>NW_026562376.1:11180000-13842500 GCF_027474105.1 Poeciliopsis prolifica | reverse complement strand
GCTTCAGTTCAGCATGAAATATTAATTTCACTCCTGCTATTTATTTTTTCAGTCATTTTATTGTCTACATACTGTTTTGTTTTTGGATTAATTTAGATTATTCATTGTCTTCTAGAAAGAAGATTAACTGAACAACTGTATGAATGGATGGATTAGAATAGTCCAGTACTGAAGAAATGTAAATAATGTGCAACAGACATGACTTTACCATCGTTGGAAAGGGGAACAATTATCAAGCTGCATAATCTTGACAGCTTCTATCTGTCGAATGCCATAGTAACCACGGTGTTCAAGTGACATCTTGGCAACAGTTGAATGCTTTGCATGTTTTTGTTACACTGCTTTTTTTAAAAAACTTTATAGAGGAGATGACTAAAATCATGCTGCTATCACTGTGAAATTCCCAATCAAAACAAGTTATAACATTTTTTTTTTTTTTTTTTGTGACTGAAAACCCGATGGATTATTTTATTAGCATTTCTTAAATTCTTCTCTTTTGTGTTTTTTTTTTTTTTTGCTGCAGTGCCAACAGTATGCCTAAACAAGTGGAGGTGAGGATGCATGAGAGCCACCTGGAGCCCATCGAGGCGAGGCCTCGGTCCAAATGTGCCCAAATCTGCTCCAAAATGTTCAAGAACCTCCTGCTCACGCTCACAGTCCTTGGTAAGATTTTTTTTTTTTTTTTCTTTCTCAGGCGTATGATAAAAACTATGCTCTGTTAACTCAGAGCTAAACTCTGCAGCTAGCTTACAGCGTGAGGAGGAGATGCCATCTGTGTTCAGTGTAACAGGCAGTAAGCTGACTGGGTGTTCTGACCTTCTACAGCATGATGCCACCTGTTGCTATGAGTTGTGTGTCGACACATACAAGTCACCCAAACAAACCCATGGTGATGGACGCAAAGCATCGTGGTTACCGCTGTAACTCTTTGTGATGAAGGAAGGGAATTAATAAACACTGAAAGCATGCCATGTTTTGGTTGCTGAACAGATCTTTTATTATATTACTTCTATGCCTTGTCATGGCCATCAGTGACACATTACTTTCTAATGAGGTTTCGGAAATTCCTTCCAATGAGGACTTTTAAAAGTTTTGGACAGTTCAGCTTTTATGGACATCTCAATCACACAACGCTCATAAAGTGAGCTCAGAGCATGATAGCTCCCCTGTCACATCAGAACTAAGAAATAAATCTCTGTAAAGAAGTAAGTAACTGGTCATTGATAAGGTCGAAGAGAAAAGATGTCTAAAATCAACCGGATGTTGGCAGCCCCAGGATGTCACTCGTGCTTCCGTACTGGCTATGCACCAACAGTCACGCAGACGCAGAGGAACAGCAGCTGACTCTAGCCAGACCAGATGGATGGCAGATTTACATTCTGGAAATAATTGTGGAGATAGAGAATCACTTCTACCATATACATTAAGACTAAGATATATGTCTGCCAGATTTACTGATCTTAAGGTTTATGCATCTAAATATAGGTTTTAAAAGTTATATGCCAGCTCTCTCAGTCTCCAGTATGCTTGTCTGCCGTACTCAGATGTTTGTTATCGAAATGCAGAGGAGGAAACAGGTAATGATTTGACACTTGAAATAACTACATAAACTGATAAAGATTTTTTGTTTGTTTGTTTGTTTGTTTTACAGATAGCCTAAACTGTTTCAAAATGAATGTGTCTAAACTGAATGTGCTTCATGTTGATTTGGGGAAAACATCATCTTCCTCGCTGTACGTCACTTTCAATAGTGCGATGATACTCTCTTAACAGCTTCAGCAAGAATCTTCATGATGACTTTTGCTTTTGTTCTGGTGTTGATTTGCATGTTTCACCCCAAAATGTTGTGTTTCAGAACTCTTCTCCTTAGTAAACATTATAATGGCTGGATATTCATATTGTGTTCATACTCTAACTGTATCAACAGACAAACTTGGTAGTTTCAGACATGCATCTGGAAATTGCATCGACAAATGAATTAAACTTTTTATTTTTTTCTTGGGTAATGTTATTTTTTTCCCCATTAGGTAACATAACAAAGTAGTATGTTTTATGTGTTGTCTTACAGTAAATACATTCAGAGGTGTGCCTTCAGGTAACTGAAATAGTGTGAGTAGCCAGAAGATCACAAAAGTAATTCCCAGATATATACAAAATTATGTTGTCATTATCTGGTCACTGTAAAGTTACAGTGACTTTCATTGTAACTCATTTGTATGCATTGTGTATACATTTAAAATGTATATGTTTAAAAAGGTATTTAAAATTTTTCAAAAAGTCCACCCTCATTGTTGTTGCATTTATCCACTGGAGATTGTCATGGTAATTATAACTGATTTAAACTGCAGAGGTGTTTATACGGAGTACATACATACATACATATATATATATATATATATATATATATATATATATATATATATATATATATATAATCTCTGGAGCTGTGACTACACCGGCCCCTATGAGGTTGTTACTTGTCAAATATATTGAAAGTGTATCTGAAACAAGAAAGTATGGCTGGTTTCCAAGGGTTTGCAGGAGACACTTTTGCTTTCTTTCAAGAACATTGAAGCACATCAGCGATTTGCAGAGTTGCCTGTGAGCAAACCTCAGAGAAACTATAAAAAATATTTTAAGAACAGACAAGTGCAGTAGTGTAAGTTTTAATCCATTCTCCAAATGAAAAACTGGTCTACTTCTTTAGTATTCTGTGGAATTTGAATATGCTGAAAAAAAAAAATCTTGAAGTTAAATTTTACATATGCCTGACAATCTGATATGCTGCCTCTTTCAAAGAAATTTGATCTTGGCTGGTTTTGGTTTTATCTTGACAACTGACTATGCTTGCTGAACATGTAGCCAACAGGATCTTTTTTGACCCTAAACAGCTGATTTGAGAACGTGGGAGTAGATACTGAGTTGTCTTCAAAGACAAAGAACCACAGAAGCAAAAACAACTGATTGAAAATGACTAGAATTTTCATATTAAATAATGCAGTTTATCCATTGAGATTGTTCCCCCTTGCGTAGATTGAGATGCATTTTTCATCAAGTGATTATGAATTTATTCCCACTCCTTTCATTTTAGGAGTGATCCTGGGAGCTGTAGCAGGGATGCTGCTGCGTGTTGCCTCTCCAATTCATCCGGATATTGTCATGGTGATTGCTTTTCCTGGAGATATTCTGATGAGGATGCTGAAGATGTTGATCCTGCCTCTCATTATCTCCAGCTTAATCACAGGTGCCGACTTGATCACAATCAAAAACGTGTGCTTTTAAATTCTCAAGAAAAAAAAACTATGTTACTCATATTGACTGGTTGCTTCCTCTGTTGCAACATACTTGATGGTGAACTTAGAGTCACCAACTAGCAACTTGTTTTGATTTCTTTATCCCTACATATTATGTCAGTTTCTTCTTTGAACTAGAAATGATCAGATTAACATCTTGCTTGTGTGCATACAGGGCTTGCTGGCCTGGATGCCAAATCTAGTGGTCGCCTCGGAACCAGAGCTATGGTCTACTACATGTCCACCACTATCATTGCTGCTGTCCTGGGTGTCATCCTGGTGCTAGTCATCCACCCTGGCAACCCCAAACTGAAGGAAAATCTGGGCGAGGGCGAGAAAAACGATGATGTGTCCAGCTTGGATGCCTTCTTCGATCTGATAAGGAATCTCTTCCCAGAAAACCTGGTGCAAGCCTGCTTCCAACAGGTAAAAGATGAGATTGCGTTTGTAGAGTCCATTCTAATTGTTAAGTTCTCATTATAATATCATGTTAAACTAGAAGAAAGTTTTATTTATTGCATTGAAATAAGTTAGTTTCAGACATACTCTTACCTTCCAGTCTGCTCAACTGTTTAACTGTAAAGATTACGATATAAATTTTGTTAGTTGGGCCCGTCCACTCTGAGCGCACTAAGAGCGACAATAACACTTCCATTCAAAGTGTGACAGCAAATAGAAAACAGGTGTAGATACTGTAAGGCTGATCTGTTGCTTTCTTGTATTTAGACCCTATGCTGACCTAACATAAGATGGTCTAAATAGCAACAGAGCTAGATATATCCTGACAGGAATGAAGCTAGCTGCTTTCTAAAAAAATAAAGGGGTTATTTTCAATTAAATTGTGACTATAAAAAAGCCTAAATATATAATGTAAGCATCACATTAGAATCTGTATAATTAGGTCATAACATATCTTAAAACCAGTTAGGGAATTCTGATGGTTTTTCTTTTCTGCAACTACTGAGAACTTATTTGGCAACTACTGCCACTTATTTATGTTTCTTTTTTTTTTCCAGATCCAAACAGTCACAAAAAAAGTTGAGGTGGTTGTGGAGGAGGAAGTTAATGTCACCACTATGGAGGGCCTGGTGGCTAACATTACCAAGGAGCCACAGTTCATCATCAAAAAGTCACTTCAGTTCAAAAGTGGCATGAATGTTTTGGGTATGCAATACAGGGTACTCTGGGGCCTCATCGTTAATTGCACACATTTGCACCGTTGCATCAAATTGATGTTAAAATCATCATGCTAGCTGTAACAAAGCTAACATTTGCTGATGGGCAGAGAATCCCAAGCTTCTTGTGATGAAAATGCAATTTATTTGCTGTTGAGGCATTTTCATCAACTAAAACAAGTCAGCTCATCAAATTCATTTCTCATACTCGGCAATGTAAATATCTTTATACATTTTCTGCCTACTTCCTACTGAAGTCGCCCTCCATTGCATCTTTTCTGATGCATTCATAATTTTCTGCTGCAGGTCTGATTGGTTTCTTTATTGCATTTGGCATCTGCATGGGCAAGATGGGAGAGAAGGCCAGACTCATGATTGAGTTCTTCAATATCCTCAATGAGATTGTGATGAAACTTGTCATCATGATCATGTGGTTGGTATCTGTCATGAATTTCTTTGATCCATTTCAAAATCCATTTCACTGTGCTTGAAAACAAAATTTCATGTCAATGTAAATTTTTCACATGTTCTCATGCTCCATCCACAAACTTCAATGTATTCTTTTGGGGTTTTGTGTGATATGCTGACATAGCACAGTATTGTGATTAAGAAGGAATGGGATGGATGCTTTTCGTTATCTCTTACAAAAATGAATCTGAAAAATATGAAAGGTATTCAGCCATCCTGAGTCAATATTTTGCAGATATGTCCTAATGACTCTCTGTGACTTCTGTAGCAAAAGGTGGTTGTATGTTACAGATATCAAGAATGAAATGTTTGGCAATTCTTCTTTCCAAAATAGCTTAATGACAATCATATAAGATGGAGAACATATTGAAGTATGATTTTTTTAAGTTTTACTGAAGTTCCTCAATAGGATATAGTTTCATAGTTTGACTTGGCTCTTCTAATACTTGAATAATAATTGATAATTGTACGTTTAGCTTTATGTTTAGGATTGGAACATTGAAAATGTGGATTTTTCATTGCGGTCAAAACCGTTTTTTTTTTTTTTTTTTTTTCAAATGACCAGAGCATAATTTTCCCTTATGTTTGCATTGTACCCTGCATGGCTTCTGCCAAACTGCTACTCTTCCATAAAAGTCAGATTTATGGAAGGCATGAACCACAGATTTTACATCGACAGGTTTCTCAATCTGAGGTATGAATCTCTGCAGCTCTCCTACAGTTATCACATGTAACTCTAATTAAATACAATCAAGCTTGTGGTTGTATGTTTAAAAAATGTAGAAACGCTTAAGCTAACTAAGCTTCCAAAAACTGCAAGAAAGGGACTCCTTTATCTCATGTTATTTTGAAACATATCTAAAGGTTATTACATCATTATCACAGTGCTCTTACAACTTGTTTTGATTTTGCTTTTCATTTTGATTTCAAAGTAACAATAGATTGTTTCTCACCCAATAAGGTACTCTCCCTTTGGTATTGCCTGTCTGATTTGTGGCAAGATCATCTCCATTAAGGACTTGGAGGTGGTGGCCAGGCAGCTTGGCATGTACATGGTGACTGTGATTATTGGTCTGATCATCCATGGCGCAATCTTCCTGCCCAGCATTTATTTCGTCATTACAAGGAAAAACCCCTTCACCTTCTTCTTGGGAATCTTCCAGGCCTGGATCACTGCTCTGGGAACAGCTTCCAGGTCAGCATGAATAAGGATCAATGAGTGAACAAGTCATTGTGTATACTTGTTTTTAGAGATAATTTGTGAATGGTTATATGCATTTATAGTGCTTGTTTTTTTTTGCTTTTATCTCCAGTGCTGGCACACTTCCTGTCACATTCCGTTGCCTGGAGGAGAATTTGGCAATTGACAAAAGAGTCACTCGTTTTGTGCTCCCAGTAGGTGCCACCATCAATATGGATGGAACTGCTCTCTATGAGGCTGTGGCGGCCATCTTTATTGCCCAGATGAATGGTGTGCATCTTGATCCTGGTCAGATTGTCACAGTCAGGTAAGAAGAGCTTTCTTATATATATGTTTATTTAATTCAAGGTTCAAAGAGTCTTTAGTTTGTAAATGAGAAGCATGCCTTTTTTCTGTAAATCAAAAATAACAAAGAAAGTAATTCAGTTGTCGATAAGTCAGCATAGTTACTCAGCAGAAGTGTGGATGTATTAATCAGTAAACTATGAAGAATGTGTGCTTAGAAATAAGAAAATTAAAGTGAAGCACATAAACCAGCATGAGGAAGTAGCAATAGGGCCGAGCCTCATGCTAGGCAGGAAGACAAACAGTGGGTACATGCTCTCTTTCATCAATCTTTGCCAAAAGACTCTTCTCATAATAGAGTGAGTTGAAGATGGATGACCCTAGATCTGACATTTTTGTGGCACATAAATCAATGAAGCTTCAAAATAAACATCCCATCTCCCACATTTTGGAACCAAATCAGGTTTTCCCCAGGCTTGCACTTTATGCAGCCTAAAGAAAGAGCCCTATAGAAAGAGCCAGTATGAATACAGTGCCTTTTTTTTTCATATTTACAGATTTTCTCTGTTTTCACTTTTTTACCACATTTAAATATTACAAATTATGAACCTTTAATACTAACATAAAAATAACCTGAGTAAATAAACAGACCTTTCAGAAATTACTTAAATAGTAGTTTTGGATGAAAAAAAATATCGAAAGTCTTTTCAAGACTTTTGAGGAGACATTTTGTATGGTGAAGCGATAAAAGGAGAACTTTCTGGAAGGTGCAATCTGTTACATCTTCACAGAAGTTGACATTTTGTGAAATGTTCTCAAATATGATGGCAGAGGTGCTGTTCCTTTAGAACTTGGGTGACTTACTGTAAATGACAGACTCATAAAACTTGACATCTGACAGAAACCCAGCTGTCGACTTTAAGTAGCAGTAAACAGTGATCGAAAGCACGTCAGCAAGTCCACTGTCTAATGACTTTGGATGAAAAAAATAAAGAGTTGGAGTGCAGGGAAAGTCTGAAATTTAATCCAACTGAGATATGAGGTCAAGCAGGTTGGTGTTGACAGCACTTTCACTTGGTAAATTAATTAATTTGAAAACTGCATTCAGGTTACATTTTCTGAAGACCTGAAACATGGGGTAAAAGAAAAAGAGAAGCAATCTTTTTTTTTTTTTTTTTTAAACTCTGTATGTTATTATCTACATAACTTATTTTCTTTTTCTTCAGTCTGACAGCCACCCTTGCCAGTGTTGGAGCAGCCAGTATTCCCAGTGCCGGCCTGGTGACTATGCTGTTGATCCTTACTGCTGTCGGCTTACCAACCCAGGATATCAGTTTGCTGGTTGCTGTTGACTGGTTATTGTGAGTCTTATGCATATATTCTGGTTATATTTTGTTCATATAATAGATTTATATTATTATGCACAAAAAAATGTCTGATGTCTTTAAAATCTTGGTTTGTTTCTCTTCAGGGATCGTTTCAGGACCTCAGTGAATGTGGTGGGTGACTCCTACGGTGCAGGGATTGTGTACCATCTGTCCAAAGCTGAGCTGGATGAGCTGGATGCGCACATGGCTAAATCAGACGACATCGAAATGATGACAAAGACCCAGTCCTACTATGACGACATGAAGAACCACCACGAGAACAATTCCAACCAGTGCGTCTTAACCGCAACCTCTTCTACAGCTGCTACTGCCAATGCTAACAATTCTGTCTTAGTAGATGAATGCAAGGTACTATTAACGCTTTCTGACATAGAGACTTCAATATAGCCCTCTGCCGTTGCATGCTCATCCCGCAGCTTTGCTTTGTTCTGCTTGCTCTCCACCGAGTCTTTGTAAGCAGAGATGCACTTTCATACACTCTTCATTTCACATCTGTACCAAGTTTATTTACTCTTCTGGAACAGCCACTTTTGTGTTTAATGATCATTCAACATTTAAAACAATTCAAAACATAGTTGATGTGCTTGCATAGAAAATTAAAGACAGATCAGCTATCCCCCCACGACGATTTATGGGACAAAGTATGAACTTCCTCAATATAACTCTGAGAAATTATTTAGCAGTGTCACATCTAACGCAAGTTCAGAGTAGCTCAATAAACACAGCTTTAGTTTCAATTAAAAAGTTTCTATCAATATTTTAGTTGCTATTTTCTGTTTATACAACATTATATCCAGCGGCTTTTCTTCACTTTATCTTGTTTTGCGGCTGATCATAAATCTTTAATACATTTTTTTTACTCATTTATCCTTTTAATTTAAAATGCAGTGATGGGAAGTGTTGCATAATTAGCAGTTCATAAATAACTAATGCACACCTCTACATCCCACCAAGAGTGATTAAGTGCTCTAACACAGTCTCTCTGTCCCAGCTCTGAGAACTATGCGGCAAAATCAAAAGCTATTGTAACGATAATGTAGAACAAATCACAGGTTAAATCTCAGCTCTATGTTTTTTTCGTTTTGTTTTTGAAACTTTCATACTATTACTTGCACACCTGGTCAGAAAAAGTCAAATGATGAAATTTGCATTTCTTAAATTATAAAGGGTGTTGCCAAGAAGTACTGTAAACCAGTAAAACAATTACAACCACCTCTTTTCAGTGTCCAAATTGTAAGTAATTTTTTTATGTTTGTATGTGACACAAAGGCCACTTCCAGGATTTGCATTTTCATTATTTCTTTTACTATTTTATGTTTTTTTTTTTCTGATGTACATACCATGACTCACATTACTAACCCTGTTCCACACTGCTTTAGAAGACTTGCAAAAATGACTAAATATAACAATGCATTTATTTATTTATTTTTTTATTATTTATGTTTTTGTACATTGTTTAAATTGATGTGTATATTTTGTATGGACCATTAAGATTTTATTTTGTCTCATCTTACATTTTACATTTTGTGGCATTGTTATTAACCTTAATGTGAAAAATAATCAAATTCGTAGTTCATTCTCAAGTCAAACACTTCCATTGCCATAAGGATGAACCTTGTTGGTTGCTCAGAGGTTCCCATAATTTGCCATTTCTGCTTCTTCTAAAAGAAAAAAAAAAAAGACTGGCTTTTTGTTTGCTGAAACATTAACAAAGTACAAGATACATGCAAAGTGATGATTGTTTTATACATGGATAATGAAGAATTTATAACTACAAGCTTTAAAATATGACACACCTTCTTCAGGGGAGGGTCAGAAAACTCAAAAGAAAACATTTAGTGAAGATATATCTATATCTATATATAGATAGATATATATATATCTATCTATATATAGATATAGATATATCTATATATATATAGATATAGATATATATATATATACAACCACAATTCACAATCACATCATATTTCCAAGAGGCTTCCTGTACTGCAATCAGTGTTTATGCCATCAGAGCTCAAGACTGTTTCTATCAACCCTATATGCTGCAGCTGTCTTTTTGTGCCAATAAGAGGACATTTTAGAGGACTCAGAACAGAAACGGGTTAAGCTAAGATTATTCAAACTATCTGCTGCTGATTATAAAGGTGGCAAAGGTTTGAACAAAGCAGGGAAAACTGGAAAACTTGTTGAAGGGATAGTTCAGGATTTTTTAAGTGGTCTTCTAAATTGTTTTATGCAGTTGATATCTTAACCCTTCTGATGCCTTCATTTAGATATCTATATATATATAGATCTATATATATATATGCAGTACAGACCAAAAGTTTAGACACACCTTTTCATTCAATGAGTTTCCTTTATTTTCATGACTATTGACTTTGTAGATTCACACTGAAGGCATCAAACTATGAATTAACACATGTGGAAATATGTACTAAACAAAAAAGTGTAAAACAAATGGAAATACGCCTTATTTTGTAGTTTCTTCAAAGTAGCAACCTTTTGCTGTGATTACTGCTTTGCACACACTCTGCATTCTCTGATGCGCTTCAAGAGGTCGTCACCTGAAATGGTTTTCATTTCACAGGTGTACTCTGTCAGGTTAATAAGTGGGCTTTCTTACATGAAGTTGTTCTGAGACTGTAGAGGTGCACATTGGTATTCACATAGGTTAACATTAACTTCAACTGTCTATGATAGTGGATTTATCCTAAATGCAAACAGAGAGATCTATGCGCTGTAATAACATATTAACCGTGTTTCCATTAACACCACCTGCAAATGTTCTAAATTCTCCTTTGACTGTGAACAGTGTGAAGAGTATTCTTTAACGTGTGCCATGAATGAGCTGCTCAGATCTTCCTGCTGACTGCTTGCAGGTAACCTCAGCCGCTAACGGTTCTGCTGCGGAGTGCACGCTTGTTGAGGAGGAACCATGGAAACATGAATAATGGCAGCGCAGAGATCCCCCTGCTCCTGGGCTCCACGAGCTTTCCTATCTGGTGATAAAACAAGAAGAGTGAATGAAAAGTCACATGAACAGAACTACTAATGTTTTTTTTTTGTTTGTTTTTGTTTTTTTATGTAGTTTTATTTTTTTTATTCTTAGACCCTTTAAGAAGATTTTGGTATTTTGTCCATCTGAGTGGTATGTTATACTAATTCACATAACCGTGAACTGACAACAGAGTTATACCTCACTTTTTAGCGCGCAGACACATCCTGTATATCAGATACTTGCACAACATACTTCAAGGCTTGGGGAGGGAAGAAAGAGAGAATTATTAATGAATATTTTTTTCTTAGGACTACAGTTCAGTATATGCTTATATAAAAAGCAACAAAGTAGTGGTGCAACTCACATGCACTGAGGGCATCTTCCACATGTTATAAAGATGGCTCCTTTTTCTGAGTGGGAACCACACCAATGATGGATGCAACTGATTTTATCTGTGTTTAAAATGATGTATTTACACCTTCATAAAAAATCTCTGGTAGATCAATTTACGATAATCAAGTACTCTGATCAAAGGAAAATCCTTCTGAGCCTCTTCACATACAAGTATTATCACAAAGCACAAATTATTTCCACAAACCAGAATTTGTTTCCCCTCTTCTTTTTTTGTCTTCTGTGAAGAAAATTGACATTCTTCTTTCACATATTGAGAGAGATTTTAAAACTAATTTATTTGTGTCAAGAAAGCATGACCAAGTCAAGAATAGGGACCAAACAGGCAAAAAGTCAACCGGCTAACAGAAGCCTTTCCTCTGCCTCCTTACGCACTTGCAACACATTGTCACTTTTTTTAAAATCCACAATATGATGCAAGTAAAATCCCTAAAATATTTATGAAGCACTTTTCTCTTTTTCCCCCAAAGTACCTTTACGATGCCAATGAAATTAAAATTTGTTTGTATTCCTCAAAAAAAAGAATAAAATATATATACAAATATTGCACCCTGAAAGAAATGTATGGATTATATGGAGCACAATTAATGTCAAAATGCCAAGTTTAATTTGTAGTTAGTGTTTTTTTTTTCTTTTCTTTTTTTGGCCATTACAACTTTGTTGCATATGGAAATTGATTTACAGCAAACACCAGACACTCAGGCTTTTTATGTTTACCTTATCAAGAACTCTTGTAATGTCAAACTGTTTACTCTTATCAGCTAAAGGAAATGGCTTCTTGTTAGCACCATTTATCAGTGCTTTGTCTGTGAAAAAAAAGTGTTTATCTTCAACATTTATACTGAAAGAAATGTGAAAATATTGTGGAAAATGAAGATTTCAAGCACACTCATTCACATGGTTTTTAAGCTATATTCCACTGGGGGAATCAGTTTTTTTTTCTTCCTGTAAGCACAGTCATCCCTGAGCACTTATGAAGCACAGTAGGTGAAGCAACAACCACAATTCACAATCTCATCATATTTCCAAGAGGCTTCCTGTACTGCAATCAGTGTTTATGCCATCAGAGCTCAAGACTGTTTCTATCAACCCTATATGCTGCAGCTGTCTTTTTGTGCCAATAAGAGGACATTTTAGAGGACTCAGAACAGAAACGGGTTAAGCTAAGATTATTCAAACTATCTGCTGCTGATTATAAAGGTGGCAAAGGTTTGAACAAAGCAGGGAAAACTGGAAAACTTGTTGAAGGGATAGTTCAGGATTTTTTAAGTGGTCTTCTAAATTGTTTTATGCAGTTGATATCTTAACCCTTCTGATGCCTTCATTTAGTAGAAATCTGAACTGGGTGGTCCCAAAGGCTGAAGCTAACGATTAGTTAGGAATGGCCCATGACCATAGTGAACTTCTAAAAAACTCTGGTCTCAGAAATGTCAAAGCAATTCATCAAACCCATTTTTATTAATGATTATTTACAGAGGAAATGGTGGTTGTAGGTGGTGCATCACCAGTGGAATGAATCCCTTAGAGCAAAATGGATATGTACTGCTGCATTTTCATTTGCTCTCCACATGTAAATTTTTGATGAGAATTTTCTTGATAATAAACATGTTTTTTTCAAAAGTGCAACATTTTAAAAACACCATGGTTTAACTTAGTGAACAGAGTAGCTTGAGAAAACTAAAAGCAATGACGTAAAGGCACTCTTTGTGCATGGACATAATGGCTTTCTAGAAACCACAACAATATTATAGCTGTTTATTATCCCTGCCTTACTTTGTTATGATTCATTTGAATTAACTTCAAATGAAGTAAATGAGGCAATAACCAATAAAAACTTTTTTTTTATTCTTTCTTTTTTCCAACAGTTTTGGGAGAACATTGTGTAAAACATTCCCCTGTTGATACAACTGTTCAAAGCAAACATGGCAGTTGTTTTAAAAGGCATAAAATGGCATTAGCATGAATTGCTATGATGCTCCAATTGGAGTTGTTCTGTTCCAGCCTTCAAGGACCTGAATCCTGAACTTTCCCCTCATCCTGGTGTGAGTGGGCCGTGAGACTTTAGTTACGAGGGAGTTGATTAAGTCGTTTTTTTTTTTTTTTAGGTGGATCCTTCTTTCCTCTTTTGTTTCTTTTTTTTCTTTGTGCTGAAATGAAAACCATGCCTTGAAGGTGTTCAAATCAAATGTCATTTACTGTAACAATAGTAAACCTAACTTAGCACTTTGTCCTTTAGTTCTCAAAGTACATTCTCGGTTTACACCTGTTTAAGTTAATTTAACATAAACGAGGCGTGTTGTGAACAACATTGGTGTTCTACTTAACATATTAAAGGACTGATGCATACTAAAACAAATAAAACACACACATAGACACTCATTGAATCACCTGGGCTTTTATTCCTGAACACATATATTAAAAACACTTAAATCTTAAAGGTCAGTCAAGTCTGATCTATATTTCCTGAGCTGCAGAGCACAGAAGTGACACCTTTAAAGGCTCTTTAAGCCTTTCCTTTAGCTCTTGTGTGATACATATATATATTAAAAAAGAAAACTTCTCCAGTGAAGAGACAATGCAAATCATAGTGTCCCATAAGAGTGTTGAATGACTACTATGTTCAATGTTATGGTTGTAGACGCATGAATTAAATAAAAATTCTAATTATTTTTTTGCACCACTATCGCATGATATTTTGAAGTGCTTCCATGCACTTTGTGTATATATTGTAGTTAACAGATTTTGTTTTCCTTTTATTGGTTTGTTTTGTTTCTTTTTAAATGCCATGTAGAAATAAGGTTTCATTCCTGTGACTCGTTGAAATGTAATCAGCTAGAGAAAGGGAAAAAAACAAACAAATAAAAAAAAAAAAACATTTGTTTTAATAGATTAGACGAAATGTATAGAAGATGACATGTAATAAATTGCCTGTCTGAATTTATTTTCTAATTGCTGTTAACTAGCATTTTAACAGTTCTGTCACACATATGACATATAAATATCTTTTCTTTTGTATCTAATGTAAGCGTTTTGAATGTTTGTTCCATAAAGATATAAAGCGGTGTGAATTCATTTTCATTGTACATATATGGATATAATTGTTCTGTTCTGTGGCAATGCAGAGGTTAATTGAAATTGCAGAGATCTTGAATCAAACGCAGTTTGTATGAAGAGAGGTGGTTAAGAAGAGAAATAAAAACGAGAGTAAAAAAAATGTTTCTTGTTTTAGAAGGAGGCCAATCTCACTTATTTAGGGTAAAACTGATGTTATGAAGGTATTTAAAGACGAAAAAAGGGTAAAGTTTGCCCTTGGTGTAGGACACACAGAGAGAGAAAAATCATAGCCAAGAAGTTAATCAGAGAGAATAAATGACTGCTATTCCTATGCCTACCACAGTATACAGCAACGATCCTCAGGTGAATTATCTGAATCATTTTCAAAGGAAACATGCTGGCTTCTGAGTCTCAGGCATGTTTGTTCCACTGACTCATTTAAATATACAAGTCATGAATATCTAGACCCATTCGAGTCTATGCCTGCCTTCAGTTCACCCCTTCTTCACACATCCCACCTCTTTTGCACAATCAATGCCAGTGAAGTTTACAGGAATCCCATGTTTTGTTTTTTTTTTTTTTTATTGCCTTCAGTCTCAACAGCTTTTTGAATTTCACACATAAACAGGTATGTTGAGAGACCTGACACCTGCTCAGCTAAATGTTACCAATTTGATGCAAAGTAACTGACAATAAAAAGCTGGAATATTTTTAAACACTGTAAAGTGTGTCTTTTTGAAGGACTCCATAAGTAGACATGATGGTCTGTTTCATAGCTGCCTTAAATGAGTTGGGGTCTGCCCTTATTGTAATGATGTTGTAATATCAATGTAATGGCAAGAGAGTATGTGTGTGAGAAATATACTATTGGGTTAAAATAATAGAATGAAGCATTCTTTCCTCAGATTTTGGTTGACATGAAAACAAAATATCTGTTTCTACATATCAACAAATGTTGTACCTTTGGTGTACATATACAAATATAACTAATAAATGTTCATAACTAAGTGCTGTTTTGAGATTTTTGAATTGTGGCGAGTTTTACAGTTATTTTCCTTATGGTACATGAGCACTAAGTTAATCTATCTGAATGGTATTCGGTTAGATTGTAGGCAGATGTTTTTAATTCTTCATGTTGACTTACTGTTTATTAGAGTTTAAGGATAAATGACTTAGCTTACACTTCCTTTTTTTCTGCTTAATTTGATGAGACATTTTCAATGAGGAAACTCAGTGTGTGAATACACATCATTTAGGCAATAAAGTTATCTCAAACTTTACTGAAGAGGTAAAACATTTTTTTAAATCTCCATATATTCCTACAGTCCTATACTATTTTAAAATTTTACATGTGTTCTCATTCACTTAAGATTCAAGCTGTTTTGTACAGGATAATTTAAACACATGGCAATTTAAAGTGCTTTATAGAAAACTAAAGTAAAATGTAAAAATAATTGTATTTTGAAAACAAGAAATGCAATGAAAAGATGATAGGAAAAGTTAAACTGCACATGTAAAAGAGCTATTTAAAGTAGAAAATTGAAAAAAGGAAATTATAAAAAAATGATTTTCTCTTTACTGAGGGAACAGATGATGTGAGTTAGTGGCAGTTTAGAACTGTTCTATATATCTATCCCCCTCTATCTACTAAGAGTGGTTTAATTACAAAACTACTGGTGGAAATATGCATATAAGTAATTACTGATTTGTATCTTGCAGCTGTCATAATTTGTTCCTGTATTTGCTTTTTTACATAAACTTACCTTTGTCTGTGCAAGAGCAAAAAGCTGAACAGATTTTAGAAACCTGCTGTTTAGAAACAGGAATGCTTCTCATTACCAGTTTAATGTGTAACATTAACAAATACAGCATCTATGTAAAAATGTAAAAAAAAATAAAATAATAAAGTTATATTAGCAACAATGAACTTTATTTTAAAAAGAAACCAATTGGAATGAATATCTTGTCACGTACATTATGTAAATCTACCTTGTTAAAGAAGGAAGAGTAAAAAAAACAATGTTTTTGAAGGTAGAAAAGTGCTTTTAAAAATATTGATTGATTGAAAATGTATACATTGCCAACAAGAGGAGAAATGCACTGTGTAGCTCTCAGTGCTAGTTTCCATCTGCAATCTCTGATGCAGATAATAGAAATTAGTTCTTTAACACTCTTATCTGGTTAAATAATGGTTAAATGAAATAAATAAGTTGCATATTTTCAGTTCTTTTATTTGAACATCACTGAAAACAACTTTGAAAACAACAACTAGTTTTTCAATCATGCTTTAGATGAAGACTGTTCACACAGGACTCTGCATAAAGTGTATATTTAGTTTTGCAGTAGAAAGCTTTCTGGGCAGATTGTGTGTCCATCAAGACACCAATACAGAGAAGACAGTAACAACCATGCACATCTAGTAATGCTGGTGAACTCTTTATTCAAACGTTTGATCCACATGGAGAAACCTCAACCTAGAAAGCCAAGAAAAATAGAGTCGTAAACTACATAATAGTGCTGTTTTAAATTGAGTGTAAACTAAGAGAAACGTTTTTCAATATCCCCCATAATTTAAAACATATTTTTTAAGACAATATAAAATACTTTTAGTACTCTACAATTAGTGCATGCAAAATCGGCTATTATGCACTTCTGACAATCTTGCTGGTTGCTGTTGGAAAGATGCCAAAGGTATCTTTCAAAATGTCTCTCTTTGTCTTACTTCTTTTATCCTGTGCTAACGTTTTCCTACATCCCGACTCTAGTGCCATGGAAACCTTACTTCCTGTTACGTGAGAGAAATACAACATGCATTTCCTGTCATGCTATTCATTTATTTCTCTGTCCCCATGCTCACAGAGTTATGAGTCAGTTAACACTGTTCCAGGGCATTTGTACACATTTTATTTATTTTGTTGTCACTTTACAAATCTTTTCAGCAAAATCTTTTTGTCAAACCTGCCTAATCTAGTGCAACACGTTGTCCTCTTCAAATCAAAGGAAAATGTAAAAATAAACTTAAGTAGCAAGTCAAAAGAATGTCATTCACAATGACTGTATATAATTTAGTCTTATTCTAAAACTACATTGGCCACACAGAAAATAAAGTTGAATAATACATGTGTGCGATATATTCAAGCTACAGAAAGTTCAGTAGAAAAAGATGATTATAAGATTGAAAGCTTTATAAACAAACATAGAATATAAACATCAGCTTCTTTTCTCACATCTGGTTCAAAGCAAACAGGTGTTTCTCTTCAATAAGCCTTTTGCATTGTTATATGTCTGCAGTGGATTAAAGTCTCATTTTGGATGTCCAGTATTTACACTTCACCTCATAAAAATTGAGCTTGAGTTTTTCTCAAAATTGATAAATGTGCTTGAAATATCACCCGGTTCTTTATTTTGTTTCAAAATCAGTGTTTGTTGAGCAGATTCCCTATAATACACGTTTCATCCACACAGTATAATCGAAACATAATATTATTTCCGTATTCATCATCATCAATTGTGCCAACGCACTCACTTTGGAAAGCTATAAATCATGCTGATTCAGGATGCTATCTATTTTAACCTTCACAAACAACATTACAGTTTCTGATTAAATACTATTAGAAACAGCAGCAGTCCTTCACGCTAAATCAACAAAGCATTTTCCTATGAAAACAACAAAAAGCAATGGCAGCTATTGCAACATTTGTAAAGTTTAATATTATGTACACAGACAGGCAAAATGGAATCAAAAGGAAGATAATTGAGATTGATGCATTCCCAGTTTTCTTAAAGCAACAATTACAAACAAGTGGACAAATCTGAAATATGTGCAGAAAGGAAAAACAGAAAAATAAAGAAATAAGGGAAGTTTTTTTCTCTCACTCTTAAATAAAATATAACAAAAAGAAAATTACTGTTTGTTTCTTCTTCTGGTTAAGATTAATTGCTAGAATTTTACGGTCATAAAATTTAATGAAAAAAACTTTACACCCACTCTTGGAACTCCCCCAAATCAATAATTAAAAATAGCACACACAGTAATTAACGTGAACGGAAAATGAACATATTCTGATATTTTGTTCTGAATCTCTCATTCTTGCACACTGATCTGAAATGCTTTGCATCTTTATAAAAGCTTTTGTGCAAAACTTTGTACTTTAGTTGAACAGAAAAAGACACATTATGACACATCCAAATGCTCTTACTAAGTGCCCATTCACTACAAGCTGCCAACAGCCTCCAGCTCTTTTATCCTCTCGAAAGTCTTCCCCCAACTTCCCCAGCTCTTTCCTGCCCAACTCTCAGGCCTGTTGGTCTTTATCTGGAGACTCCTCTAACGTGATGACAGTGAACTCCTCCGTATTGCCGTTCTCCTGGATGGTCTCCTTGTTCATGAGGGTCACCATCTCCTGTTCCCTCTCCGGATTGCGGGAGCTGCTTGCTGCAGCTGCGACCCCATTGCCGTCGCTGCTGTCTTTGGTTGTGATATTCAGTGTTTGCTTTCTGCCACACCACCTGCAAGAACACATTGAGGGCAAATGTTACTCCTGCTGGTTTTTGTAGTGATTCAGTCAACAGCTACAACTGATAAAAGCTAAAAGAGTAACTCTGGATTGATAAACATCTCATCATTGCAATCAGAAGTGCATATAACAGGCTAAACTAGAAAAAAAATAGAGAATTTTATTAATGTGTTTGGATCATTCCTTTTCTTTTCTATGATGATTAAACAAAATCTCATTTGAGATGGTTTCTTGAAATGTTAAACTATTACAGATATGTTCTCTAATGCACACCTGATTAGAATTGTATGTAAAGGCTCAAATATATAAATTCACTGACACTTTTTAAATGCATGTCTATTAGCAGCTTCAGAGAAACTTCAGCTTTTTAGTCGGCATTGACACGCTTCTGGAATAAATCAGAATGCATGTCTAAATACTCTTCCAATCACAAATGATTGCTTACTTCAATCAGCTGATTGGAAATTATTGTTTGACGACCAAATTTACTGCTGGAGGAAAGTTGAAATTGGATCAGAAAAAGTTGGTCACAATAGCGACAACTAGGTTTAAAATCAAGGTGAGTCTTTCAAATCTTTTAACAGTAAGCGTGAAGCACAGTGGTGGAAGCATCATGCTGAGGATTTGCTTTGTTACCAGAGGTATTAGTATATTGAACAAGCTTTAAGGAATAATATCTGACTTGGTCTAATCTCCAAAATCTTCAACTTCACCTCAAAGCAGTAGCTGGATGGTTGAAAATTGAGCACATTTGGGCATTGGCTGGTCCAAAATGAAATGATTTTAAAACAGGTGATACAGATTAGCATTAAGTTTGTGGACCAGCCCTCCACTCAACCCTAATATTTCTCAGCTGTGTTGAACAGTCAGGTTTTGACCAGAATACCAACAGAGAAGGAATTGTGCACTATATGTAATGAGATGAGTGGTGAGATATCCAGACAGATTTATACCAGAGGCTCACGGATGGCTACAAGAAGCATGTGCAAGCAAGGTACAACCTGTAAAGAGACTTTTCACTTAATACTAGTGGGGCTATCTGTATATATTTGAGCCTTTATGTTGTGTTTTTAACCTGTGTCAATGAATTTAAACATACACATCCTGGCTTTTCCAAAATAATTTCCTAGGTGTATGTTGTATCTTTAGTTCAACAAAAGCACCAAATTACTATGCGATTCATTCCTAGTTCTGAACACTTTTCTCTGAAACTGTGAAAAAAGCACCAGAAGTGTCATTTCAATCAAGCCATTACCTTTTTCTCCTGGAGGCAGCAACACACACAATGAGAATTGCACCAACTGCCACAATAACACAAATAACAACCAGCCAGTCTAGAAGGAGAAAGAATAGAATAAAATATGAATATTGTGACAGTGTTAAAATGATTCCAGAAAAAAACATAGAGCACTATCAGAATATTGCTGTTCGCTGTCATCATTTATAGTATCTCTGGGTGTTGAATGTTCGGTTACTCACCTGATGAGCTGCTGCCTGTTTGATTCTCTCCATCATTTTCCGGATTCAATAATTTTCTTCCTCTGCTATTCGGATTGGCATCTGAACATCAATATTAATAATAAAAAAGTTTAAAACAAACAAACAAACAAACAAAAAACATGCTTGTTAAACTGCTAAACAACAACACATTCTTTTAGCTTCATTTAAAAAAAATGAAGCTACTCGGTTTGGCTTTTTCAGTTGGAGGACAGATCAGATTTGGCTCTTCTTCATCTCCAAATATATTTCAGTTAACACAAGGGGGCGTTATTTGTTCGAAAAGTTATTTTAGTCACTCCTGTCCTCGTCCTCCCAAAACCTGTTGCATCAGACTTCATATATATTTATATCTATCTATCTATCTATCTATCTATCTATCTATCTATCTATCTATCTATCTATCTATCTATCTATCTATCTATCTATCTATCTATCTATCTATCTATCTATCTATCTATCTATCTATCTATCTAT
This sequence comes from Poeciliopsis prolifica, assembly GCF_027474105.1. Lineage (NCBI taxonomy): Eukaryota > Metazoa > Chordata > Actinopteri > Cyprinodontiformes > Poeciliidae > Poeciliopsis > Poeciliopsis prolifica. Next base: position 13,821,733 of record NW_026562376.1, on the reverse strand, counting down.
CTATCTATCTATCTATCTATCTATCTATCTATCTATCTATCTATCTATCTATCTATCTATCTATCTATCTATCTATCTATCTATCTATCTATCTATCTATCTATCTATCTATCTATCTATCTATACTGAGATGCCATAGTGCATCTCGATAAGTATATTATTGATACTGAAAGGTCATTTACTTTCATAACTCAAGTCAATAAGTGCCTTGAGTTACAATACATACATTATTTACATACTGATTTTCAAGTCTTTCTTTCTGTTACTTTGGAAGATTTTATGCTTAAAGCTGCTAGAATTAGTATTTAAAAGCTGATTACTATTTAGAATTATTATTTAATTCTTTACAATATTTGATCTTTAAATCGTATTGCTAGCAACATAAATTTTTTATTTCTTAAATGTGGGCTTAAAACTTGAACCTGCTCAAAGGTAATTTTGAAAAGGATCTTTTAATCTGACCAACACTCCTCATTAAAGCCTAAGGTTTAATTTATTGACATGTACTGGCATATACTGGCATGTTAGCTTCCTTAAACTCTGATTATATGTTTTTACCAGTGGGCTCTAATGCTTCAATAGGTCTCTTTTCACTCGATGTTGTTGTTTCAGCGTTGATCACTGGAGTTGTTTTTTCCTCTTCTGGTTGAGCTAACTCCATCCCAGATCCATCATGTGAGTCTGGCTCCATTGTAGTGAAAGCAGAAGTGACATTGTTTCCTCCAAAGGGGTTTCCCTCCTCAGGAAGACTAGTGAAATCATCTTTACTCAGATCTTCAGGTGCAGTTCCAGGTGTTGGAGTATTTGTCAAGTTCTCCAGAGGGATTGTTTCGGACTCTATTCTGCCATCAGTCAGAGGCTGTGGTGATGTCAGAGCTGTTTAGAGAATGAAAAATTTTTGTTCACTCATACACTTTATACATATGATATTTTTTTTTTGTTTTATGCAGTATCTAAGTTAAGCAAGTCCCTATGGTATTTCAGTTATCATAACACATTTGTATATTAAAGGAAATTGTTTGAAACAAGATTCTGCCTGTTTCAGAGAGTTCATTTGTTTAACCTTTTGTGTTAATTCCTCTTTGAGAGCAGAGATCACATAATATGGTACATGTTTCACTGAAGCCACTTTCCCTTAAATACCTCAATCCTACAACAAATCTCAATCATAGGAATGTTTAAAACATAATGGTGTTTCACACTTGTACTCCATTACACTCAATAAGAGGGTGTGTTATACTGACCTGTTGTATCTGAGAGTAAAACTCTATTTTCCTGGAAAGCTTTGCTGCAGTTCTTCTCAGCACTATCTGGTAGTAAGGAACCATATGACAACAAGTTTCATATCAAAAAGTTAATAATAACAAAATAAACAGAAATCTCATAATAGTTCCTCATTTACCATTTTCGTCATAACAGTAAGCATCAAATTGTTCTCCAGTACGTGAGTTAACAATAAACCCAGTCAGGTTCTTTGCACAGTTTTCATGCTGAGTTTGCCTGAGAATGACGCTGCTCCCGTTGTTAATCCAACCGTACCTTAAGTGACAAAAACAGTGAACAGTTGTCGATTCAGATTTTGATCCACAACGCTTTTATAAATTTGGAAAATACATTGTGTCTTACTTAATGAGCAACATATACTTCATTATACAAAGTGAAATATCTCTAATATGTTATTTTTAAGAAGATATACTTTTTCAAAATTTTTTGTTTGAAGAAAGTTTAATTTACCTGCAGGTTTCCATGCTGTTGTTATAGGCCTTCTGGACCTGTGCTGGACTTGCCATTGTGCTCTCCAGCTGCTCACAGACTTGTTTGGCCATTTCAAAAGTCAGAGAGTGACGACTCTCTCCCTCAACCAGAAAAACACCTGCATAACTGCAGGTGCGAGAGTTAACTAGAAAGAAGCAAATAAACAAAATGAGAAGTCTTTTAATTACTGTGAGAAATTCAGAACTAAAGTGAAAGTTAAGAAAAAAGAAGCAAATTAACTTATTATTGAGATCTGAAATTAAATTAGTATACTTAATATCTCTATTGAGATTTTAAATTAGATCAGGGAGGGAGAAAAGTATGTAATGCACTTAAATCCAGCCCACAAAAAGGCTAAAACAATTGCAGAAATAAAATATTAATTATTTTGATAAGGTACCTGATCCAAAGCTTATTTATTTTATATAATTATTAGTATAAATAAATCTTGTGACATTCTAAAATATATCTTGTTGATGTAACTCTCTTTCAGTTATCTTTTGAAAAACATAAAAATGAGAATATAATTTATTGTATTTATTGATTTTTTTTATGTTACAAACAAACATTATAAAGTGTTGCGTACATGGAACTGACCAAATGCAAAGTTCTAGACTATGTGCACAGGTGCTTCCTGCTTTTGTCACATAATTCACAGTGACAGAGAGTGTTTCACATTGAACAGCACCATTCTATACTCTCTGAGATTATGAAACTGCAAACACATCTCATTGTGTTTTGTTGAAACCATCTGCCTGGTCTAGATGAATGACCCAAGCAACCACAAAATTTGTAAAAGCATTTTATTTTCATTTAAAACACAATTTAGAGCATGAAATGAACAAATATTTGGAACATTTGAGTCATTCTTTGGGTTATTTCAGTTTAGTGCATCTTGTAATTGTTAGGAAGAGGAGTTCATTAATATTAAGTTTGCTGTGAAATGTGTCCTGGGAAAGAAAGATTTTCAAAGTAGCCGTTCTTTTTACTAGCCTTTCGCCTCATTATAAAATTATTTGATACATATTTTAAGTGCAATTTGTGGGCAAAGCATGTTGTTCCTTTTCTGGAAGTCCTAAACTCAATCAGGATCCATAAAGAAGAAAATCTAGTCATTATTGTGCTGCCTGCCTCCAAATGTCTGTTGCGAGTCTATTTGCTTCAGTTTGTTTGAGAACTTTCAGGGTCCGGATATGAAAACAAACATGCAAATTGGTTTCATCAGATTAGATGATTACAGTTAGTACCACATGGTAACTGCTTCTTTCAGAAGCTAAACGCAGGTTTCAGAACTGAAACACCTGGCAGGCAGGTGAACCCTTGCACAGTGACAGAGGGACAGACGGCAGGTTGGGTGGGGAGGGGAATTGTAACTATGAACACACAACACTCATGGTCTTGGCTTAGTAAAAGAGGATCCTGGTGCAGGGTGTGGTTAGCCTTTCTATATGAAAGCATACAAAAATCTTGATGTCACACTGAAGTTCACTGAGGAAATGAAATGTTCAGCTATTACTATGCCTTAAAATTCTGATAAACATGCATAGTAAGTTCACCCCTTAAAGCATTCGTATGTAACTTTTATTAAAGAATTTTACATAATTTACATTTACATAATTGTTGAAATTGTCATTATGTTGTGACAGACAGGCTGTGAAAATTTGTGCTCCTTTGTCTTCTTCTGGTGCTCTAAAAGCTGACTATAAACAACCAATCACACAGGAACATTTCATAGGAAAGAAAGAACACATTTCATTTTAAATCTGGTTGCTGAATTTTTTGGAGTAAAGTTGTGAAAAAAAATGTCACACTGACCTTACAGTCATAGCTATGCCACATATTCTGAACAAATAAAACAAAATTCTTCTACTGAGACATCAAAACTTTAAGCCATCATCACCAGCAACTTTGCTATGGACACCTGTTCAACTGCCTATTAATTTAAATAGAGAATCAGCCACAAGACACATAGTATCAAAATGTACATTTTAGTTAACTTTTTTTTTATTTAATTGTATTCAATTGTTTGTTTTTATCTTTGTAGTATGTGGCAAATATCTCTCAAAAAACAACACAATGTCTCTAGAGTAATAAATGTTGCTGACCATGTTAAATGTTTAACAACACCACCTATAAGATGCCTTCACATCAAAGATTTTTATTAAGTCTCCATAACAAGCGAGCACCGACAGAAGCAGGAAGTAAAGTTTGTGTCTGTTAGTGGCAGTTGTGCAACAGAGGCAAGTTCCTCTGCAGATGCTGTGAAAACAAACTCTCTTATACGTCTCCATCTCTCATATAAAAATCTGAAACAACCTCAGTCTCTGCTAACAGAGCAGCTTGCATCATTCACAGCCTAGAGCAATAAAATAGACAACAACATTGGCCTTGTAAACCTGCCCCAAACAGATCAAAGGGAGAACAGCGCACCATCGGTGGGCTGAAAAGAGTGCTGACAGTGATCTAACAGGGTGTTCATTAATATGCAGAAGGACAGTTGTGGGTGTCTTTTGCAGCCCAGAAGCCTGTTATGCCAAGGCATTGACTCTCCCAAAAGCTCCTTTGTCACCTAATGGAGTTGGAACCAAGGAGACTGCAAAATCTGGCTGCAGCGTTCAATAGAAACGAAGCTCGAACACTCTGTGTTGCCAAAACCTCCAGCTTCAATGGGAAGAATTGTCAACCTAAGTCTCCACTCCTACTTCACGTTCTCTCCCTCCCTTCTGCCCCATGCTTTTTCATTTTGTCTTGTTTTCTCTGTTTGTCGTTTCTATGCCAGGGAGAAAACGCAATACACCCCCCACATACATGTCTTAAAGAAAAAAACAAACAAAAAAAACTGGTAGCTCACAGATGCACAAGGCTGATTATCCCTTCATCATTGCAGAGCCATTCTTCAAGAGGAGGGAGTAAGCTGTTGTCAACAATACTAACATACAAAGCTGGGTCTCATTTTCTCCTCTTATCTGTGTCTATTTTGTTACTTTATGCCAGATGCACTCTATAGGGAATGCTCACACTTCAGTGTCTTGAAATATCATGAGGTTAGAATGTCATGCTTGAAAAAATAATCAACTGTGTCTGCCCTGTTCGTACTGTGACATCTGTTCAGCCATAGTCCATATGCTGGTTGTGAAGCAAGATCTTGTAACATCAATTCCCACAAAACGTTACTGACCAGCATCATCACACATGAGTAAACTTCATTTTGTCAGCACAGATCTATCCATCCACTGGAAAAAAACTCTCTGGGATAGTGGGACAACTGAAATATGAGCTGTAGGAAGGAATATGTTTGCAAACACGCAAGCACATAAACACAAAAAAGATCACGAACAGGACTGATAAAACTGCTTTTCTCTGCAAAGTGTGACTTCCTATCTCAGCTCTAATGTTTGCACCTCCACCCACTTTACTCTGGATGGTAGTTGAGTTTCTTTGAAAACATATCAAGGCGGTAACACTGTCTTTTTCCTTTTGCAGACATGAAGATTTCAGTTTTTATGTCTGCAATATACGTGATGAGAAATCACTTCATTGTGTACCACTGTATTCACTCAATTTGAAAACTGGAGAATAAGGAAGAGGAAATAATCTTTCCCAAAATGTACTTTCAGTTGAGGTGTCAAAAGATTGTGAAGTGCAGCATGTAATAGATATGTTTCTATTACTTGATTAATTTTGATAACAATCAGCACCTGGAGTACTTTCTATAATGGTTTAGCAAAGCGTTTGCCATTTCCTTTGATATATTGTTTTTAAAGTGCTTGAATTCAAACTAGGTCTGTACGACAAAGTAGAGCAACATGACAGTAGGAATTAATCTATTGTTAGTTTATTCATATCAGCTTATTAGAAAATTCCCAAGAATAATTCATCTTGTTTCATCATTAGAAAAACTAATGAGTAAATTTTGAGGAATGTTCCATGTGTTTGGAAAAGCACTTTTTTTTTGTTGTTCAACTTCTCATGCTGAAGATCCCACGTAGGACAGTATGTCCAAACATACAACAAAGCACCTGTTAGTGAAATATCTAATCATGGCTTCAGTAAGGAGCCAACTGGCGGTACTGAGATTCAGCTTATCCTCTAAACCTAATTTGCTTTCATTATGTCTGAAATTGTTTTTTGTTGCGTTTCGGAACTTGTGTGATGTGAGGGGTTAGCTGCAGATTGAGAGTACAGGTACAGATCAAATCCAAGTTAAATTTGTACACCCATCCAGTTTCTTTGATATGTGTGTGTGGGGAAGGTGTATATTTGAGAGAGTTTGTGTGTGGCCTTTCAACTATTTTCCTGGTTTTTACATGCTTTTATAATTTGCGGGTCAGAAATGACCCATAAGACAATCCTTGTACCTTGGTGGTATACAGCCCACATGGAAATATAAACAAAGTATCACTTTTTCTAATAATGGGGTCAATTTAGGAAAAGTCATAAAATTTCAAGTCGAAAAAAGATAGTTTAGGTCATTTTTTGTACAGGTAAATGTGGTAATGGGTCACATTTGACAACACGAGGGTTAATGCCAGCAGCAGAGTCAGCCAACATTGCTGAGAGGAATTCAGCAATACTGAAGGAGCATGCACTGAGATTAGGTAGGTAAGTGCTGACAACATAGCCACTCTACAATAGAAGCCAGTGTTAGTGCCTTTAGATCTCTGACTATTAGATGAGGCTGATCACTAGTGAAGTGTTAAGTGTCCTTTTTGGTTGATTAATCAAATCTGAAACTCCAGTGTCCTGTCAGTCCCAAAAAGAAAATCTAAGTTATTACAATGGACCATTATGAATCTGATGACTGTGGACAAAAAGGATTTCCTGCTGCGGTAGATTTTACTGTTGTTGAATTATGACTTCACAGGCTAAGATGAGCAACAGATATTTCCTAAAGGACTAACTCATCTATGTGTTTATCTTTAGTTGCCTTGATGACTGCATTAATTAGGCAAACTTGCAGTCCTCGCAGGTCTGCCTAAAAAATTCACTTAGACAGCTGCAGCTGATCCAGAACGTTTCTGCTGGCAATCTCACTAAAACCAGGACGATAAAGCACATTACTAAAGTTCTAAAACCCTTACACGGTTTCCCTGTAGCTTAGATAAAGACTTCAAAAAATACTGTGATAGTCCATAAATTGCTGAGCACAAAAACACGTTAAAGACCTGCCGTTCTCGTATCAACCTTCCAGACCACTCTCATCTTCTGGTTCCGGTCTGCTCTGCATGCCCAGAACCAGAACCAAACATGGAGAAGCAGGATTCAGCTTCTACGCACCACACATCTGGAACAAGCATCCTGAAAATTGCAAAAGAGCCGAAACACTGAGTTCCATTAAATCTACACCAAAACCTCAGCTGGTTAAAGCTGCTTTTGAACCATAATAAATGAAACATTGACCAACATATTTGATGGTCAATGTTTGACACACAAATATTTTTTTCAAAATGGTGTCTTTTATGACTTTCTATTGTTGTGTTTTTATGATGTAAAGCACTTTGAACTGCCTTATTTCTGAAATGTGTTATATAAATAAACTTGATGGATTAAATGATTGATTGATTCCTACAGAGATTTAGCTAAGACTCTAACATAAAGGATGAGGACATTTGATGAGAATAGCTGGCAGTCATGCACATAAAAGTCACAAGAAAAGCCATGTGAATGGATAACTGGGCCAGAGAGGATGACGGGTACTTTGCAGAAAGGAAGTCCCAGTATCCAGCTTTAGAATCCTCTTGTAAAATACAATATGACACTGACGTTCATTCCTGACCTGATGCCTTGTAGGAAAAATATAAATAATTAGTTTCCTGCAGCCCTATTGACTATTTTCAATAGAAAATAAAAACAGAGTCCCCCAACAAGTATTAGTTTGTAGTAAAGGGCACGCTGGCTTTAAGTATAGGCCAACAAAGACACTCTTTGTCAGGGCCTAGTTTATGGAGACTTTGACCACCCCTTACCCTGAAACATGACTCAGGGGCAGTCAGGGGAAGGTTGCCAAACCAAGGAAACAAATATGATCATGTCTGCAGGACATGCAACTTATAGCCAGCCAGTGAACATTTAAGTAGACTGAAGAAAATTGCAATCAAAAATATTACAGCATGGCAGCAAGTGTAGATACCACATATGATTGTTAAGAAGTTCTGATGATTCAGAGGTTCACAGGTCTGTTCATTTTATCAGCTGTTTCACTTTTTGCATATTGAACAAATTTTGTAAGTGATTCAAATAAAACACTTCACTGACTTTATCAAAACTACTGAAGCTAACTATTTCATTGGACTTCTATCAAAGTCCAAGAACCTTGCAGAATTTACACTTTTCAATCAGATATGATAAAATTGTTTTCTTTCTTTTAACCAAAGGGAAAAACTTAGATCAATGTTGTTAATGCTTTTGCCATCATTATGGTGAATATCAATTTCCATCCATTGCTCTCTTCCCTCCTGACTACTTTTGGAAGATAAAGTCATTATCCACGATGATAAATCTCATCATGAAAACACATTAATTGAATCAGTGTGTAGACTGAGTCTGGACCTGAATGAAAAATCGCTATAAACAATCAAAACATGCACAAACAAAGCCCACACTTCTGAATGTGAAAGGATCGTTGAGGAGCAAACATGGGCTCTCTTAGGGGAAAAAGGGCCCCTCCCCCCTTCCAACACACTCAGCACCTGAGTTGTTCAGCTATCCCCTCATTTTGCCTTTAAATCCTAGTCAATATTATAGTTTGATGCTGATTTTTATTTGGCCCAGAGCCAGAGGAAGGTCTTTGTGAACAACTAGACCTCCAGCTCCTTGGGGAAAAAGCCAGACAGACCCGAGACCTGTTTGATTCAAAGCCAAGTAAGCCTCCAGAGACTATCGCTCATAGCAACAAATCCAATGAAATTATATGTGAGACACAAAGAGTTAGGAGAGAATGAAGAGGGAGAAAACAAGAGCACATCTGAAGATCATCCTTTGTGTCACAGACTACAACATTAAAACAGGGCAGAATTGTTATACTTTTTCACCAATTAATAATTGTGCTTTTAATAGCCAGCCACACTGTTCCTAAAAAACCCAGAAAAAAGAGGTTTAAATGCAAACAGATGTCTAAAACAGAGTGAGGAAGAAACAAGGCTTTCTTCTTTGTGTCTGTCATGCGTCAGTCTCAGACTATGCCAGACGTAAGCCTGTCTGGAGTAGCACATGCTCTCTTGCCGGCATCAACTCATCCATTCTACAAGCAGCAGCCTCAGTAGCGTCTTTCACTCTCGAGTTTCCTTTTTAAGACGTCTCATTCATGCGCTCTACAAACCTCTGGATGAAAATAAATGAATGCCGTCTGCTTGTAACGTCTGATACCAAAAAGAATTACCAGACACAGAAGAACAATAAAAACAAAGAAAAACATGACAAATAGATATTTAGGTAAAATCTGAATCTCCTCACCTTGAAGTTGCTTTGAATTGCCAGAGGCCAGTATTCCAAAAATTACCCCAACAAGAAAAGTCCACATCTTTGCGAAATTGTCTGGTGATGGCTGGGTGAGCAGCTGGGTATAAAGATCTGTTACAGTCCTCTTTGTGTCTTTTCTTCTCTCTACAGTACCAGCAGTGATGGCTGGTAAGTGTATGTGAGTGAAACAGAGTAAATGTGTAGGAGAGAACAGAAGAAACCTGGGCTTGCTCGGGTGTCTGAAAGCTCCGGGAGATTACTCGGAATTTGCATCAACTTTCCCCTCTCTGCCGGAGAGACAACAGTGGCTGGTGGCATGCATGTAGGAGGGGAAGAGTGTGTTCATGTGAACACACACCCTTCTGCCTCTCCCTCAATTGCCCCACCTCCCCAACTGCCCCACCTCTCCACGTTCTCTCCCCTTTTCCTGCCTTTAGAATTTGCAGTCAGAAAGAAGAAGGTGATTTCTCCTCCAATGTGACTGCTTGTCCTTGTCTCCCTACCTCATTTTCACCCTATCTGCTGACACCCCCATTGCCTTTATTTATGGTCCTTGCACAGAGACAGTTTCAGAAAGCCCATCTGGTCTTTTGTTCAATCTTTTCAATGTTGTCAACTCATCTGATTTTCTCAGCCCAGCTCCACAGGGGTTTGCTGTCAATCTTTCGCGACTACCATTTGCAAGAGGTCATGTATTTCACAAATTCAACCTCATGTGTCATTTTTATGTACTGAAAGCTCAGGATACATGGACTCATTTTTATCAGACACACCTTACTAGCAATTGATCAGAATCCTGTTAGCTTCAGAGCTGTTTTACTTATTGTAACATGAAATCAGCAAGATTCGAAAGAACATCCCCCAGCAGAAAATCTCCTGCTCCTCCACATCCCAAAGGTCATCTTCTAGGTTTAGAACTGGTGACTGTGAAGGTCATTGAAAACTGTGAGCTAATTGTCATGTTCAAGAAACCAACTGAGGTGATTTGAAACATATACTTATCAAAACAATGAATGTGCTGTTGTAATGAAGAGATGGAAGTGAGCAGCAACATTACTCAGGTTGGTTGTGACTTTTAAGAATGTTTAATTTACTACAAAGGGGCCAAAGGTGGCTAAAATCGTCACCCACATTATTTAACAAACACCACCAGCCTGTTGACAGAATAAAGAAATGATCATATAGTTTCAGTTGGATTCATCTGAATGTCACTGTTGAATTTGGAAAACAGTTATTGAGCAATTTCTTACTCTCAAATTATAGGAGCAGTATCAGGACATGCAGTAGAGTCCATCTGCTTCAGGTTTTGATGGCTTGCATATTCAGAGATGGCATGCTGAATGCTTTGGTTTAACAAATGGTTATTTGAGGTGCTTTTTTTTTATCGTCTACTAATTGCTTCTGCATCACAGAGGCATGACTATCTCCATGCCTGATACTAACTAGATTTTTTTTTTTGGTCATTCTTTGTAAACTTCAAAGAAAATCTTTATCATTGTATTTGCCTGATTATCTGTTTATGCAACTGAAAAATCAACATACCTAAGAAAGTGGCTGTTGAGGTTTTTGTTTATCTTTTTCTATAAGTTTCATTCACTGGCCAAAAATCCAGCTTTTGCTTTACTATGCACTTAAGTTACATGAAAAAATACCCAAAACATTCTTGTCTATACTTTCAAAAATATCTCAACATCCATTTCCACCACGAGAAAAATGGCTCTATTCTAATTCCAGGTTTTTCTTTGTACTTCATAAGGCAGTTGATGGCGTCACCTCAGGTTTCTGGAATCTCCCCTGTACTGTTTGCATGTGATTGCATAATATCTCAAATATCCAGATGTAATATGAAACCATGACTGCTGTCTGTAATTCTTTTACTTCACTCGTAACACCCCGTGAAGACCTGTCTAATGGTTTGCCATGGCCACTAACTTTGCAGTCATGGGAATAGCAGTCAACAAGTGAATGGCCTAGCTGTTAAGTTGAAAATATTCATTACTACCCTCACGACACCACATTACAATTTACATGGGAAACTGATTCATGGGGACAGGACGATGCACCTTTTGGAGCTTGTGCCAAAGTTCGTTTGAAATCGTTAGATTGGAGTGTTAATATTTAAGGTATTGATTGCTTTTGTAATTTTTACTGTGCTGCTTTTTACACGTTTAGAAAGAATGTTGACCTATACTTTCTATACTGAGCTAACATTGGCAATGCAACACAGCACCAGCTTATCTCATTCACTGATAACGGATTAAGTTCTTGTAATAGATGCTATTTAAAGCCTTGTTTTAAAAAAAAAAAAAACTGTTTAATGAGTAATCTTTGGAAAAAAAGATCTGATGGCCATACAAGATGTTACATTAATACAGCCATACTCAAAAATGGCCATTGGACACTATTAACATAATACATTCTTACTTCTCCTTAGAGTCATGGGGGTTGGCTCTGGTGCCCCTCTCCAATGGAAATTAGGCAAGATGGATTGACAGACAGATTGTCAATCCATTACACAGCAACAGAGAGAAACACAGGACACACAACCGATAACTTAAATATCATATGTCATTTAAAAAAATGAATGTTAGTAATCTTACATTAGGGATGATAATATCTAAAATGTGATTATTCAAATTTTGTTCTTGGAAATTTTACTTCACACTCTTGAAGCGTAATACCAATTCATATAAATATTTTTGTCTCGGATCACTCACTTCACACCTCCCTGCAGATTCTGTTCACTTCCTGTTTTGATGCTACCATAGCAAAACTATAGTAACACTACAACAAACAAGTACATTTAAAAAAAAATAGTGATTCTGTGTTACTTTGTTTCTCTTATTTGGTAAGAATTTCTTGTTTCGAAATACTCATATAAGTTCCTCATTTGTGTGAAAAGGAAAACAAAAGCAACACCTGACTAAACTTTTATCTATATATCTACAAATTCAAGTAGCACAATCAGAAGTGTACTACTTGAAAAGAGGAAAATATTTGACCAAATCCAAAACATTAAAGTCAACAAGAGTATAAAACAAGGCAAAAATATAAACTATATTCATGTAGTTTATTTTGTCTGCTCAAATAAATGTCATTTTTTTGGGATTTACTTTCTCAAAGTGGTTGAGCACAGTTGATATGGATAATGAATTTATCCATTCATTATAGTAAACAAAAATAGTAAACAAAGAAATATATTTTTGGAGATTGATCACTGTCAGTCTACAAGCATAAATCAAAAATGCAGACCCTATTTGAATTCACCATAGGTTGGCTAAATTCATACGGCATCCTGAAGTGACTCAAATCAGACTTTTTTTCTGTCCTTATGAGACCTTCATTTGATCTTTTTATGACTGTCTAAACAACACAGGCTAGAGTTTTACAAATGCCACCCACTTGGAAATGTTGGTTCTAAATCTGACATGTATATGATCATCTCAAGTGAGATTTCTGTCTGTAAGGCCAGGTCATAATCATTCAACCTGTACTTCATTGGTACTCGACAAACTCGACAACAATGGCAAACGATAATGAGGATTGAGTTGTTAATGCCCTGGCACCAGTTGAACAACTTTAAAATAACAAGATATGTGCCATCATTGCTGTCCATGTTAATTTCCGTAAACACTGAGCATGCTCACAACATGTGACATTACCGCATTCTCTACTGAGCATGCGGAACACTTTTAAACTGCTTGTAGAAGTACAAATAACAGTCAGGCTGGACAAATGGCTCCCTTTGGTGGGAGATGAGCTCTTTTTGGAGATCACATACTAGTCGCATATATTTGGAAGGACCATGCAAATAATAAATAAATAAATAAGTCAAATTTCATTTATATAGTTAACATATTTAACATTTTCAGAAAATAACTTGAAGTGTGAACTTTGACCTGCAAACTTTTGACATTAATATGAATCTATGTGTCTCATTCTAGTGGGAGGCAATTGTGGAAGAAATAATGGAAAATGACAAGATCAATCTTTTTATTTTCTTTTAGTAGATGCACCAGGCTGGTTGTTACATAAAAAAAATCGTCAATGCTTTATCACTCATGCCTGGTTATCTCTCCTGGATGACTGGTTCCAAAAACAAACAAAAAGCAGGTAATGTCTGAACCCAGTATTAGACACAAGGCTTCTGAGTCAGTTAATAGGAAAAAAAGAGAAGAAGAAACTTTTCCATGATGGTTACATAGTGAGAACACACACATGCATCCTCACCAGACGTACTTGTGGTTTGGGAGTCCTTGCGGTAATGGCAAAGCTAATAGCACATCCTCAGCATTCTTCTGAGGCAACGTGCTTTTTTTCCCCTTTTGGCCACAGTAAAGTCACTGGAATTTGAGAAGAGGGGTATTTGGAAATATCCATATAAGTATAGAGCAGGGTGACGTTGAAGTGTTTTCACAAATGTGATACAGTGATGACAAACAGTATTATGGCCTTAGGGTGTCTCCGAGGGTTTGATGAGTTGTTGCTGTATTGGCTGTTTCTCGTTTCTTAGTAATACAGGTTCCCAAGACAGCTGGTGACCATTATGTTTAGGTACTTAAAAAGCAAATATTATTGAGTTTTGCAGTCAAAAACTCTTAAAAACCTCTAACATACAAGTCAATGTACTAGACACATCTTGCAGTGGGTTGAATCCAGTCATGTTAAAGAAACCAGCTAGACATGATTTAAGCTGGATGACATGGTACATTGTCTTGTTGGATGGGAGCATTTTGGTCAGAAGCAGATGAACAAAGTTATGAACAGTAATTAGGCTAGTTGGAATTAATGGTGTCTAATTTGTGCTAAGAATCCAAAGAATTTGCATAAAACATTTCTGCATACTATTATACCATTACCATTACCCTCAGTTTGTTTTAGGTAAAAGGTGCTTTAAGGTTGAATATGCTGGCATTCAAAGATGTTTTCTTTTCCTTTATTTATACAAGATGCAAGCTGTCCTACTGAGACCCAAGATCTTTTTTTACAAGAAAATCTTATGTGATATTAAAAAGACAAAAACTGTTACAACACAAAAAATGTTTTCACTCAATTAAATAAGCTAATAAAATATGGCTTTACAGTCAAAGCCAGTTTCAAAAGAAGACATTTTTTTCTTATTTTAAGAAAGTTAAATTGTCCCGGAGGACTCAAAGTAGATAGCTTGTAGAGTTGTCCATGTTGGTGGAACAGAGTAAAAAGAAAAAAAGAAAATCCAAGTTTTGTATTCTTAGTTTTGCGAAATGATTATATGAGATACTACGATTTCTTTTTCATCTTAAAACAGTCTCTTCATTTTCCTATGAATTCTAACATTGGCAAGGGATTTTCATTCACAGAACTGAAACTCACTAGATTGTGTGTGTATGTGTGTGTGGTCTATTCCCTATGAGCGCTGAAATCTCAGTAGATAAGTTTGTGAAATACATACCGACTCATCAGGCAGTAACAACCAGAGTCTTGTCATGGCGTTTTACATCCCAGCATAGTGGAAAGTCAGTAGTCAAATATGGATGATGAAGTGCTGTCTGGAACTGTAGAGTGTGAATCAGCTGTGCTTTGTGTCATTTTTTAACATTTTTTACTAAAGAAAAATGTAGTAAAAAAAATTACTTACAAGATTTTCCTTGACTAGAAAACAAAATATTGATTGGTGTGTCGGTTAACATTATCATCACAGAAAAGATGTAATGACTATCAACTATTGTATATATAACCCCATACTTATAAAAAACCTCAGAGACTCTGGATTATTTGGAGACAATGTGCATCTGAGTAACAATGCTGGTTTGTAGAGTAAATTACAACACCTGACTGAACTCCCCCAGAATTCTCTTTTTAAATTGCAATTTGAAGTGAAGAGTTTTCTATCTCTACATTTGTTTTGGGCAGCCATTCGTGTCATATGCATTGATGCTGGAGTTTGGTGTCCATCAAATCCTTTGTTTTATTATTATTATTAAAAGCAAAAGACTTTGCTTTTGACATGGAAATCAACACAGCTATTATGAGCCATGTTGATCTTAACCCTTCCAATTACATCAATAAAAGTTAAAAGACTACTTTTATTTCAATCAATGCTTCCGCCTGGGCTTGTCTCTTGTGGGGAGAGGGAGGCTTGTTTCAACTGTGTTCACGTTGTGCACATTTGACCAAAGTTTGCCTCAGTGTCTTGAGCTGAATGAGCCAGCTTTGCGTCATGGGAACATGACTGGACTTCTTCAAAAGGCAGAGCTTTACAACAACAACAAGGCAAGGGCCTCGCTTCAGTTTGGCTGCTGGGAGGGCAGAAAGAGCATGATAAGCAGAGTGCTGCAAAGCGCTGCAGTGTAGGACAAAAGGGAGTCTTTTATGTCATCCATACTTGGTTTGCATGAGGATAAGCTTCAGTTGACTCACAGGTGTAATGTTTGCAGTGGTTGCTTAGTTTCTGGGCTGCAATTCTTTTATGGGTACTTCTATGCCTGAAAGAAAGATAAGCACTAATTTCAAAGAAATGACATAAGTCCAAAGCTAGCAAAATCAGAAGAGGAAGGATGTGGAGGTTTTATATTTAGAATCTAAATATGCATGGGATGGAAAAACACGGGTACAAGAAAATATAGAGGGGGAATAGATGAAAGAGCAGAGGAAATCCTGTCTACTATTTTTGAGCAAACTTGAGTGTGAGAAATGTGGATGAACACAAGACATTCACAACAAATATCCTAATGACAGTGAAATTAATTAATTTATTACAAATTTGTTTCTTGGAAAGAGTCAGAAAAAAGTAACTGTGACCTTTTACAACATGTCCTTCTTTATCATAAACTCCCTGCCCCGTGAATCGCTCCATTCAAACACCCACTGTTGAGAAATTTAAGCCACATCAGCTGTTTGATCAACAACTTAAACAGGAAGCAGAAGGACATGCACACCTGAGTGCTCAAGGTACAAATTCATCCCATTCTGTCTCCATAGCAACAGCCCCCATCTTTCTACACCACACTATGCATTCATGAGCCCGACCTACAGTCCAGCCCGAGCTTTGGGCATTATCTTCCAGACCTTGCACATTTTTCATAAAAGCACCCTGGTGTGAACAAAGGGGATTATTTCTACTGGGCAGCTCTCCTATCCAGCTGTTACATATAACTCTACTGCTGGCCAAAGATTGGCAGGAGGCCGTCCTGAAGTAAATGTCATACTGCGACATAGCAGCCAAAGGAAATGTCAAAACCTACAGTATCTAGCAAATATTTAGAGGGGTATTATTCAGTTGTTCAACCCAGCCACTCTGGCAAGAGATAGTAAATTGAAACAGCAAAAATGTGCCCTGATACCATGATTTCACCATCCTGAGGATTTACCTACCCAAACATTTACCTACCCTGAATGTATGAACTGAAAATAACATTGTTCTGCAATTATTTGATTTTAAGGACACCACATGCTGATATTACACTGCTCAACAAGGAGTGAAAAATTAGGCAAATTGTCCTGTCTTCAAATATGTTAACATATGTTCATTAAACATTCATGCCTCCTCACACGAATTGTTTATTGCTGAAATAAAGCAGATCTGCAATCTGATTTTACAAAAAAAATATTGATCTTAAACACACGCAAACATCATGGATACCTGTTTTTGTTTTACTTCCTGCCATTTTATTTGCTCTGACTGGAGCTCCTGCACATTGCTTCAACCATTTTAAGCAGCACCAAAATTATGCATCTGTGAACTGCTTGCAAGTTGATTTGTGTAACCACCCTATTTCTTTCTGGCAGATGGTGCATCAGGATGAATAGTCAAAAGTAGCAGCAGGTTTATGAGGCAGCTCACAGTGATATAACACATTTATATTCAATGAGAAGAAGATGCCTGAAGATGAAGGAAGAGATCAGCCAGAGTGGGGCTCAGCAGAGATGATCAGATGTGATTTATGACCAAGTGTATCATTATTACTTCAAAATCCTTGCCCATCTGCCTCAATCCTCAAAATTTACATTACACACACACTCCAATATATATTTATCTAATTATTATTCTTTAGCTACCTTTACAGATACTCTATTAGATTCAAATTGGGGAGGTGTTTAAATTGTTCTGCTTGTATTATTCTGTAGCCAACTTGAGGTTTTCAGAGAACAGCTGTATTTGTAGAGGTAAAATTACACACGTGGAGACTGATTCCTAATTATCACTTAATTGCACTGGATTTAATTTAGGAGGATCAGAGTGAAGATGGCCTGTAATACAATTCACCATTCATAGTAATCACACAATGGTGTAACATGACAAACCGTTAAAAGCTCAAGAGGGCAAAGACCTTTTTTGAGACCCTAAAGTTTTGTTCACTCCTAATTTGTAATTGGACAGATTAGCTTTTTTTCTCACTAACATCATGCAACTTTCTTCATGTTGTAGAAAATAACTGGTATCTGGCAATTGTTAATATCACTCTCCCAAAACTCCCCTAAAATGCCCTTGTCAATGTCCATGTCGGTTTGATGAATTTCAAACCAACACCACAGAAACCATAGAACAAAATGTTGCTTCTTAGACCCAAAGTGCTTCAAGGGCAGCAGAAACATAGGAAAACATTTGAAAAATTATTAGTTGTTGCCCAATCTAATCACTTCAACCACTTAAAATAAAGGAATTCCTCCACCATTGTTCCCTGCATAACTTGCCTTAGCTAATTTATCATTTGAATTAAAAAAAAACATTAACCCTATATATATTATGAGAACAAATAAAACAAGAGTCCAGCCATTAAGTCAAAGATGCTTAACTGATCCCTTGTTCTAATAATTGGAACCGCTTATGGCACCCTATACATCAAAACAAAATCCTTTGCAAACAATAATTACAGTATATATAAAGGATATACATTTTAGCTATTTCTGATGTTTGTCTATAGATCATATCTTGTTTTGATGTGCTTCAACAAACTGAAGCAGATACTGACATTACCAAACATCTGCTCTGCCAGTGGTTACAGAAGAAATACATCTGGTAGCTAAAACGGACCACTGTCCACTGAGCCCAGCAAATTATCTTAATTAGCTAATTACATAATGAATTGCATAGATTCCATTAAACTTGAAGTGGGCAAACACATCTCTAGTCTGAGTTCTTTGTCAAAGTTGTTAAAAAAAAAAAAAAAACTAAACAAAACAAAGAAGGTTGAACAGTGTTTTATTGACACATCAAGACACCAAAACATAAATGTAATTACATTTGGACTTCAAGAATTTGTCAGCGACAATTATTTTAAATAAAGGAAATAATATTAACATTAACAACTTAATATGTTTGTAAATTTAGTAACAATTTGTTCAGATGGATTTATGGCATCTATGGCAAACTGCGTTGCCATATATGTTCTGTTGATAAATATTGAAAATGTTAATGTTTAGATTGGACCATTTGCAGATGCATTATTGACTGAGCATTTTATTTACATTGCTTGTGTGGTAGATTGGCTGCCTGTTTACCAGTATTTGGGACACACTTTTGTTTTGACGTTAAATCACTGCCATTTTTGTGCCGAACTGAATCAGAAGTTCACTTTTACCAGGTGGTAATCATTCAGCTTACAATATGAATGACACCACCTTGTAAGCTTAAAATGAGGCAATATTGCTAATCCACTACTTAAGAGCTCTTTAGTTGTGAAAACATGAGCTGGGCTTTCTTTTAAGAATTTTTATTGTGAACTTTCCACTTCAAAGTAATCTTTTTCATTCAGGCAAGGGCCATACGCTGCGGTTGTTCAAGGTTGGCACGGAATTTATCAAGAAATCGAGAGGCTAATTCATCATCCACGAGCCGACCGTCACTGGACAAAGTAACTGTCATCAGCTGTTGCTTGTGTAGCGTCTGGTCAACTTCATTCAGTTGCAGCTCAGTCCTGGAGGTGCCAACAGCGAGGATGCAAGCCTGAGGAGGGTTGATCACGGCGCTGAAACCAGTGATTCCGAACATGCCTAGGTTAGATATACTGGAGGGAATGTAGTAGATGAAAAAATAAGGGAAAAGACATATTTCATGTTAGATGTCAAATAAAGCATTAAAAACACATAAGAAAGGACATGATGATGCCTGTTTTCTCATTTTATATTCCAAATAGAACACTAAGCAGTCAAAAACAAGACAGCAGCAGAATTCCACCATACACAGTTTAATAAGTCTGACCAGAGGCCACTAAGCTGTTTGGCTTAATGAGAGTTTTTGCTCTGAGGAAGAAATAAAATTAATATAAAGAGCAAACACTAATATATCTTCAGCAGGACAAAGAGAGCAACATCTCTGCACTGATTCAATGTTCAAGTTTGACACAGAAACCCCATTAATGTGTAAATGACACCCTTAACTGAAATGAGTAGGAAAAAAATGATAACAGTTGTGGAATTGAAAACACCATAAGTTGTCACCCAATACCACATTCAGTTCAAAACCACATGAAATGTAAAATAGGTATAATGTACTGACAGAAAAAAGGTATAAAAGCTAATTATGGTCACGTTCAAGGAAAGCTATGATCTTGTTGATATGCAGAAGAAAATGTGAGAGTGATGTTACTCTAAAATGGACAATTTTGAGACAAAACTGAATTGACTCAGTTCCACTAAAAACTTTATAAACCATGAGAAAATGTCACTTTAATATATGCTACTCTTTTTTCCCTATAACTCAGTTTACCTGAATGAGCCTCCCTGGTACTCCTCAGGCAGTAGTTTACCATCTCGAGCTTTCTGGGCCAACACCTGTGAACATATGTCATGTCATGTAGGCTCCATTTCAGAAACAAAACAAACAATAGTTTACATTTGAAACCAAAAATGATACGTCCTGTGACAAATATGCAAAAGCTACTGCTTTAGACAGAGCAGGATTTTTAAAGAGGTATACACCAGAACTCCATCTTTGGCATGGTGCATTTGAGCTTAATCTTCATGACTGACTGCACCAGTCGAAAGCTCAGAAAACAACGCATGAACAATGTGCTCTTTAATGACACATTGCCCTTTGGATTCAAGCCCCACTTGGGCCTAAACCTCCCCAGAATCTTTATTTTGGTATTTTTTGAGCAAATTTAAAGATGAACTTGTTATTGTTCTGTTCCAATAACCCACTAAACGATTTAAAGCTTTTAAACAATGAACAGAGATTCTCCTTAAAGATTTTCTAGTAGAGACCAGAAATAATAGTTCCGCTATGGCAAACAATCTATGTTCGACAACAGGAAAGCATCCCCATGCCATCATACCACCACAATGTTTAGGGTCACATTCTTAAACCAGATGTGACAGAATACTCCAATTAGTCCCACCTGTATCTCAATTAAAAATAAAAAAAAATCCCATAAGTCTTGGGGACCATCAATATGTTTTTAGTAAAGATGAAACACCTATTTTAGCCTGCACTAGTGTTCACCTTGCAAACCCCGACCCCTGTTTTTCTTATTGTTGACTCAATAACTTATGCTTAATATGTAACCGAGGTCCACAGTGCTTTATTTCTCAGTGAGTTATTTAGGCATTCTTTGAAGTAATTTTGGTAGGCCAAGCACTCCTGGGAACGTTCACAGCTGTTGCCTGTTTTCTCCATTTGTGGATAATGGCTCTCGCTGTACTCCCACATCGCTAGACTAACAGATGTCAGTAACTTTCTAATCAGTTAAATGTTCTGAGGTTGGGGGATAATGTGTTTCTTTTTGAGCTTTTCTACTCTACTTCATGTTTTCAGACATGTTTTGTTTAAAAGAAATAATGATACTTCCAAAATGGTAATAATCACACGGCTAGTGAATTTGAACTCAGCTCTCAAAAAATGGAGTTAAGCTCAGCTAAGTTATGATTTAAAAAGTATATGAAGCATATTTTCTGATCAGAACTAGATCGTTTTGAATATCCAGCATTTGTGCAGGCTTGTCTTTTTCTGATATTAAAATGTTCAAATCACTACAGACAATGTGGTAGCAAGCAAATAAACTTCACAGTACACCTGCTCCAACTGATGCAACAACACAGCGCATCACTGAAAACATCACTGACCAAATTCTTGTTTTTATTGGTGCGATCTTTATCAGATCTAGACATCAACCATTTAGATGCATTTCACAACCATTAGACCTTTGTAGAAGAGATCTAAGCAAAACAGTAACACTTGGTAAACACCAAGATATTTTCTTCTTTTAAATTTCACTGTATATATGTTACACGACACAGAAAGCGAAAGTTTCTCATTTTGTATGAGAAAGAAATTAACAAAGCTTGGGTTATGCTTTAACTCACAACAGTTACCTCAGTTTTTGCATTGCTAAACAACTTCTGTTTTTTCTTTTCAAATTCTATTTAATATATTCATATCTAGATCTAGAAATATAGTTTTTTGATCAGTTGTCTGTCAGTACATAGTTTTAGTTAAGTTGTTTAACTGTCTAAAAAAAGAACCATTTACTCCTAAGTATATGTGAATAACAACTGTTATTTTCTAACTCATCCTTCTACTATGGGTCTGACTATGACTTAACCAGTTTGATTTTGTTTCGTTACTGATTTTATAATGTTTTAAGACTCAAGATGAAATATAGAACTTAACTTATTTGGTTGAATTTCTTGTTAATGAAGAAAGCAGAACAAGCAGGCATAGTTACTGTCAGTATAGATACATTACAAAAGAATATAACTTCTTGGAAATAGTCATGTTTGATGCTTAGACATTTTAGAAAACGACTACACCCATGTTGGACAATAAAACATAATTAACTTCACAGTTCATTTAATATTTAGATTTTTCTCCAATATCTGTCAGATATTGGGTTGAAGTCATCAGTTTTCTGCAGACTTTAAGGTTGCAATATTCTTGCATAGACCTCTACAGAATCTCATGTAGGAAACTATTTCTAGCTATCAATTTGTCTCAGCTACTTTCATACCTTAGCAGTAGCTGAGATCTCCTGCACTCCTTTGCTAGCAGCATCCCTGATGATTGGTGTGATGAGGCCCCTGTCAGTAGCCACAGCGACTGAAATATGGATAGAATCTAGTGGATGAGGTCCATCACCAGACCACGTCACATTTACTTCTGGCATTTCCTGGGGGAAAATACAATTTTGATGTAGTGTGTGAGTGGGATCAAACGTTGTCACTAGAGAATGATCAAATAAAAAACTAGCACACTATCAAAATACATAATACCAACATTATTCTTTCTAAAAAGAATAATATTAAATTCAGCAGACAGAGCTTAGAAATGTCTCCGGAAAAAAAAAAAAAAAAAAGGCTTAGGCTTCATCCAGTTTCCAAACTCCTTAAATTGCAATTTGTGGAGTTTGGAACCTTGATCTAATAGCCTCTCTGGGAAGTAATCCAAATCCACAAACCACAGACAAGGATAGATCACTTACTAAGATCACAGTCTTTGACATCCTTAGATGCTATTTGCCTAAGCTCTGAACTGACTGATCTAAGGTGAATTTGGCAGCATGAGCGGAACTTGCTTAAAATTACACTGACATACACAGAGTACCGGTCAACCCTAACTATAAGATGTCCAAATGACTTGAAAACATTCATTTGCAAGTCTGGAGGGGATCCATGCGCTTACTACCTCACTGGGAAATCTGTGCACAAAGTTGCTACAGTTGAGCTGCAGCTGCTTCATAAGCACTTATGTTTAACAAACCCTGTTTTCATTCCTGTTTCACAGCAGAAGATCCATGTTAAAAGTTTAATCAAGTGTGACGGCACGTAAAAAATGCATATTTAGGTCAACTAGGGAGAGATATTTTAGTCTTCAGCAGAAGCTGATCTAAAGAAGTATTTTAATCATGTGCTAAACTCTAGCACTAGTCAAAGCATAGCGTCAAGCAGGCATATTATATATATATATATATATATATATATATATATATATATATATATATATATATATATATATATATATATATATATTCACATTGTCACAGTGAATAAACAACAGTAACTAAAGAAGTGGAATACTCACTCTAAGTGTAACAGCAGCTGCTTTGATAATAAAATCATTGACAGACACTTTGATTTGATCTGAAAATACAAACAGAAAGCAACTGAATTATGTAAACATAATTCACTTCACTTAGTAAGAAAAATTATCAGTGTTGGAGGGGTATGAGAAGTAACAAAATGAACTGATGGAAAAGAAAATAGAATTGTGTGCTAATTATCATAAAACATAAACATTTTTTATAACCTTATGTATGTTTCTGAACAACAAGAAGGGAATCAGATCCGCTAATTCAAACTGCCCTTATCAATCACAATAGAGAATTAAGGGGAGAGAAAAATATGGGTATTGCAGATGAGACTTCAAAAGTATTAGAGCCAACATTTCTCTGAAAGGCTAAGTCAACAGAACTTGCACCATTTCTCTGTGTTAGACACCAGTGAGACAGACGGGTTTGGACTGGCAACTACCTGCCAACTCTAACTAGTGTCCAAAAGTGCAGCCCCAGACAGTTATGAATGCTGTGAGCGGGATGATTAATGAGCTAACCGTGAAATCACGTTGCTCCTGAACAATGAGGGGCCACAAAAACAACCGGGGCCAGAGAATCCCTCAGTACACACACAGCCTTGCTAATAGGTCTGGAATGGGCGTCTCATTTCCCCCACCATACACACAGCACCAATAGAGACGTGGTGTTTGTTTGACACTAAGGCAAAGTTAAGCTAAATGAAGCCAATTACGTGATAGGTGCAACCCACAACCCCCGGCACCCTGCAAAAATAACTTTTACCATTTCAACGAGAAAGGTCTATCAGATCAAAGTAGGTAATGAATGATTTAACTCCTAATGTGTCGAAGATTTGATACATGAAAAAAGTTCCAGTTAGTTTGACCTGGAGTTGACCTTCCTTCACACCCTCATGGATGTTGAAAGCATTCACCACTGGTTTCTGTTGCACAAGGAGTAACAGTTTGTGAAATAACTGTTGTCAAGAATGGATGTAGACCTGAGGAAATAAAATACTTGAGTGCCAAAATATGAGAAGTATATCATTAAGCCTTCAAGCTGGGACAGACAAACTCCTTGTAGCGTTAATAAAATATTGAGCTGTTATTGCTTCATATAGACTGTATACCAATACACATATTAGTGGCTGTAGGAGATATTAACTGTTTTTTTATTGCACAGAAAAATACACTGATGAAAACGTCCTAATCCAACCTCAAGCATCAGGTTGGAGTCCTGTTTCAACCATTTTAAAATCTTCATAGTCATGCATATTCACTTCAACACCTAACTCATAATTTCTAATGTCACACTGACCACTTTAAAAATCAGTTTGAGAATTTACAGGATCATTTTTCATTGCGCAAAGAGGAACTTGCTAGTTCCTGTTCACATTCAGAAGGCCTCAGACTTTTGTCATTTGTTTTCAGGTCTACTTACAATACCATCTGAGCAAGGTTTGGTAATGTCTGTTACAGATATCACTGCATACAACACTAAAGTTAGTTTTATGAACAAGAACGGTTTCTCTGAGCTAGAGAAGAGTGATGTTTTGGAGCCAGATGAACTTAACGTCTCCGGATCTATAAATGCATGAAAAAGCGGTCATGTGAAAACCTTGAAATGCTCATCTTCAAGCAAATGGAACCCATAAGAATTTACCAACATTCACCTCAGGGACAGAAACATGTGTCTATGGAAAATAGAACATGTTCCATGTTCTCCTTGTGCATGTGTAGGTTCTCCCACAGTCTAAAAACATGACTGCTAGGTCATGTTTTTCTCTAAATTCTCCTTGGGTACGGATGTGTGCATGCATGGTTGTTTGTCCTGTCTGTGTAATGCCCTGCGATGGACTCTACCCCACCTCTCGCCCGAAATGTCTCGCTGGTACCAGCACCCCTCTCGACCCCATTAGGGACAAGGGTGTAAGGAAATGGATGAATGGGTGCACACATGATCACTTTAAGCTGTGGGTTTTTACCTTTGGCAAGGTCTTTGCGGAGCTTCATGACAGCAGCCATGTCACAGTCTATGGAAGCATACGCATGTGGGATTGTAGTCTTGGACTCGGTCAGTCTTTGAGCAATCACTCTGCGAATATTCGTGGCAGGGATCTCAGTGAAACTTCCCTGACGATGACAAGTGGAATGAATTGGATGAACACATGAATGACGAGACAAATATATTTCAGAAAGGCTAGATGTGTGAATATATAATTTCTGAAACAAAATTAAAACTTGCATACAATTCAAAAGAGTTTTACATGTGATTAGAAAATTTGGTCAGGAAAAAAAAAAAAAAGTGCTCACTGGTGCTCCTGGTTTTCCAGGTACAGATATTGGAGGGATGTTGGGTCTGTTGCCTGGAGGTGGAGGTGAAATTGCTGGGGTGGGGGCAGGACTCGGAGCTGCTGTCGTAATGGTACCTGGTGCAGTTTTTGGGGTTGGGGACTTTTTTAAAAGATTCAGTGCATCTCTTGGAAACAGAAAACAATGAAAATAAACAAAATACAAGAATACACAGAAAGATGTAAAACAAGTTAAGCTAATCATCTAAAAACACCTTTTTCCAGCAAAATCAAAATAAATAAATTAATAAATAATATAACAATAATAATTAAAAATCTAAATTTGTTAAATTTCTTGGGTTTTGCCTAAAGTGGAACTATGCGGTCCCACACATGACTTTCAGTTCAAGTTGGTCATAAAAGCATAAAGAAATAAATTCCTCATAAAACCTACAATATTTCATGCAATTGGATACCAAATTTTATAATGAAAGCTAAACTTTAATTAGTGAATGACTTAAATACGTTCATTTTCACAAATGCTTTTCTCCTTGTTTCAGTTTAAAAAAGATTTATTTAATATCCTCAGATCTTTGTCTTGTACCATCCACCTGGCGTAGAAGAAACTGTATTGGTTTTTGTTTGGGTCAGGTTAAAAAAAAAAAAAAAAAAGGTAACCTTAGGTCGTTTCTGAGTGGAAGGATGTCATGAGAATCATGTCCTGTTCACAACCACAACCTCATTCAATACCTTCATTTTATTATCCTTCTTAGAGTCAAAGACTTCCCAAATCAACCAGTAACATGCCACAGGAAAATATAGTAGACTAATTATTTTTAACACCCAAGTTAAAATTCTTTGGTCAAGAGATTTTCCAGCTGACTCGAGTTTTAATTTTAAGTTTAAACTGAATTTTCTTGTTGATATTATTCTTCAACTGAAATGAAAAACACTGATTTTCTTTACTGTAACCATTTCACTAGATAGTGAAAAAAAAAAAAAAAAAAACTGAGCTTTTATAAACACTACAGAGCACAGAGCAGAGACAGAGGCAGAACTTACAAAGATAACCATTATTTAATGCGAGCAAATCTGCCTTAAAGCTGTTCTTTAATTTACTTGTTTTTGTCTGAATTGCAGAAGCACTGGATAGGACAAGTATCAGGTGTGTTTTGAGATCTCTGGTTCCAGTTCACTGGCTTGTGATCCACCTACCCATATGTAGGCAGCCTTTTGTTTGGACCAGCTGCTCCTGGCTTTACCGTGCTGCTAGGACTGCCTGGGGCTCAAATCTCACTTTTGCTCATCATTCAGTCAACTACTTTTTCTAATCACTCTTGGCTCCTGTCTTTCTGTTAGATTTGTTTGTGGAGGCAAATTAGAAATCTCCAAGCTAAGCTGATTGCTATCCAGTTATTTCATAAGCTGAAATAACTGAACAAAACAAAAAAATACATTTCAGAAATGTTCTTTAAGAAATTCAGTGCAGCTCAATAATAGCACCGCTGATCTGTTTTGTGCAGATGATTCAGTGGAACCTCTACTGACAGCCAAGGCAAAAGAACTTCTGAAAGAGAAGGGGAAGGTGACTTGAATATTAAAAAGGGAACAAAGGACCTCTGAAATGCAAAAATTCTCAAAAGAAAGAAGTGTGTCGAAATATACTGTCTTCTAATGGCCCCACAGAGTAAGCTTATATCGAAGAAAACAATGAAACCAATAGAAGGGAACAAAGTTTGGATTTATCTTATTTTATCCAGCACAGTGCCTGTTCTTTAATTTAAATAACTACTTTTATTTGCCTTATGTGCCATGTAGGAATCACATTTTATTTTAATTTGTGACTAAAAGAGTAGCATGTAGGTTTTGCTTTAGCCAACAAACCATCTGTGTGGTTTACCATAAAAAAAACAAGAACAACCAAACCACTTTCTATTATTTGCTTGACAAGGTCAAATTAAAGAACACATGATTCTTAACCTCATTTTATTCATTTTTAAAGGGATTTTTAGAATTGCCTAGTCTATAATAAACATCATGCCATTATTTAAGAACTATGTCTCTATACCTGTAAAGGACTTGATGACACTAGTTGTCAAATGTCAAATACATGTTTGAGAAGGCAAACATCTTTGCAAGATGTTGAAGTCATTCAAGTATAAACATGTTTCAATGAGGGCATCAGCTGGAAACAAGTTTCTCAATAAAACCTTGCTGTGAAATAGTGACTAATTATCTGGGGTCTATTTCAGCAATAAAGCCATCAAAACCTTTCAATTAATTGTCTAGAAAAGGATGAAGAAAAGAGAACAAATATTTTCTTTTTAAATTGCAAGTAATATTCTTATCTGAGCAAATAGAAGTTTTGGGGGATTTATTTCATCTGCCACCAAATAAACACCAGCACAATTAAATAAGCACATGTTTTTCACAACAAAACCAAACATGATGCTAAATTCTCAACTAACTATAAAATGTTCATTTCAAAATGATGTGCTAGTTATTTTCCTCTGTACACCTGAGAACATATTGTCCGTGTTTCCATGGTCACCACGGAGCTTAGAGACTGGGTCGCTACGGCAACAGAAGTTCCGTAATGAGATTCCCCAGCAGGCTGTTGGGAGAGCAGCAAGAGGATTCAGTCAGGTCTCCAGTGATGGCAGGTAGCCGTTTGCGAGTGTGTGCATCTGTGTGTGCGCAGCTTTCTCCTCAGTGAATTCGATCCAGAACCGAGCGAAAACACTTAAAGGTCTCAACCACCTTATTCTCACAAATGTTGTATTCTTACAAATGTAAGAATACAACAATGACAGTGTAGAAGCACTGCATAGGACAAGTATCAGGTGTGTTTTGATGTATATCGCCTTACATATAAGGCAGTGCATATATTGCCTTGTATGTATGTAATATCTTAGTTTCACATTTTGATTTCAGTGACTGAAATAGAGATTTTCTATGGTTTTTCTAATGTATTGAGATGCAGTTGTGAGGCTTTGATGAGTTAGCAGCCAGGGAGGATGGAAAGTCCTGGCCTGTTACTGATTCCCCAACATCACTGAACTATGGTGCAAGAACAAAAACCTCTCAGTATTTTTACTCCGCTGGTTCTTGCCCTTTCAGTTTGGTCCTGTGGCCTTTTCCTGCTTTCTGTCTTTCCAAATGAAGCACCAATCTGTCCAAGTCTGCCTTCCACCCTTTGTATATCTGCCATCTTAGATATTATTGAGGAAAACAGTACAAAACTTATAGTAGATCTTAATGTAAAACCATCCAATCACTCACTCTTTAGTGATCAGTCCTCGTGGCCCTGTAGGTGTGGCCAACTTTGGGTCAATACCATGGGTGTCCAAAATGTGTCTTGCTGCTGGACTCAAACGTAACCTGTTTGGAAGAATGTGTTGAGAATGGTGTTAAAAACACATAGAAAGGAGTTCATAACTAAGCTTTTAAACTTTAGATAACATGTCTTAGATATATTTAAAGACATTATTGGGAAAGTGCAACTAAAGAAAAGGAAAAAAAAAAGTCTTTCAGTTCAATGTGAATTTAGGATAAAAAAAGAAAACACTGAGTCTACAAAGGTAGAAAAGTACCTCCAAAGCAGCCCACATACCATCTTAGTTTTAGTTTCCATTTTTGTCAGCATAAGTGAGGTAAAAAATGTCCCAGTCAGCTTTAAGCTAGTATTTTTTTTTTCTTTTTGAATCACGTCTGTCTTAAGGCCCCCCAAAAAATTCTCACACCCACTATCTATTGGTTCAGCATTTGGTGTCAGTTTGACAAATCCTCTCCTCGTCTTTCTGAGATCCAGTGAAGTGTCTGATCAGTCTGTTTAATCAGACTGCTTCAGACACGTGCTCCTCAAAGCACGTACTCAACATGGACTCAAAGGAAAGATCAATTTCTTTGGCAGTGTGCACATATGGCACAGAAAACTGTGAGGTTGAAAGTCAGTGAACCCAGTTAAAATGACTGAGTTCCCAGTCCCAAAAGGACTGTCGAGGTTGCCCTAATGGAGAAAAAAAAAATATCAGGCACCCAACTAGCTCAAAAAACCTGCTAGTATCCATTAGGATTGTGGGAATAAAGAAATTTATCCCAAGAAAAGTAGGCAATCTCTACACTTGACTATGAAATCCTGTGCATGGAAAATGTGCACAGAGTTTGCATGGCTCACAGAGTAGACAGTGTTATCAAGAAAACTTTTTGCATGACAGAGTCTGCAAGGTACAAGTGCTTTTACAGCGAAAAAAGATCTTCACTGTTCAAACACACAAATCTGGTCTGTAACAACTAAATAAATGCTAGACTTCAAATAATCCTAATCCTAATATTTAAAACCTTCCTAAACCCAACACTGGATACGTTTGATTTGAACAAATCAAAAGATAAAAAAGTGACACTCACGGCCCAGATGTGACTGGTTTTGGCAGAGAGCTTGGAGATGGAGCAGCAGGTGTTAAAGTTGAAGGAGCGCCAGGATCTGAAGCAGATGGAGCTGCGGCTGGTGACGCAGCAACTGGAGGGGGGATCTCAACCTGCTTCCAATCCTGCCCTTCTTCAACCATAAGAGCAATGAGAGTACCAAGGCGGACATTGCGACTGCCCTCTTCCATCTGCAACAGAGGGTGAGGCAGGCGCTTAGACAATAACACAGAGTCATCAGGTTCAATCATTTTAAAACTGAATCCATGAAAAGTAGAACAAAGGTTAAGGACTCTTGTATAAATGTGCAAAAAAATGATAAAAAATGAATTAATGGAAGTTAAAAAGTTAGTTACTACCCATTCTCGATGATTAAAGTGTTTGATTTAATCAATTATGAGGAAGCTTTCTCATCGCCTTTACTACTTTTATTATTTTACTGTATAATTCCAGTGGAAAACCTGACTACACTGCAGTGCCTGTGAGCATTGCTATGCTCCTCTATGCTGTTAACCATTGATTATCTTATTACACAGTAACCCAAATCCAATACAAGCCTTTTGTTGGTCTCCCCAAGCTACACAGGACACTGTTTCTCAAATATAGATCCATCTAACTGAAGGTTTGGCACAACAGAACGTTTGGCAGGTTGCACTTTATCACTATTTGGAAGATACTCCCTCAGCAAGCTGCTTGTCAAGATGTGAATCAAAGCAAAATAGGAACGGGAAAAGAAACAGAAAGGAATACCATTTTATCAAAAAACGATTATAGTTTGAACTTAGCAACAACATACAAAAACAATAAAAGGTGACTAAGGAAACCATAAAACCGACAGAGTACTATTCAAATGAGCTTGTGAATTCAAAAGCATAACTCCAATGACCAACCCACCAAACTGGAAGTAACATCAGAATGAGGAGAACACCTGAGTTGCACGATTATGCTTAAGCGACACGGCTGTCCAACAGCATCATTTATATAAACTTGTATGTCTGAGTCGCACTGAGCACTGCTGTTTTACACATTTAAGCACTCATTTTCAAAAATAACAACTATGTCATCAACACTTTAGCCAAGTAATTTATTCCTGACGTCATAAATATCTCAAATTTAGTTTGAGGTTATCAAAAAAGACAATGCACAAAGCAAAAAAATAACAGAAAAATAAATCGTACATAATAATGAAATTAACACAGATTCGGTCAGAGGCTGGGCTTTCTAAGTAAAGGGGGTATTGGAGGTTTAGGAGAATTGTGCAGGATTTGTACTATTTAGAAATCAAACTGGCCTGGACTTTATGCCTTTTTTTACCTTCTCTCTGATAGTTTTGGATAAAAAAAATGCAGAGGGTAAGGATTTATTCACAATATGGTAAATCCTTTTATCACACTGAAGATTAGATAAAATGGTAGTACTTAAAAATGTGGAAATTATTTACTCAACAAATTGCTTCAAAATTCTTAAGGTTGAAACAAGCTTGTTTTTCAAGTGAGTCAAGTTGCGTTAGCCGTTTTAAGAACACCATAGTATTCTTCATCTATGTACACTGTTTTGTTGTTGCGGTCAATCAGATCAACTATGCCAGCTAGTGTTACTCCAAAGTTAAAGCTCTGTGTATCTGTTGTCAAAAAGTAAATTATCAGAATAAGGTTTAATGATGTAACTTAAAAAAAATAGATGAAAAGATCCACTTTGTAAATATTAACTTGGGTATTTTTAACTCCAATTTCTTACATTTCTCTCACATAAATAGTAAGTGTTACCCCACCCCCACCTGCTTTTTTTCCCCATGTGCATGTCTGTATGTGCAAGGGTGTAATCT
Organism: Poeciliopsis prolifica; assembly: GCF_027474105.1. Taxonomy (NCBI): domain Eukaryota; kingdom Metazoa; phylum Chordata; class Actinopteri; order Cyprinodontiformes; family Poeciliidae; genus Poeciliopsis; species Poeciliopsis prolifica. Next base: position 13,789,995 of record NW_026562376.1, on the reverse strand, counting down.
GTCTGGTTTTTCCAAGTTTAGCATCACAGCAGCACCTGTCTTGAGAAGCAGGGGGTGATAGATTAGGGTAACCATAAGGGTCTCTTTGGGAAACACAGCAATATGTACATTTCCATAGAGATAAATCAAAGAAATAGATTTTCCACAACAGCTGTTCAAGAAAAATAACAGTTCTATGTGAAATGTCTCTTCAGATTCCGATGTAGATATCTTTGTGCAACCAATAACCACTGTGTTTTGTTAATAACTGCATATTGAACAATTACAAATCAATATACTGCGATTAACAAAGTTGACTGATTTAAAAAAAAGGGGGCACGTAGAGTCTGTAAAGCTTGTTAAGAAGTATTCAATTATTATTCCAGCATGTAAATTTGACAGGCTAAAAACAGTTTCAATTTGTCAATTTCTGTTAAACATTTTTTACTTCGATCATCAGTATCTGTTTATATTTTCCTCATTAAAGAAATCAACACTGCAGCATTGTGGGACTCAACACTGCCATCAAATGGCTGCAGATGTCATGCAAATGTGTATGTCAGGGCTCTGAAGAGCTCAATAAAGCTCTTGGGAAAAAACTATCTGAAAAATTTTTAATACACCAATAATTATGTTTAACAACACTAATGCATCCAATTATTGTGGTAGCACAACAAAGGTTCACACAAACCTCTAACAGATGGGTAAAAGCAGGTTTAATTTCAACAAATTGTTCATTTAACTTGTTACAATAATACTTGTAAAATCTTCTATTTCCTAAATCAATTTGTCACGTTTGTCTGCAAATACAGGTACAATTAGGAGGTTTAAGCATAATAAAAAAATAATGGCAGGTTCACCAAAAATATCTTTAGCCTTTGGACAGTTTTTCAGCTTATTTTCCCCCCTGTTCTTTATTTCCAAAAGGAGGGTGGATTTCAAGTAGACGTGTACATGAATGCTAGCAAATCATGAGGGACTGTGTTTCTCGCAAGTGAGTTGATGTCTGGCTCTCATCAATAGAGCGTGACAGACACAGGACTGTGGCTCCCTTCTTTGTAGTGGTGACACTTTCCCGTTTCAGTGCAATTTCTTACAATCAAAATGTCAAAACCACACAAAACAACCTCTACCTGATAGCTGAAATCTTTATAAAAAGTATATGTCTGAATGGATGTCAATGTGAAACTTCACATTAAGGCTCCTTGACTATGTAAAAAAAAAATAACCACAATTATTCCAATACTAGTTGAACAAGAATTTAGTAACTCCATCCAGTGACAAAAGAATACTATTTATTAGATTGATTTGAAATAATTCCACTCAATTTTTCTTCATATTATGCCTAATGTGCACACTAAGGTATAATTGTTCAAACTTGTGTCATGTCTTCAAGTCAGTAACTCATAACACCAGGGGCCGACTTTCAGATTCAAGACATTTCCCCAGTTTTCAGTGAAACACAAGACAGACACTGATCTGCTTGTATCATTTCAATATAATGATTAGTACGCATTATTTCACTGTTACCTGTTTTCTGGGAGGAATGTGTTAAACTGTGAATTTGTCCTTACTTGTTTTGTAATAGACAGTGATAGCACTTCAAAACCTTCATTTAAAAAAAAAATCCTTTCTGAGTCCAATTTCTCTGTCTACTGCACCCTGGAAAGAAATTTGGCCACAGGCAAGTAATTATGCTTGCCTTTAAATTAAAAACCTACTGGGTGCTTAGTGGGCCACATTGACACTGCTACTGGCTAATATGCTCTAATCCAAAATGCAAAACCATGTAAACATTCAAAAATATGCCAAATGCTGTCTAGATCTGCAGTTAATATCACTCACACACTGTCACACAGCAAGTAAAAAAAGAACTTGGAGCTCTTCTAAAGCAGACCATCTTTCTTTGCCAGCTAAAGCCCCTACCCCCAATTCTTGGGTGGTTGCTATGGAAACTATCTTAGCCCCACTGTGGCTAAGACATGAACAGGAATGGCATAAAAAAAAAAAAAAACACCATGTAAAGTTACTAAAAGAGAACTAGTGGGAATATTTTTGATGTGCATTTGTTGTGAAAACGGACTTTAAAAGATTCATTTAACAGAGCATGCCTATGAATCCAAGATTACATGAACAGAAAAAGATACAGATTGAACAATGACAAAAATCCATGATGTTTTTGTCTACACATGCAGGAACTGACAGAAGAGGGGAGGAAAAATAAAGTTATTTTTCTCTGAAGACGGACAAACAAGTGGTGGAGTCCCACTGATTAACATCTGATTGCTCCATCTCTGGCAGCTTATTAAAAATTCTAACAACAAATAAACACACTGGGGGGATGGCAGGAAACATTCGTCAGTGAATTCACTATGTCAATGCTTTTGCCTCTCTCTGTTTAGGAGAAGCAGATCATACAACTGCAGCCAATTAGCATTCCCAATTAGGGAAAGGAATAAAACAAGAAAAGGAATAAATAGCACTATATCTTGCGTGGATATGAATAAACTCCAAACCAAAGTTACATGACAAAACTAATCTCAGTTCTCAAGTTTCCATGATGTTAAATTCATGTCTAATCATCTTACCAGTATTTTTGCCAAAACCCCATCATCATTTGATTCCATAGTAACCACTGCCTTGTCGGTCTCTATTTCGCAAAGGGCATCGCCTGCTTCCACTGTTTCACCTGTTAAAAAAAGAATCATATTTGAGATCTTTCAAAAGACACATTAATACGCATCCAATTATCAAACATTTTCATTATTAAACGGTTGTGAACTAAGCTGAAGTGCAGATGAATCACTTGTGCTGTGACTGGAATATATGAATAGTAATCATTGGTGGGATTTTTAATTACTCTTGACAAGCGCTTTGCTTACTGCCTCAACACACGTAAAGCTAAAAGAGAGAAACATAATTCCAAAAAAGGCAAAAACAAAAAAATGTACAGTAATTTGAATTTTAAATTGTATGCAAATAGACTGGGATATATAGCAGGTCTGAGATTAGAGGTCTCCCTAACTTTAAAGGAACAAGTCAAAATCCCCCCAATCTCACCTGTTCAGGAGATGGAATATATTACTCAATAATCAATAAGGACGATCATTTTAAAAAGTTTGTTTTACATGTAGTACAAAAAAATGAAGACGTATCAAGTGAAAAGATGTGCATAAAAGACAAAACAATATCAGTAATGATGTTTGCATCAAAACTTATTTTTTAAAAATCATTACTATAACATCTTAAATTTAAAGTGTCTGATTTAATTCAAACTCTTGAATTTTATATTAGACACCATTTCTGAAAGTCTTGACCTGGGACTTTTTTAAACTTCCAGGCCAACAAGACAGCAAGAAGTTATTTCTTAAGGGTTAAGCATAAAGGTTAGTAACTACATACTGAAGAATGGTTCAGTTAGAAAAACTTATAGTGCTTAAATACGTTGCATTAATACGTCAGGGGCTGTGGGGCTTTGAATTTGCAGCAGGGTGGGTGTAATGGAAAAAAAAAAATCTGTCACCTCAGGCCATTACCTGAGTTCTCAGTGTGTGAAATAAAGAATGAATGAAAATATAAGGAGGAGGGATGAAACATCCAAGAAGTATTGAGTTTAAAGGCCCCCAAGACCAAGCAGTGATTGGATTTATATGAGTCATTAACAACCTATGACCCTTTGGGTTTGATGTGATGTGCAGTATTTAAGATTCAACAAGAAGCTTGGAGCCTTATAACCTCTACTCTACCGGAAAACACAGGAAATAAAAAAAATTAAACATATATATTTCTGGACAAAATAAAAAGCAGTTCACGAATGAGCAAACTTTTTACATGTAATTTTTTTTTTCAATTAGGATTTGAAGTAACCATCATTCTTTGAAATACATCAAAACCCTTTACTGAGATCTACTACCTTTATGATAGGAAATGTCTGTCCTCTTCTTTTGCTTAAGCATTATTGTAAATATACAGCCTTGTACCCAAAAATAGATGGCAATGAACCCAGCAGAGCAGCAAATCAGAGCACAGTATGCTGACCCCAGATGAGCAAAAGCCTGGCTACAGCACCCGGCCATGATGGGTTGCTAAGCAGTGCACATCAGTGAGTCCTCTGACTCTTTGAGCCAATTAAGGAACTGCTCCACTGCTTAAACTTGTATTAAATTAATCATTGATTAATTTATATGAGTCATTAACTCATACACAAGTTCTGCATATGGTTTTTAATTATGAGAAGTATAAAAGCTGGGTCTTTGTTAAAAAAAACAACAACCAGGAGCTAATGCTACATTTTAAAAGGTTTGCGGCAAAAGAAAGAATTTTTTTTTTTTTTTTTTTAGCAAATTAATATACTTTTTATTTCCAGTAACATAAGACAAAAGAACAATGTAAACATGTGTCCCCTTTACCTTCTTTCTTCAACCATTTGACTATGTTTCCCTCTTCCATGGTGGGTGAAAGGGCTGGCATTTGTACTTTGAGTGGACTGACACCTAGAGGAGAGAAAGAAGAAAACAGTTTTTTGCAAAGACACTAAGCAATGAAAAAAGCAACACAGATGTTACACTAAACTGAGTACACAGCAGTAAACAGCCTAAAGGTAGAATGTTTGGGCTGTAACCAAAGCTGAGTAGGTCAACACAACATCCACAGCTGCAAAGCAGAGGAAAAGTGATAGCACAACAGTGAAAGATGTGCAGCAGCAGGTCAATGTCTAACAATGTCCCTGGCACCAACTGTATCAAAAATAAAGAGGTTTTCTTCCTCCTTCATTGGTCTTTAGACCAATGTCCGAGACAACATTGAGCCAGATGCCAAGAGGTCATCTGGCTCTCAGCAGTGTGATGGGGAGATTCTTCTCATTTTAACAACTTGTCTTTCTTGTCTCTGCTTTTCTTATGTTTGTTTTCCATGTTGGGACTCAATTAATCTCAGCTGGACATTTCAAAAATACACTTGAAAAGGATAGATGTTTGAATTATGGGAGCTGTAAGCTCTCAAGTTTAGTAACTTCTACAAAAAGGTAGAAAAATAACTTGCAGAAATTGCTCAGTTAAAAATTATTAAATACTAGCAGTCACTAAAGGGGCAGCATTATGCATCTTCCAGGGTCATCCAATTGCACCACCAAGTGACTATATTACCTTCAGTTGTCATAAAAATGCTGTACATAGAGCAAATGTGACTTATAAGAAATTTCAGCAAGTGTTTAGGCACTCCCAAATGGCTACCAGTGTAGATTTAAGTATTTATCAAACATGCATGAAAGAATAAGCAACAAACCAACACTCCATTTGGGTCTTTGATGAGGGAATAACATTATATCAATAAAAACATCCTCAAATAAGTGGATTTTACCTAATAACCCCCTTTAAAGGAAGCACCAAAATATAGATAACCAATGCCATCTACTGGATAGCAGTGGTGCAACATACAAAATTTCCATCCATACATGTATGTGTACTGCAAACAGGCAAAATGAAGCCTGGATTCTTATACCTCAATTTAATAAGCTTACTTCATCTTATAATTGCATTCAACTGGTTTTACATTTTTAAATGTAACCTCTGACAAAGAAAGTTCTCTTCATTGTCCATTTCTGATACAAATTGTAGGGCACCATAGAAATATAGACACTGTACATTTATATAGATGTACATTAAAATCATGATCCCATCCTATTGAGTTTACAGTATATAAATCAACAAATGCTTTATTTAAAGAGAAATGTCTAGAAACAGTTGTGTAGTTAGAAGGGGACAACTACACAAACTGTAGTTGTGTTGGGGAAACTTGTTTGCAGAAAGCGTCATAAATACGAAAAGAAAAACCATTCGGACAAGACGCTGAATTCACTCTCTTAGTACAGCGCAAAAACAAATATCCGGAGAAATGGTAATTGATCACGACAGTGTCCTACTATTCTAAAATGTTGGTAAATCACGGCACATAATAGCCTAAAGGCATTGCATGTAATGCATTAAAATCATTATACTCTCAAAATAACAAGAATATATAAGCCGCATGAGAAATAAAAAAAAAAACCTGAACGGTCAAATTTGCAAAATAATAAAGTGTTCCTAACTGACAATTCCTGACAACAACACAAAACATTTAAGTGAACAGATAGTGAAAACACAAAGTTTTTTTTTTTTTTTTCAAATATGAAATCCAAAAGACATGTAGTATGACATGAACACACAAGAAAGTCAGAAATCTAACATGTTTCAACAAAAAACATAAGAGGTGACATGCTAAAAGCTAGGCTAAAGATATGGTAGCTTGCCGTCATAAAAGTAGGGCAAGACAGCTAGTGGTCAAACACCACTATCATAATTCTCAAAATTGTGGATAACATGACGCCTGACCAGATTATAACAAAATTATCCCAAACACAGCTGACAACTGAAAACACCAAATGACGCTAGCAGCAAATGTCATCACAGAAAGGACAATGGTTAAGCATACGTTTACTCCTCAACACTCACCGAGCACCCATGGCGACTGAAAGAAATATCTCACACGGTCCTGACATGGCTGTCTGGGCCACGAACATTTGTTGAACTGAGACAACCTGAAACCAAATAAAACTCCCTGACGACCCAGGCGCAAGGAGATCGCCATGTTGTCGTCCTCAGCTGGGGAGAGAAGTCCATACAAATGCCTGACGATAACGCAACAAAATTTGATGAAGACAAAACTTTATGATGGTAAATGAACGTTTCGAAACTTATGAAGAGCAAAATAACGCTTAGGGTTACAGAGTGGGACGTGATTAACAATATTTTATTGAGAAATAAATCATGAATTTAAGGATTAATTAAAGAAAATTAAAGCATTAAAGAACAGGCAAATCGAGTCTTCTGATGTTGGCCCCTTGGGTCCTTAAGTCTTATTTTTTTAAAAGGACCTCGCTGCTGCAAACAGACAAAACTGAAAATAAATTATTCAGTAAGTAAGTGAGTAGAAAATTATTAAAATTTTTATAAAAATTTTATATCAAAAAAGTTTATTTTGGGGGGTTTGTTTGTTTTTCCTGGATGTTCACAATTTAGTAACGGTTAAAGTAATGATAGTCTGACTTATTACCATAATGAAATCATCAGAAATAATCCCAATTTATATGACAGACATGCCACAGTATATCTGCCATTTAAATTGTCTAATGTAGAATGATACCACCTTATGGTCTCATAATTGCATGTTTTTTCCCCCATCTGGACAATTCTTTCAAAGACAAGGTTTCAATTTTTCAGTATAAATTAGCTGAAAATTTCAATCTTTATACTCAACTTGACTTGAGGTTGTCCTATTAATGTAACTGAAAGACACTAGCTTATCTTTTATTTAGCATCCTTCTATTATGAACTACTAAATAGTACAGCGACATACCTACTAAGTGTGTTTCATGCCCTATCTTTGATGAGCCATACATATTGAACTACATTAAATATGCCCAACAAAAACTTTATTTTAAAAATGCTTGAAAGTGTTCCTATTTGTACTTCATTTTATTGATTTTGCGACGTGGCTCCAAAGAAATGTGAAATACTGACCATCAGCAATCAGCCTTTTCTAAAGGACATTTACACTAGCATGCAGAAACCAGTGCAAAAATGATAATGTTGAACAACATTGCTCAATTTGTCGTGAACCACTCACCTTCTTTTGCGGTCCAGACTGAAGAACATCCTTCTTCCCCAAGTAACTGTGAGTTCATAATAGTGTCGCTTAAGCTACGCATGACATTTTACATCAGTCTCTCTTTAATAACGTGAGATTTCAGGCTTTCACTGGATTTTTGTGTTGTTTTTTTTGTTTTATTTCCAGACCTGAAAAACACTTGTCCCTCTCCAGTACTTCTGGAGGGTAAATTTAGCTGTTAAATTAATCTACAGCTAATGACTTTGTAAAAAAAAGAAAATAAACATTTTTTTCTGAAATGGCAAACATGACAGTAATTCCATTCCAGTATCTGTTGAATTCCAATACAAGCACACATTTGACTTGATGAAGTCATGATTAGGGGATTACTTCAACTTCTTGAGACTAAAAGGTGTCTCAAAAGTCATTCCACTGTGCAGAAAATAGCAAACAATAGAAAAACATTGATGAATCCACTGACACTCTTTATGGCAAATTGTGCCATTTTTTTGTTTGTTTTTCAGAAGTTAGAAAACACATTTTGTCGACATTTTTGCTAAAACAAGATTGTTTTGTTTTAAATGTAAACAAATATTCTGCACATATGTAAGCTATGTTCTACAATAACAAACATGTGAAATGCATGCACTCCTTTTCAGAAATCCAAGAGGATCAGGAATTGTTTTCAGTAAAAAAAAAAAAAAAAAAAAAACATTTCATTAATTGCAAGTAATAGGGTAACTTAAAACAAAAGAAAATAACCTTTACTAATAATCTATGGAGGTAGACTGAAAATTGCTAATTCAGAAGTGCTTAAAATAATAAAACAATCACTCTGTAACAGTTTCAAGAAGTGTTAAACTGAAATTGTGTTTCATCAGCTAAATTCTTAGGCCTTTTCAGATACCAGCATGCATTAATATTGAGAGCAAATCAATGGCAATGCAAAGTAAAGTTATTGCATTATTAATAACTCAGACAATTTGCTTTAAAAAATAAAGCTAAAGGAGTAACATGATCACATTTATCTTGTGCTTTGCTTCTTGAGTTTTATTTAACTCAGCTCTTTAGAAGAAACCATCCATGTTTACGATAAAGGGGACTGTGTATGGTGAATGATGAATTCCAAAGGTTACGCTGGGAGCTTTTGGTTTTATAAAGTTTGTCTGTAAAGAAGAAAGAAAATGTGTTAGGAAGCTTTGGATTTCAGCTTTGTTTCTTGTACAAGAAATGTTACTTACCCTCTCTGGATAGTATGCTCCTGGACCTGGTGTTTGTGCACTTTTGTCAGGAAGGAAATTGCGACCTTTCATTGAACACTGTGGAGGTTTAAACCTGGAGTAATATGGGTCTGCAGGATTGTAGGCAGCAGGACCTGGAGTCTGAAAAGGGAAGCCAAAGTTCAAGAAAACAATAGTAAATCTGGCAGTTTGATCAGTTTCAGGGACTGTTCTTTTTTACCTTTGTAAGGTCCTCGAAAAAAGATCCTTTTTGAGTGCGGCCCATGAGTGTGTAGGAGGGAGACGAAGGGGTTGTTATTTCTTTTGTACCAATTATACCAGGGAGTTTGTAGGAAGCTGGACCTAAAAGAAGAAGAGATAATTATCTGACTATAAAATTTTAAAGATTATGTGAAACATTTAAGAATCCCCCTAATTCACCCCAAAACAGGAAATTTGTAAGAGGCAAATACTTTTTCCCAACACTGTTTAAAATGTAGTTACTTTTTCAGTACAAATACAGTGATGATGCAAATAGCAAATTCCATTCTCACCTGGAGTTTGGCTTTTAGCAATATCGCTGTGTCTCCCAGAGAGAGTAAATGAAGGGATGGATCTGAACAAAGTTTTTTTTGCATTCTCTGGATAGTATTGTGCTAAAATACCAAAGACAATTAGAGAAAGAGATGAAAAAAAACTCTTTAGAGTGAACAAAAATATATTTTGCATGTGCTTTTTAAACAGGTTGTTGTGTTTTGCGACAGCCCTAACTCACCGGGTCCAGGAGTACGGAACATTGCAAAGGGCTTTGGACGACCATGAATTGAAAATGCCGGTGTCCCATCTTTGCCAAATCTGGTTATATTGGGGGGGATAAAGTACTTGGGTCCAGGGGAACAGTCGACATTTGTAATTTTGGGACGGGCAGCTATGGAGTACGCTGGTGCTGTAGGTTTTGTTACGTCATGGTTATTTGCACCTTGAATTGGGACAAAAGAAAAGAAAACAAATAATAAAATTCAAAAAACGTCTAACTCCTAAACTATAAAATTCATAACTGCAAGTCATGTTAAATGTACATTGTATTCTCACCTGTTAGACCAGCTAATACATATTTAGGACCAGGAGTCCCATACTGTGCAGCTATGAGAGCTCTCGGCCTGTGGGGCCTCCAGGTCCCAACCCAAGGGTCATCTTTCACCATTGCTTTAAGGTACAGAAAAAAAATTGACTTTACTTGAATAAATGAACCAAATAACTACATCTTAAAAATATATTTGTTGATGTAATATTTAAAAATTAGTAACAAAAATCTTTTGAAAATTAATGTTGAATAATAATTCCTTCTGTCAGCACTGTCTTTGTCATCACCAAAGTTTATGAACAATTTCAATGACTGTAGTTCGATTTTTCCCCCCTCACAAATAAAACAATGAAACAAAAAAATGTTGCAGTGATTGAACATGACATATTATCTGAAGAGGATATTTAAAAATCAAAGCTTGTCCAAATTAAATAGATATTAACAACCAACCACAACAGTAAATTTTGAATGATAACAGTTCTGTTTAACATGATAAATAACTTGACTTGGTGGAAAGACCTGAATTATATAGACACATCCACCCACACACAATCTATCAAAAACACCAAACATTTTCTTTTCAGGAAAGGATAACTAAAAGGCATGAGTGTATTTTTTTGTGAGAAATAAAAACAGTGACTTCCTCTGTAAACATCTGAGGTATGGTTTAAATTCTCTGAAACTAATGTATTACTTTTCTTATTTTTTTTTTTAATTCTTATTTCTTTATATTTTGCAGTGCTTCTGAAAGACATTTTAGACGTCTCCTTCTTCCCCTAAATTGTTCTGTTACTCTACCAAGTGTATGGCTTTTCAACTAACTGCTGTTAATGTTTACTTTGGCAGTTAAAGTAGAAGAAACAGATCTCTTTTCAAAATTTGACATTTTCTTGTTCATAAAGTCAAATAATAAAAATGGACAGACAAATAATTTACCTTCTGCAGTTCCTGGTCCAGCTCCTTCTGTCCCCCTGAAGCTTACTGGAATTTTACTTAAAATCTGAATTTTGAAATTGTTGATGCTGTCCCCTTGACATTACCATGGTGATATTTTTAATCACAATAACTCAGTCAATAACAAGCAATTGAAATCAAGTGAGCCAAAATAAATGGGTTTTAGAACAAATTTTAAGTCTTTAGGATTCACATCACTTTAGTAAGGATTGACTAACATAGTTTTCCAATTGAATCAATGCCTTATTTGTTTTCAACCTCCCTCTCGGGGATGTAATAGTGACCTTGTCCTTGGCAGGGCACTATCCTTCAAATCCCACGTCATTAATGTCACCACGTCTGTCAACTTCTACCTATGTAATATCAGCTGCCTTCACTGCTGGCATCCTTGTCCACAGTTTTGTCACTTCCTGTCTGGACTACTGCAGCTCTCTCCTTCACAGTCTTCCTCAGAAATCCCCTCATAAGCTCCAAATGGTTCAAAACTCAACTGACCATATGTAACATAGTTGAAATGGTTCAGTTTAAATTCTGCTAGTATGGGTTTTATGGTTGTCCTGTGATGAGTGTTTTTTTTGGCGCCCCCTACTGGTTGCCTATAAAAGGAGGAAGAACTGCAGATTCCACACAGTCTGTCAGAAACTCTACTGTGGTGGGTCATCGGGTCCAGTTCCTTTCTGAACAATAGTGGTGGTTGTGTTCTGAGACTAATGTGGAGTTTTGTTGCAGTACCCAGAGTTGGCGAACCAGTAGAGAGGCTTACTGTGTTTTTGTTATTGTTAACACTCATTACAGGTAGGCTAATTATATTATGTTAAATGTCAGAAATTTGTTGTCGGTTGTGTTGTCGGTTATTTTTCAGTTAAGTTTGTCAGTGTGTTTATTATGTTGTCAGTGTGTTGTGTTTGCCTGTCTGTCAGTTTGTTTGTTCTCTGTTTCAGTTGGAAGTTACAGTTGGATAGTTAGTTAGTTAAATTTGACTGCTGCCTATGTTTATTTTCCTGATTTTATTGATTTATAAGAGAAGTATTGTATGAATTTTATTTGAAAGTTTTGATATTAATGAAAATCCACTATACGATCACCTGTTATAAAATGCAATTGTAGTGATTATTGTGGGACACAGTCTGTCAAAACTCTACTGTGTACCCAGAGTTGGCGAACCAGTAGAGAGGCTTACTGTGTTTTTGTTATTGTTAACACTCATTACAGGTAGGCTAATTATATTATGTTTAAATGTCAGAAATTTATGTTGTCGGTTGTGTTGTCGGTTATTTTTCAGTTAAGTTTGTCAGTGTGTTTATTATGTTGTCAGTTTGTTGTGTTTGCCTGTCTGTCAGTTTGTTTGTTCTCTGTTTCAGTTGGAAGTTACAGTTGGATAGTTAGTTAGTTAAATTTGACTGCTGCCTATGTTTATTTTCCTGATTTTATTGATTTATAAGAGAAGTATTGTATGAATTTTATTTGAAAGTTTTGATATTAATGAAAATCCACTATACGATCACCTGTTATAAAAATGCAATTGTAGTGATTATTGTGGGACACAGTCTGTCAGAAACTCTACTGTGTACCCAGAGGGCGAACCAGTAGAGAGGCTTACTGTGTTTTTGTTATTGTTAACACTCATTACAGGTAGGCTAATTATATTATGTTAAATGTCAGAAATTTATGTTGTCGGTTGTGTTGTCGGTTATTTTTCAGTTAAGTTTGTCAGTGTGTTTATTATGTTGTCAGTTTGTTGTGTTTGCCTGTCTGTCAGTTTGTTTGTTCTCTGTTTCAGTTGGAAGTTACAGTTGGATAGTTAGTTAGTTAAATTTGACTGCTGCCTATGTTTATTTTCCTGATTTTATTGATTTATAAGAGAAGTATTGTATGAATTTTATTTGAAAGTTTTGATATTAATGAAAATCCACTATACGATCACCTGTTATAAAATGCAATTGTATGATTATTGTGGGACACAGTCTGTCAGAAACTCTACTGTGTACCCAGAGTTGGCGAACCAGTAGAGAGGCTTACTGTGTTTTTGTTATTGTTAACACTCATTACAGAAATTTACCCAACTGGTCTCCGCTGTGTGCTGTGTATTGGGGAGGAAGTCACACATATCATAACCTGAACCCCCTCGTTTCACGACCTCAGTAATGTTCGGTTAAGCTCAACAACATGGCTTCCAGTACAGGCTCATATTTAATTCAAAATCTTTTTGTTAACATTTAAGGCCATTCACAACCTCACCCCTCCATATCTGTCAGACCTTCATGTTCACATTTTCTACCCCTCACTTCGTTCCACTTCCTCAATCCACCTGTCCATCCTTTCTGCCTGTCTCACCATTATGGGTCATAAAGCATTCAGCTGCACTTCTCCTCATCTCTGGAACTCATTACCATCCCAACACAGAAATATTGATTGACTCTCCTACTTCAAATCACAACTCAAAACACATTTGTTTAAAACTGCCTTTTATATTTAATGCCCTTTGCTCTTTGTAAGTGAGTTTATTATTTTATTGTTACATTTTTGAAATTGACTTAGTCTATTTTTACAGTGTCCTTGAATGTCCAGAAAGACACTTAAAAATAAAATGTATTATTATTATTATTATTATTATTACATGAGTTGTAGGTACTGTAAATACTTATTTTGTAAGTGTCCAACTCAAGTGAAGTTTCCCTTGCTCATTTGGCCCTGAATGATGAGCCATCCTGCCCAGATCAAAAATCTAAATTGACTGAGCAGATTGAGAATTTTTTTTTTCAGTTCATTGGTTTGAATCATTTTTTTTTTTTCTGTGTGCTATTCTTTTTTTCTTCCTATCTACAGAGGTTTAAGTTTCTGAACAAAAGTTGCACTGTCCAGTGTTTTCAGTTCATTGGTTTTGGGCCATTGTTGTTCTCTGAACCTTTACCTTGTCCTCGTCGCAAGCCAAGGCCAATTACCAACAAGCTTCTTTTACATGAGCTTATATTAAGGTACTATTAATTTTGTTCTCCACTTTGCACAATGTCTTTTGACATTTCAACAAGTTCACTTATCATGTTAATCATTTGCATAATTAACTCTACATGAATGGGGTTCTAAATAAAGTCTTTAACAGTTTTGTATCTCTTTATAAAAACAGTGTTTTACTATCTAAATTATTGCTTAAGATAAAAAGGAGAATCTTTTTTTTAGGAGGTTGTCCTTACTGATAATCCAAAGTAACTTTACTCCATAAACTTAAAACAATGAGGCTCTAGTCTTTGCTTGTGTAAACTCTTCAATTTCATAACCGGTTGAGCATCCTCGTTGCAGTGATAACATCAAACAAATGTTTCCAGTAACTTATCAAGTATTTCTTGAGTGTTCTTCCTTGTACTACTTCGCCAACGTGACAAGGAAACTATTTCCTTACAGGAAGGCTGACTTTTGCAGATAAATAAATTTCAGTCGAAACTACTACAAGAAAACGTTACAACACCAGACTTCTTAAATCTTCGCACTTTTGATTGATATTACATCAGGGAGATGAGTCTTTTAGCTTTTCTACTAAACTGACATCAGTCTGAAGAATGCTTTTCCCAGTCCTTATTTTCAGCTGTAAAATGTTTAAGCTGTTTCTTGCATGTACTGCACATTTCAAAGCCACCATATTCTAATCTCAATGAGAGATGCATAAGAGTTTTGACTCACCCTCTGACTCACCATCTCTTATGTCTGGTGGATTCACTGGTAAGTTTTGGGACTTTTTCATGTTGCAGAACAACCAGTGTTTGATACACAGCAGATTTTATAATGGATTCCATGCTGGTGCGCCAAGCGAGTCCTGCTGTTGCAAAGCACCCCAAACCACAACATTGCCAGTTGTGTGCTTCACAGTGTATTAGTTTATTTCCCTGGAATGCTGGATCTATTTTGTTTATGCCAAACATGCTCAGTACCCCAGTGCCCAAAAAAATTAACATTAGCCTGGAATTGCCGATATTTGTCTATGTATCCAGCTGTAGTCTGAAGTTCATTTTTTTAGAGATCAATAATTTCCTCCTCACACACCTCTTATGAAAGTTAAAGCTGTGCAGTGCCAATGTAAGTTTTATTTATGTAGAACATTTACAGACAATAAAATTGACTAGTGTTTCACATGACTGAAAAAAACTTAAATAAAAATGTAAAATAAAATGAAATATTACCAGTGAAATAGAGAAAATGAAATGAAAAAGCAGCTTCATCAGTAGAAAACACAAAATAAAAGATCAGATCTAAATGAACTTGAAATAAAAATGTAAATTTTTCAAGACGGGATTTGTAGCACAAACATCAAATTCAGCACAACCCTGATCCCCTCTATTCTTCAATGTGACACAAATGCACAAAAGCATGAGCTCAGCGGTCTTTTCAGGAAATATGACGAGCAGTTTCGTTAAATAAATGGGTGGTAGATCATCTAAATCTCTGATTTGTGTCAGTCAGCTGTGTCCTTTTCTGATATTATCACTTTCTTATTAATAGGAGCAAGACCCTGCTGTAGGTCATGTATTTTGTGACGTCATTTGAGATGCTTTTGAATATTTATTTTAGCATGTTGGTTGTCTTTCACGATGAGCTTGCGTGGACAGCCATATCTTGGAATGTTGGCATCTATTTTGAATGTCCTACACTTGTACACTAATTTCCTTATGGAGAAATGACATATTGTATTATTATCTTTAGACATAATCCCTAATAAATTGGTAAAGTGTTCTTCTAAAATACTATAAGTAGCGCTTTCAATCTTTCCATGGTGTTTACTCTCACTTATCTGTCAGGAGCGTGCACAAATATTTTTCAAAAGGCAAAAGGAAAGATGTTCAGTTTATGTTCACCTGACATGAAATAGCTGTGTGATCTAAGCTATTTCAAGTGGAAATAAACATTAAGTTTCCATTCATCCATTAACAAAATGCCTTGCCTCCAGCTTCAGATTTTTGGCTTTCATTGACATTTGCAAATTAACACAAACTACTCTTATGTCCAAGTATGTTTGAAAAAAATATACAGGATTTATGTATCCTGTATATATATATATATATATATATATATATATATATATATATATATATATATATATATATATATATATATATATATATATATATATATATATATATATAAAGAAATAGGTTTGATATCAGTGAATTCAACTTCATTTCATTCAAAGTACACCTGATGTATGTATCATTATAATATTATTATAATGTATATGAAAGAAACACAGTTGCCAAAAGTAAACAGGCAACATATTTTGTGAAGTTACAAAAGGTGAAGAAGAGGTGTTTTATTGAGTTTATTTATTTTTAAAAGGATAAAAGGTGAATATGTGTCTTCTAGTATAGATAATAAAAAATTATACACGTTTGGCATGAACCGCACCATGATTTTTATTAAAAGCCAAATGCCTAATTCAAACAATCATACTCTTCATATGTCGGTGATCTGCTGCCTCCTGGTGGGAAGAATGCGGGATCTCATTTACATGCGAATTTCCAAACAAGGCTATCGAACAATATTTAAACCTAACAATAATGTAATGATGAATACATTCTGCTTATTTTAGGTGGTATTACAGTATAAAACGTGATACAAACTCCCAAAGAAGTCCTAATTTAACACAGAAAATAGGTAAGATGCTCCAATGTTTTCAATGTTTTCACAGTAAGATTGTGGTCGATCTGTCTTTTTTATTTTAACAAGTAAAGTTAAAGGTTTTCTCATTCTAAAAATGAGTTTTTTAAAAAAATATATGTTACCCTTGCACAGGTCATCTGAGACTGGGGATCTTACTGCACATGGTGGTGAAGGCTTTTTTAAATTTTCCCTATGGCCCTCTTTGAATAGGCTATTGGCTTTCCATAGATTAATAATACAGTATTTATATTTAATGCTCACCTGACATGAAATACCATTGTGATCTTAGCCATTTCAAGAGGAAATAAACATTTACAATATTTATTTGTTTATTTCAAAGGGACTGATTTGACTAATCAAATCAGTACCTTGTAAAATACAATTTACATTGAACAGACATCAAACAAACATTAACAAAAATGTTTTCTTTAGTCAGGAAGAATAAAAGCAAGACAGTATTTACTATTTTTGTACTACTTCAAAATATGAAGCAACGTTTCAAATATTTGATCATTAACATGGAAAAGAAAATATCTCAGTTATAAAACCAGATTAATCAAATTTATTAAATATGTGCGTGGTTGTCTCCATGTTCTTGCATGGAACAAGGAGAAGTGATTTTTGTGGGGAAATTAACAATAGTGGAAGAAATGCAGAGCAGGAAGTTATTATTGTTACAATTTTGAGGGAACAAAACAAGACCATCTTTGACCTGTCAAAAAGAAAACAAACAAACAAAAAAAAAAAACTTCCTCATACTTTAAGACTGCCAAGAAACACAGAGAGGATGTATGTGAAAAATCACAGCAAAGTCTATTCAGATATGTTTTTGGGTATATCATGATGCATTATGTCTTAGAACAACTCATCCAATTTAACTGATTCACAACACATTACTTAATCATGCTGGAACAATTTTATTAAAGATCATTAGAATAATGATTAGCTTGACAGTGGTTAGCATTCTGTGACATGTTCCTATCCTTCAAAAGGCATGACTGCAGTGACACAGCTCTAATCTGTTCAAGTCACAGTTTGAACTCAGGGCCTTACAGGCTCATTTGAGTGTGAACAGGGGAAATGAGGGGTCCCTGATATAAACGGACGGAGGATCTCCGGAGACAATACAATAGCTCCACTGAGCAGGTCCCTAATTCAAAATCTCATCAGTCCCAGTAGTCTTCATGCCTGTGCTCAGGTTATCTTTTATCACTTCCTTGTTCTTCCTCCAGCATGTATCTGATTGAATTAATGTGCTCCCTTTTAAATGCTATAATAGCTTTTGTGCAGCTCATTCAAATCTGGACATAATTTTCTGACGAGGAGAGATAAACTATTGGGGGAAGATAACACATAATGACTACAGTTTCACAAATGGAGTCACTGTTTTAGGTTTAGCAAAATAAGTGCAGAAGGTAAATAGATTATATACAATGACACCGAGTTATACTTTTTGTAACAGGTGATGTGATGTAAAATCAAAGTACACACAACTGAAATGAAACATGCAGATTTTCAATTTCAAGTTCATGAGATGTTATTTTTCTCCTCAGATCTATTACATCTGGTTTGAGTGGATGTATCCATTCATGCCTTCTGCAGCCGTGATGAAGCCAAGATTTGTGATCTAAATACATGTTCTGCTGGTTTAATGATGCCTTGCAAATTTATTTCTGACACAGTTCCCTCTCTTACTCCTAGTTAGTTCCTGAGATTCCTTTAAATCTTAGGCTCTTGGCTGAGCTGCATTGACATTATGCATGATAAAGCTCGATTCAAATCAGCCTTTAAGCACACTCACACACTGAGGACATGTAAAGCAAGGGTTTGTGTTCAGCAGGCAGTGGTCTGTTAGGAAAACGTGCAGAGGTTAGATCAGTCTACTTTATTTGCCTATAACTGCCCATTTATCTTCAGTTAGTCACATAAAACACACCCTGCATAACAGCTCCCAGCACCAGCTAGATTGCTCCAAAGTGAAACTAAGACCAGATTTGCGATCTCCAGGTCTTTAAATAGCCTTACAGATGGTTAATTACCCTTTCATCTCTTTGTCCTTCAGTATGCTCATATTCATGTGCAACACACACACTGCTTGGATACATTAGCTACGATAGTCAAATATCCTAAAGAGTTCAGATAAATGTTAAGTCGCACATACTTCACTCAGTGTGCAATGTGTCCTGGTGGTTTCCAGACATCAGTCGAGACTTTGATTCACACGTTTTTTATTTAACAGCTTCCACCTTGTTTTGCCCCCTCCAGAATCCTTGGAAGACGTTTAAATGTTAAAATGTATCAGGTTAGAGTTTAATTATATTCATCGTTCATTGCAGTAGTGTGATCTATTTGACTTATAAATATTACATTACTGAGGGACATTCAGCCACTCTTAAAAATAGGACAAATGAAACAACATGCCATTCTAGTAAGAGAGTTGTGAATTGATCTTCATGAATCACTATTTTGATTTATGATAGCAAACTCCAAAAAAAGTGAGTTTTTGGGACGAAGTCTCAATACGTAATGAGGATTAAATACAACCTACAAGTCAACTGGTTACTCTGGATTCATACCAGAGAAAATATTTTTCTGCCCCAACGTCACAAGATTTAAAGTGTATTGTGACTTTAATTGGGACTATTGTTACTTTAATTAGAAGCATATGGTTTGGTCTGATTATTTTTTTGAACAGCAAACACTCTAGATGAAGCTAGTGCAAAACAAAGGATTGAAATGTGTGTTTGGCGTGTTAGGACTTGTCATGCTGCTGGCGTGGAGGTTATTGGAGTCTGACAGGATGGATCAAGAATATTTTGAAATCATAGGATATTTTGGCAATTATCTGGTGGACTCTGGCAGAGAACTGAAGGTGGGTGATAACAGACTTTCTGAAGTGCATGTAACGAAATCACCAGACTTGCCAAACAGAAATTCTGTATTTTATGACCACTTCTTTAATGAATAGGAAAGGACACAGGACTCTGGTAGTTCCAATGAAGATTGAGGTCTAAGATTCCTCTCTCTCTATGTTTAACCTCGTTCAGGTTCTGAACTATTGGCAAAAGGAGTATACAGATCTATATGTTCTGAATGTGAGGTTCAGAACATAATGCTCAACTGTAAGGAAATATGAAATCATTGTAAGATAATTTCAGATTTTTTTGTACAAACAATGCTGTAAATGTAGAGTCCACCAAATGCATAAAAAATTGAAACATGCTGTATTTTTATATGACAATGTGGAATCTGAACAATAGAGATGTGATGCATGAGGATTTTTTGAACCGCTGATTTTTTTAATGTATATTAACAATGTAGCAATCAGCAGCATCTGATTCCAATTCAATCATGAGTATGCACAGGCTCCATCTCACTTTTAAGATACAAGTGATTTTAATTTACAGAGTGGTAAAAATGTACAAAATCACGGCTAATTTCTTAGATCACAAGTACTTTCCCTGGCAGGATAAACTGTTCTGGTTGTCTTTCGGAAATTACATCAGGTTTTGTCAGACAAAAACTGTGTTTTATTTTAATAATGACATTACACGTCCCTTCCACATGCAATGTTGCAAAATGTGTGCCTAGAATAGAGGACAAAAGAGTGAAAATTAAAGAGCTTGATGCAGCAGTGTGCAAGAACAACTTTGATGCCATCAGTTAAGATAATGACACAATGAAGTGTCAGTGAATGTCACACTATGTAAAGAGGGGTCACCAAATGCCAGATAAGTCAGGGAGAAGATTAGACGTGAATTTGCTTGTGATCACAGGCCAAAGAAAGAGGCCTTTTATTGACACTGCTTTTATCTGGAAGCCAATCATGGACCAGTCATTTGTCAGCTGCCTACTGGAACCAGCTTGTTCACACACTGGCAAACAATTAGCTGCATGGCATTTCATAGTGTCATGATTAAACAAAGGGAACCTGCACTATCTATGTCCTCAGGTCTTTTCACAGATTAGCTTGTGACAGGTTCAGCAGTATAAAGATGCTTGAACTGTTGCTATTAACTACAGCCAGCTGACAATATTATTAAAATTTTATCAAAAATTGCTATAATTAGTGTGATGCCTGTGAAACACCATCATTTCTTTGACTGATCCGCTCTATTTTACATTTGACAGTATACAAAACTCCTAAAAATAACTTAGATTAAGTAAAACAATTACAAACTTTATTTGTATCAAACATCTAAAAACAAATACATTTTCTTTACAATTTTAAAAAAAGCAAAGCATGTAAGAAGACAAAGTAAGCTTCAAAACTCCAGTGAATATCAATATTTTATCTTGTATGCGTTTCTTGCACTGTGCCTATGGGATCTTTTTAAATTTAATTTAATTTAATTTTAACTTAAGTGAATAAGCACGTGTGCTTCCCAAAGGACATTTCACAGTATCAGTGTCAAAACACGTAACACAAATTTGTCACACATGCTTAAACAGCTACATCAAACATGTGTTCCTTTGGAACTTACTGTTTCAAAAATGCATTTCGTCAACAACAAAACAAAAACAGACACAAGCTTCATTGTGTTTAGTACTCATTTTTTAGTGCTTTTTCTTAGCTTTTCATCTGCAAAATATTATGTAAACACAACTTTTGAGGTCTCACTGGCGCAGCCCAAAAAGGATCTCAGTGCAGTGTCAATACAAAGGGAAACATAAAAAGAAATAGAAAATAAAAATAGAAAACACTTGTAAACAAATTAAACACACCTATATTTTAAAAAGTCAACTGAAAACCACGTTCAAATGTTGCAATCATGCACATAAGGCATGAAAAAAATAAATTAATGAAATTATCACTTGTCTGTCTCCCTCCATCCTCTTGCATTCCTTCCAAACTTGTAAACCAGTCTGCGCCCATCCACTCGCTCTAAAATGTCTCTCTTGTAATAGTATCTGTAATGGGGACAGGAACGAAAATTTTAGAAGATTTTATGAGGTAATTCAAAATACAGATTTATTATGACTAAAGTGTTATCCTTAATTTTGCAAAAAATAAAATAGCATATAAAAAATTAACCATATTTTTCTATATATTAAAGGTGTGTGTAAGAAATTCCAACAAACCAATGTAAGGAGTTTATGGCAGGACACATAAAATTGATTCATCTCATAGAGTTTAAAACAATTCTATCAAATACCGTGGAAGTTCTGTGAATTTCTAAAATTAAAAAAAGTAATCTAAGCACTATCTCTTTAAATACTTGGGTGTTTAACAAATAGAAATGCATTTGATAACTTACTTATTTTATCTCACCTAAAATAGGAAAACAAATGACTTAATATCAAGACAGGGACATAAAACGAATGCTAGTCTCCTTATGCACTGTATCCAAAAGTCTGATATGAACTGCATGCCTCCAGGTTGCACAACCAGGATTTTATCTAAAAGTGTTACGATGTGGCTGGTATGTTATTTGACACCATTTTTTGTTTGCTTTTGCAACACGTCAGCACCTGAACACAATTATTGTTCACTTTGTTGCTTTCTGTCTGACTTGTTTTCCCCTTAAATGTGTGTAAGATTTTTCCAATGAACAAGAAACAATTTTCCACATTTTTAATAGGTTTGTTCTTTGTTCTTGTTATTTCACTTCCTTGTACCTCATTAGCATTTTTTTTTTCTTTTTGGAACAGTATTTTCTATTGCTGAAAACTTTAAGATTAGTTTACACATACTTAATACAGTTCAAGGTGTAAAACTTTAATGTTAAGCTATTCATATTTAATCTTACTTTGCTTACTTATAGCTCCATAAAATTTAACACAGTGACTCCCATTTTGTAAATACTTTACAAAACAGAAGTATAATAAAGCAACTTTCCATAAAAAATATACAGACTTTAAATTTTTTGCAATGAATTTAGATAAAATATTTTGACTACTTTTCTTTTGTCATTATTCTTTGTTAGAGTGACAACACCAGTTTTGAAAGCTGCAAACTGCAAATCATTTAACACCAACAGAATACATAAAAACCACCTTTGTCCTCACAGTGACACTGCCCTCCTGATGTCCTGTTGATACATGTCATTTGTACAACATTGTTAGTGTTGCTATGACTCAACCAGCCAATATTTCCTTGGTGAAATTCTCTTTTTTTCTTTCTGTTAATAACATATAGTAGGAATAAATATGAATTAATCTGACAGTGAGCAACAGAAACTCATTAAAACTGGTTTTGAAGTGTTATGCTTTTGGTTGGAATGCCCAAGAAAGCAGCGATAAGAATTTGGGTAGATTTCCTTTATTTTAAATTTGGAAAAGGAACAACAGAGTGTTGAATTTTTTGCTCATGACGATTTAGACAAGTTGAGACAAAACTAATACTGAATAGTTATAAAACTGGTGGAGAAACCAATACAAAAAGTGTAATTTATTGATTGCTAAAAAAAAATGGTATGGAGTGCAATCAATTGCCACAGTGTGTTTATGGCATGCAAACATGAGGTTTTGTGTAGCTACATTTGTAAAACTTGTGTGGCTGTACCTCATTGCACGACTTAGTTTCTCATAGGTCATGCTACTGTTATTCTTCTTCTTTCCCCATAGCTGAGCCACAGCCTCAGACTTCAGGAAACGGAATACCCCCTCTGTTCGATCTTCCCACTTGATCAGCCCGGGGTTTCTCTCTGGATTCAGAAGAATGTCTCTGATGAACTCCCACAAGTGGGTTCCTCTCGGGTCTTTTGAAAAAAAAAAAACAAAAGGCGGTAAAACAACTGACATTTTGTGGAACTAAGACAACTTCTTGTAAGCTGTGTTTCTACTACTTACTGTGTTTTTTGACCTGATGACTTTGACTAAAAGACCGTTTAATGTCTGAAAGAATAAATGTAATCTTGGTGAGCAGGCATTATTCATAAATCAGGCAATCAGCCACTGTGTTGCATAAATGTGTTTTTTTGTTTGTTTGTTTGTTTCTTACCAGGACTTGAAGGGGTGGGAGAGACTTTGGGAGCATGTGAGTGAACCAAAGGGTCATAGACTTCTGATTAAAACACAAAAACAAACCCATAAAATCATCGGTCAGGCAGCTGTTTAAATAAAATATGTTTTAGGAAAGCAATCCAATTCCAGAAAGATATATTTGCTTTACCTCCGGGTGGATAGCTGACATCTGGAAATGGACATAAGTCAGCTGTAAAATGGGGAAATGTGAGTGGAAGGAACATTTATTGGGAATCAACTAAATAGCCTTGAGCAAATCTTCCCAAACACCATTAATGCTGTATTTCAACGTACTTTCATGTTTGATCTCCAGCTGCCCGATATCCACATGGTACTGGCCTGTGCATCAATAAAGAGGGAACAAAAAAAAAATATTTTAGCACAAACATTATTTGCTATGCAATATTTTGAAGACAGAACATTTGGATGGTTAGGCATTCAACAATATATTTTAATGCAGCTTTTTTTTCCCCCACTAAACAATCCAAATTGACCATAAGACACAGGTGGAATGAACTCCCAAGATAGGCAGGGTATCATTAATTATGTTCAGTGTGTGTGGTTTAATAACAGCACAAGAACTACAAGAGTCAAGCTCATCAGCTGGCATGAGCACAATCCGATCGTTTGACGGATTTTGACATAACTGTG
This sequence comes from Poeciliopsis prolifica, assembly GCF_027474105.1. Lineage (NCBI taxonomy): Eukaryota > Metazoa > Chordata > Actinopteri > Cyprinodontiformes > Poeciliidae > Poeciliopsis > Poeciliopsis prolifica. The sequence goes on along the minus strand of NW_026562376.1, from coordinate 13,765,851 downwards.
AAGCATCTGTGTTGCAAGGTGCAAGCTGAAGCAAATTGTATTCATTATGGTTTTCAGAAATTTAGCCTGTGCAAAATCTTTCAATATTCCTGTTTGAATTTTTCTGTCTGATTTTTGGATTAGTTTGACTAATTAAAAAATAAAAGGTCTGTTTGCAAGCTTTAAACAAGTCTCTCCTGAATGAATGAACTGAAACTATCAAAAAGTACCCCATGCAGTGTGCAAGATAGCCTGAGATTACATCAGGTACATCATAAAATCTGGTACATTGCTCTGAGGCATTATCAGACAATGCTTTACAAGGCAAAGTAGGTGAACTATATCTAGATTTTAATAGCTTGGCATGAACATTTCTGTTCTGATTGGTGGTTTTCTGTCTGACAAAATACTTTGGACACTGATGTAGTTTTTGTAGTGAGCTCTGGATTCCCATTTGTGCTTTGAACTTTAGACATCTATTCTTGGCCTCCATGTTCTTTTTTTGTCGGTGTCCATGAATGGGAACCACGTGGATGTTTATGTGTAAGGTAAATTAGTTACATATTCCAGTCAGGAAGAACAATAAAAGCACTGAAGTTTCACTTTACCATGCCTTGCAGACAGGAGGTTATACCTGTTATACCAGGTTTTCTAGCACTGTTTTTGCCTGAGGGACTCTTAACTTCAGATGCTAGATAAAAGATTATGTGTTTTTCTCATTCGTTACACATGAAAATGAAATGTCTCAGTTGTCTTGTAAGCTGAAACGTGCACCTGAAAGACGTTGAAGGTTAGAAGGTGATTCCTTGAGGCTCCAAACATCATGTTTCTTCGCAAACTCTAATTAAAATCAATAGATGAGTCATTTTCTGCTCCTGTTTACCTTCACGCCCCCTGTGATTTGTTAGACGAGCCACTCCAGAAAGAGAAAACAACAAATCTATCATCTCCCCTCGCTTTAAGTACTCCAGCACCATGCAGTGCAACCCCTGACTGACTTTTTGATCCCTTCTCAGCTTCGCTCCATCTACACTTTGTCCCACACACAACACTGATTACACAGCCTTTCTTTTACTGGTAGTAATTGTCTTTTTTCTGGCCCCCTTGAACTCTTCTCTTGCTCATACCTACCACCCGATTTTAGCTCTGTGATGCTGTTGTAAAGAATGTGTCCCACACTGCCAGCAGCACGGATGAAGTCATGGTAGTTCAGGCTGCAAAGCTGATGGCCTTCCATGTCAAAGTTTTGGAAGGGAATGCTGGCGGCATCAATCTGGTGGATATCCATGACCTGCTGCAGCCACTCCCACACCTGGTACTTGCTCCAGAACTGAGGCTGGGAGTCGTGGGACCACAGGCGACTTGTGTAACTGGACATCACCAGGGGACCTGCATACACATGTCAATAGTTAGAAAACAAAACAAAAAAAAAATGTGTTTGCTGTTGTAGACAACCGTTAATTAGGAAAACATATTCAAATGTTTTGCCAATAATGAGTCTGAAACACAATTCACTTGATTCATTTCTCTGGCAGCAATTCTGGATTCAGACCCGTTTTCTGTGAGCTTCAGGCCCACCAGGTGTGCAAGTCATCATGTCTGAATGAGTTTCACTCCATATTCAAGCGTCAGAGAGATAGTTCGCCCAACAGAACACAATTAAAACTTCAAACAGAATGTTTTACCAGATTTTCTTCAGACATTTTAGGTTTTTATCTGGACAATTTCATCAAGTAATTAATGTCAGGCAAGACTGCCTATGTGATACAGTATTCTGGAAAGAATACTGTCAATTTCATCCTGACTCTGACAGTGTAGGTTACAGTCCTTACCGTCGTAATAAGAGTTAGCAGGTCCCCAGGTGGTGGTCAGAGGGCTTTCCAGGGAGACGGATGGAGTTATGCTCATGTTGCAGATTTTAAGCTCTGACCATGGCTCAGGAGCTAAAGCATGAGAGGAGATGTGTTACTCTATTAATAAGCAAAACATCTTTGCTTGTAGCTAGACAATTGTGTTTTTATGGGTTCTGCCAGGCAGCAAAGAAAAGCAGTATTACTGGACTGGATGTGATGCAGGGACACTGGTAGATTTTCTCTAGCAGAGGAAGAAAACAGAATAAACCAGACTGATCTCACAGCAAATCTAGCAGCAAATCTAATACCCAGTTTATCAGATGCTGCATATTTATTTTGAGCCCATGGAATTGTGTGAATGCATCTGCTTTTATCCATCAATTTTGTGTGTGAATGTCAGCGTGGGATTGTATGCAAGTGTGGAGAGATGGAAAGGCAGAGACTGTATGTAGTCAAATTGAGGTACCACCAATCCTAACTGAAGCTTCTTCTCACTCAATGTTGTAGTCGTGGACAAAAACGGCACCATACAAAATTTACTTTACAGTATATTTTGAAACTAGCTCATCATTCCTTTTATGATAGCAATAACTGGGATAACTTAATCATCCTGCCATAAACTTTAGGTGAAAACTGTATAATCAAGTTGATACATTACATATAAAAGAGTGTTTTCTAGAGCACTAAAAATGAGAGGCACAAAGCCTTCTGTGTCTGCACCATTAATGCGCTAAATAAGCAAATTTGGCAGTTGGGTTTTACTTCTTGAAGGAAGTTCATTTGTTTATGTACAGAGCAAAAACTGTTTAATTTATCTGTCTGTGTTTGAAGTGCATCAATTTTTGCTCTTCTCATGTTCAGTCAAAAAACTAATTAATGGATGCACTTTTTTCCATGTGACTTGATGTCATCAATTGACCAAAAAATAATTTCTAACAGTAACAAGTATTTTTCAAGATATTTTTTTTTAAAATAATTTGAACACTACTTATTACAAATATAAAACATAGATAAAGGAATGTTTCAGACCTAACTCTGCATGTATTTGCATGTAATGCAAATATACATGTATCAGAATTTCACCAGCTCCACTGTTTTGGTGGCAGAAGTTCTTCATGTGCACAATAGCCTACTTGTAGTTTTCGTAGTTCACTGTTAATATTGGATTGTAACCGTGAGTTGCTGTTACAAGTCTAACAGGTGCTGCATTCTTGAGAAATGAGGCAGGCAGTTACTCATTACTCATTAATATTGGCACTGATAAAGTAAACCGGTGCATCACAATCTGCTGTCTGTGTTTGTAGTTCTGTTTCCACAAGATATTTTCCAGTTCTAGTAATTAACTAAATGTGTAAAGACTTTAAATGATGAAATGGTCACCTACTGTCTAATGTCACAGTAATTACTGACCTATTTTAAGTGACTCCACCATAAATCTAACTCTTCACCTTTTCCCTGAATAATCTGGGTTACAGTTTTATTGTAGGCATTAAATAACATGACACTAAGTCTCATTATATACCACGATCGCAACAGTAATGGAGGAGCATGTCACCACATATATAACTAAATAACTAAATATCCTTTCATCTAAAAAAAATCTGGTAAATCGCTTGTATTAAAAAAGCCTACTTTGTCGATCTTTAAAACTTGTTTTTCTGTAAGACTAGTGCCGCATGCCATCAAACCAAGCAGGATGAACTCTTCAGCTGTCAGTGTGCCAAGTCATCAGACATGTTAACCCTTAGTGTGAGTAACTGGAATGTACATATCTTATCAAGGTGGCAGAGTGGTCTACGTCAATAGGCCAGTCAGAAAGCTACTTTTATTGTATACGGTAAGTCATGTCATAACAGAAGATCACTCATTTTCCAGAATCATTAGGGAGAAGTCATTTAGCTTCTGCAAAAGAAAATCCAAAGATAGTCTGCTTTCATTTTCACAGTAATCTCATGGAGGCAGAAAAGCTTTCAAAGTTTGCAGGTTTTCTGGTTTAATTGCTTTCATATAAGCAATTTCTACCGTCGATCATGTATTGAAGAATCTGCACTGTATTCAGCCTTCATTTCTTGTAAGTGTGATAAAGTTACACATGGGTTTTTTACCGTAATCAAGAGTTTGCTGAGAAGGAAACAGAAAAACCTTGCAGTTTTTTTGAGAAAAGAAAAATTTGCCACTTACCAGAACAGAACAATGTGACCCCACTAGACCAAGCTGATAAAAGTCCTGCGTTGATCCTCCAGTGATCCAGTCAGACAGATCAATCCAGCTTCAGATGATTCTGGTACAGTGGCTTGCTTATGCTCAGAACCAGGTGAAGTTAGTCGTCCTGCTTTTCAATGCTATGAATCAACAGATGTATACAGGCTCTACAGGTGCTACCCCACCACAATGGGATTTTTTATCCACTTAACTTCCTTATCCCGTTTGATTGGCTCCCTACAGGTTTACACAAGGTAGCTATTTGCATAATACACACCCACGGACACGCACACACACATGCACACAGACACGCACACCTGAGATAACTTTTGCAGTCCTCAGTGGCACGGTTCTTCTCACATTTAACACATGCCTACTCAAGCAAATAAATTTACACTTACAAGGAGACACGTAAATAACAAACACACACACACAAACATCCAGGGTCCAAGAGCACGGCAAAGCTTCAAAGAGAAAATATTAAGATGTTTAAAAAGAATGCTTACATGGTTGCTGAGTGGAGTTAAACATTACAGGGAAGAAATTCTCCTGTGTTAATATGTAGCACAATATTTGGTTTTCTTACAGCATGATGAACGTTGAGCTAACAGGTTAAATAGGAGGACCTAAGAGACTTAATTTTTAGCTAATTTATTTATTTTTTTGAAATAGGATAGTACTGCACCACAGAAACATATTAAAAGAACATTCAGTAAAGCATTAGCTTTATTGAATTTCCACATTTGCACAGCTCAGAATTTCCACTGGAATAGAAAAGTTGAAAATACAGTTCATGAGAAGGGCAGGTGTGGGCTGTGATCATCACTTTTGTAAGTTGTTTTAAACTTGCCTCAGAGATACAGATGGACCCATACTAATTCTAGTTGCTTTACATTTTGATGGGATCTTAGAATGACTTTGGCTCGAATGCAATAATTTACAATTAAATAAACTCCACAAAGAAAAAATAAAATAAAAATAAATACAATACACAGAGCAAATGATAAAAAGTCTCTTCACAAGTGTGAATGACGAATGTATGTAAATTTCTGAGTGCCACTGTATAAGCATGTTGAGTGCTGAGACAGTATAAGATGCACAATGCATTGATGACTGACACTGTTTACTCACAGCAAGAAAAGTTCAGGGCACAAATTAATCAAATAAAATCCCAGTTGACTCTTTTTTGTGCAGAGTTTGTTCTCGTCCCTGCAGTGTGTGTGTGTACTCCGGTTTCCTCCCACACTCAAAAACTTGCATGCAAGGCTAACTGTTCAATTTGAAATCTGAGTATATGAATAGCTGGTTGTTCTCTGTGGAGGCTGGAGTGATTGGTCTACTGGGCTACACCTTTTTCCACTTTTCTTGCACAAATATGAGTGAAGGATGAGTTCTATGATGCCAAGATACACCTGTGATTTTCTGTTTGCTTTGTTGTTTTCTCCATGTCAATTCTAGCAGGTTTGAATCTCTTATTTCAAAGAAACTTTTTCCATTAAATATTGTCTCTGTAGAAACAAGTTTGGAGAGAAAAATAACTTTACTGAAGGTTCCTTTTCTTCACATTCACTGTTACTACTGGCAATGATTAGATAGAGTTCAAGCCTTCTATTTTTGTTTGCCACCAATTAGGGTTGGTGGAAATTGTAACATCGCTCATCTGACACCTCGATGTAAACTGTTAACATGTAACATTACAGAGCCTGTTGGGACCAGAAGCAGTGCGAGGATCATGCTGATAATTGAGATAACTTTGAACAGAGTTGTATTAGACAATAGTAAAAGTCAGTAAAAAAAACACCCAGAATGACAGGTTATTTGCATAGCTTTTTGTGCAAAGTCAAGAATATAAAAAAAATTTGATGCAGAACAAATAAATCATATTTATTTATTATGCATTAATATTGATTTATGTAGTTAAGCATTAATATTTAACAATTCAATAAAATAGAATAAAACAAGCTTTGCACCATTAAACTGCATATTTCATTATCCCAACTGGCTTAGATCAATAGCTTTTGCTCATTCCATAGGCTCTATGATCCATGTTTGGGTGTCTGTGCTCTGCAAGTTCAAGCTGCACTCGCCTTGGAAGTTCTTCCTCTCCAGTGCGTGTACCTCGGACTCTTTCCCGCAGATCATCCTCAGAGGTAATGAGGGATAGCATGATTATCTGTAAAACTTTCACTCCTCTCCCCATGAGCACCAGATCACCGCAGTCCTAATTGTGATATTCGGAACTACTGATCCCTTACAACTTAAAAGAAATTCCCCCCTATATGGGTTTTAGATAGGTGGCATCAGTCCTTTTTGCTGCTCCTTATTTGCGATAGGTTATTTTTGTTTTCCAGTAGCTGTGCATCCAGGGGTCTGTGAAGAATGAAACACCTACAGAGAAAAAAGGGAACCCAAGTGGTTTAGAGTGCAGTCTGAATGCTTAACCAGGTTTTAGTGCATGAAGATTAATGTGGCAATAATCAGCAAATGGAGATCACCCACTTCTCATTACATTCAGTAGTTGGTCTGTCTAAATTTTAATACTTCTCTCTTCATCGAACTATTTATTTGCTGCTTGACCGGGACAGCCTGCTACTTAGAGTTTCACTTTGGGATTCATGGTTCTGCTTTTCTCTTTGTTTCTTTCAGGGTGGTTGTGGGCCGACGTGTACAAGTCCATCGGAGAACAGCAGCATGAAAAAAAAGAGAGAGACACAGCGGGAGAGATCAAAGTCTGTCATATAGGCTTCACTCCGGGTGAGTCAGCCAGCCAACACTGTGAGGAAGCAGCGAAGGCATCCTCCCAGATACAAGAAAATGTCATCCAAAAGCAGTCTTTATAGGCAGTGCCATCTATTTCAGGGAGGGTTAAGTCACTCTCCAATAATAGTTCCCGTCTGATCCATTTATATAAAGGTTCATGACTTGCTTAGTAGAACTGTGACACATTAATGCTTTTTGTAAGGATGCGGTCAAAAGTTTCTCCATGACAAGAGCGGCTGTCAACACTGTCAGTCAGAGCAAGCAGACATGACAGGAGGAGGGTACAGTTGTCTGCTCCAATGAACAGTAACTTATTAGCAAGAGTATGTCTATTACTGTCCCAGTTGCCTCCTCTCTTTCATTAACCGCTTATCACACTCGTTAGTGTCATCTTTAATACTTCACATTTTGATTAGCATATGATCCATGGGGAAGGAAGAAAAAAAAATCATTTTATTAGTGTCAATTATGGCTACAAATGACAATTTTACTGCCTAAATTGTGATTTTACGTTTCCCCCTTGTCAAAGAACAGTGGGTGTGTAATTACAGTGATGAGAAGAGCAACAGAAGAAATGAATTATTCACAATCCTATTTTCTTTCTTGTTCTCTTTTACTCTGCCATGTCTTTTCACTCAGCACCGGTCTTGCTGCATCGCTGATTACATGGGAAAACATGGGTTCTGTGTGTCTCACAAATGCACGCGTTTGGTGTGCAAGACAAAAACAATCCTGTTCTTACCTGCACTGTGTCCAGGAGCATGACTGCACTCAAGGTGATTGAGGTGTAGCTTTCCTGCTCCCCCATAGGTGACACTGTTGTCACATGCGCAACTGGCCATCGCTGAAAATGAGGTTCTGTGATGAGTGAGCAGCACAGATGTGATATAAGAAAGTGTGGGCGATGAAACACTCTCTCTGACAGTTATTGACTATGCTGCCCATGGATGGTACTACTCATATGGGTTACAGTTACAGATCCTACATACATTATTAGCTTTTATAGGGAGGTGTGATACATGAGAGAGAGGGAGAGATTAGAGATGAGACTGTCAGGGCAGCACAGATTTCAAGGGGTGCATTGCCAATTTGTTGTGACAGAGCTGTGCTGTCATATTGGGCTGCCGCAGCCAGTGGCTGCCCCTCGTGTTTCAATTATCACCTCTCTGAGGTGGACCATCAGCTGAGGCTCTTCCAAGGCAACAATGAGTGCTTTTCTCAGAGTCCTAAATATCTCTCATAAAACACATCAGAGAAGCATTTGCTTTTACACAAACCACGAAGCCCTAAAAAGTAACTCTGTCCGAACTACAAGGTGACAGAATACAAGGATTTCATGTGATAACTGAAAAATAGAGTTCCACACCCCAGATAGATAAGTCGACTATTTGCTATGCACTCTGTAAATCCAAGTTACATAGGAACAAGTAGAATGCCATTGTTGAAAGAAAGCCGGAAATTGTAGTTCATCACAATTTGTGCAGGAGACACAGCAGACAAGTGAAAGAAGGTGATCTGTTCACAGGTGATAAAAGAGCTGTTTTTCCCCATGCATGCAAATGAAATGTATGGTGGAAAACTAACTATTTAATCAGCATAAATATGCCACCCCCTCAGCAAAACTTAGTGAAGGCAGCACTATGCTGCGGGAGGTGATTTTCATTGGCAGGGAAAAGAAAGATAAGATGAGGAAGCACGGGCCAAAAAATAAAAATATAAAAAATAAATAAAAAAATACTTTTTAAAGCTACAAAAGACTTGATACTTGGAAGGTTCACCTTCCAGCAAACTAACAACTTTGAAAATGTAGCAACAGCTGGTCTCGTTTGATCAAAGTAAATTAATATGTTTGAATAAACTTTTTAAAGTCCAGGCATAAATCCAATGAAGAATCTTTGGCAGGCCGGATATTTCTGTCTCTAGATTTTGACAAAATCTAGAAAAAATAATATGTTACCTTTTCCTGTAAAAGCAGACAAAGAAAAGTCTAGAACTTTGGGTTACAGTACACATTTTGAACAATTAGAAAACACAAAACTACTTTGGTCTGTGAAAACACAAACAGTTGTACCATATTTTTTTGAGGGGCTGTTTGTGAACCCAAAAGGAATTTTAAGTGTCTTTTATGAGTAATCAAAGGCAACAGAAGCCTACGCTAACAGGCCAGCATTTCAAAACACAATTTTTTTTTAGAAACAATTGTGTGTTTGTAAAAAATGTCAGCAATTTGACTTCATTGGCTTGTATTACTTCATCCCAGCAGGATATATTTGGTTTGTATGTATTACTTTTACCAAAATAATCTCTACTGAACTGATTGTAACTATTTTAAAAATGTTTTTTTTCCTTCTTTCTTGTAGTACTGAGAAAGCAAATTAACAGCAGCAACAAATAAATAACATGTTAATATCATAAATTGTTTTTCAATAAAGATTAACTCAACAGCAGACTGTGAAACTAGAGGCTCAGAAAACCATTGCAGTTGTTTTTAATGGATTACGTGATTAGGTGTGACACCATGAGTTTTTATTATTTAACGTTTTGACATGTTTATATTTTTTCTGAGACAGAACTTGGGTTTTTATTGTTTGTAAGCCTTAATTAAAGATATTATAAAAAGAAGCAAACATATGATACTGCATTCTTTGTGTAAATAATTTATATGTTTTTCTCACTGAAAGAGTAATACAAATATGGAATTTTTCCCAATATTTAATTTTTAGACATGCTTGTTGGTAGAGAAACATGTGATTTCTACTTTGAATGATAAAAGTAAAATTAAAATTATACATATATTTGTGAAACAATATTTTCTATTTTTAAGAGAAAAAAATATTTTTTAATCTTTTAACAAGGTTAAATATTTGCCATAAGTTTATCTGAATATTAATTATTTGATGGTGGTTCATAATAGACAGTATTTCAACATTTCATTGAAATTAATGAAGCTAACAAATAACCATGATTTTATCATTTAATTCATTACTTCATGACATATCTGGACCTTTATACCAAATATATGGTGAGCATTTTTTAACTCAAAAATGAGTTTGCTGTGATTATTAATCTGGAAAGAAAAGAAACCCATGCTCTTTTCTAATTAAATAATTAAATAAGTATTTAATTATTAAATAAGTATTTCTTTTAGAGCTATGTAAGAGATATGTGGAATAAAACTGTCAGCGATTGAGAGCAACACAAAATCAGTGCAGAAAAAGAGTGACAAGGAAATGATGAAAAGTGTGCTCTGATTAGTTTATTAGAGAGGCATAGGCAAGGCTTAGTTGCTATAGAGACATGGAGAGAGCATCTCATTGCCAAAGGAGAAAAATAAAACCTCTTACACTGTCAAAATTACGGCCACTCTTTCTTCGAGAGATGCTAAAAAATAAAAAAAAAATGCGACACTTGTAAGCAGAACTCTTGAAGTCCTGCTATTTTTAGCTTTAAATTTGTGTTTCTGCATATATATTTTTTAAACAAAGCTACATATCTTCAACATCTCATATTGCTATGTAATCTGAACAGAGCACCCTGTTGCCAGACTGCAAGTTTTTTTGTTTTTTTTTCTTGTAGCAGTGTTGAAAAGAAGGCAAAAAACATAATGCAAAATAATTGTTATGCAGAAAACACCTGATGTTTGACAAGGTTGAATAAAATGTATTAGGTCCAATTCCAAGCACTTGAATCATGGATCCAAAACACCATTCCTGTTTGAGTCTGAATTATTTGTGGGCATACTGGAGATTACTTTTAAAAGTTGCTTCATGCAGGCATTTAAACTTGAAAGAAGTTAAAGATTAAAAAGCTGTTCAGTAGATAGTTCTAAAAACTAAAATGTGAAGATAAAGGTACATCTCAATACATTACAAGACAAAACCAGGCGATTTTCTTGTTATCAGGTCCGTCTGATTTCAGAAGCAGACAAATGTCAAAGAGGAGGCTAATTCCGTTATCAAAATAAAAATAAAAGAAACCATGTTGGTTCGACTGTCCTGTTCTGTTAATTATAGCTCTTGTGTAACTTTTTCTAGACAGAGTAATTGGTTTCTCAGCTGTAATGGAATATCTTCGGTCAGGACATGATGTGCTGCTTTTTAAAATCTTTTAACCTTGTGCATATCGAAAGGCTTGTTCTGTTTATGATTCTTGTTTGTACTGCATTAATCAAGCCTGAGTGTAGCTGGTGACATTAAGACTCAGCTCTCAAAAGATGTGGTTAATCACAGTGTATTCATAATTTAGCACAAGGGAAATTACGTTTTAGAAAGGCACTGTTTTGTTTGAATAGCTCCTTTCAATTCATGAATGAAAGTTGGATTTGCAAGCAGCATTTTTCAATAACTCAGGTTATCTGGTGTGTTTGATGATCTAAAAGATTTCAGTCTGACAAAAAAGCCAAACAATGAAGAAATCTGGGCGGGCAAAAATGCTTATCACTGCACAGTGATCATTGTGAAACCATTTCACTGATCTATTCCCTTAAACAAACCTGAGGGACAGGACAATAATGAGTGGAGGGGTGAATAGACTTTCATTGCAGAACATGAGAATGACATACGATCCAGCCCTCCAGTCTGCTAATCTTACCTTTAAACTATATTTTCTTTTATTCTCTCTGTCTCAATCTTTGTCTCTATTATAACGTTCATAGGCTCTCAGCAGGAATATTTAAACTGTAATTTGAAAGCTTCGTTGTGCAACTTTGACAGTCTAAAAGTGGCACACCAGGCCACCTGCAGAGCCAACAAAGGAGAGGAAAGAGGGTGGATGCATGAAACTCTACAAGTAAGTGACTGAGGGGTGTACCGCAACAATTAGCATTCCCGAGGCTGCATGTGTAACTAATTATGTGTGAGCATTGTGACAGGGTGGTTGTTGAGTGCAGTAATGGGATTCCTACTGCTTTAATGAACATGTCACATAAGCTTCTGACTGAGCTGAAAGAAAAAGACAGTGCTTGAGGACCACAATGTCTCCAGTGGACATTGTGTATGCTGTCTTGTGCAATGTGTCTTTGCATGTCTATGTTCCTATGAGAACATTTACCAATGGGGAACAGAATCTGCCTTCAAACTCATTTTTCTTTGTTAGCATTATTAATATACAACATATTGTCTGGGTGTTGCAGCTTAACACATGTTGCCTTTTCCCATTAGAGCTTTGAAAGTTCACATTTAGAATTAATTACCCATAGAGGAAATGTAGTGTTTTAGATTCATAATGCAAGGCGAAAACAAATTAATCCCCATATGATGATTGATATGGGTGACAATGTGAACAGCTTTTATCAGGCAACTGGGCCATTAGTGAACCTGTGATAAGAATTACCCAAGCAAATGAGAGTAGTTTAGAAGTCATGTGCAAAACTAAATCTTAAGAATCAAGTTTGACGTTAAAGAAGCAGTATTATTTTTTTGAGCTTTACATCATGTTATAATGTAATTCCCTCATCAAAACCTACCTGGAGTGTTGCTTTGAAAGAATCAAAGTGTTGCTTTGATTCTTTCAAAGCAACACTCCAAAGAGGACATAAAAAGAGAAATCTTTTAATGTCCTCTGGTAGTCATTCAGGGTGCAGAAAACAAGTGGTGTAACCAAACACAGTGCTGCTCCCTTGAGCTGCAGTTTAAAAGCTGAACTTCTGCATTACAGATCTACCCTCCCTCTTGACTGTGAAACCTTTGGAGATGATTATGCAGAAAAGGATTCTTCATAAAAATCAAGAAAATTATGGATAACCTTGACCATCCTCTTCATGAGACTGTCTTGGGAAGGCAGAGCTTCTTCAGAGGTTTCTTCAAATTCACTGTAACACAGACTGCTACAAAAGATATTTCCTGCCAACAGCCATCACAATCTACAATAGCTCTTTGGAGAATGAGTGAGTTATAACAACATTTGATAATACCCTAAAAATAATATAATAAAGTATTTTTGAATTTGAATTTGAACCCCCCACTCAGCATCTCCACATAAGGAGAAATTAGCAAATACCTGATAAATTGTGCATCTGCTGATTTATGCAAGCTGCTTCTCAGTGAAACACTGGTAAGTACATAACAATGAACCTTTGAAATGAATAAACCATAACCCTTGCAAATAACCATGTAATACTGAAGGTGAAACAATAATACTTTTTTTGTCTATCCACCCTCAGTACTCACTGATCATACTGTTACTGTGCGTCTTGTTTCTTCCATCTTGCCATTTTTTTCAGTTCATCCTGTGAAAGAAAATTTGTAAAAGTCTAATTAGGTTGCCATGGATTTCAAAATAGTCTCTGAAGAAGGCTTGTTCTAGCCTCTTGGGTTAGAAGACAATCCATCAGTTTTTCAAGAGTAGTACACATGTTGTGACCAAAGATGAACTACTAATATCACATGTGTTTCTGATTAATTCACAAGAAGGCAGTTTCAGTACCAGGTTAGGTGTGGTTACCACTCTAACATAGTCAGATAAGTACACTGTCTGCTGTTGTGGGTCCAGGCAATAAACTACTTAGTAAATTTCAGAAATCAAAATAGCGTAATTAAATAAGGAGCAGAGTTTGGACCCACTGATTTTTTTTTTTTTCTGGTTTCAACAACTTGGATAACATAAATCACCTAGTCATGCTGCAAATAGGACCGCCAACTGATGAGTCTGAAACAGTCTATTCCTTTTGTCAAATGAACTTGTGTTTGTAGCTTGGACGTAAGTAGGAGTCAAAATGTACAAATCATGTCCAACTTATTGGCACACAGCAAGCGTTCTCAGGGATTTTGAGCAACACATCACTTACGGGCATCGAGCTGCACGATGGCTTGCTGAGAGAGGGAGAGAGAGGTAAAGAGCGAGAGATAGATAGAGAGAGAGAGAGAGAGAGAGAGAGAGAGAGAGCCACCAGTAATTCTTCTAAGGACTGCATTGCAAGCTGAGAGTGCTATAGCTTTGCTCAATTCCCCAAAGTCACATTTTTTCCCCTGCTGAAGTGGTGTCTCCGCTGGTGGAAGATCTGCTCATGCGGCTGTTGGTCTTCCAGAATCCTCTGCCCAAATGGGAAAAAGACGTGTTTGCTTTTGATTTACATCTTTCTGTTTCATGTAGACAAATGGCTAGCCCAAGCACATGATGCAATTAGACACCTGGAAATCAAAAAGCATGCAAACAAACACCGTACTAGATGTATTAGGAATCAAACGTAAACAGAACAATGCTCATATAGTTCATTAATCTTTAGAAAGACATGTCATAGCTTTATATCTTTCAAACACTTTTATTGAAAAATGAAGAACAGATCATTTGGACTGTTAACTCCTCATTGAACATTTTAGCTGTTAAACTGTAATGCAGAAGTTCAGCATTTAAGCCTGTCAGTAAAACAAAGTAACTGTTCATTTTCTACTACTATAAAGTGTTATACTCCCGATATAACACTGGAATGGAATGCCGTTTATGGCTTCATTTTAAATGTCCTTAATAAGCAATAACACAATTTTCCAGGATGGTTGGTGATGCATCTGTTCACATGGATAGTATGAAAAATTTCTGAAAGTACAAATACATGTTGATTACAAAAAGACAACACTATTTTTCCTCTCATTGTCTGAGAAGAAATCAGGCAAAAATGTTGTTGCTTCAGGGCATGAAGGATTATCAAAATTATTACTATTTACCAAATACCAGAATAATGAGAGATCTTTTTTATTTATTTCCTTACTTATTTACAATTACTTTACATACACTAAAATCACAATGGCCTTAGTTTATTTGGAGAAGTAAAAATGAGGATGGAAACATGTGAGAACTTTTTAAATTGAGTAAGCTGTAAAATATCCTCAAAAATAAGTTTCTCTTTTTTATTCGGCAAATAAGAAATGCATATTATATTTGTCTGAACTGGATCATCTAACTGATATTAAACAGTAACAATTTTTTGTTATACTCTACTGCCAAAATGCTGTTTTTACTGTGATCTATTTCACCCTCAAAGTGGTGTAAATTACTACCTAAATTGCTGCAAATACACACCTTTATGGACTTGTGTGAAAATGACACAAATGACAAATTTTCTTTTGTTTTAATATTATAACTCATATGACAAGGTAAACATGTTTTTAATTGGGATTTGTTGACCATTTTTATGTATGTAATTGTACCAGCCAGTGCCCTTTCAAACACTTTGAATGGAACCAGGAAATGTGTCTCGAGTGAGTCTACAATTCAAGGCTTTTGGCAGGTCTTCTTATGAGGTAAAATACAGTCTACACAAAGTGGAGAAAGTCCTCAAATAGAATTAATTCAGCATAATCACTTTCTCAAATCCACAGCACCAAGAGAAAGATTAATTGCGTGAAAGAGCAGTGAGGGAGGGGACGTGTGCTTCACCTTCTTGCCCCCCTCGCTCGCTTCCTTTCAGCCCCCATTTCTTCTGAACAGCTGAAAAGTCTGAGATACATTATTGGAGCTAATCAGAGTTGAATGAGGAAAGCGCTGAGGTGAGACAGCAGAAATTACCTCCCTTCTCAGCCTGCCTCTGTGCTCTCTTTCACCAAGCTCCTGTCCACATGTTCTCTGATTGAGGTGGAGGACGAGAGGTGGTGAAGACTGACAGTGGAGGGGGGCAGCTGATGTGTGGAATGTGTGTGTTGCACAGTGAAGTCAAACAGACGATGAAATGAGTGTCTGATAAAAGTAATTATAACACCTGAACAAGTACAAGGAACAATGAGTTTTATTTGGATATTCTGATATTTATTTGTACATATAAAGGTCTGAAAAGTGTAATTTCCATTTGATTTTTAGCCTTCCTGGGTCACAGCTTTGTAAAACCACATTTTGTTGTTCTAATTGCCACTAACCTTAAAGTATATCTATCTGCTTTGCACAGCTAGAGACGGAAAACTTTGCCACTCTTTGAAAAATACCTAAAGCTCAATTTGACTATACGGCTTGTTTCTCTGATCAGATAGTTACATGTCTAATTTTTGATTGTACTTAGGCTATGACTTTGACTAAGACATCCTACATTACATTAATCTGAACCTTTATATTGAAGTGAGCTATCTGTTTGGAGTCATTCTACTTGAAGATGAATCTCTGCTGTCGTCTGAAGTTCTCTCCATGCTCCAACAGGTTTTCCTCTTGCGCTGCTTTTAGCTCAATCCATCTTCACATCCATTCTATCCCTTCTTAAGGCACACAACATTTGTCACGACCAGGGTGTGACTGAAAACTCACCGAGGCCATAACTGCAATGAAAAGTCAAAATAATGTGTTGATTAAATCAAAGAAATTGAATTCTTAATATAATGAGATGCATATAAATCAGCAAGTCAGCAGATGAACCCGTGTCACTGATGGATTTGTATCATTGTAAAACCACACAAAATGAAGTGTCACTGGAAACCTGGGATGAGGAGCTTTTCTCCAGATGTCTCTCAGGCTGTGACCCTGTAGGTGCTGTGGCATTCTGCAGTCACTTATCTCTGGATAAAGCCTGTCAGTCAGATCCCTATCTCCACAAGAACTGTTTCGCTCACCCCCAGTTGCACAAATATGATGACAAAATTCTGTTCTTTCGGCCTGGATTTGAAAGTTCTTTTTAATTAACTTTTTCCTTGGGTGATTATAAAATATGAATATGGAGGTGCTGTGCTGCTGTGGGGAAAGAAATAAACAATTCCTACGAGTTCAGGACTTGAGTTCTTGTGAAGTATGAAATGTCCTATTGAGAAAGAACAAATTCAAGTGCAAGAACAAATTTCTCTGTTCCTGCGGCATATTTGTTGGCCTTTTAGTAGAAAGGTATGTTTTGGTTTCCGCTATGATATGAATGTTTCAAAAGATGAATTGAAAAATGTTTGAGATGTTAAAGAGAGGGATATTGTTTTATTACAGACTTCTGATTGAAAGTTCTTCACAACTTCTCTGACCTTTTGGCCTTCATAAAACACACACACACAAACACACACACAAAAAAAAACTGCTGTATTTTTATGGAGATTATGCACCAGATTTGCCAATAAACTAGTTCCAGCGGGTCAGATTAAAAGGCACTGAATACATATGTATAGCATTGTTTTTTGTTTTTTTTATTTTAAACTTTTTTTTTAAAAGCATGTGTTATTTTCCTTCCTACATTACTTTACTTTTACTTGACCGTGATGATCACGGTCAAGTAAAAATAAAACAAAAAAATCAATAAATCACTGTGAAGCTTTGTGTAATGTGACAGCATGTTTTAATGACCGTAGAAAGGCATTTTGATTTTATCACCTTTGATGTCCATATTGCTGTGATTTCAATAAAAACATACCAAATGCAACACATTTGCACAATTTATTCCAGTACATTCTTTAATCGTTGGTGCAATAACGATAAAATAAAACACACATGACTTCAAAGTAGCTTTAATCCTCAGAGTGCGTGCTCCACTTCTGTCTTTGCACAGCTGAAAATGAATCACAGCCTTTTCTCGGCTGGGTTTGATGTCAGATACAAACTGTAAGAGAAATGACAGTTGGGAAATAGCTGTGCCCGCAATCAGATGCATGCAACATATTTGAGGTTCATTGTCAGGCAGCATGAGTAAAGCTCCCACGCATTTACAGTAAAACCATTCCCAGCTAATAGCTAACATCTCAACTTCCTCATTCCTTACCCTGCTGTTTCTTTTTTCCTCGTTCCTGTTTCTCGCTCAACTTTCTCTTGTCACACAGATTCCATCTAATGCTCAAAGTTCAATAACTCTGTATGTTCAGGGAGACCTGAAAGGCAGAAGCGGATA
Source organism: Poeciliopsis prolifica (assembly GCF_027474105.1). Lineage (NCBI taxonomy): Eukaryota > Metazoa > Chordata > Actinopteri > Cyprinodontiformes > Poeciliidae > Poeciliopsis > Poeciliopsis prolifica. The sequence goes on along the minus strand of NW_026562376.1, from coordinate 13,748,286 downwards.
AAAAGTTATATTTGCAATCTGAAACTGATTATAAATAGATAACATAAGGGATGTTCGGGAAGTGAGAAGATTTAACAGATTTAGGGGTTTATCTTTGCTTTTAAGTCATCCTTTACTTATGCTTTCGGAGGTTTGATAGAACAGACAGACCCACCTATCCAAACACTGAGTCATTCTCACGTAAACAAACTCGCATTACGATTTTTCACTTCCTCCAGTATGCTATCACCTCTTCAGCATCTGTCACCACAGAAGATGATCACAAGGTTTTACCAAGCACTGACAGCCCCTTTGCTCACTCTCATTGTCCCTGCTGGCAGACTATTTCTCCCCCTGTCCTCTTGCATTATCTCTTTGCAGACAGAGCTCTTTGCCTAGGGTTGGACAAGAGGGCTTAAAAGGTTCATTAGGATTTATTTTTGTTCATTTTTATGGTGTGCCTATGGAGTGCACAGCTGGATTGACCCCACGATTCAAGCGCTCTAACAGCCCATAAACACAGACCATGCTTGCAGATGACAACCTGTCAATGCCCAGGTCCTGTCATCTCCAGCTCACCAAGCTCTTTAAATAGGTGTCTGGGGTGTCATTGTCTCAAAGGGCTGCCTTATGGGGAGATGCATAATAAAGCTAAGACCATAAACCTGAGTGTAAGTGGCACACCCTCGCCTGTGCCTCCAGCTGCAACATTTGAGGAGCAGCACACAGTGCAGTGGGGTGACTGGGAGAAGGAATGAGAGGGAAAAGGAATTTGGTAGGAGTGATGACTGGCTTTGTGACATTAAGAAATGAAGGTAGTAAGTCAGTATTAGTGTCATTAGTGCAATTTTTATCACTTTTTTTTTGTCATACCGCTATTTCAGCATCAAAGCATTGAATATTTTCATATGATAAATTATTGCCACACAAACTCCTACTTTGTGCATTTAGAAGACACTTTAGCTTTGATTGATTGCAATTTATTTCAATAAGATTTGAAGAAAAGCCCCCTTTGAATCCAATTTCTCCTTGACAGTTGAAAGACCACAAATTGATTTTGTCTGAGAATTTGTGGTAAGTCTCAAATCACAGAGCTATTTTCTTTCTCTGAGGTTTACTTGGTTTGAGGTTGTGTTCCACAGCAGTTCCCACAGTATGGCCAGTAAATGATGTTTGCTTAGTTCGCGGGGTGGAAGAGAGATGGTCTGTCTCAAGCCCTAGCTTGGGAAAAAAAAAAAAAAAAAAAAAGATTTCCAGTGGCTTAAGTGAATCTAGCAGCAAGATCCAAGGAGAAGGATTGCCATGGAACATCTGTCTAAAACATGAACAGTTGAAGCAGCTGCTGCTCTTATATGGATACAAGCACATCTCAGTAAATTACAATATGATTGGAAGCTAATACTTTTTAGCAACTTTGTTCGAAAATTAAAGTCATTTTATGTAAATTGATTTGACAGAGCAAAAAATAAATAAATAGGTTAACCATTTATTTCTGTTTAATCTGATTGTGGTTTACAACTAATAAAAATCCCACAGTCTCTGTGGGGTTTAGAATAGGCTACTTCACTGGGCAAAATTTGATCTGGTGCAGAAGCGTAACACACTGAAAAAGTAAATCTGCATCTGCCTAAAGTATGTCAGCATGGATTGCTCTTACTTTCCTGGTGGTCGCATTGGCTTTGGACTTGATATAATACAGTGGAGCAACACCAGCAGACAACAAGGTCTTCCAAACATTTACAGAAAATGTCACACTGGATTCTGTCATTTTCCACTCCTGCAGAATGTTCTCTAAATGTTTTGTCAAATGTTAACATTTTCAACTTTAATTCTAAAAGACTATTTTAAATCACTGATCAACAATACTTGTTCTTTTTTTCCTCTTGAGAACAGGCAAGACCCTTTTGGCAATGTTTCTGAAAATGTGTCTTTTATAGCTTATGTCCCAGTTACATACATTGTAGTCACAAAGTCCACAAAGTGTGAATCTCCAATCAACTTTATAATTAAAAAAATGCACCTGTTTGTTTTGTGTAATATTTTGACCTTCATATTTCAGATTAACTCTGTTCCAGTTGGTGAAAATGATGAATAAAGGTTAAACACAAACTGTGCTTTGATTCATTTACACAAAAATTGAGACAGTCAAGCCAAAAATGCTGCCCTTCGTGAATGTGAAGCAACTGAATGAATGATGCAGTTATTTAACCACATAAATCCCTTTCCATAAAGTGTAAGAATAAAGGCGAAAGAGTGAAAGGGTGAAGAATTGATGCACTGATGAATGGTGGCTGCTCCAGTTATCTTTCAGTAGAAGTATTCCAGTGTGATGTTAACCATCACATGGATGGATTGTATCTCCGGCTCTCCCATCATATCTGTGTAATGGCCACCTCCTTGTAAAAAGGCCCCCTGAGAGTCATTATCCCTGATTCAATCAAAGATGACTGGGAAAGGGACAGGATGAGGATGATGACAGCCACTAGGCTTTCTGATGTCCTCCCAATATTTCATGGGGAAAAGGAAAATACAGAATAAAAAGGGGAGGGAAGGAGGAGGGGGGACGTAATCAAGCCTCTACAACATCAAACCCAAAGATTATATGTTTTTTTTCTGGGATGCAAGTCATTGATGTTCTCCTTGAAGCGCAGGTGTACAAGATAACATCCAGGTCTTTTTACACAGGGAAGTCCTTTTACACAAAACATGCTCACTGACATTTGGGCATGATGTTTCTATTGTGAAAGCACTAAAGCTGTTATGTGACTGAAAAGCTGGGTGTGAGGCAAAGTGTTTTGCTGTGGCTCAGTATGGTTCATATATTTTCTAATGACTTGAGAAAGCAAAGAGCAAGCATGGACTGCATAATTGACTTGAAGTAGTGCTTTTGTTGTTTCTTATAGCCTTACATTAAACATGATTTGTTTATGTTTATGTAGAAATTGTGTGCTAATAATTGTATTGGAGGAGACATTGTGGCTTTAATGGGCTTATGTTCCCTAAACTGACTTTGAAAAAAAAACTAAAATCAATTTGATAGTTTTCAGTTTCCAAGATTGTTCTCTAATTGGACAAAGTAGTTCAATATAAACACATAGACAAGAAAAAGGCCTGTGGCATCACTCTACAAATGAAAGTACTAGTGTCTTTGTTTGCTAATAAGAAAAGTATATTGTTATGACTGTTTGAAATTGAGAACATTAGTCAACGTTGTGTCTTTTATTTTAGATTTACATCTTCCCAAATTGCTCTGCTGTAGGCAGGGTTTCATGTATCACCTGGGCAAAGGCAAGAGGTGCCTGCTGACTGCTTTATTAGTGATGTTCTATATTTAATGCCATTTTCTATTGCAAGGCAGTATAGCACTCAATCTACTAGGGCCACAAAACACATTCTGTATTACTTAATAATTTTGCTTTGCCTTTAAATGGACATTAAATGTTTTGAATCAGAGCAGGTATTAATATCTGAGAATCCTACTAATAACTGTGTGACACTTAATGAAGTCTGCTACTGTCAAAATGATGGGTTTAGTTCAATTAGGGACCAAATTTGCAACATTTGTACATTTTCAGCTGCTGTGGTTCACTTCTACACTGCACTGTGTCAAACAAACCTTGAAAAACCTGTTTATCTCCTCGCCTTTGGTGGCGCTGAATTAAGAAGGAAGTGACATGAAAACCTCTGAAGAAGACATGAATGCAATGTCCTTCTTCACAAATTATAAACAGAAATGGAGACTTGTCTTATTTTCATGGTTGGATTTCTTTTCTGTCTTTGGCAAAAGAGCATGAATAATTTATTTTGCTAGCACACGTTTGTTTTGATGGAATTTACCCAGAATGCCCTGTTCCATCGTCCACTTCCTACCTTTGGACCGGTGTCCAATTCACATGGCATTCACAGATGCATTCGAACTGCGTCAAGGTTTACTTCCACCAATCCGAGGTCGAGGTATCTAGGCAGACCACATGACAGGTGTGAATCCTCTGTTAGTGGAGTTTTACACATAAAGATTGTCACAAAGTCCAATCCTGTTGCCTCCACTCAAAGGAAAGTTGTAAACAGAAATGTAGGGGCAAATTCACAAACATGCTAAAAAAAAATTGTTCAAAATGAATAGCATTTTGCACTGCACTGGCTTTTCTTCATGTAGATGAGATATTATGCATTAATGTACAAGGATAGTTCACAAATATTGATGCAGACTTTTTTTAAATATAGCAAATGTGTAAAACTAGAGTTTGTGTCATTGAGACTCAGGAAATAAAATACTGTCTGCTAAAGGCTGGTGGTATTATTAGTACAGGAGAAGTGAGAGAGAGAAAAGTGGACTGCTAAGACACTGGATTACACAAAACAAGACAGGAATATGACAACTAATATCTGCTTTAACTAAAGCAGATATTCAGTGCTTGATGTCTATGGAAGTATCTTCTGAAATTGAATACAAATCTAAGCTGTTAATAATGAATTCTGGTTCTTTTTACATCTAATACAAATCTTTCAGATTATTTCAGCAGATGTTTTTATACAAATACATGGGGTGTAGAATGGAAAAAAGTGCAACAGCCACTTATGATAGAAGTGGAAGAACACATTCTAGGAAATAACAGGGTGTTATTACAGCCAAGAAAGTAATACATTTTTTTTTATATTATTATTATTATTCTGACAAAAAAAGAGTTCTATATTGCACACATTCTTAGACATATCTATTTCTAGCATTTCTAAGTTAAATGAATCTTTTTTTCTCTTTAAATATATCACTTGAAGGGATGACTCATTTTATCATTTCTCACAATCTGAAACACGGCACTGAAAATTGTTGTGTTATCTACGGATTAATAGACATACTTCCAAAATTAATTTATCTCTCATCCAGTTAGATGATTTTATTTATATTTTAATCTCCTCTGCATGTGATATTTTATGGCAGAAGAAAGAAAAACTGCAACCTAGCTATAAGTTGCCAGCATTTGCCTCCGACTTGATGGACATGTTTCAATCGACATTCATTTTCTGAAACCTGGATTCTAAATGCAAATAGTGCATCCAAACACATTTGTAAAAACTGAAGCAGATTTTCTTACTTTGTAAAATCACCTCGTTTAGATTAAAAAAAAAACATCTTGCTGTGTTTCAATGCTTATACGGAATGTAGTAAGGACTCAAAACAAACTTAAGATATTAAGAACTTCTTGATAAGCTCACCTGGGCACTCAAAACATCTACTACATCCAAATATGCTTTTTTTGGTACACCAAATTCAAGTCTTCCCCCTTTAACAGAAGGAGCTAAACATGACTCAGACACAAAATAACCTTCAAATGGCATTTTTTCCTCTCAAAAGAAAACATTTTGTTTCCATCAGGCTTTAATTTTGTGTACAAAATCACATTTTGCTTCAAGAATAGACTGCTTAATGCCTTCTTTCTGCATCTATTCAGTTTTTTGCAGAACTAATTTGTCATTTGTCTCAGAAGCAAGGCATTTAAACTCTGAATCTGAGGAGCACGTTGCCTGAAAATCTACATCCAAAGCTCATGTGCTGTTCTGTTCCTTTCCTTTCTTCTATCAAGCTACCTCTCAGGGGGCATTAGATTGCTGGCTGCCGCACAAGCCATAGAGATTTGTGATTACAGCATGCCCATTCAGAAAAAAGCTCAATTTCATATGACCACAGATTCCAGCAGGAATTTGAATATAAATCACAAAGAATGACCCATAAGTCCTCCTCCTCTGTCCCAACGCTATGGGAGACTGTTTGTTAAATATGAACTCAGTCCATTATAAACTATGCAGATGGTGGCTGCTGTAACACTTCTTTGATTTGACATACTAATGATTTAGTGATTTTTTTTTTCATTTGTCATAATGCAACATAGAATTTCAGTGGATAAGTTGTTAAATTTTGGGAAGTATGAGAATTATTAGGAACAAAAACGTTATTGTAAATTAAGGTGATACATCAGTGTAAAGTACAGATATCTTTGAAGTGGACTATAATCGATAAATTTCATATATAAAAAAAATAATAATAAAAGTAAAATTCTAAAGTTTTTTGTACATTGGTAATACATCCCTGAATCAATGTTTTATAATGTCCTTCCCTGTGATTACTGCTGTAAGTCTTTTGCTGAATGTCTCTATCAGCTTTAGACATCTAGGCACTGACATTTTTTCCCATTTTTATTTACCAAGTAGTTTTAAAATAATAGATGAGATGAAGAGCATCTGAACAGGAATTCTCACATTTTTCACAAAAATCAAAATTGGATTTAGATCTGGACTTTGACTGGGCCATTTTCAAACATTATATTTCTGATTGCATGATATATTTAGGCTTATTTTCATGCTGCTCTGATCAGCTTGATTCTTCTTGTTGAAGAAAAAGTGTTTTTACACTCCAATGCTCCCAGGACAGTTTTTCTCTATGCTTATGGTGGCTTTGGGTGAGGTGCATTGTTAGTTTTCCAAGCAAATATGATAGCATATGTAGCACAAACAAATTAGTGTCACCTTCTCAAAGCATCTTGGGGGGAATTACAAACAAATTGTTATGCTGTTCTTCCAAAACTGTCTTTCTTCTTGTCAGCTAAGACCAGATGTTCAAAGTCCTCAAAGCTGTCCTACCAACTGGTTTGCACCTCAGCTCCAGAGGCAGCTTTTGAGCCAAAGTTTGCAGGTCCCCGGTTTAATTGGATAGTCATGATTCACATTTGTAAAGTTCTGCTATTTCAATTCTTAGATCTCAAATTTAAGGTGATTTACTAGATGTCCAAAGTTTGGGATTTTTTTTTAACAACCCTGAATTTGCAAAGCAAAATAAATTCAAATGTGTCACACACTTCAGAGTTTTCATTAATAATTATTTTTAAACCCATGCATACTTTTCCATGTATTATATAATTATTCTCTTCTTTATTTTTATCTATCACCCAAGAGAAGTGCAGTTTTGAAAAGTAAAAAAAAAAAAGTGGACTATTTAAAAGTGTATGAATAGTTTTTGTATGAAATAAATGCAAGGGAACTAAGTAAAAAACAAACAAACAAAAAAATACTTGTCTAAGTGATGATCTTGCCACTGTAAACAAAATATAATGGACACTGCTCACACAATGACCTGAAAAGGCTTAATTAGATGTTTTTATTTTTCTCATCACTTGCCTAATAGCAAACAATACCAAATTACCATGACATTTGAGTAATGCCAAAACATTAATAATTGGTATTGAAAAAATAGTGGCTCACATTCTAATTCTGCAGTCATTGTGGTCATCATTAGACAGAGTACAGGCTGTTGAGTGCTTGCCTTGGGCTTAGTTCATTGTACAGCAACATCATCTTATCTGATTTCCATGGAAAAGCTTTCTATCAAAGGCACCAATCACAGAGTTTCACCCCACAGAAATCAATAAGTTATGTGCGCTTAGAAGCATCTCCCCAGATTAGGGAGACTGAAAAAAGAAGGAACTATGATGGAGAAAAAACAGGTGTGAGATAAAAAGAGACCCTGGAGGAACTTCTGTGCAGGTCTTGAAAACTTTCACACACATAAAAATGGGATCAGATGCAAGCTTCACACACAAAAACACACACATTCAGTGTAGCTGATAGATGTAATAGAAGTTGGGGGCCGAAGTAAACAGGATGAAAATGAGCCTTTATGAAAATTAGCATTTTAGACGTTGTCTGTGACCTTGACAGGGACAATGTGCCTTCACTTGATTCCCTGCACGCATGCAGGCAAAGAGCACTGTAAAACCTCAATCCATCAAACCATAGACCACAGGCTTCTTGTAAACTATTCCAAGGGTACATTTATTTCCAACATTAAACACAGCCCAGCTAACGTTTGTTCTCTATTTACCTGTAGTTGAGAGTGACCCCAATTACATTAGGTAAACTGCTGACGCCCACAACAGACTGTTAACAGACTATTAACAATGGTGGTCGTAACTCTGTTGGAGTTGAGATACAAGCTGCACAAAGATTGCTGAGTGATATTTGTATGTAAAACAACAGACTTCTGATGTAACATTGTTAAATCATGGTATTTTTTTGTGCTTCTGCTGTAATGATCTTTGACAGATTCAGCTTCAATTATAACTTTAATAAACGTATTGAGTTGAAAACAGTGGATAATGTTAGGTAAATAATAATCTATTTTCATCCAGAAGATTGTGAGTCATAACATGTCAGCTGGCAGAGTTGTTCCGATATATCCTATTTTTAGCCAACAATTTCCTTCTTCTGTATAGAATTTGACTGAAAACACCCCTCAATGTTAAAAAAAAAATGTTCGGCTGAAGAAGTTGTGCACAAACACACAATTTAAAGGGTATACTTATGTAAAAGGGTCACAAGTCTGGAATGATTTATTGCCGTGTTTCTCTCTCTCTTTGTGGCACGCATGACTATGAGTACCATATTTGTGTTTTATTCTCACTGTGAATTCCAGTGTCTACTCATGTGAATGATTGCACATGGGTCCTAAGGTACAGCAAAGGTTCTGTCTCGCTGTTCCTCCTTTTTATTTATCAGAAGTTGCTATACCATAGCAAAGACATGAAAGCTTTTTAGATTAATAGATTTTAATGGTGTGGTAATGGTAATGTGCACATACTTGGCTGCACATAAAACATAAATGTGCTGGTATAACAATAAAAATGAGTTTTAGGATTACATTAGATCTAGATGCATCAAAAATTCACATATTACTAAATCAAATTACTACACCAAAATATTTCCTTGGTTAATAATCTACAGCTACAGTATTATAGATCTATATTTAATTTATGCTTTTGTCAAGCCATTAGTTTGGCCAAAGTTATTATACTTATTAGATAAGTCTGATAAATAAATAAATAAATAAATAAATAAATAAATAAATAAATAAATAAATAAATAAATAAATAAATAAATAAATAAATAAATAAATAAATAAATAAAGTTTTACAAAAGAAGAAATACAATTAGTATTAGACCAAACAAGTTAACTTGATGGATTGTATGAAGAAACTTTTAGTTATTTTCCTTGGCTTGAGTCAAACTCCCACCACAAAGTAACACAAGGGGCTCATTCACAAACAGGAGCCATGAAATGATATTAAATCCAGAGTTTGAGCATATCTCAGAATTCACATTGAAATCATTTCTAAATAAAAAGAGCAGGAAAAAAAAAATTGGTAGCATCTTCTTTCATGGGAATATTCACGGGATACATTTCCTAGTTAAGAAAATCCCCACAAAAAATGTCCACAGTGATGTGAAAACATAAACATTTCTTGCAGTTATTTTGATCACTTTGTGTCTTCTGATGGGGAAGAAAACAAAAAAACCTGACTAGGCCAACAACTTAGGTCGCTCACCAGCTCGTCCATTTTCTTGTCATGTTGCTCCTATTGTGTGCACTTATTTATGCCTTTTGTCTTCAGCATGTTCTCCAACATGCTTCAGCACACTGAGACTGTTTCTGATACGTTATGTCAGGTATGTTTTCTTCCATTGCTAAATTGCTGATAAAATGCCTCTGTATTGCAAAGAATACAGAGGCAAACCCCCAACACCATTAGTGGCCACCAGTCAGCATCTGCACTTTCAGAAGGCTGGCGCAGCGCTCCACAGGGGGTCAACTCTGTTTGCGTGTTCATGTTTGTGTGTTCTGTTTGTCTTATCTTGTGATACACCTGTAAATAAGCAGTCACTCTGCACAAACACAATAATGAGGGATGGTTAGACATTAATATTTTCTTCTGCCACATGCCCACATCGTTTGCAAAAACTTTAACGCATTAGGTCAAAATATCAACAAAGGACTCATCTTACTACACTCTGGCTTCAAAAACAAAACTCAGCAGAGGATAACACCAGAATAATTAAAAATACACCCAAGACGTTCCTAAAATATACTAAGCAGAACTCAAAGTCCAAGAGATTATGAGAACCATATTTATTTCCACAGTTTGATCAATATGTTCCTCATATTTATTATACTCCCTTTTCAATCTGGACAGACTCACACAGAGAAACATAGCAGAAGATTTAATGGTACAAAGTTCTTTGGCGCTCGGACCCGGTAGAAGACTTCTGAGCTGAGGATCACCAAGGGCAGGTGGTCGGCTCGGCGAAGCTCAGGCAGTCTTCTCCCCCCGTTTGAATCCTGGTGATGGAGTGAGCCTTGAGGTGAAGGAATGCAGAGGGAACCTGGAAGGTGTCTGCCGGGACGAAGGAGGAGATGGGGAGGTGATGGGTTGAAGCACGGTTGATGAGCAGGAAGACCGAAGGTAGTGTGTCCTTTTGGAGGGATCTGTGCACAGTGATGGGCTGGAGCGGTGCAGCGCGCCGGACGTAATTGGCAGCGGCGGGGGAGTGGAGGTTGATGATGAGGATCAGCTGTGTTCCGTCTCCCAGCTTAAATTGTCGGCTAAGCTTCAGTTTTGCTCCTAAAATACAGCAAATAAAACCACAAAGTAAAATAAAGTGACAATAGAATAAGCAATAAATTATTAAATGTGCATATTTAGAAAGCAATTAAATGTAATTACTAAAAATCTGTATTTATTTAAACTTCTAAGATTTATTGCACTTAAGGCTTATAAATTCTACCAAAAATAGCTCTTTGTCACAGTCACATAACAATGTGCTAATCCACTGTTATCACAAGTATCTAAATCATATGAAATATTTTCTGTGATCACATATTAATGGACATTTTGCAGTCATGATTGGTAAAAACAACAAAAAAAAATTCACTATCCCATGCATGTAGATAATCGACAACCCACCGTTCCTAATTCTAAAATAATCCCAATATTAAGAGACAGATTAAAAGCTGTGTGAAAGGAGAACTTTCTCCCCTCAGGGGAGTAGTACTTTATACAACCCAACGCAGGAGTGTGTGAGCTTCCTGTGCATTCTTCTCATTGTGCTTGCGCATATGTGAATGAATTATTAATACTTGACAAATGACAGCCATTTTAAACAGGACCCTCCACTCAACATCGATTAGATATAAACAATGCACATGTGTGAGCAAATGTGTTTCTACCACTGCCACCGGGGCCGTGAGCCACTTTTAGCTTGGGAAAGGGAGGCAGAAATTGTGGCTGACGGCAGGAGTGAAATTTATATCACCAGACTTTCACTTGGTATGCAGACGGGGTAACAGGCAAAACTGTTTTCACATAATTGTTCCATCATCTTCTCTGAAATATGCTTTAGGGTTTTTTTGGGGGGGAGGTTGTTCTTGTGATTCTTCTTCTCCTTCTGGTTTTGTGGATTTCATTGTGAAGGAGAAGGAGCAGGCGCAAGTGTCAAATTATGTGAAAATAGAATATAGGGCGCATATGTGCGGAAATCTGTGTTGGATAGAAAGAAACAGGAATGGCATATGTGGAAAGAGCAAGTAATAATGCAATATGCAATATATGACAGCACTGAGGTGTGTGTCTGTTTTTTTTCTGTGTGCTCACCTGTGCACATTCACCTGGGAGGGAGAAAGCTGAGAATGAGATCAAAGGCAAACAACTTTATTGGCCGTCTCCATAATTCAGCAGCTCTACCAGGGGTCATAGTCTTTTCTTTGAGGTTGAGCAGCAGAGATGAATCTTTAATGCACTCCAGCTAGGGAATAATGGATAGCACGGGCCAGCTACTACCTGCTTTGCAGCAGGAACATACAGTGCGGGGAAAGTGGTAGGGAGGCAAGAAGAGTGGATAGACACCATGTGCAGACTGTTGACAAGGAGTGGAACGAACAAAGCCACATATGGACGAAAGGAGCCTACCCTAGGTGTGAGGTGTACAATCATTCACTGCACAGCTTATCTCTATGCTTTGCTGTATACACAAAGAATGAATTTCCCCAGATGAGCGATTTCACAGCTGTGAACCTTTGAGGTATCTCAATGATTGAGCTGCACCACCCTCTACACTGGGACTCTCAGAGCTCTTCTGCCCATTGTGCTCCCCTGGCAATCCACCTGCTATCTCTGTACCTGTACTGGAATGGTGAATATTCACTACCACCATCTCTCACATCTTCCTCATGAGAGCAGAGCTTATCATAGAGCAGGATAGATTTACAGGCGAGTCCAACAAAGAAACAAATACTGTAGTGTTCGCAAACATTTAGATACTACCTTTCATTTACTTGTTTTGTTCCCAGGCCACTTCAATCCAGCAAGATACGCTTGCTGGATTGTTAGGTTTAAAAATACAAGAAGGTTCATAGAGTCCATTGCTGGACTCTATGAACTGCCTCTATGAAGACAGTAGTTCACTCTATGAACTTGGGGTCAGAGTTACTTAGTAATTTCTTTTGTATTTTCTGGTTTCAATGGATATTTGCCTATTACAGTGGGACGCACAGAGCTCCACTACCCATTGTGACCTCATGGCACTCCTGCCACTATTTACTGTCAGTCCCTGCAGCTGAAGTGGAATGGTGCCAATTCGCTTATCTCAATCCGACCAAAGGAGGGTAAATTTTTACGACCTCTAATGGGAAAATGTCCAAACAGCAAGCAAAGCAGAAACAGTGGTTGTATAGCTCCCTACTGTGGATAACAGCACAATTAAGCCAGTCGGTTGATGTGTTTGATAGAGTCTCAGCAAAAAATCTGAGAAAAATCCCTGTATTCATGGAGCTATTGACCTTACTTAAGCTTCTCCCCTTTCTTGTTGCAGCCTCAGTTTCTTACTAATCTATATTAGTAATTTCAGCTTACATTAACATAATGCTGATGCTTGTAAGTCTGAAAATGAGTTAGAGCAGCTATCATTGGCAGAAATAGGACAGGTTTATGTTCATGTTGTGTCGCCCGTATGCTATCTTTTTCTCTGTAACCATAAACAGCCCATCTCTAATTTTTGTTTATATCCCTGACGGCCAAGATGAGCTTTAGTCCTTCTGATGTTTAGAGTGCTGTCAGAGTGGTGTCACGCACTGCACTAAAATGCTAACGCACTGCATAGCTGTGCCTGAGGGGAGCAAGCAGAAACCATTGCAGTGAAATAGCTGGAGTTTGGATTTTCCTCTCAGTGAGAAAATTTATAGGTATATTGCATTAAAGCACATCCATATAGAACAGAACACTTAACAATTTCAATGTATTAAAAGACATCTGCTATGTTATTAGAGAGTGAGAGTCACACAGAGCAGTGAAACTGGGTCACCCACAGTCGGAATCTAGAGCCGGCTTGTCTGAACTGAAATGAGGTATAAAATACAAACAAATGAGCTTGCGATGCAATAAACTGAGCATCACACATTGCCGCAGCAACGTTTCCTCTTTTGCACATACACAATCACCCAACAAGCCCCACTACACATTTCGACTTGCACAAGATTACATCTCAGCATCTTAGTCAATCAAAAACTCTTCCTCCCTCATCTCAATCTCTAAACCAGCACAGAGTAAGGGTGGTGGCTGGGATAGGAGGAGGATAGGGGGGAGAAAATAAAGCTTTTTTTTTTCTGGATGGTGACAATGAAGAAAAGCAAGGAGAAAGTGAGAAGGGAAGGAGCAGTAATCTATAGCATTGGCAAGAGGGTGAGATAGACCGTTACCCTTCTCCTTTTACTATAAATGCATTGCTCAGGCAGTTGGCGTGAAAGCAGGAAGTCACGTACCACCAAAATGATGAGAAGAGTGAAGGAGAGTTCATTATGGAATGACATTGACTCAGGCTGATTTGCTGAGACGAATCAGATTGCAAAATGAGACATATGCAGTTTTTTCCCCCTCTTCTCAATTCCCTTTCCATGGCTTGCAATGAAATATTAACTTGCTCTGTACGGCAGACCCTTAAATTGCATACACAGCTTGCACAAAGACCTAGCAAACGTGCCATTACCTTGTTTTAATCTCAACCATTTTATCTGCTGCCTGACTGCAGTCATCTACCTAGAGGACAGATTGTTGATCTGAGGATTCGAAATGGGGAACAGAGAGAAAATCTTTTTTGAAGGTTGTAAATTCTACTCCTACCTCAGTTTAAGAACATCAAGCTGCTGAAAGGGCTCTTGGCTTTTATAAAAAGAGGAACAGCAAAATTGATCAGATAAACTGCAAATGAGCTCAGTCTGACATAATTATCATCAATCTTGTGTTACAATGTACATCTGATGATTAGCATGTGGAGGATTAGTATTTATATCACGTCACATTCCTTGTTGCAATTTATTTATTTTTTTATGCTTTTATTAGTTTTATGGAATAAATATCTTCACTGAGAATGACAATAAAGTGACAGTGCTAGCATTACAAGAGCTACTGAAGAAGGCGATTGTTAAGACTGGTCTTTTTAGATTAGGTTTTATCCCTTGATTTTCTATTAGCATCTGATCCAGCCAATACTTGTCCAGTCCAGAAAAGTGATTTCTGTGAAAGGGTGGAAGAAAGAAAGCTATTGTTCAAAAAAAAAAAAAAAAAGCAAACAAAAAAAAATAATTTCAAGTCTTCCCAGGTAATGTAGACAACACAACACAAAGGGTGCTCTCGACAAATACAAAAATGTAAACTTTTTATACCAGCAGAATGTAACACATATTTGAGAACTAATACAAAGTAATACACAAGCGCCTTACAGAAGTATAGAGGTGGTAGCATCCTTATAAAAATGTACAGCTACATTGCAAAGACTGAAACAGAAGCTGAAACATGTGTTAGAATGGTCCATCAAAAACTTTAGATGCAAATCTAATCTCTGACTAAATGTTTTGATTGATCTTCATCCAATCAGACTGAGATTATGATATTTTGGAACTCAAAAAGAGCAACATATTTAAACCTCTCAAAGAAAGCTGGTAAAGCTGTAACTCCAGCATCATCCAGATCTGACTATAGTGGACTTAATGTAAATGCATGTCACACAGTGCTCTTTTGTTTTTACAAAGCTTGTTTTGAAGACATACATTTTCATTTCACAACTATGCACCACATTGTGTTCTGTGTATGTATGTCGATAGAAAACATTGGGGTATGGTATTTCTTCTTCCAAGGAGTCCCGGTGAAGATGATGTCAGGGACTCAAAAGGAAAAGCTAATTTATTTTAAAATGCCATTAAAAAGCCTGGGATTGATATGCAAATTAAAAACAGCCCCTTTACAACCAGTTAAAGCTAGTAAAACAGCAACAGCTTCCCTTCAGAGCAGCTCTTAAAAGACCCTTAAAAATATGAATAGATGGAATGGTCTGAAGTCTGATGGTATTTCCAAGCTTATTTCAAGCCTAAGGAGCATAATAGTTACAATGGTGCTTTTCTACACACCTCTGGTTCCCCTTCTAATGCTTCTCTCAGGGATTTTGCCAGGGCCTAATTAGCCATGTTGATGGATTGTATAGACCAGGTGCTATGCTCTTTATGCAGGGTGCTGGGCTGTGAGAGTCTCTATAGAGTATATGTTAAGGCACTATTTCCCTTTTTAGAGTGTGCTAGCCATTAGCAGGCCTATCACCAGCCAGCACAGGGGATTATAGGAATAAACGAATGAGACTGTGTGACCTTGGCCTCACGCAGCCAGTCCAGCATCGGCACATCATATTTGAAGTTGTGTGTTTTTATTTCTGTCTGTTGTGCTGCTGTATGGTGCGCATGCGAGTGTACCACAGGTGATCTTTTTTTTTTTTCTCTCTGAAGTAAATGTGCCTTCCTCTGAACTGTGGGGAAAAAATAGAGCGGGGAAGGTTCACACATAAACACTTCCCTGAAGGGCAACCCTGGCGGTGCGGACCACCTATTCTCTGAGACCTTTGTGCTCACTTTGGCAGCAAGTCAAACAGGAGAACAACTGAGATCCAAAAAAAATTTTGTAGTGAAAAGCTCGCTTCACTGCATGCTGAGGCTTTGACATTCTCCCCAGGATAAGATAAAATTTCCAGGGAAACAACACAGAATGGGGAATTGTCTCTCAGCATGAAGTTGCATTCTGTCTTTTAAGCTGTCTCCTTCAACCTATCAATTAAGTTGAGAAGATTCTCAGTGATCCTGACAGCTCCAGCAGGAGTCTTATGGCAAATCTTTAAAGACCCATTGTAATTTTACTTTAAGAAGACAAACTAACGGGGCTGTGCGATCAAAGATAGGGGAGATGACTAAAATATAAGTTCTTCTTCCCCTTCACACGCATCTTCCTTGATTCTGGGTATTATGTAACGTTGCTGCAAAAGATTTCTGTCACAACTGATTTGTAGTGTGGAGCGCTAATGTTCTGCTGCAACAGCTCTATCGTAGTTCAATGTCACATATACATCACCTGCAGAGATGAACAGCTGCTGAGTACTACTTGTCTGCTTGTTTCTCATCTTTTCTAGAATAACTTCTGCGTCGCTTTGTCTTCACATGAATCCATCGAGTGGGAACCTTTCATCCTTTCTGTCATCAGCAGTACTATACAGACTTAAATATCTTAAATATCTGATGCATATGGTGATTGCACCAATCACCAGTAGAGGGAAACATTGTGCTGTCAGCTCAGTCTACCACTGTTATGCATGCACTAACCATACCCTTAGATATGCCTCGCCATCCGCCATCCACATGTTTTTTGTTACAACTTTCAAGCAGAATAACTTGCAACTCAGGCACAACGTCTTAGTATTAACAGAACATCGGCCATGAAAATGCCCCATGCTGCGATGAAAATCTGTTATCAGGTTAGCCAAACAATAAATGACAAAAGGTTTAAGTCACCGTGGCTTTAATATGCTGCTCAGGAGTTTAAATCTACAGATTATGTAGATTTAAACTCCCACATCATTCACTCCAACCAAGCAAGGACCGCAGAGGTTTAGATGATCTTTTTCCAGTCCAACAGCTTATTTTACAATTAATTTAAAATGAATCAAAACCAAAATGTGTGAGATGAGACCTATTCATTATAATTATCTGTACAGTACTGGAAAAAATATTTTTCTTTCACCCTAATTTTTCTCTATGTTCTTTTCAGTTTTTCTTTTTTTGTTTTTTTGTTTTCTCAGTCAGTTAATTCAAAATGTAACTGTATGTGTTTAAGTGATTCAATTTGTGCCCTTGTAGTTTGTGCAGGAAAAGAATAGAATGAAAAAAGAATGAGACGCTTCTTTAATGCTCATCATGGCTGATTTTATTTGAATAGCCCACATCAATGAATACATTATTCATACAATCAACTTGCTAATCATCTTTTATGTAACATTATTTAGGGAATGACTTTTTACTTAGCTCATTTTAATGGTGCACTTGCATTCACTTCCAGCAGAGTAAAGTGTGACAATAATAACAATGACGTTAAAGAACAGATAGTGATAGCTGCTATGAATATGACTATATAGAAACAGAATATTATTGCAAAATTTAATTATTTTAGCAGTTTTCTCACTAAAAACTAGATCAAAATAAAATAAACCCAATTGTATTCCATAATAGAAAGAATTTATAAGGATAAAAATGATAATACCAGGTGATTTTTACTCTCAAGTAAAATCATGTATGAACAAAGAACATAAGGTCGTAAGAGCTGGCTTTCCATTGTAAGGCATAACACAAATTTAATAAGTCATTTAAAAAGCACACAGAGGCTTGTGTTATAACTTCTTGCTGTTTAATATCCCCCTATCCCATGTATTGCCTAGAGCTGTCAGTCAGTGGTTTGTGATTACACAAATTTATTCCCCATGGTAAAAGGAGATTCACAAATTTGGTTCTCTGGAAGTATTTTCTGGGCAGAGGAAAGGGCATACAAATTGTAACTTACAAATCATTAAACCAAACAAGTAATTACAATTCTGCAAAGATTTAGAGTTTTAGTAAAATAAAAAGCCTACTAAATGTTTACTACTAAAACTACAAACCTGGCTGATTAGACACCATTAGCTTGAGAGGGTGCTTTACAAAGCAGGAGGAAATTACTTTTCTGCACAAACATCATATAAACTTTAGATATAATGCTAAATTGAACATGTGAAGTCTTTATGTCCTCATTGGTACAACTGTTCATTTAAATTATCAATACATTTTTAAGTAGTGTATGTGCCATTGATATTCAACTTCAGTTTTAAAACAAGGACCAGGGTTTCATTCCTGATATTTAACAATGTTGGAATTATTATTTTATAGTGATATTGTAATATAGTTACAATTCATATAAGGTAAAAATAAGTAAAGTGTTATTCTGGTCAAATCTTGAACCAAAAGCACTGATCATATGACCGAGGCTGAAAGAAAAAGAAAGCTTTAAAATGCCTTGTGCACTGTAAACCCAAATTAATAATCATTACTAAATCTGCACACTGCAAGTGATTGCACTTGGATGGTCTAGTTTTAACACACTAACAGCCGAACAAATCAAGCCCTATGTAAATGAAGTCTTGTGTCCAAGATAATCCATTACTAAAAAAATCAAGATGTTAAAATTAATGTCAACGAACAATTGATTGTAGCATTACTCATGTTTATCAGTGACTGTAACTCATCATTAGTTGTACCCCATTTTTACCAGTATTATTTTTTCATGTTTATTAGAATTGTTGTATGTAAATTACAATCTTTTTTTTTCTTCTATTTTTTAATCCAGTGGTAACAGTTTAACCATGTACAGTTGAGTAAAAATCTCACCATGTTAAAAATCAATTCAGTGTGAGCTCAAAAAGGAGACCCAGCTATTCCACGTCAACTGCACCTTCAACAACAGTTTTCAGGCTCACCATCAGTGAATCGAATTACTGAATTGCAGCAGACAGCAGTGCATAGTGACAGAACAGGAATACTATAAAATGCTAAGTATATTGTCGTGAGCCCTGCTTTAACAAAATGCACAGTTTTGTAAAGACAATATACAACTTCACCAAAGGAATGCAAAAGAAAAAAAAAATCCCATGATCCCCCACTGACACCGCACAAATCAAATGAGGCGGTTAGAAAAAAGAAACAGAGTTGGACGAACTAATAGCTGAACCACCAAGCAAAACTTACAGTTACAGCGCCAGGAGTCATTGTAATGCTACTGAACCAATGTGATCAGCGGAAAACCCATTCAGCCATCACAGTCAGAAGAAACATGAAGAAAAACTTTGCTGTTCTTCATTTTCTTTGCGTTGGCAAACAACTAAAGATGCATTACTGCCACCTACTGGCTCCCCCAGATGTCCATGAACAAGCCCCATCCAAAACCGGTAAAAAAACTTGTAAATGAGAGTTGTCTCACCTCAAAAACATTAGCAAATACTCGTTTTGAGTGGTTTATCGTTCACATTGTAATATAAAGTGAATTAATAAATGCCATTTGAATAATTATTGTGCAAAAGAAATGCACTGTAAAGTATACTGGTGTGAAACACTGGCTCCATATATTGTTGGCAGATAAATAATTGTTGAAATTCTCTGTCAACAAAACCATAAAAGGACAAATGGAATTTTGCCATGAACTAAAAGACCAAATAACAGTCTAATATGTAATATGCTGAACTGTAATTGTTTTTGACCAGCCCTCTAAGCTGGATCCTTGGAGTATTTTTAAAATAGCTCAACATTTGAAAAACTAGAAAATATATTTTATTGTTTGATTTCTTCAGTTTTACGTGACTAATACTGTCTGCAATGTGGAGGTGGAGGTTGACATATATTTAACAATGGGAACTTTATACTCCATTGAGATATGGTCCCGGTAAGTTTAGATTTCAACTGATTTTAAAATTTTTACCTGTTCTAAGTGGAATTAACATTAATGATAAATGGGAAATTTCCTTTATTTGTTGTCCCCAGCTGATCCTATAAAACTATAGATAAAACCTTTTGTAATCTGCCAATGTTGTGTGACAAATGGGCTTCAATGGAAGCCTGGAAAACTTTATCAAATTCAGAAAACGCAAAAGCACTTAACATCACATTCAGTCATTCAAGTTGAGGATGGCAAGCTACTGGATTGTAGCCAGAGGTGCCCTGAGGTAGACTGACGGAGGCGAAGCTGGCATGCACTGGCAATACTTAGTCTTCTGAGCACCATTAGCAGGCACAGCGGGTGAAGTGAAGGACACAATGACTAAAGAGATGAAGCAGGGATTCAAATAGGCAACCCTCAGATTATAAGATGACTTCCTTCCACCTTTGCCATATGAAAATGTTGGAGTGGCCGAGCCAGCGTCCTGAATTGAGGGAGCTCAATATTAGGGTGATGGAAGGGAGGCCTTCCCAACCTCAAAGACTGAGAGCTCCTAGCAGAAGATCAATGGACAAAATTATAATAATGCAAAAATCTAAACAGTTTATAGATGCATCGCTACAAATTACCACACATGAAGACAATCTAAAACATTTATGTTCTTGGACTATAAAAGAGCCAAATTAACCAGACAGTACATTCAGAGTAAAAACATACAAACAGAAACACCCTGTCATAGACACATGGTCATCATCACCACCATGATGTCTCTTTTGCAATTTAATCGTAGATATTGATTTCAACCCTGAGTTGAGAAAGCATACAGGTTTCAGCATACAGTTGTATTGGTAAATATGACCAATAATTGTATTGGTGAATGTGATTAATAGTGCAAAAACCACTTGAAGTAGTCAGCAAAATACAGAACAATTCCCATTCAGTCTATTTATATATTGAAATATCACTTGAAAATTAAACATAAATGAACAGGGGGGAGAAGATGAGCTTAAATGGACTAAAATGAAAGAGAAAAAGTAATAAGCAGAACACTGAAAGATTTTAGAGTCAAATGCCTTTGCTGGGGATGTTCCTTCTATTCCGTCTAGTGTGTGTATGTGCAACGCTTTTTTTCCTTTGACGTTTATTTCGCCTGGCATTGGAGCATGAGGAGCTGAATCTCTAATACCACCTAGACCAAAATTCCAGATAAAGTCACATTATTTGCACTTAAATCCACAGAAAGCAAAGCAAGGCCTTTCTGCAGGTAGACTTATGCGTTACGACAGGTGCCTGTGTCCATCATATCAGTGTGTTGATATACACGCTGTTGTTTTGAGCCACCATGTCAGGCCCAGACCTCCATTGCAACCCTCCTATTGCACAACAGTGACAGATTAAAAAAGCTTTATCTGTGATTTGACAGGATGAGTTGGAGACAATAACACGCAAATGTAAAAAAAAAAAAAAAAAAAAGAAAGAAAGAAAGTGATATTGGTGAAAGTTCCAGAATATTCATTATGTCTAATTGGTGCCATGTTTATCCTAGATGTAATATGCACATGTTGTATTCCTTACAGTTTGACAACTTGACAACTATACATCTTTAACACAGAATGAGAAGGAAAATGTCCAGAATTATTGGAGCATACTTAGTAGAGATTTTTTCTAATTTTACAATATATATCTATCTATATATTACCATTGTTTGTTTTTCTGCGCTTGATGCCAGAGGGTGCAGTACTTAATAAATCCAACCGCAGAGAGAAAATTTAAGCAACATGCTTTTCTACTTGTTTGATGTTTTCAGTCTTGACAAACAAAAAAACATCCTCATTCTTTATGTATTTCAGTGGACCACAGATTCATATGTGCGTTTAAAACAGGCTCTGTGGGGGACAGATAGCAAAAGAAATTAACAGCCATTTCACGCCAGCACCTCAGTGGCCGAGCAGGGCACTGGGAGAAGGAGGCAGCCGGGGCACAAACGGCCCCTGAGACACTTTGTAATTGTGCCGCTCTGAAGAGCAGGTAGGTGTGCAAATTACTAAATGTGCCGTGTAAGCCCATTTCAGCCAACTCAATCACTGTCAAACATTTCATAGTTTTGTGCAACTTTATTTTAAATTCCATCTTTGAATCTTCTTTTTGTGAATGGAGCCCTTAATATGTTTTTATTAAGCCATTGGGAATAAATTGCCATTTCAGTTACCAGAGGATTGCTCATTTCTGTTCCAAGAGCTAAATAACTTAATTTTGACAGGAACAATTTGCACACTGGAAAATCATGCATTGCCCAGAAGACAGTGGCCTTTAGAAAACCTAAAGAGATATTCTCATAACCACTTTAGAAGTGTGAGAAAGACTGATGAGTCAGAATCAAACAAAAAGAAAAAGTGTGATACCAAAATATGGCACACCATAGATGGTAAACATTATTTGGATTTCTTTTTTTTCATACTTAACCAATTATTCAACAAACCAGTTCCTTTCTTTTTTTTTATTATTGACAATTAACATATTTTTCTTTCTCAAAATTCTATCATGCATTTTGCTCTAGTGCTTTGTCCAACTTTTTTGCTGCTTTGAAACTTTTTCCCCTTGATGCATTGCCTTTATATAAAAAAATGTCAAAGCTTCTGGAATATGAAGAATTGCAGCACGCCCTCAGAGTGCCTTAGGGTGGGGGGGGGATGTCATCCAGGCCTCATCTAACCGAGCTGCAGCCTCACTACGTGGGTTGGAATGGAGAACCAATGTGGGAACACAGAGAAGGTTGACCCTCGACACATGACAGCAGAGCATACATGACATACTACCAGTCTGCTTCTGTCTGGCCTCTCCAAACATTTGCTTTCACCCAGAATCCACATGTGTGAGGATATGACAGGACATCCAAGGTACATGTCTTACAATATCCCAGGTAAAAAGAAGAACTGCTGACAGTGCTGAACATAAGTGTGACCAACATATATAAAGCAACGGGAGGTGACCACCACATTCAATAACACAGATATACTGAAATTGAAGGTTGAATAAAACAAATAAAACAAATCAGAGAGATCATGTGACTATCTTCACCAGGCTTGCCAGAAAATTTGTATAGAACTGCAGATAACGCTTAACTGGGTCACTTTGTATTCTGAGCAGATATTGTCCTACATCATATACTAAAAAAGAGTGATTGGGAAAACACACATTTGCATTTCTAAAGATTTAATATTTGCCTTCAAGGTTTAGTTTTCACATTTGGTTTCTACTTAGTGTTTTCTGCTCTTTCTAAATCACAGCTAAAGCATAGCTTCTAAAGTTGTATCGGTTTCTGTTTGTGTTAACTTCTGTTGTTGTTCCACACATTAATGGAAGAACCATTTTGATCTTTTTTTCAAATCGAGGAAACCACCACAACCTAACTTGTCTTATCAGGAAACTCATTGCTGACTTTACAGGGCCTTGCAATCTGAAAATAAGATCAATTAATAAGCCAAGAAAAAGAGCTGTATTTTAACATTAGTTTGAGTACATCATCTCTCTTTTTTTGGTAATATGTGCAATACTATGTCCCAATATATTAATGGATGTGTTTGTTATTATTATTTTTAAAAATTACGTTCATTTGCATTCAACCACAGAAGTTTGAAGTTGGTGAGAGTGTTTGCAGGGAGTGTGAAAGTGCAAATTAACATATGCATGTTTTGCTGGGTAGTGCATGAGTGACATTTGAAATTCTAAATAATATTCACTGAATAAAACGGGTACAGTCTGACATTTTAACTAATATAATTCATTATGAATCAAATTATTTCATCCTAAATTCCTGTTCACGACAGGTTAATATTATGTGCAATAATTACATAATAAAAGGGTGAAGACTGAAATTAATAAAATATAGAGCACCTTTTTTGTGCACATCCACCACCTCCTCATGTCTTATTGGAATAACATCTCTTCCTCCCTGCTCCAATTTTGCTTTTTTGTAAGCTTGATTTCTTTTTCCAAATTTCTTTTCTTTTTCTTTTTTAATGCCACACAACCATATCTACAGTACTGCTAAGAGATTTAGTATGTTGTTTTAGAGCTCTTGAAGGCACACTTGAGCCTTCATGTGCACCGGAGACTTTTCATCCTAATGCACTTCAGTGCACCAATAACATTAGGGAATCCTGACAAAAAAAAAGAAAATTGTTGGTGTGTTATTGTACATGTATCCTTAGGAAGGATCTACTTATGAATGTTGAGGTTGGACATTCCTAATTTTTCTTACATGGCTTTTGTAAATTTATGAACTTGTCACTGCAAGACAAAATAATAAAATTCTTGTGTCATTTCGTGTGACTGATGGCTGAACACATGCCGCAGACTAAAATGAGAGAAAAATCCCCCCAAAAAACAAAACATACAGCCCAATTCCCAAATTTGTCCACATTCTATTGGTTCAAGTGCCACTCAAATAATGCTGCATTTGGAGGCTGCGACATCGATGGCGACAAAGCTTTCTCAACTGTAAAATTGGGCAGACATGCTGATCCTCGAGCTTCCACATTGGACTCGGTTCCTCAGTATTCAGCCTCTCAACTCGGCCAGAAGCAACACCGTCTCCTGCTCTCATCTCACAGTAGAGAGCCTCTCTGCCCATTTCACTCAAGTGCTCATGGTCCACAGCGCAGCGATAAGACAACCTGTTGATGTGCGGCACCTAACTCTATGTGTCATGGTCTAAAGTGTTTTTCATTCTGCACTTGTCACTGCAGAGGGTGGCCAGTTGCCACACTTGATTGATTCTGTGAGCAGACAAAAGTACTTCTGTGGTGTTGTCAAAAAGAAATGGAAAAATAAAAAGTTGTTGAGATTCACCAACAATATTCTATGTAACAAAGTGACAGTGTTGAAAAAGCTGTTCAAGTTCCTGCTGGTCTCATAGCCTTAACAGAAAAGTAATCAGTTTGAACTTTAAAGGGGGGTATTTGGGAAACCAGAAAATAACAGTTTGAATTCCTAGAGGAGTCATCTATAAAATGTTGGTTATGGGCACTTTTCCTCTCTTTAACAACTCTTATAACAAGGCTTATGTGTTTCAGATCATCGAACTGTATTCAAAAGTTTTCCCACAGATGGGGCTTTGTGTTTTTTTGGTCAGCAGTGCTTTTCCTTTAGAGTCATCTTACTTCTGTAATTTTTGCCCAGTCTCTTTCGTATTCTTGAATCACAAAAACACTAACCTTAACTGATGTGTGATGTCCTTTTAGGTATTCTTCAGAGGTCTTTTGTGAATCTATGTAGAGTTTTTGATGCACTGTTGGAGTAATTTGGTAAAGTGGCCAATCCTGGAAACATGTTTCGTGTTTTCTCTGTTTCTGTACAGATGCTCTTACTGCAGTTTCTGAGGACTATGTTTTTTTGTCCCAAAGATGTAGAAATGATGCGGTAGCCTTTCCAGACTCATGAATGTCAATTACCTTGTTTTCCATCTGTACTTTAACCTTTTTAGAATTGTGTATGATATACCACCTTGGGAAAACTTTTAGCTCATTTCAATTTATCAGTTGTTATAATGAGATTATTGCTTGATTTTGCAGCTCTCACTGTAAGAATGTGAGACTGTGATTGGTGGAATTTATAACATTTCCTAAGAATGTGTATAATCACCTAATTCACAATAAAAAAATGACATATTTTGGATAGGACCAGATTGTGTAAGTTTTTTTTTGTACTGAAGAAATTAAATAGTCATTTGAAAACTGAATTAAGCCTTTGTGCATGATGTTTTTGTTTGATATGAAAATGGTTTGATTATTATAACCATATAGGCTTGGCAAAAAGAAAATAGGATATCTTCAGAATTTTAGTCTAAAAAATTTAAAATAATCTATCCAATTTTGTCTACTTTACAATTGCCTACTGGTTTAAGTTGATGTGTCACAAAAAATCCTATTAAATTAAATTAAAGTTTCTGGTTGTAACACTAGAAAGCATGAAGAAGTTTTGTAGAACTTCATTCCTTATTCACAAAGAAAGTGGAATGAGTCAAGCCCGACTAAACACTGACGTTTAAATCTGAGTTTTATCGTAAGTAACAATCATTTTAAGCTGTTCTTGATAGTCGTTCGAATGGAACGAAATAAGCATGCTTCCTGAAACAGAGGAAATGGATAGGCTTGATGAATAATGTATCCAGAAGGGAAGATGATATGACAGTAGGAAATTAAACACACTAATATAGGGAACGAAGGACAGGGCGATCAGACCTTAATTAAAGACTTTGAGGAGTAGAGGCCATGATTTAAGTCCAGACATTTACTACTTTCCTGCTGACATAAACGATGAGCTCAGGATTATAAGGCTGTAGCAGCTGGGTGTGTTTTCAGAGACCTTGTGCCCTCTTATGGCTCTTGTAATGAGTTGCTATTTCTGCTGAGGGATAATTACTGCTCTCTACTTGTTAACATGATATCAGTGTCTGGAGTGGAGTCAGTTGCCTAATTTTACATGAGCTTTACCTCACCTCTGTACAAACACTGCTGGTAAAACAAAGAAACTTGAAACTTAGGAAGGAGCTGAACATGAAGATGTTTTAAGTCATTTAGAGGCAAATATTTAATTGCGTTTAAATTAAGTATCAGTGTTTTTTTTTTTCCCCCCAGGAGAACATCTTTCTTTTTGTGCTCTGTATATTTTATAGAGACACAAACAATTGAGGGATATTGTAGAAAACCAGGCAATCATTCAGAGAAACTAAAGGTACAATTCATCAACCAAGAGAAATGAAGTGGGGAAATAAAAAAAAAATAAAAAAAAAACTCTCCTAGTCTGCTACAGCTTTTAACAGTTGCATCATACATCTCTGGGGGACCTGAAAAGAGGTCTCAAGCTACTATTCATCTTCTGTGACGTGTTTATTTGTATTTACGCTTTATATTCAGCTGTTCAGCTATAATTTTATTTGTAACCACATATGTTCTGAATGCCCAGACACAATACATCATGATATTTTCATTGTTCAGTCTCAGTAGGGTGTTGACATTGGTGAGGATTAGAATATTTACTATTATTTTGTGAGGGCACCACTCATGTTACACAGAATCATCAACATCTGATGTTTTACATTTTTTTTACTGTGAAGCTTTAAAGCCTTAACCTCAGCTTTATACACTGTGTGTTTGTTTTGTTTTAGTGTTGTTTGATTTTGCTTTGAGGGAAGAGTTACAATGATTCTAACAGTTGCCAAACATCTACCACAGTGGTTTTGTTTAAGAAAAGATAAATGACAAAAAACGCAAATCTGAATAATATGGACAGAGTTAAATATGAAAAAAAGAAGAAAAACACTCAAAGTCTGATTAGCACCAGAGATGCAGACTCAGAGCCAAACACAAGAGATCCTTGCAATCAAACCAGGAAGGATTATTCCTCTGGTAGCAGGAAGTCAGATTTCTGATGAGGATAATGTTAGCACAGGTTTTAGGGCACAAGATGGCATGCACCCATATATGAATGAGGAAGAAGTACAGGGAACTTCAAAGTGAAAGCCTCTTCAAAATTCTCTCATTGTTCCATCATTTTAGCAACATGAATTGATTAACAATTCAACTGTAGAAATGCAAGTGTGTGAAACTATGCTGAATCATACTTTCAGACATGTAGTCAAAAGGCTGTTTAACTTTCTTGGAACTTTATGGCATGCTACATCCCACACATGACTTTAAAAGAGCTCCAACAACACAGCTATTGTACAATTCTGTTTAGAAGAGAAAGCATTTGCCTTAATTGTTTGCATGGTTGATTGCCAGGTAGTGTGCAACTTGTTCAGAACTATCAGAAATATTTATACTCAAAAGCTAAAATAATGTCACTTTGGAACAGATTTAGGTAGCAAAAACAACAAAACAACAGATATACGTTTCTTTGTTTTATAAACTTTTCTCCGGTTCCACATCTTTCCCCCCTACTTGTCGTTTTCTTCCTCTACACCTCCCCTTCTTATGCTTCCTCTCCCTGTCCACAGATAGAGGATATAAGGTTGATAAATGGAGCTAATTGTTTTATGACACAGCTGGCTTGATGCTGGCAGGGCAATAAGACTGAATGAGGAGGCCTTGGGGAGGCCATTACCCTTCCCATTGTTATAAAGGAAAGGAGGACAAGGCCAGGCAAGTGCACTACAAAGGTACTGGGTCATGGAAAGAGACCCTCTGGCACTGCGCACAGTTGCAAGCCTCTGAAATGTATTTGCACATATAGGTGTATGTACTCCTGCAATTAAATTCAGGTTTGTGCAGTTCGGCTTGCTTTCAGTATTTTTGGAGTGACTACATGTTACTTTTTTGAAGGAAGCATCTGCTTGCAGTTTATTACTCGACTAGTTTTGGAAGAATGTTTTAGTGTCTATTATTCCACAAAAGCAAAACCTATAAAGCTCATAAGCACGAAGACACCGGAGGAGAAAAGAAGGGTTGTCTGGCTTCATAATGTCACTAGAAATAAATGATGTAAAGGGTGGGACAAATGATGATGGTAAATGATAACTGATGATGTAATAGTATCAAATAGTAATAGTAAATCAAAGTTTTGTGTTCCTACAAGCTACAAGAAGTTCTTATATCCAATTGCAAACATTGAAAGACCTTTATAATATCAGAGGAGCTGATGTCTTGACATACAAGAAATAGAAGAAAGCTTAACTCTTTTAAAGATATCTCTAAAGGGGGCTTTTTTCAGCATGTAATCTGCTGAAAAAGACCAGACCACAACTGAAATGTAAACAAAGAATGGATTTATAATTCATCAAGTTACCAGAGACAAAGCAGCTTGATTCTAATGAAAAGACCATTGTAGTAAAATAATCTATCCTGCCAAACTTAAAGCCGCTTGTTTATGTCCAAGGAGACTGTGATTAATCAGTTCTCTATTCTAGCATCTACAGTAGTGTGAAAAAGTGTTTTCCCTCTTTCTGATTCCTGCAATGAAACATTTCTGTAAACTTGCAATAAGTCTTTTTCAGCTGCATTGAAATTTTTTTGTTTATTTTACAACATAAATCCAAGTCAATGGCTGCTTAATAATGTTTGGTTGTACTGCAGCACTGGCAGGAGGCCGGTCGCTGATTGCAGCTATTGATCTGAGAGTTTGTTCAGTTATTGGCTGACTCCAAGTTTCCACTTGCCCTTGTTTGTTTGCTTCTCTAGTAGTAAACATCAGATGGAATTTTAATAATGTGCAGTTGATGCTTTGATTTGCATTCATTTTAATTTTCACAAAGGAACATTTTAAAACCCCATTAAATTTGTCATTGTTTGAAAAAAAAAATACTTCAGTAGAACCATGTTAAACTGTTTCTTTTTTGAGTCTTGTTTTTTATAATTTATTTTTTCTGAAACAAAAGGGGTTGCAATGTCAAATATGGAATCCAGAAATTCAAATTTTAGGTATTGAAAGTTTATTTGAAAAACAAATAAAATGTAAAACTGTCTTCATGGGTACCCACTTAAGTGCATTTTGTGGTTAGTATATTTATTTTCACATAATATATACAAATTAATTTTAAAATTCCATGGGGGAAATTTAAGCTGGTGGGTGTGTTTATCTTTATCTCAAAATGAGTTCTCTTTTTCAATTGTTTTTATTTAATACCTAAACTTTCCATTTACAGGTTTTCCTGTTATCTCTCTGAGTCTTTGGCTTTAAATGTTTGTTTTTTTATTATGATAAAACAGAACAGACATAAACAAAACCATAACTAAAATATTAATATCTGTAATGTTTCCCCACAAGCTGCAGGCAACATTTGTTCTCTTGCAGAACAAAGTAAACATGGCATCTTCACTGAAATAAAGACCTGAATAAATACCGTTGGAGAATCTGAATAAAAACATGACTTGTTTTCTGGAGGCAGAAAGCCCATCGAACTCTGGATTAGAGAAAAGTCATCTGTGGTGTTGTGAATCCAAGTTAGGCCCTCAGGAAGTCATCTTGTGTTTGTATGACAGATTCTTAAATTTGACTAACCCAGGGACGACAATCAGAATCTGCTTTTTCAGCCAATATTTTTATGTATTTATCTATATACTCAATTTAAAAAAAATGTTTTTGTCAGAAGACTACATAATAATAAATAGAAACATCTAATGAAATACAAACCTAATATGCAATTTCCTTTAAAAATTATTGTATATCACAAATTTTTTTCTCTATCTGCTGTGATCTTTGTCGTTATTTCCTCAGTATTTTAGAGACACATGTAATCAGTATTTCACACCTACATAATGTACTGTCACAGAGATGTATTACATTTTTCACAGTCTTCAGAGGCCAATTTGGAAAAAAAGAAAGCACAAAGTGCATTTAGAAGCAGACACATAATAGGATGATTAAGCTGAGTTTAACATAAAGAAATTGGCTGCAACAGCAATTTCTCTGACAGAAAAGTCATTAATGGTTGTCAAGCCACAGGTACAACAACTGCATATTTCCTCAGTACATTCCTGAATTATATTAATGTGTTCAGGTAATTATCAGAGGTTCTTCCACCAGTAGACTTTAAAGGTGCCCAAGATGACAGATGGATTGCCTGCTCTGCATATCTGGGGCTGGACATATTGATCTCTGGGATTAATGCTAGTCCTTGGAGAGGGTGGCAATCAAAGAGTCCTTCTGTAATTACATGTTTACATGAGACGTGATCGTTAAAGATGCTGACACCAAACCTTCACAGCCATGCAGTTACACACAGCTAGAAGACATCCTCTGTTCTACTCAGTGTGTGGGGGACAGTGCTTGTCTATATTAGAAAAGTAGTTCTAATGTAGACAAGCAATATCTTTATTATTTTCACTGATCACATGTTGTAGACTCCTGGTTGGGTTAATCATTTCTAAGAAATGGAAAATGTATATGTTCAATCTGTGAATACACAGCAGTGGCAGTCAACAGCGTAAGTGAAGCAAAAGTATTTTGCCTCACTCTGGTGAGTCATTAACATACTTCTAAGGGGAGCTGCAATGTTCACTCTAAAGTCTCAGATGGAAGTGATGCTGCAAACTACAAAAAATCACTGCTGTCATATCTGGTGGTAAAAGTCTGGGTGTCAAGCCTCAGACTAGAGTAAAAAAAAATAAAAAATACTGCAAAGCTAAAAGCTCCAGGCTGATAGGCAGGTGCTTGTTCTGAGAAAACAAGCTGTCTTTTTTTAGCCTCACGTAGTGTACCTGGATGACACCATTTCAGCTGTGCCTTCATACACAGTGTGAATAGTGTGATGAAGGAGGAAAGCTTGATCCACCCCTAAACGACGTTGAAAACAAACTAAATAAAAAATCCATAGGACAATGTCCATCTTCATCTATGTGAAGACTGACTCTGGATAGGTGAACCGTCCATCACAAAGCCAATAAAGGTATAGGCAGTATAGGTGTCTCTTCTCATTTGGGAACAAACAAACAAAAAAAACAGTCTTCCATATATGTTACAGCATAATTTAATTTAAAAATAATCACACAAAACACTGCTGGAGAACTTAACAGAGCAACTCAATACTGGTCAAAAATAAATTAAAACATTATATCCAGCTTGGCTTTGTACCATCCATAATATTCTATGCAAAAATATGCTGCTATCACATTAAACCATGTCAATTTCACCAACATATTTCTGTACTTCTTTACTCCATTGTTTTGTGCACATCCAAAAAAAACCAAAAACAAATAAATGTTAGCCTAACACAGCCTGGTAGTCCAATACGTATATATATATATATATATATATATATATATATATATATATATATATATATATATATGAAGATATTATATTGGCCAAGCTCCTTGGAAAAGAGAAAAAGCTTGCACCAGTGGTCCCAGTTACCTGGTATTTTTAGACAGAGCCATCAGGGAGGCCCAGCCAGAACAGATGGTTGTATGTGAGAAATTAGAATGAAGTTTTAACTGATCTACTATTCCTTTTTGCTTAATGCCATTGTGGAAGCTATTTCCATTTGCAAACTCTCAAGTTAATTGTCCATGTGGAACTTAATCTGTACAATATTTTTTGAATAGCCCTATTAATTGTTAAGATAAGTAGAATGGAACCAGTAAAAGCAGATTTAATTTACTCAAGCAAGCGATTGTTATAATAGTACACAGAGATAACATTTTATTTATTATAAAAATAAAGCAAGATTGAGTTGGAATCAATCAATCTGTTGAATAAACTTTTAACTGAAGCCCTTTTTTTATTCATCAATTTATTTTCAAATTTGCTTATCAACTTGAAAATAAATTGGATTGCATAATCATGTGTGACGGAATTATTTTTCAAGATGTTTCTCCTGCACTCACATTTGGAAATTTGTTGAAATGACTTTCAGTTTTGTTTGCTCTAGAGATTTAACTGTATTCATTTATTTTCATTTAAAACATATCAATGGTCTGAAAATGAGGGCACATTATATTTTAGATAGTAAAATATAAAATATAAGGAAGCATATAAGAAA
Source organism: Poeciliopsis prolifica (assembly GCF_027474105.1). Taxonomy (NCBI): domain Eukaryota; kingdom Metazoa; phylum Chordata; class Actinopteri; order Cyprinodontiformes; family Poeciliidae; genus Poeciliopsis; species Poeciliopsis prolifica. Next base: position 13,716,180 of record NW_026562376.1, on the reverse strand, counting down.
GCATTAACATAAAAGTACTAAAGTTGTTGAGGATAATCATATTTCTTTTACTCTCCTATTTAATAATTTTTTCTGCTTTTACAAAAAAAATTAAATTAAATTAAATTAAAATTTTTGAAGCTAAAAATTAAATTAAAGTCTCTGGATTGAATTTGTCAAAGAAATGTGAATTTTTGTTAAAAATATCGCAAGAGCTATAAAGGGGAAGTATTAAGTAAAACTAACGTTTTGGAGCTTTATATCATGTTTTAACCCTCTCCAGGCAGGTGTTGCATATTTGCAACAGCTTAACCAGTCTTTGCAAGTAAATTGAGCCTGAGAGGGTTAATGTTATTTTCTTATCAAAAACATACCTAGAGTGCTATTTTGATTCTTTTGTGCATGTTTGAGAAATTCTTGAATCTCCCATGTTAGCAGTTTGAGGTCACCCAAACTCTTGTTCATACAAATTGTCACCTATTTTCATAATGCTCCTTCAAGAAATTGTAGTTTCCAGCAGAGGAATTAATAAACACCTGGTAGAACTGAGCCAAATGAGCTTGTCATACCAACTACTTTAAGTCCAATAGTTAGAAAAAAAAAAGAAAAAAAGAAAAAAAAGTTGGTAACATCATAATGAAGGAGCATTGCTGTGAGGACATGCTAATGGTAGGGTTGGAAAAAGTAGTAGCTTATCAAAGACTCAGAGGCCAATTTCAAGGCATCAAATTGCATAGAAAAATTTCTTGCATCTTATGTTTGATATATGCAGCATTTTAATAACAACTGAAAGTTAAATAATTACTCGATTGTGTCACAAAAGAGCATGATGTGCCTGAAAAACACATAATACTTCACCTTTAAGATTACAGTATTTTCCAGACTATAAGTCCCATTAGTCAAAAAATGTGTCATGAAGAGGAAAAACATGCAAGTTGCCCTGGAGTATAAGTGGATTTAATTTAGAAATTGTCAAATATGAGGGGGGGCCTCGTCCATGTTAATGAAAGGTTTTGGTGACACATTGTGTTCACTTACTTGCTTTTTAATAAACTCATGGAAACTATTGGCTTTGCCTTGGAAGTCTGCTTGCAGTTTGACACACTGATGTCCATGCTCTAAATCAGAGGGGTCAGAAACAATTCTGCTCACTGGTGTTGTGATGATCTGAGGTATCTTGTCAGATTTTCCAACTGGAGCAGAGACACATGCAGTAATCCAGGGTGTTAGAGAGGTCAATGCGTTCATTGAATCGTTTATACATAAAAACAATTCAGATAAAGAAAGTATAAAACAGGAAAGTTATGCAGTTAAGTCAAGTAGAATGCAAAGTCACATATATGCAGTACAGATTATTTGCTCAGTGAGGGCCAGTTATGTATATTGCATGAACAGTCAATGAGATTATATGAAAATAAAAAAATTTACAGAAAGCAAACAAGCAGTGAAGCAGCAGGGGAAGATCAGGTAGCATCACAGAAGGAACCAGTGATGGACAATGAAACCGAGAAGCTATAAATACACAGATGAATGCATGGAGGGCGACAGACAACCAGAAGGGCTGGTCGGAGGCAAATAGAGAAGAGGCGAGAGGGAGGGCAGGCAGGGGGGAATTAGAAAATGGAGAACAGCTGGGAATGGGAGCAAGCTGTGGGAAGGTGAAAGATAAACAGAGCAAGAAGAGGGGAGACTAGAAGATTAAACAAAGTGAAAAACCTAACCAAAGAGAGATTAAGCTTAACACACAAACACCCTAGGATTGTAACAGGCCCATGCAAATTAATGCTTGCTTGTTGGTAGTAATACACTATGACAGAAATTTGATGCATCATTTACTGCACATAGTTGGTTGTCATGTTTTTAATCAAATCATGACTTGAGCATCTGATATTACGTAGCTTCTCTCAAAATTCTTAAAACAGCTTTTGGATCAGAACACATGCACTAATTGTTGGAATTAGATTTGTAGAAATGTACACTAAAAGAAAAATGAGAAAATATAAAGTTCTAAAGTTAGTTTGCATTAAGCAAATAATGCTAAAACCAAATAGCAAAAATAATTGCCTTTCATGTGCATACTGATTTTAATATACAGCATTTTGTTTCTCAGTGTTTCACACAATTGCATGGGCTCCATCTGGAGTGCTTGGTCATTATGTTGTTAAGTTTCTGCCTGGGTGAGCAGAGCATCCTCACAGCTGGGCTTTAGGTAGGCTACAGCACACCAAATGATGGCAAACTAGCTTCCAGTGAAGTGAAGTGACTCACATTGCATTCTGCGGATAGGCCCTTTCCTGTCAAGCTTGATTTACTATCATCTGTCATCCTGGAGAAACGAGTAATGCTACTTATTCTACCAAATATGCATGAGGTAGAATAGGTGAGCACATGTAGTGAAGAAAGAGGCTTTTTCAGACACACATATTTAAGAGATACATGTACCATAAAAGTCCCCACATGCACAACGATCAAAATGAAACGATTGTGGTAGCAATGCAGACTGATGTAATCACTAAATGAGTGAGCTAAACTAAATTGATTTTGTTCCAACATTTTGTCTTGATTGTGTTTTGTTTATGTTTGTCTCTGGACCTGCACCATTAACTTATTGTCGCCGTTATTATCTGCAGTACCACTGGTGTGCGTGAGGCATATGCTTCCATCAAACTCTCATTAACCTTGCCTCCGATTATGTCCTGCATTGGGAGATTACTCTCTGAGATTTGCCTCACAACAGAGTGGCCATTTGCAGCTCAATGGTGATTAACTGTCCAAACAAACTGTTTCCCCCGGTCTCTGTTCCCACAACTGTGGACATGCAACATGGTCTTCAGATGCTGACGACAACGAACGGATACTGCCATATTTGCTTAGTGAAAGTAAAAAATATGCTATTGATTTAAGAGTTCTATCCAATTTGTTCATATGGCCCTCAGAAATATTAGACAAATGTATTTCACATAACCATATCACACAGCTTTCAGAGAAATGAAGGGAACAAATATTTAGAGGAACTTAAGAGCCAGGAAATAGGTTTTAAAATGTTTAAAAGATGTGTAATGTTGGATATTCCATACAAGACAGAAACTGTTACTTAAGCTGTCCAACAGCAGCAACTACAATGATCTCTCTCCCCTATGTTTTACCATCAATGAACAAAAATCAATAAGGTTTTTGGAGAAATGCTCCATTTTGTTCATGTGGGAGTATGTAAAATATCCTGAGGTATTTTAAATTAAATCAATTCTGCATCGTACATACAGCCTTTGGGAAGAAGGTCGTATGGCTATAATGGGGTCTCAATTGCATGTGCTCTCTGCCACCCTAATTCCACACAAAAACTAGCCAGTACAAGTACAATGAAACAAAGCTATTGAGACTCAGATTTATTGAAATTTTTTAAAAGTATCTTCACCTTCGCCTCCCCACTTCTTAGCAGGAAAGAATAGCTTTTCAAATAGTTTCCACAATTTTGTTTAACAAAGGGCATCATATAGTTGCTTAAAGTGTCAAATGCTTTGAGATTTTACCTTTCATAATACAACACTTATGTTTTGTTCCTGAAAATGGCTTTCAAAGGAGTTCTGGTAAGGTAAGGTGTTCAGATGAGATGTCATGCTTTTCAAACATGTAGCCAGCATACATAAATATAGCAAATAATAGTGAATGTACATAGGCACTGTAGAGTTGTTACATAACAACAATCAAGTGATATATTTGGCAGATCATTCAATTTATAATTTCTAAATGTAAGACTGCTATGCATCTCTCAGTTAAATAAGTTCAGTGTGAATTAAATCATCAAACCCTGCTGTAAAACAAGATATATTCGATTTTGAAACTTTAACTTAGCTGCCTTGTTGTATAAGAGTAGCATCTGGAACGATACAGCAGCATGAATTATGTCTGAACTAATGTGAACAAGATCAAACTAGACCCAATAGAAATGCTTTTAATCAAACATTAATAACGGCCAACAGTGCAGTAGACTTTTTTTTTCTTTTTATAAGTTGAATGATGTGCAAGAGGAAGATAACTCCTGCCCTTTAAGAAACTGCCTATGTGAGAAGCAGTGGGATTACATGTATTTGTGGTTCCTAAATAAGAAATGACACCTGGGTTGAAAAGGTAACCTGAACCCCAAATGACATGTTGAACTTTGACAACAATTTGTGCCGATGGAATTTACATCTCACCCAGACTCTGTGCTTATTTCACACTAGAAGACATTTTCTCGCAATGAAAAATACCACCCTCTCCCCTCCCCCCTTGCGATTCATAGATGGTGCATAAGAGTACCATTAGCACTAAAGATAAAAGCAGAGAGATGCTATATGATGGAATATCATCTATTTCAATCAACAGATAAGGTATGGATGGTCAGCAAATACAGTGTAGTAATGAGCCAACGCCTACCTTCTCAGGTAGCAGATCTGCAACCTACCTAAGCAAATTCTGTGCTGAGTAAATGAAGCTACATCATTTAAAATTTAAATTGACAGACAAACTAAGGGTCTTACAAATGTGCGGACTTTCTACTTGCCTTCATTCAGAAATCTAATAAAGTTTGCTGATTCACCAGAATATAATTAATATTTGTTTTAATTTCCTCCAAGCTTTGAGTTAATCCAGACCAATCAATATTTAATGCTTTCAGTGCACATTTATAATTGTGCTCTGAGAGAGAGTAGTTTGAAAGCAGCACAATGACCCATGTTATTTTTGAGTCAGAAAAGAAAACAAAAAAAAAACAAACATGTCCACATTCTGTTTTCAGAAACATTTATGCCACAATTGTCATTTGAGTATGCATTCTTCAATTAAGAAAAATCAAATACAAAACAAATTGTTGAAACATTATTTTACTTGCTGCATCAGTAAGTTGGCAGAAAGGTAATTATATTGTTACAAATGTAGATGTGGTGTTGAGCTACATTACAAATGTAGTTGAACACCACATGCTGAATGTTGATTCATATGTCAGCCAGAAGCAGTGAACCAAAGATCTCCCCAGGTGTTTGTTTTTGCTTATGTTAAGAATAAAACATACAATGGAAGCCACACATTATAAGGGCGTTCTCTTGAGGCAGAACAGTAATCCAATGCTTTTAAAAGCATCAATAAATGTGTTTTATACCCACTGAAATGTTTTCTTTTCTCTGGCAACAGTTCAGGTTATGTTTTAGTGGAATGAATTTAATAGAATAACTTCAAAATGTAGCAAACTTTGCGTGCACCAATTAGTGGTGCAGTGATCTCTTTGCCAAATGGTTCTGAAGTTGTTCTGAAATAAAATCAACTTTTTAACATAAGAAACATCGAATCACATCTACTGTGGAAGCACATCAGCACTTTGAATATTACAAATAAACTCAAAAAAGGCAAAGTCAGACAGCTGGGAAGTTCTTCATTGAAGATTAAAGAAATAAATACTGATTAGATACAGAGAGGGCTTAGCAGCCAATTATACGAGGTCTAAGCATGCAGAGGTAATGGAAGCCAATTTTTATTTCTCTGTCTATTACTAATGTTTTATTGGTGAACTCATTTTAGCTCAAGAAAGTAAATTATTTAAATGCTGAAAAATGAGAACACGTATGCACAGACAAATTATTATTCTCATCCAGCAAAAAGATTAATTAGGTAAATCTCACACATTGTTTGATGCAATTCACATCTTCAACAACGACCCTCAAATTGTTTTTTCCAATATGACAAATATTCAACACCAGGGAGGGCAGCGCAACACTGGAATACCTATTTGGCAAAACGACTGAATGGATCTGCACAAAAGTTTGAACATATCTGCAGGGTGATGGGCGAGGCCATCAATGTTGTATTGAGAAGCTCAATACAAGCTTCTGAAAACAATTATAAATCTTACTTTTGACTTAAAAGAGATGAAATACCACACAATTGTCCTAATAAACACACATTTTCAGGATTTATTTCTTGAAAAAACCTGATCATTTGATATTTTAGTTTATTCACAGTAAATATTAGAATATTTTGTAAATTTTGGAAGTTTTGTCAATAGTATGACATTCACAATATATTACTTAAATGGGGGAACCTATTAGTTTAAAATTGTTCATCATTCTGTAAAAGGTAAATCAGTTTTCAACCTGGTATCCAAAACTTTTCTGGAAAATCTTCACCGACTTTCAAGTTGCATGGAGAACAGGACTGTTTCTAGCCATTTGAGTGCCCTGCGTACAAAAGCTTTATGGTGCCACTACTTCTCTAAACAGAAATGACCAAAATTCAGTATTGCTCCATGCACTTCTCCTTCTGCGGTGGAAAATTAAACCTCTAAAAATGAAATGAAAACAGGAAACAAATGAAGTACAACAAAATTAATGCTAATGAAGTCTGGGCCCCCTTTCATGACTGCTTGCTATTTTTTCTTAATGATAACTTGCTGCTTACAAAGACATGTTGTACACAGTGTTCAGTCTTGCTCTGGGTTGTGGGTTGGCTAGAGCTCAGTCCAGTTGACTGATCCAAAATCAGATTAATTCAACTGACTTTGGATCAGCCTATTGCGGTGCCCCAATGAGACTCCATGCATCTTGATACAGAAGACAGGAAAAATACAAATGCTAGACTCTTAGATGGGCAGCATCAAAGAGAATGATCAGTTCGAAAATCTCCAGAGTCCAGGCAAAATATTGGATGCGCAGTTTTTCCCTCATAAAAATAAATAAATAAATAAATAAGGACTAACAGTGAGCACTGGTCTGGTTAATTTTTTTTAAATTTTACATTTAAAAAGTGGTGTTATTTAAAATAAACATCAAATCAAATATAATTCTTAAAGATGTACTTTTTTCCAGACATTGCAGAATGTATCAAAAAAGTACTAGAACAAAGACATGGGTTTGTAGTCTTCAGAAAGGGCTTTTGAAATTTATTTCAAAAGTAATTAAACAAGATATAAAGGCTGATTCATTTTACTTACAAATGTAGGAGAATGTAAGTACATAAGATGATTTCAGTCAGCTGATTAAATTGCTTATTAATGTATTTAAAGAGGCATGTTTTTTTGTTATTTTCAGGCCTGCTGGTTACTACACATTCCTTCTTAATTTTTTATAAATTTGGAACATTTCATTAAAGAAAACTGTTTTTCTGTCTTCAACATTTTTGTTTGTTCTACAGTTGTCAACATCTGGCTCTAACTATAAAACATAAACTATCTATATAGTAAGTGTTCATACATGTAAAGCACAAAGGGGCCTGCTCTAGATACATTTTATTTATCTACGAGGACTATGGAAACCATTAAGATGTGTCAAATTTGGATTGTTGCTGTCCACATCCTGTGCCATCAGAGTGAACTAGTATCTCAAGAAGAACCAGGAGCAGCATAAGGGGAATGGAAGAGCAGACTAGAAAGAAACATAGAATAGGACGAGGTGTTTTTTACTGAAACTGAGAAATGAAGGGATTACAAAGTTATCAATCAGTTTCATTTCCTGCATCAAAACAGTCAGATATTCAAATCACTACGGCTCCAAGCTACAGTGTCTAATGTTATAGAAACATAACACATTTTTTAACATGTCGTTTTGACATTAGCTATTTGAGCCTTACATTGAGAAAAATGCTACATCAGAATTCAGAACAAGATAATTACATTGACTTTATGCTTCTGCTTACAGATTTGTGGATGTTTTATAAACATAACAAAACATACAAAAACTTAATAATTACGTGATTTAAAAAAAAGTAAAAAAAAAAAAGTAAAAATATTGAAAGAAGAAAAAAGAGAAGTGGGTGAAAAAAAAAGAAGCTTTTATTTATTTCTTTTTTTACAGGCAGCGCCTCGAGTACAGCGTATTAGACAATGTGGTGAGGTGGGTTTGTTGACCCGTGTCCCCCACCTTTCAAATTCCATCTCCCTCAATGAAATCAGGTGTCAAAGTTTGCAGAAAATGTAGCGAAAACAAGCCCAGCTCAATAACGGGCAGGACTGTCACAACTATCGAGACCGACCTTTAAAATAACTTAATAAACAAGAGAGAGTCGTCTTCGACACAGTGCTGCTGTCACAGTGGACAGCAAGGCACAGATCTCTTACAGCAGCATTTCTACAAGAGTTTGAAGAGATAAAAAAAAGTCTATGTCATGTGTTCAACAAATTGAAAAGCAACAGGGACATTCAAAATTAACTAACTATGAATAAATTAAATATATTTTATATTATGTATTTTTTTAGGAACTTTTAATTTGTCACTGTTCCATTAATAAAATGTTATTATTATGCATAAGGGCTTTTATCTATGACTTTTGGGATATATATTTTTCTCAGAAGTTATGATGGACTTCTGATTGCATGTTGCTTTTCAACTGTATTTTACTTTACTGACTTGTGTAAATGATCTTATGAGAACAAAAAAATATATATATTTTGTTAAAGACAATGAAATTTACCTTTTAACATTCCATTAATATAAATTGTGAGTAATAACACAAAAGTTATTTTCATTCTATCATATTTTCCGGTCATACTTGTAAACAAGTCAGTCCTGAGAGGTGCCATTAATTACTTGTTGAGATCAATAACTGAGCAGTTGTTTTAGTCACTAGTCTAATTTCAGCAGTGGGATATGGCTGAAGATAGAGCGAAAGAGGCAAAGGATGACACCAAAAGGCCAAAACGAGATGTGTCTTCCCCATTAATCAATGCCTTCCACACAATTTACTGTCTGTGAATTGGGACCGACCCATCTCAAGGGTCACTTGCCAATTTTCGGCTGCAGTCAGCCCGCTTTGCGCTGAGCTGTGTGCTTACACCCAACGTTTCTTTTGAGTGCTTTATCCTTCAAGATCATGCCTGATGGGTTTCTTTATATGCAAGGCAGATGTTCTCACAAAAGGCTCTTCCAAATTAATGTAAACAGTTGTTTTACAACAACTAATTGACTTAGTGACCATGTGAGGTTTTTATAGTTTAATCGTCTATATAAAGCACTTCTCCTTATTCAACATTATAAAAATTGCAGCAAACTGTGCAGAATCCCTAAAAGGCAGGAGACAGAAGAGGAGCTATTGAAACACAGGGAAATGTTTCCTTTCCTTGTGTATTTTTTGAAAAGATACACAAAAATACAATTATATTTCTATTACTATAAAATATGTAGGAGTTACCACAGTGACATCCAACAATAATCATTTAAAATATAACAAGGTATCATCAGTGAATCAATAAAAACAAATACTCGCCTCAGGTAGAACAGTGTTTCAGTGTTGTGAAAAATGGTTTTGCCAACTCACATATTGTCCTCTGCTACTGAATTGCTGCTTTTTGGTCAAATGTACTTTAATTTACAAACTGTTGTCTTTTTTATTAATACAAAATAAACAATGACAAAAACAGTGACAAATGATGAGTAACTATGCAAAGATTACCAAAAGATTTAGATCATATGTTGACGAAATCTAAGAAACTAATGTTTCCCATCTTCAAAGTCTATTTCTTTAAATGCATAATCATACAATGATGTATGAGACATAAACTGCCTATAAGAATAGAATAGTATGCTGCCTTGGACAAAAAATATATTGGAAGGTGAATGAGTAATCCTGAAATGTCTGGAGAAATTCTGTACCGGTTTCTCTCTGCAACAGTATCTTTTCTCAGCAAGTTGTAATTCCTCCTTACCTGAAAAGACCCTGCATCATCATCTCTGCTGCTGACCTCTGGTCTAATATCTCTACCTGACTTCATTGTTAATACTGTGACAATAAAGATTTATTTGAAATATGTGAATTAAATAGTGATAAAACGTCTGAATAGAAATGAAAAAGGTTTGAGTTTAATTGCAGTATGAACTGACCATTTAGAGCTGTAATATAGGTGGAGTATCCAAAAATTGGACTCAAGTTAAAGTAACACTCCATCAGCATATTTTCACTCAAGCAAAGGTACAAAATTTGCTTTCCTATAAAGTACTCAAAAGTAATATCGAATACCCCCATTGAGAAATATTTGTGTTAAACCTAACATTAAAATACTTACATTAGGAAAACATGGAATCATGGTTATGCTTCTCAAAAGTGACTAACTTCCCACAATTTTGCATAGAGAATATCAACAATTCATGCAGAACATCTCACTAAAGAGAATATATTTAATGCATTGCATGCCTCAAGTAAGGTACGCATTTATGATTCAACAATAAGAAAGAAACTGCACAAAAACAACCACAAACCATATAAACAAAAAAAAAAGACAAACAAAAAAATGGTTTAGTTGGCCCCACAACAGCTTTTTGGAAAAATATTCTATGCCTGAAGATAAAAAAAAAACAAAAACATTTTAGAAGGTGTGTGTCCTGTTGAATTTGTCTTAAAACTAATATAGCTCTTCAGTATAAAAGTGAATGATTTAGATTTTTTTCACCACTATCTTTTTATCTTGCTTCATATCAGTTTTGTTTTTATTTTTGTTTAAATTTTAGGCCTTTGGAAATCTTCAAATGCCCAGAAATTTTAGGGATGACCTAAATCAGTCTTCAAAATAAATTATTTCTTCAAAGAACAGTGGACCAACACTCATCAACAGTGATGTAAAAAAACCTCCCTGTTAGTTATCGCAAATGCCTTACGGCAGGTGTCATCACTGAAAGCAACATAAACAGTTGGTGGTTTTAGGGGGCAATTACTTCTGTATAGGAGCAGATTGGTCTGGATAGATTGTTTCCCTTGATAAATGAACTCGTCAGTTAAAAACATTTTATATTTACTGGGTGATCCATGTCTGATAATGAAAACAAATGAGCTGGAAAATTTTGATGCAACAAAAAAGTAAAGACAAAAAAATATCTGTAAGGGTGATTTATTCTGTAATAATGCACGTTTTTCCTAGCATCAAAACACCTCACTCACTCCTGTTCCTGGCTTTAAGACAAATCAATGAACCAATCAATGAAGTTAATTTAGTAGAGAAATCCCTGGGGATTTAATGTTGTTGCTAGGAGACCCAAAAAAAAAGATTCAATATTTTCTAAAACTATAAATGGGTAATAAAAAACACTAAGTTGCTTTCATAAAAAGGTTTCCTCACAAGACAATAGACAAAATAAACCAACACTTTCTTAATATTAATAGAGGAAAACTAATGTATAGGGTATTGTGGGCACTATTGCTGCATCTGTCAACTTCAGTGTGTGATGAATGTTTGAATAAGCCTGACGTATCATATACACTCACATGGAAAACTGAAATTCAGAGATTTGTTAGCTTTTGTATGAACAGTTCGAGGCAGTCTGTTTAACAGTTAACTCACCGTAGATTTTGCCACTAGAATGACAGAGTTTCATTAAACAGAAAAAATATTGTGCCGCACATTTACATTCAATAACCATTAAGATGGATGAGCAGAGGCAGAACCTGGCATAGTGCAGCATTAGCGGTGCCTACCTCAGAAAATAAGTCCTTAAATGGTGGGTGGAGCTGGGGTGGTAATGTGTGCCTGCAAGATATGCCAGGGAGTCAATGAGAAAATGTGCCCTTTTTATAAAGGAGAGAGGGTATAATGAAAGGGCTGGACACATCCAGCGACTGGATGAATGAGGAAGACTCAAAAGAAGGATGATAGGTTAGAGCATGGGAGTCTGATGTGACAGACTCAGTATCATTGGTGAAGCAGAGTTTTTCTCTTAATTTGCTCTACGAAAATAAGTAAATTACATTGATCTAGTAAAGTTTCTTTTATTTTAATAACTCATGTCTAACATATTAAAATGCTCTCTTTTTAAAATGGTTTCAACAAAATACATGTTATGTATTTGATATCACATCAAAACATCTTATCCTTACCCTCAGTGACCAACAACTTATTAAGTGCAATATTGACCGTTTTTGACTCTTAATAGCATCCAACCATAACACAGAAAACAATGTTTTTTCACAGTCTTGGCTTAGTCTTTTTGTGTTTTCTGAAAAACATTTTTTATTTTTATTATTATTATAAACACTGGCCTCATGTAGAAAGGAAAATATTAGTTGTGGGGTCCTGTATCACAAAAATGTCTCTCAAAAAAAGAAACCTCTGGAAGAGCTGGGATAAATGAGTAACAATCTACTCTACGTGAGTATTAGAGAGTAATGAACAAATTGTCTTTTTATTCACCAAAATAATGAGCATTTGAAGCATCAGTGCAAAGAAATCTAACCATAATAAAGGATTACTGTAAGTATTAATTTGATGTGAAGTTTATAAAATAGTGAAATGTGATTTTTAGTAGGCAAACATTAGTACTTCCTTTGCTCCTCTGTTAAAACTGCAGAAGGTCCAAGCCCTGTGAAAAATGAGAGCGGCATGAAGTGTGAAGTGCTCTGCCTTAAAACTACATATAGAATGACACTGTATCTTCAAGAACAACACAGGAGTCAGAACTAAAAATTGCATTTTGCTGCAATGCACAAAGCCATAAACTGTCCAAAAGTTCAGCGAACATACATCACTTCGGAAAACCATTTATAAACCTGTCAGCACACATACCAACCTCAGTCTGACTTTCATTACCACTGTTATTTGGGGTTTTTGCTGCACAGTACCATCAACACAAACTAAGCTGAAAATCCTCTCTTCAGTTCAAAACTTGAATCTGGTTGAAACTGGAGAGAAAACAATCACATTCTACCGTTTACTTATTAATACAGCATTTACTGCATGTGGATCAAAGCTCAGTTTCTATTAGATCAAAGATTATGAAGTGTGAGAACTCCTTATGGTGCACTGTATGGGTGCAATTACTGTTTACAGGTACAATCTTAATATCTGGCAATGCTGGAGAAAGGAGGGAAGACTTACATTTTATACTTAAGTAAAAATATGAAATTTTACTAAAATAGACATTGACAGTTTATATATACTTTTTTTGTCTATGAGAAACTCAGATTTCTTTCTTGTGAAACTGCCTTACACTGTTAAATTAATGTCTTGTATTTTTAAAGCAAAATGTTAAGTTTTAGCTTTTTGGTGCCCTTTTTTTATACATAATTTGATCACAAGAAAATTATATTGCAATACAGTGATATCAACATGAACCTAAAAACTGAATTTTACACCAGTCTTATCCACATCCTCAACATCAAACTTATTTCTAGTGCATATTAGGATTATTTATTTTTTCTTTGCTTAATTCTATGTGTGAGAAATGTGCTAATTGTATAGTTTTGTGGAAAAACTGATAACAGTTAGTGAGTGCAGAGCCAGCTTCCTCAGTTTCCCCCTCGAGGACTGTCCTGCCAGAAGTTGACGTCCCAGCTGACTTAAGTGACAGTTCACACAAAGCAAAACTACACGAGATCTAATTGATTTTCTGTAGTCACTGATACACCTCTAGAGAAAGGAGCCTTTGTAATTGCAGGTCCCTCATATACATTCAGAAATACAAGACTGCTTTGGGGCCAGTGGTAAAACTTGGTTACAGCAGTTAGATATTTCAAAAATGAGTCTGACTTTGCAGTCTAAATTCATGACTGATAGGTTTGACTGATGATTCTAGAAATTCTTGATCGTGTCCCTATTAGGGGTGCACCAATTGCAATTTTCTGGCAGATTGTTAATTACCAATTTTTAAAAAGTCTGACCTGTCAATTCAAAATTTGGCCAATACCACTTTTGTCTGAAATGTCACTAAATATAACGAGAAAGTTACTTACAGTGGGGTGACTATTGTTAACTGAGAACGTGCTGACGGGTCCTGGTGAGCCGGTCAGTCAAACCTCTCTCCTGGAAGACTAATAGAGGACAATGGTTGAGTTTTAGATTTTTAGACTTTTGCCAGGTAGATAAAATCAGTGGATAAGATCAGCGTCACATGTAAGCATTGTTCGATCAACGATCTCCCAAAATTGATAAAGGTATTGATAAATTGACTGACCAAAATATAAACTAAAACGACTGAACAACTAAAGAAACTTGAATTTTATTAAAGATTCTGTATCATGTCACATTTACTGTTTGAGCTTTACATCATGTTGAAATGTTATTCCTTCATCAAAAACGTAACTCAAGAGTTGCTTTGATTCTTTCTTAAATGGGAAGTCCTTTACTTGGCTTGAAAGCCATTCTGCATGTAGAACCCAGCACTACCTTTTTGACAAAGCTCTTCCCTTTGTCTAAAGGAACTACAGTCTCCAGGCTAATGTTTGCAACCATTAGCATGTTGGTTGAAGATATTGAACAGTTTAACAGTCATTTCCCTACTATTTTATATTGGCAGGTAGTTACAAGATATATTAGATTTATTTAAGCACTGGATATATTTGTATAAGTAATGTAAAGCTTGTTAAGATCGAGGTTATTTTTAGTTTTTTGTTTCTTTTATTTGTGCTGTTGTTTTGTGTATAATATGTAGCAGATTGCACAAGCATCCATCCATCCATTATAACACGCTCATTAATAGGAGGGTCGTGAGAGGTGCTAGTGCCCATCTCCAATGGTCAACAGGTTAGAGGCAGGGTCACTCTGGACAAATCATCACTCCATCATGTACTGATCAAGTTCTTCATCTGAGTTGTATGCATGCATAAAAAGTTGAGTATAAGTAGAAACCAGTGCTTTGTCATCAGTGGTACTGAAGTTAGCTGTGCAGATTTCAATATTAGCATCACAGTGAAGCCACTAAGAAGGTGATTACTGTTTACACAGAATAAAAGACACCCAATTACACAGTAAATAAGTATGTCTGCCATAATGTCTGTGACACATGGAATGTACATAATTCTGCCTGCTTAATAAGCTCATTAATAATAAATTATTTAGAATCATTAATAATTACATTAATCAGAGATTTTCTACAAATTATAATTCTCCAAAAATATGTTAGTCTTAGTTGGTTACATTGTGTGGATTTGCCTGGAAAGGTAAATTTTATTTTATTTATTTTTTCTAAAAAAAAAGTGTCTATAAAATGCTAGAAACCTTATAAAATAGCTGTATCAAAAGATTTGTGGACCCACAGCTCATCTTTCTAATAAAATGCCCTTCAAAATCCATCAAATGTTTTGACCTTCTCTAAGTTTTCAAGCTGAATTCAAAACCTGTTCCAGTATTCACTTTATGATATCTGGCTTAATTTTTAAAAAGAAACATAATGGCCCTGATACATTATCAGAGCTAATCAGAGGTAAATGAAGAAAAGTAGTGAAGTGAGACAGAGGGAATTGCCTTTCTCTTTCTCTTGTACCACTGACAGTCATGGGTTAAAATTTTCCAACCTTCTACTTCTGATTTTCTCTAACTCTCGTTTAATTTTCCATTCCCTCCTTTCATGCTCATTTGTTTTTTTCCTCTCATTGTTTTAATCCTAATGTTCCTCCTTATGGCTTTTTTTCCCCTTTCTCTCGTATCTTTTTTTCTATGTGTCTGTCCTCTCTGCCTCTCCTCTCTAGACATCTTTTCCTGTTTTCTTCCCTGGGGATTGCCTGCTTGAAATTCCACTTGTGTGTTGGAGCGGCAGGATGGATTAGAGCATGGACAGGCCCCACAAACCACCCTGATCTACAGGACAGCTTTTCAATCACCACTCCAATGCAGTTTCCACCTATATGAATGCACCTAGAGGGAGAAGGCCGCCAAAAACGTGGGGTAAAGTGAAAAAACGTGGGATAAAAAACAAACAGAAAAGGATAAATGTATTGCTTTATGAAGATTCATTGCTGTTGTGCAGACACGATGAAACATACTTGTGAGTTTGCTTTATTTGACCACAGCGTCCACAATCTTGCTCAGTGTGAGAACAATAGCTCATTTGCACCTGTGATAGCCAACAGCAGTTTGTGCTTCACAATGGATGGCCTAAATGAGTGTCCCTTTTGTTTTGTTTGAACATATAAGTTTGATTCAGTGAGCGTGTCCATAGGTTTGTACTTTGTTGTACCTTGTTTCCCCAGAGTTTCACATCCACAGAAAATGCAGATCCCTTTTTCTATTCAATCAATATGGTGATCTTCCAGGGCAGACATTAGAGGGAGTAGGAGGGGACATTGTAAAAAGGCTACAAATGAGTGTTTAGTTCATTGCACTCTCCTCAGGTACTCTTCAGAGTATTGATTCTTTGTGCCTCATCAAACTGTTTTGTTGCAAAAGTGACACTTGGGCAGTAATCACCTTCAAAGAGTTTGATATTGGTCATTAGTACATTTTTTTAGATGCTACAACCCATCACATTATCTCTCTACTAATCTTGTGAAAATGCTAGTATGCTTTGAGATATATATCTGCATTATGGAAAACAAATACATCATTAAATTAGATATGCAAATTATTTTTGTTAAGATAATTTGATACATTAAACAAAAACAAAGGTAGAATGTCAAGAAAACAGTTACTTTTTTTCAAGATGTTCGTGGAAAATACCCCAAGTGTTGGACTGTGTCTTGTGGACTTCGCTGGATTGTGATTGGTTGGTCTGCCTGACAATCATGGTCGACAGCAACCTATGTGTTGGAACTTTCTGGAGAGTGCCGAACGTTTTTTTTTGTTGTTGTTGTTGTTGTTGTAGTAATTTGCAGTAGTTCAACAGCTTAGCAACTGTATTATCAAAAAAGGAGTTATAAGTGTGATGTTTGCTGATCATTTAGTTTTGTTGCATCAAGAATTGTAAGCTGAGCAATAATAAAAGGACAGCACATCTTTGACCGGATGCCTACAGTTTTTTCAGATACAAATCACCACGCACTTTAGTTCAATGTTAATTTTCAAATAGCACTTTAATGTATTATTTTGACTTTAATGTATTATTTTGTAGCACTTTAATGTATTATATATTTTGACTAAGTAAAACTAAACAAGTTTTGGGGTTTTTAATTATGAGTTTGTTTCACTTGATTTTATAGATTCTGCGATTCTTGTGCTTTCAGACTTCAGATTGCTGCGTTTGACAGTGGGTCATAAATTATCTCAATTTCTGATTTAAAGTTGAGGGTGAGTGTGAGGGCATTGCAGTGGTAATTTTTTTTTTTTTTTTTTGGCAGGGTGACATTTCTCTGTCAGCCTTAGTGATTTGTGTGTCCTCATATGCTTCAATGTAATGTGAGGTCCCACAGGGTTAAATTTTAGGAACTTTTATTTCCTCTATATATCTGCTGTGCATTGATCCTATTTTTAAGGAACAGGGAGGTTTTTTCCCATTGCTATGCAGACAACTCCCAGATTTGTCTCTGTTTTAAAAAGTAATTTCAACTTTTGGCAGTACATTTAGGCCGCTACTGTAGTGTACTTTGCTTTGTGGTTGGTGATGCGTTCATTGGGCATCTGCAGGTGGCACAAGACACTCAGCACGTCTTTTAATTGGGACAAAGAAGTCTGAAGACATTGTAACCATTTTAACTTCACTTCACTGGCTACCTGTGCAGATTAGTATCCTTTTCAAAGTTGTTTTAGTGTTTTTTCTTAATGGTCTTGTACCCACCCAATCCAAAATTTCTACGTCTGGCTGTAAGAATCTTCTAAAAACATGGAGACCCCATTTTAAAAAAATACAGAAAATCTAATTTATTTCAGGAACTTTATTTCAATGTAAAACACATAGATAATTAACATACAGATGGACATTTGAAAGCCTTATCTGCTAATTATGATGATTTTCTGCTTATAGGTAAGGAAGACATTACATTTAAAATATATCAGATCAATGAAAAGACTAGACGTGGACTTAATTAAACATGTTTAGTACCTGGTTAAAGCTTGTTATTTTTAAGAGGTAATTTTAATCTGAAAAAAACAAAAAACAAAAAACAATCTACTCAGAATCTTGTATATATATACCGATACATAAATATATATAAACTCATTATATGTTAATCTTCCCCAGGACTGAATACAAAGAATATGTGAAAGCTTTTTATTGTCTTTTTATGGAAATATGAAAGACGTTTATGTCAATATCAACAATCAACAACTAAAGTAAGCAAATGACCCTGGATTTCAGGAGGTTAACTATTTTATTATAATATGTTTTACAGCAGACCAGTTATATTCATATGGACCCAATGTTTACCTTGTCGCCTGATTATAGACTTGAAGGAGGAACAGGAGAAATAAACAGCATGTGAATTAAATCAGAGCGTCACAGTAAAGAGTCCAAATATATATGACCATGTAATATTTCAGTTTTTCTTTTTTTATATATATATTTGCACAAAAATATGCACATTCCTGTCTTTCTGTCAAATGGGATGCTGAGTGTACATTCATAACTTTTGCTTAGACTGCAAATGAAAATTACCTAAATGAATATGCTTTTAGTGTCATCCAGCATAAGGCTGCTCACTGTGTAATTTTATGTATTTGACCTTTTTGTGGAAGTGGAGATAATAGTTTTCTTTAATGGAACAAGTATATGGGGTTATGCTTGAGAAAGTAAAATAATAAAATAAATGAAACACCTCCGTGAACCTCTCTGTTGTACGTTGGTGTTTTTTCCACTTCAAATGTCATTGCCACTGTTTATTTTCTTTGATGTTTATGTTGAACTTTTCACACTCTGCTTCTTCTGTCCATGAAATGTGAATTATCCACAGTGGTTTAAAAAAAATCTGTGCATCAATTGGCATGTGTGAGTGTTAATGGACAAGCAAAGCCAAACAGGAATAAATATTGTCACTGTGATGCCTTTGATCCCTTTCAGTAAGTAATTATGGCACTTAATCAAACTGAGTAATGTATATCTGCAGAATAATTTGTAAAAAAACAACAAAAAAAGCCCCTTTTGGATCACTGAGCACTGAATGTCAACTTAATACTTGGATGAACGTCAAAATATAGAACTTCACTGTGAGAACTGTGTCAGACTTCTGAAGACATCTCTGAGCTTTAGGTTTTATCCAAGTCTTTAGCACTTAATGATTACTCGCAAAAAGCTTGGTTATTATTAAAAGGAATCCATAAAGTGTTATTTTTTTAACTCCCTACACACAAATTTGCAAAAGTAGAAAGCTACTGATAAAATAACTGGAACAGCACTTGGAAGAGTATGATAAGAATGCCAAAGTACAAATAGCAATGGCAGATATGGGCTGAAAAGTCACTTTAAGATTGACACACGTAAGTGGTACTTGCACGAGAATGGTGCCGTGTCAATTAAGGTGCACAGAGGACTACTGTCTGTCTGTGAGAAGCTCATTACCACCAAGGTCAGTTTCATCAGGGTCCCAAGCTGTCATTATTTTTATACTACAAGCCAGGCTGGAAATAAGGAGGGTCTTTGAGAATTCATCTGCAAACCTTAAGATTGGATGCAGGTGCTGAGTTACAAATACAAAAAGTTCATAAAAGAATATACAAAAAATTTCCGTTCATACTATTTCCAGATTTTACACAGCCACTCAAATCAAATGTTTTAATAAGATTTTTTTTTAGTTCAGAGCGAATAGCAGGTTCTTATTAAAATGGATATTATGGGGTTGTCTATTCCCAATATTATCGGTGAATCTTACAGTTAAAATGTAAGTAGTTTGATAACTACAGTACCCATTCTAGTTGCTCAAACTGTTAAACAACTGTTTCCTGAGGGGTGGGTGGATGAATACAAAATGGCAAACATAACAGACTGAATATTTATAAAATTGTTTAAACATTTTTATTTTAAATTGAAACAAATTATTTAAACTAAAAAGGATAATTATTTTAAAATAGAAACTGATAACTAATTTTATAACCAAAACCAAGAAACTAAATAGCACATGAATATCAATCAGTGTAGTGAAAATGCAGCATACTGGTATTTGTCGCCCAATGGCACAATAAAAATATGTCACATAGTTCTAAATTTATACAGATGTAAGGTGCAGTACATGAATCACCTACCGGCCGCAGCTTTGAAGTTGAGATAAGAAAAAGAAAAGACAAGAATAATTTTCTAAAACATTTTTATGAAAGTGTGTCTCTTGGAGAATCAGTTCTGCTTTCTCTATAAAACGCTGTGAAGGGGGTTGGTTTGGATGTCCATGATGGACCTCATTTCTTCCACTGCCTCAAACCTGTGAGGGAGTTTCTGAAAATAAATAATTGGAAAGATCCTGGATTGTCTTATTTATTCCTGTTCTTACTCATGAGTTTGTGGGGCCTTTTTTTTTCATTTAAGTACCAATAGCCCTCAACAAAATCAACTTCCTTTAACAAGATAACCAGAAATTTTAGGAAATGTTTCCTGAAATATTTTTGAGAAACTGACCACCAATTTTCAGCACCCCTTCTCTGTAGTGTCAGAGAGCAAAGCTGTTATGACTCAAGAGTTTGAAGTTTGAGTTGTGACAAGTAATAGGATTGATTAAATACCCTTTCTTCATTCAACTTCAAACACAAGAGTACAACTTTTTGATTGCCTTAATAAATCTGACTTGTAGGTGCTCAAACACACCATAGACAGTTATTTCAGCAATAGCAGTTTGTACTAAATGGAGCCATTCCCATTTCTCTCGTGATCTTGGAAAGCGCTGATAAAAAACATAAAGACCACCCCTGTGGCCTAACCCTCGCACTCCGCTCAACTGTCAAGAAATAAAAGACAAAGAGCCTCTTGTTACCTTGTCTAAGAGCATGGGTACAGCACAATATGTTTGCAACAGACAGACTCTTAAAAAAAGAAAGTCACCTCTCTGCATCTCTTTGCTCTGTTTGCTGTCTCTCTAAACTGTCATTCAACCTCCTTTCTTCCCATCGTGTTTGAACTGCTGTTGTCATTCTATGGATATTCCCCAACAGTCTGTGCCTACAGGCTGCCGTTCCACTTGTTTATCCCTTTCTCTTTCAATAAGCCATTGTGGGGGACAAATTCAAACTGCAGCTGACATTACAGCCAAATCTACTTTATTCCAGATTCTAACAGGCATGCAAGACTTTCTTGCTGTCTTAAATCAAAAAAGTACAGACACATAAACAGACACAGCCAAGTACCAGTAAACACAAAGTTATGCAAACTTAGTCATCAGGAAACATAGTAGTGGTAGAGTAAGTATCTTGTTTTACTCTATATATAAAGGCATATAATGCCTTTATGTCTTTATAGGCTAATTTTAGTTCATTTATTAAGTTTAAGTTATTTTGTAGTAAAACTATTATCATCTCCAGCCTATGTTTCTTTCATTTGGTCTCCAATTATTATTGACGTTGAAATTAGGATACTGATGTATTTTATGATGCCGGTTGTGTTTTTATCTTTCAGTTTATCAAAAAACAAAGATATGAGCAAAAAGTCTTGGTACATGTTGCAAGCTGGCATCAAAAGGGGCATTAATTTAGGGTAAATCCCAGAAAATGATACAAAAATCTGATACTACATGTACCATTAGGGGGTAGCTAAATCATATGTTGATACATTTTCTATAGAAATTCCTTCTTAAAACAAAACATAGAATAAAAGTTTAAGATGTTAGTGGCGTCTATTTAAAGTGTGCCTCAATTCCTAAACACATAGATATTGATGTACATAGTGAGTCTCTGTAGTTAATGTTTTATAATATATGGTGGCAAAAAAAAAACCCTACATTTTTGAGTATCAATTATTCATACCTCAAATTATTTCTAATGATTCCATTATTTTCTGGCACTCTTTTCCAATCCTGCTCCACAGGCATATTCCCAAATGTCACTCTGCTTTTAAATGAAACACCAATTGTTTTTCATGTTTATTCAGAATCTATGGGTCAGTAGCCTCCAACAATGTAATCTGCTGTTTCTTCCAAGGACAATTTGGGGGATATCATGAATAAAAATTATCTTTATAATATTAGAGTGAAAGGACCCATGGCAACTATGAATACCATTAAACCCCGATCACAGCCTGTTAGCATCACATTTCTATCTCCAGAGTGACAGTATAGTATCTGCATGAGCAACTCCAGAGGCTGGCTATTTACACATTCTTTGTCATTAGGTCTTTCATACACTGTTATCACTTTAGTTTATTTTTTTTATTATATCCTATTATAGCATTTGAATAACTTTAGGCATGTTATATGCACTTATTCCACAGAATGGATGCATCCTACTTCAATAGTATTTCAAAGAGAAATAATAAAAAAAATACAAATCAAGGGACTATCACTATGTCTTTTCTGTGAAACAAGCTGCATGGAGCAGGCACAGCAGTTTACCTGAATTCAATACCCTTGACCTAGAAAATGAAACTTCCCATTGGAATTGAGAAATTAGTGAAAGAAAATACAGTTAATTGTAGAAAAACATGTTAGGTGACCAAATATAGCATTTTCCTTGAACTTCAGGGTAACTTTAAGGGATTGCTCTACCTGTCTGGAATCTGTGTTTGTCTGGTGTTCTTCCATGGAGGGGCAGGTTTCTGTTTAAGGGCAGGGCTCAGAGCTGAGCAACTGATAGAACTGAAGTTGATAGAAGTTTTTATAATTTTTACATTAGTACTTTTAAAGGTTAATTTGTTAAAGTGTGTGAGACATAGCTAACCTTTCTTTAATCTTAAGGATGTTTTAGCAGATGATCATAATTCTCTTTAGGCTGAGATACTCCTTAGTCGTAAAACTTTCTCTATTTAGGTTATGTGCTCCCCCTTCATAGATCCCTAAGTTGTAAAACTGTCTGAGTTTAGAATATAGTTTCTGTGTTCTCCTATTCTTGTTATCAGCACCAGCTCTCCTTTTTTTTTTTGTTTTATTACGCCCCACATTCTTTTCACTCTTGCTTTGTTTGTGCTAATAAAACAACAAGCTTTGTTGCGGAGACTCAGAATGCATGGTGAACTGAACGGCTGGCAGGGGCCAGGCTGGCTTCGCCTGGGCTGGTTTCTGCCAGGTTGGCAGACTGTGCCTTCCACTTTTGCAAAAAACGCTTGATAAAAAAACCTATAAATGTTGTCTGTGGATCTCTTTTTATGTAGGTTGAGTAAATACCTATCAGCAGTGTGGTCATGCACACCTGTGCCAAATAAGCCCCTCAGCAGGTGCTTGAGGGGAGCTGGTTGTCAGTCAATCAATGTTAGTGTGTCAACAAGTGGTACCGCTTGTCATCTGAGTATTCCTAATGGTTTCTCCCAATGTTTTTCTTAGTTTATGCTGACCCTGCAACTCTGAAGGTTATCTCCCGAGTTCCCTCCTTTGTGACATTGCCTGAGTAAAATGTTCACACTTGTGCAATCACCGCTTGTATTACTTCCTTTATCACCATCAACCTCAAGGCTTCTCACTTGCTCAAGTCTACAAACCTAACTTGCACATCCTCTTACACTTCATCTTCTGTGCCACACTACACGGACCAACACCATGGATTTTACGAATTCTTTCCTGGTTTATATTAAGATCTTCAAAATATCTCATTCTGAAGTATTAATTATTACCATCTCGCTTCCTTTCCATCACAGTGATTCCACACAATCACCACCCCTTGTGGGCCAAGAGATCTTGATCATTTCATGTTTTACAATAGATCTGATATTCATCACCTGAGAATTTTCTCACAAACCATGATACTACATCCAACATCTCCAAGGACATGGGTAATAAAGATTCTCATCCCCTAAACATTATCCAAACATTTTTGCCTTGTGACATTAATTTTAGATCTCTCTCTTTGAATTCAAGATGCACTTTAGGAAATTTTACATGTTCTTGTTTATTTTACACTATTGCCTGGAAAACTCGAAATAAGATTTCATGGTCAGGTTTTTGATAAAACTCTTTTTACATGATCAACAATTTTTGTCACTGGCAGAAAGTCTTTCAACCTCCTCCAGATTCTGTGTTACACCCTGTTTACTGTCAAAGCACAGATCCGGCAGGTCCACACCTCAGATGGCCTGCTGTACAGATATGTGACGCTTACCTTTTATCATGAAAATAATGGTGCTTCGTTAGGTATGCTTAAAGGCATGTTCTCTCATGGATCCATTTTAGTGTTAATGTTCGCAGTTTGTTGTAGCACAATGCGAAGCTCAAGGTCATTCGTGGCAAATATTACCTTGACATTATCAAAAACACGGCGGGTGGAAGATGGAGAGGGAAAACCTGACTAAAACAACCTGGACATCAGACAAATTCTGGGTTTTGATTTGTGTCTCTACATATTTCCAAGTCCAAATAAGCAACATCATGTTCATAAGCAAGCATAAAAACTGTAACATTAAATTTGTCAAGGGACTTTAGAAAAAAAACATCCCAGAGTTCCTTATAATAAGCAGACTTGGATACTCTGCGAGTGATGTAGAATGACTCAAAATTTTACTTTATGCGATATTTTTTCAACGATGGGTAGTAATTGGCTGTACATGGCTTTTGATCCCCACATTTATCCCACCTGAGGTTGTCCAAACACTACAATTGAGCAAATACTGACAAGCAGAAACACACACTCACACCAAGAGCAGCAGGCTACTATCATTTACACCATCAGGGGAGCAATTGGGGGATTCGTTGACTTGCTCTAGGGCAGCTCAGCAAGAATGGAGAATGGAGCAGGACAGCACTCATTGCTCACTGCTCTGGTTCACAATTTCCTCTGTCAGTTATGGAAGTAAACCAGCGACCTTCATGTCCCAGACTGCCTTTCTAGCCTCTACGCCACAGATGTTCCTGTGCTGGTGTAACAATGGTTGTTGCAGTTATGGTAATACATAGGTTTTTGTTGTATTACACTGGTTTTGTCTTGTATTATAACAGGAAACTGATTTGATTTAAAGCCATGGCACTTTGGAAATACATAGAATTACTGTGAGCTTGTAAAAATAGATAGTAGGAAGTAAATTTTGTTGGTTTCATTCTGAAGTCACTTTAAAAATATGTTTCTTTTTCCTCAAAAAAAAATGTTCTGTCTTCATTTTAAGCTTAAATTCTGAGCTACCAAATCAGTTAAAAAAAGCTTTTGTGTATTTTCATGATTAAGATTTATTTAAAGCATCAACACATACAAGTACAAACAGTGTATTTATGTTTACACAGGGTGAACTGAAAATAAAGCATAGTTGTAAAAATACTGTTGAATAAAAACAAATTTAATACTACTACAAAACAAGCTGACAGGTTAGCCAGTAAGAACTAACTATTCTTCTCAATAAGCTCATTATAGAGTAACATGAGAATACCAAATTTTCTCTTTCTTCAAGAGTAAAAAGTCATCCGTGTTTTTAAACTTTTTTTTTTCTTTAAATCTTTATTTTTGCCAAGATGAAAAAAGCTATTTTTTGAGATACGTTGAGATTTTAAATCTCTCTCTCTAGGGAGTCCTGGCCAAGAGGCAGGACTCTTGGCTGGGCTGAAGTCAAACAGTAAACGCATGGTAACATGGTTGCAGTATGTTCATCTGCACACACATATTCTTCAGTCCACAAAACACATTATACCTGCCTCTTGTGAAACATCTCCTGCCACAGTTTATGTCAGCAATTGATTGGGTTTTTAGCAGTCATGCAGACAAAAAGTTTAACACTTAATTGTGCACAGATGATCTTCAACTCAATGATTCTTCCATGTTTGTTTTATGGAGCTACTGTCTGGTCGCAGGCTTTACAATCAGGCCTTTATACCAAAAGCCAATCAGATTGTATAACTGTAAAATTGTACCTAACTTTACTATTGTAGAAGTGTTCAATTTTATAAATGAGAATTTCTAAAAATTGATTTTCGAATGTCTAGAAGGACTTGCAACAATTTCTGTATCAATTGGATACAGAAACTGCAGGGCTAAAACATATTTACAAGAGCAGCATTAGCAAATTTAAGGATCTTTTTCATAAAATTGATTTTCCTCAAAGTACTTTCTATGTGAAAGGACCCATAATTTAGAACTCACTCCCTGTCAATTTATAGTCTGTGACCAGATTCAGTTATGTTGAAAAAGAAAAACCAGACTGTCAAAAACTGCACTGCATTCATGCTCAATGTGTGTGACTGTGTGTTACTCTGTTTATGTTGTTTATATGATTTTTGTTTTACTTTTTTATTAACATTCCCCTTCCTAGTAGTAGCTTAGTACTGTTTATATAGATTTTTTATGTTATATGGTGTAATGTACAGGTCTCTCTTGTAAATGAGGCAATGAGCCTCAAGATATTTTCCTGCATAAAGTGCAGCATAATAGCTTACACTATAAGCACCATGAGGCAGGCAAGAGGCTTATGCTTTATTTCTCTATCATTGTATGTCTTTCTCTATCAACTAAACTTACGTAAAATACCCATGTTGAATACACTTAAGGTGAAACTGATGTTTCTCATAATTCTCCGGCTGGTCAATTAGGAAGGCTGACACATATAAAGGATTGGACTTACTTTTTTGGTGCAGTCCCAATCTGTTTAAAATCATTCAGAATGTGCAATGAGTCCATCCACAATGTGCAGTGTCATCAGTATCGCTCCTTGTTTTGCACCATGAAGGAAATACTGAAACTTGATTGAAGTGTATTCGTACAAGCTTGGCAGGTGTAAAAGAAACTTCAGCTAAATTCAAACTAAGAAAAATTACAGATTGTTGGCTAATGAAACATTCTGCAATAAATACTATTCAGCTGAATGTAATTTTAAACGTCTTTGGTTGTTCGATTTCTTTATAGGGTACGTTGCATTATTTGTTGAAAATATGAAAATGTTCAGCCCAAATGTAATTTTGCATGTACTTTTTTAAGCAAAGCTCTCTGTACGCTCAGTATGATTTTTATGTGTTTTCCTTTGAATTTCAAGGGGTGTGTGTTGCCGGATACGTTAATATTTGACCATTATAAATGATGCATAATCCTGATTTCAAACCAACGAGCACTTACTTGCTTGTTTTTGATTGTTTTGTTTCTCAGTTTAAAATCCCTCATTACATCTGGCATACAGCGCACAGTATTTCTAAATGTGTGTGTATTTGCACACTGAGAAACTTCGGGCCATGGCTTCGGGCCCAGACCTGGGAATCTTCTGCCAGACCACCAGCCAAAATAGAGATCCCTGATTTCTAGAGAGGTTTTGGAATGAATTGAGAACTCCAGAACCAGTGGGGCCAATAGAGGAGATAAGCTGGGGTATTATGGGTTAGCTGAGCGGCCCAAGATATCCTAGAGGAATTATAAACTCAGAATGTTTATGTGTGATCACGAATACATATGTCTGTGTGTATGCTTCTGTGTTGACTTATTTTTGAAGCCAGTGTGACCATTTTCAGGTTTAGTTGCAGTCTTGTGTGACCTGAGGCATACTTTTGCTTGAAGCAAGAAATGCTAAAAGAAGTGAAGAAAGAGAGGCCCGTGGTGTGGCTTGCCATAAAAAGCCAGATTTTTGGCACTTGAGTTACCTTTTCTCACTGCACCATGTCAGCCTTGTTGTCACGGGATTTAATCAGTGTTTAGCACCATCACCCCTCATATATTCAACAACCTACATAAGACATTCTCACTTATGCCTACACAAACAGGATCCCACACTTTCTTAAAAAAAGTCTTATACAATATAGACTAGCTTTTTAGACTGACTTAACATACATCACTGTATCCCAAAATTAGTAATTGTCTGAAAACTTGAAAAGAGAAATTCTTCACATTTAAAGGACTATACAGAAAATTTAGTTCACAAGTCATTACCTGTTAGAACACATTTTTCTCTGTCGTTCTTTGATAACATAGATTCTCCAAAGACTGTCTCAATCAGCTTGTATTTTGTGACTTAATTTCCAGAAGTTAGTGATGTGAAGAATGCGAGCACAGTCTAGTGAAATGTATTGCAGTAAAGTGTGCATCCCACCATCCTTTCTGACACTCAACATGATCAGAGGACTGGGGTAATTCAATTTGACTGAGATCACTTAGTGTATAATGACATCAAAGACATGAGCTTACTCCCGTACTTGTTCCATCTCCCTCAAGAGTTGGTTTGTAATCATATTTTCAAGCATTTTGCCATCAAAATCACAGCTCTTTAGTAAGTAAAGAAACACGGCAGGGAGACACGAAAGATTAAAATTCTTTGGCCAAAAAAGCCTTAGACAGCGAATGCAAAACTGTTTTAGGAAACAGAACCATGTTTTTGTTGTAAAATTAATAGCAAAATTTTAAAAACTGTTGAGCGAGTTATTGTGGTTGGTTGAGGGTAAATACTTCTTATGCATTATAGTTACCAAAGACATGATTGTTGTGCTTGTTTATTCATCTCAGACGTAAACAGTTTCGTTCTCCCACTCTAATAGTCACACCTACATTTCCAAGCCCAGATTTTTGAGATGCCCAAAAAAACAATTGACATAAAAATCAAAATTCTTTTTTTTGATACCATTTACAAATTATTCAAAATGTCCCAAAATCAATTTTAAAAAATTAAACAAATCTTCTGTATATCAGCCTGTATGTGACATCAAAACGTGTAACTTTCCAATCAAAAAGCACCAAACAAGGAAAGAACTACAAAAATGAGAAATTCAATTGGATCTGTCTTTGCTGAAGGCAAACATATGGGCTCATTATGTACTTTACCAAGTACTCAGGAAGAGCAAACTTGTCATGAGCTTCATAATGTGAAAGGTTCACAAAATTAAGATATAGCTCTTGGAAAACAGTGCAAATGCAGAGTCAATAAACATCAGTACAAAACTGTGATGTGTGTTTGCTCAGAAATTTGTAATCGTGTTATATAGACAAATGCACCACCAATACAGCAATTTTATTTTTTTTTGTATCTGCATGCAACATGAATGCCGAATGTTTCTCCGACATGGTGAAGAATTCTGTAAATATTTTATGATTCTTCTGTAAGTAACTACAAACATTGTCAAATGGCTAAAAACCTCAAGATGGAAATTGCAACACTATTGTCATGGGGGAAGATGTCTTTTTCACAAATCAGGGTATGCAGAGAAGGAGTAGTTACAAGAGTGGATTAATTTTTAAAATGTAACAAATGTGACATATTAATGTCTCCATTTGTCCAAAGCACACTGACCTGGCCAGAGCCCTGTAGTGCATAAAGGTCTTCGGAGAGGTTGAGTTCTGGTTATGTTTTCATCAAATACTTGCAACAAAGACCGCCAAAAGGAAGATATTGGATAACCACATCAGGAAGATCAGATCTTTTCCTGGGATAGCCCTGTGACTCAGAGCACGTGGCGGGAGACAAAAGGATGTTTGCCAAGCTATCATCTCTCCTGGCAAATGTCTGTCACCCCATGCATGACACAGTGATTAGACAGGAACGCTGCTCCTGTGGCAGATTGCTATTCCCTATGTGCAGGAAGGAGTGTTATAATAAATTCTTTTACCCAGGAGCTGTCAGAGACCAAATTCAACATAGCTCCCATTAAAATGCCTAAATAACTAAGGAAGCATGAACAGAAACAGTGTAGATTGTTTATTTCGGAAGTTAAACATGTCATGCCAACAACTATCCAACTGTTATAAGCATGTTACTTTGTTGAGGAGGTATGTATACGCACTACTGTTGAAAGACCAAGATAGAAAGGTGCTTTAAACTGGACATTGAAAATCATCAGTTCAATTTACTAAAGCCAATTTACTAAAAAAGAGATAATATTGTTTAGGAACAAGAGAGAAATAGTTTATGCTGCAGCTCTGGTCTTCCATCACTATGAAAGCACAAAATAGCCCCAGACCATTGATTTCCACTCCTTTTATCCATTTAGACAAGCTACGCCCTCTAGAGGGCATTCTCCTGTGATGTCATTTCTGTACCCTGACTTGTATATATGTGCTTGAGGATGCAAGCAGCTAAAAGAGACAGAGGAAAACACAGATGCATTTATCCATAACATAAACCAGATACATTATCACACCCTTATGCAAATGTTTTCTCAATTTTTGTTTTCTAAAGAAGGGAGCAAATATCATTGCAATAAGTCAAACAAACACACACATTCCACTAAAAACACATATGGTAGTATCTGAGATAAGATAATGTTTTGAGTCTTAAATCGCTACTGATAAAACCTTAAACATAACACGATAGTGTTATGGTTACCATATTGCAACTAATGCATTACAAACATTTTCACATGCATTATCTGTTAGAACTATTTTTTTATTTATTTGTTTATATTATTATGAAACAATCCTGGTAGTTTTTCTGTACAGACAAGCAAGTTATTTTTCCTCATTCCAAAGAGAAAAAAAAACATGGTGTGTGCTGAACTAGATACACAGGATAAAATCAGATCACAATGGCCTTGATGTCTAACTCAGGGATTTAGTGAAGAGAACCAAGGGACAGGATAAGAGAGGCCACTGACAGCTTGTACCCTTGATGGCCAAATCCCAACCCCTGTTGTCCTTCCAAGTTAGGGAGAATTTCCAGCTGACAGACACTGTGCTGTGTATTTGCCATGTCTGGCACACAGATTGTTGTATCCTTGTAATCCTTCAGCTATTTATACAAATCTTATTTTTTATGGTTAAACTCTTAAAAAAATGACTTTCGGTAATACTCTTTTTTTTTGTACTTTGTTGAACTGCTTTGAGTCATTTTAATTTCTTCTCAGGGACATGCTCTGTCTTTTTTGTATGAAGCTATGCCAAGTATTGCAGAAATTTGATTCCTTAAAACATTTATTTTAAATTTCAAATGTCTTTATTTTTAACTGACTTAGTAGAGTTTGGGTTATTAGTGCAGCCCACTGTTGCATACATAGTACACTAAATAAGAACATATATATTTTATTAATGTTTCACTCCACTTTCATCCATTATTGCATCCTCCACTTGACAAATCTACTTCAACCTGCAAATCCACTTTGAGCCTCTCTACTTTGACCAGTCATGAGGTTCACGAGCCCGATGTTTTTAAATAAACAAAATCCAAATCACTGATCATTTTCTCAGTTGGAGTCAAACAAACAATGATGGTTTGTCAAACTTCTTTGCTAGCTCATCTTGTTGTTGTTTGTTCCTAATTTCATGTAGACATGACAACAAATGAATAACTTTGTACCTATAGTTCTCCTATGACTGAACCTGATTTTAAGCAGTGGAATATTTCTGGACACTCATGTTTGTAATACATACATTACAGATATAACCAGAAAGAGTAAATATACCTCTCACTTACAATGAACAACATTTCATCAAGCACACCCATGGTTGTAGCAAGACAATGGCGGCTGAGAAACTGAAGTAAGCCACTCAGTCCATGCTGGTCCAGATTTTCTCTAGGAAGCAAAGTGTAGAACAAGGGACTGACTTTTAGCAGGACGATTTACTGCGAAACTAAAATGTTTAAAATGCTAAATAAGATAGCAAAACTTTTTATCATTTTTTTTTGACAAAAATCAATGTTTTAAAATTTATTGGAGATATGAAAATGGTTTAAGTGTAGTTTTTGACATTTCTCAACCTGAAATTAAAGTAGAATGTTGATAATGATGTAGATCAATTCTGCAAACCCCCTTCACCCAAGATATGTTTCCTGTTTGCTTACAATCCGAGGGTACTATTTTAATTACAATAACAACTATTCTCTATGGGTTCCATCGCAACAATGCTATAAAACTTTATTGACTGTCATTAAAAGCTTTTTTCTTTTTTTCATTCTGATGCCTTATTTGGGTCATTATGGAGGGGTCCAAAAGGCCTCATTAAGCCATCAAGTATTCTTGTGTGGGTGTGATGGGGTTTTCTCATGTGGCTTAGCAGTTTCAAAATCTGTGCTTCTGGATTTGGGAGAGCTGTACTGTGTTCACTTTCAGATGAAGCACTGGCCAAAATCTCCACATTCTCTACAGTAGGGATTTACGGTCCATCTGTGACCACACAGTGCTATAAGTGTCTCTTGATCCATAGCTCTTTGGACTCCAAGTTTCATTGATGTTCTATTTATTATTATTATTATTATTATTATTATTATTATTATTATTATTATTATTATTATTATTATTATTATTATTTTATTTGCTCACATATTGGCGTTTTTGTTTATTATTTGTATTAATTAATTTATTCTAATAGTTTGTTGTTTCAATATATTATTTGGATAAGTGTTCCTTTTTGTTTACTGTTCATATTTGTTTCAAATTCTCCCCCTCCATAGTCTCTGTTTCTTCTGCTTTGTTTAGTTTCCTTCCTGCCTTTCTTCTGCCAGCCAGCCTGCTTTTCAGCACAGCTGCTCTCAGTCAGCTCATTTTCCTGTGTCTCCACTTTAACTCAGCTGCTTTCCATTCGCATCTGGTTAGTTACTCTGGTTTTTTGCCACTCATTCCTTGGACTGTGATTGATATTGTTGTTCACTAGTTCCTCGTCTGTTTTGATTTTTGCTTCATGTTTTTGTCCTCAGGTTGTTCTTCATGTGTAAGTTTCTTTGTTATCACTTAAAAAAGTTTATTGAATTTCTTTGGAGTCAATTCACAAAAGAAAAATCAGACGCTTTTACTGAGCAGAAAAGATGATATAGAGTGCTATGTGTTAATTATGAATATGAAATATGGAGTTTAGCTTGTGCTTATTATTTGGGGAACTGTAACTGCACATTATGTGGATTCTATTGGAAAATGTAAATACAATTTAAACATTGGACTTCAGGAATCATACATCTCTTTGGAAAAGCATTATAATGGAACAATCAAAATAAAATGAAAAATCCAGAAGTTGTACAGGTCAGGGCTGAGGAAGAGGGCATTTAACATCTCTGCTGACCTCACACATGCTGGACAGAAACTGTTTAGACTTTAACTTTTAGGTCGGTGCAACAGAGTGCTTTTTTTCAAAACCCAGTCACCACAGGCAGTTCCTTCCCAAAGACATGTCTCTGATGAACACCGGAATAGTAAACTATTCTTCTGTGAAACAAAATAAGCATATTGCAATTAAAGTAATACTGGAAAGTTAATTTATGTCAGTAACTTAATCAGCAAATTAGACATATTTTTTAAAATTTATTATTCACAAATGAAAGTTTTTAAAACAATTTATTTCTATTATGTTTTTTTTTTATTTGCAGATAAAGGAAACATGACATTAAAAATTAGAATATTACATCAGTCCAAAGAATTTATATTTTAATACAGAAATGTGGGTTTAATAGTAAGTATGTTTCACCTCTGCTTAAAGGTTATTTTCAAGAGATAGTTTTAGTTTGACAAAAAAAAAACGAACCTCATCTGAACACATATTCTAATTTATTTAAAGACTGTATATGCTAAATATTTTTTTTTATTTTATGTACCCTAAATTTGCACATTTATATCTGTCCACGGTGGATTCAATAAACAATAGTCAAATTCCTTGTTTGTGTGCACAATTTTGACCTATAAATCTGATTCTCATCATGTTCATTGATGACAGGATTAATAGTTCAACCTCTACACAAGCAATCACATACCTGGTGCATTATGCATCAGACTTCATTTTCCCCTTGTAATGCAACAATAAACTTGAATAAAGAGGTGCAACCTGATTAAATAAATAATGTGCTCTAATTTTCTTCAGAGTCACATTGTAATATTCTGTGGTGCACTTGTAATTGGATCTGTGCTGGTGCTCTCTCTTCCACATTTTCCCTTTTCTGCTCAGAGCCATGTTCACCTACTAGATAATAGACTGATTGTTGTGCAATTCCTCTTGAATGCTAGCCTGACAAACCAAGTGTTGCATACCCTCTGGGCTGAAAGGTGAAATTGAACAAGTAACTAGAAGGAGAATGTGACCAAATTTGAATGTCTGACTTAACCATTTGTCATTAAAGTCCATTACAAGTTCATGAAACACTGCAGAATGTATTGTGTGATGACTTCAAAATGTATGCTGTCGATGTCAAAGACTCTAGACTTACTCGTGTCTTTCAAGACAAGGATTTTATACCATCTGTGCTAATGAGTGCTGTTATACTTTTCCTGCCCCTACTGAAAACACTTCAAACTGCTTTGAGATGATTGTCGGGCAGCAGATTCATTGGTTGACACTGTTTCCTGTTAATATTTATTCCATGGATAATGTGTATAGTTGCAACTGCACCAGCACCATGTTAATTTGCAAACGAGAAACCGTGTTTTTGGCCGTCTCCAAAGCAACATATGTGAATAAATCTCAACATACAAGTAGACTAGCTCATTCTATTGAGTTTGAAAAGCTCATATTATTGAAGTTTCTTCAAATAACTTTAGATGTTTGCAGTCCAGTGGCTCTGAAGAAACCTCTGAGTGACAACTCTCCTGTTGTGTTACTGTCTGGTACAGGGGTGCCCAAACTTGGTGCTCAGTGGGCGGCATCCTGCATGTTTTAGTTGTCTCCCTGGTTTAATGCTACCGGATCAAATGATGGCTCGTCAGAAGGCATAAGAAGAACACTGACATGCTGAAAAGGTTGTTACTACCACCAGGGAAAGAACTAAAAGAACTAAAACGTGCAAGATACCGGCCCTCGAGGACCAACTGGTCTGGTGACAGGTGTGATCAGGACTGTCCATTATGTACTTTATTTCATGTTATATTCTTCTATAGACAATTATCTGCATATGCTCCAGAAGGAATCCACTAAAAACAATCTTGTTCATCAGCTTGTTGAGAAGAAAAAACATTTTTTCGGAACTGACATGTAATACATCTGCAACACCTTGCTCCAAACCCTGGAGGACCTATGCTTGCTCAAGAAATACAGTCCATTCTTGTAAACATCATCTCATTGCTGTTCCATCTCCAGTCTAGTTTCTTGTCCATGCGGACATGGAGGCATTTATTCTCCACCACCACTTCCGCTTCTTAGTGTCACAAAGTGGCTCACCATGTCTCAGTATTCAGGCTCTTCTCCCTCTGATTCACACAATATTGGCGGATTCATCAGTTTATTTTTGGAGTACAAAATACAAAAAAGAAATTTACTTATTACACTGGTAGCACGTCTGCTTTTAACACTTACCAGATGAGATGTCTCAGTGAATCAATAGATTCTATTGTAACAGCTTGCACAAGCAAACATGTCAGTCGACAACATACTGCAGAGATTTATTTCTCTAATAATGAATTAGAGTCAAACAAATAGACATGACTGGAAACGACACAGATGATCATTTCATTCTGTGCTATACCTTTACATTATTTATCCCAGTAAAAGTGTACATTTTGTTTTGTCATTTTGAGGTCATGCCAAAGTCTAACCACTTGTAATCCAATTTTATAGTTAACAGTTGTAATGATGCCAGCAGCACATGTAGTTTTCTTCAAAGTGGATTATGTTACATCAATAAATGAAATGAAAATGTTGAGTTCTAAAAAATGTACTTGGCTATTAATTTCAATAGCATCAATGCTCCCTCTACACCCAATTGAGGTGAAGTTATAGAAGTAGTTCCAAGTGAATGTTTTAAAATGTCAGTCAAAAAATAGTGTTACGCAATAAGTGAAATTACTCAGTATTAATTGAAAATACAGTAAGACAACGATTGTGAGGTCCAACATATACGTTATTGTTTTCACATTACATCAAAGTTATTCTTTTAAATTACATTTTAAAATGATCTTGAGGACTGCTCATATTGTGAATACACACATTTTGTCATTGCAAAAGCAAGACTCATCAAATCTTACAAGAACAAAACCATGCATGTCCTCTGTCAGTAATACTTCTTTACTGCAAATATTCTTTCACCACAACATGGGAAAAATAACATGTAACCAATAATTCTCCTGTGTGTCAATGATAATTAACATGATAAAACATGTTTCACAATGTAATTGCAATGTTGTACATTACATCCACTTGCTTCTCTTTTGCACTAATCATTTTCTTAAATGTTCCTTGAAACATAACTAATCAAATTTTGTAAATTATGTCACTTAATAGCTCCACTAATCCTTCCTCCCTTTTTAAGCTCAACACTGTCTTTACACTCTGAGCTCGCCTGGCCCCTTCCACCCTTTTTTCCTAAACTACTTGTTTGCTTCAGGTCTCTATAGTTCATACAGCTAATGTGACATTTATCTGTAATTAAACCCTTACATATTTTAATAGAAAATGATATCCCTTAAGGTCTTCCTGTCATTTGCATGGGCAGGTCTGATGCTAATCGTATCCTTGAAAAACATTCTCGATGACACAGGCTATCATCCCAAATTACCAGGCACAAAATCTCTATCAGGAGACTGACCTTCCGGAGCCCTGCTGTAACCTGGGCGGCATATGTGAAGGGAGTGTTCTGCATACATGTGTTATTTTTTTAATGCTAATTTTATAATGCTTGTATTTGATATACAGGTGCATCTCAATAAGTTAGAATCACTAAATGTTTTTCAGTAGTCCAGCATAAAGCGAAGGGTTGTGATCATGGGTGAACAAATAAAACACAAAAATCCATTTCTATTGACGCAATCCTACACAAGAATTATAAATAAGATTAAATTAAGACTGTCATCCTACTGAATAGTACAGTATGTGCAGCACATGTTTAAGGATGACCTTAATGGGATTGCATAGATAACATCTAATAAAGTTTACAATATGGCAACAAATTCTTATATAATTGTATATAATTTGAAAATATTTTTACTGGCCAGTTGCACAAACATGCACATCAACATATAATTTGTTTGTTCCATTTTCTTTATGTTTTCTGAAAATTAAAACTTCTGTAGTTTATTGCATCACATTTCATATAAATAAAGTTCATGCTGGATTATTAAAACTATTCCTGAACTAGTAAATCTTTTTTTCCCTTTTCTTTACAGAAACCTCTTTATATGTATGCCTCCATTAATTTTATTTATGTATTTTATATTTTCAACAAAGTGCTATATATCCATCCTGTTTTCTATCTATCTTCTTCCTCATCAGGGAAACTCTTTGCTCAGGAACGAGATTAGATGAGTAGGTTGTTGAGTGCGGCAGATTGGGAGTAAAATGTGAGACAAAGCAATTGCATTTCATATTGAATTGGGATTAAGGGACAACATGGACTCCCCTGCACACCTCGCATCCTTTGGACTTCCTGCAGTGACTGCTGAAAGCCAGAAGACAGCAGAAAGGCCATATCAGTTATACCGATAACCTCATAAGTTACAGAGCATGTTTTGTATATTTGGTTGTTTCTTTTCATTTATCAGTGAAACCTTTTATTTTTTATTTTATGTCACTCAACTGCTTTAAAAATCTGTTTTACTCTTCCAAAAACACCTCTGCCAAAAACTTTTCTAAACCTCCATAGACACAGAAAACGATGTAAACTTTGTTGCACACTCAG
The DNA here is from genome assembly GCF_027474105.1 of Poeciliopsis prolifica. Classification (NCBI taxonomy): domain Eukaryota; kingdom Metazoa; phylum Chordata; class Actinopteri; order Cyprinodontiformes; family Poeciliidae; genus Poeciliopsis; species Poeciliopsis prolifica. Next base: position 13,679,080 of record NW_026562376.1, on the reverse strand, counting down.
ATTGTAATTTTCTCTTTAATACAACTTTGCCACATGTTTGATTTTCTCCACTTTAGAAAACCTCATACCTTTGGATCTAAAAGAGGAAAACAAAGTTGGATTTTACAAATAAACCAGAAGTGAACATCTACATAAAAGATACCAGTGTGTTCTTATTTCATTTGAAATTAATCATTGCCTATTTAAATCAAAGCATAAATAATGTTTTTTTTTTTTTTTTGTCACGTGAATTGATTTGCATGGTTTCTCATTGATATAGAGAACCTCATAGTGCTCCCCAATGTGTTCTCTTTCCAAGCATCTGTTAGATTTGTGTAGTTGTAAGGTTTGTTTCCTATCATTTAGCAGTATAGCTTCTCGCTCATCTAGAAAAAGGACAACACATGGTTTGGAAGACATTGCCTCAAGTAATTTTCATGCAGATGTTAATTTTGTCATTGGGCACCAAAACGAAAGCCATTTCAATGCCACTGAAAACACAGTCTGTTCTTCATATTGAGGGTCACCACACATATAAAACCATTTGTGGTGACATGACCCTCTTAGTAAAACTTCACACTGTTCACTCTTACCCTTTCTATACTAAATGTTTCCACAGCTTTAGTTTTTCAGGGAGAAAAAAATGTAGGACGGGATGTTCGACCTCTATTGCACTGCAAGAACTCCAGTTGAGTTTCCTGCAGCACATTGTATTTGTGTTTAGACTCTTTGGATCACAAATGTCACAGGTCGTGAGAAACTGACACAGAAAGAAATATGAAAACCTTTGTCATTATGTCGTCACATCAGAACTTACATATTTTCTCCAGTTTACATAGAATGTACATGATTGATCCACAGCAACTTGTTAGGCCAGCTAAGTGCTCTGGAGTCAGATGTACTGAGAAAGACCATTTATCATAATTCTTTGAAGACTTGGATAAGTATCACTGACAAAAAAAAAAAAATGATTACCCCATCCTTATAAATATCTCATTCAGTAAATCCTCTAAACGAGTGTTTGATTAGATTTTTTTCTGAATCGTTTGCTGATTTCCATTAATGACAAAAAGTATTTGCTTAAATTTGTGATTTACATTTTTCAGCCTCATGCATGTTGCTAAACTCAATATCTTTATCCTAATAACTCAGAATAAGAAATAGAAAAAGGTTGAGAGTAACTGAGTTTCTATCTCTACTTTAAATCATTGCCACAAACAATTGGTATGTTCAATTACAAACAGAAAGTCACCCATTGTCCCAGCTCTGATCCTCTCTCATGGTAATTATTTTGTATTCTTCATTTAGATTAGTTCACCTGTTCCTTGATACCTGGCTATGGCCAGTTCAAGAAACTACTCACATTTCTTTTGAAGATTCTGGAAAAGCTGGTGGCCTATGCAACAACTTTCAACATACAATTTGGAAATTACATCATAAACACATAAATAGAAGTCTCTCCTGTGCTGATGTGTTATGCTGTGCCATATTTTCTTAAAAAAGAAAAAATAAAATGCAAGAAACAACAGTTGTTGACTATAATGTATTCTTCTAATTAGAAACTGTGCACATTGCATGATTATGTATGCTTAATTTCCTTTTTGTAGTTATTTATCTTGAACTGGTCAGGGACAGCCAAAGGCCCGAGGTGGTCCAGGAGCAATGGAATGCTTTGATAGGTTGAGTCAACTCACTAAACTAGAAAGAATTGGTTCAACTTAGTGTTTAGACACTTTGGCATGCATAGTGGCCTGAGAGCAGACCACCAACTGTGAGTAATGAAAATCTGCTCGGCTGCCTAAGCCACAGCTACATGGAAACACTTTTCCATCACTCCTGACTCTGATCCTCTCTCTCCTCTCAGAGGTCTTGTTGACCTTATTATAAACATTTTGACCTTTTCACTTGCTGGCTTCTCCGGTTATGGACAAGGGCACATTACAGGTAAGTGATCAGTTGAACAGAATGGCTGACAAGGCCTCAGATGGACAGGACAGTGGGTGGTAGAGTGTAGTGTGTGGGGTTTTGGGCTTAAAAGGCTTTTGAATGTCAGAGATGAGGGCATCAACAAGGAAAAAAAGTTGGAAATACAGATGAGTCCAGGCACCCCTGCATGCTGTTCTGTGTCCAGATGACCCTTCTCACTTCTTCACAGCAGAAGGTTGGGCCTGCCAGCAACTCAGTCCATCATGCTGACTCCAGCAGCAGAGCAACATCTGTTCATTAGCCTTGACAGATGAAAGAGAGCCCCGAGAAGATGAAGAAAAACAGATGAGTACAAACCCAACATCATATATCCACCCTACATTTGTGTGGACCTCACATTAAGGCGGTTGCCTGGGTGTGCTTCAATTCTCATGTACATTTGAGCTGCACTGCAGACGGCGAAGATCTGTAGTGAGGAAAGGAATTGTGAGTGGTAATTGAGGGGTTTGCTTCATCCGTCACGCTTCTTTCAGCTCTATTGTGCTTTGTTGAAGGTCTTTCTCTCCATTACATTGTTTTTTTTTCTTTGCCTCAATCTCTGAAATGTCACAGAACTATGAGTGCAATGCATTCACATGGATGAGAACCAATAAATAAAGTAGCATACATTAACCTCCCCCACTCCTCCGCCAACAAACTCTTCCTTACAACATGCACCCAGGTGTTTGCATTTGACAAAAAGAAGGAACAGCAAGCATCCACTGAACCAGATGTGCTTCAGTGAATATACTGTAATTATTTGAATTTCAAAACAAAGCACAGCATACAAATGGCAATTGACAAATACACTAAAACAACAACAACAAAACAGTCAGATTCAACCACAAATGCTGCAGCTGATCGTCTTCTTGTAAGCACATTTAAGATGCTTGTAAACTAGGCACATATCAGGATACAATCATTAAAATTAGCAGAGAGAGGAAGAATTGTATATTTTATCACCCCAGGAAGCAGGTCACGTTGCCCCCGTCTTTGACAAATATTGTGGCTATTAAGATGTATTAGTCAGCAAGCACAGGACTGAGACAGCAAAGAAAATTAAGTCATCACTGTAGCTACCTGAAGTTCAGACACAAAACTGAGTCCACTCCTGTCCTCTCCTTATCTCTCCCTTTCCAGCAGTGCTGGTGGGTGTATGCCTTGTTTGCCAGACAAGCTATTTCTGCAGAAGACAGGTGTAGCAACATATTTTGTGTTCTGCATGCATGCTTGGCATTTGTTAGGGATTGATAAGAATTTATCTCAAAAGGAGCAAAATAAAGTCATGAGCTGAATCAAACACAATAACATTTTTAAGAATTTAATATTGAATTATCTTACATTTAGTCAGACTACTACTACTAATAATAATATATAAGGTAGGGCAACTGTGATCACTTTTAGGTTGTACATAAATATCTATTAATTAGATTCAGTGCAATCAATTTTTTGGGTCTGTGTACTGATTGTTCAATATGCATTTATTTATTTTTAATTAAGAATCAAACATTTAAAAAGGATTTCATTTTCAGTTTATTTTCACATTAGATTAAAACAATTCGTAGATGCATTTAACATTTGTGATAATATTTAGTATGCACATTGTGCATACTTTTATTGGGATTTTCATTTGTATTTTGAGCTTTACAAGTATTTTTGCAAAAGTGAATAAAAATGTAACATTGTATATTCCCGAAAAATAGACTGGTTTGGTAAAGAAAGTCAGTGAGAACTGAACAAAGCTTCTGCCATCTTCTAATATGTGAAAAATTATATTAATTTTAATCAATGCAGTTCATGTCTTGTTTTGCTTTTATTTTACTGTTTTATAAATAAAACATATTTATTTTTGGATAAAAAATTAGGATTCATTACTAGTTTATTGTTATTTCAGAAGAAGCTAATAATTGGTTTCAACAAATAAGCAATTTCCCCTTGGGGATCAATAAAGTAAATTCTATTGTACTTACAAATGAAGAAAGAAAGATAAAAACTCCAAATGAAGTTTCGATTGGACATTCTTGAATTTGACAGTCAGTTATTGCTACATTCAAAATAATGACAGAAAGTGTCACAATACCAAATCAGCAATGTCAGATTTTACCAAGCAAAATGAATTGCATCACTTTCCTTCCCCCTTCAATGCCTGTTCCTGCAATATGTACATTGGGTGCGCAGGTATTATCTCATGGGGAAAGTGTGCTGCCAAGCACACACATTGCCAAGGACAGCTGAGAGCCAAACTATTTAGATCAAAGCTACTGAGGATACAAAGCCCTGCAGCACAGAATGACTGACAAAGTTCCTTCATTGGTGCTAGATCAGCTTGGCATGTTTGTACATTTAATTTTGTCATACTCCATTGTGACAGGTCTCGCTGTCAGCGATGCTATGAGGAGAGAACAATGGGTCAAAGGTGTAAAAGCTTGAGTTGGAGCATGGAATCGCAGATGTGCGTTTGATTTAAATGAAAAGAACACATTGTAGTACCTTTCCCTTTTCCCTTAAACTGTCAGCCATGTAGCACAGAGTGTCATTCTTGAATATGTGGCCCCGATAAAGCAACGAAGTCCATGCTCTGCAGTGGATGCAGGAGCTAACAGAGCTCTCAAAACAGGGGTCCTGAGACACATTCAAGGATATGAATATTTCTTTGGCTTAACTGTCAGTGCATATTTAAAGAAGAAGAAAATATTGTTTGCAGCTTTTTGTGGTCTGCATTCTGTTACCTCTAAATACAATCCAGTATTGTTTTCAGCTTCCAGAACTCATGTAATTAATCCAATTTCTTAATATTGTTACAACTGGCTTGTGGAGAGTGATGGTGAGGAGACATCCTTATCAGGCCCAAAAGATCAGCAATAAACTTGGGGAGAGGGGAAACAAGATTATGACTGTAAAACTGTAAAATAATAAATCCAAAGCATCACATATCTCACAGAGAACGGCTTCATATTCCAAATAAAAGAAAGTATGGCACAGCTGCAAAGCTAACAAGACATGCTGTGCAGTTACAGTGGAGTTTTAATCAGAGGGGGAGCCAAGAGGACAAAGGAAACCATGGAAGAGCAGTGGAGAACCACAACTCACAACCACAACATCTTGATGCGCAAAGTGGGTAGAGGCAGTGGGGGGCACACTGCCTCTACCCACCACAATCCACTAATTGTGCTTCTATTTTTAGCTTAATTCTTAACCACTTTTGCTGACATTGTAAATGTTTCATTCACTTAGCTTCACCTAAATTATTTTTCACAGGTAAACTCTAAAGAACTACTTTTTAACAATGGTGAACCAAAACTTCAACTCAGATGTTGAACTTTATTCAAATGAAATTTTTCGAAACTCCCATGTTTACACTCATGCTCATATTTTGAAGAAGTTGAAAAGTATGCAGCAATTATGTTACTACTTTTGATATTCTCTCTTATTTTTCTTAAATAACCTTTTTTAAAACAAGAACCATAGGTTCATTAAAGGGCATTAGAAAACATGTTTAAAGTTTAAACAGAAAAATCTCTGTGGAGAATACTAAAGTTTATGGTTGCTTTTGGTTGGAAGTGTGACATTTCTTCAGATGGTAATAATAGTTTGGAAGAGGTGGTGAAGATCAATTTTGTCAGAGATTAGCTGTCTCATAACATACTGTCAAGACGTTGTGACAGTTTTAACAAACATATAATTTGTTGATAATGATGAACAAACTGGTAAAATTACCAATATCTAGTAAAAGTCATCACAAAGAGAATATTTTTATTTATTTTTTTCCTGAAGAGATTTGTTGTGAAACAGGAATTCACATCTACTGCCACAGAGCTACAGAAGCACTATGAGGTTTGCAACAGTTGCCTTGGGGGGGAGACATCCCTTCAAACTGAATGTTGCAGTTCAGAGTGATGTTGATTTATGTTGCCCTTCTTGCCCTTTGTGACCCTACCTGTCCTCACCATCAGAATCCATTTGTGAGGTTTGTATCTAATACAAAGCGCCCGGCACCCAAATAATGTTTTTCACTGATATGAGTGTACAATTTGCAAGTTTGAGATAACATATTTTATAACATTGTTTTGTAAAATTAATTGCGATTTTATATTACAGTTAAAGTTTTCATTATTTTTACTTGTCTTTGATTTACAACTTGAAGCCTACTTTCTGAAATTCTTTAATACTACTGATTTGTAAAAATTACCAGGTTATAAGAGCTAATTTAGGTAAAGTAAGCTACTGCTTTTCTGCCTAGTTACTCTTTATATGACCAAAACGTAGAAAGTTATTTTTTAACATAATAGATCACATGTTTCAAACTCAAGGACCCCAGGCCAAATTCTATTTATGTGACCCTCAAAACTCTAGTGGGCGACATATATATAACTTCACGTTACAATTGCGCTTAAATATTATTTTGTCAGTCAAATCAAAACAGTTTTTATTTATTTTACATTCATCAATGTAAAAATATGTTCAATATTAATTTATGCATTTTCAGAAATACTCATTGAATACAGAGAAAACGATATTTTAACAGCTTAAAGGTATTTTTATCAATACATTCTTTTACAACTGGTTGTCAGAGGATATTCATGATGTTAATGTTGTCTGGCAGTTTGACATTCCTGTCACTGCAATCACTGCAGTAATTAAATTAAGACTGGTCCAATACTGAGTTGAATTTTGTAGTTTTTCAGATAACTGTTTTTTTTTCAACTTTTAAGGATGACAACGCTCATACTTTATTTAGAGTACTTCTCAGAAAGTACTTTTCTGAGAAGTACTTTTGAAACTACCAACTTAGGTTAATAAAGATTTTCAACTAAGTTTAAATAAACAGCTGTGGGGTTTCCTTTTGATTATGGACTGATTGAACTGCATTCCCCAAGATTCATTGCATTGGAAACTGAGTTCCTATCTATCCACAGAAAAGAACTTTGACAATAAAACCCACAGCTGGACAGAAAGAAATTTTGGGCTTTTGGGGTTTGGTTCCCACAGACACACCACTTGTTCCTCTAACCTGCTGGCCAGGAAAGTGGACTTTTGAAAAACCTCCAAAGTGTCACCTGGAAAAATTTTATTTATCTGATGTTGGATTAACCAGTTTTCTTATTTCTGGCTTGGTCAAAATTAAGACATGCAAAAATCTTCTGGACGGAGTGTGATGTTTTGCGTTTTTCTGTGTGCGTATTCTTGAGTTTCTATGTCTTTTGAGTCTCCGTGCTGTCCTGTCCTCCCCTTGATTGTTCCCAGGTGTGTCTCATTCCCTGATTAAACTGTATGTATTTAATGTCACCTGTGTCTCTGTGTTTTTTTTTTTTTTTTCGTTCATCTTGTCATTTCTGTCTTGCTGTCCAGATTTCTCACCAGTTGTTACCAGCAGATTAGCTTCAAGCTTTTCCTGTGCTGCCTGGATTTTGGACTTTTGCATTTCTTGAATCAACATTAAATCATCTTTTCATCTTTTCTACCTGGGTCTTCAGCATTTTTCTCACCACCTCTACTGCAATTTCTGACAGGCAGACTGCAGGAGCTCTGAAACAGATTCTGTAGCAGTTGACAAAAAGATGCCTTTGCCCTTTTTAAACTAACAGTACTGTAAAATTCTGTGTGACAATTTTATCAAACAGACATCTGTGAAATTGAACTATCAAGTCAGATGTATACTCTGTACTTGTTTAATTTCCCACTAAGGAACTTCTTCCTTATCCAGTAATAAATCCATCCTGTAGATCTGCTCACAGCAGCAGGCAAACAAACTTCAAGTGCTTTATCACTGCCCTCTGAGTTAGGTTATGTGGAGCAGAGTTACCACCTTGCCAGGAATGAAGGACAGAAAACAATATGCAACTATAAAGACTTGTATATGCTCAGAGTGAATACGGCACAGCTGGATGTTTTGACATTTCAAATGGTGTATGACTTCTGCCCTCATTTTTATTATTGGTTCTTTCACATCAGAAATATGCCATATTGAATGTTGTTTAAACAATTGTAAGAACTCTTTAAATTATTATAAATAAGGGAAAAATATTAGACTCCAATGGAATTCACCCTTAGCTAAACAAAAAGAAAACAATTGTTCTGTAATTAGAACAGCAAAGTAAGATCTTGGGGTGTTACAGTATGTTGTGGTAATTAACTTTCATGCTGGGACTTTGTTTCATGTTCTAAATCTGTTTAGTGTTTTGTGGCGTGTGTATGCCCTCCCAGCAGGTGGTCATGTGTCCTGCTTCTGTTATCTCAGTAGTTATTCATGGCAGCAGGTGCTCTCTCTGACATTTGTGGGGTGGGTCTTCATCCTTTGTCTTCAAAGCCCTGTGGGTGTGCAATAACCCTGACTTCAGTGCACCTGATTCCCTGTACAGCATATGCATTAGTCCATTAGTCTTCCACCTTCCCCATGGTATCAATGCACCAGTGCAGGACACTTATGCAAATGTTTAACGATTAGGATGCAGAGAGGTTTGGGATCTTCCTCTGCATTTTCATATGAAAGAAAGTTTCTGGAACAGCTATTTAACATCAGAGTGCTAAATTAATGTAATTTATCCTTTGATGTTTATGCTTAACATTCCTCTGAGGCAAAATGGGCAATGGAGGAAGAAGTGACTGTTAAGCTTTCCCTACCACCTCAGAAAATAAGATATGATCTAAGAAAACAGTGTTTTATATATATATATATATATATATATATATATATTATATATATATAATATATATATATATATATATATATCTGTCTTAAACTCACCCTTGTTTTTCCCAATTTCACCAGGGGCCAGTTTGAATGGAGGAGACTAAAAGTCAAGGTTGTCTGAGATGTGAAATGATAAGCTGTAAATATCAGTCTGCCAGGATGCGCCTCCTAAATAATAAGCAAGCTTAAGACAGAATTCAAACAACTGATCAACTTCGAACAGGTATCCCATCCTGCTGTGTAGAACAAGAATTGATTGTGCTAACTGAACACCATCCTGCTGTTATATTGAACACCTCTCTTTCAATTTTCTATTTAATTATACAAACTCAGAAGCATTCACATCACATCAGTTGGTCTAGTAGTTTTCTATTAACAAAATTATCAGTATATGCATGCAAGATTTACATAAGTGTATTCATAACAAACTGTCACAGTACATCCAGAAGAGGAAGAGCCTGAGTGTTATTGCTTTATTGTTGATATTGCTCAGGGTCACTCTTAGTTAATTTCAGTCGATAAAACAATATATATACAGCTGCACTGATTGTAGTTTTCTGACCGATAACCAGCATTTAACCTGACAATTCTGACTTTGACTGTTACAGATATTTCATTGTTTTTTTTTGTTTTTTTCATCAAAAATGTTGCTAAATATAGAAAGAAAGTCACTGAGTAGGCAAAGGTGGAGTCGCTACTGTTATATTCAAATTGTATGGCTGGTCTGCCTGTCGAACCTGTCTCGGGCCACAGCAACAGGGAACAGTGGTTTATTTTCAGATTTTAGCCGAGGTAGATGAGATCATTGGATAAGATCAGGAGCGCATGCAAGTATCAGCAGATATTTTGCTGACCGATTTATTGGTGCAACCCTTAATGTCTGAAGGACATTTGTACAAATGAAAAAACTGATGCAACATCCAATGTTGTTTTTTTTTTTTTTGTTGTTTTTATATCATACATCATATTTAATGCAAGAAGGAATGGTTCTTCTGAGAAGAATTACAAATGTTACACTTTTCTATTTCATGATAAAGAATCTAAAGTACTTCTGCTGAGATGAACTCACCTATTTCAAAACTGATTCTGAGTGAGAGAACCTGCTCTCAAGAGAATAAAAAAGTTAAGACGTGATGCCTTCCCTTCTTTCTAAAACTCATCCTGGTGTCTGGGTTTGAGGTCATTTTTTCCCCACAGTTCTCCTTTCAAAGGCATGTTAGAGAACAGATCTTACAGAACTGAGACTCAGTGTTGTCAGGGTTGTCATTGTTTGCTTTCATGTAGTAAAAGACACGCATGCTGAGTGAAGTCATTTTGACACTGGAGTCATATTAGTCAACTTCTGTACTCCAGATACTTTTCAGCCTATATTTTAATGCCTATTTCTTAAGCTGATTTTTCTTTCCATTTATAAAAAAAAAGTAACTTTTTTTTCCTGCAGTCATGAAAGTAGATATTCGTACTGTGCTGAACTACACCCTGTGTGTAAGTAATGGACTGCATTTATAGCACCCAAGGACATGTCAACCTGCAGTGGTGGAAGCTGGAATGAAACCAACAGCCTCCTAACTGTCAGACAATTATTTCTCTCTGAGCCCCAGGGATACACTACAAAATAAGAGACTAACACCTACATTCTGAAAGTGTTTATATATATATTTATAAGCTAGAAAATGTTTCTACAATGATTTTTGCAAAATAATTGTGAACAAAGCCTGTCTGTTGACCGTAGCTAAAACTTGAAGGGGATTACCTAATCACTCTTACTCTCATTACTTTTGAACAAATAACAAATAATATAAGGTCTTGATTTACCTGTTTATCTACATTTCAGGCTTCTTTTCATCACCAGGTATAGCCTCTCACAATGAGATACAAAATGCAAAAGGCTAAATATATTATACAAATAAATAAAAATAAACAACTGGGAAGATAAATGTTGGGGTCACAATGCTTTGACATTTTGCAACAAATGTCTCGGGATTAATGTTGAATTTTTCTTGATTAAATCGATGATCATGTGTTTTCTACTTGCCTGCCAAGCCTATTTTGAACCTTTATGAGCTTAAATTATGAAAGCTTTTCAAATTCCTGAAATCAGGAATTCCTAAGTCCAGAGCTGTTGTCCTGCTTGAACACATGTAAATCAAATGGCTACATTCTGTTATGAGTATTTGGTCTTTCAGCTCTGGAGAGGCCTGGTAACCAGCCGTTCATTTCAGGTATGCTGGGGAAAGAAGATCGATGCACTTAGAAGTTGCTGAATAGTAGCTCTTATCTCAAATAATATTTAATTATAAAATGATAAAGGAAAAAGAACATATTGTAACTCTTATCATTTTCCTGACATACTCAATTTGTCTTTTTGCTTTCAATGTCCCATTTATCTCCCTCGCTGATACAGCATCTTTACATTTTGTTTGTGCACCTTCTTTTCTTCGTACTCAGTTCTTCAATCCATGCCAGCTCCGCTGACATCCTACATTACTCTATCAGCAATAGTCGTTGCTGTTGGACTGATTCCCAGTACCGGACGTCCTCCAAGGGGAGAGTCTATATGTCACAGCAGATTAATGCCTTGCTCACTGACTGATCAACTCCCACTGCCCTGAAACCCAAGTGTACCATGGCATGACCCAAATAGAGAGGTGATGCTATTCCAAGTCATTGCCACTCAGGTGGTCCACAATGAAAACCACTGATCCATCCATTTAATCTTTGTTACACTGTCTGTGTAAAGTGGCAGGATGATTCTGTGTAAGGCTTTGACAGGTCTGTGAGTGGTGGGGTGCCAGGAGTGGAAGGTAATCAAACTAAGTGGCTCTATATGAAAAAAGAAAATGGTATGGTCACCTCTTGTTGGATTTAACTATAAGAGCAAAGCCGAAATTATGTCTTAAGTGAATGCATATGAGCAAATTCTTTAAAACGATATATTTAGCTATAGAGGTCTACGTCAAATTTATGGGCATGGCTGTCTCACAATATGAGCACTCTGAGCCCACATATTCAGAGCTATTGATACTAATGAATTTTAAAAGGGGAAAAGGGAGAGCCAATGAGCGACACAAAGGCTATCTATGCATGTTTCATAAATCATTAACTTATTACCTATATTACCACTTGTCTTTTTCATTCAGTGTCTGGATGGTGTTGTTTTCTAAGTTACAGAAAACACATGTACATGCTTAAATTTGTTGCGAAATTACAATCTCGGCAATCTGTCTCTTCAAGGCCTTCATTAACCATAAAGGGAAGTGACACGGAAAACATGAAAACTCTCGTATCTAGAAGGTAGTGGTAATAATAAAATAATGGGGGGTCATCTGTAATCGTCTTTTTCCTCAAGATGATGATGTCTTTTCAAACTCAATTACACATTAGAGAGACAATTTCATCCTTTATCTATCACACTTCATCAACTAGGGCTTGGCTGCCTACCCTATCCTCCTCATTAGCAATCACTCCATCACTCACTAATAATAGCCTATCATCACTGTCTCGATGACCAAAGTTGCAACAGGGGAGAATGAAAGATTAACTTACGATATTAACCCAGGGTCGTGCTTTAACATTGTGGGTTTAGTTCAGACTTATTCAAACACATCCATAAATCAAACAGGAGTATTTTGAAAAGACAACCGAGGTCAGAGAAGAATGAATAAAACCAAATATGGAAGTAATAAAGCCACAAAAAGATAGAGTTCATTTATAACTGGAAACCTCAACAGGTATCCTATCAGCTTTAAAAAACCCTGATCATTTAAAAATGGTTTAATAAGTAAGCAAAAAGCAATGAAGGGAAAAAAGAATAAAATTGGGCAACCAGAGGCAGTCCTTTGCTTGTTGAGGTTCACTATTAACAAATGGATGCTGACTTCCTGCAGTCAGGACCAATACACCATCCATAAGGGTTCATTTAGCTCAAATTTACTTTGCTTCTGGTGTGACAAATGGTCGCTAGTCTTAGCAGCCTGAATCAGTTCACTTTCACATACCTCTTCAGGCTTGCCTGCCAAAGTCAGAGGTGCATGCAATGAGTGTCACATCCCCACCGCTCGTGTCCCCTCACATTATCTACACAGACGCCATGGCAAATAGCTAGCTTGAGGTTACAGACAAGGGTCCTCTATTTGTATTCATGTCAGCATTTGCTCAATTGAACTGCCACATAAGAGACATCTACTTAGACCTCTTTAATGCCAATTATATCATGAGGAGAGCCTTGTCTTGCACATTGAAACACAAATATACACAGTTATTTCCAGGAACATAGGGTCTTTTTAAAGCACAGTCAAGTAACTATGTTCCGTCAGTTGTTACACAAATGCAATATCAATCAAATATGACTTAAAATAAATATATATACATATAATATATAATGCCTTGAATACTGACCTATGTCTCTTTAAAATATGCTGCTCTTTCGTAAACTCCATCTTCAGGATGTCATCACAAAATCACTTCCCCTTTAACAATGTATTTGCCAGCATTTCACTGAGAAATAGATATAATGAGCTCAACAGATGCCCACTTCCACCAGCTGTTTGCTAATTGCTGCTACCTAGCCTGAAGGAGCTGAGTGGGAGACTCATAGAGGAGGGAAACTCTGGGAGGCAGAAGCTCGAAAGCTTGGAAACTGCAGCTCTGAGGCGGAGCTGTGCCTCGAAGGTGGCACTCGGCCCACCCAGGCGTTTTGCACAGCTGAATAGTTGCCACGGGAAACTCCATGACAAAGGCTCACAAGACAGAAGTTCCCAGATTTGTTTTATGACGAGAACAGCACTACATATTGAGCTCAATATTGGTGTAAACATCACTGGGGAGTTGACACAGCTGCTCCATGCTCATGTCCCGCCTACAATAGCGAGGAATAGACAATGTAATGGAAAAGCTCTCTCCCTGGGGTAGAACCGAAATGAAAATTAACTGGTTAGTGCTTGACCTGGCAGGGAAAAAGTGCCAATAAGAGCCAGCATAGATTCAAAGCTAAGCTCTTCACTGACACATTACGCATGCCCCCTTCAACTCACTCTATAGGTTATTCTCTTTTAGGGCTGCTCCTGCCTGTTCACTGTATTTGAGCTAGTAAACAAAGATACAAGCACGTTAAACTTAATAGTTCCCCTGCTTATGAGTAAGAGGTAGGCCTGTCTCAATAAACAATAAATCAATTAACCGCTTGATTATAATATAAGGATGATAATTTCTGGTTGCTGGCTTTGTCGTCTCTTTCTTTTTTCTACCAAAGATCCTGGGTGACAAAAAAAGTTTTCTTCAGTACATTGACTGACTCCTCCTCTTGTTATTTCCTTGGAGTAATGTGCTCAGGCAGCAACAAATGACAGTGTTGTATCACTCAGGTGAAACCAACAAATGGAATGTCATAGCAAATTTGGTGACAGGAGTTGAACATTCTTCAACTTTCTTGTGTCACATAGCTAGCCTGCATTTGCGCGTCCACATGCACAAGGTTTACTGCCCACTTGGCTGGAACAGAGCAAGCGACTGTCACCTCATTTGTTTCGTAGGAAATTAATGGAGATTAAGTGATGTGTCCCATGAGTTGACAACATCACACATGGGATGTTGTCATGTGTGATGACATTTCATGGTCATCACACGTGGATATGATGCAAGAGTGAACTCTCGGATCAGTTACCAGCCATGGTCATGGTCTCCTACAAAAGTGTAGCATGAAAGCCCCACATGGAGGAGTAAGCCAGGGAAATGCTGGTTTAAAAGCCGGACATGACAGCTGCTGTCTGGGAGCATCAAGGAGATGGCATTTATCATGTGTGAACAAGTATCTTGCATTTGTTATGAAATAGCGGCAACCACACACAGCAATACAAGGCCCGAAGCCCAAACTACACAGATAGAAGTGGTGTTTTTGGGTTAAAAATTAAGGGCGAGTTGAGGTTTGGTTAATGGTTCGGCATGTACTGGTTTATTTTTAGGGCAAAGGTCAGGGTTAGGCCATAGAAATTAATGAAAAATGAATGGAAGTCAATGCAAAGTCCTTGTGAAGACAGAAGTCCTTGTACTGTGTGTATGTGGATGCAATTTTTTTAGTTTTTCTTTCCAACTGGCAACAATTTGTTTTCTAACTATCCTTTCCTCTGCACCTAGGAACTTCTGGCAGGTGTGGTTTCACCCTTGGCAGTGACATCCTCTTCGTGTGTGATGCATACAGTTTTTAATTTGGGTTATTTTCCAGTGTGTGAACATTGGTGTGCTACATGGGTGACCTGGCGGTGGCTGGGATATCAGTTCCTCTTTAGTTTGCTTCTCTCTCCATTTTGAAATGGTTATAGTTGTAAAACCAAGTAATTATAATAAAAACTTTTTTTATATGGATAATAACTTTTTTAAGACCAGAGTCTTTCACTCAAGAAGACTCTAGTCTTCTTGAGTAGTCTTCTTGAATTAAATGAACCCCACTTACATGAACAGTTTTATTCAAAGTTTAATAAATAAATTCTGTGTTGGGGAAGATTATAAGCTCTCATAGTTTGGATGTTACACCTTTGGGAAATGCACTTAAGTTTGTTGTCTCTCTTCTCACTTCCCTCAGACTACCCCAATCCCACAGAAAACAACTCTGCCTGCCTCCTCATTTGAATATAATAACATCAGAACACCCTGACATAAGGAGTTAAATGTTTGTGTCTTGATTATTCATTATCTTTGGATTGAATAATTGGTGGTGTAGGTGTAAAGTTTATTAACTGAATAACAGTAAGATTGCGCTATTTTGTTCATAAATTCTCATACTTTATTGGAGTACTGATGTTCATTAATACTAAATTCATCTCTTTACTAGAAACTGAAGATGCTTGGCTAATTATTCTGTGGGAGCCTCAACTCCTTTTTACTAAAAGAAACTTTGGCTTTATTAAAATATTTATGAATAATATATTATTAAACATAATTATTAATAGTCAAGATGAACATTGATGCAATTTTTGTTGCCTAACTCTTTCATTTATATGATGTTGATATTTGCTTGCTTTGTTCCCAGGTTTTACTCTTTAAAGAGTGCAAGTTCTAATCTGTGATTTTCACTCTAGTATGTGGCTGGAGATGACCAAAAGCACTTCACAAACACTTAGCTGTTTTTCAGAAAACCCATTAACATTGTCTGCCCTTCTTTATAGTGATGTAAAAAAATGACTCAATTGTGACATCTCAAATGCTTTTGAAGAGGATTTTTTTCCCTAATTTGTTTTCCCCGTCATGTTCCAAAACAACACTACTTGCTCATCCAAATGCAGGTCAAAAGTTTGCAGAGTACTCAACCTTATTTATTATTTTTTATTTTTTTTTTTATCAAAGCAGCTTAAATTTTATAAATGAGACATCATTCCAACCACAAACTATATCTTTGATTCACACAAGGTCAAACTACTCTTCCTTCCTGTAGATTACTCCTCTTGCGCTTCAGCCCTCAACCCCTCTCTTTCTGTGTAGCTGTTCACTTCTTTCCCTCTGACTCTGCAGTCTTCTCAAACTGCTCTCTTCATTTGCACCCGGGCTCATTTTCTTCAGCCCGGTTCATCCCTGGTGACAGCACCTGAATGACATTAATGATGCCACAGAATAGAAAGGTTAATTAAGACCAAATGCTCCCATCCCATTTTTTAATACCATCTGCTCAACAAAACTAGTCCAACAGTACTCTAAACTGAGCTAAAACAGAAAGAAAAATGATTGAAAAAGTATGAGTGGAAAAGTATTAGTAATTTGGATCTACGGTCCTGGTCTAGTGTAAGAAAATATTAATTATACTTTCTAAACAGGCCATTATTCCTACTTTATATTTCTTATACCAGACTTATTTAATATATTTTGCATACATTTTATAAGGTTCAACTTCAAGGCTGATATAAAAAGAACATTAAACATACATAATAAAAAAGCACTACCATGATATTTTATTCCTCTGTACAGGATTCCTCTGTTAGAAGATTCCAAAATGTGCTTGCATCAGTACATTTGTCATAACCTCAAGATAGAAAATTTGGCAAACTATTAACAGTAACACGTATTCCACAATGCTCTACATCAGCAATTCTCAATGTCCAGTGTCCAGTACAGATTGAATGACAAGTCAATCTGGAACCAATCTACACTTTACTTATAGGGTGAGATTCGCTGAGGCTCAATCCAGCCTTATGGGAGAAGGGTTGCTACACTGCTCAATAATTACTTTCATGTTCAAATTAAAGTCACTGGTTAATAAATCAAGATAACTACACTCTGTAGGTGCCCCCACCCACATACAATTAACTGAAACAGCAAAAAAAAAAAAAAAAAACTTGTTCGGTGTCAAAATATATTATTGACACCTTTTGCAAACAAATTCCAAGTTACTTGTTTGCTGAAGACTTGAGCTGCCTGGTCAAACCCAGTCACAAGTAAGTATAGAGAAATTTTGAAAATATACAGACTAATGGTCTGTATATTTAAATTTTAATTTACTGTTTGTACTCAAAGCAGTTTTGATGTTTTTGGAAGCTTCTTTTCTGCCAACTGTGTAGTAAAACTATTTTAATTTATAAAAAAAAAAATAAAAAATAGGCTTGTTGACTCTCTTTTGTGTATTTGCTAGGTTAAGCGGCCCAAACAAGGAAGCTAAGTGCAAAATTCTGGCAAGCCATGCATCAACTTTGTAGCAGTAAAATACATAAACAAAGTTATTAAAAAAAACATCTAAATGTGGAGACTGGAGGGGGTTTAAAATTTTTTTATCTTTACTTTCATTTTCTCTCAGTCTTTATCGGCGCTGAGATTCTCCGCTTTGATCTATGAACCTGTAAAATTCATACACTGAGGCACACTTGACAGTAAAAGAAGAGAAGACTGTTGTGGAAAGGCAAAGTGAGGGGGTGAGTGGAGGATTAGATATGCAGAACATGGACGTCAAGGGCAGAGGAGGCAGATACAGCTGGAGGCAGCCTATCTGAATATGGGTGGCTTTGGAGCTGCTCCTAAACCAAACAACCGTGTTCAAAATGATGAAATGATAGTGTGAACACTTGTTAATGCATCAGGAACAACTCTAATTCCGAGTACATTATAGCTACAGACACACTATTATATTGTTTTATTCATTAGTATGCTAACGATCTTAAGTAGATAAATAAACATGTAAAGTTTATTTACAAAGTGCCTTTTATAGACAGAAAGTCAGAAAGCATAAGTTATATTTATTCATCTTCATCAAGAGTCTAATATGGAATCATACCCGTCTATATCACTGTCACAAGGTGGGGACAACACAAAGCAAAACTGGGTTATGCTTTACCTAATGGAGTACAATGATGCTGTCAAGTGTATGTTCCTTGGTCAGGATAAACTTAGGTTAATTTCAAGTTTTAGCATTTTCATGTGTATAAATATACATTTTGATTTATTGAATTGTGGCACATCTGGCTTTCCACACCTGATGCAGTCTAAACTGCTACACTACTTTAGGCTGCTATGACACGTTCAGATTTGAGCTCTTGATCCAGAGTGGAGGGACCATATTTTCTCCTTCCTATACCTTTGAGCTTATTAAACCGACCCAATGCGGCAACATCAGAAGTTGTTTCTCTGCCCAAAGCATTTGTGTGAGGAGTAGAAGATGAGTTCAGACTTATTCCGGAGAGTCCAGTTCAGACATGTCTTTTGCCCAAATGAAACAAACTCCCTCTCTGTCTTCACTAGTTTGTCCAACTCTTTAGGACCCCTCAGTTTTTCTGAGCCAGAGTTAGCTCCACGTCTTAGAGCCACTAAACCCATCCATGTTCTCAGTCTTATCTACAAAGATGGAAATGGAGTTATACACATTTCCTTAAGTGTGCCTTTGTATCTTGGAATGAGGATACTGCTGGGTGAGCAGAAGATGAAGGCTGCATGAGCTCACCTCTATTCAAAAAAAGCTAAGTTTCTGGAAGGCAGACTTCTACAATAAATGAGGAAATGAAATGGATGAAAAAGATGTGATCAGCTGTACATGATGCATATTCTTTTTAATAAAAAATGAAAAGATAAATATGTTTTCCTTTAGTAAAAGCAAATCTTTAGCTAAAGGTTGACAGTTCTGTTTTGTACACTGATCAGATTGGATTATTGACTGACTTCTAACAAAAAAAAACAAACAAAAAAAACACTACCTTTAGTGACTCAATATCATTACTTTAACATTAATACCTTTTGAGTCAGTTGTATAGACTAATCTATAGAACTGATGAAAAAATTAGCATTCTAAATGGACAGGAATAGTAAATACTGTCATAAGTTGCGGTGGAATGGTGGTGAGGTAGACTCTTCACACCCAGATGAGATGAATAATAAGTCCAGGAAGTCCTGGAAAGCCAGGGCTCAAGGTCGATAGAAACTGGAGGAAAGAATGGACAAATGTCACTGAATAGACACATACGACGATAGACAAAAACCTGATGAGGAACAAAGGACACAGGCGGGGTTAAACACATTGAGGTTAAGCATGGAGACAAGACACACCTGGGAGTAATCAAGGGGAGACATGGAGACTCAGAGACACAAATCTCAAAATAAACACAGAGAAAAATACAGAACATGACATATACTCTTAGTGTTTTTTCTTTTTCCCATGAGGCTGAAGTGTTAAAGTATTTAAATAATGAAATTGCATAACTGTAACTTACATCTGGTCAACATCAACAGGTTCTTGCCAGCTGCTTCTCCACTGGCAGCAGTTTTAAGAAAGGTCTAGATCTTATTGTGAAACATCTTCCAGAACTCAAGCCAGGATTCAGACTTCTTCTATCACCCCTGTGCCATCTAGTTTTCCAGAAATTGAGTTGGCCTATGTGACATAAAGTGGTTCTCTACAGCTTCCTAAATTAGCTGTGAAGCTCTTGGAGTAGTATCGGGGCAACTCAAAACTGCAGTTGTTACTCCCATCCTTAAAAAACCTGGATTGGATTCAAACAATTCAAAATTTGTAAATTTCAACAAGTTCAAAACTTTGCTGCTTGCATCATTACCAAAAAGGCCTCCTTTGACCACATCACTCCAATTATACAACTTCACCAGATTTCTGTCACATTCAGTATTTAATTTAAAAGCCTGTTGTTTACTTTCAAGGCAATCCACAATCTCGCCCCTCCTTATCTGTCTGATCTTCTGTATATCACCACCCATTCATCTTCCCTTCCTTCTTCCTCTTCCATCCACCTCAGTGTGCCTCTTGTCCGTCTCAGCACCATGGGGAAAAAGAGCCTTCTCCTGCTCTGCTCCCAAACTCTGGAACGCTTTGTCCCCGGACATCTGAAATATTGCCTCTCTTCTGACCTTCAAAGTACAACTCAAAACGCAACTGTTTAAATTAGCCTTCTCACTTTAATTGTGTAGTTATTTTGTGGTTTTGTGTAAACCATTTCTTTATGGTTTAACTTGTGTTTTTAATGTTGTAGAGTGCCCTTGGGAGTTTATAAATGCATTATTATTATAAAATGCATCATTATAACCTCAAAAGAGCGGGTCTTTAGAAATACTCAAACTCTGTCTTGTTGGTCCAGCCTCCCAGCTAGACGCATCGCCATGCTAGGCTGGTTTTGAGCCACGTGTCTAAAATCCATGCTTTGTCAAAAGATGACCAGACTGCCAGCCTCGTATTTCTGTCCGTGTAACTGTTCTTATGCAAAAATCTGTGAAAAACTCTTTTTTCACTCTTCACTGTAAGTCAGGGGTATGATACATTGTCAATACTAACGTAAGATGCGAAACAATTATAGTAAAAAAAACACATTCTACTGTTCTGTCTCATTGCATTCACTTTTATGCATCACACTAAAGGACGGTTAGTTTCTCCCCCCAAAACATTATGTCTTTCAGTAAAGGTTGCATGTGTAAGATGCAAATTGTCATTTCAGCTGGTTGGCTGTTGGGACTAACTGAAGCATACAGTATAACTATAAAATCCATTAAGCATGCTGTGCTAGAGAATGCTGCAATGATCACCACTGAGAAGCATCATTGCTTGCCTATTCTGCCATGCTTTCACATTGTTTCTTATCCTTTCTTTCTTATTGCCAGGGGATTAAGTGATGCCTCATACCCCATGCCAAGGCCTTTCTCAAAACAAACCATTCATAAACTGAAAAAGCAATCAGGCAAATGCAGTTAGTACACAAAAAGAAGTGAATGCTTGTGTATTCACTGTGAAAAGAAATTTTAAGAATCAGAGTGCTTGTTAGACCAATTCAGGGCATGAATATTCATTTACCCAAATTTTCTTTCGGTGTGTGTTTTAATTTTTCACATTACATTTGTGTTTTGCACACACAATAGAAAAAGTAAACCGTTCAGAATCTCCATGGCTTTCTTTTTCTTTTCCTTGACTTTATCAACATTTAGC
Source organism: Poeciliopsis prolifica (assembly GCF_027474105.1). Taxonomy (NCBI): domain Eukaryota; kingdom Metazoa; phylum Chordata; class Actinopteri; order Cyprinodontiformes; family Poeciliidae; genus Poeciliopsis; species Poeciliopsis prolifica. The sequence continues at coordinate 13,658,054 of NW_026562376.1, read as the reverse complement.
TACAGAATGTAGGAAGCCAAAAGTAATAGACATTTTTTATATGTTCTCTGTTGCAACAGTAAATGCTCGTCATTATGTTGTTGTTTAGACTGTTATTAATTTCAAGTTCTGAACTCAAGCATGAAGATGTATGCACTACCCCAGCTGGGAGACAACACTGTCTCTGAATGCCAGTTAGCTTAATGAATGAGGATGTTTTGTACACAAATTATTGCTAAACCCATTCATGCTTCCTTGAGAACAGTCCTCTGCTGACTCCCACACAAGTCCTTTAGGCAAAAGATAGAGCTCTTAATTTTTTTTATGTAATCATTGCCTCTGTCTTAACAGAATTTCACTTTAACACAATGCATTTATTATTCTGTAGTTTTAATAAAAGCCTATTTCATGACACAATGTTGCTATTGCACATCAGGAATCAAAAACATTGGCAGTAAACAGCACCATCTAAAATCTGAATCAAATATTTTAATCTTTTGTTCCATTAAAATAGTAGTGAAAACAACCTTTTAATGAAAATCAATTTTCTTTATTGCATTTCCTTTTTTTTTGTTTACATTTGTACCAATAAAAGAAGCCTATTCCTAAATTCAAACTGGGAGACCCTCTCCCGCCAACCTGCATCATCCAATTGCCACGTCTCCACCAGATCGTCACTCCACCTCAACCAATTACCACTCAAGAACTCTCTTAATGAGACTTGTCATCAATGGATTCTCCTGCTTCACAGCTGTCCTTTGTCCCACTTCCAGCCCATCTTTACCCTCATCTTCCATAGTCCTCCAGATTCTCCTTCTTCCACTCTCCACTCCACTGCCAGCCTCTGGGCCCCAAAGGCAAGACCACCCTAATCTTTGTCCCGGGGTCATCCTCAGCTTGCACATCTTTGGCTGGGGTCAGAGCACCAAAACAACTTCATCTAATAAAACTTTCTGACTGATGCTTCTTCTCTGTGTGAGTCTCTGTAGATTGAGTTGTGGAGATTGCTAAATATATTTCTGATGTCACTCTAGATATTTTATGGAGTTAGAATGCAAGTGGTTCTTTTTGTATTCAAATCTTGTTAACAAAACCTGGGTTCTCAATAACTGCCATAAAGTACATTGTAGTGCTAAAATATTTTAAAGACATTTGGATGAAAATGGATGAACTTCAGCTTTGTAATAACTTTATTGCAGTGAACAAACATGACTCTATTTCTGTGCAGGTACAAACCCAGCAGGGGTGCAAATGCTGGCATAATGCCATTTTTATTCAGAAAAGTACATTTTTTTCTCCATCTGTGCTTGCATGGTATTTTTTGATGCTCGTTGAACCCTGCATCTTTTCATGGGTGTTGAGCGAAAGTGCAAAAGCACTTCCATCTGCTCAGACCACCAAATTTCAGAATTGCAAATGTCCTTCTTGTCTTGAAAACCTACACGCGACCACTCTAAAACCAATCTTGAAAGAAATTTTATTTTTATACGATTCTTGCAAGAAAATTACACAACTCTTATTTGTGTAGGAACTAATTAGTATTGGCAAACTAAAAAAAAAAAAAGTCAAAGATTAGACATTTTAAATCTGATGTTGACTAATACAGTACTATCTATCTATCTATCTATCTATCTATCTATCTATCTATCTATCTATCTATCTATCTATCTATCTATCTATCTATCTATCTATCTATCTATCTATATCTATCTATCTATCTATCTATCTATCTATATCTATCTATCTATCTATCTATCTATCTATCTATCTATCTATCTATCTATCTATCTATCTATCTATCTATCTATCTATCTATCTATCATCTATATCTATCTATCTATCTATCTATCTATATCTATCTTATCTATCTATCTATCTATCTATCTATCTATCTATCTATCTATCTATCTATCTATCTATCTATCTATCTATCTATCTATCTATCTATTTTAGCAAAAATGCATATCAAAAATTGATATTCTTCTCAATCAGTAAAATCAAATGTTTTCTTAAAATTGATTGTCACTGGTTTTCATTGCAACATTAATGGTTTATTTTTGATGATCTCCAAGTCCTTGGTATTCACAGGCATCTTTATGGGGAAGGAAAGATGAGGGTGATGGCATCTAATGGATTCTAGTGAGCACTATTGCTGAATCCCAAAAATTTTTTAACTCACAACAATTAGTAGATCTTTAGTAAAGTTAAGATTACATTAAACCTAAAGCTAATTTGAACAGATTTTTAACAGGTGTAAAGAGCTTTAATTTCTAATCAATTTTAAATCCTTTTGTACTTTAATGGTGCTGTCACTTTTTATTTGTCAGAACTGCTGCATCCATATGAACCATGCTTGCTCTTAGGCTGACTGACCAGAGGCTTTTAATCATCCCAAAGACCTGATTAAAACTCTGAGATGACAGAGGCTTTTAAGTTGCTGCTTTGAGACTGACATGATTTATTTCAATGCACATTAGACAGGCTTTGTCACTCACTATTTGTAAAGCTTTTTTATAAACACACTTTTATGCCCTGTCCTTCAAAACAGAGTGAGATTATAGCAGATTCTTTTTGCTTGTTTTATTTTTTGGATTACTATTTTTTTTTCCCTTTCAATCCGTTGCATTTTCTGTGAATATGTTTTTGAAGTGATCTATACATAGTTTGTGATGGTATAAAACAATTTAGTGAGTTAAAGGCTGGCAGCATCATGCGTCATGCAGATGAAAGTTCTCTTCTATGCTTATGTGACTCTGCATAAAGCTGCTGGGAGAATAGAATGGAATGGGCTGCCTTTTTATGGTGCCTCAAGTCAGTCTCAACTTGTTTCTCTCTCTCTCTTTCTTTCTTCATGAGCTTGTTCAATATTCAAAAGAGACAGACTACGCTTTTAAGGTGAACCACCTACCTTTACTTTGGAGGATCTGTGCCTGTTTTTTGTTCCCTTCTTTTCCACACAATGGGCGCTATTATAAAAGGAAGCTGTCAGTTTATACCCAATTTAAACACACATCTGTTTTTTTAGCCTTTGCATATTGTCTTTGCAAAAACAAGTTTAAAGGATGACAGATGGGCAGTGTGTGATTATGTTGGTAACAAATTTTTAAGTGTTGCATTGTGAAAGTAGAAACAGGTTGCATTATATTGCTGCAAGTTGGAATTGACTGTTAGATTTGTGAATTACAAAGCCATTTTCATCCAGTTTAAGGTATGTCACACTAGAATGCCTGTCATGGAAATGCAGAAATCAGGAATTGCAATTCATTCTATAAAGCACTGTAAAATATTGCCATATCATGGTTATGCTGTCTGGGAGGCTACATTGATGTATGCTTAACATTACCTAACAGAGAGGAGGAGCCTCATTAATGGAAATGTAAACAAAGACAGATGAAACACAGTTGATGCAGGTCACAGACTCAGTCCTGAATATCTTAAGATCTCTTTTTAAGTGGTCAAACAAAATTCAACTTATTGTCATTCTGCCTACCTTTGCATAACATTGATCAATTCATTGTTTAAACAACAGTAAAAGGTTGTCTATGTCAGCACAAAACATTATGCAGCTTGCACAGACATCCCCAAAGCTATTATTAGAGCCTCCACAGTCTTCAATTCAAACGTTTTTTGTTAAAGAAATTGCATGAATGATCAGGGATTCCTGAAAACTTGAAAGCTGAATTACTATAACACTTAGCACAAATCTTATGTTTGAATAACTTAAATAACAAATTAAAAACAACAATTATCTTTGTTGTTGAGCACATATGTCTATTTATTCAACAACTTAGCAGGGTTTTTGAATTGGAAATCTGGCTTATTTTATCCATATGGTTTCCCACAAAAATGGTATTAATTGCAATTATTTACAGACCCTGCAAAAAAACTTAATTCAGACTTTTAGTTGACTCCACCTATAATTTTGATGATGTTTGGGAGATTTATATTAAGCTGCACTGCAACTCTGTCACTTGTTCTTGCTACTCATGGATGGGTGCTCTCTTACTATTTTGTCCTCCTGCAGAGAAAATGTATATATTGACTCTTAACTGTCCTTAAGATGGCTGTCAAAAATGATTGTTGTCATCAGTTACTTTTGCTGGTCCTCTATGTCCATCTCTGACCTTACAATGGATTGACATCCTGCCCCCATGTTTGCCCTGTTGTACATGAGGTTGTCCTTTTATGAAGCCAATGTACAAATACAATGAAGAACCAGATGGGGAAGAAAGGGTTTTGAATCAATGTGTTGGTGGGAGGTCAGCCTTAGTGTAAGCACTACTGGAAGAAGGGATAGAAACAGGATAGAATGGCTCAGGAGGGTTTTTGGTAAAATGTTGTTAATGGATTGTTTCTTACTTTCTTCCTGGTAGGTTGCCATCATGATGGAAACACAAAGAAATGTGAGATGCAATAAATAGCAGAATGTAAGGCTAAAGTACTTCTCAAATAGAAAGGCAGAAACCAAAAAACGTTCTGGAGGAAATAATTGACAGCACTAGCAGACAAATACAGGGGTTATAAGTGGATCAGTGATGGAGAACCAGCAGTGAGCTTCTGTGAACAACAATAAGCATTAAATGTGAGACGTTAGCAAGGCTTGGACAAAAGAGTCACCTGAACACTGATAGATGTTCTGGTGGAAGTTGCAAGGAATATCCACGCTTCAGAGAGGTTCTGGGAAAATGAAATAAAAAAATGTGAGCAAAAGACTGGATATGCTGAATTACTGCTACATTTATGAAAAAAAAAAAAAAAACTGGTGAAGCAAGAGCATCTTACTAGTCCTCTTATAGTCCTGATGAGACATCCAGCTGCAGGGGATCATGCTGACCCTCTGGAACAGCCCTATCCTTGGAGGAGGCAGCAGCACAGAAAGAGAAGGAAGTAGCAAGAGGAGAAACACACACAGTAAATAGACAAGCACCCCTGGATCATGCCAGTAATGAAGCTCTTGCCGAATGACTGCAGGGATAAGCAACTGCCTGCTGTGACCCTGAAAAAGATTAAGAGCACATAGAAACTGCAAAGACAATTTAGGACATGATCCAGTGCTTGTCAAAATTAAAGCAAGTTAGAAAATAAAATAACTTGCCAGACACAAGCATTAACATTAGTAGTTTACGGATTAGATGTTTTTGTAGTTTGAGTGTTAGATATTTACTTTGTTTAAATCAAGACTGGGTCTCATCTTTCCAACAAATTTACACCATTTGAGAGTAGTTTAATTGTGAAAGTTATCACATGTTTATGATGCTCATTTCATAAGCTGTCTGTCAGTTGGGTGTGGAAACCTCCGGGGAATGTAGCTTTAGATTTCAAGAAAAGAGACATATGGCAACGTTAACATCCAAGCGTCCTTATGCTAATGCAGTTTTCCCTGTCTCTGCAGAAGGTGTTTCTCTTGTCACTGGCAGCATTATACATTAGAAATCAGCTTATGTACTGCAGGTGTGCCTTAATGCTCTGCAGATCTTCTGCGTCTTACACCAGGATTAGAGGTTGTTTTGATTAAGTAAGCTTTAGGTAACTTGAGGGATAACAGTCTGCAGATGCCACTTGCTTATTTTTTGAGATTTAAAGTTGAGTGACGAAGAAAACTAAACATTCCGCTTTGATGGTGGGTGTTTTAATTACATATTTTTTAATTTATAAAAGTTTCATGGCTTGTGACCACCTACAATGCAGAATTTTTATCTGCTCATCGAAAAAATATCTCAGTACATGTTTGAAGCAACAACAATCAAGTAGAAGAAGCAGCTTTTTTTTTCTTTTTTGAGGAATATGACATCTGCGTGCTGCCAGCCCTCTTTCCCCAGTCGTTTGAAAGGGTGCTGTACTTATGTTTACTACACAGAGGTATCTTGCAATCCTGTTATTTTTTTGTTTTTGCAGTATCTGTTCTTGGCTCCCAATAGGATTTTCAATAGCCACTGAAGCTTTCCTCCTCGGTTGGGCTGCATGTTCTCCTATCGCCTTATCCCACTGCGATCAGCGGTTTCAGTAAGATTTGTTAGGCAGAGACTGAGCAGTTTGCTAGTTTCGCTGAAGGAGGCTGGTGTCTCTAAAGGGACATTTTTAAAAGGCAGGTAAAGCTTCATAAAAGTGCTGTAAATTGGAGGCTTAAAGGCTCGATTCTTGGTTCAGACAAAGTGACATTTTGCAGGTTGAGGTTAGGACCCTGTTCCCCGTAAGGTAGTAACTACAACTTTTACAATGTTCTCATTATTTGTCCTTTGAAATGTCATCAAAAAAAAAAAAAAAAAAAAAAAAAAACGTAGGCAATTAGCCCAATGGCAGACCTGCAAGCTTAACCTTGGCCTTCTCATTTGTCTACAGCTATTTTTTTCTGTAATCTTTGTTAGGCTATAGATGTTGCCTGAGGATGACTTATAAATTATGTCTTAACAAAAATAGCTGCTGAAGTAAATATCTTTTTAGATTCATTATGGTTATAGAGAATAAACTACTGAAAAAATCTGCTCTACAGAGTTATTAAAAAAAAAAAAAACTGTTGCCTTTGTGCAACATTTCCGTATATCAAAATGCTCACTGCTGACAGCAAAAATATGTGTGTAATATGTTTTGTTTCTTTTTGATCAAATAAAACACCTGCCATCCTCGGCTCCAAATCCTTGTCTCCGTGAAAGTTCTCAAAATGACAAAAAAAAAAACTCATACAATAAAAAATCTACATTTCTCAGTCATGTCCCAGACTCCATTTGTCATCCTAATACATCAGTAAAGTTATTTGACGTCCACACCTCAGTAAGCAGCATCCATTCATCCATCGAGCAACTTTTCACTCAGGTCCGTTCAATGTATCATCTACACATCTAGCTTAAGCGCTATGGTAAAAAAAGAGCATCCACTTCAGCACTGCCTGTTTTGTCCTTTCAAGTAAATGCTGTCATTTGGTAAATTTTTAGTCTGAAAAATAAGATATTGTAATTATGCTTGATCTTACTGGTAACAACTAAATAATGCATTAATTTATGTTCTCTTAATCTGGTTTTCGGACGGGAATGACCAAGCAGAGTTTAAAGTCTTAGTCTTCGTCCTGATCAACCTAATCAGCCTCATTATAACATATTGATTTAGTATTATCTCTGGCACAGAAGCCATAACACTATTTGCATAATTAGTGTTTTATATATCTAATTTTGCCTTGATTACATTTATTATTCTTAAACTATACTATAATCTGTTGATGCATAGTTATTGCATTTTTAATTGCATAACCTTCAGACATAGGAAAGATGCAGCTCAGAGGAGCAAATCATTTTACTACTAAGCTGTACCTTTAAACTTCTACCTAATGGTATGGTTCAACTACTTTACAGGTGCCACAACACTGCAATGTGACAGGTGCAGCCTAACATTTCCATTTGGATAGGCAACGCTGTACTTCTAATCAGTTTTATGAAAGTGTAAAATACTTTTATTTACTGGGTTGTTTGAGCAGAAGGGTCAAATTGCATTCAATGTCAATTGATATTGGAAGCTGTGCACTTTCAAGGTAGGCTGCATTCTGTGTACTGTCTGGCTGTTTATGGCATTTGTTCACAAATTAGAGGTGCTGCTGTTTACTAGAGATCAGATACACTCCCTTGTTCTTGTGTATTGTAGTGATTAGACTGAAACATTTCTTCAATTCTTTTCGGTATGGACGTCGTGAACTCAACATTTCAGCCACTTTCTTCCACAACTGGTTTCTATTAGAGCTAAGTATACTTTCATTTGTGTATTCATTCAAGTTTTAGAACACCCCCATTGAGACCAAACAAACCATCTGCTGTTTAGATAAATTCTGACCTCTGAACCTCTCTAAGTTGGATCAAAGCTCAAGAGTATACAGAGCCATGCAACCTGCCTAGTTGTTAATCTCCAAGCAGAAGATGAGGTTATCATCACATGCCATTTGAAAGACAGGCCTCTTTGGCAAATCCCAAATGAAACCACCATTTTACTATGTGCACTCACTCACTATCAACTACAAGACACAGTTACTGATTAATACATGGGAATGGAGTCTAATCATCTTTATGCAGGTCACATCAAGGTGTCAAGCTTCATGCTATAATAACAAGAAAATGGTTTTGGCTTGTAATTTTTGCATGAATATTTTTAAATGATATTTTTTTTAAACTAGTGATGCAAAAAGACAATACTGAATCGCAGAAACTCTGTGCAGTTCTGAAGCAGAGAGACATGAGCAATGAAACAAGTTTGCACAACTTTGTTCAAGTCACGACTGACCAAGTTTCCAGACAGAAAGGGAAACGTTCAGGTGAGACCTGTGAGTAAGATGATCCTCAGGAGCTTGTACAGCAAGGAGAAGAACTCTGCACATGAGTGACTGATTCACACCAGATGGAGAGAAATTTGATGGTGAAAATTTCCCTCATCATATAGTAAAAACGTCCAGGTTTGGTTTACATGGGCTCCACTGTTTGACAGATGCAAATAGGCAGCATCCAGAGCGAATGCAAGACTCAAAACATTAATTCTGACTTCTCAATTATAATCAGAAAGGCACAAGCAAAGACCAGCGTTGATGGCAAAAATAAGAGTCATGTTCCCAATGCCTTGTCTTCACTTGCTGAATTTATTAAGCATGAAAATTCTGACAATGTTGCACCTGTGCTGGTGTTGGAAGGTGCTTTTATTCAGGAAAACACAGGTGGATATTTAAGTGATTGCTTAACCATGGGTAAAGAGTCCAGCGAGATATGAAAAACTATGTATAGAAAAACTCGAAGCATGAAAAAAAATGGTTTTCCACATATTTGTTAAAACTGAGTAGAGTCTTAAAGTTTTGACTCCTTTCACTGATTATAAAGTCACATATAACAAAAACCAAAAAATATAATCTGAAGTTTTTTTTTTTTTTCATTGTACTAAAGCATCTCAAATGGCAAAATATTCATTTTACATAGTAAAAGTAATTGGAAATAAGACATAAAAAGTACTTTCTATTCTTTGGAAAATATTTTTTAGGCAACAGAAGTTTAACTAGACATGGCCATAAATGAAGCATCAATCATATTCTTTGAACTATTGCATCTATTCATATGTCATTTTTTTCTTACAAAAGATGCTCTTTATGTTGCCAGACAAAAGGTAGTTATTGTTTACATTTTTGAGTTTTAACAGTGATTAATTAAATCATAAAATGTAGTCAATTTAGAGATGTTTACCACAATCAAAATGTAACTTTTAACCTTACTATGCATCAACATGTGCAACTATTCCATTTATACCAGTCTACTGTTTACTGAGAATGACTCGTGTACTATATCAGGCTTGGTTCTCCAAAGAAAATTTTGCTTTTGACTCTCCAGATGCTGCTCCAAAGCAAACATTGATAATATGCCTGGTGGGGTTCACTCAAATTCGTATATAATTGTGATAGACAGTCAGACATTTTATGTGCGGATACATAATCTAATCTCATTGAATGTGTTTTTGTATTTGGACTCCAGAATGGGACAAAACATCCTAGTCCTAAAACCTTTGCTGGTGATTGACATGTTGGAAAGCCCCAAGTGTGTTGGGATCCAGAGTGCAGATTCAATTTTGTAAACAAATTATTGCCGGTAGAATCGCCAGAATTAGATTATGTTGTGTAGTTATGTTATCTCATGCACGAAAACAGCATGACACACTATTATGATACAAACACATTTTAAAGTAGAATAATTTCAAAATTCTACAGGGAGGAATCACTATGTTTATTGACAAAAGCAATCAGTGAAAATAGATTTAATAGAGCTAATCATACCAGTAAAATGAAATACTTTTGAACTTGTTAACCTAGCATGGTGACGTTATACTGTTTCTGTTACATTAACTTGTTCTGGTCAGGAATAAGTTGCGGAGAAGCTTAAAGCTATGTTGTGTAATAACACAATCTAGACATTTAGATATATTATAAAGCACTCGGAAATTCTAACCAAAAAGAGAAAATAATGGCACAAAATATTGGCAATCTAGTCAAATGCCATGCGAGTTGAATGGAAATACACATTAGTTTTTAAATTTATTTGTGGGAGGTAGTTTGAAAAATGCAATGTATAATTTTTGCTAAATTTTAAAGTTACTCAGATCCTTTCTGCAGGTGAGTCCTCCAGACTCCAGACTTAACTTTGACTAAACTTTCAAAAATATTATCTCTGCTTTTATGAAGTCATTACTTTTGGCAATTTGGACATATACTTGGATTTACAGTGATACTAGAGTTCAATCTTGAGAGACTCAGACGGTGAAAAGAAGATGATTAGAAAAGTTTATTAACAAGCATGAATTAAATCTTCGGCACTTGGGCCCGGCTGAGGACATCGTTTCTTGCAAAATTTGCGATAGGCTCAGATGAGCATTCCAGATGCTGATAGGAAAGTCATTCCCCTCCCCGCCACTGGTGGTGGAGGCTGGTGAAAAATGCGGCCGAATGGCCAGGTGAGTGGAGGTGAAGGGGTGCTGCTGGGTTCAGCTCTGCAGGAAAGCAGATGGCGCCGTGGATGGTGGTCCTTATCAGCGGGGACTTGGACGGTGATTGGACATGCCGTGTCTTGGACCAGCGTTGATTGGTCGACAGTGATGAGCAGGATGCACTGGTTGGATGATGCAGGTGGGGCTAGGAAAAGTCTTCCAATTTGAATTTGCGCCTGGGCTTCATAACAAAATTTCTCTTTTCAGCAAGGAGCCAAAGGTTTTGGTTGAAAAGTTACTGGATTTGAAACTGTAAAGGTCCATATTCTGTTCATCCACCAAAAAGAATGAAAGGAAAATAAACTACTCCTATTTCAGGAAAGATACACCTGATAAAATCATGTTTCACTCTATGTATTTTGTGTTAAGCTTGTCTTTTGCTTCATCTTTGGTTTCATCAGACCAAATCATATTCTGCAACGTAAAAGTATTGCAATTAAATGCTAAAATTTTGCAAGATAACACAAAAGTATTACAAGAAAATGCAATGCTTTTTGCAAGGGAATGTAATACTTTTGGTAATACAAAAGGAAAAAAATAAATCCTCCATGTCCCTTGGGGGGCTCTGTAAGCTGCATAGCAAAGAATATGAAAAACTACATTTAATAGCAATGATACTTTGCTTAGCTCTTACTCCTTCTCTGCTAGTTGGTTCATTCCTACAACCTGAGCGCCTCTCCACCACTTCTCAGTCATGTTGCCCTGTTGGAATGAGCAGGTAAGTTTTGTAATTGTCTAGAGCTCAAAGAAGAGAAAAGAAGAAGTCCAAAATTGTGACAGAGACAGATGTACAGTGATATTAAGGTGATGAAATTACCTGTTGGCTTTGATAGCAGAGTGTTGTGCTAACTTGCTGCAGTAGCAGCTAGTAGTGGCGGGTTGTCGTGAAGGTTTTGGCTCTCAGAGGCGGCTCTTTCAAGTGAACGATAGGAAATGCTCTTCACAGAGAACTGGTCTGCATCACACTGGATGGGCTACAAACACAACAGCCCAAAGAGCAGCGCACTGCACGAAAGGTGGAAAGAGAGAGGGAGGGAGCCAGCTATCGCCCACTATCTCTCCTCTTTCTCACTCTTGATGGAAGCGCTATCTGCTAACAACAGAACTCTAATTCAATTAGCATGATTAGCAGCCATGTAGCCAATCATATGTGAGGATATGGGTCCCCACCATTATGCGGGGGAAAGACATGATAGTGGGGTTAGAATTAATAGTCAGTGGCAAAGAGGAGAGTGTGTTGCAAAAACCCATAAATATAATGGGCATTTGTAAAAGAAGCAGTATCTGGCTGAAGATTAGAAATATTATAGAATAATATATTACTATTGTTATTATGTTCAGTATATTTGCTTGCAGTATTTTGTTTATTTGTTTTTATTAATTAAAATTTTGATTAAAATATTACACAAAAAGTAAGATCGTGTGATTAATACATACTAATACATAAAATTAATCAAGCTGTGCTAATACATGGGGCTGCAGATGATACTAAACTAAGAGCTGCTTGGGAAACTAAAGAGGTGGCTGTATTTTGGAGCTGAGCCACAAGTGTCAGCTCTCTGGAAAGAGTCAAAATTTCCATCATTAGCAACTAAACTAGCCAGCCAAATACGAAACTAGCTTACCTCTCAAATAGTAGGGCCCAAAATTCCTGGCTGCACCCCTGCTCATAAGCATTCATACTAGACTAACAACATTAAAAAGATAATAAAACTGTACAATAACAATTTAATACTACAATAAAAATAATGTAATGCAGCAAGTAATGTTAAAAAAAATAAAGCCACATTTAGTATTCTGGCTTTCTAAAGGAAGTGTGATGATATTTCTTACTAATGACCACTTCCATGAAATAGTGTTTTACATATTGCAGTAACATATGCACAGTTGCAGCTAATGAAAATTAATATTATGGTAAATTAACTCAGGCTAATTTCATTACGGGAGTGCTCTCAAGTGCATCCTGATACTTTGCACTTGGGAAAAATTTTTAGTGAACCAGCAAAACATAAATAAAAAATAAAAAGCATGATTTTAAAATCTTTTTTTTGCAAGTGTATTGGTAAATATGATCATTATGAGGCTCCAGTTATCTGGAATTTAACATATATATATATATATATATATATATATATATATATATATATATATATATATATATATATATATATATATATATATATATATATATATATATAAACTCTCCAATTATTTATTTTTCTTTTGGCTGCTAATTTTTAAGCTATTGGTAGCTATTTAAAATTGTTTCCCATAAGAAAAGGTGTTCACTCATACCAATGCGCACTGATTTAGTCTTCCCTCTCAGTCAAGACAGGGAGTGAGTCATAGACCACGTAAACTCAAACCAGTTTCTCCTTCATTCTGACTTCTCAAAATGCATCAAATCCAAGAACATCTAGTTCGTTAAGAAAGCTTATTTGCATTCTATTCTCCTTCTGTGTCTTCTCATGTGTGATTGAGCTCAAGTGCACAAATAAGAGTGAGCTAGAAGGGAGGAGGCAAGCACAAGAGAGGGAGTGCATGAGGGGAAGGATGAATCTAATGCATTGCAGCAGAGAACTGTGACAGACCAGGCATTTATTGGAGCAGAGACTGCTGGTAGGAGAAAGAACGCAGTAGCAGCAGCAGCAGCAGCAGTACTCAACACTGCTCTATCAGTCTGTGCCCCCCACCACTGCTGGAGACAAGTTGGATGCCAAAAAGAGGATCAGGGGATAAAGATTGGAAGCAACACACCTCTCCAATGCCACCACCAATATCATTTCTGGAATACTATCTTGGTTTTTCCAGCTTTGCCTTGTACCCTTCAGTTTTCTTTTTTCCTTCAGATACTCAAACAATTTCCTCTGGCTTAATTTGAAGGAATATTCATGCGAGTGGAGAGCATGGCCTGAATGACAATTGGTGCCTATCTCTGCACAGGTCAAGCATTAGTACCAGCAGTGGACTCAAAAAGCCTTCAGAGCATTAAATGAATCTCCTTGATACTTTTCAGGAACACCTTATGGTCTTTACAGCTCTGCATCCAGTCTATTGGATACATGTCCATGGAGTTACTACTTTTGAAAAGTTCCTTTACAAATAGGCCTGCTGCCTTTTTCTTAAATCTCACAATCCCTCATTCCCTATTTCCATTATATTAAGTTTGGGAGCAAGAAAGGCAGGACACGGCAAGGTTGCTCTGAACTGAGATTCAAAATTCACTGGTGAGTAAAATCAGTTTCAGATGTTTATACTAAGAATGTTTATTATGTTTTTCTCATGCACATTCAATTTAGGCAATATCTTAAAAAAATCTAGTCATAAAAAGCACGTGTATTACTTTTGTATAAATCATTCATTTGTGACTGGATATTTTTTAATCTTTCTGTTTCAAACTTTTTTTTGTTTCTTGAAACAATTAAATTACTGTTGGACTGTGTCTCATGCTGCATGGATGTTTGTAAAATCTGTTTGTTTTGGAACAGATTTTACATAGTAATATTTTTAAAATATTACTACATATAGTATTGGAGCTTCATTGTAGAAGCACACTTTACAGTTCATAGAACATAGACCAGAGAAAAACAATAACATGATTTTATTTAGTTTTTTTCCATACAAAATTTCTTATTAAGCTAACTGAAGTATTGTTGAATTTTCTTCTTTCCCAATCAAATATAAGAATGTAGACCAAATTGTTATTAATAGAAACTCCCAAAGCTGCTGGGTAAAACAACACATATTCAGGCCTGGATAGACCCAATAAAAAAAAGAGTTTGGTTATGGATTTGATGTAGCGTATGAGGTTTGGTTAATTACTAAAGTGGTATTTAATTTTAAGGCTACAAAGAGTGACTTGAAGAGAATAATTAAATTGGGATTGCTGAACAAGTGATATTTCGATTAGAATCAATGATCCCTCTTCATCCACATGATAAAGATTTTAGAAATTATTAAAAAATAGTTTAGGCACAGCAATATCTGAACAACTAAAACCACCTCTAGTTTTTAAAATAGCACATCAAGCCCCAGTACATAAAAATGGTTAAACACAAAATCCATCCATAAACTCCACAGCTGCAACAGCAATTTCAGGGTTGATAATGTCAAGAATTGTCATCAGATTATGCAGGATTTCAGATTACACAAAAATAATAGTCAGTCTTAAGAAGAAGTGCATGCTGGGTAATTCAATTTAGCTACAGACAAGAGACCAGATACCATTATTAGATGCATCATGTGAAAGGGGTTTTATAGAAGTCTGATCAAACAAAAGGTCATATACAAGATGGAAATATGTATTTGTCATTGTCACACTGTGCAGCAAAAGTTCAGGCATTATCTTTGAGCAAATGTCAAAGGCACCTTGTTGTGTAGTTTAAAATGGCAGTCTTCAAAAAATTAGCAGCATTCTTCTTGTCCCTTTTCTCAGCCAAGAAATTGGTTCACAGTTTTTGAATGAATGTTTTGGTAAAACTATCAAATTTTTGTTCAAGCTAAACACTTTTGGCCTGTGTAACACTGATTGGCAATTTTTTTTTTTTTTTTTTCCTCAGTCATACTCCTATGTTAACCACAGGCATGTGAAGATAAGAGGAAGCATTTTATGCACTCAGAAACCTTGAAATGCCGGACAAGTGTTGTTGTACCCATGAAAGAGAGGGCATATTTTGATGAACCATTATCCTTAGCCTGATTCAAAGAAGGGAGGTGATGATGAAGTGCTTTTAATTGGTGCAAATTGAAAATGACAAAATGTATTCAGCCAAGCATAATGAAATTATATATATATATATATATATATATATATATATATATATATATATATATATATATATATATATATATATAATATATATATATATATATATATATATATATAATCAAAATAAAAAAATAGACTTTATTTGATTTTACAGCCAAAGATTGTTCAGTAAGACAAAATTATTTAACAAAGAATAAAATTTATTCATTCACAATTGTGTAAGAAATTGTGTCTCGAATCTCTTAGTCAAACAGGATGTCTGCCTTGAGTAAATAATTCATTATTGACATTATTGTGGCTGAGTCGAGCCGTAAGGGAAAAAAATTCACTGTTTGAAATTGATGGCCCTCCAAAAGCATACATTTCACACAATGTCAAAATGGAATGAAATTGTATAATGTTGGAACTATTTTCTTAGAAACTGCTGCAAATGAGGCCCCCTATTGGGAATGTAGCATGCCAATAACAAACAATGGCTTGCCAGCCATTCTTTTGAAGCTTAATCCAACGTAAATCCCACACCACAAACATTAGACTCAGTAGCAAGCATATGTGGCATGTATTATTGAAGAAGGATGACAACAGAAAAACAAAACAAGAAAAGCAAAAGCATACTGAAAGCTTGTTGGAAGGAACTGCAGCTGGCTGTTACTTGAAACTACCTCTGTGTACACCTTTTAACAATGACACCTAAAAACACTTACTTGATCTACATTTTCTTGTTTTATTTTAAACTTAAACATATAATCACCTCTTCATTGAGTACACCTTGCAAGCAAAATATTGTCATTAAGAACTGCCTTGATTATATAATATAATATAATATTGTGTATATCCAACATGGTTTTAGAAACATACTACATAGGTTTTTGTCCTACAGTTCATATCCCTTATGCGACTCTTCCATTCCACTACATCCCAAATACTTTCTATTGGATCAAAATCTAAATACTGTCACCAGATCTGGACAACTGGTTTATTGCTCTTCAATAAACCAGTTTGAGATTATTTGAGATGTGTCACATAGTGAATTATCCTTGTGGAAGATGCAAACATGATAAACTTTGACCATGAAAGGACTGAGATGGGCTGTAGCAACATTCAGGTAGGCTGACTTAAAGCCACCTCTGCAACCCACTTTTTACAAAAAACACTAGGTGGCAAAAACTGTATTTAGTTAGTGTCTAATGGTTAGTTAGTATTACTCAGTGTCTCTTCTTTTCTACCGAGTGGCCTAAATGCACTACATAAACAATAGGGAAGGCTTTTTCTCTTCAGTGCTTTTGTTAGAATTTGCCACAAGCTATTCTGACAAGCACTTTGTGAGGAGAGTAATTTAACACAATGGGGCAGAAAAATAACCCCTTTAACCAATAATTTCAACATTATGCATACAACATTCAGCACATGTGTAGATGATCTAATTACTGAGAATTTAGTTTCGCCACATGTAAGTTCATATTGTTAAAAGGAAACATGGACATTGTCATTTCTAGATCTAAATTTATTTTGTTTTAACATGGAAAAACCACAATCGCAGATGCTTTAGAACTGGGCCCTCCAAACATCAAATTTTGGTCAAGAATATTTCTCTTATTTTTTTTAATTTTATTTTATTTTTTTTTTTTTTTTTTTCAAAATAAACCACCGGTCCCAAACACAAAAATGATTTGGCCACTTACACAACTTCTGACTTTGAGTTCATCAAGTTGCTCCAGTAAAGCAAAGTATAACTTGCTCAAACGCTACAGGCAGAGGGAGGAAAATATGCTGCTTCAATCTGATCCTTTGCTCTAGGTCGGGCTCTATCTCTTTGGTAAGAAATGCTACCCTCTGTCAACCTAAGGAACACTCTTCAAGCTGGAGGTTACAACCTATCTGCAACTTGGTTCACTCTCCAAGCCACTTTCACAGAACTCTCTCATTTCAGTGTCCTCTGCTCTAATGACACTAAAATATTTGTAGTTTTTGACAGCAATATGTTTTGTTTCTTTTCCTTGTTGAAAGTGTAATCATAGCTCTAATAGGTCATGAAACATTGGTAAACATCAATTGCTGCAATCCTTCATTATTTGCTCTCGGTTGAAGTTTCTACCGGGGATTTTTTCAGCACAGCACCTGTAATTTGTAGCTGGAGGTGAACTGCTGTAAATAAAATGAGGATACTGCTGTAGAACCTCAAGTACTACACGAATGTTTGGCCTATGGTATTTGGAGTTGAAATCTAAATGTAACACAAACAGTTGGTTAAAGCCAAAAGTGTTGTAATTTAATAAATGAAAAGGTCCTAAAATTAACATTTATGAATGTGAAAATTGCGGCATTATGTGGCGCAAAGGTTAGAATGTTCATCTTCCTTGTTCCCTGATCTGATCATTTCTTCTCGCAAAGAAAAAAGCTTTTTTCTCTCTTTGAGGACAGCATTTATTTCAGGGTTTGTTGTTGGGAAAACCATTTTAAGTTTCTGATGGGCACAGTGTACCACACAAATGTTAACCAAATAGAAATTTATGGAACTACATAAAAACTTAATTTCATGCAATAACGTGTCCATTTACAAAAAAAAAAAAAACAATTAAAAAAACCCTGTTTATTCTGTGCTGATAAGCCGGATATTGTATTAGTCTTAAACACAGAGGACCTTTATTGTACGTCAATAAAGGTCAATAAACTTTACTCAAAATGATCCAGATTCCCATGAATGTAGGTGCAGAAGATTCCTATCTGTTTAATATAAACATAAATTTACAACTGGATATGCAATGATACACATTTTATCTTTTTTGTCTGTCAATTAACAAAACCTATTTGAACACTGTCCAGATTGCTAATTTAAAATCTTCAGTGACTGAGGCATGTTTTGAATCCTAATGTTCCAGTAGGACAGGTCCTTTCTGTCCTAATGCACAAAGGTCTCTTTCACAAGAATCTTTTGTACCTGCTGCCATCTGGAGTAGACATTTGAGAGCATGGGCATGTCTGCATAGGTCAGGCCTTTCTAATTAGTATTTCACCATAATTACAGTGAGACTGTGGACCAACAGCTTAATTTAAACAAGTGCAAAATGTCAGGTAAATAGTTGCCGGCTGAATAGTAACATCAGTCTATAATAGGATGAGACATTACTTATTATGGATGAAAGACCTAAAGCAATGCAATACTTGGAAGCTGTAGGTAATGGAAAAGTGTAAAATTAAAAAAAAATAATTGAGAAGAAATGATACATTCAGCAAATTAAGAAATCCATAATGTTCATGCTTTTCTGACAAACACATTTACATAATTTGTGTTGAAACTCATTTCTATTCTTCTTATTACCAAATATATCAAGTCACACCATCACTGTTAAGTCCATTTTATTCAAGCTGTAGTTTGTTTGCGGAGAAAGTCTGGATAGTTTGGGGAGATGTGAAGGCACAATCAAACCCTGATGTGGACCAAAAAAGAAAATTCCTCTTTGCCTAAAATCTGAGGTCTCGGTTCGGTTGAAGTGAATCCTTGTATGGCTCAAATGCATATATGAATGCCATTTTTTCTTTGGAAAACAATATGCCATGTTTACTGACTAATTAGAAAAAATTAGGGAAAGTTTTTCATCATTATATCGGTGCAGTGCTCAGTCACATAAATAGTATGTCTATGGCATATTGAACAGTTCTAAGAATGTTTGTCGAAAATATGACAAGTGCGTTCAGTCATCTAATTTTAGCAACAAGAGTTAAGTACAGTTCTGGCACAGACAGGCTCAGTCTTGACAACAGAATGAATCCAGTTGAATACATTATTAGTGGGAGGAATATATTAGCAGCATATGAAGTTTGGACTGGATTTCCTGATGTCCAATCGCATTACGTCTCCCCACCCTCCATAAAACATCTGACAGTTTGATAATGGACAAAATTGAAAGTACATTTTCTAGACGGTAATAAGGCAACCAAAGCAAGACAGTGTTTAACTCTTTGGCTATTGTGATACTATTTGGCTGTGCTTTGAAACTGACCTGCTGTGTTAAAAGGATAACTTGTCTAAAATCCTGAAAAGAATACCTAAAAATGTCTATGTAGCTATTGGTACAAAAAACTTACAGGACGCTTCAAATGTAAAAAGAAACTTAATAAATGTAATTTTGTGATGTAATTGAAACCCGGCATTTATACATACTAGACAAAAAGACCTCTTACATGTTTTATCTCACTCTGAGACCCAAAAAATCTAATTAAAGGTTTTCTGTGAAGTTCTGTAAAAATAGTCAAAATAACTTCTATTTACAAAATGTATGACAAATGAGAATTATTTTTGTTTTGTTTTGTATTTTTCCCATCAAATTAGTAAGTTTACATTCACTAATTTCTTTAAAGAATTAAGGAAAGCACAAATGATAATGCAATAACATTTTTAAGTTTCTAATAGGTTACAAGATGTGTGTTTTTTGGAGGCAAATGTATTTTAAGCCAACACTTCAAATGCACTGCTTTCCTGTGTGGCATTTTTTTCAGAGCTTCATATTAAATTTAGACCAAGCCAAAATCATCATCTCAGTGTACAAGAAACAAAGACTGTATGCTGGCACTGCTTGATGAGATAATAGATGAACCCGAGCCAAATTGGATGAAGTGGTGTCATGCCATTGCAGTATTTCTAGAACCTCTGGCAGCCTGTCATCTTCTGGTTTTTGGCACATGCTGTGGAGAACAGTAGCCAGCTCCCCAAACAGTAAGGTTAAAAAAATGGCAGGATATGTTAGCTGTAATTAATTTGTCTAATAGAGAATATGTTTTTCACTTGTGAAAAACATAAGACACTGCCGACCAATACAAATTCTGACTTCGATGTGGAAATTTTCAGAACAAACATGCAGTTGGAGCAAGCAATATTTGTGTGAGGGGATTGCTCAGGCAGGTAAATATTACAATTTTAAACATTGTAATACCTGTTTTGATATCTGTTTTTAGCACTGAAGCACAATGTCACTTGCATAAGGGTCAGACAGCAGGCCAGCATCCACATGTAAATACTGTAAGATATTGTAATGAGGCTAGAAAGTCATTCATTTCTCAGCAGAGGACCGCTAACAACTTGAAACATATGGGGGGGAAATCGCAAACCAGTGTTGCTGGCAATTCAGCTGTGATTATTAAGGAACACCTGTTTGGCTGGCTGGCAAGGCGACTCGGGGTCCTGCTGAATAGCAGCAGGCTAATGAAGGTCTTCTCAGCTTAATTGTTTGGGCTATAAATAGTGACGGAGAGAGGAATAGAGTGTGGCACCACACTCCCCCCATACATTCAGTGAATGAGCTATTAGAGGGTTGTTGTTGTTGTGGATAATGAATAGAACAGAGAAGGTATTCATGTAATTGCCAACATTATCAATTACAAAACAGTCATTAACAGTAAACTGTAAGATATTACTCCAACACATGCATAGTTGGATTGGTGGCTTATAAAATGTGAAGAAGCATTATAATCTCCCATTAATATCGGTGTGTTAAAGTGCTATTAAAATAGCTAAAAATGTGTTGAGTGATGAAGTTAAACAGTAGCTTTTAGTCCAAAGGCCAAGGTCTTTCTCATAAGCAATTCAAATCATGGCCAAAGTTTTTTTTTTTTTTTTTTTTGGTTGGCGTTTACTAATCTGATTGCTCATATTGCCATTCCTCTGACAGAACCCCATTTTAGGTCAAATTAAATGCAAAATGCATTGCTAATTGCAACATTATTCAAAAAGGTTTTCCTGATGACTTTTTGACATAAGACACAATGAGGATGAAGTAGAATCATCAGACTTTTTTTTAAAAGTTGTGTTTGAAGCATTGCCAGTGCTCTGTCTGCCCTGCTGTTCAGGGGTCACCTTCATCGATGTTGTTCAGATGAGTTTTGATGGCTGCGTTTTCCAGGTTAAACTCATTCAAAGGGAGATGCAAGACTTTGATAAGCTTTTGTATTTTACTGCAGGTATAAACAAAACTGTATTTTAAAATTTGAGTTAAGAGAAAATTAAATATGTTGTTCGCACAAACAATAATATGTCTGTTAAACATTCATAAGGCTTAAGCAAAAGTGCAATAAAGAAAACAACCCAGTGCAGCACATACCTCACAGTATTAAAGAGTGACTTACCCAACACTCTAAATTGTCATATAAATTCATAAGAACAACAAGTTATGCTCTATTTCAATTATCATTATATTGGCAAAATATCTGTGAAAAGTTTTCTGACCTTGTAAACAAGAAATGATAAAAATTGTACGGAAAATAAAACAAGAAAGGACACAAAGACATATGTAGCTTTTAAGGTTTTTTTCAAAAAATATCAAAACAAGAAAACAATATATACAATATAAATATTATATAACACTAATATAAAAAAAGAAGTCCAAAGCACAAACTATAACAATAAATGAACTAACAATCAATAAACTAAAAGCCACAAAAAAGAAAATAAATAAGAAATTATCTAAAAAGGAACATAAATTCAAATCAAATTTCTAGCATCTAAGAAAGTGCCTAAATAGTCTTCCTTTAAGTTTTTTACTTAATGCAAGCTTTTGTTCATCTATTGTATTATACATGGATGCTAGGCTTCCAGGACTGTTTGAAGCTTGCCTTTTGATGTTTCTTTCTTCTCTTTCTTGATTCTGAAACAACTGTGTTTTTCATCCTACTGTGATGGGGCACACATATAAGTACACATACAAAACTTCATTTTACCATGTGAAACATTAAAAAAAACATACAAATATTTGCAGTGGTCTGTGAGGCCTGGTGTTCCTACAGAATCATAACAGCTGATTGTCAGCTTTTACTAAAGGCTTTTAATATTCACAGAGACATTATGATTGGGACGTGATGTTTATTGTTAAGTGGGGCAAAATTTATGTTGATGTCTCTGATAACATTGTAGTATAGAGAGATGAAAAGATCGGGACTGAAGATAAGCCTACATTTATTGACATGAGCTAGTAGGATGCCCTTCATCCTGTTTTGTATTTCATTCTCAGTGCACGATGCTATATTTATATCTATGCATGTGTACCTTGAATGTTGCCATTTACAATAAATGAGCTGCTGGCAGGCAGTGGGAGTAACAGTGAGATTTAAAAAAATGGCTTCTGCCTTGTCTTCAAGCTCCCCTGTCAAATACAACAGTTTGCAAACGTATAGCAAAGAAGAGGAAGCTAAATATCACCAGTCTCTGTGTGGGAGAAGGTAAATACATGGCAAATTGCAAAGTGTTCCACTGAGTATTTTCTGTCTCCATAGGAGCAGTGAATGATATTACACAAAATCCCAAGGAAAACTCGAGTTGTGACACAGTGTGTGGTGTGGGGGGGTTGTTATATCAGGATGATGGAATGACTATTGCGTACATGTACTTTAATTTTTAGCTAAGGAAAAAGGAGCCAAAATTACATTCTTTGTAGCTGTTTTCAGTTGAGGCTGTATAATTATTGCTGACAATAGTTATGCGTAATTTATCTTATTCTGTATATCATTATGCTTTTTTGTTGATAATCCTTTAATAAATGTTTTGGGAGCTTTAGTTTTAAGATAATTACAATTACTTTTATTTGCTGTTTTACTCCAAATTGTGTAAAAGTCAAACTAACCTTGTGTAAATGATCCTGTAGCAAATGGTGCAGAATCCTGTATTATATAAGTCAAATGAAAAAGGGTGATGTAGGTCTTTGCTTTGATTGCATTCGTAAAGAAAACAATTTGAATGCTTTCTTGAACTAAATGAGTCTTGAATTAAATAAATCTGAACTTTCTAAGGACATGTCACATGTGTCACTAGCAATGTTCAATACATTTACAGAAAACTTACAGAAAGCATAAATGTAGCAGAAAATATATAGGTAAGGATAAAAAAGGTTGAATATTTGTATTGGCAATTATTTAAACGTAGTAACAGCAGACCTCTTGCTGAGAGTCCAAGAATCTGCCTGAGAAGAGTAAAGTCCTAATTTCCTTTCGTTAGCATTTTCCAAATTGTTTGTGCTTCTAAATCCTGATTGAATTCCTCCTTGACATTTGGAGAACCTAACAGTAAATCAACTCAGACATGAAAGAGATTGCTGACTGCTTGTTTGTCTTTTTTTTAAGCCAGACAACTTAAGAGTGATCTTGACATCCAGCTGTACATGTTGCTACCAGTGTGAAAGACCTCAAGGCAATGTGATGAAAGGTTACTTAAACTTTGCCTGCCACACTCACTCAGTATCTATGATACAAAATCTATTCCTTTAACCTGGAGTATTACTCTATGAAGTAATGTCTTGCACTGCCTGTTTTTTCATGGAAGCCACAAAATTCCATTTTTCTGCCTTTGCCTCAAGACAACAATTAGAATTTAAGTACAAAATAAAGTAAAACAGCAAGTGGTCCTTTCGGGAGTCATACAGCAAACCGACAGGTTCCCCTGGGGACCAGTCCTTTCAAGCAACAGTCTCTGGACCGCGGAATGCCTTGCCCCCGTCTCTCCATTTGACCGACCCTGTTGAATCCCTTAAAAAACATGGATTCAGAACACTTTTATAGACAAGCTTTTACTTAGATGCACCTCTTATCTTATTGTGTTTGCACTCTGTGAAGCAGTTTGTATTCTGGCAATTTGTTCCTGCTGTTGCAGCAGAGCGTTACATACAGTTATCACATTTTAATGCACTCTCTTTCTCTCACTGGCTTCCATATTTCATTAGTAATGAGGAATAATGGTGGTTTATAGAGAATCACTCTGAGTTACGCTGCTATGTTTTTTTGGTATTGGTGAATTATCAATGCATAAAATATGTCTGACTGGTTAACAACTCTATTACTTGAAGGAATTTACAAAAGGTCTTGTCTGAAGTATGTTTACAATTTCAACACTCCATGACCTACAGTGGGAAAGTATAAGGTATGTTGCTGTTGTGACTTTCATTCATCCATTGACAAATGAAAAGCTTAACTATACAGGAAAAAAAACCTTCATAAATATGATTCTGCAGCAATGAATCAGTATCAGTCAATAGCTTCCTTTGAAAAAACATTGCTGGGGCAATCAAGTGGCTTTCTGCGTGTACTTCACATTTCATTATGGAGGTCATCATTTGAGTACAATAGACTTCACTGTTTGAAAACATCCAGATCACTTTAAACACATATGCTACAGTTCATACTAAATTCTGAATGAAAACAAAGGGATGCCATACATTTTGTATTTATCTTGGGCAAGTTTAAATGTCTACTCATTAAGCCTTTCTCTTTTCAAAACAACATTTTAAACTGCAAATCTATGGGAGATTATGACAAAAGTCTATAGTGGTAGTATGTTTTGCATACAAACATAAGACTGAAATTTATCTTAACTAGTTTTACATTTTTGTTGAAATTCAGCTTGAGACACATGACATCACAATTTTCTGTCAGACATTCGTTCAGAGAATTGGTTGGAGAAAAGAAACATTTAAAAGACCTTTGCTCTTGTCATCCTGAACGCACAAAAGAGTTGAATTTCTGATATACATCCAATTCTTTGCACATTTGCACAAGGATAATCTTTTCTTATATTTTTCCACAGTTCTTCTGTTGCTGTTGCTCAGTAGAATAGATTTACAGTGTTTTCTGTGCAATTTATTAAAATGTAGAAAGCAGATTTAATGAAATAACAGCAGTCGTAAAGCAAGTTTATGAGAAACATACACTGCATGTACATTATTTAAATTTACAACAGAGATTAAATAAAGTGACTATCAAACAGTGTTGGAAAACAGACATGGAAAAAAGTGCAATTTAGAACAAATATATAGCTGTGAATTACAAAAAGCAGCAGAATGCACATACTAGTATGGGAATAAAGATTGGGAGGGAGTAAGTCCGACTTTGACTCACATCAGTTATGTCACAAAAACAGATTTCAGCACTTGTGAAGACATTTGTGCTCTAAAGACCCAAGATTTGACTTACACTCAATTTCTGAAACTGTAGCTTCATTACTAGTCTGTATTTCACTTAATCAGTAGCAAAAATAAGGTAATAAGTACAAAAAAATAGTAAGGAACTATTGTTGTTTTCTCTGTTGTTGTTGTTTTCAAGATCGGAAGCCATGTTTTAAATTGCTTTATTTCAATCTTTTTTTCTGTTTTTAACCTTCCGAATGATCTACTGACGTCTCAAAACAATGCATTGCATATTTGTATGTATTTATTTTACTTTCATATCAAAGTGACATGATATTATGGTATCACCAAGCACACCATGTAAGAGCTTTCTGTAATCTTTCTCAATAACACATGGGTATGAAAGGAACCAAAGGCAACTTCTAAACTCATGTGTTTTTAATTCCACCATCAAGGAAGTATTTACAGTAATTAAGTCACAACTGCAGCGCTGACAGAGGTACATATATTCTCATTTGAAATAATGTGTTTGAGTTTTTAAACAGAGACTTTCACACATCATTGGCTATTAACGATTCTTCCACACACCATTGACTATTAACGATTCATAAGAACCTTTTGTATTTTTCTCATAACTTCATTAGAATCCCCATTATTGCCCTTCAAGTTGAATATTGAATTAAATGACTCTAGGTCCTTTCAAAGCAAAATCAACTTAACTGGTCAATTGACATACAAGTCTCTCATTTTTGCATAATTTATTTTCTTTCCCTATATGCTGTATTCAGAAAGGTGCACAGAGTCCTCAAAAAAATCACTATTTGCAATCTCAGCACCATTTTTTTAATGAATTATGGGGAGGTTTTATGTAAAATCAACTTTATTGAACTGTATTTCTTGTTATGATGTTATTCACTCACCAAAAACATATCTGCATTGTGAATAACAGATTTTCAGAAAAGCAAAGGCAAATCAAATAGTAAAATAATGAGATACGTGGCTTACATGTTTGCAAAACAATGTTTAATGTCGAAGTTCATATAAATGTTTAATCATCAAATACGGTTAGGCAGCTGCTGACCTAATTAAACTGCATCACAATTTTGCTGACTGGGTTTCCTATCTTCTATCAGGAGGACAAACAGGACTGGCTTTCCTTGTTTAACTTTTTATGTAAGCAGTTGGCAACATGAAATAAATAATTGATCATTGATAATTAGGTAAACAAAATGAATGTTTTCCACAACAGACACAGATTAAATACATTATTATGGTTACGTAGTATAAAATACACCTGTGTATTTTATACACAGGTGTGTATATAAAATATAAAATACACCTGTGTATTTTATACTACGTAAAAAAACAAATATTTACTTTTGTGCTGCTGAAAGTTTGTCTTGATTGTCTCATTAAATTATATAGGCTCATAAATATTTAAATTAGTTAATGGGCATTGTTGGGTAAATTCAGTCTTATATTCCTGGAATGAATTTAGTCTAACTATTTTACTTAAGTACTCTTCAGTCTTATTAGTCATGTTTAATAATACATGATATTTACAACTTTTCTCAGAGTCAAAAGGCATCAGCATCTTGTGCTTCAAAAACTTTTGATGCAAATTTATGCTTATATGTGTTAGAGAGCAAGGAAATTCAGAGCACATAACAGCATTAACAGAAACTGAATATATTTCATCAGCTGGACTTTCACAAGTGATGTGCATTCTATTTAGGAATCTGTAATTAGTCACAACATGTGAAATTTCTCCCTCGCTCTCATCCTCTTTTTAATTTAGCAACATGCAATATATGTAGTGAAGTTTTTCATTGGCAGCTCTTTACCAGTGTTATCCATAAGACTTCTAAAAAATTGATTTCTCACGCCCCATGTTGCATCTGGTGCAGACTGACAGGAGTGGTGAACCAGGGGAAAATGTTTGGAGTAATATACAGCTGAAAAGAAATGTCAGCAATAGGGTGGAACACAACACTCCAACATAGTGTCTCTGTTCCCGGAAGGGAATGTAATAGGGCTGTGACATTTAAGCAAAGCAAATAAAAAAGTAATAAAGTAAAGCCCAATAACACTGAACACCGAGGCGTACAGGTATGATCAAACAGGTAATATAGGTTACACTATTTACCAAGCGATGTCCTTGTAATTACTGCTATCATGCGCTAGTTTGTAATTTAAAAAAATGCTAAAACACTTCCCATCAGAAGTTTACTGACAGCATGATCACTGTTGCTATAAAAAGTTTGTACATTTAAATATGTAATTGACATATTCCCTTTCAGAATCTGATGATCATGCAACAAACATCTTCAACAAACTTTGACGATGAGAGAGCAAGTTTACATTTACTTCAAACATAATGAGTTCATTTCCTGCCAAAATTTGCGAAAATATATATTTTTTCTGAACTCTCACCAAGTATAAAATTATGTCTTCTCACATATAAAACAGAAACTTAATCAAATGAGTTCTACCCCTTAAACAAATCTGAGTTATCAGATATCAACCAAGTTGTGCCAGAAACATGATGATGGCTAAAAGCAGGATGTGGTTGAGGAGCAAATTACAAGGAAACTTTTAACTAAATATTATTGGGAAATTTGTAAATATTTTAGGCTTGTATTTATAATTTTGACGCTGTAGATTTTAGTTGATAAACCTAAAAGTCATGTTTTTGGAGTATGGGACCCATCCATGAATATACTAACTCTATGCAAAAAGACCATCAAACGAGGACAACAATGCTTCCAGCTGTGCCTTCATGCAGTACATTTTCTAAGATTAGAGGTATATTGCGTGATTGTTTTGGACCACCAATAGACTTTCAGAAAATTGTAAATTCATTGTATCAGTGAAATGGTAAATATTTAAAACCTAGAAAATGCTTCATTTATTAAAAATATAGGAGAAACAAAGAGAAGAAAGGATAACAACAAAACGTGCAGTTACCATTAGTGGCTATACTTTCCCTGTCAATGTTATTGATGGCAGACTGAATGTCTCCAACGCTTCAAGCGTCCATGTGTGACAGAATGAGAGAATCCGGATTGTCAGTGAGAAAATATTTGTGTTTATCAGTCAGCACAGCTAGCTTCAATAAAAAGCAGTCTGTTACATACTGTAGCTAAATGGCATGCCGCAATGCCTCCTTCGTTCTGATTGCTTCCCCTTGCACTGTCCCCTGTTGTCCCTTTTGACAGAGAGGCTTGACGGATAGATCACAGAGATGCACAATCATTGCATGGTAGAGACTCGGATGGAGTGCACCCATTATTCTAAAGCAAAGCTGTCTGCCGTAGCGAGGCCTGCGAGCCACATGGTGCCATGATAGATGGGGACCATTAATCAAGGCAGGACGGAGCCCTGAGATTGATGTGCAGAAATTCAAATGCTCAAGCAGGATTTGGAAGATTAAGGCTGTGTGGGTAAGGATGAGAGGCTAACTTTCTTTTGCAGAAAAAAATAGGTGTGATTGTGGATCAACTGTCCAGAGTAGACATATGATTTTCACTTAATTGGATGTAATTCTGAACGTAATATGTACAAAACATATTTGGAAATAAGATTAAGATTAAGAGTATACGTGTCTGTTGTGTCGTTCCACAAAAAAACTCCTTCGATTCATATCATGATACTTTAATAGATTTCACTTTATTTCCATAGACATAAAGAAAGTTAAATTTATATAATCAACATTGAAACTTGCATTATCTAAAATTACATTTGACTAAATATTAAGTCATTCCATGAAATAAAAGGCACAGAATCTTATTCCAGAAAATGCTTATGGAAGAATACCCTTCATAATTTTCTAGAACATTATGGCACTTTATTTTTCTATCAGTGTTTTATTTTCTTGCCTCTCTTCCAAGAACAGTATCCCTTCCCATTGAAAATGATAGTCATAAAAACTGTTGATGATTCAAATGTTTAAATGCATATTTCTAAGATATGAAACCTTCCTGGTGAGAATATATATATGATGTATACAGTCCGCAGAGAGGTTGACCCAATTCAACCTCCTTACCTATCCGAGCCTGGATTAGCAGGCATCTATATTGAGAAGTAGAAGGGATTAATTTAACATATACAAAGCTACATTTGCAATCAGCTTTTTCATAATTGCATCAGTTCCAACACGTTTATATTTAAAATGAACAAAAGGGAATATATCTCCCTCAACCTTCAAAAACAAAACAGTTTGTAACAAACTCATATGCTGTACCAAGGGTTGGAGCGCTCCATTTACTGTGTGTAGAAGAGCTGGTGAGACAGTTGTCAGTACCTTTTTTTTAAGGCAAAATGAGTCATCTGAATAACACCTACAGCATTTTATCTTAACGCAAATGTAGTAGTAAGAGAATTTGTTTTTCTTTTTTTTTTATCATTTCCATCTGCTACACTATTTTTAGTTTGTGATTATATAAGAAATTAGGTGTTGCTAGAGGATTCTGCCCTTGTTTCATCAACATATTTGTCAGAATGTATTTGATAAGCAGAATTTAAATTTGCCTTCTGAGAATGAAGAAAAATTAGTTTGTAGAAGTAATATCACTTCAAAGAGTTTGGCTGATCCACTTATTGGTCATGATCATCAAGTTGGGATATCTCTAGAATTTCTTTGGAAACCTCTGTAAAAGAGTACTCCAAAATAAGAAGATGAAGAAAATTATGGTGGTAAAAAGAGTATGATAAACATCTATATTTTGATAAGGAATCTGAAAATAATTATTTTTCTCTGACATTTAAGGCAGAGAAAAATATGCAACATAAAACAAAACAACTAAAGGAGAGAGCG
Source organism: Poeciliopsis prolifica (assembly GCF_027474105.1). Lineage (NCBI taxonomy): Eukaryota > Metazoa > Chordata > Actinopteri > Cyprinodontiformes > Poeciliidae > Poeciliopsis > Poeciliopsis prolifica. The sequence continues at coordinate 13,628,119 of NW_026562376.1, read as the reverse complement.
TGTGTATACAATTTTACAACACACAACCACTTCTCCAAATATAAGGCAGTCACTGGTTTTGACGAAATGAAATACATCAAGACCCTGAAAATATTTTATCTTTATCATTTTTATATTGTTCCCATGACAAGAAAGACCTTCAGCTACCGTAAGCTTATCCACGGAAATATTATACTTGACCATCTATGCCTCAGGGAAGACTTAAGATATTAGATGAGTGGGGGAAGAGTAACAGATACAGATGTCAAGGTACATAGAGAAGGAGGTTATAAAATCATACCAGACAGTGCTTCAGAAGAATAATTCCAACGGGAAAGAGCAAACAGCGACAAAAAATGTTATCTCTCGAATACAGGCTTTAATGGATGTGAAGGTTATACAGCTACGGGTAAAATGTGACATATTTTATTCTACTAATTGATGTGACAACTTTAACCTCTCGGAAGTTGAGATGAAACCAACAATACCAAATGCAGGCAAATTTAAGACATCCTTTGCTGAATGGCACTAACCTGGAGACCAAACTACATTACAAATCATACTTATTAGTTTTTAATTAAAGGGAATTAAATAATAAGAAAATAAAAATGTATTCTATTGAATGTTTTCTATGCCTTTATTGCTTCCTGAATTATAGTAGAAACAGAAAACAAATAAGTAAATCCAGAGAACAACAAATAACTTGAAATGTGTAAATGAAGACTCTTACATATAGACCTCTGTTTATTTTGTTTTGTTTTTTTTGTAGAGCCTGGCAGATGGCCTCCAAAATTTGGGCATTCTCTGTTTCCCTATACCACAACAGTCTCAGGACTGGATGAGATCATATGTGGCCCAAATGTAACATTACTGTTTATTAGGATGAATGATTGCATGTTATGTGAGAGCCAGAACTGACCCATGTTAATCAACAAGCGGTAAATATGAGCAATGACACAATGTGTGCGAACTACAGCTGAAACCCATGAAAGGAAGTCAGATTTAACCTTTGTGAAATAAAGGTCTTCACAGAGGACAACCCTCAAAACTAAAAGTCTTTCATTGCTGATCTCGCTGTCTCAGGGCGAACAGTTTTGCTGTGTGGGAGGAAAGACGTTCAAGTTAGATATTACATCATAGTGAGCACTTTCAGACAGTCCAAGGCTTTGAATTCTGGGCTTTGAATGAGCTAAGGATTTCAAAGGGGCTGCGCTATGTATTACCCAGCCACAAAATGCCATTTTATAGCATACGACTTCAGTCATTATAAAAATTCTGTATATATCAAGCATAACTTAAAAGAAATTTGTTTTTGCATTTTTACAGCTTGAAATTCTTAGGAGTGTTAGAAGTTATTTGAATGATAAGCTTAGCAGGATTGCAGTTCCACCAGGTGTTTACTAATTGGTGCTGCCACTAGTCTGGTGAAGTTGAGTGGTGAGGGGCATTGCAGTTCTGTGAGTTCTGTGAGACAGAAACTCAACATGGAGACTGCAGCTGCAAGAAGGAACTTTGTTTGAGCATGCATTTAGGTATCACTCAATGAAATAAAGGAGATTCAAGGATTTAATCAAATATCCATGAAAGAATCAAGCACCAACAAAAGAATGACTTCTTTATTTTATTACCTAAAATAAATCAATTCAGCTTGAGCTTCAGTTAATATGTTTAAATTCATGTTTCCATCTTGTGTTCCATCTTTCCATCCAACTAAGTGGACTTCTAAAATTTTGCAAAATAGAAGGAACAAAATTGTGAACCAAGTGGTTTGGAGTGAATCAACCAGGCTACACAAACTGCAATTTCATTAGAAGTTGACTCTCCACATGGCTGTAATAAAAATTATGTAGAGGTTGCAAACTAGGATGGACCATAGATCTCACAAAACCTAAATGTTCTTCCTTCTGAACTGTCGGTTTGTTCTTTTAAATTCTTCAGTTAAGGTGCTGTACTATGAGCACTGCTAAACAAAATGAAATGTATTGCAAGATTGCAATTATAACTTTGCAACTGTTTTTTTCTTTTTTTTTTTGTATGTCATCTGGCATCATAGTCAAAGGAAAATTCTTACAGAGATTTTCATCTATGTGTTCTTGAAATGATCAGAAATTTCAGTTGGAGGGAAGGTTTGCTACGTAAGAACTTATTTGGTAAATGTGTTTCCATCTTCACTTTTATGCTCTGTGGAACATGAAACTAATAAAAAGCAACAGGAAACCATTGTGTGTACAAACAATTTTGTAAGAGCACAGTAATATCCTTTTAAATGTTTGGCACACTAAACTCACTCCTAACTGTTGTCTGCTAAGATATCTAGAGTAAACTATGCAAAGTTCCAATAAAAAAAATAAATAAATAAATAGGGAAGCAAATATTCTCAAAAATTTACCTGTGCATGTTTAATTCAACAGCCACTTGTGCATCCAAACTCCCCTCCAAAAAAATTATTTTTTTAGACCTAAACACCTCATGCAATTGCTGCAAATGAAACCATGTAAATTGAGATAAACTATGCTGATTAACTCTGATGGTTCCTCAAAAATTAAAAAGAAAGTCACTATAATCACTTCATACATATGTATGTATGAAGCAAAATAGATTGTTAATTTCTCTAGATACTGAATAAATCTAATAGAATTAAGTGAAATGGATTGAAGTTCAACTTAAAAAATTTGGCTCTCCAATGTGGAACTATTCTCTTAATGTTTTGGTGCAGTAGTGCTAATATATTTATCTCATGTGAACTGTGGATAGCAATCTATTTGCTTTTATAATGTCTGTGCCATTTATAAGTGCACAAATGCTCCTTTAAGAATGACAGCCTCTGTTTGAGAAATTGGACTCCTGAACATCAGGCCTTCCTGTGACCCTGTTGTGCTTTGTCAGCAATACTGAACTGGCTTGCTGTTTCTCCCCTTTACCATTTTCGGTTTGTGTGTGCTGAAGATAAACATTGCAGTATTGTAATGACAAATGGCGAGCAAGCAGAGAAGAAGCCTCATAGACTGCTACCTCCATGCTACCTTTCGCTATTTTTGTGTGTAAGTGAGAACGAGTGGACTGCCAAGGGGAGAGAGGGACCAAAAATGTATTCTATTGAATGTTTTCTATGCCTTTATTGCTTCCTGTAATTGGTTCTCTGACAGCTAACTGGTCTTTGTTGTCCTTTTTCCACTGTTGAAGAACATTACACAACAAAATATGGAGGGAACATGTGAGCCATACATTTGATTTAAATATTATAGTTGTCAGCACCTCTTAATGTAACTACATTTTATGGTCAGAAAGAAAAAAATAGAACAACACTTAATATTGAGGCTTAATCTCAACCTAACACATAGAAAAGCAACTTTCTATGAGACCTTTTATTGTCATCATTTGAAAGCATATTCAAAATGTTATATGTAAATCTCTTGCAAAAGCAGATCACATTATTACAATGAACTGACACTCCTACAAGAAGAGTAACGTCATTTCTAACCAGTTTGTAACGAGTGTATTTCTGCTGGATATGAATGTGGTGTGTTGATTAAACTAAGCAGCAATACTGTGAAGGTTATAGGTTTGATCCCTTGTGACGACAGCAGTGCTAATGGTGCATGTACTCACTGTATGATAAATGCAGTGGAACATAAACACAGACAATAGTCATATATTAAATGGTGTATTTTAGTTAAAAATAGGGGTGGAAACCCAAGAATGGATGAGTTATTGTGTGCAGGTGGTTAAAAAGAAGGTCCTTCTAACAACTTACGTTTTAAATAAGGGTGTTTTAATACAACCAGTTCATAAGATGATACAATATAATAAATGAAATAAAAGTTTTAGCTCAATATTAAATAAAAAGACAAAGAATCTAATTTTCTTTGATATTCAAAATTTTAAAAAGTGTTAGAATACATCAGATGTGCTTTAAAATGCCTTTGATTATATGGGTTGACCTATTTAATGTTTTATTCTTGTATTATTCTTATTTTTAATGGAGTGGGATGTTTTTTTCTGCATGCTTATTCTTAAGATTTTAGATGAAGCCTGATTTAATCTAGTTTTTCAGCTGATATTAGATCAATTTCCAATATCAATATCAGATTGGGACTCTCAAATTACATAAATTCAATTAAATCCATTCATGTGAAGATACCATTAATTTGGTGTAAGAAAAGCATGGCTAAGCGGCTTAGCTTTATAACGATTGCTAAACAAAATGAAATTTATTACAAGCAATCGTAGCTCTGCAAATGGTTGTCCTTGTCTCTGGACATCATAGTCAAAGTGACATTATTGTAATGATATTTTCATCTGTGTATTCTTGAAATGACTATTAAATGCATGTCAGTAATTTTTTTCTTAAGTACCATCTGATAAAACTTTGACACAGATAACCCTGCATCCATAAGTGAGAGTCACTGACAAGAAAACTGGGATGACAACAATATAATGCAACACTCTGCTTTTAAGATTATGTCGGTTCACTCAGGCTCTGTAATCCGAGTGTAAAGTTTCTTTTATCATCCACTCAAAATCTGACAGCAAAGGCTTTCAAGTGATATCAAATTCCTTCTTGAAAATTCCAGATGAAATTCCAGAAAATAAAGCAAATGTTTTGGTTGATAGTTGATACATCAACCAGTTTTATCATCTATGCTTACAATGTCAACATGATAACTTTTGCTCTTTAGTGACATTTAAGATAGATAAAAAAAAGTGCATGACTAATTAACTTTGGCTGGGTCAACTGCTTGATGTTTTAGAAAACTCAAAAACACATGATGGTCTAGAAGAAGATCACTAAAGACACCTATATTGAATATTTATCAAACTGTAGTAATCATGAGGGACTTATCAACCAATCAGAAGCAAATTTAGGTTGATATGAGCAATACAAAAAAAGTTTCACAGGAAATATTGGGTTTATTTAAATTGGCTAACTGATTATTTCATGATTAACAACGACAACAGCAGGGAAAAGAGGAGAAAGAAAACACAATTTTATGGAGGCAGAAAACAATGTAAGTGAGGTGGAGAGTTAAAAGCAGAGTTTTTGCTATCCATTGTGACGTGACATAAAGTTTATACTCCGCCAATAGCATTTTAGGAGGCTGATGGCATTTTCCACAGTTGATTGCTTACAGGCGTCAGTATTATCAAAGTGTACACTCTGTGCTCTAGGGGTTTGGAAACAAGGTTAGGAGCCAGAGCCCGAGGGGCAGTCACTGTCCTTTGCAGGTTATAGTGAAATAGCGCATCAGTGCATCAGGTCCTAATAGTTTGTATTCAACAAATTAGTTTTTCATGGACTGACCAAGAAGTCAGCCATCACATACTGGACCTGCCTGCAGTCTACTCCCTACACTGCTTTGCGCCAGGACAAATAAGTGCTAAGTCAGGCCAGCATGCCACTAAATGTGACACTTGCATGCTCGAGTCACATAAGAGTTGCACACTAATAGAATGCACAATCTTACCTACACAGATTCATTGTTGTAGGGAGTCCTTATGACTTAGTCTTTCTTCCACCATCCTCCTATTCTGGATTTACTGGTTTTAATTGTCAATTTTCAGATTTCCCTGCTCCCTATTTTGACATATTCTTGTTTTTCTTCTGCATAACAACCACAGTTTCCATTTTTCCTTTTGTTTACTGAGCTTCACTACAAAGTGGCCTTGCCTGTCTCCTATCTGTGTTTGTGTCCTCAAAATTTCTAACAAACTCACAGTAGTGTGTTACTTGTGAAATATACTCTAGCTGTATTGTGCAAAAACAGATGAAAATACATATTTACTCTTTTACACCAGCATTACACAATTAGATGCTGCTCTAATTCGTTCATGGTGAGATTAAACTAACAAAATTGTTGACAAATTATTAATTTCACTTTTGCTCCCCCCCTATCATGTGAGAGAGAACTGGGAATTTGTTGATTGTTTGGCATAGATTCTTCCAGGAGTCAGAGGCAGAAAAAGACAAACTACTTTAAGCAGAGGATAAAGGAACAAAATTACTGGAAAAAGAAAACTAGTTCTGGCATGAAGGCTGAATGAACATGTTTGGTGTATTTGGTTTGGGAGACCTTCCTCAAGATTTGATTAATTATTGAAACGACCATGATGAAGAAATGGTTCCACAAGCTTTCAGGAACATTTCCATGTATGTTTTTGGTAAAACATGCATGTTTTGTCAAAATATTGCTGACATTGAGAAAATCAAATTTAGGTATTTCTTTTGTAATGCATGTAAAATGAATAATTTTGTGTAGTAATGTTTTATTTTCTCACCACACTAAAAAACTGAACAAAGGCCAATAAAAGTTGAATTATTATTTTATTTATTTTTAATCTTTCCAGAACTGAGGGGAGGAGGAGTATAATATTTTGTGACTGGAGTTAATTCCCTTGAGACAGATAAAATTCATCTGTGAAGATTCAAAGGCAATACTAGTGTTTCTAACATTTGAACTAAGGCTGAATATAAAAAGAAAAGCAAATCTTCCGTCTTCACTGATATTCTAAGCTGTTCTCTCTGATCTGCTGTGACACAAAGGTCACAAAGCATTACGCCATTGCCTCAAGTAGTGTTTCCCAAAACCGACACAACTCAAAACACACACCTGCACAAGAAACGTGTTTCTAAAATCCACTCTCTTTAACTTTACGTTTCACTCTTACTGACTTATTGTCACTTCTGTGCCTTTTTCTTTTCCTTCCTCTGCCTGGTTTGTCAGCTTAACTCTGAGGTGATTACAGTAAAAGTGACCGATAGAGGTGTATGGTATAAGCAGTGGTGTTGCTGTTCAGTTCAGTGGTTGCCCTAAGCATATGTCATGACAGGCTCCCTCCACTTATTCTTCCATGTGACTCAGTGTTTTCTTGTATTGCATGTGCAGTTTTCCAGTTTTCTGGGTAATATGAACAAGCAGACATTAAACAGAAGTAATACATTCTGTTGCAGATTGCAGTGTTAGCTCTGAACACAAATGCAGTTTTTTAAAACTTGGATGACGACATCTAAATAATCATTAAGTCAAGCATTGCCTAAAAGATTAAAGTAATAGTGAAGAAATTATTAAATTTTATATTACTTACCATGGTAACATCAGATGATCAATGTTATTGTTTCAGAAATAAAATACAGAGCAAATGGCGAATTAAGTACTGTAGCAATGACTCTCTTTGAATTGACATTGCCTTTTGTCTTATTATCATGCATTTATGATAAGACAGAGGATCTGAACCACTGCAGAACCTCAATGATAATAGACAGGAGACTCATTATTTTGGAAATAAAATGCCTGTACATTTTCAAGAAGGCTTTCCTTAGATAGTGGAAAGTTGGAAGAAGTGTCACCTCAAACAGAATAAATGAGATTTAAGACCAACATTTGTAACTGCCTGCTGTTTGTCTTACAAAGACTTTTACCTTGAACCCAACATAAAATTCATTAAATCTATAATAAAACTGCTTTCAACAATCTTAATACCATGCCCTTCCCATTAAATGTTGTATTTTCTTTAGAGAATCCACATCTTGGACCTTGCACATACGCCCAGCTTCAAGAGATTCGGTGGAAGCAAAAAGCACACAATACCTCTGCATGGCGCAGTATATCAGTGAGAAGCGTGCAAAACAATGACTCTCTTTGGAATTGACATACATGGCATTGTTTACCAACCCTGCTCTGTGCATTGTGATAAGCACACAGAGCTAAAAACAGCAGGATTAGAAGGGGCTTTCTTCCACATTGATGCTAGGCTTTTTACCTGTTTTTATGTTTGCAACTCTGCAAAACCAAGCATTGAAACCAGAGGACAGGTGTTGTGTGCGTGAAATAGTTCACAAAGCATATTAAGCTTATGAGAATACAGCCCATATGTCCAAGAGCTCTTATGGACATCTGTTATTTTTAGAATACAATAAACTTTCTCTGTAATTGTTTTCAAGCAGCAATGTTTTGCTGTACATCTGTTTGAATGTACATACAGCAGGTCAGTGCTTACTGCAGAACAATTGACATGTGGCACAGTCCAGGCCCAGGGACAAAATTGGCTTATTTGTTTTTAGATGAGTGTTTTGCATGCCATAATTAACCACTAACTAGTTTAAGAAGGTGGAGGGATTACCAAGAGCTCTCAACATGGGTGATCATTGTGGAGTAGAACAACTTCATAGGCTTATGGGTTTCTGGAAAACAATCTTGTAACGAAAATTAATGTTAAAATGTTTCCAAAAAGTTCTAAACAGCAAACAAAGCAAACTTACAATTCACTACGTGAGAAAGGTTTGCATTTGATGTTGTGAACCTTGACAAATGTTACATGCTATGATGCATTTCGTGACAGAATATGGCTGTGGGATTTTTATGAATTTATCTATTGTGGTTTCTCTCTAATTTTATTTTTTAACAAGAGGCTCCACAATTGGTTGGACCGAAGATCTATTTGTTCTTCTGGCTGTAGCATGAAGACAAAAAAAAAAACAAACAAAAAAAACATTTATCTCACCATGTTTGTCTTTGTTTCAATGTTTTGTTTCAACATTTTATAAATATGCTGTTGTGCAACATGTTATATTTATATTTACATGTTTTTACTGAGGTGTGAATATCAGAGTCTACTCTCTGCACACTGACTAGAGTATATAAGTACTTTTTTTTGTCACAAAACCAGAGATATATGCAATTATTTGACACACTTTTGACTTTAATAAACATATCTTGCTTTCATGTTTGCACTTAAAACAGACAGTTATTCATCTGAACTGTCCCGTTCTTCTCTATCGACTGCTTTTTGCTTAATTTATATTTGTTTCACAATATTTTCTTTTTCTCTTGCTTCCTAACATTGAGTTTGATCAGTTCAGCTTTTTATTTGCTTTGTAATTACTGTCTCTTTCACTTACTGCCTGACTGATTTTTCTTCTGTAAAGTAGCCCTAACGGAAAAACAATAAAGTTGGACTACAAAGAATGCTTTTAAAAGCTGAACAGCTGTGCTTTAATTTCCCAACATGAAGGGAGTTTCAATCAAAACAGTCACAAAACATTTAATTGTTTTGGGACTTTTGATAGGTATTATTTATTAAAACTGAACGTTGACTTTAAAAGTAGATAATTAAAATTGTACTTAATGTGTTGTAATCTCCCAGGGCAGTTGGGGCTGTTGTTGCTGTTGATACTTAAAAGCAGTAAAAGCATTTTCTTGCTTAAAAAATAAAGTGCACTGCAGATCAGCTGATTTCTGTTGTGAATACATAAATACATTTTATTTGTTTTTCTTTTTTTTTTTTTTCAAAATTTCAATTAAAGCAAGGCTGAGCCACTTCACCTGTATGCCACTCTTAACCCAACTACTGACTGTAATCTACAATCATGCTTGATAGACAGGATTACTGAAATAGAAAACTAAGTGTCTGCATAACTTCAAATAGGTTTGACTTAATATTTTTTTAAAGTGCTGTAGTATTAGTGAATCTGTAATGATTTCCAACATAATGTCTTTTGCGACATACAGTTTGAATCAGTGTGTAAATTTAAAATTTATGTTAAATGCAAACATTTGACATTGCATCTAGTTATCAAAATTTGTCATGTTATAGAACATGAATAAATAATTGGAAAAAAAGTATTGATTAGAAATTAATTCAGCACCAAAGAGGAACTTTATGGAAATAGGTGGCGCTTTGTGGAAGTAAACATTTTAGCTGCCACGGGACATTCAGGGATTTCTGAAACTTATAAAGAATCAAAGCAAACGCCACATATGTTTTTGATGAAGGAATTACATTATAATGTAACATAAAGCTAATAAAAAAACATTTAGGATGTTTTTAATAATACCTATTAAATAACTGGAAAACATATAGACATATATGCAGAGCAAGATGTACAAATCTTCTACCTTATTCACCAGTGTTAGTCAGTTTTCCAGTTGAATTTTATTTGAGAAAGGAGCAATTTTCCTACATACAATGCCACATTTTCAGGGGATTACATTGCACAAGCTTTGTGTGGGAATGAAAATGACCAAACCAGTCATACTGAACATTCAGTGAATTTTGCTAGCATACTCCTTGGTAAAAATAACTGCCAAAATTGATTGAGTATTATGAATTATTATCAAGTATTATCAAGGCTTATGGAGAATTCCCAACATTCTGTAGCATAAACGTTTAGCTGATTTGTGCACATTTTTTTCTTTTTTTTTTTGTTTCCCAACATGTTCCTTTATAGCAGTTTTAAGTAAAATGATGTGGTTTTGATAGTACTGACTGGAATTATCAAATGACAAGAGGCCCATACCCATTAATTGGGAGAATTTAAAACTAGATAATTAGTGTTTTATTTCATACATTTATGCCCGCTATTAATAGAAAAAAAATCTACAATATATTATGGCTTGTAATTGTTATTACAATATTAATAATGTTAATGATAGCAATATTAGTACTTCAAGTTGAACATTGTTGGTATTTTCTTCTGAATTTGAGTAAAGAAAAACTTGTGGCGTAAGCTTCTCTCTTTCTGGTAACTTCTCTCTTTTTGTCCCTTACCCACTGGGGGAATTGTTGCACTTGAACCTGTAACAGGTGCACAGAGGTGACTTTGACAGAGATATCTCAAAGGTTGGTAAGAATAGAGGCTGCAGAGAATGAGATGCCAGCTGCAGATTTACACGCCTCCACTGGCTCACTGCACATCATTAAAGCCAGAAAGGCTGCTTGCAGTGACTTCATCTATGTCCTAGCCCACACAGGCTACATAAGGGCCCTACCCATTGATTTATCCCGGCTGTCTCTCTGAACTGGTTTTCCCGCCGAGAGAGATGAGTACTGACGAGATTTACATGTGTGTATGAGATGAAATTAATTTTAGAACAAGCGCATGCTCCCTCTGACTGAAAAAAGAGCATTTTTTTAGTCTTGTTACCATTCTTTTCCCGACCATGCCTTCTGCCACATGTACTGCTATTATTAAAAATCCGGAAATAGTGAAGGACATTCATATATAAAGTGTCTCTAAAAAAGCCTCCAGATTGAACTTTCCTTTGTCTTATTCTTTCTTGTCAGCATGAATAAGATTCCTTTTAATCAATTAAGCTAAAAAAAAAAATTCTTGAGGTTTTGAAGTAAAATAGGAAAACAAAAATACCAACAATTAAAAATCCTCTGATCCTCTTTGTGACAGTCAAGGATTCACTTCCTGACTTTGAGACCTTTTCTGCAGGTCTTCTCTCTCTTTACCCATTTCCTATCTAGTAACTGGAAATAAAGGTGCCAGAACATCTAAAAATTAAATTCAAGGGATTGGAGAATGTTAATTTTAAGTTACATTTTTAATTTTCATAGCATCACTGGTAGCAGAAGTACTATGTTATATATTCCAATGTTTGTCAACCCTTGTCATTGGTACCTATGTGATTTAAATGTGTCTATTACAAACTTACTTCAAAGGATTGCATTACCTTCTCAGTATTGCGTGAACTCCTGCAGACACCTGCAAATCACCTGCGCACTGAAGTCTGGTGTGTAGCAGCTGGGAGACACCTGGAACAGCTCTGAGGATCAAGGTTAAGAAATTCTGGTGTTACCAAAACTTTTTGATGATAAACTTCTGATATATCGTAAATCAATGGTGCACTTTATATCAATACATAATTCATCAATTCATTATCTGAACACACTTATGCTTGTGGTTTAGCAAGAAGGCCTGGTGACTTTCTCTGGTTGTTTTTATGTCTTCTTTTTATTATTTGAAAATAGTACTGTCAAATTCCATACTTTTAAAGACTTTTCAAGAATGTACAGAACCCTGGTGTAAATGCAGACTGCTTATTCTAGGTGCTTTCTTTATTATGTGTATCAAATGTAAATAACAGTATTTATTCATTCATATTACAGTAACAGAGAAATATAAAGTCATGGTTCATTGAAATTTGAAGGTGTCTGGATTAAGAATAAAATAAATAACTACTAAAAATTTAGATATTTTATCCAATGATTGTTGCTTACCACTTTTTGTCAGTCTACTTCAGATTATCATGAACAAGTTTAAAGACATGATGGTGTGAAACTGTGAACACCAGACCCTCTCTAACATCAATTGTTTATTGACCCCGGCTTTTCAGGATATTTTGGAAAATATCTCATAAAGACCACAAAGGGTGCCAGGAAAAAGGGCATGGGATCTTTGAAGTGTTAAAATAGAAAAACTGTCACAGCATGATTAATATAGCAATATGAGTTTAGGAGTTCCTTGAAAGCCATTGTTAATCATTATAGCTTACCACTGCATTTACAAATATGACCAATGATGGGAATTACTTCAGAAATAATCTATTTTTGGAAGAATAAACAAAAAAGTTGTAAAATGTTAAAGATTATGGTTCAACATGTATTAATTTTAATTGCCACCTTTGAGTTCCACAAAAACATTAAACAATGTAGAAAAATAAATATTTTTATCTTTACATATTTGTTTGAAGAGGGGGCCTTCCCAGTAGTGTCCTGTCTGACAGATACAGATTTAGCCTCCTTCAAACAGACTTAGACATTTCTTCTCTTGTACTTCTTCAGCAGGATAACCACAAGGCTGCTGTTTCTACAGTAATTACCCAGATCCTTGATACCGCTGACAAATGACTTTCCTTTCCTTACTGCTCGTGGCATTCTGTATTCATGGTGGATAACACTGCTCTCAGGGAAGTGTCCCATGAACTCTCTCTGTCTTTCCAGCCTCTTTTTTGCATTCCTCAATTTCACTTTATCAGCTCAAAGTAGGAACTGGGGCTTAGTGGCTTGATGGTAAATTGAAATTCACTGAAGCATTTACATGACATTTAGCAATAGATGCATAATGCAGGAATAATAAAACATGTGTCAAATGAAATGGATATGCTCTCTGCTTCCTGCTATCTCATCATTAAGCTTTTGTGCAACAGTAAAAAAAAAAAAAAAATAGATAGACATGTAGTGATATGTGTATTTGTGTGCTTTGTGGAAATATGTGTAGATGGAGATGTTCTCTAAAAATGTTAGTGTTCCTTGAGTATCTTACATGCAAATTAACAGTAATTGTAAAATATTGTGAAATGACATGGTTGACATTTGTTAACGTTTGAGTCAGCTGGCAACTTTCACCGAGTCCGTAACTATTACCGCATGTTTCTATAACATTGACAATGCTGACAAATTGGGCTGGTAAGTATGAATAAGCCACAATCCATTCATTATAAAAATTTCAGTGAATTGTGAATGTCTCATACAATCACAGAAAGCACTGTACATATTCATAGCAGAAGAAAATCAGCATGTTTAGTAAAAATAATCAGACATATTCCATGGCAAAATACATAATGTGTAAAGTAGATGAAAACACAGAAATAATGCAGACCATGGTGTGGAAAAGAGTGCTTTTCACCCTGCTCTGTTCACATATAAGCTCATGCTGGTGCTGAAACATTTTTCAATAATATTTCTATAGTCAGGTTTGACATGAAATACACATATTAGGTACTGTTTATGCTTGGAAGACCTGCAGCACTACAAAGAAACAAGTAATAGCAGTCCTTCATTGCTCAAAATACTAGAACATTGACGTCGTGAAAATTGTCAAAAGCACAGACCACATTTAACAAATTCCGTTTCTAGTTTTGCCCCGAGAAGGATGGCATCCTAAATCTGTTGCTTTGTATTCTTTTGTTTGTGATCTTTATCAAACTGACTGCAGTCTGTTTTATCAAATGCAGATGTGCACAATTATGGTTTTCTTGTCGAGTTTGTATTCAAAGCCTTCCTGTCTGAATTCATGCTGTTTTACTTACCATGTAACAGCATAATGAATAATAAAACTATTCTTTTTTTATAAAAAAGCATAGCCTGGGATGTGCTCTAGATTATTGAGAGACTGCAGAGAGCATGGGGTCTATTTCCAGCCTTCATTGGGCCAAAGACAGGTTATGGACTGGAAAGGTTAAACCCACCATCGTCTTGCTGCATGATGGCAATGATGACTGCTATTATGCAGTCATCATTACGTATTATTATTATTATTGTTATTAGTAGTAGTATTACTATATACTTGCTACTATTGTTGTTGTTGCTGTTTGGTTTTGAAATTTATGTCATGAAATCAAAGAGGAATCAAGTCAATCATTTTCATAGTCAAACGGGTCTGTTCTTTTTAAATGGAGCACATCTGCAGAATTTGGCGGTACAAAAATAGCTCAAAATGAAACACAAAGCTAAGCAAAGCCATAATTTGTGTATAGTCAGCATAAATGTTCTGCATAACATCAACGGTTTTGAGTCAGTGATCAAGCTCTGAGAGATGATAAAAATAAGAAAAGAAAGCTCACATTCTAATTCCATCTTGTGCACACTGTTTACCACAACATTTATGCGATTTTAGTTTTTATTGGTTAAATATTTGCATTTTTTATTACATGGATATAAAAGAATGGTGTGCATAAATATGTGTAAGTACATTAAATATCAGAAAAATCAAAAGGCAAAAAAAATGTGTGAAAACTTTTCAAAGATATTGAGATATTTTGCAAATTCCTTTCTAAAGATTAAGGATATTTTGATGGCAAGAGAAAATGCTCTCTAGACATCATCATCTTGCTACTGTGTTCTTGTCTGTGGAATCAAGATTTATATTGTGACAAAAAATATTGCATTGGCTTCTCTGCATGCTACCTTGTTCAAGGAGACACCTAAAGCATGCAGGATAGAGAGACTTGAGTATCAGGGTTGGGAACCAAATCTAGACTGTAGCTGGAGGACTTTGCTTTTTGGATATGCGCATTCTTCGCCATGACAGATCAGAGCAGTGCCAGCATTACTGCTGATTATCCCCAATCCCTTTATCTGTCTTGTGCTCCATCCTGCAATCAATACTGAACAAGACACCAGAGTACTTGTACTCCACTGCCAGAGGTAAGGTAACTGTATTTGTTTCCTTACAAGAGATAAAGGAATGATTATTGACAATATTTTCTGGTGAAAATATTTTCTAGTGGCATTTGTAAGATAATAAGATAATAATTTTACTAAATCATTCCTTTAAATATTAGTATGAATGCCACAAAATGCTTCATTTTCATATTAATACTCATCGTACGTTTTTTTTGTCTTCTTTTTTTTTTTGTCTGGTACATATAGAATCGGTTTCCCTTTTTCCCACAAAAGAGCT
Organism: Poeciliopsis prolifica; assembly: GCF_027474105.1. NCBI lineage: Eukaryota > Metazoa > Chordata > Actinopteri > Cyprinodontiformes > Poeciliidae > Poeciliopsis > Poeciliopsis prolifica. Next base: position 13,612,953 of record NW_026562376.1, on the reverse strand, counting down.
ATACAGTTTACCTTGAGAAGGAGGCCTACAGATGATGATATAGATATCAACCTTTGTTAATTATCCAATCAAATATTATGGTTTTTATTGTACTATTTGCACAATTTCTTTCAATTGATACCTAAGTTGTACTTGAACTCTATTTTTGCACTTATACATTAGAGGTTCATAGTTCTCTGAATAAAATCTCACTGTGTGCGACATATATGTGCATGAGAGGATCCAGGTGTTCAGTGTTTGTGCTTGTGTGTGTGTGCGTGCACTAATGTGTGTGTGTGAATCTCGAAGCCCCGCTCGCTGCATCTGGCTCACTGCTGTATGCTCCTCGACACTGAGGCACTTGGACAGACCCCTTCAGCATTAATTACTGTGGCCATTAATCAGACCAGCACAGATAGCTGTGTAATCCCTCTATAATGCAGTTTTCTGGATGGGGCCACCAGTGTTAATTGGATTTGATTGGATACTGGTATGATGCTGCTCACAGAACATCTTAAGGTAATAATTAGAAGATAGATCAATTGGTCCTTTGTGACATTGATTCTATAGTGTCGGCTGCACTGCAGGTCCAAGGACTGTTTAAATGAAGATAATAATTTTGCCCTTAACTCTGTAGGAGAGATATCAACAATACTATGATGATAAAATAGAATTAATTAAGGCATGTTTGTCTCTGATTTCAATAGGTGCACATAAATCAACAAAAGTAGGAAGGGTCACAGAAAAATGACAGAGTGAATGTAACCTTTATTATTGTCTGTATTTTTTACATTAATTTTAAGTTTACTGTTACATACCATGGTGATGTCCAATTGTGTTGTGTGAATGAATGTTTGTAAGTGAAGGCACCAATTTTTGTAATAATCCATGTAATGTTTTGTATTTACAAAAAAAGCCTATTATTATTATTATTATTATTATTATTATTATTATTATTATTATTATTATTATTATTATTATTATTATTATTATTATATTTTTTTATTATTGCTTCCTCTGACTATACCAATACTATGACAGATTTAAAACTATTCATGGTAGGCTTTGTCGGGTTTGGTGTCTTTTCCAGTCTTTAACACTGCATAGTGAAATCTCATGTTCTTACCACTTATCACTACTTATTATTATTATTTTTTTACCCTTTGTTCCTTGAATTAACATCTCATAGATGCAGATAGCAGACGAGACCGTGTGTATACATAGTTTAATTATCTGTTTCACACTGAAAGTTTATCACCAGATTGTGGGATCCAGGCAAGGCAGAGTTATTGTCTGGCCATCTGGACAAAAGTTTCTATAAAGGCCAAAGAACCATATTTCTCTAGCAGACTAAATAATATTTGTGTGTAGGGTCATATATAATTGTGTGAATTTAATGTGCTGTCTATTCTTATGATGCTCAACTAAAATAAATGAATGAATTCATGACAATCTGCATCAGTCTGCCAAAAATTTTACTGAAAAGTAATGAAACACATTTTTGGAGCCACTTTAGCACGTAATACTTGTGTATGGTTTTGGTATAATACCTGCTATATCAATATAAAATGGGGAATTATATGTCTAGATCAGATTTAAATCACGATTAAGTCCCAGAAATAGATTCAAATCTAGGAACGCAAGTCCAAGTCTTTTGCTCATGAATCAGGAATATAAGCAAGCTAGCTAGATTAGCTATAGAGTTTTCTTTGTCTTTTGGGGAGAAGTTGAAACAAAATAAACGATTTAAAATGATTACTTCACGTTTAAGTTCACTTCTTATACATGGGAAACTGTTGACCTATTCAGGCAGTAAATAGCAACTGGAGTAGTAGACCCAATAGCTTGTTTTTATACTTGGGGAAGTCCTGAAGTCTTACTAAGTAATAATGTCATAACTTCGAAAGAAACAAGTCTTTGTTTACATTTGTATGGTGTGAAATAGAATGTGGAGTTTGTTTTGCAGTTAACCCAGATCCTTGACCTGATTCAAGATGTGTTGATGACAAACACCTAATCATTTCTGTCAGTCCTTATTTTGTGGCTCAAGTGAAGATAAAAGTGCAGCACACATGCACACACACACGCACACACACACACAAAAACATCAACAAGGCATTACGGAGCTATATATTCAACATATCTGGCATTTTATTTTATTTAAGCAATGCATCCCTTTATTTGAAGCTATTTTATATTATAAACTCGAATTTTACAAAAATAAAATGTATAATACAAGTAATGTCATCTGAAATTCATTTGAACATTTTTGTAAAGTGTTTTATATCTGCAGCATCAAGAGTATGAGAAAAAATTGTGCCACTACAGATTATTATCTCATTATCTGCTGTACCTGATCATTTAAGCATGAAAATAATTACAAAAAAATATGTAAATTCTGTGACTCATGTTAATAAGATTAAGACAGTGTTTGCTTGAAACATAATCAGTTATATGCAGAAAACATCACTATATTTCATAAGGGAATCTTGTAAAGAGGTAGAATTTGGAGGTTAATATAAAGTGTAAAGGAAAAAAAAAACAGTTTTAAGAGTTTTGCTTTAGTTTTGGCACAGTTGGCATATTTATAGCAGTACACTTGAAATATCAAGTTAACACTGACCAAGGGGCAGTGCAGACATGACTATAAATATATCAGACAACGCTGCAAATTAAATCTTTGACATTTTGAAAGGGGAGGTGGAGTAGATTGTTTTATTTTTGTTGTTCTTGTTTTTTTTATTTTTCATTTACAGTTAGCAGTTTTACTTTTACGTTGTTGACACAATGCTTGAATGTTGTTCCTTTTATTTTTTTTTTGATGTCATATACCTTACCATGAAAGATTAATATCTAAACTTTCTTAAACTTTACATGGAGTCCAATTTGCCTTGCTAAGTCCCTGAAACTCCTAACACACTTCATTGGTGGGAGACATTTGGTGAGGTCAGCATTGACTCAACTAACAATGGATTTCATGTTGAACAGACTCAGAACTACAATGGGAGCGTGCTGCTGTGGTAATTTAAATTCCACATCTAATATGTGTTTAAGCTTTTGTTTGTTCACTATGAATATTAAACAAAACATTGTAGGAAGAAAGTTCACACTGTTTTTAGAGCGTGATCAGTAAATGCCAACTGCTAAAACAATTGTCATGAATTCTACACTTCATGGTTTGTTGGATACTATTCATCACTATATCATCTCATTTGTAATATGAAGTTGGAAGCATCATGGATAAAAGGTTTTACTGAGAGAGCAGTTGGCGTAAACCTCTTTAAATATAACCTTTATTTATTTATTTTTAAAAAGGTCTTTTACATATTTTTCAAAAATGTCTTTCTGTCGTTACATTTTCTTATGAAACAGAGAGTCTGTGAACAATATCGCTCTCCTCCGCATATTCTCTGTGCTACTATTGCCACCTGAAAAAAAAATAATAATAATCCTAAGGCAAATGGCTTCAAACTGTAGTCATACAGTATAATCTGTGTATTATATTTATATAATGTATTTATTCATAAATGATCAAAGTTATGCTCATTTATGAACATATACTGCATTTAGTATTAAAGGGTAGCAAAATGAAGGTACACATATGTTGTAATAGCAATAAAATAAAATAAATTTAAACCTTTGGTGTCCATACATTTAATGTTTGTGTAACATAGTTAAATAAAGATAGGAGTTTATGCTGAACAATTATGTAGAGCCATGCTCGGCTATAACTTTGGTGCTTGAACTTAACTTTTTTCCATTTCCATAGTTTTTTTAGTTGGAATAAACCTGGAACTGTAATGAAAACAAGAATGCTTTTTCTGACATTCATAAAATCAAGGACCAGAATGACGTGAGATATGAGGTGTTGAACATTGCAAATAATCGAGAAACTTAACAAAGTCATGCTGGGTTATTTCCTGTTTCCCGTTTTATTTTAGCTTGCATGATCTCATATTGAATTGGTGTGTTATTGATTAAGATTAAGTTATCGAACGCAGTGAGCAGTATGCTTACATCCTAATTATGTCCATCCATCCATCCATCCATCCATCCATTTTCTGATCTGAAGTTTAGGGTCAGATTTGCAAAGACAAAATATATACCTTCTTAAAAAACAAAGCATTAGGTACACAACAAAGATTTTTTTTTTCCTTGTTAGGCATGGTATTTGCTTATATTTTAATAACATCAAGTAGGACCACAAAGTTTTTTCTTAATTAGTTGATGATGTCAACTGATTCAGAAAGCAAGTTTCGGAGGTTTTACTCAAAAAACTAGAATTGGTAACACCCATTTACTGTCCTCTTTATTGTTACCCCAAAACAAATACATCTCAGACAATGGTTCCATGAGGATACTGGTCTGTCTACTGGATTGGAGCCACAGCTACTATGGGACACATTGACAAAACCAAGACTGCCATGCACTGGTGCCACCGGGACTTCTAAGTATGAAAGGCAAGTGAAGTGTTTCTCCCAAGGACACAGCGACAGAGACAGATGGCGCTGGGGATCGAACTGGCAATTCACAATTAAAGGATGACTCCTACTGCTGTTGCCACCATCATCCCAATATATAATAAATGTAAAACAAACCAACAAAAAAAAACACAACAGTATTACATCCTTAAGACTGCATACAGTCTGTAAACTGTAGGGAAGGAAGTTGTTCTTTGCGTCATCCACTCTTCCATTTTTTATTTTCATTGTGATACTACAAAAACTGAGAGACTCAAAACACCCAAACTAAAATGACTCATGTATTATTTACTCATAAAGTATATTTCTCATGATATCTCGATTGTGAATGAAGTAAGCCAGTTTTTTTAAGCAAAACATTTTCTCCAATTATGTTAAATTCTTTGGATGCCACTGCATCTGTTATAAAGTTAGGTCTTGAATAGCAAAAGCCAGGCAAGTGGATAATTAAAAGGTTTTATTTGGGGAAACTAGGTCCATAAAGGGACTATGGTAATGGCAATGTTTTCAAATGTAGAAGAGAGAAAGGCTGCACATAAGCCAAAGGTCTGTCACCCACATAGCAAAGAATCCAATAAAACTCTTTGGTGCAATGTTTCTGGATCAGATGAGCAGCTATTATAGTTTTGCTAAATACTTTGGTTTTCTTTTTCGCAAAAGCAAACAAAATCACATTATATTCCTGGTAAATGAAGAAGATTTTCAAGCACATTATGTAATATTTTTCTTGCACCTAAGCTGCTACATAGATTCATATTTGCTTCACTGCATTTTGTAAATTACTGCCTGACAACTAAAAAGCTCAGCAATAATACATTTGTTTATGTTGCTGACACCACCTGATTACATCTGTTCGTAGAATAAAATTGGGCGACTTTTTCGCCTCCCAGTTGGGATGAGCCTAAAATAAAATTGTCACGCTCCAAACAGCTGCCATATCACCAGACTGAACCAGTAAAGGCTGACAAGAAAATAAATAAATTATAACATCACATACTTTGATCAGCAAAAGGGCCCTTCTACCACTTACTGTATTCTACCTCTTCCTCTGCCCTCCAGAAAATAAGCTAATTCTTGCTCAAACTCAGCTGTGCTAATTTCAGAATTAGGTCAGACAGTTTTACTTGGGGGATTTTATGCATAAAGTTAATATATGGAGCTTTTATGCTTTACATGTGTTAAGAGAGTTTAGTCATGCAACTATAGTTAAGATACCAAAAGGTGTAGAAATATACCAAGCAGATTTGACCAAATTCCCATCACCTTAAAATAAGCCGTCAAAATAGCCCTATGATTTTGTTTCAAATATATCCTTCGATAATATGTAAAAAATTAATATAAAATTTTTTCTTCCCTTTACCTAGTACAATTGCAAAATGAAATTGAAGGCATCCTTTAATGTGTTTTTAGGATGTCTGAAATTGAAGCTTTTTTTATTATTCTTTAGGAAAGGACTGATATTGTTCATAATACATGAATACTGTACCAGGGATAATACCATGAGTTACATGAAAATACTGTGCATCCCTATCACATGAGCTGGTCCTTTCAACAGCAATCAGTGTTCAAAGATAGAGTAGTACACAGGGAAGCCTGTTTGGCAAAGCACAAAGTCATATACGTAGATCCTTTTTTCCTATTGTGATGTTGTGATCTTACTGTTGACAATTATAGTATGCAGTGCAAAGTGCACTGATTAACCCAAATTCGAAAATAAAAAAAAATCAAGTGATCTAATTAAAAGCTACACCTCACAATTTGTAAGTTGCACATTACCTGACATAAGAAATAAGTTATTTTCAAAATAATCTTAAATAAAGATTTTTGTACTCGTACCAAATATAAATCAAGTTATTACAAGGAATCAGAAGTTAGCAAAGACTTTATTGAACAGAAAAGCTGACAGAGAAGAGACCATATTTTAATTGATAAACAATGCTTGGCATTATTTTCTTGGTTAATACTCAGACTATAGTGCAATATTTGCTCAAAGCTTTAGAAAACTTCCCATGATTGTACTTCTTAAGAAACCATCATAACTTACCTCAAGGGATGCCATGGATGAGGAGACAGAACAGTAATAGGAGTTGACAGTGATCCAGCCAGTTTGACACATCAGTCACAGTGCATATCATGCTATGTAGCTGCCAGGTATAAATAGGTAGACCAAAGGTCACTGCATCACCTTGTAAAAAGTTAAAAAGCTCAGTCAAACAGACATTGGAGAGATCCAGAGTGTGGAGGCAAACTTTGCCACAAACTGGGATAATTAATTTTTGATGACAAAAAGCAGGGTTCACTTTCAGCAAGTTTATTGCTTTTAAAGTTTGATATTTACAGTTTTATTGAATGAATAATACAATTGATTGATTTGATTTTCTGTAATTTGTAATAGGCTGAGATGTACAAATACATTAAAGTTATATTAGTATTATTTTGCTAATATTGTATATTAGAGACTTTTAAAAGCAGCAACTCATTTGCCTTGCAGACGTTCTGATTAACAGATCTGTCAAAGGTGAAAGAAACACATTAGCGATTACTGATTAGCACAACTTAGATAAGATGCTCTCTGATACTGTGAGGCTTCTCTTTACCTTCACTACTTCATTCTTTTATTCCTGCCTGTTAGACAGCAGACTGGACAGAAGGTCAGAGGGTCGATCTGTGCCAAAACTCAGAGGATTTTACCCCCTCCCTCTCTGTTTTCTCTCATTTTCCCTTTCATATATGCAAACACTGGACCTCCTAATGAGAGCATGTTACTCCCAGATACCATCTGTTCCGCTTGCACAGTGTTCGAGAAAATAAAGAACATGTGACATCGCTCCAATGAGAGTAATCTATCAAAGTCAGAGAGTAGTTAGCCTTTGGAGAAGTGCACTTCTCTTTTTTTAGTTAGTTTCCTGTGTTAAGTGCAAAAAAGTTCTATATCTATTTTAAAAAGACTCAAATTATTTGTTTATTGCCCAATATGGCAATAAACAAATAATTCCATCTGTAAACAAGAACTGACTGGAATAATTCCTGCAAAAATTGTATCGTAAAAATGTCTATTTGTGTGAAGAGAGATGCATTCATCCAGAAAAGGCTGACCATTCTCTTTCCAACCTGGTGGTTCTTTGACATTGCTGTGTTATTACTGCTTAAGGTTGGAGACAAGAAAGATATTTGCTCCCACAAACTTGACTGAAATTCAGTAGGGGCTGATTTCTCTGCTTGGTTGTTTTCCATTTCAGCTGTTTCTCAACAAACATTCTGCACAGTCACTGTCAAGATAGACATGTCTGCAAGCTTGGTGCACACCAGTGTTATTCCAATCAAATCTAGTCTTGTCTGTGGGCATGAGGATCATCTCTTTCCCAAATAAGAAATGACAGCCCAGAGTGCTGCTCTGGTAGGCCAATCAAAGGACAGCTCCCGGATATCTTATAGTGATTAGGACAACCTAACCTTTACTTCCAACTATCCCTCTTTCCAGAGAAAGAGGGATAGTTGACACAATTGAGAACATCATGGAAGTAGTAGTTAAAGGAGTACATTTAGAAAGCTTTGAATTTCTAACTTGTATGCTCCTCTATAAGGAATTTGAATAATGTATATCACTAAAAACTAACTTCATATTAAATGTGCAATCCAGTAGCCTAGTACAAAACAAACAAACAAACAAACAAACAAACAAACACAAAACAGCCCCTTGTTCTATACTTTACTTTGTACTGAAGGTTTTAACCCCCATCTTTTGAGAAATTATTCCTTCCTGGAGACATGGACTTTGTTGAAGTTTTAATCTGCTAACATTTGGCTGTGATGTACATAATGTGCCAGTTCAGTGCTATGAAGCATACCTGAAATTGCCTGTGCAATGAACAACCATCTTCCACTGCGAAGAGAGAAGTACCATACTGAGCTGAATGAGGTGGTTGTTAATGTAAATTCAATATTTGAAAGCTAGCTTTCTGCACTTCCACCTCTCATTCATTTAATATTCACTTTGTTTTATTTTGTTAAATTGTGTGACATTTATGAAAGCTGCATAACCAATGTGCACTTTAACTTGGTTATGAACTGATGGCTGGATTTTTTCATTTAGGATTTTTTGGAAGAGAGCAAATCTACAAGTTGTCAAGGTCCAGAGGCAGCAAAGACGCCAAAGACCATCGCACCATCATGATTGATTGTAGGTATGGGGAATTTATTCTCTTTTTTCTTTCTTTTGAATGGGCCATGCTTTTTAAGGTCTATTAATTAACTCAGTGCCATCAGTTTGGTTCTGTTTAAGTGAATTAAACAGAACTGTTTAATTCAGACCAAACCAGCTAGACTGGGTTTACAGGTCTAGATGCAACCAAATGTAGATGTAGCAGGTGAAGCTGAACCACAGCACATGGTTTAACCCAGTGAATTCTCATCCGCATCACTTTCTGTTCATATTCCTTTTCGACTATACTTTTTTGCACAAACCATGCAGGATGTTTGTTAAATACTGTCTGTGTGAACATGTTTATAATAAAGGGAGTGTATTTTTAATAATACTAATAATATACTGCATGGTTTGGACCTAGATTTGTTGCAACTTATAAACTACACAAAATAAATTGCAGACTAAGTTCGTAAAGTTTAACCAAAGTCCTTTACACATTGAACATGACATCAATTTAAAATTTTAATTTATGCAAAGAGTACTCAAGTAGGACATTAAAATAGGTCTCTAAGATGGAAAACACAGATCATACCAGTCTGTGAGAGCCTCTGAATGAGTAGAGTCTGTCTGCCAAATGTGTCTGCTGCAAATCGCTCTTCTTGCAGCTCCCTTCTGCTACCAGTGAGCTGGTCTTCTGCCATCTTTCACTCAAATTGCAACACAAAGCATAGCAATTGGTACTTTGCTAACACAGACTCCCAGTTTGCCACATTTCCCCAAGCTAGATTCAGCCTCCAGTGTTAAACACACACATTATGTCACTGATCATTTTCCACGGCAGGGAGAGTTTGCAACCAACAATGTCACATTCCGCTCCCCCCATCCAACATTGCATTGTCCATCACCCTTCAGCTCCCGCTGGACCTCTCCTGCAATCACACCACACATTTTGCCTCACGTTCTTCCCTGTGACTCATGCTTTTCCATGCTCCTAATCCTTTGTCAACAAAGCACAAAACCTGTTGCCCTTAGCCAGAGGTTGCTCAAAGGTTGTGACTAAAAAGATTAAAACCCATACATGGGCTGAAAACCATTGTGCTGCATGTATAACATGAAGGTCATTGAATCAAACAGTTAATATTAGCGTGTGAGATTTAGGCCCTTCCAATGTGTATTTAATAGGTTTTAGTAGACCTTCTTGGAAAGTATATTTTTATTTTCCAGTGTGATTCAGATACTTGTTCAATACAAATAATTAAAAGCTTCCAAAAAAATCCATAAGTAGAAAAAAGAAATAAGAGTAACTCTGTTAGTTTCATGTTTTATTTTTTAAATGGCACCAGCAAGAGAGTGCTGGCAGCTGTAATTTTTTTTTTTTTTTAAATGCTTGCCTATGTTATAAACCTAAACATAAAGCCTAAATTAAAATCCCAGATGGTTATGTTTTGTGGTGGTTTGTTTTCTCTGAGTTTTTAGTTCTGGATGACGGATTTGAATTGACTGCAAATGCAGTGTCTCAATGGCAGAAACGTGAACAAAAGAGGGCTGTTTGAAGCCGCAGCAGCTGCAGCATAAATGGTGCAGTGAAGGAGCAATGGTTTGAAATGTGCTCCCCCGATGTGAGAAAAGTTTGCTCTGCCTTTTTGCTGTTTGTCAGATGATTAGCTGCTAAACCTTATTTTCATATAATATGCAATATCACACAAACTATGATCTTATCAGGGGTGGCATCAAAATGTTTCTCCTGACGGCATTCCAAGCACAGTTGATGCTGTAAAGAAAGAAAAAAAAATAAAAAACAGATGATATCAGATATTAATGCAAATTTATATATCAGAGCGTTTTCTACAGTCTCTGCTTTCAGTAGAGGGATGGCTACACAGTTTCTGAAACCACTGTGATCACCCAGTTCTCTAGATTAGAGAATTAAACAGAACATATTTATCTCAGTTGTACAGATTAGGCTGTAAATAAAATAAGTGCTTGTGCTATCCTTAAAGCTGCAGTAGGTATCTTTTATAAACAATATTTTTTTTGAATATTTCTTAAAACTGATAAATGATTTTTTAGTAATGATACGTTGTTTCTCCACCATTAGCACTTTGAGCAGCACATACGCAAGAATTGTTGAAATCACTAAGACATCCTCCTGGTTGTGATTGTTTCTGAACAGAGTAATGCTCTGTTGAGTTAATGAGTAGATCCCAGTTTCTTTAAGTAAGTTAAGTAGGTTATTTTTCAGAAAAGCTATAAAGTAGCAAAACCTATTCAACTGTGTGATATAATTACATAAGAGTGACTACAAATTATTTTCAACTTAAGATCATTTTTGAATTCCCGTATTACTGATGTTTATTGCTTCATTTAATTCAGCATTTAATTTGATTTAAATTGCAGAAAATTGTAAATTTCAGAAAATTGTGCAAGTAGAATATTTTTACATGGGCATTATAGAGAACTTGAAAAATGTCATGTGTTATATATGTTTATTTATGGAACCATGCATCTCTTTTCTCTTCAGATGCATTACTGAGATATTTAAATCCCTCTCTTGGCATCCTGCAACACTACCAAGCCCTCCTCCTGTTGCCTGTGCCTCAAGGGAGATCATTCATGCATCAGAAATGGAGGCTGTGCTACTAGACCCAGGTCAGCATATTTATAAATGTTTGGTTTATGGATAATTTCTGTTTTTTTTGTTTGTTTTTTCCTAATAAAAAAATCAAAGTGCCGAGAATACACATTTGTACATTTTGAATGATTGCGTGACCTGGTGGGTGCCACATAAATCCTAAGAGCAAAATTACTTTGCTTTCCCAGTTTGTCCGGTTCTTGAATTTTGTAAGTTTTTCTTATTCAATTTCTCGCTAATGCCGCTCATTGTTTTTGTGCACATCGATTCTGTCTTTTCACAACAAAACTCAACAGAGTGCCGTAATCCCTTTGTGTGTGAGCAGAGTGCACCGTTTACAGACCTAGAGCGAACACATACAATTTTTTTCAGTTTGCTTTTGCCGCTTCTGCATGCAGATTTGTAGGGGGGCATTTTGATGGGGTAATGTAGACTGACGTAACACCTGTTACAACCTGGGAAAAAGACGAGCAATAGTCAATGGAGTACCCTAAGCATTTCCCATCTCTTTGAGCTTTGTATTCTGAATGTAACATTCATATCAAGACTTCTCATGCAAGGGCTCACAGATTTGCAGTGAGTGGGAGGATAAAAAGGTGAAATGGCAAAAGAGAAACTACTGGAATGAGAAGGCAGCAGCTGCTAAGGATATCTTGTGTAATCTTCAAGTGACTAAAGGTTACCAAGAAGGCAGATCGTCAAACTCACAAGCACTTTGTGCTACTACAAATAAATACGTATTCTAGCCAGGCAAAAAGACAATAAATAATGTTTTACTGTTTTTATGTAAATACATTTTTCGGTCTTAGAATTAAGCGATTTTCAATTGTTTCCAAAGTATTTGCCCTCACTTTTCTCATTGAAGTGAATGTTTGTGGTCATGAAGGTCTGCTAGTGTTTCTATTGTATTCATTTATTGTTTAAATTTATTTTATTAAGTTTGACAGTTTTAGTGCCCGCTATTAAGAACTACTAAAACACAAAGAGGTGTTGACATGTTATTCCCTTAGGCACCAGGGAGCACAAAGATGTTTTTTTTTTTTTTTCTTTGTCTCTTGCTATGCTTTTACTGTTTACTTTCTTTCCTTAGTTTCAAACTTTTTTTTCTGGATCTTTTCCAGTTGCCTGCTAATCTATGCACTATGTAGCTTTGTTACAGAGGCATTGCGAAATGGCAAAAAAATGGGATGTATCCAGCTGACAACCTTTACTAAATGTTTATCAGTTTGGGCCAGCAAATTCTTTCTACTCTGACTCTTTCTAATTATGTAAGATCTGCAAGCTGTCATTTGGTGGAACTGATTTGTGCTAGAAATTACATAAAAGCCTCGGGCCCCTTAGGAACATGTCTGTGAAGTGTTTGTCCACGATGTGATGTAATTGCAGTCTGCAAACTTTTTTGTTACCTTTGAAATAGTTGTTTGTTCTTCAGGTTAAACACCTGTCACTATATGTTTTTGCAACAGTTTTTACATAAAAGAAAATGAGGAGAAGGTTTAAATGTTGAAAGTAGCAGGACAAGATGGAGGAGACAAAGAGAAGAAAACAATGCAACATGTCACTCAGCAATAAATGTATACTTACCTATTGAAGACAGAGAAAAGAGCAGTATGAATGAGATTAGATTTTATGTCAGAGTGTGAAACAATGGTGCTTTTCAGACAAATACAGTGACAAGACATGTTGCAATAGCCACTTAAAGGGACTACTGGCAATCTTGATTGTTTGGTTAGAATTGTATTTGTAAGTTATGCTGTACTAGTTAGGAAGGGAATATTGTGCTCTCTAAACCGACTTTGGAAACAGGAAAAGTGGGCATAATTTGACTTTGACTTGGGCAAACATTTTGGTACCATTAAAGACTAATGATGACCATTTAGCGAGATCAGAAGTGGTAAAGTAATTTCTGTCTATCTACCATTAAATACTTGTGCCACATCAGGCTCTTTATTTTATTACTCTTTCTGGTGATCTCTTTATAGTAGATAAGGAGATCTACTAAACAAAAATCTTTGCAGCTCCATCTTTAACTGGTCATTGATTCTTGTCCTTTGTCAAACCGACTTCAAAACTGCTTTTCCCCTGGAGAGAAATTGCTAATGTGATTAGCACTGAAACTTGTGTTGTTTGGTTTATTTCAAACTTTCAAGGTGATACCTTGCTTATGGAAACAAAGCTTAGCCTACAGTCTTTATTATGCAATTTTCATGATAGCCCTTCTTAAATATTTTACATTTTGAAGCCAGAATAGATTGTTTAGATTTGCAAGCCTGAGTTTCAATATAAGACTTTTAACTTCCCTCCAGGAAACTGTCACAGCTAAACAGAATGGCAAACCAAAAGTAGCTTTTAATATACAATTAAAAGTTGAAATATCTGCAAATAATGCAGCGAGGAGTGGTGAGAAGGAGAAGATTGTGGAGGAGCAGGGAGAGGTTGTCATTATCTCTTCCAGCAGCCAAGCCTATACCTATAGGTTAAACTAGACAGGGACAGGCCTCATGGACTGAAACTGGGAGCTAGTTCCCCAGGAGAGAGGCCTGATGACTAAAAAAACTGTCTCCCATTCTACCTTTAGAAATCCTAGCATCCAGCAGGAAGTCTGCAGTCTGGGAGGCAAGTGCTCTGTTAGGAACATCTGGACTGATCAGATCTCTGATCTATGATAAAGTTGATAATTAAGATTTTATGTGTCACTTATGGCCTTGTGTAAATTATCTTTAAAGGCTAAATACAGAACAAATCTGGATAAAAAATTGGATCAGTGTAAATTGTTAGATGTTCTGCTCAAATTGAAATGATTCTCTTAAATCCAGCTGGAGACCCAGGTAACACCAACATGGGCTGTTAATATGTGCAATATTGTCAGCCTGGGGTCTCTAGGTAGCCAAAATCAGTTATGTGATGAGTAGCAAAAACTTTTGTGATCTTAAGTCATGGGACTGCTGTTACTGTAGAACTTTATGTTAGTTGACATAAAAAGATATCCATACAGGAAGTTTGCCACATTTCAACCCAAGTTAAAAATTCTGCAAACTTTATGTATGTTGCATATTTATAAACCATTCAGAACATACAAGTCATGTTTTTATTATTCAGGTGGAAATATATTGTTTATTTATTTTTTATTTATTTATTTATTTATTTATTTATTTATTTATTTATTTATTTATTTATTTATTTATTATTTTTTGTTGTTGTGTCTGTTTATTTGCCCTGTGGCAAGAAGCATGTAAATGAATGGCTCACATGATCCCTCATGTGCCTGTGCAGAAACACAGCAACCCAGAGGATTAGAGACAGGATCCGCAGTCACATCCAGATGCTACAAATCCGTTCCCTGCCTCAAATGCGTAAAGGTACGGCATTGTCTGGAGTGCTGCTTGTTTTGCTTCGGCAGAGACATAGCCAATGAGATAAACAAGCTGAAACTGAGGTTCCACCAAGTCTAAATCTGCTATGATACAGGATTACAAGGTTTATGTCATGCTTAGAGCTTTATCCTCTGATTGTCAGTCAAGATTTTCCAAGTAGCAAAGTAAGCCTTTAATGGCTGTGCATTAATCAAAAATTCTAGCTGGAATACGGGGGCTGTGAAAGATCTGCAGAATACTAATGATTACTTGCTATACACTCAAGTGTGGTGGAGTTCCTCAGACTGATACTGCTGGAAGATAATGCAATGCATGTTGTTTCGTTCAAAATAGCCCACAGTAACATTAACCCACAGACAATTGTTGTATACAGCATCAGAATTACAATAAGCTAAAATCTTAAGATCTTTTTTTTATTTATGCTGAAGGTTCATAATGCCAGGCATAATTCTTCAGGTTATTCATCTGTTGCTAAGGAAACATCTGACTTTAATTATGCTGAAAATTTGCTACAGATGCATTAACACCATGTTCATGTGTGGAGATTTATGATTGAAAAATGTCTAAATTCTTCTGAGGAAGACAAGCTTAACTTCTCTATGGCTCAGACTCCAGCAGAATTGTACGTCAGGTCCACAATTTTTTTATTATTCGCAGTAAATACTCTTGATAAATGTTTCCAATTGCTACATGGGAAAAGGGGAGCCATTAAGCTGGTTGATGCTTCATTTTCTTATTATCTGGTTTTGTCGTCAAAAGACAGAAATTTCTTTTCTGGTCCTTCTTTTTTTTGGCTAGAGTTCAGTCCCTCAAACCTGAAACCATACAATTTCAAATAATCATCATATAAATTGGAATTAGCTTAGATGGTGTCTTGGATTTACATTTTAAAATTGATTTGCATAATTACATTTATCTAACTGAAAGAGAACATGGGATTCTATAGTAGTGACTTAAAAATAAAAGATCATTGGAAGATGACAAATTAAATAGGTTGAAGGTTCAAAATGTCCTAAGTTAATATGAGCTATATCACTTGTACATAATTTTAAATTGTGTTTAACCATATGTATTATGATCCATAGCACACAGTTTGCCTTGCCTAATTTATTTAGTGCTGCTCTCTGTCAAAATGTACAGAGCAGCATATTTCAGCTGTTTTACATCATCTTTGCATCACTAACTTCTGACACTCAAATCACAAAAGGTTTTGCATACAAGGCTAAAAGAAATGTGTAATTTCTTAATGCATAACTGTGTGTGTTATGTCTGAAAGTATGTCAGATCAGCTGGCTTTTGGCAAACAGTATGTTGATACCAATACATTGAGCAATAATTCACCCTCTATTGCTGGAGCTTTCCCTTAAATTGTAAATTAGATTTTGATCAACCTTTCAGCCACAGTGTTCATGTTATACACTGGGGTTCCTCATGCATGATGATTTTTGGTAATTCTAAAATGCTTTTTTTATATAAAAAAAAATAAATAAAAGGAAAGCTTTGACTTACCAGCCTGTTGCCCAATGAGAACAGCCCGAACTGCAGCCCTATCCTGGAATACTTAGTGAGAAGAACCAATGTATGCACAATGTTAAAAAAGAAAGCAAACTCCATGCAGTAAGGCTTTGGCTGAGATTGGAACCCAGTACCATCTTGCTGCGAGGCAACAATGCTAGAAGTCATACCACTGTGCAGTCCATGTTGGATTAGGACCAAAACTGTGGGTTTCTCTACCACTGGGTACTGACCAGTGGTAGACTGGGTACTGGTCAACCCCATACCTCTTGGAATAATCCAGCTAAGTATAACGGAAAAGGTCCCTGCATCTGTTTCATAGGGTGCATTTGTATTGTGCAGCGAGAGTTGAAATTGTTGAACCAGCCTAAGATGGACAAAAGCTAAAGCCTTGGATAAACATGTTTTTAATCAGTAATGGTTATGGGGTTTTTGTTTCTCTGACATCACTAGTCTGACTACACTACAGCTGTTAGATTAGCCAGATTCTTTAGCCATTTCTAAAACATCTGTCCTATGTGACAGAGTGGAAGGTAGAAAGTCATCAGTAAAGGGAAGTCAAGTTGCAACTGTTAAGAACTCATGCAAGGAACACGAGGAATATATGTAAGAAGGTGCGTTGTGAAACTAACACTGTATGTCAGCCTGAAAACCACATGAAAAAAAAGTTTAAGGTATATTAATCCTTTTGTAAGGCATTCTGTGCATATGCAAATAGAAGAAAAATGGATATGAGGAGTAGCAATTAAAGAAATCAAAAAGTAAAACAAATAAAACCTTTGCAGGCATTTCGTAGTATTACCTTGCATCTTACCTCCCACTCACCTCATCACATTGTTTTAATGCCACTGAACCCTGTAGGATATCAGTTGTGAAGTCTCATACCCTCCAAAAACATCATGCATAATGAATGGTGGTTCTTAAAATAAAGAACACACATTATTAATGTATTCAGAGCCTCCTTTTGAAGTGGGACAGCTGTGGATGTCACAGCAGAACATTCTTACTCTATGTCTGAGCGGCAGGAAATGTGAAAACCATTAAAGACAGGGAAGAATCAGAATTTGAGCAAAAAAAAAAAAAACCCTATCAATGTATTAGTGGTTTATCATTTATGTAAGTTTTGTGTTACAATCACAAAACTTTGTAAAATAAAATTGGGTTCTCCTTTTTTCCTCATGTTTTTTACTTCCTGTTCCTGAATAATCTGAGTGCATCGCTCAGTTTGGCCACTCTTCCTCATACCCTGAGCAGCGACGTCCTTTTGAGTGAATAGGGTTCTACTATACTGCACACCAGAAATATCTTCACTCATTCATATAAGTATGACAACACAATGCTCATGAAAAAGAAAAAAAAATCTCTGTGTATTATGTGGTCACTGAATGGTCCCTTGCTGTGTTTTTCTTCTGCATTTTCAGAAAAAAAAACACACTTTGTAAAACAAGATATATATATATATATATATATTATATATATATATATAACAACAAAATGAACAAACATCCAGAATTATACCTTATGGCACATCTGTAATTCATATTAATATCTAGCAGTTGTCCTTTTTCGTGAGAATGCTTAAACACATAATATATACTGGAGCACTGGTCTAAGTAAGGTCTTTTACTTGCCCTTGCTGCTCCAGGAATATCTTGCTCCCAGGAGTCTTATATGAGTCTTGGCCTTTCAGGGAACAAGGTCATAGTTTTAACAATGGCAGCCCAACACTTTTCAATCACTCTCCAAGGACAGAGTGATCTTTACAGAGGTGTTTCAATTGTGCTCCAGAGTAGTGCTTACATCTGTACAACAGGAGAAATGATGAAAAAAACAAAAGTATTTAGACTCGTTTTTTTGTTGTCCTTCAGACTCAACAGTGCTTAGCAGTAGTATTCATATCCGTTAAACTTATAACTTTTCTCCTAGTGGAGTCAATTTATTTTATTTGAAAGCCGTACATAGTTGTGAAGTGGAAAAAAAACCCAATATCAAATAAAATGTAAAAATAAATTAAGTGAGCATTTATAATCAACCCTTCTCTCAGAGAACCATCTTTCACAAGTAATTTTAAGGTGTCTCTGCCACCTTTACACAGCCCAAAAAATATTTTTAGCCAGTTTTTATTTGCAAAATAACTGAAGCTCAGTCAGGGTAACTGGAGTCCAATTACAAAATAAAAATACCTTTTGTATTTTTCTGTATTTGTCTAATGATTAGCTGGATATCAAGAATATAGCTAACATCCTGCACGTTGTTGGCCTACCTGTTTAAGGTCAGCAAAGGCTGATGGACACTTGTTTATATGTTTTAGTGTGAGATTTCTACTAGTAATTTTAAGTCTTATCAAGCCAGTATTTGTTTTTGACAAGGCACCTTTTTTATTTTTCATTTTAATTTAAAATAGAAAGATTAAGTAACTTTCTGTAAGTCAGACCTGTGCCCACACATTTATGTCAAAAGAATGGCTGATCTATATCCTTCTCTTCTCGCAGAGAGAAAAACTTCTGTAGAAAACATTCAGCCTCATAAAGTGAAGACACTGTATTGCTTTCTTTATTAAGACAAATGCACAGACCCTCATTTTTATGTTTACCATTTGTAGCAATAAATGGATCCCTTTTCTAAGACAAAAGGGCTCCTTTTGTTGTTAGAATGGTATAGATTTGGCTTACACCTCTGAAAGTGGAAAAAAATCGCTACATTTTAAGGACAGAATGTAAAGTCTGGCATTTTTTTGCAGCTTCTAACATGTTTTCTTTAAAGATGGTCCTATGTTTAGCACCATTCATCGTCCCATCACATCAGACCGGTTTTCCTTTCCAAACAATTCACCCAGTTCTTTGCTCCCTGAACAACACATGATTTGTTTGTTGCCACAGCATTTTTTTTCTTATTTGCTAGCAAGTTTATTTCATCTGATCCTATCTCTGAATTCTACATGTTTGTTGTGTTACCTGGGTGGCTTGTTCCAAACTGCAAACAGGACTTCTCATTGATTTGGCAGGAGCTGTCTTCTTGCCACTGACCCATAAATTGTGGCTTTCTGGGATGCATGACTAATACTTATCTTGTCAACAGACTCTCTGAAGCTTCTGGAGTTACAATGGGCGTCTTAGATGCCTCTTTGATTAAGGCTGTGTTTAGGTGGATGTCCATCTCTTGGTATTTCTGTAAACAACCCATTATGAACCCATTATGTTCATAATGCTGTTTGTTGACTAATGTTCATCGAGGCCATTACATAAAAGCTGTAATTAAATTATTCATATGCAAGTGTAACATTAAAAGAAATAGTTCCATTTGTCCTAAATTACAAGTATCAGTTCAAAGTTAAGTGAATACTTTACAGATTGTGTTCTTCTAATCATGCATTTAAGAAAAAAAAGGGCTAGAAATTGCATCAGACCAATGAAAAACTATTATTCCGACAAATGAGCCTCATCAAAAAGCATACTCCAATTTACTATATATATGAACAAGGAATAACAAAACATAGAAGGTGCATAACTGACTGAAATGACAGAGCATTCCACCAGTCAACAGAGTTTGAATTAGGCTTAACAGATGCTGGAGGGAAGACCAGATATCTCTTCCCCCAGAGGCTCTCTCTAGCTAATGTTGGTGGATCACAAGGTATTTCCTGACAAAAATGAAACACATTTGAAATAAAATCCACACCTACATTGTATAAGAATACACAAATGGGACAGTATCTATTATTAATCTCACTGATTAATAATACATTTGACAAAAATCTTCCTGTTTAAGGTCAGCAAAGACTATCAAATACATGTTGTATTTCCTAAATGCCAAAACAGTGTGAGAAGGAAGTTTTCAGATTTTATTTCTTTAAATTCAGATGTTTACATACACCAGGGTTAGCCAGTCAGGAATAGGAACTCCATAGTCATTGAAGCAGCTTTTAGTACCTTTGGCAATGTGTGCAGGTGCCAAGTCCTGCTCTATACACCTTGTCACCAAAGGAAAACAAAAATTGCTCTAGAATTTCCTGGTTGATGATGACTACACTGGCTGTCAGAAAACACAGTGGATCAACACCAGCAGATGACATGGCACCCCAAACTGTCACTGAATGTGGAAACTTGTAACTGGACTTCAAGTAATGTGGATTCTGTGCCTCTCCACTCTTCCTCCAGGCTCTGAGACCTTGATTTTCAAATGAAATTCAGAATTTACTTTCATCTAACAAAACTTTAGACTGTTGAGCAGCAAATCTTTTCTCCTTAGCTCAAATAAGATGATTCTGACATTGTCTCTGGTTCAGCAGTGGCTTGACATGGGGAGTGTGACATTTGTACCCCATGTGTAGTTTTTGCCTGTGTGTGTTGGCTCTTCTGAAATGTATTTCAACCCTCTCTGAGGTTTTCACTGTTGTTGAGTGCACCCTATCATATCAAAATTTCTACCTTCCACTCAATTTTCTGTTAATCTGCATCTCTATATAACTTTGTAAACAACCAGCCTTTTCAGCAATGACCTTTTATGGCTAACCTTACATGTGAAGTATGTCAATGACTGTCTTCTGGACATTTGCAAAGTCAGAAGCCTTCCTTCTAAATGTGTAGCCTACAGACCCATAGAGAGGGACCTTTTAAATGTCAGTAAACTTTTGTAGGTGTTTTGAGTTAATTAGCTGATTAGGATGTGATACTATGACATTCTATTAATGACCTTTTTCACAGCATTCTACGTTTTTGAGACATTGCATTTTATTTTTTTGTTTTACCTGTAACCTATAATCTTCAAAATTACAAGAAACAATTATTGTAATATGTGATTCTATTTGTGATTGTTCAATATGACATTTAAGCTTCACTTTCTGAGATGATTGGCAATATGTATTTTGCTATTCTATGATTTATATATTTAAAAGTTAAACTGGAAGTAATGAATGGGAGATTTTTTTTTTTAAATTTTTTTAATGGAGATCATTTTGGTGATTCAACTTGACATAAAACAGGGGAAGTTTGGTCAGGTTTAACGTCACACAGTAGGAAAAAAGTTGGTGTCTTTTTTTTTTTTGCAATACATGAATATATCTGGTTTCAAATATGGAGAGACGTGTGTCAGGGAGGGCAACCGACATAAAATCTAACCCAAATCAAATATTAAAATCAATAGAGACACATGATTTGCAGTGACGACCGTTGAAGGAAGAGGATAACGAGGAGAAGAAGATAGATCCTTCAGCGAGTTCTGGGCCTGCCCTGAGGTCTTTTCCCACTGCGACATACTTGAACACATTCCAAAGGGGGATGTCCACAATTCACTGTGGTCAGAGGCCAGAACCACCTCAACACACTCTGCTACCTGATTAGGAGCAGCAGCTCTACTTGGATCTTCTGAGGAGGATTTTTTAACTTACCTGATGAGTTTCATTAAAATCTTTTATATAAGTGAGGATTTTGTCCTCCAGTTACACTGCGGGCCATAAGTCTATTCTTTAGTCATAACGGTTTCCGACTACTTCATTATATTTAGTAGGGTTGTCAAAGTTCATTACTTTCAACTTCCAAAGTAATGACTAAAAAAGCTTTTGAAAAATATTACTTTAAAATATCATACTGACCTGTGACAAGTATTTACAGGTTTGACAGAAGTCTTCTCTCCTTGTCTCTCTGACTGAGCCCTGCCCCCCTGCAGAAGAAGCTCTTTTCAGCTGCTTGTGTCCAGCATCTTGTTCTTTCAGTCATGAGTCAAATCCCAAATGCAGAGCTGAGGGTCAGGATGCAGAGTTACCAGATAATTGAAATCTTTACGTTTTGACACTGCTCTTTCTTCACCACAACTGACTGAAGCAGTGTCCACTTGACTGTCGACAAGACCCCGTTCCATCTGTCAATCTCCTGCTCTGTCTGATCATCGGTAATGATCAAGACACTGCTGTAGTGCTGATGGACTTTGGCAAAACTGATAAGTATAATGAAGTACTCAAAGGTTTCCAAAATTAAGAATAGGCATATGGCTTGTATGCAACAGCTGTATAAGAATAATGCTAAATGATGGAAAAATTCCTCACTCACATAGATATAAAAGCTTTATGTCAAATGTATCAGGCTCGAAAGATGAACAGGACAATAGAACAGAGGAGGGTTGATGCTCTTCACTACAGTATGCCCAAAACACAGACAGGCAGGTCAACAGTTATGAAGACAGATGAATGATGCAACACCTACAGCACTGGGGAAAAGGAGATCAGATGTTGACAACTAGATGGACACATCCCAGTCATTCAAGTGTCTTCTCACATCTCTGTATTGTGTTTTATTTGAGCACGTTCACTTCAAATGCTCAGCTCGGCCTATATATGAAAAAAATTCCTCCACGTTTGTAGCCTCTCCATACATGTTGCAGAATATTACTGAGTTTAGCATAATATTTGCAGTGCAGCAGGCGGCCTAAGATAAACGCTTCACAAGCAATAATCTTTCTGAAGACCTGAAGTCTCTGGTGTCACCCACCGTGCTAAAAATCTGCACCGTGTGGACCTATTTCATAATTCATAACACTCTGCCAGCATTTATAAATAGGGTCTAAAGTGCTGAAGCCTGAGAGAGATTATAACTCATATTAATCTGTTTTCTGGATTGTCACACTTCTCTCTGTATGTGTGTGCTTGCACTTTACATCTATTCCCGTGTTTGCATGCATGAAGATAATTCAAGCTCACGTCTCCTGTTGTGCCTGACAGTGTTTATGCCATACAAATTCAAAAGTGTATGTAAACACAATCTATAGTGTTGCATGGGAGAACGGTCCTATGCGGCAGTCAACCCGAACAGGACTATCGCATTATCACCCAGGAGAGAAGGAGTCGGTAGGTGGCAGTCATGTCCTATTTCCAAGATCCACATGGGAGGAAACAGTTTTTCTCCTCTCTCATTCTCTCCATCTGTCTGTGTCGTTTGCTCGACGACTTTTATTCCGACATGCACAAAAATAAAAACAACAGTTTTGCCAGTCCCCTTTTTTTTTCTTCAAATTGACCCATTAACGAGAGATAAAGCAACAGTTAAATAAGAAAATATCAAAGGAGCACTAAGCGTGGTACTTAAAAGGCTTTTCTGTTTTTTTTTTTTTTTTTTTTTTTTTTTAGTTCAGGGCTGCATGTAGACTGTAAAAGAAGGATGTCAATTTTCCCTGGCATCGCTGCCTCGGTCTTGCGGGTGAGCCACCTGCAGTCAGTGGAGGGAGCACACCCGGTTGAAGTTGGAGGAACAGCCTGTCAGTGGGAGGTAACCTTACATGATGCCCCTTATCAATTCACTGTCTCTCGGCGTTTTATCTATATGGCTATATACAAGGCTGAGCTCTCGGGGCACTTTGAAAGGCGCCGTTGGATGCAGCGTGCCTGTGCGTAATGGAGCCATCTAATTAAAGCCGACTAATACACTCCGCGGTCCAGAGAAGGGGAGGATCGCTGGACAATCGACGTCTTGTGGAAATGCACTCCAGAGAATAAATATATTCTGTCACATCAAAAGGAGGCTTTATGAGGAAAATTCACGGAGCGAAGGGAGGGTGCAGGAGACATGAATGCTTTCAGTGAACTGTGACTCCCCTCCAGACTGGGTGCGGAAAACGTGCAGGAATTGAGCTGCTTTTTTTTTTTTCCTTTACCTCCCTCAGCTCTTTCAGACTTAAAAGCTGCTGCTAGAGGATCCAAATGAAGACACCTCCGAGGATTTTCATTTGCTCCTTTTCTTCTTAAAGTTCGTTATTTTACAAATGAAGAGCGACGCAACTTGAAGAGAGATATTGCTCTTCTCAATACCCAACTTCTTCACTTAATTTGCAGGATAACCGCACACAGGCGTAACACTGCGGGGCTGCTTTCATCGGCGAGGGGAAACAGATGTGAGCATCCCCCTAAAAAAAAAGTCTACGTTGGCTAATGCGCTAAATATTAATTCAGGTTTGATGACTGACAAATATTCTTACGTGGACT
The DNA here is from genome assembly GCF_027474105.1 of Poeciliopsis prolifica. Taxonomy (NCBI): domain Eukaryota; kingdom Metazoa; phylum Chordata; class Actinopteri; order Cyprinodontiformes; family Poeciliidae; genus Poeciliopsis; species Poeciliopsis prolifica. The sequence continues at coordinate 13,588,859 of NW_026562376.1, read as the reverse complement.
TGATAAAAAGTTATATTTGAAACGTAAGCGAGCGGGACGTTAAAGCAACCCCACCTTTGCCTCGCTAAGGAGAGAAAAAAAAAAAACTGTATTAGTGACTAAATGACGAGCTTTCCAGGATGTAGCTTTGATGTGCCTGGGCTTTGACCAACGCGAGCTGATGGGTTTGGAATGGTCAGTTTTTTTTAAGCTCTAAGAAAAGACAAAAGAGCCATTAGGCTTGGATTAATTTAACTCTCTTTCTTTTCTTTTTTTCTTCCTGAAAATTTGGGAGCGCATCGTCTTCTGGTCGGGGAGACTAGTTTCAACAATCGCACTTGTCGGGTGCCTTGGTTGTGATTTGCATCTTGGAACAAGAGGAAATATCCATTTGATTTGCGGAGTATCATCACTGTGAGACTTTAGCAGCACGCCGTTCGGACTAATGTGTGGATTACATACCACTTGCTTTTTTTGTTTTTTTTTTTTTTTTTTCTTTGTTTGTTTTTTAATTAGGAACACAATGTCTTTGACAAGAAGACGACAACACGGAATTTTGTAAACGCGCCTGAGAATTGCGGAATTTTTCTATGCAGTTCTTTTTCGGGGAGGGTGAGAGAGCGAAAGACGGACCGTCAACCGCAAGACAGCAAGACAGACCTTCCAAATCTCTTCGTGGAAAAGTAAGTTTTTTTTGTGTGTGTGTGGTTAAATACGCTCGAGGGTTTTCCGTACCTTCTTTACCATATCTTGCTTCTTGCACCGTCTTTAATGTTTCTAGAGCTGCAGGGATATTGGGCACATTATTGCCTAGGTTCTGTATCCCTTCAGTGATGCTGCATTCTCAAAGTAAAAAATGTTTAATAACCTGCTCCTTCGACAAGATAGAAAAATTCGCAATTCGCACGTTCGCACAGGTCTGCTTTGGCGTCACCGCGCGCCCTTGACTTGAGTGAGCGAATGCGCGACAAATATACATATATATAGTTTTAGATTTATTGATTTATGACGCCTGTTTGATCGGAGCAGCAATAAATACGACAAGTCAGGTTTTGCTTAACGCAAATGTGACACCTGTCCTCCCCTCTGCAGGTATCAATGCAGCCCATACCTGTTTTTGCGCTCAACCTGTTCAGCAACTGAAAATCTGACATATTGGCACGTGTGTATCTGATCTTGAATGAATTTGACCTACATGGTTTAACATGCAAGTAATAGTACATAAAAGCTATTGATGAAACTGGACATTCTTGCTCACTCCTGGATTTTTGAATAATCAGACCACAAGTCCCCCCCTCCACTTTCACTTTGTGTGGCTTCCACAAAAGGCGCTTTTTCACTTCTCTGTGGTAGGCTGGGAGGGAGCTGTCCCTCTACGTGGTGCTGAAATAAAGAAAAAAATCAATCTTCATTCTGGTCCTTCCCAGATGGAGTGACATATAGGTGCGTTAGATGGCTTGCGAGAAGTGTGTTTTGAGCTCTGCTGCAATATGCCACAAAGCAACAGTTACCACTTTGTGAATGTGTGTTTAAAGTTTGATGAAAACCAAAGAGCATGAGATATAACAAATTACAAGACATGCTTTTATCATAAGTCTTGTATTTTAAAGACTGATATCCAGCAAAGTCTGTTGAGGGTTCTGCACCTCTGAGGCTTTTTTGTAAAACTTCACAGGGACAGACAAGTCACAAATATTGTGGGGGTTGTTCTCCAAAAGCAGTAAGAGAATTTCATATTTTTTATTTGACATGTTGCTGTGGGTGTACTTGAAATTTAGAACTAGAAAAAAGAAGAAAAAAATATGTTTCTCCTTTTCTGACTTGACTAATAAGACATAACAAAGTTAGAGTTGACTAACTTCACTATATAAATTGTAATTTTTAATCTGAACATGTAATTTTTATATCATTTGAAGGTGGTGCAAGAGCTGAAACAAACTTTGAGAAAAGGGTCACTGTTGCAAATTAAATAATTGTTCCAATGCAGCTGGCCCTTAACACTTTAATACCAATGCATTAAACATTCTTTGAATATAAAAATATAGGACTGTCCACAATGAGTGTAGTGTCTGTGTTTTTACACTGATCCCCCTGAGGATAAAGTTTCCAGTGAAGATGGGTGTCACTCTTCAGTCAAATGATAATTCCAGATATAGCCTGTAAATGTGAGAAACATGGTATACATTTTTCACCTCACTGAAACAAGTAAAAAAAAAAAAAAACTTGAAGGAGTGACATTACTTTTAAGAAACAAACTTGAATGCAGATTTTATGTTGTTTTGCCCTGTCAGAGGCTTTAGTATGATAAATTGCCGTATATATTCCCAGGATTGTTGTTGTTTATTGGCAATTGGTGCAAAGTGATTCATGGTAATAATCAGAACAACTGTTACTCCTCCCCATTCAACACTACTCAAACCTTTTCCTCCCAATGACATTTTTATTTATTTATTTTTCTGGAGATGGATGGTGGTTGTGGTTTCAGAATGCCATATGGTTAAAAAAGGGCATGGCAACCTAAATATTTCTAACTGACATAAAAAAAAAAAGCTTATTGCTTTTGAGCGAGTTTAAATTATAGTCTGTTTATTTCACTGTGTCGAACCAAGAACAGCTGTATCCCCTGTGTGACGCCATTAGCCTGTCTAAACAGTGGGGAATAGCCTTAGAGCAGGTGCAGCAAAGAGACCAAGTGGGACTTCCTGCTGCTCGCACAAAGCCAGTCTTCAACTAATAATGTAGTCACCAAAGACATCTGTTATATGCCCTATTTCTTTTGCCATTGTTGTCTGACTTATCTATTGAAAATCTTTCTGGGCAGCTATGTCAGAAAATAAATGAACTTGTCAGCTGGAAAAGGGCACAACTGCAATGAGGTGCCAGGGTCTTGTGAAGCGACAAGCTGTATACCCATGTTTCATTCCCAAAATCCCTTTGTCATCTTTTTACACCCTTTTTCAGCCGAGGATTCACTTCAGATCAGGGCCAGGACTGTGTGCCATATTATAAACTGTTCATTTCTAAAATCGGATTAATCTCTGTAAAGCCCAGCTTAGGACGCCATTAGCATTCATTTCTTTCTCTGCCGGAGACTTGTATCAATAATAGAGCTACCCGTACATTTTTCATCTTCTCTGGGTATAGACTATATCAGGGGGTTTCATTCATTGGGAAAAAGGGAACTGTTGAAGTGATCTCTTATCTTCGTCCTTGCCTTCTTTAATAGAGCTCTGTGATGCTGGAGGACTAAAGTGGTAGGCCAGAGAGGATGTAGTCCTAATGAGGACAGGGAAATGAAATTTTATATAGAAATAATGCTTACAAAAATTGTTAAATTGATGATTTTTGTCCATAATTTGAGGTTGATTTAGGTGTGTAATTATTTCAAACAACCCTTTCAGAAAACCTTATATGTTCAATATCACTGTCACAAAAGAATATGTTTAATGCATTGATACTTAGGATGTCATGCACTTAAAACTATGCTTAGCAATACTTGAATTAGGATACCTGGACTTCAGTTGGACCTTCTAGCCATAACTTTCAGAGATCTTAATCATCAAGATCAAAAACTTCAGCGAGAGTAGCTGCATATACCAATGAAAAGAAAAAGTGTGGTGAGAAAAATGTAGGTAAATTATTATACATCTAACATGTGAGCATATGCGTGTGACTGAGACATTTATTCTATTGTTTGATTGTGTTTCTAAAGACATTATGTTTCAGTTTCCTACCTAGCATTTTAATCCAATCTTACAAAGTATCTTCACAAAGCTAAATTGATTGTTCAAAAATTTTGTCTTCACAAAACGGAGTGCCTTGCATAGGTATTTACCATTCTTTTTCTAACTCACTTATCCTTGTAGAATCATGTGTTGCGCGAGAACTGTAAACCTAAATGTATTTTATTAGGATTTTCTGATTAACATAAAAAGCTGCATAAATGTTTAGTAAGTGAAAAAAAAATATGAATAGTTTTGAAACTGTGTGGCTTGCATTTGCAATCAGCTTCCCTGGGTCAGTACTGTGACTCTTTTTTTTCTGAAAATACTGCAGAGATGCTTTCAGAGTATGTCTACCATTTTTGCACATCTAGTGGAAAACATTTGCCTCAAACTTAGTCTAATTAAATGGATAGCATATATGAATAGCAATTTGCAAATCATACCACAGATTTCCAATTGAATTTAGGTCAGGAGTTTGACTGAGCTGCTGTAACACGATTATGCTTTGATCTAAGCCATTGTTCCATTGTACCTCTTTGATCATGGTTGTTTTGTGGAAAAGTAATCTGTCACCTTAGTTTCAAATATTTCACAGTCTATAAAATGTTTTCTTACAGAATTTTGTCATAATTAGCTCCTTCCATCAACTTTGTTCATCTTTTCTGTTCCTGCTAAAGAGAAATATTCTCAGTGCATGATATACCACCATGTTTTACCACAAAGATTGTGCTTGTATTGTATGGGGTTCTTTTTTTTCCCCCACATATAGGCTTTTGGATGTATTCCACTATTTGAATTTGGGTTTCATCAAACCAGTGATACATTTTTTTCAAATGATGGATAGAGAAGCACTCTGTGGTTTGTTGATGTGTTAATGTGGGACTGTCATATCTTAGGGATTGTTCTCTAAAATTCTCCACAACCTTATCCCTTATCTGCTTGGAATTTTCTCTTGTTTTCATCTTAGTTCTTGTTGACTGGTGTGGTGAGAGGCTTTCACAGAACTGCATTATTTATACTGAGATTAAATTACATAAAAACAAATGCTCAAAACCTAATGAACTGACATTTAAAGATGAGACGTTTCTTTACATTGTGTCATGCATCATCACTGTATAAGGTGCGGACAAGAATATTTTATTTGCAAAGAATTTTTTAAAAAATAGTTTCATTTTTCTACTTGATTGTAGAAAAATCAAGTAGAAATCAAGCACTAGTCTGTCTTTATCCAACTTATAAACTCCAAGTAATATATGATAGAGACAAAAGGAAACAGTCCAAAGGCTGTTGACATGATATGACAGCTTTGCTACTGACAGTCACCTTTTTTGGATTTGTGACACTTGAGGTGATTATCTGAATAGAACAGACTGATCAAATTTAACAGTTTGTCTTTGTTTTGCTGATGTTGTAAACAACTGCATCCTCGTGAATTCATAACTCAGAAAAAATATTATTTTCCACTATGATAATAAGTCAGTTGAGCATGAGACTCTTAGATCTTTCTAAAACATAATTTGCCACACCAGCCAAACAGGAGTATGCATGTAGACCGTGTCCAAATAAACAGTCAGACACGGATTGTATTCCTCAGTAAATCTGATCATTAGTCATCGTCTCCAGCATATTTGACTAAATGTTCAGTCCGGGGCAAAGAACAGCTTAGCTGGGGAACGGCCGTGGCACATTCCACCAGTCGATGGATTAATCAATCGGTGTTCCAACTCAGCCCATCCATCTCAAGGAATAATCTTCAAGACATCATAAAAGTGCCATTTTATCTTTCAAAGGACCAAGGAGCATTTTCTCATGTCGCTTATTAGGGGAACAGGAGTGCATTAAATGAAATATGAATAAGAGTGTTTATTGTGTCAACACTGTGAGGCATTTGTTCACATTCGTTTTATTCTTATTTTGCAGCCCAAAATATTTTACTGTGACTCAGATCCTAAAAGGAATCCCTCCAAATCCATCACTACCCCCTGTTTTGCTTGTTTCCTTCGTCAGAATCAGCTAAGAGCACTGACCTGAATTCAGGATGCATCATTACTCACCACTTGCTTTCCATCACCCACCTTCCGTCAGCGATGGTGTCTTATCAACTTAGTTATTTGTACCTAGATCTCTTTTTCTCTACCACACTAAAATGTCACATGTCATCAAAAAGAGAGTGACAGCAACTGAGATGGGACTGATGTAACGGTAGTGATAACAGCTTGCTTAACTGCAGAACAAATATGCAACCTCCCGACATCGCTCTCTACACTTTTCTCTCTGGGATACGCACATACACATCAACAACAGCTCGTGTGCTTGGATAAGTCAGTCTTCCTGCCTTGTAGGCAAGTGGGCAGTGTCATTTTGAAGTAATACTGACCTTGGCTAACATGTTAATTCATGCTGCTAAATTAAATGCTAAATGAGGTGGAAAAGGGTGGAAGGCAGCACTAGCTCTGACTGGCTCAGTTTAGTTTTTATTTGATGTGCATCATTGATCTGTAGATACTTGTAAAGAAAGTAGAAGATAATGAAGAACCTTAGAACAAGAAAGTAGGAGACAAGGCCTTTCCTATGAAGCCTTTTTCAAGCATATTCTGTTGACAGAAGATTTTTAGGAATCCATGAGTGCTCTGTGTTTTGCAGTATGAACACCAAATTAAAACTATTTGAACTGAAGAGACACCCTCCAAACAGGCTTCTAGCTGTTGCATAGCAACAGAGCTATGATTGGTGCATCCCAAGGCATCTTATGAGCTGCTAGCTAAAATAGAAGTTGATGATGGACACCAGCCTTCAATGAAAAACTTATTTCAGCAGGCCATTTTGAAATTATACACACATCCACTGACCTAATATTGGTTGTTCTACAGCCTAATCAAACAAAATTGTTTGAAAAGTTCTAGACTTTCTCATGGTATTGATGGAATTATGTGTATGCAAAAACAGTTATCAAATCAAATCAAATCAAATTTTATTTGTATAGCACATTTCAGCTACAAGGCATTTCAAAGTGCTTTACATCATAAACACAAAACACAAAGGCAGGCAACATAGAATAAAATACCAAGTTTTTTTATTTATTTATTTTTTTTTCCTTTTTTCCCTCTTCTTTCCCTTTCTTCCCCCTCCCCTTTGACACGGAATTTAAGCGCCTGTTACCGCCGGACTCCGCCGTCCGTTTAACCACGGGTATTCGCCGGGCCCCGTTGCCCACAACAGAAAAAAAAAAAAAAAAAAGATCAGCAGCAATAACAGGCAGGACTTTCTTAAAGAAATGTGTGGGAAGGACATCCAGACAGCAGGTGCTTGAACTTAATTGACTTATAATTTCTTCTAGAGTTTTATAATTAAGTAGTTGAAAATGGGTCATTTTTTCTGTATTTGTTTTGTTTTGGTACAGCAATGGTTCTGGCTTTGAAGTTGATGTGCAGATTAATCCTCTGATTTTTTGAATTTTCTCTGAAAAGAAATCAGAAAACTTATTACAGGCAACATTAGATTGGAATTCAGGTGGTAACATCACAGGAGGGTTTGTGAGCCTGTCAACTGTTGCAAATAAAGTTCGAGCATTATTGATGTTTTTGTTTATGACATCTGCAAAGAAAGCCTCCCTTCCATGTTTTAGTGTTAAGTGATAGTTACGTAGTTATTGCATTTCAGCTGTAATCATAGTATATTTTTACCACAGAGAAAAAATAGCTTTTCTGTGGAAAGAGATAGTTGACCTGTGAGGGCTGATAGGTTTCTCCCTGAGGAAAAGCAGCACTTTAGTCTGTAAAAAAATGCAGTTATTATTTGCCAAGTTTATTGAAAAGATGTTGCTTTTCTCTCATAGAGAAAGTGAGAGTAATGAAGTGATTTATTTTTTATTTGGATTTGATTTGTTTTTAAGAGCAATTTTGCTAATTTTCCTTTTTTTAATGAAAATGATTAAGGAATTACTTTCAGTTAAATGGCAGAAATTTCTCTAATATTTGTCAGTTAAAAATGTTACTTTTACATCAGGTAGGTATTGTTTAACATATGCATGACATTATTAAGGAAGGTGTCATATTACAAAGACAATTTGAATGGCGTTTTATTCAGATTTTACATGAGAGGCCAACACAAAATCATGATTGTGAAGTCAAAGGAGGAGTATTTTCTGAAAGAGGATTTATTTATTTATTTATTTTAAATAAAATCAGAAAAAGTATCCATATTTGATTTATTTTGCTTTGATAACCCCAAATAAAATCCTGGCACCCAAAAAAAACAACTATTTCTTAGTCTCTGCAGTTATTTTTTAATAAAATAAAAAAGTTTTACTTGGGAACTACATTTTGGTTTTACTCAAGTTACCTTTGAGTTGAAACATGTCTTGTACTGTGCAAAGACTTTTTCACAACACTGTAAATATCATTTTCCGTTTTGCCAAGGCACTTTGGCAAAACAAAAAGACCCCGAAATAATATTCTGGGGTCTTTAGTGAGTTGTAATCACAATATAAAGTCATGCTGTGACTGAAAGTGGCTGATCATTCGCTTCTAAAGAGAAACTCATATTAACATAGTTTTTCTATTAAACTTTAAAGGAAATGAATTGTTTTCACACCATGACAGTAATTACAGGGATGTGATGCCAGGTTTGAACTCTGCCATTGCTCTCTTTAAGAGAAGAGATTTCAACCATAACATGCGTTGTTGAAAACCATACATGAACATGTACTGTAATTAGTTATAAACCCAAGAGTACTTTTTTTTTAATCAAAGTGCAACAATAACGTTTATGTCTACATTTGAGAGATCACATGTGCGTCCTCCTTTGCAGAAGCATAATGCAGACCTAAGGATGCAGAAAGACTGTCTGCTATCTGGACATGTGGGTCAATCTTTGCCGTCTGTCTCCCAGATCTGCTTTTTAACTCCTCAGGGCAGTTACACTGGCAATCAGATGGCTGTGCAGCTCAGCTCCACAGCAGGAGTCTGGTCATCAGTCAAAGACCCACAATACTACACAGCACGTTCAATCTGTGTCTCGCAGTTGCATGCTTACAATAGCGTCGGGGTGTGTGAACAAAGCTTTGATAAAGATGAAGACAAAAAGCTTTATGTACTTTACAACTCTCTTGCAACTTCAAAAAGCCTGTGTCATACCTTGTATTTTTCTTTTCTTTTTTTTAAATCATTTTCAACCAAGAATATAGTCTCAATTTTATCTTTCTACACATTTTGTACTCATCTCTCCACTAACTCTCTGTGTCTCTGACCTTAATGTTTTGCTCATCAGGGCACCTGAATATAGGCAACGTGCCCTACTATGTTTCTGATGTCACAAGGATTGTTTTACACTTGGCTTAATCTAAGTTGTCCCAACAGTCTGCTGAGGAACAGCCCTGTTTTCCTGCTCAGGTCGGGACCTTATGCCAGGAGCTGTCAGACTGCCCCCAGAACTGCATGTTAGAGAACGAAAATACTGGAAAAAAAAAAAAAAATTATTCAGAGCACAAATGCCTGATAAGGATGAATCATAAAAAATAAGTTTTAACAGATGCTACCCCATCAAAGGAAAACCTATTCCAGCTGCAGTTTGCTTGTATGCAGCATAGAGGCTGAGGAAAAAGGTTTTTATACTGGCAGCTGTTCATCACCAAATCTCAAACAGTGTCGTTCAAGGAACTTTACCTAGGCAACAGAAAGAAGGAGAGAGCAGATCATATAAATATTAACATGCAAATTCAGCTTTATATATTCCTGAAAGTGTTTGTGATCAATGATGAACTTTAATCTTTCTGTCACACAGCAATATTTTTCACTGATGAAAACAGAAAACTGTGATGATGAATCTAAGTCATGAGGAAAAGCTAATCATTCCTGAAGAAGTGTGTGTGTGTGTGTGTGTGTGTGTGTGTGTGTGTGTGTGTGTGTGTGTGTGTGTGTGTGTGTGTGTGTGTGTGTGTGTATGCCTGAGTGTAGCCAAATGAGTGGCCTCCTCCAACCAGTGCCAGACTTCTCAGCGTGTAGCACCAGTCCGTCTGTCACTGAAGGAAGAAAAAAAACAAAAAAACATTCTCTTCTTTATCTCATTTCATGTAATTTTTGTTAGTGAACTAATCAAATTTTAAATATTTGCATATAAGTACTGATGGAAACCAGAAAGGCTCCATTAGGTCAGATGTATGAAAAAACTTTTTTTTTCAGTATCATTAGATTATAATCCATTCCTACTTCTCTTGAATTACAGAGATTATTTTATAAACCCTATAAATTAATATCTGACTAAATATGTATGAATACAAATCTATTGCCTTTAAAACAGCTGAGGAGTATGTTGGGACATGTGTGCTTTACTGTATGTTTATTGATCTTTCGTGATTTGTGACTTTGAGAGTCATTAAATCTCCATATTTTAAAAGAATTTTTGATCCAGGCATTTTTTATAAATACTTACTTAATCTTTGCAGTCGCAGGAATGCTCGTGGCTTTTCCCAGTAGTCAGTATGGGAGAGGTGGGGTTGCCAGTTCATCACAGGGCAATAAAGAGACGGAATAAACAACCATGCAGGGCTGTAATTCAGAGAGGCCAAATAGCATAGCATAAACTATGAAATACTTACACTTAGGGAGAAAGAAATTGGCTAAACTACTACTAATAACTCACCACAATGTAAGATTGTGTGCCTCTTATAATTGTTCCTTACATCTTCCTCCTCCGACTTCACTTCCATCATACCCTGGGGCACCAGGCTGGTCCAGTTCATATGGAAGGCTACCTTGAAAAGCATTAGCTACAGTTTTAGTTAGTGGAAGGAAGACAGAGTACCCAGTGATAACCCACTCATGTAGAAAGAAAGCATGAAAACAGAATGGCAAGAAAGTCCAAGACTTTCTTGCTGAGAGGCAGTGTTGTGAAAAACTGCAACATGCAACCCCAGACTCTTTTAATGAAGTGAAACATTGTAACTTTTTTTTTTTCTGAGAAAATATTTTGAAATAGATTTCTAGATATATGCCACATTCTCACATTAGCATTTATGACTGAAAAACAAAGAGTGCAGGGCTTAAACGAGGTCAACTCACATTGACCCCTTCCAAATGATGGAGATGATGGTTTACCTCCTCCTACTTCATTTTTAATGGGTTTGCAAGTGTTTACAAGCCAAAAGTCAGTGAGAGTTTGCTTGCTTTAGTGACTCCTTGATTAGGAAGACTGCACAGGAGAAAAACAAGTTATTCCCATAATCTAAATGCTTATAGAAACACATTAGTTGTTTTTTTTTTTTTGTAATTTTTTGCTACTAAGAGGCATTTGAAGTTGAATCTCTAATACTGATCCAACCTTTATTAATAGTAGATATTTAAGCAATCTTAAATTCATGTATGTTTCTGAATGTCCTTCTTTAAGTGTCATTAACTGGTTGCAACCTCCCTGTCTAGCACGTATCTGTGAAGAGTCCTTCATGTTCCCTTTGTGAGACTGTTTGATTCGTCCCTGCTCCAGACTCTGTCTCAGTGATATAGTGATTATGTATAGTAACAGGAACGTTCCAGGCTCTGTGTTGACTGCTAATTGGGCTCCAGAGTAACGACTGTGTCATATTAATGACCCAGATCCAGCTCATTGTAATATTCATGGGGTGTGTGGATTGCCTTTTCTCTCTGGGGCTGCATGGAACAGAGGTTTATGATTGTGTAACTGTTTGTGTGTAAATGACGGAGTTGATGTGTTAGCTTTTGTGGGCATTGGGAACAAATACTGATCTCAGTGCAGAGCCCCTGATCTATTTCTCCTTTTGTGTCACTAAAAAAGGACTTTGCAGCCTTTACTGCCCACTGTCTGTGTGGATTTCTCCATTTTCTAACTGCCATTGCTGTGGAACGGTGAATGTAGAATTAAAATTTGCATTTAATAGATTAATTCACACTCTTTGTGAAGAATTATGCTAACAAAGTGACATGTAAGCCATGGAACCAGGTAGGCCATAGTGAATAATCTGCTCTATAAGCAGATCCAGAATGAAAATACTTTTTTACAGAGGATAACAAACCTTTAGGGATATGTGCAGCTTTTTATAGGGCACTACAGACAGGTTAAAAGGTTCATTTGTGCTTTGATTAAACAGGTGGGACTGCAGTCACTGGGATGCAGTACTTCACCTGCCCCTCTGACGTATTTGCATAACACTCATCCAAGCACAAAACGATGGTTTATTCAGTTTCTATTAGCTTCAAATTAGGGTTTATTTTAATACAAGAAATTAAAAGCCGAACATTATATGGCAGTACTTATTTTCATGAGGGTGATTTTCTCCATGCCACTTTTGCACCTGAATTAGGTCATAAGACTTGCAGGTTTGTCTTGCTACTATAATGTGAAAACTACTTAGCAAAGGGAACAGAAAGGAAACAACCTCTTGTTGTGTTGATCTAGAAAGATGGCAAGTGGAGCTGACCAATTAGAAAGTAGGGCGGGAGTAATTGAATCATTAGTGGACTCTATTTCCAACTTTGATTCAAAATTTATTTTTGATTCAAAACAATCATCTATTGTGACTTCAGTCTGTATTTGTTTAAAGGATCCTCCTGGTCTATTCCAGCATTGCTCTAAAGTGTCTTTTTGACATTTGTTAAGCATTAAATATCAACACATGCTTAGATGGAATTGTTGCAATTTCCATCACACATTAGTATCAACTTTGATTGACACTAATGTATCAATCAAAGTCTGTTGCACGTTTTTGCTTTATTAACTTTTACAAGTTTTTGTTTTACTCTTCCAGTGAAGTTGTGGCACAGCTGTCAGTGAAAAAAACTTAAGGCTCTCCCATACTTCATCTGGACGAAGCTGTGTCAGTTTCTTTCCAGATGCTTTTAGTCATTTAAAAGTCTCAGTAGTTATTCAGTGAAGAATGGTACAAATGTATAAAATTCTTCATCTCGTCAGACAATTGCTCCTTGGAAGAATTCATGTTGCCTGTGGATACGATAAACAGATGGACCAGTTGAACGACAACATTTCACTACAGCACATTCCTGCAAAAACACAGCCACAAACTTCTGACACATCACACAAAACTCTGCACTTATCTCTATATGGGAGGCTCTGATTTACTTTTGCTCCACTGTAGCTTGGTTTTCTGGTATTTCCAAAGTTCTCATTCATTGACCTTTTTAAACGGTGATGCTCACGCCAAGCTTGGTCTTCCTGCAAATTTAGGAAAAAAAAAATTAAATGATGCCAAATGTTTGCGCTCAAGGAAGACTGAGTGGTTCAAATCTCTCTCTTCTTCATTTTTAGTTTCCTCTTTGTTATTGTGCTTTTTGCACATACATGGGTTCCTGTAGCAGCTGCATGGTGGCATCAGGATGCCCCACGTGGCTAAAAATTGGAAGGTGACAGATCGGCAATTTGCTTTACTTTTTATAGTTTTCAAAACAACTTTGGAGCATTTTATTTTGATTCTAAATTGCAGTAAATGAGAATCTCAATTCTTATGTGAATTATTTTTTGGGGGGACACCAATATTTGACAGGACAAGTTATTTTGAGAAAAAAAAAAGTATCATATACCTATTATGAAGAGGAAACTTTACAATCCAAAGATAATACTCCATAGAGTTCTTAAAAGACTACTCTCCTCTGAATTTGAATTGTTGTAGTTTTAACTGTGCATGTGTTCACTTTTAAATCATGAGCCTAAATGAAAGCGCTCCGGTCCAGACTGAAATGATCCCTAAAATCAGGAGTAGGGTGAGAGGAGGTTGCTTTCTGTCTTGCAAAGACAAGTGGGATTTTAATGAAGAGCATAAGAGCTTTAACAGAGTTTCTGGCAAAAGATCCAGCACAGAAACTTTTGTGCAGTGATAAGGCATTCATTATAAGCAGTTAAGAATGGCAGCTATCAATCTGTAAACGAGTAGTATATGTCACATAAATTACACTGCGGGCCTTGGAAGCACACCCATAAATGTCAAAAATGCAAATTCCCTTCAGTAGATAGAATGCAGACAGGGGCTGTATGTTAGGATCTGTTGAGTCTAAAAAGGCAAGAATGCACCTAGCTTTTGTATAACATGACAATAGAAGATTTCATCTTTGTTGAAAAAAAGAACTTGGCCAACTGAAGGGAGATGTGGTGTATTCACACATTGGTTAAAAAAAGGGAAGATAAAAAGCAGTTTTCTGTTCTGCCATGTCTGTATTCATTTGTTTCACCATCAAAGGATTTACATCATCGTGATTATAGAGACTATAAAATGGGCTCTAATTCAGACTAATTAATGGAGCTAAGCTGTAATATATCAGAAGGTACCGTATTGTCCTGTATGTAAACATGAGGAAGTTCACCATCAAAGTTATATCAAAGCATTTTTTAAGTTCAACATAGTGTAGACATTATTACAGGTTCTCTAGAGAACCTTTGGTAGGTTCTCTACCTTTTGTAGATGACTTTTCCAATGACTCCTTATTGGACCTGAAAGTTGTTTGAAAATAGACCATAAAATAATGAAATGCCAAAGAGTCGAAATGACAAGCTTCTGTATATCCTGGATGTTGCTGTAGAATCGTAACAGTTTCTGTTTCTTACTTCAATTGTCACAATTATTAGCACTTACATATGCAAAAAAAAAATGCTAGCAATTAGCATCCACTTAAAATGCAATTTACAAGGGCTATGGGAGATTTAATTTTGATATTGGAACTGACTTAGATGTTTGAGAGTTTTTGAAATACTGATATTATTTTATATACACAGCCCTCAGTTAAGTGTATAGCATATAAAAAAGTATTTCAAACATAATGCCAGCTTCTTCCTACCAGGCATAATGGTTTACAGCGAAACTGCTTTGTTGTGGCTCTTCTTGTCCTTGAGACATTTTCTTCTGTGGAGAGAGAAAGAACTAACAAGCACAAAAGAAACCCATGTGTCTTAGATAAAACAAAACAATTAAAGTTACATCACAATATAGTTATTAAACTTTTGATTGAATTATTTTTTTTCTATTCATTAAAATGCTTCACATTAGCTTAGTTAGCAATGGTGGTCTGCAGGAAGATTATTACTGGGTTTGAATGTTTGCATGATTTTTCTTGTGTTTATATGTGTTTTCTAGGGCTACTCTAGTTCTCTCTTACAGTCCAAAAACATGCATGTTTGGTTAATTGGTCACTCTAAGTTATCCTTAGGCTTAAGTCTGCGTCTTCATATTTTTTTTCTCTTTATTGCCCTTCGATAAAACTCTCAATATGGCTGGGGTGTACTCTGTACCATGTTAAGAAATTGCAGAAATCAAATTATTAACTGATTTGTTTTCTGATACACTAAAGTTTTATTTTTATTTTTTTTCTGTAAAGATTATTGATCATCTTTAATTATTGTCAGAGGATTTTTTTTCTGATGTGCATCATTACAAAAGTTTGCTATAATTTTTTTTTTTCCACACTTGGGAAGAAAATCCCTTCCTTAGTCAAATCTTTCAAGCTCTGGATCTTCTCAGCACTCTGTTAAACCCCAAGGGCTGAATCTTCCGCTCCTTTCTATATTGGCCGATGACTTATGTGCCTTGAATCAAGCAGCTATCCCATGGAAGCAACAATACCCTTACTGATTTCAGTTCCACTGTTCCATCTATAATGAGAAAGCTAAAGGTGGCTGGCCATTGGGACATTGCTCAAACAAGGCAGGCTCAGGGCAAGCAAAGCTCCTCCAGAAAGCCTGAACATCAGTGCTATTGTTAGCACATAGCAGGAGATTAGCACTGATGGCTGTATGCGAGCTTGCAGGCTTGGCTGGTGTTCTGTGTCAGATGATAACCAAGCCCAGCCCTGCTGCCACGGCCACCGTGTCAAAATTACTCAGAATAGCTGCAAACAAGACTTCCCATAGCCCTATAGTCAATTCATCTACAAAACTGGATCAGTATCAGTAAAATTCCTCCTACAATCATTGAACTAAGTCTCTTATTAGCATCAGATAATTTATGCTTTTTGTTTCATTAATTTCTGAAGGTGAGAGGCTTATAGCAGATGTAGCAATCTGTAGCTGTGTCATAAACTGATAAAAATTCCATATACATTATGAAAAGGACAAATACACAATAAAGAGCAAATTAAAATGCTCCCTGTGTTCTCCACAGTGGAGAGAAGCAGCAATATACCCGCTTAAGCGTTACATGAAAACTGTTGCTGGCAAGAATACTCTGGCTGCAAATTACATGTTGTCTGCGCCTTTCATTTTCACTGTGTAACTATTTCTGAACCACAGACAATGTACCCACATCCCTAGACACACACAAACACATAATTTTCCAGTGCCTCTAACTGATTATAGTCCATGATTAATTAGCAGACAGATTGCTAAACGGTGTTGAACATGGTTTGATGTGCAGAGGTAAAGAGTATACCCTCCATGGAATTCAATAATGTCCTCCATGGCCAGATCCTTCCCTCACTCTTTCCTTCCTCCTCATGCTTCTCTTCCATCTAGTCCTTCCTTCCTTTCTATATAAAGCTCTTCTAGGTTAATCATTCCTAGAGGACGACAGCTATGTAGTGATGCAAAAAAGGGCCACACAGCTGTGCAGAGCAGGGTTCTTGTACAACCGCTTTCAATGATTACAGACCCTTAAGGTATAAATCCATATCATACTGTCACAGAACTACGCATCCTCGTCCAGATGATGAGTTTTATTCCGTATCTGGGCTTTGTTTCAACCCCGCTGAACCAAATCACTTGACCTTTTCCATCATTTATCCTTATATTTGCTTGTCCTTTCACTTTGGCACCGCATGAGGCTTTTCTAATCTTGATCCTATTATACCGAATTCCTTCACCTCTCTTCTTTCTCGCTTATGGATCCAGTGGGAAGCAAGTATTTTAATTCACCTGTTTGCATATGGGAGAAGTGTCCAGCTCTGATGGATGACTCCCGCTCTTGCAGTCTCACAGTAGCTCAGGGTTTACAATAGAACTGGCTTTTGAAACTCTCAAAGGTACACATCATTGCATACAGATAAATAAATAAATAAAATAAAAAAACACACACATGTACTGTGCACTAAGTACATTCAATTTACTGATATGCTACTCCCTTATTGCAACTAGAAATGTGGAGTCAAACACCCTTGTTATTGATTCTATGTTAAAATAATTAACCATGTACATAAAGCATGCATTATTCACCAGTGTCTATAAATGTAAGACATAAATTAAATAAATTTAGCAGAAAGAAAAATGGAAGGGGCACATAGTGAGCATTGAACTAATCCTTTTGTAAAACTCACATGAAATCAGCGGTTGCCAGTAATGATCTTATCTGCCCCATGTCCAGATTAATCTGCATGGTAACTCTCTTAATCAATGTGGTTGCAAACTGTGATGTGATGTGACTGCTAACATGAAGTCTTTCTGTGTCACCCTTTCCTCATTCCACTCACACAACCACACACGCACGCACGCGCAACTACACACACATGCTTGCAGATTCTCTAGCTAAAGTTAAATGTCTGCCAGCTGAGCATGTCCCTCAGTTGGGCTTTTGTTCGCCTACAGATGAAGCCCTGTAATTTGTGCGCCAGCAATTTGTCAGGACTGAAGGTTTAGGAAGGCCAGATTTCTTGAATGTTCAACCTATAAAGCATAAAGACAAAATAGTCTCCATATAATCTGCAGTTGTGCTCTGGAAAGTTTATTGCATAATAATTTGAGATTATAAGCAAAATTAGTAACAATAACAATATGTAAATAGTTATTGTTTATGTTTGTTCCTTAGTGCATGCTGCAGTAATGTACCTACGTATTTTTAACTTTTTCTATTATAATTATTAAAGAAACTGGGAATCCGTTTTTCTAATTGAACAGATAATTTATTCATAAAATGTTCCTAATTATTACTCTATATGTAAGCATGAGTGCAATGTTGCACAATTCTAGAGTGGCTGTTTTGCCAGTTTATATCCATGTTTCTCAAACCGTGTTACAGATTCTTGAGATGCCTTTAGTGGTACTCAGAAACGTTAATTATTAAAAAAAAACAAAAAACAGAGTAACTCTGATTTCAGGAATGACAAAATACTAATTACAAATTTACTTATTTTCATTTATTTCTGAATTTGTCAGTGTACAAGTTTAAAAATTGCTAATTGAAAATCTCATGAACACTCTTACCAATCTAAAATAATCATTTCTATAGAGTTGTACTTTTCAATTCATCTTGTTGAATGCAGTCATAAAAAGTTATGGACACAAAATCCAACATTTATTTTTCAATGATCACATTCAAATTATAACATTAAGACTCTAAAATCTGAAGTTTATTAGTTTTTCTGTGATTACTGTGAAATTACATACACTATGAGAAGGCTGCTCATTATTTTCCACTTCTCCTTCCCTTTTCTTTGCTTAGTACAACATTTTCTTTTTTTAATAGTATGAGGAATATATTTTCAGTTTTAACTGTAGCTGAGAAACTGAACATATCTCCATCTCTTGGCAACCTATATGCTCAATTCTCTGCAGATGGGTGCCCAAAACTATGGACATACACTGCATACCAGTCTCTGTGTGCAAGGAGCATTATCATGGCATGAATCCTTACTTTCTTTATTTCTTTTTTGCAGCTAGGGTACATGGAGTGCCTACTGCTTCATGCCTGCCAGGTGTGTGCTTGATTAGGTTGTAGCCTTGAAATGAAATTGCTGTAGCCATTCCAACAACTTCTACCAAGGCTAAGGCATGCATAGTTTATAGACAATCTGCTACTACTGCCCTTTTCCACGCAGAATGCAGTATTGACATATGCAGCGCTGTCATAATACAGTCCATTGTGTTCTGCGTCCTGATTTGCAAAACAGTCTCCACGTTTCTTCTCTAAACACCGCGACGTGAAGTGCCAATAACGTTATGGTATTTAAATATCGTAATAGAGCTTGGCAAATAGTTTTGCCCAGAAGAAAAAAGAGCAACAGCAACTACGGATAACTACGTTCTCTTGAAAAACCACACCTGCACCACAGGCTTGAGAAGAAAAAGACACTGCAGAGCGGAGTCAGGCCGCAGCGTCACAGTAAGAGTTACAGTGAAGTACATGAGTCAAAATTTGTCCTACTGTACTTCGTTTTAAAGATTATAATTATTATTTTACTCTAGTTATTTGTAAGAAAGTGTTATATTTGTTTCAAAGGAATGCTGGGGCCTGAAAACAGGTTTTGTTCTTTGGTTTCAATGTAGAGTATTTAATTATGTTGTATAATAATTGTGAAAAAATAAAGGTTCTTTTGGAATGCAAACCGTGCGAAAAACGAGGGTTCACTGGATATATTTCAATACAATCATGTTGTGCCACGCATATGTCACCAGATTTCACAATTATCAGTACAGTTCTATAATTGTTGAAGGCAATGATAATTGGGGATAGTTTTTCACTGCCTTTATGCTGAGTTTACATTTACATTATCAATATTTAGCTAAATCACTTTTAGTGATTTAGCTAAATATGTGTATCAGTGATGTTTATATCAACCATAAACAATATGTAAAATCACTAAAACAACTAAATGTTATTATATTTCACCACTTGCAGCTTCTACTTCATGTGTTAGGTGTTATTGTGCTTGTGGTTTATTTGCTTTATGCATGCACGGATTTATCGCTTGCTTCTACTGCACTGTCCAACACCTGATGTTTTAGGCTTAGTTTTTTTTTTTTTTTTTTTTTTTTTTTTGCACATTTCTGGGTGCAGCTTGTAGAAGTGTAAATGTTATGGCATCAGCTGTATTTGGAATGTGTTCCAGTGCATCTTCTCTCATGGGCAAGCTGAGGCAAAGCTTTGAAAATTCTTGTTTTGATCTGTGGGCGATTGGGTGCCAAATTAAATGCACAGTCCATCAGGATCATCTGCAGATTAAAGACCATAGTGCCCCAAAATATGCATGGTACATTGAAGAAACGAGGCACCGTAATCCTTTGGTTCATTTCATTTGCTTTGCTTTTTCTGCTTATTTTTTCAGTTTGTTTTTGTACTGCCATATATTTGACTGACTCTTTTTAATATAGATCTACCCATTCACATGTTCTTGGACAGACAGCCAAAGTCCCTAGTCTTGTTTCGTTAGAAAATCGAGGTTGCGTAAAACTTGGAAACATAACTACTGCATGATTTTCTATACTTGGACAACAAATTTTAGATATTCAACAAATGTTGACCATTCTGTCTGTGTGTTGAGAGACCTACATCTTTTTGTAGCAGTTTTAATCTTTACTAAAATTGTTTCTGTGGATTTCCGTCATGCACTGATGATTTTTAAGGTGTTCTAAGTGTTCAGAAGCAGTCCAAGTCTGAGTCATCCAGGCATCCTTTGACAAAAATTAATTTTACTTGTTGGCCCATAAATATTCCACTTTTTCAATCTCTACCAGAAGGGAATCAATCAAAATGTGTGTGAAGCTCCAAAACATGGTTTTTCATTATCACTTCAAAGCCAGATATCATAAGGGGCTGTTAGGGGAACAGAAATAAAGAACATTAAAACCCACATAAAACCTTTACTGACCTTCTGTGAGAATGTGAAGTCTGAGTGGTTAAAAGGTATTAAAGCACTGCTTTGTTCATTTTATATGTTTTTTAAGCATTTTTTTTAAATTTCACTAGACTAGAAAGATTTTCCAGATGAACAAAGTAAAAAATATTCGATGCACAAGGTTAAGAAATTATTCATATTTATTTGATTAAGACATGTGAGATCTTTTTCAAACCTACAGTAATTTGTTCTTTTCTATTGTTGTCATTTTTAAGTTGTCACTACAAAGTTAAGATAATGAACTATTATTTTTCGATATAATATATTAACAAATATTATGATGACAATATCAACTGCAATACAGGCATACTTTCTTCTTTCCTCTTTTTCTCATCTGTGATTTCATCCCTCTGAGACCTTAGCACTTTGGCCAATGTCATTAGTGTCTGGTGTGAGCATATGCTGTCTTGAGGTTTTGTCCAACAGGCTAAAGTTTACATTAGCATATAAAATGCAAGTTCAGAACACTTGGAATATACTAGCTAATAATTATTGCACTGAAGTAAAGCCCTTTATGACATGACTATTTTTCACACCAACATTGTGCCGATGATTTGCAATATATTGTGCAGCACTGGACTGCTGGTCTAATTTATTCTGAAGATGTTCTATCAGGTTAAGCTCAGAAATCTGCAAAGGTCAGTAAAGTTCTTCAACAGGCCCACAACATAATCCTACAAATTTAAACCAATTAATGGTGCTTTTGTTATGCTAACTGCCAAACCCAGAGCTATCCGCCTGGTTTGGCAGCTAGCAAAACCCAGCACATATGCTATGTGTACCTATATTATATATTTTACTTAAAGTAAAATGGCCCACTTTCATTTACCATAGTTTGTATGTTTTTTTTTTTTTTAATGAATCAGTTTTTAACAGTAGTTTCAATTCACATGCTCCAACAACTCTGTTCCAGAATGACTGCAGTCCCAAGTGTATTGAGCACAGAAATTAAAAATGAAGCTGCGAAAAATGATATGCTCTGTTAAAAAGAAAATTATTGGTCTTCTGGCACTTTAAATTATCATACTTGATAATTGACAATCCAACTTGGGGTGAATGTTCCAATTTGCCCATTGTAAAAAGTCCAAATGGCCATTTCTACTTGCAGGGACCTTCGATTAGGACAAAATAAAGGCAGGAATTATTGTCTCACTGACTAATGTGACGAACTGAAATGAGGGTCTTAACGTTGCTGAGTAAGTCAAAAAAATTATGCCACTTTGATATACGTGTTGGCTTCCATTTGGTTTTTGCTATAGTGGCAGCATGTCTGTATATTTGGTAATAACACATCAACACAGCTCTTCTACTACATCTGACATGGTGCAAGCAAAACAAAGTGATTTCCACAGCATGCTTTGTGCATTGTGCCCTTCCTCCTGTGTGTTCTAGACAGACACTCTACCACGCCTTCTCCTTTGAGATTCTAGCTGCGAGAGCACATCTCCAGTAGAAAATATCCCACTGTGAAGTTTGTGGGTATTTGTGTGTTAAAAGCAACTCCAGATAAAATTGTCTCCACTTTTTCCGTTAGCACATTTAGTATTCACGAAGTTAACATTCAAGGTAATTCCCACTTTGACCTATAGTGGTCTCTAGATTGTATACCGCAAAGAGGTACTTAGTCAAACCTGACTAACAGAGTCAGGTTTGACTAAGTAATTGCTTGGGATAATTATTAACAAAACTAGTAAATTAGATCAAAAGTACCAATTCAGGGCACTATCTGATTATCAGAAAATTATAGAAAAAAATAATTATGTATCAGTTATTGTTCATATATACCTGCCTGCTACGATTTATATACTCCCACAATCTTAACACAGAATGCTCAGGAAGAGCGTGGCAGATTTTACGGTCAGGCAACAGAAAGTGATAGGGGTGTTTTTTGTGGTTTCAGAAACTGAAACCACAAAAAAGCCACATAATAACTTGTTCCAATGGACACAATCTCTTAGGACAGGGGAGGTTCAAATTAACCACAGATAAAGGGAGAAGTCCAACAATTATGTGTCTCAAATATCAAGCTGTTACATGATTTGGATAAACACAAACAACTTCTCTCCAACAGAAACAATTAACAGAAACAATTCATTCAGCTTGTCTTTCTATGGGTGTGGAAAGAGGTCTACCATCTTAAGCCGAGGGCTCTTGTTAACCTCATGTCAAATAAGGAAGGCCCTCTGACCGCTTTGTGGTTGCCAATATGCCTGTGGTATATGTAGGTACTTATCGCTGTCCTTGGCATCTGCTATTCTTCCTGTGTGGATTACCTTACCTCTCTTTGTCGTAATTCAGCCACATTTCTCCAACCTGAATGACATTCTGATGGCTGTGATGTGGATCCTGCCGGTGTGGATCAGTGAGTCACTGTTTCACTTACTCTTACCACAGAGCTTGATATCATTCATGTTGATGAGGTGACTGATATTGACCCTGTTTCTGAATTAGTATCCATAACCTGTGTTGTTAATTAATGTGTTTGGCTCAGGGAGTTCTGATCTATGCAGAACAGCAGTAGGGAAAGAGGACTTCCTTGGTAGTAGTATATCAAAATATTTTAATCTTCCTCTTGCAGCCCACATATTTTCTGTCAGGTCAGGGCAGTTTGCTGGCCAATCAAGAACAAGAACACCATTATCACTGAATCAGCTTTTATTACCTTTGGCAATGTGTGCAAGTACCAGCTCCTGCTGGAAAATAAAATCAACATCTTCATAAAGCTTGTCAGCATAGGGGAGCATGAAGTGCTCAAGAATGTCCTGGTAGATGACTGCATTGACTGTGGATGTCAGAAAACACAGTGGATCAACATGACATGGCACCACAAACCATCACTGACTGTGGAAACTTGTCACAGGACTTCAACCAATGTGGATTCTCTGCTGCTCCACTCTTCCTCCAGGCTCTAGGATCTTGATATCCAATTCAAATATGGAATTTACTTTCATCTGAAAACACAACCATTAAACAACGGTCCAGTTCCTGTTCTCCTTAGCCCAAATAAGATGCCTTTGACATTGTCTCTGGTTCAGGGGTGGATTGATATGGGGAATGCAACATTACCTGAAGTCTAGTATTCATTTGTGGTATGTCCTCTGAAAAGGATTTTTGGTTGACTATTCTCTCAAGGCTGCAGTTCTTCATGTTGCTGGAACACCTTTTCCTTCCACACTTCTTCCTTCCTCTCAGTGTTCTGCCAATGCATATGTTTGGATACAGAACTCAGTGAACAACCAACTTCATCAGCAATGACCTTTAGAAAACTACAAGTAAAACAAGTAAGAATAAAATAAGTGCTGATTAACGTCACCCACTGCTAATTCAAAGAATGCAAGTAAAACAACATGTGTTTTACATGTATGTGTTTTATGGTGATACAGTTTAATAACTGTATTGATAAGCATTAGTACAGTGATTAAACAAAAAACCTTGATCATTAACAGAACTGAAAACAGGAACATCAGATTTATTTCTGACCATTCATTAAAACTGTGAGTTATCCATCCTCATGGGTATGCTCTCTTCCTCTCCTTATTCTGTTCACAGCATTTGTATTGTGTCAAACAACACCACACTCCCATTTCTTTAATTTTCCAATCTGAGCACTTATAGAATAGCACACATCAGATAATAGAAAACCTTCCATCTTATTTTGAAAAGATTTCAGCAGAGATAGTCCAAAAGTTCAGCCATTTCAAAGAGATTTTTAGAGGTCTTTGATTCTACCCAAAGATCAAAATCATGCTCCTAACACGTGTGCAATATGAGAGCACACACTGATCTACAGAATTCTACTGAGTGATGACCCATGCAGAGGTTCTGCCTCAATAATTAAAGTTCACTGCTTTTCCATTTCACATCTTTTATTGCTTAATTTAATTTGGCATGGGGCACAAAAATAAATAAATAAAGAGCACTTTAGAATCTAATTGATGCTGGATTCCCTCCCCATCCTGCATCCTCAGCATTCTTCCTCTTCAGCCAATGAACTTAACTAGGTGGGGGATGGAGCTCAGAGTAATATAAAGTTTAAGGAGAAAGGCAAAGAGCAGGATGAACAAGGATAGAGGAAGGAAGTTACGATATTGAACAGGGGATGATGATTTTATTTCTTCATTATTTGTTGTTGGCTTATAGCTTTAAAGGTAAAGTTTATTTTTCTATTAATGTTGTGAGGGCGACTGGGCCTTGGTTTGTTTCTATTTGAGGTATATTAAATAGGTGTTACAAATAGGAGATATCAAGTATCAGTTGACCCTCAAAATAAATTGGACAGTATGAATTGCTTTAATTCTTCACCTTCCTTTTATCTGGTGGTGTTAAAGACACTGAAGTAAAATGGCTAAATCCTGGGGTCTGACACTGCTGTGGTATGAGATTTCTTGCATGCGACTTAAGCTGCTAAGGAACACTTTACTTTTTCAACAATGTCATCTTAGTTATGTGATTGCTCAAAACCAGGACCAGGAGAAGATCTAGATCTTCCCCTTGATAATGAAACATGTAAGAAGTTCACTGAGACATGTGTGGGTGCATGAGAGCCTCTGCATATGTCTTACAACTCTCATTTTGACTTTTTATAACTATGGGGGACCTCCCAAATGACCCTAATACAAGAATGCATATGACACCTTAGTTCATTAGGAGGAACAGGGAACAGTAAGGAAGTCTTTTGTTGGCTCCCATGATAACTGCTTAATGCCTAGAACAGAGCATGGAGACTCAGCTTTATGAAGCCAACTCAGCCCCACTCCTCTGGCATCCAATAATTCACTCTGGTCCAGATGGAAAATAAGTGTCATCCTAGACATTCACACCTTAAGTTAATTCAAATGGAGCAGAATGATAAAAGGAAAACACTAGAGGGACAAGGGAGAAAAAGGGGCTTTTTTAATGACTCTAGGGTGTAATGCGAATGCTGTTAATGAGGAAGACTGGAATAAAAAAAGCTTCTTCCCATGTAGAAAGAGGTAAGCCCAGGAGGAACCAGAAGTATCTTTCAACTCAGTTTGCCCTATGTATTGAAAGCTGAACGAAGCTAACCATAACTATTAAACCACAGAGGTGTGCAATAAATAGAGTTTGACTATGAGGAAGGCAAAACTGGTATTGAGAACGAACTGCTCCAGCTTTATTTCTTCTTCTCTCAGAGAAACAGTGGCAGCTCTCTTGTGAAGATCAGAAAGGTGGAAGATGGAAACTGAGCAGCAGTGGGAAAAAGAAGGAGAAGAGAGTGACTGTTGCCCCAGGAGGTAACAACTCTCCTCAGTTATTCCTCTGAGGCTTATCCTACTGCTCTTGAATTTCCAGCTCTGAATGAAAAATAAATAACATCTTCACACACCTTCCTTTCCTTGCAAGAAAGAACACTTTCCTGCAAATCAACCCTTAATTTCTACTCTTTCAGTTAGACTTTTGTTAGACAATAACATAAAAATGTAGGGGAGCACAATAGGTCCATGTTGTTTGTTGAAACTATGCTGAGCTGCAAAACTCTGTAAAACCTTCAAATAAAAAAAACTCTTCTCAGCACAGAACTAATGTACTTAGAAGAAATGTTGACATTGTTAGCATGATTAAAACCTGTTGACAATGTTTTTTCTTGTTCTTTTATTTAATGGTTCTTGGTATTATGTTTCTTTCAGATATGTCATTTTTACTCTTTCACAGATATGTCATTTTTATTGTTACAAATTATCAATAGTATTTGAATCTAACAACTCTTATCTGTGACGATACAAGACTTCATACACATTTTGAATTGTCTCTATGAATCTGTAAACACTGCAGAAGGCTTACAGTACTAGATTGTCACTCGCCTTTAACTGAATCAAAGCTAGCTTTATGTTATGGCCAATTGGTGTTATAATTTTGGGAATAGAAAACCACAGTAGTCTTTTCTAAATTCATCTAAATTAGAAAGGCTTCCTATTACAAAGCATGTTCTGGCCTGCATTATACCTTAACAGTTATGCATCTGAATTTGCTAAACATTTACTGTCCTTTGAATGGTCTTTGTCCTCCTTCATTTAGCTGATTCTCTTCATGATAACCCGCACACTGTGGTACTGAACACATTACTCTACCTGTGAAGCCTGAGTGCTTCTCCTGTGATAACAGACAGTATCAAGGCACACAGTACAATGTGCCTTATCTCTACTCGGATGGAGCATTTTCTTCTTGTGCAAATAACACTGGCAGAGTATTGTAGCTTGAGGTGACAGACAGTGAAACTCCACACTGGTGAAAGTTTATTCTGGAAAGCACTGAAAGACTGATTGCTTTTTCAAGACAGAGCCACTTAGACAATTCATCATGACCAGTTTTCTCTGCTATTTGACGTACATAAGCTTTTCAGGAGAAATCAAGTCATATCTATCACCTAAAACCATTGTGAACCATAACAAAAGTACTACTGCTTTGCTCTGGGAAGACACAGATTTACACACAGTCTAAAGTACATTTTCACTTTCTCACCTCCTCTTCCATCCTGTCTCCTACTAGCTCCATTTAGCGCACAGATATTAAACACTATAATATGGTCTTTCTGGTTTCATCCCCCTGCTGATATCATGCCAGCATTCCCTTCCTTAAGTCTGTTATCAACTTCAACTTCTAATACCTGTAATCAACCCTGTGCTTAGTGCTGTCCTCACGATGTAAATCCGCTTAAGAATAGCTGTGAGCCCAAAACACAAAATACTCTGTGGCCACAGCCCCATAAAAGTATTGTACATAATTTTCCATGTCATAGTAAAATATGTACCTGTAGATTTTCAGAAAGGTACATCAAAAATAATATTTTTGCAAATAAAAATGTAATACATCTAATATTTTGTGATAAACATGAACTGAGGTGAACCATTGCATTAATTACATTACTTACATAATATATAGTTATTTTTCACAACTTCACACATACACTCTCCATCTACTGGTAAAAAAATAAGGTTATTACGAATCAGAAAGTATTCTATAAAAAAAAAAAAAATGTGCAATTTAGAAACCATTAAAAAGAGAGCTGCAAATATCTTCTTAAAGTTCATTTGAAGCAACCTATTAGAAATATGTTGTGGCGTTAGTTTAGAGCAGTTCTCTGCAACCAGTGCCTCTGGAGCCAGCACTGCCCTCGTGGCTCCCTGGAGCTTTTCCAAAAATGGAAAATATATTTTTTGTTTTAATATGGTTTCTTTAGGAGAACAAACATGACAGTCATTCTCAATGTTTTCCAATGCTATAAAAATGTGTAGAATAAATCTTAAATTTCAACATTTCTGTCAACGAAGATTTGCGTCATAGCCTGTGACATTTCTTTCAGCGGGGCGCGTGGCAGGTGGATGTTGTAAACAACTTGATGGGTGTGTGGTGGACCATGGATAGAAAAGGGAAAAAGAGGAAAATAGCTGAGGAGAGATTCTCCAATTCTTGGATCGAATCATTTGCAGTCATTGCCAATGTGGAAGGATTACCTGAATGTTTGCTCTGTAGCGAGATGTCAAATAACAAAAAGAGTACCGTACTTTTCGGACTACAGAGCGCACCTTAATATAAGCTGCACCTACAAATGTTAAAAAAAAAAAAGGAAATGTACATATAAAAGCTGCACCGGGCGAAAAGCCACATGGTTCAAAGCATGGGGAAAAGTAACGGCTTATAGTCCGAAAAATACAGTAATCTAGAAAGATATTTCCAGGAAGGTATGTTACATTAGCTGCTGCATCAAGATTAAAGTTACATCTTACATGCGGGATGTTGAGAAGCTGTCCAGTGATGTCCCTAAACAGACGTCACATTAAACACATAAGAACACAATCCTGCCATCGGCACATACATTTTATATTTAGTAACAAAGTGGTTGTTTTTATAAAGTGATTAGTGATTTTTGTCAGTATATATTTAGAATGACACTCAGCGATATTATTGTGTTTTGTTGTTCAGGTCTGAGGATGGTTGGTCAAAACAGAAGAGGATCATAACATATTTTACTGTTGTTCTGACTTGCTTGGCATTTGCACAGAAATCAAAATTAAACTGTATTCATTTAATTTTACACTTTACCTTTTAAAAAGGCTGCTGTTTTATTTTATAACAGCAGGTTGCATTTTATTGTTCTCCGTTTGTTGCCCAGATAAAGGGCATGTTATGCACGTTCCGTTATGTCGTTTGTTGATCACACACTTAACGTGATTATTTACAAAGAGCGATCGTTGTTATGCAAACTGCATTTGGGAGCATATTTTCCTAGATCCAATAAGAAAAATGTACCCTTTTTCTGTCGATATTCATAGTAAAAATGACATCAAAAATTAGAGTTCTTTATTGTATTCTTTTAATTTTATCAATGCATCAAAACATAATACATTAATATTGTAGCAGAAGGTAAACTTAAAGCACCATTGTACAACAGAGTCATGTGGTGTGTCAATTCCATCCAGGATGCACTGCAGGGAAAATAAACATTTAATCATGAATGCTAATTATGTATACAGTTAAACACTTCAAGCCTGTTTTGTCTTTATAATAACCCTTATATAAGGCTTTTAATTTTTTGCAGCTCCAGACAGATTTGTTTTTTGTAATTTTTGGTCCAATATGGCTTTTTCAACATTTTAGGTTGAAAGAGCCATGAATGCCCCCTAGAATGTTTAGGGGCATTTTACTACTTGGCAATATCCTGAAGTAGCTCTCAAGAACAGTTTTCATATTACTCTAGATTGGAAAAATTCTTCTCAATACACATGCACACCTGTGAAAGAAATGAATCTCAAGCAACCCCTTGTTCAAGGCTCATTTCTATTTTGTAAAACGTAGGAGTTGTATTCATCTCGTGGGAAGTGGGAGACAATACTCAGAAGGTGATTCTAGGAGCTGGAAATGAGTCATTTTTTATAGAGCGGTATTTGCTGGAGTTTGCCAGAATGAATCTAGGAAGGGGCTCTTTACAGATACATGTGCACTTTAAATTATCTTAAATGAAGGAGGTGTTGAAGAGACAATGAATATGGTGCAGTGTGAATGACTTACAGTAACCAGATTTACTTATACTGAACTTGAAATGTGAATACCTTGAAATCGTTAACTATTTTTGTCACTCATTTTAGCTAAACGATATTCATTACAAAGAGTGATTACACAAACAGATAATTACACAAATATTCAAAATGAAATGCTAACTTTATTTTTATCTGAAATGAGGACCTTGGACCACTAAGCAATCATCCAGACTCTGGTTCAGAAGTTGCTGGAAACAAGGAATGCAACATGTGTAGGATTCCTCTGTGGATAGTGACTTTCAGTGACCCTCAATTCACTCCTTGTAAAGCTTTGTCCAAATTCTTGAATGAAGTGTGCTTGACAATCCCTTCATTGGTATGGCTATCCCTATAGCTGGTGGACATTTTCTATCCACAGTTTTCCCATACATTCAATTTTTATGAATATGCATGAACGTCACACTCTCTAAACAACCATTCTCTGTGGCAGTAGCCTTTTGTGTACTACACTCTTTGTAGATCAATGCCTGTCTTCTGTTGACTTTTGCAGCAACACTTTGTAGCAACATATTTATGTTTTTATCATAAATATGTTGAGCGTTAACAAATCTGATTAGTACCAGAATGCACATAGCACGCTGCATAGAAGATTATTAAACAATTGTTTGATAAAAATGCTGAAACAATTAACAAAATATTTGTTTTTAGATCAGTAAATCAAAGATTTATTGTGCAATTGTCACTGTGAATTTACTGATTTGGGACAATATCTCCATCAAAATAATTTTCAGAACAGAATAAGGAAAGAAAAAACATTAGCATTTCTTATATCACAGAGTTTTTTAAAACTAATAAATAAAAGTAATAAAGGAAGAAATATAAATAGACAGATGCTAGAAAATATTATGCAATAGCAAACCATGAGGGAGTTTTGTGTTAGAGAAAAAGTCTAAAGTCAAAATCAAATAAATTACCTTAAGAACACAGCCTCTTAAGGGTTAATAGAAATCAAACAAGAAGCTGGCTCTCGTACCAAATGGGGCACCGTTTGACGCCTGCTGTTTAATTTCTGGGGGAAAATCCAAATGAGTGCAAAGAACAGAAGGGAGAAATTAATCTAATTTGTCAGTTTGCCTCTTCAACTACTGCACTCATCTGTTTCTGAAGAAAGACGCACTTGGTGAGTCACCACAATGTCCATCACACCAGGAAAATGAAATGAATAATGACAATATAAAATTCCCTCTACTGCTCTCTCCTCTTCCCTCTCTGTCTTTCACATTCTTTGCTCACATATCACACTCATTTGCCAAAAGGTTTCTTTAGGCCGCCTTGGCTTTTCTTTTTAATTGGTATTCGACTTTCTCCCACTCCAAGGTTTTCATCTCCGAGCTGTATACTTTTTTATTTTTGTCCTTGTCCGCTCACTTCATCATCCTATGCTTTTGTTGTTTTTAAGAAATTGTGCCTATTTACTGTCTTTGTTTTTCTGCTTATTAACAGGGTGGCAAAGTATTAAAATTACACAAACAACAATTTACAAAGCACACAACATTTAACTTCCATTTTAGTGCATTCCATATCAATAGTGGTACAGGTTCCTCTAACTATTCCCAGAATCACAAATTGCTTGGGTGAAGTATTCTTTCTATTACCTTTCTTTTTTATTCATTTTGTTTTACTTTGTGTTCCACTTCTTTTTTGTAGATGGCATGTAAGGGGATCAACCTGTGCCTCTGCAGAAGTGTTAAGCAAGCACTCTTTTTTTTAATAACCAGCTGATTGAATTTGTTGTTTCACCTTCTTTTTGAGATTTGATTATTATGTCTCTTTCTTTAATTACGTCAATCTTTTCTGTTTTATGAAACAACTGGTGTTTCTAGTTATGTTTATTTCATGTCCTTAGTTTAATTATTATTATTATTTTTTTTTTTTTGTAGTCAGGAGCCTTGATCATATTGAACAATGTCCAATGAAAAAAAACTTAAAAATTTACAAAAATCTCAGGTATTTCAGGGCTGAACAAAAAACATAAATGAAAAAATCAGCAGGTAACACAGAGAATATACCAGTGTATAATAGGATGAACCAGCAATGAGTGTGGGTGGGAAAGTTAAGTAAATGTTGTGAGGGTGAATGTTGGAACCAAAGACCTGGGCTGCTGAGCTAACAAGTTGTAGGTCTGAGGGGAAAGAGCAAAAAGCAGCCTGAGGACAGAGAGAGAGAGAAAAATGGCAAAGGGGGTGAGAGAAATTAATATAACAATAAAGAATAACTATGTATAATCTGCATTTTAGTCCAACCACAATCTGTGAAAAAAAACTGTGAAATAGTATATATCAGCATATTCTTCACACATTTTAAATGTATTATTGTTCAATTAATCTAATGGAGAGACATTTCTCTTTCTGAAAAGAATAACAAAATACTTTTTTTTTGTGATACCAGATGTACAAATAAATTGATAAGTAAATTTTATAAAAGAAAAAAAAAACTCTTAGTCTTTTTTGCTTGTCTTGGTGAGGTATTGCATTTAAATGTCAAAACCAAACTTATATCCAAAAGTTGGCTTAAAGGAAACCAAAAACAAAAGAACACATGTTTTGCATGTTCCCCGGCTCAGTATTGTCTTTGTTACGCCATAGACCAATCTGTCACCCTTTATTGCTTCCCCAACATATTGCATCCCTCCCCTGCAGCTAGAATCCCCTTTGGACTAAATGCTAATTCAGTCAGGCTCTTAATCAGACATATTAATTCCATATCTACCTTGATTGTGCTAATTCCACTCTGGTGTGATTTTTTTTTCTCCTGATGCATCTCTTTTTGGAGGAAAAGTAGTACTGGAGTAGCAATCAAGATCTTTTAAACATTTAATCCAAAAAAATTATATTAAATATGTTTCATTAGAAAGAGTGATGTACAGTAAAGTCATTCTAAATACATTCCAAAGACATAATGACTTTACTGTACATCACTCTTTCTAATAAAAAACTGGAATCTGGCAATGGTTGCTATATCTTTTGGCATCTTAAGTGTTTGTCTATATTTAGGTAAGTCTGTTTGTTAGTAACTATGTTCATAGACTGCACTGGCGCAGACATGCACACACTGAAATACTGACAATATGTTAAAAAAATCCTACGAACTCACATGTTGTCCAGTAAACATGGTGTATAGTCTAGACATATTTAATATCAAATGAAAACGTATCAAAATGCACATTTAGCTGAATTTTAATTGATTTAGAATCCATGATTTAACATAGAGAATTAAAAACCTTTTGAAAAAAAGAAGAGTACTTTGCAGTACAGTGCATTAACTGTTATATTAAGATTTACTATTTTCATTGTTACCTATTTATTTTCTCAGTCGGACAATCAGTCTAATGTGGTTTAACTGTGCGATGCCTTGCTGTGACATTGATAATATGGAGCTGCCTCTGTAACTTCAGCCCCCAAAATAGCAATTTGTAAACATTTCACATATTTGAAATATTCATAAACTCTTCTTGAATTTGTCACAAGCAAAAGCAAATTTGCAAAATTTGCAAATACTCCAAGAAATCACATGCGAGAGTCACTGTCAGCTGTGACAGACTGGCAACCTGTCCAGGGTGTAACCCGCCTCTCGCCTGAAACATTCTCTGGAGATAGGAACCACTAGGGTCAAGGGTGTATAGAAAATGTATGGATGAAGGGATGGATGGAGTCATTGTCAGAAAATGATAATTTCATAATGTGACGTGTTAAACCGTGATCATCTTTCAATGCAAACTTCATTGGACTTTAACTTTTTGTGCTAATACATCACCTGAGAAAGTAGCTCCTCTCTGCTGGGCTTCAGATGTCAATGTGCTTGTTAAACACTAGCATGTGTGGTCGCTGTGCAAGAGGAAGATAGTGTTTAATGTAGGGACACAGCCACATTTTCAGGAATCTCAAGATTATATTATAAATATAGATTTTTTGGTGACCTAATATTTATGTTGAAGGCTATAAAAGACTTCTGAACAAAAATATGAGATTTATGTGATTTTTTTTTTTAGGATATAAAACTGGGGAGAGCAACTGGGAAGCGAAAGTCGACCAGAGGGGGTAGTTGATCCCCCGCTTTGCCTCCTGTAGTTCTGTCATGATTCTGTCTGTAAGTGTGCCTGTCCACCAAAAACACGTACATTTACCATTAGATAATGACAAATGGCTAGCAGAGCTAAGCTTATTTCACCACTTCTCCTTTGGGAGTCTATTCTCGGCATACTACAAACTGCACTGCCTCTCCCCACAAAATATCTTAATTGAAAGAGTAGCTGCTCACCCATTTGATTCAGCATGGTATGCTTTTCTGGTCTGTTTCAGAGGGTGATGTAGTGTGATCAGCAGGTCAAAATATGTTGACTTTTTGGAGCAGAAGACACTGATATTAGTCATGATTTGTTGCATCATTGCTCTTAGAGACAGGGACTGTGGTTATGGCCACAGACTTCTCTCTTTTTTAGAAAAAAGAGAGAAGAAGAAGATGGCTTAGTCGGTCTTGACTAAATGGTTTTATGTAGATGAATGATGTTAAATTAGTAATGAGAAAACAAAACTCTTGCAGTCACGCAAAGATGTCAGTAAGACCACTGAATGATGGTGCAGTCTGAAAGTGTTTTTATTTGACAAACTTACTGTTGGAATATATAAAAAAAGTATATATATATATATATATATATATATATATATATATATATATATATATATATATATATATATATAAATTTTGGGAAAAAAATGCATACTTTTTCAAGTTTGCTGTACAGAGTCAAGGCTACATACTTACACTTTCGAAGTGTATCACACTTTATCTGCTTTTGAAATGCCCGATGTTTTTGTCAATCTGTGGATTTAAGCTTTGCATAGATCTTAGAGATACATTCTAAAATACTTACTTAAGAACCAAAATGAAAAACATAATGATATATCTTTTTGGAGTATAGCACACATTTCTCAAATCATCCTTGACATTTGTGAAACAGTGTATTTCTTAAAACAGCAAAACACAATGGACTACCTGCAAAAGCCAGGATCTTTCTCAATATCCTTGTTTCATCTTTCAAAAGCAATGGAAGTATTTTCTTATATTTCTACCAACATTGACCTATTTATTGTTGTAGGTTGATGTTTTGTTTTCTCAAGAATGGCCTATGCTTATACCTTGTTTCTTGTATTTACAGGCACACATGTTGGACTGGAAGCTGGAATAAAAATGACCAGAAGTCAAAGTACAAGTTATTGAACTGGCAGGTATGAAATGGGAGTTTGTTCACCTTGACCTTCTTCCTAAGCTTGCAAGAAGGTTTGATCTACCAAAGAATGAAAGAAACAGATAAACAGATCATTTGAAAAAAAAACAAAAAGACTCCATGCGACACAACATAGCTCCATAATTATGTACCTTACCTTACTTTGTAAACTGCAATTCTTGAAAAAGTACAAAATCCACAAATGAACTGTCTTTGTGGGGTGGGAGTCTTTAGAATTATCATTGGAGCCTTTACTGTTAAAAAAGAGTGCAATACAAAAATAACTAAAATGATTTTAATGCACCAAACACTTTACAAATCAAAAGCACAGTTTTTTTTTTTTTTTTGTTGAAATAAAATGTGTTCTATTTTAACAGTAAAAATCATATTATTATGCAGAACAATTATAATCTGTAAAAATTTTGTTTGGAAAAGTTCTTTGTCAAGATAGTTCATTTAATATTTGCATTTGTTTAATCCATTGAAATGGAAAAAAAAAATAGCTGAACTGTTTTAAGAATACTTAAAATTACTTGACAGCCTATTGGGAAAAATAATCATCCAGGCTATTAAGAACATCAAACTGGAACAATACTGGCACTAAAGGATGCCCTGGGTCCTTTAAAGTAGCATCACTTTCTTGGGCAGCTTTACGACCATGCAGAGCAATCACTGAAGATAATGACTCCCACTAGAAGTTTTACTTCCTAATCACCAACCCATAAGGGACAACAATTATTTTCTAACTACCTAACTAATAAAGACTTGTTTTAGGGTTGCTGTTGTTTTGTTTTTTGTTTGTTTTTGGGTTTTTTTTTTTTTTGGTTTTTAACACATGTTTTTGAAATATTAAATTTCAGAAATACTAGATTTGTTTTTAGATATTTTCAGTATACAAAGGACATCTGTCAGTGTGATGTTTCTTTTGAACCATCAGAGAAAACTCCCAATGACCCATGTTTGAATTATATATGAAAGATTGCAGCATACAGACGTATTCTCAGCAGGGTCAGTTTTTGATGTTGGCAATATGAAACTATGTTTGTTTTCAGTGTTCACATTGAATTTATGTTAGTAGGTTTTAGAATGACTTTCATAGTTGAATTAGTCCAAAAATCTATTTCTCTCCAAACAGAAAATAATGTTATGGGTTGACTTCACTGCATAAACAATTTATGATTGTAACTGAAACATATATAGGCTATTTATTTTTGTTTGTCAAATGTATTTTTTTTTTTTGAATTAAGGTCTACTTAGGCCACTTTACTTTAATCAGTTGACAAGACCTGACTACATTCATCATCGGCTCAAAAAACAAAACATGCTTGATTGTGATGGAGGTCGAGTAAGATCTGTCTGCGATTTTACATGATCGAAGATGCTTCCCTTTCACCTATCCTAATCGTCCTGTCTAGCTAACCAATTCTACAGCTTGATGGAGACTTTTCCCAAGTGGGAATACGAGGTAAAATCAGGCAATAAATAAATAAATAAATCATATAATTTCAATCTGGAGAGATTCACACAGAGAAAAGCAGCAGCAATTAGAGA
Organism: Poeciliopsis prolifica; assembly: GCF_027474105.1. NCBI lineage: Eukaryota > Metazoa > Chordata > Actinopteri > Cyprinodontiformes > Poeciliidae > Poeciliopsis > Poeciliopsis prolifica. The sequence goes on along the minus strand of NW_026562376.1, from coordinate 13,552,768 downwards.
AGTTTACTTGAAAGTAGGTTTCTTTGGTGCTCAGACCATGACAGAAGATGTATTTGCTGTTGAGAATGAATAATCTTGTGTTTTCCTTCCATATATTCTAGCTAGTTGCAAAGCTAAAGCTAAAAGAAATGACACGGTAGGAAATGCCCTCAAAGCTACGGTTAGAGAATATGACACACTAGGGAACGCCCTCTGTAGGGCATTGCTTAGAGGCTAGCAAAGAGAATGAAAAACTTTAGTTTGATGCTATTTTGTTCTGCTCACCCTTAAGGATAGCACAATCTCCACAATGCTGAGAATTGCTAAGGGTGAGGATTAGGATCTTCTTCCCCTCCGGCCCCGAACACTAGTGGAGTGGAGAATGGAAGGTGTTTGGGAGGATGGGGTCAGAGAAAGGGTGGGGGTGGGTTGAAGCAGATCTGGGAAGCAGGTGGATCAATGGATGATGAGCTTTATGAAGGGACTTTTGATAGATGATTGGCTGAGGAGGAGCGGGGATCTGGTGGTGATTGGTTGCGGCAGAAAAAAGCAATGATGATGCAGATGAGGCTAGAGAGAGTCTCCCAGCTTGAATTTGCACCAAAGGCTCCATGTGTCTTCATCTCAACACAGTGAGAGAACATGCAAACACCCAGCAAAAATAAAATGCATATTAGTATAAAAAAGCACTATGGTAAGCAATGCTGAAATGTTGTAGATTAAAAACAAAAATTCAAACATCAAACAAATCAACCAGTTCTTTTTTTAGACGTAACCCTTCAGCTTTAGTGACTTGCTCCTTAAATCTGAGAGACAGGTTATGGTTTCAGTGTGGCAAGAAAGAATGGAAATCTTTTACGACAAAAGCTATATTAAAAGTAAAGAAAAGTTCATGCAATTGAAAAAAAAAACTGATTTGTCTCACAGTCAGTCTGGATAACTGATTTAACTACTTCCATAAGGAGTTTACTGCATGTTGGCTGCTCAATTATTGGCAAAATTAATTGAATTAAAAAGATGATGGGTTCTGTTTTTTCATACGGCATATGAAAAAACAGAAATATTGCACAAATTACGATGATGTATATTTGACAGGGAGCAGTATTTAGTTTTTCTACTTTCACCACAATAATTCATTCTTTTTGCAAATGTAGAAGTGCACCAAGCTTTTGGTCGCTTTGGAACAGAGCTGGTTCTTTATGATGCTTTCAAGCCCACGTATAAAGGTGCTGTCTGTCAGCCCTTTTAAAAAGTTAAATGCCATTCATCTTATTTGATATAACTTACATGAATAGTTGCTTTTGTGGTTCACGAACTTCAAAGATTCTTTTTATGTGGTTTTACTCAAAATTGATCTATGCTTTTTTTCTATCCATTCCTGTGGGGCTGGATAGGGTGTCTTCATAGAAATTGATATTAGAGTGCTGCAGTGAACTCAATTGGCCTGCTTTTGTCTCTTGAAAATGTTTTCTGTGCATTTTTTCTACACCACAGCTTTAGGAGTCTTAAGAGCAGTTTTGTGGGAAAGACCTGAGCTCAGCAAAAGAAAATGTGCAATGTGATGAGACATTAATGGTTTTGTTTCAAACAAAGTACTTAGTTTGTTAAAAAGAATAACATGTGTTTTTGTAGGTTTTGGCCAAACACAATTTCATGGAACTAAAAAAAGTCACATTTTTATGAAATGACATAACAGCTTTCAAATATTCAAAGATTCTCAGCCAGAAGAGACATTTGTTTACTGAAGACTCTTGGAACGCCTGTAGATTTATATGCCTTGTCATATAGTCCTCTACAAATACATGACAAAGAAAAGCATGTTTTAGGGGAGGCCTTGTTTGAACATTTTAGCTGGTTTGAAAATCCCAATCATCTTTGATGGATTACAGAAGAGTGCCATTAAAGTGTTTCACAAAAAAGTTTATTTATTGCCATAAGAAATGTAAGGTAGTTTGATTGCAGAACTATACTCAAAACACTCACAGGTAGAATTTGTAAAAGCCTTACAAAAATTTTAATATAATCCATATGAATGCAGGTTATTTTTCATTTACCAGTTGAAATTTCACAAAATATTTTGAAACTGGACACTTTTTCAGATTATACAGAGGACCAAACGTTGATTGGTGAGACAAAATTCTTACCAGATTGAACTGTTTGGTAGTGGACTTAGTTTCATAACAACCTAATGCAAATTTATCAAAGACATTGTTAAGCTGACATGTTAGTGCCAACACAATTAATCATTTCATGCAAAAACGTTTTAGGATATTAAATTTAGCAGATGGTCCATCTGCTTGACAATTATACATTCTTAAGAAACACTCTTGATGTGGAGCTGTTCTGTTCCGTTTTTTTGTAATTATTCCTCAATGAGTGTTTTTCTCCAATTTTTCATAATAAGATTTTCTACATTTTGTGTGACTGCTCATATGTACTTCTCAAGAAGCCAGTTCATAAATATATTATCCTATCTCTATTATTCCGCATTCTGGTGGTTTAGAAATATTACCATAAAGTACAACAAATGATTACTGCAATGATTACAACACAGAGCTGTAGAAGTTGAGAAACAACTGTTTCTCATTGGGAAATAATCCCACCCGTCTGTGTGAGCTCACTTCCCATTTAACCTCTGCATGATTTAGAAACCGTTAAAATGATCCAGACCAACCTTGACCTCAAACAGACACCAGAGTGACAGCAGCATTACCGACAGACTCCTGCCATGACATCCTCGAGGGGTAGTTAGCAACCATTTTCTACCCACAGCTTCTCTGAAATGTTCACAGGGTGAAGATTGATTTTATCAATAGCTCTTATCACCTACTAGTTCTTTCTGCCAACACACTGCTCTCCATGAAACAAGCCAAATGCCATGTACACATCTTAGGGAAATTTGCACATAATGAAAGCCCACACTTCGGATACATTTGAAAACACATGTATCAAAAATAACTCTGTGTGGCTGCATAATGTCTTCATTTTTAAATAATATACAGCTTAATTCTCATGCATGTACTTTTCCTACATTACATATAATAGGTACACATTTCCACTTATATTCAAGATTTTGCCAAACATATATATCTTGACTTGATCTGCATGTCTGAATTCAATACAGTTACACACATGTACAAAACATTTACATGGAATTTCATGTACAACAACTCAAAATTCACATGCTACTCTGTGTGCAGCAGCTGATGTTATGTTTACTCAACAAAACACTAATAAAAGACCACATTCAAAACTAGAGAAAAACAGATGATTGTAAATAACGAGAAACTGTATGTTTACAAAGAGATGCACTGAACAAACATGTAGTGATAGCACGGAGCCCCCAAGAAGTAGAGGCTGTAATGAAGCTTCCTGTAGTCATAATTAGACATGAGAGTGCATGACAACATAGCCAAGCCTTTGTTTGTAGATCAAAGGATTGAAAAGTGAAAATACAACAACCTAAAAAAAGAGCTGAACTGCTCAAAATACATAAGAAGGAACTTAAAAAGGTAGTCATAATTACCACATTTGCATTTAAGAACATGGTAAGAAAATTACTCAATTTAGGGATATAGTTTTATTCTATATAATATGGTCATCAGCATGTTGTGATGAAACAAATGGGTCTATTGGAACAGTACATGCTGACAATGGATAACATTATATCCAATGGAAATTGAAGTGAAAAATGCTGCTTATATCTTGACCAGCACTATTGAGAGCAAGACAAAATTTTGTTGTCAAAGTTCATGTGTTGGAAGCCAAAGCAATGGTTTGTGCAACGAATTGAGCAGGATTGAGAAGATCCCTGACAGAAAGAGAAAGCGGTCAGAGGATATCAAAATCTGAACATTTTGTGTTTTAGCTGTGCTGTAGTATGTATCTTTCAAAGGTGGTCCAAAGGCAGAGCAATGATACACTTGTTACAGGGTCAAAGACTGCCAAGGGACAATGATTCATGTGGGGAAGGAAGTCTGGTCCAGGTGGTCCGATCCAACAAACGAGCCCCCGTAGATCGCGTTGAGAGATGTTGATGCTCATTTTTATGGAGCAATATCAAAATGCACAGTGGTTCACAGTTTGTTGTGTATGGGACTGTAGACCATTCAAAGCACCCATGATCATTTCTGTCTTGTGCTGAAATCCTATACATGAACATCACCACTGGTCAACTGATGAAAGTGGTTTACTCTGAATGGTTTAGTCAGTTTCTTTTGTAATATATGTGGAAGTCAAGCTTGGGAAGTTGAATAGCCTCAGGGATACCAGGAACCAAGGCTTTATCAATTTATTCAAAAACTTCTTACACTTTGGGGAATCTCATTAAATCCTAATTCTTTGTTTGTGGTTTGCATTATACAGTCAAACCCACTTTACAGTCACTTGTTTCTAAAGTATGGCATTCACATGCCTGACTGGTTCTCCCTGGCAGCAGCTGATGAGGGAAGCAGCTTTCAAGGCATGTCTGATAAGGCAAGGGGAAATAAGCAAATCTGTGAGAGGAGAAACATTATCCTAAATATGTAGAGCATGATGGGGTAAACATCCAGAGGACAAACTCATCAAGCAACTGCATTATCGAGCAGGTATACAAAAAAACAAATCTGCAAAAAGATGTGGATTTATAACATGCTTCAGTCAGTAATCTGTGGAAAACCTTGCAAAATATGTATAATGATATACTGTAACACAATGTGTTGTACGTTTGCTGTTTTTATGTAACCTGGCTGTTTTAGTAAAATATTTACTAGTATTTAAAACCCTCTCATTAGAGAAGTCTAGAGATGATAAGAGATATGAACATGAGCATGTGCGACTCAAGTGCATCACTAAAGTAGCGCTGATTAGATGCACTTTTAGGGTCAAATGCATTCATTGGTTTTTAAATTATTGCTTAGGTTAATCAGATCTCTTATATGAGAGAGGAAAGTTAAATATGTAAATTAGCTAATGAAAGGCTCTTCCTCTGCAGGTGCAATAATTTTGTCAGGGATCACTCCTAATGTTTGGGAAGACTACTGAGGTGCCAAAAACAAACACTGAAAGTGTTTAAGGAACTTACGAGTTCAGCTGGTTTTATTTTACCTCGTTCATTAGGAAATATTCCTTAAGAAATAGCACACTATTTGATCAGTCAACCTTTTGTCTCATTCTTTAAATCACAAGTCATATCCCACGGCCATCAGAGAGGCTTGTTGTGTTGACGGACCAGCATATTGAAAAAGTTTTTTGGGTGAGCTTTTGCTTCACCATGGCATACTAAGACATTACAGATGAACAAACAAATCACAAACTAAACGTGACAAAATGTGGTAGTGAGCAGCCTGGAAGCTATTGAACCTATTGTTCCATAAATACCAGCCTGTTGAGCTGTATTATTATAGGAAAAGAGGTTAAAAAATGAATTTGTGTACTGGGGTTCTCAAACTGCATGTATTGCACACAGAGAATCAACAACAATTTTTCTGTGTATATGTTACTATATCATATTTGCCATGTTATGGCTATTGTGCTGCATTCACCAATGGTAAGGTTCTTCATTTGGATTGAAAATGTCCCTATGTCTTCATAAACAGCACAGGTGGAGTTTTTTGGGGATAACAACTGTGTCAAATATGTCTCCTTAATGTAAATGAAAGTGAAAGTATGCCAGGCTAATGGCTGTCAGTTTGAATATAACTGAAAGTGTGTTACTGATTGTAAATGCTTGCATTTTACAGACCTAACAATTGTCAAATTTGTGAACATGGTTTTTGATTTCTCGTAAAATGTACAAAGTGAAGATGTAATGAAATGGCATCAGTCATCAGATTTTGATGTCATGTTTCAGGGAGGTTTTACTGATTTGTGAGGAATAGTAGAGCCTATATTACGCAGACGTTTTTATGGTGCATCTAGCAGAAATTCAATTTGATCAGTATCTAGCAAGTGACGCTTCTTTTTTCTGGCTTTCTTACTCAGCATTTTTGTATAGCGGGGTAGTCAATTGTATTTGTTGGTGATTTTGTTTGACACGGGGGATGGCACTGGTCAGTTGCAGTGCTTAGGTCAGTGGTGTCTGTCACAACAATACCCGTAAGAGTGCCATGGCCCTCTTATGACTCTGACAATATGATTTGTTTTATCTACTTTACTTTTTACTTCCTTTGTGCAGATAGCATGCATGTATAAGTTTACATGTAAAAGATTGGTTGGATATGCACACTTTAAAATATTGTTTTCCATCTCACAAATTGTACATGCCTAAAACTAGTTCAGAAGAAGAAAAGCAAAAAGTCCTCAATCTCCTATAGACTCTGGTGTTTATGTAATATAGAACAAAGAATAAAAATACATAAAAGTGAAACTGAGTGACACACATACTTAAAGCACGTGTGCGACTTTCTTTTACTCTTTCATTAATCGTTTGGTAATGAGAGCCCTGACTATCCAGAAGACTGCAAAATATTTCTACACAATCAAAAAGTGGGCATGTAAATCTTGAAAGAGAAAGTTTCTCTTGCAGGAATCTGTTTATTGTATGTACTGTTTATGCAGTGAGAATGCAGAGATGGAAAAGAGAGGGTCTGTAAAGCATGTGGTGGGTATCCCTCCCACATTGCAGTCCTGAAAGGATTCAGATTTATATTTGGAGCTGTTGCAAGATTGCTGGCATTATCAAGACGTGACCTGATTTGATTTATATCTCATTAATCTCCCTCTCTCTCCTTCTGTCTCTCTTATTCTGCTGTATATGCCGACCTTCCTCTCTCTCAACTGTCTCATTCTTCACAATATCTCCTCGTCTTTTTTCCTTCTTTGCTGTGTAGTGTCAGAGACAAAGACTTTGTTGCTCACTCTTTGCTGGAGAGTCAACTTTCACATCCCTATTGAACATGAAAAAAAAAGATACTTTATGCAGTAACTCCTGTAGTTAATTTGTTTAACTTTAATGCCACTCAAATTTTTCCAGCTCTTCAACAACATTATTATTTTTTTCTGTTTGATTTGCTGAAACACAAGAACCTATTAAAAATGTTAAGCTAGAAGCATCTGTGCAGCTTGGTGTGGCCATTAATATGAATACATAAAGCAGATTTTCCATAAAGTTCCAAAACAATCAATGAAAGAATAAAGATTTGTGACTGTAACTGTTAGGAATCTGGGGTGTTTGTGTTTTGTGTCAGTTTCTTTCTGAATCTCAGGTTCCCACCAAAGGGTGTGTAGGACCAGAGGTGTAGATGTGCAGGTGTGCTCCCACGCACCTGCAAGCAATCAAGCCAATCTCGCGGCGTTTATGAGGAGTGGATTGTCAGTCTCTCACTCCTTGAGTGGTAAACTAAGTCTGTCTCTTTTAGAGAGCTGTCTAGCAGCATGCATCAAGATTAATCTCTGTGTTTTATGTCCGTTAAAGGAACTGATTCCAAGCTGCATGTCCCTAGAGCTTTTGAATATAAACCAACTTCCTCTGCTTCAGAATTACTCTACATTATTCATGACTGACAACCATCATGCTCCTTATTTCAACGACCAACGAGTTGCCTGTCCTCCCTTCTATCTTTCCATCTCCAACTCTATGCTCAGATCACCAGCACCCTCCATCTATAATCACCACACAGATAATCATCCTGGAGTCCGCTCGCTTTCCCCAGACAAAACCTCCACCATTTATCCAGTAAGCTACTGGGATCCATCTCAACCTCACTGTCAACATTCCTCCAATCTTAGTCCTCATGAGCTGACAGAAAATCCCCGTGGAGCAAAGACCATCTACGCATTTATTTCACTGTACAATAAACCTTTTAAGTCTTACCTCCTGGGACCATTTGTGCATGTGAGTCAGTTATTTCAGCAAGAACATGACAATAACTTCCTGGTGAAAACCTGCACACACTATTTTCCACAGTTAGGAGCTTCCCACACCTAAGGATCTTTTCAATATCATATTTCATTATGATAAAACCATATTTCTTACAAAGAATTATCAAGAAACGTGAAGGTAGGTTCTTGTTTTGCAATAATATAGTCAGCATTAAACTTGATTGTCATCATGTCTTTTATGACTGTCAGCCAAGATTTGGGGAGAAGTTTGGAGACTTGAGTGCATTTATTGTGGCATGTATGGAGTTTTATAGTTATATAATGCTTTTTCAAGGTTTCAGTTTTAAAATCATTATAACCAGTCACAAATTTTTTTTCAAGGTTTTGTTGGTGTTGTGCCAAAAGTAATGATCTGCCGTAAACAGATCACCCGCCATGGGCATGACCACTGCTCACAAACTGTGTTGCTTTGCACAACTTTCAGCAGTTGCAGCTTAAAATATTTCCAGTCAAACAATATTATTGCTAGGAAACACAAATTTGTCCAAAAAGGACTTTAACAAAGAGTTGTCTCATTATTACATGAAACAAGCCTCTTTAGTTGATTGGAAAAAAACTACAAATTTTTAAACATGTAATAAAATTAACTGAATGTATTGTAAAATTTTAATCAAAGAAACTTAGGTTTTGTATAAAGTGGTTCAGATATTAAACAGGAGACAGTTTAATATCGGAACTATTTGAATATCTGGATTTTGGGTGACTGTGAGAGCAATTGCAATAACCTTGTAAAATGTTATCTCTATTTGGTTATTTTTCAGATGTTTCCCAATAACTTTTGTGAATGTAAAAACACTATCTAATACAATGATGTTTTTAATGTCTACTAGAAGTGAGTGATGATAGCCAGATATGTATTGTATATAACCAAACTATAGTTTTGTGCCATTTAAATGTCTCCAGTCTCGGTCACTCTCCTACTTATAAACCGAACGGGCTCTGATGGCGTATCTGATGATATAAAATGAAAACAAGCTGGTTTGCTGATGCAACTCCCCCCTCACCACATTACGCCTTAGGGTAATGTGGTGAATTGTATTTATAATTGGCACATTTGTAAGTGTCTGTTGCTGTGGTCGTTTTGTGCAAAGACAAAGGTGTCACATGCTGTTATCTTGTCTAACTTCTCTGCTGCATATTTTAGACGCTAACCAGTATGTCCTCAGAGTAAGCTGCATCAAGGTGTATTTTACTTTACAACTATTTGGAAATGATGATATCTGCATTGTAACATGAAATTTTCAATATTTTCAGTATTTAAAAATGTTTCAAATTTTGCTCCTCGATTGTCAGTCTTCAGCTCTTTCTGGCAAACAAAGACTAGAGAGTGATTTTTAATCTTTTTCAAAAGTTGAAAGATGCATTGTCTTTCTAATCTCATCTTGTTATCAATTTATGTCTAAATCCATCTCTGCACTATGCAAATCCAGTTCTGTGCTTTCATTGCTGTTATGCTGACATCTTGTTTTGCTTTGTAAATCGGCTTCCTGTTTTCTGCGGCCCTTCTGCTGATTCATTGTTTACATCTATTTTCGATGGTTGATCTTTTGGAGTAATGGATCAAGAAACGGCAAAAGAGAAACATTGCTTTGCTTTTTAATTATTTTAGCAACTTTAGCAATTTTCATCAATGAAAAGTTTTTAAATTTGTATTTGTGAATATATTTGAGACTACAGGGCATATATGCCAATACTATGGCAGGTGGAATACAAGCAACCTAAAATGAACCCTATTCTTTCATCAAATGCAAGGTTTTACTTCTTACCAAAAAATGTGGTTTGGGAGGTTGTGGGATTAAGATTATGCACAAATGGACAATGGGGGTTTGGAGGGTGGGTGTTCTCACATGGGGTGAAGCTGTAGTCCTGACTGAACTGACGGGTCTTTGGGTTCTAAGCTGCTGATGCCGGGCTCATTTTGCTTGGCTGATCCAGATTCTCCCAAACTACTCCCACCTAGGCAAGGTGGTTGACTTAGGGATCAGTCAATATGGCACTATGTTGACTGTGGGTGGCAGAAGGTGAGGCCAGTTGGGGAGCTGGCCCCAAGTGAGAATGGTGCCTATGCCATGGTGCTCACATCATCCTCTTTAACCCAAGTTGGGTCTGGAGACTGGAGTTCTCAGCAACATGATGGGATGGGAGGAAGAGGGAACAGCTGAGGACAGGCGTAGTGACTTGTGTCTGGGATCTTCCAGAGCTGAGTCGGCCTGTCTTTTAGTCTCTATGAAGCTGAAAGACAGCTTCATAGAGACTGAAAATGCTTGACGTCTTGCAAGGCTTCAACCTTGGTGCCCATCTTTTAACAGCTGGGAACCTTCAGGTGACAAACTTTCCCACATACACCCACTCAACACAAGGACTATTATTTCTACAAATATACCCTTCTAGCCACCTCCAACCATCACACTCATCCATTGACACACAAATGATCCAAAAGCTTGAAGGTCACTATTGCATTAATGTGGCCTGCCAGATTTGATACTAAATCTAGTCTTAATTCAATTATTTCAATCATGCAATTTGGATTCCATCTTGAGGTATTCATATTGCAGAACAAATGTCCTCTGGCACACATAGGTAACTAACTTCTCCATATGGCATGCCACAAATGTGTACATGTATAAAAAAGGAGCTATGATTTAAAGTGACTTTCAGCATGGTGTGTGATCCCTGTCACATCTGTCTGCCTTCTTGAATGGAAACACTGTCTTTCTCCATCCTAGAACTTGGGGACTTGGAATTTTGTAATTGAAGAATTAATGGAGTCAGTAATCTATCAATTAATCAGCAGTTACAGTAATAGCCTGGTCGTCCTGAAGTGAAGAGCTTTCTGTTATAGAATCAGCAACACATTACTGAACACAGTCACAAAGTAGAGCAATCCAGTGGCACAGTTCCTTAAAAGTCTTTTACCGTACCATCAGCCCAAGCATTCCATTGAGTAATGGAAATATGCTTTATGCTCTCATGACCATACCATCACATATCTATAGTTGTACTGAAAAGAAATTTGATTTTTAATCGCAACTCTGAAGCCTGGCATACCAGTGGTGATATTAACAGGTGTCAATACAGCTGCTGCCGCCATCATTTAGGCCTAGTGTGTCAAAAATGCATTGCTTGCATTGCTTTACTTTTTAGTTTACGTGTATTAGAACTATGATATTAACAAAACTCCTCGTGGTGGTGGTCGCAGGTTTGATTCCCAGCCTGGTGATATTTGCCGCATGTCTTCTCCCTCTCTCATTACCCTCTTTCCTGTTGAACTGCTTTCAAATGAAGGCTACTAGAACCAACAAAGCATTTAAAAAATGAATTGTTTTGTATGCATTTTTGTAATAATGAATTTAAGACATACAAATAAAACTGATTCGTCATACTAAGAAAGTTATTTATTCTAACTAATTGTCTCTTTTCTGTCATTTCATTCCAGTTGGCCCACATCCTCATGAAAAAGAGTGGAAGAACAGTCAATGAATTATGAATGTTCAACAAGATGACCTCTTCCCAGCAGCAGCAGATGATGCGAGGTCCTAGGTGGAACCGGGCCTTTTCCGACCCTTTATTTGTGCTGCTTCTAGCCCTCCAGCTGCTGGTAGTGGCAGGACTGGTGCGTGCTCAAACGTGTCCTTCTGTTTGCTCCTGCAGTAACCAGTTTAGCAAGGTTATTTGCACACGCAGAAGCTTGCGAGAAGTTCCTGATGGCATCTCTACCAACACACGCTATTTGAATCTGCAAGAAAATCTCATACAGGTGATAAAGGTGGACAGCTTCAAACATCTAAGACACTTGGAGATTCTGCAGCTGAGCAAAAACCACATACGTAAAATTGAGCTGGGGGCTTTCAATGGACTTGCAAGCCTCAATACCTTGGAGCTTTTTGATAATAGACTCACCACCATCCCAAACGGAGCATTTGAGTATTTGTCTAAGCTGAAGGAGCTTTGGCTAAGAAATAATCCAATAGAAAGCATTCCTTCTTATGCTTTCAACAGAGTTCCCTCATTACGAAGGTTAGACCTAGGGGAGCTCAAAAGGCTCTCATACATTTCAGAAGGAGCCTTTGAAGGATTGAGCAATTTGCGCTATCTAAATTTGGGAATGTGCAATTTGAAGGAAATTCCCAATCTCACTCCATTGGTCAAACTGGATGAACTTGAAATGTCTGGAAACCAGTTGTCTGTTATCCGGCCTGGTTCGTTTAAAGGGCTTATCCACCTGCAAAAGCTATGGATGATGCATGCTCAAATCCAGACTATCGAAAGGAACTCATTTGATGATCTTCAGTCACTTGTGGAGCTTAACCTTGCCCATAATAACCTAACGCTTTTGCCCCATGATCTCTTTACTCCTTTACATCATTTGGAGAGGGTGCACTTGCACCACAACCCCTGGAATTGCAACTGTGACATCCTGTGGCTAAGCTGGTGGCTTAAGGAGATGGTTCCTGCAAACACCAGCTGCTGTGCCCGCTGCAGCTCACCTACCCAATATAAGGGCCGCTATATTGGTGAGCTTGACCAGAATTACTTTCATTGTTATGCTCCCGTTATTGTGGAGCCTCCTGCAGACTTAAATGTAACAGAGGGAAGTGCTGCTGAGCTGAAATGTAGAGCCAGCTCGCTGACCTCAGTTAGCTGGATTACACCCAATGGTTCAATAATGACACATGGTGCATACAAAGTCAGAATTTCTGTGCTAAATGATGGCACACTGAATTTCACAAATGTTACCATGCAGGACACAGGGACATACACGTGTATGGTTAGTAATTCTGCAGGTAACACAACAGCCTCAGCCACACTGAATGTGTCCTCTCCAGAGAACAGCAGCTTCAGCTACTTCACCACAGTGACAGTAGAGACAATAGAAACACCTCATAACGAAGGCTTCACCACCACTGTTCAACAGAAAGTGGGCCCTACATCCTCTGCCAGTATATGGGAAAGTCCTTCACCCACCTCTACGACAACGACAACAGTTCGAACCCCACTGTCCACACGTGCAACAGAAAAGCCCTACACAACACCTGTAACAGAGAGCTCGCTCAACGGTTTGGATGAGGTCATGAAGACGACTAAAATCATCATTGGCTGCTTTGTTGCAATCACTCTTATGGCAGCAGTAATGCTGATTATCTTCTACAAGATGCGGAAGCAGCATCATCAGCAGAATCACCATGCACCCACACGCACTATTGAGATCATCAATGTAGACGAGGACTGCGTAACAGGAGGCCCAGGCATGGAGGGCCATCTTACTCTGCCGTCTCTGGAGCATGAGCACCTCAACCACTACAATACCTACAAGACTGCCTACAACCATGCCTCAGCTATGAATTCCATACACAGCTCAGCTCACGAACCTTTGTTAATCCGGGCCACCTCAAAAGACAATGTACAAGAGACCCAAATCTAATACTTTTGAAAAACTCCTAAAACTGTTGGCATTACGCAGTGGCATTACTGACAGGACAGTATTGACAACTGGTTTTGAGGACTGTTGCTCAAATCTGGAGCAACACACTTATGTTTAGCAAATCACTGGAGTGATTTTCATTCAATGACATTGGGATTTAGAATATGTCTACTGTTTCAAAAAGTGTCTTTACAAAACAGAAGTTATTTATTTAAGAAAAAAAAAATATTGTGGTTGAATCAAGAGAAAAAAATATTCTCCTTTTTTCATCTATTAATACATGTTACTTTTCCTCCTCTCATGTGAAAAAGAATGGTTTACAAATATGCTTAAACTCTTTTAGAAGGCATCTGTTGGAAAAAAAACTATCATTACTTTTCAGCTGGTATTTTAGTATAATTAAAGTTTGAATCTAAGTGGATAATGTCATACTTTACACCTGTGAAGAAAATCTGGAGCACATTCAGGGTTTTCTCCAACAGTGAAAGAAATTGTTGAATATCTTGTGGTCATCTAAAACATGGCTGCATAAAACACTTGGCAGAGCGAAAGTGTCAGTTATAAATTTTGACCACAATTCAAAGTTTTAATTGGAACTGTCACATGCTTTAGGCACACTCTGTTCTGCCATGAAGTCACAGAAAGTTCTTGAAAAAGGGAAATAGATCCTACTTACTGTATGAAAGTTGTTTAAAAATGAAATTCAATACTAATGATTTTATGTTCTCTTAAATTAAATTTCATTGATCAAAAGGTCATTCTATCCATAATGTGTATGCAAAATACAATTATATTCCTGATCTCAAAGTTGTCTTGACAGAAGTCCATTCCTTCATAGAGGGATCCTTTTTTTGTTATTTAAATATACCATTGATGGCATTAAGAATTATTGCTGTTCTCAAAGTTATAGCATAATTAATAAATACTTTAGAAGCATTATTGTAATTGAACAGGATGGGAATAGTATCACTGTCCCATCCTGGCAAAATTCTCATTGCTTGAAATGTTTCCAATGTATTCTGACCTTACACTTACCTTCTAATTTTGTGTTCCAGAGCATATTAAGGTGGCTGTTTTAAAGAGGTTCTTTATTCTTGCTGGGACCTGTTACCGCTTCTGCAGTACTGCCAGGAGTGCTGTCAGAACCAGAGTGACGAGCTGAAGAAAGAGCTTAAACCCTTTATACAGCTGTCTGACCACATTGCTTGTCATCTATGTGCCACATTTCCACATTGAGATGCTTGGCAGCCCCGGCTTCACACCCTGCCCCTGCCAACCAAAGGACTTGGCCCTGAGTGGCAAGGCTTATGCTACAAGAGGCTTTACGGTCATGCAGAATGTGTGGGATCAGGCATCAACCAGATGTTTGAGTTGCACCTGCCTTTTTCCTTTTCCCTTAGCGACCACACAATTTACATTTTAATTGATGTGCCCATGGGCTTTGTATGGACACAGTTCTGCAGGCACTCATATCCAGCAAGCCATTTTAAAGTCCCTACTGTGAAAATTGTGCCAAGCTCCGTAAATGCTGTGGTTAGACAGATGGTCCAGGATTTACTTTTAGCAAGTAAACAGGGTTTCTTTTCAGCAGTAGAATATTTTTGGTGAAAGGCATTGTTACACCGTTTTACCATTTAGAAGAAGCATAACATGTATGCATTCACAGTACATTTATTTTTTTGTTTTTTAATGCTTTTATGGTCTGAATAAACAAAACATGTATTTTTATGACAAAAATACTGAGCAAAACAACTCCAATGTAAATGTGAAAATTGATATCTATAAAATGACTATGAATAATTTTTTTAAAAAATTGCATAAAATAAATGATTGCATAAATATTCAATCCCTTCAAGTCAGTATTTGATTAAAGTCTGGGCGTTGAACCAGCTACTCCAGAACATCATCATTGTTTTCCTCAAAACATTTGTATGTATCTTTGCTGTACGCTTCGGTCATTCATTGACTTGCTGAAAAATAAATCTTCTGCAAAGTCGTAATTCTCTCGCAGATGGAAACAAATTGTCCTCTAGGATTACGGTGATATTATATTTTGCTAAGTTCATTTTACCTTCTACCTCTCCAAGCCTCCCAGGACCTGCTACACAGAAGCACCTGCGATGCATGACGCCATGACTTAAAATGGTAATGATGCATTTGTGGTGATGTGCAGTGTTCAAGCAACATATTGTCTGAAGACCAAAGAGCTCCAGTGTTGTCTCATCAGACAATATAATGTTCTTTAACTTGACCATGGAGTTTCTTACAAGATTTCTGGCAAACTCTAGTCAAGCTTTCTTCAAAAAAAAAGGAAAGCTTGAACCTGGGCAACAGTTGTTACATGCAGAGTCTTCCCCCTCTCAGCTGATAAAGACTAACTCCTTCTGCGTAGTCCCAGGTGTCTTGGTGTCTTCACACAATGTTCTCCTTCTTGCATCATCACTCAGTTTGTGAGTTTGAGACTACAAGCACCAGTTGGCTGAATTATGTCAGTCACAATAGATGGGATAGATATTTAAGCAATCACTAATTTTATGTTACATATTTTTAATGAATTGTCATTTTGTAGAATCTGTTTTCACTTTGACATTAAGTGGGCTTGTTTTAAATTTCCCCCCCCCCAAAAGCCAGTTTTCTAAAAATCTTGAATGATTTGTAAAAAAATTAAAAACATGACACATCCAATGGAGTGAATGCTTTTTTCTCTACACTGTAATTTACACACAATTAAAACTATCAGCTGTATTAATGATATAAGATTGAATACATATTTATATAAAATAAGTAAATTACATGCGTGGCATCATTACAGTAAAAGACTTCAATCTATCAAAAATCTTTAAATGAACCTTCTTTGGTTGCTGCCCTCCCACAGCCCAAAGCCAATCCCCCACACCAATTAATTATCTTTATTTATGAAGGGGCTTCAACATACTAGAGGTTTTTCCACAAAAGACCCACACTGTGGTTCAAACTGTTTTAGACTTTCAAGAAAGTGTTTGATTTGTTCTTAGAAACTGTATAATTAATTTACTTTGTGGTAATTTCTGCTTTGGTAATATTATAATAAAGTGAATTTTTAAAATTGGTTAACTTTAAGTTCTACTCCTTTTTACCAGCTGGACTTCTCAACCTTACTTTTGTAGAGTGTGGCACATTTGTATACCATAGGGTGGCAAGGGTATCAGTCATTGTTTTATCTAAGCGCTTAGAGGTGGAATTTAGGACTAAAATTCTCTGTTGCAGACTTTTATCTTTTTTTGTTTCATTTGGAGGAAATTGTCAGAAAATTTCAATGGTAAATCAGTTGCATTTGTCGAGCTGTCTCATGTATGTAAGATATCTGAATATTTTTGGTCAGTATTGTTTTTTTAAAAACTATCCTTTTTTTGATTCTGAGAGGGAATGCTGTTTTAGTGGTAGATTTCTTAAAAAAAATTCATTTTAAGAATAAAATATTTAAAAGAAAAAACAAGCTTTTTTATTATTATTTTGATTTTTCATGTGCCAACAATCTGTTCAAAAAGTGAAAATAGAGAAATATGCTGTAACAGAATAAGAGATTGATTTTCATGTTAGCATTCTTTCATGACCTTTAAAAGATATGGAGGTTGATTATAGAGACCAGAGTTTGTAGTTCAAAAACAAAATATGGGTAAAATAAACTATTGTTGTTTTTCTGTATTGTGTGATCCTTGTTTTCAAACACCACAGCAAAGTTGTTTTAAATTGGAATAAGCAAAGTTACATTATATTGTCTTTTATCAGTGCATTAAAAAAAAATATATATTTTACTTATATAGTATATGGTACAATTATATTCACCTTATATATATTTTTCCAATTTCAGTCTCATGTATTTGATAAGCAAATCTAAGTCAAGTCTGCAATGTCTTCTGACGTCACTAATTTTGCTGCAAGTTGTGTGTTCATATTTTCATTCTGTACCTCTGAAACATTTGACATCTTTTTTATTCAAAACATTAAGGTCAGTAATAGAAGCTGCTGTGAGTGGCTGTAAAATATTTTGAAAATTATTAAGATTTACCCACTGTATTATTTGATAAATCAAATTGGCAAGGTTATATTTTCACTCTCTATGTGCACTCTACGCACATAACTATATGTGTTAGTTTAGCAGCCAGTAATGAAATGTGAGAGACAACATAAGTTTAATATAACTCATTTGTAGTCAGTGCAGTTTGAGACACATTATTTTGCTGATTGCAACCCTGGTGTAGCAAACATGAAAAAAATTGTAAGTTTTTAATTGCCCATCACCCAAAAACGTCCTTGGTCAATGAATCAAATCTGTCCTTTTTCTGTCATGGAACATTGCCGAAAACCTCAAAATACTTTGAAGAATGTTTCAATGAACACCAGTTAATAAAACCTTTTTAAAAAGGGCAACATTTACTATTTTTATTCCACCCGTATTTACATGAGAGCTGAGCTCCACTTTCCACAAGTGAAGTTTTGAGTCTTTGTATTACTAGTCAAGCAAAGTGTGAATTCTTGATTTTGTGACCTAAGCATCTCTCAAATCTACCTACAAGACCGAAATAACTAACCATGATGATATAACACACAAAAATATGTTTTTTTTTTTATTATTATACACATTTTGAAAAGGAAACTCCAATATTATTTTTAAAAATATATTTCCTTTAAGATTAACAAGGTATATTAAATTGAGGTGAATATACTGATCTTAAAATGTTTTACCAAAACATTTTATGTATAAAAAATGAAATAAAAACTCAGAATAAGGCATCGGAGCATCCTCATGCCTTTGTTTCAGGATTCCAAAAGACTTACCTTTACACAGTTCCCTGAACCATTAGTACACAGAAATATTGACAGAAGTTTGCAAACAAGTTTCCAAAAATATTAATCGCTTTTCCCAAAAGGACTATCATTTTTTTTTATCTCTCCTGAGTTAGTCTGCACCTTTGTAATACAAAGAGCAAGCCTGAGCTTCAACACAAACTTAAATAGTAATAATATAAAGGAACAATAACTGGTTAATGTAGAGGTTTTTGGTACTGATCATATTTAAAACTTAAATATTGTTATATTCAACTCGGCAACTGTGGTAAACAAATTTTAACATTGCACTATCTTAAATTAGTACTCTGTCTGCCTCTAAAGCTTTTATTTTTAATATTGTCTTTGTTCCATTTAGTCATATTAAATAGCATGGATTTTCAAAATTTAGACACAGTAGAATACTAATAGCTTTAAACAACCTAAATAATTATTAAGAAATAATTTCCAGATGATATAATAGCAAAAGCTTTTTTCTTCTGTTATATTTTTTGGTCAGTCATGGCAAACCTGGTTCATACCTTGCTGCTCAGTGAAATAACTCATAGTCGAAAGATTTTCCTCTTTTTATGTTCCTCAGTTTTTTAAAGGATTCTCTATTCAGAAAACAGCTCAGTTTGTGTTTCACTGCCTCCTCACTAATGCGCCATTAAACTCCTCATTTTCTTATTTATTTTGCTCCTGAGGCTCAGTAAAATTAATGGGTGCTTAATGTCAGTGCTTGGTATTCCAGTGTTTGTCTTTTGTAATAAATGGGTTTCGGTGGAAAACTGAGGAGCAATATATTCATTAAAAAAGGTTCTTAAAGACTACTTGTGTTTAATTTGTATGTTGAATTTACAAATTACTCAAGTCAGTAACTGTAAGGAAAAAAGCATCCCATGATTGCAAACATACAAAGAAATTGTTATTTGTGTCAAGGAATAAAGGAAGGGAAATAAACACCCTGATATTGGCTTTAACTAGACAATATGATCAAATCAGATAGGCCAGGTTACCAAAGATTTTTTTTTTTTTAATAGGCCAAAACTCTCACACGGTATTAACACTTTTATTGTGGAACTGACCAAACTGCGACTAAAATATTGCAGCAATTAAACAATGATATCACTTGATCTCCCACTGTGATATGCCATCTGCACTGATGAATATTCACTCACCTTAGCATGATGTGTGCTTGAAATTGAATGTGGATCTGACCACTTGATCAAGTTTCTGATCACTTTAGAGCTTTTATAGGGCATTTTAAATTTCATTCTAGCAGTTGGTTCTTTATCAGGGTTTGTGGCTGTTTAGCGTAACATACCTCAGGGTATGCTGCATTATATAAATTCCACACTATTTAGAATGGGAGGGAATTAGAAGTAACATTCACATTAAAGCACCATAAATCCTCTGCCTTTCCTCACATTTTGATCAACATAAGATGGATTTTGTCCATATGCCAGCATACATGGCAAGACAGGAAATATTGTGGCTTCACCTTAATTATATTTCACTACAAAAGACTTTAAGATTTTGTGGTTAAATAGATCACAAAAGCTACAGACTATTGTGGTTTGTAGCACTGGGGGATCCCTGGGGCAAAGTGAGCTCTTTTATCTGTTTGTGGCTCAAAAAAATCAAGAATTTTAATACATTTATATTCAAATCATGTATATGTAGTCTTTGGTACTTTATGATAACCTGTAGCTTTTACTTCTGTGCTTAGAACAATAGTAAATTTTTTCTTTCTTTCATTCTTTTTTTTTTAAATTTGGGTATATTAGCTGGTGAAACCAGAGGGCCACAATGCATTTCCGGTTGCTTTTATTTTTTAGTTCCTCATTTGGCCGGTATGACATACAGCATAAGAAGACAATTCCCTCAAGTTTGTGGTTCTTCCTGTTGAGCCTTCTGCTACCACACGTCTCCCTTCCACTCAATTTTCTGCTAATATGTAACAACAACCAGCTTATTTAGCTATTACCTTTTGAGGGTTGACCTTTTTGTGAAGGTTGATGGTGAATGTCTTCTCAACATTCACCATCAGCAGTCTTCTTGATAATAGGGTTATCATGAATTATTTATTTCAAAGTATGAAATTCAAAACATAAAATAATTTTCTGAGGCCTTAAGTTTTGGGTTTTCAATATCTATAAGTGAGAATGATAAAAGTTACAAAAGAAGATGTTTGGATATATCACTCTCTCTCTTATATATATATATATATATATATATATATATATATATATATATATATATATATATATATATATATATATATATATATATATATATATATATATATATATATATATATATATATATACACTATAATACATGAGTCTCATTTTCTGGGCCTGAGAAGTACTTTTATGCAATATTAAATCTTTTTCAGATGTACCAGCATGCATTTCTCTGCAATCCTGGAGGCTAAAACACTTTCACTTTCTTAAAGCTGAGTGTACTGGCAGCTGGAGCAATTTTTGTAATTAAACAACTTCTATTGCTTTCATAATTGTTGTTTACTAATGTAAAATTTGACTTTATCAACCTGGTCTTCATTGCTTTTAAGAGCTTAATTTAACTCAACAAATTTTAATTGTGCATAATCACTAAGTCCTGCAGCTATAGTTTATTGCTTGTGGTAATAATATATGGGCAACATTTACTGAGCATTTAGTGCATAAATGAGTAATATATATAAAAAAAGTATATTTAAATCCCAATGTATGTACATTTCAATCTGTAGAGACTCACACACAGAAAAAGCAGCAGTTGAAAAGTTTTATTGACCCAAAGTTCTTTGACGCTCAGACACCGGCAAAAGACGTGAGTGGTGAGAATCGCCGTGTGCTTGGATGATCGGTTCCAGGCAAACCACAGGGTAGTCTTCCCTCGGACCTGGAAACTGGTGGTGGAGCGGAGCCTGGAGAGGAAGGAGTCTGGACGGAGTCTGGAAGATGAAAGGGAGGATGAGGGTGGAGATAGGGAGGAGGTGGGTCGAAGCATGGCTGAAGCAGGTGGAGCCGTGGTTGTTTGGCCTTTGGTCTTTTGAAGGAGCTCTTGCATGGTGATTGGCTGGAGAAAAGAGAACATCTGGTTCTGGTTGGCTGAAGTGGAAGCGTGGTAAATGATGATGCCGGTAGGTGGAAGAGAGTCTCACAACTTGAATTTTCGCCAACAAGCTACATTAGTTATTTTAAGTGGCCTTTATCTATTTATTCATACAAGAAGGCTTTCTAATAATTGCATGCTGTTGTGTAAAAGTGTGAAGTGTGTGTCTTGTGAAACCAGTAAGTATATATTTGAAGGTCAGCTCTTAAGAAGGAAAATCACCTCCAAACAGTGCCAATTCATTAATCTAAGGCTAAATGCAAGCACAACATGTATTTGGATGATGAATGTCCAGGTCAAACACTTTTCCACCCCCAGAAGCATAAAATTAAACTGAATAAAACTCTAGCCCTCTAATGCAACAAATAGATACCTGAGATTTTTTTCTTGGAAAGTTTGTAAAATTATTTCTTTGCAAAACTTTGTGGAAGGCAAGTTAAAATGTAATGGGATCTGCAGCAATATCAGAGAGGTAAAATACATTGTAATGAAGAACAACACAGAATCAAACGTTAAGTTGTTTTATAAAAGCGCAAACTTCTTATGGGATGGACTTCAGTCTGACTACCTTTTCACTTAACTCTCAGGGGCTAAAAAAAGACCAATTTTTGTTATTCCAAACTGGGATTGTTCAGAGAGTGATATGTAAGGGCTACACAATATATTGCACATTTTTCTTCGTAGCTTTCTATGCAATATGCATATTGTACAGTACAACCTGGTTTGTAAATGTAAGCCAGAAACTAGTTAATTTTTTTTGTTTGTTTTTTCAATGTTAAGATCCAAAAACAAAAATTGCAAAACTGACTTTGAATTTTCCGATTGAGGTATGTCTGCTGTGAACCCAAACTAGAAGTTCATAAACACTTAGTTTATGAACTAAGTGTTTATGAACACTTAGTTCAAATATTAGTTTCTAACATTAACTAATATTATCACTGCATGTATCTTCTCCCAATGTTGTCCAGTCCTATTTTTGCTGCATATTTTTGGGTGTCAAATTTCAAAGTTGTTTGCAAAAATTTGGATTGGAGAGAATGCTTATGATGAAAAAAAAAAAAAAAAAGAGTTCAAACAGTGTTTGGCAATGTCTACAGAAAACTAATTAACTGATGCATTCCATCTCATCAGTGTGTGGAAACATCGATTACAGTCAGGGTGAAAAACAAAAAAGTGCTCATGTAAATTAAAAGTCCTGGAGACCCACTGGCTCATTCAATTATGATTTTCTTTGTTCACAACTCTCTATCAATGAACTGATGTTCCACAGTCACTATAGTTAAAGGAATGCACTCAGCTGTGTGAATGACTTTGAAGACAGGGAAGAGTGTTCATATTCTGTGTGATTTTTGTGTCAGTGGAGACAGCTGTTGTCATCAAACAGATTTATAAATGACACTTTTACTTAGCTTCTCTGTGCCAATGCCTACTGAAGACATATGGTAAAGTCAGAGCTAAAAGTGTGGTGTGTGGTCATTTTTTCAGAATAGACAGGACAATAAAGCAGCACAGTGACACTATAGAAGGCAGGAGAACTGGATGGAAGCTGCAAATGCAGAGAACGGTCATTGATTTAGTTTAGTTAGTGTTCTTCTCTTAATTTACTCTTAAAAAATTTACAAATACACAGTATAAAATTTTCAGTGTTTAATTTTTCAAATTGTTGTAATTGTGGCTTACAGCTAAGCAAAAGTGCATATCCAGATCCTCAGAAAAATTTTTTACACACAATATTGAAAAGGAGTTCTAACATTGTTTCTGGTTCAGACTGGCTTGGACTGCATAATATTTGTAGTCCATGTATTTGATTAGTGGCTTCGATAAGCATTCCTCTGGCCAATGTTCATTCTTTGTGGATCTACCCCGGACTCCAAAATGAACAATGTTTTAGTTATAACTGGTGAAACATTTGCTTACCAAACATTTTTTGGCAAGCAATCAATTTTTATGCTTGAACACATAACTGCAGACAGACAACATCTTTATAAGTGACCCTTTGTGGCTTATCAAGCTTATAGAGGGTGTCAGTGATTGTCTGGTGAACAACTGTCAATTAACTACTATTTATCATTATTCTGAAGGTCATAGCACAATATTATGTAGTTAAAATCTTTTATTGGTCATTTGTAATCTTCAAATGTTCCTGTTTGTTGAATTGTGGCTTTTCAACAAAATGATCAGAGTCTTCAGAACTGAATGCTTGAAATATATATCTGTGTATAATATGCCTTTGCAATATGAGCTTCACTTTTTGAACTGAAGTAGTGAAACAGGATATTTCTTTGTAATTTGGGGAAATACACATGTGAAATTTTTTATTTTCACATGTATTGGACAAAAAGATACTTGATTATAGTTTAAAGCAAAATATTTGAGCTATCTACACATACTAAAGGGTTGTCATGTTGTTTGAGGACCAATGCAAAAAAAGCCACAAAATTATTCGAATTATACTTTAAGCATTTCATAATGAACTAAGTTGCATTAAATGTGATATGTGAAAGTGCATGTTGGGAACTTATGTTTAGAGGTGCATGTTTTATGTTTTCATTTTTGGGTCGCTATGTCATAGTACTCAGTAACTTGAAATCATAATCTACTCTTTTTTTATGTAAAAACAAATATTTTCATTTCTCATTTCTTATCATGTTAGTTGACCAGGGGTTATTGTTCTTCTTTTAATGTGCTTCTGCAAGAAGGTGGAAAAAATTCACAGTAAGAAGTCTGAAAATGGTATGTTGCCAGAGCTCTGACAGAAATGCAATACATAGCTTTTCCGGACATTGTGGATGCAGAGTTTGAACGCTCTGACACCAGTGGCCTTTATCACGACACTTTTCACAGATCTGTGCATTTAAAGAATGTTATGTGAGGCAATTATTACTCCAAGAGGCAAAGGCTAGGAAGAGAGATGAAGTGGAACAGAAACTTCAGACAACATTGCCTCGAGGAAGAAGGGGAAGACGAGAGGATTTGACTACAGAGAAACCAGAAAGAGTGAGCAAATCTTTTGCTGCAATAGCAGTCAGTATAAATCACTGTCATTAGGTTAGAAGTCCTCAAAATCTGAATCCCTGTGGGACTGAAAGCTTTACTTATCACATTTAAGGTCTACATTTGGACATGCAATATCCTGTTGGTCCAAGGCTATAGTCAAGAGTAGATTGGGGAGAAAAAAGTGGACCTGGAGTTTCAGACATACAAGTCCACCTTCAACTGCTTTATTTATTTTATTGATAATTAAATAAATAAATACAATATCTATCTATATGGTAAGCACCACAACATGTATGTCTTGTGACCATTTCATTTACAAATGTATTAGTGAAATACAGCATAACTCACTGAATAATCCCAGTAAACTCCATTGTCATATTTATCTCCCTAAACTGTAAGTTCACAGTGGAGCATCAACAATGACAAAAAGCTGAGCTGACAACCCAACAAGCACATTAATATCTCTGCTTTGACAGATCTGCAACACCATGCCATGGGCTTTCTCTGATTGGCTTGTCAGGCAAAGTATGCACATTGACTGTCCAAGGAGTTATTGATTGAGGACTGTGAAAGATTTTAAATGAGATATGAGTCAAACGTGTCAATAAAGTTGTGTTATTGAGTAAAATTAACCACATCCAGTAAAGGACATGTATGCTCTGATTGATTGTATCACACAAAAATAAGAAAAAAAAAACTCTCCTGTGCTTTACATAAAATGAAACTGCAAATTAGATCATGTATCCAGTTTGTTAAAGTTTCCCATGTAAATTTTGACAGTATTAGTCTGAAATATATGAGATACATTGGCCATGGAAACTGAGTAAGGGTCCTCCTCTGAACAGGGCACAAACAGTGATTGTTTGTGGAGAGAAGCCATGCAGCCATTACATCCTCTCTGGGGGTATGTCAACTCACAGCTGTTGAAACAGGCCCTCCAGATCCAACAAACAACCTGTGGGTTAGAATTGACGTCTGTGATAAATCCACCAGTGTTTACCTGTAAGAACACTCAGGAGAGTTGGCTGACTCCAGGAGGACCTTTAAATTAGATATGCAGACCAGATTCAAAGAAGTAGGTAAATCAGTTACATTTAAATTAAAAAGTACGTCTAGGAGTTGTTTTCAGTCCTACTAAAGTTATTTCATTCTGACTCCAGTTTCTGGATACTTCGCCGACCTCTTATTTCACTAAATGAAGAACGTGCCTGTTTTGACCAAAGATGCACAAGACACAGACACATTTACAATTTATTTTAAAGGAAGAATTGTTGTTTTTTTTGTTCTAATTTTAATTTGTATCTACTTGACTTTCTGCTAAATAAACACTAAACAGTAAATTGTATAAATCAAAACAATAATTAAGCATCTTCGCTCACCCTTTTCATCAGAACTCTTTACTAATAACATCCTGTTTTTAATTATGTGGATGTAATGTATTGATTGCACATTAGGAAGAAACTAAGGGTGCTCACAGTAGGCTGGAAGCTGCCAGTATGGATCTATGTTTGTGGGATTAAGCCATATCAATGATACACTGCAGAAACATCATCGTGACAACACATCCATGTAGTCAGAAAAGTGGTCTTAAGTATGAGCTCTGCATATACTAACTTTAAAAAAAAAACATCTGAGTTATGAAATAGTAAGTATTTTATTCTTAAAAGCTTTGTAAGGCTGTAGTACAGGGAAAACATATCTATGATTTTCTTGTTTGAAAATAAAAGTCTTGACATCCACCACGAGAAACTCAAAGTCTAGTTAATGTTCTTCTTCTACAATGTTACTCAAGTTCTGTGACATCATTGGTGAAAGTACATTTTATTTTGAATGGAAGGTTCTACAAAATGAATCTTTTATGTGGGTCTTTTTTTTTAACAATAATAAGAAAAAATATTTTAGCTGTGTACAATGGTTCGAATGCATGCAATACTGCAGATGATTGGGATGTTAAGGAAATGTTCAGGTTTGGATTCTTGGCACAGGTGTGGCAGAAAAAAAATGACTATTGCCAATATGTTTTGAAAACTGCCTTCAATTAGATTACTGACCTGGAAGTGACATCCAACCTTTTGCTGGCTTTCTTTGACACTAAGCATAGGGAAGAATAATATCTATAACTACTGAGAGTTAATATCTCTATCCATCCCATCTATATGCAATGGCTTTCAGACATTATGTCTAGTCAAGTTTTAACAGGACTTAGCACTCTATTCATCTTGAATCTTGACTGTTGTGGCTGTTTCACAACAGTCAGATGGATTTTGAATATGCAAATATCTTAACTAATGTCTTAAATACAAAAGTTAAATGAAAGAAAGAATCAAGTGATGTAAAAAAAAAAAAAAAAAAACGTGTCAAGAAATCAGACTAAATTTCAGTGGCAGGAGTTTGTCCCGCAGTTGGTGGGTTGCAGGTTCGCTACCCGCTTTGCCGCCTCTGTCGATGTGCAAGACACTTCACCAACCTTCCCTGATGTTGGCGGTCGGAGGGCCTGGTGGCACCAGTGCATGGCAGTCTCCCCTCTGTCAGTGTGCCCCAGGGCAGTTGGTTATCATCCAGTAACTTGCCACCATCAGCGTGTGAATGTGAGTGAATGGGTGAATCACTGAATCTGGTGTAAACCTCTTTGGGGTCACATGACTCAATAAAGCGCTATACAACTACAAGACATTCACCATTTCCTTTTCCTTCCGTAGTGTCTTTGTTTTGTCGTTTTGATCTTTATTGGCAAAAACATTTAAAAATGGCCTTCCTGAAGGAAAATATTTTGAGTAAATACAAATAGCCTAAAATCAACTTGCAAGTGAAAGGAAAGTAGAATAACAAGATTAGATGAAATTTACAAATAAATACAAACATTTACATTAATCTTAGCTTCTTTTTTTTTAAGTGACACAAAAACATATTTTTAAATACTCAAATTTATAGTTGTTTTTCCCCTTTTAGCTCTAATTCATATTTCTATCAAAACCACACATGAAAACTAAAGCATGTATATTAATGTTAATTTGTTAAAAGTATAATTTTGAATTTTTATTATTTCAATATTTAACTAAACATGCGCAGTCGTAATAAAAGATAAATATTATTAGACTTGATCCAGTTCATTGGAAAAAATCTGTTGACTTGTTATTTATGAACTCCAAGTCAGTAACATCTCTCTTGAACATTTGCTTCTCTCTGCTTCCATTCAATAAATTGACTTGCATAAAGGTTGGCCACATTGAACTGCCAATTTGCACTAGGGGGTCTTGGTTCTAGAGCTTAATTGCCATCAATATCAATATAATGTACTTGGCTTCCATCCACTGAACGGCTTACCACCACAATACATCAAAGATCTGCTGTTGTATCAACCTTCCAGAACTCTCATGTCTTCCGGTTCTGGTCTGCTCTGCATCCCCAGAACCAGAACCAAATGAGGAGAGGCAGCATTCAGCATCTATGCACCACAAATTTGGAACAAACTCCCAGAAAACTGTGAAACAGCTGAAACACGGACTTCCTTTAAATCTCGACTAAAACTCATTTAGAATTGTATTTGAAACATAATCGATTACAAATTAAATGATGGAATCTGACTTAATGTTTTGATTGTTGATTCTATGTTGCAAGTGCACAAAAATCCGGGAGGGACGACGGAGTCCCTGAGCGAAATTCCGTGAAAGAGGTGTACGGAGTCTCATGCCAGAAGAAAAACGGCGAGTGACTGGGGGTCATTGCGCTTAACAGATACCCTGTATATTCTAGATAGAAACAGGTACCATGGAATTGCACAAAAATTCATGAGGACGACCGAGACCCTGCTCAAAATTCCGTGAAAGAGGTGTACGGAGCTTCATGCCGGAAGCCCATCAATAGGCTGTTAAAACTGTTGTAAACTGCGTAATTGTGAGCATCATATAACACAGTAGTAGTGTAACCAGTAAGCATTTTGTGGATGCAAAGGCAAGAACCTCCACTTGATGACTGTGTTTTTGTGTTTGTGATGTAAAACACTTTGAAATGACTTGCTGCTGAAATGTGCTATACAAATAAAATTTGATTGATTGATTGATTGATTGATTGATTGATTGATTGATTGCAACCACTTGATATAGCAGCTGAGTAGTGCTGTTACTTTTCTGAAAATTGGCAGGGATAAAAACTAACTCATCATTGTTGTTTTGTTGCTCTGTGATGTCAATTAGCCAAACTGAAAATGCAAAAACCCAGGCTATGCACTGTAAAACAACCAGAAGATTAGAAGTTCAAAAATATATATATATTTTTTACAATGAAACAATAAAATATATCCTAAAAACTAAAAATAATAAAAAATAAAATAAAAGAGGCTATGAAACTTTTACAAAAAAACTGTGGCTAAAATACTAAAGTAGCACACTACAATAAAAGTTTAGTCCAATCAGTCTTAACAGTAAAAAGAGCTTGGTCCTGCCATTCTCTCTTAGGAGCCCAAGAGGGAATGGCTGATCCCCAGCAAGAGCTCGGTCCTGTTGGTTTCCAGTATCTTCCATCATCCTCTTCCCGTCCAATCCTATTTCCCCAGCCAACATTTTCAATAAGTACTGGGCTCTGGCTTGAGTGTTGTCCTTTGTGGCTCTTGTACGCGTCTTGCTGTCCGCAGTCTCACAGGGTCACCTCTCTCTACACCGCCCTTGTCCCTGGCGCACTCGCTCCTCACCCATCTCCACTGCGAAAGTGCCATGTTGTTCAAGTTCAAGCCTGTGTGTTTCCTTCATCCTTCCTTGCCTGCTGCGATTCTTGCCATGGTGCTAGCCTCTTGGGTGGACGGTAGCGGCCCTCTGACAGCTCGTTGTCGCTTCGATCACCCGCTCGTCTCTGTGTGCACTCGTATTGTCAGTGCCTGCTGGGTTGTCAGTCTTCCCTTTAATTCCTGCATAGTTAATTCGCAATTAGTCAATTGATATTTTCAGGCTTGGCAAAGTAATGGCAAATGGAAATATTTCTTTTACACATTTGTTTAATTATGCTACCCAAATAGCATCCTATTTACTTATTTAAAAAACTGGTTCCACAAGACAGGTTTTCTAAAAATAAGTCTTAGTTCATGACCTTATGAGAAAGTACCTTTCAACACCTTCAAGGAAGGTTAGCTTGAATGAAAGGGGAAGTAGCCCCTTGAGTCTTATGGTGACAACAACCATGTCCTCTCACTGTGTGTGACATTTAGGTCTCAAGTTCCCCCTGGTAGATCATTTCCAACATGCCAGAGGTCAGCCTCAGGGCACATTTGTCTAGCTTCACTGACCACTCACTGCTTCTGGCATTTGGCTTTTGAACAAAGCAATGAACTTGATTTTTCAGTCCCTGTTGGGATCTTCCATGTGATATATTTTATATTTCTCAGTAAATACACCAATTTAAATCTGCTATAGATTACTGTAAAAATATATGGCTGTCAAACCAGAACATCACCAATGATAATGGCAGAATCTGTGTTCTATCATACCATACATCACAGTGACAAAGACGTTTAGGACTCCTTTGGCTCCAATAAAATCTTTTCAGTTGTAACTTAGCTGAAGACTGTTGCATCAAGAACTTTTTAAATGTCTTTGGGAAGGTTTATGTTGAAAAGAATCACAAAAACATTTTTGCATACCTGTTTGTTCCCTGTTTAGTTTGCCAGAAGAAAGATTATGATATAAACATGTCAGTTTTTTATAGTCAAACCTCAAATTCAGCACACTTCACACTAGTATTTTATTTCTGTGACCATGTGTTCTTCTCGAGCACCGGTCTGGTTTAATGTTCGTGACAACTCTTTGAGTGAACTCAAACCAACAGGTGAGCCTTCATTTTCTGTGAAACCACCTTCAAATGTTTTATGACTTTGACACTAGAATTTAAAATCCACTCACTTGGTTTGAATAGTTTTTTTTATTTACTTGATAATGCAGACAACTTTCAGTGAAACAGCTCACAATTCAAACGAAGCTATCAGGACTACAAAAGCTTAGTTGACATTTTCCTTGCATTTTGAAGGAATGAGGTGAACTGTCATTTTCAGGTCAATTGACTCTTGACCCTTCCCCTTTCAAAATTCAGTGTGCAATTTTCAGTGCACACAATGACAATTTAATCTCAAGATATGCAACCAGGGCTGCACAGTGGTAGTTGGTAGCACGGTCTTTGTAGCAAGAAGGTTATCAGTTCGAATCCCAGAGTAGAGTCTTTCTACATAGTGCTTACATGTTCTCTCATGAGTTTACATGTACCTCAACTTTCTCCCACAGTGCAAAAACATTAACATTAGGTTAGCTGAACTCTAAAATATCCTATCGGTCTTTGTATTCTACTGCAATGGAGTGACAACCTATTCAGGGTGTATCTCACCTCTCACTCGTTGTCTGCTGGAGATAGGTTGTCTTTGCAAGGTTGCAAAGACAACCTATCTCCAGCCTAAATGATGAACGGATGGATGGCATACGCAACCATGCCTACCTAGTAATGCATCTTCTATTTAATTTTAAAAAGCATGATATACCAAAAGGCGGATTGATTCTTTCATTTGTTCAAGTATAACAACTTCCTTTTGACATATTGTTTTTACCTTGCTCTCCAGAAACAGCAAGTCATATTTGTTTAGAGTTCAGTCTCTTAATGGAAATAGTAAAACTGAATAACAGAAATAGGACTACTAAAAAGAGTGCTAAAAAACTGAGATATACAGAAAATGTCCTGTCCCATGAAAAAGCTTTGGAGAAACTAAGAAAGTCAAAGGGCAGAGTGTTATACAGAAAAGCCTTCTCTGTGGTAATGAGTACACTTTACTTTCACTTACTTTTTAACTCAAAAATTGCTTGCGCCTCAAGGCAGACAATAAGAGTCTTCTCAGCTCTATTTCTCCCAGGGTTGGCAAGTGATTTATCTAGCTTGTGAAAAGCCGAGTCAGGTGACTTGTTGAAAGATGGGACTTTGATTCCTATTAGTCTCCCTTGTGCTCAAAGTTTCACATTGTAAATGTTCTTTCTTGCTGTGTTGACTTGGGATTAACCTTGATGGTTTTTCTCCGACTTTAGTTTTTACCATGTTTAATCCCAAATTGTAACCTGATTAAAAAAGTAAACATATTTGCCAATGAAGCAAGGCATTTCAAAACTATTTTTTGCTTCAGCTTCATTTTAAATTGATATAATTAAGATAACAGGCCTTCTCTGTGGTATCAACACAAGACTAACGCATACACTACGAACCATGTCATTCTAAACAGCACATCAGTCCCAGTGAATATTCCATATTTTCATAACTGCCTATGCATTATATGAGGCTAAAGGCCAAATCCTTCTTCCACTTTATTCATTAATACTTTGGCAAGAATAGGCACCTTAGACAATGATAGCCGTATAAATGGCCTCGGTCCATTTCCCACCACTTATTTTCCCAGCATCCTTCTAAATTGGTGCAATCCCACACAATTTTCTACATAAAATCTGGGATGAAATACCCAGAAAAAAATGTATGCACATCATGTATTGCACAGCACTGAGGTTCTTATCACAGCAACAGAGGTCAATTTTCGGGCAAGATGCCTATTACATCTTCCCTATGTGAAATAATGGCCATCTAATGAACATTTGGATTAATCCATTTGAAAATAAAAAGGTTTAAATCATACAAATCATACAAATATGTTGGCCTTTTTAAAATTCAGTTGTCAGTAAATAAAAATGCTTATATTTAGAAATAATAAAACAAAAACAAGCAAGAGATATATTTAAATTGCCATTTAAAAGTTAAACAAATATAAAGTTCTGTTTTGCAGAACTACATGCAAATATATCATACTGATCACTTTATATTAATGAATAATTTTAAACTAACATGCTTTCACTCAGAGATTCTAAAGGCAGAGCTGAAGCATTTTCACACAACCCCAAAGCAAATAAGCAAGGAAGGAGTGAGTGGTGTACAAATCACTGTGACACTAATGGAACCTGATACTGCTTGGCTCAGCTGAGAAACCCAGTACTTCCATGCTCTGAAGTGACTCATGTCAGAAAACAAATTTTACTTAAAAGCAGGGTATTTCCATGTCCACACAACTGCCTGTCATAACAGCAGCAATTTGAGATTGTGCTTTACTTCTTGGCTGGGTAAAGCTATTTATAATTTCAAAATTGCGATAGTGCTTTTTAAGCATTTTGAAGAATAAGAAAACCCTGAAAACTGAAGATCATGACAACGTAGGTATAAAAACTTTGTAAGTATATATGTAAAAATAAGCTTTTGGCAATTTAAAGGGATCTATAAGTTAACATGTTGACCAAAATATGTATTAATTGAAAAAAAAATACTGCTTTTGATATGTAAAAACCCATAATTACTTCAAAAGTTGTATATCTTTTAACCCATGGAGGTCGCCATTTTTTTTTTTTTTGCCTGCACAATGCATGTTGGGTTAGCAATGTGGTTAAGGGTCCATTCTTTATTGGAATCTTCAGAGTAAACACAGGCTAACTTTACCTGAGTTGTTGTTTACTGTATTGCACTTGGTGTAAATTTAGAGAATGCCACACTGCATCGGTGTTGACTGTAATCTAAAAAAATAAATAAATAGTGAGGTGAAAGGAGCGCATTGACTTTTTGGAACAAACAGTCAATGCGCTTTGACACTACCCAGTTGCATCCAGATCCGCTTCAAAAACTTCAAACATGTTTGCTTGGCTACGACTGATGCTCAGTCATTTCCCTTCACACACTTGAAGACTCCAGACTTCTCCTCCAGTCCCCTTAACAATGTATTTATTTTTTGCCGACTCACCCTGCTGACTGACTACAGCTATCCTACAAACTGATGCAGTCTTTTCTCGACTGTGGTAAATCAGGCGAAATAATAGTGTATGTCCAACTTAGGTTTTTGGATGCTGCCTTTTACTGAAAGAATAAAGTGTTATTCAGATAATTGTTTTTAAAATTTTGATGAGACCAGCATTGTGTGTTCTTTCAGAGGCTGATTTGTTTTCACCCTTTTTGTGGATTGAAATGTGTGTATTTAATTAACTTTTTTTTTGCTACGAGTATGCCATTGAGGAGCTCATGTTAGACATGGATAGGCTTTCTTGGTTTGCAGAGTAATTTGACAGACTTCATTAGTCATACATCATAAAGACCTTCATTGTTTTTCAGCTACTGAGTGTCTGGACTGATTTTAATCAGTCATTTTTCTTTTCTTACTGTTATGTAAAGTAGTATTAGACTCAGTAATCTTGATTGTTCAGAATGAAGTTAC
The DNA here is from genome assembly GCF_027474105.1 of Poeciliopsis prolifica. Lineage (NCBI taxonomy): Eukaryota > Metazoa > Chordata > Actinopteri > Cyprinodontiformes > Poeciliidae > Poeciliopsis > Poeciliopsis prolifica. Next base: position 13,519,322 of record NW_026562376.1, on the reverse strand, counting down.
ATGCTAGGATAAATTAAGTCATGGTTGGAGTTTCCTACATTTTTTTTCACACTGTGATTTCATCCAGTATGTCCTGTCTTTAGTCTCCTGCTGTGAATCAACACCCATGTATCTATCCATGCATGTATTATAGTTTATAGAATCAGATTTGTTGTGTTTTAACCGTGTCAACATTTGCATTCATTTCCCAAATGTTTGTTTCAAATAATTATCAAAATGATCCCATGTTGTTTTTTAAACAATTGAGCAATAATCTCACCTGTGTACAGGCAGTTCACAAGTGCAGTTTCTTATATGCTGTTTTGAAGTACTCAACTTCATTCTTGAAAGGGTAGAGCTTATTCTCTTAACTCTACTTTTTCAACAATATTCTCCCATTATTTATTTAAAAGCCACTCAATAATTGAAGTGTTTTCCACAATTGTATTTGGCTGTCTTGATATGCTGAATTCTTTCTTAAAATAAAAATGAAAGGCAATAGGTAAAATGACATTTAAATAACTGTAAATTCCGTACAACCACTGTGTAGTTTCAACATAATCACTCTAGTTTATAATGCTTTCTTTGGTCCCTGGCTTGTTCTTTTCTTTTTATGTTCCCCTTGTTTTAAATATAAGCTTACTACTGAATACTACTGCCATAATGGTGGGAATTGTATTGTGGGGTTCTTTTCATCATTTATAGAGGATTAAAATTGAAATCCTGTCTTCTAGGGTATATAAGCTGCTGCCTATTGTCAGTTTTCTGCTCATTCTGCTAATCCCTAGTTGACAGCTCCTGCTTTGCAAAGACATTGTACATGGCTCCCCCTCTTTTCCATCTCTTCTGCTTTCCTATGCTTCTACCAAATAAACATCTTTTTTTTTTCTTCCAAATTGTTCCTAAATTTAATTTTAGACATGGACATGGATATTAAATGGATATTAAATTTAACTTGATAAAATACATTCATGAATGTATTTTATCATTTTATCAGCCTGAATGTTGCTGACTAGTTATTGGAAGATTGGCAGGCCATACTGTATTCACTATTCCATCTCATGTATAACAGATAAAACTGAGTTCATGTTTGGGGGAACAGCTCATAGTCTAGAGACTTGTAGAGAACAAGGAGGCTGGGCTGTGTTGCAATTTAACTATGTCAGATAAGACATTAACCTTGGCCCCAAGTCTCACTTTGTCCAATCATGCTGACTGGTCTCTCCAGCTGACTTAGCTGCTTGTTCTTCATTGGACAGTGATATAGGCATAAAAACAACCCCAAAGACACATGAGAAAATAAAGGGAAGCATCAATGCATTTGGATATGTTTTCATTATGAATGGGCCAAAATTTTGTCAGACAAATGTCATACATCCTTATGACATCCTTGGAAAAGTGTTCATTACCCTTGAACGTTTCCATATTTTGTCATATTACAACAAACATACATATATTTCAGTGGAATTTTATGTGAAAAAGAAAGTGATATACAATTGTGAAGAAAAAAGAAAATTATACATGATTCAAAATATATTTTTTTACAAATGAAAAACTGAAAAGTACAGAGTAGAAAAGTAGTAATTTCTCTGAGTTCAAAGAATTACCTTTAAACGTTTCTAGTTGAAACTATTGAAGTTTCATCTGGAAACTTAAATTAGATTTTTTTTTTCTAATTTTTTTTCTTCGGCTAAAATGAATTCCCATGAATCTGCATTGCCCAGTCCATCCTGACTGGGAAGTCAAGGACAGGGGAACCACCAAAAATGCAGCTGGATGTTGTGAAAGTGCAACCCAGAACTAGTAAGTAGTAGTCACCTTGAGTCTACTTACAAAGCTCATGTGATTTTATTTATTTTGTGTAGCATTACTACAAACCACCTGTTATCATTAACGGTTTTGCTATGATAGGAATATTGGCATGAAACTGTGATGCTATTACTCACTGCTAATCCCAGATGGTCTAATTTAGTCAAAAAAGAAGGAAATGTTGACTTTCCTCTTTTCTGTTCTGCAGATGCTGTTCTTCAGGAGTTTCCACAAACAAGTGTCTCTGATATACAAGCAGTCACCAGACAAAAATGTAATGATGAGCACTTCATTAAAAAAAAAGAACATAGTATGTAGGTTTAGGTAAAGTGTGGTGGTGTAGTAATGGAAATATTCTTTCATTGTGCTTCTTGCTGTGTCAGGAAGGACAAATGTCTGTTTTTTTTTTTAAGTCATTTGGAAATGCTGTGACAAATTGTAAAACAAATTTATATTTTATATGTTTTTTGAAAATGTATCGCTTTCCCAAAGTGTCCGAGGTTTTGTTGTGCTAATTGTTCACATTGGAAGTTGTATGGAGTGGTGATAGATCCAATTTATTGGATTGCTTTGGGGGAATCTTACAACAACAAAAAAAAACAAACAAACAATAGAGCAGAGAAATGGAACTGCATACAGTTTTTTTTTCTTTCTAATAACAGGCATGTGCAAGTCTCTGTTTTAGTAAGTTGCTGCCAAGTGGTTAAAAAAGTGCTGCTTTCTTTCAGTTTCTACTCTCAAAGACATTAGCTTTAAGGAGAGCTTGTGATTGGATTATCCTAAATTATTGACATACAAATTTTTTTTTTTTGCATTAGCACTTAAGTGATAGAGAGGGCTTTATGGAGAATTCAATTAATTTTAGCATTCTGGTAGTGCTTCTAAGAAAACCGATTGTGTAACTATGTTTCACTTTTCATAATTGAGCCTGGCTTTGATACCTAAGCAGATTTCCTTGTCTTTAATTAAAACACAACCTGCATCGTATAAAAGTTGCGACTTTAATATTTTGTGTATTGTTTTATGCAATTTGTACATTCACATCACATCAGCAATCAGTCACAGTCAACACCCATTGCACTAATCATATGCAAAGCAGCAAAAAGACTTGTACATTAAAGTGTGTACCTTTCTTAAGCTTTATTTATTATTCACATAGTTCATTGACTAATTGGGTTGTAGTAAATGCATGTATTGCTGTGTGTCTTGAAATGCGTGTTGCCCTCCAAATTAAAAATGCTGGTGCTTTTCCAGTAAACAGCCTACACTGTAATTACCTTGAGCTAAAGGGGTCCCTTTCTTGTCTGGATGCACTATGTGCAGATATAAGGTTGGATTTTAACAGGCTGTTTCGTGAACAAACACATTATCTGTGCCCAGAGATGTGCCTAGATCCAATGACAATAGATGAGGATAGATAGAGGTAAGTCAAAAGCTTAGCCTTTTTAATCAGCTCTCTTTTCACGATGACATCAGCAAAACTCATCTGTTCGAGTTGGTCCTTTTATTGTGATTTCTTATTTATACAATCTTTTGTGATTTTTTTTATTCTTACACATTTGTTTTTATTTTTTAGTGTTTTCTTGTATATCTTTTATGTGTAAAGTCTCCTTGGGTGAAAGATGCTAGGAAATCAAAAACATTGTCATTATTTTCAAAATGTGAACTACTTAAACATGTACAAGTTCCAATGATCTACTTTCTGATAGTGGGAGGGCTCAAAAGCCCAGATTTCAAATTAAATTGACTTAAAAGTAAATTATTTGTCTTCAATGATGACATAGAAGTGAAACAGGACAACTACATGGCCATGACCAATTTTATTTAATCGATATGTTGATGATTTGTTCATACAGCTGAGAACCTGTAATATTGGGGAGATATTAAACCATCTTCTGTTTGCAGATCACCTGGTGGTATGCAGCCCCCTTTCACTCACTTTCAGGAAAGTTAATATTTACTTTTAGGGAATGACTGAAGGATGCTGCTAACAGTATATTTTTAGAACTCACAGATCTGACAAAGTAGTTGTCCAGTCTGAGGAGGCAATTGATGAATTGTCCGTGGCTAAAAATGGTAAGGTTCGAAATATATGATAATCTGGAAAAGATAAGACACCCTGTCATGCTCAGATCACTGTCTCCCAAAGCACAACGTTTCCCCTTTCAGAAACCATAGCACAAAGTGTGGCGGAATTGCAGTACTGCAATGCAAATTTGGAAGGATCGTCACGTCACGTTTAGGATTTATAGGGATAAGCAGGGTAAAACTGACTGAGAACACAGATCTCTTTGACAAGAGTTTCATGAAAATCAAAAAACAGTGGCTTTTACTTTACACTATTGACTATAGCATTTTAAAAACACAGAATGAGGTGCTGCATTAATACAAGAACAATCACGCATTATGTCATTGTTTTGGGTGTAACATCCAAGTATGACATGTTTAAATCTTGTACGTAATATTTTATAGTCCACAGTGTGAGGTAAGTTTAGCCTGGTAAAAGCCAGTCTCTTGTCCTAATCCAGTTATGCCACAAATCTAGAACAGTGCAGAGAATTGACACAATCGTTGATAACTTCTCCTTCTGTTTCTCTACTGAAGATAATCCAAGTCATGTGGAGAAAGCCACATGACTTCCAGACGGTGCTGGAAGCAAGAATTTCTGTTTAAGAGAAATTGCAAGGCAATGGTCAGGCTAAGGTAAATATGGTGTATTTAGCAATTAATCCCCAATGGCAATCTCCATAAAATGCAGCTTTATAGCTTTTTAAGGATCAACCTTTCCATCAGTCATTTGTGTCTTCTGGTATCCATTAGGTTTGCTCTGGAGTTTAATCCTGTAAGTAATTGATGTTATATTTCAGTGTTTTAATTCTGCAATCTTCAATTCTTTGAAGGAATTAGTTGTTTGTTTGTTTTTTATAATAACATACTGCTATGTTCACATTATATACTACATTTATATGAAGATGAAAGATGCACTAACATAATTATATAAAATCATTTTAAAGATGAATTAGCAAAAGTACAAAATCTAGGCTAGAATATTGCTCATAATTTTTCTGAGAGCAATAATAGTGAACACTAATAAAGTAAGTCACGAAAAGCCTTTCTGTTAATATTCTGCATGTATTTTTTATGCTATTATGTGACTCAGTCTTTTGGCTCATTAACTTTGTGAAAATAGTGTGGCTGAGGTCATTTTAGACTAGTCCTTTGTGTCTCTTATGCTGTTTGATCTATATGACATGAAGTACATTCCCCACGGCACATAATGTATGAAAGCAGACTATGTCTAACCTCTCTAAAAGGGGGATATTATGAAAAATTATATTTTTCTGCTTCATATCATGATGTGTTATTCCCTATTAAAAAAACATACATGGAGTGTTGCTTTGATTCTTTCATGCATGTTTGAGAATCGGTTAGTCTCCACTGGCAACCATTCAGGGTTTTTAAATGCTTACTCTATCTGAGCGTCGCCTATTCTGCACAGAACTGCTCTCTCCAAGCTGGACTTCCGCCTCACGCCTATGTTTAATGTTTTATTTGTTGACTCAGGGCATGATTTTCTTGCACATGGAGTGAGCTCAAACGTCAAACGTCATGTCCAGTCAGTGTGGTTGCTTCTTGCTCTCTATTTTGTGCTGCTTTCTATAGAAAACTGTTTAGCACAAACTCAACGTAGAAATTCAACTGCATAAAATAACAAGCACCGATTTTATTTATTAATTAATTTTCTTGACTTTCCTCATTTATAGAAAAATCTGTTCCTTTCTTGAACGTTCAGCTTTTAAACCTAGTTCAGTATTATGACTTGAGCTATGGTGATAAGTAAGCATAAAGTGGGCACGGTCTGGTTTCAAATTTCCCTGTTAAACATGTTGAAAGATTCTTGTACATTTCAAAAACAAATGTCCAAATAATGAGCAAAGATAATTAAAGTAACATTTATCATCAGCAAGTGATTGTAACTGACAAGGCAATATATGTTAGTTTTATGTAGTGCATTTGGCTGAAATCAGATTTATTGATGGTTTTCTTATTATCCATGGATCTGTCGGGAAACTGTCTCTCAGTAAGACATGAAGCAGTGAACACAGCCTGGTTCAGATTGTTTGTGACATGTATGTTAACACTCAGCAGCAGCAACATTTAGACTAATTAAATTTGTATAAATTATTTTTTCCTACATTGAATTTGACAGAAAAACAGCTAGTTTATTTTCAGCACTTTGTAGTTTAAATAAAACAAAACTCAATACAAAGCATTTGTGCTTGACAGGCACTTTGAATTTGACAGTAACAAATAATTTTAAGTCCCAGTTATAAAAGTGATATAGCAGTAGCAATAGTATCAAAACAGAGTTATTCTAACATAGAAGGAAACAAAAATCTCATCTTGCTTGTTGTGGGAGTTTTTTGTGCACTGTTGTCACTCACAGTCAACTAATTTGTCCTGATGACACAATAATGATCATGTCTTCCACATCACTGGCAAAAACGATTATCTCAATCAGCCTTTTAAAGAACTGTAGGTGATCATCTATCTTTTTAATGCTCATTTCTTTCTAAAAAATATAAGTAACTTGTCCTTGATAAGTGTGATATAAATGTGCACTGGTGCTGTAACAAAGTTGGGGACAATGGAGTAAAATGCTTATTAGAATTGAAAAATTGATGTTATGTAACTATTGTCACAGCGTTTCCCATTGTGCCACTTATGCTGGGGTTTCTAGAAACACATTTTTGTGAATCCAAATGAGAGAAAAAAAAGGTAGTTTTTTTCTTTTTTTTTAAATATCGACTCCTCTGATAAAATAAATGTGTTCCAGAATGAATAAATTCTGGAACAATATCTCTCAGACATTGTTAGATCTGAGAGACATAACATAACAGTTGGCACTGTGGCAGGTTGCCTGTGTCACTGATGTTGTCAAAACAGTTTTCAAACAAAATACAGTAAATATGGAGTTTGATACGAGTCCCATTAACCTTGGAAAGATATTCCATTTTATGTTAAGTCAATAAAGTCAGTAGTCCTTTCATTTCATGATGTGTTATTTAATACATGCAAGAGAAACTAATAGTTGATATTTTGCTCAAAAATACAAGATCAATTATCCTTTAAAAAAATGCACTCAAGGATACAACTTTTACTCTGTTAACTCACTTACATACCAACACACTTTCACACATTAACCTGGCCTCTTGCACACTAACGTTTCCTATTTTACATAAGCAACTGTGCATATATTTTGTTCAACATGTTTAGAATTTTTTTTTCTGAAGCCATCATTACATTTTTTTTATTCCAGTGGTAAGAAACACTCTGAGGCTTCTTGTTTCTTCCCATTGGCATGGTGGGTTGCTTAATCTGGCTTCTGTTGATGAGGGCTTCTTACTGACTAATGGTCACACTTAATTCATGATTGACTTGACTCAGAGTTGAGTTACCTAGTTGATACCCCCTGTTCTAAAATCAAAACTACTGAGGATCACAGAGACCATGAATAGGATTACTCAGAGTATCAGAGTATGTATGCAATGACATTTTGTTACAACTACATATTTATGTTGCTAAGTCTAAATGAGCTTGGCTTTTTATGTATTCATAATATAACATAGCTATCCAGAAATAAGTCTGTTCAGTGACTACTTTAAGTATTTGCTATTTACTAATGGCACGATTTATAAAAAAAAATAATTTGCAAAGGAAATATATCACAACCCCTCAGCACCCAGACATCCCAACTTCATCAGATGTGTTTAACTCATTTTACATTATGTTAAATTTTTGTTGTGCCATGAAAATGGTATAACTATTCAGACAAACTATGGTTGGTGTAAAACAGGAGAGCAAACTTGTTCATAAATGCCATAAAGAAAAGAAAATGTATGCAAAAGTGAGAATTCTCAGGCAAGTTATTTTTTCTCTGAGTATCTGCTGTTCTTGAATGCCATGTGTATCATTTCATGTAAAGCAATAGTAGACTTTCTCCCACACAATTACTAAACCTTGACAATCCATTTCAACTTTGTCAAACCACTGGCTTACCATTTCAAATATTTCTATTATGATGCAGATTGGCCCATTATCTTTTGCAATAGGAAACTCTTCTTTTTTTGTGGGTGTTGTGATCAGTGTGGGCAGATTTTGAAATTTTAGTTAAACATGTCAACCATCTCCGAGCCAGAATTGTTTCTTAATTCTGGCTCAAAGATTCATCATTGATATGTCCTGTTTGGCTGCTGTAACACCTCTGAAAGATTTCTGTTTTAGTTTTGAGCTTCCATTAAAATCATATCTTTGAGAAGTTGTACTGTGCATTTATTTTGGAATATAACTGTCCTCTTTTCTGTGTTGTAGCATGATGTCCCTCCTCTAGGCATCATCCCCTGATCCCTCTCCTGACAAAGACCTGCCAAATACCACCACCACTTCTGGTCCCTCAGGCTGACGAACTGATCCATTTTCACCGATAGAGTAACTTTTCTCCGTTTGTCACTAGTAACTGCCCTCTATCAAGGAGAACTGAAAATAGATATGCTAAAACATTCTGCATAACCTTAACAATATTGACTTTCAGAACCAATCTTTATTGAATGTCATGATTTTATTTATATTTTTATTACTAATTTTTTGTTGTGCAAAAAAAAAAGAAAAAAAATCACCTACACATAGAGATGCAAATAACTTAATAATTAAATTCCATTTTGTTCTACATACAGCAGAGAACCAATACAATTATTTAATTCCTTACAGTATATTTAGAGGGCAAGCAGCTAGTTCCTGAATGTTCACGTACAACCACAGAGCCAATAAGCAGTGTCAGGTTTGCAGCACTAACAGGATTAAGCACCAAGACTTTATGTCTTTTACAGCCACTGCCAGCCACAGGCCTGGAAATAATGGGATCACTTTTGAAGCAGTTCATCATTGGGAAAACCACCTCTTCACACATTAGCTAAGGGGTAAGGATTCTGATCATGTATGCATGTGCAGGAAAACAACAATAAATTATTGCCAATTAATGACTTAAAAATCCACAATATTAGTTACAATATTACCAGCAAAATGTTTACAAAAAAGTTACCATGTAGTGAAGGGGTTCACTGTTAATGGCAGCTTGCCTGATTACATTTATATTCGTTAGAATTGGCTTCCTTTTAGAGGGCCTTAATTAACAAAGAGCTGTCATCATCCTACCTATAAGGAAATATAATCAGCTGCAAAAATATAAATTAGTGTAAAACAGATGGTAGGTGTAAAATAAATAATGATATAGTGAAAAGCACATTACATAGATTGTTATGGCTGACTATATCTTTTGTTGGCACGATAAAAGTAGGCATGACTGGCTGGGCAGTTCCTTCGTTGATGAGAGAAGCATCTTATGGGTGGAACCTTGGCAAAATTGTTTCCTATCACCACGGTCCATAATTACACAGACTCAACATCCACACTTCGCCTGAACTTCTGATTCAGCTTCAACTTCAAGTTTGCTCCCTCCTGTACCCTATGACCTTTAACTCTGAGTCTACTTTTGGGTCCCTCTTTACAAGTGGTTTACAAAGACAAAAAATCCATCCATCCATTATCTGTTCACTCTTATCCCTAGTGGGGTTGGGAGTTGCTGGTGCCTATCTCCAGCTATGTTCCGGGCGAGAGGTGAGGTACATCCTGGACGGGTCGCCAGTCTGTCGCAGGGCAACACAAAGGACAAACAACCATGCACACACACCTATAGGGAGAATTTGGAAAGACCAATTAACCTGACAGTCATGTTTTTGGACGAACATGCAAACTCCGTGTAGAAAGACCCCGGGCCGGGAATCGAACCCAGGACCTTCTTGCTGCAAGGCAACAGTGCTACCAATTGCGCCACTGTGCAGTCAACAAAATAAATATTTATGGTTATTTAGTCAGTCATTGTTATCTAACAAAAAAACAGACTGAATTTAATTTTACAGTACATTTAAAACACATTCTGGTAATCCTAATTGGCACTTTATTGCTTAGTTTGACTAAATGTTAGCAGGTGAAGGAAAAATAATACTTTCTTAATAATGCTACAGAGCTCTCTTTTATTGTCACAGTCTGCCCACGAGAAGATAAAACAAAAACAAAGCAACTTATTCTAACTCAAGCAAACTCTTATCAAAAAGTACAACATAATCAAAATATTGGAAAAATAAAACTGTGACCAAAAATACACTACTCAATTTAATAAAAAACACTTTTATTAATATGTCTTAATGACATCATCACGTGATTCCCTCACGGTGCACTGTAATCTGGAAATAACTTTATTTGACTATCCGAACCGGGAAAATGTTTGACTCTGAAAATGGCACTTAATATGGGACATATGGGTAGAATTAACATGGAGACATATGGGTGGATTTAACATGGGTTTATACAGTACTTTTATTTGTTAAACAAATGCTTGGGCCTGTAAAAAGTTTTTTTTTTTCCTTTGGTTTTAATGTATTCACAGACTTTACCTATTGCGGGTTCTTTTTGGAACATAATCCCCACGAAAAACGAAGGTTCACTGTAAGTAAATTACAGACAACATGCTCGTGATGCCCCACATGATGCCCAACATGTTACTGACAGTATTCTATTCATGCTAACTTTAGGATTTTGGCTCATTTTAGCTTTTTCTCTAATTTCAACATACTGAATGGTGCAAGTCCATGTTAGTAAACACGCTTGTGACTCTCCACAAGTTATTGAATACAATTTAGCTAAGCTTAGAATTGATGCTAATTTTTAGCATCAGATCGCTGGGTCCAAACTGACAGGCCCACTTTGGCAGACCCCGGTTAAATTTCTTCAGGAATTTTCTAGTTTAGTTATATTACTTTTGCATGTTTCTTGTGAAGCACTCAAATGGCATGGTGTTTACAGTAGTGTGTATTGGTGGATCAGTTGCTCGATGATTTGGCTCTGGTCTGCTCACTCGTTCCAATACACTCGCTCTTTCAGAATGGATGCAAAAGTTGTCCATTGAAATAACACAAGGATGGTTCCTTTATTTACCATGCGTCTCCCCCCGGTGGTTTTAGACTGAAGAATCAGATCAGAAGCAAAGTGAAGGTTGCAAACTTTAATTTGTCACGACAAATATTTACAAGCCGCTGTCTTCCTAATGCAGAACCACTTGGAAATCCATAAAAACTTGAAAACCCGTTATATTTGGAAGCCATCAATGTTCATGGTTTTGCTTTATTTGCTTCTGAAATATGACTTTGTCTTTTCTAGCTGCCATGGTAACTCAAAGCGGAAGCAAGAAAGCTTCAATACGGATGTGGTGTCAGCGCCATACATGCAAAGAGCCCCTTACCAGCAAAGATGGATATCTTTGCTGGTAAGGGGCTCCCACGATGCTAGTTTGTGCTGAAACCAATTTGGATGCGTGTGAACTGTATTCATTTTCGTCATAGTTAAAAAAAAAAAATCCTCTTTAGGAAAGGTTTCCAATTGGCTTGTCAGCAGTACGAGTTAACTTTAATATGACCGGATTAGGAGAGCTGGCTTTGAATTAAATGAATTTGGCTTCCTTTCAGAATTAATTTTAATAAGTTGATGCCTTTTGTGGTCAAAGAGCTTAGTCAATTCTAGCTTTCCTTTGCACTATGTGATACTTAGCAATTGCTAATGGTGATTCCTTATGACAGACTTAGGATTCCATGAGTTGGAGAAAGCAAAGTAGAAAGACCCACCATCTGTTGGCTTTTTAAATATGATAGAGAAAGCTCAGTTTGACAACAGAGTACGAACAGACAGTGTGAGTCAAATCAATTGGTTATAAGTGGGAGTGACAGTGTCATGATATTTTCTGTCCTCAATCCTAGCAGATTTTTGGTAGTAGAGGAAGATACTCTATAGTATTAAAGGGGTAGTATTGTGTATTTTACAGACACATAGTGCCATTGTGACTTCTGTTTTTTTTTTTTTTTATTTTACTGCAAAATATTTTCTACCATGTGGTCTTGAATAAGCTATGGGAGTTGGGTGGTACCTCAGGGTGACGTGAGGTTTATCACATTGCCAATTACCACTAAGAAATATCAAACACATCAATAGCTTAGCATATTTTACCATATTGCAATAAAGTTCAATAGATGGGCTTTTAGATACATAAAGTAATAATAATATAATATAAAATAAAACATCTAAATATGCTACAAATTCATTAAAACTCCTAGAATAATGAAAACTAACTAATGTTAAAAAGGGAAATTTGGTAATTATATGAGTACAAAGTTATTCCTTATTTACAATGAACATAATATGACATAAAAATATAAATGGTCCAAGCTGACAAAATTACAAGACATTTGTATTGTGGCTGTTACTGGAGAAAACTCTTTGCATGTTTTTCTTACACATATTACAGCTAAATTCTTACACACCAATGCTTCTTGAAGTTCCACTTATTGCATAAGTGCTAGATATTTTTATTTTAAGATGTAGAACACTAGACTCAGTATGCCAGTGAAAAAAGAAAAAAGCTTTTACTATTTTTGTGTTTCACGCAGGTACACAGCAAACAACAGCTATCCATGCATGTAGGTCAAAAGTATACTTATCTTGCTTAAAGGGAAAAGCCATTTACCGATGCACTTAACCGGTATGCTCATAATGGTGAAGCTAAATCTGCTTAATGTGCTGTCATTATAAGTATATCATGATTAGATGGTTTCAAAAGAGTGTTAATTGGTTCTAAAAATACATTTAAAATACATTTCTTAACCTAAATGGATGTGATGTGAAAATTCTATAAAAGTAACTTGATTTTATATATTGGGCAACAATCTCTATGATGTTGGACAACCAAAGGAAGAAATAATACAAATTGCTCTGTAACTTGTAAATTTATTTTGTATTTACAATTTTATGTCTTGATAGGTTAGAACATCCATACCCCTCCTCTAGGCACACTTACAACCACGTGTGATCAACAACATATAGTCCTTTGAGTGTCTTGAGGTGGCACAAAGCTCTGTTGTGTTCACAGAATGTACCAGGTTTACAAGGTTAGATTGTAATGAGTCTCTTTGCCTGGCCAATCTCTCATCTGATATGTTCCTTTTTGCTTCTGTTAGAAGCCCAAACCATTCTATCATTGTGTATACAGGGCTAGCCAGGTCCATCATTAATACTGTTCTTATCACTGTGTCTGCCACAATTTCCATCCAAAGCTCTGTTATCAGTGAGACCCATATCAAACCGTGTCTGTCTTGTTGGGACATACAGCAGAAGATTTGCTACAAGGCACACTGTCTGTTAGTTGTTGCCTCCCGGGCAACAGAAGACGCCACAACCTTGACATTAATGATTCAATGAGCACAGTAATTGAGTGCCTTTCTCATTTCCTGGCAGCTACAATACAATGCTGGTGGTTGGGTGACAGGAGAGATACAGAAAGAGAAGGATAAGGGGGTGGCAGAGAAAGGCTTATGAAGAAAAAAACTTAAGGAAACAAGAAGTGATAGGATTGAGTGGCAAGGATAAGACACAGAGGGAAGGAAATAAGGGAGACAACTAAAGTGTGGGTGAGGATGAAGAGAGGATCAGAGACAGAGGACACCAAGAGGAGAGATTGCTTTTGCTCATCATCCCAGTAGGCCTGGCTTTGCTGTGAGGTTGACAGTCCTGAGAGCTCCTGTCCTTCAGCCTTCCCATGTGCCTGTAGCATTACCGCCTACTTACCATAGTGGCCCACGCGTTATTAGCTCGTTTTTTTTTTTTTTTTTTTTTTTAGTTTTTTCTCACTTCAGAAATTATATAGTAGGTTTGCTATTGGTTTTAATAGCTTTAATATCTTAAATTTTAAAGTTGGTCACTCGGTAAAAGTAAGTTTGAATTTACTTGACCACACTATTTTTTTTAATTACATCAATCAAGAGTCCCATTTTTTGGGAGAGACTAAGTTTGCAAGCTTTACTGACAAATGAGATTGGTCTCTTCTTTTGAAGAGAAATGCGCTTTAATAGTATTTTAACTGGAGTCCACAGATGTTTGAGAGAAACTGTAAAAACATGTACATATAAAACTGTAACACATTTACTATGGACTGTTTATTGTATGAAATAGGAACAGTTCCTTATTGGTTCTTAAGAAATGTATCCTCTGATACTGAATGTGATGTTGTGGGATTAGAAGTTACATTCTTTTATTTATTTATTTTTAAATTCAGAATATTTCTTGATGCCCAGAATCGAGTGTGACTATACTCCATAATCATCTTTTCTTGACGGATTGTGATATGGAATGGATTAATCATACAAAAAGTCATATATAAAGGCCACCACACATTGCATAAGAACTCGAATAAAAGATAAATGGGTCACTAAGTGTCTGTGTTTGAGTACGGCACCATGCATCCATTCTCAGTCCAGACCGTCTGACTCAGCCGCCTGTCAGCGGGACGAGGCAGATGGGAGACATAAAATGCTCAATGCCTTGACAAGGTAGTCTGTCAAAGTTAGGTAGAACAGTCACAGGGGTAATGTTTTGACAACGCATTAAATGTCTACTTCGCAGACTCCCATATGTCATTCCACCAGATTGATGTACAGATACAGATAAATTTATAAACCATGCCTATTGAGATTTTGTTTATTCATTTCTTGGTTTTTGTTATTCATTGACAATTACATATTTCCCAGGCACAGGCTGCCATTTTATACCAAAATCAAGTAAGTGTATCACTTTGAGTTGTTATAAAAATGATATATATATCAAAAATAACTTGCAAGAAAGTTGATTTCACAATTTGCTGCCTTGAATTTGTCTCTTTAAGAAGCTTCAAATCATGTCTTTCTTATTGCTTCAGGATATTGCTACATCACTAGATTATCTTTTTTGTTGTTGTAATTTCATTGTCTTATCGCCACATTTTGTTTGTCATATTTTTGTTTTTGTTTTTTTCTATTTCAATTAGTTTTTTGGCTGCATTATATTTACAATAAAATATACAAAAAATAAATGCACAATCAATATAACACATACTTTACTTAGATTTGTTTGTAAATATTTTCAGTCCTGTTTATTTTTCACCCTTTCTCTCTCCTACAAATCAAATCTATAAAACACATCAATGCACAGAATCATGGGTAGACTGGCAAATGACAAAGCAAAACTTATGTTATTACATAATCAAAATAGACTAGGGGAAATTGTTGTTGAAAGTATTAGCTAAAGTCATTCAGAAGTATAACAAAATATTTAATAAATAATGCCCCAAAAGTATTGCAAGTGATTAGAGGGAGCTTTTGCGTTATTCCACTGATCCTCATCTTGTGAACACAAATTGGTACTGACAGAGCCAAGCAGGCCCGCAACTCGGAGAACATTCAGAGAAACCAATTTGTCACAGAGACTTGAGCTAAAAATGAGAACGAGAAAACAGGTTGTCAGTCGCATGCAGTTGTTTTGGCATCAAGAACAACATGCAGCATATTAAATACACTGATCCAAAGCAAATCAACGTCCTCACCTTAATATATCCAAAGGGGAGTGCACCTTCTCAATGTTATCAATATGAAAGATACATAGTAACCACAGGACAACTCAGATAAAGCGATCACATTATTTAAAATGGAAAAAAGACTTACTAGAATGGCAGAGTCCAATTACTCAAGTCATGTGTGCAAAGAGAAAGGATGT
Organism: Poeciliopsis prolifica; assembly: GCF_027474105.1. NCBI lineage: Eukaryota > Metazoa > Chordata > Actinopteri > Cyprinodontiformes > Poeciliidae > Poeciliopsis > Poeciliopsis prolifica. Next base: position 13,503,848 of record NW_026562376.1, on the reverse strand, counting down.
CACTGCAGTGTTTTAAAAAAAAGGCCAAACCACCTCCAAACCAGTCCAAACTATGACAGGATTTCCAAAAAGAAAGTGCAATTATGATCCAAGAATGTACATTTTTGTTCTAGTATTTATGGTTCTCTTTGGGTCTGTTACGGCCCCTGGCCTTTTGGGGCTGTACAGAGTTTCTATGTTATACAGGTTTAGCTGTGATGAAGCGTCATCTCCTGATTGGCCGCCTGGAAGCTCCAGGAGCTACACCCCATTGGACCAGCAGAGAACTGCTAGCCTTCCTGATGTTAATGAGACTCACCTGTTCCTATAAAAGGCTCCTGAAACATTTCTTCAGTGGGACAGCTTGTAAGAGGAGGTTTTGCTCAGCTGTTCCCCACCTTTGTTTGTGATTGCAATTATTCTGGCAATTTTGGAAACCTTTTGCTGTTTGCTTTGCAAAAGCAGTTTGACTTGTTTGGGCTAATTTCCCAAGCTAGAAGCTAGTGTTTGGGAAGCTTGCTGCTCCCTTTGTGTGTGTTTTTCTTTTCCCTCTTGGGTTATTTGAGTTACTTTATACTATCTCGTTTGGGCATTTTGTAATTTACTTTAACCATTCTTAAAGTTGTTAGTTTTTTTTTTTCTTTTGTTTTAATTGGGTTAAGTTGTATTGTGTCCTGGTTTTGTGAAAACGTTGTTCTTTTTTTTGTAATAAATCACTTTTGTATTATCCCTTATTTCCTCTGGACATTTTTTATGTTACCACCCTGAACCCCTAGACTTTAGGGGCGTAACAGGGTCAAATAAAATATTTCACACATAGCAACAAAACAATTTTCTTGAAAAAGTGAGTGTTAGGTTGTTTTTTGTCTGTTTTGGTTAAGAAAGGAACACATAACTTTATAAAGTCTATTACTTTTTTGTCTTTTTAATGTGAAAAAAAATTCCAATTTGAAGTCAATTAAACACCAATTATGGATGTTCCACTGACTGTCATTTGATAAAACTCAAATATTAATTGCTAATAGCTGAATTTTCTCATAAATTTCTTCTCTTTTAAACAACTTGAAATGCATATTTCCATAGTGGCTCTTGTAAAATAATGTGCTTTTACTGTATCCCACTGCTTTTTTTGTTTGTTTCCTTTATTTTTTTTAAGGTTGAGAATTTGCACCGATGCATGGCAGTTACAGTCGTGACTTTTCAAGAATAAAGTGGAAAACTGTCAGATATGATGATATAAGTCAATTTATTGAAGCGTTTTTCTAGTTAGTCATTCAAGGTTTTTGTCAATTGATTATGAGTGGTGAATTAATAACGAATGCATTTTAGATGGAATTGACTTGTATTAAGATTACTGAGAGTAATCTTGATTGTTAATACTTTAAAGTTCTTGTTACTTTTACTCAGGGCATCGCATGGCACATTGGTTTAAGCAGTCACCCCTTACAGAGAGGCTATAAACCTCGACACTGCCATTGATTCCTATCCTCGATAACTTTGCTACATGTCTTTCCCACTTCTTTCTACATGTCAGATTACTTTCAAATACAGGCCTCTAGTGCCAAACAAAAGTTATTTTCATCCAGCTGAACTCACACTCACTTTCAGTTCTGATCAGTAGATGATTTAATGAAATTAATGTCATTGGTAATTCCCCCCCCCCCCCCCCCCCCCCCCCCAAGGACAGCTTGAAGCATGTCTGGGAAAGCTGGAATCAAGCTACCAACTTACAAGTTGCAAGTTACACAAATACAGAATGCCATATCAACATTCTCTTCGTCCACCTCTTGTAAGAGTTGTGGTAGACATGCAAGTATCTGAATGTTCTTTAACTTATTTTTTTAAATTAGAAATTGAGAAAAGCAGCTCTTTTATAATTAAATATTCTGCAAACTTTAGGACTCGCAAACGGTTCAGGCTTGTCTACAGTAAGCTACAATATATCTGGGCCATGTTGTCCTCAAGGTTTTGTGTTCTGCTTTTTGTTCCAAGAACCTGTGTGATAAATGTTGCATACCAGAATGGATGAGATGAGGCTGTATTTTAACTTCATGGTTTTGTGGCCTTCAGCATCTCTTCACCTGCTGTAATGAATTATATGCATTACCTCAATGTTGTGCCAAATGTAGTCACTTCTTACCTGCCCCTCATCTTTATTCTTAAGATGGGCCTCGTCTGCACAGCAACTGAGCAAATTGAATCTGCCACTCAACTGAAGCGTCACACTTATCTAATCTGACCTGTAATACAGGGCCATGCTCTATTGCCTTTGCATAACAACCTATCCATGTTTGTAACCCAGTCCCCAAGGTAGCTCTTAAGTATTGTAATTTTACCTACCATAAATCAAGGCCGACTCCACCTTTGTAACCTTATTTCTTACTCTGCTGCTTTCTGTTTTTGTCAGGTGTTATCTCAAGTGTGCTACCACAAAAGTTGGCCATTACTCACATAATTGAAAATACTTAATATGTAAATGCCTACACAGCCAATCACAGCAAACGAGGGCAGAAAGATACACAGAGTGACTGAGAATTCCTCATGCCAGGGAGTAGTGCATTTCTGCTGAAGTCAGCAAGGGAGATGTTAATGCTGCAGTGAGAATTAATGAAAGTATTGGCTTACAAACATTTGGTGATACATTATTGTGGCTCCCAGCAACTGGCGACTCTTAGGTTGTTTTTCAATTGCAGAGGCCACAAGGGAAGAACTTCCTGTTTTAATTAGATACAGGAGAAGCAAATAGTAACTCAGATAAACTGTATGCTCTGTGGTCAGCTGTTTCCTGTTCCACAGAATTATTCATAATTTTCTATAATTGATGAAAGTGTACTTGCAGATGAAAATATTATATACAGTGACCAATAAATAACTTAAAGAGGGATGAAAGTAAAAATTAGTATGAGAAAATGCCATTTTTTAGAAAAGAAAAGCACATTTTTATGTGGAAATGGAGTATCCAAGCAAAACATAATTGTGTAACTTGTAAAACTTTGCAGGTTTTTTCTTTGCAAAGACTTCTACTTTTATTCTTCAAGCAGAAACTCTTTTTGTTCTTTGTTGAAGAAAAACAACTAAAACCAATATTATGCAAATACCCATAGGGTTTGTCCAGGAAGAGATCTATCTTCAACTTCCTTACGTGTTTTTTTTTTTTCCTCTCTCTCTCACTTCAAACTCAGAGCTTTTGTCCAGTTAAGCAATTGTAATGGCACTTGTTTTAGCACATGTACAGGTCTATAATCTAATCAGCCAGCTGGACTTGAATAGACTGGAAATCATGACAATGAAAAGATTATTTTCCGTCTAAATATGTAAATATGTTTGAAAAGTGAAAGGGAATAATATATTTAAAAAGGAAGACATTATTTCACTCATCACCCATTATTGTTTCCCCTGACATATATGTAAAGGGTAGGGCATATCAGGTGATTCTATGAGAGGGCATGCTTTTTATAGACAAAAATGTTTCAGAGGCGCATTTTTGGTGGGGGAGTTAAAATCATTTTTTAAGTGATGTTCACTAGACTAAAGGCAGGTTGATAGACAGACAGCTGACCGTGAGAGTCACACTGATTTCTTCAGCAGGCTGTTTGGGATCTGGAGCTGTAGCACAAGCTGTATCTGAAGATAAATAAATCTGCCTCATTGATATCATCTGGACAAGAGAAACAATTCATTGAATTTTTTTGAGTGTGTGTGTGCATGGTTGTTTGTCCTCTGGTGCCTCTCTGTGTTTTCCTGTAATGGCCTGGTGTCTTCTCCCCACAAACCCTGTAACTATAGGTACAGACGATGTGGATATTGTCTGGATCTTTTTGTGTTATATAAAATGGATAAGACATTACTAGTAAGATATTCTTGTGGCATAATATAAATAATAGTTTGTTTACATGATAATTTTTAGTTTGTGAATGAGATTGAAAATTACCCAGTGAACAGTCAAGTTCTTCCCCTTAACACAGTCAAAACAACAGCAAAAAAAAAAAAACTATCAAAACTACCAAAGCTTTTCTCTTGCTCACACACAAGTTTCAGCTCATGATTGTGTCAATTAAGAAATAATATCAACTACAGGAGGAAAGTAAAAAAAATAAAAATAGTGAAAAAAAGCCAATGTACCACAGTGAGGGAATTTACAAAAACCTCACATGAATTATATAAGACCATGCTTTCATTTCACTATATCAAGCTACTCAAACCCACTGACTCACTTTTACATTTTGCATTGAATGTTTTTTTTTTCCTCTTTAAATTTTGAGTTTGATTACATTGGCCTCTTTTTGCTAAGACAGTGGCCTTGTTCTCCTAAACAAAAACAAACAAAAACAAAAGATTATTTTAGTTTTTTATCATGGTTATTGAGTCTGTCTACTCTTCATTTTCCAGGGTAATCTTCCAAAAGTGTTGCTGGAAGCAGTCATCAGGTCTCCAGTACACCAACCGTATAAAAATAGCATAACTTTAAATCTAAGCAGAGCAGCAAATATTTACTTTTTATTTGATGAACAAAGGCAGTGTCATTATCATTTGTTAAAATCATAATTATTATTTATGACACTGCCTTTTTCATTATGGCAGTATCTATTCTTATGTTCTTACTTTTCTATCTTAATCAGTAAACACCACTTTAAACTTTTGTGCACTACCACAGGAGATTTACAGGAGAAAAACAAAAACATTTTTTTTTTCAAACCCAGCAGCATTTTCTTTGATGTAAAATTTAATCTAAAGACCATAGGCACATTGATTTTGTTCATCTGAACCTTTCGCAAATGTTATGCAAGATTTTTTTTCAAAACACCAAAATTTTAAGACAGTTTTTTAATACAAGCAATGAAACAATGCAATGCAGTGTAGTCACTAGAGGAGTGAGCTCAACTGTGACTGTCCTATCATTGACATTTTGACTTGTATTTATAAATTCAACTATGATTTCAATGAAAGAAGCTTATCAGAAAAAGGCTGTTTTTTTTTTCTTTTTTGCCAGATGAAAAATTAAGTCTATTGATCTTTAAGAATTGGCCTGAAACAACTTGCCATTTCTTAACATGCATGTAGGAGGAAGAAGAGGAAACAAAGATCAAAAGAAGAACTTGGAGTTTAGGGCACATTTGAAAGTATTAGAATCATCAAGATACATTGTTTTCAGTTCAACATAGGGTGTTGAATTGTGATAATAAAAATACTGAGTAGTGTTACAGTAATAAGAATACTTTCCACACTTAGATGTAACCATTAGAAAAAAGAGCAATTTAATTCATTACAGTGACAGTGTGGTGTGTAAGTAACAAATATAACTGCTGGTAGTGAAATTTAAAACACTGTAGAAGCTCGCATATTAAAAATGACTTTTTTATTATAATAAAACATAAACCTTGTCATAGATTAGAGACATGGCCCATTATGTATGTGCAAGAAGCAAAAAGATGGTGTGTTACAGGTTAAGATGTTATGCTACCGGCACTTAACATTAAAACCACAAACCTCAATGTTTTCACCAGGATTTTATGTGATAGACCAACACAAAGTAATATAGTTATATTCAGTAAAATAGAATATTATTGATAAATTAATTTATTTCAGCAACTCAGTTCACTAAGTGAAACACATTATATAGATTAATTACACACTGATGTTTTCAAGCCTTTAATTCTGTTGATGACTTACCACGTACAGCTAATGAAAACGCAACAATTATGATTAGAAAATTACATCAGACCGATAAAAGCACAGGAGACAAAACAGGAGACAAAAAATGCATAAACAACACATGGAAATAAAGACTTGAGAAAAAAAAACAATAAAAAAATAAAGAGGGTTAAATGCATCTATAAATAAATACGAAAAAACAAAAGAAAATACATTTTAAAACAGTAAAATTCCTATGTGTTTAAACATATTTTTAAATGAAACTGAAAAAATAAATGTGAATGTAAAACATGATGTAAAGTTTGACATTTTAAATTAAATTGGTGCATTTTAAGTGTACTGATTTATTTAGTACTCTTATTCTCTGTGAAATACTTGTTCATAACTGTTTTTAATACTTAAAGGATATCTCCAAGTTAGGATCATTTGTGTCACAGACTGAACTAGAGATGGTTATTCATGCTTTTATTTCTTGCCACTTAGACTATTGTAATAGTTTTTTTATGTGTTTGAAGCCAGTGCAGGGAAAATCCCTGTGGCTCACCTTCAGTCTGTGCAGAATACTGAAGCATGACTGTTGACTAAAACTAACAGAAAGGGAGGTAAGAACAGGAGTTACCTGGCTTCCTGTGCATTCTAGGAATAAGTTTTAAATTTTGGTTTTAACCTTCAAGGCAATCCATGGCCAGTGCTCCTCAATACATTCTGAACTTTTTAGATCTTCGAGCTCCATCAAGGACTCTGATCTTTGATACAAACATTGTTGGCTGTACCTTGAGCTCATTTCAGGCAGTCGCTTTGAGACTTTGATACACCCTCCCACTATCCCTACACTGCACAGGAATGAGTAGATATTTTTATTCAGACAGGCTTTTGCTTAATGTTTCTTTTGTTTGTTTGAATTGTTTTATCACTTTGTGATCTATATGTGTGTGAAAAGTGCGATAGAATTTAAATTTTACTTACTTATATGTTGTGATAGCCAGCAAATCATGCCCAAAATTTTATTCTCGAGACGAAAAACTGTAATGATCCAAAACAACTAAACAGCAAAATGACCAGTATCTGCACTCAAAGTATGAAATGTAACTTTCATGTACTGGAGCTACTGCTGTAGTACCAGGAAAAGAGATTCAGCTAGAGGCATTAAACTTTGTAATACGTTTTATAACTTTTGAAATGTAAATCTCGTAGCTTCTACTGCACTTTACTCTTTTCATTCTATAGCCATTTGGGTTTACTGCAGAACATAGAACCTGTCTGCATTTCTCAGAGAAATTCAATCATGGACACAGAGGAAACAATAATTGGGTTCAATGTCAGCTTGTGTTATTCTGAATGCTGTGCTAGAGCATGGTGTCCCTGAAATTTCAGGACACGCGTTTTCTCAGTCACAGAAAGACCTTTATAACATGACCAATCTCTTATAATTGGTACAAAGGTGGGTGTTCTAATCTAGTTTCTTTCTCATTTTCTTTTGTTATTACACAAAAAATGTGTGAGGTCAGAACATCTAAAATTTTGAAGTGATGGATAATGGGTAATTAGGGCAAATATATTGCTTGATAAAGAATAATGTTCCCTCAGTAATCAAAGAAAGAGGTTAATACGAACTTAGTCCATATCATTTAAATGGTCTATTCATGATTTGCCCTATCCCATTATGCGGCTCCTTATTGAATTTGAGGGTGAGTTTCCCAAGACTCTAGTTGTGCTTAATACCAATGATAGTACTTCCATTTGACAAAGAGAAATAGGTATCTACTCTTTACATACCTACTCTTTACATACCATAAAAAGGATGAAGATTCACATGTGGCTATTTTTTTCTCTCTTTGCAAGTCAAAACACGTTGAACTGTTTGTTGTGTAACAAGATTCAATTTTTATTAAACACAACCCCAAGTACTTATTTCAAAATGCCAGTAACTTAGAGTCCAGCTTTAGACTGCTAGCTGGACAGTGTGAAAGCCATTCAAAGCAATGATGGAATAAATTTCCAAAGGGAGAGTAGATGGACAGCTACATATATGGCAGGTGATGAGGTGAACAAGGGGGCATGAGGAATGGTTATTGCCTCCATATCACAGGTGATTACTGCACTAGGCTTACTGAAAGCTACAAATGAATTCTACCTATGTTGAAATTGTCACTTGTATTATGGGTGGATGCTTGTAGACGGCAGATTGACATGGGTTTTCAGGATGGGAAACATTTCTGAATCTTGAATTGTATATAAAGCCATTAATCTGAGGATCATGGATTTAAATAAAATCACATTTTTATTTATTATGACTCTCAAAAGTGGACACACCCTGTTAAATTCTTAGCTTTTTAGATTAAAGTTGAATCCAGACCTAAAGCTCACATGCTCTACTCCTCTCATCTCGTCTCACTGTCCCAGCGCTCTCTGACTTAATTATTTCTTGCGCGACCCGGTGATTGGGGGACCACTGGACTAGGTCATCAAATCAGTCTGTCAACTATGTTGCCTGTAGGGATTCTAGTGTCCAGCAGGTGTCAGTATTCAGTGACACAGTATCAATACAGTTTTGCTATGGGTCGAAACACTTCATGATGGCTCATTTACCCATCAGTATACTGTACTCTTAAACTGCACTTCTCCTATTCAACTGAGCTTCATTAAACTGCAGTTACAGCAGTTCGCCACCAGTTGGCACATTGAGCACGCCTGACTCAGCGAGCCAATGGCAAATTAGTGCAGTTAACGGCTGGTCAGCGAAGGCGCTCACTGTCGCTCTTGTTTGTTAACAGGTAAATATCAATTAGAAAGTAACAAAATATTTGTGTGTACATTTTGAATTAGTATTTTCCTTATCTATATTGTAAATATTTACTGACTCAGCGAGCCAACGGCAATTTAGTGCAGTTAACGGCCGGTCAGCGGAAACGCTCTCTGTCGCTCTTGTCACTCGCTTATATGGCTCCTACATTTCAACTTACATGAATATCACTTCCTGACCAACACTATTGTAGCCTGACAATTTTGCAAAGTAGCTTAAAACAAAATCCTAATTCATAAACAAGAATAAAAAAGATATCGCAAAAGTCAGAATATTACACCTAAACAAATTTTTAGAAAGAAATGTTAAGAGTGGATGATATGTAATTCACCCAAAGTCTTGGCAAATAGCTAAGGTTAATTGGTTACTATAAATTACCCTTATGAAAATGTGCATGTATATGTATTGGTCTTTCTATAAAAAAAGAGCATTTTGCATTATAATCCTTATGATATTTGTTATTTTAGTCATAAAGAAGGGCTGGTTGCAAGTTTTCCCAGCATAAAAGCATGAAAGTCTTTTTTATTGGTTTCAGAAAAGTGCAAAAAGCATCAATATGAAATGCCAAAACTGAACAATGTAAAACTGAGTTTTTAAAGAGCACCAAAATAGTCCAGTTCAAAGGGCCGCATGGTCTTTGCAAAATAAATCCATCAATAGGTGAAAACAATTGAGGCACCACATGTTTTGACCAGTTAGGCTTATCTGAATTTGCTTATTTTTCCACAATATTGGAAGAGCATTAAAAACCTGTGATAAGGACAATAGCCAACATTAAGGCAACAGGAACTTTGTAGATTTTCTGAGATCAAAATAGTATGGTTTTTGATCTCAGGTCTTATGAAAATAAGACCTTCATTCTACAAGGAAGTGTGGTACTTTAAATGCAGCTTCATGTTCACCACTGGAAATGTTGTCTCAGCAGGATTTTAAGTGTTTCCATTAAACATAAGGATTTGTTCCTTTTGGTTTAAAATGACAGTGTTGTGTTACAAGGCAAGTTCACATTTGAACTGCCCACATTAGCAAGTGCCACTCAATGTTTTTCAATCATCTTCACAATGGCAAAGGCATGATGGCTTTTATACACCACCTAACTGATTAAACTGAGTAAATATGCTAACATTTTATACACACCCACGCATATGCGCAAGTTTGTATTTCTATCCATACTAGGAATTAATATTGAGTTCCATTCATCTTGACTATTGCATTTGTGCCTAACCCTCAACAAGGTGGTGCACCATATTAGGATCAGGCTTTGGTCTCCATAAGGTTTTCAGAAGGTTAGTAAATATACCCCAGATAGTCCACAGACACAGAAAAAAACAAGACCATGAAAACACTGTTCAATGCCTCAAGTACTCTTTGAATGATTTTGAACTTGTAAATGGGCACTGGCTGTCAGAGCAAGTGAATGAGCTGCTGAGGACAGGTGTGGAGTATATTTCATTAGACATGGAGCCTTAGGGGAGCTGACTACACACTATGTTTGTCACAGAGGATTGACGACTACTTTCTATAAACATAAATAAATAAAAGTACTGTAATCCCAGAGATGTGTAAGCCATGTGTCCTGCCTCAGAAAAATAGTCTGTGGTTGGTGGCTTGTGATTGAAGTTTAATTCAGCATGGAACATGTTCCATTTATACATTTAATTAATTATCCACTTATTTAAATGCTGCTACAAATGTGACTGAACACCTGGCCCATTCAACAACAATAGTACAGCAGGTTATTGTGTTTGTTGCTGCCTATTTGAAAAGTATCATCTGCTTCTTAGCTAGAGGAGATTATAAAATGTGAAATGTGTTCTGGGCATAACATCAAATGAAAGGCTTACTAGTTATTTTTCTATGACTATTCCTCAATCCTCAATTATGTGGAAGTAAGCAAAAATGACAGAAAGATGTGTAGGAAGCCAGACAAGATGTTCAGGACGATGTTTACAGTAGTGCAGTAACTTTAAAAAGAAGAAGAAAAAAATAAACATGCCACAAAAGCAAGGAAACATTTTGTGTGCACCAGAATCAAGTTTAAAAATAAAATTCAAACCAATATATCATGGTATTTATTGAATACCATGATATATTGAAAAGGAAAAATAAAATGTTAGTTTCAGAAAGATGAAACAATATACTTTACACACGAAACCACTTTAGTACCTGCCATTTAATTTTACAAGTTCATACACTATTTACATTAAAGGGATGTATAATGCATTTTTGATGAACATGGTGCCATTTTACAGCACAAGAAAGTAACCATGTTGCCTTCAGTTATTATAAAATGCTGTATATTAACCTCAAATATGGTCGTATCAGCCACCAATCACACAACACCTCAGTCTATACTGAATACAGGCTGAATGTACTATTTCCTCTCTACAGACATGTCCCACATGCTAATGATGTGGTCAAACTGATTACTCTTTTGCTCCATAATGACTATTCCCTTTAGGCCCCCTTCACCTGTTGTGAACAATGTTTTCTGAGGGAGTTTCTGTCAAATGCTGACAGAAAAAAAAAAAAAAAAAAAGCATATGGTTGCCTTCATCTGTTAAATCTGCTGGAGAGGAATCCCTCTGAGACCAGTTTGACCCTACATTGTCTTTATACAGCAAATAAATAGTAATTGTTTTTTTAGCTGAAGCTACTGTGCTCCCCTAGCATATTTATGTTTAACTCTTGTGTGATCTTAACGTTCTGTTTACTCCCCTTGGTCAAAAACGACCCGTCCTAACAAAAGCCCCAAAATAAAGCTAATTAATTGAATTTTAAATCCACAATTTATTTTGTATGGTGAAACAATCTGATATTTATCAATTCAACTCAATTTTATAAATTTTGTATCATGTATAGATGATACAATACTGTTTTACAATACTGATGTTACATACTACAAAAGGACAATCAACAGTATTAAACATTCTGACTTTTTACCACAAACCAAATGTTAGTTTTCTCTTACACAGTAAAGGTTTATTATTGTAATTATATAAATATAAAGTTATTAATTCTGAATTAATTATACTTTCTGCCTTTAAAGAACAAAAAGTCAACAATTTGGAACATTTGGTCAAAGATTGATTATTTTTTTTAAAGAAGTGAATTATACAAATACCTCTCGTAACACAAGAAAACAAAATGTTGCTTGATTTTGTGAACAATTTAACAATCAGCACTTTTTCATAATTATATGAGATGTTCAACACAGGTTGAAAAACATTTCCTCAACAAAAGGTGTTGAACATAAGATGAAGAAAATCTTCACGAGATTATGTTAATCTCATTAAGATGTTCTTATGCTGAACATCCTCAATGCAAGATGAATAACATCTTCTGATCAACATGAGGTGTTGAACTTATAGGAGAACGTTAACAAAGAATGTTACGGTATATTTTCTGCAGCCAAATATGGTAATGGGTTACTTTTGACCCGCAAGACAACAAAAGGATTAAGGGAAGCTGGATAGGAGTTCAAGCAGGGGTTTATAAAATGCTTAAAGGACTTATAATAACTGATTAAAGTTGGAAGCAAGATAATATTGCATCATCTCCAACACAATGTTTGTTTCATTTTGCTTGATAAATAAATAAATACACATACACATTGCCAGTTCACAACAAATCCATTTCAGGCAACTTTAAATTAAAAATATGTTTAAATTGCCCCCAATTAAATGCAGCCTTTCCCCTTGACTGCATTCTGCATTCAGTGCTTTAGGAGCAATTGAAAAAGAATGCTGAGTTTGTTTGATGGTTGATGGTTGGCTGCCGTTGGGCTATGTGTTTCTATTGGGGTATTTTTAGATGTTTGAAGTATGCTGCTTATGTGAGAAATAAAATATGTACAATATTAATGAAGGTTCCTTACAAGTACAGATTAAAACCTGTGGAACTGACATGTTTTTCATACCAGTTTTCCTTCTGTTCAACGAGTTCTGTTCATGTGTGTGAGGAGTGACAGTTTAGATACATGCATGTAATAATTGAAACGTACAAGACAGATTTCTGGTTATTAAATCTCAATACAGTTTAGAAAGCTTTTTGATGACTTAATGTTAGAATTCCTGTCCAAAAAACTATTTTCTTGCATTACAGAACATATTATTTTAAAAATGTGTTTTCATTCGTTGCATTACCATTTCTACATATTGTATTTCAGTGGGTTCTTGAGTTTACATGACTCCATTACACTAAATTAATATTATTGTAGTTACACAAGAAGAAGAGCATCAGAATAAAGATATGAACAAGCTGCAGCTGCTTCTGAGGTTACATGAACAAAACTAGAACTGCTATGATGCTGTCATCATTACCATATAAAAGACATGTGGGGGAGGAAAATCAGTATGCTGTATATTTAGAGCAGATTTGTAGATGTTCAGATAAAAGAACAGCTATGATCCTCTAGTATTGACTTATATACACCACCCAACAAATAAAAAAGAAGTCCTTTATTGTGTTTCAGAAATGGTTACTAGCTTCTGAAAAATTGCAGCAAAAGTTATTATACTTTTGCTGCAAAATATAATAACTTTTGCAGTGTAAAAAAGTGTTTGACCCCCCCATGCCCGATTTCCTTTTGCAACACAATTTATATTAGTCAAAGACAACACAAGTCAACACATTACTGTTTTAAAAGGGGCGAGGAGGTGTATAAAATCTAAAATGAAGCTTAGGTGCAAATTCAAACTGGAAGACTTTTCCTATCCCCACTTGCATCAGCAACCAGTGCATCCCGCTCATCACCGTCGTCCAATCAATGCTGGTCTGAGACACGTCACGTCCAATCACCGTCCAAGTTCCAGCTGATAAGGACCTCCATCCATGGCGTCTTCCACTTTCCAGCAGAGCTCAACCCACCACCAGCCTTTCACCTCCACTTGCCCGGTCATTCGGCCACGTTCTTCACCAACCTCCACCACCAGTGCCAGCTCCCGGGGAATGCCGTTCCTATCAGCATCAGGAATGCTCATCCAAGCTTATCGCAAAACATTTTGCTATAACCGATGTCCTCAACCGCGGCCCGAGCGCCAAAGACTTCAATTTTGTATGTCAATAAACTATTCTAATTGTCTTCCCCTCTCTCTGTCTGAGTCTCCCCAGATTGAAATTGACATTGAGCTTTCTATCAAATTACAATGTTATCCCCTCATCATAAGCATACCTGAAGAGTTGCTTTGATTCTTTCATGAGTTTTTAAGCAATCCTTGAATCTCCTGTGGCAGTCTTTAGGAAGTGCCTAAAGGTTTGCCCATGAAAGGCACTGCCAATTCAATCTGGAGAGACTCAGTCGGAGAGAAAGAAGCGATTAGAGGGGTTACTTAACGTGCATGATTTAGAGTCTTTGGCGCTCGGGCCCCGGCTGAGGACATCGAGCTGCGATTGCGATAAGCTCGGATGAGCGTTCCCGCTGCTGATAGGAACGTCCGTCCCCCCGGGACCCGGCACTGGTGGTGGAGGTCGTAGAAGGATGCGGCCTTGAAGAACTGGCGGGGAAAGGTGGAGATGGGGAGGAGGTGGGATGAGCTCGGCGGGCAAGCAGAGGAGTCCTCGACTGGAGATCCTTTTAGCTTGGGCTTGATTGATGATTGGAAGAGGCGCGGCTTGGTCCGGTGTTGATTGGTCCGGCGATGATTAGTCGAGGCAATGCATGGCGTGCGCTGATTGGGAGCTGCTGGTGAGGTTAAGGAGTCTTCCAAATTGAATTTACGCCTAGGCTTCATTTTACCAAAAGCTCCTCATAGGGGATGCAGTCTCCCACTGAGTTCCCGCCCTACCCACAACCCCTCCCCTATGCAGCAATTAGGAAACGTTTGCATATTTGCTAAGATTATCTTATGAACTACTCAATCAACAGTTGTAAACAGGAACATGCACAAGCAGTGTAGTGATGACGTCCTGAAAGTGGAGGGTGAGAAAGATTAAGAGTTTCTTAAAGAAACAGCCCAAATTCAAAACATAAAATTGCGAAGCCAGATTTCTTTTAATGAAAATTTTATATATTCAGTATTTTATAACAACTGAAGAAAATATGTCTTAATTGGTTATCTGGAGTTCTATCTTTGTTTCTGTACAAATTTTGACATTTTTGTGCATTTTTCTGGCCTCCTTCAGTTGTCAGTTGAATTGTCACATTTCTTGTAGCAGTATGGCTTGGTACATCTTCATCACAACCTTATGTTTGGGTATGAAGGTACAGTGCTTCCTACCTCCCCACCTCTTTCCCCCTGCCCCTCCAGTGGGGAGTCAGTACTTAGAGTAGCAATGTAAAAATATTTAAATAAGTTAGTCAATGGTGTTTCTGTGTGTTAATATATATTAGTTGCTTTGATTTTTATTTATCCTTTTATATTTTCTTTTATTGTAGTACAAGAAATTCTACTGTCTACATCCACGGCACTCTTCTTTTTCTCATCAGAGTTCCCTGAGCTGTGACACCAAACTATTCTCCTGTTCCCACTAATAACCCTCCACTTTTGCCTTCTTCATTCTTGCATGAAATTGGTCACTAGTTTGTTCTTTGGAAAAGACAGAGGAGTGATATTGTAATACAGTACTTCTTTGCATTGAAAATATATGGTTTAGGAATGTTCTGAGACATTGTATATAACTTTTTGGGTACTGTCAGTATGTTAAACATGTCATTCCGTTGTCCAGACAATAATTGTTTTTGGGTCAATGTTCCCCACAATTTCTTTTTGACAGACTCATGAGTGCTGGAAAAAAAGGTGTGTGGGTTGTGTGTGTGGATTACTACTCATTTAACAAACTGGGCTCCAAATTACACAAAGTGAAATAGAAACCCTTTAAATGGAATATTTAATGCTCACATGGAGCACAATACAGTCTCATGGCGAATTAAAATAATGCTCCTATCAACTTTAGCCATAAAGTTGATGCCATATATCCTTTCCTGGCATATCTTTAAAGTAGATGCAGCCTGGCCTAAAAGTAGTGTGTTAATTGAAATTAAGGTGCTGAATTCACAGTGTGTATGGAGTAGGTGTGTCTGTTTACTTTATGTTAATATAGGCCTTTGCCATGTGTCTTCCCCTCTCTCCTCACCCTCTTTCCTGTCTGCCTACTGTAAAAAAATACAAGCCACTAGCACTGCAAAAGCTCTTTGGAGAAAAAAATGGAAAAAACAAAGAAAATAATTAATTGATCCTTTAGATATTTTAAAATCACTTAAGGTCAATTCTATAAAATAGAAAATGCATTTCTATGATTAACAAAAAAGTCAAAGTCATTAACAGCCAAATGGGAGATGTTTTAAAAGCTCATAAATGGATCAGAATAACTTCACCAATGTTTTAAGAGGAATTGGTCATTTTTCCATTTTGATTTTAATTTGTAGGCATCATTTATCCATCTGCGATTATAACAATGGGTTTACAGTCTTACCATTCCCCAATCAATCAGATTTCTGGGCACTGGTTGAGATTTGATGTGCCAGCCACCTAAGCATGGACAGAGGGGAAAATTGAAGAATTATCTGTTGGTAGCTGGTTTTGAGAGGGCCACATGCTGGGTCAATTATTATCAGTGCTTGTCCTCTCTGGGCTCATCAGAGATAATAAAAACAGAAAGAGGCAGGAAAAACAAAAATGGCTCACTAGGTTTAGCAAAGCTACAAAGATGGAGACAAAGTATTCCCTTCAAATTCGCCTGGCTTCATCTTTCTTTCTGCATTAGATGAAAGCAATGTCTATTTAGCAATGGACCAACTGTGATAAAATGACAATGTTAACACCTATCTGATATTCCACGGATGCAGTTTTATTTTCTGTCAACTTCCAACAACATACAATTCAAGTTGTTGCAGTTAATTGTATTGTTGAAAGCATTACAATAATTACTCAGTGTGTGTGATTCTCATAAAAGAACCCATACAAATGATTAACTGGAATTTGCATTTTTTTTTTTTTGACTTGGGGCAGTGACATTCAAAATGTGTTTTTTATTTTTTATTTTTTTGGTTTTGTTTTTTTCCCCCACTGTAAATGGTGAAAAAATATTCCTGGCCTTTTTCTGCTGGCTACTGTCACTTGCCTGCTGCTTCTCTGCAGTTTGTTTTCACTGTCATCAACTTCTCAATCTCTCCTCCTTTGAGAGCTTTGTACATTGGTGTGCATGTGTCTCGGCCATTCTGATGGGTTGAACAAGCAACCTATTGATTAAATTGAGAATTGCTGCCCCCTTGTCCGGCAGGTGCAAGTAGGAGTTTGTTCTGTAATCAGTGAGTGCTGGTTCGAGCCCCCGCTCCGTCCATCTAATTCGTGTCCTTGGGCAAGATGCTGAAACTGCTTTGTCTGCTGTTAGAAGTCAGATGGCCCAGTGGCACCAGTGCATTAGAGCCTTGCTTCTGTCAGATTGCTTCTTCTATAAAGTTACACTTGTGCTTAGCATCAGCGGTTGACCAACAGTAGCAAAGTGTTCAGTTGTGCACATACACCCACTGTATGTACATATGTACGTACAACATACGTATGTACAGCTGGTATATGTGTTATGTATGTGTTGTGTACTGGTTCACTGCTGTTCATTCCAGCATTGCAGGAGGTCAGCGAATATAGAAAGCCTGTCTTATTCCAAACAATGTGCCGATAATTTGTAATATTCGAGGTACTTGAGTCATTAGATAAATTGTTACAGCTCTATTGTACATACAACCTAACCCTAACCCTAAACTTCCATTGAGGTATTATTCAAAGCAAAATTTTCCAGTGAGTACAGAAGTCTCTCCTTTCTCATCTTTTCACTCATATTTGCAACTCTGCATCGTTGACCAGAGTATAAGATGTCATAATGGGCTTAACACATGGAAGTGATGTTGCACTCTCTTCAGTCATGCAATGAAGAGACAATTGCATAGCCTCCTACAGCCAAGCAACTCCCAAAATTCACACATGTGAAATTGCGAGCTCATACAGGTGGACATGGACACACTGGTGAGCAACACATGAGAAATTTGAAAAATGTTCAACTTTTGTCGCTGCTGCTATTGCAATATATCACATATATTGTGTTCAGGCTGAGTGGCAGAAAACTCTCACCTTTCACTGATGATCATTACTCTCAACCCGACACAAGCTGCTGTGAATTTGTTGACTGGAGAGAGAATTTTAGGTCAAAATTACTCACTTGATTAATAGCAATAAATATGCATAAAACTTTTCAGAATATTCACATCTTGATTTCTAACCAAAGCGTTTTGAAATCTGAACTTTGAAAAAAAATGGCAGTTACTAGATCTGCCACAACTTGAAGACTAAATAACTACAGAAGTAAAAACTCACTTTATGCTTCATCAAAATGTGCCACTGGAGAAACTGCTACCTGAGGGTGACATTTAGCATCAAATGTAGGCCAGTAAAAGGACAGAAACTCTGGGCATCAGCAGGTTTCCTGTCCTGCATGTTAGATCCTCAGTAGCTCTTCCATCTGTTCCTCTGGTAATGCAATTTGCCTTTAATTTCCTAATGTTCCTCTAATCACCAGGCTGGGTGCACGAGGGCTAATAGAGGGGTCACAAGTTAAAGTCTGTCCTGAGGAATGGATTTAATGGGGAACAGAGAATGCAAACTGCATTATAAAACACAGCTGTCTTTGCCTCACAGCAAGCCTTTTCAGTGTCTGTTGCACATCTGATACGGTGAGCAACATGTTACTTAAAATTCAGTCCATGTTTTTGTTTTGCTTTGTTTTTGTATGATGGATTTGTAAAATCAAGGAATAAAAATCACATTTAAATTGAGAAAGATAATAAATTAAAGATATTTACTAAAGATGTCATAAAAATGTAAGCTGTTCAAGTATTGATTTCTGGTCATTTGAACCTTTAAAATATGTTTCATTGGAGTGAATTGAGTTGCTAATTTCAAAAGACTTTTTTTAACAGAATTTAAATTATTCTGTTAAAAAATAACATGATAGGAGCAAAAAACTAAAATCAAAAAATATGTGCAGACACTTCAAACACAGTAATTAGAATGTTTAAATAAGCAAAAATGCCATCACTGTGAGGACATTATGGTGAGGCATGACTTCAGTAAATATTTTCTGTTTGTGTGTGGCCATGAGGATTTAGTGAAACGAGAAATGTGCAACTGAGCAGATGTCGTTGCCTGACTCCTTGTTTAGGTCCCTTACTTCGGATGTTTTTTTTTCTACTTTCTCTTCTTTTAGGGCTTTAAGTTGTTGATAAAAAAAAAATCTGACACACTTAGGAATATGTAAGGGCTTGAAAGTTGAAGTTAATGGAACTTTGTAAGCAAATTATAAAATATTTTCTATGAGTTGAAACTGTAAAACTTAATGACTGAAATTTAATACTTGAAATATAATATTTAAAGAAATATAATATAGATCAATAATGCAAACACAGAGGTTTCCGATCCTTTCTTTCCGTTCACTATGATGATGATGAATTTACAGCTAATGTAAGCAACATTTTATTTCTTTGAAAATTAGAATATTATGTCAATAATAAAAAAAAACTGCTTTCAATTCATTTAAACGGACTTGATGAAATATAAGATGAAATATAAGTTCCACATAGTCGTTTTTTTTCTTCTTTGTTTTTTTTTCAAAAGGCACTTCTGACAAACAAGCCTCAGCAGAACCCATTTTGCTGAATATGACTATAAGTCTTTGACAACTGCTGCTTGGATTCACTTTGTTCTCTTTTCTGAATAGTCCAATGTTACAGAACAACCGGAGTGTGATGCATTTGGTCAGCTGAGTCTGAAAAGCTTGTTCATGCTTTTTAATAAGAGAAAGGTTGCATCCCTGACAAGAGACAGAAGAGGGTTGGGGTTTTCACAGAACATTCCTTAGAACACTGAGTAATCACCAACTTCCAGGTTTTTCTTTCCAGCTTGAATATATGATGTAATAGTTAACAGCTACCATATTTTGGTATAGGCTTAAATCCGGGCTTTTCAAAATGTGGGGCATGCCTCCAATGCCCCACATTTCCTGGCCCCTTGAAGTTTGACCTATAAGTGTGGTATATGAGGAAAAACTAAAAACGTAAGTGTAAGCATTTAGCCAACTTCCTCAAACCAATGAGTATGGAGGTAGATCTCTGGCCAAGCATAAAAAGAAACAAAGAATTAGTTATAACCAGGTTTAATTTGGGATTTTTCATGGGCTGGCCAGTGTTCCCCTGCCACAATGTTATCTGCATCATATCATTTGATGCATTGCTGAAGCAAGTAAACCCCACAACAAAATCTTTACAGAAATAATAGCAATAAGGTAATTTTTTGAGGGGGTAAAGGGAGCAGTAGTCTATCATCTACCTATACTTTGACATGCCCTTGCTTAGATGAAATCTGTAACTGTGGTCAAGCAAATTTAATTCTCAAATGATTCATTTTTTGATTTTATCTATTTATTCTTATCTGAATTTGAGATCTTTTTGTTCATATCTATGATGCTGTAGATGCAAAGTCAAAATGTTTTGCATAACTTTAATTCAGCCTTATTTACCTTGTCTGGAATAAAATGACATTATTTCTTAATTGCAAAAAACACTCTGATAGTAGCGGGTGAAAGATAACACAAGAAATGTATAAAGCCTTGAAATTTTGTAAAACAAAAAGACATTTACAATTATGCTTTATGGATGAAGTATGTGTTTATTAATTAATCAATTAATTTCATTATTGCATAATGAAGTGTTGTTTCTCACACCAAGAAAAAACAATAGTAGTTGTTTTCAGTAATCTTTTTAGTTTTATATTATGAAAAATGAAAAGTAAGCTGGCACTGGTCCTTGCTGTCTATGATATTGAAATAAATCCCGAAAATGTAAACCTGTACTGGATTCAAACATGGCATTTTCTGAAACAACTGCAGTTTTAGCAAATGCCATGGTTTGAATTACGTTGGATCATTTAACACAACCTTTATTAAAAACACAATCCAAAAAATAAACTTCAGAGAACACTAAATTGAAAAACTTTGAACTTTTGTTATGGTATTGTGTAGTAAGTTTTCTCTTTAATGTTTATTCCTTGCACATGTTTCTGGCACTGTCTTGAGATATTAGCTTCAAAAGCTGATGCAAATAGTTCTGTTTTTACTAAACTTTGCTCATTTGTTGCCATTACAGTTCTCAGGGCGAAACTGCTTGCTTGTTTAGGATTCAGCTCCAGCAACATGAGAAGAGCGAGGTCTTTGGAAACCTCAGGCTCTTCAGATTGAAGGACTCCAACCGAGTGGGAGAAGTTGCAAACAGCAGGAGTCAATTTTATGTCTAAGCAGCTCTTCTTCCTGTGGATATAATGCACTTTCAGAAATCTTTAAACTCTGCTGGTGTGATTCTCTCCACTATGAGAGATTTTTTTTACCTCTTGTTCAAAAGGAATGATCAAATGGCGAACTTCAGAAGAAACCTGTTTAGCACCTTTTGTTTAAATATGTGACATTTGCAGGGGGGAGAACTTAAAGATAAATTGTTATATTTGAAATAGTTGTCAAGTAGAAAAAGGGTTAACTGTCAATTTTGTTATTTTTTGATTTAAGAAAGAGTGATCATAACAGTTGTACATAGATGTACACATGCCTATCTTAATAGTAATTGCTTCATAAGGCATTTTTGGGTCTTTCACTAATTAGCAAACAAATTTACTAAGAGGACTGAAGTTGAATTCTTTCATTTATTTAGTTAAAGTTTGTTCAGCTTTCTAGGCTCAAAGTTTACCTCTACAGCTCAGTTACAGAGCCTGTCAATTGAGAGACTTTCACATTAAATAACTGAAGACATGGCTTGATTTTGCTGTTGAGGAGGGTTTGCCTCACCCTCCCACAGATGTCAGACCTTGGGTTGAACACAGGTCTCCCACAGCTACCAAGCTCTTTAAAAAAACATAACAAAAGTCAAAAAACTTTCTTTGAAAATCTCACAAAAACCTATTTTACTGACAACTGTGATATAAAAAAGGAGTTTAGGTTGCAGACAATTAAGGGTTAAAAAAAGTAAAATCTTCCAATTCTGCTCAGATTTAAATTGTGCCTTGGAGTAAGTGTGGGCATTCATATCTGGAGAGACTCTACGTTGTCATGTAATGCAAACATGAGCTTGTATGAATTTACCTTTCCTCCTAATAAATGAACCTTAGGCCCACTAAGATCCATGAGTAAGTATGAATACCTAATGGATGGCAGAATATTTCTAGGACTGCAGCTTTGCAAAAACAGAATAAAAGTAAAATCACATTGTTGACACATCTTTTCTTTACTTTTGTTTTTGTCTCTTAATTTAATGTCAATCTTTCCTATTTTGCCATGTGTGATGGTTTTGTGAAAAATAAATGTTGCGTGGGTTTAAACATTTCCAACCTATTTTACCATGTTTCACATAAACATAAAGTGTGTATGTGAAACATCAAGTCATGTGCATGGCTTTTGATGCAATATAAATAAGAAAATGACGCTCCCAACCATCCTCTCAATGTAATGAATATTTTCCACTTTATAAACTTTCAGTTTAAGGTTTGAAGAAGTATTTGTATTACCCAGAATAAAATGAATAGGAGCCAAACTTTTCCAAAGAAAAAATCTTAATGGGTAAACATGTCTAGTTGTTCTTGCAGACACACTGGAATTCATTACTGCTTTAATGTTACATTGTTACATGGACCATTTAAACCAGTCAATGTAAAAAAAAAAAAAAGAAAGATTTGTATTGTTTGATTTCTTTTCTCACTCAAAAACAGTCTGGTAGCTTTTCGGAGTTTCCTACCACCAACAAGGTACAAGGCTACTATCTGACAGTATAGAAAGTAGATCACTTTTTGCTTTTTTTCAGTGCTATTTCAGTCATAAAATTATGATCACCATTACTACCCTGGAGATTTAAAGAGTGACGTATCTAAGATGACAAGAAGATTTCCGAGGCATCTGTTTCCATTCACTCTCTGCGAGCCATGATGGTTCTTGTGCCAAGGTCTTTAACTTCTCTCTCTCAGGGTTTGGACCTAAGGACCCAAAACAGCCTTAGCTAAGCTTACCCACATGGCCTAGGTCACACACACAGCAGCATGCCTCAGTATAACAGATGGAACTTGCTGAGAGAGAAATGCCCTGATTGGATGCAGAACACAGACAGGCTTCAAACTAACGAAAATATTGGTAAAATTACTCTCCCTTGGGCATAGAAAAGCAACATTAATACGAAGCCTTGGCGCAAATTCTAACTGGAAGACTCTTCCTAACCCCACCTGCATCAGCAACCGGTACATCCTTCTCATCACCAACGTCCAATCAGCGCTGGTCCAAGACACATCACGTTCAATCACCGTCCAAGTTCCAGCTGATAAGGACCTCCATCCATGGCGTCTTCCGCTTTCCAGCAGAGCTCAACCCACCACCCCCCGTTCACCTCCACTCACCCGGCCATTCGGCCACATTCTTTGCCAAACCTCCACCACCAGTGCCGGGTCCCTGGGGGATGATGTTCCTACCAGCATTGGGAATACTCATCTGAGCTTATCGCAAAAAGTTATTCAGCAGCCCGTACATGAGCATGACTGACAACACTAAGACCTTCCTCTTGGCTCTGATTGGTTGTTTTTACTGATTATTCTTCCCATACTATATACTATATACTATATATAGATAGATAGATAGATAGATAGATAGATAGATAGATAGATAGATAGATAGATAGATAGATAGATAGATAGATAGATAGATAGATAGATAGATAGATAGATAGATAGATAGATAGATATAGATAGATAGATAGATAGATAGATAGATAGATAGATAGATAGATATAGATAGATAGATAGATAGATAGATAGATAGATAGATAGATAGATAGATAGATAGATAGATAGATAGATAGATAGATAGATAGATAGATAGATAGATAGATAGATAGATAGATAGATAGATAGATAGATAGATAGATAGATAGATAGATAGATAGATAGATAGATAGATAGATAGATAGATAGATAGATAGATAGATAGATAGATAGATAGATAGATAGATAGATAGATAGATAGATAGATAGATAGATAGATAGATAGATAGATAGATAGATAGATAAATATACTCAGTCTGCTTGCAGAGTAAACACACTAGAGAGAGAAGCAATACTGTGCTCAACTCTCTCCACCGTTCACCTCTTGATGGTTGTCCAGAATGGAATCAAAGGGAATGCTTATTTTCTCAGCCAAAGGAAGCAGCATATTTGCTGTTTTGGAAAGAGTGGATTTATCTCCTAGCCTCTGAAGCGCTGTGTTCTTCTCCCAGGATACAGTGGAGGAACTCGCTGCCTAGACATGGTGACAGTGCTTACTTGTACTGCATTCTAGTGGATTCCATTAAAAATAAATGCTCTGTTTTTCATGGTAAAGCATAAGACCACCTATATAATCAACATGACACATATGTTAGATAATATGAAGTGTATTTGCAGAACATGTCTGTCAGTTGCATTTAAAATACTAAACTGATATGTGTGGTGCCCCGACATTATATCTGAGGTGAGGTGCTGTGTGCGTGAGTTTGGGAAAAGTTGGGTGGCTGAATTCAGACTCTAGACTATTTCTCTAGAATGTCAATTGTAAAAGGGTAAGGAATTGGACAGGGAAATCATGTCCCTCATACTTGAATTATTAAAGTAATAATTAAACCAAGCAGAAAAAAACATTGACATACATTTGGAATACAGTCAACAGTACTTCCACCCTTCCTCCTTGTCACATCCTTTCCACAGAAAACTCTAAACATCAAGTAATATTAATGAGCTGTGGGACAATTCAGTGGTTCATCCACCCAAGCTGCTGGCACTGAAGAAGAGATGTGATACTACCTGATGGATCTGGGACAAGGGAACAAAGTGAGAGATGATTCCATCATAAATACTGCTTTAATGTTACACTTTCTGTTTCAATTCTCATGTAATTTATTTGATATTTTTTTTAAAGTTTAAATGGCACAATATCAGATTATTGAACCACACCAGTCACAATGCGATGAGATCTCTTTTTGTTTTTCTTATTAAAGGTAGCCTGGCTACTGCTCCTGTGCAACTCCACTCAGAAAAAAAAAATCTTGTTTCCAGCAAAGTTTGGGCAGGAGGTTCAAATAAAGAGCAGAATGCATGAAGTGATGGGAGAATCCAGTGAGGAGTGAATCAGGGAGAGGTATATTGATGAACTGACATTTAGGAAAATAAACATAAATTAAATTGATTCAAAATGTCATTAATTGAATAATTTAATTAAAATAAAGCAATTCATACTAATATGTTCTCCACAGTGACAGGTATGCTCACAAATACATACCCACAGATCTGTGCTGCAGTAAATTCTTGACTTAAAATAAACTTGTCAAGAAACTGAGAGGAGGATTTTCTCTCTGTGTTTACAGGCCACATTTTCAAACTTGTATTTATCTTTACCTATGACTCATTTTCAAATGAAAAAAATAAAGCTATCTTTCACAGTTTACTTTGGAAACTATTTCAAAACACAATTGTTTTTTTTACCAAAAGGTGTAGAATTAGATTTCCTCACAATCAAACTAGTAAAAGTCTTAGCAAAAGCCGGAATTGCACTGGATTTCATAGAAAAGATCTGATTGAAATAAATAATTTTAAACAGACACATCAATCATAAAAATCATTATTAACTTGATCTTTAAAAGCTGGTGCATAATAGATTCCACACTGATGATTGCTCATTTGTATTCTTCAGCAAGTTTGAAAATGTGCTTTTACCTCAATTTTAGAGTCAGTCTTCAAATAAAGCCAGGTGTCACTCATCACCAGAAACTCAAGTTTCCATGGTAACAGTGGTGCAGTAAATGATTACTCCCTCCATCTTTTACAACACTGAAGTATATTTTTGATTGACCTAGTATGGGAGACTTAATATTCTTTCATTACTATTCATTATTTTGTTGAGTTAAAGAAAAATACATTTTAAAAATGACAAAAAGAAGCACCAAGACAAATTACTAATGTCATAGCTATCTATGGATAGCTCCAGGATCTGTATGGAGTGTGCTCACAATAGCAGAAAAATAATGAATATGCTCAAATATAAACCCAGGAAATCAAGATTATGTGCAAGAGTGCTGCTCTTCCAGAAGAACAGAACTGTTTTCAGCCAAGCTCTTGAGAAATGAATACCTGTCAATCGAAACACATCGGCAGTTCCCGTTAGAATCTTTTTATAGTTCCTCTTTCAGGTTAAAATTTTGCATGCCTCTCATGTCTTATCAATGATTTGGAATGCCCTAATTCACTTGTTTACTCCTTCATTTTAGATCAGACATAATTTGAGTGAGAGGAGACTGTAAGAGAGCGAATCAAGTATGGTGAGCCATGTGGAGTAAGTTATTCAAGGAGATAGACTAAGTGAGTCTACCGCTTTCAAGTGAATATATGTACTTCTTTGTAAATTAGAAAAATAATGCTATTTTCTCAAGGCTCACACATCTACCTCAGCTCTTCTTTCTTCTTCCCTTTTTCCTCTCCCACAGCCCTTTCCCTTTTCTATATGTGCTGACATAGAATCTCTCTCAGCTTTAACTTCTGTGTGCAGATGGAATGTAGAGTTTGTCTTTTATTTTACGGTGTGATTTTTATTTATTTATTTTTTGTTCAATGAGATTTGGAGAAGGTGACTTTTATCCCCGGGGAAGAAGAAGAGGATGCTATTGTAGGCTCACAGAGTACAGCATTTGTTTGACTCAAAATGAAAATATGTGTGAGAAGGGGGTGAGGGAGTACATACTAAAAAAAGTTAGTATATACAGAACCATTTGCTTAGTGAATGTTATATTTGTATTTGTCTTGGAATAGCTGGACAAAAGCAGTCTAAGAATGTCATAAATGACAAAGATACATTATATAACAGAAGTAATGGACCTATACAATTACATGCAGTAATTTATGGCTTTCTCTCTTTACTTAATTTCCCCCTTCTGTGCCTGAAATGACTCAGTCATATCCTTAGAGGAAGGGAAATATGCTTTTCCTAAACACAAGGAATAGAGAATGACCATCCCTAAATTGAACAGTCGCAGAAAGTCTTTGTGGGTGAACTGTTCAGTCTGACTGTAGCAGGGCAATCACTGTGAGGTCTGCACATCAAGGTGAGCAAGCCCAGAGCCAAATTCACTTTTCCTTTTTGCAGTGCTTATCAAAACACTCACATTCAGCATATCTGACAGAAACACTACATCCATTTCAAATGAGTCCAGTGGGGACACCTTCCTGATATGTTGCCTCTGAATTTGCCCTTAGGGTCAGAGCCAGATGGGACATAGGGATGCTTTAAAATTGTGATTAGCCCCTAAGGTCAAAGAGAGGATGATCAGCTGGACACCTTGAGGTTCAACTCAATATACTGCTCCCAAGTGAGTGTCCTGTTCTCCTTCACTTACCCTCCACACTGTGCACAAGCACATAAGAAGCTCACAAAGGTGTTAGTCAGAGAGATTGTACACATCAGTCTTACAAATTCTCCTTTAGTTAAAAAGAGGTTCTTGTCTGAATTTGAGCTCTTAAAGTGATGATTTATGTAGATATTTTCTACTGAATAGCAGGGTGAATGCTCTATGAGTAATAGCATGGGGACCTAGAAAACTGGCATTCTATGGATATCTCTAAAAGCGCTCAGTAATTAGAACAATCATATTGTAATTCATTCCACTGGGAAATGCCAGCTTGTTACCAAACTTGTGACTCAGGCAACATTCACACCATGTAATTTCTGGTTTTGATAAGCATTCTTACTCTAATATGCTTAGATATACTTATTTATAAGCAAGCTACGCAGTAGTTGTGCAAGACTAATTTTTTCTCTAAATAGTCATTCGATTATGAGATGTACAGTAGTTATACTACAGTAATGCAGCTTTCAAGAAAAATAAAGAAAACAAAAAACAACAAACATCTTGGCTCAATTTTAGTTATTTGTCCCTCAGGAACATGTTGTTTGAGTGGATGGAGTAAGGTTGAAATAAGGATACACAATCAGATTGCAGCTTCAATCAAACACTCCCTTTTAAATGACTCAGACATGGTTAAAGGCTGTTATGCAGTGTGTCATCAAGGAGCTTCCAAATGACTGGACTGAATTTATTTCCCATTGAAATTAATAGGGATTAATGAAAGCTAATTGTGCTGAGATTATTACAAGAATATATTGGTTTGTTTTTAATTCCTTTAAAAGGACAGGCTGTGCTAATAATTAGCATCCTTGCTTCACTAATTCAAGCTGATCTTGTCAGGTTAGATTAGCCTTTTTTTTTTTACATGTTAACAAGCTGGAACACTGCTCCAAGTCAAATGTGTGAAATGCTGCTATTCAGATAAATTGAAGGGAACAAAGTAAAAAATGCTATTGTTTTCCACTTTACAAAATATCTGAGTTTCACTAACAATTTTATATTAAACTGCAAACCAGCATGTTAACAAACGGACCTTATAGGTAACTGTCACAATGATCTACAATTCTTAGAAGGGGAATATACTATTTCTGTGTAAATTTTAACTTTTCCTTTTTGTGTGCGTGTGTGTGTGTGTAGAATGAGAATTGGTGGTGTGAGGCGGTTCAAGTCAAACTAACAAATGACAAAACTGGCAGAGCCAATCATGGATCAGGCCCCCTGATAGGACGCAGCGCAGGCTTGTCCTCCAGCAAGAGCCTTGTGATACATCTCTCCGGCTGTTTTCTGTTAACTCGGCTCTTTCAAGGCTATTCATTCTACCATGCAGCCTGATGTCGCAGCAAACTCTTCCAAGTCAGCCACCCACCCCGCCCCATCCTCTCACTTATGCCTACTATGAGTCTACTGTGTACTGCAGGTACATCTTTTTATTTATTTATTTTCTATTTTCTTTCATCTTTTCATTGTTCCTGTTTTTTTTTTGTTTTGTTTGTTTGTTTATTTTGCAAGACACGTTTGATGGAGAGCTGAGACAGTATTCTACCTCCTCTGCTTGATTGTGTCTTGACGGTTGAGCACGTCTCAGATGCTGACTGACCACTTTCCTTTTCACAGTGATTCCTTTTTTTATTGCTCATTCAACAATCTCCAGCAATGAAGATGGCACTACCATAAGATGGTGTGTAACCTGCTTCATTCGGTGGCTGTCAGGCCACTTTATCATTCGACTACTGTGGTCAAGAGTAGACTGGTGGACTCTAAAAGCTTTTGACTAGCTAGCAAGAATTCCTGTAACAGATAACAAAGACAGAGGGGTCATAGACATTGTTGTTTGTGGAGAAGAAAACTCATTCTGAGAAGCCACTATGAGGTGAGGTTGTGTTATCCATGTCAACATCATCCATCATTGACATCCCTTATTTCCCCTGCTGACCAGCGGCATTCTTATCCACTGTTGTAACTAATATGTCAATCTTAGAGATCATATCATTTTATTCTCAGTCAGTTATATAGGCCTGACATCAGAAGATTAAATTTGTCAGTCACATATAAACAACACCACTCAACCAAAGCTAAGTGTCCAAACTAAGACACACTCCTACTGCAAAACCCCCAGAGATCCATAATGTTGTTTTTTTGATTTTTAAAGTCTTACTCTGGTTTGACAACAGTATTTTTTCAAAGAACTAAATTATCTTAAGTGCTCTTATGAGATGAAGAAGTAACACTTATGTTCCATCTTTCTTTCTACTATCCCATATATTTTGTTCCATGTTTTATACACCTACATATAATTTTGGAAATTTACAGTTTATTTTAAGAAAAATGGTGTATAAAGACTTCCATAAAAGCATTTTGTTCCATATTTCTGAGATGTTAATGCAACACAAACACACTACAATGTTCAGGTAAAAGATAACCATAGCTGTATTTCTTCATAAAGAACATTTGAGGTCACCCTAACAGAACCACATTATTGCTCAATAATCCAACAAAACTTTCACATACCTTTTTTCTAAAAAGATGTACACGAGCATACTTCTTTGTATTAAAAGGCCTGCAATATGTTAGTTTTTAAAATTGTATTTTTGGGCAGTTGTCTTGAAGCAAAGTGGTCCTGTATTTCAAATTTCTTCTTGTTCTCCCGGGCCATCTGTGGTACTTTGGTTTCCTCCCACAATCCAAAAATTTTCTGGGTGTACTCAGTTAGATTTCTAATATAGTTCTCTGTAGATTACTTTGAATTTGAGTTGGATCATTTACTTTTCTTGTTAGAGTAAGACAGATTATCAAGTGATGCTGAAAGCACTTGTATGAAGTTAATGTCAAGTAATGAGCTCATGGGGGACAATAAATGAAGAAATATTAATTTACAAATGTTGTGACTTGGTTTGAACTTTTCACTTACTGTGTACAAGGCAGTCACTTTCATCACTACAAAAATCTTACATTCTTTAAAAGTCAAAGATTAATACCACTTCAAAAAGTAAAAAACAGGAAGCTAGAATGATGCATAAAATTAACAAAACATATATTTTTTAGCATGAGACTCTTATTGTAGAGTTTCTGTAATTGGGAAACAATTTTCTGACAAAGGTAAAGTTTTGAAATTTTAATTTGTATTCCCTGAATGAAAACTTTTGCTCATTCAATGTTTTTTCCAGTATGAACCATAAAAAGAAAGAAAAAAAAATGTCAAGGAAGTGTGTTCACTCTAAATCTTACTTGGAGTCAGAACTGCGTTATCATTGTTGCAAACATTTGACACTTTTAGACCCCGGAAAAAAAAAAATATTATATTTTCATAGCTACATGACAGTGTTATTAAAAAATAAATGTCACATTAAAGAGATTAAGAATTAAACAAGGGGAAGTTATAAATATTCAACTTTAAAAATTGGATTTTTGTGTTCTTTGCAGTTGTTAGATTATCCTACTACATGCTGCAATTCTTTCTCTTTGAAACAAAGATTAAATGTGAATAGTCTCTACAGTCATTTAAGAGTTCCATTAAATCTACCCTTAGTAGTGCAGTCTGCAAGTGAAAAAAAATAAAAAAACTGAAAGTCCTCTGTTCTCTTCACCTACTTTTACATTCAACATGACCATAAAAGGAGCCAAAAGAATTGTCATGTCTGCTCATTTGTCCAGAAAATCTGCTCCTCATTCTGTTTCCAACAGGTCTGATTGCAAGAAAAAAAAAATAACAATGTGTTTACAGATTAAATTTTCATCATAATGAGGTGACATTAAGCTTAATACTGTCCCACCAACAAGCTTGTGAAACAAGATATCAACCTTCAGGAGGCAGACTGTAATGAGTGATATAGAAGAAACTCTTAGGCTATTTTTTGGGTGAAACTTGAAAGCTTAAATCAATTTCATAGAAAAGCTAAATTAACTTAATGAAAATGGCAAGTATGCAAATATTGTTAGGGGTTTTATTCAGTGTAGTATGAATTCTCAATTCAAGAAGTAAAATGTATTATTTTTAAATAGGAATAGATGTATAGGATTAATGTCTTTTATTGCCTTTATCACTGAAATTATTTTAGATCTTTGTATCAAAGTGGGGTTTAAAACTTCAATATGATTGTTGGTCCATGTAGATTGCAAATTTCTCATGTTTTTTGTCATAATTTTTCTATTTAAATCCCTTTAAATATTAAAATTAACACTTAATTTAGTTGCACAATAAAACATAGCCTTTCCAAAAAATTCATCTACTAAAGTTGTTTACATAATTTCAGTTTCTTATACTAGTTGTTCCAATGACATTTATCCTTTATTAATGGTACTTTATAGAAAAAATGCATGAATCATATAAGTGTAACCTTTGATTCGAATGTAACAAGAGTCTTAGGTTTGTATTTAGCCAACCCTTATTTCTAATACCCTTCTCACATTTTTACTTTCATAGCACCTAATATATGTAACAGCACAACTATGCTACTCAAGGTAGCAAAGTACAATGCAGAGTGACTGCAGCATCTTTGTGCAAGAAAGTTCTGAAAAGAAATAGCTGTGTTTCAGCATGAAAAAATAAAACTTTGAAAGAGTGAAAACTTTATTTGCAGTCTTCTTTGTCAGGAGCCTGGCATATATGAGGTAAAGCCGATCCAGAGAGAAAATCAACAGGCTGCCGTTGTCAATGAGACGTGTTATTTCTATTTCTTCCGTTGCATTTTCTGTTTCCAGCTAATCTACTCAGGGTTGCATGAGGACTCAAGCCTCTGCAGTGTGCAGAAGAGAGGAGGGAGAAACTATGCATACATTTGCAGCCCATTGTAGGGGGTTTGTTTTCTCCAATTTAAAGTAATACGGGTGTATTACTCACATGATCAGCTTAAGATTGTGAGAGAAAACTGTTGTAAAACTCAACAAAGAAGTCATGGCAAGATTTGAACAGCAAACCTATAATTGTAAAATAGCCCTAATACTTTTTTTTTCATTTTTATTAATAACTCTTTTCCATTTTATTAAATTTATTAATACATTTATGTTAATGCATAAATGTTGCATTTATGCATTAACATTCATTATTTGAAATGATTATTCTTTTAGACAACATGGGTACTATCAAGAAACACTCTACTTCAAGAAAAATACTTAACCTTGTTTCCAGTGACTGAAGTTAAATCAAACTAAAAATTGTTCTCTATTAGATCAAAAATTAGGTTTTTCCACTTTTTATATCTTTCTCCAAGTTCAAAAGTTTACAAGCAGTTCTTTTGTATTTGATAGATTTTTCTTACTCTCTGTTTCACTGGAATCCAGGCTTTGCGATGGCCATAGCAAAACATTACCTTTATTTTCCCAAAGAAAATTTGCGACTAATTAAGTTGTTATATATATATATATATATATATATATATATATATATATATATATATATATTATATATATATATATATATATATATTATATATATATATATATATATATACAGTTGCATAACCAAAGACCACTTAGAATTAAGAATATTCACAACTTTCTGCTAGAGATATGGACAGATTTTGTATTGCATTTGAATTGGTCTACTTGCATTGAATTCACCTATCAGAAGCTTACACATCAATATCATACAAAGTCATTAACAGTTAGCAAAAGTACTTCAACAGTCTGGAATATATGACTTATTTATGTCTAGTGTTGTTTCCCAAAGATCCTGCAAGTTTGTTGTTCTTGTATTCTACCGTATAGAGCACAAGTATGTGCACTGTTTTAGAAAACAGGCATAAAAAACAATTCAACATAAATTACTGGTCAATTGTCAAAACATATGATGTTTTTGTAACTGTTGTACATGACACAGGTTTTTGCTCAGGTTGTCAGTGTCAAAATCTGTCCTTCGCGTGCTCTGTTGGAAGCACATGGTTGTCTGAACAGGCAGAGTCACACGCAGACACATGCATACTTTATTCAAGCTAGAATGGCTTAAATGTCAAGTGCATTTCACTGTTTGAATTGAATAAAATGAAATAGAATATAAATTGTTCTATTAAATTTAATCAAAAACACTAAATAAATGTAGCAAAAAATGCTTGTTTCCTCTTTCACATTATAAAAGAGGAAACAACATGATTGCTTGTGCTCCATGTCTTTCATATTTCTTCGCTCTCCTATTGACTTGCTGACACTTTTTATTAGAAATGTGTACAGAGAGAAAGAGCTTACGCTTGATCAAAAATATAAAGTTGATAAAGGCTTTAATCTTGACCTTTATGCTACTTCTGATCTGTTCATTCTTATCATCATCTTGATTCACTGATCCCTGCCATGTATTTTTACTGGACGATGGCAAAGCTTCCCGCATTCAAATGACCCCCTCCTACTTTTCTTTTACCCTGCCTTATCTGGTCACCCAGGTGTATAAGATAGGGCCCTCTGTGCAGTGGTCCATGTGTAATGGTAGTCTATGTTGTGTGTTCAGTCACCCTGCTGTTTAGCAGATGCTGTGCTTTATCTCAAGCAGATTCTGGCCATTACAGATTGAGATGTGGAAAAAAAAAAAAAAAAAAAACACCAGTCCTGTGAGTAAATATATACTGGCCAGGTGGATAAAGCTGTAATTAACACCCCTTGTGCCACAATTATACGGTAACTTGTGCATGAGCTATCTGAAGTGTGTGGCAACACACCTTGTAAACAGTCAGAAGTCACTGGATATGTTGCACCAGAGCCACAGAAAAAACTTGATGCATTAATGTGAATGATCCAAAGTACTAATTACATCATTCATAAAGTGTAATGCATTCTGATGCAGATACAACCCCATTTTATCAGGGGGTTTAATTTTCAGTCTGATATGATCATACTTTTTTTGTTATTGCTTTTTACCTATGACACACTACGACATGTCTGCTTTGCATTTTAGTGGCCACGTCATATCAAGATACTTGGCTTTAAATTAATACAGTTTCAGCACCTTTTATGCATGTGATACTCTAGTTAGTATGTTTTGAAAAAAATTGAGAATAACCATCTCTAAATAGGAGATAGTAGGATTTAAATGTTGTGGCAGTCATGGTATGCTGTGTTTCTTGGTTCTAGAGATACCAGCAGCAGAAATGACAATCATGCTCCTATGTTCTAAACTAAGTTACTCCTTGCAAATATTACAAATAAATTATATCAATTTGTATCTTTTTGTGGTGTAGCCATCTTGAAAAGGAAAAAAAGAAACTTTAAAATTGGGGGATCATTTTAAATCCCCCAATTTATTTATATATCATATCGCCTGTGTATTTCTTAGATGTATGTTGTATTGAAGCATAATAATTATGGAAGCACAATAATTAATCTGAGTTAAATTTTACTTGGCAACAATATGACAGCTCAGCATGAGAGTAAAGAGTTGAAACTCAAATTTGCTTGGGAAAACTAAAAGTCATGTAATAGCTGCTTCTTGGGGGTTATAAAAAGGAGCACATTTTCCTTCCTTTTTTTTTTCTACAAGCTGGAACACACACACTGACACTAGTCCACGATCATAAACATGCATACTGCATGGGGCACATGCTCACTGTTGTCAGTAAGCACATTCTGTACCTAGATGCATAGCTATGCGTAGATAAATTCATCATGGTGAGAGATTATGCTTCTTGCTGTGCTGGGTATAACTATATGCCTCATTCCTCATTTGTACTTTATTTCCTACTAAAAATAAGCACAAAAATAAATAAGTCTCAGCTCTAAAGAGACCTGAGCTGTTGGGGATGCTCTTCGAATTTAGATCGACAGCTCAGGACATTTTCAACAGATTGGAAGTCGCATCTGCTCTAGGGTCAATTTAATTGTGAATATGGCTTGTCATTTCATTACGCTATAGTTGAGGAGCATTGCATGACACGTTGAGGACAACCTAAATGGAGTAAGTTGATATGACAAATGCAATTCATCTCGAAGGACTTATGTTAGAGGCCTGATAAAAATAAAAAAAAATCTTGCTCGAATGTGCCCTCAAGTGTTATGATTGGCAAATGGTGTGTGGGAGTGCATCTCCACATCAGCAGGATCCTGGTTATGGTCGATAGGGAGAGTGCCTCATTCCATGTGCACTTATTTAAGCATAGAATAAGTAATACCAAGTTAATGTAGTTTTCCCAGTGTCATGTTTTCTGTTCATGAGTGTTTTCTACCTGTTTGATCCCTATTGGTGTATACATAAATGATTTATAAAATGTGCACAAATCCTTATTTCTAAGAACATCCTGCCTGATGTTCAAAGTCATGTATATGAGCAATAAATATTTTATATACTCGTCCCACAAATGTGTCTATTACATCTATAGGATTTGCTGCCTCATAAGGTTGAATCAGTAAGAGACTGAAGGAAGCCACATTGTTTCTCTGACCTGACCAAGTATTTTTAATCTATAAAGTCACTAAATAGCAAGTAATAACAGGAAGAAGCATAAGATCAATGCAAACATAAAAGGTCAGTTGTGTAAAATGCAAACCTGATAAATCATGGCGCATTTGTCTAAAAACAGGCATTTAAGCCAACATTGCAAAGTCAAAAATCTAAGCTGTAATTTTTTTTTTTTTTTTTTTTTTTTTTATAACGGAACGTTCTTTACTAATGTAGCCTCTCCATTTGTTGTCTAAACTTCTCTCCCTCTGTTGAAATTTTTCCAATTGAAAAATGAGAACAGAAAGACGATAAAATAACAGCAAAAAGAGAAAGAAAAACAGCTTTTGAACACAAACCTCTTCAGCAGAGTCCCAGGATAACATATAGAGAGCAAGTTGAATGTACAATTTAAAACAAACTGCCTCAAAGCGATTATACAATGTAGATATGCAGAAATAATGTGTGTATAATCATTATTCAACAGTCCAGAGTCGTAGTATCATTGTGACACTTTATTTGGATGAAATTAATATTGTGTTTTGTGTTTTTGAAAAAAAATTTATGAATCAAATCTTCATGGTGTGGTCCCCACCTCTTTTAACTTCTTGATTTTTCACAAAAATAACAACATTTATGTACACAACAATTTTACTACAGACCTATATTTAATAGATTACAATATAATTGCAAACACAATTTGTTATTCAATTCACTGAGTAAAACATATTGTATAGAATAATTACATAGACTTAAAAAACAATTGTTTTTATTACGGAAATGCGGGTTTAATGTGTGGACAACCTATATGGTGATGGAAAACAATTAAAGATTCACAAGAATGAGAATGAACGGCAGGCATGATGATATCACAACACTAATCAGCTGTCCGCCTCAACAAAACAAAGAAAGCAGCAGCAATTTATGATAATTGCTATTTAGCACCTCCGTTAACTATAACATGTATTTTTAATATCAGTATTATTGTCTTTATAAGTGCTGCTGGTGTGCTATGGGCAACCACAACCACAAGAACCAAATTATCTATGAAGTAAATAAAAATAAAAGGAGATAAGCTCACATTGCAGAGGTAATGCGACTCTGGGGAAGCGTTTGCTTGGAATGGTACCATGACAGACATAAGGAGCAAATATTTCTAATGCCGTCTTCTCTCAGGACAATAAAGGGAAAACTGCTTTGATTTTTTTTTTATTTGTTTTTAAAAGGTTTTTTTCAGCTACAGTTGCTTTTATTTGACACTGATGAAACAGGAAAGTGGGTCATGAGTGAGGAGAAAGACGTTCAGTAAAGGTTTACGGACCGGGACTTGGGCTTGTGACGGCCATTTCGAGCACTAAAGCCTCCTCTCTGCAGTTCTACTGCCATCTGCAGAAAAACACTGCTCCAGTTAAGAAATCACAGCCAAAAGGAAGTTGTTAATGCTGTCAATCATTCTTGTTTATGTTCCGCTCAAGTTTTGGTTTGCTGTAGCTGTACTAAAGAGAAACAGCTTACTGTGACAGGAAAACTGTTTATCTGGCATCCTCTGTGGGCATGCCATCTAACCTGCACAGTGCCAGTAGGCCTTGCTGTGAGGAAGTAGCTGTATTACAGCAGTAAGCGAGGGCACGGTGGACACAAGCCTGACTAATTAATCATATATTTTATGAAGACAGAATCAAAAAAACATCTGCATATCGTTTTTGAAATGAGACAAAATGACATTTTTGTTCAGCCAATGAACGGGTAAAGTGTACTCACTTTTGTGTTACAGAAATACATTTGTGTATTTTTGTGTGTATGCTTGTCAGTGGTCTGGTATTAGGTTTGGAAACATGTGCAAAGTATAGGAATGCAGCTGTGGAGAATCACTTCCATCTCCACGACCTTATTTCCTGACCCCTAGCCTACCTTTAGAAAAGGAAGCTTTAAGTGTATAAAAGCACCCGCTCCAAGCAGCAACTCTGTTTATTCCCAGTTTTTCTCTTCCTTGCTGTGCTCCCACTGATACTGAGCCCCATGAAATCTACACAGCTTTCGAATTAAATGTGAATGAAGAGTATGTTTCCTTAGGATTTCCAGGCATGATGGGTAAAATCCCATAGCAAATATGACTCTGGAACCAGCAGTATCTCTCATGCTGTAAGCTGGGAAATAGTCCACACTTTTGCACTTTATATATCCTCTTGACGAAATCTGATCCATTGTGAAGGCTTATGAAAGATGTCAGGAGAGGTTTTCGTTTTAGCAGTCCACAAATAAATGAAAAATCGTGAAAAATATGGAGCTTGCACCAAAAATTACATGTCATTGCTTTTTTCTTCAGGAGAATATATTTTCTTTTTTAAAACATTGCATCTGAATTCTCCATATTTATGAAGATTTTAAACTGAATATTTCTCCGTAATGCATTCCACTAGCAACATACAATGCAGTTTATTTATAAAACTTTATGAAGTTCTTGGAATATGCAGGATATGCAATTGTTTATTTCATTGAAAACATGGAATTCTGTCTGAGCACTGCTGAGATAAGAACTGAGCTCATGTTAGTCAGGTCAATAATGGCTTTTCAGAATGTCCGTGTGGAAATGCTATAAAATGTCAGGAGAGGTTTTCGTTTTAGCAGTCCACAAATAAATTTTATAGCATTTAAAAGACTTTAAAAGGCATTAGACTATTGCTTTCAAGAAGAATAAAATGTAAACTGTTATGCCAATTATTCCCTCATACTCTAAAGAGTGCTTGTAGAAGCCAGAATACTTTTGTTGGAAATTATTAGATAATGTGTTGTTGCAGTCTGTCTTAATGACTGTAACAGAAGGAGACAACATGAGTTGGTAGAATGTTAAGAAAGCAAGTTATATAACTGAACCAAAAAGTTGTATCTTTGATCAATTGTAAGTCTTGTTAAAATGGAGAGATGCCTGATGCATAACTAAACTTAAGCATCAAAGGTTGTCAGGGTAAAATTCCAGCTGAACACTGAAGCAGTCTCCACATGGCAGGAGCAGACCAGGCCCAGGTGCGTCTCATACTACTGATGTCATGATCCAACCTGGAAAAGAAAACGGTAAGAAACCCCCTGCCCATCAGGTCATCACTTCTCTGTAAACAAGCTGAATTCAAACACAAACTTTACCTTTTTTAAAACATTTGAAACTGCTGTCACTCCCATGGGGTGGTTTCCTCATATCTTCATCTAGTTTATTCAAGAAAAATAAAACAAAAAACATTTTCTCAGAAACTGATGGCTTTTATTTATTTTCTCTGTTTCTGCTCTGATTTCTTGTTCCTACATTTCCTGTGATGCATCACTAATTTATTTGAGTAAATATATCCATCCACCCATCCATTATCTAACATGATTATCTCTAGTGATGAAGGGTGCTGGTGCCTACGTATCTCCAGGCACAGCCCCAAACCATTCAACCTCAGCAGCAATTCTGGTAGTACTCATATGTCTTTTCTCAAAAGACAACCTCTGGATGTGACGCTGACAACACACACTCAGCTTCTTTAGGTTGACCATGGCTAGGCCTGGTCTGAGTGGAACTTGTCCTGTTAAACAGCTGTACGACTTATCGTGGTGCAGCTCTGTTTCACGGTTGCTAGCAATCTTCAAGTGGCCAAGGCCTTCTTTTTGTAGAACAACTCTTTTTCAGATCCCCAGAGAGTTCTTTGCCATGAGGTGTATTGTCAAACTTCCAATGGCCAGCATGAGATAATGTGGGAGAGAAATTTAACACACTTGCTCCCGAGTCACAGTAGAGACATTGTAACACTAATGAGTCCCATGGCAAAGGGATTGTGAAATGGCTAATTGGAAACAATTTAGACATTTTCACTTCAGGCTGTATTAGCTTTTGGTGCCAGGAGTTTAGATATTGATGTCTTTGTGTATTTATACAGCAACTTTGCATTAGCTGCAGGCTAACTTCTTTATATTCTATAAAGGTTTCATATTTTCAGTGTTGTCTGGTGAAAAAACATTAAAATATTAATTAAAAAAAAGTAATGGGTGTACTCACTTTTGTGAGATGATGTAATTTCTTCCACAATTCACCTGGAGTGTTTGCTACCAAACGAGTAGTTATATTCCCATCTGATCAAAGTATACATTTTCAGGTAACGTCCTCTTGGCAAAAATTATTTCATTTTTTGATGGCCAGGCAACTTTCCAGGAGGAAAACTTTTCTGACTCCAAGTTGCATATTCTTTTTGAAGTACTCTGACAAATTATCACTGTATGTGATACTTTCACATTGATTCCAATGCACATTTATTCCTTATGCCTGATCTTGTTTGAAGAGATGATATGATTACATCTTTGGGAACCAGACCATCTCTAATTTGGGAACCTCAGGGTTTTCTCTTTGCTTTTGACTCCTGATTCTGTTGGCAACCTTATGTCTTGACCTTCAGCACACCTTCCTGTAGGCTTCAGGGATGAGAGTCAATTTTTTCATAACTTTGCACCTACAGCTATAGACTGGAAGAAGGTAAACTGCACATCTTGTTGACACTGACGCAGCATAAATTTTTGTGTCAAATATACTGTCCGAAAGGAGATTGATAGACAGAATAGGGCTTCATTTGCAGACAAAAGGCACTGCTCTGGTTCATTGTGGTGGGGAAAGAGCTGAGTAAAAGAGTACATTCTCGATTCAACTTTCTACTATGGTCAGGCGATAAAGGTAATGGTTTGAGAGAATGAGGTGATGGACGTAAGTGGTCGAGATGAGCTTCCTTCATTGGGAGGCTGGGCTCACCCTTACAAATAGTGAGGAACTTTGTCATTCAGGGGCAGATGACAAAGTTCTCCTGCACATTGATAGAAGTCAGTTGAAGTGGTTTGGGCAAACATAGTGCCACTTGAGCACCTCCCTTCTGATGTTCTGAATGTCCTACTGAGAAGAGAATTTTCCTTGTTGAAGAAAAGGTATAGATGGATGGATGGACATTAGAATTGCATGTTTGTTATCAACATTGTTACAATTATCACTCTTTGGTCATTAACACAAAAAAGAATATAAGAAAAGAATAAAATTAATTTTGCATTTGTAGTGACACTAAGTCCATTCTCAAAGTTAATGGGCTAACTAGGCTTAGAGGCAAAGAAACAACAAAGATTGAATGCTATGATAAACAGGATCTGACAGTAATATATGGACTATATTGTGCAAATCAGGAGTATAAGGACCACCCAAGTAGCCAGACTAATTAAAGAAAGTTAAAGAACAGAATATACAGTGTCTTGTGAAATTATTTGCTCCTCTTGGCATTTTTGTTGTGTTGCTCCTTCACAAGTTGAAATTAAAGTAGATTATTTTAGGGTTTGCATCATTGCCTTTACAGAACATCCCTGCAACTTCAAACAGTTCCTTTTTTTATTTATTGTGAATGAAATAACAAATAAGTAAAATAAAATAAAACTCTACTGCATGGCAATGTCTTCTTTTTGTTTTTGTTTTTTTGTTGTTTTTGTACCTTGTGCACAACAGAAGCTGGGAACTGGTTTCATGTAAAAGCAAAGAAAATCAAGCTCTTCCCAACACATGTTCTAAAATATTCTTCTGGACATCCAAACCACTCAAACTTTCCTCAAATGACTTATGCAAGTGCAGGAATATAACTCACATTCACAGTCAGACAACTCAGTTTACCACAAATCAATACACATAAAAAATACTCTCAACCACAAAGAAGTTGGCATTTTGCCATGCATCTGCATATCTTTCAGTATGATATTTATATTTCTGAAAACTGCACAGTATTTATAAGTATCTGAATACTTATACTTACATACATACAAGTACATGCACACACACACATATGTACATCAATAAGGACTATACTATAAGGCAAAGAAACTGCTTGGATCTTACAGTTAATTTTTAGGTGTATATCTTTGCAAGTGTTTCTTCAATTTTTCTTTTCATAGTATATAGAGATATAACCCAATCAGAGGTACTAGGAAGTTACTCCAGTCATTTATAGTCTTATTCTATAATTAGAATAGTATTTAGAAGTTCATTTATTTCATGTTGTCACTTCACTGAGCAAAACAGATTGTATAGAATAATTACACAGCCTTTCTTTCTGTCAGTTATGATTTTCCACTTACGGCTAATGAACACACAAAATGAAGGACATGAATATTACATCAAACCAATAAAATACTTTTTTATTACATAAATGTGCTCTTAATGAAAAGGTCTGTTTTGATAACATGCTTTTCACGTTACACATAAAAACTGTTTATATATGTCATTTAATGACTGATTAATTATTTTATTACCAAAGTTTACTTTTAATCTGTCAAGAGTCTCATTTCAAGAGATATTTGAAACCATTAAATGACTGTAGGTTTTTACTGGTGCTTCAAAAATATTGAAAACTTTATTTCATTCATTAATAACAGTTGCATAGCAGACATATAAAGTGCAAGTCATGTTCAAAATTAACAGATTTTGATGTTAATTTGTGCTTTACTGTTAAATCAAATACTAATCACACCACTTTGTATAATAAATGTATGCATGGGTTTATTTTTAAATGTAATTAGGGAAATAAACTTTTCAGTGACACCAACTGTTACGACCCATCTAGGGTTGCCCAGGTCATAACAGGAAGGATCCATCCTCTTCAGATGTCAAGCAGCCCACACACATAAAGTTGAATATTTTATAATGTTATTTATTTTAAAAAGGAAACTATCTGAATATTAACCAACTTACCTAATTGAAAATAAAGAAACCAGATGACAAAAACTTACCTCAACTAAAAAAAAAAACTAGAGAAAATTAATGAAACATAAGCAGCAGCTCAGTCCTACAAACTCCAGAACTTTACAAAGTTTAACAGACCAAAGGTTGAGATGAGCTGAGGATGGATGACAGGAAGTGCACGTCTTCAACTTTTATTTGTCACCTCCGGGAGGCCACCAATTGGACGACTCTGTCCTTTTCCGGGAACCAATCAGAGACAGGCACCTGCACATTCATATTTACATAATTAAGTTAACGACCCCAGTCGTAACGCC
This sequence comes from Poeciliopsis prolifica, assembly GCF_027474105.1. Classification (NCBI taxonomy): domain Eukaryota; kingdom Metazoa; phylum Chordata; class Actinopteri; order Cyprinodontiformes; family Poeciliidae; genus Poeciliopsis; species Poeciliopsis prolifica. Next base: position 13,461,581 of record NW_026562376.1, on the reverse strand, counting down.
AAAATTTTTCAGATCTACCTGTGCTATTGAGCCCATTACATGTGTTACTGAATCAATTCATAGACAACATATTCCAAGTCAACTTAGTACAACCTGCTGACAAAGTTTTTTAGGACCTTAAATTTAGAATTTGATGCCCTTCTCATTTTATCTTTGTGACAGACTTCTTAAACATGGAGATACATGTTCAATGCACGGATCTCAAAAAGTGGAGCTAAACATATCTGAGTTTGGAGTATGATAGCAGTGAAGCAGATGATGTGAGTTGATGGGCTTATCTAAAGCCCACAGTGACCCCTGCTGGACTGGTCAAACTGTTAGACTAAATTAACTTTGTTTTTTGCACAAAATGAGAGAAAGCAGGGAGAATGATTCAAAAGTTTGTACATTAAAACCACTTTACTTAAGAAAGACCTCAGCAAGGATAAATTAGAATCATTAGAATCTAGTAAACTGTTTAATTTGTACTATTGATTATGGATATGTAATCAACACATTCACTTCTCACATTTGATGGCTTTTTTGAATTTGAATGAGTGAAGGATATTTAGAAGTCTTAGAAAAGGTGTATTGATATATAGTAATACATTATAGTATGATTTATTTTTCCCAAGGATATTATGTTAAGATTGTTCATGATGCTGCTCCTGTTGATAGAAAGTTGAAAATAAATGAATAAAAAGCTAAAGGTTGCAAATTTAAACAGAAGAAACAAATACTATACTATATCAATAGTCATTGTAATTATCAGTTGTGATTAATTTGTATCATGATGCATGTTATATATTACTTACCTAAAATACATTCAAATAAGAAAATCACAAAATTAACAAATCAAAATAGCCTTTGAGGAATGGAAATATTGCAACATTTAGTCTCTTTGCAAATTTGTTTTTTGAAAAGAACACTATAATCATAAAATTATAATTATGATGGGAAAAACACATTTATTAAACTGATTAATACATTGGTCTTACACGTGTGAAAAGCATCAGCATGTCTTATTACTGCAATACTTCATTTCTCAAGTGACTGCAAGGTCTCTACATGTTGACAGCCCTGAGTAACTTCATCAGATGTGACCAAACTTATTGCCAAATTTGTAATTTTGACATCTGTTGGGGTACAAATGGATGTTTTTACCCCAAAAAGATTAGATGTTTTCTCCATAAATATAATTCTAAAATGTTTATTTACATGGAATTCAGAATAAATGTCAACAAAGACATGTAAACAATCTTAGCCAAAATAATAATAATAACAATAATTTTGACTAACTCTGCCACATATTTCATCTTCAAATCTTGAACTGGCACAGTAATCTTCTGTTCTTTTCATACATTTTCTATTAAACTTCTATAATGTACATTTAATTGCAATTGAGATAAATGCTGACATGACAAATACAAATTTTCTCTGCTCTATGTCGAGATTTCTTATTGTTATGAGTTGTTGGTATATAAATAAACTTAACTGAATTGCTTACTTTTTATGTTGCACATTGACCATGTTTACATATATTTTGCATCTCTTTCGAACAATGTTTGTTGGGTCAGGCAGACAATAAATAAACTTTACTGTCTCACCTCTCTGTGACTACAGTAACCTAAGCAGATAACATTTATGTTGCATTGTGCATGCAATGTTGCTGGTAAGATAAATGCATTCCCTGGGACAATCACCCAGTTTCTAACACAAAGTTGTTGCCCATTTGTACATTGAACTGAAATTGTAAAGAACATACACTAACAGAACATCTTGTGCTGTTGATTAAACATGAAGAAGAATTGTCAAGTAAGCAATGTAGTTAACAATTAGATTACGCAGCTTATTATTGTAGTAATATACAGCTACATATACAGATCAGTTTAAGGGGAGGGATATGACTACCAATTTGGAAGCAAACATTTGCACTTTTTACATCAGGTTAAATGAACCCTAATATAGCAACAGAAAATATCTAAAATTCTCATTATCCACACTCACAAATTATGTGCTTTGTGTAAATTAATTACATTATTTTCTCTGCACGGTCTCTTCAAATGTTGCTTGGCTTGTAGATGCTAATATTCTCTTTAACCAGAATTTAGAGTAGCCTCCTAAAAATCAAAGAGTTGCAGAACTCTTGAAGATTTAAAGTTATTCTTTAATTTCAGAGCTTCAAAGTTCTGCAAAAAACGTTTTAGATTTTTTATTTTTTTTTTACATCAACATAGCAAAAAAGAAAAAAAGCAGAATAGCTGATGACAGCAAATGCAAAAAAAAATCTAAATGTATTCTCATAACACCTGCCATCTGTTCAGTTTTGTCGGCTGTCCCCATCAACCACCCTAAAAATCTGCCAGTCAGTAGCAGAAAAATCTAAAGTGCAGTCGGTTGTCTTTAAACAGCAAGACCTTTGCTGCACAGGTAGCTTGTTTTCTGCAAAAATGTCTGTACTGATGAACCCTCAGAGGCTGAATGTCATTTAGAAAACACCATCTACTTATCTTGTGCATTTGAGTGGCACTTCAATTATGTCTTTGCCTGGGTAAGGTCTGTGCACCATTATTCAGCATGATCTAAATTTAAATCTACAGGACCTCCAACATGTGACACTTCTGCCTTGAAAGAGGTCAGACATGCTGGCATGAATTACTTTCATTAATTCTGACACGTAGCTTTTCTGAGTAAGAAATCATCCCATAAAGCTAGTTATCGTCGCACTTGCTGAAAAGCTGGGCATCAGCTATATCAACTTTCATTCACAATCTCACTTTTAAAGATGACAAAATTATTTCAAACATAAATAGTCCTTGACAAGAGCCAACCAAGCTAACATATTTATGCTGTCTTCTACTGTAAAGTATATGACTTATCATTGCACAGATTTCAAAACTCTCACTTAAGGGCTATATGTTATTTTGGTGTGATTGAACATTTGAGTTATTCTTCTTGTCACCGAGGACTGTGCAATTTGTCCTGTCTTTGGTTGTCTTACCCCTCTTGTAGAGGGAAAAACACATTAATTCTCACCAGGAACTGATGGATTGTGCTCACCTTCAAGTTGCTGTCATTATTTATCTTTTTGTCCTGCGCACTACATTTTCATCAAACCACTCTCTCCTATAATTTGCCTCTATGTATCCCTCAATCAAAAGAGCATGGTGTAATGAGACACTTACAATGAGGACAGATGTAATTCACACTATTGGACTGTATTTATTGGACAGTCTTCGCCCCCCCACACCCTTTCCAAAACATCCGTAATGCGAGCAATCTGATGTTCACTCATACATCTTTATAAAAAAAAAAGAGACATCACTGAAGCTTTTAATATCTTTTTACATCCTATCAGATTGCACCAGCTGTCCAATAACACACAGGAGCCTATGAGGTGCATTGTAATCAAGTTAGCAGTCCTTTGGTTCAGGCAAGGTAAAGATATTGTGCATATTTTAGTAAGAAGGAGATGCATTCCTTTCATTCATGGAATCTATCTCTTTGTTTTAATAAAATGTTTAGTACAGTACAATTTAAATGAAAATGAAAAATACTGAAGTACTTATTTTTGGAAAATCTACTTCAGAAAATGACACACTGAGTTCCTTTACATCAAGAATAAAATCCCTTTGTTCAGAGTTGCCTTTGAGTAATAACGTAAATATAATAAGTCTTTAGTCCAATATTTTATTATGATTTCTGATGATTCAGATGAAATTTGAAAAACATAACGGTTGCTTGTTTATTCTTTCATATTTTCATCATGTAAAATACCTTGAATTGCCTTGTTGTTGAAATTTGCTATTCAAATAAGATGGCCTTCCCTCAAAGTGTACCGCATTCATTAAACAGCATTAGTTTAATATGCTTTGTTTAATAGAACTCCTGTGTTTTCTTCTTTATTATTTCTGAAAAGGTTGTCACAGACTAGCTGGAGAGGTTAGCAGAGGTTGTGGTAGTCTGTTGCTAACACTGTTTCAGCCCCAGTCCACTCACTCCTCACAACTGTAACAGGCAACAACTCACTCCTGACACATCAGAGAGCCTTTCCCCACACAGGGTCTCAGTTCTGTCACATGTACTTATCTTTTTAACATGCAGACATAATCAAGCCTGCAGCTTACTGCACTCATTGTGTCATAACTTTGCTAGCCTGATTTGGCAAGTAAAACAGTTCATTATATAATGAAACGGCCAAACCTGATAAGAAAAAAACTTGTAAGTATTTTATTTACTGTAGTTGACGACAGGCAAATGCAGATGTTGAAAAAGTCTGAAAAGGACTAGATGTGCTACAACTTGTAGCCTGCCATTTACAGTGACTTGGAAAACTGATCACACTTTAAATGTCATCTCACAATCGCAAAGTTAAAGATGATTTTAAATATTTCACTCTCTCTCTCTCTTTTTTTTTAAATTAATTAATTTATTTATTTATTTATTACAAAGACATTCATTAAACTCTTTCCAGTTTCCTGTCAACGTTGACCAGTTCCATCTTGTTGCAGCTGAAGACAAGGATTTCCCCCATTGGGGGTGATGTGTACCGGAATAAGCGTAATCCTGGTGTTTTTCATGAAAGGACAAATATTTTGGTTTCAACTGACCAGAGCACATCTTTCACAATGTGATTTTTGTGTCCTCTACAAGGCTTGTGGGTAACATCAAATGGAAGAAAAGTATTAGGGCAATAACAATAAAGCCTTCAAACCTCATTAGGTTGAAAAGTATGAAAGCCCTCTCTCTTCTCTCAGTGAAACATAAAACATAATGCTATTTTATAAATATCAATAGAAAAAGCAACAAAAAAAAAGCCTGATTTTCCATAGGTTTTCTTGGTGAACCACTACCATAAATACCATACATCAGTTCATTTATTTTGATCCTACCCCCACAAGCCTCTGCAAAGAAGATTATTGTGCCTGTCTGCTCTTGATGAAATACAAGGATAAAATGAATTAAGGCTTCAAGTATTTCTTCTGAATGCTTATGAGTAAGACTGGTATATTACCATGTTTATATGACAGCCATCCTCTTGTAAACTCTCCTAAGCGGAACCAGAGACAGCCAGCCTATAAAACATGTTGACCATCCCAGATCCAACTATTTATGAGAATAAAAACAACAGGCCTTAAATCAGACCTCAAGGGGGCTCGAGGATGATAGAAACAATTTTGTTCCCAACCTTTCACAAGTGGACATATTTGCAATGGTTTAATGCATTCAATATGTGATGTGTTACTTGGGTTGCAAAGAATTTGCTAGAGTGGATTTTTACACATTATTTTAAATGTATGATGTTTCATAAATCATATCTTAACAGCTAGCTCCCAGTTTGAGAGTCTGTGCTAAAGCTGTGTGATTGCAAATTCACATAAATCAAATTGGTGAGCACTGAAGTATCTTTTGCTTTGCCAGTGTACTTACTTGGCACATTAATTATCCACAGTCCTCCTCTCTGATCATCAGACTAACTTTTTTTTTTAAAAGAGATTGAATAATACAATCCTGTCTGAAAGTAGCTTTTGCCCTGAAGGTGCAAAACAGTCAACATGAGAGTCTTCTTGTTGTGTTTGTTTTCTTGGTGGAGTACAATCAGAGGTGTGAGAAAAACTGAGCAAAAACTGGTTAGAGTGACAGGTGAATGAACCAGATCCTTAAAGGGATAGATCTGATATTTTGAAATGGGTAATTGAGATAGCATATGAGCAGTTCATATCTTCATTGCAGTTGCAACTGTCATACCATCTTCATGTTGATGAAACAGAGATTAGTTTTTCCACCCATCAGCTTGTCAGCGGAGCCAAGAGCAAGGGGGATCTCTGCCATGTTAAAACACCCCCAATCATTCGAACTGGACGTTAGCTCCAAAACAAATCTTTGTTTCATCAGACTACAGGTGCTCTGAGGAAAGTCCACAGCAGATAAGATATTTACTGCTCGTAACAATGATGAAATGCAGCACATCAGGTGAAAATAGTGACTTTTTGCATTAATGTTTCCTGTGTATGGACTAAAAAATTTCTTTATATGATATAGACATTTATCTGATGAGTAATACAATAACCATTTAAATCTTTGTGTTGATAGGACACCCCAAGAAGGAACATAGTCATTAAAACAGCCAAGAAACAGGAAAAAGGACAAATTCCAACAAATTAACAAAACAAAGAAACTCACTGGCTAATGGCTTTTTTTTTTTTTGTAAAACCCACTGTTGTAAGTGATGAACGACTGACGAGTAACAAAATAGAATGCTGTTTTATAGTTTCGATGAAAGGAAGTTATAATAGTAAAACACTGCACCATTTCTAGGTTCCACTTATGATCTAATTGAACTGGCCTTTAGGCTGCATACAATTTTTATTTATATGTATTGATCCATATTTGGAATAATGTTTATTTCCCTTTTATTAAAATGTTAACCTAGCATGTCAAACAGGCAAGGTGGGTCAGGCATGCTGTCACTCCTGGAGCACTTCCTCTTTTTGCATTCTTTGTAGAGAATGAAAATAAGGTAAGGCTAGTTAAACAGATCAATCAGTGACTGATTTATTCACTGCAGAAATGATGAGAGAAAACAATGTTTGGGTTGTTTGACAGAAGACTGCATTTAACTTCTTTCGATCAGGTCAAGCTCAAGGTGGTTTTGAATGCATCAGTAAACCAACTGATCTTCTTCCTGTTTGTTAGGTAGACAAATCACTCTCCTGGACCCCACCAACAACAGTGGCGTCATCTATGAATGTTTGCAGTTCAATACATGGGTCTGCGGAGGCACAGTCACTTGTGTACAGAGAAAAAGGCTATGTAAAGAATGCACCCCTGGGATGTGCTGCTGCTGATGAGCTGGGAGAGCTTACTGTGAAGGATGTTTGGGTTAATGTTGGTGAAGGCCAAGCTGACATCAACAAACAGAATCCCGAGATACAGTTGTGGGTGATCAAGGTGATCATAGTATTGTATAGTGAAAATATTGCTACATGGAAATTGAGGTACCTTCCAACGACTAAATTGGAACCAAGTTGAAGATTCTCCGTGTTCATTAGGAACTCCAGTTTTATCAATGTAGATTTTTATTTCCCCACTTTTCTGAAATAACCTGTTTAACGCTTGTGAACAAAGAAAGTCCAATAAATGTATATTATTTTATTTGAATGTACAATACAAAGCTACAGAAAAAACCCCACATCCGATCAATAATGTGCATATCTATAAATGTCCTTTTCTGTAGTATCCACTTCTTTTTTATTTATTTATTTTGTTTTCATTTTTAAACTGATCATGGCTTGCCTTGAACGAAGAAACATTTCTGGCCACTCTTTTTCTTGTCACAGAACATCACCATTTGGTGTCAAGATTTACACTGACATTTTTTTTAAATGTCATATGTTGCCTATGTCCTTGTTATATCTAATTATTCTACTCACATCAGGGTTTTTTTTCTGTGTGAGCCATGGTTGGATTATCTACTTAGGAGAGTCTGAATGTGACTGATTGGACACACCACTTGTTTTTCTTAGCTCAGTCATGTTTAAATCAAACTTTAAAATACCTGAATGAATGCTTGATTTGAAATGATTGTACAAAATAATTTAGATGCAAGTCGACATGGTTGTTTTAACAGTACACATATTTTACTGTCAAATACATCTAAATATGTCCTTCCACAGTGTATATTTGCTTTTAGAGAACTTTCCGGGACTCCCTAATTATTCATTCTTTTTATAATATGGTAAAATGCAATTGCCTGGAGGCAGAGCTTGTTCAAGCAGATGTTATGGAGGTAAGCTTTTTTTGTTAAAACTTTACTTAAGTTTTAATTAAAACAAGCAGAATAAAACTGCATGGATAACTCATTTGGCCAATGTGTAATTAATTTGCTTTCATGTCCAGACCATCTGGTCCCTGTATAATACCAGATTCTCTTAAAAAGTTATTGTTTCTACATGAAATTGTGTCATTTTAATGAGTAGATTTCATGAAATGTTTTGTCTGAAATATGTTTGCACTTTGCATCAAAACTGACTCTGTCAGAAATCAATACTTAGCCATTTCACTTGTTAAAAAGTGAAATGGATACAAGAAAATCCAGGACGTATTATGTCCTGGAAGTTATCTGAATCCCAGAACAGCATGAATAATGAAAAAAATCTTTTAGCATGTACCCTGATGTTTAAAATCTCATGGCACAGTGGTGGAAGACCAAGCAAAGTCTAAAAAATGGAAGGAAATTCTAGAAAAAAGGGCTATTTAGCAGCTGGAACAAAGGATTTCATTTATGTATACTACATAGTAGTATAATACTGTTACCATTTTGGTGTTTCTGTCTGTGAGAGAGCATTCGCATCTACAATGTTTAGGCAGTTCTCATGACCTCTCAAAGCAATGTTCAGTCTCATTACCACTCAACAGCCTTATTAGAGTCCAGCTTTAAACCTCTTACATGACATCAAATGCGTTCCATTAAATTGTGACATCTTGTACAAAGTTGTAGAAGCTATTAAAATGCAACTGTGAGGAGAGTGCCATACAAGTAAGAGAAAACCTATTGAATGTTTTCTCTTTTTTTTAATTATTTCTAAACCTTAATTTAGAAAACTAGAGAAGCTCATGGTGATTGTTAAAAGCTTACTATTTAAAAGATCCCTTGAGGGGAAGTCTTATAGTTAGTGGGCTTTCCGCATTATCATTAACCATAAATATCAAAGTCTCTTGATCCAATCATTTCTGGTGGGGTAGAGCTAATAGAGCTTAATTAAAATCCTCTTAACAATGGAATGTGGTGACCTCTGCAATATGCTGTTTGGATCATTACAGGCAACAATTCTCATTTATTTTTTAGATTAAGTTCCTGTGCAAATAGGATACAACTTCAATTTGTCAGAGTGCTGTCTCTAAATACATTAATTTATATACAGTGCCATGAAAAGTATTCATATTAGTTTAACATAACTTGCATTTCCTTCTCCTTTTTATGACATAAACCTCAAGGGTTTATTGCCATTTAAAACATGTTTTACAAAAAAAAAAAGAAAAACAAAAAAAGCTTAAAAGTTTGGCATTCATCTTTATTTCCCTCACTTCCCTCTTCAGATTTATTACAACACTTTTCTTTTGGTTTAATCAAATGAATGAGTAGACTCCACCTTTGGATATAACTTCCATATACAAGTGTTTTGTGAAAGCCTCAGGTATCTGTTTCAAGAAACTGGTTAATACACACCATGATGAAGAGCAAACAGATCAGGAAAAAATAGTTGGAAGTTAACAAAAGAGTTAGGTTATAAGACAATATCCTAAGCTATGTAGATCTCACACCACCCAAAAATGAAAAAAGTCTGACATAACTGCAAAATAACCAGAACCTGGACTAAACTGACACCTCAGGCAAGAAGAGCATTAATGAGAGAAGCAGCCAGGAGCTCTATGGTGCCTCAGTATAAACTGACCACTACTGTCCCGGAACTGGGCACAAAACCTTCAGATTTGGAGACTGCCTGACCCAGTCATCCAGCCATCAAGTGGGAAACTTGGCAAAGTAACTCAAACCCCAAACCTTTTTCTAAAACAAATTGTTGACTTGGTTACTATTATTTCTTTACATGCTAACATAAGGAGTATTTTGTTGTTTACATAATTTCTTGAAAAAGAATTAACGAGATCTAGTAGCCATTTTACATAGATGAGTTAAAATTCTGACACATATTTACAGAGTATTTTATCAAGTTATGCTATATGTGGGGCTGCAGAGTGGCATAGTTGGTAGCACTGTTGGCTTGCAGCAAGAAGGTCCTGGGTTAGATTACTGGCCTCCTGCAATCCTTAACGGCTGGAGGAACAACAATGAATGTATAAAAATATATTGTATTTAAAAATATAAATACATTTGATGAATGTTTTCTGTTGAGCAGAGCAACAGCACTAATTAATATAATTGAGGCTCTAATTGTGTGCATTGACAGATGTAATACGACCATGTTGCACATTTTTAGATACTTTTCATTGACACTATATTGTTGTCACAATAAATGACACACCCAATACAGCAATAATTTAATCATGTATTGTCCAAACTCCGATCCACGTTTATTTGAGGGAATAAAAATAAAAAAAAGCCATTTGTCACAATATATTTTTGCTTTTTTTTTTTTTATTAATGATGACTTTTACCAAATATCCAGATAATATCTCCTCTTTTAAATGAGCCTGTAGTTCTGACCTATCTTTATCTGACCTACATTTATATCTTTACTTGGAAAAATAATATATATGATAAAATAATTTATATTACTATTTTTACCCTGTGTTTGTAATATAAGGTACTTATTTTTCATTTAGCTTAACCAATTCTGATATATATAATTATTATTTTTTTTTTTTTTTTTTCAAATCGCTGAATTTTTGCATTTTTTCATTCAAACGCTTAGGAGAGTTTACAAAGCCAAAGAGGCAGCCGTGAGCTGAGCCTCACCTGGGATTGCACAACCTCTCGCTAACTGCACTGACACTCATTTTATGGGAGCATGTTCCTCCTGTCTGCACATCGCCAATAAAATGACTAAAAACATTTAATGTATGTGCTGATTTTCCATAATTTAGCATATGTATATGATGTACAATGCTTTTTGTCACCAATTGTGTGTGTAATGTGTTTCGTGTGCTGAGGAGCGATCAGAAACAGCAGAGAACAGATTCGAGGTGAGACAGGCAGTTCTCTTGCGTCATGGCAGGGGGCGCTCATGATCCCAGACACTGTGACTCCACAACTGCAGAGTAAAAGACAGTAATAGCGAGCTAGCCATACAGTAAAGTCAAGTGCAGTGATATATTTAGTTTTCTCCTCTTACCACAGCAAACACACATTAATAATCACAAAATAAGCCTGAAACCATACTACTGCAAAAGATTGAATGTTCTGGACTTTTTGTAGGAAATATTTCAGGGTTCTTTTAGGAACGTTGTTGTCAGTTGCTATGGGAATGAGTCTGTGTGTTGCCTGGCCAATGCAGAGAAACATGCAGTTTTGAGTTGTACTTCAACGGTTTTTTCCTTCGCTGTGGAGCCCAGCGCGAAAGCAATATCTACAAGTTTGATTGCGTTAACGCAGTTATTCTACAGCGGCAGCGCAGCTATGCATGACATGCAAAATAATAGTCTTTTTGGCCTCCAACGTTGTCCACATTTCCTTATGTAAACCATAACATGCTGGGGGTCTATATTTGTAAATATGATTATGATTAAGTTAGTGTCTCACGAGCTATGAACCTCACCGCTCGTCACTGCTTTGCTTATAGTACCATGTCATCATCAGAGAACAAAGGTAGAATGTAGCAACAAATATAACCTGCTGCTTAGTTGAAGCTTCTTTTGTTAGAAATTTCCAAACAAACGATGTTTCACGCATTTTGAAAGAGGAGGAATGCCCCTAAGCCATTTCAACCATATATCACAAGTAGTCATGACATTTAAATGTCATGTAGGATTAGGCTCTTGCATCACCACCACTCCTGAAGCATCTCCTTACACACTGCTTCATGAACGGAGAGGTGCTCTGTTCTTCGTTATACAAGAGCAAACTACAGTGATCTCAGGAGAGCAGAGAAGAATCCCACATGAGCACCAAAGGGTCCCCTTAGGCAGAGCAGCCAAAGCAGAGCTCACTACCCAACCTGCACCTCTGTTGCTCCTGCCTCCCTACCTTTTTCTGCTGGCAAATGATTTGGAGAGGGATGGATCATGTGGAGCCAAACCCCAGTCATCTGGCAGAGGATCACACAGATGGGCCAGACTGAGCCAGCTGAACCCACAGGCAGCTGGGAGTGATGATGCACAGGATGCTTCCTATCAACAGGATGTACTGTAGAGCAGAAGCTTCACAGGCTGACACACCAGACAGATACACTAAAGGGAGGGGGGATACTGCAAAGAAACCAAATGGGAGAGGTGAAAGGGAGGAGCTCCAGTATGGAGAGCACGATCACCAGGGCAAATAAGAGGGAAATGAGGGGAGAAAAGGAAGTGAAGCAGTTTTGTGGGCATACTGTGAAAGAACAGCATACAGTAAGCGCAAGGATTTCGAGTTTAGTGTTGATTTACCAAACTGAAATAGAAGTTTATACATGTCTGTAATGTGATGGAGGGTATTTGTCAGGAAATCAGTTGGACACGTTTTTTATTTTTATTTTTGTGATACACAGTCGGTGGAGATAGCTTCATGGCAAAAAGCAATGAAACAATAAATCGCATAAAAAATTTAAACAAACTTAATTATTTCCATTTACATAATTTATTGTTTTTCTCTTTTCACTTTCAAATGACAAAAGTCTTCAGTCTTGTGCATTGTTCTGCACTAGCCACTTTGAAGGAAAATTTTGTTTGCAGAATCTTAATTGACCTTATTTTGGTTTCTGTTTGAGTCATTTTGGATATTTAAAAGGTATTCTTTTTTCATTGTTAAATGTTCATTAAAACTGAAAGTGTATTGATCTTTGAGTGCTCTGTCATTATTATGCCATTACCATTATATTACTTAAAAATGGTCTCAAAACAACAATTTTATTTTTTATCACAATAAGTTCTGGGACAATTTGTCATTCAGCAAAAATTGTTATTGTGACATGCAAAATGTTGATAGATGATTCCTATTCACTCTTTGTAAGGAATACGAACTTAATTGTCACATTTTGGTGATAGTTGTTGGACCTAAATGCAGAGAGACAGAGGTTGCAAGTCAATTTTAATGAAGAAATTATATATATATATATATAAACATTTTCAAAAACCACAGGGACCCAGGGGAGAACAGAAATTAATCCACAACAAAAAAGCCAACACATAGATTCAAGGAGTAACAGAGGGAACCAGAGAGGAGTGAAATGTATTTTTAGAATAAATTGCCAAATTGTCTGTGAAAAGACAGTCAGCAATTTCAAGAAACTCCTACTACAATTCCAAGAGTTTTAAAATTGATTACTGTGCAAGGAATGCAAGAGTAAACAAATGTAAGTGAAAACAGATTTATTAAGTTTACATTTACATTACATCAATTGTCTTTTGAAAGTCTCGTGGCTCACTTTCTATGAAAACCAAACTTTCTGACTGAATTAAAAATAATCTTAAGCTTAAGAAGTAGGCAATCTGAAGCTATTGACTAACGTGTAGATTGATCAAATCTGGACCAGAAAGTGATTAAAATAGATTTTGAAGGTATAAAATATGTTTTAAAACAGGTTTGATTTAAAAAGTTTGGATCCACATTTCTCTCTATAATACAGGCATATTAAAAAGAAGGTCCCAACTCGGGTAGTTTTCATGCAAAAACCCTCACTGACCAATGCTGCACAGAGTAACAGACTGTCAGCTGCAGTGCCCAATGTGTGTCCTCCCACACAGGGCATGCAATTATCTGGCCTCAACTGCATGTTTCTGACAACACATTACAGAAACTAAGTGTATCTTTCTGAAAGCCAATGGATCTGCTGTACTTTCTAGCAAAAAACGATAAATGTAGCTGTTGATACATCTGACGTGGTTGGGATTGGAGGTTTGGCTAGAGATGGGTCAATAATCTTTTTCAAATAATCATACAATTTTTTTTTTAAATACTGCTGAGAGTTTTTAAAACTTCGAAGGGCTTGACCCCTTCCCATGTTTCTGAATACTCAGGCCTGATAGCTCTTTAACGTCTATCAGTAAACATTTTCTTATTTATACCCAGAATCAACTCGAGATTAGCTCCTGGTTCTTATATCCAGGTCCTGTCCTCTGTAACGTTCTCATACAATACCTCAGATCAGTGTCTGCACTGTCTAGTTTAAAAGCAAACTCAAAACATAAGTGTCAAGTCTTTAGTTTGGATAATATATTTAATTTAGACAATGTTTTTCTTCAAATTTAGCTATTTTTACTTTTTACTTTACTTTTTTGTGGGGTTGGAAGGGTTCAGCATCTCATGTACCCACATTACTCCCTGTAAGCCCTCTTTAATGTTTATCCCTGGCCCTTCAACAAAAAGAGAAATAAGATTTCCCATTTTATTAAGCAAGCATATTGCAAAATGAATAAGTATTTGAAGTAATTTTGACCTATTCAGATTTCTATTCAAGCACAGAAAGACTCTAAAGTGAAGAGAACATGTAGTCATTTTCTAAAAGAAAACATTTTTTGAAGAGTCATGATATAAAATGATGGTACTAAGTATTTGTCCTCCTGCTTTTTTTTTCCTCTTTGTGTTTTTTTTATTTTCTATCTCTGTTTACTCAATTCCTACCAGAAACCATAGCTCATATCTGCTAGATTTCTCAAGAAAACTATTGCAGTTGTCTTATTTATATGCAAAGATGACAGCTGAAAAGCTTAGTTGTTACAAATAGCACACATTTATAGAAGAGATGGCACTTTAGGCATATTTCTTGAATATAATCAGTTGGTGATAATCATGCATTCAAGGAGTTTATTATGATTAAGTGGTTTAATTTGCTTTTTGGTGCAGCTACATTCCCCCAAGCTGCCTTGTTTACTTCTACTTGATTAGGTAATTCCCTTCATCTTCCAGAGGAATATTTGACTCCACAGAGATTGTAGCTAGGTGTGGAATATGTGTAGAGAAAAATGCCAATAAGTATATACAGTGCAATGCTTTTCTTGAAGATAGTTGTTGCTTGAGCTACGATGGATTCCTGAAATAATGAATAGATGCATGTAAATCCATCAGTAATCTTTACCTGTTACATTAGTAGAGTGCTACAGCAGCAACTGTATGAATTCTATAGCATTTGTAACGTAAACTTAATAGAAGGTCTACAGTAAACAATGCTTTTCCTACATTAGTAGTTTATATCACCAGAAAGAAATTAAAGTTTAAACTTGCATAATCCTGTGCAAGTTCTGTTTCACATTTTCATGCCTTGTGAATCATCTTATTGTTATGTCAGGCTGCAGCTTTTTATGCACCAAATTCACATTCACCACAATTTTTTTCACCACAATCATGACTCTTACTTTAGCTATTACCAAAACCATATGTATTACAGTCAGGCATCGGGTGATTATGAAATAGAGTTTAGAATTTCCAATAATTGGGGGGAAAAAAATCAAGGACTTTCTGAATATTTGTGAATATTTTTATTGCACATTCAATATGCAATAAAAATATTCAGATCTTTAGAGAGGCTCATTTAGTGAGGCTCAGTGTCATAAAACTCTCGTTACAAAACACACATCTATGGTATTTCAATCAAAGGCACTGTATTGGTTCAATAAAAGCCGTCTCAAGCCACTTTATTAGTAAAACAAGTTAATGTCACATATAATTATATGCAATTCAGTTTAAAATGTATTGCATTAAATTACTCCCAATAGAGTTCAGTACAATGCACTCAGACTCACAATCTAATTTATAAGTGTAACTGAATTCCACCTAATTTTATTTTGAAAAGCCTATTTGTAGAAAGTTATCTATCACTCAGTTTCCAATCCTGACAAACAGTGGAGTTCTTTGTAAATATGAGAACACCAAAAAATCTTCATAAGTTTAGATTAGTATTAAATACTATTTTTTATGTATTTTTATTGTTCTCCGGGTGCACAAACATATTTGATGAATTAATACATGATTGTGAAGTTTTTTTTCAGTAATGCAATTCAGCAAGCAAAACACAAGGTATAGAAATCTTTATTTCTGTCATGATGTTTCCACTTAAACCTAATAAAAAAAATGCCATTTAAGATTTTCTTTTAGGTCAAGTTTGATAAATACAGCATTTTTATAACAACTGAAGATAACTTGATTATGCTATAAAATGTCACAATGTGAATGGGAAATTCATAATACTGCTCTCTTAAAATGTAACAGTTATAAGCAAAGTTTACCAAGGACCCACATTTATTTCCTCACCACTCATTGAAATGGAAATATTAAGGATAGCCAAAAAAATGCTGGTCAATGGTAGGGATATGCATCACTTCCATAGATTAGTTCACTTGAAGGCTTCTTTCAAGGTTCTTAAGGACTTCCAATACAACAGGTGTTGTAGTGTTTACAAGGTTTTCTATTTTTAATACAAATTTTTATAATTGTATACTTTCATTTTACCATATCAGTTTACTCTTCTGTGACTGAGGCATTTTTGTAAATGCATCTTGGCTTTAGTGGAGTTGACTGGTGATGATATTTTGTCATATTGCAAACTCTTACCAAAAGAAATGAAACTCCCGTTCTGCTTGCCAAGAGTGGGAGCCGAGCTGGCATATTAAATGATTATTAAAGGTTAGGACTCCACAGGGGAATTCTATGGAAATAAAATCACAAAAGAAGTGCAAAAGCAGCCTGATTACTGGGCCATAATAATGAGGAAGAGACAGAAAGATAAGCAGGAAGAAAGACAGAGGCAGGCTATTCAGCACTTGTGACATTTGTAATGTTGTTGGCATGCAAGAGAGGAAAAAAGATGTCAGGCTTTGAAAAGATCCCTTTGATGTAAAGTAGTCTTGTGTGGTGCCTCATATAGGCTACATGCAGGACAAGGAACACCAGCAATTGCATGTAAGACCTCATGCAGCTTCATTTCATGGCCACACTCTGATAAGCAGATGTGTGATAGTGCCATTCTACAGTGAGAAAGATATTGCACAGAGAAGCCATGTAGGAGAATGCACAAAAAAATGAATGAGGCAAATCAGAATCCAAAACACATCCATTCATTACATCCTAAATCACAGTCTTTTCCAAATCACTGCAGTTCTGCACTGAAAATTGAAAAGTGACAGTATATTTCACTATTATACCCAAACACTGCAAATCCTCACAACATTATTTATACCTGCTGATAACAATATGTCAGTTAAGCTGATATCTGGTTGACAGTCTAATCATAGTACAGAAATTCATACTGCACATAAACACAGCTGCTCAATAAAAATGACAACATGAGAGTTTGATCAATGGTCAAAGTCTTTAAAAACAGAGGAAGCAACCCTGACAGCAAGGGCATATCTTTAAGCAATAGATCTGTGCTTTAAAAAAACTCTTTCTAGACAGATCAATATGTGACAGCACTTAAGAATTCCTTACACTGCTCTGACATTTATTTTGGGATGGATGGGGGTACATGAAGACTGCAGAATAGTCGAGCAAGGTGATGATCTTTAAACTCTTCACACCTCCCAGTCTCAATTAACCTCAGCTGTTTACTCAATTTGTGTTATTTCTCAATTTAAAGTTTCATTTTTTAATTTGATCCATGCAAGTAGATGGCTCATAACGATACTGGTTTTGTAAGGTTAGGGACAGGGATCACCCACCCACAGTGAATGGTGATTTTTAGAGCAAAACCGCTTCCATGGAAATTTGTTGTCTGCTTTGCTTCAATTCATTTTGATTATAATTAATGCATTTACTTACATTTTTAGCATCCACAGCAATAAGAAAATGTACTTTTTTATGTGCATCCTTTTTAACCATGTGCAATGGGTAATCAGACAACTCTTCTAAAAACATGGCAACCATTGTTGTAATGATCATTTAAAATAAACTGTTAAATCCACACTACTACATCTCAGCTGAATCATTATTTATTATTGAAATTCTTGCTTAGTCTACTTAAATTAACTGTGTTGAGCAGACATAGCAATCTTGAATTAGTTTAAATAGCAGTAACTCTGTCACTGCTGGTGTTCTCATTCTGACTTTGTTGAAATAAGTAATTTCAAAATCACAATACAGAACTTTAACACAAATGCATTTTTTAAAATACATGTATCCTTCATTGAATGCAAAGCTATGGCAGCTACTTGATCACCACCAAAAATCTGCATTTACACTAGTTGCTTTCATCCGTCAGGGGGAAGGACACGGCTGTGATCAATCCCGCCATGCTTCTAGTGTCAGCATACCCATGTTCAGTTTGACTACAACAACATACTGATGTTAGCATCCCTGAAGGCGGGGAAAGAAATACATAAATCAGTGAGTGGATTAGTCCACAGACATTAATAATGGAAGAGCCACTAAGATGGAGAAGAGGCAGACATGGTGATTTTACGAGGGCTTAGCACAGCTTTTAATTTGTGTCTGTGCAACCATTTGAATCATAAAGTACAGAACAAGCAGGACATGTAAACAGATAAAAGTGTCAATATTCAAGAGAAGGCTTGTACAACTCTGGTGAGAGATTGTTCAAATGTTGAACTTCTTTTCTGAAGAGAGGGAATCAGGATGTTGGATAACTATTTTTCTAGTGCTGGCAAAGAAAATAATTCTGCAGGTGGTTTGAGTAGTGCATTACTTCACCTGCTGAAGTAATGCAATTTAAGTTGCTCTTAGATTATAGGCTGTTTTCTCTTAACTAAATGTTGTTGTGTAGATTCTTATGTTTTTGCCCATGTACCAAAATCTTTTCATAAATTTGGATTTTACACACAGCTATCTGGCTTCATTTCATTTGTGGGTGGCGGCAAATGCAGAACATAAGATACTGAAAATGCAAATCAGAGTGGCTGTGGAAAAACAATCTATGTAGCAAAGGTCACACAATAACACAAAGATTAGTGAAATCAACTTGTACTTGGTTGTAGTGGTACAGTTTGGCACGACATTGGCACAGCCTCGCGTTCGGGTATAAAACCATCTCATTCAGACACACAGCCCCACCTATTTTTGAGTTAGGAGTTCAAATAGCGAATCAAGCTTGACCATGGAGAACATTGTTTGATTATAAGCTCATTACTGAGCTTTGGACATTTTGACTCATTTGCAAGGTGGACATGGTGTCAAATGGATCTCTTCTGCTCAGACTACTGGTGACAGTATGCTGCAGGATGGATAACTGTGTCAGACTGATTGTAGTGCTTAGGAAGTGGGAAAGGCTCCCGGCAGCCCCCACTACTCTATTAATGACACAGCTGAGCGGCAAAACCCTGGTGAAAATCTCCACCAACACAGAAAAGAAGGCACTAGATTTATCAGTAGTTTACTTTTTTGGAGAACAAAAATACTACAATGGTCTGAAATGTCAATAAATACGGTGGTAAAGTGCATAAATTGACATTAGAGCATTTTCATCTTGATCAAACCTCTGTTTACCTCCTCAAGTGATATGGCCCACACTTGGCCATGTCACTTGAGTTTGTCAACTTTGGTGGAATTTTTCAAACTTTGCATTTATCAAATGCAAAGTTAATGGGTCCTAAAATATACAGTAAATTTTGGCAAGCAGCTGAGAGTGAGAAAAAACAAACAATATTGAAAAACTTTTCGAAATTAAAGTTTCTCAAATACAGCAATTGTTTTATTTTGAAAATGTATTAAAATCAGATTTGTCTCAGCAATTACTTGTGATTTGGCTGATAATTGTGGAAACTGAGTGTGACATAGAAGCAAAAGTGATAAGTGGCAAAAGTGGAAGGCAGAAAAATAGCCTCAGGGAAAGTGAGACATTTTCTTACTGTAACATACAGAGTTTAATCACCTAATAAGCCAACTAGCTGCCACAGACATTTCTAGATGCATTGAAAAATTCTCATCACTCATGTGTACCAATACCAATCAGTAGGAAAATCAAATCACACTGAGACTAAGGACTTGTCTACAGACACACAATTACGTGTATCCACATAGGCTTTTTATCATTTAGGTTGTTCATCAACACGCATTTGGGAGAACAGAAACAATCATTCCTGGAAGTGGGTCTCAGAGTATGATAATTTCAAAATGATGATTTAATGTTTCAGTGTGTGTTCATGTAAGTTGTGTCTTTTCTGTGTATTGTTACAGGGCCACCAGTTGACTCAGTATAACTTCCACAGTGTAGTGCTGCATCCGGTCATGTCAATTCATGTTTTTTCTTAAATATATACAAAAATTTCATGTGTTTCTCTGCATTGATGAGACCTTAGTTACCACAGCAAAATAATATGAGAAAAGTAGATGTATTTATTTTTTTACAGCACCCTGAATTAAACGCCATTGATCTCAATATGCCTGTAATATTTGGAACAGGAGGACATTAAGGTGCAAAAATCATTCAGATATTTGTTTAAACCCACGCAAAGTGTTTGAATATAAAGCATTCATGGTAGTACAGAATTGTAGATTGTAGATTGAAGGAGAGTGAAACAAAAGTTACAAAGCAGCTTAAATTCAATGAGTATGAAAAACAACCAAGGGTTTTTGAGGACAATGAGCTCTGGGTGAGCCGACAAATGCAGAACAACGGCCCAACCTTGAAAAGGTCAGCAGAACAGGAAATAATTCAAAAAGGCCAGGATTTTGACACCGTCCCATACTTTTGTATTTTAAATCTTATTCAAACTGCTGGTTTCATTTCCAACAGGGTCAATGTAAGTTTCAAGGTCATGGTTGATTTCACAGGAAACTATTGAGGATCAGATTCGGAACAATCTGCATTACCAATGAACCATAATTTTCTATGCTTAGTTTTCTAAGTATAGACAATAATTTTCTATACTTAGTGCCGTTGCCTGTTGGTCTTCCAGTTTCTGACCTACACTTCAAAACTACTCCTCTTGGATTAACTTCGGTTTCTTTCTAGCCATTCAGTTTTAGTGTGTTCTTGAATGAAGTTATTCTTAAGTGTCTTCATGTTGGCATTGCGATGGACTAGCAACTTGTCCAGGGTTTGCCCTACCTGTTAAGCTTTGGTGATTGAATATGTGTGGATGGAAAGATGTTGTTGACATCAAAGCTGTTGTTTTACTTTGTAATGCTATTGGATTCTGAAAAGGACTCTATGTTGGCAATCATAATAAAATTCATGTGTTCGGATGACGAGAAATACATCCGTGGGTCAAAGCCAATATGATCCAGACTAACTGAAATCATACAAGAGAATTTTTTTAAGCTCTCATAACACTAATAATAATAATAATTAAATAATGTCCGTTAAAGAAAACAAAAAGTTTTATTTTTCGCCATAGTATAGGGAAATAAAGTCACAGAAGGATTTTAATGGTTCAAAAGATGTTTCCATTTTTCTCCCAACTGCCTTTGGCAAGAGTTTGAGTTTGCCACTCATGGACTGAGCTAATTAGTTGAAGTTACTCCATGACAGACGGTGACAGACAGATGACTTATCCAATAACCTGCCAAGTATTTTTTTTTTTTTTAATTTATCTGTATTCATAAGAAAAACTTCACAGATGGGCTTGTGTAACAAATGATTTTTTTTGTTTGTTAGTTTTTTTTTGTTTTTGTACTGCATATTCCTTTCCATTGGACTATCGGTGAGTTTACTTATCAATCAAAATCTTTAGCTAAACCCAGAGTTTTCAACTTACAGTGAACTGAAATTAATTTAATGTTTACCTCAAGGAGACTAAATTTCAAACTATTCATGCCAGAATTTCTACAGGTTGCTATTACGGCACAAGACTTTAGTACTGGAGTTCTCACCCACATATAAACACAGTATGCTATCAACATAACCCAGAAAAATATGACATACGATATGTTTGGTGGTTTTTGAATCGCTTTTACTCTCACATTCTCATTCATGAAGTACGTTTGAGCTGTCCGCATTGTACAGCGGTACAGAGAATGCCAAACAGTCATCTTTCAGAGCAGCTTGGCTACATCATCTCTCTACAGTGTGAAAAATGTTTCCTGGATGAAAACTACAAGCACTAAGGAAGTCATTGCAGTAGATCCACTCGAAGCACTGTCCTGATTATATTCACTCGAGGGGGAGGTTATTCCTGGACCATCTCTCAGTCCGTTCAGTAGACATCATTTGAAAGGACACAACATATCAGTGCAGTGATACTAGGTAGATTTTAGAGTTGGATATAAGATGAGAGGTCTGCAAGAAAAAGCGAGGGAGGGAGGTGGCAACCGTGTACAAACAAATACCTCTTTAGAATTCTACACAGCACTCTGCTGCAGCGGGTTTGCTTTCCAGGCAGCACTGCATTATTAATACACCCATGCCACCGGTCCTCCCACCCCAGAGTAGAGAGTTTTGGGGGGGTTGGCAGGTAGTTAAGTGAACAATTTTGCAGGGAGAGCACATGGAGGTCAGAAAAATAGCAAAGGGGTTAATAATTAGCCTGTATTTGGAGTGCTGTTTCATTTCAAAATCAAGACATTAAAGGCAATTGCATTTTATAGAAGCTGCAGTGCAACTCCCCTAGCTTTGGAGCACATTTAATGTATTTGTAAGGTTAAAGTTATACTAGCATTCTTACTAGTTTCCTACTATCAGTTGGATCATTATTATAGCACATATATATATATATATATATATATATATTTTTTTTTATGAAAAAATATGTGTTCTTTACACATTTATTGAAAGTGTCATGACATGACAGTATATCTACTGACCTAACATCCCACCGGTGGTTGGCCATCTGGTCCTGCAAGGCCTTCATCGCAGACCTAAATACCAGCATAATGTGCACAGCCTAAATTGTAATAATTGTTCAAATACATTTCATTAATTTACCTCAAATAGTATATTCTCTATTTTTTATTTATTTATTTGTTTGCAATCTTTCTCTTGCCTGCACCACTTCCCATACATGTCTGTGTGGATTATTGATGTCTTGCTCAATCAGATTTCGGCCTCAAAGTTATGTCATTCGCAGTCTAATCTGCCCAGGGCCTTTTGAATTGGTAGAACATGCCTACATTAAATGAACAATATTGCAGTTGAACTGTTTTGTTAACCAATCAGCTTTCAAATTTGCACTCACTCGGTGAAAAAGCCCTCTGATTGGATGGTCAGAGCGAACGTGTAACTCCAAAGTTTTGCTATTTGCACTGAATACATTCATTATTGTGATTTTTTTTATGCCTACATGGGCTAACAAAATGGAGACAAGGTGTCAGTGATGATTAAAATATAATTTTCAAAGTAAACTTTTTCTGAAGAACTGGACATCATAAAGATAGAGTGGCCTCAGCTGGTGTTTGACTAGTAAACACAAGTGGCACCACTGGCTTACCACCTCCGAGGAGCATTGCAAATTGCATTGCTGGGAATAGCTGCTATATGGTGTTTGGAGTGACAGGGTTTGCCAACTTGAGTGGTCTGGCCAAAGCAGTGAGGCGACATGAATCCACAGCGGGGCACTTGCAGGCTGTGGTACTTTTGAGAACATTTGGCGAACCCAGACTAGATCTCCAGCTCTGGTCGTGACCAGTGTTATGTCCACAGCAACACTCATCAACAGTCATTTACTGCCATCAAGCGAGTAAAAAGTTAAGTCAGGAATACCACAAGATGACTCATGGCCATAGAAAAGGACTTACTGATGGAAATTAAATGAAGAGATCATCTCTATAACAAAGTTATTGAAGTTTTTCTGAGTAAAGAGAGGACAGATTTTGTCCATGAAGAAATAATCCTCAACTGATAAACATCTTAAAACATTTTGAATACTGTGGTATTAGTCTGGATTTTTTTTTTCCTTCTCTATTCTGCCTTCACAGAAAACTATCTACAAAACCCACTATCATTGACGTATCTGACATTATAGAAATGGGCAATAGTTTTGAAGTTCTAGCCAAAGATGAAATTCTCCCTTTGATGAATAGTCTTTCTCCCTGTCACATATTCTTTCTCTCTGAGTCTAATTAACAAACCCCGACGTATCTGGGATACCAGGAACCTGGCAGTTACTGAGCAAGAGAAAATGGCATAGAATAGAGAAAGAGAAAGGAAAGCAAGAGACAGACAGGGAGATAAAAATTCCAATTTCCCCAGTCACTGACATCATACAGAACACATTGTGTCTCTTCACAGATTGGCATCAAGTGTCCCTTGATGCTGCAGCCACCATTGGTAAAATGTTACGCGTTAACCTTTGGCAGCTAAAATGTGTGTTTTTGAAGCTGGCACACTTTCCTCAACAGTTTTAATTCAACTTTTTTATTGGACTTCATTATCTATTCAAGATATTCAATGTCAAGAAAATTTATTTTCACACAGTAAAAACTACGTCCTTCTTGCATCATACAAAGATTTCACTGTGATCATGTTTATGATTTATATTAATATTATTGATAAATTGTTGTTTGTACATAATTTACTTATGTTAAGCCATGATTTGTATCTCTGTTACAAGATGAAGATAAATTTTCATTCAGTCCATATCATAAGTTTTTCCCTCGGCAGATTATACTGTATACTTACATAATAACATTAAGTTTGGAGTTGTAGCAGTCAATTTGCACCACTTAACTAAAATGACAAAGAAGTTAGATCATGCAAATTTAGCCTAGTGATGATGTTGACTGAAACATTAGAAATTATTGTTGTTACACAGTCACCGACTCCCTACATATTTATTTCTTACCACATCCATCAACTACTCTCTTTATTTTGTCAGCCTTTGCTCTGTCTCTCTTCTTCCTGTGTTCAATGTTGCCATTACACTTCGGTTGCAGCAAAAGTCAAAACAATTTAAGTGTAATCTGTGCTCATTTGGCAGCATCTGCCTGTTTTTTTTTTTGTTGTTGTTGTTGTTGTTGTTCTCTTTTGCTCTGTTTTTCAGCAAAACACTTCTTCTGTTGGCTTTCCATTTTGCATTCTCTGTCTGACACAACTGACAGGAACAGTTTGGTAGGCGACGCTAATGCTGCATTAATTTTAGCCTGCATTATCACGGAAAACAGGAAGGAGAGTGGAGGAATGCATGCAACAATGAGGAGGGAATTTTGATGAGATGTGATTGGGCCAGCCCAACATCAGGGAAATATCGAATGAGAGACATTTGAGACATTTTTATTAACATTAAAAAAAATCTTTCAACCCAAAAATGTGATAGTTCACTGAGCTAATGCCTGGTATGCCGGATTACCTGTCCAGCCTTGTTGAAAGAAAGAGTAAAGTTGACTGGCATAATCTGATATATCATTCTGTTACACTCCTAACTTCTCTCTAAAACCATCGTATAGTTCAATTATCAGGGGAAGTGTTGTCATTGTTTAACATGTTTGGGGATTTTGTTGAAGTGTTGTATTTCTACATAGGGTAACATTAAAGACACTTCAGAGCATTTTAACAAGTAGTTAAAACAACTATTAGCCTCTTTTCTCTCTTTCTCTTTCTCAGCCAGCCTTCTGCACCCTCACCTCACACCTGCAATCAGTTAACCAATCAGCCCAGGTCTGTTGTTCAACCATTCACTCTCCCAGTATTTAATTACACCTCTTTCATTCACTCCTTGCTGGTTCTTTCTGTTACTTCCCTGGTTTCCCAGTGTCCTTGATGGCTTTTTCTTAAGGATTACTTTTGTTTCCCATATTTTTGTAAGTTTTGCTCTTTTTTTTTTTATTAAATCTACAACACAATGTCACTTCTCAAGCCAGCTGCATTTGGGTCTTCCTTTGTTATTTATCATTATGACAAATTCTTTCAAAGGAATACCTTGTTCTTTTTTCTTAGACTTTTTGCATTTTTAACTATCAACAACAAATATGAGAAAGGATCAATAACATTACTCAGCAATACAATTGTGTAATTTTTATGCAATATGTAAACGGAGTGGAATGAGTCCTCTGAATGAGGGTGATGGCATACTCGCTCGCTTATTATATTGCTTTAAGTCTTACAATTTTTCCAAGGACATTTTATTAGCTCAATTTGTAACATTATTCAAGACTTCTCAAAAGAGAAAAAGTGAATATTTACTGGGAAAAGTGTTTTTAGAGTAAACAGTAAAACGTTTTAAACTGTAAACATTGATTGCTTATGCATATAGCTTTTTAGCATTTTTTAAAAAATTTGCAACAATATTGCTCACATTTTAGCTTATCACACAAGATAAAAAGCACATTCAGTTTTTCATTCACAGTGTACCCAATGGTTGTGTAGGCTTTGTCATATTGCTGGGTCTTTTTCTACTTCCTAAAGTTACTTGCTTTACTTCCCTATGGTGCAGGTTTTTCTTTTCACTGTCACTAACTTTTCTATCTCTCCTTCTCTGTCAACTCTGTACTTTGTGGATGGCGGTATCCCTGTGCAGGCTGCTTCTTGTCATTTAATTTGAGAACTGTTGCCAAGTGACCTGTGGCTTGTTTATTCGCCAAGCATGAATAAAGACAATGATAAAATCCTTTTACTCCTCTTTCCTCCCAGTACCCAAACGAAAACTCACTACATAAGAAATACTAGGCTACATATTAATTAGCTCCATCTTGCCTGGTTGGTATTACTTTCATATAACTAGGATGTTATTATACTAAAGACTGCTCCCTTTGGTCCTAACCTGTTTTGGACCCTGGGCGAACAACCTCTGCACTCTGTCATCCAAGTTAAATAATGCATTAGGTGTTGTCATATCATTCACAACAGTGGAGGATAAGGGGCTGCACCCTGATTAGTTGCTCCCCTGGGCATTTTCCCATGTTGTCCGTATAAGAAACTTCAATTAGTCATTATAAAACACCACTGGAGCACAGCCTAGTTAGCATGGCCAGTGATGACATCAGATATACAGTTTTCATGTAATGGTTAGATGTTTTTTCTGACTTAACCTGAGCTTCAGCATGTACACAAGCATGCTGATAAGAATTATCATATTAGAGATGTAAAAGTTTCCATAAGTTTTGGGAGTCTCATACATATTAAATGTAAAGTATTGTGGAATAAGTCAGTGGTTTAAATGAAGCTGAATTATCTGTTTGATTTTGTTGGCTGCAGTGGGACAGTATATAATTACTAATCTCCTGTCTGTAGTTACTTCACTTTTCATGAATTTACTTTACGCTTCTATTCCAATTTAAAAATAAGAAAAATACACAAAATAACACTAAGATAAAAACAATAAGGGCAAATGATCTTGCTATAAATAATTAACATATTCAAATGTTATGAAGAAGATAAGTACCTGAATTGGAGAAATTCCATTTTCATTTCAGTTTGTAAAATACAGTGGCTAAGTAACTCCATATAATTAGGAACGCAAGAGAAAAGCACACTTTATTTTAGTTTTGGATTTATTTTATAGGAATATTAGTTTGCAAACTGAAGTGGGACTCACATAAATACATTGATTCACAAGTAAACTGGCATATATAATTCAAAGGGAACTTTTCTGCCGTGACATTTAATGTTGCCTTCTCATGTGGCTTGGAGAAAACTGCAGTGATAAGGGCATGTTTAATTATTTCTGAGCTGGTTTTCACTCTATCAACTTCTTCTCCTTCAAAAAAAAAGATAACTCCCACAATGTCTGTCTGTGTCTACAACAACATAGTACCAGTTTAATCTGGTAAATGTGTTGTATTGATTTCTTCATGCTTTCAGTTCTTTCTTTTCGTTCACTGTACTTAGGTTTCTTTGCATGAACCATTTCAGAATTGTTTTAGCAAATGCTAAACAAAGCCAAAAAACAGTTAAGGCCTCTGTGCTGTGATTGTTGGCCGCAACCTATGCCATTATTGGTGTTTTTAAAGGTATTATGACAGTTCTATAATTCTTGCTTGGCTGATTGAAGAGAAAGCCAAGCTCAACCAGCATCATTACGAGAATTGAAACGAATTGAAGGCACAAGTTGTATATGCACAAGTGGAAATCTAATATAACTTCTAGGAATGATGCTCCCTTTGTATTTTGTATTTTGGCATGTCTGAAATTTAAATTAAAGAACAGTTTGACAAACAGCCTTATTACAACATATAGACATTACATGTAACATTTTGAGAAAGATTGTATAGCAGTTACTATGTAAAACTAGCTGATTAAAAGTCCCAGAGCTCTGTTTGGACTGCTTGGTGTTGGGATGGACTTTGCTGATTTGTGACGTTATAATTCAGAGGTTTTTGAAATGTGTCATTAGCGGGTTATTTATTGCTTTGTTGTTGGTCTCCCAACTTTATATTTCTGAGAAATCAATTTCCGCATGACTGATGTTCAAAATGGAGTCTCTGACTCAACCATTCAAAGCTATTGTGAGAGAAATTGTGGAACGTCATTAGAACAAGTTAGGTAGAAAAATGTGCTTAGTTGTTGAAGAATATCTTCCATTCTTTAGACAACCATAAAGCTTCTGTACAAGATTATGATCTACTGTAATTAACTGTGATATTTTGGTATCTATTTAAAATGAGCTCCAGTGATTAACTCTTCATTTACTTAGTATTTGTATCTTAAAGTATTAAAGTACATTAAAGTATCCACTTAACCTTATTTAAAGTTCGTACTACTGTTTACTAAAATTATATTGTGCTTCAAAAAAAGAGGTGCCTTCCTTAAACATCTGGGGACATTTTCAAGATTACAAGAAAACATTTTATGTTATCTGAAACAATGGCTGATCAAAAACAACTTCAGACTTGGTTTTAATAACCCACTGCATTACCAAGCTGGAATTACTCCATGCTCTCATTTTAGTTGATGTGGAAAGAAATGTTGTTTTGCTCTGTGATGAGCTTAAATTGTGCTCATAAAAGAAAGTATAATAGGAAGACATTAAAAAAATTATTAGAAATGATTGCTTTTTAGCAGAAACACATTATTTCGTCAGTTGGGGGCTGTTTGAGTGTAGCCACAATTAAGTAGTAACAAAAAAGAGCTAGAAATGATATTTTCTGTTTGACAATGTTAGAGTGGGCTCATTGTTATTTTTGACAGCACATTTATTTTTAGTCATAGACTTTTGACCAAAATGTAACGTAGTTGTATTTACATTGTATTTATATTGTTTTTTTTTACAAACTAAATAAATACAATGATTTATTTACAGTAAATCTAAACACATTTTAATAGACTAAATTTAGATTTATTTAAAAAATCTAAAGAAACAATGGGTTCCGTTTTTAGGAGCTTATGACATGGTAATAAAAATAATTTCTATAAACTTATCTAAAAAAATTATACCAGTGTGGATGGGAGATGGTGATATTTTTTGTTTTAAACATTTTAAAGCCCCTTTTTACAATTAGATTGATTTTTTTGTTCCCCAATGACATAAAATTATTTGAATCTTAGGAAATTATATCCTGACAATAAAAATTGTAAGTAGTGTAACAATCATGGTCTTTGTGAATCTGCTCTGCCTTCTTAATCACCCAGTGCATGCATGCTTAGTATAAGAGGTTGCTCACACAATACAAGTGTGTAGTTTGCATCTTAGGAAATCATTTATTATGGAAATCATATACAATAGAAATTGTAAGACAAATGTAACAATGCTGCAAGTGATTCTCTTGCAACTACTCAATCACTCTTGCAGTGATTGCTGATAGAGAACAAAGTGTGCAAAAAAAATAAAATAAGATAAAATAAAGAAAGACAGAACATGCTGTGGTCCCATGAATTGTACAAAATAGAGTCACTATTTACAAAGTCTATGGCAAAAGCTCTCTGTGAAAGTTCTTTCATGGGGTTTCAGCCTGACATAGGTATTTGTTTTGAAGAGGTGTTTCAGAGAGGGGTGACCTGGGTGTGTGACCTGAACAGGCTTTGCTCACAGGGGCAGGAAATGTTACTCCCGCTGGCAGTCTGTTTAGAAACACCTTTACACACAAGTTGTTGACAGAAGTCACCTTTACCTTTGGAGTCGCAAGGAGCAGCAGCTATACAAAATAACATACCGTCTACTCTCCATTAACTTGAGAGCTAGAACTTTAAGTTAGACTGACTGGAATGTTTTACTGAATTGCACAAGTGAAACACAGTTTGTACTAAAGACTTTTGTGAATATCCTTGGGATAAAATGGTCTAAGTTTGCAAAATCGACATTATACTAACACTAAAGTTCAGTGTTACCTATTTGTTTTGGGTCCTGGGTAAGAGGCAGCCTGGGAATAGCTTGATTTCAAAATGTACATCAATAATTTTCTCTTCATCACATCTCTCCACTCATTAACAATCAAAACTTCCCATGAACTGATGCTACAACACTGAACCTTTAGAATTTGTTTACAGCTGAATGCTAGTTGGACTTATAACCTTTAATTTATGCTGTGCATTTTGATAATATGTGTATATATATATATATATATATTTTTTTTTTTTTTCAAAGAATCAACCTGTGTCTGTGAAGAAACCTGCAACCTGCAATGACCACCTCAAAAACACAGAATGATAAATATTGTAACAGATAGCATAACATTATGGATTTATCTTCTTCATTTCCAAATTTTAAACAGGCCATCTTCTAACTTCTGCTTTAAGTTCACAAGAAGAGTTTAAACACCCCTTTACAGATTTGATCTTTTGAGCTTCTACTGAATATATACTGTATTTTTTCAGTCATTCTTTGCTGTCCACTACCAATTCAGTCACAGTCCCAAGATCAATAGACAGCGAAGGACAATCCAATCAACCAGTCATAATCACAGACCAATTAAAACGTAATCCATTTATCCATCACCTTTAATAACCATATCTTACTTTCAATGTGATTTTCCAGCATCCTGGTCATCCATAATGAGAGTGTATCTTTCAAGGACAGAGTGACATAGGTGCTGACTATACAAACCAGTAGTCACAAACGAGATTCACCTTTTCTTATCATAATGAACTCTGTTACATTGCATCCGCCTATCAAAGAGTCAGCTTCATTGAAATGCTAAGTATCCATTCACCTTCTTACGAGTCAGTGTGTCAGCTGTGTTAGGGCAGTGAGAAAATGCATGTCAATCTGAGCTTTGATGGAGTATAAGTGTACACATTCCTAATAGCCTTTGACATTGGTGTGTTAAGAAAAATAGGTAAAGCTGTCACTTGGTAAAAAGTGAAAAAATAGAGATGTTCTTCTATTCTATACAGCTAGTGGACATTATAAGCTTCTCAAGTGCATAAAGTAAGCTGCTAAAGATCACCTTGAAGACATTTAGATGCATAGTGATTGATGGACCATTATTGATGGTTTGGCAAAACTGGCAATGGTGGAGATAAAGACAGTATAAAATCTGCCAAAGGCTGTCATATCCACTTGGCCTTACACTTGTCAGTTGTATAAATTTATGCTGCTTAGGCTGGCATTATAAAAATTTCCATATCATGAGATTTGCAAATTCTACCGCTATTTTATTACTGCATAATAGATGTCAATCTCCTTTGACCTACACTTGTTTGACACTATAAATCATTAGTTCAGATGGTGAGGATGTCCATATGATGCAAATTGCTATTTAATACCATAAAATTGAGCTAAAGAAAAATAAGACAAATTAGTTAGATTCCAAGCTTTTTGGTTTTTTATGTGTTATAATCTATGTGTTATAATCTGTCATCTGGATTTGAGACTTAACACAGCAGTGAATGGTGAAAGTTTACTATTACTATTATTATTATTATTATTATTATTGTTGTTGTTGTTGTTACTGTTAATTCTGTTTGCTGGTACAATGTAAAAAATGGAATAAGATGTTGAGAAGTTATGCTTTATTCACTTCTGACTGTCATATTCATTGCATGATGTTTGCTGATTAGATTTTAATTTAATCGTTCAATAAAGTTAACATGCAGTAAAACGACTTGTAAATCCTAATTTCCAAATTTAGGAGCAGTTGGATAAGACTGCAATGACAGATTGGTGATAACAGTGACAGGTAAATATTTAAAAGCCAATTTAGTTTGGATTACAACTCTCTCTAAAATTTACATAGCACATATATAATACATGTGCAGCCGCTGTAACCTCTGTAAGAGCGCCAACATTGATTAATTTGTCTGAAGCAAGGAGACACAGAACACTTAAGCTGGGTGAAAACAATAACCACTGATTGCATCAAAATTCTCTTGTGAACTAAAAAATCCAATTATGTTTCTCTCAGCCAAAATCGTTTTATATTTTACCAAATTAATTTCATGATAACAAGCTCGAGCCACACAGTGTCACAGTTGTTGCTGTGCAGCAAGAATGTCCAGGGTTAAATCCCACTCGGGGTCTTCCTGTGAACGCATTGGTTAATTAACAATTAACAATTGTTAACACAATTAAGATAATTGTGTTAGCTTAAAATAGCTTAAAATAACTAGCAGACATGCTAAATTAACACACTTGTCAGTTTATTCCAAACCTGTATGAATATATGGATGAAAAACAAAATGCTTTCCCCTTTCATGAAAAAAGACAAAAACTGTTTGCTGTTATGGCCGTTCACCACTTTCCAAAGACACATGTTTTCCTCTTTGACTCTGGCCTAGACACAATGTGAAAAAGATTGTAAAAATAATATACGTAAACCTAACTCAAGCAAAAAATAAATAATAAATGCACAATGAATACATCTGCTTAGAAAAAGCTGTGCATGGATCAACATGTATATTATATTCTAACTGAATCTTGACAGTTGTGGCTTTGGTTCATATTGGTATTTTTTTCATTATTCCAAACTCTTCGGCCAAATTATTATAAATTATTATAAATTTTATATCCCATCGAAGTTTTAATCCCATCATCCATTGTTTATACCAGTGGAGGTTTTTGAAGTGGGCCACACAGAAAGTTTCCCAGGGCAACATTAGAAAGGTTATGTTTTATCCTACCTGTCAGGTGAACCCTGAACAACTTCTCTATTGTTTTTATGCATGTGCATTCATTGGAATGCTGGCATTTCTGTGCGTTAGTTAGACGTCCCCTGCTCTGTGTTGAAGATAGAAAGTGGCAGCTGGTGTTTAGTGTTCTACGCACTTTTTGTGGGACGGCTTTTCATTTCATTCTGCCCCTGGATTTTAAAGTTTCCAATGTGCTGCCTCATTGAAGACAATGCTGAAACATCTGTCACACATTTCTAAATGAAAAGATGTTTTAAAAAATTGCTAAAACATAGCTGCTACTTTTCTCATCGTTAAATAATGTAAATAGTAGGAAAAACATTTCCAGGAAACATTGTAATAATAGACCACCAGTATAGCACAACAATACAACTATTCAAAATCCAAGAGCATCTCATATACTCAGACAGTTCGAAGACATATTAACTTTTCTAATGATTGCCTAAGTCAATACATTTTTTGCCCTTTGAACTAGTCTGGGAATCTACATTCTCTTGTTTTTACTCCTTAATAATCTGATTTTATTAACCCTTTTTTAACAATATAAGTTCTAACACTTCGTCCTCGGAAATTGAAAATAAGTTTCAACCTCTTCTCATTTAATTTTTCAACAACCCTTGATGACAAATAAAGTCAGAACTAGAGACCTCCAATTGCAAACTACTTCAAGGGATGTGTAAACATTTTCTCAAGTTGACATTTTTAAAATGGACTTGTCAAATTACAAGCCAATATGAAGCTTTTCTGTTTTAAAATTGTATTCGGTAGTTGGAACTTAACACTCTGCATGACTGCCCCTTTCAGACAGGCTTACCATATTCTAACAGACTCACAACCAAACACACACACACACACACATACATTTATGCAGAAGAGGTTTCTAACAAATCCAACACCTCACTGCACCCTGGCATCAAAGCCCTTCGTATGAGAGCCGGCACCTGGTCCCTCTCTCATTGCCAAAGAGGCTGAGCG
Organism: Poeciliopsis prolifica; assembly: GCF_027474105.1. Lineage (NCBI taxonomy): Eukaryota > Metazoa > Chordata > Actinopteri > Cyprinodontiformes > Poeciliidae > Poeciliopsis > Poeciliopsis prolifica. Next base: position 13,428,150 of record NW_026562376.1, on the reverse strand, counting down.
ATTGAGATCAGATGCTTGGAAGAGTGAGGAGAGTTTATTTCACCTACCTCCTGCTCAACAACTAGTTTTCACAGGATATTGGAAATCATGCAACAAAGGAAAGATGCTACCTTTTGTAATCAACCATAAATCCTACTTTTTCTCCATCTTAAAGTCCAGACTTTAGTACCATTTAGTTTATTACTATGGATTGCTGTTCCATGCACACTGAAGATATGTGCCAGACAGAATGAACTATACTGCTGTGATCGCAAGGTGTCTTCAAATGGTGCTAAATGAATCTAATAGAGGACACAGGGAGAGCATAATGAGTTTTGAATGGGATTTAGTTTTTTCACACATGAAAAGTTTTGAAGGAAAATTGTAACCATTTTCTGCTTGGAGATTTTGCACATACAGCCTTACAACAGTTAATGCAATTATCTCAACAATGTACTGTTAATGAAATTTTTACATTAGGTATTAAAGTGGACATATCATTCTTTTAAATCCTTTCTTTCCACATGTAAATCATTAAATCATGGTATATCTAAAGTAGAACTAAAATGCTTTGGTCTGAATTTCTTGTTATTGTAGCTTCAAGACTGTTATTGAATGCATTTGGATCATGTGTTCCCCAAAACAAAAATGGCAAAAGCAAAGCCAAATAATTGTGTACAAAACATGGAATACACTTATAATAATCCAATGTGACAAGAAACATTATCAACTATGTGTAAAGCAGGTGAGATCAGATTATTTAGGCTGATTTTATATGCCAGGTGTAAATGGTTGTGCTTAATACCATTTATGTTCCGAAGGGGTTGGGTGCTACGTGTGTTGAAATATTTTGAAAGGACATTTTTAAAGATTTCAAATCAGAACTCATATGGTAGTACAGATGATAAATGATATCAACATGTCAGTAGAACATAAAGGATGGAAATGACAACAATAGAAATGGTTTAAACCTGTTTCCTGTGTGCTTCAAACTTCAGGTTATTTTTCTTTTTTAATTATTTAATGCCAAAAAGGCTGTCATTGTAAAAACCCTCTGGGTTCTGTTTTGATGACTGTGTGAGGTGGAATCAATTGGTTTTTCTGTTGTGGTTCTGGGGCATCTCTGGGGTTTAGCTTGCCTTCAGGCATGGCTTTGTCTCCTCAGCTGTACGGTTGGGCACTTGGCCCTCAACAAAGGAAAATAATGGAGCACACTGTTAATCTCTCCTCTCTACCAAGTCCCAGCTGTGGTCTCCCATTCTCATTGGACCTTTTCATGTGAAGCAGACCAGGATGGTTTTCTGCTTTGCATACAGCCATGAAAATACAATCGCAATTAAACAGAATAAAAAATATATGTTTTGATACGTTTTGACAATCCAAGATGTCAGAATCTTTCCAAAATTTTGAAATATCTTTTTGTAGATATTTGCAGAAACAAATAATGTTTTGCTTTTGGATTATTTCAATATGAATTAATTTTTATAATTAAAATTCTTAAACTCCATACATGCCCCTAAATACTTGTTTAATTTTGTAATATTAAGATTATGTGTATCTCATGTGCAACTTTATTTTAGAATTTGTTAATCTTTGATTTTTGCATTCAGTTCATTTCTTAATTTTAAGATTTATTGGCTTTATTATGTACTTTGGTATTTTATATCTATTTATTTATGTATTTATTTAGTAGCTCTTGTTTTACACTGTGTATTATTTGACCTTCTGTCTAATATGAGGTGAGTATCTTCACAATTGAGTTTCCGGTTCTATATAAGTGCTTCATTCAGTGTCTCAACTCCCTGCACCCGGAAGCTGTATTTCCTCTGGCTGTTAACTCACCTGTCTAGTATTCCAGTAATTGTCTAACCAGCATAAACACTACTTGATTTTGGTGAAGGTAGGGTTAATATTTGAGGATGTTATTCATTAAAATTAATAGAAATCTTAGTGAGCATGAAAAAAAATTATGTAAAGTGAAAATAAAAAATAAAAAAGTTGAACGGAGATGAGGACTTTTGAAAAGCACTGTAGTCACTTCTTCTGTGGCAGATTGTTTACATTTTCACTTTAAACCTAATAACACAGCAAAAGATTTTAAAAAAAACTTTTTTACTCTAAAAACCTAAGGGAGTATAAAAAACATTAAATCAAGATGACAAAGCTGGATAGCTGGCTTTACAGACAAAATTAAATAGTGATTACACCTTTCATTGATCATTGTGCTTGTACTCTCACAGGGAGGTCAGAGATGAAAGTCAGGTGGGCAGACCTGGCAGAGCTTTTGCATTTTTGCTTTCAGACACTTCAGCAAGACGAATGCTTGCCAGCCTAAGGTCCTGAACTCATGTCCTCATTTTCAATAATTGTCTCAATTCACATTACCTGCTTCCTTTTGCAAACAAAAGTACCACCGAGCAGCAGACGAAAGACACCATAAAGTTTGGACACAAAATGGTTCCTACCACAGCTCTTGACTTACATATTTGCAGTATAAACACATCTATTTGAGGCATATATAATGAAAAACATAAATAAAATAAGTGCAGAGAAAATAAATAAAGCTTTTCACTTGATAAGCATTCTTATGCAACACATGCAATTTCAAGTTCACGGTGAAGAAATGGTATCATTGTGTGAAGCTTGAGGAAAATGTTTCATTGTTATCTTTGGTAATCCATAAGGTCTGTAAATCACTGCATATCATGGTCTCAGGCTTGGTTGCTAATCATAAATTCGCAGAAATCTATTTAGAGTAAGGCAAATATCTCAAAGTCCTGCACTTGCCTCTCTATTTTCTCATTACTCAGATAAATGGAAGATAGCTAGCACTGGAAGTGAAGGCAAGAACAGATTAGTCTCCCTTCACAAACAACCACATATCCTTGACTTTTAATTAAAAATGCCATCGCAATTAGACACGGTAGTATAAAGAACTGCCGAAAATAAAAAGAGTTCAGGCATGCTATAAAGGCAATCCGGCGCAGTTCCAAGAGAATAAAGCTTTTCACTTTTCTCATTGTGATTGTGAGGATTTTTCTTTTTTTTTATTATTTTTTTTTAAAATGGAAACTTAAATCGGCTTATAGGTTTCCCGCATAAGCACTGCAGCAGGAGCAAAAGGGGAAGCAGAGAGGAGAAAATAGAACTTAAAGTTATCAAACTGGTTACAAAGGACTTCGAAGATTGAGGTCAGGGGAGGAGGAAAACTATTCTGTCGGCACAATAAACGAGAACAATTAATCAACAGTTAATGTGAATCACACCGTTTATTCATCTCAACCATCTGGTTTAACCAAGTCAAATTACTGAAGTAATGAATCTGTGGAACACTGACATTTGAAGAAGACAGCAGCCAGTAGCACCCAGCGTAGAGGCATCTGCTAAACATGAGCAACAGTGCTGCTCTTTTTGCAAATGAGTCATGCAAGTCCTGATCCTGGAAACAGCAGAAGCTTGTATTGTGAAAACAAAAACTAGGTCTATGGCCTAGTTGCATTACTTTATTGAACAGTGGTATGATATAAAAATACTATCCACAATCATTGCCCTAAATTTAAGCAATATTTTCTGGCTTGTAACTTCTGCCTTGACAACAAAATATATATGTTTTTTGTTATTTTGTTTTTTTTATGAAAAAAAAAACTATTCTAACAGAATCTTTGAACCCTTTAATGCAAAACTCACACATTTTGATTCAAATTTAGCAATTCAATTTCTTCCATTGTCTTTCATGTTATTCCCTCATAATGTGTTTCATCAACAAGTGAACAAATGAAAACCCACTCCTGCTCTCATTCTGGTTTCACGTTTTGCAATAGAATAACAAATTGGTCTTGCTGATTTTGTATTCCCCAAGGTAATTGGTTTTCTGGAGTGGTGACCATGTGTAGATGAAAAACAATCAGAAAAACTCCCAACAGATGCTGTAATTACCTCAGAAGACTTGCATAAGTGCATGAACACACACAAGTGGTAGGAGTCACTGTCAGCTAAAAAACGCAAATGGAAAAGGACAGATTCCACTTGACATCTTGTCAGAGAGTAATGTGCACCATTTAACCAGGCACTGCATACTGAGAACAGATGGAACAGTGTTTCAACAAAAAAAAAGATGTTTGACCAAAATCTCAAATATGTGTCAGGCATATCTTTGCATCTCTCTTTACAATGACACTCATGAATACAAATCAGAGCAACCACTTGATTTCAAAAGTCACCTTAATAATAAATCGACTCCACGTTAGTCTAGTATTAATTTCATTATGTTCTCAATACATCTGAGCTGTGGATATATTTAGCTGCTGCTTCATTCCTTGTGGAAATAGCAAAATTAGACTCACTGTAAACAAAACAGTGGGTCTAAAGTCAAAAATTTCAGCCAACAAGCGTCGAGCAGAACTCAAGTTTTGGTCTTGGCCTTTTAAGTTTTCATTTGATGAAAACTTGGAGAAAATCTAACTATGTGAACAGAAACCAGGTTTCTATATCTTCCACAATGATTCTCAGATGCATTGAAGTGTTAATTATAATTTTTTGCAATTCAATAATTACTCAAAAACAAAGTAAGGACTGCAAATCAAAATGGTTGAAAAGAAACCATGTCATGAGCAGCTAAAACAATTCAAATTCAAATAGATTTTTTTTTTTGTTGCCTCAAAATGTGCTGCAAAGGACATTAAGTGACCTGGGTAACAGATAGTTATAGTCAAATTAAATGTGTTGAACATAAAGTCATTACAGACATTACTATCCTAGTAAGAAAAAAACCATTTGTTTAACTTTTATCAGTGTCACAATTAAATTCATGTTGGGACACATACATCTTTGCTTATATAATAATTATATGATAATTTGATGATTATATAGGACACCAGAATGCTGCTGAAATTACCTACAATTAAACAAAGTACAAGAGGTCTCATTATACTGGCGTGGTCAGATTAGCATGTTCTGTTAGACTAATGATGAGACATGCAATGCTGAGTTATGAGGGGCCTATTTCTGATTACTGGTTTTTTGCACAGATTTGAACTTCTAATACCAATTGTTGCCATATTTATCTGACACTTTTCCAATTTCTCTGCAAGAACAATGGAAAAACTGCACTCAAAAATGTATGACCTTGAATTGTAGAAAATTGGTTATTTTAAGGAGACAGGCAATATCACACTGTGAGAGAACAGCTACTGTAAAATAATCTCTGGAAAAATAATTCTATGATAAAAAAATATCACCTGTGCAATAGATCCAGTCATCAAATATTTATTTCCACAGTCAAATGTTAATGCTGGTAGTATTAAAACAAAATAGGTGCAATTCAGCACATCAGGAGATGACCTAATATTGCACAGAGGTCACAATTTTTCCACAGTCAATCATTGCAAATCTCTTGTGTTCCTGTAACCTTCCAATTCATTTAAGAATAGTTTATAGAGAACAGAGAGTATGCTTCCATTTTCAGAGCATCAGGACGTCTAGTGATGCTCAGGATGCAGTGATATAAAGCATGCCAATGTGAGACTCTAGAAAAGCGGAAACATCTTATCTAAAATTGGGTGGTGTCTTTCTATCTGGCAATTCAATGGATCCATCTGGGTTAAAAAAATAAAATAAAATCTTGTTTGGCTTCATTATGTTCAGTGTACATTTTGATGCAGGATTGGGTTATTTGCTAGTGGAAGTTATCAATGCAAGCTTACTTACTTTCACTTTGGAGTTGTATTTTACCATTCTCCATTGCAATTAAACATGTGGATGTGCTATACCAAAGGTGTAACACATGACATTTGTCTGACTTGTTTTCCTTATGAAGTGACATTTTTAGGATAAAAAAGGATAATTTTCATGATAGCATTACATTCCTCCAGCTCGCCTGCTTTTTGCTTCTCGTGCCATTTTGCAGTTGTTATGCAGATGCAGTAAGCAACATAAATTGCAGATTTTTCACAGATATTTATAGGTCACCCTTCCCAGCAAAAAAAAAAAAAAAAAACTACAGCACACTTCTTTCAGAGGGGCAGTCATGTTTCTAAAGAGTTATCCACTGAAGGCCATGTTCATTATTTTAGAATTTCGGCTCAGAGTTCTGGATATCCTGTCCAGTGTATTAATTTTATGCTCGGTAAACACAGGGATTGGGCTATATACATGGGAAAATTCAGGGTGAAATCAACATTTCCGTGAAAAAGATTCCCCTTGAGCCTCTCTGTGATCAATTATTTATGCGCTGATGAGAGCCAAGAAATTATTTTTAAATTTTGACTTCTTTGCATTTTATTTTAAAGTAAATGTGAGTATCGAGTATTTATGTTGACTTGTGATGAATGTCAAATGGGAAAAGCAGTGTATTTCAAGAAGAAGCGCAAGATCAAAAGTAGAAGCAGAAATGCCTCAGAGAGTAGCCAGAATGTGAGGTTAAGGAGGTACCATGCTGACAGAGCATGTTGAGAGTACATGCTCCCGTTCCCAAACTCATCTTCTGCCTCCTGTCGTTCTCTTGCTGCTGTTCCACGAGAGTAATTTCAAGGAGGAAGGAACTATCATCCTGTCGTGACTATGGGAGCCAATGAGAGTAACCTTGCAACTAATAGAAATAAGTTAGTGAATGTGCACATGCAGCACTTGGCCAGGTGTGTACTCTAAACGAGATGGATAACAGCATTCAAGATAAACTACTTTTATCAGAGCATTCTCTTGATGTTGTCTTTCTTTAGGAAAAAATTGCTACTTTTATGTTAGTAGATGTTATAAAAGGAATCTGGAGAATAAAGATTCAAAGTCTTTGTCAAATAAAATGTTTGGAAGTGTTGCTTAAATCACAAATTTCTTCCTGTGCTCCTAGTTTTAACGAAAAAGAAATAAAAAGCATGATTGGTTGCCTTCTCTATTGTAATATGCCTTTCAAGTTATTATTTGGTTATATTTTGTTTCTGTGACACAGGAAGACATTACTGCAGAGGAAAAATAACAGATACACATTACTTTGTCATGCAATAACTCTGGATATATAATTTGACAACTGCTATAAAATTTTGACAAAAAAGCATGACAAAAATGTATTTTATGAGCGCCGTAGAGCATACCACACTTTAATGACAAGCCACTTTTACATCAATAAGTATAGTTTTTCATACGATTGGAAACATGAATGTGAAGTGCAAATAGTGGTGGCTTGCTGGTGTACTTTCCATTTCGTTTTTGACTTTGAACTTTAACAGTCAGTGTGGTGCATGCCCATCTAAGGTGTAGAAAGACGAAAGTGAGAATGCCAACTGACAGAGGTGTCGTCAGCTGGGACACACCAGTGACACAGGAAAGAGTGAAGAACTGAAACAGCCTCTAAAGAAAAAAAAAAATCAGTTTTGTTGGCTGGGCTGCCAGCATTCAGTGAAGAAAGAACATGATGCGTAGAAACTTTACAAGCAGTGAAGAGGTCTCTGTTCACTGAGATTGTAATAATCGGGTCTTCGAAGCGTTGCTCGCAGACTTGAGAAAGAGAGTGAAAATGAGAATGTTTTTGGTCTGAAGGATTTATTTAGCCACACACAGCTCTGTCACTATGATGTCCTATTGATTAGAGGGTTTGCAACTCTACCACATCAAAATTTGACAGTTTCTTACAGCTGAAATAGCTGGTCTAGCCAATATTTATCTGCATTTTAGTTTAGGGTATGTAGGACGCCACATATTCACAGATTTTTGGGTGTGTGCAAGAGCAGTCAAATATGCTGAATAAAATTGTTCTTAGTAAACGATACTTCAACATTCTCAGAGAAAGCAAAGGCACAAACACAGTTTTCACCTGAACTGCAGAGATGCATACATATCTAGCAGAGGTTATAAAACCATGTCAAATGAGGTGGATGGCTATTCAGTAATTTGACAGCAACAACCTTCTAACAGTTATATTTGTTGGGTCATTTCATCTGTCCACTATCTACAGTGAAAGTAGCTGAAGTATTGCTGCCAGAGGTCACTCTGAGCTCAAAGTAGAGTGTCAGCCAAAAGGATGGAACCAGTTCTCTCAGCATGGCTCCACATTAACCTTGTGTCCTTCAAGCATTAACGGCTGCCTCTAATGTTCTACTTTCCCATCTTCAACACATAGTACAAAATGTTGAAACCCCACAGGTGGCTCAAGCTGAGCTCTAGAAATCTTATTTCTTTCCTGTTTGGAAACAAGGACTGGAGCATGTTCAATACTGCTTACCATCAAAACCTATATGGGTCATTTTGACAGATTACTGTTGTCTGGAGGTTACGCCTCTGTTTTCAGATTAGCACACAGCACTTTGTACACTGAAGATCACTTATTTTCTGAATCCAATCCACAGAGGTTATACAAAAATGCCAAACATTCATCTAACTTTTGTTTTCTTGGCAATAAGAGACACTTTTCTAATTTTAGATAAACCGAACATAAATTGACATATAAAGTCCTGTTACTTTTAATGTCTCAGCAAATGATACAGGAGAAGAAAAGAGAATTCTTCACACTGTTGTGCATCTGCAAACTTTCTCTAGAGGACAACACACAAATGCATTCCTTAGCAGAAGAAAGAGTGCAGGAAGTAAAGATATATCTTGAAGCCAACAGGCATGCATGCTTTCTTCAGAGATTACACCATCCACCAGAAAGATTCCGCTAAAAAAAGCAGACCAGGTCCAGAGGCGTGATCAGAGGCATTCATGTCTGCAGGAATACATTTTTGTATGACTTTGAGAACTTTTTATTGTTTTCAGAACACCATTATAGCATGCTACTTGCTTTCAGATCTGGGCCTGCCCGGTCTGGGGTTATACTGCTGCGGCTGTACTGAGTATGGCATGAAAGTGACCAAATGGATTTGTATTGGGTCTAGAGGGACATTAATCAGAATTAACTTCCATATACACATATGAAACCTAAGCTTTCCCTTCAGAGATTTAAAAGAAATAATTAATTATGTTATTGTTTTTCTGATATAGGTACAATATTTTTGCCATACTAACCCATAATCACGTTGATTTCATCCAAAAACAAAACAAAACAAAAAAGAATTCAACTGACAAACTAGGGAAAAGGAAAGGATTCTAAATAAGAAATATTCTGAACATTAAGTAGAAAAGCTGTCCTAAACATTATAGAAATGAAAAACCATATTCTTCAGTGAATTTGCAACACATTGCAAGCTGGTTGTTAGCATGTGAAATTGTTCAGCCAGAGCCCTCTCTGCTCATTTTTTTTTTCTCTTTCTCAGTTGCAAGAAAAAAGATGCCTGGGTGCATTTTGTTTCTGTCAGTGTGATTAATGGCTCCGAGTAATATTACAGCTCATATGGATATGCAAAGGTGCATCTCTACAGCAGCCAATCGATAAATCTGCGATCCTTCAACCTCCCACTGAGCCAAGAGATTTAGAGGCCTCATGAGCCTTATTGAATCCCAAACCAAAGAGTCCTATGCAAATTAGGAAAAAAAAAATGTCCATTGAATCTTTTTTAAAGAAATACCTGCTTTAGGTTGGCAGTGTGCTATTTTTTTTCCCTTCCTTGGGGCATCATGTATGACGTACTAAGCTAATGTTAAAATATATATTGTTGATTTAAGTTGAGTGCTTTCTTAAACATAAATCCTAATTGGTTTCTATTAGAAGATTAAAACAGCTTATGCCTTTAATGGATGGAGTGTAGCATGCAATCATGTGACATTCACAGTTTTTAGTGTCAAAAAGCCTTAAAATCAACTGAATTACATTTTTAACAGCAAAAGCATGCAGATGACATAAGACAATTTTTGTTCCATAATTTGATCTACTGACTGAGCAACTGTTGCTTTTAAGTTTACTTTCTGCCTTGTTTTACTCATTTAAATCATGCAGCTAGAAACTCCATAGTCATTTAGAAGTTCACATACACTTAACAATGGCTTGGTTGTCATATTATCTTGTAGATTTTAATTATTGCATTTGAACTTTATGATGGTATGATTATATGACATACAACTTCAATCAATTTTAAAAACAAAAATAATTTTTGCATATAGTATGTTGTAATTTAATGCAGACTTTCTCAGAGCCAAACAAGCTCAGAAATTTAGTGCAAACCACCCTGAACCGCAATATTTGGACACTTGTCTTTTATAAAGTTGAATAGAAATTAAATATTAAGCCATGAACAAAGTTCTGACATAATACATAAAAAAACTTTTTTTTCTCATAATTTGTGCTTGGATGACTATAGAAATTTACTACAATAAATGATCTCTTTTTGCTTTTGATTATTTGTTCTTATTTTGCTTTTGCTTTTTCTTTCACAGAAGAAAGTACTCATTTACAAAGTGTCACAGATGAAAACCAGTAGTTGTTCAGATCAGGAAATATGGCTGTTTCAAATGGCATTGTTCAGTATGCTGCAGATTTGAACATTGTAATCTAATTTTGGATTAATTTCTAGCTTTCTGTTGCTTTTCCATGACTCCAAATCTCCTTATCTTCCAACCATTCTCTGTTGGCTTTTTAATGATTTGTCCTCTAAAGCTGAAGCAAAGAGAACATAGGAAGGTTTAGGGCGGTGTATTTGCATTTATGCAAAAGAGAGAATGATAAAGTACTCTCACAGTCTACTGCACTTAGCCAGCAAATGCTGTAAAATATTTGTGGAAAGCTGGCAATAATTTATCCTTCAAATACTGTGCACGCTTTACTAAAACTCAAAGCCCCCTTCTTTTCTGCACATGTGGTTGTGTGTCAGCCAACCTGATCTTCGCTGAACAGTTTCCTCAGTGGTATGTCCAGTAGCTTAAAATATGCAATTTTCCAAGAAACGCCTGTCGTTTTGGTAAATTGAAGATTGTAAAAATGCTTTTCCCATCTAAACACTCACTTGCCACCCATGGACTTTTTTTACTTTGTCACAAAGAAACACTGCATTATTTTTTCATAACATGAAAATGTTTGAAGCAATATCAAATAAAATAAGATATTTTATTTCAGCTTTGGTATGGAGTTTTTCAGAACAAGCCATTCGTGATCTCTAGCAGAAATTTGCTGTTCACGAAAGAATCTTACACAAACTCATACACACTAACCATGATACTCTGAAACTCCTGGGGGTTTTGCAACTGTTTTAAACATTTTTCACCTTTGAACAATCATTCTGACTACAAAGATGGATGCCAAATTTTTCAGAAATATAGTTCTCCCAGGGGATTGATGGACAGCAACAGTTTGTTATTGATGTCTTTCCTTATAGGTAGAAAGCTTAAACTCAGATATGTATGAATTAGTCTGGTAAGCTGCCAAAACATATAGCTGCTATGAAAGTTGTCATACTTGATCATTAGTTCAGTACATTTGATCAGAAACACTTTTCCTCTAAAAACTTCACGAAATAGCAATTGTGTACTTAGTGTTTAAGCAGTCTAATGGCAGTCCCTGAAATATTTGTTTTTCTATACAGATACTTCTCAAACAAAATTAAACAATACAAAACTGTGTTTGTGAGGCTTGATAAATGTCTGTGCTGATGTTGTGATTTAATCTTTCCCTGGTATGCAGTCATTCCTGTTTGTTTTCTGAAACTGCTCATTTACAGCTTTCACCATTTGTCTGCCAGCATCTTTCAGACCACCTCAACAGACTCACAAGGCCATGTAATGATAACCCAATAGTCTGTGGTGTATGCGTATAATTTTCATCCCTTCCTTGTTGTGTACATTTTACCAATTCACTTTGAAATGGGTAGCCATGAATCTTCATTGCATCCACTAGTGTGAAAAGTGGGCCTCTCCTAAATGACTATTGATGACGATGCCATTCTGTAATGTATACGAAGGCAGTGTGTGGAATAGAAGAAGTTGTACTGTGGCATTGGTGGGCGAGAATTTGAAAATAATTTTGTTAGAGAACATATAGTCTGAGATGTTAATAATCAGTAATAACATTGAAGATACTTTAAAACTCATGAAAAGGTTGATGGGAGAGAGAGAGAGAAAAAAAGAAAGCCTTTGAACCTTCCAGTAATAAAAAAGAGCATTCTTGCTTGTTGGCTTAAGTGATGAGGCATTGGTATTCCAGTATTTGCACATGCTCATTTCAGAGCTATTCAAACTTTACTCTGACTCATAACTAATTATGTAATAAGTATGAAAATACAGATGTACTATGTAATTTTGTTCTTCCATTGAATTTTACTCATTGAATTGACCTTCCTGTAAGCTTCAAATCAAAGTTAAGTGTTGAGGGCTGCGTTCATTATCAAAGGCGCCAAACATGTGCCATTCAAGGACTTTTTCCGGCTGCCTTTTTATTCTTTCACAACTGCGAGACACATTTTTTGCAGGTAGCTTCTGGGTTCTATGTGTACTGGTGATATCTACTCCCCCATGGCCCATATAACTTGTCCTTGGTTTTGAATAAATTGTGAAAAGCCAGCCAGACAGTATGACAGTCATTGGTGCATAAGTCTGAAAAAAAGATAAGTGACACCCCCGGTAGACTGCTTTAATTTAAACGTTCAGAACCACAGTGTAGAGCAGGAATTCAGCCAGACACCCCAGCATGTGGGTTCACTGATTAGTGTCTTCCTTTTGATTGGATTAATCTCATAACTCAGCTTGAACAAATGTATTAAAGATGTCTGTGCACAAAACAGCTGACTGCATACTAAAGCAGTTAAAGTACTGTGTGTCCAGGTATTATATCTGCAGATATATTAACTTCCTTTTTACAAGCAAATTTTGATTTCTTGGTTTATTACTATTGAAATTGCTATGACAGTACAATATTTATTTATTTATTTATTTATGTTCTTTAGACTTTCTTGCAATAATATGGGATGAAATAAAGTCTTTCTATGCATTATGTATAGAAATGTGTTCTTAGGTCTAATTTCTTACATTTTTTTTATTGTATTTTTTGAATATCATTTAATGTAACAGTATAACTTAAAAATAAAGGACAAAATAATGCCACAAACAATTGCCATGGTGTTGATTTAAGTGATGAATGACCTAAATGGTGTGAAGCAGAGCGATCAAGTAGATTATGTAGATTCAATTAAATATTGAAGAATAAAAAATCTACAACAAAAACCCCAGAGAAAGAAGGGAGTCAGAGCAGAACAAAAACAGGAATCCAGAAGAAAATATGGCATGGAATTGGCAGAGAATAAGTAGGTTGTTGGTGAGGAGGAAAAAGCAAAGACTGAGAGCACTGAAAGATTTTAAATACTGAGAAGGGCTAATGCTGGACCAAGAGAGGGAGAGAGAGCAAAATGGCATGCGGGTGAGGGACAGTACACAAGCAGGAGAACTGGGGAAATGAATCTAACTGACAAATAACTCAATTTAACACAAACTGGAATAACTGATAAAGGACTGAACCAAAGTAAAACAGAAACAGGGCTGATCTAATCAATAGATTAGTGAGAAAAAGGAACATAAAATAATAATTAAGCTTGAATTAATTATTCAAATCCCAAAACAACTCAAAAACAACTCAGGACAACAAACACTTAAGATGAAAACTCAGTCCAAAGTTGGGTTTGGCTTATGCCAGTTAGCCAGCATATACCCCACCATGCACCACCTACAAAGAGAGGCATGGCCTCTCCTTAATGGCACAGACTCAGGCAGGTCCAGCTTGAAAGATAAAGAAGGGAGTTTGAAAAGACATAGAGCTGGCCTAATTTGACCCAACAGAAGCAGTTACTTGACATGGACACTAAGGAATGACAGATAGCTAAATCTTTCTCAACCCCACATTAGTCATGTTTTTGGCTTACTGTCTCCCTGCAAAAGCTAATTAGTTCTGCTTCTGATCTATAGTTGATGACATCCCCCACACCCTTTCCCACAATTTGCCTTATTGATACAAATTGCACTCTCAATTTTTGATGGGGTTTAGCTTGCAATGCTTAAGTCTTGTTCTGATGTTGTTGAAAGGTTGAGATGCTTTACGGCTTTGGATCAAAATATAAGAAAGGGATGGTTATTTTACAAGGCTATAAAATAAACAGACATGAAGTGACCAAGCTATGACATCAACAAAGTCAAGTTTGTATGTATCTGTCCTTGAAGTGCATTGCACTTCCCACTCTCACCCACCTAAATAAGGGTCATCTACATAAAACGAATCACTTGAAAACTGCAGCAACAGGACAATCATGTAAGAGCTATGCTCTTCATTAAACTAACAACCTGCAACATTTATGCTTTTCCAATTTCTATAACCATATTAAGTCTCAGCTGTAACTTTAACATGTGCATGCTACATAAAAAAACGGTGCTTTATTGTAAATCACTGTTCCTTTGTTTAATGCTTAATTTGATCTATTAAGATTATGTTTCTATGATGTTTTTACAATAACTGACATATAGTAAAATGGTTGATGCTTTGCAAGTGCATCTGAAATTAATATTTTGTGCAGCCCTTGTTGTAAATATCTACAGGCATAATGGCCATGCTCAAGGATTGCTGCACAGGGGACCCCACTGGCATAAATTGCTGAAATTGAGATTTTTGTCTGGTTTGTCATTAACAGTTTAATGGAGCATTGAGGGTTATCCCTTTCCAAAGCAGCCAATTAGACTACATCTATATCAGCTAATGATTAAGACAAGATTGAAAATGACACTTGTTTACTTACAGGCATATGTCCCAGTGTATTTGATTCATAAGTCAATACAATGAAACATATGGCGTCATTCGTAAATCACCATTCTTAAATGAGGAATATGTGTAAATAATAATAAATCAAATCTGACATCATTAAAAAAGGAACTTATCAGATTGCCTGTAATCATGATGTTCCATCAAATCATTCCCTGGTTTAAATCTTGTCTGAGAGAAATAGCTTGGAGACTTCAGGTGGCACCATGTGGAGAAATTTAAAAACTGACTGACTCTGACAAAAAAAAATATATTAATTTGAAAAGACAAAAATTCTGGGAACTTGTAGATAGACATAACAATTTCTGCACAGTTGCTAGAATATACTTGAGTCAGCATATTCCACTGGCCAACTATCACCAGAATGCCTTATATTTAAGCAGATTATGCAGTAATTGTGCAAGTCAAACTTTTCTCAGTTTGGCTGTTGACTTCCTACTAAGTTATCTGTTCTACATTATGTGTTGTGTCCTCTCTTAGCTGTTGATTGTTCCTTACCTTAAAGCCAGAATTCTAAGTGTGTCATTATCTGATAACAAAGTGTGTTTCCAAAACATTTAAGGAGATATCTGACCTTTTTTGGTGTTTCCAT
Organism: Poeciliopsis prolifica; assembly: GCF_027474105.1. Lineage (NCBI taxonomy): Eukaryota > Metazoa > Chordata > Actinopteri > Cyprinodontiformes > Poeciliidae > Poeciliopsis > Poeciliopsis prolifica. The sequence goes on along the minus strand of NW_026562376.1, from coordinate 13,412,926 downwards.
GAAACTTGCTTAGCTTTTTCTGGAAATGATCCTTAGTCACTAAATCCTTGTTCATTGCCACAAAACATCAGCCACAAGTCCTATTAACATTCTCCTTTGAAATATATTTTTTACAAAAAATATATTTATCTTTTTTGTAAAAAAAAAGCAAAAAACAAAAGATGTTTATTTTTTATGTAAAGATAAATATCACATTTTCTGATAACATAGGAGAAAAGTAGCCTTCAAGATTATTGTCATCGACAAGATCTATTAGCAGTTTTTTGCATTATTTTTTCAAGCAGTTGGAACTGATTTATTTCCATTTTATACTTTCAATATTTTCAAATTGTATGGTTAAAAATGTCCGCTTGTTTATTTGATTACCTTCTAAACAGACCATCATATTATTTGAAAACCTTAGTTATAGCAAAACAAACTGGAGAAAAGGTTTGTTTTGATAATATCATGAAACTTATGGAGTCTTGTTAAATTTCTTGTTAGTTTTGGGGAGTCTGTATAACATTCACCTGTGATCCACTTAAGTTATTGTGATCTTTTCTGACCCCATAGTGATTCTTCTTTATCTGGGAAGTAGTTTCTCAAAATCTAAAGTCACCCATGTAGGGTTTGGTGAGAGCTGACAGGTGAGATTGCAGGTTGTTTGTTTCTCAGCGTTCAATCTGTGATTGATTTGGGTTCCCATCCTCTCACACATGTCAGAAGGGACAGATTCCCACCTGCTGTGACCCTGAGAAGCAAAATATCAAACAGTAGATCATGAGAGATTACTTTGTTCGGAGTCCTCGTGCATAGGGCACCCAAAGAGATTGGTGTACATTCAGTCTTCTTACCTTTCAAAATCAATTTGTAAACATGATGATCAGTAGAGTTTCCTTCCCCAGTATGACCAATCTTTACTAAAAGCTTGCAGTTACGCCAGTTCTCCTGCTAGAGCCACAAAGTCAACTACCATTGAACATTATAGACTGTGGCAGGGAATAAAAGACCCTAATCAACACTCTAATACTCTACCAAATGCCCATTACTTCTTGTTTAACTTGAATTCCAACAGCAACAATGCCTCTGTTTTCTTTCTCTCACTCTTCTGTTTCCCCTTGGATCCCTGTTGTGAACAAGCATGAAAAGGTAGGCATTCGTGTCACAGAAGATTTTCTGGAGACCTTGACAGAACGGATGGGTCTCCATTACTCTAATGAGGCTACAGGAATGGCTGCTACGCTTCCCTCATTTACACCATCTCAGCCTGCGCCTTCTCTCGGGAATACACTCTCTCCTCTGTAATAGCCTACTCAGTCTTCTCATTCTCCTTTTCTTTTGCTCTTTGCTCTCATTCCCTTTTTACTATGCCAGGTATTTTACAGTCACAATGGACATTTATACGTGCGCGTGTGCGTTCAAAAGGTAGAGATGTCTCACTTAGTGATGAAAGATTAATAGACAGAAGCAATGTAAATAAAATATGATTTAAAAATTATAACTTTTCTTTATCCTCTAAATTTCATTTTATTAAATTTAAACATCCATAAATCATTATGTATTCTTAATAAGAACACCTAATGTTTTTTTTCAGCTTATAAAAAAAAGGAATAAAAAAATCTTGTGGTTGTGTGACAATACAGGATGAAGAATTTTGATCTGTTGTTCATTTTAAAAGCTACACAAGCTGTTTTGCCCGACTGTCTATATGTCTGTAAAGTTAACATCTATACTGACAATACATTGAAACACTTCAACTTGTATCAGCAATTGAGCTGACTTGGATTGTACGAAAAAGTCACAGGAATTTAGATTACCTACCAGAAAGTCAAAATTTTGTGGGAATTTTATTTGAATTTATTCAGTCTGCATCTGCAGTGTAATCTCTTGGTTTGTAATTTTAATTACATGTAATTTGCTCTATTCAGAAGTGTTCTGCTCTAAAACTGATTAGCCCCAAGCTGTCTGCTTCTTGAAGTAGAACTGTTGAAATGATGCTTGTGATTAGGGAATTGTAAGCTTCTTTCAAACACATATTTTAAAAAGCACAGCAACACATCCGTGTTTAAAGACAGATGACAGTCAACAGTTGGGCAGACAAAGCTCAGAAACTTTTGCATTTATGAAACAATATTAATGATTATGTTGATAGGCTTCAGATTATGTGCTTTACTCTAGAGTGAGCAGCTCAATTTGTTCTTTTCAGTGACATTTTATTTTCTCTTGTAAATTAGAACATTTTTTCATTAGAACAAAAGCCGAGCTACATATTGATGCTCTTGAAAAGCATCGATACGCACAAAAAAGCTAGTGAAGTTCCAATGACCCTAACTCTTAAAACTGTGGGAGGATTCCTATAATTTGGAATAAGGCCTTAACATTAAAAAAATAAATGTGGATAAAGGAAAACACTGAATACTTCCTAGATGCACTGCAGCTCCTTTTTGTTTGTTGAATAGCTTATGCTAATTATTACACATCTGAAACAAATGAAGTTGGGTATGTGGGTCTGATTTTAGATCTCTGAAGATAAAAACAAATAAAAAAATGGCTCATAAATGTAAAATGCAAAAAAAAAAAAAAAAAAAGCCAGTGCATAGACGCGTGACATTTTATTCTTAGACTTCTCCCATCTCAGATGTTGGAGCTTTAAATGCTATTGATCCAATTTTCGAGAACGTGAAGATAGATAATTGCCTGGCAAGAGTTCTTACTGTCCCTCAGGAACCTGTTCGGGAGGATTTGAAATTCCTCCCAGACTTTTCATCCTTAACACACATTATAGTGGGAAAATGCACAAAGTGAAAAAACACAAGGAAGCTTAGGTACATGTCTACATATTGTTAGTAAGAATAAATAACTTCAGCATTATAGGTTAGTACATTTGTTTGTGAACTACATTCACTACATTGAAATGTATTAAATATGTACTTAATCTCAATCACCTTCTAATTTAATGGCACATTGTTACCTTACCCTAGGGTACAGTGTCTCCTGAGTCAGATCAAGTAGCTAATTAAAGCACTGCCAGACGAATTTCATTTATGAAATTCTTCACTCTAATTGGAAGACAGGATATTAATTTTCATGCATCTGTGTCCTGATCCCTTAATATATCGCTTCTGAAGTGTTTGTAAAGCACAGTGATATATGAGTATACATAACATTACATAAGTTATACAGTTCAAAACACAATTGCATCAAAACATGTTTGTCTGAGTTCAAATATATAACTATAAGCGAATTTTCATGCGCTCAGCATTAAAATTAAAAGTGGATTAAAGGATCGCACCTGTTATACCTGCTCAGTTCCAGTTTGTAATGCACACTTTGATAAAGAATTTCCACATGTAAGCACCAATTTCAACATCTGGCTGACCTCCCTAACCCCTGTTTTAGTTTCAATGCACCTGACGCCATAATTACCATATATACTACAAGTCCTTATAGTGAGCTACTGGAATGAAGCGCTAACAGAATGGAAACAACCAACTCAGCAGTTCAGAATCTGCTTTGTTTTAATGGACGCAGATTTATGTGACAGCTGACCCTTTAGACAAGAAGCATCCGCTCAGCAGTAGAGAATTACACACATTGTAAGTGCACACCAAAGCCTTGTAAAATAAGGTGGGAAATGATAATCAGGTTTGCTTATATCAGTACACCAATGTAGAATCAGTGTGTGGAGTCACTCATTATTGTTTGGGAGTGAATAATTCCCCAGTACAGATGTTCTGTGTGAACCTATTTACGTGTGGAACAGAGCTTTAAAAGAAATGAGAAAGTCCTATAAAGCAAACATCCAATAAATAAAACTTCTCCAGCAACTGAGAAGTCCAAATTACTTTGATCAACTATAAACTATTGCTGTATTGACTATTTCTTTTGTATTATATTTATTTGGAGTTGTCTGATTTTCATCTCTTGTGGCAGCCTGGGTATGGCAGTTTGTTGAATACTTTTCCTTTAGGATACAGTGTTGCCTGACACAAATAAGGCATAACCTTAACTACAATGCTTATGACTTATTTTCTAGAAGTTTGCTTGTAATTAATTGACATTCCCATATGAATTTTAAAGTATTCTCAGAATTTCAACATGAACTGAGAGTTTGGTGTTCTCTCTGATGATATAATTTATTCAGACATTCCTGCACCCTAATCCATGTTGTATCTGTGTGTATCTTCACACATTAACAAATGTTAGATATTAATCCTTTAAGGAGATACAGGGCACAGATCAAAGCAAGAGCTTAACAGTCAAATGTCAGTTTGCCAACATAGCTCATTTCATCTTGAAACAGCATGCATTTTCACACCGTTTCATCTCCCAATCAACTTAACACATGCCTTGAGATGAGTTGAATCCATTATTTTTCCTCTACTTTGAAGGTCAGCCAACAAACTCTTAAAGTTATTGTCCAAAATAGGACTCAGCAGTAGTGGGAAAACATTTCCCCTTTCAGTACCTACCTTGCTGGATGTCTGAAATTTCTCATTTGGATTTGACAGGGTGCTGTTGGGAGCCAAACAAAATCACTCAGGGACAGTGCTCTGGCTGTGGCTCCTATCTCTCATTTTCTCTCTTCTCTGCAAATACGCCCCCATACCTACTCACATAACCCAAAGAGAGCCAGCTTGCGCTGCAGTGTGGGCTCAATGCTCACAACAACGCAGCATGCTGGCAGGTATACAACAGAAAGGTACTAGCTGTGCCTCACTTCACATCATTTTGCCAGGTGATGTATGTTTGTTGCTGTAAAGCTATGTTTGCACAGTTGCCTGTGTCTTTATTGGGAACATACTTATTTTAATTCTGAGGGTATATTACATACAGTGTTTCATTAGATTTTTAAACTTTTTTAAATAAATTTTTTAAATTGACAGTGTATTCACACTCATTTAACTTATTAAATGCTTGTCAAGGTTGTCAATTGAATCCTTGAAATGAAGGTTCCTCCTTCCCTTGAGGAAGTCGAGTCTCATCCTCAGGCCAAAGGCATCCCTTCAGTGAAGCATGGTGGTGGCAGCCTCATGCTATGGGGATGTTTTGCAGCAGCAGGAACTGGCAGTCTAGTCAGTATAGAAGAAAAGACAGATGACATGACATTCAGAACCACTCTGTGAATATCCTGTAGTGACCAAGCCAGAGTCCAGAATTGAATCTGATTGGAAATCTCTGGGAATATCAGAAAATGGCTTCACACATGTCTTCATCCTGTCTGATGAAGCTTGAGAAGTACCAAAAGAGGACTGGGCAAGACTGCTTAAAAATAGATGTGCTAAGCTGGTATCATATTCAGACTTGGGGCTGGAATCTCTGCCAGAGGTAAATCAACAAGATGCAATGCAAATGCTCTGAACACATGCATAAATATAATTCCTTGGATTTCTATTTTTAGTGAAATCTCAAAACGTTTTTTTCTCCATATTTGTGTGAACAATTTTGAGGGAAGAGATCAATATGAAATGTGTCAAAGTGAAATAAGACTGTTAGATAAAATGTTGAAGGAGCAAAGCTCTGTGAGCGCTCTGTGGATTTACTGTAAGTAAATCAAATGAGTGCAACAAAAAACACTTATAGCTTGAAATAAGTAAATTCTAATCTGGCAAGGGTATGAGAAAAAAACTTTTCTTTTTCCAAGCCAAACATGTCCATGAGCAATGCCCCATAATAATGTGTTTTAGTCCTCAGACATCCATGAACTAATTAATAGTTGACTTAGAGGGATTATGCTACATGAACACCCTCCTTTGTTGTGGTGACCTTGGAGAGGTTGACTAATCTCTCTAATTGAGCAGTTGTAAACACCATTGTTCCCACTCTGTTCCAATGTCAGCCTGCTCACATGTCTGATGGCTTTTTATTTAATGTATCAACATTTTCAGAAGACATCTCATGACAGTCTCCTTATCTATAAGCTTTTTGACACCCAAAGCATTACCTAATAATTTGTGCTTTAGATAAAGACTTTTTTTAATTAATGAATTCAGACCTAAGAAAGAAAGATAGCATTGCTTCAAAGTCAAAAGTACTATTTAAACTATGTTTTCTCTCTTTCCTTATCTCTGGCATCCCGCACAACTCTGGGGAAAACGATACTAAATATTCATGCTTACACAGTATTTTGGCATTTTACTGTACCATGATGGATTTCTCTGTCAACGCCGTACTTGACAGAGATGGGCGATACTTGAAAATGTAGCTTAATACATATTTAATCAAATTCTCTAAACATTTTTTACATTTTGTCATCTTCAGTGACACATAACATCAAACTCTCGGGAAAAGTGCTTGCTGCCACCCGCTATTGTTGCCACCACCACCACGCCTAGTTTGTTTAACTGCCAACAGTCACAAGTCTGTATTTATTATAAAATCTTTTTAACCTTGGCTCAAATGGATGGCTGCAGTTCTGAAGCACCTATAATGGTTCATGTTTGCATGATATATTAGTAAACAAAGACGTGAATTTGAATGATACGATTTCAGCCCTAGAAAAAAAGATGCTCTAGAGGCTGTAGATGCACCTGAACTAAGTAGTGTACATTAATCATGACATCCCTGAGGCTAAGTCAGCGCACACTAAAGCAAATGTTACTGTTCATTGACAACAGAAGACAATTAATGTGGAAGGAATAAAATCAGAAAATAAATCAATACACAAACACTAGGCCTGCGCAGCAACTGGAGGCATATTTACTTATATCAAAATAAGATGCACCTGTTCATTCTAACGTGTGTCTATGTGCTGTCTACTACATTTGCTGACATGGAGAGGACAATCAAGTACTATGACAACAAAGGAAAGCAAGAGATACACAGTCCAGTTTAATTGTCTTCATTGAGTGTGTAAGGGATGTCCTGTATCCTTTGGTCACTATTGAGATTAACCTTTCTCTGTCATCATAAAGAGCTTCTGCTTGTTTCATCCAGATGAAAGGCCTGAAAGAGGCAAAACAAGAACAATTGGAAACGGATACTAAGGTTGTATAGATACTAATCATGCACATGATTTTCACAAAGTAATTTCTAAACATTGCTTTTTCAGACACTTTATTTTAATATGTTTACACTACTGTTAAATAACCTGATACAAAACAGTGATATTTACCAACTTATACTTTTATGTCATGAACATTCCTTGCTTGTGTGAGGACATTCAGATAATTTAAAGAAACAAAACCTTTTTAATCTTATTATTCAAATAAAACTTAATTCATTACATTTTATACATTTACAACCAAGGAGCAATTACCAGAAATAATGAATACTTTGTGTATTTTATTTTAGCACTAAGAAACCTTTATTATTATTATTATTATTAAAGTTTGTAAATAACTATTTAAATGAGAAGTGTGCTATACTGATTTTAAATTTACAGGCTATTTTTGGTGTTAAGTCAACTATGATGATTCCTTTTCATATTTATCCATAAAGTTTGAGAATTAATGTATTCTTGAATCATCAATAAGAGGGAATGTTGTGTTGAAAACCCACATTCTCCAAAACAGCATATTATATATTAACTGTGGTTGTGAGACATCCTGTTTATTTTGTCATGACTTTTACCCTGGATGACTTTACACTGAAATGCTGTTTATAAGTTGCCCTAGGCATGAGCAACACATTTTGCTCTGTACCGTTTTATTTACTGCAAAAGCTTGCCTAGTGGCAGCATTAAATGTTGAAAAGACCAACTTGAATATTGTAGCTGATATCTTTAACTGAGTCAGCCTGCAGAGATTGAGGTACGGCATACTCTGAGTCAGGTCACTATGTCATCTAGTTATTTAAGCTCAGTGCAGTTGTTCAGTTGTGGTGATGACTCCACCACTTAGCTAACAGGATCACCATAGGTCACTCAAAATTCCACCAAAATGATACGGCTCCCAATGATCCTGAAACTCCTGCTCTTCTCCTCTGCCGAGTATTTCCAGCTGAACTTTGTGTGGTATGCTGCTTATGTGAGGCTATGATCCAAATTCTCTGAACTAAATGCTAAACACATGTCTGATGCTTGTTGTAAACGTGTAAAACAAGCATTTTAAATATTTAATGTCCTCTCTATAAAGTTGAATCTATTGGAAGGTCAACACAATACCATGCATACACCTGAGGAAAATTTTATATCAATAACTAACGTATCTGTTCCGGACTGAAATGAAGAGGAATGCGTAATCTTGACATTTCTGTATGAAAAATCTATTCTTATATTAGCATGCAACTTTGCTAAGAGCATTTTTACTGAAGTTGTACTAATTTCAAATAAAATATTGTAATGTGACATTTTCAAATTCAACATTTCAAAAATAAATACACTGACAAAAAGATAATGGAACTCCAACTTGAAAAAAAAGTGCTCATTGTTAGTGATAAATGCCTCTCTTTTTTATCCAAACTGAATACAAAATGTGGCATAATGCTAGTTGTTTCTGACGTGGGCACAAGAATGGGAACCAGGAGAATATTTAGAATGTTTATTGAACAATAAGCAGATGATAAAAGTCATGTCAGAGTGTGCTGGGAAATTAATCTGGATCAGCACTGAAGACAGAAAGTACATGGATTGTTTACTTGAGAATTGCAGAAGCAGGAATTGCCAATGGGTAAGCTCTTTCTGTTTGGGTGAAGGAAAGATCCTAGGGAAGGTAAGTTGGTCCACAGGCGGAATAGTTGGCCGGGAGTATGTGTAATCAGTAACTGTCTTAATTTTTCCTTCCAGGGGAGCAACATTTGGAAGTAGAGAGGCAGCTGATCGAAGGAGCAAATAACAGGTGATCCCTATCATTAGGTAAGCATTTGGAGGAGTTCCTGTGAGGCAAAGGGGGAGAAAAAACCTATTTATGCCAGTTTAGTCATCATTTTTAAATTTTGCACAGACTTGCAATTTCCACCAATCATTGCGAATTTTCCACTAATCTGATCAATCACCTTAATGTCTTCTATATGTCTGTGTTTTCTGATGAATAACTGTAACTTTGCTGAATTTTGACCTCCTTTCAGTTGAACTTTTCCTTTCAGATCTCTCGAAAGTCAAACCTGCAAGACTGGCAGGCGTATGTGATGCTAAACTTTTTTTGTTTTGTTTTGTTTTGCAATCATGGGCCAAATCTTTCACTTACATGGCAACTGTTACTTAAATGTCTACAGCAATTCCTGTATATGTGCCTTCTATTCTTAGCACATTTTTCAGCCATTAAAACAGTTGTTAAAATATCAAACATGATTTTCCAAGCCGTCTTAAAATGGACCAGCAATTAGATCGCAGAGGGGAGATCAGCAGCTGAGCCTAGCTGTTTGGACTGTGTCATGTTCAGCAACTAACCAGAGCAAAACATTTTTTTTTGCTGGTTGAGTAATGCTGGTCATTGGTTATTTTACCCACTGTGCATTGAATCTAGCAACCTTTGCCTAGGTTGCCTTTTCTGGATCTAACATGTTTTTCTTTTCATTGGTTTTATGTAATCAAATTTTCTAAGAAGCTAAATGTTAGATTTTCATTTTCATCAAAACTAACATACTCAACATATTTAACCCTGTGTACATAATTAATCCGTATTGGCCTATATTCATTAGTTTCACTTACAACATTGAATTATTGAAATTAACTTATACTTCATATTCTAATTAATTGAGATGCATATGGACACAGAAAATATCATCTTGACAAAAGTAAAACAGAAAGAACACTTGAAAAAGAGTAACATTAATTAGAAAACAGAAATGGTCATTAAAATGCAGGAACATTATGAACATTTTAAAGTGTAATGCATTCTGCTTCTTCATAGACTAAACATGGAACTTGAAAATACTCAATTAAACAATGCTGGAGTCTGTGCAATAACAGACCAGTTCTACTTTGAGGCAATCAGGAGAATAATTAACTAAGATAATGCGCACGTCTTTTAACCTCACTATAACATTTAGCTACAGAAACAAAAAAGGTCATTAATTGCTTTTCCTCCTACCCATGTGGCTGATTTAATTTCACATTAGAGCCTCTTTTTCTGGTCTGAATTATTTTAATCAAACCAAAATGATCTTCTCCTCTTCTCTTCCCAGTTAGAATTTGTAAAATTTACTTTAATATGGGATTTGACTGTCATGCAATTGATAAACATTTTGACAAGATGAACACAATGTGAGCTTGTTTTACTATTCCGGACGCAAAAACAAGATCATGCAGAGGGTATTTACTGTTGACAGAGTCATGATGACAAGTATTGTACATAGATTAGGACAGAGAGGACCAACAGTGTATTCAATGTGCATCTGCTATCCGATAATCAAGTTCAAATTCCATTAACAAACCTCTGTCCTAAGCAAAATTTCCTCCTCATTAAAAGGTTTAGAGACAGCATTACTTTCTCCTATCCACTCCCACTCGAAAGCATGCTCCTGCCTAATTCATTTACTCATACTTCCTATACACACCACCTGTATAATTGCAGTCATAATGAACGTGCAAAAGCAGCAAATTGGCATGGGAATAGCATTAGCAGCCCGGCAACGTTTGCTGTTCCTTGCAACCATCGCTCTGAGTGTGGATCCACTGACCACCATGCACACACAAATCCAAACAAAAACACAAAACATTCAATGGAAACTGAAGCATCTGTTCTGGCAAGGCACCTCAGTTTCCTGATTTCAAGAAGCATTTTTCCAGCAAGTTGCAAGAACTTCTGATCCCCCCTTCACCCTCTCAAAGGCCAAAGCGGGGTCTCTTTGCCATTCGTTGTGAGTTAAACAAAGCTACAGTTGAAGGTCATATACTTTAAAAGAAAAAAAGCTGCTTACATGTTTATCAACAGTAAAAGAGAAATATAGTGGGTCTTTCAAAAAGCAATTGCCCATGATATTCTAAAGTTGGAAAACAGTACTCTTTTGAAGACTTAAGAGGGTGATCTTAGTGCAAAAAAGGAAGCAATTTTGGTGAGAGTTCGAAATGGATAAGAATGCATGAATTGGAAAGGATGACTGAGCCGTCATGACCTTGAAATAAATATTTCTCAAAGAGATGAGCGAATCACTGCCTGGCATAAGGATTGGATGAAGCATACATCTCCTCTATGTGAGTTACAGGTTTCAAAGTGTCCGGTTTTCATTTGAATAAAGACAGAAAGAACTTATCAAAAGATAAAATTCCCACAATAAATGGATATCACTTAATGTGAGGCTACAACTCTCCTTTGAGTCTGTCAGTGTTTTATTCTTCTTGTGACAATATGTGCTACACATAGTGGTAAAGTTACGTTTATTTATTTTTATTTTTATTTTTTTGAGTTCATTATGTTTTCACTCAATCCCTTAAACAGATAGTTGGCATAGACTTCCAAAATGAAAGACCATGGAATAAATATGGTATTGTGAAGAATGCCCACTTTCTAAATCCACATATGAGAGCTGTAATCACATTTTTTCTGCTTTATGATTACATTCTCTTTAATGAGTCGGATTGAAGAGAGTGGAAGAGGAGGAGCAGAAGAAATGAAGAGTAGAACAGACAGATGGGATACCATAAGATCTGGATATGTGAAGAATGGGCGAGCATCAGATCGATTAGACACAGAGTTAACACTGTTTGTCACAGTTAAAAGGCAGCAGTTGTTGCATAACATGAGAAACAAAAGTCAGCGACATGAGATGTTAGATTTAAAACTGTAAGTATTGGAACCACAGAATATAATATTTGGCATGTATGTAATGATTGTACTGTATGTGATCTTTGTGTCTTTACTGCATCTACTAACCAGAAAAAGTCCATCTGAACTACATGGTTTCTGGTTACTAAATATTATTTCTAGTCTTTTCATATTGCTTGTTTGATAATGGCCTGGAGAACAGCCTTTGCCTGATATCATTCAGTCAAATCTAAAGTTTGATGGGCTGTTTGCACATCCGGTTACAGACAGTGAAATGAAGCTTTTATGTGTTATCATAACAAATGTATGCAACATTTCATGCATACATTTTTGCATATAATATAAACATTGAAATAAAATCTCCAACTTTCTCATGTACAAAAAACAGAATAACAGTTCAACAAAGAATAGAAATGTAGATGTCAAAAGAATATTTTATATTTTACACCAAACTCATCTGTTTGAGTTAAGGGGAAAACCAAGGAGCTTTTAGTTTGTTTTTTTTCTCTCTCTCTCTTTTCAACAAAAAGGCTGAAATACACATGAAGGCGCCTCCTACAAACAGTCAATTGAATCAACTTGTGAGGTTGAATTGCTCACCGCACAAAATCATAAATAGGCATTGCAAAGACTGAAAATAATTTAATAAAAATGACATTGAGTTCGTGTAAATAGGAAGCTCTTAACATTGAGTAACATAGATTTAATTACAACACTCACAAATACTCAGAGTAAATCTGTGTTTTTGTTGAAGTTTTCTATCTGTAATCTCAGAGGATTCAGATCAAATATGCCCCAAATTTAATGCTGTCTTTGCTTCTAGGTACAACTCCGTTCCTCTAACCCAATTAGTGTTGTGCACTTTGTTTGTAATGAGGCAACAGTCTAAAGTTTACGTTTGCTTGCCTGTGCTTCATTCTCAGAGGTGAAGGTAAGGGTAGGGGGTAAATTGGCTCTATTTGGCTGGAAATGAATCATGATGAAATGAACTAGCCTGGTCTATGTGCAGTAACCCCTGTGATTGTTGCTGTGCTTTTATAAGACCTCATGACTTTATGCATGTTCTCTTTTCTGTGCCCATACATATCAGGGGAGTCTCCTTTTCCTTTTCCTAAACAATCCACAATGTGACATGCTCTGAGAATTAAATGTAATTTCAAGTGTGCCTGGTAAATGTAATTTCAAGTGTGCCTGGTGTTTGCAGTCGATTCTTTGTAATGCAATGCAGGAAGACTTCGAGCTATGATTAATGACTATTTGCCTCTTCCATTAGAGATGAAAGAGAGGACAGTGCATTGTTGCAAAGGGAGTGTAGACCTGATCGCTCCAAAGCAGTTCTGTTGTCTGAATTCAGGGGATTTGGAACGAAGGCTTTGGCAGCAGCTCTAAATTGTTGCACACCCAGCCTTGGAAAAATGGTACACTGCAGCATGATTACGCCTCTCACATTTTCACAAACTGTCACTAAAAACAACAAGAAGAGGACACACAATGCTTCAGGGGAAAATATGCATACTAAGATATTGTCTCCCTTGAAAATACATCTGAGACCTTTTACTTTGGTGTCTTGGCTTCTGAGTGTTTTGCTTTTGCAATACAAAGCAGAACAATATCCCTTGCAGAGGTAGACTGACACTGACAGTACTGACGGATGAACTGTAGTCAGCTATCACTCACAAGTGACAAACCCAGTTAGGCTCACTTGGAGAAATATGATTTAGGCTTGCATTTACATTTACCTAATAAGCATTATTATCAAGGCATTGACATTCTGCATGTTCTGAGTGTTTAGCAAAGCATCGTCTGAGAACAATTTACACTGTTCCCATGATGAGACCAAAATGCTGAGGATAAATGTTCCTTAATTAATTTGTATTACATCTCAAAGGACCAACATGCAACACCTAAATGCAATCGCATCTTAATTATGAAGCATTTGCATATCCATCGCAGCCAAATCCCACCTTAAGCAACCTATGTCAGTGTGATCATAAATATGTCAATTTATTGCCTGGCATTCTGTCCATAGGAACAATCAATACATATTTCAATATGAAGGTTTTCATCAAGGGGCAAAGTATCTTTTTTAAGGATTTAGTTAGACTTGTGAAAGAAACCTCTCCCAAACCTCTCCCAAAAAGCATAAGTACTTTCCCTAAGTAACTCCTAAGTCTCCCTCGTCAACTCCAGGGGAGTTGGCTGAAGTGACTGGAGAGAGGGAAGTCTGCTGTCCCTGTGACCCAAACGCAGATAAACAGAAAATAATGGATGAATGGACATCATGTATTGAGGAAAGTCTTCCCTGTCACGGTGCACTACTGAGAATGTAAAAATGGCAGTGACATTAAAGAAGTGTGATTTGGAGTGTTTTGTTTTATTTAGCAGTCAAGGTGTTATGATTTTTTTTTTACTAATCATTGTGGAATCTTTCTTATATTTGATTTATACAGGCTCTCAGAGAACCAACAGAGTTCTGAATGAGATTTCAAGTAGAAGCACTTGACTCGACCGATAGCTTCTGTGAGCCCACGAAGCTGTTTTATTTCTCCCCTTTAGCAACGTCATATCTCAAGAGCAACGGTCGCAACACTGCCAGAAATTTCTCACAAAGTAAAAAATTGCTTCCTTATATTGACTGAATTTTTCAATGCCCATTATCAAATTGGAATGTATGACTTCAAATCGATCTCTGTCTGGATTGAATTGACTGAATATTTCTGTAAATAAATTTCAGATATTTTTTTGTAAAGTTGAATTGAATTAAATCAGATATTGTTCATCTATAAGTCATTTCATTGTATCACTCAAAGTTTCTTCTCTGAATCTATTATTCTGTGGCTGGTTTGTCAGGTACTTAGTCCCAATTGCTTTCAATTGGGACTATTGGTTTCAATAGTCAAGAGAAACAAACTGTAAAGCTTAATCTATACCTATACTTTACAGAGGTGTACCTATTTACTACCTCACAATGCCAGGAAATAAAATTACTTCAGTGTTTCAATCTGTTTGTTATTAATGCAAACAGCAAAAAAAAATTGTGAAACAATGACACATTTTGTGAAAGATCAAAATCAGTAGGTTCAACTCTGCCTGGGCAGCCATTTAATGCACATCAAAACGAGATACTTTTTATCAATCCATAAGTGCATGCAAAAACACATTTGTCCAGCATGCAATGGTAATGATAATAATAATAATAATAATAGTTGTGATTATTATTATCTTAGTGGGGCTGGTAGGGGTGTTGGTGCTTATCACACACAAACATTACGAGTGAGAGGCAAGGTACACCCTGGACAGGTCACCAGTCCATCACACTATTATTATTATTATTATTATTATTATTATTATTATTATTATTATTATTATTAGTATTATTATTATTATTATTATTATTATTATTATTATTATTATTATTATTATTATTATTATTGATGTTGTTGTCAAAATATTAGATTTAACAATGTGAAACATCCATAAATGTAAAAGTGTAAAATATAAAGAAAATAGCAACCTACAATTTTCCAGAAATTTTTCTACTCAAGCATTTTTCTGTCTGTGATTTGACAATCTTTTTGCCTACTATGTATTAAGCTGGGGATGTGCCATAGAGAAAAATCAGTCTAATCCTTACTGGGTTGCCATGCTGTAGAGTCTTATTAATGTGTAATATTGCTGGATTACTGGATCTACAGGCAGCTTAGTTTGTTTGCCCAGAATAGGGTGATCATCCATGACAAGCAGGTGTATCTGGCAGTCTGCAGCTTGCTGCTGCATTAGGTTACTCGTTGGGGAACAAACGCACCTCATTTGGTTTCTCTTATAGATCACCTGGTCCACTTTCATTTGTCTGTTTATTGATAATGAATTCAGCAACATGCTGTGGAGTTGTTTTGCTGTTTGTTTTTAGTCCTTTATTCCATTATTTGTTTCCTATTGTATTCTCATAGCTGACCTTGCCTTCACTCCTTTATTGACAAATATCAGCTTGGTGGTGGTAGTATCATGAAGTGAGATTTCTTGTTTCTTTTTGTTCATGTTATACTGCTTTGTCTTAATTCTGATATTTATTTATTTATTACCCTTATTGTGGTGGTCGGCGACGTTCCTGTTTTGTTCCTCATGTTCAACTGACTTCGTTGCCAAATATCTGCCTGGTGGTTGCGGCAGGATTGTGTGAGGATGTTTTATTTCTGTGCTTTTCCTGTGTTTTTTTTTTTTGTTTGTTTGTTTGTTTGTTTTGCGGATATTTTCTCTTGTTCTCGTTGCTCACCTGGCCTCCATTTAGTTGTTGTCACACATCTCCCTTTTATTGCCAAACCTTTTTCTGTATATAGGACATATTTTTGCATTTTTCAACTGTTCTTTCCCAGTTCCTGTGTTATTTTGGAAACCAACTCTTCTCTTTTTCTGGGCTCACATTAGTCTGAATGCCTTTTGGGATTTGATTTTCTGTTATTAGCAGCATCGTCTCAGTTCATGAGGATGCCTCTTTTAGTATTTGCCTTTTTCCTGGGTTATACATTTCCATTTACCATTCATATGACTCAAGAGAGTACTAACTGCTTCAACTTTCTTTTGTACAAAGTTTGAAAAAGAGAGTGAATCTTTATTTACGTCTTGAAGAAAGGAAACCCTTGAAACTGGCTAAAATTGGACACGTTAGTAATGAAATACAGTTGAGTAGACCAGTTTATCTCTAAGTCCAAGTTGTTGTTACCACAGCGGATATTTTCACTGTTTGTTTTTTGTTGGAATCTAAGATCAATTATTTGTCCAGCCAGATGTCCTGTGCTACAGGCAAAAACACACCTCCAAAAGCAGAGAATGCACCACACTTTGCAGTGATTTAAACTGCCTTCACATGAAATCTGCAGATTAATGTATTTCAGCCATAGCCCTGTATCAGCACTCTGTATTACCTTCATTGTGTCAGTGAAAAGCTTTCTTCCTGGCAGCATCAAAGGAGGGATAGGATTTCTGAATCCTGCCTGTCAAAATTCAAATGGACCCTTTGGGAGTAGTGTCATTCATCTCTCTTGAGTCAATAGCTGGCAGCTCTGTCCCCCCATTGATTATCAGCTGCGAGCAAAGGGAAGCGGGACAACATGTGGGCCTTTTGTTCTCTCCCCTGAAGGAGGACTGCCAGCAAAATAACTTGCCGCAATTAGAATCCCAATACATCAGCTGTAGTTTACTTTATCATGCACTGAAACTGCTATCTGAGACCCCTGGTAAATGGGAGAACACAGGAGATCTAAATACATGTTTAAAAAGCCAAATGTTCATTTTTTTAGATATTTCTGCTTTGTTTTTTCTTTTGTTTTGTTTTTTTTTACTGCTTTGTGAGTTAGAACATTATTTGTCTTCAGAAAAACACCTTGACAAAGTAGGGACCCAAGTGGAAACACTTAGGTATGAACTTCAGTTTCATCTGTCAACTTTTATAGCTCTCTGCACAACAAATAAGTGAGCACGCTGTCATACCATTAGCAAGTGAATACAAGGGATATTTGGATTCCCAATACATTGCCTTGAGAGGCCTGTGATGCACCAAACATGGCAACTATTGCAACAATGTGATGTGGACACAAATGAAGTTGTCGAAAGCAAACAAAGGCACCCTGCCCAGCCTGTCAGTCTTCGCCACAAAACTTTGTGCAACAACATGAATAATCCATTTCAATCACCCAAAAGCGCCCAGCGCATTCCCCCGCAGCAATGAGCTGCTACAAAATAGGAATGAGGTCAGAATTCAGCCTGCATCCATCCAGTGAAGCGCAGTACCTGTGTTTAATGTGCACTATATACAGAAAGAGGGAAGGATAAATTAATGGATAGATGCAGCAAGTAATTCAAGCTCTGCATGGGACCTAATGAGGGATAGAATTCACAGAAACCAATCTTTTTTTTTTCTCCTCATGTTGATGTCCTCTGCTACTTTCACAGATCTAGACTGCCCCCAAATAAATCTGACTGGTACTGCAGCGATGGTTTGAGTCAATGTTTGAGTCTCGTCTTTCGTATCTTAGATTAGATAGATAACCCCCTTTCCCCAGCCTTCTGTTAGCAATCCAAAGATTTTACTTGTTACATTGTAAAGTTATCAGAGAGAAGCTCTACACCAAATATGTATTCTCTTCCAGAGAGAGAGAACAAATCAGAATTTCTTCTTATCTAATCTCTAATCTACTAAATGAACATAGAAAAGTTTCATTATTTACTTCCATCATGCCCATTATATGTTATTGTTTACACAGCAGTATTCTGAGAGAGAATCTGGGTGTTATACACATATATTCTTTCTTTTTAAAAAAAACTTTTCACATTTTTTTTTTTTTAATGTGAAGGTTTACTGCTATTTCAACGGTCAAATCAGAGCAGTTGGCTTTGTACAGGTCTATTCTATCTTGAAAAATTTTTTGGGGAAAAAAAAAGAATAATCCACAAAAATGTAAGAGGGGAAAATCAGTTTGATGTCAACAATAATCAAAAACTGTCAGCTAGTGGATGCCAGCATTTTTTGGTATATTATTGTGGATGAATCAAGATAAAATAAATGGTGGGCATATTTTGAATATTCTTATTCCAGTTGCTTCATCACTAAAGGAGTTGATTGGTATTCTCATTTCTACGTAAAACACCTCAAAATGATTATAGCATCAAGAAAACACCTTTACCTTTGGATAACATATAAAATACTATGCATCCAGTAGATCTGATGTTAAATTTCTTCATATCCCTGAAATATTCTTGCCATCTGCTTGAAAACATTTTATGTTCACATGAAAACAATCTGAGGAATTGTCTTACAGCAGCATGTTCACTTTCAACAGATTGCACAGTTTTCTATCCTTATTCCGCAGACAAAAACACCAGATGGTAACATCTGTAAATGTTAACACATAAGCCTCCCTATTAGACAACCTCACCTGGGCTTGATGCTATAGCACAGTTTTATCTTTGAACTTTTATTGGAAAATGCAAGCATATGAAGTTCTTCTAAGCATGCATGCTCATTAATCTTATGCTCTGAATATCTTATTCAGCAGCTTTGGGAAGAAGCCAGTGATGGGTGTGACTGTTGTTGCTCCTGTCTGTCTCTGTGTTGCCAAGATGTGCCATGCTTTTTACCCGTTTACATCTGGAGATGGGCACTTTTGTACCTCTGGTGAACCATGCGCGGGTTGGATAATGGATGGATTAGGTATTGATGCTGGTTCCAGGCAGACTAATTCTTGGAATGAAGTTTCTGATACCTAACTGCACATGTTTCAGGTAGAAACATCCACTTTGATGTCCATATTGTTCCTTTATGAAAAATGCTTGACAAGACCTCGAGTATATTAGATATATAAGACTAATTATATTTTAAAAAAGGCGTTTAGGACTATGTTCCTCTGCCACCTCTCATTCTCATGACAGTTAAGTGTTACTATGCTCAAAAAATTAGATAAATTGACACAACTTTGGTTGAAAAATTATTTTTGTACATTGTAGAACCTTATTTCTTTTGAAGCAGGATCTCAAAGCTTTTGGATAAATAAATATATTTGTAAGTAGAAATCATGAAGACAAATAATTTTCTATTTGAAACAGATCAATTCACAATTCTCCCATTAAGAGGATTTCTCCCTCTAAGCTTTTTGCTTTCTCACAAACTTCCCGAAATGCCTCACTTAAATGTCTTCAAATGAAACAAGATTTTGTAATGCTTCTATTTTCCTAAAACTAATAATATCTAAGGATTAGTAGAGGTCATCTGTGCATGCATACAATAGCTTTAAGGCTGGCTTTTCCAGATTTCATAAAGTATGATTTGGCATCAAACACTGAGACTCCAACTAGCTGGATGAGACAATAGGGCTCATCAGCTGGCCCAATATGAAGTAAGAAGACTGTCTACCAGGCTCTTTGTGTGCTAAATATGAATGAAGGCTTTGATGAATGAAATAATTATAGCTATATAGCTCTTGGGATTGATACATCAATAATGTGTATGGATTGTTTGGCTGATTCACAAAAAAATAGTTGTAGAATTTTTTGATGTAAGTTTGACATTTAGCAAAGTCCCATCTTTGCAATTTTGAGATCACAGGAGCTGAAAAGCTGCTGCAGGGTATGAGAAAGAGAATTTTTGTGGTTCACGGCAACAAATCGTTAAAGTAAATACGAATAGAATAAATACGTGCCAAAAAACTCAGTATTTGTGAATGCTAGATAAAATCCAGACTAACACTTTCTTTTCCAAAAAAAGTTAGTTCTGGGAACCATCACATAAATGTCAGCTTCAAAAAATATGAGACTGTATGGACAACTTCTAAGTTTCACTGTGGTATTCTCTCTTATTTAAAACAAAGATCTAACTTATTACCAAATTGGGCTGTAAATTTGCATTTCATTTAAATTTGTATTGGAACTTTTTTGGTCCATGGATCAGTTTTTATGTTTGGAGGAAGAAGAATTAACTACAATGTGATCAGTTATGTGCTATAAAGCATGGTGAAGGCTCAGTGATGCTCTGGGAGTGCTTCACCTCCTGTAGTACTGTGTAGAATGTGGTTGGCATGATAAACTCAATGAAGTATATTCAGAAAATCTGGGAGTCAATATAATCTCATCAAAGAATAAGCTTGCAAGGCATGGGACCATGCCAATGACAAGACTCTACCTGAAATAACCAAGATTTTGATTTGAAAGAGAGTTCTGTTAATGTTGTCTTCGGGTCATTTTGACCCGAGGCCTGGGTTTGGTTATTCTTATTTTTTTCGTCAAGTTCACATTTGAATTGCTCCAGCAGAAAATTCCATCTGAGTTGTGAACACTGTAGGTCTGATTCAGGACTGTTAGATTTAAAGTTGCTGTATGCAGTTGCAATTAAAAAAATGTTTTTTAAGGGCTTGTCCTCGGGTCATGTCAACCCGAGGGCAACAGGAGGGGAGGAAAATTTGAAAAGATATCAGTTTCATGGAGATCAATGATGCCATTCCATACTGTTTGCCTGTCCAGCTGTAATTTCCTTAGTCTTCGGGTCAGTCTGACCTGAGGCCTGGGTTTGGTTATCTTTATTTCTTTTGTCAAGTTCACATTTGAATTGCTTGAGCCTAAACTTCCGCCTGAGTTGTGCACACCGTAGTTCTGATGCAGGACTGTTAGATTAAAGTTTCTGTATGCAGCTGCAATTGAAAAAAATATTTTTTAAGGGCTTGTCCTCGGTCGACATGAGCCGAGGACAATAGGAGGGTTAAATACTAGATTGGTCATCATAGTCAACTAACTGGCTATTTTGAAAAACTATAGCAGGATTTTTAAAAAGTAGTTGCAGTGGCCAAACACACAAATTGGGGCAGTGAAAGTGTTTGCTAGTGATGAGTGAGCTAGGTTTTCAAGAAATGCTGCCAGAAGCCAATGTCTAGCTAGGAATCACATGTGCAATGACTCAAAATTTCAGACAGGTGCTCTACCAAGTTCTCAGGAGGCTCGTCATGACAAGATTATATAATATTGCAATTGCAGTAGTCAAGAAGAGTGGCATTTTGTGTTGAAATAGAAGAAGGCAATGCAATATTTGTTTTCCTGAACTAAATTACTCCTATTTGATTTTGTCAATAAACTTACTTTGCTGTGAGAATTAAAATATTTTAGGCACAACTGTATGTCAGGGAAGAATCCCAAACCCTGAACTTGTCACTGCGATTCTGAATGGAACAGTCAATCAATTAAAGACAAGACACAATGTCTGGAGGTCAATGAATATGGATGGATGGGCGGGAGTATACTCTTCCCTCCCAGTATTGTGGCATGTTTGGCCAGACAACAACAAGAGGACAGCTCTTGATACTTTACATAAGTAATTTGCTTACCCTCCTCACACGCTGTAATGAGAAGTAGTCAAGGGTCGATGGTCATTCTCGGCTCTGAAACCTTATTCAGGGTGGCCAAATAAGGATCTATAAGAAGCAGACGGATAAGCCTCATTGTCATCACACCTGCTACAGCAGGACTAAGGCAGATCCTAACTAACTTAGATTTGGACATGTGGGTTCTACTGAAATTCAAGTGTTTCATGGATAAGGTTGATGAGATTTTATTTTTCAGTAGGAACATCTCTGAGTATATGACCAGTGCTGCACTATTGATTTTGTGATTTTGGCAGAGCAAAAGCAATCAAATATTGTCCTTTACCTTGTCAGATGTCATGTAAACAGAGTATCTTTCCTCGTTCACTGTCCTTCTCAAAGAGGTAGTACCACAGGGGATGACTGTTGAGTTGTGATGAGTTTAACCATCTGACACCATCATCAGAACGATTAATTCCATTTTAAATCCTGCAAGGAGACGCAAGGGAGGAAGTCTCACTGGACACATACAGTAAGCTTTGTTCTGAGTGCTGATGTGCCAAAATATCTCCTCTCAATTCCATTCTGCAGCCCAATGTGAAATCTGTCTGACACTATTACCAAGTGGGCTTCAGATTTCAATCCGACCTGTTAAAGTGGTTGTCAAACTTCTCTGGGAGCCTTTTTGTTTTGTGACCCACACTAATTTCATGAACTTTTGTGTCAGTTTATCAAGGAAATTCTTCCCATTATACAAGCTACTACTTCTATGATCTTTTATACAGCACCCTCCTCACTTGAGGGTTTACATCGGCCTTTGGCAGCACAATGTGGCTATAATTTTGATGTAAACTCGTGCACTATCATTTCCTGATCCAATTTCATCTTCTTTTAGCTTTCAGCACCTGACAGCTAGCGGAGAATATCATAATGATTTAAGCAATAATATCATAAATGTTTTTTGAAAGAAGCTAAATAAATTTTATGAATAATAGTGCCTAATTATTAAGGGCGTAAAAATACATCCAGTTTATGAGACATGAAGATGCAAAAAGGGGTGAGCATTTAATGTGTCTTTAATCATTTATTGTGGTAAAATTTCTTATCATGATAAGAATTTTGATTTATGATATATTCCAATTAATGTTCTAAAATCCCCAAAGCTGTTTGTATTGTCAGGAGTGTAAGTTGTACTATTTTGTCCAATGAGAGACAGAGTACTGTAAAATGCTGTCCTGCAGTTTATTGGTGACTGGATAGTCACCTGTAAAGAACTTGAAGTAGTTCTTATTGTCATTTTCATAAATGCCACAAAATATTGTGATGACACAGCGTAAAAGCCATGTGTCTGGAAAAACCTCACAATTTTGGAAATTAACTCCATTTTGATGTGTGAGATGATTCCTCCTTTAAATTTGCAGTGGTTCAGCACAGACCCTATATGTCCTGGACCAGCCAGTTACCAAGCACAATCCAATCGAATGCTGATCTGGTAGCTTGTTTATGTGAGAAACTGTGAGTAATTTATGTAGAATTTTCAACAGGATTATAACTTTGTATTTTATGCAAACTGTTTAGTATTTTGTACTGACCACAAGGAGAGTCACAAGTTGAAATGCTTTGTTCTGCTAAGAGAGTTGATTCCTTATTATTTCAAGTGTTGCTGGAGTCTTCACCTCACCAGACCTTTGTTCCTCTCCACAAATCATGAAAATAGGTGAAATTGTGCCTGAAATATCTAGATTTCTTAAAAGTTCAGTTTACACTAATTTGAAATTAACTTGTTTATTTTTAGTTCTTGCAAATATTTTTTTCTTGTTCTTGTTATTGTTTTTAATTCACTTATTTTAATTACATTTTTTGTTACATTTTCAAAGAATAGCCCTGTACTGATTTTATGAGTGCATATTTGTATATGACTGTCTATCAGGGATAGGCAACTCCAGGCCTCGAGAGCCAGTCTCCTGCAATTTTTAGATGTCTCCCTGGTCCAACAGAGCTGATTCAAATAGCTGAACCACCTCCTAAATGCAGTCAAGTTCTCCAGAGTTCTGCTAATGACCCCATTATTTGACTCAGGTGTGTTGAAGAAGAAACACATCTAAAAGTTGCAGGAGAATGGCTCTCGAGTCCTGGAGTTGCCTACCCCTGGTCTTAAAATAGACTGTTACATTAAAGTGAAGTAAATTCACTTGAAGAGCAGCAATTTACTGTTCTTCAAGTGATTTGAGTTTGACAAATCATGGAATTATAATTTATTTCCATATCTGGCAGCACTAATCATAATAATCACACTTTTTTCTTAGTTGATCAGCATAGGTTTGACTGGCAACATGTCTCCTATGGATGAGATCTCCATGTAATTATAGTTTTGAACTCTTACATGCACATTGTGTTAGCAGAGCCTTTGGAAAATAGGAGAGCCACAAAGACTAAATGAGGAAAAAAGAATGAGCTTAGTTTCCAGGCCATCTCTGCCAAGACAAAACATCATGGAAAGCTAAAATCATCTTATCAGGGTGATAGAACAACAATAAAGGGAGACTGTCAAGAAATTATCCTGTTGGTATTCAAGCCATAGCTCGCTGTGTCTTGTCACCATAAAACAGAGGCAACGCAGGCGACGGATCAGCCAGTGCGAGCCAGAGAGACAGCGGGAGCTGTTGATCTGTTTAGCCTGCTTACTTCATGCCACTGCAGTACCTCTCCTCTGAATTGCCAGGATTTGAAATCAGCTTTACAGAGTAGAAGGCGCTCCTGAGCTCAGTGTGCCCAGGCCTGGCTGTCAGACAAAGGAAGAGTAGACTTCACAGATGAATTGTGATTGCTTACATACAGGTGCAACGCAAACCTTGATCACAGTCAACAGTTTTCTTCCAGGAGTATGAAAAGACATGGGCTGATGCAAAGAAAAACACAGAGGACAAGAGGGTATGAGAACTGAATTTGGTAGGTGACTTTTAAAAAGAAAGCAAACAAAAAAAATAAAAATGGTAGTGGCTATGCATAGTTTTGGGTGCAAAAGCATAGCATGTTACCTTGCAGAAAGAGCAGTGTCACAGAGTCGCTGTGTGCTGTTGAAAAGAGTGCTGCTTGCAATTTTAATGCAAAACATTTCTTCACCAAAGCCTGTCTGAGACAGCAGGGACTCTCTAGTGACACTGACAGGGAGTGTCTGTGAACTGGCCTGCGGATCATTGTAAACCCTGCACCTGCTTGTCCCTCTGTCACTTGCCCTGCTGTTTCATGTGCACATTAGCATATGGTTTAACACAGGGTGAATGCATGCACCATTATGGACTGTAATACATCATGTGTTTTGATGTATTGATCATATGCGTTGTAAAAAGACAATGGAACAAGCTTATTGAATATGGAAAATGCATCTGCGTCAATTTGTCCACACATTTATTTATTGATGAATGCCCATGGAACTAATAAATTGAATTAAATGAGACTTTCAAAAGCCGAAGAAAAGACCAAGGGCAAAATAAGCAGGCACACCAAGCCAGACACCTTCGGATGACAAATGTGCATGTCCTATCACTTTTCTTTGTTTGATACAGACTTTTTTTTTTGCTTCTTTTTGCTGTAATTGACTTTCATGGCAGAAGTGATTTGTAATTAATGGTGGTTTTGTAACTCATCTATATCCCTGAACCTTGACGAGACAAATCGATAGCTCTGCCTGTGGCCAACTTTGTGTGCTCGTGCTCCGTCTCACTGCAGCAGAACCCAGACACCTCGCACAAGTGGTGAAACAAGCAGAAATGTTCACGTAAGTGATGGGAAACAACAGGAAAAAGTTCACATGCATAACAGAACAGTAATCTTCAAATACTGTATGGCTGATAATGATTGAAGATTATTGTCATTAAATCTGACTTTTTTTCAAAGACTACAGCTGAATTTTTACTCATATTTACAGATAGGAAATGTATTGTGATGCATTTTCCAGCCACATCACTCACATCAGATACACTTAAAACTATACCCTTGGGACTAATGCTTACTCTTGCCTGTTGCTCCACCGCTGTTTGGTTTATATCTTACATCCTCCAACCTCCTGGTCCACTCTCTGTGCTCATAGTTGGTCTAGGACTTTATTCGATTTTATGTCTGTTTTAGACAAGTGTCTTTCAATCATTCCCCACAGAGTCATACTTGTGCCTCTG
The DNA here is from genome assembly GCF_027474105.1 of Poeciliopsis prolifica. Classification (NCBI taxonomy): domain Eukaryota; kingdom Metazoa; phylum Chordata; class Actinopteri; order Cyprinodontiformes; family Poeciliidae; genus Poeciliopsis; species Poeciliopsis prolifica. The sequence continues at coordinate 13,387,288 of NW_026562376.1, read as the reverse complement.
AGAGCAACGACCACCAAATTTATGCTTCAGTAAAAATAGAAAGATCTTATCCAGAAAAAACTGAAATAAGGGCAAGGAGGTTTAGGAGAGAGAAAAAGGAAAAAGGGTGGGGAGGGGGAGTTAATGATAGACACCATCCACATTTTACCTGAAAGGTCACTTCACAGACATACGGCAGCCCTGGCCTACTCTGGTAATGTTCCTTTTCATAATAGGTCTAGTTTTTCATCTAACATTTTCTTCACTTTACCAATTCTTTGTGCACTGGGAAACGTTTTCCCTTCTGTCTTGCAATATTTATCACACTGCTGTCATGACTAAATGATGCAAAGAGTACTGATGTTATAAACAAACCTATCAGGTAACACAAAAATTAACTGTCTCTTTTCCATTAGTGTCTAATACATAAATCACAAATGCATCCACAGGGATCAGACACAGATTAGAAGAGAGGGAATGTATTTTATTTCTGCATCACATTTTGCTGTGTAAGTAAATGCAGTTGGATGCATTCCTTTTATTGAAAATAAAAATAACAAAACAGATGTGTGCTGTTAAAAAAATAAATTTTAAAAGTCTTTGTTAGCAACTAAAAACTGAAGAAAAGTAGGCAGTATACTCACTAGATGATGTGGTTGTGGTAAACCTTACTATTCACAGTTTCTATGCATTTTGCAGTCTTTTGGGACTTCACATTAGTCATGGTTGACAAGAAAAAGCTCTCCTGTTAGCGGCAGTTCTCTTAAATATGTTCTGTCCAAACAGGCGTAATGCACAGTACTGACTTTCCTGATGTCTTGTCACCAAGTGCACATACATCTTTTGTAACCTTTAAAACTATGCGCTCACAGTCTGGACATGGCTTATTTTCACAATCTGCAAGCAAGATTTCAATGGATTTTTTTTCAGTGAACAGGCAAAAAAAAAAAAAGCCATCAAAAGACCACAAACAGTAGCACAGTTCTACTTTTATGTTCAGACATGAACATAATTGGCTTGACTGTAGCGTGACTCACTCATTCAACAAGAAAGATCACTGCAACATGTGAAATATGAGCACGGAACACCATATATTTTCTTTTTCTCTCCTCTTTTGGCTTTACATGTTTCATCCAGAAAATCACAATCGCATAACTTTTTCTGTTTTTGTTTGTTTGTTTTTTTTATTCCATGCCACTGTTTTAAAGTGGACAAATCATTCTTTAAATCTTCCCTTTTAAATTAGCAGCAATACTATCATCTACCAGCAGAAATTATTTTTATCCCCAAGTTTATTAAAGATGCCAACAACCACACAGCATCCACACATGTTCAAATCAGAGTCTAACTCAGATCAGAAGAATGAAGGCAACAAGCTTCCACAACCACACATTATTAAGAATGCTTCACAATGGTGTTATTATTGTATTTACACCCTCTTCATCCATACCAACTATCTACATCATGGAGCATAGTTTAAATATAAATGCTGCTAAATAGTTTACAGTTAAACTATGCCCATAGTTAAACTGTAGGTATAATAGATACCTATTAAAATATTAATTCTAGATCAGGATGAATTAAGTAGTAAAAGCCTCAACATAATTAAGGAGTGTCAAGAACATCACTCAATGCATATGGATTGTCACTCAGGACAAAAACAAAGTCAAGTAATTTTATTATTTTTTATTTAAAACACAGTACAGGGGCTTGCTGTGGTGGTACAGGGTTAGCACGCCCCACGTTTGGAGGCCTCAGTCCTTGACGCAGACATCACGGGTTCGACTCCCAGTCCCGGCGACCATTGCCGCATGTCCTCCCCCTCTCCTCGCCCTCCTTCCTGTCTGCCTACTGTCAAAAATACGAGTCTCTAGCGCCACAAAAACTCTTCAGATAGTACACAGTACTAACAGAAGTAGAAGGTTCAATGCTTCTGTCAAAACAATAGACAGAACGTCATTATCAACACACAAAAATCCTCATTACTTTGTTTACAGAGTATCATTGTACTGACTGCCAACAGTTTTCTGGGGTTCATGACAACATTCTACTTTAAAATATAACAGCTCATATCCACTATTTAGAGGAGATGTTAAAAAATGATGTAACTTCTTCCACCTTTTCCCAGATTAGCCCTTAGAAAAGAGCTAATCTTTTCTCAGATTAGCCCTGAGACAAGAGCTAATCTGGGTTTTGGAATTAGAATCAGGTTTTTGGCTTACAAACCTACACGTTTTTGCTTTTGACTCATTAGACTAAAAGATATAAAGACAAACATGTGCCAGTTGTTTTCAATAAAATTAATTGGGAACAGGTGAACTTTACAGAAGTTGAGACTGAGCAACAAACAAAACTAATAAACTCATATAAAATACTAATATGAGATTAAGAACATTTTTAATTAAAATGACAAAGTCTGAGTGAACATTATGAAAGTTTCTGACAAAATTCAGAAATACAATTCAACAGTTGTTTTACAGACAGAGGACATCGTATAGCAGGATGTTTGACCTTGTAAAACAAGGCTTTTAAGTGTCTAAAATGTACTTGTGAGATTGCAAATTGGGCTAGTAGAAATATTTCATTCGAAAAGGGAAGTTATGTTTTATAAAACCAGGCTGCCTTTTTATAGAATTTTTACATGTGGCACTTGTGCATAGTAAATCCAAAAGCAATTTAAAAAGTGCTTAGTACAAATTTTAAAAAAAAAGCTCAAACCTTTGCCGTATGTAAAAATGTACACCATCACAAAACTGGATTGTGCTACTCTCTTCAAAATGACAATACCGCACACCCGATAAAACTGTCTTTATGAAATATTTAAAGCAATATTTCAAAGTTCTTGTAAGAAAAGAAGAAAATGAAAAATACATTGGTAATGAGCTCTTGAGAATGTTAGCATGCACTGAGAGAAGAGGGAGCTGCTGAGTGGGACAAGCCTTGCAAAATGGAGCTGCTGCTCTTCTGCTCTGTCAGATCAAAATGCTTTTGTGGGCATTAAAGACACCTGCAGCAGCAGTGTCTCTGGTGATAAACATGCCACTCTTCCGACTTTCCCTCTCCTATTTTAATTACAAATATTTATAAGCAGCTTAACTGCATGGACAGGATTTTTTCTTTTCCAAGCACGGGTGTGGGAGTGTCAGAGTATCAACACAGCTGCTGGATATGATAAGATTATTTACCCCTTTTTGTTTTTCTTTTCTTTTTTAATGCAATTATTTATATCCATACATTTTAATGACTTGCTTTTCTCCTCCTTAACAGGTTGAATTGATTTTGTTAAGTACAAAGCAAATTTAAAGTAAGTAATGTTCTCAACATAAATAGACAAAAATAAACTGTCTAAATGTGACTTTCTGGGAATTAGAAAGTTCTTTAAAGAGATACTTCAGTCATTTCAAAGTGATTTAATTTATTTTCAGTTTGTTTTTTATATTTCCTGACTATTTAGGAATGAAAACTGTATTCAATTTCAATTTACTTTATTTATATAGTGTAAACGTACACATCCCTTAAGTGATCAAATGAGGGCTGGTCAAATTAATCAAGGAATAGACATCACACCGACAGCCCACGTCGTAGGGATTTTAATAATTTCTCGTAAATTTGAAGTTTAGCATGTAAACAAAACAAGTTAAAGTATTAATTTGGAATGGATACCTGTGATGACAATTTTCTTTATTTTATTTTTTAGAAATGTTCTTAGTCCCAGAGGAACATGCACCACTTTTAGTCATGTATGTAAGATGACATTCAACCCTCTGTGACTGAACTTGCATTGGCAAGCAATAATTTTCTTGGCCGCTGAGGTGATATTGAGTAAACATTAATTACTAGCCCTGACATCATCCTTAGTGTAACTATAAATGTTGAGGGAAGATGAATGATGTTGCCTTTCTGACATTTTTTAATCTAGATGCTGTGTTGACCACAGTTAATTTCCTTTTAGCCAACCTTTATGTACAAATACTTGCTTGCTTTATTGTGCATTATGAAATAGCTTTATAACCCATGAATTCAATGAGATGCAGAGGAATGCAGATTGAAAGAGAGAGGGAAAACAGAGTGCTCTTGACTTACACTTTAACCTCTATTGCCGATTGTAATACTGTAAAAATTTGGAAGTCACCTTGTATGAGAGGAATTTGAAAAGGACCCGAGAATGAGTATTTGCAAAGCAACACTAGGTTTTTCTTCTGTTGTGAGAGCCCCAAAAAACATAAGCAGTGGAAAAGCAGTGATTTCCAGGGAATTTGACTGATTTTTTTGGGGGGAGATATTTTCTTTGCCTACGTTCATATTCTAAGTACTGCAGCAAGGAAAGTTTAGAATGTCAATAACTCAACACCCCCAGTTTGGTTTATTCTGTTGTTTTTTTTGTTTGTTTGATTGTTTTTTTTTTGTTTTTCCTTTAATAGGCTCACAAATGTCAGGGAGAATATGATGGCTGAGCCATCATCTAATGGGAATCCCAATAAGAAGCACAAACACCAGTCTAAATGATGTCAGAAAAGCCCATTGTGTCGCTGAGTCGAAACGTAAAGAAGGTCTATTCTCAAACTGAAGACCATAGGAGTTTATTTTGTTTTCAAATTGGAAATGGACCGTAATTACATTTGGTCTCATTAGTCCCCCCCCTTGACTCTGTGAAGTCATCAAGGTAATGTGTGTGGCTTTTCCTGTTTGGGCGAAAATGGATTTGTGCAGCATTAGCTGATGAGGCAGGTAAATTACATTACGTCGCTCAATGTGATCTTAATGTCAGTGATTCTGGGATGCATCATCCCTGTAGATGGTTTAAAATTGTTTAGACACCAGCTAACCACTCTGGGTACATTTTTGACAAATGCTATCGCCTGCTTTGTCTTAAAGTATTCATATAAGTAGGAAGTCAGGATTTTCAACTTGACCCCAGGTTGTGATAAAACCATTATTTTTTTTGCAAAAATAGAAGTCAATGGATGGACGGATAGATGTATTAGTCTCTTGATTCGAAGGCATTGGAATGCATGATGCATTGAAAAAATAATGCTCTCAGTTTACCCTTCTGAACATTTAATAATGTGTTTAATTAAAAATATGCCCCATGAGCATCACCAGAGGTTAAACTGGGCCAGAGGCTGCCTCATTGGTCACAACTGAGGCAATTAACACTGTTCATGCATTTTGCTTCTAAATAAATTAAATGATCTAAATTTAATTATTTTTTTATAAACTCATTTGTGGGTTCTTTTCTGTTGCAGAATACCAGAAACATTAAAACTCATTGACAAGGAAAGATTTTCATGCTGATGTTTTCTAGTTGTGATATTAGCAACTTAAAGCTCAAGAGATAATGCAAATAAAGATTTTTCTTTCAAAGTTCAGACCTACATGCAGTCAAGAAATTGAAACAAGACATGCTTTTAGAGATCTTCTGAAATATGGCGTGCCCACGAAAGTCAAGCAAAGTGCTTTGCTCACTTGAAATCTCTCAGTTGAAACATCAAATTTATTTTAGCAAGCAGATAAATAGCACCCTAATTGGTCTTTAGTTTTTCGACTCGACATTTACCAAGACACAGATCACAGTGCCATCTGTCAGAACTGGGTACAGACATCATAAAACTGTTCATGTGTTTGATAGTCAGTTTGTGATTAATGTCACAGTAACAAGCAATTCACAGTCACTTCGCTTTTTGTGATGTCTTTCTCACCACTTCCAAGCCCCTTGGTGCAAAGCTCAATGGCAGCTCCCAAAGTTCAGGTGTGTGCTCTGTGTGCTTTCGGGTTTCCAAATACTTTTAACTTTTCCACTGCACTTTGCAACAACACCTAACACTTAGAATATTGAATTTGAGAATATCAGTCACACATTCACAGAAACCGCAGTTGTTTAGGCACTTTTCATTTTGATCTGTCTCAGTATAATTTTAAATAGGAGCACATCCCCAACAAACCTAAACCTTACCAGAGTAGATCAGACTTCTTTTGTCAATACGCATTAAAAATTTGTCTCAGTATTTCAGACTCCACCCCATATAGCTAAGATAGATCATCTACTTTAGGTTAAAATCAAGCAAAACATAACATATGTACATATATGTTTTTAAAGTTTTGACCTAGTTTGCCTTCACTTTTTTTTCTTATTCCTCAACATTGATGAAAAAACTCATCTACCTCCAGAGCGAGCCTTGACGGTCTAATATAAAGGTATCAACTATAAGTGTTTCAAAAATACCCCATGGCGTTTTTACAAATAGCCCCAAATCATTCGGTCACAAGTTTTCTAACATATCAAACGTGGAACCAAACCAATGAAAGTGGCATTTTGGGGGAAAGGTAATCTCAAAATAAAATGGGACATGTAGCCTTGGGTCCTTTTACAGCTTGGACACACAAGATTGAAAGCAAAATGTGTCTGTAAAACCACCTGTTGTAAACACCTCAAAATAAATACGCACTGAAAAAAGTTTTGGACCAGACCACATGTAAGCCAAAGAAGCATGTGCATGATTTTAATGTAAACCTAAAATCAAGCAAATTTCATAAAGGTGATCAGAGGCCTAAATAGTATATGTGTTCCTTTTATTCACTATCTTGCAGAACCTAATAATGGATGTACGGAAAAATGTTCAAGACAAGTATTTTAGATCTGTGTGTTTACTAATGGATTCATAAAATCCAAATGCCTGCACAAGATAAACATCACATCCTATTAAAAAGCTAAATATTGCCCACATTTTTCCAAAATACAGTCATCCTATATTTCACAGAAAATATGTTCCATTTCTCTTCATATGATTGTGAGCAAAAAGGATGACACAAGAAAAAATATACAATGTTGGTAAAGTGTGAATAAACCTCATAAAATTTAAACAATGTCTGAGTTAGTTAAGAAAAAGAAATGCAGATGCAAAAGTTAAAAAAGTTGGCCTGACATGTCATAGTCACATAAAAGATATTGTTAATGACCTTTTTTTTTTTTTTTTTTTTTTAAAAAAAAGGGGGTGTGTTTAAAGATAAAAATCTGCAATGGACACTTTGACTTCAGTACTCTTGCTATTTCACAACTACCAGCCAATCCTGATTCAACAATAAATGTGTTTTTTTCTTTATATACTAATAAATAAAATCCCAACTGGAGTTTTTTCAATATTTATTTGTCTTTTTTAACATTAGAAACACTTTTTGGAAATTTAAACCCAATGAAAAACAAATTTTTCAAAAATTATGTTCTACTATATTTTTGCTTTATTTCCTCCCAAAGATTTGAAACCAAATATTACTTTAATGGTTTCAAAGTAATGTTTCTCAGCATCCATGCCTGGCTACATTTAAAAAAATATTGTCTGGCACTGTGTCACTTCCATCTCTTTAATTTTAATGAAACAAAATAGTTTCACTTACTTTCATTTTTATAGTTTCACTTACTTTAATTTTTCAATTTATTTTGAGCTTTGTGATTGCCTGTAGCTGTAACCATCACTTTGGGAGTCCTCTAGGCTCATAGTGCACTTTAAAACATTACTCTTTAAGTACCCAACATGAGTGAAAAGCAATGCACAAAGCTCGGTCTTCAAAGACGTGGTTGAGCAAATTTTAGGATTAGACAACTTGACTGGGCTTTAGAGTCATGACTTCAAACCAATGGAGGATGTTTAGGATGGATAAGAGTATGACCCAGGCCTTCTCAACCAAAACATAGTGGATCCTGTTGACAAAAAAGTTTTCACACTTTGTGTTGGCCCAAAAAAACATACATGCCAAACTGAATGTTGACTGTAACCTGTAAATGTCATTTTCACTCAAAAGGATTATGTCTGTAAAAAACTAAAGTCACACTTTACTTTACAACTAAATCTTTCATATACTAAAGATTCACTATACAGTGTAAGTTCTGGGTACACTGTAAACATTTATCGAACAACTGGCATACAGAAATAGATTGTCCAAAACAGTAGTCTGCATAATTATATTACGCAACATACTTTTGATTTTATAATGTAACTGTCACAACATTCCTTAATAGCGTTCACCATCAATTAAGTGTGAGTCCTATATAACATTGTGGCATTACATAACTTTGACACTGTTTGTGCCTCCCACAGACATACAACAACTTAATTATACAGATGTCATTTCTTACCCATTTGGGCGCTATGTTTTGAACAATAGTTGTCATTCTGTGTAATATGATTGCTGACAATGACTTAGGAAAGCCATACAGAAAAATTGACACTGAATTATAATGATTAGAGGAACACAGGGTCAAAAATATACTGCTGAGTGTGACATACAACGCATCCATCAAGGAGCAGTTTTATCACAGTTGAGTGTAACATCTGTCATTGCTGAATTATTTTCAGTATTTCTGCTATTTTGTTTGATCACTGGTTGAAAAGATGCTTTTGGTAAACATGACCATAAATTGCACTTTATTTTTACTTTTTATTTTTTTCCCAGTGATTTTTGAAAAGTTAAAAAGAAAATCAAGTAAAAAAAATGGAACAAAATGGGTTTTTTTTTTTTTTTTTTAAATGAATAAAGAAGAAAGTTATTAAATTGGATCATTGAGGTGGAAAGGTGGTTTAGATAAGTAGAACCCTATGGAGTTTAGAAGCTTTTGGCGATAGATAAGAAAAGTTAGCAGGGGGTAGACACCATAGATGAAACCCTTGAAGAGATGAAGATCAGAGGAGCAAGTTTTCTCAAAGATGGTTTGAGAGCAACTGACAGGATGAGGATAAGATTAACGGAACAAAGATTGGGCTGATTGTCAAACATAAAGGCAGATTACTGGCCCGGAAAAGTGTAATCTGATATTTAAAAAAAGTCCAAGGTACAAAAGATGCCAGTATGTTGTAAGGTTTTATTTAAATTGTGGAATCACTGGCATTTTCACCATTTTTATTTCCGCTATGCACCATACTTTTGCAAACAGAACTCACTAACTTATTAAGAGGTGTGAATACTTTTACAAAGCACACTATGGAACACAACCAAAATGTAGGTGTCAAAGTGAAAGTTTCTTGTGCAAAAGAAGAAAAAACAGCTGATTAAAACCTTTATGAAAACATCAGGCTTTTCAGTAAGAAATTACAAAATACAGGATGTAAGCACTACTGTACATGAGTGTTTGAATGGTATGAGACGGGAAATAACCTCTAGATTCAAAGTATTTCAGAATTCTTGCAGGAAAAGTCAAAGCAGAATTTTTTCAAAAGTGCAAACCCAAAGTAAAGAGTTGTGCATAAGAATACAGGAAACAGAGCATAATTTAATGTAAATGAGAGGATTACTCTGACAGATTTGAAAGACAAACACCAATAAGTTTCTCTGGAGAAACAAAGCTTTGAGTTCAGTCCAAATTGTATTTGAAAAAAAAAAAAAAACAGACTCCACTGATAAACTATCATTGTCTCATATTTCAAATACATTTTTGATCAGAAAGTTACAATCTAGGTGTATAATATTTGACTAAGCAAAAAGATTGTCAACAGTTCAAACCAAACATTATGGAGTTCACGCTTCACAATATTTGAGGGCACTTTCCTCCTCAGATTGGATCTACAGCAGTTAGCTGGAACTTTAAACTCAAAGCACTTGCAATCTTTTCATTTTGTGGTGCTAATACAATTTTTACCAACAGCTGTTGCTGCAGAAGCTCTGTTAATGTGTTGAGGTAAACAAATGGTCGTTACAATAAAAAAAAAGCAACAAATTCTTTGCCCATATATGTATTTTCTTGTTGGCACCAAGTCTAATTGCCTGCAATGAGGACTAATAGCTATAACCTTTTGTAACATCATCGTATGTTAGTGCACTTTGAGGCTGTACAGTATGATTTTGAGTGTAAATAGTGACATTAATTAATATTCCAAATCAGAGCACTATTTCTTTACCACCCATCATGCGTCTGTAAAAAAAAAAAAAGGCCACATCAGAGATGTCCAAATATAGTTTTGGCTCGAGGAAAATTCTGGATAGGACAACAGGCTGAGCCTTTGTCTTTCTTTTCTTACTCTGTTCCACCAGCTATTGAAGGAAACTGTTGAGTGCACACGGGAGGGCTATAATGTGGTTTCAGTGTCTCTGCCCCTGAGGTATAGCACCCTCAGGTGGAAAACCTCTCAGACGGCACTGGCCTATCACTGCTCCAATTATCAACACCAGGAGTGCCCTTTCATTTCTATTACATCTTTCTTCCTTGCTTTTTACTGCAGTCTGTCTGCTTGTGTCTTATCTTTGCTTCTGGTTTATTCACCTTCACTCACCTCTATACATTTCTTTTAGTCTTTTGTCTTGATAATACCTGTACCTCACTATGTTTTTTTGAAGTTGCGTTGCACTGAGCTGTGTGATTCTTTCTCTCACTCAAGAAACTCTGATTCAGCACAGGCTGAGACCAGATTTAAGCAGGGGATGTCCCTCTAAATGAAAACATATTACTGTGTAATGATCATCATCCTGGTGAGGATGTAATGATTTCATTAATGTGTCACAGAGTGAGACTATCAGTAAGACAAGGCAATTCACAAGGGAAGCATACTATCACATTTAAGATGAGAGTCTCTAATCAGAAGAATATTATAGATCTTCTTTCTCTTGTCTCCATGCATATCTCTAGTCTTCCTTTTCTTTAATTCATTATTTCAGTCTTCTTTGATTGCAGCAACTTTTCTGTCTGATTAGACGTCCATCTGCAAGTTTTTTTTTTCTATTTCTTTTGGTCTTTATTTCTCATCTTTTCAGCAGTTGTATGTCTTTCTTTTAAATGACTGTCCATTTAAAATCCCAAAGTTAAATGGAAATGTTTGACCAAGTCTTCCATTAGTCATATACTTGTGTATCCATTTTTATATTTCAGCGTCATGCATTCATCATATGTTGAAGACTGAAATTATATATTCAAGTAGAAACATTCATGTGAAAAATATTGTATGTGAATAATTTGTATGTGAAAAATACTTGCAAGAGAATTATTAAACCGTTTAATGTATTTAGGCTAAAAAATAAAAAATTACACAACTGTTGTTCATGGTGTTCAATATATAATAAATTTAATTGAGGCCATGTGAATACATTTAAAAAGTCCAAACGTTGCAAAGGCTCATTCCCCTTGTCATTGCAGAGTTATGCACTTCAAGCTGCAATAAGCATGTTCTATAAATAATATTGTCTTTCTGGAAATATCATTTTATATGCATGCTGCATTTAATGTGCTGTACAGGACTCATAGGTGCTAGTTATGCTGAATTAGACTTCTAGCTAGCAGCCATCTTTACAACTATTTGAAGTTTACCCTTACACCCTCACAAGTGGTGAAGGTGTAAATTGGGTACATCAAATTAAATCCCTGAAGAAAATTACTCCCACTGCTTGATGCTGCCACCACCATGGTGTAATGCGTCATCAGTGTGACATGCTAACTTTTTGAGTATGCATAATTTTGTGATTGCATTGTGTACTGGGCAAAAAAAGACAATGAATAAAATTACAAATAATAATTCACACGAGGTGACTGTGTGACTACATTCAATTAAATTGCTATCAAAGTTTTAAAATTCCATTATTTCAGTTTAACAAGTGACATGTTGATTGTGTGGACTCATTACACACAAGAGTGTTATATTTATTCTGGCTCCAAATGATCTTTCTCAGAAAATGATAAGATCATGCGAGACCAATAAAAAAAGAACATTTGCTACAGCAATTATGGGGAGGAGAGCTGACTTGACAGTCATCCAACATGCAGCCATTGAAATCCTCCACAAAGAGGCAGAGACATTAAAGGACATTGCAGAACAAGCTAGCTGTTCACAGAGTGCTGTATCCAAGCATTTTAATGGAAAATTAGGAAGAGGTTCTCAAGTAACAGGAATAATACATATTATCATTTGAGATGTACCTGCATGCTCATGTAAATAGTGCTATTTGCACATGTACAAAAATCTATTTGATCTGCAAATTATGTTTGCTTTTAGATAGTGGGAGAAAGCCTGAATGCTTCATAAAAATTATGCATATTTCGATGGGACGCATATTAAAAAGGCATCCATTATGCTTCTTTAAACAGGTTAAAATAGGGTTACAAACTACACAAAACATGTTCATTACATTTTTTTTAATAAAAATATTATTCAAGGATAATGAGATTTTCTCTGCTCAATTTTGCCTGTTTTCAACTCTTTTCTGAATGGGCTATTTTATGGGCTCTTATCACTTTAAATCCAAATAAGTTGGGCTGGATATGTGAAAATGGCTGCAAATCCATGCACAATTGTACAACTGTCCATCTTTGACTCAAAGTCACACCCAGAAGCAGAAGAAGTGGAGCTTCCTGTACAACCATCAAGGATGCATCTGGCTGAGTAAGTTAGCAATAAAATACTTGTCTTTACCAGCCACCACGGTACAGTGTACACAGCACTAAAACCAGACGCCCAAACCTCCTAGAGCTTTTTTGTGTTGCTATGTGAGAGGCTGGGCTCGGCTAGGATTGCTGGGTAGGCGCAGTTCCCTGTGATTGTAATACTGAAGTATTAAAATGTGCAAAAAATATTGAAGTCTTCTTCAAGATCGACACAGAAAGAGCATATTATCAATTCAAATTAATGACCAAATGGCAGCAATGCTAATCACTGCACTACCATGTAACCCACCTAAATAGGCTCTACTGTTCCAACTGTGTTGTATGAACTCAGTTAAAGATCTGTTTGAATTGCAAATACACCTCAGTGTGACTGCTCTGGCATTTTGCAAAGCCTAGAGTCATCATCAAACAAATCACACTTAGTCATCTGCCCTAAAGAAAACTTTGCTGCAGTTGATACCCTTAAACAAACACGGTTCATCATTTTGGTACTAACTGACTGCATGCTGAGAGCTGTGAGAGATAGAATAATGAACTTCTTTGAGCTCCAGAAGTAAAAGACATGATTCATCATTTTGGTCACTCTGCTGCATTTCTCTTTGCTTGCCTGCTGGGGTGAATTTGTCTTCCCATTATAATTAGAATCGAGGCTTCCTCTGTCTAGAAGCCAACCAGCAAGGGCACTCTGGGATGGTTGAGTCAATATGTCTTCACGGCACTTTTAATACAGAGGAGAAGACTGACTGACAAGTCATTTCAGCAGGGCTTGATTCCTAGATTTCTATCAGGACTCAAAGAACAGTCTCATAAGGAGGTAAATGACTCCAAGCACTTCCTTCAGCCTACCTTCAGGACATGTTCAATGACGGAGGAAAACTTGGAGAGCAAGTTTATGCTCCCCCCTCTCAGTGGGGAGCATAAATAATTTTGCTTCAAAGTGGTTTCTTAAACAGTTTAGAATACATTTAAATCTTGTTTGTTGATGTTCCGATCCCGATTTGAGTTCTGATCCAGATTTAAGACATATTCTATTTTCTTTATCATGTTATTTTGTCACTCTTAATAAAGATTTCTGTCATTTGGGAGAAAGTGTCTATCATATTGATAATTGACATTTATCAGTCACAAAAAATCTGTAGCAAACTGCATATTACTCATGATGCCATGTAAAGATAATTGTAATCTCAATTGTTCTGCTGTGCAGTAAAAAATAGCAACACGAGCATTTATTTATTTAAGGTTTTTATTTTTTCTGTCAGTTTGCATTTGTTCATTAAAAAACTTAAATCCTTTAGATGTTTTTCTGGAACTGCATGGAGCTGTAACCCTTTTAGTGATTGCCAGTTCATTTCCACTGGCATTACTGGAAAGTTGTTTACGATGTGTCAAATGAAGAACATGCGGCAGAGTGAATGTCACCGTTTACTTTTTTTTATCTTATAGATACTGACACAGTTTGGCCTTAACAAAAAACATGAACACTCCATGCACTGTATTTACTAAAACAGTGTCACTGGTCCAATAGAAAAATTATTTGTGGTGTTGGAGAAGTCACACATAGACACAGCCATCAGTTTCTCACTAAAATCGCATGACACTTTATAAAAATTGTCATTTGAATCACATTTTTGTGATTCTCAAAAGTGTATGCATTCTTTAAAAAAAATGAAAGTCTTGTGATGTAAAACACAATGTTAAATGTTAGATACTGCAATATTGTTATTGCACCTTTTTTTCAAACTTGTACTTGAATTGTACAGGATCATCCTCATATTTTAGAAAACATGATCCTGTTCTATCGCTTGGTAAAAACTGAGCTGCTATTACACGCAGCGTTGGCAACAGCTGATTGCAGGATGGAAGAGGTTGCAAAAATAACAATGGTAAACTCGTTTAAATACTACTGCCAAATTCTGAATGCTAACAATTCCATATCTGTGCTGCAGAGATGACACTTCACAGTAGCATGTCCTAGATTATACCATTAGTTGCTCACAAGCGGTGCTGACGCACCTCCTTACATCTGCCACGTTTTTGAATCTGTAAACTTATATGGTCAATAAGCTCAGCTAGGTCTTGATGTTCATCCAATTTACTTGCTAATGATCTCACAATGTCTATTAAGACGGATGGAAGAGATGATTTGAACTTCCTCCTTCTTTCATTCCTCTTGGCTCTGACTCTGCATCCACAACACTTCTTCAATTCATTTGATATTTTTGGGCTGCAGTGGCGATATTTCTGTAGCTTTGTGAGACGCTAATCAGCTTCTCCCGGTTGTGTGTGTGTTGTTTGGGGGTTTCTTGTTGCTCTGTTTCGTATCATAACAAATGTCCAATAGTAAAGGAAAGAAAAAATAATAATTCTACCAAATACTTGCAACTGCATCACATCCAAACACAGAGGGAATTTTTTCATAAAATGTCAACATTAAAGCAAGATCAGAGGGAATCACAGTTAATGACTGAAACAAAAGACTAAAGCACCCTGAGACATGTTTCCTCACCTCCTTTAAAAGATCGAAGCATTCTGATAATCACTCAGAAAGAAGTAAAAGACAAAGGAATGGAACAATGAATACATTACTGTGTCAAGTTTATTTGTAGTTATTCTACAATGATAACATTAATGACTTCCTTTACTGTTATATATGTCAGCCCACCCAAATAGACTGTACTCTTTCTTTTGAAAAATGAAGAGGATTGACTTCAGGTGGTCCACTTTCTTTATTCACGCCTTCCCTCCAACCTAGCAGTGAAACATATATGAGAATATAATGAAAATAAATGACACAAAACAGCCTCTTCAGTATTAATATGAATAAGGGATGAATTGCTGTAGATTTAAAGAAGTAGTAGAAGTGGAGCAGCTATTTCTTTCCCTCTGAAGGTTACTGAACAACAAGATTAAAGGAGTGTCAGTCTGCAGCCTTTAAATGCCTGATGATGAATGCCAGCTGGGGAAATGAGGAAGCGGCCAGAAGGGGAAAAAAAGGGTTGTTGCATGTGAAACTATGGAAGAGGAGGAACAATGAAGTGAAACGTGAGAGAGATACCATGGGAAGTGTGGTGAGACATTTAGGGAGAAGATGACCGTGTGATGATGGGTGTAGAGGAAAGTGATGGATAAGACAGAAAGGGAGGGGGTGTGTATTGTGAAGGGGGGGTGACAGAAAGAGGAAGGATGGGGGAGAGCAATTGTGCAGTTCTTGACACCTCCACAGACAACACCTTGGCAAGCCGTCAATCACAGAAGTTCGCTTGATTGATTTTTCTCCTCTTTTCAATCAGCATTTCACAGGGCGTCCTTCTCTTTCGTTGGAATGCGCCCTGATGCTAACTCAACTTCCAATTTTTTATTTTATTTTTTATCCTACACGTCAGGACCAAACTGCGACTGTCAAATCAACTGTCCTAGAGAAGCAAGCAATCAACAAATTAGGAGGGAAAATGAAAATATGTTCTTCTCATAATATAAAGGGAAATACTGAGGTGCTTTTTGCAAAGGACATTCAAACTGTCCTTCTTCGGACTAATTGTGGAACTGTGTTTGAGTGAAATACATTTAATAACAAATCAAATTCTTAAGGAAACTGAAATGCAACTTGCATATTTAGAAAATGGAGTAAATGCTTGACATGCATTTTCACTGAAGATATTTGTTCACAATGTTTCAAAAAATCTATCTAGTAATAAATTATTTTCATAAAATACATTTGCCACTAACTTCTTCCATTGTATTTTTTTTTCTTTTGAAAAAGAAACCAGTTTTACTGTGGTATTCTTATGAGTTCAGTGGACGTTATAGGGGGGAAACTTCTTAAGCAAATTAAAAAGTTTGAAATCAATAATTACTTCACCAATATCTGGTCAGCTAATGCCACTGTCATTGTCATTTCCTCTCCAGGAACTGCTAAGGTGAATGTAGAAGCTTTATTAAAATGCCTGGGATGCTGACAAGTATCAGCATAATCACAGCCACATAACATGACATATTGGCATATTGATTTGAATAACTTGAATGTGCCCTGAATATAATTATGATTGTCATTCTTTTGCCCAATAATTTTGCATTGTGGCATTTCAGCATTTCAACATTTCAGCATTTCAACTAACACATTTGTGATTCAACAATTGTCTGCAGGATTTTTATTTTGTGTCAGTACATTCTGGAGTTTTCCAAAGTAATTTTGCCTCCACAGAAAGATAGTAACTGAAAACTGGACTTGAAAGCACAGTCATTTGCAAATGTATTTTGGCATCCTCTAAAAATGGCAAGAAATATGGGTAAACAGTAAAAAAAGTGCACATTTTGTATGGAATTTACAAAAGGTTTTATTAAATTGACCATGGCTTAACAAGAACTGTTGCCCTTTCAAATATTGTTCAGTAAGTTCTAACATTGACTACAGGCCCATGAGACTTTCTACCAGAAAATGTCTACACAGTTAATGATTTGTCATAACACCCCTCTATGCAATGTCTTTCACTTGTGTGTGATCGGACAACAGTGACAACAGGGAGGGAAATCCAGACATCCCTCTATTAAGACAGGGTCTTTTGAGGGACCCCAATGCGTATCCAGGTTAGAGCAGATGTTTAGTCAGTCTCTTCTGAAACAAATTGCTCAGAACTCCTCTGAGAGACACAGCAGTGTTTTATCTTTTTTGTGTAATCATATCACTAATAATTACACTGATGGAAGTGTTTATTACAGCGGGAACACAGGCTTCTGCTGGCCTCTGTTTATACTTTCAGCTGATCCAGTGCGATGCAGTGAGGTGGGGACTGTGGCCACAGAGGCATGCCTGAGAGACAAGACCAATTAATTTCCATGTGGGCAAATAAATTGATCAAATGATTTGGCTTTTTCTCCTTAATTCCCCTTGCCTCTGTGAAGGCCAAGGCCAATCAAATGGTGAGCCATTGTTCTGGATTTTAAGTGAACTTGTGGAAGCGGGTTTTCTATTAATCAGAGAGACAGATAGAGGAGAGCACGTGGGAGTTGTCACTGGAGAAAAGCCTTGTAATAGGAGAGAGCAAAGAGGAGGTTAAAAAGCAAAAACAAAATATGTGACAAAGAGGAGAAAAGTACTGTTAAATATTTTAGGTATGAGTGCAAGTCGTAGAAGCCAAATTCCAGGGGTCATGTGCAAAATAAATGAATGAAACTGATTGGCAAGGGCAAGAGTCAACGCATCCACTGAATTAAGAAATAAGGGAAGAAATGAAAAAGAAAATGGAGCATGAACAAGGTGAAAGAATAGGAAATTATATGCAGACAAGATGTCTGCAATTCATCCCCCGCACCACTTACAAAAACGTGATACAAATCAAGCGTGTTGTTTGCTACTCGAGTGTCTACCCATGTCATCTATCAGTTGTTATGCTTGCATCTTTTTAGCATAGCGATGTGTCAATCAGTAATCCTCACTGGCTCACCTAAACCATCAAGCTCAGAAAGTGAAAATAATTATCTTAACAGTACTTTTTTTTTTCCAAGTTCCTGACCCCATCCATACTCCAGCATTTGCAACAAATATGAAAGCCACGATGCAGATTACATTCCTGATTACAGAACCGCTGTCTTCCTTTTGGAATGTGAAAGTAGGTAGATGTAATCAGAGCCCTGTGGCAAAGAGGTCCTTATTTAGTTTGTGAGTGAAGATAGCAACAGGGAAATGAAATACCCCATCTCATTTCCTGTCTGCTACAGTCACTATGAGGTATCAAAGCACAAAATGTTCCTCCGGTGATGCATATCGCTCAGGCCTGGACTATGAGCGTAAACCAAACACAAAATTGCTTTTTTCAGCTTTTTCTTTTGCAGACCACCATGAAGGACTATGCTGACAAGGGGTTGAGAGGTCCCCCATTATTTGGGGAGCCATGCATTGTACAATTTCCTTTTTTGTCCTCAGCACACCAGTAAAGCCTGGAAGTCTCGTTCAGGAGGGTCACAATGATAGCAATGATTTGAGGGATAATTGGTGCAGAGGAATTATAAAAGGCACCTATAGCATTTACAATGTTGTTTAACAGATTCAGGCTGTATATATACTGTAAATTCAAGGTAGCTTAAAGCCACATGGTTGTTAAAAAGGAAAAGACTCATTGACCTTTGGGCGCGCCATCATTTTTTTCCCCCCGTTGTTCCTGCTTGGGGCCTCCCAGGGAGAAGAAGGATGAGAGAACCTGGAGGAGGGCTCAGCACCATGTCAAAGACCTCCCACAATTTATTTTGCTTCGACAGAAACAAGTGTTGATTGTCCTGGGCTCGCAAAGAACCACCAGGGAGAAAGGCCAGAGATTAGAGCTGACAAGTTAGCTTCCACTTGTGAGAGGAGACATGTTACACACACATACACACGCACACACACACCAGTGTCACATTAGACCAACTACCTAGCAAGGAGGGAGGCCATGCTGACATGCAGAATTTCTTATGCAACCTTGTTCCATGGTAACACAACAAGCTGCTGTAGGTTTTCTCAAATAATCTGTCTAAAGACAGTAAAATGTTTTTGATACATACGTATTTGAATTTCGATCGCAATCATTTTGCAAGTTATTCGGTGTCCCACAGTTTTAAAAAAAAGCCTTAAAGTTTAAAGCCTTAAACATTTCTATAAATGTTGATATCATCAATAGATTCATTTATTTCCATCATTCAATACCAGATGCCAACCATGATCACTCACATCAGGTAGAGTAGAATAATTGTTTTGATATAAGTAGTTGTTTCAATTAATTTAAGCAAGCATAGCTTATAAAAGCCACAAATACAGTTCTTTTGTTCTTTTCTCTCTTTTTTTTCATTTAGAAATTTTAAATAATGTAAGAGAACAATGAAATTACTTTAAAATAATAATTCTGACCTACTGCAATTCTTACAAGCTGCAGTAACATGTTACTGCATCAATGGATCTTGACATGGAGGTGATCAGGTTGTAACTCAGATGAGGAGAGAAAGAAGCCCATGTTGTTTATTAGCGACTTTTATCTCATCTGAGTGGTTAAGTCTTATCTTTCTTCCAATAGTACTCAGCCAGGTCTTCCAAGAAATAAAATCACAACCTTTATAAAACCTGTCAGCAGATGGAGGCCTGATGCAATTTCTTTGAGTCTTTTGAATACAAACACATACACACATCTCACCCCCAGAAGCTTAAATGAGCTTTGCTTCAAAATTGTCTAGAAGCTACAGTTATCCCTTTTGTTTGCAGGAATTTCTTGCCACATTTTTTCCTTCCACTCAACTTTCCTTTCAATTGCTTGGACACAGCACTCTGCAAGCAGCTGTTTTCTTCAGTAAGGACATTTTGTTTCTCACCCAATATAATTCCAAAAAGAGTTGGTCACAATATTGCACACCTGTATTTTAAATACTGTTTGTTTTTTTTTGTTTTTTTTTTTTTTTTATTTATGCCACACAAAATTTTAATTTTCTATGAAACAACAATTTTTTGTTAACTGCAAAGTTTTTATTAACTGTGAGTCATAATCATCAAATTTGGAGAAATACATCTCTCAATTTCTAAATCATACTGTATAGTTTTCTTTTATAATTTTCACTTGACTAAATTACTTCAATAAATAGATTGTCAATGAGATCCTAATTTGCATATACTATGCATATAAAGGACATTTTAAAACTGACTTAAGCAAAATCTGATTTAAATATAATACAAAGAGACAGCCTGTTAAAATTAAATGCATTATATTCTGTTTTGTCAGCATCACTGCCATGATTTAATGTATTGGAATTCAATGCAAAAGTTGGCCTTTAACTTCAGGGGAATGCACATAGGGTACTCTACATTACACACTTTCTGTTGCAGAGAAAAGGCCAGCAACAAAAGGCACCAGCAGATTATCAAACCTAGTGATGTGGTTAATGCAAACTAACCCAGTCAGCTGTTCGAAAGTGGTTCCGTTCACATTTAAAAGCAGTTTTAAGAAACAGAGTATCAATAAGTCAGAAGTTGTGTTGTGAGTCTAATTCTATTCTGTGATGGGAGCTGTCTACTTTATTACCTCAGTGAATTACTTGCCCTCACCCTATTCTGCGAACATTCAATCTAGGATTATATATAGGTGTTATTTCACTGTGGCACAATAGCACAGGGGATAGTTACTTGGTACTGTGGGAATGTAACAATAAGAACAGATTTTGTTCTTCAAAAAGATGTGTATTGAATCTAAATCGATGCTGTGGTATCTTCTTGTTTTTTGTGCATTGGTTGCAATGTTTGGATTAGATTTATGTTGCAGATTTTTGGGGGGGGGCTTTCTGATAGATTGTACATGTAAGTCTTTTTTTTCTGAAATGGGTAACCTTTGCTTTACGTGCACATGGACAAGATTTAACATATAAAGGCTCCTACATAGATCTCTGGAATTCTATGTCTTTTCTGTGCTGTTTAAAATTGAAAACAAAAAACTGTGTTAAGCATAGATGAAGCTCTACTTTAGCAGGAGATTTGTTCATATAATAACTATTGAAAAGCTTTTATTGCATGTGAATAGTAATGTAAGCAAGATCTGAAGCTAGATGCATTTTAGCGACCTATGTAACTCTTTTTCTTTACAGTGCCTTCAGAGAGTCGTCAGTGATGGGGAAAATGAAAGAACCATTTTAATCTACTTTATGTTCACTTGAAAGGCAGCAGTTTCATTTAACAAGAACAGTGATTTTACCTAATGATTGGTTGTGGGTTTGTAACTGACTTGGTCTGTTTGTTTGGTTGAGTTATTGCATCGCCCATTTGTATTTAGTCTTGAAGAAAACTGAGCTGTAGAAGATGGGAGAGCCACAGAGAAGTGAACCCTTGCTGTGCAAAGAGCACTAGCAGTATGTTAAAGATTCTGGTTTGTTTGCACACTTTTGATTCAGCAGATGCTTTCATGCAAAGGGATCCTGGCCTTTCTATGTCACAAAAGGCAGTCGAAAGAACATTTAACAGACCTGTTGACCATCTAAACATGAATTTAAACATTGAAAGGTTTGATTTTTTTTTTCATAAATTTTACTGCTGATAATGTTTATAGAAGTGAAGCTGAGGTTCTTTCCATGTTCACCTAAATGTTTCTTGAAACTGGTGGAAAGCCAAATGCAGACTACTGATGATAAAATGTTGCCTCATACAAACCCACTTCAAAGAAATCAAGCTATTCCTCTAAAGTTGAGTTTGATCTCATGACTTCTTTGAATCTGTTCTGCATAGAGCTTTGCAGTGAGGCATCAGTTGCTTTTTTATTCCATTACCTGACTTTTTAGCACAACAGTGAATCTTGTTTTGTCACCTTGAACTAGACCCTGGCCGTTTTGCAATAGCAATTACAATGCTAATGCTGTGCAAACATCCTGCTTGTATTGTATTAAGATATCTACACAGTTTTAATCCTTCGGAAGAATTACCTCAATAATGCTTCTATGCAAAGGAAGGCAAAATACAGTATATTGATAAGAAATAAATAAAATATATGATTAGAAATAAATTCTAATCATTGTTACTCACTATATGGCAACACCTCTAAGGCCTCCTTATTGATGGGTTGATTGATTGACTGATTGATGGTTCTATTGAATGTGCAGGGTCCATCTTTTCTTTAAAAAATTATTAATATGTGCTTGGGACTGTCTTGGCATCATGACATTCAGAAAGAAAATGAGTTCTGTGTTCCAGAGGCAAACATATTTTGGTGGAAAAGCATAAGATCTAATAAAGACTGGGTGAAGATGGTAAAAGAGTGCTGTCATTCACAGAGAAACGAGGTCTATACTAACATGGAGAGGAAAAGCCACACAGCAATGAAGACTACCCAACTGGAGTTCATGTTCTCTTAGACAAAGAAGCATTTTCTAGCCACCAATGGCTGGAAAATCCAATTCTGCCAACCTCAGCCACAGCGGGTCATGTGCACCTCACCCTGGATCTCTTCACCTCCCGGTTACAGGAATAATTCAGAATCATCAGTCTAGTCAGTTCCTTGTTTCCACATCTTTCACTATTCTCCTTACACCCTCAATGATTCCACAAAGTCCTACCAAAACCAAGAATATATCACATTCACAGTGACGCATACTCATTTCAGATCCTGTCAGGACATGCAAATCTGCTACATCACCCACTGCAACCACCAATAATTATTGACAGGCAGACAACCTTACAGTGAATCTAGTCTACCAAGTAAACCCTATCCCCCAAGTTAAAAAATATATATATATATATATATATATATATATATATATATATATATATATATATATATATATATATATATATATATATATATATATATACTAAAAATAAGGTGCATTATACTGCAGGAGCAAGGGAGAATTTCATATGCAGAATCCAGTTCAGTAACACGAGTCACACAAGTAAATCCTCTGTTCTGTTTCTGCAGTTTATATAATGTTTAATGTTTGCTACACTGAATTAATTTGTTTGATTACTGTACCGAACATAATATCTGGTAATATGCATGGAAAGCAGTCGCACTGAAAACTTCAAACAGGAGCATCAGTAGAGTATTTGTGAAGACAAACCTTGTTAGTTTTACCCTAAGCATCCAATATTCAGCCAATAAATTTAAAGCCATTTTGCCTGCAAAGTCCCTCTTCACTGTACTCCTATCAGTCTCTGATGCTTTTTTTAGAGAAAAATGCTTCAGAATCCTCCAAAAGTTGCTATTTCAACAAAGTGTGCACTAAATAATCAACAATATTCCAAAATTCTTAGTTCCACTTGTCAGCCCCATTAGTTTAATATGATTTTCACTGTTTTGTGTCAGTCTTTATGACCCTCTGTAACAACTGCCAACCTTGAAGGTTCTACTAAATAAATAATAGATTGTTGCAATTGTTATAAGTTTTAGATTTTTCTATTATTATTTTTTTTTAATCTGCTGCCTTCTATCCAAAATTTGCAATTGTTAAATAATAGGGACACCTTCTTCTTTAAATGAAATAAATAAATGAATGAATTCTCTATTGGCCATGTCTCACACCCTTGACATGAAGAGTACTCATTCTGAAAGATGCAATCATGCATGGCTGCACAAGGTCAAGAAAATCTTATGTAATATGCATCTCCAGCACTGTCATCTAGTGTCCTTTGATCCACATTCATGTCCATGCCTTATGCTTTGCATCTGGGGGTCACTTTCATCAGATACAATGAACACTCCAATTTAAGAAAATCACATCAGAAAGCTTCATCCACATAATAACAGTTATATATCAAAAAGCTCATTTTAGCTCCTTGGAAATACTGACTAAAATTGCGAAACCAAATTCCCGTTACTTTCCTGCCATCACTGCAGTTCTGCTTTCATTATCAGCATCCCGGGTGAAGCAGCATTGAGGCAAAATGAACACAGCAAACCTGGGTTTTTGCTGACATCCATGGGCATTTACAGTGGTGGTCTGTTTGTCCCTGTAAAATCCCAACAATCACTTCAAACTCCAGTCTCAACAACAGAGAAATGTGTCTGGGGGTGCAAGACAAGACCTGACAGGTGGTGTCGTTCTCAGCACTGGCAAAGCAGTTGTCTTCCAAACTGGAAAAGAACATTGAGCATTTTTTTTTCCTCATTATTTTTTTCCCCTCTGTTTGTTTCTTGACATTGTGAGATAATATTGCATGTTTTGTGACAAAATCAGTGTGTTAAAATGTCAAACCGAGCATCAAAAGCACTCACATACTGCAGTTATTTAAAGGTCTGAGTAGCATTAGAGGCTGGACAGGTCCATTACAGCCACCATGAACAGCTCACTTATACCAGCAGGGGTTTAATGCTAATGTTCTGGAATGTGCTAAATACTGCAGCTATTTCAGACCAGTTGCCTGGTTGTCTTCCTTTGTTTTTCGAACAAGTGAGAGCAAAGCTGAAATAATGTCTTAAGAGACACTTGTACACTCACTGTCATGCATGCTTGTACACTTATATGAGCTGTGCATGTGTATACTGACCATGTGTCAGGATATGTGTTCAGTGTTGCAGAAATTTGGTGGTCTCTGTGCAGCCACCACTATAACTCATTAGTGCAGAGGGACCGTTGGATGGGGCTCATTGCCTCAGATGTAGTAACAGTGACCCCCACAGGAGGAAAAATATACTAACATTTCTGCCAGAGGGAAGCAGAGAGTAATTCCCACTACCTTCACTGATTATACCCTGGGTGCTTGAGGTTCATGGAGACATATTGGACAAGGGCAAAATAATAAAATATTAATGGCACCAATTCTTTATCCGTATCTTAAATAGGGCAGAGGAAAACTTCCTCAGCCAGAGTATTACAAGTGATGTGACATGCTTTGACTGGCTGTGTACTTCATAGAACAATTTGAACCTTAGTGTGATTTATCTTACTCTGAACAAAGCAAAGCTGTTTTTTTTTTTGTTTGTTTGTTTGTTTTTTGTTTTTCGCCTGGAGTCAATGTAAATGTTGAACATTGTTCCCAAAGGAAGGTTTTGCTTATCTCTGAAGTCGCAATCTTACATGTGGCATATTATCATGGGAACTATTAAAATTATCATGAGCCATAATATTTGTCCCACTTGGAACGACTGGGAGAAATATGTTTATCAATGTTTATCAATGTAACGCAAGCCAGAGCTCAAGGAAATAAATAGCAAATGGGCTGAGTTTATAAAAGGCTTTTGTAGTCGTATCAACCAAAGAAAAGAAGAAAAAAAGCAGTATCAACCAGTCACATGCATCACTGTTCCTATCCACACTGTTAGGATTTCAGAATGCTGTCAAAACAATTATACTTTATTTGTTGCCATAATTCTTCAAGACAAAACTCATTATGTTCTTAATGTGCTATAAAAGCCAAATGTTGGCTGTGTGATTTTGACTGTGTGCTCCAGCTGGTGAGTGCTTAGCAGGTCATAGAGTCAAACTATGTGCTCTTGCAGTTTATTGAATCTGAGTAGTTAGTACACCTCTCCATAAAGCCAGGGTAGCTTTAGAAATATAGCTTTTGACTTTTTAATATAGCAAGAGTTTTATCTGTCATTTTGAACAGTCCTGAAAGTCTGTTGTTTTTGTTTTTTTTTCTAATGTCAAATGAATATTAAATTATTTTTTACGTCTGAAAACAAAAATAGTAAAACACTAAACAGCTTTAACTGATGGAGTCCCCTATTCTCCTTTGTTAATTTACTCTCTCTCTCTGTGAGTTTCTCTCTCCTTCTCTCGTCACCTGTGTGTGTCTGTTGATGTCCCACCAACGGTGCACCTGCAAACAGCAGAGAGAGCACGCTGGGGCTCTGGGGTGCCCTTTTATCACAATCCTCATCTCTCCTGTTGGGGTTGCACCAACTGAAAATCTGTGGTCATGACCCTTGCTTCCCTGCGACCACAAGCAGTATCATCACCTGGAGGGAAAATGAGCCTGTGCAGGATTTCTACTAGAGCCTATCTATACATAATTACATGTATAAAAGAAATGAGAGTTTTTTTTATTTTTTTATAACTATTTCATTTGTTTGATTTTTATATAGCTTGTCCTGGCAGCCTAGAAAAGCAGCATGGTGGTTCTGGTAGTCTTACAGTGTCAGAACAGATTTGCTGTGCAAAATAAAATATTCCTGCTGTTGCATTTTCCCCTTTAATAAATATAAAAGACAATATAGTGCACTTGGAACCTCAAGTGAAGTTAATGATCAGGCAGCGTTGTAAAACTGTTGCACTGTTTACTGTTTCATCACATAAGTTGGCATATCGAGTTACATGAATTAGATAGATTTAAATGGAACAGCTATGTAAGTTTCCCCATGTTGTCAGATAATTCAATTGAATTAATCAAATGAAAGACTTGTTATGTATGCATTCAAGCAACCTGCATGATGAAGAGAGTGAAGCACCTTTAAAATGTTGCTTGAGCTCAAGTAATGTTAATGTTTGGTCATTGTTGAGTTGCAGTTGCATAGGCACAGGAAAAAATATGTACATGGTAGATGTACATTTCTGGTTTGTAAGAGCTGAAGCTTTTATGTGGAAACATTGTTTTCAAATGATCAGTTAAACCTGTTTAGTGTTTTTAAAGTTTTTGATTATACTGCAATCAATTTCAAGCTACTCAATAACGCGACAGCAAGAAAAACTGGAACTGCATATTTCATGTGAGGTCAAGTTAGATTTCTCTTCTAAAAATAAAAGGTTTTTTTTAGTTCATCAAATTATTTTTCATGAAATAAAAATAAAAAATTGAGTATATCTTACCCTTATTTGTAAATAAAGGCCATGAGTCTATTCTTTTCCAAAAATAGACAATTTTATAAAATATTGTCTTTGTTTGCCTGTTTAAAATGATTATGCTTCAATGGAGGTGATCGGTAAGGAAGGAGAGTCATTCCTTGTTCATTCTATATTGATTTTGTGTTGTTTTCAGTGTTTTGAATCTGTAGAAGAAGAGTTGATGCTGAAGTGCAACTTTTACCCCAACAGAGCTTAGCACTCTACAGCTGTACTGTACATCACAACAATAACATAAGTAAGAAAACAATGAAATATGACATCCATCCATCCATCCATTCTTTGAGATATCTAAATGATTCTCAGCAGATGTTCTGGTAAAAACTTTGCGAGTTATTTGTCAATACTGAGATCAATGATCATACAACACAATGCCAAAGAACTCTGCATCACTGGAGAAACATTCTTCTTCTGCTAGGAAAATTAACATAACCCTGAAAAGGTCTTGTCCTTTCGGTCTTGCTTCACTGTGCTATCCTCCAATTAAATATGAGATGTCAGGGGCAGACATTAAATATGCAGCTCTTCAGTCAGAGTATGCAAATGTGGAAACCCTCTTCTTAATGTTTGAAAGTAAAGCAAACCAGATTGCGCGCCGGGAAGCATGTTTCAATTTTCTGCTAGATGAGCTCTCGTCACATTCTGTCTTGCATGCCCATTCTACCCTTCCACCTTAAAAATTCCACTTATTTCACCATCTTGGACTTGGACCAACACTTTAGACTAAGTAGGCAAGACAAACAGATACAAAAGGGTATTTTTACATCATGACACCTTCGAAGGTTTTGTGCAATATGCTGGATCAAAGAAAAATAAAAAGAAAGCTGCCCAAATAACAGCAACAGACGAGATGGGGGAACAAATCCCATCATCAAAGGGGTACTGACATCTAACCTACATTAAATCAGCTTACTCATGCGATTTTCTGTCACCTCCCACTTTCCCAGCCTTTGTAAGACATTTGTAAGTAAGCAGGGAGACACCAAGTGTAGCAACGTGAAATTAATTACAGTGCAGCATGTTCTCCATGTGGGCTGCACATGCTGAAAAGCTGACAATTGTACCCAACTAACAGCTTTTACTGAATCCTACACAGAGCAGGCACATTCTCTCATTCCCTCCATACTGTTATTTTTAGCTTTTACAATGCTCTTTTTCATGACAGTAAACTGGTCCTTATCTGACGCAATGGATTTTTAAAAAAAATCCTTTACAGGAAATGAGTTTCTCCTGTAAAGGAGCACAGACATTATGAATATTGTTTAGTAAATAGCACTGTTCAAAAGATTAAACTGATTGTACTCTATAAAGTGCTCTTCAGAAGCAGTTTGTTAAACTTTCTAAAGGTCTTTTTTTGATGGTTGGTTGGCTTAAATTCATCACCTGCTTCCTCCAACAAATGTAATGTAAAGTATCCAGTTAACCAGTCATTATTAATTAGTGTCGTGTATATTTTTTTAAATAATGAGGGTGATTAACTCAAAAGCAAAAATCTAGAATGTGTGGTTTTAATATATTCACATTTTTTTATCAAAACATTCAACTGTATGAAGTGTCACATCTTAACTGTATTTAACTGTATTGAAATTGTACTCTAACTCTTTAAGAAAGCTCCTACTCTTTCCCAACATTCCTTCTTTAATCACAACAGTGCTTCTCAATGTTGCACAATATTGTCGTTTACTAAGGTATTCTTATGTGCATCTTAGTTTACATGATAATCTCAGCTGCTGCTTTAGTCCAGCAGCTTCAAATTTATCACAGAAACACTTCTAATTTCTTTGCATGGCTGCCATGCATAACAATATATTTTTGTGATAAAGGTTGGAGGGTTATTAGGTAAAATCTTACATTGTTTTTTTTTACTATTTCTGAGGACACACATTGAGGAGAAGCAACAAAAAAGAAAAATCTTACTAAAGAACTTGAGATTTTTGATAACAGGCAAGAGTGCACATCTGCCCAAGTACTAGCAATGAGACATTTGTACTTAAACGTTCGCTGCCAGCCATGTGGATCATATTTATTCTTCAATTTAGTTAGGCTACATTTAATTGTGGGGCTAAATATTTTTGAGGAGTTACCAAGCCTTTAGCAAGATTTGTTTTAACTGTATTTTGTAAAAAAAAACAACAAAAAAAACACAGGAAATATAAACCTAGGTTTATTTCTCTTTTCTCTTCACTGTTACCAAATGGTGTTATTTCATGGCTTTTTCATGAGCTGAATTTTTTTAGTATTGATTGTAGGTTTTAACTTGTCTTACACTGATAAGTTAAGATGTTTTTTTTTTCATGTTTTGTATATTGTGTTGATGGTTGCTGCTGTGCTGGAAGAAAATTGCAAAGCAATGGAGTCTTGAAGAGCAGCAGCAACAACAATCTGTAAACGCCAAGAGGGACAGTTATGCTTTTATTGCAACAACAATATGTAGACATCAAAATCAATGGTTAAAGCAATAAAAACCTATAGTACGGACACGTAGATTTCATTTTTAATCAAAAGCCATTCTGGTTGTCAGGTATTATTACTTTGACATTTTGTTTTTGTGGCCTCAGGCCTGTGGCAGGGAGGGTTAGTTAAAGCGTAAGCAGGTGACTCAGCACATAATTATCTTTACTTTTCTGGGGGGGAAAAAGCTGGAGCATAATCAGATGACAAATAGAGGTCAGGTTGACAGCTTACTGTAAAGCATTATACATCCATAATGTGTGCTGAAAAAGCTAAATGCTTTCACCTCAGTTCGCTCAAGGAACATTCACATTAATGAATGCTGCCAGCAGTGGACACCTAATTGTACTCAGGCAGAAGCGTGGTGAGGTATGGAAAGACAAAACCATTAAGTCCTTTTCTAGCTTTTCCCATCTACATGTGGGATGCTCCAGTGACTCAGTCTGATTTAGAATGACAGTCTCACCTACCCGCACTGCAAATCACTTGCATTCTCAAGATCAAAATAAGAGCAGCGTTAAACCAAGAATGATTATCCCATTGGCTTTGTTTTGCGCGAGCATCGAACGCAAGTCAAGAGTGTGGCAATCAAATTACAGGAAATGAGACCCGACTTGGTGTTCAATTAAAATCAGGCTCCAGTTGCTTCTGAAAGGTTTGTTTGTCAGATTAATTTAATTGTATCACGAGCAGAAGCTGGCGTGGAATTGATACCTTTGGAAAATTAATTATTTTATCCATAGTCTAAACCAGTAACCATTACAAGCAGCACATTTTATGAGCTTTGGGAAAGAAAAGTGTCAGAGAGCAGTGGCAGGGGCTGCCAGCTACAGCAATTTTGTTTGATGCAGTCTGTCTCTCAGCTCCACCCACAAGCAAGGCAAATAGCTCTGTCTCACTGAGAGAAAACACAGGCAGACTAAGAGTGAATTCCATCAAAATGAAAGGCCTTATTAGTTGTGTCAAATACCGATACTCACCATGGCAAAGTGCACTGAATACAGACAGCATTACAGCTGGCGAAATCAACAGCTCAGGGGAAAATGCCCCAGACAATAGCTTGTGGTGGTGTGATGGCGGGCATATAAAAACCATCAAAGATTAGGTCGGATCTGTGTTAAGAGAAGCAGGGCTGTGTGTAATCGCCTATCTATCACTGTGCTAATGGAATCTAAAGGCAGATAACAAACACAAAAGGGTAAAAAAGGGGTCAAAAGCAGTGGAAGATACAAAACAGAAAAAAAAAATGCAGATAATAGCAATGACAAAACATCACAGCTTTTGCTAAAGAACAAGACAGATTTGGCCGAGAGGGTAGAAGAAGAGTCAAAGACAGACAAGTGTATACAATTATGTGCTCCTCTGTGTTCAATCAATTTTAAGGAGCCAACACTATTAATTATTGACATTTCCTTCCCTCTGCTTCTACGTTAACCCTTGGTTAGACAGAAATGATCTTTTAATAATTAAAAACCCATGGACTTTTCCCCGTAATGATCATTAATTAACTTACTAATTAATAGATAATCAATAGATAAATAAATTAATTGTTCGCACTTCATCTCCATCAAAAATGACTTTCAAAGTTTGAAGAAACCTTTTTGTCTCACAACTTCTGAAAATGTCCTTTTTTTTAACCACAGGATGCAATGCCTTTCACTTTCCAGTGTACTTGAGTTGTGTTTACACTGCAGGGTTATGCTATAACCAACATGCCACATTAAATAAAACAAGCTGCATTAAGGTCATTAGGCAGCTTGGCAAGGGAAGAATTATAATGGTGCAAAACAACAGAAAAGGCAAAAAAGATTTTACATTCCAGGTTACCTTCCCAGAGTAAGCACACTACGCAGTGGAGACTGTTTACAGCTGAGGAAAGCCAGGAAACCCAGCAGAGCAAATTCCAGAAGAAACAACAAGAGATCTATCAAAATACATGGAATAAAATGTTGTTGAAACCTTGGCTGGATTTAGACTGATAAATAAATGGATGGGTGGAATTTATCTTGATAGCAGAGACTAAATGTGACTTTTACCCTTGAAGTTGAAGGTCTATTGTTAGTCATTTGATAAGGCATCTACTTTAAAAAACGAGGCTGCAGCCCTACAAACACAGGTCTGAGCACAGAAATAGGGAATAGGTAGTGGAAAACTATCCTTATGCTGCTTTTTTTTTTACTTTTGGTGCTTTAATTGCATCTCATCACACACAAGAAAAGATACCAAAATGTCCTAAATTACAGTCCATCCTGTTTTTTTTGTTTTGTTTTATATATATAATTTATGTTTGTTTGTCTTCAGTGTGTAAGATTTTTGCAGCTGAATTTACTGTATTCATTGTTTCATTTTGGTCCTGTAAAGCAGAAGTCCTCAAATGTGGTCCTCAAGGGCCACCATCCAGAATGTCTGAGCTGTTTCCCTGCTGCTCCACACAAGTAAATGGGTGATTGAAATCAATTCTAGAGCAATTGAAAGCATTCTAAGTAATGTAATCATTTGAATCAAGAGTGTAAATTACAAATTTACGTTACAGACAGACACAGAGTAACACATGACCCTGAAGTTGAAGATAAACTTTCCAAAATTCTTTCCAAATCACAATCCCTAAAATGAAAAGTCAAGACTGGGATGTCAGTCAGTGCTACAATATAAATGAATATCTAAAGTATTTGTCAATTACCCTTTGCTTTTATTTGATAAAAATAAAATAAAATCACAAGTACAGATTTGTACTACTTTGTAGAAGCAGCAGTCATAATCGAGCTAGAAAACAAATCAAGATAATTAGTCTGTTTGGTAGAAGTTAATAGGAGAGGATGTAACAATCTATCATATTTTTTCCCCCTGATAGCTACGCTAAATACTTGACTCAAACAAGCAGAGGTGAAGAAGGCAGCTTGAAAGAAACATACTGGAGCCTTTAATGGTGTCAGGGAGGAGGAGAACATGACATATTGAGCAAACGCTAATATGTCAGCAGCATCAAGGAGCACCCTTTGCTCAGCAGTGGTTGTCATCCAACAGAGTCACTTTAAACGAAATACAGACGACTTCACGTTTTGATGTGTATATTACAAACTGTCTGCAACATTCTTGATTAGGATTTGTGAGAAAATAAACTTGTTTTAAAGTTGCCCTAAATCTCCCGCGATAATCCAGACAAGCTGATTCAACCAAGTGCTAAACGCTGGGCACTCATTGATTGTGAGGTAGAAGCAATTACAGACCAGTCAGTGTCAAGGAGAGAGACAGCAGCTCTCCAGACGGCCTCCTTTTGCTCCGATTTTATGCTTGCAGTCGCATACTCATAATTACTCATGCTAATCAAGGTGAGAGTTCACAGTCAGAGATTCTATTGTGTCAGCAGCTCTGAGTGGCAACAGAAAGTCAACAGCCAAATCACATCTGCTCCAATTGGCAGAGATTTAGAACGACAAGCCCCAGCACTCCACAATATTTACAGACTAATTTGCTGTGGCAAACAGTCAACATCACATCACACGCATGTCAATGAATGAGCAGGTGCACCTTACAAACGTGTTTCAACTGTACACACTCACTTACCCTAATAATAAATTAAAATTGCCAGGATCGTAATCGGGGTTAGAACTTTGTCATGGAAGTGTAAAAACACAAAAAGGATTGCACTTTGTGCTTTAACAACAGAAAGGTTATATAAAGACATTTAATATGCATTAAAACTGTGATCAGCAATATTTGAGCCTAATGACTTACCTTATGAAGTTCAAACATGTACTGAATATAATAGTATGATTTTCATCAAAATAAATTTGGAGTGGCTGTTGCTCGTACTTACCCGCATTAGGAAGTGTTAGACCGTTTCTCCGTTTTCATTACTTCGTAGCAATATGTAAAATAAAATCAGTAAATGTAATTTACTGTCAGAATGTTGATTAAAGGAACCATTCTCCGTGAAATAGCATTTCAGTCCGTGCAATGGTTCGAAACATAGCAGCATGGCAAACCTCTACTTTTCTTATTCCGACATAATCAGAGAAAAATAGCAGTAATTAATATTAATGATGGTCCTTTTGCACAATTAAGCAACCTTATTTACAAATAAGAGTCACATTACATTTCAGTACCCCACTTAAAAAGCCAATCTGAATTTTGAAAATGTGATGGGAAATGTTTTTCACAGAATAACTGTCTGTAGTAAGATTTGTCCAATCAAATGAGATTCTGTGTCTGCGTTGTTTCCTCACAGGCAGAATGAATGTCGCTGGACAATAGGACATCAACTGTCCTAATCCTGACCATTAGGATTTGCAAATAAGTTTACCCTTGTATTTCTATGTAACTGGCCACATAAGGACCATACACTTCATTGATACAATGAATGATCAAAAATGTGCATGATCCAGTAACACACATGAGCCAATAACACAAATCTGCACCATAAAATGTCCATGAGAAGTGTCCATATTTCTTTGTCAAAGTTCATAGGCTGACAGTGGCTCCCACAGAAATTTCCCCTGACCTCACTTACAGCTTTAATATTATATCAGACCAGAAAATCGCTTTTAATAGACAAAAGTGGGCTTAATTAAAAATATGTTAAATCCCTGCCAAAAAGTTCTTTTCAAAGGGTACATTTATTCTTACAAGTCTCTTGAATGCATATTAGTAATTACTTAAACATGACTTCAAATAAGTTGATAATAATCTAGGAATGCAGGAAAATAATAAATCATTTGGGGAATCTTAACTGCCATGAAATTATAAGTTTAGTAACACAGTAAGGAGAAAACATTACAACATCTTAAACAGCATAAATATCTGGTTACAACTGTAGGCAGTAATCAAAATAATCAAAAGTTTCTATAATTATTAGATAAATTTTAAATTGCATTTTAGGGCATTAGCTATACTAAGAGAACCACTGGTGTGCAATATTGATTTCAACAAGAAACCCTCGAATCAGAATCATTGTAAAATCAATACTTGGCATTGCCTAAGGTCCTGTTCATGCTTCATTGTACACATCTGAAGTAAACTCGCTGGCGTTGAAACTGTCTGGTCATTTGCTTAAAGAAAATCAAGACTCATTGCAATGAAGAGGACTGCAGTGATAAACTGAAGGAGACAAACAGAGATAAAGAAGGTGAATGCTAAGATGAATGATCTAAAAGAGGTGTTAGTCAATGAAGGGCTTTGCTTTGATTGAAAACTATTATGGGGGCTTTCGTTCTCAAAGCTTCAATCAATCAAGCTTGAAGGGTGCAGTAGAGCTTTGCAAGATCAGGCTACAGAGCTATCCTGGTGCTTTCACATTTCCCCTTCACTCTGACCCTCATGCTCTCCTTCATCTTTTCATCGCTCGAATAAGTTAGGTTGCAGGGCTACAGTTGTTTGCCTGTTCACATGGAGCAGAAAATGGAAGCGTGAGGACAGATCTACAGCTGTCAACTCAAGACATGACTTTAGTTTGTCTGTTGAGCCAATAGCAGTCACATCCGATGAAGCAGGCTTAAGAGAGCTCAAAGGGGCAATGCAAAGACTACAAGGTTTCCAACTGTCTGATCTGCTGCCAAGGCAGTACGCACCCTTGGAAGACTAACATTTCCCTATTCAACCTGTCTGCTCACATACATGAAAACCACACAGTTAAATTTGTAGAGTGGGAACTTTAAGAAAAACAAGTTGTGATGAGGAAAGCACAATTTGGAAGAAGACAACACTGAGTGTCAAAAGGATTCGGTGGAACAACAGTTGATTTCATCAAATATTTATTTTTTTTCTCCTAATAATGGAAAAATCAGAAAACCATCAGTCATTTTGACAGATGAAACAACAAGATTGGTCTACCATAACAGTGTGTAATTCTCTGCAGCAAAAGTCAATACACTACTTCAAGACCTCCTGTGCAGTTCAGAGTGAGTCTGCATTAATAAATAAGTGTAAGTATAGCTTTGCCTCATCTTTGATCAGAGACCTTTACAAGTTATGTCAGCCAATTTTAAGAAAACACTTTCACAGTCTGACACTTATAGAAATGTATGATACAAGGGAGCTAATAGTAAAGTTACTGGTTTGGAAAACACAAATATATCTCACATGTTGTTGACACTGAAAACATGAGCAATGTCAAGGCTTTTAAGTTTTGTACCAGAAAAGATGGAGAAAAGACTGAAGCACAAAGATGAAAAAATAAAATTTAAAAATTTGTAATGTTCAGTTTTAAAAATATTAACATTTATTTTAGTGTGCTTTTACAACTGAAGCTTGTGAATGCAAATATGAATGCATTCCAAACTCATTTACATTTTACCACATAGCAAATGTGTTAAAAGGCTAAAGCAAATTAGAGCATGATTTTGAAACTTAAAGAAAGCAACAAACATTTTTTGCATAAGCAAAAATCTAAAAGAAAAGGTTGTGAATATTTGTGTTGTGTCTAACTTAGCACTTTGTCGAGCCGCCTTTTCTGAAAAAAAAACCAGCTTAAGTCTATTGGGTTGTGTCTTTACAACCTACACACATGTTGACTGATGTTATCAACATCAAACTTTTATTATTTCCAAGGAGGGCATCGATAGACATAATTTTGAAGCTCTTTTAGCTTTTTCCCAGATCTGGACTTTGCCAGATTAAGCAAGTCAATCTTGACTATTCCATTGTGGAAAATGCAGAAAAGATTTATCAATGTTTTTTCTGCAGTGAACAATATGGATGTCAAAAGTACCTGTATGATTAGTTTAGAATCTGCTCTTATCTATCACTCTCAAAATTCTTATATCAAAATCAATGGGCGCATTTAAAAAAAAGCCAAACAATTTAATAATTGTGATATTTATCAGAGGAAGGTACCATACTACAGCACACCATATTAACCAGCAGGGGATGGCACTACCACTGCCACTTAGTAGCAATTACCAAAAGAGGAGCAATTATCACAACATTAAATAGTGATAAACACCATGGCACAGCCATTGTCAGAACATCTGAGCTGCCCCCATGTCATCAATCAAAAAGCAAACCTCGGGGTAGCAGCAGGCAGGTAGTGATACATTAAAATGGACAGAAACAGGTGCTGCCGTAGATTCTAATTACTTTGTTCTATCAATTATGTACAAATCTTTGCATGAGCCCAGAGTCTGCCACACACCGCTGGGCCTCCTACGCTCTCTGCACCAGCCCAGCTGTAAGCTGCATGCCAGGCAGACTTTTCAATTGTGTGGATGCCTTCTGGTGACTAAATAAGTTTATTTTTCCAAGGCTGGGTTTAAATATAGGGGCACCAGCTCTCAAAAATATAAAGGAAATAAAGTAATCCTTTGCATATCCCGCTGACATTTGTTGCATTATTTCTTCTCCGGTAAAAGGAGCGGATTGTTTCTTCTTCCACTCAACCCTACGAGTATCGGTTTAAACACACAGGTGCTGCTGCTGTTTTGTGTTTTTTAGCCGTAACGGTCTTCCAGGCACTTGAGGTTTCTGCCTTTGTTTTGCACACTCTTCAAGTTTTGTCTCAGCCACTCAGAGCTCAAAAAACATTATGGTAATGAGTGTGTAGACAGCTGCTTCCAGCATGGTTTTTCTCTGTGTTTGTTAAGGCCTGCGTTTGTCACTCATACAGAAGATTTGCTTTCTTTCAGAGGGATCACATCTTTAAAACAGAGACGCAGAGACACAAAGGAATTATATACAGAACCTGCTAGTTTCTTTTTTCTCTTACCTTCCCAACATGAAGCAAAAATATGGCAAGATATAGAATAATAGTTAGGTGTGTTATTGGATCACGCAATTGACATGTTATTCAGCTGCAGATGTGTCAAAAAAATGACAAATGTCTTAAATCCAAAGCTTATTATTTAATTATGCAGTGTGTCTATCTGGCTTACACTGTGAGAAAAAATAGATGGACAAAAGGTTTTTCAGATTGAATAAAGGAGCCTTAATTATGAAAATGGAGGTTGAAACTCAGGCATACATGTGACATTACTGTTAAAATGACTCTTTGATGAAGAAGGGCTCAAGAAAAAGTGTCTTTTCACTCCTAAGAATACAATAAAAACAGTTTTTGCAAAAAAACTGCCCCATATTTAACAAGAAGTTCCATTCCTAGCTTTAAGAGTTATTTGACATCCTCAAATGAAGTGTTTAAATTTTGCTGAAGAAGTCATGTGTCTTCTTTAGAAAGACACGGGACTTGCTAAAGTTGCGTGGTTTTTAGGCAGATTTCATCACTCTCCATTTCAAACTTTCCATTTCCTATCTTGGATTTTCTTATTTAAATTTCTTCTATATTTTTTTGTTTTTCTTCAGTTGTTACATTTTCTCTCAGGCAACACTATGAAGTACATCTTGTTAGTACTGGACTGGATCCGGTTGGTCTTCAGAACTGCCTTAATTCTCTGCTACATTGATCCAGACTTGTGTTCTTCAGCTGCTGTTGTCCACCTGCCTCAAAGTTTTATGAGTTGTGCATTCATATGTATTCTAGATTTCTTCTGATAAGGGCTGATTTGAGCTATTATTGATTGGAGTGGCTACCTTTTTTTTTCCTCTGATCTCAAATATTCATAAAAAATAGTTTCCACACAAACACATAAAATATGTTTGCATTTGTTGAAAATGGTTTCAAATATCCAGTTGTTCTCTTTATAATATAGATGATATACAGTTAAAGTACGGAGAACTGACAAACTGGAAGCACTCGTTTGGCACACCTGCCAGCGTGCAGCAGTCACAGACTGTTAACCTCAAGATCTGGAAGTGTTTGAAAGTCAACGAAGCTTCACAATCTCAACCACTTTCTGCCTTCATCAAAGATCGGCAACAAGACCTTTTAAGCTTCTTCCTCGGGGAAAAAAAGAATTACAGTACATTAAAACTGATCTTTCCCACTGGATCTCACTTCTGCTGGTAAGGTAAGCAAATAAAAATATAACGTAAAGGACTTAATTCTTGTACTTTCCCTTCTCATGTTACTGTTTGAGCTAGAAAAGAGCATTTACTTATTGTAATCTTATTCATTGCCACTGACTAATCTCCTGAAAAGATTAATGTTTGGCTGTGAGGCTCTAACTGAAAGCTATATAGTTTAAATGTGTGGGGAAATAAAAAGGGCAAACTCATAAAATAGAGCTGTTTATCTACTTAGTTGTCTAAAATAAATAATAAAACCAGCATTGCTTTGAAAAATAGCACAATCCATTGCAGAAAATCAGACTTTGCTTTGTTCAGAAGCAGAATGTACAATTGTAGTATTAGACGTGTTGTAGTGTAGTTTTTATTTTGCTACTATGTCTGCTATGAAGTATTTGAATATCGCAATTATTTTGGCATTTGTACCTCAAGCAAATACCTTTATTTTTCATTGATCAGAGGAATAGACTAAAAGTCAGTCTGTATGAAAATGTATAGCACTTATATGTGTCATTGCTAGGACTAGAATTACAGTAATTGTGGTTGTTCACATGAATAAAACAGGAAGTAGAAATTCAAAATCCCTCATTGAAAACAAACAACAGCTGACAGACTGACACATTGTGTTTGTGTGTTCGATTGCTGTTTTGATGCAGGCACCTGGCGGATCATGACCCTGCAAGCATTAACTCCAGTGAACTGTGCAGGCCTCCTGCAGCCTGGCTGCTCCCTGTTACAGCTGGATGGGGAAATCCTGCTGTTCGGCCAGAAAGGCTGGCCAAAGCGTTCATGTCCGACAGGAATCTTTGGTGTCAGGTTCAAACATAGTGAGATGAAGCTGAGGGCCATATCCTTCTCTAACGACTCGTGTTATCTCCCTCCGCTGCGCTGTCCAGCCATCTGCCGCCTCGACCCCTATGACGGACTCCCAGAGAGTTATCTCATCCATGGAGGCCGCACCCCTAACAATGAGATCTCATCAAGCTTGTACCTGCTTACTATGGATAGTCGAGGTTGCAATCGCAAACTAATGCTCAAGTGCAAAGAGAAAGAGCTGGTGGGGGAAGTGCCAGGGGCCCGATATGGCCACGCCATGAGCATCGTACAAAGCCGCGGCAAGACAGCTTGTGTGATTTTTGGGGGCAGGTCCTACATGCCTGCAGGAGAGCGGACCACAGAAAGATGGAACAGTGTTGTTGACTGTCCTCCTCAGGTTTTCCTCTTTGATCTTGAGTTTGGGTGTTCCTCAGCTCACACTTTGCCTGAGCTCAGTGACGGACAGTCCTTTCATGTAGCTATTGCCAGAGAGGACAGTGTGTACTTTATTGGAGGCCATTCTA
Source organism: Poeciliopsis prolifica (assembly GCF_027474105.1). Lineage (NCBI taxonomy): Eukaryota > Metazoa > Chordata > Actinopteri > Cyprinodontiformes > Poeciliidae > Poeciliopsis > Poeciliopsis prolifica. The sequence continues at coordinate 13,347,994 of NW_026562376.1, read as the reverse complement.
TCAGCTCTGACTCACGTCCTCCTCGTCTGTTCCGCCTTCATGTAGAACTCCTGCAGGGAAGCCCTTTGCTTTCCTGCGAGACCTTAGACTTTGGCTTGTCCATCTCTAGTGCCCTCATTACACGCACAGGTCCTGGTCATAAATATATTGTGTTAGGTGGATACCAATCTGACTCCCAAAAGAGAATGGAATGCAACATGGTCATTCTGGATGAGAAGGGGATCCACATTGAGCACCTGGAACCTCCCAAGTGGACTCAAGATATCATCCATAGTCGCACATGGTTTGGAGGCAGTGCTGGAGATGGCTGCATCCTGTTGGCTGTTCCCACTGAAGGAAGACCATCCCAGCCTGATGTGCATTACTTCTACCACGTCAGCTTCCAGCAAGAGAAGGAATCCAATGAGGAAGAAGGGACCCAGGCATGCAGCCAAGAGTCAACAGATTACGACAACTCCACTCCGCTTGAGGACTCTGAGGAGCTCTACTTTGGTCGTGAGCCACACGAGCTGGAAAACAGCAGTGATGACGAGGCAGACACTTACAATGAAGAGGATGAGGAGGATGAATCGCAAACCGGTTACTGGACCAAATGCTGTGTTGGCTGTCAGGTGGACCCCAACACATGGGAGCCATTATACTCCACAGAGCTCCACCGCCCAGCCATGATTTTCTGCTCAAAAGGGGAGGAAGGACACTGGGTCCATGCTCAGTGCATGGAGCTGTCTGAGACCCTGTTAGTCAAACTATCTCAGGGAAGCAAAAAGTACTTTTGTTTAGATCATGGAGGTCTGCCTTACCAGGAGATGACTCCACCACGACAGAGTATCCCAGTGAAGCGCACCCCAATGAAAGTGAAGGAGAGAAATGGACCCCTGATGTTCAAAATATCCCCAGCCAAGAAAAGCTTTTTCAAGAGACTTTTTGATTGAGTTCCATTTTCTTTGATAGTTGTGGAAATTTAATCTGTGTTAAAAGTCTTGCTTTGGAATACAAATTAATTGTACAAGATGCATACTTTCAAGAGAACTCCCTGAATTTATTGAGAAATGCAAAGCGTTCAGTTTCAATTTTAACATTTTAATGCAAATTTTTAAATAAAATAAATTACCACAGATTGTAATTTCTAATGTTCTTTTAGGCCCTTTAAATTGTGTTATCATGAAAGGTGTTATCACTCATTAAAATGTACCAAAAAATATGTGTAAGAAAATAAAAAATTTAAAAAGATGCAGTTTGTGACTTTGAACTGTGTATTTTGATTAGTACTTCAATAATAGTTTGTGAGTGTTTCACATTGACGGCGGGAAATAAATAATTTATTCTTACATTCTGGTGAAAGGAGATATTTGTTTCAATAAATGAGAAAAGTTATTCAAATGTATGAACTTTTCAATAATATCCTAACTTCAACTTGTAAGGCATTTGACAGTCAATAAAAGTTAAAAATCCCATTGAAAAATATACACCATATCTACATTATTTTTTTGTACAATATATATATATATATATTGATATTTTAAATACAATATGTTGATAAATATAAAACTATATTTTATAATTGTGTTGTCATGCCCTGTCCAACCCTGGATTCTTTAAATTCTACTGTAGCATAAAACAGCTATGCTTTTCCAGCTATTGAAGAAAATTCAATGACATGAAATCATTAGTAATGAGGTCAAGTATTTTCTTTATTTATTTATCTTGGGAAAAAAAACAATCTCCATTGTGCACAAAAACAGCTTTTCAGTAAGACACTGCTTATGAGTCTGAGTGACGGTACAGAAAAATCTGAACAAAACAGCACAGCTGTAGTGTAATATTTTGATTCTCTTGAAGATCACCAGAGAAAAATATTCATAGTTCACCTGAGTGTATGTTTAGTGTAGGGCAGAAAGCGCAAAATGAAGAAAAATATGTCAAAACAGAACAAGTGAAATTTGGTGAATCATCCATCATCCATTACTTTGGAAATGCAATTCATTATTGCAAAAACATACATGCAGCAATTCTCAGTGTAATGCTTTCTAAAAAATGATGTTTTTGTAGAGCTCTGACATCTTTCCGATGAAATGTGAATATTTTATTGCATTTGTATAGTAAAACATATGGCAGTAAAACAAAATCAAACATTCAATCAAGAAAGAAAAAGAAAATTACCTGTCACAGTTCAAAATACCGTGTGCAGAAAAAGACAATATAATCAATCAATCAAACAAATAAAGTTGCCAACAAATTAGACTTTCTGGTCCTGCCCATCTCGCTTCTCTGTCAACAGTGACAGTGAAGAAATACTGAAGGAGAAAAAGAACGGGGTCATAAACAAAAGTGAAGAAAAATCCCTGCTTGCTGGAGAGTCCATGGGGTATTAGGCTCTCCAATGGACCACACTATATTCTTATAATATCAACAAAAAGGTCAGTATATGCTTCATTTTATGAGAAGAATTCGAATAACTATCATCTATCCTCTGCTGTGCAAAGCCTAAAAGAGATAAAAAATTGCTTCAAAGTGACCCAGCATCTATTCTGGTCCGTGGGGACCCTACAATAAAGCACTAAAGTCATCTTTTTCAGAGGGCACTCATGAAACAAAAAACATTTAGGGCCCTGTGATTGCATTTTCCTTCGGCTAAAATGATATATTAATACAGTAGCCACAAATGTGGTCTTTTTTAACACAATTTTAGTCCATGACTTACAGCTCTTTCATCTGCTTCCATAAATATCCCCCTGTATAAATTCATAAATGTGTCATATCCTTGCAATACAATAAAATGCATCATATTTCACAGACAGCAAAGATTTTTTTTTAAAAAAAGTGGGGGGGAAGCAAAGAATTCAGAAGTACTGATCGTTTTAAGTGCAAAATGTTGTTTCCTCAAGAAAATGTCTTGTTTCATCTAACAAAAGATGTCAACGACTCTTACAATCACAAAAACAGTCTAATCTAAAAAATTTAATCAAATACCAAAATATGTACAAAGCATTCTTAAAGGACATATAAACCTACTCCATTTCTGTTATGCTTGGAATATCAATACGCATTTAAAGTGAGAAAACATAAACATCGAGGTAATTGGTAGATTACTGACTCTCTTAAAATAAATCAATCATGGAGATAGAACTAAGAGAAATCAAAACCCGACAATTTCTGGAGTCAAATCTTCATCATCCTGGATTTCCTCTGGATCTATTGTTGCCTGGAAAGCTTTAGCAGAGTCTTTGTGAGCCTCCATAAACTTCTGCAAGTACTTAGAAGTGTAGAGCCAGTGGTGTTTTAGCACATCTTCTAGTTCAAAGGCCTTGGACTGACGTGCATTCATCTTCCTGAAACGTCTGAACAGTTTGTTTGCCGACTCGTTCCCCTCGCTGGCCCAGGCTCCAATAGATCCATCTCTCTCTATGATTTCAGGCACATGGGCGAGGGTCTTGTGCAGGTAATTTGTTATTTTTCCATTGTACCTGTACTTGAAGGTAGCAGAGAGCAGGTCGGCAAAGCGCTGGGAGTTAAAACTGTAGCGGCACAGCTGGTCAGGGCACTCCTTGGCTGGACAGGTGGCACGCCACACAGGTTTCATCTGGAGGTAGAGCCTCATGAGTTCCCTCAGGACCTCTCTTCTCTCCTCTGAGGGCACCAATTCACAAACCACCTCTGCAGCCTCCATGGTCATTAACCTTCGGGCATAGTTCCCATTCATCCTCATCACTGGTTTAAGCTTCATCTTCTTCCTCAGCTGTTTATCCAAGGCTGCCCTCCAGCTGCGTCGATCTTCTCTGCTGGGGTTGGGGTTTTTATACACTTCTCCAATTTCATCCTGGAAGATTTTGTAGAATTCAGTGGCATTGCCTATGTCGCAGTGCAATGCATCTAGCGTGGGCTGGGTCTCCAGAAAGGGCTTGGCCGAAACGCCTTTCACTCTGTCTCGTAGCTCATCTACAGACTCAGAAAAGGGGTTGGTTCTCCATATTTCATAACGTTCCAGATTCTCATCATGGCTGCGGGTGATGGAGTGTAGCACCATGTTTCGAGATGCCTCTGCTCGACTGGAGTCACACAAAGTACAGATATATGTAGATCCTGAAGCTTCCAGGCCCTCCATTTCACGCACCATCTTCTCATCATAGCCTGTGCCCCTGAAGTGGAAGCGAAAGGAGCGTGGCATGCCACCCATAGATAGAATGAGCCTGCTCTCTTTCATTGCATTTCGCTCTGCAACTATGGGCCCCAAAACAGCAGTGAGAGTCTCGTGGTCTGACTCATCCACAAACATAAGGCACAGGGGCTTACAGGATAGTTCAGAATTGGGCTTTGGCTCTGTAAAAATTGTGACCTCCTCCTGTTCATCTTCAGCCTGGATGGAGACAGACATAACAGTGAAAGAGAAGCGAACAGCCTTCTCAGGAACAGCTGGTCCTCCACCATGCTTTTCGCTAACATCACCCATGCCATCACAGCACTCCTTGATCATGACTCTAAAGCCCAAGGTGCAAGCGCTATCTTCCATTCCAGTGTCTCTCAGGCCCTCCATGATGTCCTCCTCAAGGTCTTTCAGTGCTGCAACAAGTGCCACATCATAGCGAAAGCGCCGGGTGATGGTGTCAGCTGGGGAGTCGTCTAATGAAGATGTCCAACCTGACAGCCCATTTATGATGCCAATATTACAAGATGTGGACACGTTTTTGAGAGCTGGCTGCCATTCAAACTGGTGAAAGCCAGGAAGAAGTTCCTTTTCTGCAGCTCTGAGGGTGTGCAAGGGCTGAAAGATCTGGCGGCCACTTGTAGCTTTGACTGTCCGATACATCTTATGATACTGGCTGCAGCTCAGGAAAGTGTTGACCCGAATGGCCAGGCACACGGCAGGACTCAATCCAAAGCCTCTGCCTGTGGAGAGAGAAACAATACAAGGAGAATAAGTTTGTGAGAAAGACAAAAGTAACTAAAAATTTATAACAAGGTAACAGGATTGTAGATGCATGAGTCTAATATCTTATTATTTGAAAAATAAAATGCAGTCTGCCATTCGTTCAGTTATTTTCCTACATTTGAAGTAATTTCCACGGCGATGCAGAAAGAATTACAAATTTTCCACCTAAATGTGAACATATCATCAAAAGCCCGCTAACACATTATTACAAGATCCAATAGTTCCTATTTTCCAGATGTAAGATGGGGACAGAAAAAAACTGGCAAAAGTGAAGCTGGCAAAAGTGATGTATTGGCTGAAGATGAAAACAGACACCAGCTGCCTTCAATTCCCCAGAGAGGAGGATGGTGCTGTCTGTGTAATTTGCAGATACAAGCACCGCTGATGTTGTTTTGATTCTAACAACCCCTTCACAAGACTTGTTACTGTGCATTAAAGGGAGTGTGAGACTGATGGACTGACAGGCAAAATGAGTGAAACCAGGGGGGGCCATTGGGGATGGCTGTGTTTGTAACAGAGGTGGACTATAATGCAATGATTTTCTGATCAATTGCCAGAAAACAATTTCTTTCCCTGCAGTATTGAACTTTTCAACTCATTGTTATTTATGAGATTCATGTAGTCCTCTGAGGAAGGGGGATATTAATGAGAAAACATCATCATAGTTAACAGTTGGCTTTTTGTCTGCTTTTCATTGCCATTCATCGCTACACTGACTGAGTGAAAGGCTTAAAATAACTTTTTACCTTGCATCATGGCCTCCAGCTCATCTGCCTGCCGGTGTTCATTCCCAGATCTCAGAGCGAGCAGAAACAGTGTCAAGCACACAGACTTCAGATCACCCCCTTCTTCTTTGTCTGCAAACACCTTCACTTGGTTCTTCAGATCCTTCAGTCGGTGCTTCTGGGCACGACGGGTTAAGGAGAGCAAGTGCTGGCGGGGTCTTCCTCCCTTATTGGTTAACAGGTAGCTTTGAAACTGAGATGAGTATTTGTTTGTACCCGGCTCCAACTCATGGTTTAGACAGTGGGCCTTGAACAAGCCTAACTGCACATGCTCACCGCAACCTTCACAGGGACACAGCAGAGGCAGAGAGTACAGAGTTGATAAAAAGGTTTTGGCAGGAGGGATGAGATCATCGGGGGCACAAGAAAGGTTGCATGAAGGGCAGTGGGGTCCCAGAACATGGGTGAATTTTATAATGCAGCTGCGGCAGAAGAGATGCCCACAGGGGGACTGAACTGGATCACAGAGCAGGTGGTCACACACAAGGCAGGTGAAAGAAATGATAAAATCTGTAGGGAGCTTCTCTGCAATCAGTTTGGTGTTCAGGTGGTCATTTTGGCAGTGTGTGATATTCTTTACCCACTTTTCTCTCTGGATACCATTTTTTTTCCAGGCCCTCAGCACAGGATTGTGGCGGTCTCCAAAAGGTCTAAGGGCTTTCTTCTCACCAACAGCAATGGTGTCACCGTGGTCCCACCTGGCTCTTTTGGCCAAACTCTGGACTTTAGGAACAACCTTCCTCCTCTTTCTTCCAGTCCTTTGAAATGATGACTTTTTGGGGGAGCACACATAGCAGTGGGAGGTGTGGGGCTTCCACTCTGGGACTTTTGTTCTAGTGAAACTGCAGACCCCTCCTCCTCGTATGGCGGCAAGCCAGCAGCGATGGCAGAAGGAAAGAGGGTGAATGGATTCTGCGTCCTCTGTCACATCCACCTTGAATACTTTCAGAAGGATGTCTGGCCAGCTAGTAAACTTGCAACCCATTTTGCGGAGCACACACTTGCTTGCATCATCCAGATCACCATGGACATCATGCACAGGTCCTTTGACCTTCCTCAGGATCATTCCACAGATGCGGCACAGGCACCTACATGGAAACAAAAACAGTGTCATCATCTCTGAAAGACATACAGAGCGCAATATTATGAGATCATAGATTTTTTTTCATAGCTGATCACCTGAGATGGTTCATGTGGGTGTCCATTTCCTGCAGTTTCATATCAATTCTCTTGCTAGCGCCTTCCACATTTTCTTTGCTTTTTCCCCCCAGGCACAATTTCATAACACTCGCCAGTCCCCCTCCATGATCTGCTTCTATATTTGGAGCGGTAGGAGGTGAGATCCCTAATGAAGCTCCTATCTCGGTCTGTGTCTCACTCGGCAGAGGTGCCTTCTCCATAGATTTCACCCTAAACAGCTTGAATTTCCACTGAGAATACTTAGAGTGGGGATGCTGGAGCTCAGCAGGCATGAAGGATCTGGGACCGTCTGTCTCTGGGTTTTCTGCTGCCATGATGAGAATTAGATCTTGGACCCTGGAGAGGAGAGGAGACAGAAAAGGGGAGATTCATGTGATGTACTGCAAAAGTATTAAAATAATTCCATCTGTTCATGAAATAATGGATACAGAGAAGACTGGAGAGTTCAAATCCCCCATTAGGACTTAAAATTGGTGTGTTCTCAGAGCTAAGCCCTAGACACAACCTAAAAGCCTCACTTGATTCTCAATGAATTTATACACTGCAACCCTGAAATCCCATTGAGCAGCCAGAGCCTCGACCTCGACTGCTGTATTATATCATAAGTGGCATTTGGATCTTCTGTAAAATGCATGAGCAAAGCATTGGAGGATCAATACAACACCAAAATGTTCATATCTCTCCACTCTTGAAACCCATCTTTCCCAGAGAGGCTGTGTCTTTTTTTTCTTCTCTTTGACGCAGCAAGTTTTCCAAATGGACAGCCTTATTTCTGCAAAGCTGTCAGTCATCTCTGTTTGTCATTTTCTTGGCTGTGAGGAGAATTGGAGCTCTGGGAGACGTCAACTGACATTTTAAATGCTGCTGGGGAAAAAACAGGGCAAACCTATCGCATAATACCTCGATATTGACCACGTAGAAGCAGAAAAGAAAACAACAAAGCATCACATTGAATAAACATCAAGAGAAAACGTATTCAAAGCATAGCTTTAAACTGTTTAGAAATTGTATTTCAGTCCCACCAAGTAGTTTTATGACACTATACAGGTAAGATCTATGGTATTGCTCCTCTAATAGACCTTCTGTTGTCTCCTTCCATAAAATCCGTGTTCTACTCCCAGTTCTGACAAAAAGGCAGTCAAACAATCTTAGAAACGTCTTACCATTTCACTCCAATAGCAGACACACTGTAGAATCCTCTGTCTATCCATCTTTTAGTGCTCTCTGTGTGTTTTCTCCCTTGGAGGCTTAAATCTGTCAGACTACTCCATTTCCTAGATCTATGTCTGCTTCATGGGCTGAACCCTCATCGAAGACAAACAGCTGAGCCTGTATGCATGTGTATCAGCTGGGCTCTTACCTTGTTTTTCAGTCTCAGCTGGCATCGGCTCCCCTGGGGGCTCTTTCTGCATGGGAGCACAAGGAAAGCCCTGGAGCCAGGCCCCTTTTCACGGTGCACACAATACACTGTACTTGTGTTGGAGAGTCTGTCACAGTTTGGAGTTGTGGTTTCATACAGTGGGATTGCTCCATACCATGCTGTATTTATACCCGTCCTGTGATGGAATCCCAACAGTCAACTCTTGCCACCTGATACAAGCAGCTGACAAAAAAAACAAAAAAAAACAAGGTCGACCCCAAAGAGCAGTTGGAACTGCTGCATGCAGAATCCAACGGCATACCCCAAACAAACTGCTTTGACCACAACACACTGATCCTGTGCTCCTCAAATCCATCTGCAGGTTCACCTCATCCAGGTGGCTTCACTGCAACAGAGCGACTGTTAAACAAACAAAAGGCAAAAAGACAGAGAAAAACAACAGATCATGCAAGGACTGATCAACAAGACAGAAAACTGTATTTTATGAGAAAGAATATTCCTTTATAATTTGTCACATCACAACAACTGCATTTATCCATGTATTTCATTAAAAAATTACAGGTTCAAAGAATAAAAAAAAGAAAGTATAAACTAGAGAAAAAAAGCCTATGTGATTTCAAATAACTTCTCACAACAAAACTGTAAAAACTTGGCTTCCATAATTATTAAAACCTTCTGTTGTTGTCAAGATATAGTTTATCCATCATTTTTGTACAAAACATTTCAATCGCTATCATCCTGGATGGAGAGCATCCAAGGGAAACATGTTAGAAGCTGCAAAAATACTTTAAACTGTGGTGGAGGTTTCTGCAGGAAATATATGTTCACGGATGCTCTCTATATGACAGAACTGAGATGTTATGCACAAAATTGGTAATGATACCTTGAAAACTTGGCAGCAAAAGGTTTGAATAACCGTGAAAGGCACACGTTCTTCTGATTTTTATGTGTTACATATATTTCTTAAACCATGTAACATTTTCCCTCCTCTTCCTTTGTAGTTTTTGTGTTGATCATGTTCCATTTTATCAAAATACACTGAAGATTTCCGGGCTTGTTGATTACACGTTTGGTAGCACTGTTGTCTTGCAGCAAGAAGGTCCACTATTCAAATTGTCATCTGGGATCTTTCTGAATAGAGTATACATCTTCTCCTCGTGATTCGTAGGTTAATTGTCCTCTGAAAAACTCCCCTTAATTATAACTTTGTATACGAATGGTTGTTTATACTGTGTGATGGACTGGCAACCCTTCCAGAAGGATTTACTTGCCTCTCATCCAATGACTACAGAGGATACAATGCACTACTTTGTGTTTGCATTTTATATAAATTGCCAATAAAGTACTTTAATATTTGAGGTTGTAACATTACAAAAGCTGAAAGAGGCAAAACACCTTTTGCAATGATTAAGTGAGAAAATCCTCAAATTACACCTTAACTGACAAGTAAGACAGGGAGCTATATTTAGTTATAGCAAAATAAACAATTTAATAATTTTATCATTCAAAATATCTTATCACAGTCATTCTATTGTTAATCAAAAGAAAAAAAGAGGATACAACAGTGACTCAATGTGCAGAATAAAGAATCTTCATTGTTCATTTGACTTTTACTATTTTGGCAAATTAGTTTTTCAGACTAAACATGCAGTAAAGAAACAAGACATTTAAGAAACCATCCATGTATGTTAAATTTTCCATCAACGGCTCATAGTTGCATATTTTAATAATCTCTTTGCATCCTGTATTTAGCTCCCTACTTGTAACAAGTTTAAATTATACAGTATCATTTGTTGTGGCATCCCAGCAGGTATGCAGAGTATTTGCCCAAGATCATTCTTGTTTCTAATTATCCAGGGGATTAATCTGATGTACTCGCCACAGGAGCCTGTTACTGTTGCTTTGGATTTGCCATCCAAGTCATTAGATACACAGTCAGTGGGCACCAAACAACAGTTGGGTCTTTCCCAGCCTTGTCAGCCTAACAGGGGAGCAGGATGAATACTGGCAGGCCTTGGATCTTCCATTTGGTGCGTATGGCCGAGTGTGACCTTTGACAGCAGAATCCGTTTTCATTTTTCTATTTGTTTCTTCCTTTTTTTGACAAGCGGATCTATTCCAGGAAGAAGTTTACAAGTAGTCAGTGCTGTTTTCAAGATACATCCAAATCTGTCACACAGAGCAGAGAGATCTAAGGTGTGCAAAGCATGATTCATTATCCAAGAACAAACAAATGATGGATTATAGCAAGATGCTCCAGACCTATTTATAGTTGATAGTTAGATTTATGATAGCCAAGTAGCCACATGATTTCAAGGTAAACGACACACCTAGCTCTGTGGCAGACAGAGACAAAGCTGCAGATGTCTTCCTGACAAACAAGCAGTGACCCCAGAGACCCTTATCGCTCTGCGCCTGCTAATTGACTTGTTATTGATCAACTCAAAGGCAGCCTGATTTATGAGGAAGACGACTTGTGGAGACAGCCACCTGGCATGGAGGGGAGTGTTATGAATGTGAGAAGCAAACCCCAGGGAGACCACAAGCTGCAGTTTAGGAGAACATAGACGAGTTGGAAATGTGCAACTGACGACTCATACTTGGAGTGTGTGCGTGAGTGTATGCGTGTTCTAGCATTTTCCACCTTGTATGGCACGTTTTTCCAACATACACCATGTTGTGAGGATCCGCTGCTCCTCATGGGGCCTAAAGCATGGGCCCCATAAGAAGAAGTGCTGTTATGGGGCATACGGTTAAATTTAGGGCTAAGTTGGGAATTTAGTATGTTAGGTTTAAGTTTAGGGATATCTTAGGTTTGAGTTATGTTTAGTGTAAGTGTCAGGGTTAGGCTATAGACATGAAAGAAAAATAAATAGAAGTCATTCTTTAATTTAAGTATTTATATATTTTCCACTGATGAACAGAATAAACAAAAATTGTAAACATAAACCATCTCTGGTAAGTGTGGTCTTCCTCCCCTGTCCTCCTTGTCCATTGTCCTCCAGTCTATGCAGCATTGATTCATAAGATGCAGCCTCCACCATGGCATCTGTCTGTTCCTTAATCTTGGGGAATAGAGTTGAATCAGATACAGAGGTTTAATCAGAGTTAGGTCTTAAAACATTAAAGGTTTTCAACATCTTACTGAACCCAGTTCAATCCTCATGGGAGGAGTAAAGAACAGCCGGAGACTTATCAAGACATGGCCTAAACATAAATTGACAGGTATGGAAAAGAGAGCATTAATCACAGAAGAAATAAATGTCTCTGCAGCTCTTACAGAATTACTAAGATGGGAGGTTCTGTCAACAGAGTAACTTTAGTCATCTACTAACAATTATGCTGTTAACCTTGATCACTCACATTGGTTTTGTATCTAGACCTCATTAGATATTTTGTTTGTTTTGCTGTTTAGGTGGCTAACCTTTTTGTTTCAAGGTTCTTTCCCTTATTCTTGATCTGTTCTTTTATTAGTTGGTTAAGATTATCATTATCTTTCCACTTCAATTAAATGGGCTTGTGTGTCATGTTTTAAATCACTCTGAATTGGTTTTTGTCATAATTGGTCATTTTCTTTCATCTCCTGAGTTCAGCTCCCCACCATGCTGCACCATGTGGACCTGGTCCCCAATCATTCTTTCTGCACTTATAAGTCGGTTTGTACAGTTGTTATGCTAATCACTTTTTCATAATCAGACATTCTCCACTACATCGTTCAAATGGGGTAATTACACTGTGCCAATCTTGTCTTTTTTTATATTATTTTTCCTTAGATGTATTTAATGTTTTGAGGATTCACAACCTTAACTGCAACTAACTGAGGTAGAGAAGGATACAGAGTTCAGTTTCTGTTTTTGTCAGTCTATGCCGCTGTGTAGGTTATGATAAAGATAAAGATCAAATAAAGTAGTCCCACTAATCCATCCTTGAGAGACTTCACAGTTGTTAGAGTCAGATATGTGTATGTGTAAAACAAAGAGACAGAACAAATAGGACATGGGAGTGAGAAGGTGGTGAAAGACAAAGGAGAGGGATATGGTAGTGATCGTTTGTAAAGGAGTTCCACAGGATAACAGGCTTAGTTCAGAACAGAGAGCACAAAGGGGCTTAGGCTGATTGCAGGCTGTGACAAGGAAAGAGGGGAAAGAGATCAAGCCCTCCAGGCAGAACTGCGCAAGTCACAGATCCAAAAACGGTTCCCAGACAGCTCCTGTCGCTCCACCAGCTTATGAAAATGTGTCAATAGCAGAAACAGACAATGAATGAATTCCTTAGTTGTGCTGGTATCTCCCTTAGAAGAAATAAAAATGTCAGCAATGTCTAGGTCTGAATAGGCCAACCAAAATTGCACAATGATATTTCAAAATGTCACAACAGATGTGGGAATTGTACTGATTACATCCAGGGTAAAAGGGGCATTTCACATTTGTATTTCCACTTTGTGGCAGGGCAATACATTGTGCATTTGCTATGTATTTTTTTTTTAAACTGCAGATTCAAAGCATGTCCAGCTGCTTCTTTAGCTTCTGCCAGACAGCACTCTGTTAGTTGCCTCTCAATGTTCACATCCTCTAGCCCTCATTCAGAGACATGATTTAGTAGATTAATCCTCATGCAGGTGGATTTCAACACAAACCTGTTCATCAAAGCTTTCTGCCAAAACAACCCCTCTTCACCCCACCCCCTAATTATCAAAGCCACAATTTCTCATCTTCACATCTCTCCCACACCCTGCCTCTTTTTTTAAATTGTCTCACATCTTTTCTTCTTCCAGTTTTTTTATAAACGTGGTTTTGATTTCATCAATGAGGTGTTTAATTAAAATTCCCTCCTCCTGCACTGAAGGGGTTTTGTGAGTAACCCTGAATATAGTAATTGTAATTGTTGTTGAGTTGGATGGAAAAAAAAACAGTACTGCTTCTGCGAATAATTTCCACCACAAGCTACTTACGTCCTTTCTGCTTAATATTTTCATGGCCAGCAACCCAAATATTCATTCTGTTGGATATCCTATTACAGGGATAGTAATAGTTCATTACGTGTCCTGCATTAAAAGGCTTCCCCCAGGCTTGTGCAGTTATTTTGGTTTGGGGCAAGTTTTCTTTATCTCTGGTGAGTTACATAACCTGAAGAACCACTTACACAGCATTCACTCTGAGCATCTTCTGCTCAAATAGACAAAAATAATATTCTTTTAAAATTTACTGGATAGCTTTCAGATATCATTAACATGCAGAGACTGCAGAAAGAACACTTTTACTAGCTTGTTTATAGTGTATATGCATTCAGATGTGTAAAACAAACAGTGACTCAACCTTAGACAGTGAAGAAAATTTGCTGAAGTTCAAACAAGACATCAGAATAGGGAAGAAATTACATTGACACTTTGAACATGGTCTGGTTGTTGCTGCAAGACTGGTTGTTAAGAATATTTCAGAAACATATCTGTTGGAATTTTCATGCACAGCCGTGGCTCAGATTTACAGAGAATGGTCTAGAAATGAGAAAACATGAGCCATAAAAGCACTTCTAAAGGTAAAAGCTGGTTCAACCTAGTACCTCCAAGGTATATCTAAAAAATTTGCCAACAATTGTACATTGCACAATTAACACTTCAGCCCTCTAAAAAGTTAGATCTACATCTGAGCAGACAATCCAGATGGATGCTGATCCACTCACAATAAACTAGAGTAGAAATTAAAACCTGAGCCTGATTTGGGAGCACTAGAGAAGAATTGGAGAATCAGGACCAGTGTATTTCATCAAAATAACAATGCTCTTTAATTCTGTGTTAATTAAATGTAGATTGTACTGATTGTAGAGCAGTCATGTTGATACCAGGGGTCCTCTGGTGACATGAAGATTGACTGTCTGAGAATGTCTTGTGTATAATCATGCATTAGTTCTATTTTCCACAAACTGTCTGGGTCTGGTTTACACAGAAGGTCTGTCAGCTGAAGGATTCTCTCTTGTAAACAACTACTTAAGATTTCAAACTCACAATCCCTAAAGAGAGAATTTCCTGGCAAAATGTTTAAACCATCATAAGTGGGTTGCATTCACAAACTTTTTTAAAAGATCATGTAATGATTTCTAGGCTTTACTTCATTTATTTAAGATATTTTAGAGCACTGTCCCTACCTGTACCTCAGTCAGAGAAGTCTTTTCTTTTTACAATTAATTACATCATCATGTAACACTTGCATAACAATGGTGCATGGGTCTGCAGTACATAAGGTTAACATTGAAAGAGCCACTTCAGCATCTCTGAAGTGCCTGTTTGTGACCTAACTGAAATCATATGCAGCCCACTAGATTATTATTATTTTTACAATAGTGATTGGAAAGGCTAGTTTCATCAGTTTTGTGTTTGGTTTTAATGCAATATGTGCATTAAAGTCCACGATAGTAATTTTCTATAAAATAGGGCACGATGCTATGCTCGCTTTAGTTTAGGTTTGTATTTACAACAAAATATAACCTTGCTTTTTTTCTTCTTTTTTTGCAGTTTGTACAGATGTGTTGTCTTATTATTTGTATAAAGGGTCATGTAAGTTTTGCCTGCTCTACACAAATGTGTACAAGAGCAAATATAGTCAATTTTGGAGTGTGGATCACCAACCAGGTGCTCAGGTCACAAAGCTATTTGGTTACATTGTAAGCTACCATTATGGATAAATTACATATTTTCTTAAGGTTTTTTTATGACACCAGTGACTTGTATGCTGTGACACTAAAATCTGTTTACTAATGTAAACAAATAGTCTTTTCAAAATCTAACAAGCCAATTATTGTATTGAAGTATGTTGAAGCAGAGACAACCCTACAAGCAGCAAGACATCCCCTCTAAAAAAGCTAGACTAGGGATAGGCTATTCATTTTACATTAAAGTAATGTTGGATCTTTGAATCAGACGAAGGAAACTTCTCTTTTTTTAATGGGCCTTATTTGAACTAGTTCTACCATGTCTCTGACAATCCAACAATGGCGATAGCAAAAACTTTGTATTCAGAACTAATTTGGAGTCATTGGTTTAAAATCTAAACCTTACAGTCCAGATATGATAGGGAATGAAGAAAAGGGTTGTTCAAGATGCTTTGAATAGGTAGTAACACCTCCAGGGATGTTTCTTTCATTTGGCAAGGACTTTGGAGAGATAAATAATCATTGTAGCCAGAGTGTGATGGAGCAAAGCAATTATTAGCACATTCCACCAGGAAGCCACTTTACAGCTTCAAAATTCACATTCTGTAGATGGAGATGATTATTGAATCAAGTGTATGAACAGAAATGTACTGCAATTGTTTATAATTTTGGAGTCCTACTTTGTTTCACAGTAACCCTGTGAAACGACATTTTGACATGCAGTGTGTGAATTACATCACAATGACAAGGTGTTGATTGGTTGAACCAAACTCATGGGGAATGTGTTTGTACACTACTCCAGAATACAGAGATGCCTCTGGGATAACCCGGCTAACATATATTCCCCGTAGTTGGACGAGAGATTGACTAGCATTGAATATATAAAGATCACAATAAACAGACTCTTCACCTGCTCTGTGACAGCTTTGGGACCAAGTAAGTTTGAGGGTATTGATACAGTTTTGCATTCACTGCCCTGCCTGTACAAGCAAGTGTAACAGTCTGTGCATAAGCAAATGAAATTTTAACTGAATAGGGAGTAAGGGAAAGAGGCCAGGGGAAAGTGAGATGGCTGTCTCATAACAATGTTGATAAAAATCCTATTCCTCTGCTCATCCCCCTCTACCTTTACCAGCTTTGGCTTTTGGTTCCTGAGGGAAGTGCATCATTCTAATTCATCCCTCATCTTTTTGTGAAAGACAGCAACCGGTAGTGTTTGTTTAGTCAGACGGAGTAACGTGTGGAATTTCCTTTGAGGCTAGGAGTAGGCTTTGCTCTATACAGTTGATAGCAGTAAGTGAGTGAATGATGCTGCCTCTCTTGCTCATTCGTTTACTATTTTTCTATAGGATTACCAAGAAATCCAGCAAAGAAACAGACACTGACTTCCATGAGCTCCTGTCAGGATTGATTTGCAGAAATTATATGTTAAAAAAAAAAATATATATATATATATATATATTATATATATATATATATAAACAGGATAATATAAACATTAAAGACGAACAGAAGTAAAGAGTCCAGCCTGCAAGACTCTCTAGACCACAGTTTTTAAACAAATCCCAAAATGCTTGAATTTTACTGCACTGCTGCAAATGCAGAAACCCAGATCGAAGCAGTTCGATGTGGGTTACTTTTCTTACTTTGTTTTTGGTAAAACAAGGACAACTCTTGGTTGATTTAACACAAAGAAGTTGAGGTATAGGTTTGAGACAGAATTAAAATGATCAAACAGTAATGTTGAGGTTATCAGTAAATGTGTTGACAATATTAACCAATTACCTCCATTACTGTAAATGTGATATTAATACAGTTGCATGAACAATATGGATTCTTTATGGAAGAGTTTACATTGCAGTTTTGCGATACACGTCTTTTCCAATACAACTAAAAAAATCACCTCATACTGGTTCAAAAACTTATCAGAAAACATGAGTTGTTCCCATTAAGTGAATTTATTTTCAAACTTTTAATTTGCGCAATTTTATGGGGAATGCAAACTTGGTTACTGATGTAAACTGTTCTCATTTATTGATAAAGTTTATTTAAACAACCTCACTTACACTGAAGTTTAACACATGTAGAATATAAAATAAGTCTAGGATGTCTTAAAAATGACTGAATAAGCAACAAAACAGTAAAGGGCTCTAAAAACTGAGTATAAAAGCCAAAGTTATCACCAGTGTATCACACTCAACCAGTTTAAAGATATGTCTCATACATTTTTCTGTATTGTAATATCCACCAGTTTATAAACTGGATGGAAATAAAATTCAGACATGATCCATGGTCTAGATGCAAAAAAAAAAGAAAGAAACTATCCATCCATCGGTTTTCGATATCTCAGGAGATAGGCACTGATCCTATCTCCTGAGGTTAATGTGAGAGGTGTGCTACACTGTGGACAGTCTACCAGTGTATCACAGGTCAGCAAAGAGACAAACAAGACTGACCATTGTAACGCATATTCCAATTTAAGGGCCATTGAGAATGACCAAACTATTTAGTATGGATGTTTTGGTATTGTTGAAGGAGACCAGAATGTTGAGATACATGTTATCCGTACACAGGGAGAGCACACATACCCCACAAACAAAGGCTCTGGATAAAATGTGAACCCAAGACCTCCTTGCTTCAGGGCAACAGTGCTAGCAGCAGCACCATTGTTGCAGAAAACCAATCATTTTTGTCATAAGTTAGTGTATCTGAGCAAAAGAGGTGCAGCTGGACAATATCTGGCAGACCAGCATCACTATCCATTGTGTCAAACCATTGGCATGGCTGCAAGTTATGAAAGCTTTTTTACTCCACATGAAATGTGTAACTAAAATAATTAAGCACGTCAATGTCTGTCACTAAACTATGGCACAGACTCAAGAAGAATGATTTGGGGTTCTGTCTGCTGTCAACTCATTATAACAAATCTCCCTTTAGATTACTCCCTCAACTGGAATTCTTTTCCCATGATGGCTATATCAACGGCTGCATTTAATGATTTTTTTTCTACTTCATCTTCTCCTTTCGCTTTAATTTATTGCCATTGTAAAAAGGTTTGTCACTCCCAAGTAGCGCTGAGCCCATTATCATAAACAGCCCAATAAGTAACTTCACACAACGTGTGCAAAGCAAGCACACTCAATATGCAAAGCAGAAAGGGGCTGTTAAAGAAAACTGGCGCCTGGTGATTATATTTGTAATTTAATTTCCTTGGTCACACATAGATAAGAGGAGGGAGAGGCTACAGTTGGCCAGAGATGAAAAAGAAGGACAAGAATGTGACCCTGCGCAGCTTCATTGTCTGGACCGAGAGGTCTGAGACTGAACAAGGTTCCTGCCTGAAAAATATGGTCTAGCCAATTTGTTACTCATGTTAATATTAAAGACACAAAGGTAACTTTGTATGCTTCTAAAAAA
This sequence comes from Poeciliopsis prolifica, assembly GCF_027474105.1. Lineage (NCBI taxonomy): Eukaryota > Metazoa > Chordata > Actinopteri > Cyprinodontiformes > Poeciliidae > Poeciliopsis > Poeciliopsis prolifica. Next base: position 13,329,639 of record NW_026562376.1, on the reverse strand, counting down.
TGCCAAATACTTCTTTCTTTTTTCAGCAAAAGTCTGAAAAATATGCATTGTGTTCATGTTTAGACCATCTATGAGGAACCCATGTAACCTGGAAATTTAATATGTTCTGCCACCTTTCAGGGTTCTGATTTGAAGGATTTCCCAATGATTTGTGTTACAGTATATAGCAATCAGTCTTTAAGGTCACATGCAATGCTTTACTAAAGAAGGGGAGAAATTTCCATCCAATGAATCAATGTGAAATGATCAAGACATTGTTTTTCTAAACTCCATCTAAACTCTTGTTCTGCTAAACATAATGCAATCAGTGAAGTGGTCTGTGTAGGATGTCAGTCGCAAAGAGCTGTGGCTCATTGCAGATTCTGCAGGCAAAAAATAAAGCAAGTCCCTGAAAAGAAAATGACTAAAGGACAAAGGATGTACTCTCCTCACATCTCCATGCACTCCACCCTCTCCCTCTGTTAGCTTTTCTGAAATTGTAGGACAACAGACATCAAATTTTCTGACTTCTCCATTTTCAAAGAGTGTCCACTTATACTAATGATGGTGGAGCAAAGGTCAAATTCTTGATTTTTGAGCATAAAAGTGAGCAACTGATGAATCGATGGAGAGAAGAAACAAGAGGCACAAAGTTTGTGGAAATGTGACACAGCACTATGTGGTGCTGAATGAAGGGACATTATGACAATTTTTTTTGTGACAACTAAAATTCCCTGTCACTCTTTGTTCTCTCCTCCTGTAATCTTCATGTCTGGTTCTCCCCCTGCCTCTTTGTCTCTGAGCATTTCTTTAGTGTCTTCACTTTTGAACCCAGCAGCAGTAACCTGCTGGGGAAAGTTACAAATGATCGAAGTAAATAATGTAAAGAGAAACAAAACTGTAAAAGAGCAACAAGCGGGCCCTTTGTTTCATAATTCATTATTCTCCAAGATCAAGCTAAATGAAACTTTTTGGGGGTAGCAGTCTTGTTCATTCTGTTTAAAGTTCTTTAACATGCTGAAGAATCTTAATTGTCCACCATACAACTAAAAATATACACAAAGATACTTGTAGGCATATAATTCATTTCATCACATTCAAGCAGCATCTTCCCATTTTAATCACTTTCCATTGACAATGGCAAAGCAGTGGATGTTACACCAGCACCACCAACAGGCAGAGAAAAAAACAACATGTTTTAGATACACTTTCCTCTTTCTCTCTCACTATGAAGAATAGAGTTGTTCGCTTTGGAAAATCAGGTTAAGATTGCGTCAGTTCGATGTCTGAGTATTTATCTTAGTGAACTTGTGCCGGCAGGATCTCTAAGATACCAGTGCAGCATAATTGGTAGGCTTTTGCCAGATGCCGCAGCTGATTATGTCTGGTTGCCTTTTTCTCACCATGCAGACAGCCAAGGTTTGATGTTAGGTGCAGATGTTTCTGCAGCAAATATTTTTCAACAATCACTTTGTATCTCTCTCAAGCTGCCTACCTATCTTTGTGTGACATCTTCCATCAGTCATCTTTCTCCTCTGTCTGAATTCCCTGGCTGTTTCTATATCTATTTCTTTCCATCTCCATATTGATTCAGCCATGACTGAAGGCATTCTAAACCTTTTTGCCCAGTTTCTTTCAGAAAGGTCAAAGAGCAGCACTTGTGATGTTGGAAAATGGATACGGAGGAGCAAGTGGGTTTTGTTTACAAGTTTTCTGCAGCCATAAAACAAGGTGCATTTTCAAGAATGGCAATAGCACTTGGTGAGTGGAATAAAAACAACTTGAGGGGAGAAAAGCTGTGTTAAAAGTGCTTTTACCTACTAAGGAAATATCTGCTTACATGTGCCCTAAATCTTGGACATTAGATTTGAAGATTTTTCCTTTGAAAGCGAAATTAAAACGGCTATTTTCACTCTGCCTAAATTCTCTGGGAATTCAGTGCATTTAAAATTTGAGGCTCCGTAGAATAGTTTTGCTCATGGATCACTCTCCAATGCAACACGACCTTCAAGGACATTCCACTCATTTACACAGCAATTAAGCACTACCCTATTGGTAAATTGAAAAAGAGACAAAAATCCTCTGTGGATTTAATAACAAACTCATTACCAGGGCCCAACAGGGCGGAACTGCCTTTTAATTAGAGCAACACCTGATTAACGCCCAATTAACAGCGCCAAAGCCACTTAATTCCCCCCACACTTTGGCAGGTTGAGAATGTAAATATAAACAGTCCAGCATCCGAGCGCTTCCTTTCCCTACTGGGAAGGTGCGAGATTAAAAGTAAATAATGAATCTGGATTCAATCTGTTGTCTGGTGGTCCAAATACTCTGCAGATCCCTAAAATTAATGCTGTGGATGCATGAGGTAAGTGTTTCAGGGAGGAAACAGATGTAGAGTTGGCAAAGAAAAAACAATGCTTCATGCAAAATCTGGCAGAGTGATGGACAATTCTGCAAATAGTAAAGCATCTTTTTCAGCCCCCAAAAAAACATGAGCTCCTATTTTGCCCCTAGTTTTAGGTTTTTGTTTTAAAGATTGATCCCGACTTAAATGTTCAGTCTTTCTCTTTTTAGGTCAACCGACTTTACCTCAAGAAGACAAAGTTTTGCTTGATGAATACTACAGAAATTAACAGAACAGATTCTGTTCTCCATCATTTTTTGCTGCTCAAATAACCATGACTGAGCAGTGGTTCCCACAGATTTTCTTCTTCAGGTTGCAACAAAACACATTACAAGCTATCTTTACAGTGAAACACTTTTCTGTAACTGTTCCTGTTTTCTTATTATTCATCCATACCTCTTCCCGTGGCCCCTCAATTGCACTGGGAACCACTGTAATACAGACTCCCATAATGACAGCTTCCAAGAACACAAAGTGATTCATTCCATCCAGGGCTGATGTTGTTGCATAAGGTTCTGCGCTCTCCCTCCCCCAACTTACATTGTTCTATAGCTACCTAACTAGCTATCTCCCCATCTGGTACCTAGATTCTTTAGTCTCAGGTTATTTCAACACTGAATTTGTTGTCTACTGACAATGCGACATACACATATATATTTTGCAGTTATGCTGAAACATATAAAGGACTTCTTCCCTCAGTACTATACAACTTGAGTTCAAATCTCAAACATTATGGCATGAACTGAAATTACACAAACACAAGTTTTCAAATGAGTATTTGAACAGAGGTAATATTTAGATGAGATATTCTAACAAGAGGAGTCAAATTATTACTAAAGAAGAATAACACAAAATTCATTCTAAAACTAAGACCTCTGTATTGTTTATATGGAAAAAGGAATGCTACGTTTTTGTTTTGGCACTGATGTACTTTCATAGAACCTACATTTACAACTTTGTGTCAGTTCCGTTGTTCTAACTTGAAAATGATCCAATCTTTCCCATGTTCTAAAAATATGAGTCTAACTTCAAGTGTACAAAAGCACGAATCAAAGATCCACACCATCATCATTTATCAAACATCTGTAACCAGCCCTAAATTCAGGGGCAGGGTACATGAGGATATATTTTTTTTTTTTTTGCTTTCATATGCACAAGTATTTTCTCTTAGATAATATAATATAGCTGACCTTGTGAAAAATTGCTGAAAAAATAAATAAATAACTATTTCAAAATTTTAGGCACAGTGTGAAAAAACATTGAATCAGCAACACTTCCTGGACTATTTGTTTAGTCTTTTTGAGAAAATCTGTTGTGACACATATTGGTGTACATCTATATACGTCAGAATAAATCATTTCAGCGCCGTTAATCCTTTTTTGTGATGAGTGCAACGCTGACGAACAAAGTGAAACAGCACTCTTTTTTATTTTAACATATGACGGTTTGTCTGCTCTGAAATCTTCTCACATCTGTGAAGATTTCTTGAAGTGCACTTGAGAAGCCACGAAATGCTTTGATGAAGCTCTTTTTAATGGGGAATGCCGAAGGGAAAGAAAAACCCCAAGATGCTGTTCCTCTGCTGCAGCAGAGAGGTCCGTGATAGTTAAAAGGCTTAGAAATTGCATATTAACGGCACCTCAGATCAGAGCCCACGTCAAGAACCTGAGAAGAAGGCAAATCTCAACATCCACTCTTGATAGGAGACTCAAAAGTTATACTTAAACTGCTAAAAAGTAAGAAGACAAGAACAGCTTGAGCCAAAAACAACAACAAAAATACCTTACAGAAATATATTTATTATTTGTTTTCTCCCTGCTGGTGTTTACAGTTGTTCTGTTGAATTCAAATGTTGATATTGCAGATTATCATTTTAGAAGATAACGTAAAAAGCCATAGCTGAGATAGAGCTGAGTTTCCAAATAAACCCATTGTCTAGTTAGATCCACTTTTTACTTTAGAACTGCCTCAGCTCTTCAAGGCATCGATTCAACAAGGGTCCAGAAACATTCTTCAGACATTCCAATTCATATTGACGTAAAAGGATTGCAGTGCTGCTGCAAATGTGTCAACTGACCATCCAGCATGCAGAGCTTATGTTCTCATTCTGCTTGATTGAGATTTGATCATTGTGGAAGGTATTAGGAGTTGTGTTGTATTCTGTTGGAGAAGACAAGTGCACTGTGGTCATAAAATGGACACACATCAAATTAGTGAAAGGGGCTCCAATGTGTCCCAAGAAAATATGCCTCAAACCATTACTTTCTATCTCCACAAGCTTAAAACATAAAACATAAAGAAGCATCGGTCAATACTTTTACTTATCTCAAATTTTGACCTTACTATCTGAATATCAAAGCTGTAATTGAGACTCATCAGATTAGGTATTTTAGTCCAATTAGTCCAATTTAGATTAGGCCAGATTTCTTTTTTTCAACAGAGAGGAGCTCCATTGACCCAATACTGACTTTTCCTGCTGTAGCGTATTAGCTTGACATTTTGTACATTCATAGATGGTATCCCCCATACATTGGTTGTAATGAGTCTTTTCTTCTCTTTTTTTTCCCAAGGCGATCTGCTCATTCTCCTGTGACCTCTGACATCAACAATGATCTTTCATCCATAAAACTGCAGCTCACTGAATATTATTCCTCATTTGGATGAGTGACTATAAAGGTGTTTGATAAAACTAACTATTATCCTCAATTTGAACTTAAGCAAGTTATCTTCACTACACGCCTAAATGCTCTGAGTTGCTGCTCTTGGTAGAATTTCCATTTGTGTTAACAAATAACTGAGTAAGAATAACTTATAATGTGGCCTGTGAGTTTGTTTGACTCTCACAGTATGCAGTACTTACTAAATAGCAGAACATCCTCTGAATACCAGATCCAGATCAAAGTAGAAACAGAAGAGTTCAAATGAGATCTTTTATTAAAACAACAAAACAAGGAGAAACAACAACATTTTCAGCAGCTTTTGTTTTAAAGCTTGATTGGCTTAAAAACAACAAAATCACCATTCTTTGCTTGAGATTTAAAGTGCTTATACAAAAGTGTTACAGTTCTTAAACAAAACAGCATTTCTCTAAAGTTCTTCCAGTCCATTGCAGCAGTGATACTTTCAGGGAGCATCACTGACTGAATTTTTAACACAGTGTTTATTTTACTTTATTTTTCTTTTCCAAAAAAAAGCCCATATACACCCAGATCTGCTTCAGGCAGAACATCAGAACCTTGCAGTCTTTTCTACAGGTAGTACCTTAGTTTCAGAGATCCTCAAATCCAGACCTCGAGGGCCAGTGTCCTGCAGGTCTTATATGCGTCTCTTCTTTAACACACCTGAGTCAAATAATCAGGTCATTAGCAGGACTCTGGAGACCTTGACTGCACTGGGGAGTTAATTCAACCATTTGATTGAGGTGTTTGACCCAGGGGCACATCTAAAAATAGCAGGTCACCTGGCCTTGAGGCCTAGATGTGTGGAAACTAGCTATAGTTCCTTAGTGTACTTAGATTTTATTTATTTCCATACTGAAAACAATCTGCAGCTGACAGCCCTCAATCTAGCTGTTTCACCAAGGTAGATTGATTCTCTTCCACATCCTTACTTATAAAGTACATTCAAGGAACTGACATGAACCTTTTAGGAGCCAAAATGCTTTTGTTGTCAACAGGTGTATAACTCTCACTAAAAGGCCTTTTGGTGGCTTCATATTGAGCAGCACTCTCCCATGACATCATAGCCTTCTCTAAGTCTGGTATAATGTCAGGCACAACAGCTTGCTCTGCAATAAATACCACTGTCTCCACCACCAACAGAAGGATCCAACCCAAAGCCCCCAACCAGTAGGAACGACCGAGGCTGGAGAAGTCTTGATTGTTAACCTTCCAGTGCTCATAGGTGAATAAAGACCAGCTCACGAGGAAGAAGAAACCTGTGGACAGATGGAGTCAAATTAAGCTACATTAGTACTAAAAGAAAAATACATTATGTTCAAATATTACATGCTCACAGCCTCTAATAAGAGTTTGCATAGTGATGAAATGCAATTTCCCATACAGCAAAAACTCTCTTTAAAAACTGTTGCCCTGCAGGGTATGTAAATGAGCAACAACATGAAAGGATTCCTGTAGGTGTGGGTCTCATATGAACTGCATAAACCAAAAGGCTATTTGAAGGTTAGCTGAATCTGGGTGTTTTATGACATTTTTTTTAATAACTCAACATTATCAATGTGAAACATAGTGCAATATGTGTGTAAGTAGATGGCAAAGCATAAAAGTACAGTACAGTACTTCCTGCTAGTTAGTATTTTCAGATTTTCTTAATCGTATTGGTGATTATAAATGGATTTGACAACATTTTGTTATTGGACTGAATATCAATAAGGCTGAATATTAATATTAATATTGTGATTGACATGAGTTTGACAGACTTGTTTTGATGACTTGTTTAATACTTTTATTTATTTGATGATTTGCCCTGTTTTCCTGTTGCTTTCTATATTTTGTTATTGAGCCTTTTTTTTAAATTAAATATTTTTTTTCCCCTGGCCAGCCACCACCTCGATGCAACTGGCCACTTTATAAATGAGATCTGTGAATCAAATGGATACTTAACATGAAGATTAATGTATTGGACAGAATATAATTGCGTCAAGTCTGTGCAATGTGTTTCTAAAGTATTAAGGTTTCCCGAAATTACTTATGGTGTGATTTTGTCCTGTCTCAACTACACTGAGATACACTGAATTGAACTGAATTACCTGTGCAGGCCATGGTGAGGAACAGCAAAGTGGTGGGGAAGAGAGCCTGCCCAGCCATGAGGAGAGTGCGGGTGTTGGAGTAGGACTGCACTGTCTTCGATGTCCAGCAGAGGGCAAACACAAGACACAGAGCTGCTGTGCTCAACGCCATCAATAAAGAAATGACTCCAAATACTTTCTCTGCCTCTAAAGTTGGAAAACACAGAAGATGCAAAATGAAGTTAAACCATATTAATAATAATTAAAGCATGACAAATGTTTTCTGCAAGAATCAAGACAGTCAATGATGCTGTTTAAAAATGTTCCTCAATGTGTTTTGTTCAGACGTTTTAGCTATAACCTTATATCTTATGTTGAGCTTATATCCAAGCATATAATCAATGATAATCACATATGATTTAAAAACATATATTGTTAATAAATCTTTCACACTTCTTCAACCATAAAGAAGAAATAACATTAATTTTATCTTAACATGTCTGTTTAATAATCAAACTGCTTATCACACAACAGGCAAGCATGAAGCCAGCATGCGCTTTTCTTAAAAGGTAGCTAGTTAGTTAGCAGCTAACTCTACAGTCCCTTACTAATTTATTATTTATTACCTCATGTGCAAGCACAGTACTATTAAACTTTGGATTGTAATTGCCTTTGTTATTTTGTACAGTATATTCCTCATCAAGGGCTAGTGTGATTTCTCAGAATGAAATGACCATAAAATTATATGATAAATTGTTTTAAATAAATAAATAACTGAACTAAAAAAAAAGAAAAAAAAACTTATCTTCTCTTGTATTCAAATATTTAATCCATATGCTTAAAAAGAATAGAACACATTGAATATACTGTAAAATGTTATCAATAATGTTTCTTTTGACTATTTGGATTTTGGTAAACACTCATAAAAAACAATATTTTAATGGCAGTTTTTAAGAGTGTATTGCATAGAATATTTTTGGTATTAATTAACCGGGTTATTTACTAGGGTAGTGAGCTGCTAACACACATGCTGCTTGTGGCTTGACAGCTGTGTGGCCTGCATTCCACTTTATGTCACTCTGAAGCCAAAAAATAAAAGTACTAAATGGAGTCGTACGCCACAGGAGGTTTTGTGTCAAGTTGTATCTACCAGATAGACATTTGATGGCAACAGCTGTTTAGTACTGCTACCTTAAGCAAATACAAAACATGGATCCCTTATCTGTTCTTTAATAGAAAAGCAAAGTACTCTAAAAAGAACATCATACAGAGGCTGAAATAATTAAAAAACAAAATTCAACGTTGTTTTCAAACTTTTATGGCACATTTAAGGTTTGAGATTAGGTAAACATGGCTGATTCAACATCAAAACATTTTTCCAGTATATTTTTTTTCTTTCATAAACCATCTTTTTTGAATTTCTATAATTTGTTTGAATGATTCAGAGTTCAAGCATTCTGTTGCTATAAAATCACTTGAAATCAAGGTTGAATTAAGCTAACCTGAATCAGATAATTTTATATGGTTCACCAGAGAAATAAAGTTAGAGCTCGATGACAAAAACGAGTTCATGCATGTCTCCCCCAGAGCCAGTAATGAGCATCAACAGATACACAGATACAATTCTCTGGTATGGGAGCAGGCTCAGACACGTTTACAACTGCACAGAAAATATTCCTGAGTGTTTAGACAAATGTTCCTCTTCACATATATCCTCACCAGTGACTGAAAAACAACTAACCAAGACCCCATAAGAGTGACTTTCAAATAAGCACATATGTACATGTCTATTAAGTTTCTACAGTCACCTAAGCCACAGTGACATGTTTCGAAGGATTTCCAATGAACTAAAAATAATTTTTGCTCACCACATAAGGGAACCTCATCTCCTTCCCATTCCTGGTTGCTGCTGTTGTTGTTGGAGATTAACCACCATCTTTTGTCTTTCAGCCAGTGTGGGGTGCAGATAGAGTAGCACACACACACAACCTGCGAGTCCCAGACATGACTGAACAAATCTGAAGCGGCTGATGGAGTCTCCCAGCTCAAGAAGCTTCATTTTTTTTTTTTTTTACCAGACTGAAAGGGAAACAGAAAGCAGCAGGGATAAGTAGTAGCTTTAAAAAGAGAAGTGTTTCAAAGGTAGTTTATAAATCATTTTAAACTGTAATAACTTACCTTGCTTGCTGGTAGAATAGATTCAAGAGTGAAGATGTGAAGTTTCAGTGAATGCTACTGTACTTACACAACTGTGTGAACCCCTTTCAACAAGTTGTATTGTGTCTTTACTGCACGCCTCTCTGACATATCAAACCTTAGTGTAGCTCCACCTCCGCTGCAATGGAAACTCCCCCTCGTCAGTTTAGAAATTTCCCCTAAATTCTCCACTCAGACCCACATTAGAGAAAGTGAAAGCTGCTATTTAAGGAAGCAGACCTTGATTTGTTATTAAAAAAACAGTATGGAAATGAAACAGTTAAGGAAAGTTTAAAGATGGGTTTAAAATCTGGGGGAACTTTGTATACACAACAAAAATGTGAAACAAAAAAAAAAACATTTTGGCAATAATTTCCTTGAGAGATGTAACATTTTGACAACCCACACACACACACTTATACTGTGTGTGTGAGGGGGTAGGGGGGTGGCATCTGCTCATTATGCATGACAACACATAAGAGGAAATCCCACTCTCAATTGTTACAGTGGATGTTGACGCTGAACGCGTAGGTGACCTGAGAGGTCTCTCCTCTTCGTCACGTAAATACCACCCTTTCTTTTTCCTTTGCTGTGACGGAACGGCACCCACAGCCCACCCAAACAAAAACTGTCAACAACTTGATACTGATTAAATTGTAGATTAAGAAAAACTGGTGCATCCAAATGTTATCAAAAAGTCTTGTATTTCAGCAATCCAATTCAAGTGGAACCCCATAATACAGATTCAATTCACAAAGAGTGACATATTTCAAGAATGTATTTTCGATCATCGTAGCTACTTCTTCTTGTCAGAAAGAACTCCCACGATAATTAAAATTAGAAATAATTTAGTAACACTTTGACAGGGTGTGCATAAGACTGACATCATACTGTCATAAACAGGACATAACACCTGCCGTGAACATGAAGGAGTCTTTATGAATGTCTTGCCATGAAGTGTAAATAATGACACTTTTAATGCAAAGTTGCTCTAAAGGTTGTATGGAAATGTGTCAACATTGATTTTGTAAATAATGGCACTGTACTGCAAAGTTGACACTTTAAATGGACTTTCAATGCAACCTTTAGAGCAACTTTGCATTAAAAGTGTCATTATTTACCAAATTACACATTATGACAACAGTCATAGACATTTACAAAGACTCTTTCAGTCTTATGCACACTCTGTCAAATAAAATGTTACCAAGAATTTTTGATAGATATATCATGCGGAGATAAAAATGAGTTTCACCTTTTGAACTGAATTGCTGAAAGAAACGTTTTGAATGATAGCATATTAACATGCACCAGCAGACAACATCTTTGTAATGTTTTATGGAAATGATAAAACATTATATAGATAGATAACCATGTGCATATTGTAATCCTTTATTTACAGATAATTGATAATTCATTCTGATTCATTTAATGGTGAAAAAAATAGAGCGTAACTGTTTCTGGTTGACTGACATTTGGTACTTACTTGGATTCTGAGAAAATTCAACATTCTCACTATAGCTTACAAAAAAAACTATTTTTCTCATAGTAAGGTGTCAAGATGGGAAAAAGAAAAACTATGTTCCTTTTCATCCATCTGTCCTGGCCTTTCATCCACCTCTCTGCTTCATATCATTTACTGCTGATGTAAGCTGAGGCAAGCATCAGGTATGACCCAGAGTCAGATGTCTTCGTCAGGCTTTTCAAATTAAACACAAGTGGAAAGAAGGAAAAATTCCTGTCTGCTTATCGAAAGCTTACTTTTTGGCTCTTTGCAACAGAGACTTGAATACATCAAGAATTTCTGGATCTTCCCCATGAGACAGCACTGGAGTGTTCTTCTCCAGCCAATCAGACGAACGAATCTGATGCCTGAGAGTACCAATAAGGGAGTCCAGACCCTCTGCAGGCTTAGATTCTTGGCAGTCCAGCAAAAAAAACTCCTCTGCGCCAAGCAAGCCTGTGTCAGGAATAGGGCTATCTCTCTCCTTCAGCTGGTCTGATGACTTGCTCTGAGGGGGCGATGTTGAATTAACAATAGCAGTGTTGTCTGACTCATCACCCCCCTCTTTTTCTGTCTTTTTACCCCCATCATCAGTTTCTTTAATTGAGCATGTAACAGAGCTGGTGTTCTTTTCCTGGGTTTCTTTCAAAGCCTCTTTAATTCGCTTTAGGCCTGAAAAGACATAAAACATTACTCTTATTAATTTTTTGTTTTATATTAGTTACAACTGCAATTATCTCTGTATGTCATTGGGGATTTATTTACCCAACCACAATAAAGAAATGCATAATTGTAACGAGGAAGGATGATTAAAAAAATGGAAAGATATTTATTTTTGTGCTTATAAATTAAAATGTGTTGGTGCTTATGGAATTTAAAAGAGGATTAAAATATTTTTTGAGAAATAACAAGATAAGTGATGCTTACAACAAACAACTGACTGCTCACATTTTTTAAAAGTTGTACATATCTGTAATATTAAGCTTGCATTTTGACATATAACATAGAAAACACTGCTGCATGGTGTTGCTTTAGTTAATTTTTTTTAGGTATTATTTTTCTGTATATTTATCTTAAGCTCAGACCAAAGCATTTTAATTAGTTTGAGGTCTGAGCTTTGAGAGGGCCATTGCAGCATATTTTCTTTACTCTTCATTTTCAGCCTTCCAAACTGGAAATGTTAAGTTTTTGATCATTGTTTAGCGTCTAATTTTAGAAAGACTTCATCTGTAGGTCTGATGTCCTCACTTTTTACTTTAGAATACTTTGGCAGAAAGGAGTTTATGTTCAACTCAATAATCTGAATGTTCCCAGGTTCTGTGACTGTAAAACCAGCCTAAATTCTCACTCCTCAACCAACCGGTTTGACAGCTGTTTGACATGTTTGCACTAATACACTTTGTTTAGTTCTGGTTCTTATTAAAGTACATGACTGTACTTAGGTTTTCTTTCACCATCTTTTTCTTTTTAGAACGAAGTCTTTTTTCCGGGACTCTTTCAAGGAAGTCCCAAAATTTGCATATTTAGTATGCTATGCGAGTCCTGTGAAGCATGACATTGGGTTCTTTTTTTTTCTTTTTTTGTAAATTGCCTGAGAACTGTGTGATTTGGCCTTGGGATAAATCTGGTTGAACTTCCATTCCTGGAAGATTCCCATATTAAATTATTTCAATTTGGTTCTGTCAAATTATTTGTTTTTCCCTTATAATATATGTCACTAGAATGATAGACATCAAATTGCTTATAAGTGCCTCTATAACTAGGATGATAGGCAGCAACAACTGCTTCTCACAACTGTATGCTTCACAGCAGCAAACTGTCAGACCTCATGGGCTTATGAAGGCGGTCACACGCATACAGATCAGTTAGCAGGAACAGGTCGCAACTACTTCCTCCTAAATGTTAGGGAAGAATCAGGTGTGCTTACATTATCAGTGTTTTCATTTTGGCTTTTTAGCTTATGTTTAATGAATGATGACAGCATTTAATGTGTTGTGTACGTTTCCAAATACATTTAAATTGTTTCTTCATCCATGTAACTCCTTACCTGAAATAATCTATACTCCATTTGTTCCATAGCTGTATGCAGTTTATGTTTTCTTTTCACATTCTATAAACTATACAGCTGAAATATTAATGAGTGTGTCTATCCATTTTTACTAACACAGTGTCCAGGATGGTTGAGTACTGTCAGTATTAATATGCTTTGAAAGAAACAGAAAAAAAATTAAAATAGCTCATGAGACGAACCGAGTTGAAGTTGGGGCTGCTGGTCTGCAAAAACGATTCTGAACCATCCAGGTGTGGAGCATGAGAACGCCTGCCCACAGCTCAACAACACTTTGTGTTTGAGGAAACACCTCCATAAAGACAGCTCTTCCTCAAACGATGACTCGCTCAGATACTTTGGGACAACAAGACAAAAGTGAACTTTTACAACAACACACCACAATGTTTTCAAGCCTGAGAGAAAATGTGAATTTCTACAAAGATAAAGGTATAACAGACAATAACTTGACAGCTTGTATTACCTTTCTAAGGTCAGCCCAGACATACAGGGCAGCAGGTCTGTCCAGGAAGGGGATACCGAGGCTTCGCAGCTCTCTGGTTAGGAGGCTGTGAGCATTTTTCAGCCTGCGTCGGTTTTCAGGCAGAAATTCATTGTTGATCCAGTCTGCACAGTCACAATGCTTACAGTTATGTCACTACTGTTTCTGCAACTTAATGTTAAACAGATCTGCATATTACTATGAAAATGGAATGGGTAGATTAAACATTTTGGGATATACTGTGTCTTTCAAATAACCTTTCGCCAAGCTTTGATTCCGTTGTATTGGATCTTTTAGACATTTTCACAACACTGACCATGCTGTTTATGTGGCAGGAGTTTTCCAGTCAGTATTGGTGAATATTGGTAGCAGTAGCACCATTTACATGTGGAGTACCATAAGGTACGATTTTAGTCCCCATGATTTCTTATAAACATTGCCTTTGTGTTCATTTTTTTGGAACTACAATATATTCCGCCACTGTTTTGTGGACAATCTTTAAATGTGAAGATGACAACTGTTGAGTCACTGAAAAACATATAACAATATATTAATGATATTGAAAAAAGCATTCAAAATTTCTTGATCTTCATGAGAATAAAGCAGAAGCAACCTAGTTTCTAAGGTTAGATATTGTATTTCAGTCCTAAAAGCTTTGAGAAAGTATTTCATGTATTTGCTATAACATTGAACAGACTGGGGTAAATATTTCCATCTGAAGCTGACAGGAAGCAGGAAGTCGGAGCATATGCCCCCAGTGGTCGCCTCAACTGACTTCCTGCCGGTGCATGAATGACTGTAAGACTTTCTGTGTTTTTTTGTGGTTCTCATAATCTGTCTGGTCTGCTGAATCTTTTGAAGCATCTTGTTTAAATCTAGAACACTCAGTCAAGCAACTAGATACATATAGATGTGTTAAAAGACAAACTAAAAAGTATATGTGATTGAACTCTTGCAGTTATTACTAGAATTCTAACAAAGTGAAATATAGCTATTTATATATTTACTAAGCTATGTATTTATTTATAATTATGTGTTTATTATATTAGATTAATTAGATTTACCATGTAGTTTTTATTTTATATAATGTATTTCTTACTTTGTACTTTTCTAGGTTTCCTTTACACTTTCTTGTGTTTAATTGTTGCTGTGCTGCAACTTGGTGCGACTTCTATTGTTCTTCAATATGACTAAAGTTAGCATTGCCATTTCAATGAGTAAACAGCTTTTATAAATTATAATACACTTTTATAAAAGAATTTTTTTCTGTGAAAATATACAAACACATTTTTGATCAAATTATTGTCAACTGTTATCTGTTATAACACAAACTTGTGAATCTTGGCTCATACCTCTGTCCCGGAGCAGCTGAGCCACCTGGTGCTGCAAGGTTCCAGGAAGACCGTGGAATGAGCCCAGCTGAGCCAAAGCCTCCACAAGATCTGTATTCACAGTATACAAAGTTCCAATTCTGATTCCTGCCATTGCAAAGTCCTAAAAAGTAGAAGGCATAATAACACGAAGCTGTGAGACTGGATACCCACAGAGGAACACTTTTTAATTCTGTACTGTCAGCAGTAACACAGAACTCAGTCCTTGGCAGTACCTTACTCATCCCCCACATCACATGCGTCCTCTGTGGGTCAGGCAAACTGAAATAAGGGCAAATCAGTGGGAGATGAGAGCATGTCCTCAACCAGAATTGTGATGATTGAGGTCCTAATACAGTAATCATGCAGAACCTCTCTATGCTGAGGACACTGTGAAAGGTGACAGACTCATCGAAGATCGTCAGCATGTACACTTCGTCTACAATGGCGTGCAGCTCATTTCTAAAAAGAGATATAACAAAAACATTTTTTATACTTTTAATCACTATAAACAACAAATAGCATAAATATAAAATAACATATTGATTTTACTGCTGTCGGCATAAAAGCCCTGAGATTTACTGTTGCTCCCATGACTCTTACAACAATATACTGATGGTTGGAGATGACGATAAAACCGTGTGGCAAACACTTGTTATTCCAAGCACTGTATGAAGCACAATACGGTTGTGCAGGAGGATTTACAGCAGGCTAAAGCGTGGGATAATAGAGGGGTAAACACACCTTTTGGCAAACTCTAAGAAGGCAATCATTTCCTTTGGAGTGTAGAGCTCAGCCAGAGGATTGTGAGGGTTCATGAGAATAAGTGCTCGAATGTTCCACCCCTAAGAGAAGAGAGCTTTTGAGTGCATATAAACTCCCTTAAAATGCTGATGAGAAAATATCCCTTCCAATACATTTTTCTAATTTGCATATGAAATGATTGTTTTATTGACATACCTCTTGCTTTGCTTTTTTTAGTCCTGCTTCTAGCTTCTCTACAGTGAGGTGAAAGTGTCTGCTTTCTTTGCCATCAGCCTATGCAATAACAAAATAAAGAGCAGAATACAAAAAAAAAAACACAGATGACTCAAACTGCAACCAGAACAAGCAGGAGAGAGTGAACATGAACTGATGCTAAAATTTAAATTTAAAATAGCTGCATAAAAAAAGATCTGTATTCCTACCTCACAATCAAGAGGAATATGGAAGAGTTTTACATCGCTGTACAAATGCACATCTTCAGTTATAACCCCATAGAAAGGAGTAGGAATAAGAATGGCATCTACAACAGAAAAACACACTTAACACAAGCTAAATTTACATATATCAGTGACTTCACCATAACTTTTAATGGATTTTAGTGGGATTGAATGTGCTCGACTAACGTATGGACTGACATTTTTTCTTTTTTACCAATTCTTTGCAAAGTGGATCAAGCTCAATCAGACTCAAGTTTATGTACACAGCAGACAAAAAAAAAAACTTTCCTTTGTACAGTTTCTTGGTATTCATAAAATATGCCTTTTTCAGCCCACCTTTAGGATCACAAATCACTGCAGCAATACATGAGAAGAGCGAACCACAGCCATTCATCACCACAACCTGAAAGAAACAACAAAATATGAAAACATTGTGCTATGGAATGCTTAACAGAGCAAATAAATATGTGACAAACTCATCCAGCTACAAAGATAAAAGTTTTTTTTTTTTTTAATACAAAGTATAAATTAAGCATTATGAAATTTGGCATATAGTATATTTGTATGTATAGCTGCAGTTGGGGCACACTGTCTGACTAACTCTGTAATTATATTGTGCAATACACTGAAAATAACGGTGTGATATTGTTTTTAAAAAAGGGAAAAAAAATAATATAATTGGAATAAAGACAGAACCAAATTGAAAACTTAAGTATTCAAATGCTGGGGCGTGCTGTGGTGGCGCAGGGGGTTAGTTAACACGTTTGGAAGCCTCAGTGTCACGGGTTCGACTACCGGTCCCAGCAACCTTTGCTGCATGTCTTCCCCCTTCTCCTCGCCCTCTTCCCTGTCTGTCTACTGTAAAAAAATACCAGCCACTAGCGCCGCAAAAACTCTTCGGAGAAAAAAATAAAAAGTATTCAAATGCTTACAGATTTTAAAAAGTTATTAGTCATCACATACTTTCTGTTTTCGAAAGTAGTTCCCTTCTTTCTTCCTTCCTTTTTTTTTCTTTCTTCATTTCTTTCATTCTAATGTGTCAGTTCTGCTATTTCTAAGTGTATTTTTTTAACATATCTGTCTTTACCTTTTTTGCAAAGCATTTTGCTGTACAATGCACAATGAATATCAAATGTTGAATGATCTTGTGCTTTAAAGACACTACACAAATGAATACAAATGAGTAGTTTTTTGTTTTTTTTTTTGCAAATGATTCATTTCTGTGCTTTCTTGTCACTGAGTCAACAGAGAATTCCCCTGCATAACAAAGTAATCTGAAGCCAAACATAGGACCATCTGTGAGAAAATCCTAAGGATCAAACTCAAATTGGGTTTTTAACAGTACTGATCCAAAACGCGATGCATCTTTAATGAAGTGGCTGAAAAAAAAGATTCACAGAGTCGCATTATGGACCTGTGAAGGTTCAGATATCAACTGGATAAAAATGCTGTGGTATCACTTAAGCACGTTTAAGTGTGTAGATTATTTGTCAATGAACTGAAACACTAAAAAAAAGAGACTGAAATTCACAAGACTAAATTTAGTAATACATTCTTCAGTGTATTGCTGTTAAGAGGGGTTTTCCAAGTTATTGAACTATTAATTAAGCAATTCTTAAAATGTGTCATGAAATGGTGGTGAGTAGTGGAGGTGGTGAGGCAGACGCTGGAGACCCAGGTAGGTGAATGGTGAGTAATTTAATGAAAACAGTCCACAAAAACACAGTCAACAGAGTCCGCGGCCAGGCAGCTGAGCGGAAGCCAGGGCTCAACGCCGGTAGCAACTGGTCATACAGGCGGTAAACACAACAACGACAATCTGACAATCTGACAAACAACGACAATCTGACAAACAACGACAATCTGACAACAATCTGACAAGGACCCGACGAGGAACAGGGACACAGGAGGGACTAAATACACAGAGGGTAATCAAGGGAACGAGAGACACCTGGGAACAATCAAGGGGAAGACAGGACAACGAGGAGACTCAGGACACAGAAACTCGGAATAAAAACACAGAAAAAACACAGAACCTGACAAAATGTTTCAGTCACCAAATTTCTTAGTGGTATTATTATAAATAGGAAATAATTGGGGGCTACAGTAACTCAGCAACAGCATACTAGGTCAAAGTCGAGATATCACAGGCTCAAATTGCTGACTGCTACAAAAATAGGAAGAGATCTCAAACTTTGTGTGAACTTCAGGATTCAGATTAACTCAGGATTAGCTTAATGGAATAAGTTTTGATTTGGGGAAGAAACATTGCCAAACCTTACATCATCAAATATGAAGTGTTGAATGCAATAATGTGAAGAAGAATGATACTTGGCAGGCTGTAGTGTGTCAACTAAAATTAAACAGCAGTATCTGATCAAGACATGGGGCTGTATTACAGAGTTGGGCTTAATCCTGTGGCATACAAAAACTGTTTAGAGAATTCACACACATCATACTGCCACTACCATGTGTCTACCAGCATTTGTTTATGCAAGATGTAATGCACACCTTGGAAAACCTTCACAAAGAATATTTTGTTTTGTGGTGATAAATAAGACTTTTTGGCAAATGTCAGACCTACCTTGTATGTTCTTATTAGACAGCAATGACTGTCTCCTTGGAACTTGTTCAATGATGCTGTTTTGACCAGTCTATTAGTTAAATTAGATTATTGTTAGTTAAATTATCCCCTGAAAGGTTCACCACTGTGCCGTGTTTTATGCATTGTGGATAACAACCCTCATTTGCTTTGCAACCCTTTACAGACTGATACACATTAATTGCTTTGTTTCTCATCTCTTCATAAACTTCTGTGTATGACAGTCATGTTGTCATACATTTGCTGCTTTTTTTAGATCTTGTACTACATGTTCTCAGTCAAGGAATGCTTTAGTGATTCCTGATTCTACCTGGGAGAGACTATTGATACTGAATTTATTGTTGTTCACAGTTAATTTGTGTTTGTGCAAGTAAGGTGACTACTCTTAAACAAAGTGCCAGGTTGTTTTGACATTTATTCCCTCTGTGAAATAAGTAATATTTTAGAGATTACTTCTTTATTTTATTTAGGTTATAAATGTCTGATATCAAACTTTAACAAAAACCCTGATGCTTTACTCACATTATCAGCTCTTAGTGGCTTGGGAGAGCAGCAGTGGTGAGACAGGAACTTTGCAACTTCTTCTCTGAGGCTAAACAAAGGAAGGCAGGATTGAAAGATTATTATAAAACAGAGTTTTATGGAGTTATTAAGGTAAAACTGTAATAAGATGTTAATTTAAAAATGAGAATGAAAGTGCCCTGAAATGTCTTACAATGTGTGCCCAGTCCAGTCTGCATACTGCAACAGGGATGGCTCAACATGCAACATGTCAGGCTTGGTTAGCTGTAACAAATTGAAGCATCAGTAGAAGTAGTTGGAATAATTGGAAATTATTTAAAGTTACAGATAATCATATTGCTTTATGAGGCATGCGTGGTGGAACTTAAATATTTAGTCTCTATTATGGTGTAATCATTTGTACAATTCAACAAGTCCCAACTTGTTAATTATTTAAGCAGATACTTGGCTTAAATTATATTATTCTTCTGTTTTGGAGAAGCTTCAATGGTTCTCATGTGAAGAAAAATAGTCTTAAAAAAAATAAGGCACAGTGGACTATGTCAAAAAAGCTTTGAAGATAAAAATCCATGAAACAAGTTGTTCAGTTTTCATTTGAGCTTAAATGTAACATCATTTCATGTTTTCCCCTTCTATACAGAAATATGCCCTCTTTCCAACTATAAAAAAAAAAAAATGCTAGATTCTCTTCAAGAATTTACTTTGTACAAAATTTCCTCCTCTGCAACTCCCCTTAGAGTTCTGGCACTATGTCATTATGTAAGTGACAATATCGTGTATTTTACTCTTTTATGAAGAAGATCATAGCACAGTTTGTTCTCACTGGTCCCCAAGTTGACAATGCCCTGGAAAAAGAAAACAACAGCAAAAGTATTATTTTATTTATGGTTCTGGTTTCTCTTTATAGCACAATGCCAACTTACGTCAGGATTGTCCGTTTGATGATGTTTGTCCATTGCATACTGGATAAAGCCCTCCTGGAGAATGCCTTGATGCTGTCGGATGCTGTTACCTCGGCTGGACAGGTACACGCTGTGGCTGGGAGCCTCTGTGCCTCTCATTCTTGCCAAAACATCCTGTGACACTTGGCAGGTCTTGACAGATACGGGCTGGGACTTTTTGGTCTCCTGAGTGGCGACAGGCTGAGCTGTGGGAGCTTCTGGAGGAGGCTGAGATAAAAATGACGGGACTGTGGGGCCAGCAGTGGCCAGCGGAGGACTTGACATATGAGTCAGAGGTGAGATGGGACTGTCGGACGATGTGCTGGCAGGGGCCCCCTTTGTGGTGGCGAACAGCGCCCCTGTGAGCATAGTGAACAGGTGGAGCTCGTGCTGCCGCTCCTTTTCTGCCCGTCTCTCCTCCCTCTGCTCCCTGCGTTCCTCAGCCTGGAACTCTCTCTCCAGCCGGGCCTCTTCCAGGGAGAGAAGACGCTCCTCTGCAGACTGCTGCCAGCTCAGGAAGCTGACCAGAGCTTTGTCAAGGCTCTCCCTACCACCTGATCTGCCACATGATGCTCTGCCACCCCGCCTACGCTTCCTTTGTTTCACAGAAGTTGACTCGCCAGGAGCCTCACTGCTGGGCTGCTCAGAGGTTTCTTGCATCACAGGACCGATGTGAGTGGCAGTTGTAGCAGAAGCATTCATGTCCCTAAAACCTGAAAATATAAACATATACAATTACTTTCAAGCACACACGTGAAAATTGTGTACAAAACCTAAGAAAAATAAATGAATATTTTATTGCAGTGGCAGAATCTCACACAGATTTATCTTTTTTAAATCCTTTCACTTGAGAACATTTATTTAGTGAGGAACAAAAATGCTATCAATAAAAATCTATTTCAACTTCAGAAGAAAGCTGATCTGCACAACAAGAGCACATAGAGCAGAGGTGAAGCCTGGAGGAGTGGCATCAATGACTCATTATGGAGGTCACAAATGAACCCAGAACATTTAAAGCAGGCTTCATTTGCCTCAGTTAAGGTGAGGGTGCATATTTCAACACTGAGAAAGAGCAAAGGTATCCAGAAGGTTTTGACATAAAAAAAAAAAAAAAAAAAAAAAAAACATTGTTGAAAAGAACACAAAATCCAGTTTGCCTAAAGAATTATGACACTGATCAAAAAGACTGTCAGGAAATATAGTGTGAACGAATAAGATAAGATGGACATGTCTGGAAGATAGTGGCCCCGACAAATTTTTTATAAAACTAACAAGATTATTGAAAATTAATTTTATGCCGACAATCAAACATGATTGAGATACAGCAGGAAAATGATCCAAACCACACTAGCTCAAAAAGACCAAAATGAAGTTTTTGAAGTGGCATAGCCAGAGTCTGGGTTTAACTTTAAAGAGTTATTATCTTATCTTAAACAAGCTGACCATGCTTGAATATATACGGTCATGTTCCCAGATATCACAAACACTTGTTGACACTTTATGCCACCAAAATTGAGAAAAACATATATTTGGTTTAGAATTTAAACCATTTTTACCAAAGTATTTTTTTTTCGTGACACTATTGATGCTTTCAATGTTTGTGTGAGAGCATGCTACTTCAATAAGAGATACATTTATTTTAAGGTGTTTTGCACAGCTTTACAAGGGACGCTAACATATTGGTCCACATCTGTAACATGCTTATTTTTAAGAGTGGAGATAATATTGGTTTTATTTGCCTGATGGTGGGGTTCTTGTATTAGGAGAGGTTTCAGGTTGAGCCAATGCGTCCTCTGCGTCCAGTAGAGACTGCCCATCTGTCTCCTGATCATCCTCTGAGCCATAGTACATCTCAGGTGGTGGCATCCCTGAATTCAGGAGGTTCCCCTCAGCATCCTCACTCTTTATGTCCAGGGGATCTTCAGCTTTAGGTGGCTGGCCGAACAAAAATCCTCCTGAGGATGAAGGGCCAAACGAGCCAACTGGAAGTCCCTGCAGATATGCCTCAGACCCGCATGAGCCCTGGAACACCTGCTGAGCGACCACGGCTCCCCCTAAAGAGGAGTAGCTGACCGCCGGACGGCTCGCCAGCACTCTGTCCATCACATCATAGAACTTCCAAGTCCTCATCTTGTGGTTGTCTTTGATACGCCTATATTCCAGCTTCATCTTCTTAATCTTCTCCCTGCATTGGTCGCCCGAGCGGTAGATGCCCTTTTCGCGCAAGACGTGCGCGATGCGGTCAAACACGCGCTGGTTGCGCAGGGAGCTCTCCAGCTCGATCTGCACGGACTCGTCCGACCAGAGCTGCAGCAACTCCACGATCTCTGGATCGGTCCAGTTGCTGCCTCTTTCGTACCTCCTGGCGCGGAAGTCCATAATGCTAAGTTATAACGGGACGTATTCTGCAACACAGGAGATGTTCCTGTTTTAACTTTTAACAGCGCCGGGAATCACTGATACATAACGGTATCATTGGTAAAGTTGGTCATTCCCACCGTGTGTGCCCCACACAGCAACCACTTTTGCTCGCTCACCTCAAATTAAAAGTGCAGCTCTTCGATAACATATTGTTGTGGTGCTGTCAATCTGGTGTTACGTGACGGCTCATTGACCCGATTCCCGTCGGTTCGGAATGGCACGGCGTTGTTCAGCGCGTGTTAGAATGCACTTTTGTCACTAATTCTGTAACAATGTTGCAGAATTTGACAACACAGACACAGAAATATCTGCATCCGGGTTGACGGCACATGCGTGCTGTCCTTATTCCGGGATAACTTTGGCTCGTGTTAACTGCAAGGGGCTGCTGAAAGCAGCCTGTGTTTCATTCGTACCAGGCTGTAAAGGGGTAGACACACACACACACACACACGCACACACGCACACAGCACCTCGAGCTAGACACTGAAAGCGATGAGTTTTTGCCTCCCTCTGCTGTACGATGTTCTGCTCTTCCAGTGTAGTTTTAATACTCAACCACAAGATGGCAGTAGCACACAGTGTCTAAATCTGCTGCCCTCCGAAGGAGTGCATATGTTTTTATCATGGGCGTCGCACGGAAATTATTCAAAAGGATAAAACAAAAACAGCCAAAATCAAAACATGTTTCGTAATATTATCTGCATGAATTACACAGTGGTATTTGTTTTACTATAATTATTTGTAATTATTTTTTTCCACCTGCTTAAAATCATTAATTCTTGGCAGTAGCAGTAAAAGTCAGTTTATCCGAATTATAACTACCATTAGCACAACAAGGGAAGCCAAAGCATGAGAGTCGGGATTGTGCATCAACTTCGCCCTCAGTCACAATTTTATTGAAGCATTCAAACTGCACAAGACGATTTAGTTCCAAGAGTCTTTTTAAGGCTCGTGATCTATTTGCCACACACAATATGGTGGACTCAAGGCCGTATCTTTTATGCTGGACAATTCATCTAACACGGCGTCCACTTGCTATAAGGAAAACGATATTTAATAGGGAAAAAGCTGATAGCCGCCCCTCTGGGCGAGGAAGGTGAAACAAACCAAGCGTCCAAGATAATCCACTTGCTTCTGAACGTGACGTATTTCCGTGAGAAAGGAGGTTTGTGGCAGTTTGTTGTCATCTCCGTCCAATGGTGAACCGCTACATTGTATGGGCACGGAGTCCTATTTCACCCGCAATTTTGTTTGATATTATTGACACTCGCTTAACACATCCAGCAAAAACAACTTCTTGGGTTGCAGGAAATCTTCAAAAAATGGAAAGCGACGGTTGAAGTTTATTGTTGAAATGTATAATCATGGTGTTAAGTTGTTTGCGAATGACAAGCAAGAAGGGGGAGTTTAATTGATGACTTCTTGGAGGAAAATGGGTGCGTGCGGGTAGCATAAAAAAAAAAAACAACAAACAAATAATTTCCTGAAGCAAGTGAAGGGAATGGATGTAAAGTTGGGTAGTTAACGCACAAAAGAAAGGAAGAGAGAGGGGAGTCTCCGCTTGGAGCGAGGAGGAGGACAGGAGAAGGAAGATGAGGGGAGCATGACGGCTCGGTCCTCATGGCTGTTATCTGACTTTCTGAGGTAATTGTTTTGACTTTTTGCATTTTCTTCTAGTTTCTGTGATGTCCACGAGTGCGGTGTGTCATACGCAGGGAGGAGAATAGCAGCGGAGTGGGTGGGAACACAATGGGAATATTTGCAGAAAGCGTTGCACGATCTCTGCCAGCAGTCTTCACCAGACCTCCCAGTCAGGTGAATTTTCCCAGTAAGACACCGACCGGGTACTATAGTCTTTTTTAAATGCTACGTAGATGGACTTTATCACCAGTAGAGTAGCACCTGTCCAGCTTTGACATTTTGATTTGTGATGCCTTTTCCATGAAGTTCACAGTTGGTAAGAAATTCCTTTTATCGCCAAAATTAAAATAGTCTTTCTTTGATCTGTACTTTAAACTTTTACTCTGTTTTCCTCCCTTCTCTTTCTCTTGTATGCATTCTGCCTGCTTGTTTTGGTAACTAAAGTTTTCATCAGAAACGGTTATAAAATGCAAACATTACCAAGTTGTTGAATTTCTTTCTTTTTTGTGAGACTCAAACTGATGCGGTTCAGTAGGAATTTAATTTTCTTTTTACATTTAAAATGAGGAAAGCATGAAATCACTGACAAAGAAAAACCTCTGCACCTCAGCTCACATTTTCTATATATTCATCCGGTGATGTCGCTCTCCATACAAGAGGCTTTTAGATATAAAACACACATAAGATTAAAACAAACCACATTATTCTTAGAAAAAACAATGCCATCCACTTTCACAGTATTCAATAGTTATAATTTGGTGCCTGTTTTTTTTTTTTTTTTTTGTTTGAGGGGGAAAAATTACAGCTTCTTGTTTGTTTGTTTTTTCAATTATTATTATTTGCTTGTAATTTTCTTTTTTTAAATTTCAGCAGTAAATAATTTACTGCTGAAAGACTATTATTTTTCAAGTTTGATCAATAAAAAAGAAAGAAACATCTCAAATTAAAATGTTTTTCTATCATCAACAGAACCAGGTCATTTTAAAACATGAATTAAAAGATATATTGTGTATCATTCAAATTGATAATATTTTGGATTTGCCTAGCTTTTCCATTCTTTTTCATCTATCTTTTGTGATTTAAAAAGTCATGGCACAACACCTTTGATTAGTACAGAAGAAAAAGACCATTACTGGTGTCTAATGAGAACATGCAATTACCAAAACATGCACTAACCACACACTCGAGTTTTCTTAATTTTTCGTTTTTTCTTTTACCTTAAGCCTTACAGCTAAAACCCGCTTCGAGTAGCTCTTTCTATCAGAGTAAGGTGTGAATTGCAGTGATAAATCTCATTTAGTGCTGCTCCTCAGGCAAAGCTGGAATTGTTCAGACCTAGCTATGCACTATTCCTCTTCATACTGTCATTAAATACTATATTTGTGCCTATTCGGATATAATCTCTGCGTGCTCTGTTTGAACAAACAAGTGGGGTTGGGGGGAACAACTAAATCCTGGAATGATTTAGTATACATCCGATCGTGCCCCGAGGAAAACATTATTGTTATTTTAATTTCCACTGAGATATCAGCAGAGAGAGGAAATCAAGGTCACCAGCACCAGCATGGCTCCAAGCATTATTCTAGGACGGATTACACACCGAATCAAAGTTACTCTGTAAAGCTCTTATTTATTTATTTTCAATATCTTTGTTCAGCCTACATTGTGCCCAGGATCAAAGGTATTATGGTTTTATAGTGGTCCTCATCTGTGAAACCTCTGCATTTCATCAGCACAAAGGGTTAAACTGTGCTGATAATTCTCTGGCTCTGAAACTTTTTTAAGAGACACTAAATGGAGATGCAGTGTAGGAGGAAGATGTGTGAAAACAAACTACTCTATGGTATAACTCATCTATAACTAGGGCAAAGGGTGACATGAATGAATGGAGGTTCAACCTGGGAAGCAATGCTCAGATCCACATCGCTATTTAAAATTGGGTTGGATCCCTCTGTGGAGCATTATTTACACAATTGATTGCTTCTCCAGGATACGCTGCTGTCGCCCCACACACCACTTCATCAGGCTTCTCCATCTCCGAAGCCGGTGGGTTGTGGGAGTAAGAATGGATCTGGTTTCTGACTTTGCGGTGCACACACTGCTCCCATCCAGCTGTGCACGGCTGTCGTGACCGAGCATGACATGCTTCAGTGCTGCTTCTTTCCGACCACACTCCTAACTTTGATCAGCTTTCCCTCCCAGGAGAGGAAGCTTGGCTGTCAGTGGCACTTCACAAATGCTGCCGCTTGCTTGCCGAGCCTTGGTTTCCAGCAATGGGGGCAGCCCAGAGCACATGGTGGGTGTTGATTTGGCTGAAGGGCTCCCTGAAATAGAGCTGGAGTGCTGCATATGGTCTGTCACAGTTCCGTGTGCTCATCATTACCAATGCAAATCATCTGTGCATCCATGAAGGCTTTGAAATCACATCTCTCTTTGCTAACACTAATGCAGACAAAGTTAACTGAATGTACGTGCCCTATGTGTGATATGTACCTTTTACGTGGGTTCATGGGAACAATATAATGAGAACCTGGGGGTTAAGCATATTTCGTGTGCATAGGGAAAATCAAATTCAGAGGGTAAAAAATACACTTGCACTTGTTTCAGGTAGCTATCTATGTTTGACAAGGTTTTCTGAGATTAATTGTTGCTGCTACTGTTTTAGATTTGCAATAATTTTAAGTCATTCCCTCCTCGTTTTTTAATATGAATACTGAATTTGTAATTACAACCCCCTCGGTAATTATTTGGAGAGGAAAAAAGAAAGCATTAAGACATTTTTTTGTTATTGTCACTGCATGTCTCACAGTGAAAAATGAGAAAATCCAACTTTTAATTTTATTACATTAATTGAATATGGATGAAGTGACATACCAGCATAGTTTTTGTTGGATGTTATTAAAAACAAAAGACTAGAAAATTTGCCAAGCATAACACTGTGGAAAGTATATCCCCTGAATCCCCTCAACCTCCCTAGATTTCTCCTATTTATGCTTTTTCTGGTCAGAATTGATAGTTTTGGATCATCAAACATATCAGACAGAACAAATACAAAAAGCAGTTTTCCAACGAGGATTTGGAGAAAAAGGTATCCAAACAATCCTTACCCTATGTGACAAAAAATAATTGCTCTCTTTGTAATTTATTAATTAACAGTGATTATCCAGTTTTTTGGGCTTTATTTCCAATCATCTAAATATAACTTCTAATTCAACATGAAGTAGGCTAAAACATCTCAAAAACCGACACTTCTTAAAATACAAATAGAAGGATGAACAAAAACCTTTTATTGACATATCACTCTGGAAAGCGTCTCAAAGCCATTTCTAAAGCTTAACCACAGCAAGAATCATAATCGATAAAGGAGAAAACTTGAAAGAGTGGAGGACCTCCCCAGATGTAGTCAGACTCTGTGTTCATTGATGAATTATCCAGGAAATCATAAAAGTACCCAGCAAAAAGTTGCTAAAGCATTGTAGATTGCACATGCCTCAGTTAATGTTTGCGATCTTGATTGATACTGGGGAGATATGCCGCGCTTGGGAAAATTTTAAGGCAAAACCAACACAAAGGCCTGCCACATCATGCAGAAGCTCTCTTGATGTTCCTGGGGGAAAATATTCTTGGAACAAGTGAAAAGTGGATGGTTTTGGAAGATGTGTGTGTGTGTCATGCCATCTGGTGTAAAACTAGTGTAGGATTTCAAGAAAAAGTACACCAACGATACCGTCAAATTATATCAATGTTTGGTGGTTAGGTGTGCTTTGCTGCTTTGAAATCTGGATTGGGTCTGCCTAAAGGAGTTTCACAATCAAAGCTTTTTTTTTCTCTTTTTTGTCTGAAGCTTCTTCAGTTTTTACAACAATTAAATAACTGATACTTTGATATAGAACATATCATTTCCTGTTTTGATGCTGCTATAAATCTGTCAGAAGAAAGCTATTCATAATTAAGTGTCTATCTAAATGTGTTAAAAGTTTTTTTTTGTTTGTTTTATGATACACAACACATTTGTGTGGGTTTCTTGTGGCTTTTGTAGCTTTATCTCCATCAAGTCTTTAAAAATAGGAGAGGAAAACTTGGTGAAGAAATTAAAACCAAGATAACACAGCATAAATGAAACCTAAATTGTGACACTGAAAAAGAAGCCTAGGGATAGAGAGCACAGTAAAAATAGAAGAAAATGACTGTCAGTAAAAATAGCTTATTGGAAAAACAGCAGCTCAAGACACTATCTGGTACATTATGTTGCAAAATGACAGCAACTGTTAAAACTCAAAAGGCATAAATATGGATGTAGAATTAGTAAATTGATATTGAATTGGCCTGAATAATTTAAAAAAGGTTACTATATTTTGTGACCTGAGAAATATCTTTAATATTAAAGCTGCCTCCCTTGTCAGTCTGTAAATGTTCAACTGTTGATGTTTTTTTTTTTTTTACAGTAATGACATTAACTGTAAAAGTTAAGACCATTGTAGAACTAAAAAAAACAAACAAAAAAAAAAAAAACAATTAGGGCATCATAAAATGAAGCCTGCAATTGTGATATTATGGAGGAATAATGCGAACTTGAAATTGAGTGTTCTATTAATTATTCTGTTGATTGGACATAAAGCAAAATGTCAGGTTTTACAGAATCTAGTTAAGCTTATATATTTATTTTTTGATATTACATTTAAAATAAATTGTAAATAAAAGCTGGGGGGTGGGGGTGGGGGGTTTCCCAAAATTGATGCTCATTTACATTGTTTCATAATATTTTTAGATAATTAATTTGTTCATGTAATTTTAAATCCATGTCGATTAGGGATATAAATTCTGTTAGGACTTAACTATGCATCATTACTAAAAAAATATTTAGCAAATCACAAGGAGCCTTCATGGTCAAAGGTTTTTCCACAAAGTGCAGGACTTTTTCATGGTAGATATATGTAGTGATTGAAAGTTGATCAGATTACATGAATCCTATTTTAAAAATTACTATCAGGTAGCAAAATGAACTGAGTTATACATTTACACAGCTTTAGGTCTTCAACCTTTTTTCTATACCTGTTAGTTCAGTGCTAATGAGTTCAGCGTAGCTCTTGTCACTCTGACTAGATTTGAAGAGCTGAAAGCTTTAAAAGAAAGTGGTGCTTGAAATCATTCTTCTTTTGTCAACTGTAGTTACTGCTAAGGGAACATGTGTTCTTAACAGAGCACAAACATTTATCTTAAAAGCATATTGCCAGAGGTAGGATGGTGCCCAAAACAGCCTTTCATTGAAGCATCAAGCACTTGGAGGAGGGGGTGTGTTTAATCTTGGTTAAAAAAACTAACAAAAAAACCTTTAGGTTGTTCAAGAAATCCACCAAGTGCTTGATTCATGTTATTTGCCAATATTAGACATATGCCATATTGCCATTTTCTCAGACGGGAGAAACTTTTAGGTCACCAAAAATTAAATTCAGTTCTAGAAAAAAAAGATGCAAAATCGAACAAATATTTTGCATGAAGTATCAGGTTTGCCCTGTAGAAGATTGGGATTATGTTATATTATCTGGTGAAACCATATTCAGACTGTTTATTACAGCCAAAAAAAGGACCGTCCAAAACACAAGTTGTCTCTTGATTTTTCCTAAAAACATTGGTGTTAATAAAAACACAAAAAAAATCAAAAACTCCATGGGAAACTTTGTTCAACCATCCAAGAGCAATTTGGAGATGAACACTGGTTGAGCAGCAGATCACAAGGTGACAGGAGTAAATAAAAGTGGATCTCAATTAATTGATTATTATGAAAGATTTATTTATTTCAACTTAAGAAATTAAACAAATTTTATAGATTGATTGCATACTTGCAAACATTTCAAGCATCTACTGCTGCTTATTTTGACCATTACAGCCTACAAGTATGGAAACCCCAAAATAATAATATGGACATTATCAATAATCACAGACATTTCAACAGAAATGTTATCCTGCTGAAAATGTTGTGCATTCAAGGCCAGTATTTTTACTCAATACTCGGTTGGAGCTCTTTTTGCGTGAATTGCTGCATCAGTTGAATGTAGGAGGATATGATAGCATGACGCTTTGCTGAGATGCTTAGGAAATCCAGCTTGCTTTCATCGAAATGTTCAGCTTTTCTGCATTGTTGGGTTTAGGGTCTCTCATGTTCCTCTTGTGTGGTCAACTTCTTTAGCAATGACCTTTTGTGGTTTATGCTCCTTGTGGAGGGTGTCAATGACTGTCTGGTAGACAAATGTCAAGTCACCACTCATCGTTAGGATCCAGTTGAAGGCCATTATATAGCATCTCTGTCTGAAACATTCTCTTTGAACTGGTCTCATGTAATCCTGTAAATTTCTGAGAACTGAAAGGTTGTTTTTTTATTAACTGCAAGTTATTCTTCAGAATATATCACTTTGTGTATCATAAGGCTATTTAATATAATGGATATATAAACTTTGTAACTTGGATCACTGAATTTGTTGTGATCACTTCTAAGGGAATACAACAAAAAAATTTAATAATCTTTCCAAACTTTTTGAATGAATTAAAGTGGAGCCAAGCTTCAAGATTCAAATTTTGAATCTGCATATCTTTACTCTGTAGGGACTGTGGCCTTGGGTTTAGTGAGGTTAAAATACTAATTGCTGAACTGTGTGCCGTGCGTGCCTGAGCTGTTCCTGCTCTCTCTGTTCCCACTCAGGAGCTCCAATGTGGTCCTCAGCCCCCTTGGCTGTTGAAACTGAAGAAGCAACGAGAAATGCCTATGATGAGTTTATGTGTTTTGATTGGAGTTAGCAGTTGTTGCTTCATGTCCTCCAATCAACTTATACACTTGTCTTATCACTGTAGTGTAACTCCCACTCACAAGTCTGTCAGCAGTTTAAAACATTGGGTTCTGAATTATTAATTTAAAGCTCTCCAGATATTTAGCATACAGCAGGTCACTTATTCTACTGCATTTTTACAGCCAAATTGACTCCTGCATTGCACTGTTCCTGACAGAGGTTGTGCAACTGATTTATATGTTTCCACCGGAGTTCAGTTTGAAACGCTTTATCTCTCCTGTGGTTTGAAGGTTGAAGTTTCATCTCATTTTTAGGTCTTTGATGTATATTGTAGGAGCAAGCGGCCTCTTGTTGCCTCTTCTCATGACAGTGTTTTGAGAGATTGAATTTTAACTATTTTGTTTTAATACGCTCGTTATATTCCACAATGCAGTTTGAGGGGAGAGATGCTCGTCTTTTCCTCTCCATTAGTGTATTTCTCCCTCTATTCAGTGTCAGCAGACCGCTGTTTGTATGGCTCCAACACACCATCTAATGAGCTCAGAAGAATTACTCCAGAGGAAGAGTGACAGCCTCTAGTTATGTTTCCAGCACCTCTCCTGATGCACTTAAATTACACACCCACTTCCAAATGTATCTGTAAACCCACAGATGCAGTCTGTGACTTACTCCTCTTTGAACACTGTGGATTCATATATTCTCCGGAAAGTAGTATAATTGTCTTTGAAAATGGGAGAAGAGGGTATGTTCATTGTTAGGAGGATCCTATATATACTGCTATACACCGATCAGCTAAGTGAAATACATTTTTTGGACTGCATCACTGGCTGACATACTTCTTGTATACAGTACTGGAAGTAACATGAAGTGGCAGTCCCAATATTTAAGGAAGGTTGACAAGACTGTGTTTCAGTAATCACAGAATTACAATACTCAGGAACTCCTGGGGAAGTTTTCTCTAATTCTGTTGGAAAGGAGACTCTGCCAGATTTAGGAAGAGCATTGTCATGGAACGATTGACTAGAATTTTCCTGTTACAGTAGCGGAGAGGGTCATTCGTTTGGTTGACTGTTATGTGTGTGTTTTGTGGATTTCAAGAACCCTTATCGCCATGTCTCTTAAGCTAATTTTGTGGATGCTGCTGCAGGAATATGGAGTAGCTTTTAAGAGCTTTCCAATATTTTTAGGCCCAAAGCAAAAAAGAGCTTTGGGTCCACATTCTTTGGACAATTTTGATCTTCTTTTCAGCGTGGCTGGTCACTCTCATGGCTGTCCCTTGTCTCTGGTTCTGTGTGAGATGCAGTTGGTGGACTGCATCTCAAGCAGTCCATGAACCTTTTGTGGAAAGGAGGGTGTCTGATTTAAAAACTTCAGGCCCTTTTCTTTGTCTTTTGGAGATGTTGTGTGAAGCATTGACCTTCACTGTGCACTCGGCTGTACTACTTGAGTAGTAAGTCTGAGGTGGTGATGCTTTATGTGTGAAGCCTCTTAACTGGAAAAGGATGGTCCCATTCCCTTCAGGTTGGGCGGCAGTGTCTTCCTCATGGAGAGACATTTGATTATCTTATGCATGACTGTAGGATGAAGTGAGAGATGGAAAGATAGCTTGTAGCTTTGTGTGCAGTAATACCAACATTTCTCTACTCAAGATGTCAAGGTTAAGGAAGAGCTGAGCCATTTGGCAAAATATTAAACTTACTAAATAATTTACTGAGCTGAAAAATGAGATCTTGAATACATGCAGCTAAGATGTGTTTCCTCCAATGGATATCTATCCGGATGGATATCTGAAGTGAATATTAACAAAAATAAAGAAAAAGAAAAGTTGGTCCAGATAATAAAATGAAACATGAAAAAGTCACTGCTCACTGTGATAGGTCCTTGTTCATTTTGTGACAGTGCTGAAGTAAAAGGAGCTGTTTCAAAAGAAACCTGATAAACCTTGAACCTAGGTACAGTACAAAGAATTCCCCAGCAAAGTCTGGTCTACTGTTTGATATAAACCACCAACATTTTTCAAAAATAATATTTTTCTCACTCAAATATAAATAAAAAATTTCTTAATTCAAGCAATGTATTTCTGCCCTTGATTAAATGTCTCTCTCTCTCTCTCTCTCTCTCTCTCTCTCTCTCTCTCTCTATATATATATATATATATATATATATATATATATATAAATATAAATCTATATATATATATATATATAAATCTATATATATATATATATATATATATATAATATATATATATATATATATATATAAATATATATATATATAACTAAATATATATAATTATATAGTTATATATATAGTTATATAACTATATATATACTTATATATACACGCTTTTATTCTAGGTGAGGATTTTTTTTCCTAGCTTTCTTCAAACTCTCCAGTGGCATAATTAATTGTATATCCAATAGTTCTTGCTAAATAAATGCTAAATGAAGGTAACCAAAGTCTTTTTTTACAGTGTTTTAGATTTGTTATCTATGAGCGTGTGAATGTGTGCATGAAAAGGTGAATGTTGTATGAAGCACTTTGTGGTCCGCTGGAATTGATAAAGCACTATACATTACAAGCCATTTACCATTTATGACTTCTTATTTCCCTGGGTTAAAAATGAGCTTTGCTACTCATCTAAACAGTGGCAGGAAAGATGAGAGAAAGGCAGATGGGTGTTACGCTGAAACAGACAATGATGTTCACTCGGGCATGAATTAAGGTGTTCAAGGACATCTTGTTTTAATTATTACTTTGTGCTTTACAGTGACATTATTATCATATGTATACATGTTTGTCACCGTGGTTTCTCAGTTTAATAGTTTTTTCTTTCCTGACTGTACAACCAGATTCCTTTTGTCTTTGTGTTCTCCCTCTACTCTTCTTCCCCTCTTCTATTCCTCTCTCTCTTTTACAGTTTTACCCCACAACTCTCCCTTTCTTTTCTTTTTTCTTTTCTTTTCAGTCTTTGTGTCATTTGCATTTGAAATAAACCCAAAGAGAAAACATGAATAAATTAGAAAATAAAACAGACAAAGGCTAATCACCCTCTCATAAGTCAATTTTAATAAACAAGGCTAGGTAAAGAATTTTGTGTTATTTTTCTAATTGTTTTTCTAACACTGTCATTTATAACTGTGTTAAATAAATATCATTCAGAAAAATGAATTTATTTTAAGTCTTTCTATAGATCTTTATTTCCAGTGTGGCAAAAAGTATGGAGGGTGCTGCATATGATTCTTTTTCTACTACCAGCAGTGCTGACATCTAAAATGATCAGATAGTGCTACATGAAGAACTATTTAATTTCAGCATTGATACATTGGTGCACCTCTATCTGGAGGTCCTTTGTATTCCTTTTGACATTAGTATCATGAATTTGCTTGGAACTCTTGGGGTATGATGTATATTATAATCATACATTTCCATTTAATGTATGATTATAATATATACAATAAATGTCTGAAACATGAAATAAAATATGTTGGGTTTTTTGCACGTCCTCCAATGCACATAAGTTCAAAAAGGAGAGTAAAAGCAAACTTGGTGTATTGATTTGTGTTTAGTTCATTTCACGCTCCCACCAAAAATCGCATATCCTGCTCTTTTCTCTGCATCTTGGTACATAACAAAGAATCAGCAAAAAACAGGGAGCCAGAAGGCAATCTAAAGAAACTAATATTTCGAACAGATGTACTATGGTGGAAGATGTGGAAAACTACACAAATGATTGTGTACTTACTAGCTCAGTTTAATTAAACTGCTGAGATATAAATTAGTTTAACTTTTTTTCTTCTGAGGAGAACTATTTGAGCTTGAACAAGCTGGTGCCCACTTGTGAATGGTCATATTTGCCTCTGCAAAAAGGCTACAGCAACTTTCTTAGCAATTGGTAAAATTTAATCTGATCCAAAAACTAGCTTTTTTGATTAACCCATTCTTCTTAACTCACACAGGTGTACTTTTTACAATCATTTTTTGTTTTTAAATAAAATCTATCATTATTAGTAGTAGTAGCAGATGTGAGACATTTGGTCCATGGGTAAATGCAATTGGTTTATTCCATGCAGATGTGAATCATACGTCTTGCAGTTTTGCATGACATACGTTCTTTGATGCCTCAAATGCTTAAAACGGCTCAAATATTGCTTTTCTCCATAGAGGAAGACAATATTTTCTTCCCTGCACAGCCAGCTGATGAGATCAAAATGATTTAACAGTGAGGGGAAAGTTTATCTCTCATGAGAGCTGAAAGACAAACACTTTTTTCCTGATCCGCTCACAGAAATCAAGAATTCATAATGTAGGAAAGAAGCACATATCCCTCCTTCCATCCAAAAATGCTGAGCTCATCGGAGAAGTAGAGTGAAGTTGAAAGGAAACTTTCACAAACAGTAAACAATTAGCAAAACATATGCATTCAAAAACATGTATTTCAAATAAATGCAGCTTACTGCACTGATGTGGTTGGCTTTTGTGATGGTCTGGTCAGAAAATCAGAAAACAACTGTGGAAAATGTGTTTTTAGGCTCTATGCAGAAAAAGGTAGACTTTTCTACAGAAGACTCTTGCCAAGAGCTACTTTTAAATTCAAGGTTTCAGGCATGTAATGATTCTTTTGAATTAAAAGACAAAAAATCTTTCAGACATATTGCTAGCCAGTTGACTAAACATGAATTACTAGCAATTAAGATTGTACTTGTAAGAGAGACGTATTCACAGGCATTCAGGCTAAGCAGACTTAACCAGAGATACTTAAATAAACAAATTAATGCACAGGATATTCATCAGAGTGTGTAGCTGTCAGTCTGTCAAGGATATTTACAAGGCACCTGGACGAGAGCAGTTATTGTGGGTGTAGGTCAGTCCTGCATGTTTGTGAAAAATAAATAACTAATTCGCCAATGTGTTGTGGAAGTGCTGTAAGCCTGCAGCTTGACGAATTTGCTGGCATAATGATGCTTTTTGAAGGCATCTGGAATGTTTTGCACTGTCGCACATTTTTTAATATTGACATGATTTGTTTTGCAGATATTCACAACCTCTCTTTGTACAGGAATTTCCCCAACTTAGTCTTTCTTTAGGGACTTCTTTTATCTGACCCAGAGAGAGGCAATTCAAATGACAGCAGAGTCGTCAAAGCTGAACATCTTTTTGTTTGAACTTCTGCTCAAATATTGGTTCCTTTTTTAAATCTGACATTTTATTTTATTGTTAGGTTAGAAAATGTTGAACATGACCTTACCAAAACTAATAAGCAATATTCCAGAATATTCAAAATTGAAGAACAGTGTCTGACTGAATATTTAAATACATTTTCGCCTGGAAGTTCTTTGTCTTTTTTTTTTTTTTTTGCCATTAGCAGTATGAGTTTGCTTGGCGCTGCTGCTGTACTGCAGCAAGATGCTTACTGTATATGATTATCATACATTACCATTTCATGTCTCTGGAACATAAAGTGAAATAGAGAAATAATTTTGGGTTGTGGCAGATTATTTTTCTGTTCTAATCTAATATTAATATTTTGCATATTTATGAAAATTTTTCTCATAGTCTTACAGTGGACATGAAGCTTCATAAGGTGAATAATAAGATGTGTGGGTGATCCCCAGTTAGTCTTTGCTTGGGTCTCATTGTCATCTGCAGGATTATTTTACTGCCCAAGACTGACCCAGTTTAGAAGGCCATGTTTTTGTTTATAGCTTCCTCTGTCCTCCCATCTCTAGGCCACTGCTCTACTTTGCTGCTGTAAGGTAGAGCAGCCCAACTCTGCCTGGGAAGCAGCTTCAGACCAGCACACAGACCACCCTGTGAAGAGTTCTCCTTTTAATGGATGCCCGGGTGGCTCTGCCGATTGTGTGGACAAGTCTTGTCCTTCTGACAGCCGAGTTGAAGTGGATTGATGCTGCCGAGATTTTCACCAACACATGGGCTGTCCAGATCAATGGAGGTCCTAGGGAGGCTGACCGCATCGCCAGAGAGCATGGTTTCATCAACCAAGGCAATGTAAGTTTTTCTCATACCAAGATACTTTTTTCTAGGTAGTTGTACAGTGAATGCTCTGTGTGAAAGTAATCTGTCTTATATGCACACCCAGCAGCATAGGTGCATATCAATTAAGAAGTTAATTCATAATTCATTTCAGTAATTCAGTTCAAACTGTGGAACTGTTATTTCAATGGGATTGTTACACAGAGTGACATGTTTGAAATATTCGGATGCGTTTGGCTTACAGCTACAAGAACCCAAAAATTTCTCCCTTAAAAAATTAAAATGTGCAAAAGATGAAAAAGGTACTCGTTATACAAAATTGTTATGCACTGCACCATCAAAACAATTCAACAGTTTTACAGCAAACTTTCATTGATACCCTGCACACTGACGCTGAGAGAACTGTAGACAAACGTAATAATGGAAAATTGAGTGGAAGGATAAAAAGATAAAAAAAAAAAAAGATACACAACCAAGTGTTTGGGGAGGTTTTGATTGTAGCTGGAGTTAGTGCTTTAGGAGTAAACACACACAAACATGAACTACCACTGTTGCAGTCCTGGTTTTCAGCAATTTCTGGAAACCATTTTGAAAGCATCTCGCCAGTGATAAGGAGAAACATGATTGCTACTTTTGTTCAAATAAAAGTTAATTTTGAAATCAAGCTCCCAGCATCTGGAGGAAGAGCAGAGAGGCATAGAATTTCAGATACAGTGTGAAGTTTCCACAGTCAGTGGTGATTTGGGTTGCCATGTCATCATCTGATGTTGGTCCACTGCATGTTATCAAGTCAAAGATTATCTACCAGAAAATGTTAAAACACTCCATGCTTTTTCTGTGCTAGCATGCTTCTTGGAGATGCTGATTCATATTCCATTGGGCATTGGAAATAAACAAGGTTACATTTTATTCAGAGAACTTAAACCTCTCTTCCTGTTGTTTTTCTTAGGCTATTCTAATTAATTCAAATTGATGTGTCACAGTTTTTTGATACCCAACAGAAACATAATTATCGGGATAGGTGAAGATGCTAAGGTAGAAGAGGTACTCTCAGTGGCATGTAAACTTTCACATACTCAGTACTTGACAGTAAGTTGTTTGGTTTCCACATCCCTTGTTGCTTTTCTGGAGACTTAAGTTAATTTGCATGCATCTCTGTGGAGCTGCCTGAGTGCTACAAACACCAGTGAACAGACTTATGCGTTTTAAGAATAAAAACGGATCCAGCATTCTCTCCTCTACCCTTTTCACCTAAAGAGGATTTTCCAACAAACAGCCCTGAATAATTAATTTTTGCTCATATTATCTTATTTATTATATGAATGTTTTTCTTGGGTGTTTTAATTACCTGATCCCTTTCTAAGCAGTTGCCATAGTGATTAATAACAGATTGGACATTTGTGTCCAATTTGTGTCAGTCGTAAAATGTGCTCCTCTTAAATCCTTAAAGTATTTACCCAAGATTTGACAAAAAGTGTTGTTTTTTTTTTGTTAATTTCTTAAATTTATTTCCAATTGATCAGTGCAGAGTTATTTTAGTCTTAAAAGTTTAGTATTAAAGTTCACTGTACAGTGAAAGAAAAGTTATCATCATAATGCTACAATCTTATTGAATAAGATTATCTGGCATGCTTAGGTTTCTTCACCCACATTGCAAAAGTAAATTTCAGACCCTATGCTAGAGAAAAAAAATATCTTTGAACTATAAAACCCCACACAATTCTTGTTTATTTCTATGCTCTTCTTGTATAATAAGTTTACATACAAACAATGCAATTTTCTGTTTATCTCTTTTAACCAAACCACAAACATCTTCTGCCCATTTTTTGTGAGATTACATTGAGATTTCAGTCTTTGTGGTTAATTAGTGATGCTTTAAGATGATCCGCTGTTTCTGAATCACAAACAATTTAGACATCAAGGACCTTTCAACTTGGATGTCTCATTTTTGTATTTTATATCTTAAAATAGTTGGAATACAGGATAAACCAAATAAGTAGATTTTAGTACCTAGTTCCTAAGTGGATGCTGGGATGAATAGTGATGATTTATAGACTGTGTGCATTTCTTGTATTGTGGGTACTGGAAGGTTATATGGGGGTATGGGTCAGGTGAGGTGTTGTAGAGCTGCGTGCTTAAAGGGGAAATGGCTTCTTCATTTTCCCATCATCTTTGATGCTTCTTCTGAAAGACACTTGAGGAGAGAAAAGAGGCTGATGTATAATGAGAAGGTAATGGGATTTTTATCACTAATGTGATTATGGGATCACCGTTTCACTGATTATTTGTTCACAGTAGTTTCTGAAAATGTGTAATATTTTATAATTATCATTTGTTTTTGTTTTTTTCTCAGTGTGTCCCTCTGTATCCACAGAAATTGTCATTATGTTTTGACCTAATTTCCCTCAAATGGATTTCAGGGGTCATAAAGTACGTTTTCATCATTTTCAGTGTGTGAATGTATTGAATCCCAGGAATCGAGTTTAAATGTCATCGAGACAACCTACTGGCCAGAAGCAGTTAACAAGTTGTCATATAACATCATTACATAATTTTCCTTGTAATGTGATCAATATTTTTTTTCATTAATTTGTTGTGTTTGCGTAGGAGTTCTAAGACATCCCAGAGTTTACAGTGAAATGTCATGTTGTGCTCTTGGTGAGCTGAGTCAGAATCATTGTTTTCATGAGAATGGGCATGCTCTGTGGGCGTTGACTGACTGAATCACTGAAGTCGACGTCTATCTGAGCCTTTTTAAATCTCTTCATCTCTCTGCCTCTTTTTCACCCTTCAACATCTTGATCTACAGGTCTCTTTCTATTTATAGCTGCTGGGTCTTATACCTCTTGGGTCCTCTCAAATTTTGTCACTCTACAAACATAGACTTCTATGTCGGTTTGGAGATTTTGTGTGACAAAACAACAGAAATGGTACAGAATTGTGTAATGAGATCATAAAGTAACATGGATTTGATTTTATTATTTTTATTTATTTTTTTACACATAAAATTGCTTTTGTATTGAGTACTTTGTAGAGCTGCCTTTTGCTGCA
Organism: Poeciliopsis prolifica; assembly: GCF_027474105.1. Taxonomy (NCBI): domain Eukaryota; kingdom Metazoa; phylum Chordata; class Actinopteri; order Cyprinodontiformes; family Poeciliidae; genus Poeciliopsis; species Poeciliopsis prolifica. The sequence continues at coordinate 13,289,731 of NW_026562376.1, read as the reverse complement.
AGAACAGATGCAATTATTTTGATGTGTGTCTCTATAAATTTCGAACATCCAGAAGGTAGTACAAGCTTAGTCAAACTGGATGAACACCATTCATAAACAGCAATGATTGGAGACACTCCATGAACTGACCATTCTTGAACTATCGACTTGCCACGGATGTTCACTTATATTAAATTTTTGCTTATTTATTGGGCCATAATAACATATGGATCCAAACATTTATCTAAGCTATTCTATTGTAGCTCTGGATACAGGATCATTGTCCTGATTTGTGCTGACAGAAGCACATGTGGGACTAAATTAAGCTTTAGACAAACGTAGAGGGTTGTTCTTTGTGAAGAGATTTATTTTTTCCTATAGAATCAGTTTTCTAAAACAGAATCTATGTGAGTCATTTTTTGTAAAATGTGTTAAGAGATTCATTCTTTCTTAGCTGTTGGGAATAAATAAAAAATAAGCATACTTTAACTAATGTCAAATCAGAAAAGAGGCAGTTCTACCTCATGGGTGTTTTTATATGGTTTAGTCAACATATAAATTGGTTACCAAAAAATGATGCTGAATAACTATAAATTGCTTTCATTCCAAATTATCAGTTATAATTACATCTAGAGGCATATTCATTTGATAGATAATTTTCTGTGAAAAAAAAGCAAGTTAAGTTGTAAAAAGTACAGCTTTCTATCTGCATCACCTAGTAATAGTCAAGGATTTAACAGCATTCCCTGTTTCCTTGTGACCCGACTCCTATTTTCTTTTCAGAGGACACCTGTGCAGAGATTCATGTTCTTCAACTTGCAAACTCTACTCTTGCTCATATAAACCATCATTACTCATCCAGTGTTTTGTAGCCTACTGACTAGCAATGCCTCCATCTGCAGAATTTGTTGTTCTCTGTTTCAGACATGACTGAAGCTAAAAAAGGGAATACTGCTCTGAAGAAAAGCCGTGCAGTTTTGCCAGGGGCGGTGATGAATTTCAAGAGACAGAGTTTGCTGAAGTGCTAATGCATGATAATGGTGCTAAGAGAATAATGTAAAAATGGTAACACAAGATAGCCCACGCTATAGCAAAGCTACAGTAATGCAGGGGATTCTGTCAGATGTAACAGTTTATTCATTCTTTTTTTGTCTCCTGTTTTAGTTTTGCCTTCACAAAAGATAACAGAAAGTGAAAATTTTACATTTATTCAAATAATTATTCTCCAAAGTGTGAAGTTTGACCTATTCTAAGCAAATCGTGACTCTTCTTGGTATCAGTTTTAGTGCCTATAACCTTTTAGGTAATGAAGCTTGAGTGAAATAGGGTGAAGATGATAGAATTCTGTAACCGGATCCTAAATTTTGTCTGACCATTAATATAAAAAAAGAAAGATCAAACTGACATTAAATACCAGGTGCTACTTTCAATAAATTTAATGTTAATCATAACTGCTTTTTAATCACTGCATCTTAAAACTTTGCTCTGTTTTTCACAATTTAAAATAGCTGAAATAAATAGTGTAATTATGTGAAGTGGCTGAGTTTATTGTTATTAATTAAACAAAATAATACTCATGTTCCAACTCTTAGATTGACAGGTCATGGCCTATATTTTATTTTTTTCCCCTGCATCGTTTCCTTCCATTTATCATTAAATCTTTTATCTGGCCAGCTGTTTTTGTTTACTTTATTCAAGACTAATATGCCTCATAAATACAGACTGAACAACTAATGAAACGGCAGATCAAACGATAAACAGCATGATTATAACATGTAATGTCAATTAGAGCTTCAGAAGCTTTGTTTTTGTTCGTAGGCTTGCATATTGAATAGAGAAATAAAAAATAGAACAATTGCAGTGCTTGAATAAAGGACGTGAAACTTAAGTAAAAGATTTATTTTTTTTATGTCTCCTCCAAAAACTGTTTTTAACGAGGGCAATGTTGGTGTAAGTAGTAAATAACTGAAAGAAATTACTTTTTAATCATTTAGGCCTAATCTTAAAAGCAACTACAACAAAGACAACATAAAAAATGTTACATATTTAAATGTTTTATGTATGCTATGCTCATGTTAAATTTAGAGCCAGCAGAAAGGGGTGGAGAAGACTGACTGAAGAGATGTGTGTTGCTGGAAAAGAAAACCTCAGATATGCAGACAGGGTGTTTTATAAAGTAAGATTAGGATGGCTTTTATCCTATATGAAATATTGTATAGGTGGAGAGTTTGAAACATCAAAGAAAAAAGTGCAGTGCAAAAAAAGTTTAGATGATTCGACCCAGGAGGTCTGAACTCTTGCAAAAACTATTGATAGTGAACCCCTGTTATCACCAGGGTTGTGTCATATCGTCTCATTTACGGTAATACTGGTGGATCTTTTGACCCAGGTGAAAATATTAAGATTGCAATATCAAATTATGACCTCACTTAACTTGTGCAGCTCAATGCAGAATATGGTCCACGCTCCTGTTCAGGTTCTTTACCAAACACCACAAACCAAAGAAGAAGCTTCTCAGCTGGGCCACAGTCGTACCTGTTGTTACCTGGTTAGGCAGAGCTCTTCCATTTTTGTGTCAGAAAATTATTTCTTGGATAGAAAGTAATAATTTTTAAACTAAATATGCCTGAGGCTTAAATATTATTGGTCTTAACTATATCACTGTAAAATTAGCTGTGTACTTTATTTGTAAAGATGCCTACTATTACATTTAGTTCTTTCTGACCTTGTAAAATGTTAATGTTTTTGGTCATGTTAGATTTGTTCTAAGGTTAAAATAAATTCCATTGTGTTGAAGACTTCATAGCATCACTCTAGATTGCCATAGAAAAATTGGCAGCATAATATTTTTAGCAGCTTTTCTCTAATGCTAGAGGAGAACTTCCCATTAGAGATGCAGATTATTTTGATACCTATGTAAGATTGTCATTGTATGTCAGCTGCATTTAAGAGAAGCTGAAACTTTGCACATAGTTTCATAATCATTCATTATTTGGATGTACTCAATGCTTCTTTGATGTTTCATCTTTTAATTATTGAAACCATGAAATAATCCTACTTTGCATTAATCTAGTTTCCCTTTCTTGCTTTTTGCAATTCATCTACCTGGGTACTTCCTTTATTATTATGTTAATGACTGAAGAATACACTATCACCTTGATTTTTATCAGCGTTTTTGTTGAACATATAAAGCTTGCACAGTTTACCCTTTTAGGTTGATCCAAAATGTATAATAGAAACAGAGTTTCCACTGAAAGTCACAGAAACTATTACTTAAAGGATTCCAAAAAATTGTGTTTGTGTTTTGACCTATGAAAGCCAAGTTACACATCCTTCCTATTCTCATGGCTTTAGGTTATAAGTCTGAATTTCTGCAAATAGATGTTTATAAGAAAGGCGCTCTTTCTCAATGAGGGAAAGAGCAGTGAGAATAAATAAAGAGTTTGGAAAAATGGTATGCTGCTCTGTGTGCCTCTGAAATATGGGACCAGTGGTGTGTGTGTGTGTACTCTGCTTTTATTCAAGTGTTTTCTTTTCAGGAAGATTTTTGTAAAGCTGCTCCCATTCCTGATCTTGCTATTATTTACCATGGATGTATGTGAGTATATTGAGGATGGATGTTTGTGGTATCAAGCCTTTGCATTTCCTCAGAGTTAAGAATACAATTCCTCCTCAAACACACTGGTCTCTCGGCTAGCTTGCACATTTTCACTGTCAGAAATGTTCTTGATAAAATAAAATTTAAAATTTAACTAAAGCTGAACCTCAAGGTATTTGCTTGTAATTATGTTATTTATTCTTCCCTATAGTTCAGTCTTTAGTTGAACTACAGAAATCCACTCAGAACTATGTCTACATTTTTTTCTTACCACCTTGCTGCAAGCCAGTGTTTTTTCAGCTGTCAACATATAAGATAAGAAAAGTGGAAAAGATTGAACAAAAGCATTTCTCCTTCTCTGTGTTTCTTCAAAACAAGAGTCCTTGTGCTCCGTGTTCTTGACATAATCAGATTCATGGTTTCTTGAACTTCTGTGCGTTTAGTGCTATTCTCTGCATAGGGGTGTTATTTCTCTTGTGGATTCAGATACAATAATATGAGTTACATTCAAATGTCTGCAGAAAATCCAACCCTAAATGACAGGTACATTTGGATAAAGTTGGGAATTTTTACTATCTCATGATTCAATTTATATTTTTGGGGCCACGATGTGATTGAAAATACATTTTCGATTCAAAATAATCATTCATAATAATTTCTGTTTCAATCTATATGTGTGCAAAGAATCCTCATGATCTACTCCAGTCTGCTTTGCAAGGCAGAATAACAAGCAGAGACATTACAGTGTCTTTTTCATGTTTGTTAGGTTTTAAGCTATAATCTATTAGGCAGGATTTCAGAAAGGAATGATATCATTAACTGTCAGTGTCAGTGTTAAATGCTGACTGATAAACAGAAAATTGTGGTTTTCTCACATTATTAAACTGAAAAATATAACAAAAAAGGAACCTATTAGGTTGTTGAATAGAAACGTAAAAGATGAGACGAATAAAATAATGTGAAACAATCGCCCATGAACAGAGAGATGTTTATACACTGTCTGCGAGAAGGACTGCAAGATTTACTTGCCACTCTATGTCAACTCAGTGGACAGAAACTATGAGATACCTCTTTGCTGTGAGAGCAGTTCTCTCATGATTTTTACATGTACTTGCTGTATAAGAGACCATTTGTTTACATGTTAAGAGACTTTTTATGGTGCATCACAAGATCAAAGAATAAGGCAGATATGTGATAGATTTAGCATTTTTTTCCCCAATAAATATTTCCTTTAGTGTTTTTATAAGCCACTGAACTGTATCTGTACAGATTGACATGCATTCACAGTTTATCCTTTTGCTTTTTCTTATTGATGTGTAAAACATGCCATGTTTCCAGAGTTACCAAAATTCGAAGAAGGTCTGCACCATAGTTTAATGTGAGATGCTGTTCACCTGGGCAACACCAAGCCCAAATAAAATGCAGCAATTTTAATGCAGCAGAATGAGGCAATACAAACTTCAAAAAGTAAGTAAAGCTGTTGGTTTTTAATTTATTCTAACTATTATAAAAAGCTAAAACAACAAAGATCTCAAAGCAAGAAAAATAAATCCATCATTCCACGTTTTTTCTTTTCTGATTGCCTGGACCCCACATAGTTTGGAGGTGTGTTTTTTGTCTCACCATCTTGTGGTGCCTTCTGTTCTCACAACTCCGTGCTTCACAGTCGGAACCACAACAAAGCTGTTTGAACTCATGAACACCAAAGATGTTCAAAAGAATGTGCGGACAACTTGGATCAGACTTTTTCCACAGTTGTTCACATATGTACGTCCCAGCAGGATATATTTTGCTGGAGATGAGCTCACTCTCTCTCAGCAGGAAGCACAAGGGATTGGAGTGCAGGGGAGCTTTTATCTTGAGCGCACAGGATATGATGCAAAAGCACATTGTGGAAATTCCTGCACTTAAAAGGCTTTAGTAATGATGGATGAGCCTCCCTGAAAACTTCCTTTGTGCTGATTTCAATACAGCTGGAATTGGGTGTGTATGTGAATGAATACACAATATCAAAAAGCGAAGAAAACAACTCACAGGTCAGCAAAAAAAAAAAAAACTACTAAAAAGAGTATGAACCAGCAACTTCTATCCTTGCATACACCTTCATTTTCCCTTACTTGCAGTAAATGCTACGTAAGATTTGCTGCTTAGTTGCACATTGTTGTACTAACTGATTTACCAAGTACAGTATATTATTTGAGCCCTGGATGGAAAAAGAACCAAAAAACCTATAACATTTGGCACTTGTCCCTTATTTTTAACCTTGGGCTACTCTACTCCTACAAAAAAGGAGTAGAGTAGCGCAGTCATTGGGAAACTAGTATTTATTTTTTTTAGCAAAATGAAAAGTGCATGTCACATAGCTCAATGGTAAACAGAGCTACACCAGTCCTGCAAAGTGTTTTCTGACTGATACAAATTTCTGTTTTGCTTTTTTAGTCTGAGTCAGTGATTTTTTATTTTTTATTTTGACCATTTCTGTTTTTTGTCTTTTTGAAAACAAAAATCATGTTGTGGGTTGTATGTAAAACATGTCAGACACATAGGGTCTTATTAAGTCATATGTCTGCATTTACAGTCAGTCAGTATGAACTGATAATAGGCTTCTAGAAAGGGTGTTTAATTTCCCTATAGATTATCTGAACCACTACTTGAAGAAAGAGACAAGTGACGGATGCAACTGGAAAATGGGATTTAGTTAATGTGCTAATTTGAAGGATGCCAACACTGTCATTTTTAATTGTTAAAATTAAATATGATGTGCATAGCATGTTTCAAATGTGCATATAAGGAAGTATCCATAGTCCATACATGTGTAGAGAAAAGGTAAGTTTGTACCTCACATTCGCTCATATCTCAAACTGCTGCAGGGATTGTTTGTGCCCAGAAGCAACATATCTGTGAGACCGGTCATTTAAGCATTCAGGTCAACAAAAGACAGCGACAGCATGACATTTTAAAAAGAGGCTACATGGTGTGTGATCACAGAAGTGCTGCTGTTGTGGATTTGGCTTTTCAATTTCACCACTCCAGGCTGTCTGCATTAACAGTATCTCAGTGAAATACTGAAAGTACTGCATCTGAATCATGCTTGTGACATCCTTTTGTTAGAGTTGTGCAAAAATAAATTTTATATCATTGCAAATCAGTGCACAAAATGCCAAAGCAGAGTAGTCCAAATCATCTGGTTTTTGCAGCAATCAGTACAAAATGGTCTGGGGGGCATTAATAAAATCAAAATGAAGATACACTTTTGCCAGATTTCAACAAATTGGAGCTCTGAGTGCCATCATCACTGCTATTATAGTTACATTTATTGCTGCCACTGACAGTAAATGTTATTAACATCACTGCTATTACTGCTGCATCTACTCCTGACACCAAGCAAAACTGAAATGATTGTGACTTCTCAAGGAAATATTAGAGATGCATTCCAATAAAACAATCAAAGGTAAATCATGTTTATTGTTAGCTAATATTAATATTTACTGATTGTATAATTACTGACTCAAATTCAGATAGCCACAATACTTTTTGAGGTGAATCGGCATCTTTGTTAATTAAATTAAAATTAAATACTAATCATATTTAATGTCCGATAGAAAACCTTTCAGATTCTTTCAGGTTTTATAATGAAAAAAATAAATCTCAGCCATTTTCCTGCCTTCAGGATAAAAATGCACAGGCCTTGAGAAAGCCTTAGGCTCTCCACATCGTCCGCATGTTAAGAGGACGTCTCAAGCAGGAAGGCCAAATGAGTTGCTTACCTATTGCACCACCATAATTTCCAATGTATTTTCAATTTAACATGAGAAATCTCTTTTCACATTCCTGAAGTCCTACTCAGCAACGTTTTGTTTTTCTTCTAATAACATGATGCGGTCAAAAGACATTTTCTCAAGAGCCATTCTAGTCCTTGCTGTGAGAATTCTTTATTAGAAATGCAATAAGTGCGGGCATCAAGGAGGGTTTAAATGAAATAAGAATTAGCAATAACGCATCCAAGTTGTAGATGAGTGAGAATTGTTACCCACAGATGGGAGCCAGAGATCAGATCAGTGCTCAACCAATATTACATTCTGCTGTCAGAGCCCCCAAACTCCTCACTGAAAATGTGCGAATGCACAAATGCTATATAATTGGACGTTGACTGAGGATATTTGCAAGTTATTACATTTGGTGGGATTTTTATGTGAAAAGCACACATTCTGTCAACTAGCATGCATTTCTTACATCTCAAGATATGTTTTGCTATTTGTTGTTAAAATTGAAAACACAGTTTGTTCCTGTAAGAGCCCTTGATTTATCACAATTTCTTTAAATATGTAGTCAGCTTTTCATACATAATTTAATATCTAATAAAATGTAATTCATTTATCATTCTTCTAAAATAGTGTTATAGATTGAAATCCTGTTGAATAATATAAGCAGAGGTTATGATTTATGTTTGAATTTTATTCAGGAGAATTGCATTTTTTTTTATTATTATTATAGCGTCATTATGCTGTCAGAAGAATGACTGGGTAGCCTGGAATTTGATTTTACTACTTTTCATTTCTGGTTAATGATGGAAAAAGAAAAAAGAGGATGTAAAAAATATTAGTATTTTAGAACCCAGACAAAAAGGTATGTCCATCAGCAGTCTGTCCTTTCCGCCAACAAACCATCATTTTTTCCACCAACGTAGATGATGTACTATAGGTGAATGTATTTGAACCATGTTTTTGAGAGCTAATTATATAGTAAATTGGCTGAATTTATGTAGAGCTTTACTCATTATACTGACCAGTCAAACTGCTTTACACTAGAGCAATCACAAATAGCCAGAACAGTAAGCAGATAGGAATTATGTTCTTCACCAAGTGGTACATTGGCATGTGGGAGAGGATGAAGCTGGTGTCACGGACACAACTTTATGCTGAAAGACAACTACAACTCAGCATTAAGCCAAGGCTCTTTCCAATAAGCAATACATCAGTTAAAGGCATAATAAATTAAAATGAGCTTCATCAATTACAGTTGCATGGTGGAAAATTTTTGTCACGTCTCTCTCTCTTCCAAAGAGATTGGATGACAAAAATCTTCACTTTGGTGACTCCTCCCCTTCTTGTTTTCTCGAAATGAAGTTGCTCCCTCTCCATTCATTACCTATGGAACTGGTGCAGTGAGGCCACAATTGCTTGCACTCCTCTTGCAAAGCGACTGTCAAAATTCCAACTGCATGGGCGCAACATGTAGTTGTGCACACATGGGCTTGAGATGTAAAACAAGAGAGTTGGAAAATGTTTTGTTGCTGTCATTATCAATGGCATAGATGCTGCCATATAATCTCATTGATAAGCCAGCATTTTAGAAAATGCTGCAAATATTTGACACCCAGTTCAAAGTAGTGATTTTATACTTTTTTTTCCCACTAAAGTCTTAACTATCAGTATTGCTTATATGAGCCTAATGAATAATGTATTTTGAAGGGCAGGTTTGTTTTCAGAAACTTCATAATCCATTTTATGAAGTGCTTTGTTTATTTTGGATATTTAAAATGTCTTCCAGTTCCATTGTGAAATGTTCTTCAGGAATGTATTTATTTATCTTTGAGAGAGTGTGCTTGCATTAGTTTTCCATTATCTTTATATTAGTGGAAAATTGTCTCAAAATCACAATATTATTGATTATCACAATAATTTCTGGGATAACTTATCAACCCAGCAAAATGTGTTATCATGGCAGACCTAATTAAATCAGTCTCCTTGAGAGTCCAGAGTATAAGTCAGAGAAAGGCTATAACTCTTATACATATAAAAAAAAAACTTGTTTGCCAACAATTGGCACATTAAGGTTTCTAGATGGCCAAAGTTCAGTTCTGATGAGTGTAAGTTGTAAATATAATACAATCAAATAAAAACAAAGAATCTACTCATGTCATACACTGAGTATATTTAATAAAAGATGAAGATAAATATGGACAAAATTTCAGTTGTTCCCTGGCCTTAAAACAATGTTTTGTGTGCAAGCCAACATTTTTTGGTAATAAATATGACACTAAATCAGCTGAAACAGCTATTGAACCAGCATGGAGCATTTATTATAATGGTTGAACAGTTATTATAACATTATAACAGTGACACTATGGGCTGTTTTGGATCTCTTGTTCTGTCTTTTTTCATTCTAAACAAACTGATGACATGTTGATGTGATGCTGGAGAAAGTTTGGCAGAGTAATGTGTACTTTGTTCCATTGTGAATAAAATAAATAAATAAAAGTTTGACCTTTTGAGGAAAGCGAAGTGGAGAAGTAAAAGGTCTTGAAGCTGGTCTTATCAAGCCAGCTCTGAAGCGTGACACTTGCTAAATTGCTGAGTAATGTAATGCAGAGACGAGACAATAGTGATGGTGAAAAACAAGGTAGCTCTGACTTACTGGTAGAGATCAGTAACTTTTTTCTGAATTAGTTTAAAAATAAGTGCATGTGTTAATTATCAGTAACTTTTTATGTCTGAGATCTGTCATATCATGCATATTCAAGTCAAAAGTATTATTATTATAGAGAATTATATGAATGCTTGCAGATTACATTCAGTTTCTAATTATGAACTTTGAATAAAATATCTACAGTTGTATAATTAGGAGCTAATGATCCATGTGGAAACATTAGAGTTCCTCTGAATGTGTGGATGATGGGTGCGTAGGTGCCATCAAGCAGCCCCCTCATGCGCCCAGATATGGAAGACGTGCGCTGGGCTTTTAATGGGGGCAGATCATTCTCAGCCTGAATAATACAGAATGTGTGTCTGCCATGTGGAAAGAATACCGCAGTACCAGATGAATGTGAAACACTGTTGAAGTGCTCAGCCCGTTTCCAATCTCCATTGTGATGCTTTGTGAACAGCTCACTCTAAAATTTAAAGGCTGGTGGTGTTCTTCAGACTGTATTCTTCCAAACTAAAACTGACATGAACGAATGAAGCACTGACCCAAAACTTATCAGAGGTTTTGGTTTCAAATACTTCTACAACCTTCAGGGCTCATAGTCGCCGTTGATAAAGAGTTGGTCTCAGATAGTCAGCAGTTTAAGCTGCAACTGTGGAAAATGACTTGTACAGAGCTCCTGCAAGAAACAAATCTGCTGTTTCTCTGCAACATTACTTTCTCTTTTCTTCAGCAATACAATCCCAACTAAAGCATCCATTTGTTTGAGATTGTACTCCCCAGCTATGATAGGAAAATGTTCATGCATATGATGTACTGTTTTAACCTACAGATTGGACGAGCAAATGTATTTATTCATATTAATGGATCTTGCAGAAGAGTAATGCACTCACTGCCTAAATGTCTCCTATTAGGAAGTCGAACAGAGTAACAAGCACTATAATGTTATTGTCTTCATTATATTACATCCTATAAAAAGTAATATCATTTTGTTAACCCTTATGCAACAGCTGAATTTGACAATAGATTCAAAGACTCCGTGGTATCCAGGTGTTAATTCCTTCTCCCTGTTTTGCAAAAATTCTTCCCATTATGCAACCATCTGAAGCTTAACAAAGAAAAAAATCATAAATGTGCCGTTCCTATGCTGAAAAATGCGTCAGCCATTTATCATTGTTATGAAAGCCATCATGGGACCTTGCACAAGTGTCTTTTATTGTAAGTGCTGTGTTCTCTTATGTTTTTGTGTCTTGCCACACAAATCCTTGCACCCCTTGCTGAAAATGGTAGGTAGTTCCTTTCTTTCTGCTGCATTAGATTTACACACCATGGAGAAATATAATGACTTCACGCAGTTAAATCATAATGAAAAAGCTGCCATGCCTGAACATTGTTTTTCCCATATCAGAAATGTCACATCTGCTTTTAAGTACATATTGATTTCTTTAAAATTAAAATGTCTTTTATTTTATTAACATTCTTAACTTCTAAGTAGCTCATGAAATGTGAAACCTATTGCTATGAGTTAAGGTAGTAAGCCTGTTATATTACATGCTGTTAAGCAGTACTAACTAAAACGCAAACCTGTGGCAGATCGCATAAACACACTGCTAGAAAGTAGGGGTGCCATGATACATCGAAGTTATTTTTTCTTTGCCGCTTTAAAGGTTCACAAGAACAAGACAAACAACACATTTCTACAGGGTGTCCAAAATAGTGCCCAACCAATGAATAACATATAAGGTCGTTATTAATGCTTATCTAACTGAGTCCTTTTAGCCAGCCAGAAAAGTAAGATTTATTATGGAGCTTTTCACACCACTGGGAAAATTTCAAAAACAGCTTTTTTTCCCTGGATCAAAAATAATTGCAATAAGCATAGAAAGTGTCAAGCTTAAAGCACTCACCTTCATGTCTGGGGCTCATACTAAAAGTTTGCACTAATTCACTAGATGAAGTGACATGCTGTATATTCTATTACATATGGAGAGTACTCCAACTTACTCACTGTTCGGTATTCTCAGATTGAACCATTCACAATTTTTTCTGAAGATTCTATCTCCAATTTATTTGCATAAAATTTTTATGTATGTCAATTTTCAATTCAAAATGTAGCTTCTGCAGCTGAAATCCTGCTTGACATGCTATTGGCTGACATTTACAAAGCTGCCAATAAAGGTTTGCCATTCATTTTCTTTGCCGCTTTTTTGGTCTTCCCCGCAAGAGCAGAGATGAGAAAGATTGTTCTCATCTCAGTCTTAGCACTGCTTTTGTGCCAAGACAATTTTCATAATCCATATTCTTGAATATTAAACTATATTTGGTGTTTGAACTTTCAAAATTGACTCTTATAAAGATTTCTGGAGTGGATCTCAAGTATTTTATGATTCCAGCTTTTCACAGGTGGCTGTGCTCCATTACCCCGGCAAATACTGGGGATCCACTGTATTTTATTCCATCCTAAAACAGTATAGTCACAATCTAAGCCAATTGTTTTAAGTTATTGACTTTACAGCAATTCTCATCCAAGCAGTTGGCAACAACGGAAAGGAAGGACTACCTTTTAACAGGAAGAATAGTACAAGCAGTGGATTGACACTACAAAGCAGACATGAGGAAGTAGTCCAACATCTATTGAGAACAGAGGTACAAAACACAAAATTAAGATGCTGTTTAAAAAAAACTAGAAGTATTCCACACAAGTTTCTTTCTACTGATTCTCTCTGCTGCCACTTTTTAATAATATATACTAAAACTCCTACATCTTATGTTCTTGCTGAGAATAAGCACAGACAAAGAAAATAATGTAGTGATGAAACACCTATTATCTATCCCCTTGTCGATCTTGTTGTCTATGTAAGTTTGAAGGGCAAGGATTTCATGCTTGGATTAGCAGCTGTAATTGAAAATATGATGTGCTACTGTATATGTGCTGCTCATGCTGTACTTGCAGCAATATTTCCTTATGCCATCAGCAGCCTTTAAGCAAGTGGGAAATAAGTCGTTGTACACGCTGGAGGGACTATGTTTGACGGCTTGCCTGGGAACACATTGGGATTCCCCCGGAAGAGCTGGAACAAGTGGCTGGGGAGAGGGAAGTTAGGGCCTCCCTTCTTAAGTTGCTACCCCCCAACCCAAACCCGGATAAAGCGAAAGAAAATGGATGGATGGATGGATGGATGGATGGATGGATGGATGGATGGATGGATGGATGGATGGATGGATGGATGGATGGATGGATGGATGGATGGATGGATGGATGGATGGATGGATGGATGGATGGATGGATGGATGGATGGATGGATGGATGGATGGATGGATGGATGGATGGATGGATGGATGGATGGATGGATGGATGGATGGAAATAGACATTCGGTCATTGAGCAACATGGGATTTGATGTTATGTGCTTTCTTACAATATTCTACAAAATGGAGATGATTATTACTTTTGACATCTTGTCTACTTGGAAAAGTGTGATTTATTTCCTTAGCAGGTGATTGCTATGAGTGTTTGATGTAGCTGCCAACCTCGGTTTATATCTATGTATACCTGTTTATGTTCCTGATTTCTAGTTGTTTTGAGTGTGTTTATGCTGTGAGTAATAATAATTCTGCACTCTAAAGTGCCAGCCCTCCAGGTTCAGGCACAAAGCCAGCTTCTTTACAGAGGATATTTCAGACTGCAGTGAGGATATTGAAGACTCAAACTCCCAGTGTCAGTACACAGTGAAATGCAATTCTCAAATGGAAGACACTATGTTTTGATGTCCTCAAGTATCTGTACTTCAGTGGTTCAAGGCAGACTGTAATGTTCCATGAATTTCAATGACTTTTGGTTCAATGATGCCCACAACCTCCAATCTTATAGTCAACTCATTCCTCTAGTTCAGTGGCTGTTGCAGTTTTTATCTTTTGAAGAGAAACCATTTGAATATTCTTTTTCTTATCAAAGTTGGATGTGAGGAAGATGTTATTCTTCCACACATCCAAGAATATGTAATTTTTTTTCATTTGATTAATTGAGAATATTTTTTTCTTTAATATGTTTAACACAGAAAAAAAATTGTCCTTTGTCTGCCCAAAAATGAATATTTTTTGAACACTCTAAGGCACATCATACATACAAAGATGTAGCAAATTCAGTACCATCAGCATTGATTATCAGGAGGGACTAAAGTAAACGGAATGAAAACATTTTCATATAGAAATAAATTAAAGAGATGAATACTGCATTTCTAGCTTATGGCAGTCTTTAAATGGAAATACTTCAAACTGATTATGTGATACAACACTTAAAGTAAATATTACTCCAGTTTCAGTAATAGACTAATGGGTATCGTTCAACCTGTTTTTTATTTGTTTATTTGATTTTACGCTTATTTTCTTAGTATATCTTTAAACTAAACATGAGAGATGTTGCACGTTATGATTATTAGTATGGAAATAAGAAGATCACAATTTCATCTTGTGTGAATCATGATGCTTCTACTTGCCTACCACTTTGCTGATGAATTTCCCCACAGAGAGACCTTAAGGGTTATTTCTATTCTATTTTAATCTTTTAATCATATAGGCCTTAAAAAAAAGAAAAAACATTATGTATTGTCACTTTTTTCCTTGTCTTTTTAGAAATCCACACAACCTCCATTACTGTAATAATAACTAATTTGTTTTATTTCAGTGATTACCACGTAAAAAATAAAAAGTAGATCCAGCACAGAAGTATTTTGATCTGTGTGCTTTTTGGGTTCACCAAACATATGCAGCCAAATGACTAGACAGGACTAGATAATAGAGGTTTTTGTTCATGTCTGACCTTTAGCAGTGAACAGTGTAATCTTTGCTGTGTGTAGCTAGATGACCAATGACATGGCCAACCTACCGCACTTTTCCACCCACTTCACTGTGCAGCAAAATGCTGCGGCCAAATGAGTGATGCAGGCAAGGTGCAAAACATCAGTTCAACTCAGGAAAAAGCTGCAAAGATAGAATCCACAATGCCTTGGCACGCTGAAGATAAATGTGATCATTGGTAATGTGTTCACATACAGTCTGAGTCTGTCAGTAGATAGGAGGACACCAGTGATTTACACAGAAGTATAAACCTTAGAGGAAGGATAAAATATAACCACTGAACCTGTCTGTATTAATGGATGGAACCAGAGGAAGAGTCACCGGGGTTTAGAGGGAAAAAAAAGAGTAAAGGGATTAAATTGAAATGCAAGTGGAACGTATTTACTTCAGTTCCTGCAAACTAGTGCGACAGAGCCTGACAGAAGCTGTACTGGCACCAGTGAATTCAGCATAGGTGATGTGCAAAATGGGTAGTTGGCTCAGTTACACTTTGCAAATGAATAATCTAGCAGTGCCACTGAATTTCAACCTCCATATCAAGCCATCTTCAGATGAACAACCCCAGTGGGGGTTTGGATGGAGGTACTGGAGGGAGAACAGCTTGAGGCTAAAGTTTACTTTTTTTATTGACCCCGTCACATGCAGTAGGACAAAGGCAGTTATGAAGAAGATTGAGTATGTTAGTTTGGTTTCTCACAGGTGTTTCTTTAGTGTCCTGTGATGTATAAGTGAGAGTGCCAGGTGATTTGTCTCTCAAGGGTTTGTGGTTTGTGGTTTTGATGCAGCAGAATTGCATCTTCTTTTTGTATGTCTGAAGGTGCTGACAGCTTCCATTTTTCTGAGCTGAGTCCTTGAAGTTACAAGGTAGAGGATATTTTACTCACTTCCTCTTCAGTAGTACTTCACTGCTGCCTTCACTGCTCTCTCGTACTTCTGATTTTTCTCTTGCTTGCACTGATAGATTGACTGATCTGGGTCTATAAAAAATCAATAGGACATAGCTTTGAGTGCTCTCCATATTGATTTTTCATGGAGAATAGTTTTGTGCTAACAAGAAGAAGGACTTTCCTTCTTTAGGAAAGTGTCATCTTTGATGACCCACTGACCTGATCGATTGAATTATGCAGGTTGTAATAAAAATGTGCACACACCTATAGCATTATATTTGACTAAATCTATGATCAAAGATTGTTGCCCTTTTATATTTATATTGTTCTTTCAGTGTAGTTTGGAGATTGTTAGCTTATGAAAAAGAAGCTGCAGTCTGGTCTTTTACTAGGCCATTGATGCTACTCTTTATCTGAAATTATGTTGTGGATTTGCTGTCTTGCTTGGGATCATTGTTTTAAGTGTTTGGGTTGGAAGGTGAAGACCACAGTGGTGCCTGTGGTCATCGGGGCCCTCGGGGCAGTCACCCCCAAACTGGAGCAATGACTACAACAAATCCCAGGAACAACATCAGACATCTCAGTCCAGAAATGTGCAGTCCTTGGCACAGCCAAGATACTGCAGGACCCTCAAGCTCCCAGGAGGATAAGAACCACCCGCGGTGGGTGAGAAGGAAATATTTTATTTTTATATATATATCTATATCTATATATCTATCTATATCTATAGATATCTATATCTATAGATATCTATAGATATATATATATATATATATATATATATATATATATATATATATATATATATATATATATCTATAGATATCTATAGATATAGATATATATATCTATATCTATAGATATATATATCTATATCTATAGATATCTATAGATATAGATATAATAGATATAGATATATATATATAGATATAGATATATATATGTATATATATCTATATCTATAAATATCTATAGATATAGATATATATAGATATAGATATAGATATAGATATAGATATATATATAGATATATATATACCCTGCAGGAATAATTAGCTGGTCAAAGGAGGAGATAAAAGCCACAGATATATCTCTCAAACCATCCCCCTCTCCTTACACTTTGTTCCCCTGCTTGGTACCACCACTTTGTTTTTAATGTGGTCATTGTCAAAGCACTTTGTCCCCAATATTGCTTCATAAGTATTTTTTTAAAGAGCTTTGTTTGCTTGTTTGTTTGTTTTAGCAGCATGAAAATGTTCCTTTCGTTTTATTACACATCTAATTGTCTGAAATTGTTAACGACCAATTTTATTGAGAAGTTTACATTTGTATTGGATAGCAGCATGCATTTGGAGATTCACATGGCTGCTGGCTATTGACTGCTTATAAAATTGTGCAAATGTTAAGTTTTCTTTTCTTACACACAGCAGGTGTGTAACTTGCTTTTTATTAACAATCACAGAATATAATTTTTTAAATTGACTATATTTCCCAGATTGTAACTCTTTAATAGGACTCAGATCAATTTCTCCTTACAAAGTATATTCATCAAAATAAGTACACTTGTCATCATAGCTCCCACTTTTTAAAATAAAAAAGTAATTGTTACAGTGTTATCTTGGGGCTCATTATGTAATAGCTATGTTAAAAATTTGTACCACATGTAAAAAAAAATCATATTGTTACCTTAGAATATTTTTTTCTTTGATTTACCTTAAAATTTGTGTGAACAATTTTTGTACATTGAGTTTGGCTACAGATAAGTCAGAAAAAAATACTGGAGGTAAATAGTGAAATACAGGACTCAAGTGTAATAAAGCATAAATCATGCACCCCCAGGGTAGTTCGTCTTATCTCACGGTCCATCAGCTTTCCAGCTCTGTAACAAATTTACATTACTCTTATGTAAAAATATATTGTACGTCAAATCATATTAGATTATTTTTATATTGTGGAAAGATACAGTATCAGCAGCTTTATAAAATCAATCTCTTACTGAAAAGTATGCCATAAAATAATTCCCTCTCTCTTATTTCAATGTTACTGAAATGTCACAAAAAGTTTTGCTAACCTGTAGAATGAACACAAATTTGTTATAAATAGCTCATTCATTGTCTTGGACCTTTATTAGAAGTGCTGCTATTAAATCTGTGAATTTTTTATATTGGAAAACAAAACTGTGCTCTTAAAAAAGCAGCTAGATCGGTCACAGTTACTGGCCTGGCACACTGCCATTTTCTAAATGTCAGCACAAGACAAAACTCACATAACACAACATGAGTCTAGTGGGAGGCTGAATAGATGTCACTTATGGATATGAGAGGGCAATATTTATGATAAAACTGAACCAGGAATTTTTCAGAGCAGTGAATTTGTGTATTTCATGAGGAATAAGGAGTATCCGCTCCTTATTCCTAAGCGAATAAGGAGCGGATGACTTTAATTTTTTTCCTGACGCATAAATGTCTTAAAGAATTCACACTTTTGCTTTTGCTGTGTGTTTCTATTTGTGTGTGTGTGCTTGGGTGTCCTGGCTTGCGTGTATCTGTGTGTGTATTTTGTCAGGAAGATAAAGTCAAACGGTGCCTATGTGGACCAATCATGTCTGTAGAAAATTGCTTTTAAATTTTTATGACATGGCAATCAAGGTGACTTTCCATCTTCAGGCATGAACTAAAGGCTAACTGCACTCATGTTGTACTTGCACAGCTTTTGAATACTAAGCAGAGCTACACAATCAGCATTTCAGAAGATTTCCCTCTTTTTTTTTTCCTTTTTCACTAATTCTGGTGCATTTTTTTTGAGTGTTGAGCCTTATTGACCAAGCTCTTTATCGGTTACACTTGTTCTGCTGGGACGTCTTTACTCTACTGCTGCTTTGCATCTACAGAGCACTGATCCTGCTCATTTGCTTAGAATGTCTGTTTGTTCTCCCTCTCCCCAAAAGAGCAGTACGTTAACCCAGTTTGATCTCAGTTCTTTGCTTTCCACAGTTGGTGTTTTCATGTGTCGTAACGTTTTTTCTGTTCCTCCCTGGGGTAAGAGGAAGAGGCCCCTTGCGGCTCCAGATTTAGAAAAGCTTCTGTTTTCCACTGAATTTCAATGTGTGTTAGTCTTTCTTTCATCCTCTTTTTCTTTTACTGTGTGCTCTGTTTGACACTGTATTTTGCTTTCTGTCTCTGTTTATTACCTAATAAAAGGCTACAGAAATTTTTTATGCAGTGATGCCTAGCTTCCTTTTCCCTTCAACTTGTCAGAGCTCTGCTTTCTAAGATCACAGCAGATTAGGTTTAGGATTATTAAGGATAGTCATATAAAGGAAACTATTAGCTAGATGGGTATTGACTATAAGTAATGAGCGGTTGGCTTCACTAAATTGTTTTCCACCTTGCTCCAGCCAAAAGATAGATTCATTAAGTCAAAGTGATAGTAATATTTGATGTCTCTACCTCTCACACATTGACATTCACATGCACGTCTTATACCTCAGTCTCTCAATCTTCTTTATCAATTTTTCGCTCTTTCCCCATATTTTACATTTTCTGTGTGCTTCCACCTTTGAACACCAGCATGCTTGTGAACTCAGAGTACTAACTGGATCTCTGAGTCTATATTAGCAAGGTTTGACTGACTGAAGTCTGTTGCAGACCTTTTTCTCACTGTATTTGTGTGCACGTGGTTGTGCATGTTGCAGGTTTCTTTTTTGATAAGTTTCTTCTTATCAAAAAAGATAAGAAGTTCTCTTATCAGTTCTCTGAAAAGTCACACCACAAATATAAGCTGAGACAGAATTTTTTTTTTTTTTAACTTTAGTTTACTTTTTTTTCTGGATGGAAAAGATGCTTAAAAAGTTAGCTTGGTTTAGATTTTTTTTTTTAAATTGTCTATATTAATACTCATACTAGTGGTGGGAAGATCTTGTATCACATCAAGAAATGGCTAGCAGCTAGTTACGTCTATCGTGGCTGAGCCTTTGCCAACATAGACGAATCACTTGCTGAAGCCACTTTTAGCTAAATAAATGAAAAGATTATGAAAACAATACTTTCACATCCCGTTTTCGGTTATATCCCAATTGTGAACTCCTCCATCATAATAGCAGTAGATTTGCACAGGAGCAGCACAACTTAGCTGTTTTTTACCTCAAAGGTTTTTAAGCAGTTTGTTCATATACATGTACCGTACTCAAAAGCCTGAATCAATTTTCTCACCTTTTAATGCCACCTCTGTTTCATTTCCTGTTCACAACTGCAACAGGAATAATTTCCATTGTTTTTTTGTTAAATATTTGTTTTTCAGCCACATAATTGAACAAAACTGTTTTTCGTGGGTGAGGCTTTGCCAAGATAGAGAATGTCTTGAGCTGGTAAATAGAATTAGAGCTAAGTTAAAAAAAAAAAAACAAATAATTACCCTTCATTTGAAAACACTATTAGTTTATCTATCAATGGAAAATAATGAGCTATTTCCAATAAGCACTACCCTAAAGTTGGAGCTTTAATTAGTCCAAAAGATGACAGACTGGTGGCTCAGTGGACGCCAAAAACATGGCTGATTTATCAGCCAAGTAGGAAACTACTCCCCAAGCCCCATACTAATACACAAGAGCTTGTCTATAAAGACAAAGCAACAAAGAAAGCCTGCCCCATTTTCTATCAGATAATTGAATTTGTGTGTGTTTTGTGCGAATGAGCTGCACAAACAAAAGAAACAGAACATTCATAAAAAAGAAAAGTATAAGAGACGTGAAGGCTGTATGGCAATCAATGGACTCTGCTGTGTGTTTCTATCTTAGATGTATAACAGAACCTGCCGCTAAGAGTGCAGCAGCAGCACTGGAAAGCAGGCCAGTGTTGTGTGTTTCACTCATTTGTGTGCCTTAACTATCACAATTTGATGAATGCTCAAATTCCTGTATTCCTGTACATCATTTCTGCTTCTGTTTAACTTGTCATTTGAGGATGTTTTTTCCAGCATTGTTTCATTACTTCTGGCATATTTACCTTACATTTGAATGGGATATGAAGATATGTTTCCTCAGATCAAGAACACTCCAGCATTGTTTGTCAATTCATCCGATACTGCACAACACATAATTTGATCTCCAGCTTAGCCAGGCTGCACCAGAATTTATTGGACATAGCATTCAATATAAGACCTATATTTTTGCTTGGCTATCTTAATTTACTTTTTTTTCTATCGTTAGTTTGATATAAATAGATTTTCAGTAACTGTATTTTGTGTACTTTTATTTTTTTAATTGTTGTAACTAATAAACTTTTAAACCACTTGTTTAAACCATTTATTCTCATATGGTTCTACACACCTTTCTGAGCGTAAGAGGATACACTTAATTTCAAATTCTGCCACTGTCAACATCAGCACACTGGGCCTTGCCACACTCTGTATTTGTATTCAGTCTGCATGCTGAAAGCACAGAAATATTCAGATATTTGCTGCATGTGTCGACTTGAATGTATGCATGAAGTACTGTCCCCACATACTTAATGCACACATTTATTTAAGCATAAATAAATGTGTGTATATTATATGAATTTGTGCACTTTTTCTGTTGAGCTGAGACAACCTGAGAGTTTCTGGTACAAAAATAATGCTTAACATATGCAGAAAATAATATCTCAGAATGGAGTGAATAGTCACATCCCCATTTACTAAACCACTGGTATTAGAGCATTAGGTTACAGCGTGGATAGAACTTTATCATTTCAGTCCCACTGATCTAAGGCTGATCTCCTTGGGGCAATATTGATAACAACCACATTTAAGGTTGCTGTAGACCGTGACAGTCAATAAGGCATGGAGCAGAAAGGGGCACTGCAGAATTCTGGGATGTAGCAAACATGCCGTGACATAACTTAGAGTCACCTTAAAGTCTCAAAAACCATGCAGCCGAATAATGTCAGCAGATAGTTAGAATTCCCTTGTGGGCTGTTGAGGGAGAGAGGGTGTGACCTGTGTATAACATGATGCAGTAAACAGTGTATTTTAACTCTCACCCCCCAACGCTGAGGTACATAAAAAAACAAAAAAAACAAGGTATGTGAGGACTGACAGAGAAATAAGGATCCAAGTGAAAATCACTGACACGGTGAGTGGGCTGTGCAACTGGTTGATGCCGCTCTGATGCCTCACACAGCTCTCAGACTGACAGAATGCTTTTGATAAGCAATCTTAATGTCAGTTGCACTCAAGTTCAGCCAACGTGTAAAACTCCCACGTCCGTCTGTATCACACAAGCGCTCACTCTTGTTAGTTCAAAGTTGTTGAAATTACGAGCTTGAAATACTTGACATTCATATCAACCAATGCCAATTTAGACAAATCTCTCTTCATAAATAATGCCATTTTAAATTTGATTTCGTCTTGCGGCGGTGCAGAAGCTTCCAACCAAAGGCTGGCGCACTTGAACATTTCCATGCTTAATGCTAATTAACATAAATACACTTGGCATTTACGCCTGTAGAATCACAAATGTACACAAATACTGGAACCATCAGCTGTTTTTGCATAATGCTATTAACAAAAGAACAAAATATTATAAAAACAATGCACATACATGCATGCAACATACAATCCAAAACAACCATTAAATTTGCTTGCTATACAGTTTATTGGTTTCCCTTTAATTTTGCTCAGAACTACTTTGATCAGACTGCTTTGCATTAACAGACCAGTTGTAAAAGTAGACAGATGTGTCTGCAGTCCCAGTTAATTCTAATGGATTTTGACTCCTTTAGCTAACGCTGTTCCCTTGGAATCCAATCACCCAGAATATATTTTAGCACCTGCTTTGAAAATCCTTGTAGTCACACTTATCAAATGTCTGAATCTCTGGAGATGACTTCCTAGAAAATTAAACTCAGAGAACCCAGGCAGAGTGTGCGTTATCTTTTTCCTTTTTTTTTTTTTTTCAAGCCAGCCGAACCATAAACATTTAAATTTTACAAAACATGAGGTGGATGTGAAGCTATGTCTCTGTTTCCTTCTTCAACTGAAGAATATTAGTCCATTTTTAAGTTCTCTACACAGTTATATTTTACTTTCTAAACCATTGAGGAAAGTATTGTTTTCAACTTATACCACTTTCATTTAAAATCTGAAATAAGTAGTTGTTGCAAGAACTAAAAATGACCAGAATCTATAGAACACAGATCTGAAAATGTAAGTGTGGAGTTGGGATCAAAATAAAATTATGTATCAGTGCAGAACTTATCATCTTTGTCCAGTCTCATGTAATAATAACTATTCTAACATTTAGCTCTTAAAATTACACTGTTTTAGATTATGATTTCAAATCATGAACTAGTTACATCTTTAGACGTTATTTAACATACAACTATTTAACAATGATCTTTTTCAGAATGTTTGAAATCAAATCTTTCCGCATTTGAAAGATGCAGAAAGATTTTGGGTTTTGATAAAGATAATGTCTGACAAAATCTCTATTCCATAAAAAGAAATGTTTCCCAAAACACACTAACTATCTTATTTCAGTAGCTCTACTCAATCCCTCCAGAATTAGGTGTACCCATTATGAAAAATCAAAAGCTAAAAAAAGTGCCTGGTTTTCGGGGTTTATTGCATGCAATTAAAAAAGAATTAACAGAAACCTAATTAAAGAATAAATAAATAAATACAGTTGCTTTTGTGTTAATTAAGGTTTCACAAGGAAATTAGAAATTTTCCGAATAAATATGCCACGCTGCTTTTTCCCTCATTGTTCATGTTGTGGAGCAACAAAAAAAAAATCCTCATAAAATTTGTTGTAAGATGAAATAAAATAAAATGGTGACTCTCTCTAATGTACTGTGGCTGTAATGTCTTGTTCTGCTCCATTAACTATCCATTGTTACTATCTGAACAAAAGCTAATTTTACTGTTAGCTTTTGTTCAGATAGTAATGATCATTTTTCTCCAAGCTATTTTTTACTGATGAGATGAGAAGTAATATATTTAATCTATTTTATCTAAAGATGTCGAAAGTGAGCTAGTCACAAGTAAGCTCCTGTTTTCCTGCTTTGTTTCTAGAGCACTCTTGTGATACACAATATAATCACACTCAGCTACACAAACCTTGTGCTGAGGTCAGCTGAGTTGTTTTGCTTTTTACTCTTTGTACTCATTCTGGACGCTTTAAGATGAGCCTCTGGCAAAATACTTCTGGAGGATACAGAACTTCTTCCTGTATGATATGGAGATTTGAATGGCACCAAAGGGTAACCTTCAGGCATATTTTAAAAACGAAAATGATTTGGAGCTGTTTTTCTATCTTTTTTGAAAGAGTTTTATCACAGTGGAATATCAGAAAATAATTATTTGTTGATTCATGTCGACCAATATTCAGAAAAATGTTTAAATGTATTTTATGCAGATTTACTTTAATATCCTTCTGTTGTGTAACCCTTCTCTCATATTAATTTACTGAAGTATGAGGTAACGTTACCATATGTGAAGAGCAGACTGATGTTTCAGGGATCCTATTTGAAAAACATTTATCGTGAAGTAAAATACAACAGTGTGTATCTTTTATTTTTGCCACATTTTTATTTCAAAAGCATATTTAAATACCCTAAAATTCAATTGGCAATGTGAAATTTTCATTGTATGTGTCAGCTGTAAACATCAGTTAAATTTATTATGAAATATTTTTTAGCTATGATCAATTTCAGTCCAGTATACTCATGTGGGGTTTTGGACAAAATCAAGTATACTGTATAATCTCCATAATGAGTTAGGTTCAGTGTTCTTACATTTCTTCCTTTTTATCTTATTTATTTACTTTAGTGGCTTGAATTAATGGCTATTACCTATATGGGGAACATTCTTCTAAAATCGATAGGTACATTTTTGTTATAGCTGAATCACTTCTATAGTATCCTGATTTTATCTTAAACAACAACCACCAGTTTGTTGTTCAAAGGGGGAAATGACAGAAAAGGTTATGTGTTTTCAATTTCTCAGCCACACAAAATAGAGTTTCTGTCTTTATCCAAATGGTGAAGGTGAAAATGTCTTTGTGGTTTTTTCATCTGCAGGAGCTAAAAATAATTATGTTCTATGTGAACGACACATACCCATGTTTTGTTCATTGGCAGCTGGTGATGAAAATAACCTTCAGGTGGTATTCTGAGAAACTAAAGAAACCCTGAAAGGTCATTGAGATGCCAAAGGCCAGGATGCACTCTGTGAGGCATGGGTAGATGATATAAATGCCGTGACTGATTGTGTGACAGACTAAATAAATTTCATTGTGGGTCACATCTACTAGAAAAGCGATGTGCTTCACCCACAAAGAAATCACAAGATAACCACAGATGTGAGTTGCTGAACAACAAAAAGAAAGCCTTCAAGGACATTGACTCATTGTTATTGAGGTTTGTAGACTTTAATGTGAAGGGCTTTCAGTCTGAATGTGTTTTTCAATAGACTCAGCTTTAAGGCTTAGCATTCTCCTTGGCTCTGCCACACAAACCTCACTTCCTCTTTGTGCCCATATATTCTCCTGTCACAGTCTCATTGACATTAAGACAGCCTCATCAACAACTCCGCCTACATCAGGACACAGAAATCCCTCACCTTGTCCCTCCTCATGGAACCTGTCTGTCTTCATTAATCAGGTAAAGATCAGACTCTGCTAGACTGAACGGGAACAAGGTTGCATGTCCAGATAATGCTATCCCCAGCATCCTAAAAGCCCTCACTTGTTGCTGCACAAATTCACTGCAAGAGCTTTGCAAAATTAAAACAATGTGTAAGAGTTTCCTCTAGCAGTTTCCTTTATTTCAACTCCTTTAACTATTAAAACAAATTTTACAGACAACGTTTTAGAAGTCAACATCCATCATAAAGGGCTTGGGTGGGAGTTTTTACTTTTAGTTAATCTGCAAAAATATGTGGATTCCCCTGTGAATTTAACAAGATTTAGCTTCAAGTGCATGCGAGAACTTTCAGGAAAAAAAGGGACTTGATGCCCCTACAACTGTCTGGAGTATCGACTACCTGCCTGTCACACCAGTTAATAAGACTAAAAGGCTGTCTGACATGGTGGTTAGTGATACAGTAACACTGAACGCTCAACATTTCTCTTCTCCTTGTTTGTCGCAGATTTCCGTTAAAAGGCTAAGCGTCACGTCCCCTGCAGGATTACTCACACTTCTCTGCAGTCGTCATATTGTTGTACTGAGCAGGAATACAAGCATCAGTTCCTGCTGAAATGTGATATAGGGCACACAGAGATTTTTGGAGAACCGGGAGTAAAACACATGTTTCTGTGCTAAAAGGGACAAAGGTTGTGGTGGATTAGTCAACATATTTGGGTGTTCATCTGAACAACATATTGGTCTAAAAATGCAACACTGAGGCTGTTTATAAGACAAAATGGAGCAAAAACTACTTTAAAATCATTGGTGTTTTTCAATGCTCGCAGCAAGATGTTTTATATCTTCATTGAGTCTGGTGAAATGAACAAATTTCTTTGAAGCCATCTGCTGGGGGCAGCAGAATCAGAACAGAGTGACTAAAAGAGACTGAATACCCTGAATAAAAAGGCTGGCTCTCTGCTGGGGGACTTCTCTGAAGTCTCCTGGAGCTGACATTCCAAGAATAAATGAATGTACATATAAGATGGAAATAAGAATGAAGAGGCTGAAGCATGAGACAGACAACCTCTGGCAGTGTCCAGTGAGGGGTGTAAAGGGCAGTGTGCTTCTAATGCACATTCAGAGCATACTGGCAGGGTGACTAATGACCTACAGTGTTCTCAATTATTATCACTTGGACGCATTTGCACACACATGCACACGCACCTTCACCCAAACCCCATATGATTCACTCTAGTTAAAGCTTTGTAGAAGTATGACTCAGCTGCAGCTCTCTGTCTCCATCTCAATTTTCCCAAGACCCGTAGACTCGAGTTCTAAATGAGGACATCAGCACTCTGGGAAATAGGTTTGTCCCACAGAAAAGCCACCCTTGGGCAGCACAAATTAGCTTTCTGCCCTGCCACAATCAATGTGGAAATGGGTCTTATTAATTCCTGGGGTCATATCTTTCATCGCAGCGGTCTTATATATTGAAGGTGCTCTTACCTCTTACGGTTTGACTTCGTGCTTGAGAAACTGCAAGGTTTTAATACCAGTTAAGAACCTGTCATAGCAGTTTATCCAAACAGTATTTTCTGTTTTTAAAAGGTCATCATTGTTAGGGTTCCATCTTGTTGACTGAGGTATGGGTTGCATCGCTGTTATTGGAAAATGGGGGTTGCAGTTTTTGGGTACGTTGTTCCAGTGGTCTTGTGGGTAGGTTACCCTCTCCTGGTAGTCGGGTTATGGTGGTACTTCATATTCTGCTTCCTAGGGATTTTGCATTGCATGAATATTGTGGGTGTGTAGGGAGCATTGTAAGGTCAGCCAGGAGACCTGCTGGGTCTTGGCCATTGATGCTGCTGGGCGATCTGTGTGTCTTTCTCTTCAGCCTCCTCCCAGGCTTGGACTTTCCTCCCTCCTAACTTTAATTTCATTTGATATCTGCTTCCATATCTTCACACACATTTCTACAGGTATGCTGACATGCCTGTGACTCAATACCCAAAATATCCAAGGTTCATGGACACAGGTACAACCAGATTGTTGAATGTATTCACAAACAGTTTAGAGCAGTTGTGGAATGCTTGATCACAAAAAAAAACAAATCTGGCAATTTGTTCTTGAATACACAGATCAAAATTATTAAAGCCACTGGCAAATTTAAATTTAAAATTGTTTTAATTGTACCAAGAGGTTGGTATTTGATTGAAAATGACACAGGCTTCTCATGAAAGAAAATAACAGTGTTCAAGGACATCATTTTTGAAATATATAATTTTTTTAATTGATTTCCATTTTAAGTGAATTAGCTTATAGTAAAATATTTATACAACATGGAGAGAGCCATCATCGGTGTCTGAGCAATCAAATGCTTTTAATAATTGCTGACAAGCTTTCTGCTTGTATACTTGGGTGTTTTTCACCTTTATTTGACCATTATTGCTTGTGCAATAAGCTCCCAGTCTTTGATGTTAAAAACCTCCTTAGGACTTTGACATTTCTCTCAGGGTCTGTGCATGTGAGCCAATTGGACTTGCAGACAAGTACACTCCTCTATTGACATTATTTTTAGCTCATCTGAGCAACCACAATCCTCTCAGAGTTACAATTTTCACTACAATGGCTTTAGGGTCTTTAATGTGTCTATTCAAAGCAGAGTGAAAGAATAAAAAGGCACTTCTAACCAGAATATCATTGTAACTTTTTGCATCATTGCCTCTTAAAGACAAACTACCATGACATGGAAAATGGTATGGATCCTTTAGGTATTTCTTAAAAGCGGTCATTATTGCAGAATTTTTTTCTTCTGCTTTAAACTGACCTGCCACATTCTGTCAGCATGCAAAGCTAAAATGTTTCCAAAAAAACCCAGAAACCAGCAGAGAACCTGAGCTGACCCAAGCAGTAAGGTACAGATTTCCAAAAGCTTTTAAAAAGGGAGAGCGTATTAGAAGGTGCAAATTAGTTCTTATTATCCTCTAATATTTAGCTCCCTAAACATTTTTATCACTTACATGTCTGGATTTTGGCAAGGCCACTAAAAAAATGCATTTAAGAAAAACTCCAAATTCAGAGTCTCATCTTTAGTAACATCTGATCAATATGTCAGACATATTAGTCTGATGAAAAATATGTTCATTTCTATGCACTCAATATTTGCTTGGGACATTTTTTGCATAAATTACTCCATCAGTGAGACATGGTTTGGAGCCAGAGGCTCTGCGGAGGTGTAAAGAAAGCTCAGGTTGCTTTGAAAGTGACAATCACAAGATCTCTTGACAACACCCCATGGATTCTTCATGGGGTACATGTCAGACGAGATTGCTGGCCAATCGAGCACAATAACTACACTATCATCACACCAGCTTTTGGTACTTTTGGCAGTGTGGACAGGTGTCAATTCCTGCTAGAAAATGAAATCAGTATCTCCATGAAGCTTGTCAGCTGAAGGAAGCAAGAAATGCTCTGAAATTTTCTGGTAGGTGACTGTGTTGACTCAGAAATTCAGAAAACTCAGTGGATCAGCAACAGCAGATGACATGACACCCAATATTAATCACTAACTGTACTCGACTTCCTGCTGGACTTCAAGCAAGGTGGATTCTGTACCTCTCCACTTTTTCTCTGGACTCGGGGACCTCAATTTCCAAATAAGATACAAATTTTACCGTCATATGAAACAAGGACCACTGAGCAAAAATCCAGTTTGCATTAAAAGACATAATGCACAGACCAAATTTATAGTCTAGAAGCAACTTTGCCAAAATATGACATATGTAGCTCATGTGTGGGATTTGTCTGTGCATAGTGGCTCATGATACACTGACTCTCACAGCACCCTCACTGACAACAGTTTTTACTTCCACTCAACTTGCTATGAATATGGTTCAGCACAGGTACTCTGTGAACAACCAGATTCATGAGAAATTATGTTTTGTTGTGGAGGGTGTCAATAACTGTCATCTGGACAATTGCCAAGTTAGCAGTATTCCCATTGTGTAGCCTGCTGACCCAGACAAAGAAACCAGTCAAAGCCCATCTCAGGTTCAAAATCTCAACTCGTTTCTTCTTAATTTCATGATTAAAGGAGCTTTTACATCTTCTTTTTAGCTTATGCTTTCATCAATACAGGAAGATGTTTTAAAAAGCCATCTCAACACTGAAGGAGTCTTATTCATCATTTCTACCCATAATTGCATGCATTGAAAGACCAATCATTTTTGTATAAAACTGAGCAATTTGGTTTATATGCAAGCTCATAGCAGGAGATTTAGAACCAGCTCTTAATCACAACATTCAACAAATGAATTCAAATTGGCTTGCTGGAGGATGCCATCTCTATATTACTGCTGCCAGGTTTGGCCTTTAAGCCGGAGCCTCCAGTCTGGGTGACTCGCAGACAGCGCTGCCTGCAGAATATGCCTGCAGCCCCAGGAGAGCATTATATCCTGCTGCGTCTGCTCTTCTTTCTCCTCACACACATCCATCCCACCAGCTCAGCCTGTCAAACCTTGGGTCCCCTCCAGCAACACCTCAACCCCAACCCCCAGCTTCCCTTTCCTTCCTCTTGTTTCCCCCCGTTGCCACTCCTCTCTTCCTTCGCTCCACTAGGCTAGTGAAGGTGAGCCTGTTCCCCAGTGGCACAATGCCTCATCCTCCAATGGTGGCTGTTCTCTTGTGAATACATCCTTTCAACAAGTGGTTGCGCTGTTCCTCATCTTTCTTCATTATTAATCTTTTGTTTGGCTATTTTTATCTTTAGACTCAACTTAACTTCTATATGTCCTTATTATTTAGTCTCTAGGCCTCTCCTAGGACAGCTCTCCTTGACATGACAAGCAGAGGAGCCTCAGGCTGCTTGATGTGTCACCTAACAGCAAGACTAATGAAAAATAAACTTCCCCTGAGGTTTAAGGCCAGTTTGGTGACAGCTGTCATCCCATTACTTGTCCCTAAAAGCGCCTTTATGAGCAGGACATGAGCAGAGCAATGACAACAGTATTAGGGATGCTCCAGACAGCTTTTATATAGCTCTTTCTCTGAAGGTCATGTGTGTTTTCATTATGTCCATCTGCAGATTTGTGGTGAATGTTATTTTTCAGAGCTAGTTTTGTATTTTTACTCTACAGGAAGCTCATTTCCAGGCTAGCTACATACCTTTACATTTCTTCCTGTGCAGAAAGAATAAGGTAATTTTTCATCATAAATTGATATTGTCGTAATTGTAGTTAAACAGACATTTGTGCCACTTTCTGAGATTTTAATTCCTAAGTATTAGGCTTCAAATAATTGGATTAGCTTCAGTTTTTCTTTTATCAGTTGATTTATAGTTCAAATCACAAGTTAACTTCCACTCATCATGGCTATGAATGTCATGCTTTAAAAAAACTAGGTGTATGACTGACTTATTATTATTACACAGGATCGAAGTAATCGCTAGAAGTTCACAAATTCTTTAGGATCAAAGTAATTGCTAAAACAACTGCTTAATAAATGTATCTCAGCAATAAACCACATTTTATTATTCATTACTAAGGTTCTGGCAAATTCTGACTGGATATTTGAACATTCATCTTGGTAGAATTGGTAGAATTTATAAATTCACCCATTTCCTGGAACCAAGTCTTAGGATTAGTCCATTATATTTGAGGTTGGAGCTTTGGGAAGTTCATTCCAGAAGCCAGCTTTCAGTTTTCACCTGTGTTTGGAACCATCCTGTTTGAACAGGAGTCTGCGTTTTAACAACGTCCCCCAAACTGTCATCATGCAACAAAAAGGATTTTTGTCAGGATGTTCAGTAACACCCCAGGAACTATCAACGCTCAAATCTAAGCTGAAAAACAGTGGGATGCAGGTATCATTACAAGTTTAATATCAACATGGATTAACAGGGTCATTCTCTAAATCTATGCTTTTGAGGATGATTGAAATGGTGAGTCAGAGGAGGCAAAGATCCATTTGCCCTCAATGTAAAAAAATATCTTTGGACCAGTCAAGGTTTCAAACCTAAGAAAACTGTACTTTGGGGCTGTGGGAATGGTTTGCTGCCAATTGAAAAAAAAAATTGTGCAATTTTGTCCATTGCACAAAATAAATGGAATGTTGAAGACCAAGGCTAATAAGTAATTCTTTGACTGTCCCTAAAATCAACAGTTTGGTGATTTTAGCAACAACTGACTCTTTCAACATAATAAAAAAATCTATATCAAAAACCTAATTCAGTTTCGAAATGTATTTGAATTTATATAGTAATAAGATTGGTGAAAAAATCTGAACACAATTAAAAATTAATGTTCTATGCTTACCGGAAACCTCTTGCATTTCTGAAAGGAAGCAGTAAAATATCAAGCCATAAAGACATGTGGTGTCTTTAGAACTTGCTAAGGAACATATATCTAAATATTAATGGAGTTTTATGAATATGACTGTGTCTTATTCATACAACTCCAATGGAGTGGGGACAAGAGAAACGCTGGCGTAAATAAATGAATTGATACAACCTTCATCCTCATGGCATTAGTATGTAAATGCCCGGTTGGAACTTTACATGTGATAATTTGAATCAAATCCTATGCTCCTAGATCAACAAACACAAGTTAATTTATTTTTAATACTAACAGAGAAAGACAGTCTGCGTCAGCATTCAGTGTGACAGCCGTTTGAGTTGAATTCTCTGCACATTCACCTCTGTTCCGGTACTCTTGTAAACAGTGTTATCTGCCCATGCTATTCCTGCAGGTAAATTCACTGCCTCTTTGTCTGTGTTTGTGCAGGTTTTTGGAGATTATTATCACTTCAGGCACCATGCCGTGGAGAAGAGGGCACTGTCAGGCCACACGGGAATGCACATCAGACTGCAAAAAGAACCACAGGTAAGACTGGTGTCAGCTTTCTCACAGTTCACTGCGGCTCTCCTTATGGGCAACAAAAAGCCGGAAGACAGATTGGATTACACAGTGAATGTGTATACATCACTAGAGGAAAGCATGCCAGCATCAGTGACAGCTTGTCAACCATTTTTTTGTAGTCCACATTTGTCTTTCCATCTGTCCCACTGACATTTCAGAACACCACATAGCTGTAATTATGCTAAATAGGAGAATCTTTAGAATTGCTCAAACTTTTCCATGTGCACATAACTAAAGATATATCCAAGATATAATATAAATTACTCGATCAGTGAGACATAATATCAATATATCCTTTGATATTATCCTATATGTGAAAACATGGTTAGTGTGAATATTACACTTCTAAAACTCACAGCAGTGGCCAGGGAAAATGGGAAGTTACATTTTTCTTTTCCTGGCCACAAAGAGCCAGAAAATAAACCTATCAACGTTGTATATTTACTGCAGCACCACAAGAGAAAGGCAGTCCCAGACAGCCACCAGCAGCATATATTAATTTTATTTCTACTTCCAAACAATATTACGTTTCAATTTCAAAAATATGTTTTTATGTTGTTACAGTTTTATATATCCTTTGAAAATAATAGCCATAGTCTTTTACTATTCAAGTCCACAGAAATGCCAACAGGTTAGATTTTATGTTTTATTTTAAACAATAAAACTATTTTTGTAGTAGAAAAGGACTTCAATAATAGTAGTCCTGACCAGGTATTTGCTGTTTAAACACCTGGTCAGCTTACCGAAGTAACAAGAGTATTTGTTTTGAACTGACATTAGTGAAAATTGTATCCTGTACTTATCAAAGAGAAGTTGACCTTAGGAAATTAGACAAATCAAATCAGACTTGTTACTGGGCTGTAAATGGGGGTAGAATCTTCATCCTATTGAATATTTTTTCAGTTTTTACTGAGCTTTCTGCTTGTTCGAACTCAAAACAAGGCAGTACACAGAAATCAAATGTAAATAATGAAGTGTTTAATAGCACTTAACATCAGTGTTGAGAACCAAGTAATTAAGATTCCTATTAGAAAAAAAGTGCTTTTTAAATTGGCTACGTGGCCTTGCTATTAACATTCTTCAGTTTGAATGCTAATTAGATTTTTAATGAGCTGCATAAGTGTAGATCTCTTTACAGGTGGGATAATAGTGCTTGTATGTTGTGAAGATTGGAATCAACTAAACGCCTCCTGCTTCCCCTACTTGCTTGAACCACATTAGACCATCAGCTGTGCTTCTTCCCTTTTTTTAGTGAAGTCTGGAAATTTGTACAGGTCAAAAAAATTTTAATTTACTCAGGTAACTCAGGTTGAAAGTTTCTCTGCACCATGAAAGTACAGTATATCAATATCGGAATGAGTAGAACCTGGAGAATGACATTTGCCATTCTGTGTATACATTTTTGTTGTATTAGATAAACTGCTTAGAAAGCTGTTATAAGATACCAGATTGTTAGAAAATTAAAATGGTATGAATACTTTTTCAAGGCACTTTAAGAGAAAATGTTAATTAAAGCAAATACTTTGGTTTTTGCTTTACTGCTAAACATTAAAGCAAAAATCTTGGCAACAATATATGACGATCAAGTTTGTCTTTTAGTTTATTTTACTTTTGTCCTTTTTTTTCACAAAGGTAACATGTTGCTGGTCAGGAGGTCAGCTTTTAAAAAAAAGCAATCAGTAAAACCACATACATTCTTGAATGGATTCACATGTCCACTGCCTAATATGGAGCAAAATACTTCAAATAGCATTCGTTTATATCTTTGTGTAAATCAGTTTGTATATAGTTATTAAAACTGCAAACTTACTCCTGAACTTGGGACCCAGGTTAGAAAAGTCTGCTTTGAGTAAAATATAGGAGAACTGCAAAGAACAATACTGACTGTTTTTACCTGCTAAATGGAATATATATTTTCAAACAAGTGGACAATGAAAGTACAAATACAGTATTCCGTTAGCAAAGAAAAGAAATATATCTGAATATGAAGGTGAGTAGAAACTAAATATTTAAGTAAAAGGTGGTATTTATTTTTCAGGCACATGGTGCCATTGTAAACAACAATCAAATTAAACACTCAGTAAATGCATAGTTTCACCAGGTATTAGCTAATTTCTGTTGATTAGGGAAGGGGTTGTTGCTCTTTGAGGCAACTGGAGACTGCAGCTCCAACGAAGAGCTTTGTGGAGAGTGCAGATATTTAGGCTGCCATGGGAGATTCAAGGATTTTTCAAACATCAATAAAATAATCAAAGCAACACTCCAGGTATGGTTTTGATGAGGGAATAACATTATAGAATGATATAAAACTTCAAAAAAAGTCAGTGTTATATAACACTGAACCTAAAAAAAAAAAAAAAGAGAGAGAAAATAGTAGACATACTTGCTGCACAGATATTTCATCTTGCTTCCCCTGTTGGGAAGCAAGATGGCCAACCACACTAGGCCAACCATGCCCAGTGTGGGTTGTGAGAATACAAAGGAGGAAAATAACAAAAAACAGCAGGACCCCAAGACGCTACAATCATCCCCACCCCCACAAACGCTACTGACCCAGACAGACTTCGGGCCATATGCTGTTCCTGCCCTGTTCCTTTGTAGATATATAAATATAGCAAATAAGAAAAAAGCCAGGTTGAGTTTCGATTGTCTTTTTTTTTCCTACTTAAAAAAATGCTTTTGTGCTTTCAAGTAACATACAGTACCCTCACCCTCATCTCTCTGGGTCACTGCCCAAAACACAAACTGATGCTAATAAATTCAAATTCCACTCATCCCAGGGTGCTGCATTATTAGCTTCTGTCCACACATCTGCCTTACCTATCCTGTTTAGTCAGTGTTGCTGGCAGGGAACTACACCCCTCACGCCGCTGCCATTTTTACATGTAAAAAGAGGGAAACAGCAATGACAATTGCTCATCTAAAATATATTTCAGGCAGCACCTGACTACTGATGAAAACCTGAATACGTACCAAATGAGATCTGAGGTTTCCCATCTGTACTTAAATAGATCTCCCAAGTGGTGGCTAAAGGATTTTTCTTTAGTTATTTTGATCCCCTTTCTTGAAGCCTGAGGAAAGCACTCATGTACTCTGACAAGCACCAAGGCTTTAAGGCTTATTACTGAGATACGGTGACATTTACTGTGGGCAGTAGTCAAGAGTTGAATTGAAATCTCACTGAACTTTCACTTACCATATGCTATGGTGTTCTAGTAAGCTGCTAGAGCACCATCGCAATGTGATTATACTATCTGTTTTCAACAGACCTACAATGAGAAATCAATGAGGTTTAGCAAGGGTGCTGGCAGATGCAAACATTTTGTCATTGTCACTAGAAAGGGACTAATGATGTGCAATACTCAATTATAGATCGCTTTGCTTCAGCAAATGACGAAATGCACAGTGAACAAAGACCAAATTGCTGCTGAGATTACAGGCTCGATTAATAGTTGATGGTTTTCTGCTGCTAATATCCGCCATGGACCGGAATTCATCAACAAGATGCACTCAGAAATGTTATAGTTAAAACTGTTTATTTTGAAAAGCGAAATAAAAGCATCTCATTCAGAAGTGGAACATGTTATAAAGCTGCCAATTTAAAGCCTCAAGTGATAAAAAATATTTTTTTATAATGGAGATTCCATATCGGAAGTCAGTAGTTCAAGTTTCTATAACTCAGTAGTTGAACTCTGATCTGTTGAGGGGATTAGGTTTTTGGCTGAAAAACAACAACTTGCACCAGATTTACTTCCACACCTACACAACCAAAAAACTGAGAAAACCTCTGGCAAAGCATGGCTGCTGCCAACAAAACCAACTCCATGGCATAGGTGAGTGGGATTGTGCTTCCATGTTTATTTAAGTCCATCTGTATATTCATTTGAGTTGCAACTATCTAATCCACAGAGTAAGAAAGAATAAAAGGTTATGCTTCATGTGGTTTAAGAAAACAGATTTAGAAGGCAATAGGAACAGAAAGGTTGGATTTGGATTAGTCATTGCTAAGCTTTGAGCTCGTTACGCTGTTTCCTCCTCCTAATCCAGAGGCTGCATTTCACGAAACCACCATTGTCTCCTTTCCTCTGGTTCTGTGGTACGAGCATGCCGCTTATCACCGTCCCCTTTGAATTATCACGCAGTGGCAAGATGACATTGGCAGTTGCATAAGCTTTTACCATTATGTCTGTAAGGGTCATTTGTCATCTTTGCTCTGCAAACCCTTCCATCCTATGAGGGAAAGAATTGATTTGTTTTTGGTTTACTGCTATTTGTTTTGCATGAAATCTAATCTAGTATAGTTTATTGCATGCAGTGTTTTAGGGAATATTTACACGACTCTTTCTTGCTCTTTCCTCTCTTCTCTTTAATCTTTTCAACAATGTGTATCTGACTCCAAGAGTTACATATTTTTATTCTCTGCAATATAGTCAATATGGATGGTGATATTCTATCTTGGTTATTACCAGAAAATCTAATGGGAAAAGTAAAAATTTCTTCATTAGAAAGTTCTAATCACATTATAGTTTATCGCTCAACTTT
Source organism: Poeciliopsis prolifica (assembly GCF_027474105.1). NCBI lineage: Eukaryota > Metazoa > Chordata > Actinopteri > Cyprinodontiformes > Poeciliidae > Poeciliopsis > Poeciliopsis prolifica. Next base: position 13,252,930 of record NW_026562376.1, on the reverse strand, counting down.
TTCAATTTCTCAAGTCATTTGTGATATTGAGTGCTAATGATATAAATCCTTCATTATGAACTATTCGCAGATGACAATACTTCTCATAAACACAGAACATTGTATGAAAAAGTTAGTGGGCAGCAAGGAAAACAGTGGTTAAACAATAAAGGAAGGCTGAGTGTACATTCTGTACACATTAAGTGGCCCCATTCTCCCCTTTGATGACTTTTGATAGTTTAAAAACTAATTAAAACAAATAAGACTCATCTGACCTTGATGTTCAGTGCTCAATAGACCTTTTCAGCCAATAAATGAGGATTTAGCTCAGGAGATAATTTATTAGTCTTTCTTGTATTGGTTAAGGTCAAAGTGAGCCTACCTTGGTGAATGATCAAAAATGCCTTTTACGTTTTTTAAATAGGGTTCTTATGCATTCTGGCAAAATCTGTCTGTCCATACCTGTTTTGATCCAACTTGTATATTTAAAACCTGATCATTCTACAAATATCTTCCATAAAGCCATTGTGAATGTTTATATTCATAATTGAGCTTTAAAATGATTGAGAACTCTACAAAACAGAGAGTAAAGAAGTTTGGAATCGTAATGGGGGGATTTTTAAATTCATTTTTAAAGTACTACCATTTGAAGCCTCTGTGTCATGTGAAGCTTTTAAGAGAATTTTTAAGAGTGTTAAATTATTTTTTTCTTGTCTTCCTACCATGAAGTTTAATTAATTTACATATGTTGATAGTAGAGGTAAAATTATACATTAGAATTTGTGCAAAACTGTTATTTTAAACCAGTGGTCCCCAACCTTTTTATTACTGCGGACCGGTGAAGACTTGGCAATTTTGCTGCGGTCAGGGTGGGGGATCACCGCCCCCTCTCTTTACGACAACCTTACAACATCCTGTAGTGTGTTAATTGGTTTTACATTCGGGCCGATTGTCGCAGAGTGTGGGGTTTTCCACCACTGGGAGCGAGAACGCAGCCTGTTGAATGTGACAGGCAGTCAATCAAAAAGTGCAGTGACATAAGAACAGAGGAGAATCCCAAACAGTTGATGTGGCAACTGAGTCCAGTGGACATCGGAGGTGATATGTGGAAATGTTTATTCAGTTAAAAATGTTAACTACAAAAAAACATAACTCACCTCCAAATCACAGTGCAGCAAATAGAGTGGCTACTCCCACCGTCTTTTCTCAAATGAGTTTTCTTTATGTTACATCTTTTATTGCTTAAAATGAGTCCACAAACTCATTTTAAGCAATAAATGGATAACTTCTACGTGTTATCCATGTTTGATTATTCTAAATTTGCGAATGGTATGTTGGGGGTTTTACCAGATTTTCTTCTGGAATCGGGATGTTTGTGAGTGGAATTGGACACACGAACCGATCGAACCTGTTGGGCGTTTATCAGCTCTGTGGTCACAGAAGTTTGGAAAATCTACCAACAATCCTTAAATCATGTCGTGTGAACCTTACCTTACTAAAACTCACAAGTTCCACTCCTCTCATCTCATCTTTCCCACTGCCATAACGCCCTCTGACTCTGGTCGCTATGGTAAGGTTTACATATCCCTTCAAAATAAGTTAAAGATGTGCCACAAAAACGAACATTTTACTTTCATGAGGTCTGTTTTTAAGTCGATTTGCTGCTTTCCCAATTTGACAAAATTTCTCCATGGTGTTAAGAATATACTTCTTGTGAAAGACACTTTCCTTTTTGTACATTTGAAAAGGTTGGGTACAAAGTGCCTCAAATTACACACCCAGTGAAATCTAGTTCTAAGTTGTTGCAGCCTGAGTGAACAGTTGACATGCCTCAGTAGAAAAAAAATATTTTCTTTTTAACAGCTTCCTTCTTCACCAATGCTGTGGTTGTCGCTAGAATGGCCTCTTAGTTCTTAGGGCCATGGACCAGAAATAAATTGTACAAGTCAGAAAAGATGCATCTGAAGAGTCAGATTCCAGGTACATTAAAAACTTGTACCTGGTTTTTAATGTCATCAACAAAATTAACAGATTTCCAAAGATTGCCCAAATATAAAAATATAGAAAAAAATAGAAATAATCAGACAACTGAAGCCCTAATTGGGTTTAGCTGGAGTGTTGCTTAGGCCTGCACAGAACATGACTCACAGAAACAGGTGAGGCTTCAGAAAAAATTCTGAAGATGTCTAAAGTCTATAATACACTGGATCCCTTTTCTAACTGGTGACTAAGTATACGTACACATGTACACACACTCACCATTACATCTGCCACCAATACTGTGTGTATATTGAGAATCCAGTTTATCTAAATTGATCATAGATGTGTATATGAGTATAAATGGTTGTCTTCTGTCTGATGGACTAACAATCTGTTCACAAAATTTACTCCTCTCACTTACTGTCATCTCACTTTTAGTGAGGTCCATTTTGTGGGTAAAACTGCTGGTGAATGTTTTTTGTTTCCCCCTTCTAACACAGTACTTCAGCTACAAATGAAAACCTCAGCTCTGTTGTTTCCAATCTATTTCTATTACAAACAATACCAGCATGATCCCTTCTTAGTAATCAAACGGTAAACATCCTCAGGACACTTGGCAAAAATAAAAGAAAAATGTTATTGCTCATGCAAATTGCCCTCCTAACCCATGCTGAGACCTCCCTCTTCTTTTATGATTGCTGCTTTGTGCGCTGGTGTATGTCAAGTCTTTGTCCTTGCCCTGGACCTCAGGGTGCTTTTTTTCTCTGTTCTTAAATATTTTAAATCATTTGGTTCTAAGGATACAATTTGTTCTGTTTTCAGACTGAATAGTTTTACAGCAAGGATTTAAAAGACCCATCTGTTTCACCTGCTGATTCTTTCAGAAGGTTGCATAAACTAATGAAGGTTAACTTCATTCCATTCTCTTATTGCTTGATTTGACTTTTTTGTTTATGGAATAATAATATCAATACAAACACATATATTCAAAACTGATTGCATTTCACTTGTGCAAAATGCATTTTAAAAACAATACTTGGATGAATGAGTTAAAATTGTGGATTTTTCTAATGGGTGAAAAGACTAAATTATTCATGCTGGCTCAATTATATGGAGATGACCACTCTGAGTAAATGTCCCTTAGATAGTAGTGAGTCCTTGACACAATTATTCATTCTTTGTAGCCTTTAATAAAGTGGTTGCTTAATTCTGGGTGTTTTTTTTACCACTCCTTTAATCAGCATGTTGAAGTTAATTTAAATTAGTTGGTTCCTGGCATGAACCTAAGTTTTAAGCACAGTACATACTTTTTGAATAGTCTTGATGTTGGAACCTCTCCATAAGCATAAGTTTTGTTTTTGTTATTCCTTCCTAAATCAATTTTAATGTGTGTTTGTAGCCATACATTATAATCTGTTGGTCATTGGCCATTGGTTATTGATTTGAAGCATTCCAGAATTCAGAGGTAGTCCTCCGTTTTCATTATTTCACTAACTTTATGCAATTTAACGGTTTTACAATACATAGACCCACACAATACTGCAAGCAATAGTTTGCATTGTATGGGCTTCTTAAGTTTCAAACCTTAGCTGAAACTCATTCAAATATTCTTCCAACAGTGGCCGAATTTCTTAATCTTTGTGGTTAGCAAAAGATTTTGTCTTCTAGAAGGCAGGTGGCTGGTTCATAAAGGCAGCTGCAAACTTAGTGGTTCTTGATGGTGTCATTTTTAAAGTTTTATTTTTGAAGATGGTGTCATTTTTTAATTTTTAAGATTGAAGCAGATAAATCAAACTTTGACACAACCTTAAATTCCTGCAGGACAATGATCGCAAAAATGCAGCAGGATCTTTGGAATAGACAAAGCAGACAAACTTTAAGCTTTTAAAAATCTACAAAAGATTTTAAATTAACTCTACCTGCAAAAATAAAATGTGAAAATCAACCCAGAATCATGCCACAGGTGTGTTAATTGATATAAAAATGTGTGGTTAAGGTAAAACTTGGTGACTTTAAAGCAAATATTAGTGAGGGCATCTATAAATATTTGCATATTTAATTTTGACTATGTCTTAGAGATTATCCATAGTAACTTCAAATTTAAATTTCATTGAAGTAGTTTGTTATACAATAAATAAACTGATTTGAATTATTTTTTTCATACACCAAAATTATATAAATGCCTATGATCAATGTATGTGAACTATAAATTAATTTAACCATGTTTCACCACAAGTATTATTTATATGATATGTAGAATGCACTGGCTATTCTTTAAAGAACACAAAACAGTGCAGGAGTCACTGTTCTTCTGGAATCTGAGCACTGAAGTAAATCCGATTTTCTCTACATCCCTGCTTTTCTGTTTAGTTATTACTTTCTGAGCCCAGTTGGGACCATGTTTTTCGCTTGTCTCTAGTCTTGTTTGACACTGCAATCACATCTGAAACAGGAACATTAGTAAAAAACAAATATGATGTGAGGGCAGCAGTTACTGGGAATTTTCCTTTGTGCGTGGGTTTATTTATTTTTGTTTGTGTGTGTTTGTGCGTCTGGACACTCCAGGTCCTGTGGGCGGAACAGCAAGTGATGAAAAGAAGAAAGAAGAGAGATATCTTTGAAGACCCCACCGACCCAGATTTTTCCAAGCAGTGGTACCTGGTAAGTTCTGGCCTCCCTTCTCATTTAAATATATGTCGCTATATTAGTACTGTATATAGGTATATGCTTCTAACATCACTGAAGTCCAGTACTATCAACAAATAAATCTAGGTATAAAGTATGAAGACTAAATAATAGAGATGTGTACATTTATTTATAAAATGCTTTGTATTTGAATTTTATGAATCCTTGTCATCAGTCAGCAAATCAGAAATTGTCCTGGTGTAGATTAAGCTCACCCATTCATCTGTCATCTTGATCATGGCAAGAGTTTGGGGGTGAAGCGTATAATTTCTAACATCTTGGGATGTTGACTGTGTATGTATCACCTGTAAAACATTAATACTGTTTGCTGCTGGTGCTATATCTTTTTATTACTCACAGCCCTTCTTAGAAATGCTCCAATTATCCCCCAAATCTCTCCTTTTTGTTCCTGTCCATTTACCTTAAACTGCTGTCACTGCAGCAGACCAAACATGGCACAAGACAACAGCGAACGGAAGACATGAAACTGCTTCTGACATTTAGCATTAGACTTTAAAATGTCTGACTGTCTTAACTTGCTTTTCCTTTCAAAATATTCTATCCAACTGTGACTTCAGAAATAAGAGGATAATAAAGCTTCCTTAGTCTGAGCCACATGCCACAGAGCCACTATAGCTGTGTTGGCATAACAACAATTTTACAATAGTGAGTTATTTTATATGAGTGTTTTGATTCAGTGCTGTGAAGCAACATTTTCCTCTCTTGCAGATTTTTTGCTTTATTAATTAAATGTTTCAGATAATCAATCAAATGTGGATATCAGACAAAGGTAACAGAGCAAATGCAAAAAAAAAAAAAAAAATGAACAGTTTTCTGGTGAGCCCATTTCTCAATTTACAAAGATATCCAGACCAAATGTGCGCTATTTGAAGATTAACTGTCTCCAACCTAAAGAGTTGGTTGGTGAAAATGACTGCCATAAAGCATTTGCAATAACCAGCAATCAGTCTCTGAGTAGGTTTTTTAGCCCACTTGGCTTTGAAGAATTGATTTATTAATGTCATATTTGAGGATTTTGGACCTACTGCTGCCTGTTAAAGCTCACAACATAGAAACTAAAGTCTTTCCTCTGCCTACATCCTCAAGAATTCTGTGTGGTTCTGGATCGGACTTCAATAAATTTATTGAACATTTTATTGACTGTATTTTCTATTGATATTGATCTCATATCAGTTTTCTATTAGTACCAATCACCTATCTATTGCATCATCTGGTTATTATTGCCCAGGCCTAGCAGACCATCACTCTATTATCACATGTCTGACTGCTGTGTTGATTTTATTGCAGATGTAGTGCTTTCCACATATTTCAAATAAAATTCAGGAGACCATCACAATATTGTTTGTGAAATGTGAGACAGGCATTTTTTCCTTTTTGATTTGAAGAGGTTTGGCCTTTTTGACCTCCTGTGAATGTCATTTTTCAGCAGACTGTTAAAGCACTGACCTTAACCTGAAGCAGGTCCTGCAGTGCATTGGATATATATATATTTTTTTTTCTACATTTCTACGTGAATCATTAATGCGGTCTTGGAGACTTTTTTCTCTCTTTAGTTTCTTGAGTTGGAAACATAATGTGTTGCATTCCATTATCCTTTGGCCAATTTTATGTTGTCAAACAAGTTTTAAAGCAGTGATTTTTTGATAGTGGTTGCAATTATGAATCATTTTTTAAATCACCTTGTCTTAAATGTCTCTACCAAGTAAACTGGCGACATTGATGTAGAAAAACAGATAATGTGATTTGAGTAGTCAAAATGTCTTCTTGCACTACGATCCTACACACGAATAGAAATAACACGCAGAGCAGATTAAACATTAACCAACTGAGATATTTACAGTGATATAATCACTGGAGGCTGACCAAGTTGACTCTAAGATTATGTGTTTCTTACTTTTACCAAAAATATTCACTATGTCTTATTTTTCCTCATTCCCCCAATATTCTCCAAACCCAATATTGAGTATTGCCTCATATACTCCATATGTCTTTATACCACCAACGTGATACGATCGCTTGAAAATGAAATGATTAAATAAAAGACTTATATGAACTCTACAAACAAAGCCTGGCTCCGAACAGTGTAGTTTTAGGAGGGTGTTTTCTATTCTCTGAGTGTGAGTCTATCTTTAACCACCTCTTCCACCTACAGTGCTTACTTTCCCTTATACCTCTCACTGTATGACTTTCAGCAACCATTCTCTAACCCCTTTTTGTGTCCCTTTATTTCCACTCAAAAGCTCACAGACTGTTATTTATATGAAGAGCTAAATACTTTCAAAAGGATTGCTGAACTGCACCAAGATGTCTTTCTTTTTTTTTTTTTTTTCCATTTTGTACTTTCATGTTAAATATTGCTGTTTTTTCAATGATCCAAATAAAGGGTTTTTTGGAGATGAATTGAGCTTTTATGTCGCTGACAAACACTTTCTGCTGGTTTTTGTTTGAGAAGTGTGGCTAAAAGCAAATAGACACCTAAACAAAAGGCTTTTGTTTATTTCAGTCCAATCCAACACATCAAGACTTGAATACGAAAGCAGCCTGGGCTCAAGGCTACACTGGGAGAGGTGTAGTGGTGACCATTTTGGATGATGGGATTGAAAAGGACCATCCTGACCTCCACAGCAATTATGTAAGTTAAAAATGTTAGATGCACCAGGTGCAACTGCAGCTTAGTTTGTCCCAAATCAGTTATTACAATGTACTCAGATAAAGAAGTTCACAACAATCCTCTAATTTCATAAACAGAACTGAAATCAGAAAACACTACTGTTGGTTTGTGAGATCTGAAAGTCAAATTTTTTGTATTCGTGACCTTAGGGTTTAAACATTCATTATTTATAATATTAATTTCATATGTTACAGCCATGTTTAATTTATTTTCAGTATGAGTGTTTACGCCCCTGTGTATTGCTAGACATGTAAGATTAACGGGTGAGCAACACATATTTTCAGTGTCATGAAGCTGCCCTTTCTACTGCCTCAGTTGGAGGCTGTTGTTATATAAGCTCCAGATTGTCAGCAAAAAGGCAACACTTTGCAAAAGCTTTAGTTTACAAAATGTATATTGGTGATAACAATTCACAGCTGTAGGGAGCTTGTTGCATAAGCAAACATCTTAGTTGAATTTATGCAGTGACATAAATTAGGAAAAGCAAAAAGTCACTGGACAAGTGAGCATAAACTATTTTTAGACATGAAGTGCATGAAAGTGCTTAAACATTGTTGTTAATATTCAGTGTTCTGCTGACAGGGCGAGCAGGGGTGATTGTTACCTAAATAGGTCCCTGGGTAGAGCCCCCTTTCTGCTTCCAACACAGACATAAACATCCAAGTCTTTACATGGTAAAATTTAAGTCAACAGAACTGAAACAATAGTGCTTTGTTTGATGTTAGATATGATTTATTAAATATTTTTCAAACAAGTGGAACAATTGTTAAATGAATTTGACCCATCTATCTATTGATTTTTTTTTCCCACACATAACTTCAGTAATTAAAAATGTCCAAATTTGATCCATGGAAACTAGTCGATGCCTTTGTTTATTCTACTTTGGACAACTGAAATTCTGCTCGAGCTGTGGGACCAATTATTTCCCTAAATACCACACAACAGGCTCAAAGTTGCCCAACCAACGGATTGACTGATTCTGGAGTGATCACATATCTCCTGTGCTAGCATCCCCAATTTGTCTCCCTATGACAATCTACTTATCACATATAAAGCCTTTAATGGCCAGTTTTCACCCTACATTAAAAATCTCATTTCCTATCACTACACCATAAGTCAATGCTCACAGCAGGGCAAAGGATTTCTTCCTCCCAGACTTTTTAAGCCTGACTGGGAGGATGGGAGTTTGCAGCTTTTTGAATCCTTTCATGTGGATCAAGCTTCTTAGTGTGGGAGCACAATAGTGAAATGCTTTTCCTGTATTTTTTTCTTTTGCCTTGTTGGCTTTATATTTACACATATTGCTGTATAGCTAATTGGTTTTACAAAAGGTACCTCACAAATGTATTCATACCCCTTTTAGGGTTTTTTTGTGTGAGTTGGACCAACACAAAGTGGCTCAGAATCATAAATGGGAACAAAATTCTTCATTATCCAACTCCCAATCAATACATTGTAAAACCCAATTATGTTGCTTTTTCAGCTGCAAGTCTCTTAAGGTATTCCTCTACAAGCTTTGCACATCTCAAGATGTGTTTCTTTGCAAAATGGCCCAAACTCAGAATAAATTTTCAAATTTTGCCACTGATTTTCAGTTATGCTTGGATCATTCTAACATACAACAGTACATTCAAATATCTGAATGTTTTTAATCACTCATTTCAGAAAGTTAAACTCACGGATTCCTTGAATGTATTTACAGCCTTTGTTGTAATTTTGGTGGTTATGACTTTCAGATAATGGAAACTTATAATTTTTTGAAAATGTGAATATTGAAAAACCACTTATATTCATAGAAAGTTGAGTGGGAGAAGTCTCCCCTACCACAAGTCAGTTTAAGAATTTAGGAGAAATTCAGAAAAAGTCACTACACAGAGATGCATCCTTCAAGGGAACTACAAATGTTGCATTTGTCATGTTAATGCAGATAATTGCAGCAGTATCTTTCCTGGGCTGTTCCTCAGTGATCCATGTCCTCTTGACTCTTGAAAGTTAAATTTACATTTTACTTGCAAATCAAGATCCCAGACTCTGGAGGAACCATGGAGAGGCACAGAATGTATGGTGCTTAATGTCCAGTGTGACGTTTCCACAGTCAGTGATGGTTTGGGGTCTTATCTGCTGGTGTTGCTGTTCCCTGAAGTCTACAGTCAATTCAGCCACCAACAAGAACATTTTAAAGAACTTATTTCTGCTGACAAGCATTATGGAGAAGATGCTTTTTTTTCCTTTTATAGGAGGACTTAGCATATGTCCACATTGCCAAATGTACCTAAACAAATTGATTGACAGTGATGTTTAATGTTCTGTATTGGTCAGCAAACCTTCCTCACCTGAACCCCATGAAGAATTTCTGGGATTTTGTGAAAATGAAGATGGGAGACACCAAATCCAACAATGTAGATGTCTTCAATTTTAACAGATCAAGTTTGAGGAACCAAAATTTAATTGTAGCTTCAAAGATTTATTAAAAAGTTTTCTGGTGAAGAACAAGAAACTCCTGGAGAAACTCTCAGGGGAATTGGAAAAAGAAAACATGGGTTAGTGGCTGCTGAAGATCCAGTGACAAGCAGAAAACTCAGAAAAGTGAGCCACTAACCTTTTCAGAGACCAGGCAAGGGATTGGGATAATGAGCAGCAGCCTTTAGCTCCTAGATAAAGTAAGATGGGAGTGTGGTGATGTTTCAACAGCCACAGCGTTGAGTGGAACAGGCATCTTTTACCCCAATATTAGATCTCACTGAGGTGAGAGGCAGATCCGTTGAACAATCCAGGGTCAGGCAGACAAACAGATCTGTGGATCAGGCATGAGACATAAGATTGGTGTCAAGAAAACAGAAGTGAGTGAGGTATCCTACAAGATTAAAACAAGAAAAAACAGAAAAAGTAGCATGCTTGTGATCAGGCAGAAAAGAAATGCTGGAGATCTGTGCATCTGCACCTAGGAAAACAGGAGCAGGGAATAATTTGATTACTACAGAGAAGCAGCTTGCAGGTGTAGCAGAGGAACGATGTTGCAGAATTGAGGAGTTCCTTCAATGACAGACTGATGCATCCTACCTGCACAAGGTAGTACAATCACAGGTCTACTTGAGATTATGCTACACAAGTAGCACAATCAGTTATGGCTGCCATAACAGATGTTATGGCAGTTTTTCTATTTTTGTAAATCTTCTTTTGTACTTTTTAATTAAATTATCCCACTGAGTTGCACATTTCTTTCAACCTAAGAATGCTTATTTTAATAGCTGAACATTGTTTTGATTTTATTTTTTTTTCTTGTATTGGGGGGCATGTTTGAGTGAATCAATATACTTCCATTTTCCTTCACTTTGCTGCTTGCACACCTGAGAGATTCCACACTAAAAAACATTAAGAGATACCTCTGTTCTGTTCTATCCCTTTATTCTTCTTTATTCTGTTTTGTGCTATTGATGCAGTTATTCATGCAAAAAGAGGTCACACCTATTGAATCCATGGACCTACATTTTAAAAGCCTGACCTTTCAGATTACAATTTCCTTGTAATGATATTAGATAAGATTCAATATTTTTCAGGCAGATTTCAGGAGGCTTTGGTGTCTGTGAGAATCATAGCAATTACAAGAAATAAAGGCTTGAAATATTTCACTGAATTCATAATGGATCTTTATGACTATTGAGTTTTCTGAAATTAGTTTTAAAAAAATGATTTTTTTTACAATATCTTAATTCTTTGCAATGCACTTGTAAATATACTTTACTTAAGCAATTCAATTCAATCAAGTTGCTTTTTCAGGGTCATGCTGCAAGGTGAATCTCTGGCACAGTTTAAAATCTTCTGCAGCTTCTTCTGGTTTTATTTCAGGAGTTTTTTATTTTGACCAGAACATCTTGTTCCTTGTGTTTCTGGTTTCTTTTATGGCTTTTGGTAAACCTTAAAATTCTTTTTTTTTCTTTTAAATAATATATATATTTTTTTTCCAACACATATTAACACACCACATTCTGATTTGTGGAGTCAATGGCTGTTCGTTGGCCAGCTGGTTCCTCAACATGAGCTGTTGATCTTTTCAGCTTCTGAACAGTTTTCTTCCACTTTAGTTATGCACCACTTTGTCACTATTGTCAATAAAAAGCCTTCATATTTGTAACTATATCAGTTAAACTTTACACGTTTTGAACTTTTGCAAGGACAATCTGTTTTCTTGCTTTTTAGTGTGTTCCTTTAAGCTTTGCTTCTGTACTTGATTACAGTTGCTTTAAGCTACAATAGCACTATATGAAAGAATTTGATTAGCGAATAAAAAGTGAAGTGGATGACACACTGTGCTCAGTGTGTAGAATGCAACTTCCTTCATAAATCCAATCAATTTTCAGTCAAAAATCCAAATAGAAAGGAGTAGAAGGTTAATTATAAACTCCTGTAGAGAAATTTGAAATGGCTTGATTGCTATTCTCTTTCGTGTCTCTTTTAGGACCCTGAGGCAAGCTACGATGTTAATGATGGAGATGCTGACCCCCAGCCGAGATACACACAACGAAATGAGAACAGGTAATTCAACAGCAAACACTACAAGACATATATGACTAATTTTGCCTTTAGTGGGTCCAATATATTTATAATCATAATAAATATATTTCTGGGAATTCTTCTCTTCTTGTTTTACCAAGTGGACTCACACCATTCAGGTTGTCGTTCAGGCTCTCCCATCTGAATTCACATTTACAAACGAGCATCATCTTGTTGTAAAGCACTGGTCCATCCTTTCAGCTGAGTCTTAAAAGATTGTTCCCTTTTTTTCTATTCTTTTCTCCGCCTCTACACAAGCCATGCTTCTGTAGCAGCCTTTTCTTACAGAGTCCTTACAGCCCTGAAGCCAAATTCTCACAGATTTTTTGCATATACAGTGTATGTTTGTTCTCTTCCCTTCCCTGTGCCTCACACTTTTCCCTTTCCAGCCTTTGGTGATCACACTGAAACATGTTTGGCCCAATTAAATCATGCACAGCCATAGCTCCACTAAGGACCAATCTGAAATATCCATCTTCTCTTTTTCTGCAAACATTGTGGTCTCCTACTGATGAGAAGCTACTCCCATCTCCAAAATGCACTGCTGGATTTACCCCACTCTCTTTCTTTTCTGGGGTGCCTGCCACCAATTCTTTTTGTATTATTTATTTCTTTTTGTGGCTTCAGACTATAGATTTCACTTGCATTTGGTCACAAGCTGTGAGATAGCCGAAGAGAAATAGAGACATATTAGGCTTGAGTTTTGTGTAGCTCATTACTGGCCACATTTAAAAAAAAAAAGAATTGAGAAAAAGTTCACATTAAAACTACTTTTGTATTTTGGATGGCTTGTACTTCATTAAACCAGTGGCACACATAGTGTGCAGTATATCTTTAAAACTCCAAACAATTTTCAGTCAAAAACCCAAATAAGAAAGGGTGAAAGGTTAATTATAAACTCCTGAAGAGAAATTTGAAATTGACTTGATCGCTATCCTCTGTCATATCTCTTTTAGGACCCTGATGCAAGCTTCTAACTATAAATATATTAAAAAAAAATAGAAACCCTTGAATGCATAAAGAGAAGTACAACATTATTCTCTTGATTATTTGTAGTTAGGGCCAAGGTAAATGGCAAGATGTTGTCACTCCATGGTCTTGTTTATAAGACAAGCAGATCACAGCGTAAGCACGGCTACTGTGCTAAAAGTGCTAGCCATGCTTTTGCTATATTTGTATTCATGTTGGTTCTTCAGTTGGATTTATATGTATTCCTAACAGCTGCAATAAAACACACAAACCTGTAAGAACTCTGTATGGATTTATGGATAATTTGTCAAAAAAAAAAAAAAAACCTGGGAGCAGACGAGTGTAATGGCCAGATTTGATTTTAAAGTAGCCACTGTGTTTCCTGCTGGGAAATACATCATCTCCCACAACTTCGAAGAATGTTGGCAAAGCATTTGTTACTGTTTATGCAGTTTGCTGGGAGCCTAATGGATCTCACAGTAGATTTGTATGTCATTTTTATGACTGTGGTTTTGCTGTGTCACATTCAGTGGTTCTTTACAGTGGACAGAAAGGTGCTAAGATTGTGTTTTTGAGACTTCCTCAATTGTGTCTATGATGAATCATTTCCAAACTTTTTCTACCTCTAATCTGATATATTTCAAATACTGGAAAAATAAACAAAATTTGCAGTTGCTTGAAAATAATAAACATTTAAGAAGGTACATTCTGCAGTCTTTGGTCTGAGACTATCAGCAACCCTCATCTCGAAGTAATAATTTATGCCCACTCTTCCCTGCAAAAGATCTCTAGGCCTTTTAAATTGCGAGGACATCTCTTGTCCAAAGCTTTCTTCATGTGATCTCATAGATTTTCTGTCAGCTTTAGCCCTGCACTCAGGCTACATGACTCCAAAGGTTTAATCTTCTTCTAGTGAAATCATTTTTTGTTGATTTGGATGAATGATTGGACTTACAGTGATGGTAAAAAATGAAATTGTTCTTCATCTTCCTGGTGAAGGACGATCATTGTCCTCATCACTGTTTGCTTCAGCCTCGCCACTCACGTTATCATCCATCACGGTTTGTGGACTGTCAGAGGTACATTCTGGCTGTGAGACATTTAAGGTCGAGCTCCTTTTAGCTGAAATGCTTTTTAGGTTTAATCTTTGGGTTGTAATCCCTGCAGCAAAAGTCTAACAGACTTGATGGAAATGGTTCAGAGTCAACACTGAAATCTATTAAGTGTCACTTTTCCAGTGTTGTGATTACAAAAGCCATCAAATTTACCTGAAACTCAGATCTCTGTATTGATGGTCATTTACAATTATTCTGGTCTATTTGTGTCAGTCATTATGAGTCTCTTCTCACTTGAGTGGCTTGAACATTGACTATATTTTTTGTGACTTTTAGAAAAAACTTTTTGTGAAATCCTGCAGCATAAATTATATTTTCTATTGTCTATTTTTTTGTTGAAATTGTACAGATGCTGGAAATTAAATGTCCCACTGGCTGTTTACTTCTTCATTCTTTCCTGCATTAATGCAGTATTTACTTGCAACTTTGTTTGCAGTTGGTCCTTATGTGCCCATGTATGACATTTAATCATTGTTTCTGCTGCGAGTGCTTCTCTTGGTAGTATCAGCCGGTTTAGAGCATATGCTTTGTTTCTTGCCCTTGACAACAGTGTGAGTAGCCATCCAGAGCGACCTCGGCTCTCTCTGTCAGTGTGTTGTAGGTCCTAGTCTGTCCTGCTGATGGAACAAAGTACAATTGGGAGGGATAACTCCCTGACTCTGGTTCACTTAAGCTCCCAAAGTGTGCCCAGCTATTACTGCAGAACACTCTCATATCCACACATAGCGACTTATCAAACGCTTCTTTCTGCTCTTGTCAGTGAAATTGCCAGAGCAATTATTTTTAGCCTTTGTTGGTTTACAAGCATGAAATTAAAAGCACAGGGTTGTCGTTTTGTATACAGCATGTGGGGTTACAGTTTGGATAGACCCCATAAATGATACCCTGTGACTTATGGAAATGAGCAAACAGTGAAACGGGTCATCAGTGAGTAATGCTTACAATCCCCTCAAAATGAATTTACATGAATATATTCATGGGACAACAAAAAGCAGAGGAAAGTCAGAGGTGGGCAGTTTTCAGAGTCACGCAGATACGTTCATTTATATTGGTGACACGCTAGACTGATTTTTCAATTCTCATTCCAAGTATTTTTCTCTGGAGATGCTCTGTCTTGAGCTGACAGTTATTGTTGAAAGAGGAACAGGCTTAGTTTGGAACAGGCTGAAGTATGGTGAAGTAATAAATTTGTGCTTCATCATGAAAATGTTTGTCCTTTTCTATTTTTTTTTTTCCTTTTCTTCTTTGTGATGTCAGTGTGATACAGATGTATTAGACTGGGCTGAGGTGGAAGAAATCAGGATTGATTTCACCTCCTGCCCACAGCAGCCACGAAAGCAAAACTATTTTCAGAAGGCTGTATGGCAGTATTAGCTGCAGATATTATTTTTCATTTTTCATTTTTTCATGTTTTATAGCAAGGTTGACAAAAACACTTTTTGTAAGAAATGTTGAGCCATTTCTAGCCAATCTGTTTACCACCATATATATGTGCATCATAATAAATTAGAATATCATAAAAAACTTCATTTATGCGTTACACAGACTTATTTTCTTCTAGCATTTATTTAGTGACTCGTTTGACTCACGAGTTATAACTAATTCAAACTTAAAATTCCTCAAAATAATTTATTGCTCTGGAATAGTAAAAGCACCAGTTCAAATTCCAGTCTGGGATCTTTCTGCTTGGCATTTGCATATTCCCCCAGTTCATACATCTGTTAGATAATATGAGTGCGAACATAGTTGTTTGTTCTGTGTGCCTCTCTATTACCCTTTGATGGGCAGACCCTGCTCCTCTCCCAATAACTACTTTGGGTTGGGTTTGTACAGATTACCCTTGAATTATCTACAAATTCCAATTAGTGACTTTAGGCTGCCCGAAACCCTGAGAGAATTATAAACCGTCAGAAATCGAACAAAACACTTTGACTGTTAGCATGAGACTCCATAAACTCTTAAAAGTCATTAAGTAATTTACGATTTCACTTTATCATTGGGCGTGTTTTGTGTCTTTCTACAATCACATTCATTATGTTCAACCACAGAATTTAGCTTATTTGGTCACTCCTTTCTTCTGCTCAATTGTATTCAGTGCATACACTGCCGAGCTGTCCCACTAGCTCACCTATGGAGAGTTATTAGCACCTGCAGGGAACTTTCCTTAGGAATCCAATAATTGAGATCCACATGCTTGCATGCAGGTTTAGTAACAGCCTTTATTAGAAAGTGATTGGCATGCTACACAGCTTGGCATCCTTCACTTTAAATGAACCAGTCATCAGTTGAATACTAATGCTGACTACAGACAGTCTCACTGTTAAAGGGGCAGCAGCTAATATGTAATGCATAAAGATACACCGAGAAAGGTGTTTTCATGCTTCTATTGCTTCAGCAAATTGCTTTGTCCTTGGCGGCATAAGGCTGTTTGTTTCACTGGCCATGAAAGTGCTTTATCAGCAAAAAGACAAACATTAAATGCTTCAGAAATGCTCCAGAAAACATGCATAGGAGGTGTCTGTAGCTGAAAACCATCCTTATGATTCAAGATAACGTTTCTCTTTAAATTATAGAAATATTTTAAGCCTTGCAGGCATTCAAAGAAGTAATAACAGCTGACATTTAAGATGCTGTTTTTCATTTGACGTGGCCTGAACATGTTTGATACAGTAATGAGTAGAAAGCAGAATTAGCATTGACTAATTAACAAATGCTGAGATTAGGTAATGGAGAGGAAAAAACATCACTCCCCCTATTTCTAAAGTGGAAAATGTTTGTTAAAAAAAATTAACATCCTCATTAACAGTTGTCTTTCTGTAGCTGTTGCTAAATGATGATTAAACATGTTCACATTGTGCTTTTAACTTATTCTAGCAGCCACATCTATTGACACCGCTGGTAAAGGTCTGTGATAATGATAAACATTTATGTCACAAAAAATTATCAAACCTTTAATGTGAGCATAATTGGTGTTGTTAAATTCTATGTTAAGAACTATTACTTTTAAACAAAATCACAAGTGAAGTGTTTATGAACCTTTAATTTCATTGACATCGTGCATAATAAATATACTTCACTCATTGCAAAACTATAAAAAAATATACAAAACTATGTTTTAAAGTGATCCTCAAATTATCTTCTTTCTCTGATTTTGATCTGAGTATTGAAATGGCCGCCGAAGGATATTGACTTTAGGTCTGGTGAAACATTTCTGTGTTGATTTGTTTTACTACCAAAATAACCTCCCATTGTCAATTTTCAGTTAAAAATCACCTGATTTTTTTTTATTTTGTATTTTTTATTGAAAATGTCATTCATTTCGAAGACTTAATGATGCATTAGATTCCCAGGAGCATTGGAAGAGAAAGAGCCCCACAGCATCACATATCTCCACCATTCTTAATTCCACTGGGAGTTATTGTTTCAGAAGACCTTGAAATTAGTGGCTCCAGTTTAAATACCAATGCAATTTGTTAAACTCCACATAATTATATCCGATTCCCAAATAACCAGGCATGTATAATGTGTTTAATGGTTGCTATATAGAGTGTTGGAGAGACTTCTTTGTCTCCCCTCCCCCCAGCTTGCTCTCATAGTGAATTTTAAAGATTTTTGTGACCTTAAGACATGACTCACTCTGCATGTTGGTAGGATAAATATGGGGCCTTGTCCAAATGACCTGTGGCTAAAAGAAACAGATATCTGTGTCACCTCATTTGAATAGTTCAGGGAATTGTGATGAGTCATAGATGACTCATCACGCTAAATAAATATCAAAAAAATAAAATATATTTTAAAAGTTGTTTTACATATTTATTTTGTTGTTGTTAGAGGTTACAACATTTTTTTCCATTGAATTAATGCACTCAGGTTAAAGGTTGGACTTTTCTAACATCTACAGTGTAGGATTCTGATGCTGCAATAAAATATTATTGTGTTTACAGGGGCTGCCAACAACTGCCAATATAGATTAAGAAAATCAAAAGGTATCAAGTCATGAACTCTAAAGTATAATAGTTCTTAAAACATTTTAAATTCATTAGTCATCTTCAAATAGATTTTAGCTGCCAGAAAATCAAAATCAGTCCCATCTGAATTCCAACCACATGAGACAACAAAAAAATCTACACAAAAGCAGGAGTTGAATAATTCCTTCTTGGTGACATAATATTCAAACAAATAATATGCGTATTATTTGTGAGAATATAAATAAAAATCGCTGCCCCCTGCTGCAATATGCCCCAGCCATGGCTGCATACATTTCCAGGTCTATATAGAGGCAATAAATCTGTCACCAAGGGAGTGATACAAGATGAAACACAGTGAAGGAGTACACAGTCAAAGGAGACTTATTCCTCGCAGGTCTCCTGCCTTTGCGGCTCTGCTTCAGTGTTTGATGCAGGAGGTGCCGGGTTGCACAAGTCCTCTGTTGTTGGCTTCTTTTCTGACGCATTTTACAGTGCAGTGTTTTTCAGGAAATTGGAATTCCTCAAGCATTTATACACTTACATCAAGTGTCTGCTTGGCTCTACATAAGAGATTATCTTTCCTAATTTGTTCAAGGACCAGGTGATATTCTTAAATAGACAAAGTTCAGTTCAATGTCTGTTTGTGTGTTTGGTTAGTATGAGTTGTATGTAAGGTCTTTGCTTAAATATAGAAACAAATCTTGCTTAGCTAATGAGACCTCATTTGTCAGTTGGTACCACACCTAAAAGTTTGACAAAAGTGTTTTTGAGATTTTTAGGTTCATTATTTCACTCCAGTGAGGTGAAAACATTCCACGAACACACACAGCATGTTTCTTATGTTTATTCCTGGAGTTGT
This sequence comes from Poeciliopsis prolifica, assembly GCF_027474105.1. NCBI lineage: Eukaryota > Metazoa > Chordata > Actinopteri > Cyprinodontiformes > Poeciliidae > Poeciliopsis > Poeciliopsis prolifica. The sequence continues at coordinate 13,234,132 of NW_026562376.1, read as the reverse complement.
GTGTAAAATCAAAATGCTTTTCCCTATTTATGCTGAATCTGTCAATTATTATTTATAAAGCTGCCATCCTCTGTCTTGCTTGAATGCTGTAATTTTGTAAGCCTCCGTCTTGTTTATTCTATCTGGGACAGCTTTTTTGTTTTCTAGATTGCCAGGCAGACATAGGGGATGTTGGCAGGGGCTTCATTCTTACACCAAAATCCTCTGGCTTTCTGTCTTTTTGCTCACTGGAATCTTGTCAAAGAAAAGAACAGCGTGATTTAAAGCAACCGTTTTTCGTGCATTTTGGTAATAAATAGCCTATGGTGATTGGAGGTGACAGTCCTGAGTCGAACCTCATTCTGCAAAGCATTACTGATCACCCAGAGTCATTCAATATTACTCTTGCCCTGCTGACTAGATACTGATGAATGGGATGTTTAAGCAATTGTGTCTGTTCAGAGTGAAGAAGGTCCTGTTTACACATGCCTTTCGTACGTTGAGGCATTTGTGTGTTCCTTGTTGGCCACACTGAAAGGCAGGAGGCTATTTGAAATTATTTAAGTCTCCTTTACTGCTTGAATTTGTTCATTTGTTTCAATGGTTGTTGTTTTTAGAAAAGTTATTTCACAGTCCAAACAGCAGGATGTATACATTTCATTAACAAATTTCTGGTCTTCTTCTCCTCCTTTACAATAAAATTTCATGTTCCCTGCAGGTAGCAAGTGGAAGTGTGTAAATCAGGTACCCTGGGAAGTCAAAATTGCCTCTTGTTTAAAATTTCATGACTACATTTGCAAAGACAGTAAATATTTGTCTTTGCTTGATGATGAACTGACCAAACTTCTAATGTTGATGCTTGTTACTGTGTTTTGCAAAGGTTTTCATACCATTTGAATCAAAATAGTGCATAACTGGTGCACTATGAAAGTACTCATAGAAAGAGAGTACTCAGTTTTTGATGTAATAATAATAATAATAATAATAATAATAATTTAACACCCTGAAAACCCAGACCAATTGTAACAAGTCACCTTATCTGTAAATGGAGTGCATGTGTTTCTAATTCAAGTTATGTGGAACAAAACAATTGCACTTCTCAAAACTGAACGTGCCACCTCCATTGTGACCCACAGTGGTGGCAGCATCATGCTGTAGGGATTTTTTTTTTCCTCATTAACAGAAAAAAAGAAATAGATCAGAGTAGATTTGATGATTTATTTAGCCAAATACAGTGTAACACTACATGAAAATATGTTTAACTCTAGAAAAACCTTGAGGTTGGGGGGAGCTTCACTTTCCAGGCAGAAAACAATCCTAAACATATAGCCAGAGCTGTGTGCTGCAGTGAAATGGTGTGTAAATCGTAGCATATTCATGTATTAGAATGGCCAGATCAAAGTCCATACTTAAACACAATTAATATTCTGTGGCAAGTCTCCAAAATTGATGTCCATGGATGTTTTTCAGTCAATTTAACTAAGCCTACACTGTTTGCCAGAAAAGAGTGATAATTTTACTTTTTTGTGTGTGTAAATCCATTCGATCCAAATATCCCTGAGGATTCAGTCATTTTTTTTCTTTCTTCCCAATTTCAAAGGTGCAGTCCTAGTTATAAAACAATGCAATTAAGTTCAGTAAACAGGTTACTGGTGAGAAAAGTTTTCAATCTAAGGTAACACAGGCAGTTGCACTGATGCAGAAACTTGGTCAGTTCTTCTGATCTGGCACCTTGATGCAAACTAAAAGTGTTCTGATCTGACATGTTTTAATTGTGATTGTCATAGCTCATCTTTTATGTAACGACTTCAGATCCTGTTTACCCATGCAATGAAGCGATTTTTACTTGGCGCTTGAGTGTAACCATTCAAAACAGACCTGCCTAAGGCCACAGCTGAGCTGACTTAAAGCAGAAAATAGCCTAATCACTTTGGCAGCTTCAATGAACGAACTCTATTCAGTGCTTCTGAAACGGATAAACCAACAGAGCAATGCCAAGAGACACATCCTACTGTTTGGCCAAGCATCGGTTAGACATTAGTCACACATGGTGATGCATATCTTAACATTCATGTCCTGTATAGCAACAAGCAAACACTTAATGAGTGTGCAGTTTGTGCAGCAGTAGTCTATTTTCTAAAGTATTTAAATATATATATATATATATATATATATATATATATATATATATATAATATATATATATATATATATATATATATATATATATATATATATATATATATATATATGTGTGTGTGTATGTATTTAAAAATATTTTTGATTCAATGAAAGACTAAATGTGTCAGATGAATGAGAAAGTTATCCTCATTTCTGAGGCTGAAACAAAAGGTCTAATGTCTAACGACTGAAAAAGTATGTTGTAATTTTAGTTTGGACATCTTGTATACATCAACTTGAATATTTGCACTTAACTTTGTTGCTGTTGAGTTGCATTTGGAGCTTTTTTAAAAGAAGTGATTTTAATTGATTGAAAGCAATTAAAATCTTGTGTCTCCAGAAAAATACTTGCCTTTCACCATGAATTTTACTCTACTACAAATGATCATTTATAGTTTTATATGTAGAGAGTCAGTATTCTATAATTGTAAATGTAGAAAACTAATGACATACATCATAAAGGTTCATGCAGCATAGATGCTGGTTTAAGAATGAGGCCGTTTGGATAAACATGTGTATTAAAATGTATTTGTTTAATATTTTATGTCTGTCTGTATTTGACAATTTTTGTCCTGGCTGCACATCTATTAGCAGCGTTCCCTTGTATGTAATGAGTGTAAAGGCTTTTTTGTGTGTTTAACCCAGATTTCCTGCATACCATCACAGTTCAAAAGCATGCATGTTAGTGTCAATGGGAGATTCCAAATCTCCCATTGACCACTGGAGATAGACACTCAGCTCCTTGTGCCTGAGTACAAGTGAGTTTTTCTATCCTAATTTGGTTTTGCTGTCAGACATTAGCATTGTAACAGTACATAACGATTCCTGAACTGTGAATGAGAAATGTAAACACATGTGCCTGCCCCTTTTTGTACACACAGTGCTGTGTCTATAAATGTCATAGCAACACTTCTTACACAGCACCAAGCGCAGACTCTGTTTGCACAGCAGGCAGGCGTCACAGGATCAGCTTAGTGACATTAACGTCATTGGTACCAGCAGTGTGCAGCACGCACTGGTACCCCCTCATCACACAAACACGTCGGATTGACTTCAGAACATATGTGTTATAGAAAAGAGGGATATGATTGGTGGAATGTGTATGATGTCCTGTTCTGCCTCTGTGCTTTCATGCAAGATGTTGAAAAATGGCAAAGGCACTTTAAACCCGGCTTTAAAAAGTTTATTGATCAGTAAGAGAGCTGAAAGATCATAAACTCTGAAATATTCCCCAATCATTATAACAAAGGTAAAGGTTTAAAAGGTTTGAAATACATTGGTTAGATTTTTTGGCCCCATCAATCAAAATGACAGACAACCCTATCTCTATCACAACCCTGCCGGGGATAAGCATGTAAAATAATTGATGGATGGATGAACGGACGCACGGACGGACAACCGTTCAAACCTGAGACAGCTTGGACAGACTGCTCAGGAAGACTGGTTCAAACTACCAGTTGGCAAATGCAAATGTCTCATTATGAAGACCAGAGATTGCTTGTAGGCTTGTTTGCTACAAAAGTCCTACCACACAATATAGCAATCTTTTGTAAACATGTAGCTACACAGACATGTACCTACATGTCTATGGCATTTTGACATGTAGCTACACAGAAGCTACATGTCTTACATGAAGGCTTCTGTGCTTCTGTGTATAGAAGGCATGTAGCACAGATTGTATCACAAATGAAAAGATCAAAGTTTTTCCAGCTACAAATATTATCAGAATGCAACCCCAAATCAATTTGGTGGCTGGATTTTGTTCCCCCTCTCTAAATTTTAAAACAAGCTAACGAAAACAAAATGAACAAAAAAAGCCCAATTTAAAGTGAGTGAAATTATTCTCTTTGCAGAATCCTGCACATGTCCATTGTTCTGTCAAACAGGTATTCACATGTATCTATATAGTGTAATAACTGACCCAGCTATGCTATAATCATTTGGATCTGCTTCAGGTGGCTAAAACTCCCTTCAATTAAACACATAGACGACACAGACACTCACTTTAAATGATAAAATTGGCTGGTTTACTGTCCAACAGTATTGTGCAAAAAATGACTAATTATGTACCTGAATATAAAACTAGGTGCAAAAATTGTGGTTCCTCCTTGTTTGCTCTTGTAATTTTAGCAATTACATCTCAAAGTTTCCTGGCTGCTTTCATCTTTGTGCACAAAGACCATTAGACCTGGTTTCATCATGAATCCTGGTTTAAATCACAGGTATTCAGCTATGAAAGTGAGCTCACACCTGGCATTAAAATGCATCACCATCTGTGACATGTTACTCTCTATGCAAATAAACACTTTGTCACATTGTTAGCTGTCAGCTGAGCAAAAGCATTGGACAAGAACAAGTCTACTGATGTTTAATTGACATAATAGTGCATCTCGTGTCTTGGCTTTCTTATTTAAGCATTTATGTGTCTCAGATTAAACAAGATGGAAACTATTGTAGAACTTCTTACAGACATTTTTAAGCTCATTTATTGAACACATATATGATAGAAAAAAGAAGCATGAAATAATTAGATGTGATTTTTCTGAACTTGACTAAAAACTCCAAGGCGCGAGAATTACAACTCAGGGATGCCGTATATTCTGCAAATACGCACTACTGAAATAGATTGTCCTTAACTGCTACTAAAATCTTGCAGCAAATACCAAACAATGATACTATTAAGTTCTGTCTGCACCAATGAAGATTGAAGCAGCTGTAACTATTGGGAACCTGACTTTAATTTTAACTAATTTAGGTGAATTAGCTGAACTTAACTATTTTCAATTAGTTAAATTACAACTCTGTATAGTGACAACTATAGCATTCTTCACTTACATGCAGTTAAATGCTGAACTCTGCACCTTTTAACCCAAAGCAGAGGTGAAACATACCTCTAATAAGACTTGATTTTTGACAAAATGTGCCCTATTTCATCACATTTAATTAACATGTTTTTGATATACTTAGATGGAAAACAGTGTGTTACTCTTACTGGAGTAACAATAATTATCTTTGCAGAGGTCAAAAGCTGAAGCTTTTAAACTCCAGCTTGAGTTCAGAATCAGTTTTGAAGTTCCATCTGAATTGCATCTCCATTTTCTGGAGTACATTGTGTTCATAATATGTGTGCCCTTTTTAATGTGAAACAACAAATTAGCTTCAGGCTCCAATGCACCCCGTTTAGTTATGCTGTATTGCACTGACACACCCGCTTTGCAAAACAGAAATATTTGCAGTGACTTAACATTGGGGGTGAGTTAAAGGGTAAGTCTGAGGACCACAAGGACTGATCATGTCTTTGGGGCTCCAATCACAGCTGCTTTGTTCTCAGTAGCTGGAGAAATTAGCATAATAATGAATAGGTCATATCAAATTGATCTGAGCCCTGCTTTCTAAAGATTTCTTTCTTGTGGGAACTATGCAGCTGGTGTGTGGCCTTACGCCAGGTTTGTAGATCGCACATCAGGATGACCAAGTGGGTATTTCCATTCACAGTGTTCTGAGAATGTAGCTGATTGTGTTGCAGACCCCCTACTGATGTGGCAGGATCGGCCCGGTCAAAAGTAAATGCATCCTCCAGTAATATTTAGTGTGTTCACACCTGTATTTAAGGTAATCCACTGACTTCTCGATCTGAACAAGGTATTAAAGTGATCTACTCGAGATGCAGGTCACATTTCTGCACTGAAAAAAATAAGTCATTGGATGAACATAAAAAAATTATGGAAAGGATTTCCACCTGATTACTTTGCTTTATTTCAGCACCATGTACTTGTGTTACTCCTATTTAAGCAAATGTGTTAGGTCAACCTAATTTATTAAGATTATTCCAATGTAAAGCAAATGTGTTGGCTCAACTTGTTACAATGGTGATTCAATGGGTGATTCTAAATCAAACATGTTGGCTCAACGTAATATATTGTGGTTATTCTTATATAAATAAAATGAGTTGGCAAAACATAATTCATTAAGGTTGTTCTAATTTAAACCAAATATGTTGGCTTAACCAGAATTATGGTAAGGCAATGGATGATTGTAAATCAAATGAGTTGGCTCAACTCCATTCATTAAGGTTATTCAAATTCAAATGAAATGTGTTGACTCAACATATGTTTTAAAGGTTCCTTTAACTCAGTTACTATAGCGTGACCCAGTGTAGTGCAATACAGCCCGCCCAACTAATCTGCAATGTTTAGGACCAAATCATTGATGTAACTTCATTAAGATGAATGTAAATCTAGTTGAAACCACCTTATTTTACAGTGGTACCTTCACACTACCTGATTCAGTAGGTCCAACTCACTAAAAGCAAGTTAGCTCAACAAATATGCTTCATGCTAAAAGACAGCTAGTTAATCGTGTGGAAATCCTTTCCATTATTTTATGACGTTAATTCAAAGACATATTTTCAAGCGTTAATCAAGCATTTTAAGATAGCACTAGGTGAAAGTGTAGGAAGAACACTCAACAATTAGAAAAGGTACAACACAATTGTATTTTCAGAATTGTTATACATCGTTTTTTTACACAGCACAAAACACAGCTGAGTTGGACATTGAAATAAAAAAAACAACTACAAAAAGGTTACAGTTTCATTTCCCAGCCAATTCTTTACAACATAAAACATGTCAGTATAGTTGCTCAACTTAGAGAACCGTAACAATATAAATCTTTTCTACTGCAGACTTTAAACACTCATTTTCCATATGAAACTTTACTCAACTTAGCGGTGAGTTTCATATTGAGAACTTGTGCTTTCTTTGATAAGTTCTTTCCATCCAATTTCATTATTATTTTCTGTATTACTTCAAAGGTATGCTTGAGTTACTGAGCAAGTTGAGTGCTGAACGCACTAAACTTGAGGGTAGCTCAAGTTTAGTGCATAGATTAGTCCCAGCAGCATCACTATTGCAGAAGATACACTGCCCAAGCTGTTCATAACTTCCACCTCCTCCAGGACAATCCCAACATCCAGATGTGCATCGGCAGCCTCTGCACCCTCTGCTCAAATGACGATTCCGAGGACAGCCTCGGCTTTGGCCATTTCTGCGCATTCATCAACGTCCTAAGGGAGTTAGGGAAGGGTATTGGGGAGAGACAATTCACATGTAATTAAATAAATAAATTAAGATTGACATTGATTGAGTCACTCATGGACCTTAGTTGGTGAAAGTATTTTAACAACTCTTAGGAGTTCTATTGTAAACACAAAGAGAATTTAACATACCATGTACTCCCTCACCAGCTTCTCTGGATCTTCATTTAGGTACACACAGACATTTGAGGATGCACTCTCGTCTGACCTCAGCAGTGTCTTCCTAAATATGCAGATCAAAAAACAATGAGAACAATCTCCAAACTCCAGCAGTATAGGTTCACACACTTGAAAACATAGCTACATTCAAAGGAAGTGACAACAAAAGTGATCAGTGGCTTGCAGTCTATTTGAAAGATATTTAAAATTGTTAGTATCCCTTCATTATGCCATGACTAAAATGGAGTTTAACATCTCATTAAACATCTAACTGAAGCTGTTAGAGGTTTAAATAAAGACATGAATATATCACCAAAGAAATATGTGAAAAGTACAGAATGGTCAACACAGTCTATATCCTTCTACTTAAATGAATATGCAAAGCATTCCATGTCTTACAAGTACATGGACAGTCTATGTGTGGGCATGGATAACGTCGCATATGCCGGTGTTTAAGTGTAAAATGTTTTAACAGGTCATATCTACGAGACAGAGAGAGACTACACTCCTTACATTTCCACATCCCCACGCAAATAAAGACAAATAAAACAGACTGGCCAAATAAATGTTTAGCTGAACTCTAGCTCTATAAGCTCTCTAACACTACATTCAGTCACTTTAGATCTGGCAAAACTTACTATTAGCCACTGAAATCTATAACTTGATAGCCGATGAGCCCCTTGACCAGTACTTACGCAGGTGGATTACAGACAGGTGATGTTCTGAAAGAGATCAGATATATTTTCAGCCATTAAAATATGCAATTCATACTGAACTGAGTTGTATCTTTTAGTACAAGTCCCTTGAATGCCTCATGAATATAACCACTGGACACTTGTATGCAAGCACATATGTGCAGAACAATGGTGAATTGAACATGGTAGAAAGCAATAGTAACAAAGGTCAAAATGAGCACAATCAATCAACACAAAAAACATCAACATTTCAAAATTAAACCAATGAACTTCAATATTGTTTCTGAGCTACAATTATTTGGGGACAACAAAGAAGAGTCCAAAAAACCCCAACATCTTTACAGCAGAGGAATATGTATTTTAAAGAAAAAAAATAGAAAGCTCAAGTCTGTAATAATGGATAATCCATTGAGAGTTTTAGCCTGACAAAAATATACTAGAAATCCATAACTAACAGGTATTTTAGGAACATTTAACAAAGCTCAGAAAGCAATGCTTTCTGCAGGTTTCACCGACTGAAATGTAGGACTTTTTATTACCATAATTAATTAAGAATCTCGATGATGATAGAAAGGTACCAAAGTGTGTGTGTGTGTGTATCTACATTTACCTCCATAGTAACATTACTGAAATAGAATTAAAATAGTTAGAAATAGACTGATGTTAGATCTGTGTGTTAAAATCCACTAAACCTCCAGGGAGCTCAGGAGGAGCAAAACTGTGACATTTCCGGGGTCCATTTGTGTCTCTGGCAGCAGCTTTGTGACCCTTACACTACATATGGCTCTGCAGAGTTTTTTCGCACAGAATGTACCTAACATGGTGCGGCGATAAATGTAAACAAAAAGCTATCTGCCTTAACCTAACCGACTTAATCTACAGAACATGAAATAATGTGACACAAGTATGGAACAAGTAGAAAATGGTGCAAATGGTAGAGAAATTTTAAGTTACATATTTTTATATGGATTTAGATGAAAATAGTTTGACTCTTACCTTCTTCAAATTAAGTAGATGCACGCCAGGAATCTCCCCTCTGCCCTTGAAAAAACCCAACAAGGTGCGAGCCAGTTATCTCGCGTGATTTTCCGTAATCTCTTGATGTCGCTGGATCCTCTTCAGCGGGAGATGAGTCTGACAATAGCGCTTTGGAACTGACGTCACTGTTTTTTTTTATTAGATTAACTTTGACAAATATTGATATTGAATAAAATAAAATAAAAAAAACATATATATATATATATATATATGTTTAAAAAATATATATATATATATATATATATATATATATATATATATATATATAATATATATATATATATATATATATATATATATATATCTTGGCACAGCCAAGATACTGCGCAGGACCCTCAAGCTCCCAGGCCTCTGGTAGAGGCCTGGGAGCTTGAGGAATTAGATGTATTCAAGTTGAGATAACGTCATTCAATCACGTTAGTTCAGTTGAGAGAAAAAACCGATTGTCTCGCGTGTTCTCGCGTGATATCCCGTGATCTCACTCGTTGTCGTCAGCACAATATCAGTCTAACTATAATGAATCATGTTAGCTCAACATGATTCAATTTTATAAATGTGAAGTCGTGGAATATCTTGTTTATCCAACATGATTTTATCACGTTTTCGCTTCAAACCCAACATTATTTGTGTGAAAGGTACATTATATTTTTTTGTTAATGTAATACGCCCCGACGTTCTTTTTTTTTTGGCGGAAGATCTAGCTGACGTAATTGAATCACGTTATCTCACCTTGAATACATTTTATTCCATTTGCGAGAAAAAACCGATTGTCTCGCGTATTCTCGCGTGATATCCCGTGATTTCCCGTAATCTTGCGTGAACTTGCGTGATATCGCGTGATCTCACTCGTGGTCTTCAGCATAGGATCGGTCTGACTATAATGAATCATGTTCGCTCAACATGATTCAATTTTATAAACGTTGAAGTTGTGGAATATCTTGTTTATGCAACATGATTGTATCATGTTTTTGGCTCAAACATGCAATTATTTAGTTAACAGTACATGATATTCTTTTGTTAATGTGATAACCCCTGAGGTTCCTTTTTTACAGTGTGATGTTAACAAGATCAAAAGAAATTCAATCTCCGCCATTTTTTTGTTAAGGAGAATGCTATGAGAATATAAATATTGAATCGATCCGCTTCCGTTATTAGACTGAGTAGTTTCTTTTTGTTTTCTGTCTCTGTTGTGTGTGGTCACTTTATATCATGTCAGGAGTGATTTTCTTTCCGTCTGATGTGTCTCCATCCCTGATTAATGTGGCCAGTAAATGACTTCGCTGAATATTGTGGGGTGTCCTGGTGAGGAGAGATAAAGGCATTACCTCACTCTGTCACTTTTACTCCTATTTATAAGATAAGGAAGGTCACATTGGCTGTGTGAATAGTTCAGCAGCCTTTATTCTAAACTTTCTGATAAGTCTTTATTCCACTAGGTAAATCTATTTAGCTTTTGCAAGCAGACAGTTCACATATTAATGATTTGTTTACTGTAGTTGTCTTACTCTACAATGATGATGAAGTGTTTTGTTTTCTTGCCACGTCTGTTGTCCGAAATTAAACATAGTCATTCTAAACTTATGCTTTCCTTCATTCCTTTGACACCTTTTTTTTAAATGGATGCATAGTGGATGCATTAAAAAAGTGTCCTGAAAACCATTTAATTTCACGGACATTTCAAAGAAATAAATTGTGGCTCTATCATAAACGCCTTTGTCTGCTCTGGCATGTCTTTGCCTTCCAGGATAAATAAAGCTGTCTGGCTGTTTTCGCTGAATTCAGTGCAGCTCAATGACTCTCACACACGCATACGCACATGTGTGTAAACACTATGATAATACACAAAATGGATGAATATTGATGTGTGGGTCTTTTCCTGTACATTTCTTCTCAGGCCTCTGGCTTCATGTTTAAGCTGCTGGTCCTGACTGTATCCTCCACTTGGCATGACATCTGTGGCTCCTTGGTCTGACGATATGTGCTGGCTGAAGCACAAAGCCTTTTTTGTGGCGTTGTGGATAAAACAATGAATATGGAGATATTTAATCTTAGAGCATTTTAAGCTCCTGTAACTGTGACGTACTCTGGTGCACCTAAGAATATATTTTATCAACATGAAGAAGCAATTTTTAGTAAAACATCAAGTCAAATCTAGTAAATGAAGTATCTATGATTCACAGTTTTTTTTTACTGTGTGTGTATCGGGATGAAGTCTGTGACTGCATGACCATCAAGAATATTCATAATTGCTGTGCTATTGCTGAAAATTGGAATGATATTATCTTTTATAATTAGCCCACATTTTTCTGGCTCTTTTCTTTCATTACCATTATTCAGTGGTAATGAAATAAAATGTCCAGAGTTCTCAGTAAGCTTTCATACCTCAGACACTAAGAATAAACAATTTTTTTGTCTCATTGAAGTCGATCCAACTAATAAAATATGCAGTTGTATTTAATAAATTAGAATATTATTGAAAATTTGATTCATTTAAGCAGCTTAGATCGCTCAATCATCATCAATATATATTTTTACACAGAAATATGGGCTTGATCAAAAATATGCTGAATACCAGGTAACAAGGTTGAATTTACCATTAATAATAAAAAATGCATAGACTTAAAACAAAATACTTGTGAGCAGTCCTTTGTGATCACAGTGTTGTACCCCCTGATGAGAAAAGGTTTTAATATGAGCAATCCGTCACCCTTGCTGGACTACATCTGTAGTCTGGGGTAATGTGCAGGAACATTCAATTTTTTTGTTCTTCTCTTTGGATTAAAAATATATTTTTAAGTGCTTCTTAAAATCAGTGTGTCTGATCTTTAAGTGCGTTTTCTGCTTCAGAAAGATAGTAGTATATCTAAAATGTTTCCAAGGTGGGAACAGAACAGCCAATAATTTTCTGAGAGGTGTCACAGTATGTGAGCACACTTTCAATAGAGCTATGATAGAATGCCCTCGACAGCTTCCTAGAGAGATGGTTCCTTCTTACAACTGAGGAAATACAGCCTGCTGCTCCTTTTTTTTTTATCAAATCCATAGTATTTATCAGCTCCTTGTCAAACTTGACACCCAAAAATCAATGTTTTATTGCACCAGTTTACATACTTTGAATGTCTGTTTTGGTTCTTTCATTCTTGGATCTGGTTAATGGCTCAACAACGTGTGAATATCAACTCTGCCTCCTCCCGGCAGGCAAATAACTCAACTCCCCAATGACCAATAACTGTGCTTTTATTGGTAGACCTTATGAGAAGTGTATAGAGGCATGGAGGTCATTCCTGCAATGTTTTATTAGCACTTGCTAAAAATATTTGGCAATGGAGAAAATATGTGTTAAACAGTTAAGCCCACAGCATTTTGGGATGGCCCAATATAGTGCAGAGGAACCATGAATTGATCATGAAACTATTGATGGAAACATGAAAAACCAGTAAATATAAGAAGGGATTGATTTGTGTAATCCTGATAGATTTTTTGTGCTGATTATTGGGAAGGATGTAAATAATTCTCTGCTTTTTATAGAAAACAAATGGAACAGAAATGTTTGCCTCATTTTCTATCAGAATCAATTTTTTCATTAAATGAAAAAAAGAATCTGAATATCTCAATGGAGAAAATATTTTTGTGCTTAACTGAATATAGTCTCTTAGATTTGGTCCTTAATTCACAGGATTTTAAGACATAGCCAAGCACTCCGTGGTAGATCTTATTTTGACCATCACTGAAAGCTCTCTGGCCTTTGCTAAATAATAGTTAAACAATGTGAGATTATTTGAAGTCGAAGCTGATTTTTACACTCATTTTGTATTCGTAAGCTGCAAATAAATCAATTATGCTGCACATAAACATAGAACATCTTAGTTTTCACTTGTCCTTTTTCAAACAACAAATGTATAAATAGAAACTGTACCTCTTCATAAAGGCAAAAAACAATGTTTAGCAGTATTGCACTGCTTGGTTTTAGTACACACATGCTTAATGGGAAGAACAAAATCTATTAACCCCATGATGACATTGGATCCCAATGACACACAAGAATATGAAGCAGTAAGTTAATATCTCTCCAGCAAAATGCAGGTATACAACAAATGCTGCAGAATCCCCAAATTACTTTATGTTGTCATCTACTATAAAAGACGTTACAATGGCTGGATCATGTTATGTTGATTACATTTTGATGATTGTATTGCACATGTTAATGAGAAATGAGAATTTCTTTTTTCCTTTTAAAAAAATGAAAAAAATGTTCTACTTATTGAGTAGAACTTTAAATTCTACATGCTTCATCCCCCTAGAAAATTTGAAGTCGACTTGACTTTAATGTAAATTGTAAGTAAGCAAATAACATATGCACAGGCCAGAAAAAATGTGACAGCAGATTAGAATTCTGTTTAGAAATATTGTTATCAATACACTCCACCACTGACAAAGTTTTTCTGTTCATGCTTTTTCTATGGAGAAAAAAAAGTTGTAGAAATTTCAAATTGTAGAAAAGCGTAATTCACCACCCACTATGCACATCTTTGCATATAACATATCCATTTTTTAAAATCTTTTTTTAAGACTTTATTGGCTCTAGTGGCCTTTATTTGAAAGTAGTTTGGCAAAAGAGGGTTATGAGAGAGGGGGAAATCGAACCTGCGACCACTGGCACGAGGACTAAGGGGGTTGTGCTTTGCCCCTGCGCCACCACAGCACCTAAGACGTCCAATTTTTGTAGATTTATTTGTAAGGATTGTAGGCATTTATCAAGCCCACCACCATGTGTCTAAATCTGGTGAGTAGGCATGCCTCTGTCTCTGATTGAACAGGAAAGAGGCGGGTATCCTCTGAGACCTCTGATTGTCACTTCCCATACACACAGATATGCCCTGACCTTAAAAGACCCATTCTGGAGACTTTTTCACTAAAATCGACATTCTCCACCTTCTTTTTTTCACTCACTGAAAACATTTGCTCATTTCTAGTTAACTGTCTTCCCCATCTAACATGTATCGCTCATGGGAACAAAGATTGTTCTCAGTTTAGATGTCAACTCTCTATCATGTGCTGATATTAATGCAGTTTGAAATAGCTTATAGTGAAACGTTTAACCTCTGTTTGAGAATAATCAGCTTCTAATTGCATTCATGATGTATTACACTTTGTCATATGTCCAGAGTTCAATGAGTAGGGCCATATATGTCAGTAGCAAATAAGCCTCGTCATGCACATTGATTGCTTGTTTTTAAAGTCACTTTAACGCTTCTGCTTATTGACAACTCAGATGACATTTTAAATTATAGTGCAGAAAGATTTTACTTCTTCCACACATTTTTTTTCTTGGGTTTTCAACAAAACCCAAGCGGTAGAATAAAGCAGTAAATTATGTGGTTAAAGGATTTTGAGTTCAGAAGTTCATTATACATCACCGAGCCATACAGTCTAATCAGGATTCCAGCTGGAGGTGTAGCTGGGCACCGACCCTGAGAAAAGACTTTGTCCTCTGCCTTATCATCAGGGAGGCTGGCAGAACAAAAGGCGAGGTGATGTTCTTTGGCTCATCTAATATGGAGGTAATTTTCTTGGCTCATCTTGAAATGTACTGCTAATGTAATTAGCTTTGTTCAAACAACATTCACAGAGCACATCTTTGATAAAAGGACGTGACACCCTCTTTTTAATCAGATACTGTCACTTTTATCCCACTCAAAAATATGGAAGGGCGTAAACTCATCACAGCTTTCAGCAAAAACTTTAAAGGCAGTGTTGTTATTTTGTTTGTGAACTGTTGGCGAATCTGACAGCTAGAGGATTCTGTCCTGGAAACCTGCCTGATCTTTACAGCTCATGGTTGAAAGATTTAATGAAGGTCTGTGAATAATTCAACTTCACCAGTAATAAATATTTCATTTTGGATGGCCTGTGGCCAGCTTCTGCCAAGAGTCTAGGTAGTTTTTGACAGCTCTTTGTGTGTTTGCCCAACGTTCTATTTGATTGGAAAAGGATTCCTCCATAAACCCTCATAATGGAGAAAATGATTTCCGATATTTTCTTCTAGAAATTGAAAGACAAACTCCCTGAACTGCTCGTGTTTAACAGAAAATTGCTAAATATTTAATCTTTGTGATGTTTGACAAGTACTTACTGTAGATCTCACATTTTGATTTCTCTCATAAAGTAACCAGTCACCAATAAAATTGCATCCCACAGGTTTTAAACTACACAGTTTAACTACACAGTTTAAAACCTGTGGGTTGGTTTGAAAGTTGAAACGTAGAAAGTATGTCACTCAAATTCAAAATCCATTATTCACAGTTTTTGCATTTTTTGACAACTCCTTTGGTGTCATTCACCCATTTCTTCTGCTCACTTGTCACCACACGCTGAACTAAAAGTTTGTATATGCAGATCAACTCTGTAAAAACTTAAGCTGTTAGAGCAACTAAAGTATTTGAAAATGTAGCAGAGCAAGATTATAATACATACCACTTCTGCAACTCATTAAGCAATGAGAAATCTTATGTTGCAAGTTGATTGAAGAATGATGATGGTTCTATGTGCACTTGTTGAGGATTATGCATGCAGTACAACTTCAGTGCAAGTTTTAAGTTTAATGCTGTGCAACAGTACAATAAGACTCTTTCTTGTTGTCTTCTTTGTCTTGGATAAAGAAAAAAAATCTTGCTGCCTTTACGCTTCAAATTACTTGTGATGTTCTTTATAAAAGTCGAAGCTCTTTGTGTTGTTATTGCTAAAATAACAAAAGCTCTGCAGCTACAAAAGAACCGATGGGTCAGTGTTTGTCTTTAATCTAGCGAAGTTTTCCTTTTTGCACTTTTCTTGAAAGGCTTTGCACAGTTCAGGGACTTAGAAAGATCCTTTGTTGTGAACTGTATCTAGCAGTAATATGAGAGTTTTTTTTATTGTCTTCCTTTAGTTCATATCTTGTAATGGAAATCTTCCTTTTTCCTTTTACAGAC
This sequence comes from Poeciliopsis prolifica, assembly GCF_027474105.1. Taxonomy (NCBI): domain Eukaryota; kingdom Metazoa; phylum Chordata; class Actinopteri; order Cyprinodontiformes; family Poeciliidae; genus Poeciliopsis; species Poeciliopsis prolifica. The sequence goes on along the minus strand of NW_026562376.1, from coordinate 13,218,017 downwards.
ATGGAACTCGTTGTGCAGGCGAAGTCGCAGCTATAGCCAACAACGGAATATGTGGCACAGGTGTGGCCTTTAACGCAAAAATTGGAGGTGAGTGAGAGGAATTCATTTTAACAGTAGTCACACGTAAGACTTTAAAACAAGTCCTTTTTTTTATTATTTCAGCAGAATAACAGCACACACACAAGCTGAAGCTACAGATACAAGACAAATTATCCATCACATCCACAACCAAGATGTCAGCAACATAATGTAGGAACTAGTATTCAATGAGGCATCTGTTTATTCACGTCTATGGTCGGAGCATCACCCATCCTTCACTGTGCTTAATGGTGGGCATGAGTTTTTATCCTTTGTTTTACTCCAAACCCACCTGCACTGTTTGTCACTGTAAAAAAATCTATTATTCATAAGAAAAGAATCGATGCAACAGCAAATAACCAACCTCTTTTCGTCCCTCCATGGGGGGATTTCAGTGAATCCACAGGCAGGTAGGTGGCAAATGGAAATACACAGATGCAAACAGTAAAAGATGAGCAGGAATAAGGATGATAAAATACATGATGATTCTCTCTCTCTAAATCAGTCCTCATGAAATTTTACCTGTTTTTAGGACTTTGTCAAAATCAGAAAGAATGTCACCTTTTCTGTTGACATAAATTTATATTTTTATCAATTATTTTTGGAGTTGAAACAGAGGTCATTATCATAACAAAATAGCAGAGTGTAATGATTATGAATCTCCATTGCAGAATTTGACAAAAATACAAAGTTTTTCCAAAGTGTGCTAAAAAGAAGTGCTGACTTCTTTATGATTGTTCTTGGCAGTCTAGGAAGACAGAGCGGTTGTTTCGTCTGTCACCAGTGAATATGCAGTTAGCGTCTGAGACAAAAGTCTGTGCAACACAGTCCATCCTGGTCCTTTAATAGTCTTCTGTTGTTGCCAAATTATCCCTGTAGTCAGTGGTGTTTTTGTTCAAGATCTTTTTTCTGTGACTGTAAGAAAAATTCTTAATTTAAATTGTCTTAAACTAAACAGTGAATTAGCTTAAGAATTGCAGCATATTATGGATTAGCATTGAAACTTTCTTTTTGCAGTATTGTCAAAGTATAAATAAGGACAGAAGGTGATGATAACAAATCTAGTTCATACTATTGTTGGCAACATCTTCTCCATCTTGTAAAGTAATGGTGGCCGCAGATTCTTCCTGTTCAGGCCATATCTGTCATCTGTCTCACTGAATTTTACAATCCGCTTTCATGATTGTTTTTGAAATTTTCTGTTTTTCAAAATATTATCAAGATTTTCTCTTGCCCAGCACTCGCTCCAGTTGAGGTCTCAGTTGCATTTAACAACCCTCTTATGTTTACATTTGTACTACTTTATTTAACCAAGTAAGACGGAGTGAACTTTAAAATCTCTTTTACATTTACAATGTTGAACATGAAATGTTTTCTTCTGGCGAGCCTCCCAAATATTTATTAAGCATAAATCCGGTAGATTTATGCTGAACAAATTTTAGAAATTGTTACATTAAGGCTTACATCAGCCATTAAATACAACTCTGGTATAAGCATATATTTGTACTTATTGAATAAATGCACAGACATTATTTTCTTCACATTTTTACAATGTGAGATTATCCCAATGCAATAACTGTGGAATATATTTTAAGCCTCTTTACACACCTTCACCATGGTTGCCAATAAGCATGGTGGGTACTGTATTTAATCAGCATAAGTAACAAGTGTATTATTACATTAAATGAGGTTTCTATAATTTAATTAAAGATGAGGTGCACACTAAGGCTTACATTAATTCACAGAGATAGGGATGTCTTGGTTGGTGTCTAATGCTTTAGGTATAACCACAGTTTCACAGTCAGCTCCCTCTCTTCAGGTTTTATTAACGACACAGTGGTAGCATTTATAGCTGGTATCTTTAATGTGACTTTATGCGCCATAGGAAGCCGAGTACTGACTGGGTGATTGTATTTTTCAGCAGTTGAAGTGTGACTGCACCTCAGAGCGAGGCAGTGGGATGCAATGAATATTGCTTAAACCATTACCATGGAGAAGCCCAGCGAATCATGAGATGCCGCAGTTGTTTGTTGATTAAATAGATCATGACTTCACTGATGCTGCAAATAAAATTCTCAGCCTGATGAGTTTCTGCTGTAGTTTCTGTCTGATTGTATTTGTTGATCACCAAACTTGTGTTGTTTATTTTATTGCATTTATGTCAAACATATTGTTCATACGTATTGTTTATAAACTTTTATGGGCAACCAAAAAAAAACCACAACACTGTATTTGTCTTTGGATCAAATGTCATGCCTTTCTTTATTAAGTAGATAAATGGTTAATTCAATTTTCAAAGAGTTTAGCTGAGTTCCCCACAGATCAGTGTGTATCTTAAATTGTGGCTGATGTCAAGAAAAATGAATTCACAGTGCAGCGGACATCTGGCTGTAAATCACCCGCCTCAGAAGCTGCTCAAACTTTTAGTGAAGGCGCTTATTCAAAATGCAATAAACCTGCCAGCATGGAACAATCTGTGTTAAGAGAGATGATATGTCAATCACAAATTAAACATTTATCTTTGTTTGCTTTGTTTCCTGAACATTTTTACACTTGATGGAGTATTCCAAGGAGGCTTTTAGTAACTTTTGTCATGAAGCAATCTGTCACTGCCGAAATGGCAGCCAACAAGACTCAGTGGAGCCTGTGCAGCTCTGAGCAGTCCCGCTCACAGATGTTACTCATAACTCCCCTTCTTTGTCTTCATTACCATTCATCTCCCGACAGAACCAGGCATTAGCCCTGATCTCATAAATTACTTCTCGGTGAATCTGTTCACGTCACAGGGTCAGTGAATTGTTTATGAACAACCACAATTTCCTCCCAGACACTTATGGTGTGTACGGGTGTGTACCTGTGAGAGAAGCATTTGGGTTTGCCCAAGTATTCAAATGTGTCTGTGTGCCCTTAAGAAATAATGATGATAAGTGATTTGGGCCAAAAACTGTGCAGTTGACTCTACTTGACTTACTCTGCATCTCCTTCCTTCTGTCCTTATTTGCCTTACATTTGCACATACACACACACACGGACACACGCACGTACGCATTCACTTCACCCTTCCTTGATACCTGTGACTCAGCGTAGCTGCAGAGGACTTGAACAGCAGCGCCTGGAGAAGGTGTTGTAAAGCTGCAGGATATTGATGGCAATTGTTACGACAGTAATCATCATTACTTTGCAGTAACACTCTTGCATAATCATTACAAAGCAAACAATGTGCTTTATGTCACCCATTTCTGTTTCTTACTTATTCTTTAGCGTTCAAACTCACATTACACCCCTGTAGAGTGATTACTGCCTTGTCTGCCTCTCCACCAGCTTACTTTATCTAAAATCTCTAATGTGAACGTCGTCACTCATAATGTTGCTTCTGATGTCCATGAGCCCCAAGCCGGTAATGGACCTTATTTGAGGGTGGTGCATTTCATGGCTTTCTACAGCTGTTAATGTTCTGAGGAGTGATCTGAGGCTGTGAACTTCAAAGGCACAGAACGTGTTCAGGTATGATGAAAAGTGACATTTAGTGCTACCCTGTGGACAAGTTGGTCCGTTGGAGGTTTGGCTTGTTTCTCTGTGGTTCTTTTGTCAGCAGTGTCAGATTTGTCTTCTTATCCTTCCTATATTACTGTATCTTCTTTTAAGTAGGACGAAACAGCTGTCCTTGGTTTAACAGCTGGATTGTTGTTTGAGGATAAAATTCGGTTAGTATTCCTCAGAAAGCCTTGTGCGCTAAATCATTAAAACCTCAGTGGTTGGATTCTTTTGTTTCCTGTTGTTGGTAGAGATGCAGCGACCAGAATTTTGTGTCCAATTTAAAATTTTGCAAAGCATACACTGGCTTTGTTTTGACAGTTTATATTCCTCTTTAAAAATTCTAATATTAAAAAATATGAAGACCAATGAAATATAAATTTTAGTTTCCTCCAATGAGCATTCATGAATTATTTATCATACTGTATTTATGAGAAAGTAACTAGTGTAAAACAAGGTTTTACAAATGCCTTAAAATAAATACAAATATTATGGAGTTGACATTTTCAGCCATCTTCTATTAACAATTAGCACAGCTAGGATACATAACATTAGTGGGGCAGCACAGTCTGTATGTTTTTCCTGGAAAATGTAGATCTTTACCTTGCTTCTGAGATTTAAAAAAAAAAACTTCCTCAACTTCCTGGCAAGTTTTATGACAGATGTTGAAAATTTAAGAAGATGAAACAAAGCAAGTTGTAACCTTCCTGATATTTGCTGAAAGTTTTGTTCTCTCTTGTTCTATTACAGAAAGAAGGAGCTGCAAAAATGTCTTGAAATTTGATACATCAGTAAATAATAAATAGTTCAGCAATTTTGAAATATGGTGTATTTTTGTAGCATTTAAGCCCAAGAAGTTAAGCCCAAGGACTTAACTCCTTGGGCTATTGCTGCCTGGACTATGTCACTTTTAGTTCTCGGCCTTGTATGTAACATAACCAGCAGACCCTCATAACAAATTGCTCACTGACATGCTAGATGCATACTGATTTAAGGCTTCTGAGATGCATGCCAATGCTTGTCAAATTAGAAATTCATAAGGAAGCACCAAGATCTTGTAATACTGTACTCTGAAATGCATGTAGCCAGGATAGCTGGACAGGAAGCAGTGTGACTTGAGAGATGGTAGGTGAAAATATCACCGCAGCATTTTGAGCAGCCTGCTAATTGTCTAATTTGATAAGACAGATGAATTTATCAAGTCTCCAAGAAATAAATGCATCAATAAAAATGTCTAACTCTGATCATGAATAATATCACTGAACTTTGAAAAACAAAAGATTGGACGTGGACATCTAAAGAATATCCATAGTCAAAGTATCTCTTAGGGTTTTGCATGGATGACTTAGCATAAAACTTAATTTATGCTTTTTCTTAACTGTAGAAAAGGTACAACCTTGTCTACATAGTTAAGAAACATCACCTTACCTGCAGGACATTTTCTGTTTTTCTTTTTCTTTTTTTTTTCCACAGGAGTTCGTATGTTGGATGGGGAAGTGACAGATGTGGTGGAGGCTCATTCCCTAAGCCTTAACCCTCAGCATATCCACATCTACAGTGCCAGCTGGGGCCCGGAGGATGATGGCAAGTCATTGGATGGCCCTGCCAAACTGGCAATGGAGGCTTTCCTTCAAGGCATAACCAAGGTTGGTTTGAACATAACTTGTGACACTGTAAAGATAATTTCTAAAATAGCTTAAAATATTTTAGATTCAATTCCAGCTACAAATTTTACAAAAAACTGAAGCTGCAGATTGTAAAACATCTCAAGTTGAATTTGAAGTTCTGCAACAAATGGGTAAGTAACTTAATTGGGTATAAAAGTGGATCACAGAAGATTGAATTTTTAAGTGATAGATGTTTAATGAGTTTCATTTACTAAATGAAGATGAATATCTGAAACATAAAATAGCAAGGAATATGAACTATTCAGAGATTCAGAGAACTGATTGAGACCGGAGTTCTGGCTCTTGCTCAACATTACATCAGATTCTGACACAATTCTGAAGATGAAATCACTGCATTGTTTAACAAACACTTCAGAAAAACTGTGTCAGCGAACACAGATCATTACCGCATCCACACAGGTAACTTGAAACTCTGCCATAAGAGGAAACATGAATCCTATATTGTTGCTTACAATCAACAGTTTCACAAGAGTTTTAATGAAAAGCTTTCTTATCTGCAATCAAAAGCTGCTGCACACTGAAACCTTTTGGCTTGCAAGGGAACAGATATATGAGTGTTCCGGACTGCGAATAAGCTAAAATGCTTAAAAGCATCCTATCACGGGCCCAAAACAGGATGAGAGGGCATATCATGAAAAACCATAAAGAAAAACAGTATTTATGTGATCATGCAGGCTTCCTACAAGCTCGTAAAGAAAAATGGAAAAGTGTGGCATTTCATTTTATTTGTTTACTAGGAATGAGTAAGAATGAAAAAAGAAACTTAAATCTGGAGAGAAAAAAAACTGTTCCAGACTGCAGACTGTGCATGAGAAATGTCTGCAGCTCTAAAAATAGATTGTTCCAATCAAACTGCTTTTATGCATTAATGATGCACCTAGTTGCCATAATGACAGCTTTTTCTATGTCTGCCAGATCTTGAATATATTCATGCAAAACTGCCCGCTTTTTTTTCTTCAGGGACCAACCAACCTGCTGTATGCATGTAAAACTTGTTTTTTATATTAGTAAATATTAATTTTAGGGATCTATTATAGATATAGGTATATATATGTTTGTGTGTGTGTGTGTGTGTGTGTGTGTGTGTGTGTGTGTGTGTGTGTGTGTGTGTGTGTGTGTGTGTGTGTGTGTGTGTGTGTGTGTGTGTGTGTGTGTGTGTGTGTGTGTGTGTGTGTGTGTGTGTGTGTGTGTCTGTTTGTAAGAAATTTGTGTCTGTAAAAATATGAAACTTTATACTGGAAAAAATCCGTTACAGGTCTACTTATTGTGGAATAGGTATCCAAATGGCTGCATCACAACAGAAAATAAGGTACCATGAAAGGGTACTTGACTCATCCAGTACAACTAAAAAGCAACCATAACTTAAGGTTTAAAAAAATGTATTCATCTTTCCAAATCCACATAAAGGAGCAGTTATCACTCCTCAACTTCTGGACTTTATAGAGAAGAACAAAGTAACAGCGAGGGGTAGAAAGTGTAGACCCTGTTATAATTGGGTCCTTTGCTTCCAAGAACAATAATGTCTGCCACTTCTTTCGACTACTTAAACAAATTGCAAGCATGAGGTAATTAAGTCTTACATGAGGAAAAGTTGTATCATAAGGCTTAATCTTCCACAACAAAGAAAAGAGAAGTTATGAGCACAAGCTAGAATTAAGTCAGCAAGCCGCTCACATTAATCACTGCCCCCACTGATTGACAGCTTGGCTATGCATGAACAGCAGGTAAGATGGTTAGCTTACCTCCTGAACTTTCGGGCCAAAACTGCAGTCCAATCAGCCACGACTAAAGACGAGCCGAAGGGAGGGAGCCATCCTCCAGGGCAAGTACATCCAAGAATTAGTGCTTAATACCCCTTCAAGCAGCTCCATTTGCATTGTGAAATACAAAATTATTCACAGTTGGGAGGCGAGGACAGCAGCAAACAGAAGAGGGAGGTGACATACATCAATTGGTCTGCTAAGTTTCCAAAGACAGAGAGGGGCTGTTAAAACGGGAGGTGATGCAACACAGTAGTAAACATGCTCTGGGAGGCTCAGGGTGAATTCACACATAAAATTTTAATTATTATAAATAAGCTTCTGCAGTTGAAACCTCCACAGATGTTTCATCATATTGCAGGAACGTGATTCATTTACAGATCACTGCATTCTGTTTTTATTCATTTTTAACATGCTTTCCCACCTGTTTTATCTTGGAAATGCATGTGCTCTATTTCATAATTAACATGGCCAAACAGACAAATGCTATTAGTCATGTTGGGTCACTTTTTTATATACCTCATGGCGTATAAATAAAATCTATTTGTTGACACCAGCAACCGTCTTGTGTAAAACTCAAATGTTATTCTGTAGTTCGAGCTGTTTCCTTCTGAATTTGCTCTGTGCAAATATTAATTATTGAGGTGACTGCTTGGAGGTTGTTCAGTATTTGTTTGCATAAATAGTTGTTATAAGCATCAAATATGATCTGAATTCTTTAAGTAGACGAAAACTAACACTATTTAAAGCACTGCTCACCATGACACCAAAAATAGCAGCTTCATCTTGCAGACATGTAGAGCCTTGCAAAGGTTTTAATCACCTTGAATTTTTCACATTTTTACACATTGCAGCCGCATTGTATTGTATTGTGATAAAAAAAAATAATAATGATTATGATGGACACACACAAAATAGCAGATAAAGCAGGGGAAGAAAATGGAGTTGGGATTTTTACAAATAAAAATCTGAAAGGTGTGGGAACCCTTTGTATTCATCAAAGTTGCAATTTGGTTGCAATTCCAGGTTCCAATCTTTTGGGGTTTGTCTACTATCTGTGGACATCTTGAGACTAACTTTTCTGTCCATTCTTCTTTGCAACTTTGGTTTTCTGCCAAAGAAAAGTCGATGTAGGTCTAATGTGTTTAAGGTCATTTGGTTTGTTATGTTAGTGCCATTTCTGTAGGATTCAGGTTTGGAATTTGACTAGGCCATCCTATCACCTGATATGCTTTGATTTAACCCAGTCCGTTACGGCTCTCGCTGTATTTGTAACATTGCTGTCCTGCTGGAAGTGGAACCCCGCCCCTGTCTAAACTATTGCCCTCCATTTAGTTCCATGAATCTTTCAATTGACTCAGAACAGTTACCTTGTGGTGCCTTCACGTCCGCCATGTTTTACTAGAGGAATAGCGCATGCCACACTTTTTAGACTTGCAAAAATTGTTACAAAACTTGTGTGTAATTTCCCTTTGTCTTCAAAATATTTCATTGGTGTATTGGTATGTCACACATTACAAATTGAGGAAAAGTTAAGAGGAAATGAATACCATTGAAAGGCAAATCAAATCCAGAAACATAGAAACTCTCTCCATGGAACGAGAGTTGTCATAAAGTTTTATTTTCAGAAATATTACAATCATTTTTATTTTACATTAAAAATATCAGAGAAGACAAGCAGAATTTTCTCACTTTAATCACACTACTTTCCATGAGAAGAGGACAAACTCAAGGTGAATTTGTTGATTTGTCATTGACTCCATAGTCAGCAGAATTAGATATGAAAGAGTTTGAGCCTATTACCCAAGTCTAATGTCATCATTCCTCATGTGTCAAGCTTACATCATCAAAGACCATAAGCAGATCAGCCAAATGAGAAAGATGAGATGAGAGAAAACAGAAACAAAGCTGATGAAGGAGTGAGATTGAAAGGCAGTGATAATTGTCATGCAAATGAAAGAAACTGCAAATTTTCCGTGGCAACGTATGACTCATAGTTCACATTCCCAAATGTGTGCAGCTCCACATATTATGCCGTGTTAGTGGAGATAAATTACCTGACAGGAAAACAACAGGAGCCCTCTGGTTCAGTGTGTGTTCTCCTGGCAGCGAGATAACGGCTGGCGCTAAAGTGTTCTCGTCTGGGTATCTGTAAACCGCAGCAAAAGGCGGCGCCGGGTCATAAATTGAGCTGGACCGTTTAGGAGTGTTATGTACAGTCCGGATTGACCATCCCGTTCAATGGAAGCTGCATCCAACACTCAGCAAAAGCTCATTTATCCCATCTTCTAAAGAGAGATCATTTGTGAGACGGGGGCGTAGGAATCAATTAAGAAAATTAAATGGATAATCCTTATAAAAAATAAAAAAAAGCTTGTACCAGCTCATTTAAAATCTGTCTTTGGGTCCAATTAAGGTCCCTTTGTAGACTTATGAGCTTAACATTTCACTGATTAAATGTGCCAGAGAAAACAGCATCATAGCAGCGCTGATAAGGAAGTAAATCTTTGGTAACTAGACAAGCACACCAACTCCCTGTTTAGTGTGAATCCTTTTTTTTCTTATTCTTTTGATTGTTGATTTTGATCAACAATCTGGAGATAGTACTACTCTGCCTTGCATACGCATTCACATTCCTTGAACTTTTTGCATTTCGTTACGTTAAAACCACAAACCTCAGTTTGTACAGTCAGTTTTTAATGAGATATCATTTCATAGGCAAATAGAAACCTCCATATAATTCTATGTAGGTAGACGTTTTCACATATTTTGACAATAAAATTCTGAAGGGCATCTCATATTCAGAAATCCTATTGTACTACTTTCACTGCCATTACACCTGAAAGTCTTTAATAGTTTGTTTCAACCAGCTTTGCACATGAGCCTTTGAGCCTTGCCTCAGTCTCTCAGATAAACTTAGGTCCTGACTTTGCTTTGGCCGTTCTAACAGATCGGTTTCATCAAACCAGTTGTGGCTCTGGCTTTCTTTTTCAACAACAGTACGTGTCTTGGAAGTCTTCCAGGAAGGCCATGTTATTTATCTGCCTTCATGGCTGCTGGTTGTCCTGTCAACAGATTTTTCCACCTGAGTTGTGGATCTGTGCATCTGCTCTTGAGTTAGGATGGGATTCTTGGCTACCGCCCTCAATTATTGTTCAGTAGTTAAGATGTGCTGGATTTTATTTAAATGTACTAGAACATAGGTGGCTGAAAACACATGCAAAGCTAATTTTTCATATTTTTATTTGCTAAAAGTAAACAACCCATTTCCTATTCATATGCTATTTTATCTGTCAACTCAGTTCATTAGAGTTTGTGTTTGCAATGTAACAAAATGTGAAAAGGTTCCATGAATATTTATATTTATTATTGTTATTTATCTGAACTGTTAGAAAAAGAAGATGTTGTTTTGTTTTTTGTTACAGGTCATTCTTGTAAATATTTGTTTACCTGCATTCCTGTTTTCACACAATAAGCTATTCAGTATAGTTGCATTATTGAATTATTTTTTTTAGAAAAGGATGAAACTAATAAAAAAAGAAAAGGTATTTTGTAGCCACACAAGTATGTACTATGTAGTCGGATATAGATTTAGAATCAAATCCGACAGCAAATATTGTTGCACTAATCAGAATTTTCTGGAAAATAAGCATTAACTTCAGCAAAGAGATACAGAGGTCAGTCTCCACCCCTAAGGCTGTTTCCGAGCCCTGACACCTGGTGCCCTGACACTCAATGTTTTCGTCTCCATTCAGGCCTCAGGGACACTGGCAACAACTGGTCTACAGTAACAATCAGCAATATTTTGAGGTGCAGAAAGTCAGCAGTGAAAGAGGTCAGCAGTCAAAGAGGTCAGCAGGCAGGCTTCTGGCTTCGAGATAAGCAAGAAAACCAACTGGAGACAAAATGTATTAAATAGAGACACAGAAATGTATGCAGTTCAGTGTCATTTGTGTTTCATAAGAAGCAAATCAACCCTGTCACAGAGCTTAAATTAATCCGCTGGAGACAAGTACGTGAACAAAGTGGTGTATGTCTTGGAACAAATAAACCCATTTAATCGTGGTACTGATTAAAAGATAAAAAACAGTCTTTTTTCAAAAGACGCTTGAAAATCAAATTTCTATTTGATACAGCATTACCATCTCCTTGACTGCTGATGAAAACTATATGTATGTGAAATGAAATACACACAGATATAAAGAAGCACAAAAATATTCATTCCACTGGCAAATTTTGATTTTACGTAATCGCTAAATTTTGCTAACATATTTCTTCATGACATTTCAAAGCATCCTAGCCAGAATCCAAACTTGAATCTGATGGAGAATCTGTGGAGAGAGTTAAACATTAGGGTGATGATAAGCAGGTCTTCCAACCTCAAATAATTTGAGCTCATCAACAAAGAAATTGTCCAAATTATCAGAATGCCATTGAAACATGCAAAAAGCTGATTAACAAATACATGTAACAATTGTTTGATTTATGTAATTTTAATCATTTTCACTGATTATTTTGAAATCTGCCAGAGGAATTTGGCCTTTACTGTATGTGTATCTTAAACTGAACAGTGCTTCAATTAACATGATGCTGTCATGTATTCGCAATCTCAATCAGCTTGAGCGCGTGTCACAATTACAATCGCCATGTTTGCGATCTGAAATTTTTGACATGGATCTGCACCTCCAGCGTTTTAGAGTTTCTAGAGAAAGTTCAGATATGGCATGCTGTTTAGGCAGTCAGACAAACGTCTTTGTCAAAGGCAGCTTTCCACACCTCAGCGAGCCCTTGTTAGTTTCTTTCTGTTGGTTGGGTTTCAACTATATCAACGTTTTCTTTTATGTTTTTCTACCGCAGGGACGCAGTGGACTGGGCTCCATCTTCGTCTGGGCTTCAGGCAACGGTGGCCGCGAACAGGACAGCTGCAACTGTGACGGCTACACCAACAGCATTTACACGCTGTCCATCAGCAGCACCACAGAGTCGGGCAATGTGCCGTGGTACAGTGAACCCTGCTCCTCCACCCTGGCTACAACCTTTAGCTCTGGGAATCCAGGAGAGAAACAGATAGTGAGTGCAAGCACACCTCTGCTCCTTAAAACCATCTATGCGTTTGCTGTTGTGTTGCCAATCTAAAACACCGACGCAGACGTATCATAAATTGACATTTTTTGAAGCGTATTTTCGCATTAAGCCTCTGTCTGTCATGTTGTAAATAAGGATCAAGCTCTCAGAAATCAGAGCGTCTGATGCGCAACATCCAACAAGGAGAGCGGACAAACCCTGGAAATGTCACATGCTTCTTTCAAGCTGCTTTTCAGCTGATGAAAGGCTTGCCTCCAGGGATCAGTATAACATGAAACAGCTAGGAATCGTCCTTTTTTTAAATCCAAAATACACCAAAGGGCTGCTACAGGCAAACAAATGCACTTCACCAAAATATGTGAAATTAAACTTGTTTTTAAGAGGTGAAGCAGCACTGACTTGATTCTCCAACTGTGAGGCTGCTGGTGTTTGTTCTGAAAGTTATTTCATGCCACGTCTCTTTGTCTAACACTGGTATTTATGATCTCTGTGACACATAGGTGTGATTGCCACAGTTGCACTGGGGCTTTCACAGCAATCCAGCATGACCTTCGGATCATTTGGGATTGGGATTTAGTGACCTGTTATTTCATAAGAAAAGGAAACAATTTTTAAATTTCGCCTTCTTCTAGTAAGTCAGAAAATCACTGATGGTTTCCTCGCTCACAAAGACACAATGACAGAACCATGCTCACTCTTTCACACTGTAAGGCAGTTTAAGGTTGTCCAATTAGCCTAACATTCATGCCTTTGGATCGGGGTTGAAAGATGAACAACATAGAGGGCACTGACACATGCTTGGTGAAAAACTGAACAAAGAGAAACACTTTTGCTATTAGGTGTGATGATTATTGCACAACCACGGCAACAAATTACCACATAGATGTTTAAAAAAAATCTTAAAGACATTGTGTTAAAAAAAAGCTTAATCATAATCATCGTAATAATGTTATTTTAAGGAAGTCCCCTGGCGTTTGTTTGCGTAATTAAATTAGTCAAAATCGCAGAGCTTTTATGGCCAAGTGTGCGTGTGGAGGCTGAAAATATTTAGTCAAAATACACACCCTGAAACTGAGGCTGTTGCAGCTGTACAGACACTACATAGATAAACCGGTCACAAGAAATCTCTCGCTCTGCTCAACTTTACTGTAGTCTTGCATCAAAATCAGTTGTAAATGCCAGTATCATATGAATATGGCACATTATCGACCACCACCAAGTAAAGCATGGTGTGAAGTGGAAGGGCAATACGTGTGGTTTCCAAAACATTTTTTCATAAAAGAATCTGAGAATTCTGTTTATCCTTTACTGTACACAAATATCAGTAAACAAAATCCAAAGGCCTCTTGGAGATGAGTAATTTAGTCTCAACATAAAAACAGATGTGGTATGAAGGACTTAGAGCTTTGGTTGAGATCATTAGTGAGCAAACAGCATAATAAAACCAAGAATACACATAGCAGTGTAGGGATGAAGTTGTGGATTAGCTTAATGCTTCGCTAGGTTATAAAACAATTTCCCATGCTTTAAAGACTCTTTAGTTTATCATCCAAATTACAAGTGAAAACTTGTGTGCACCACATGCATTTTTTATGTGGTACATGTTTTTCACCCATCATTTTCATATGTGAAATTCATGGAGTTTTCAGTATAGAAAAAGATGCTCTGGCCAGAAGAAACGACAGCAGATTTTTGTTTGCTTGTTTGTTTTGCCTACGGACAGAACACTTGCAACTTGTGTTGCAGAAAACTAGGTCTGTCACTCTGAACACACAATCCCGCAAACATGAGACATGGTAGTGGCAGCATCATTCTGTGGGAATCTTTTTATGTCTAGAACAGTCGCTGAAGCTGAACAGAATTGATAAATACAGGCCAAGAAAAACTTGACTGCAGACTGCATATCCCTAAAATGTTTGGCCACAGGACTTTTCTGATTCGGATCTGTAATAGTTTTTGTTTCCTCATTTTATGTTTGTCATGTCAGCATTTATAGCTGCATTATTGATAGTTTTTTATTGCACAAAAATAAGTTTTATTTATTTCCTATGTCCCTTCTGACCACTTTCTATTATCATAAAATAAATAATAATAAAATAAAACCTCTGCCAAGTCTTATAAAAAAATGCTTCACCTTGTACTAAATTAATACATTTAATGAGAAAACATTTTGCAGTTATCAGATATCTATGAAATGGCTGTTTGGTCCAGCTCCAAGTGGAACAGTTGTCCTGTTCGGACGCCTGACCGGTTTTGTTTACGCCTCTGACACAGAGACGTCTTCAGCTGATAATGGTCATTAGTGCCACAAGCTGTCAGGCCAAAAGTTGCAAGCAGATCCTCCATCTTTAACCTTCGCTGCTGGTCTTTGCTTCCAGCCTCTTTGTCATTACCAGTGTGTCCTCATTGTGATCCAGACAGGCATCATTAGCTTCCTGGTACTGACAGACAGGAAGATCAGAAGCGTGCATGGAGCACTAAGACCCTTCGTCTCACCAGCAACAGATTTGGCTGGGGCCGACTTGGCTGACATTCGCTGTCCCGCCTGTGACCCCTTGGCAGGCGTCCATAAACCTGAGACTGAACCTACCGACTCATTCTCTCCTCCTCCCTCTCATTCTTCTTCCATCTTAGATAGCTGCAGGGAAAACTCATATTATCTCTGTCCCTCCCTGTCTAACACTCAGCTTTCCTCGCTGTGAATTCATGGTGAAGTGTCACATTAGCTCTGTCTCTCTCTTTTTGTATTTATGTGCACTTCCCTCTGTTCTTATTCTCTCTAAGGTGACCACAGACCTGAGGCAGAAATGCACTGACTCTCACACGGGGACGTCTGCCTCGGCTCCACTAGCTGCTGGGATCATCGCTCTGGCTCTGGAGGCAAAGTGAGTTGGAATGACAGATGACTTTTACAGCAGCGCCACTGACCTGCTCCCATCTGTTTTTTTTTATTAATATTATTTACCATACAGTACCTGTCAGATGTCTACATACAGTCATCGGGGACATATAGCATTTTCGTGAATCATCTTTGAGCACGCTCGACTTTTAAAGTGTAGGAATATTGTTGGTTTTATCTTTACCACCATTTTCCACCCTGTCTCCATGGGAGGTGTGTGCTCACAGCTGCGACTTCACAGACACCTCCGGGAATCAATGCTGGACTGACTCCCAGCAGAAATTCTTTCCACAGCAAATTAAGCTTTTGATAATCACTTAATTAGTGAGATAAATTAGCAGCTGCAGCCCACACTGACTTTCAAATACCTGTAGGGCTGCTCATGAAGACTCATATCCCTGAGAATCTTTCTCATTATTGCTCACGCAGGACTGCAGGTGTCCCGAGCTTTCTGAGCCATCTAACGTGTACGCCCTCATCCGCATTATCTGCACTTGTATCTTGCATGTCTTGAGTCTGTCTTATCACTCAGCTGCTCTCCACTTTGCATAATTCCCCTCATGTCTGCGTTAGTGATGACAGGTGTCGAATCCAATCCGGCGCAGCGTTACAGCACAGGTAAGCCTCCTCAGCCTCCCTGGCTTATCTCGGCGCTGTCAGCTGTGATATATCATGAGAAATGGCCAGTAACTGACAGAACTCGGGTTTTCACCGCGTTGACTATCAGTTATCAGGCAGTGCTTGGTGCATCCCAGCAGGCACCCCTTTCCTGACAGGCTGCAGTAATAACAGCATAGCTGCTTTATCAGACCAGGCCCACACTGAAACTGGTGCAAATGGAATCGTTTAATAGGCGGAACGTTTTTTGGCTTTCTATTGTTTTATAATTTTATTATCATCCCTCTCCCTGCTCTTGGTTGATGTCACATTGAGTGGATCTAGGGGGATCTTGTACTTTAATAACTCATGAGAGGATGTGAGGGAAGGATGCTGATGTGCATGGAGGGAGGAGGAGATGCGCCTCGGCGAAGTTCTGCTTCTATTTCAGTCAACTGTGGTGCTGAGCTCAGTAAGCACTGTGATTCATCGTTTTGTCATTCAAACCTGTTGGAGAGTTTGTCTTCATTGGTTCTTCTGAGGCTGCTCTAATCAATGTCTCTTCATTATATCTAAAGGAGAGAAAAAGGTCTTGCTTTTATGAAAGCCAGTCCTGTGTAGAAGGTGACCTTGGCCCTGAGTCCCAAACCTCATTTGAAACTTGCTTCTGGAGAAAGGATGAATGCTGTTCTCCTTGGTTTTATAGCTACTGTTTATCGTGCTCTTTAACCTCTCAGCATAATAAGTTACACAGTACTGTTTTAACGCTGATATTTTATGGTATCAGTTAGAGTGCCTTGATATCATTACCCCTCGAACCCGTTCACATTTTTATGTTACAACCTCACACTCTTAATGTAATTTAATGGGATTGTATGTGACAGGCCAACTCAAGGTAGTGCTATAATCCGTAAGTAAAAATAAAAGCATACAAGAACAAAACCAATGTTTTTTCCACTTCACAATTATGCTCTACTTGTTGTTGGCATGTCAGAAAATCACTGTAAAATACAATGAAATATGTGGTTATTGAATGGTAAAATGTGAAAAAGTTCAAAGAATGTCTGGTTAGTTTTGAAAAACTGTAGCTGCTTAGTTATGATGCTTTGGAATAAACCTCCCAGTCTCCTTCGTGTTTCAGAGTGTTATTTTCAGAGGTGTCCATTTCTCCTCGCTGCACATGCTGGGATTGATTACATTTCCGTCGTGTCTCCAGTCCCCTGACCTTTTCCATGTCCCTCAGCTCCTCACATTTCCTCTACTACATTATTGTGCTGTTGAGGTCAGCAAAACCTGACTTTACTCATGACGTGCATAATGTCGAAATTATTACCTTCATCTGTTACATGACAGAAAGTCGATGCAGTTAAATTGCTCTCTTTCTTTTGGTGTTTCAGCATGAACCTGACCTGGAGGGACATGCAGCACCTGGTGGTGAGGACGTCATTACCTGGGCACCTTATCGCCGGAGACTGGAAGACCAATGGAGTGGGACGCATCGGTACATACTGATTATTTTACGTCATCTAAATAAAGCACAGAAGATATCTTATAATCGGGGGTTATGTTTATCCTTCTCTGCTGCATGTGTATATGTAATTTTTGTACAAAGAAAAATCTATTAAGTCTCCCAAAAATGTTATTACTTTTTTGGCAATAACAATCTCTCTCTGCAGAGCCAAAGCATTACAGTCATTATAGCCCATCTGAGATTAAATTGCAGATGTTTGAGGTTTTTTTTTCCAGTATTTCACAAACTACTGGCAGCTGTGGCTCCGGAGGTAGAGCCAGGGTTCTAAAAATCACTGCTTTTTTATTTCAATCTGCAACTCCTCACTTGCTGCAGTGTCCCTGGGAAACACAAGGTGCCTATAAAACAAATTTATAAAGTGTATGGCTGCTTCCTGTAGCAAATAAACATTCCCTCTATAAAGTCAAAAGTTTTAGAATGCTCTTAAAATGTATTTATCCTTCTTCAGTTTGTTTTTGATTTTTTTTAATCACGAGAATGTACTTTAATAATATAATATGTTTCGACAAAGAAAAGTGTTGCCAAAGTTTCTGAATTAAATTTAGGTCTGGACTTTCAGTGGGTAATTTCAACACGATATGTTTTAATCTAGTTATTTATTCCATTGTAGCTCTTTTATCCCTGACCATCGTGACCTGTCTTCATGTTGCTGTTTGTTCATTAATGTTCATAAACTGACGTTTTAACGCTTGTTTTTCTGTTAGTTTGTTTTCCCACTGAGAGCTAATGAAAACATAACACTTAAGATTACAACATTACATCAGACCAATAAAAAATTAAACACAGAAATGTGAACTTGAAGAAAAGCAAAAATATTTTCAAAAATAACTTTAATCTGTCAAACGATCCTCATCAGAACACATTGTAGTACATTGAATAAGGCCGTAAACTTTAAAGGTGGACACAGGTTAACTGTTTACTAATTAGCTTACTTTTGAAGATAGTTTTGTTACACTTCTTTTTATTTAGGCTGACATAACAAAATATAGTATCACTTGTATCACTAGCTGATTGTATCAGTAGCTGATTTTTATGGAGAGCTTTTAACATCCTTCACCAACAGGACTGAGGTCACCATTTTTGGGCAAAACCAGTTTAGATCAGCCCCCTCTGATACAAACCTTCTGAAGCGTTTGTGCTGATGTGCTCTATTTGGTGCAGATTATGTCCCAACTTTGATCTCAAGTGTCCAAACGCCTTTGCAACAAGAATCATTCAGGAGCAGCAATTCTTTTTGCATACTGCTGACGTCTTTCTGCCTTGAGATTGTATTTGCCCTCACCCACCAGACCAGCAAAATGCTAATTATCCTGCTTTTATAGATAAGATCACATCTACTGGTGGTCAATAATCAAGTGTTTTAATTAACAACGCCTGGCCGCTACTTTTCCTCTTAATTCCTGTAAGGGAAGCAAAGTTGTACCAAACCAGACCAGATCCTCTTTATGTCTGGAGCATATAAAAGAGGAGCAAAATGTGAAAATGTATTTCACATTCTGCACATTTTTGCATTTTTGGTTTCCACTGCTTCAAAAAGTTGCCCAAGTACTTACAAAAAAAAAAAAAACATCCAGCTGTTTTTAGCAATAAATTAAAAGTTTTTTGGTGTCTGGAAAATGATCTATTTCAAAAACCTTTGGAACGTAAGGTCACAAATCAGCAGCCGCTGCTCCTCACTTAGCAACCCCATCAAAGCCCAAAGAATATCATGAACATGTTTCATACAGCCCAGAGGACGACCCTGACCTGTTCAAGGAAGCACAATAGCTCACCTTCAAAGTTAAAAGAGGGTGTGCTTTCCATGACCACTGTGGCTTTCACCATCAACTCTGCTTCTTTCAAAATGTTCAGGGACGTACACACCATGTTTACCAGTAGGAAAATGTTGTGGAAAGAGGCACTAAAAAGGCTTTCACGCAACAAAAGCCAGCTTCTTATGTCACCCTCAGTAGTATCTTTAATGCTCTGCTCCAGCACATGAAACTGTCTGTCCCTGTCTTGTGAGGAAGGGGATGTTTGTTTACTTTGGCTGTTATTCTCCTGCCAGTGTCTGTCAATCAGACACACACAACATTGAGGCTGCGCCGAAAAAAGGAAATGTTTTCACGTCTCCCTTAAGATCTTTTGCATTTATTAGAAGGGCCAAAAAATACTTGCATTATCGGTGACTGCAGATAGGGAGAAGCAGCTGGATAGTGCTGTTAAAGGTCGGCGGAGCATTTTAGGGATTTTAGAGAGTCCCTTCAATTAAAGCTCAAAATTGTGTTTCTGAAAAGACGTTCTGAACCTGCTGCCTATATCATTCTCTCACCGTCGCTGTTGTCCATCTATTCTCTTTTCTCCTCAGTGAGTCATTCGTATGGCTATGGCTTACTAGATGCAGGCGCTATGGTGAGTTTGGCACAGAACTGGACGACAGTGGGACCACAGCACCAATGCGTTCTGACAATGCTTACAGAACCAAGGTTAGGACAGTGACTTCAAACTGTGTGTGTATGTGTATATTTAAGCATTTCATGTAGTAAGGTCTATTTTTCCAACAAATACTACATTCTGAGGACCCACTGCTCCAGGTCCCACAAAAAGAGGTGCTGTGTTTGGGTTAAATAGAGTGTAGGTTAGCTTTAGGGTTAGGAATAGTGTAGGGTAAGGGCTAGGCTATTCAGTTATTGGTTTACTTCATAAGTTATAAAATGTAGTACACAAAGCCCTGCTAACAGTTTATGATTATCTCTTTAATAACTACACGCACCCATAGTTGATTTGTTTAACTTAGTTGTCTACTAGGACTTATTTGATAACTTTGTGTTTCAATCTGTTAAGCTTTCTGGAGATGCTGATTTCACGTTTCAGCAAAACTTGGCACCTACCCTCTCTACCTAAAGTACAAAGTACACCTGCTTTAATGGCTGTGTTATGATGGCGTTTCACTGAATAACTACTTGACCTTAACCCCAAATCAATCCAGTCCACTCAATTCTAACTTTTAATTAGACTAAATTTAGTTTTTTCATCAACTGTATTTCATAATCAGCTGAATTAACAGAAATAATATCTTTGCATTTATCTGTCTGTGTATTAAATCTACCTCTTTACATATCTTCCTCTTCCTGTGGGAGGAAGATATGTGTATATGAACAGCAGAGGGTTTTAGTTTTATTAAATCCATTCACTGGCTCCTCATCCCTCCCAGCATCTGCCCTGAGGGCGTTGAAGACGTTTAGATTCTTAGCACAGTGTGATTGCCTGTGTCCGTTTTCTGCAGACACACAACATTAACCACTCTCCGCTCCTCTCGACAACCCTGCAGAGACATCGGGAACAAGCTGGTGTTCAGCAAGAGCGTTGATGCCTGCTGGGGGCGACCGGAGTATGTCCGATCTCTGGAGCACGCTCAGGCTCGCCTCACTCTTTCCCACAACCAGCGAGGAAAATTGGCCATTCATCTAATCAGCCCACTGGGAACACGTTCCACCCTGCTGTTCCCAAGGTACACAGCTAAACGCGGCTCTTCTGATGCTGCTTCATGACGTATACCTTTCTCTTTTAGACAGACTCAGCGTGTGTGTGTTCACTTTATGCAGGGCTGTATTCAGCGATTTCCACACATAAAGAAAAACAGAAAATACGTTTTCTCCTGTTGTCTATTAAGGCCCAATGACTATTCTTCGGAGGGGTTCAACGACTGGGCCTTTATGACCACCCACTCGTGGGACGAGGACCCGCAGGGAGAGTGGACCCTAGAGATAGAAAACGTTGCATCTAATGGACGTGACTATGGTAAATCGCTCATTATCATTAATCTCATTATACATTACTTCAAAACCACAGTAATGTCAGCATCTGCTGGCCCCTTGCCAGCTCCAATCTCGCTGCATGTCTTTATGCTTTATTAAAAAGGCCTTTTCAGTTCCTCTTTTATTCCTCATCTAATGACAGGGTGTGTACATTTTTTTTGCTGCCCAGAAGGGAGCTTCTCAGAAGCGCATTCCAGATTAAATATCGACAGCCGTTACAAGAAAATATCTTACATCTTTTTGATCAAAACCTCCAAACAAGGTTTTTATTTCCAACATTGAGGGCTGCTTTTTTTTTTTTTAGCTCAGAATCCAGCTGACGGTTGAGGAGAGTTAACATCTCTATGTTTATCCTGTGGTTCTGTTTACTTAGAGCTGCAGTAGGAATGAAATGGGAGTGCTTTCTCTTCCTCTGCTGGTGTCGATCCTCCTCCTGAGTTGTGTTTGGCCCCGCTCGCATCACTTGTTTCCTCTCCTTCCACCCCCACATCCTCTTCTCAGCCAGTTCACTCTGTTCCCCCACTGAGAGCTGCGAACTTGATATTTACCTCCATCTCCTTTTGAACTCCTCACTTCTTTGTTTCCTTCCCACAGGTGTACTGAGTCAGTTCACTCTCACCCTGTGGGGCACCGGACCCAGCGTTGTTAACCCCTCGTCACCCTACTTCCCTCGACCTTCCAACAACAGCTGCAAGACCTTCGATGCCCAGCAGATCTGTATTGGTGAGAACACTCTGCCTCCGCTGACACGCAGAATTTACACTGGATCAAAGAACATGTTTCAAAAATATCCATGCATTTTTTACGCTACAAAGTGAACTTGAAAATAATTTATTGGGCTTTTGTGATGGAGCAATACAAAGTGGACCATAACTACCAAGGAGAAGAAAAATAGTGTATGTAGCTTTCAAAGTCTGAAAAGTATGCACATGTATTCTCTCCCCTTTTTTCTGATACCACTTAATAAATCCCATCATTTATTAAGTGGTATCAGAGAAATAAGTTGCCTTCAGAAGTCATGTAACTAGTAAATAGAGTCCACCTTGATGTTATTTACGCTGACTGTAAGTCCAACTGAAAACATTAGTGAACAAATAGCTTCATGAGGGAGGCCAAGAAATATAAGCTTTGAACATTTAATGTAACAAAAGCAGTGCTGCAAAACGGTAAACCTGTTGTTCAGTTTTGAGATTTAGCCGCAACTGAAACTGACGGGCAAGTAGAAGAGTAAGCAGGAAGGATGGATCAGGTGGGAAAGCATGTTGACAGGACAACTATGAGCCCTGCCCTTCATAAATCTGGCAAGAAGAAATTATAAGTTTACCACAATGTGGACAGCAGTGCAGACATGTGGAAGGATTGGCCTGAAAATATGACCGAAGTCCTGGGTGAAATCTAAGACAGAATATATGGCAAGTCTTGAAATTTCACATTCACTAAACCTTTCCTCCACTGAGATCTGAACTTAAACTTATACTGTAAATGTTCGTCAAAACTGAACAGCAAACAAAATTAAGCATTTACATATGTAAACTCCTATAGAAACAAAGAAAATTGTCTGAAAACAACATCACTAATCTTTTCTTCCACTTCGAAGTTCATGATTTTAACCTGACATAACATGAAAAAGCTGAAGGGATGTAAAGACATTACTCTGGTAATGCACTGTCTCAGTATTGTTGTCTGTTATGAAACAGGCCTCAGGTCTGCATGTGTTGGGTGTCGTGGCGTCTGTAACGCAAATGTTGTGAATACAGATGAGGCGTTCACAGCCCCCTTTGTGCACCATAAATTAGCACGTCGCCATATGTCATACAAGCGTGTTAGGCATAGAGGGAACAGCAGGTGAAAATAAAACCACAATAATGCAAGAGCTTACGACAATCTTAACAGAAACACACAAGGTCAGAAATATTTATTTTTTTCCTTTGATCCGTCAGACTCTCTCTCCTTTATCATCCGGATTAAATCTGCTCTCACTGCTAATCTTTTCATTCACACCCCCCACCACTAGTTTCCTAATGACTTCCCAGACATGAAATCCAGAACTGCC
Organism: Poeciliopsis prolifica; assembly: GCF_027474105.1. Lineage (NCBI taxonomy): Eukaryota > Metazoa > Chordata > Actinopteri > Cyprinodontiformes > Poeciliidae > Poeciliopsis > Poeciliopsis prolifica. The sequence continues at coordinate 13,194,995 of NW_026562376.1, read as the reverse complement.
AGAAATTAAGCTAAATATATGAGAGGAAGAGAGAAAAGAGAAATTTTCTGTCAGCGCAAAAAGATAATTACACTTGGGAAGATCTTTGGAAAATTTGCAAAATATCTAGGCACCGCTAAAGGAGTAAATGTCTTGAGATTATTAATAAAATAGTATCTCCCAGCACTGTATGAAGACAAATAAAGTTTTCTCTATTCTTGTTTTACACTTTTTTTTTTTTTGGGAATTTAGGCGAAATAAACTTAAATTCTGATCTACTACACCAGATTCTTCTTATAAATGTTCTCATTTAGGGATAGCGGACAATCAACTCTTGTTATTTAAGGGTTTAAATAACAACAGCAGCCCAGAGAAAGATAAGATAGCCCAAAGGTTGTGTTACTGATATATTGTATCTGCTGCTGCATCCATCCACTGATTTCACCTTATCTCAAATTGGGTCACAAGAATAACAGGATCAGGAGGGAGACTCAGGCATCCCTCGGGAGAGTTGAGGGTCTGCAGCCAGGAGATCTAATCTATCTTAGTCAGGATGACATAAAGTTGAGAAACAATCGCTTCACGCTGTTTAATCAGAGCTTTAACTTCAGCATCTTGTTGCCTCTTGATTTGTGGAACGTCCAGAGACCTGAACCCAGCTAGGTTTGTGCTCTGATGTCCAGAATGTTTTAGAAACTGCAGGAAAAATATCAAATTGAGTCTGGAAAATGAAGAACTTGCAGGAAGCCTGTTGCTGACCAGAGCAGAGCAGAGCAGCTTCCCTATTAGTGCAAACCAGGCTTCTCCGCTTCAGGCACTATCTGACCTCTGACCCAGAGGGACCGATCGACTGTTCAGTGATTTTATTGTGTCAGAGTGTAAAATATGATTGTATGCTTTCTCTCATTTGTATTTCATGCAGTGATTCTTTTATTTTACCAAAAAAAAAACCACTAATGACCTCAGAAGTTTAATTTATTAAAGCAATGATCATCAAACACATGAGATCACAGTAAAATTGATTAGCTAAGAGCAACAAACACATTAGATGAAGGTTCTTGATGATCATCACTGCAGCAGAGAAAAACATCCTCGTCTTGGTCAGCCATTTGAACATCATCTTTTTAAGCCAGATGTTTTGCACGGATGACGTTTCTGTTCTTAATCTCACTAAAAGATTACATCTGATGGAGGCTTGAGGGTATTAAATCATTCATCATGTTGTCCATTGAGTTTAAATAAGGCTCAGCTTCTTCAGACAGAATTTGACTTTAATTAAAAATTGAGAAATTAACTTTACAAGAGAAGGTTTGGAAACAGATTGACAAGCTGATTCCACTGACATATTGAAATCTTTCTAATCTAATTATACTTCAACTTCTCATTCATTTATTTAACTAACAGAATGTTAATGTCAATAAATGTACCTACTCTACTTCTGGATGTTTAGTTCAGACCAAATCATTCAGAGAACACTATATGATTCTTCTTATTGTGTTTTTCAATGAAGATACTTGAAAAGGATGTAATATTCAGTAAGCACAGTTACTCTTGAAGACATATTGACAACCTAACATACTGTGTAGGTGAGGGGGGGAATATTTGAATTTCAAGGTAAAACCAGTGTGAAGAAGGAGGAACATTCTCAGAAATTCATTTAGAATGTATTAAAGAGTCTCCTCTTTGGCATTGTGATTACTGGAGCTTGTGTAATGAACACAGCGGCTCATATATGCATATATTTTCACAAAAAACAACATAGTATCACAGTCTTGACACGTGGTGTTAATGCATTAGGTGTTTCTTAAATATCATAACTGTCTGTCAAGAACACATCGACCTCATAGACATCAACTGGACTATTTCTGTGTCTCAATGTTTCTTAAAAATATTACTGATTGTTGTTCATGTTCATGTTTAATTAATTTTCCTTCTGAAAAATCTGTAAATGCAGTTTATATTTAGAAAATATTGAATATGATTATTGTGAAGCAGCACATTTACACAACATAATGTTATTACTCTTGCCAATTTGATACCAGATTTTATCTCTAAAGCTGTATTTGCTTGAAGCTCTAATAGGCTGATAGACTAACCTTAACCCAAACCCTAAAATACATCATGATGATAATTATTTTTTGTTATGGTTTGATCATTTTTTATCACAATAAATACATCAAATATTGTCACTATTGCAGATCCCTTGTTTTCAGTTAATATCTCTTTGGACAACACTGTTGGTCCAGAAATATTTTAGGTTCAAGGTTTTTGCTATCCAGTGTATTTTTATTTTATTTATTTATTTTTTTGACAGATTCAGCTTAAGAAATGGAAACATATTTGGTTGTGTTTGTGACAGGCTGCTGGGAACAAACTGCATGATCAGGTTCAAAGACTGGAATTGATGAGAAAAAAATATTAATTCAGTTTTAAATGAAAATCTTTAAATGACCTTCAGCAGAATAAGAAGATATATATTAGACTGTAGCAGCTTATGTCTTTTAATAATTATGTGTAGTTTTTTTCAATCTTTGACTTGCAAAAAAAATGTAATTAAGATTAGCTAAGGCAAAGTTTTAGATTTTCTTTATTTTCTAGTAGAAAAAGGCATTTTGATTAATGTTCATATGTCAAAAAGTCTCATAAATTCACAGAATCAACCTGAAAGCTGAAAACATTTAATTTCCAGTCAGCTCTGGGCATCACACTAAAATAAATCACTTTGAACTTTCTGTGTATTTCTCAGGATTCATGGTTAATTTCAATTCAACATGAAATCTGACAGGAGCTCATAACCAACAAAATCACGAATCTTTTACTTTTAAATGATCAACCAGCGTCTACTCTCTGTTAATTAAGAAACACATAACAACAGAGAAAGCATCAAATAACAAACAAGCTACATAAAAAGAGTGCTTCTGGCCCACACACTACAGATTAAAGAATCAATATTTAACAGGAAAAAAATAAATACGGATTCGGAGTCTTACCATTAGATAACTCTGAACTCTTAATATTTAATGTTGATCTACGGGGGAAAGATGGAAGCGTGATAGGATCAAAATCCCAGGATCGCCTTGGAAAGTGCCTTACTTCAGACCCAACTTGCTTGTCGGCTAACGCTGAAGCAGCCCGGGTCTCCGTGGGCCTGCAGTCCAGGTGGCAGTCTCTCCTTTTGGCCAATGGAGGTGTCTTGGCACAAACTGCAGTCCTTTGCATACTGGGAGCAGAAGGTCAGAATAAAACTGCAAGAGGTGCACTACTGCCTGGTTCTGCTCCAAAGATGGGAGGTGTCGTTCTTCCTTCCAGCACCGGGAGACAGTTTGCCTGGATGGTCCAAACTTTGGGTCACACTGGAACTGGAGACTGATGCAATGAAGAACGCAGTGTTAAGCTGAGCATGCCTCCCCACTGTGAGGGGAAACATTTAATCTTTCAGCAGTTTTACACAAAACTGCATACAATTTTTTTTTTAAAAAGAGGGCAAAGAAACATTTCATGCAGCCAATCTGAGGGAATTGACTCAATTCCTTTGAGATCAGGAGAAAGCCTCCAGGTTATTGGTGTCCAGGTTATTTCTGGGTTGGTGTGTTTGGTGGGAGATGATTAACCAATCAGATGGCTGCATGTGTGGAATAGCTTCTAGAGAAAAACATCTTGGCAAGATCATATTTGGAGATGCTGGGCCGACGACTGCAGCAGAGTTTGTTTTGACAGAATCTCTGGTCCTTTGAGATAACTTTCTAGGTTAATGTTCACATTACCTGTTAAAATATGTTGTAGTGTATTTTTCTCTGAGTTGTTCTTTTAGTTGTTTTTTTTTACTCCCTGATCTTTTTTTATCCTCTTCCAGAGTGCAGCCCAGGCTTCTCCCTCTTCCTCCAGGGCTGTGTGAAGTTTTGCCCCCCAGGCTTCACGTCAGGCCCACAACTGCTCAACCTCTCTCTGGAGAACTGGGTGGACTTGTCCTCTGTTCAGGCCTGCCTGTCTTGCCACCCATCCTGCCTCACCTGCTCAGGCACTGGACCTACAGACTGCCTTTCCTGTCCAACTCACAGCCACCTAGTTTTCACCTCCTGCCTGCACCAGAATCAGGTCCAGAGGAAATCCCCCCTAACCGGAGGAGGGTTAGGTGAAGAAGATGAGCTGGAGGTGAAGACACCAGCAGCAGCGGTGGCGGCAGCAGGAGCAGACATGAACGGTGGACCGGCTGAAGAACTGCCAGGAATCGGTGCTGCTCCGCCCTCTCAGCTTCCTGTCGTCGTGGCGGTTCTCAGCTGTGCCTTGATCCTGGCTGCCTTCGTCGGGGTCTTCTTCTTGCTTCAGGTGCGCTCAGGAGACACCGCTTTGACCTGGAGGACTAAACTGCCCTCTGTGTTTTCAGACACCAGGAGGACACGGCTGGGCCTTGGCTTGGGCTTCCAGCGGGGGCGGGAGAGGAAGGCTCGGATATGCTACAAGGGGATCCCCACTGTGTGGGCGGACGAGGACACCGTCGCCTGTGAGTCTGAATCAGACAGCGAGGAAGTGGACGGTCAGAGCGAGAGGACAGCTTTCATCAAGACTCAGAGCTTGATGTAGCTGGATCAGCTTCAGTCGCCGCGGGTTCTCACACCATGGCGTGGAGGGTGTGAGATCTGACTGTGAGGAGGTGATAGAAACACAGGCCTTACTGTCCCATCAGCACTACATCCTAATGCATTACCTATTTATTTACCTTTCAGTAATTTAACTGATTTCATTGATCACTTATGTAATCTGTTATATCCATTATGTCCTTAATTCTGTCACCAATACAGTGTGTTACAAAAGTTTTTAAAAAGTCCATGAAGTTGGTGTCTGGTAAAAGCACCGACTTCAGTGTATTTCACTGGGATGTTTACATGATAGACCACAAGGTGGCATATATGTGTGACATGAAGAGTGTATATATTTATATTTTACAAATAAAATACCTGAAAGGTCTGAAGTACACCTATAGCTCCCAGACTACTTGGTGAAACCAAAGTCAGCTGGAATTACAGCCCAGTTTTATGGGGTGCGTCATAAAGATCAATCTTTATTTGGCTCCATTTTGTCTTCACATCAACACTGATCAGCTTTCCTGTCCTTTTATGATGTAAAAGATCTGATCAGCATGATAACACCACCGCAATGCTGTCACAGAAGGTCAGAGTTTTTTTGCTTTTTTTTTAATCACATCACACGTAGTATTTTTCTTGTAGGCCAGAAACTTACATTGTTGCTTCATCTGACCTTTGTGTTTTCACAAAGTAGTTTAGGAGTACATGTTTAGGAGTACATGTTTTTTGTCTTCCCTCTACACACCGTTTTGCAACCTTGATATTGGGCTTTTAATGGCTTTCCCTCTAGAACATTTTTCTCATCAGATTTCCTCTGTTAGGAAAATCTCACCGGATTTTCCTAACAGATGAATGCCCTTAGATTTTTTTAAGGGCATAATTAGTAATTGCCCTGTCAACAGATTTACTAATAATGTAACTTTTAAAGCACATGATTTGCACTATAAAAGGTGGCTGACATACTAATGGGCACCACACTGCATGCTTAAAATTTTATTTGTGAGAAAAAAACTTAAAAACATCTATGATTTCTCCCCTATTTCATAGTTGTCCATAGTTCTCAGTTGGTCTATCATTTAAAATCCCATTAAAAATATATCAAAGTGTGAGACAAAAGAGGGGAAAGTTTAAGGGGTATGAATACTTTTGCAATGCATTGTATGAGGTGTTATGCAAATGTTGTAATCATTCTAACCATTTGTTATATATATATATATATATATATATATATATATATATAATATATATATATATATATATATATATATATATAGATGAAACCTTTTAAACCACGGAGCTCATTACTTTATCAAGCACACATCTGATGAATCACAAATTCCAAGCCGAGCTTTGATAAATTTCTGTTTCGCATATATGTTTATTTCCTGGCAGATTGCAGAGCGGGGAGTTAGGAGGTTTGCTTGCTGTTCATTAATAGTTGCAAAACTTTAATTTTGAAGATTTCTTGGGCACAGTGGGACGCCGTGATAAAATATCCCTCTGGCTGTTTGAGCAGAAAAATGTGGAGGATGTTCCATTCTCGGTCGAGCCACAGTAGGAACACAGATCTGATGCATCACTCAGAAAAACTTACTGACTCGTAGATATACAGTTTGTTTTTTGTTTATTTTCTTCTCTCTTTAATAACTTTATGAAATCAGTTAGCCTAAAGCTGCTTGGCCGACCTTTCGCCGCTCCGTCCCGATCGGTTGCTGCTGGAAAGAAATATGATCATTTTCTTCTCATTTTCCCCACAGAGCGTGTGGTATATTGATTTTGGGGGGGGCTGCTCTGCCAGAACATTTTCATCAAGGTGAAGTTCCCTCCCTTTCTATTGTCAGCTCCATACATTAAACAGGCATCCACATGCTTTATTTCCCATTTGTGTAGACTTGGCTCTACACAGGCTGAATCAAAGCCTTTGGATCTAAAGGCTGGAATAATTGCAGTAACTGGAAGAAGGAGATATCTTGTATTGCTTTTTCTATGTGTGTTTTATAGCTCTTTTTTTATTTAACTAATAATGGTTGTTTAAAGTTGTGGAGACGGGTTTCATTCATGCTGGATTAAAAAGATTTTGGCCGTTGCCTAAATGTGACTGTGTTTGTTTTTACTGCCAGCTTTTAAAACTTTAAGGGTAAATTCTTCCCTGGCTGCGCCAAACGCCACACAAGAGAGCAGATGGTTCATCACTTCTTTATTGCCGTACGCCACTGTTGCAAATGTGTTTCCTTCACTCGGAGCGTCAGGCTTTATCAGGGTGCCAGCATTCTGTCTGTGACATGTATGCAGCTGCCGTGATCCGCGCTGCCAGAACGCCTTCGAGAAACTGCTCTCTTCAGCTCCAAATAGGGAATTTCTTGGTTTTTCGAAGTGTCAGCATATCCACTCGTCTGACAACTTCAACCTTTTTTTTTTTTCTAAGAGACTTTGGTGTCTTGCTAGGGCGTTTAAATGTGTGTGGTTGATTTATAAATATATAAATATCTTTCTTCTTTTTTTAACGGTTGTGTCCAAATAGCAGCATTTCAATCATCGCCTCTGGTATAAATTATATCTCTATATGGTAATTAAATTTAAAGTACGTTTTTTTTTTAGAGGAACAGAAAATCAACAGACCAAACACCTGACACACACGCAAGTTGCTGATTTTGTGTAACTATTTTAAAGCTGGCTTTTTTTCAGTGATATTCATCAGAATTGTAAGTTGACTGTATGGGGTTAAGCTAAAAAATAATCTATAGCATAAGGTGCATTAACTGTAAACTAAAATCTGAAATATGTTGTAGAAAATAAAATTTTACCATTGAAATGGATTAAATAGGAAAATAACCAATAATAATCAATCCATAGTGATCAAAGAACCTCTACAGTCACCTTTATGTACTCTAATCATTAAAAGTTACCAATGTGATGCCAAAATATCAGCACAACACATCCAAGAAGTCATATTAAGAAAAAAGAAAAACATGGGCTGGAGAGGTTGTGGTTTGCATAGAAGAATCATTTTAAGGGTAAATTGAAATGTTGCAGCAATTTGTGGATTTGGATCAAAGCAAGTTTTTGGCCTATATTAGACAATTCCCCAAATTGAGTTGAGGAATTGTCTAAACATGGTGAATAGGCATCATGGTGTGACAGTGTCTCCTGATACTGTGTGGGGCTTGTCACAAACCAAAGATTATGTATCTGTTTAAATACTTCACAAATATTTAGAGGTCATTTTGATTTTATATATAATATATATTATTTATATATATATATATATATTATATATATATATATATATATATATATATATATATATATATATATATATATATATATATATATAAAATGTCACAAACCAAATTATATATATATATATATATATATATATAAATGTCACAAACCAAATTATATATTGTGTGTGTGTGCGTGTGTGTGTGTGTGTGTGTGTTTTTTTTTGAGTGAGTTTTTAAAACTCTTTAGATTTTATTAACAGTTCTCTTAGGAATGGGAAGCATACCCTCAAAGTGGTGGAAGCCAAAACGCTAAGCAGAGATATCAGCAGCTGCTGGTGTGTCTTCTTGCCCTCATGTGGCAACTGGGCTACTTTTGTATTTTGAGGATGGTACAATTTTGGCTTCCCAACCCAAGCAGTTGATGGAAGTAGATAATTTTTTTAAGCAAAAATTTTAATGACTAATAAAATTTAAAAAGGTAAATAGTATGTGAGTGTATGCAGAATGCTTCTTGAACTACCTCCAAATCCCTGCAAATGACAAAATGGAAATTAGGCTTCCCCCATTATTTTGAAGTATATTGGACTAATATACAGAACCTTTTCCCACAAAAATGTCAAGTATGTTTTATTAAAATATTGCAAGCAAAAATAAACTAATTCATAATCGGATAACCATGTGGCACTAAGGCAAGTTATTTTAGAATCAACTTCAGGTCTTTGCGCCTGCAAGAAAAAAAAAACACCTTTATTTGTCAGCAGCAGCAGCTTTCCTCATCTGGAAAGGTGCAGCTAACTGAATGCAGAGGTTAAAAAAAAGTGTATTTATTCTCTACTCTGTAATTAGATCTGCAGGGAAAACTCCGCACATTTCACAAAGGGCCCCAGCTTCGTTTTAAATTCTGCTTGGAGCCACTTCACCTCCTCATTGACACGACCATTAACAGTGTTAACAGTGTTGTGAGTCAGACTGTGATGATCAACAATGTACTGCAAGCTATTGTTGGGCAACAAGAAGTAGTGCGTTAATAAGTACAGTGGGAACAAATCGGAAGCCCATTAGTTGACTTCACGTTAAGTTCAATCGCGCGTCATTACGCGTCGCCTGAACCTGATGCAGCGGAGAAAAGCAGAGCAGCTTCTTCAGGCACCAACTCCCAAACACCCGCTGACTCACCGTTACTCCGCCCGTCGAACTGACATTTCGTTTCATGCGCCACTTTTATTTCTGCAGCTCATTCTTTTTACCCGTGTTAAACTCGCCGAAACGTCTGACGTGAAACCCGAACGCTCCGTTTCCTGCAGGAAGACGGTAATGAAGGCTGAAGCCGCTGGACACTTGAGCTCTGATGGCATCTCTAAGAAATGGACTGAACTTCTCAACCTGACTTAATGTTGCCCCCTAGTGATCAAAAATTAATCGCATGCAGATGGATTTCAATCGGTGACGATCACAGAAAACTGCAGCTGTTGAAGGAATTGGGTTCAGAAAGTGGATTTTTGACAATAGCTTGCAGGTAATGAACGTCCAAAAGTGGGTTTGAGTTACCATCTAACTGAACAATAAAATATTTCTATAAAGAAATAGCCTCAGATGTCCATGAGGTGGGCAGTGTATGTACTCCGCACAGGGCCCCTTTTGTATTGCCGTCATCTTTAGCATGTAGCTCTCAAAGACAGAAATAACTGAACGCAAACAAACATTTTGACACCCACTGTTTTTTTCATCAGACTCAAACATTTTGTACTTACTCTGGTGGCTTTGCAGAACAGAAACTAAACTGCTCAAGTGCATTTAGAACATCTTTGGGGGAAAAACATCAATCTTCAGTCTTTCTCAGAAACTCTTCAGCATTTTGAATCAAGTGGAAATCTGTCTGCCTTCTCATCTTTCTTCTTGAACAAAAAAGGAGCCCCGCAATAGAAATATTTGAAAATAAGTCGGCGGGGGGCGGGGGCTGGCGACATCTGGTTTGACAGATGTTCGCAGCAGCAGAGGGAAACAGGTGAGCAGGCCACATCTTTGACCTCTGGCCGGCCAGACAGCTGAAGGTCGGGGCTAAAGCTGCAGAGCCACTGTGGGAAATGACGAGGCGAAGCAAGGTGACACGGCGGCACAGTTCAGAGAGCGACAGAGATGATGGCCTCAGCCTTAGACCGAGATGACAGGATCCTCCTGAGCTGCTGTAAATGGCAGCCAGACGGAGCGCCTGCAGTCAGCCTGGGGGTAAAGAACACCGCAGAGCTCAGGCTGCTGTTAAGACTGCTTAAAAAAAAAATTTAAAAAATTATATTCCTCCTGAAGTCAAGTATCCCTGAATGAGGCTTCACTTTACTTATCAAGGTCAAACAAAATATGTGTTTCATATTTTTTAAGGACCAATATAAAAAATATTTTAGACTTAAACTGCAACAATCAGTTTAACACCAAACAGATTATATTCACCCCGTCTAACCTAATGGGTGCAGGTATTTAACTTGGCTGTTTTTTTTTGTTTTTTTTTAGTTCTGCCGTGTAAGCTCACTGCTTTTCCATTTATAGGTTACCTGACTTTAACACCTTGAAGCCAAACGACAGATTTTTCTTCTGTCGTCGCCTGAGGGAAACTCAGGCGAGCCCTTTTTTTTCCATTTCCAGGGTTAACATAGTTATACAAATACAGATTTTTTTTAACTAATTAAAAAGATTATTTCCTATCATAAAAAATTTGGGATTCTTAAGGACTTTGAGAGAAAAAAAAAAAGAAGCCCAGACAACATGACTATGATCTCAGCAGAAACTTTGCATTAACTATTAAAGAACCACTTTTGATTTGTTATGGAGCAGATGAAGAATAGTGGTTTAAAACATGAGAAAAAACAATGTTTTCCATACAGACTTTTACTGTGTTCAATACCCTTATGACATACTGACACATTGTGGTCTTGGTCAAGAAATCCCAATTTCTTTATAAAAAAAAAAAAAAAAGAACGAAACAGTGAAATATGCATGTTACATACAGAAGTGTGTTCAGGGTTTTATGGTCACATTGGGGCATATGAGCTGTGACTCATCAAGCAGAAAATTACACATTTGTATTAAGATTGGAATTTGATTTATTTCAATGCCTTAAGCATCAAAAATAAAAAGCATCCAGCTCAGACATAGAGACTTTTGGAAAGAGTGATTTCCCGTATAAACTCATGATATTTGTATAAACAAAGCCGCATCTGATCGTAATCACAGTCAAGGCCCCAACAGTCTGAAGGGTTGTTCCTTTTTTCTTGCTATATGACCCAAAATGAGGACAAAGAAGCTCCCTGTGCCACAAGAAGCAGGATTTTTTTGTTTTTGTTTGTCATTTTCCAAAGCTATATCCTTCAATTCTGGAATACAGAGATGCATACTTCATTTTATGCAAATTGATATTAATAAATGACACTCAAAGTATTGACTGGTCCCTGATAGAGTATACTCCCACCCCCCTCCAAAAAAAAAAAACAATCAACCTCAAGTATTCACATTAATATGCTCAGACATAAATACCAATATATCTGCTGTTTGGTATACATGAGGTATAGTCTTTTGCCTAATCTACTGCATATGGTTTGCTACAAGCGGGAGAATGATGGAGACAAGCAGGAACCTTGCACACTTTTCTCATCTGTGAAGAGGAAGAGGGAATCTGTGGACTATCTACAAGCACAAAGTGAGGAGCGGAGAGGAGGAGTCGTCCTCTGAGATTGATGAGAACAGTGGGCACTAACAACAAGGACCACACATTCTGTTTCCTGCAACAACAACAAAAAAATACATTAGACTGATTGGTGCAAAAGAAATGATATGTTGGTGTGATTGATTTTCTCCCAGATTTGGGGGGGGGAAAAAAACTGAAAAGAAATCATAAACCCAGACACCAAATAAAGCTCTGAAAATTGCACTCTGATGCGTCACCATTCCCGGCCCCTCCAGTCATTCGGGATATTTACATTCAGTAGTTGAGTCCACGAAAAGATAGAAAAAAAACAACAAAAAAATGTACAAAGCAGAAAAGAAAATGTTTTCATATCTGATTGCAGGCTCAGCTTTGACTGATGAGAAATACTCGCAGTCTTTCCCAGATATGGAACGACTTCAAATTCACCTCAAGTTCTGCTGCCTCTCCTCAGAGCTGCAGCAGCAGCTGCTGATGATGTCTGCCCCCTGCAGTTCAGTCAGCCGCACTGCAGCGGACCCTGTTTCTCCGAGTTCAGCTCAACAATGCAGGGAAACCGAGACCCTGGTTCTTGATGTCGCTAGTCCGATGTGCGTTTACGGCTCTTAGCGCAGCTTGAGCTTGAAGGCAGAGATCTCCATGGGGTCCAGACTGATGATGGAGTCGTTGGCCAAAGGCATGCTGGAATGCATCAGGGTCAGGGACATGGGCTGCAGCAGCTGCAGGTCCACATTCTTGAACAGATTCGACACACTAAGCTGCAGAGAGAACAAAAGCAGAACAATCGGGTCAGAATTTGGACAGAAGCTGTGTGTGGAAGAGGCGACATCCCCTTGTTGGTTAAATTAGCTCATGGTGGATAATTGATTATAGTATCTGCAGAAATATCTGGATCCAAACTGTCCCCCTCTCTGCTCATGTGTCTGAAGCAGAAACTAAATTGTTTGAAGTGATAAAACCCAAAGTGATGTGTCAGAGTAGCAGCAAGTTTACTCGCACTTCGGTAAAAGCTTTCACACATTTAGGTCGTAAAAATAGAAATATGTGGGTTGACAAATGCATCTGAACAGCCATTAAAAAGCTTGGAGGTCCACTGGAGCGCCAACAGTTTTTTTGGGGGGAAACAAAATAAATATTGATAAAAATGTCCCTATTAAAAGGACGGACAAACATGCAATAAATGTATATAGCCCAAAAAATTTACTATAATCTGAAATCTAGTCCCCATTTAAAATGAGAAATTATTCATAAATGGAACTTTTCTCAGAGGCTGTCATGTGGTCATTTTGATTTATCTGACCCATACTTTTTTTTTTTAGGTTGGAATAATTTCACACAAAACGACTGATAATATTTTTTTTAAAACAAGATCTAGAAGCTCAAGTTTGAATATATTGTACATTTTCTTAAATTCAAGTAGTATAAATTTATTGCCTCAAATAGATACACACACCCCTGCTGATATTTGGTTAAATATCCTGTCAGTAAGTTGAAAAGAAACAACTCCATTGTGCAGCAAGCAAGCAGCTTTTAGTGCAACTACTTTATACGTTAAATGAAAACGCATCATAAAAGCTGCACATTAAACAGCTTAGTTGACTAGACCTTCGAAATGTTTCCTTGGTGTGGGACAAAACCTACCAGATGAGTCAATTCAAACACTTTAGTTCAGGTTTAACAGGTTTTATTAAGACAGTTACCCGTCCCTGCGTCGTGCTGCAGTTAAAGCCGAGGTTTTGACCCTCAAATCCACAGTCCGTAGCCAGGCGGTGTAAGAGCAAGGCGGTGTAGGGAGATGGAGACTCGGGATCCTTCTGCTCACATGAACACAGAAAATGTATTTTTCAAAAACTGCGCAAAACATTTGAAGCCAAAAGATTCGACCGCCTCGTCCAACTGACCTGCGTCTGGATGCTGCGCAGGTTGAGCAGGTGGACGTCGCAGGGAATGGCAGATTTGAGCGGGGCGAACGTCTGAAGAGGAGGGATGCCGCGTCTCTTCGGCAGAACCGGCAGCGCCAGGACCTCGTGGTTGAGCAGGGCGCTGGTGGCGTGGCTGACCAGAGACGGGAAGCTGGTCGTTGCGCTGTCCATCATCTAGAGGACGCGGGGAGATTTAAATGACAGCGCGATCATTACGACGTTGATGACTCGCCTCTAGAGATTCGTCTGTGCCATTACATGAGGAACAAGATGTAATCACTGTCAGAGGAGGAGGAACGGTTCTAATTCTAGTCCTGACGCGCGCCGCACCCATCACATCGTCGTGATGTCAAATTTGGAACTAAAGAGGATTGAGGTCTGTTGGGATGTGATGTACTGCAACAACAGCAGCAGGATGACAGAATTGCAACCAAAGTCCTCCGTCCTCTGCTAATCTGAATACGTTTACATCACAAATCACCTCATCACTTTCTCTCACCCGCTCTGTCATAATGAAGTTTAACTACAGCTACGAGGCGGAAGGAGGCAAAGAGATTCAACTGGAGCTACGACTACGATCCACGTTTAAAAGCATCCTCGCTGTTGCCTTGGCAACGTTACCTCGCGAACTCCGCGGCTCGGGATTTGAGGGAAGAAATAGCGCAACAGAGATGAGAGTTTGGCAAGGAAGCCATCAGGCTGAGGGTAATGGAGTGGAAAAAAAGCAGAGAGGGAAAACAAAATTAGCAAGTGAAGAGGATGGCAAAAAAAAAAAAAAAAAGATGGAGAGGTAATGAGTAGTGGGGCTGGGACTAAAAGAACAGAGAAAGGTTTGTTCAGTAAAAGAATGAAGAGTAAATCTGCGGTGAATTAAACAACCTTGAAGAAAGTCATTCAACCCTGATATGGATGTTATTAACTAGAATTTTAACAGAATTTGTGTAGCAACAAAAAAATTTGTGATATTGACCTTGTTATCAATTGATCTTCTTTCCAGTAGCAAGCGAAAACGATTCGCTGTCTTCTTGTTGTCTTTGAGCCCCTGACCCAACCCTCGATTATCATCCTGCATCAGCCGCCGGTCCATAATCACTTCCAGCTGACCTGAGGAGAGGGCAAGCGGAGGCAACAGCTTTACAGCCAAGTCCCTATAATGAACTAAGAGGCTTCAGTCAATAAGAGCAAATTGTTTGAATGGTCCATTATTTACAAACCGCTCAGTTTACAATATCAGAGTACGAGTTGCTTTTCTCTTTGAGTAACTCTTGGGAGGGAGATGAGAAGAAAAGCTGAGAGATGTAGACAGACAAACACTGGCTGCTTTCGAGATTTCCATTTAAACTTGAAATGAGAAACAACAAATGGCTATAAATGAGATGCAGACCACTGTCCAGACTGGAGACGCCCAAAGCCTGAGCCGTGTGCAGCGTGAGGCGGTGATGACTGTCCTGGATGTACGCCTGGCTGGACATTGGATAAAAGTTGCCTTGCAAAGGAAGCTTTTGGTAGAATCGACGGGGCTGGATCTATAAAAAAAAATAATAATTAAATAAATAAATCGGAGCATGTTGTCCTCCTAAGCTTTGTCAAGTAAGTCACTATTTTATCTTGTTATTTCTAACCGCAGAATGCGACTGACCTGGTAACCGTTGAGGTCTGTGTAGAAGACGTCGCCATTTTGGATGTTGGTGACCAGCCGCATTGACAGCTCCTTATTGGTCTGATCCCGGATGTCCACTAATATAGTGATGTCTACAGACAAACCATCCACCCCTGCAAATAGCATCACAACGCAGAACTAAACTAGCTAGAATTTTAAAAAGTTCTAGCTCGCTGATATGTACCCACATAAAAACTTCTTAATTTATTAAAAAAAAAAAAAAAAACACTGCCAACAGTTAGCTGGCAGAAGACAATAAAACTGGTATTTTACTCCATATTCTGGCTCACTTTGCACCAGATGGTGTAAAATGAGCCAAAAAAAATTGAATAGAATAATCTGAGCTGTATCTATTAAGTCGATCCCTGTGTTTATTACCTGGCACGTTGTGTATGCGAACAGTCTGCTGAAAGTGCTGGTATTGTGCCACCACTTCAGAGAAAAGAGGCCCTTCGACAACGCGCACCGCAGGAGGTTCTTTCTGGTTGTAGGGCTGGAAACAAAGAGCAGTCAGACAAGATGTGCCAAAAATGAGACACGACAGGCAATCAAACTGTGCAGAGCTCTGCCTGTATGGTTTGTTTTTTTAAATTCAGTCTGCCTGCATTCCTGCCCTGAGCTACCCAGCAGGATCAAATGAGACGATATCCATGGGAGACTCCATCAAAGCCTTTGGAGAGGCAAGTTAACACGTGAGATACAACCACAAGGATACCTTTGGTTTTCCATCTGGCAGGAAGAGGTAAGCGCCACTTTTGTCTTTCGAAGGACGCGTGCCGTAGATCATGAACTGCATTTGAATCTTAACCTCTAGTGGATCATCCTTACGCTTGATACTCTGCAGATGAAAAATGACACAAACTGAGACAAAGCACAAAATGAAGAAAGCAGATGAAAGATTGATTCACAAGTAATTATATATATACATACATACATATACACTTTTGAAAAAATAAAAATACACAAACAGGTCAAACTTGTCTATAAGCTGGTGGTGTCGGTTTTTCACGCCTTGACCTTTTGCCTTTGAGCTTGTTTAAAATGTTTTATTAGAAATTATTTCACTTTTTATTCTCCCCCATTTATTAAAAAAAATAGCTAACAAAAAAATTAAATGGTCAAAACATTCTGTACATACATCTGTGTGTGACTTCAGGTGGGTGCACCTAAATCCTAAACAAGCATTTTATTTGCCAGCTGATGCTTTTTCCATGCAACTGAGCATTGAGGCCAACTAACAATAAGTAAACACACTTTTAAACTGTTCTAAGTCATCAAAATGCTTGCAAAAAAGGATTACAAATTCAGCAAACCTCCAGCAGGCCGGTGGTTCCAGAGAAACCCAGAGTCAGAGTCTGCGTGCTGATGTAAAAGGTCTGAGCGTCAGCCAGCTGAGAGCGGACAGGAAGAGGGTCCAGAGCCCGAGCAGAGACGCTGCGCCCCGACAGCCTGAGCAGAGTGTCTGAGCGAATCGTCATGGGTGAATCAGCCGAGTCGTAAAGATGAAAAACGGCCAGACCGAGAGGAGGAAGGCGGACCATGAATGTTGCCTGGACAGATTGAAGACAAGTTAAAGTTTTAATATCCGGCCATATTGGAGAAAGACAAACATTCCAGGCTTCAGTTGTCTTTATTAATCTGGATGTCAAGTATTAACCATGAGGTGCTAACTGTGGGGATTTTCACACCTGAGGTTCATTAAAAAGAGAAAAAAAAATCTTTCACATATATGAACCTGGCAATCGTACTATAGTCGTGGTTTATTATCTGCATGAAATATGTAAGTTGGCTTCTGATATGGCAGCTGGTAGGTAGGGACTTTTGTGCTGCTTTGGTTTTTTCAACTGATTCATGGTTGGATTTCTCTAATGCACGGTTTATGATCTGAAACCTTTATTCTGGTTGTAAAAATAAAAAATGTAGATTCAATGCATTATGACGTGCAAATAAATCAATCTAGGACGTGCTGAGTTTGGGCTTTACACTGAAGTAGAGGCTTTTTTTAAACTACTGGGGGGAAAAAAACATACTGGAAACTAAGCTGAAGCACAATTGAGAACCTTAAATAAACACAATGAAAATATTTTTTTTTTCTTTCATTTCTTTTCAGTCCTATCTTTACAAACATCTAGTTTGTTAAACTTTACCAGAACTTCTTCTGGAACTGTTTGTTGGTCAGATTAAACCAGGAGCCTGGAGCTAAACCAGGCAGGCTGAGCCAATCAAAAGATTCCTGTTTAAAAACCTGGAGGTTAATTTTTGAACAGTCAAATTCATTTAAAATATATACATATATACACACTGACAATCAGCATCATAACAACGCAAGATGGAACTCTCTTATCTTCCTCCAATTTATTTAACCAGACACTGTCAAAGTTTAAGTAGGTTAATATGTTGCATTTTGCTACACTCACAACTCAAAGTCAATCTTTATATATTTCAGCAGAGCTTGGCTCATTCAAAATATCAATTAACTAAGGTGGAGACCACAAGGCATCAGTTTTCAGGGATAAATTACATGTCCTGTTTAGTTAAATTGTCTCCATGCTCTAAGATCCTTCACAAAAACTGGGAGAAGATCAAACAGACAAGGTCAAAGAGCCATCGGTTCTCAAAGGTTGTGGTCAGAAAATGTGAAAATTTGTGAAAATGTGAAAATTTTAACTTTGTGTTCAATATTTTATTGTAAATATGGATTCATTCTGAAACTTTCACTCTAAAGATTTTTTTGTTCACTTTTCAGACCAGTCAACCAATTATTCATCTTACCTCGAATACCTCGGCACTCATTTGAGTAGCAGAGCTCCACTGAGCGCTCAGCTGTACAGGGAGAGTCTGTCCGTCTTCAGTAAGCACCCGCACCCTGACCGTGTTCACCAACACGGTGACGGCGCAGAGACGCTCCTGCTCAATGGGGTTGAACAGAACCAGGTATCTGGCAGAGAGAAATAAAAACATGATCAAACGTGGAGGACGGAAGGAACAAAAAAAAAAAAAAAAAAAAAAAAGATGCGAGGAATGAACATTTTACCTTGGTCCAGTTGGGTCCAGCTCAATTAAAGTGCGCTGAGGCAGAGAGTCCTGAGTCGCACGTCTGTCATCCTAAAGAAGTGAAATATAAGGCATTCAGAATACTAAGTGTATGCAGGGTTCTGATACGATATGTCAGTCCATGTTTCCTCTCACCGTCTCCAGGAAGGGCTCTGTCTGGTAAAAACGATAAAACTCTTTGTTCTTCATCACCAGGAAATGAGCAGCATTGATAATAACTCTCTTCAGGCCGATGAGTGCACGTAGCAATCTAGAGAGAGGGGAAGAAGATGGGGAACATAATGAAATAAACAACATGTTTTCATACTAACCAGGAGGAAAAAAAAAGCCTCTATCCCTTATGGTCTTACTTGGTACCGTAGTCAATGACAACATTCTCCTTAGCGGTGCCAGTGATCGCATCGTGATGCTGGAAGAGGCCGACTGACCGCCTTGCATCTACCAGCAGGGTGTAGTCAGTCACTGGGTAGCGACCCTCCATCCCAGCATGCCGAGCGTTTGCTACTGCCAGGCTGTAGAGAATCTCTGCCCCTCTAAAAAAAGCAACAGAGCAGTTGCAACAGAAAAAGATTAATTTTTGTTGAGCTTCAGTCACGTTGACATAAGTGGGTCGTGCTAAACACCACAGTTTAGTGGAATACGATGGAAGACATGTAGTCTAAACTAAAAGTAATAAATTAAAGTCCAGTTACACAGTTCATAAACTTTTTATAGCAATATTACACACATTTCCAGTTTTTTCAGGCTTTTTTTTAAGTCCAAATGCCAAAATTTTATGAACTAAGATTTTTACTCAGTAGTCAGAGAGAGGATGGATGAAAAGATTAAAGGGATGGATAATGGACAGATTGCCAGACGGATGGACATAAAAAAGGGAAGAATGTAAGGAATGTAGATGGATGAACAGATGGTGGACAAATGAGACAGAAAGAGATAATAGATAAATGGATGATAAACAGAAGTTCAGAAAGCAGGAAGGATGGATGATTGGTTAAACGGATGAACAGTTACAACCTTTATTTAGACAATAGGATAAGGGAATAAGGGACAAATAAATAAATAAATAAATAAATAAAAACACCCATCTGGAAAATACCTAATAAAACGCTTAATCACTTTTTCCCAACCTCATAAGAACCTTGTAATTATTGTTAATTCACATAACTGTTACAAAACATAAAATCTCCCTCACCTCAGATGTGACTCAATCACACGGTCCAAGCTTTTGTAAAAGGGTCTGGAAGTGTAATAGCCTGTCCAGTAGTGGTCCTCCCGGTCTGCGTAGGCAAAGAAATCCCCACTGAGGACAGGAAAGTCACCAGGTCTGGATCCCTGAGGCACGCCGTAGGCTTTGTACACAGCACTGAAGTAGTCTGTGAGAGTCCCAAACTGAGCCTGGAGGAGGGAGACAGCATGACAAGAATAAAATCCTATTCTGAGAATGCTAAACAAAAGAAGTCTTTCATTACTATAATGTGCGGGGTTTTCATCTGAAGCATCAAGTCTTGACAGCTTCTTTGTTCAGGCAGCAACTTAATGTACAGCTGTGTAATTTAGTCGTTCACTGAAATACATTTCATGCATCAAGGTGAAAAGAAAAAAAAAGCCCACCTTCGGTAAGATAATTTGAGACACCTGATGAAGTCTTCCCTCACCTGAATGTGCAGCTCAGGATGCGAGTTCATGTAGTCAAACAGCTTCTGGTAATTGATGTACTGCTGATCCCACTCCAGAGCCTTATCATAGCGAAAGTCATCTCCTAATGGAACCAGAAGCACCTTGCTGCGGTAGAGTTTAGACTTTTTACGGTATTGATCCAGAAGCAACTGTGCTCTGTCAATGAGAAAAGAGGAGCATGATGAGAGAGGAAAATAAAAATGGAGTTTTCATGTCCTGAAGAAGCACATCCTCTGAAAGCTGGATAACATGGCTCCAGAGCGATAAGCGCTCAGTGTTCACCTCCTGCAGTTTATTTCTTCTCCTTGGCTGTTGTCACTGGCACAAGTTCAAGTAGAGTTTATTAAGGGACCATTACAGAAAACATTACACTGACAAATCTGCTGTGGGTCTTGCTGGTGGTGAATACAAAAATCATGCAGAAAGTACAAAATGTATTCAAATAAGGAGAAGACACCCAAACCAATCCTGAACTGCAGCAAACAACTTTACCATCCGATGCTTATTTACAGCTCTCTAAAAAGCCTGCGTGGCAGTCACTGCACGGTCCTACACACCCCTCAGCAATTTATGACAGTGTTTACAAGATAAACAAAGCAAATCCTCACCTTTCTGCAACGTTGGCCTCCACCACGGATTTGGGCGGCACTTTCCAAGGACAGTTGATCCGACCTCCCGGTAATCTCTTGAAGTCAAACTGGCAACAGATCTTCGGATCAGGACCGCAGGTGTGAGGCACATCGTAGCTGTAGAAGGGCATCATGTGGCAAAAGATGTCTGTGCTGGAGCCGGTGTCTGATGGAGCAACACAGTAACAGAAGGCAAACCACAAATTTAAAATGCAGCACTTCATTTTACTCAGATTTTATGTGTTGCAATAAATTCATGACAAACTAAAGTGGAAGAAAAATGATGGAAAGTCTTAATAAAAAATGTTTTAGGAAGTGATCCACAGCTAAGGTAGAAAAAACTACTGACAAGATGACAACTGAAATTGTTAAAAAAAATATGAATCTTTTTCCTTCCTGTGTTTATGTACCACATGAAATCTCTCTGTAATACATTCAAGTTTGAGGCTGTAATGTGAGAAAATGCGGGAAACTTCAATGGGTATGAACAGTTTAGCGAAACACATTACTTTCACCATTAACAACATTCCAAAAAAAAAAAACAAAAAAACATGGCTGACACAGAAAGTAAGTTTTCCCTCCAGCATTGCTGCATACAAATTTATGAGCTCAGTGTTCGGAAGTGTTGTCTGGGGATTAACATTACATGGCTAAATGAACCCACATAAGTACTGGCAACAACACATTTACAACATTTACTACTGATGACATTTCCAGTAGGCACAAATAAATGAGAAAAAAAATCAGCTCTGTTTAGGTCTTTACAGGATACACTATACTAAAATGCCACTATAACAAGTGTTTTGGCTCATTCTTAACTATCAGCACTGAAATCTGAAGATGTTGTTGGCACTGGTCCACTCACCCCAGGCCTGTCTCCACATAAACTCCAGACTTTTGGTTGAAGAAAAGTGTTTTTTAATGGAATAGTGGATCCTTTGGATCAGCATGCTGGTCACGTTGGCCCTCTTCAGCAGATAGGGCATGGTGGCACTGTGACCGAAGGGGTCCACTGCCCACCCGCTTTGAGGAGTAATACCTATAGCAGCAAACAAATATTTTAGTTCCATGCTTTGGATAAGGAAGGAAATACATTTTTTTTTAAAGAAATCACATTCCACAGCCAGATGCTCTGAAAGTGGTGGAAATAATTTCATCACCCGCTGAGCAAGACGCTACATCAGCTGAAATGTAGGATGTCGGGGCCTAAATTTCACTATCAAGCACAGCGAGGGGTGATATATTTTATAGTCATGTGAAGGCATAACTACTAAAACTTCTAAGAGAGGACCATCTTAAAGATTTCAGCATCAATCTTGGAAATGTAAATGAAAGTGCTGAAATGCGTTACCCAGATTTCTCTCCAACCACTGATGCCCTTCAATGAGCTGATCTATCATAGCAAAGTAGTGAGCGTTGGCTTCATCCGTCATCACCCAGCCTCCTGTCACAATCTCTAGCTGCCCTCCAAGGATCAGTCTGTTAAAAAGAAAGGATTAGAGAGCGAGGTGAGAATAATCCAGCCCTAATGTGAGAGAGTCCCACTAACCATATGACACGCTATAAATAAAGCTGACATAATCTGCCAGCAGATACCACCCTCTGTGAAGGGAACTGTGCTGGGGGCTTCAAGTGTCTGCATCGACTAATTCTGAAGATAATTGGCAAAACTCGCAAAGCTGTGACTCACTTGCGCATGGCCTCCTGTTTGTAGACATCTGCAGTCTCCCACCACTTGGCGAAGAATGAAATCTCGGACCAGATGAACTTCCTCCGAGAATCCTCGGCCAGCTTCACTACCATGTTGTTTAAAATATGCTGCGTCTGGTCTGTGAAGTACTTGTCAAAAGTCTTGACCCAACCTAGCAACACAGGAGGACAAAGAGACATGCAGATGGCTCATCACAGACTGATCCATCTCTCTGAAACAACCCTTCTGCCATGATTATCAAGCCAATTGATACAAAAACCAAGCACAGGTGAACAAACAACTCAGGCGTAAAAGTGCTGCAGAGCACCAAAAATAAAGCTCATATTTTATTCAAAGGCAGCTGGTCCACTCGGAAAGCCTTCTCGCTTCGTAAGAAAAGCTATTTTTCTGCACTTTAAATGTCCAATTCAAGTGTTATGTATGAAATAACAAATATTCAGGAAACATATTTGTACCACAAACTCTTCACATAAGAGTTAAGAAAACTTGACATTTATAAATAAATATTGTTCCTACTATTAATCTACAACTTTCAGGTCTGCAGCCTGTCAACACATCAATAACTGTCAACTTAGCAAGCAGATGAGTAAACAAGTATAATGGAAATGTCAGTCTTAAATACAATCTCAGCCAATCATGGCTCTAACAAGCTACAGTTTATCACCCTAATTTCATTGTTTGGGGCCAAACCATCAGTCATGTCACCATTATGACTAGAATAATAATGACAAATGCATCAAATTCATTCATGAATCCAAAATTCTATTGGTCTATCCAGGTAAGGTCAAACATAATTGACTTGACTTTTAGCCCTACAAACTTGACCTGAGATTTAGTCTCTTAAAAGGTTGACCTAATGACAATTTTGGCTGTAGTACTAGCTCTAGAAAAACTGCAAATATAATTAATTCCTTCCCTACAGTTAAAAATAATTTTATGAAATATCAGAAAAAGGTGTCTGACGTTTTTTCAAGCTGTATGGAGCTTAGAGTAAATCAGAACTTCCCCTCTCCCACCTAATGCTGCACACTGCTGCTCAGCTTCCTGAAAGAAGGCTGAAGATTGGTCGGATTGAAAATATTTTCATTTACACGTAAATCAATAAAATTCAATATGAAAACAAAATGAGGCCCGACTCACAACCTTCAATAGAAATGACAAGCAATGAGTGGAATGTCTGTACAGTAACAGACTGTAAGGCTAGCCACCTGAGCAGACATCCCAACTATGTCTTGCTACACTTGTTTTACTCTACAAAGATCAATAATAGTTATATTTACATCTGTCTGTATCAAAGCGTTTTTCCTCGTCAGCCTTGCACTGTGAGAAGTAAACCATTCTACACCTCGTTGACAAGTTCTGCTTGCAAAAGCAGTCTCCAATAAATATTTGACATTCAAAAGCGCAACTTACCGGGATCATTGTGAGAATGAGGAACCACAAACACTTGCAGAGGTTCATTGTCCCACTCATCAGGTTCATAAGTGATGTCAAAGCCCTGCTTCCACACACCTCCATCAAGGTTGTCAAACTTGAGAAGGGAGTACACATCCAACATCTAAAGAAAAACATTTACCCATTATTGACAAAGGTCAAAATAACCTGAGTTTATTTGGGGATAGTAGAGAAAATTATAAGGAGGCACTGTCAATTATAAAAATTTGTCCCTATTTAAATGGAGCTTCTTGACAACAGCAGTGGCCCCTCAATGATTCGCCCATGTGCTTCAGTAAAACTTGCCTGACATGGCAAAACAGGGAAAAATCTCTGACTCAAACTTAAGGACAATGCAAAAAAAAAAGTGATTCCAAAATTTTGATTTTGGCGTCTTAAAGAGGGGAATATTTACCTGTACATCTGTTTGAGCACGGGTGCTAACAGCAAACTGGCAGTCCTGAGGCTTTACGGCTAGGAAAGTGGGGCGACCATCAAACGGTAGCACCCAGGACCCATTGGCACTTCTGAACGGCAGGTGGCCGCTGGGAGACACAGCTCCTGTGTCTGTGAGCTCCATCACAGAGTCCTTTATGTGGCTGATTATTTGGTGGTTTTCCTCCAGGAGCTGCTCCAGCTGCTCTATCCGATTCTGGAGGACTGAGATTTGGCTCTAAAGAGAAAATAATCATAAACCAGAAAGCTGTGCACTCCTAATCTAACAGTACCCATAGGCTGACAGTAGAAATTGAGTAAATGTAATTTATTATTGCAGCATGTTTATAGTTAATGACACTGTATAAAAATGATTTATAACCCATTTAAGCCTCATTTCTACAGGACACTTTAAATGAATCTGAATAATTAGACATCATTCCTAAAAGATGTTGAAACGTCTAAGTTAGGGTTGGCACACTAAACAATTTATGTAAAACAAAAAAATATATACTCATTAGGTTTTCAAAGTAAATATGCAGCCAGGCTACAGCAGGAATTCTTACCCGTGGAAAGTTTCCTCCGTTCTGTCGCCTTGTAGGGTCATGCTGGACTCGGTCCAACATCAAATAAAGAGAGAACACAGCCACACAGAATATGGCCCCTCCACACACCGTCACCTGTTTCCTCAGCTTCATCCTCCTCTGGAGTGGTCCTTTGTTTCCTCAAGACTCAGATATATTTAAAAAATGACCTCGACTAGGTCTAGTGTTTTCAACAGCAAAGGCAAAAGATCCAAGAGAACTGGAATTCCATGCAAAAAGTAATGATGGAAACTAAGCATCTACGCCAGCATAGACGCTGTGATGACTGCAACCTCCACTCACCACACCGGATATCACAGTGACAGGAGGCTCCTGCAGTAGAGGCTGTGGAGAAGCTTCTAAAGCAGTAACTGCTGGCAAAAAGTCTGTCAGCTCTGGCCAGAACCACAGTCACCGGTGGTCTCCTTCAAAGTGGCCCTTGTGCTCAACCATCCAAACCGATGAGATTGCAGGAAAAGGAGGAAAAGAAAAAAAGAAAAAAAACCAAGACACAGTAGGGGCACAAATAGTGAGACTAGTGTCCCTGTAGTATGACTGTTGTTGCTGTACACCTGCCCTCTTGGTCCATTCCCCACTCCCACCAAAAACTTTAATCCTCCTGCACAGCCAGAGTCAACGCCCTTTTGCTTCGTCTGCCATTACAGTTTGCACACAGAGCAGTAGTACTGGTAGTGCAAATGGAAAAGAGAAAAAAAAAAAGAAAGAACTTGGCTAAATGTCACAGCAGTTTTTTTCCCCCCCTTTATTAAACTCAAGCTTCACTCCAAAGCAGTTCCAAGAACTGAAATGATACAACTGCTATCCTTCTTTCTGTGGCATTGTGGATGAATATTGACTCTGGCAGCACGATCAGTGTCTGTCCTTGGATAACAAATGCAGAGGCAACGTCACATTTGAAGGTCCTCTTCAGCTGCAGGGAGAAAAAAAAAATGCAAAATCGTATAATACAAGTGCATTTTCATAAAATCTTATTTTTGAAAATTAAATTTGGTAAAAATGTATAAGTCACATCCAATATAAAAAAATAAATAAATTCTCTCAAGTTTGTGTTTTTGGCTATTTCTGTGGTTGCGGCCTTCAGCTTATAAAATCCACAGTTCAGTTTCTTTTACATTTTAATTTCACAACTATGAAGAAGCAAACACTTCATAAACATTAAAAAATAAGGGCAAACCACAAAAAGGCATTGCTAAAGAAGTTTGTGATTTACACAGTGCTGTAGCCAACCATACTGATGGCAAGTTGGGTGAAAGAAAAAGGTGTTTGAAAAAAAAAAAAAGAAAAAGTGTTTCAACCACAGGCTAATCACAGCTTCAACAGGATTATAAAACAACATTCTTTTAAGACTTTGGTCATTTACAAGCTCTGCATGGCTTGTGAACCAGAGGAACATAGACTAGGTTGTTTCAGGTCCAGCAAGAGCTTTTCACAGTCATTAATAATTTGGGGAAAACCATATTCATCAAGGTAAAAGAAATTAACGTTTTAAATACATATCACAATGTGTGTCATTAATCTAACAGAGTTTAGGGGTTTTTTTTCTAAATACTATTTCAAGATAACAAAAAGTTGTAAAACTAAAAATTCTGAGTGAAATATGAAAATAGATCTGCACAACATATTGCATCAAATTTCCATTCCATCAAGTATGACATTATTATAGCAGTACAATGCTTGGACGCAATGTTTAATAGGTTTGTAAATTAACAGTGCCAAGCATTAAAAGTCTGCTTGCCAGAAATATATTTGGTCACTTGGGTGAACGTTCACTGCCTTTATATTTATAGATATTGGTGACCAAGATTATTAAGCTCTGGAAGAATAGCGGCAGCATCTTGACAATGAACAAGCAAGCAAGAAGTGAGAAAAATATAGGTTAAACAATTTCTACTGCCACACAATACTCAACAAAATTGCAATGTCCTGTTTTCCTAATTTCATGCCCCATTTATCAGGGAAACCAGAGCATGTTCTATTGCTTCTATTAGGTTTTTAATATTTTCTCCTGGTGTAAAGCCATGATCATAATCTTCCAACGTCATAGGCTGGAAACATATTCGTATTACCACAGGGAACTGAGATAATAACTTGGCACAGCCATTAGTTAAGGCTGGCTGCAAAAATGACCGTTCGTTCCACAGGATATTTTCTTAGACCATCTGGACCAAAAAGAACCGGTTTGATGAATGTGTGTAAACAAAGGCAACAGAGAACTACAGCCTGTTTTCAAGCAGCAAAATAAAAATGTCGACCTAATACTAAGAGGAGTTTAACCGTTATCAAAGAATAACATATATTGTTTAGCTAGCATCTCTTCGTCTGAATGGTATTCTTCGGACTACTGACCGAGTTGTGACACCTCTGTAAATGTTTTACTGGAATTAATTTTACTCTGCTATCAAGCTCAGTTGCTTCAAACTTGAGCCAACTACAGTAATCGTGCACATTTGGACAATATCCGTGCCAAATCATTTCTCCAGAAGGCGTAGGTGAAAGGAACAGCCTCTGTCAAACTTAAAGTCACTTCCAGAAACGATAGATGTGACAGCCAAACAAGCTAGCGCTAGCTCCCTGTACATATCACTGTAGCGTTTACACTGGCTAATAAATTCAATTCATGAGTCCAACACGGGTAGTTTAAAGTTTCAAAACGACATTTACATTTTGATAAACAATTGCGTCTATTTTCTCCCCAACAGACGCCTCGAAAGTAACAAACGACATCAAGTACAAATTTGCTAACATTTAGACAAACCGAAGCTGATGGTATTTTTCTGGCTAACAACTCACTTTCCATGTAAACCTCCTCAACCAACATTTCCGTATGATCGTGGTTCATTGCAGATAAAAATAATAATAAGAAACCCACGCTTAGCCGTTAACGACACACAGCGGTCCTCCAGCAGAGTGAAGAAGCCCAGCCGCGAAGGAGTTCCTGCTTTCCGCTGCAGGAAGACGGATTAATCAAGTAGCATTTTGAGCTTAGCAGTTAGCACCGCTGAGCTGCTACAAAGGCTTCTGGGAAGAAATGAGCTGCGTCGCTGATTGACCAATAGCCTCAGCCGATTGCTGTGCTCGTCAGTCCTAATGTTGGAATTTATGATTTCAGAGTCTGCAGTACATTCAGAATAATCGAATGGAGTTATTTAAATTAATGTTTTACTGCATTGTAGGATCGACAGTCGAATATGCTCACAAGAAGCACAGTACAAATGTCAAATTACTTATTATTCTAGCTAATGGAAGAGGACCACCAAATAATAAATAAATAAATAAAAATAATAATAATCATCATAATACTAAAATCAGAATTTTGTAACATCTTCCTGTTATTAGTTAAGTTCTTTTTTCATTGAGTTTATTAGTTTAATTTTCTTGTTTAGTTAAAAAAAAGTGATTATTTGGGTTTACTTAAGGATTAAACTTTGAAAATATAACTTGTAACCTTTTGAGATCCACTTCAATATTTTTTTTATTAACACCCAAATTGCAGTTTGTAACTCCAGTATGAATAGCCACTGGTAGATGTTAAAGATATGCAGCAGAAAAATTTGTAACAGTGTACAAATATCAGCAAGTCGGTTCAAGTAGGTATACAGACTGTTTACAGCTTTGTTTGTCCTTTGCTAGATTAGTTGGCTAAAAGAGAAGATGACTCTTTTTCCATACACTAGCGCACCACTTAAACAACTAACCTACATTGTCTATGATAAAATATGCGGTGCTTGTTTTTGATGTAGTTGTGTTGAACCCTGGGTAATTAGTGGAACATAAAATAAACCAAATTATGTGTATATAAAATTATCATGCAAACATACTGTGACATAAAGATGACACTGAGAGCATTCTAATCAATCTGATATGAGATGACCTTAACTTCAATAATTAATCAGAAGATTGAATGGGAAACGAGAGCAAATTGTGGTGTCTTGGTTTTAGTCCAGTCACAAGGGACTGATTATTTTTAATATGATGTGCAAAAACATTCAAAGGGCGGTGATGAAGCTGTATCACAGTTTTATTATGTTTGGCCCCAGAAAACACACCAGTGATGACATCATAATCTCTTGCAAAACACTGTGGTGATAAGAAATGTTTACCCAGCTGCTTTAGATTAAGTTTAAAAAAGTTATAAAAATCATCTTCTTGAATCCCTGGTGGCGTCGCTAAGGAGCAGAGAGCTCCTGCAGATCTGCTATGTTCAACTTCTGACAGTTCAGCTGAGGAAACATCAACTGACTATCTCGGCTGCCCAGTTAACAAAGGTGCCACGGTAATGTTAGAATCTAAACAGGTGTAACTGAGCGTAACGCCTGCAGGGAACTACCTGGTCTCCAAGACAACAGAGGACAAACAAAATAGTGTCTGACTGAGGGGTACTGGGGGACTATGAGAAATACCAAACAGGACCCTTCCTGGTCGCCTTGCAAAGCTCAAACTACTAAATGCTATATAAAACACTATTATATCACCTAATAGTGCTATGAAGGTAAATAAAATCTGATTATATGTTTAATGCATTCTGTGATGCATTTATGTCCCTACAGGAGCAGAGAGACTATTATTTTTCAGCAATAACCACACTGTTATCCTGGGAAGCTTTTTTTTCCATCAAAGGGGTTAACATACAGTTACTGTCATGAGTGTGATAAATAAATTTTTGATGATGATGGCTTACAACTAATGAAAACCAAAGAATAGATTAGAACATAACATAAGACCCATAAAAAATGTTTTTCCAGAAATATCTATACAAAAGTATGTCCATATTATAAGTATATGCACTCAGTAGTTAGTAATTCCTTTGCATTAAGTTCTACATCAGTGTAGGGATCAGCCTGTTTAACTGCTGAATTTCTAAGAAAACCCAGGTTCCTGTAACAGAGGCCTTCAGGAACCTGGCCTAACCAGTATTGTTAGGTCTGTGTCTCTTATTTTCCTCTTGACAACACCCAACACGCAACAAAGCTGTAAGTATGGTAATTGTGGCATTATGGGCAGTTGCCAAGTCCTGCTGGATAACAAAATTAGCATCTCCATCGCTTGTCACCAAATCTGTCTATCCATCTGTGCATCTGTGCATATATATATAAAAAAAAAAAAAATTCCCTTCTCACCCACCGCGGGTGGTTCTTATCCTCTGAGCTCGGATAAGAACTCAGAGGCCTGGGAGCTTGAGGGTCCTGCAGTATCTTGGCTGTGCCAAGGACTGCACATTTCTGGACTGAGATGTCTGATGTTGTTCCTGGGATCTGTTGTAGCCACTGCTCCAGTTTGGGGGTTACTGCCCCGAGGGCCCCGATGACCACAGGTACCACTGTGGTCTTCACCTTCCAGGCCCTCTCCAGTTCTTCCCTGAGGCCCTGGTATTTCTCCAGTTTCTCGTGCTCCTTTTTCCTGATGTTGCAATCACTTGGTATTGCTACATCTACCACAACGGCTTTCCTCTGATGTTTATCCACTACGACAATGTCTGGTTGGTTCGCCATTACCATTTTGTCTGTCTGGATCTGGAAGTCCCACAGGATCTTAGCTCTGGCGTTCTCCACCACCTTTGGGGGTGTTTCCCACTTTGATCTCGGGGTTTCCAGTCCATATTCTGCACAGATGTTTCTGTACACTATGCCTGCCACTTGGTTATGTCGCTCCATGTACGCTTTCCCTGCCAGTATCTTGCACCCTGCTGTGATGTGCTGGACTGTCTCAGGGGCCTCCTTGCACAACCTACACCTTGGGTCTTGTCTGGTGTGGTAGAGCTGGGCCCCTATTGCTCTGGTGTATATATATATATATATATATATATATATATATATATATATATATATATATATAATGGGACATTATTTACCTTCTGGGCACCAAATAGATGAGCCAGAAGGTATATAAATCCCCAAGATCATCCCAAGTCACTTGTGATCCAACACAGTCAATAACATGGCTCTCTACATCATAACTGACTGAAAAAACTCAACACTGGATCAAGGATCTCACACTACAATGCCTCTTTGCTGTCCTCCAAGATCCTAAACCCTTGAGGTCCAAAATAAATGCAAAGTATCCTTTATCTGCAAAGCTGGGCATATCTGTGTGTCGTGACTCTTGAAGTACTGACTCCAAAAACAAGCCAGGTACAAAAATGCTTCAACCTTCAACTCATTTCAAGCCTGTGGTTTTCATGTTACTTGTGCAATTTCTTTCTGCTGCAGTTTTTCCTTCCAATCAACTTTCCAATTACACTTTGGGAACAGCCAGCTTTTCCAGCAATGGCCTACTGTGCCTTACCTTCCTTGTGAAGAGTGCCAATGTACTGTCTGCTGGACAACTGTCAAATCAGAAGTGTGTAATGAATCGATAAAATACATTAGTGTGTTTTTATTTTATTTTAATTTCCAAAACTGACAATTTATTTTATTCTAATTTGATAATTATATACTCTTCCCTTGTCACAATTAAATGCTTGTGTCTTGAGGAATAATATTTAATTGACAGGAGTGTTATTATAGTGTAAAGCATTTTACTAACCAAGGATTTGTTCGTTATGATACCTAAGATGCTAGAAATTGTACTTATACCTTGTATTGCAATATTGTTTCAATTAGGTTAAAACGCAAATGTGGCTTCATGTAGCTGCCTTTGTCTGCGTGCACTGAAGAGAACCACAAAGTTAACATAACCAAATAAAGTAGAGATGCAGACAGGAATGATTTGGCTGCCTTCTTCCTTTTATGGTAAAGCGGCGTCGGAAGGAGGGGCGTGGTTAGTGCGTAAACGTCACGAACGTGCTACGTACACCAGGAAGCACCGGGAGATATTAGGAGTTTTCACCGTGCGCGATAATATGAGTGATATTTGAATACAAATTCAACATATAAAGTCACATCGTGCTGTGTATAATCAATCAAAGATGAGTGAAAGTGAAAGGCTGAAGGTAAGGAAGCTGCAATGAGCCGTTCGGTTGATTTTTATTTCATTCAGCATATTTTGGAAAGCTTTCTGGGAGTCCGTTGCTCACCTTTGCTGTTGAATCCAGGACCCCGCAGCCCTGAAGGAGGAGGGGAACACCCTCTTCAAGGCGGGAGACATGCAGGGAGCTCTCTGCTGCTACACCGAGGCGCTGAAGCTGACTGACAGCCAGGCAGACAGCGCTTTATTATACCGCAACAGATCTGCCTGCTACCTTAAACTGGAGGAGTTCAGCAAAGCAGAGGCTGATGCCTCCAAAGGTTCGACTATTTCTGTTCTATTAGATCACACACTGCTTTAAAACACCAAAATGTCGCATTGGTAACTGTTGCAGACATTCTGTGTTTTCAGATTGTTTACAAAGCATTCATGCAGCCTGCTGAAACTCATTGGTGTCCAGTGTTGAAGATGGCCACAAGCCAGATTGCACTGTTCAGGACTTATTAAGAAAGTACTACATAGGAGAAACAATGGCATGTTTTCAATGTACAAAACAAATTGATAACTATGAAAGTGAATAAAAAGCAAGGAAAATACTAAAACTAAGCATATAAAGGTGTCCAAGAACATTGAATTGTGAAAGACTGTCCATTATTTCCTTAATTATCAATGCAATAGGTTAGTTAGGAGAGAGGTGGGGTAAATCTTTGACAGGTTGCAAGTATTTTACAGCACAACACATGGAGACCAAGTACACACTTGCACTCTTCACCAATTGACCTGACATGCATACTTTTGGACTGCTTGAGAAGACTAAAGTTCTGTGAAAGAAACTATACAGATGCGGAAAGGACAAAGAGACCTCAAGTCAGGATTTGAACATAGACCTTCTTGTTCTTGGTGTAAACAACTTATAACCTCCAATCAATATGAGAGCAGAACATAGAGGTTCTTGTCTAAAATGTGCAACTAAGTAAGTGTAGATTAGAACAAGTCAGAGTCGTTTAATACCTTAAGAACTTAAATGAAATATACATTTTCAAACCTGGAATATTTTTTTAGGTCCCCATTTAATGTTTTTTATTTGTTTTATTTTAACTTCACTTCACTAGAGCTGAATAAAAAATTTTGATCATCTCTGCGGGTTTAATTTAATAAAATTAAACCTCTAATTAGTCAAATACTACTATTCTTTTTAATATGAGTTTGTTTTGTTTTATTCTTTTTTTTTTTTTTGAGTGAAATTACTCAGGATTGTCCTGAACACACATTTTCCTCCTCAGAAGAATGTGTGGGATAGCTATGTTAAGTACACAAGCTGCCCGTCCCTATGCTTGACTTTGTCTTACTGTTTTCACTTTGCGTTCTTGTAGCAAAAAAGCCAACAGTGGCAATGATGCTCTCTTTGGAGGCATGAGGAAGTAAGATTTTCTTTCTCAAAACCTCCCTGTTAAACTTTTCAAACATAAAGTCCTCCCATAGAAACTGTATAGACAGT
Source organism: Poeciliopsis prolifica (assembly GCF_027474105.1). Lineage (NCBI taxonomy): Eukaryota > Metazoa > Chordata > Actinopteri > Cyprinodontiformes > Poeciliidae > Poeciliopsis > Poeciliopsis prolifica. Next base: position 13,161,987 of record NW_026562376.1, on the reverse strand, counting down.
TTCCCAGAGAAACTGTCTATATTATTTATAGTTTTATTAATGTGGCACAATGCAATGCCTCTTGCAAAAACAATTCTAAAGGAATGATGCATATATTATGCTCATTATGATAGATGCTGGTTGTTATGTGAGTTTTGAAGGTGACTCTATGTTGAACCAATTATTTTAGATGTGGAAACTTGTTTCTACGTCCACATTATCTAGGCAACTGCCTGCTCTAATGAATTCAATCTGTATTCTAAGGCTCCACTGAATTCGGAAAGCAATCATATTTCAAGTGTTATGCTTTGCTCTTCCTGCTCTGCATGCCAATAATTTATTGGTATGGTTGAAGTGTTTCTCACTGCTGTTTGTAGCCGAACCTGTTTTAGAGCTCAGCAACTGAGATGTTCATGTAGATTAAAAAATATAGTGGGTAAGGGGGACAACAAAGTGAGTTAATTACTCTAGCAATTGACATCAACAATAATTTCTCGATTGTATGTTTTCTTAATATTATGCAGCCTTTAAAAACAAATGTATCAGTGAACCTAATTATTGCCAGACATAGAGATTACATTTATTATTTTCCCTAACTTATTAAAGCTCAGGTAAACTGTATATATGACTGCATGACTGCAGATATGTTTCAAAGTTGACAAGCTGCAATTATTTTATAAAATATTTGACTTACTATGGTCTCTTGTCTCAACAATGTGGGACATCTGGATAGAAGACAACAAAGCCCACTGGACAAGCTTTAGATATTATCTATATTATTTTCCTCACCCACTGCATCAAAGGGTTTGACTCTGTTCTTTGAATTCTTATTTTAGTTCAGAAAGTAGTAAAATTGTCAATTTTACCACTATCTTCCCTTTTCAGCTCTTGACACAGACCCCGGCGATGTGAAAGCCAGGTTTCGGCGAGCTCAGGCGTACCAGAAGCTCGGTCGGCTCGACCAAGCTTTCCTGGATACTCAGAGGTGTGCCCAGCTGGAGCCCAAAAACCGAGCTTTCCAGGATCTGCTCAGACAGCTGGGAGCACAGATCCAGCAGAAGGTGACGTGAGGCTGATTAAGTCTTAAATCTGGATCCTGGTGAAACTGAAGCTGATTCAAAATCTTCTCCCTTCAATCTTTAGTCAGCACAGCTAAACTCCACAGATGCTCGCGTGCAGCAGATGTTCTCCGTCCTCTTAGATTCCTCTGCTAAAGACTCCGATCGACAGAAGGTACACATGGCTCGTGTAGTCAGAGTAAACCTCTCCTTCTTACTTGTCAATCTATTCAAATTTTCATTATTTATCTTTAAAAATGTGATTCACCAAAAAGTTTTTTTGTTGTTGTTTTTTTCAGGCAGCTCAAAATTTAGTGGTATTGTCCCGAGATGAGGGAGGAGCCGAGCAGATCTTCCGCAATGATGGAGTGAAGCTGATCCAGAAACTTCTGTCATCAAAGCAGGAAGTTGTCGTCCTTTCTGGTCTCAGGACCTTAGTAGGATTGTGCACAGGACACCAATCAAGAGTAAGTATTGATTAGTATTGATTTGAACAAAATTGACTTTTGTTCAATTCAAAAGTCAAAAATGTTAACCCTTCCTGCTAATTCTTTCCATTCATTGATTGTATACCAAAAGATTAACTCCTCATTTGGCTGTTCGAATGTGTTCACTTTGATGGTAACTGAAAATAAAATCCATGTAAAGGTAAAATAGATCACACAACGGCCTGTCTCAATTTTTCTAAACAAAAATCTTGATGATTTCCCAAACTTTGGAAGAAAAAAATGTTTTACTTTACAGTGAAGTAAAATACTGATTGCCAGTTTATTTCAGTTGTTGGCAATAAAATTGTCACTACGATTTAATAGGTTTAGAGATTTTATTTATTTCCACAAAAATAAAATATCTGCATCAATCTTTAATAGTTGCTCATAGTCTAGCATTAATTTAATTTAGTATTTAATACTAGTATTGATTCTGAATTTAACATGAGTTAAAAGTTTTAAGAGAAACCTGAAAGTGGAACATTTAGTTAATTTCTAAAATTACAAACAAGCTTCTGCTATAGTTTCTCCATTGGACTAAGATGAAAGAAGACAATCTCTTGCATTTGTTCTTCAGATGATAAAATCCGTGGTAACACGCTGACATTTGCTGTTTTATTCTCAGACCATGGCTATCGTGAATGAGTTGGGAATGGAACAGCTGTGTGCAGTAATGGGGTCAGCAGCCTCCACTGTGTCTCTGGCTGCATGCCACCTGCTGCAGGTGATGTTTGAGGCCCTGACAGAGGGCATGAAAAGAGAGATTAGAGGCAAAGATGAAGCCATACTTCCTGGTGAGTATGTGGACTTGGCAACACTCCGTTAAGTTATATACCATTAGGATAATTTTCTTTATGAATTTGGCACAGAACCATCGAAGGAGCTGCGTTCGATGCTACGCCACCTTTTGGAAATGATTCCAGCTCAAAATGTGTCCGGGCCAGGCAGAGACAGCGCCATCAACCTCCTGGTCAAGCAAGTACCCCGCAAGTCACTGAAGAACCCTGACAACTCCCTCTCGTTATGGGTGATAGACCAAGGTAGGAAACACACCTGCATGTAAACAACCCGTATCAAACTTGTAGCCTACTTCATAATTTCAGACAGATTCTGTTTAGATGATTTCTTGTTTCTGTGGGTCTGGGAGTAATCATACCTGTGTATAGCCTGCTAAATTTAACTTTGCTTTCTGAAAAATGTGATCAATCCCAACTAATTTATGATTGTTCACATAGGACCAGGTTGCTTTATCACTTATAAATGAAACCATGATTGGAAAACTTTTTTTTTCAAGTCACTCAGTTTATCTTTCTCTAATAATATTTGTTTTGATCACAGACATAAAAGTGTGTAAAAAATTTAAAGGGGCCAAATATATTTAGAATATTTATCAGAAGTTTTGTCTGAGACAAAGAACTCTGTTCTTTTGTAGGGCTGAAGAAAATCCTGCAGGTGGCTGGGACTGTTGCTGAGCTGTCGGAGGGGCCGCCTCTTACAGAAAACACTCACATGAGCTGCTCTGTGTTGCTCAGCAAACTCTATGATGACCTCAAGAGCGACAAAGAGAGAGAAAACTTCAATAAACTTTGCGAAGAATACGTTCAGTAAGTCAAATCTCTCTAAAGCTTCTCCTGAAATTAATCATTAGATTCCCTAGAAAAAGAATTCACAGATTTTTTTTGCGTGATAGGGGACACTTCAGACGGTCTGGCCTCGAGGGCAAACTGCGTGCCATTCAGACAGTTTCTGTGCTCCTCCAAGGACCGAGTGATGTGGGCAACATCACTCTGGAAATGTCTGGAATGATGGACGCCGTTATCTCTCTCTGTGCTTCAGAAGATGTGACTCACCAACAGGTTGCCGTGGAGGCGCTCATCCATGCTGCAGGCAAGGCCAAGAGAGCCTCGTTCATCACCGCTAACGGCGTGGCGCTCTTGAAGGACCTCTACAAGAAAAGTGAGAATGACAGGATACGTGTGAGAGCTCTTGTGGTAAGTGTCACGAACTGATAGAGGGAAAAACATCCTCTAGTGAAAGGAAAACTTACTGTCTTGTGTGGGTTGTTATGCAGGGCTTGTGTAAGCTTGGATCAGCAGGAGGCACAGATTTCAGCATGAAGCAATTTGCAGAGGGATCCACGCTCAAGCTCGCCAAACAGTGCAGGAAGTTCGTGCTCCTGATTATGTTTTTCTCCTAGCAACATATAACAGTGGATTTTGGCTTGTCAAATTAAAGAGAAGTACCATCTCTGTTCCTCTTAGGTGGTTGTGTAATGAGTCTCTTCCCCCAACGTCTCGACGTTGGTCTGTGGAAGGTCTTGCCTACCTCACTTTTGACGCTGATGTAAAGGAAGACCTAGTAGAAGACAAAAATGCTCTCTTAGCCATGTTTGATCTGGCAAAGGTTGTACTGACCTTTCAGTTTTTTGTATACAAGTGAAACACAAACCTTTTTAGATATTTAAGGAGTCATGGAGGGATCTGCTTATACCACTAAATCACATTCTTGTTGTGTGATTCTTTTTGGTTTCATGCAGTCGGAAGATAAGACGGTACTCTTTGCTGTGGGCTCTACATTAGTAAATTGCACCAACAGCTATGATGTGGAGAAACCAGACCCTCAGCTGGTGGAGCTGGCCAAATATGCAAAGCAGCATGTGCCTGAGGAGCATCCCAAGGTGTGACACACTTCCTTCTTTTAAGGGTCTGATTAGTTGTAATGCCAAACTGCTTTATATTTTCTAATGTATCATCACAAAATGTGATCATTTTGAATGTGAATCTCTTTTGCTGTTAGGATGCATCATCTTTTGTGGAAAAAAGGCTAGGCAAACTTCTGGAAGCTGGTGTTGTGTCAGCATTGGTGTGTATGGTCAAACAGGAGAGTCCTGCCCTCACAGAAGCTTGCAGGGAATTTATTGCCAGGTATCGACAAAAGAAGCAAACATTTTTCTTTAGGCAGTTTTTCTGTAGGTTTCTTGACATCCTTTCTCCTTGCAGGGTTTTCCTGGCTTTAGTTGATCGACAGGAGGACAGAGGTACAGTGGTGGCACAGGGTGGAGGAAAGGTAAGACACAATAATACAATGTATAAATGTGTAAATTGTATCAACATAGCAATTTATAAGTGTCACACTTCATCACAGAAACATCAATGTGTTTTAATTGGAATTTAACATGAGAGATTCACACAAAGTAATGTTTAACTGTGAAAAATTATATATTTTCAAAATGTAAACAAAGAAAAATCTGAGGTTTTTCATGCATTTTATTTTCTTAATAATCTATAATTAAATGTACATAGACCACACTTTTCAATTGTCATTTCCTTCTGTTATGTCCTTGTGCTACTTTCAGTTGATCCTTTGCATACAATCCCATTGAAATACTTTTGCGAGCCAATGTATACCTGCTTTAACCTGCACTCTAATCCAGTCTCTGTGCTAGAAAGATTAATTATTGATCATCCTTTTCAAAAGGCTTTGATCCCCCTTGCAACTGACAACACAGATGTAGGAAAGGTCAAAGCTGCACAAGCCCTGGCAAAAATTGCCATCACATCTAACCCAGAGATTGCCTTTCCAGGAGAGCGGGTAAAAAAGAAATACAGAAGCAGATTTGTTTATAATAATGCAAACACTGACTGTGCCTCAAATTTTTCTCTTGCTTTGGCAGATCTATGAGGTGGTGCGACCGCTCGTGAATCTTTTACAGCTGGAGTGCACATTGCTGCAAAACTTTGAATCTCTGATGGCCCTCACCAACCTGGCCGGCATCAGCGAAAGACTCAGGTTGGCCACTAGGGGGAAGTGTTTCCCTAGAAATAAATATACAAAGGAAGTTGGAATTACTGAAATTAATATGAGTATGATTTAAGTTTAAATTTGTTTGGTCTTTTTTTTTTTAAAGTTAGAATCGCTTTATCTATTTCTATACTTAACTCCATTGTAGTCTATGTCCATTTTAAGTAGAAGTTATAATGCCCTTTTAAATAGCAAACTCCTGTGAAAAGTTGGATTATGAAAACCAGACACAATTGTTTATTGTTTTGATCATTAAGTGACAAGCTAATTCCTAAACTCTTTTGCTCCCCTTTAAGCTATCTTGAATGTTGCCATGCTTGCCTTGACAGATATTTTTTAGAATCTTCCATTTTTGTTTTCTTTCCACAGGCAAAAGATCATCAAGGAAAAAGCCTTGCCAAAGATTGAAGGCTACATGTTTGAAGAGAATGAGCTAGTCCGAGCTGCTGCCACTGAGTGCATGTGTAACTTAGTTTTGAGTACAGAGGTAACACATGTATCTATAACACCACCTTAAAAAGTATCCACCAAAAGTGTTCATGTCCCTTAAACTTTTTCACATGTTGTCACCTAACAACCACCAATGTCAATATATTTTACTGGGATATTTTATGAAGGGCAATCAAAAAGTAGTGCGTCATTGTGAGGTTTTGGCAATGTTTGGTTTTTTGGAGTGCTGGTTATTCACATTTTTCCCCCTGCATAGCTTTCCAAACTGCAAATAGAGAGTCTGGGGTACTGTTATAACCTAATCATGGCTTAAGCTTTTTTATAACTTTCTCCCTGACCTGTCTGCTGTGACCCTGGGTCTTCATGATGCTGTTTGTTCAATAGAATTCCTCAACAATCTACTGAAAACTTCATGAAACAGCAAGATTGATATTCATATTAAATTACTCCTTTTGTGGGATATAATTGCATTTGATTGCTCTGGGTGTTATTTAGGGCTCAAAGAAAAAATTCCACTAAACACAAAAATAAGCCACACTTTTCAGATTTGAAACGTGGGGTATTTTTCTTCCATTGCACAGCAATGCGCTTCTTTGTGTTAATGCATTTAAAATTACATACCAAGAAAACATATTTTAATTTTCCAGTTTATGTTCATATAGAAAAAAGTGAAATTGCATTTGGGGTATACTTTCACAAGTCACCGTCAAACTAAATCTTAAGAAAGGCTGAAAAATAAAATCATGCCGTTTTTTCCTCAGGTGCAGAAGCTCTTCTTAGCCACAGGGAACGATCGCCTGAAGCTTCTCGTGCTTTACTGCGGAGAAGAGGATGAAAGGCTCCGGAAAGCTGCTGCAGGCACTCTGGCCATGCTGACTGCCGAACAGCCAGAGCTCTGCCCTCGAATCCCTGGAACTGTAAGAAAACCTTTACTTACGTATTCCTAAATGCTGCACTTATTCTCTGCTTGACTCCTGTGCTCCATCTTTCCTAGACAACCCATTGGCTGGAGATTTTCCAGGCTCTGCTGCTCAGTGAAATATCTGACCTGCGTCACCGCGGCGTGGTCATAGTTCAGAATATCATGCAGGCTGAGAAAGGTCTGGCTGAGGCTCTTATGGAGAGTGAAGCTTTGGAGATACTCACTGTCCTTGCAAAGGGAGGAGAAGGCACAATAGATCCCGTTTCCAAGGTCGCTCAGAACTGTCTAAATAAAGCAGTGGAATATGGCATCATTCGGAGCAGAGAAGACAGGATAGAAGAGGAAAAAGGAACTGAGCCTTGAAAAAAACACTCTTACAGAGTGTGAATGTGCCTTTTGGAATTGAAAAGTGAAGAAATCTGAATTTTTGCCTGCAGTGAGTTATTAAAAGGACATCTCATCTGAGCAAAAAATGGTAAAAAGCAATAGGAGATTTATTCAAGAAGGTTCTACAATTTCAACATATAAACACATGTGGACACAGATATCCTTTAAGAGATGCTTTAATGCACTCAGAGTTTCTTGATCTTTTCATTTTCAGGATGTGCATTATACCGCAAATACGCAACCGTTGAGGACTCACTGTTTACAGACTAACACACAATAAAACTATTTTATTTTAGCTCATACTTCCTTTGCCTATACAGTTTGAGCATGGCTCACAGGTAATCCGTTTAAGCTAAATCCTGGCAGGTAATTATTGTGATCTGATTAAATACTGCACTGGCAATGCAGAGATGACTAATATAATAGCTAGCCAGCTGAAAAACACTCCATTCTCACGTAATTGTCCAAAGCATTTTGGTGTGACTGCAATCGTTTTCATTGACCTATATTTCTTTTAACAGGCTGATGCTGAAACACATAAAAAAGTTACTGTGGATACCGATGCTGGTTGTCAAAAGGGGTCTACAGTTCGTGACCTATGTGGTTGTTGGTTATTGATCTACTCTGTTTTATCAATAAAAATCATGCTTTGTTTTCCTAAATCCTGCATAGAAATGTACTATTTTTGCACCAGTTGAAATTGTCACTTTTGGTTTCAATGTTTGCCGAATCACTACATTCCTGGCGTGTTTTGCATTGTATCGTTTTTACGGGAGAAGTTGTAGATCATGACAATAAACTCTCTACATGTGGTTGATTACGACTGCAAACGAAAACACGGTTGTCATGTGGTCGGAAGAAGCGCATGCGCAGTTGTTCCAGTTGGTTCCTGCTCAGTTTTCAGAATCCGCGTTGCGTGGAGCTTCCGAAGGAAGTCAAAAGAGTAAAGCGAGCTAAATGCGCTGGTTTGGGTTTGGCTTCAATGCGTTTGCTCAAATATGCGTGCCGGAGAAAGAAGAAAGCAACAGCGCTGCGGGGCAAGAGAAAGTATGCGTTCCCGTGGAGCTGCTGAATCACATAGGTAGAAGTAAAATCAGAGCAAGTTGGAGTCGGAGAGCATCTTTGTTTTTAGGTGGTAGGTTTATTATTTAGAAAACGCCTCGTCTTTAATGCATGTTTTCACTGATGGATCAGAAAGCGACTGGCTGCGAACTTGCTGTGTTTTCTGATCCTCCAGAGGAAAGCTGTGTGCGCTTGGCTGGTTTCTGTGCGTCCATCTCCAACGAGTCCTTCAGTCCTGTTGCAGTGAACACCAGTGGCTGTCGAGATGCAGACATCAGTGAGACGCACCTTACCGTTGCTTTCCCAGACAGAATTGAATCCTGGGATCTGCAAAGCAAGGATAAAACTCCATCATGGAGCATGGAGATGACTCAGTCACAGAACTCTGGTATATTTCTTTTCGAGTTTGTACAACTGAGAAAGATTTGCATCAAATAGCTGCCCAGTAATTGTTTTGTTATTTTTGTTTTTGTCTTCTGATGTAGATGTGAATTTGCCACTGGTGCCTGGAGGATACATTTCCTCGAAACCCCCTGTTTTCCGCTCCTTGTCTTCTCACTTGAAAGCCAAAAGCCTGGCACTGGGTGGAGAACATGCCATCCTTCTGACTGCTGCTGGAGCTGTTTACACCTGGGGTCAGGGCAGGTAGAGCTCATACACCTCTGATCTAAACTCTCCTTTGCACGTTTTGGTTTGTCAGCAGACATGTTTCTTTTTAATAGCCACGGCCAGCTGGGGCACGGAGGACTCAACGCTGAGGAGGAGCCCAGGACAGTGGAGGCTCTGTGGGGGATGTCCATAAGATCTGTGGCTGCAGGAGGCTGGCACTCTGTCTGTGTGGGTGGTAAGTTTTAAATCACATTATTTCACAGACTCCCCAAGCGGAGAAAAAAAAAATAGATGTCTTTTATTTCAGATGGCGGTGACCTCTATGTGTGGGGCTGGAATGAAAGCGGTCAACTTGGACTTCCTTCACGTGCTTTGAGGAAAGCTTCACAACAGAAAAGTGACCACCAAGCAGGTTTGTCTGAATATTTTAGATCCAGCAGATTATCAACATTCGTCTTTCCTACTCAGTTCCAGTAAAAATTCAATTTTTCGTTTGTTGCTCAATTATTGAACAGGAGAACAATGTAGCAGTTTCAGCACATGTCCTGATGAAGAGCTAAATGAAGAAGTGTTCATTTCAATCCAGGCATTCCCAGCTCTGGTCGATGTCAGTCCGTCATGCGAGATCGGTACAGTTAGCTGTGGATCCCGGCACACAGCTGCAGTAACAAGTAAGGAATACCGTTGAAGATTAACTGTGCTACCTATTGTTGTTTTAGAACGAGCAGCTGATACTCATGCATATATTTCTCGTTCAGCAACAGGCTGTCTTTACACTTGGGGATGGGGTAAGTTTGACACAGACAGACATTTTTATACTAACCAGTTAATATTGAGCTTTCCTAACTCTCTTTTGTCGTATTTTCAGGAGAATACGGCCAGCTTGGACACCAAACGACTACCAGTTTGGACGAGCCTCAGTGTGTGGAGTTTTTCAGGAAAGAGAAGCTGCATGTTGTTGATGTGGTTTGTGGGTCATGGAACACTTTTACTGCTGCTATCAAGAAGGAAGTACTTGGATTGAAAAATGTCCCAGAATTATCCCCTGTGAGCACCGGCAGTGAACTTTGGACTACATGCTAGGAAACATCAACAAATACTTTAACATTTATGATTAAAATATGTTTTGTAATTTTTGTTCATATTCAAAGACACTTTGGCAAACAGATAGTTTGAAACTTTTTATTCAGGAAAAGCTATAAAAAAAAAGATAGAATTTTTTTCATTCATAAAACTGTGAAAGTGATTAAAAAAGTCAAAGGAAAATATAATTTAATGAAAGTGACCAAAATTGGTTTTGCTTAAAATGAAACAATGAAATGAAAACTAAAGACGGATACATTTCCACTGCATAGCAGTAAGTCTTCACAGCACAATCTTGAAAGAGCTGTGGGGAAATTAAATATTTGGAATGAATAATAATGAGTGAATAATGAACATTTGTGAGGCAAATGCAATAAGACAAACCTGACAAAGTCTGGAGATCTTGAAATGACATGCTGAAACTCAGATAAGTTCACCGTTCCATCCTTATCGATGTCAGACTCATCAAGGATCTAAATGAAAAGCAAATTAAATCCAATGATGCCTCAGTGTATCAACTTACAGAAACATGTTTTAGTCCCCCAGATTTCCTCCTCAGACCCTTGAAGAGAAGTGAACTTACGTTGTTTATGAGTTGTTTCATTTCTTCATCGTTCAGTCTTGTGTCCTCTGTCTCACCGGTCAGGCAGTTAACCAACTTCTCCAGATCACGTTCATCAAGAGTTCCGTCGTCATCAAAGTCTAAAAATATAAAATCATGTATATTATTTAACACTGCTGTCTGCCTACATATAGTTAACCAGCTCAATCTATTTTATTTACCAAATATACGGAAGGCATAGTGGGATTTGATTTCAAGAGTGGCAGAGTCGCTGAAGGCACTCAAAAGATCCAGGAAATCTTCGAACGTCAGGCTTCCATCTCTATCTTCAGATGTGGAGAATACTTGGCAGATTCTTGTCTTGAAAGGGTTGGACTGTTACAAGAGAAAGTTCAAAGGTCATTGCTTGTGCCTTCCAATATAATGCACATTTATTACACTATATAAAAGATCTAAACATTATACATGATAGTATATAATAATGATAGTCACCTTCAGCTCTGGTAGAGTATGGATGATTTCCATTGGTACCCTGGAGTTTAGATTTTTTCTTTCATCTCTCTCTAGCAGTTCTGTGAATCTCCTGTGCGCACTAATATATAAAAAAAACAACTTAATCATGTATCGGAAGCTCTCGTAGTTTTAAATTGCCAAAACTTGCATAAAAATCGCCACTTACAGGAGAATTTCCTGTTTTGTCAGAAAGGTCAGCTCCTAAAATTTGATCGAAAGATTAATAGTAATAAAAAAGCCAACGATTAAAGAAAACAACAACAACCCCTCCTCAAGTTTCTAAGTCCTTTATAGAGCCATGGTTACATTGCCACAGTAAGCTTACAACAGTTGGAGAAAATAAACGCCAGTTGAGGTTTTAAACAAAGAAACAACCACTCTAGCAATGCTAACTATTTTATCTGAGGTAGTTGCCCTTTTTTTCACGTTTTAAAACAGCTGGCCTAGCTGTTACGCTTCTCGCTTTTTCACGAGTGAAAAACAAACTTTTCTAGAAGTAACCATTTACCTGGTATTCTGAAAGCGAGTCCTTTGCCAGCTGACTTGCTGTTGTCCCCATTTCGAACTGACAGACCAATAATCCTGTTTTGTCAGAACCGTGATCTAAAACGAAGCTAAAATGTTTGTGATCTTTCGGCCAACTTCCGGGTTCTTGTAAGTGCCCTGTCCCCCCCGTGGCCCCGCCCCCGTTTGTCTATATATATATATATATATATATATATATATATATATATATATATATATATATATATATATATATATATATATATATATATATAATATATATATATATATATATTTTTTTTTAAATCGCAAGCACCGTCACCTCCCCTAATACCCTTTTTTGTGATAAAGCAAATAGTCAAAATCCAGACTTTTCTTTCTTGAATAAAATGATTCTATTTTGGTTTTATTTATTCAAACTATTTGAAGTACACTATACACTTTAAAAGATTTTTATACTTTTGTGATACAATATTTTGTGTTGCCATAGAAATTCTAAAGCAAAAGTGCCACTTCTTTCCTTTTCAATTAAACAAAATTCATTGCAATATTGTCTTATAGTCAATTTATTGTTTCTAAACATACATTTATTCTATACATACAATGAACAAAAATCTGTTAGTCAGAAAGTTCATTTGAGCAAGAACTCTAAATGTAAAAAAAAATTTTTGAAGGACAAAGTTTAATATGTAAATTATTGGCTATTCCAAATCAAAATTCCTAGCACAAGAAAGTTGATCTGGTCAGGTTGCAACACAGGCTTGAAAGGTTACGCTCCTTAGTTGGTCTCCCAATCTGTTGTCCCTGGAATAAAATCATAAATTATTTTAAATTATATAACAACATTTAAATTAGATTACCTTTATTGCACATAATCAGAAATTAATGCACAGATCATGATTAAAAGTTGCAGTTTTGTAGATGCAAGTGAAATATTACCTGTCATTTTTGTTCCTTCTTTCGTCTCAGCTGAAACTCCAATCCCATATTCATTTTCACCAGTGACTCTAAAGAAGTAGATTCCTCCTTCTTCCAGATCAGACACTTTATATGATAGTCTTCGGCATTTGTCCGTGAGTCTGGTCCAACCTTTCCTGCTAATGTCTCGGATGTCTACCAGGTAGCTCTTCACAGGCCCTCCTCCTTCATTCTCAGGGATGTCCCAGGTAACAGTGGCAGAGTTCTTAGTCACATCTTTGACTTTTATATTGATAGGAGGACCTGGTGAATCCAAAACCCTCACGTTCATGATTAAAGTAGCAGATCCAGCAGCATTTTGAAGCTTGACTTTGTATTTGCCAGAGTCATCACGTGTTGCCTGCTCTACTGTGATAGAGGTAATAAAGCCGCTGGTGTGGATAAGTCCCCTGACCCTTAGATCAACATCTGCTTTTTCCCATGACACACTAGGAACAGGTTTGCCTGTGAAAGGTACAGTCAAAGTAAAGCTACATCCATATTTAACAAGAAGAGTCTTTCTCATTTCAGGGTTAATGTTGAACACGGGCTCTTCCTCCCTTTCCAGGGCAAGTTCAGGTTCTGTTTCAGGACTGGGCTCACTCAGGCCAATCTTATTAATAGATCTAACAACGAACACATATTCTTCCCCCGTTGTAAGTCCAGTCACTGTAAACTCTGTTTTATCTGTGTTCTGAACACCTACAGTCCAGTCTTCCTCTGCAGTTTTTCTAAATTCAACTTTGTACCCTGTAATTGGTGCTCCACCATCAAACAGTGGCTTATTCCAGGTCAGAGTGATGGAGGACTTGGAGGAATCAGTAATGGTGGGTTTTGTTGGAGGGGAAGGTAAAAACTTTGGATCTTCTGCCAAGGCAAGAGGGGATGGTGCACTGGGTACACTTAGACCAGCAGCATTCTCAGCGAATACTCTAAATTCATACTCACATCCCTCATGCAGGCCACAAGCTTTGACACGTAAGTCATAGACTGTTTTTTTGTTAACTCTAACCCAGCGGACACCATGCTTTTCCCTTTTCTCTATAACATAACCACTGATACGGCTACCGCCATCACAAGCAGGCCTCTTCCAGGAGATGGTCATGGATTCACTAGTAGCACTAGTGACTTCAACATCTCTTGGAGCAGATGGGATAGTGAAGGAATCCATGGCTTTTATTGGGTCACTTTCCAAAATCTCTCCCTCTCCATATTTGTTTACTGCTCTCACTCTGAAAAGGTATTCATTTCCTTTGAGGAGCTTGGTTATCTTGCAAGTGGTTGCCTTCATGTCACCATACACAAGGGTCCAAGAAATACGACTGGTTTCACATTTCTCAACAACATAGTGCAAGACTTCTGCACCTCCATTCTCCTGAGGAGGTCCCCAGGATATGGTACATTTTTCTGCTGATAATCCAGACACTTCCAGAGGTCCGACAGGAGGGCCTGGTATGTCCAGCACTTTGCAGGTAATAGCCCTGGATGTAGCACCGCCTGCATTTTGTACGGTCAAAGTATACTGTCCAGAATCTTTCCTAACACTCTCTCTGATAAGGAGAGATGTATGGGAATTTGTTGCTAATATCTCAACCCTTCCCTTGGTGCTTATGTTTCTTCCATTTTTCAGCCAAAACACTGTGGGGTTAGGGCGACCATAAATTTCAGCATCTATTTTAAGTACATCTCCTGCTTTGACCACCACCACCTGCCTAAATTTTTCATCTAAGATAATAATGGGTGGCTGTACATCATGTTGCACTGTAACGGGTCCAGTGGTTTCAGAGGGTGCACTAAAGCACTCTGCTGCATTCTTTGCAGTAACACGAAATTCATATTGTTCACCCTCAGAGAGCTCAGTTACTTCAAAAAAAGTGTCCATTAAATTTGTAAAGTTGCACTTCAACCAGCAACTATATGGCAATTCTTTGCGCTCTACAATGTAGCTTGTTATTTTGGCTCCTCCATTATAGTGTGGTTTATCCCAGGAGAGTGAAACTGAAGCATTGGTTACATTGGTAACTTTAAGATTTGAAGGTGAATCACACTGGTCTCTTGCTGCGACAGGTTCAGATGGCTTACCGCAGGGTCCAACACCAGCTAAATTTTCAGCACAGATACGAAACTCATATATCAGGCCTTCTTCAACATTTGTCACCTTGTATTGGTTCTCAATCACTGGGCTTCTGTTTACTTTTGTCCATAGGATACTGCTTTGATCTTTGCTTTCAACATGATAACCAATGATAGGGCTGCCACCATCACTGTCTGGTTTGCCCCAAGCAATGATCATTACAGACTTTGAGGCCTGGACAACATGGATGTTAGTTGGTGGACCAGGTGGTCTGAAGGGATACTGGGCAATGACTGTTTCTGTTTCAAGATATTGGCTTTTTCCATAGCGATTCTCTGCAGCAACTCGAAATTGATATTCGGTCCCTTGAGTCAGACGGGAAACTTTGATTGATGATCTTGCAACTGTTGCAGACACACTCTGCCATACTGAACTGCCTATGTCTCTTTTCTCAACAATGTAATTACTTATTTCACTCCCACCAGTGTAAAGAGGGGGTTGCCATGTCAGAGATACAAAGTTGGCACTAACTTCTTCCACACTGAGATCACTTGGTGGTCCAGGCCTTTCAAAAATGTTCACAAAGATTTCAGTTGATGTTGTTCCAGCAACATTAGTCAGGATTACCTCATACATACCAGCATCAAATCTTGTTGCATCCTTGATAAATAGCTGAGATGCAGATTCAGATGTTTGTACATTTACTCTGCTTGTCTCCTTCAACATAGTTCCCTCTTTATTCCAGACTACTGTCGGCAGTGGAATACCTTTGAAAGGTACATCGATCTTTAGATTATTCCCTACTTTTACATTAAATGTGTTATTTAACAGATTGATGACAGGTTTAGCAGTATTATCTTTTACAACAACAGGTGTCAACAGGGGTGTTGGTTCACTAGTTCCTTTATCATTCACAGCACTCACTCTAAAGAAATACTCCTTTCCTGCTGTCATCCCATCAATGGTCACCTCTAGTGCTTTACTCTCTGAATATTTTGTCCATGTATTGTCTCCTCTGGTTTGCATTTCTACATTGTAGCTGGTGATTTTGCTTCCTCCATCGTGATCAGGCTTCTCCCATGAGAGTCTGGCACTATTGCAAGTAATATCGCTCAGTGTGATTTTGCCAGGAGGCGGAGGAGCTTCAGACACTTTAACAGCTTCAGCAGTCTCTGCTGGTTGTCCAGGTCCAAACTCGTTAACTGCAATCACGCGAAAATAATAAAAGTTTCCCTGATGTAGATTGTCAATCTTGTAGGAATTTCTCACACAGTTGCTGCAAACACTGGTAAATGCCTTCCTTGCCTCTTCTCTCTTTTCAACTATGTAGTGTGAAATCTTTGTTCCTCCATCAATAAGAGGTGGCTCCCAGGAGATGGAGACAGAGTCTCTCTTTACATCTTTTACTTCTAAATTTGTTGGAGCACTGGGAGAATCCAGTACTTTCACATTGATGAATGCTGATTTGGAACCGCTGTAGTTTTCAGCAGTCAACACATATTTTCCACTGTCATTTCTTGTGACATTTTCTATCATTAACACAGTGTAGGAGTTTGTTACTTCAATTTGAGCACGTTCATCTAAAGTGCCATCTTCTTTTGTCCACCTAACTTCAGGCTCTGGTTGTCCTCTTAAGGTAACAAAGAGACGTAAGGTGGAGCAGGCTCGAACATTTACAATTTTTCTCAGAGCATTGTCCAGTTCAATCTCTGGTGCTTCTACTTTTTCAGTTGTTACTACAGAACCAAGTAGATCCACATGTTCTCCGACACCGGCTGAATTTGTTGCACATATACGAAAATTGTACTCTGTGTTTTCTTTTAATCGTTTTACAGTGTATTTTGTGTCCTCTATTCCTGTGCTTGGTGTGCATGCAATCCATTCATCTGCTGTGGCTTCCTTCAATTCCACAATATATCCATTGATTGTGTCTCCACCATCGTAAATTGGTTTCGACCAGATGAGAGACACTGTACTGCTGGAATAGTCTGTTACTTTTGGGTTGGAAGGTGGGCCAGGTGGGTATGTAGCTTCACATATCTTTATGTATTCACTAGACTCACTGGGTGCACCCACACCAGCAGCATTTTCTGCCAGAACTCTAAATTGATAGGAATGTCCCTCTGCAAGCCCAGTACATCTAAACCGCACGTCATTTAATCTTCTCTTGTTGCATTTAGTCCATCGCACGCCATCTTTGTCACGCTTCTCAAGGATGTAGCCATCAATCTCAGAGCCTCCATCGCTCTCAGGCCTTTCCCATGTTAGCACGACTGAGTCTCCAGTCACAGCACTGGCTACAGGAGTGGAGGGAGCACTAGGTGGCTTGAAAGGATTTTGTGAAACAAAAGGCTCAGATTCTAAAAAATCACCAACCCCATATTTATTTACAGCAGCAATTCTGAAAATGTATTCTTTGCCGCATACCAGTTTTGTCACTTTGTAACTTATAGCTTCAATGTGAGGTTCAACCTCAGTCCATGTAACACGACTGGTTTCCCTTTTTTCAATGATGTAATGAGTGATGCTGGCACCTCCATCATTTAAAGGGGGGTTCCAGTTAAGGTTGCATTTCTCTGCACTTATAACCTTCACCTTCAGTGGCCCATCAGGAGGACCAGGTCTATCTAAGACCTTCACATTTACCGAAATGGTTGTAGTTCCACCACTGTTACTAAGACTCAATACATAGCGTCCTCCATCCACACGTGTACTGTTTCTGGCAGTGAGAGTTGTGTGAGTGATTGTGTTTTTGACTTCTATTTTAGGTGTACCTTTCTCAATTTCTTTTCCATCTTTCAGCCATGCAACTTCTGGGAGAGGCTTCCCAAAGTAATCAGCTTCAATAACAAAAGTTTCTCCAGCTTGGATGATAATAGTACTCTTAAACTTAGGATCAATGAATGCAGTGGGTGCTTCAATAACATCCTGAGCAAGAATGGTTATGCTTTCTGAGGGTACACTCCAAACACCCGCACTGTTTTTAGCAGTTACCCTAAACTCATAGTTTTGCCCTCCTGTCAGTCCTGAAACTGTGAAAAGATTGTCAGTAACATTGGTAAAGTTCGCCTTCATCCATCTGCCATCTGGGAGCTCCTTTTTTTCTACAACATATCCTGTGATGGTACTTCCTCCGTCATATTTAGGTTTTGCCCACTGAAGTGTGATGCTGTCCCTGGTCACCACAACTGCTTCAGGTTTCCCAGGTGAATCACAGGGATCTCTTGCCACACAACACTCTGATGTATTACTGCATGGGCTCAGTCCTGCAATGTTTTCAGCAAAGACTCTGAATTCATATTCAATGCCTTCTTCCAACCCACTTGCTTTGAAGCGACTGTCAGGTATAACAAATTTGTTCAGCTTGGTCCACAAAATACTGTTCTTCTCTTTACGTTCAATGTGATAGCCAATGATGGGGCTGCCTCCATCTCTGAGAGGTGGCTCCCACTCAACCACCATGCTATACTTTGTCACAGTGGATATTAAGGGAGTGCCAGGACAAGCAGGTACACTGAAAGGATATTTTGCTGTCACAACTGGAGATGTGATTGCAGCACTTTTTCCATACCTATTTTCTGCAGATATCCTGAATTGGTATTCATTTCCTGTCTTCAGCTTGGTAACTTTGATGGTGGTTCTAACTGTTGTTGCAGACACAGTATGCCACTCCGTGCTTGTTGTTTCCCGTTTCTCCACGACATAGTTCTCCAACTGACATCCTCCTGTATATGACGGTGGATCCCAGGACATAATAACATAGTCAGAATTAACCTCATCAATCCGCACGGGCCCTTTGGGTGGGTCTGGCTTTTCAAGAACAACCACCGTGAGGGTTGTTGTGTCTGTCCCGGCAGAGTTGCTTGCTGTGACAGAGTACTGACCAGATTGCTCTCTGACACCATGTCTGATGTGAAGGACAGTTAAAGAGGCTTTATTTAAAATCTCTAGCCTTGATGTCTCCTTGACTGCCTGACTTTCTTTTTTCCATTCAATCTTTGGTGCAGGGTCTCCAACCACAACGATCTCTACTTTTAGATCTTCACCACTTTTGACTGTGAATGTGTTAAATGTTAATTGGAGTTTTGGCCTGATGGCATTTTCCTTGTTTTTTGCAGAAGCACTTGTCCTGTTTTGTTCACTCTCTGCAGAAGATGATTGTTGACCTGGAATGTGCAAATAAAAACCGTTTATTAATAAAAATTTATAATTAAAACCTGCTAAGTGAATTATTAATAAATGTACTAACAATTTTTTTGTCCGCCAGTTGTAAAAGACAGGCTGGGAAACCACAGAGTAGTAAAGGCATATGGTGGCTTTCAAAAGTAGTTGATGCAAGATAAAATGCTGTGATTCACTTTGAAGGATGACAAAACTCAACTAGACAAAATGTTAAAGTTGGATGAAAAGCATATAAAACAGTATTTGATTGAGGCTGTAGGGTGTTGTGAATTTGGAGCTTTTGTATTTTTGTACATGTTACCTCTCTAGCAGATTTGAAATGTTTTGAACATTAAGGACAAATTAAGGGTGGAATAGGTTTTGAAATATTTTCTCACAATTTCATGTACAATATTTATATTACAAACCCTGGCAAAAGGTATGTATGCCTTTGAAAATCCACCGTATGGTATATTCTAAGTATTTTTAAAAAGAGCCTTTTCCAAAAAAATTCAATTATGATTTGAATTAGATTTTGATCATCTTGTATTTATGAAATAAATGCTTGGAGAAAGGTTACACTGAACTTTTCAAGTGCCATTTCACTCTGCTTCTACTCTGGCAGTAATTGGCATATTTTATTTAAAAAAAGGAACGCATAAAATTTAGTAAGTAAATTTAAATAAATATTATTTAAAAATTACAAAATATTTAAATAATATTTTGTTAATGTGATAACATGTCTGATTCAATGTTCATTTAAAATACAGCTTTCCAGACTGAAAATCATCAAGATGGAAGTGCTCTACCTTGGGCAGTGACCGAGGTGGATGACGAAACCTCTGGATCTGAATCCTCAGTCATTTTTATATTTAGAGTCTGAGGCATTTCTTCAGCTTCATTTGACATCTACAAGAAGCAACATTCAAAATGTGTCAGAGAAGTGTTAAAGTATGAGCAAACCCACATTGCATTGTTTTGTTTTTCAATCTTTAAACAAGTAATTTAAATGGAAAATGGCTTCATACCCATATTACATGTTTAAACATGCATTTTCAACTAAAACTCTTCTAAATCGTATGTGTCAAAAAACAGATGAAATTACATTTTATTTTCCTAACTCTAAAACTCTCTTTAAACATCAAACATTTAAAAATACCTAGAAAGTAAAAAGCTCCCCAACAAAATTGTTGTTCATGCTTTATTACAATTTACTTTGTAACATTAAAAAAAAATTAAACACAGCCGAACTTACATTATTTTTACTTCTTTCCATCCTCTCACCTCCTCGAATTTGGAATAAAATGTGAATGTAGATCCTTCGGGTTCTGAAACCTAGTCAAGTGACATGAAGTGTTCTGAACCCCAAATCTCTTAAGCAGACACACAGCTCTGCCAGTCACTGCCTGCTTTATCTTTGGAAGCATGCAGTTACTAAAATAAGCCTGGAGACTGACTGGGCAGCTGCTCATTCTTTTTGACTTAGTTAACCCCACAGTATTTAAATCAACTCTAAAATAGCAGTTGAATATTGAGGTTCTCTTGTTTAATAGAGTCACCCTAAAACAAAATATTAAAACATCAATGCTGTTGAAATATATTTCAAGTAATTAATAATATAAGATGATAAACAAATAAATAAAACAAAAAGTTTTCATTGTTATGGATGGACTCATGATAGCAGGAGTTAATAGATAATTTCCACATATAAATAGAAGATTACTTAAAATCTAAACAGTATAGCTTAAACATAGATCCTTGTGGAATTTTGGCTTCGTATAAGTTATTTCATGAAGTCAGACAAACAAATATACATACTGATAAAATAGTCCAAAATTATTTTTAATGCATTCAAATAGAAATATGCTTGTCTCAAATGCTTTAAAGAAATATTGCTTTAATTCTGGCAGGACTGTTATTTTGTCTACAAATCATCCACAAAAACAGCTAATCTGCACTAAACGCAAAGAATCTATTGACTGGAAATAAAACAAAAATGTTTCAGGAGTTTAAGTTCTATACCATTTTCTCTTCTGTAAATCTAATTATTACTGATAACATAGATATCATATAACACTGACTTGAAAAATATAATCAAATCATAGTACATGTTCTTTCAGTGAGCTTTTATTCTGAAGACAGGAAGTGAACATCGGAAATGGAAAGCGTAAGGCGTAGCTGGGTCAGCTTCCTGGTTACACTCACCGCATCAGATGTGCTTAATTTAATTGGAATAGGAGACAGTTCTGAATTTTGAAGTGCTTTACATCTGTTCATGTATCCATGAAGCAGTCTCTTTGTGTGCGTACACAAAGGTAAGGTAACAAAAAAGAGGTAAAACTTTGTTTTGTTTCAGTCAATGAAACAGACGAGTTTAAAACAGCTTGTTTAGCTCAAAAATCCAACAGTTTCACATACAGTACGAGATCGTACTGACTTAACAGAATGTAAAATATTAGTATTAAGATAACAGAAACTACCGACCACTTGAATATCGTGTATTTCATTTGTTCTGCTCACTAACAGGTCCAACCATGTTGCCTCAGTTTGTGTACAGCACTCAGGATTTTGTCACAGATGTGCTTCAGAAAAGAGAAAACCGTCCACCACCTTCCAAGCTCGACTCGCTCATCAGAGATGGTTGGACAGACAGGATGGACAGAGGACTCTTCCGGTACCATCTAGGGGATTTAAAAACGCGTATCCTACCAGGGTCAAATGGTTACGTCGCTCAGCTCAATGTCCAACGTGGAATCGAGAGGAGGAAGCCCCAGGAGATACTGAGCATTCAGCAAGAGTTTAACCCCAGTCAGTTTAACTTCAACAAAATAAATGCAGAAGAAATTATGTTTGAGATGAAGGACACAGGTGGAGGGAGAGATGTACCTGATGACCAGTTGCCTCAAACTTGCAGGATGGTTGTGTTGATCAATGTTAGCCCTTTGGAGTTTGGACACTGTCTTCTTGTTCCAGATCCGTCTCTCTGTTTACCACAGATCCTGACGAGAGCTGCTGTCCAGGTCGGTATCGAGTCTGTGCTCCTCAGCTCCAGCCCAGGTTTCCGTGTGGGGTTCAACAGCCTTGGAGCATTTGCCTCTGTTAATCACTTACACCTTCATGGATATTACCTGGACTATGAGCTGAAGATTGAATCCAGCCTGGTTAAGCCTTTGATACCTGAGAAGAACTTTTTTCGCATCCAAGATTTTCCGGTTGGATTTTTGCTCTATACAGAATCCGAAGAAGTGGAGACGGCAGCAAGAACGGTCTGTAAAGTGACAGACTTTTTTCTGGCTGAAAACATCGCTCATAATCTGTTCCTGACCAGAGGATGCCCACCAAGTGGTCAAATGCAGACTGCGAAGGAGAGCTGTTTAAGAAAAGGTGTACGTATAGCTATTTGGCCCAGAACATCCTGCTTCGGTGCCAAAGAGGAATCTGCCTTTAATGTTGCACTCTGCGAGTTAGCAGGGCATTTACCCTTTAAAAATAAAAAGGACTTTGAGTGTACAACTGAGAGAGAGGTCATCAGTATAGTTCAGAAGTATCTTCTGCCTGATGATGAGTTTCACAAGCTGGAAGAACAGCTTGTTAAACACCTACTGACTCATTAATGTCTGGAATACATTTTGAAAGACTTAAAGATTCAGCGCAGTGCATAAAACGTCAGAATCAGTTAATGAGTTGCTAATGCTTTTGCTTTTGGGTTACTGACTGAAGTCTACTAATAAATGCACTTTCATTTAAATGTCAGATTTAACCTAAGAGGGTACCAGGACCCCCTTAGATCAGTGTTGGAAACTTGTGTGTAAATAAAATTTTATTTGATATACAATAATATAGTCTTCATTTGATAACTCTTAAGTGTTACAGCTTTTGAAACTGGACTTATGTAGGTTAGTCAAGAGGCAAAAATAAGAAAAAAAAAAAAAAAAACGACCATAAAGCTCAACAATATTAATATTTTTTTTTAATGAACCCACATTTTTAAATGTATCACTTCTAATACAATAAACAACAGACACAAAAGGGTCCTCCACCCCCAATAAAGTGCTCTGTAAATAAATAAAGTGAAAAAAAAATCAAGATATTTAAGTCTGAAAATTCAAATAGAAAAATATTTAGGAGCTCTGTCTCATAAACAGTAAATCAATAGTAAAGTTGTTCATGACCAATTAAAAAGAAATAGAAGTAATAAACCCCCCCCCAAAAAAAAATCATTCTAAAAATATGTTGGAATTATTTCTAATTTTGAAGATATTAGAAATAATATATTTTGATAAAATAATATAGAAAAAATTTGGTGTTTTCAACAGCATATTGATGTTGAAAACAATGAGCATTCACATTCAGTTTACAGACTGATTTTATCCCATTAAGTAAAAGCTTAAGGAAGCTGGTTGTATATGAGGTCTTTATCCTGACTTAGAAACCTCATAGTTCTACTAAGAGTGTTTTAATAAGTGTTAGGATATGTCTCCATTTCTTCAAGAGGACATGAAGTACATGTAGTGTTCTTAACATTTTCTCCAGGCAAAAGTCATATGAGACTGGAACAAATGACTCAGTTGAACAAATAGAAGCCTGGATGTTTAATTGCTCGTGAATGTACAGTATAAACAGGCAAGTGTGTTGGTATTGACAAAAAATAAAAACTCCTTCAGGACTTTCTAATAGCCATCAGATCAGCCCCACGCTATCATGAGGTGTGGTTGTCAGTCTATTTTTTTCTGAGATGCTGTTTTTTTTTTTTTTCCAGTTGCGACCTAACCCACACCTTTTAAAAGGTCACGCGTTTGTCTCAACGGCCCTCAAAATATTTTCATAAACTATCATCTAGATGTTTTTTGGCAAATGTAAGATGCCTTGCCTTTCTGTTCTTGTTGGTCTGCTGGAGACTCTGGCTTCTAACTCCTATGGATCCCATTTTTGAAGAGATTCTTGTTACTCGTGAACACCTACCTTATCACCAGGTAAACACATTATCCGCCAGAATGACCTCACCTAGGCAGCAACATGACTTTCTTGGATCATTAAGCATATAGCTGCTGACTTTGATGAGGGCCAGGAAGCTCTCAATATGGTCTTTATCTATTGAAGCAGCAGTGTATTTTTCTCTCTATTTAAATCTTTTTTCTTTAATACAAAAAATATATATATCAGCCTTGAAATTCTTAGTACCTAGATGAATAAGAGAGGCCAGCTGTTTCTCTGCATTTGGGACTTACATTTTTTTAATGACCACACCACTCTGCGGTTACTCTTTCTTTTTTTTTTTTTTTAAGTCAAACACTATAATCCTTATGCTTCATATCTGATCCCCCAAGAATTTACTTTAGACTACCCATTTAAACATGCTTTGTTCAATAAGAATAAGCCGGATATCGTAAGGTACTCTGATTTTTCAACAAAAATAAAAATTTACTTCCCAGATTTGTTATGGCACCATTTAAAAGAGTTGACCGTATCACATTTTGAATTCTTCCATAAAAGTCACTAGGTAATGACTTTATTTACTGTAAGCGGGTTGTTTAACATTGCTTTGTCTTTTCTTCTCATTAGTTCTCATCAGCAGCTCCGGAAATTTTTTGTAACCATTGCAGTTTCATTGGAAAAACAACAAACTTGTGATGTTTTGTATACCTGTGGTTCTTTTCAAAGTCCCGCTTGTTTGATTTTTCTGATATAACACCTGGTGTACATTGTAGCCTACGGGTAAACATCCATGCCCTTTCATTTACAGTACTATATATCCACTTTGAGAAATTACAAAAACATCCAGACATCAACATGTATCATGTTGATGTCTGGATCAACATGACACCTAATAATTCAGAGAAAACCTACATTATACGTTCTTTGTAATATTGCTGGTTACCAGTTGATGAAAGAACAGCTTCAGGCCACTTTGGCAGGTCATGAGTACCTGTGACCTGCTTGTAGGACATAAAGGTGAAGAGGTGAACAGTGTTATGTCTCATAGTTGTGTAAAACAATATAAATAGCACAGCTGACAGACAATGCCTTATGACTTTTAGCATATACAGAAGCCATGTTTCTCAAAAATGATGGATCATTGACTAACAAGTGATTGACGGATGTTCAAGTTTGTTTTTCTGTTTCTTTTTGTTATATAGTTGTTTTATTTTTCATCTGATTCATTTTTCAGCTGATCGATTGATTGATCTGATGCCTTGTTTGAAATTAAGCCAGATGCACACAGATTTTGATTAGATAGCAAATTAAAACTGTAAATTGTAAGAAAAATACCTAAAAAAAAAAAGAGTCAAGTATTATTATTATTTTTATTAATGTAAAGATTTTTCAGTTTTATTTTTTCATGCTAAACTTTATGGGCTCTAAACTTTTCTCTGGTACACAGACATTCTTCAATAAATCAGATTCTCTACAATAACAGTATTGTAAACAGTATGTATTATTTACAACTTCTTGTAAACCAGCAGGTCACCAAGAAAACTGAATGTAGCCTGGGAGAGACACTGCAGAACAAACAGCTACACTAATACCTCTGGCAACTCATCCTGCTGTGTCAGAAGATGATCTGTTACATCTGAAAGAAAACAGCATATCATCGAAATGCACATTATACACATTGTGCATAATGCGCCATTGTGCATGTGAAAAAATTAGGACAAACCTTTTAAATATTGATCTATGTTTAGTTGTAGTCGTCAATCAAAATTTAGAACAAAATTTGTTTTCTAACTGAAAAGGTGACACCACCCATTGTACTTCATCCTGTCCCTTTATTTGTAGCACAAACAGTACACTGTATTTCTGTTTTGTACACTAGTTAAACAAAATTTGGAGACTTAGTCAACATGCTAAAAGCAAAAGGTGTCAAAGTTTGATTGGTGCTTTGTGTCCCAAAATGTTTTCCTCAACCACTAGTCTGCAATGGCAAGCATTGCCTGGTCATGGTTATATTGGATTAAAGTTGCTCTTTTTAATTTACTTTACATTTTTCTTTTCTTAAGGTGCAGAAAAAAGTCTCAATCGCCAACCTACAATTTACTGTTTCTTTTTTCAGCTAAACATAACGACTCTCCAGTTAACACAGAAAATTATAATTCACTGTTTAGGCTTTACAGCATGTGTCAAACTCAAGGCCCGGGGGCCAAATCCAGCCCACCGTAGCTTTTTATGTGGCCCTCTACAGTGTAGACTAAACACTAAGTGTGATTAAATATTATCAATCATATCAATGCAGTTTTTATTTGTTTACTGCCAATTTATATCAATCAATCCCTCCAGTTTCTTGAGAATTTAGTTGATGTATGATTATAGTCCATGATTTATACAGCAAGTAAATAAACAGTCGCATTTATTATTAGTTCATGTAGGGACTGAAAAGATCTTCAATAATATTATTTCTTTTAAGAATTCATTGACATTAACAGTTTGTGAACATGTCTTATCAACACATTCTCGTCTTATCAAATGTACAAAAGTTTTAGTATGGACAGTTCGTGAGGACATTTTTGTTCCATTGAGAGCGAAGATTGGAAGGAGAGGATAGATTTCTCATAATGATTGTTATGATTTTTTTTAAAAAATGGCATCAATAGAACTGGTAAGAGCCTTTATGATCTTGATCTGGCCCAAAACGAAAATGAGTTTGACACACCTGCTTTACAGGACAGCATGTTCACAATGGAGATTTCTTTTTTCTTTGTCTGAAAGGTAAATAAAAAAAATAATATGTGCAGGAAGCGTGAACAGCTGTTAACAAAGAAATGACTTTGTACCTTTCCTGACATGCAATCATTGTTTGTATTAAGGGAGGAGGTAAGATGTAGTTGATCACATGACTTCATATGTTGAGAGTAAAGTATGGGCTTTGCCATTTATATCGAACCATGAACCATCTTTCTTATAACAAAACGTCTTAAAAAAAATGTTGAGGCTTCATCACTGTTGATGATAAAACCATGTCTGTGCAATCAATATCACAAGTAAAGAAAAATGTCCCAGTAAAGAAAAATGTCCCAGAAAAGAGTTAGAGTTAGGGAGGAGTGACTGTGGGTGTGTCCTCAGATTGGATACCTCTTGAAGATGCTCTGGGCTTTTCAGACAGCAGCTCAGCTGAGACATTTAAGCTTTCTGGATCTCTGGCACCTGGAAAACTTGCAACAGAAAAGCAGCCAACATGGGGGCTGCCCAGAGCTTCAGGGATATGTGTGACCGCACGAAGAATACTAATGTTCGCTTGAGTCTGCCAGCAGTGTGTATGGTGTGGCAGACGGCCATGATCATTCTGTTTGGGATTTTTATTCGATATGACAAAGAATCAGACACACACTGGGTTGAGCACAAAAAAACAGAGAATAAATCAAGTGACATAGAGAATGACTTCTACTTCAGATATCCAAGTAAGTAAACCTATTTAACTACTCAAGTTTATATTTTCTGAGTTTTCTTTTCTATTTTATAATTTGCTAACACAGGAGCCATAAAAATTGACATTGTCATGTATTGCAGATTAAATGTTTTTTTATTTATTACTTTATCATTTGTAATGTCAAACTATGATGACCTTTCATATTATTCTGAATTGCTGACTAAGATTTGATGCCTGTTTCTGCATGTCGCCCAGGGGGTTTTTTATTCCTGTGGGATTTTATCTCTTATATTTTCTACACCTCACATCTCCGGACTCAGTGCTTTACCTTTATTTCATTTTCCTTCAGTAACTTTTGTTTGGATTCTGTAGAAGTGTCCATTTGAGACTGTTCTATATGGGTGTGGTTGTTTTGTTCTACACAAAACTTCTGCGGTGTCAATTTCTGTTTACCATAAATCTATTTCCATGATGCATTCTGACATGGTATAACATAAACATAATCCCATGGAGCTCAGTTTCTAAACCAAATAGAAGCCTTCATCTGTGGAAACTGAAGCAGAAGGATATATATATATATTTTTTGGCTTTTCGATACAGATGATAGTGTTTCACAGGGCAGGTGCTGTGAGACATGTCAGACAGCTGTGATGTCGTGACTCTAGTAAAACTGACAGGCAGATGCTGGCATCCATATTTTGATTCAGACTGTTTGTCCTAAAAATAAGATCCAACTGTCTCATCATGTTTGAACTTCATTTCCCCCTCAATTTAGAGTCCTTAATGGCATTTATCTATTTCTAACTTATTTTTCTTCTATTGTTTCTTTTTAGGTTTTTGTCTTGTTAGTGCATAAATGTATAAATTCCTTTTTTGTTGTTGTTGTTTATTTTTAAACACTTTTTTAAATTAAATGTGCTATATCACAAGTTTCCATGATCTTAAATGTTTTTTTAAGAGCATGGAAAAATAAACAAGCACCATGAGTCCTTGAGTCATCTTCACACAATACCTTGCTCATATCTAATATGCCCTTGTGTCAACCTGCATTGAAGAGGCATGTTATTAAAGCAAACAGTTTGTGGAGTCTGAACTGATTATCTGCTGGAACATAGATTCATCCACATAGGGCTTTGATGCACTTAGGAAACACATTTGGTAAGAGCATTTACATAGGAAAAACAAAGTTTAATAACTTTGTTCTAATTTTTAGGTGGGGAGGGGGAAATCATTTGAAAAGGAACATACTCATGACTAAAGCGGAATACCCGCAATATAGATATTTCTCTCAGATATAATATTAAAAAAGTTGGGGTCAGATCCTTCTTTCGTTCTTTCTTAGTCTACTCTCCAATTTTGGGCAGAACCACTGGACCATTACACAAATGTTTTTTGGTTTTTTTTGGAGGCACATCAGAAAGAAATTAGAGTTAGTTTCAATGTATTTGAAACTATGTATAAGATATGTTTTAAAAACAGCTGAGATGGTTATTTTTAAAACAGCTTCCCTTCCCTTTAAGCCCCCCAAAAATAATTATTTTAAGCCATTTCTCCCAACAAAGCTGATCCACTTAATCAATAATCTAATTTACTTTCATTTTCAACCTTTTTGTTGGACTCAAAACTTTGGGTCATTATGTTACTGTGATCTCCAAATAACCCTGACATTTTTCTGTTAAACAACTTGCTACTGTTTTGAATTCATACATCCCCCATGAGCAGGTCTGCAGTCATGCAGTCCTCAAGGTTTCAAAGCAAAAATAAGATGTCTCTGTAATAATGTCTCTCTGGTGGGAAATTATGTTTGTGTTGGGTAGACAGCACTGTACACATTTGACAAATGAGTCAGTTTTGGACACATTTTGCATTTTGTTTTGGAACATGTCTTACAAGGCTTACAAGGAGATATGTTTTGCATTCGGTGTTGTTTCATGCTATGGTGTAGTTCACATCAGCAGTGCTTTTCTAAGCAAGGTTAGTCAGCACACAGACAATGTGTGCCTTTATTTGCTGGGAAGGGCATATCTATTGCAATCTTCTTTGTTTGAAGATCTGACAGCAGTTGTCTTTCCAGTTCTGACTTATAGTCAATAGGATGAAATGTATACATTTTTAACACCTCACACTGTGAAATTACAAACTAGTTAGTAACTAGTTTGTAATTTCAATATGATTTTGACTAAGGATAAATTACATTATAAATTCTGAAATCCTGCCCTAATGTCTAGATATGTGATTTTTCTGCTTCTGTTTGGCCAGATAAATATGTTGAAAGAAATCCAAAAGATTTAGAACAGGAACAAAGAAAACAAGTGAAACAAATAATGGGTGAAATTCTGTGAAAACTGATTTGAGGTTTTTCTCATTCTATGTTCAGTGAAGTTATTTTTTATGTATCCCAAATTTTTACCTTCAAAACCAGACTGCTCTGCTTGGAAAGTTGCTTGTTGCAAATCCTGTTTCAGAACAACTTTAAAATGGGTCAAATTTACCCTTTTTGAAGTTCCATTGGACAAACTCCACCCACACCGAGTGGACACTCAACAGAAGTGGAGGAAAACATAAATACTCTCTGCATGACTCATTTGTCTTGATTTTAATCAATGGGTCAATTTGACCTTGAAGAGTATATGTGTCTCAAGTTAAATTATAAGGAATACCCATTGAAAAAATAAAATAAAATGTAATATAAAAAAAATTGACCAAAGATCAATTTAAAGGAAATTGTTGTTTTTTTGTGTCTTGGTTTTGTTCTGTGGACATAAAAAAAAAAAAATAGGTTGTCGTCATTGATCCTTTATTTTTGAGAAATAAAAAAACGTCATTGCACCAATATTGATTGAAATGGCTAAAATTGGAGCTAATAATCAGATACAAAAATGTTTCGGACAAATTTTTTGGTTTCTGACAATATGGTATGATTAAACACTCCCCGAGTCAAATTGACCCATGAACATTATTGCTGTACTTTAGAAACGAACATAACAGGAAGGATAAGGACCTTTTAATTTTATTGCTTCAATTTATCCATCCTAGTCTTGTTCCTTTCCCAGGTTTCCAAGATGTACACGTGATGATATTTGTAGGGTTTGGGTTCCTGATGACGTTTCTGAAGCGTTACAGCTTTGGTGGAGTGGGTTTCAACTTCCTGATTGCCGCCTTCGGCCTCCAATGGGCGCTGCTGATGCAGGGCTGGTTCCACCTCACTGATGGGAAGATCAAAATTGGGATTGAAAGGTGAACAGTGTAGCTATAATTGCCTGATTTTAAAGTGTTTGTATTTTACTGCAGTGCTATTGTGGAACTTAACCTAATCAGGTTATCCAGTAAACTGATATTTGATTTTATCTTTATTTGAAATACATCCTGTGGGAATATGTTTTGACATGCATAGTTTCCATAGATGGAAAGAAATGAGGGTGGAGGAACCAGTTTAGCTGGCAGATTCCCAGGAAAATATTTTATGTCCTTTTACGTTTGTGGCTTTAAGGCAAACAAAAACTTGCACTGCTGAGTAATAATGATATGACTGAAGAGCCTTGTGTGCTCCTTGTGTGCTAAACATAGTGAGAGGTGTGTCTTCCGCCTCACTCTCAGAAACAATAACAGAAATTTGATGCTTTATACTTCAGAGCTTAAAAAATAAATATATAGCTAATGAATTTCAGTGTGGACTTTTACTGATGATAAACAGTCCATCACAGATACTATGAGCTTGCTGCTGATCTCCTGCTACCTGGCTTGTTTTCTTTTTTTTCTCTCCTCAGCCTTATCAATGCAGATTTCTGTGTCGCTGGCTGCCTGATCGCATATGGAGCTCTGCTGGGAAAGGTCAGCCCGGTCCAGCTGCTGGTTTTAACTCTGTTTGGAATAACACTTTTTGCTGTAGAGGAATTTATCATCGTGAAAGTCATCCATGTAAGTTATCTTTTTTTTTTCTCTGACATTTGTTTGCATGTCACCATCAACATGCAAACAAAATCAGGCTTGAGTCTTCATAGCCATGCTCTCAAACGGAGAGAAATAAGAAGCTTTTCCAAGATGTATAAAGGGGAGAAAGAGTTGGGGGTGAAATTATTATTAGACACACATCTAATAATGTTACGACAAGGGAGTAAAACTATTATTTGACACTGATAATAATTTGATGGCATAATACATTTGCACCTTATAAATGCAGCAGTTCAAACACACTGCTAATGATTCTAATCACATCTGTCCTTTTACAGTAAACTAAGCAATGATTATGCTCACCCATCTACAACCTGATATATCACTTAGAAAATACAACAGATGTGTAGTTAACAGGATTTATTTGAAAGACAGTGTATAAGAGGAGAGTAGAATAAAATACATTTTTTAATCCTTTAAAAATATAACTGTGACTAGGATTTGCATTTTACTTACAAAACTATGTGGAAACAGCTGCATTAGCAGTCTTTCAGGTGAAAGCCCCTTTCAGCTCTGCACATCTACAGACTGAAATTTTTACCCATGTTCCAAAATAGCTCATATTCTATTAGAGTAAATAAAACACCTCTGAAAAAAATCTGTTCCTAAGAGTTGTCCATAATGTAGTTAATTGCAATTTAGTGTGATATGATCTAAGCTAGTAAGTTTGCACCAAGGCTTTTTTGGGGGTACTTTATACACTCTATGAGGTTCTGAAACAGAACAGAAATGATATTTAGAGGCTGATGAAAGATGTTTGTGTCTCCTCCTGTGGCAAACTGAAGACATAACCATATTTCTTTCCCTCCTTTCCATTATAATTATACACATCTCAATGTGTCTATTATGAAAGCAATATAAACAAAGATATCCAAGTCTAAGGTTTTGTGATTTAATCTCCTTTTATCCTAATGATAAATATATGCAGTTTTTGTAAACCTCAAACTACTTTTTCTTCCTTAAGGCCAGGGATGCTGGGGGCTCCATGGTGATCCACACTTTTGGAGCTTACTATGGACTTTCCATATCATGGATGCTCTATCGGCCCAACCTGGATCAGAGCTCACGCCTACAAGGTTCTGTGTATCATTCAGATGTCTTTGCTATGATTGGTAAGCTGGGTTTTTAGCACACAAGATTGTTTTGTGTTGATTTATTTTTCTATTTGTGTTCTTTTTCTACTTTGTCCACTCGTATTACTTTGCCTTCTTTTTTTTTTTTTTAACAGGTACCCTCTTCTTGTGGATGTTCTGGCCCAGCTTCAACTCAGCAATCTCTGATCATGGTGATGGGCAGCACAGAGCGGCCATCAACACCTACCTGGCTTTGGCCTCAACTGTGCTCACCACAGTGGCTATGTCAAGTCTCTTCCAGAAACATGGAAAACTTGATATGGTAAGGAAAAGCAAATTAAAAAAAAAAAACCTAGCTAACACAAAAAGTTTTATATTTTCTCTGACAAAACACTAGGTGCCCAAACTATCACAAAATGACATCCAAACCATATAATCTTCCATAATTCATTAGGCCAATTGTGGCCTATTTTAAACCAATCAGAGGGGGCCTTGCAGAAAAGGTTTCTTAAAGAGACAGTACCTTAAAGACTTTTGTGTTTGTTCAACTGTGTAAACAATAAACAGTTATACAGTCACTATTTATAGGTTCAGTATAAAATGTATATAACCATCTAATTTTCAATTTATAGTTACCAAGTACTTATCGCATCCAATCAAAATCAAACACATTGCTGTTTGTAGTTGGAACAAGATAAAATATAAAAAAGTTTGAGATTTAAATACTCATCAATGTCAAAGTAATTTATATACCATATTTAGGACCAATAACAGTACACTAAAATCTGCCAGAATTGCATCAACAATCATAACATATCAGATAATATAGAACTGTAATAAAAAATAAATAAAATGGAGAAGAGTTAGTATTTCCAACAACTATTACGGAAGGCATAATATATTTATGTTTCTTAGAATAAAAGCCAGAGAAATCATCCCAGAATGATGAATGAACATTTTATTATTTTCACTGGTTGACTGCAGAAAGCAACACATGATATTTCATTGCAAACACTTGGATTAAAATTAAATACTTTTGCTTTAAATTAATGTGTTCTTCACCTTCTTCCTAGGTTCACATCCAGAACTCAACACTTGCTGG
Source organism: Poeciliopsis prolifica (assembly GCF_027474105.1). Taxonomy (NCBI): domain Eukaryota; kingdom Metazoa; phylum Chordata; class Actinopteri; order Cyprinodontiformes; family Poeciliidae; genus Poeciliopsis; species Poeciliopsis prolifica. The sequence continues at coordinate 13,128,889 of NW_026562376.1, read as the reverse complement.
AGGCGTTGCAGTAGGAACAGCAGCTGAGTTCATGCTGATGCCGTATGGAGCTCTCATCGTCGGCTTCTGCTGTGGTATTATCTCCACACTTGGATACAAATACATCTCTGTAAGATCTTTATTTGACAGCCATCATAAAGCATTAGATAAGCTCAGTGTTTTGTGATTTTTATAAACCTCAGTGAATACCTTCTTATCCCTACATCAGCCTTTCATGGAGAAGTACATGAAGATCCAAGACACCTGTGGAATCCACAATCTCCACGCCATGCCAGGTGTAATAGGTGGTATAGTTGGAGCTATCACCGCTGCAGCTGCAACAGAGTCAGTTTATGGACATGAAGGGTATGTTTCCTAGTCCAACAAGGAGTAAACAAAAACACAGATTAACAGAAACTTAATTCAATTTAAATTGAAGATTGAAGCTGTGAATGGCATTTTTTGTGTGTAAATTTAGAGGACAATTAAAAATCTTGTTTTCAATTAAAGGTTGATAAAAACTTTTGACTTCGAAGAGGAATTTGCGAATATGGTGCCCACAAAGCAGGGAGGTCACCAGGCCGGAGGCCTCTGTGTGGCTCTCATCTTCGGTATAGGAGGAGGCTTGATAGTCGGTAGGGAATGAATAACTTTAAAAACAATTATTGGGATCTCCCTGTTTTGCAACACAATGGCTTCACTTTACAAATGGTATATTTTTACATTATAGCTTTGTCTTTTATTTGTCATTCTAGGCGCCATCTTGAGATTACCCATCTGGGGAGATCCTGCAGATGACAACTGCTTTGATGATGAGACTTACTGGGAGGTAATAACCAGGCAGTTTATACTTTTTAAAATCATTTTCATAAAGAGAAAATAACATATATAATAATATGTAATAATATATATATATTACATTTTGTTACATTGCAAACACAAACTTCATTGTAATTTATTGGGATGCAATATGGCCAAACAGCACAAACAAGCATATAATTGTGAAGTAAATGGTGTCTGATTTTTTAAAATGCTCTATTTTAATTGCAGTGTGGCATGGATTCATATTTATGTTCCTTTATCCTGATACCCATAAAAAAAATCATTTTTATATATATACATTTTCTTTTTTTTTTTTTTTTACATAAACTAAGTCGCCCGGAACAATCTCTGATATACTCTAGTGACAAACTTTTCTGGTTTCCAATATTGAACAAAATGGGCAGAAATTCTCAGATTTTGACGCCACGCATTTGTGACGTTTGCTGCTTTGTCTCCAGTTGCCAGAAGATGAGGAGAGTATCCCACCTATCCTGCAATATAACAACCACATGCGGAACAAAGACATGTGAGTATTTGATTCATCTATATATTAGCTCAAATTAATCTGGTCATAAAGATGATTATCCCATAAAACAGCCACGTTGTACAGTTAAAATAGTGTTACATTTACTGTCCTCTTGGTGGCAGCAGAGTCCACTTTAAGGAGAGAAGATGTGGGTCGTTGCTTTTGCTCTTGATGGGGATTACAGTGTTTTAATGTGAGGAATACACTATGAGAACAAAGTGCGGCTTCGCACAGAGGCCTCTGCCGCGAACTGTGGGCTCGATTACAAAGCTCTGACACGATCCATTGCTCAGTAATACAGCATGAAGTTTCTCTCTCATGCTGTTTGTTGATGGGGGTTCATGCAGAACACCTTCACGTGTTCGACTCATCAAAGTGACCTTGTGTTTATGTAGCAGCCTTCATGTTTACACTGATAATAAATCTACCATTAGTCACTCTACGATGGAAAGATGAACTCTGGATTTGATAAAATCTTATAGAAATTTATGTAATCTAAGAGTCTGGAGAGGTTATTTTGCATGTTTTGTATTTGGAGCAAAACATTCAACATAATTGTTTATGAAACTTTGCTTTCTTTTCAGTGCTGAGACAAATTTCACCATGGAGCCAGATCACAGGACCCGATCATGAATGGTTCCTGAATTGATTGGCCGTTCCCCATTTCATTTTATTATTTCTCTTCTGGCGGAAAAAAATCTATACGTGGAAAACAATTTGCTTTAAAAGATAATAATGAGAAATATTAACATTTTTACGGGTTTTACCTCAAATTGCCTCATTTCAGAAGTTTAATGATGTGAAGTTTTTTTTTTTTTTCAATATGTGTTCTGTTCTAGTGAAACAGCTTTTATTTGAAAAGATAAATATCAGCACCTCATTTAACACCTATTTGGAAATTTAATAAAGTTAGTTCTAATTTCTAAGTTTTTCTACTCTGTCACTTATTTACAGGCACATCTTATAATTTATTTGTCATTTATTGTTTTTTTTCTGTTTCTTCATGTACATTTCTTACATAGTTTGAAAAAAAAGTTTATGTTCCTGACTGTGAAAGCCATGGGATGTTGCAACTTTCGCAAACTAAGTAATGCTGTGACTTTAAGGGCTTTTTTTTATATTGTCACTTTATTAATGCTTTATAAGACACAAGTAGGGAATTTTGTATCATATTAATTTCCTCCATCTGGAAATCCTCCTTTTTGTCCAATACACAAAATAAATGTGCCTGAAATACTAATAATGTTCCATAAGCATTTCAGTGATGTGTTCTTAATTAAATGTAACCAAAGGGTTAAAGTGTTTGCAATTGACAAACTAATTATTTTTGTCAGCTACAGGTCAAATGTTTGATACTGTTTGAGAAGTTTCATAATCCTAAATTGATAAACATTCTCCAATAAAAAGGGTGATGTCTAATTTGTCTTATTTATTTAATTAACAAACATTTACACTGAAGTTTTAGTTCTTGATTTGAAGAAATAGTTATAAAGAAACTTCACTAAAAAGAACAATAAGTCAGAGGGTAGCAGTACTCATGACACTGTGGTGACTGAAAACAAACTACATACTGCAAATCATAGTTACTTAGTTAAGGGGGAGCAAATCGCCACTAATGCAAAATACAGACAAATATTTCAAAAGCATTGATTAGGAAAACGATTCAGTGGTTTTTTTTTCTCATCAATACATTAGATGTATAATAAAAGTGGCCATTTGCAAAGATACCGAACATGACGTTTAGTTTTTCTGAAGATGCCATATTTTCTCTCTACATTTAGCAGCGCCAGTGTCAGTCATTCACTCCTGGTGGCTGAATTTCTGAGCAGTCTCACCCCCATCAACCCCTCACCAAGCCACCTCCCCAACCTTGGCATTTGATTGGTGGAAGGCAGCAGCAGCTCGTTGTGGGAGAGTGTGGATGATTCCCACACATGAGAAGCAGCGAGGAATCCGTCTCCTCATACAGTCTCCGTTCCAACAAAGGCAGGCTTAGTGCTGTTTTCTTTTGTCATCAGGAACGTGTTTGAGTAAAGGAGGTAATGGTGCCACAAGTGCTCCAATTAAATGCGATGCAGCCCTGCTGGGAAGAAAGGCTGCTCCGCTGCCCTCTATACTTCCCTCATGTCACATACACACAAAAACGGGGCCTCTTCGTCTTCTTCTACCATCCCCACTCGTGTATTTCCCGCCCTAACTTCTCTTCATGTTTATTCATCAACCACTTACAGGCCAAAATTCAACGTTGCAAAAGCAAATTCAGAACTATTTTGAAAATGTATTCATTTTGCACTTCTACGTTTAGACAACCTGGCCTTATTGCATGACAAATCCAATCTTTATAAACAAGATACAAACTGAGTAAGAACAGGGGCCATGGAGAAGGTGAGCTGGAATACGTGGAGACATAAGGGGGCATAAGAAGGGGAATGAGGCCTTCCTTTCTTTGCTGAGGACTGACTGACTGACTCAATCATGATCTTTGATTGACAGCTTCAGTGAAGGAGGGAACTGGGAACGAAGGGTGAAGGATGGAAGCTTAGAATGGGAGCTGCACAAAACATGGACCTATACAAGGGGTCCGCCATGAAGCTCATTAATGTAAAAGAACATACAAGTAAAGGCAAAATTTACAGAGCTGTGCAGATCTAAACACAACGTGGGAGGTCACGTTGCACGGTATTTGTTTTGCTTTTTGTCATCATCTTTTAGGACTCGGAAACTGATCTTACAGCAACTTTGTCTTTTGCTTGCGTCTTTTGTCTGGTCATTACATTTGTGGTGTGGCAGTTACACAACATTACAACAACAACTGAATACACTGAGGTTTTACAAGAATAAGCAGCAGCCAAATAGTATTCAGAGCTGTGTGTTCACAGCGCCATAAACTGAGCAATAAAAGATACTTTGAAAGCAACCAGGAGTCTGTAAACCTGTTAATAAACCCTTCAGGCTCTCTGTAACCTCATCTCTTTACATCTTATGCAGCTCAAGGGTCCCCCATAAATTATGTCAGTGAGAAATCTGAAGCATCCAAAAACTTTTTAAAGTTCTATCTGCAAAGTGATACTCAGTTAAATTCAAGAAGACAAAGTTCATGTACATATTTTATGTACACGGTACGATTTCGTAATATAGAGAAAACTTGTACTCTATTAACCCTTTTACAAAATAAAGCCACACTCAGAGAAATATCAAACATTTTAGTGATTGAGAGCTCATTTTAACCCTATTAACTTTTTCTGTGACATTGTCACATGTTCCTATCTAGACTTCCCATACATCATAGAAAATAGCATTTTCTTCCCTAATCTATGCATTCCATTTACCCATTACGGAATCTAGATGTCATCCACAATATTTACCAATGAATCTACAAACCTCTTTTGAAACTCTGCTATATATTTTTTTAAGAAGTGGCTTCATGTCCACTAACCTGGCAGGCAAGCAACAAGAGCCCATGGCAACTAGATCCCCAGCTCAGGTGTGGAGATTTATCAACTGAACTACTATTAGTCATTAAGCAGTTCAGGACTAAGGACCTTCCCTTTCTCTTAGGGATGGTAAAAAGACTTTCTCTTAGGGATGGTAAAAAGAAAGCCATCACTGAAACACAACCCTAAGAAGTTCCGTTTGAAGTTTGGTTTAAATGAGACCAAAATTAATCTTTTTCATTATACTAAGTCATTCTTCCCAAATGTGTAACATGGTGGCATCCTGAATATACGACATGCATGATACTGTTTCAAGAATTTTGGAAATAACATTGTTTTTCTTCCACTTTACAACTGCACACTTTTATAGTTTGTGACTTTAATGTACCAAAATTCAAAGGGCACAGACACTTTAAATTACAGTAACTAAAGGTCTGCTCTGATAGGCAGGTAAAGTGGTACATCAGTAGAAGTATTTCTTAAACTTTTCTTAGTTAGCTGAACGTTTAATGTTAATTAGATGGTCGAGAAGTTGCTGCTCCTTTCCTGTTGTCCATCCCCGTTTTCCATCCATAGCTTCATCCACTGCAGGTATCCCCAGAAACTCCCCACGCCACAGAGGCTGCTTAAGTGTCCCTATCGGACCACAGTAGCGAAGAACAGCAGATTAACCATGATCCTATCTGCTCAGCGCTAGCCCCTTCATACGCTCCGTTACACTGGCTTTTAAAAGGAGATGCTGATGCCATTCAGGCCTGTGATATGAATCCCAGACGTGGGGACAAGGACACAGCGTTCACCCCTGTTTCACAGAAAGGAGCCCCCTTTCTGACACCCTTTAATTCTCGTTGCTACGGGGCTTCTGGGTTCAATGGCGGACTCCTGTTGTGAGGGGGACAAAGCCTCTCAGTCATCCGCCAATGGTTGCCAGGGGAGGCAGAATGTATGGGGAGGGACGGGCTGCCGTTATCCCAGGCGAAATGTCTCTCTTAAGGCGGCAGAGATTTGGTGATTGACAGGTGGCTACACGCTCCACTGCAGATCGCCCTGTGGGGCCGGTGGTCTGTGAGGCCTCGCATGTGTGACCATGAATGTGAGTTCTGATGACAGGGTGCTGCAGGCTTAGTGGGGTTGCAGGATGGTCATATATGCCCAGGTGAAATAGCCGTTTCATACCTGAAGAGGGCGCTACTTCTGCATGAAGGTATGAACTTTCTCTGTTGCAGGTGTGCTGAGAAGACGTGTAATAATGAGGATGAAAAAACAAATAAAAATGCAGCTTCTTGGTAATGTTTAATGCAATTAAACATATTTACCTCCTTGTAAAAGGCTTCTGTTGTTGCTTTTCACTTGAATGTTTCATATCATCACACAAGTATAAAAATCACACAATGATAATCTGAGTGAATGCAAAAAGCTGCTAACCATTTTATTTATTAAAGGGGAATAAAAGTATCAAAGCCAATCTGACCTTAAGTAAAAATAATAATACTTCCTCCTGTTGTTAAATTATGAATTACCTGTAATAAGACCATAATTTTGGTCCTGTTCTATAACCCACACCCGAGCTCATTAATGCCAGGCCTGTACAATCTAAAATCACTTTGCTAAATCCCATCTGTCGACAGAAACTAGGCTAATAGACGTAGAACAGCAGTGTATTATATCCCGATCTAAAGAAATTCAGTTTGATGAAGATAAAAAAATACACAAAAAATATCTGTATTAAATTTTGCAAACTTCAAAAAGTGGAACTTAAGTAAATATTTTTGCATTTTGCTGTTAATCAGATTATTAAAATAGATATTTTGTCTTTATTCTCATGCGTCTCTACAGTTTAATGGTAAGTATTTGTTGGTTTGTTCATCATATGCCCATTCAAACCAAAACCCCGACAGTCCCCAAACATCCACCGCCTGTTTCCCCCTCCAGGCCCAAAGAGGTGAGTGGGAACAGACAAGGCTGTGCAGACAACACTGTGTCCCCTTCGAGAGACGTCTGGGACCGTCTGGGTTCTGCTCTCCCAGACAGAGAGCCCTTTCCACCCCATCAGATTCTGTTCACGCCCATCCCCATACCCTCATCTAACCCCCAATACCACCACACCCACTTCCCCTTGACCTTGACTCTCTGTCCAGACAGTCCAGGGTCAAAGGTTAACACAGCAGCCACACATCAGACAAGGTTCAGGTCCCTTGAGTCCATAAGAAGGCTAAATGGTGACTCACCCAGAAATCAGGCTGTAGGAATGAGGCTTTAAATTCCTGCAGAGATGAAACAACAAAAAACTGCAAAGTGTGTTGGATATGCATATTGTTTCTCAGTCATACAGAATAGTGCATATACATAAAGCTTGTACATTCATATTACTGACATTTTTTCATGAGGAAAAGTTTTCCAGAAAATATATAAATAAGACTAACTTCTTTGAGCTGAGCCAGAAGAAGATCGGTCTACTCGCATTCTGTCAGATTTTTGAGGTCAGATCATGTAAAGCCTGTTTCAAGTCAACTCACAACATTTCAAAAGTATAACGACACTTTTGGATTTACTGGTAAGTTCTGAGTCGTTTTGCTGCAGGTTGCAGTTCAGTTACATCTGCATTTTTTTTTTTTTTTTACAAATTTTCTCACATTTTTGTTAAGCACTGTTTGACACAAATTTTTGTTAAGCACTGTTTGACACAAATAAGGTTTTAAGTTGATTTTTTTTTTTTTTTGATGATAATGAATGGTCCAGGTCTCACTGCAACAAAGCGTCTCCAAACCATGACACTTCCACCTCTATGTTCCCCAGCTGGATTGAGGCTCTTTTCATTGAATGTCAAATGCTTTTTTTAGGCCAAACTGATGCCACCTGCTCTGGTGTCCAAATAATTCAGTTTTAGAGTAATCTGTCCAAAACCATTATTAGAGAAATCCTGATCTACCTTATCTGTGGCAAACATCATTTCATGCTGTCTCTGACACCAAATGTTTCCACCTCACACACTTTAAGAAAGCTAAAGATGTTGAGTCTCTTGTCAATTGTAAACACATGCACTTTCATATCAACGGTGAGTGTCTGCAAAACATCCCATCGCAACCTTTTCAGACTCTATGAAACCAACATTGTTTCTTGTATCATGGTGAACTTGCTTGGATGGTCAGATTCAGTCATGTTCACAGGCCCTCAGTCTGATCTCTTTGTGAAAACTATGGTATTTACTTTCACTGCAGCACACCAAAATAAATGTTAGGGGTTTAGGTGGGAGGGAAACATCCTAGAAAATGTTGGGTAATGATTAAATCATGTGTACATGATGTGATACAACTACTTTTAAGTTGGAGAAAATCTGGCATTGCCATAATTTATTCCTCACCAGAAATCACAGTTATTACCTTCCACAATAAATTTGAAAAGGTCTTTCCTTTGGGTTTATTTATTTTTTTATTATTATTATCAATATCATTTGAAATTATTTATTTTGTTCAAATTTATCTTAAATTTTCATATGTCAAAATATAGTAGAAAAACAAACAGGTTGATTGAAGGTTGTGTTTTATTTCTTCTTTCTTTCACATCAAAAAAGTTAATATAAGTAAAGAAAAAAAAGAGGCACCCAGTCAAAGTTTTTACCTAAGTAAAAATGCTAATATATCAAACTGCAATAACTAAATATTATTAATTGCTAGATAAATAAAATGTGATATAACATATAGATATTAGGAAAATTCAATGCTGCAGCTCTTTCCTTGCTATTTCTGTAGAATAGTTTTTTTGTTGTTCTTTTCTTTTAATTAAAATTACTTTTGTCTCGTTTTCAAAACATTATCATTATCGCACACTGACAATTACTAAAGTCTTAAAAAGATTTTTTTTTCTTCCACTTGCTAAAAGAAGCTTCATTAGGCCACTTGAACATATTTTCTGAATAAGAGTCAAAGTGCCAGAGATGTCAGCTCTTTGCTTGAAAAGTGAAAGATGTGAATAGTGCGTTTCACATTCCTGAGATGTTTTGGGATATCAAAGTGCTTCAGAAACGGAATTATTTGATTTCACGTCAAAACAGAACTGACTGATTTAATTGTTGGGGGGGGGGGGGGGAATTACGCATAACATGTTTTGTTTGACCTTTGTAAGTGGAGAATGTAGTAGTTTGTGCAGCTTTCGTATGTGTGTCTATTCATTTAATAATTATCAGTGCAAATTGTGTAAATTATTTGCACCGGTAAGGCAAAAAAATATATTTATATTTAATTTATTTTTATACCATGTCTAATTTGATTCATTTTATCGGGTTTTAGACCTTTAAGTCTCACCTGACGGATTTATATGTTGCAGAATTTCGTCTGCAGCAGAGGACTGAGAGGCGCCGAAATACAACCAGAGAATCAATTTGCAACAGGAGGCGGGACTGAGGGAGGCGTAAGCCAATCAACAGAGGCCTTTCAACCAAAACCTGTGCGCAGAAATGTTAATAAAAGCACATATGACGCTCCCAACCTTAAAAAGAGAGGACGGAAAATATTTATACAAGGTTTACAAGGGTAAGATTTAGCAAATTATATATTTAAATCATCTATTACCAGTTATTAATTAGTGATTTATGATTCATGTTGTGGTTTCAAATAAACAAGAAGAAAAGAAAATCTCTCCTGAAAACGTCTGCCACGGCGCTGTGGTTTCAGCACCGCGTCCACTCGTTGAAACCAACAATTGTCCATATTTTACCATTTGTTTTTCTATTTCTCATGACTAAATTCATTTCTTCAATAAAATAAACTTAGATAATAAGAATTCACTTTTTTCCCCGACGATAAATACAATGAAATAGAAAAAGGTCGCTCTTTACTAACAATTGATTTGAACGTAAATATTGACTTCATTCAAGAGACCAAAGTAACAATTATTGTAGCACCAATTGTCGTTTCTCTTTAGTTCAGCTCAGCTTCTGGATTACTTGTTGTAAAGTTTCAGTAATGCAGTGCGAGTGTATTTATCTTAATGCATGCACACTGCAGATTTACAAAAGAAAATTATGACAATTTCAGTGTCAACTGTGCAATATTTACACAGTTGGTCTTTGTGTAATAAATTAATTTAGATGAATTGGAGATGATAACTCCTATAAACGTTCTTGATAGAGCAGCATCTCCTCTGAAGAGGACCTTGCTGATTTTAATGAGACCTCAGAAGAGAAACCCCCTCTGTTGTTTCAAACTGGCTCCTCTGGCAGCAGGCCCAGAGGCAGGGCTGCGTGCGTTCGGGTGTGTGTGTGTGTGTGTGTGTGTGTGTGTAGCTGCCTGGATGCAGTGAAAAGCCACACAGTGGCTCCTCTGAGGCAACATTTGTGAGCTGCATGATGAGGAAGACGGGACTTGTAGGATGCATTAAATCGGCCTGATTATAGGCAAGCTGCAGCAAGGCTCTCAGGTCTGACTGAAATGCCGCCGGGAGTGAAACTATTCACTTCCCGGGAGAGAGGTCAGTGTCAGAGGAGTTCACAGGCCCTCGTCTCCATTCTTATGCAAAAAGATTTGTGCACATGGCTGAATATTCACAGACAAGCAAGACACAGAGAGCTTTTAGACGATGCTTCCTTTCCCTGAAAAATGTTTCGGCACTAAGATTATATACTGTCATCTTTTAGGGAAAGTTTGATTTGGTGCATGTTTTGTATTTGTCTCATTATATTCTGCTCAACAGCTTTCTGAAACATGTAGAAAATGTGGTTGTATTAACTTGGTTATTTGAACTTTTCTGCCCATTTATTTGTCTCACTTAAAGTCCAGTGGTCACTTGGGAAAAGGCGGAAATGGCCACTTAATTAGCTGCCCTTGACCTTTTGAGCCCGCCTCAGAGAGCTCCTGACCTCTGTATCCCTTTGGCCCATTTATTGTCCTCTGGGGAACTGTCCGCATACTGACCCTTCTGACCCCCGGCCGGCCGGGGAACTTCACCAGCCGGCCGGGGACCATCTTCAGCTGAAGATGCTCATCAAAGAGTAATGTTTACCTCATCTGGGAGATCCCAGCAATTACCTCCACCAAAACGAGGAAAGGATGTTGAAGAAGTTTTAATTAGGAGACATGGATTTCTCTGTTTGTTAGACTGGGAACTGATGTAAAGTACACATTTGCTGAGGTTGCTGGGTAAAACCAACACGAACTGCTCTCCGTTAATGATGAAATTCACAATAGCGTGACTGGATTTCACAAAATCATCTGAACATGTAAGTCCAGCCTTTACAGAGGCTGATTTCACTAATTGCTTTCCTTTCATCCAGAGAGGGGGAACTAATCACAGAGATCAGCCACTGTTGTGGTGTTTAGATGGATTGAAAACATGCTGACTCCATCTTAGGCCTGTGTGAGTGAGAACTGCACCGGTGTAAAAATGTGTGAATTAAAATTTAAAAGACGTGGAACAAACAGGGCTTGAACAAGCTATTCAGGATGCAGCTGCAAAACACACACGTTGTTCAGGCACTGTTCAGCCTCCACATTTGAACTAATTTGTTTAGTGTTTAGTTTTCATATGATAGTGTTTCATGCAATTACAATATGATGGTTTCTTTACAATAACCGTACTTTGGTTACCACTTTCACAGGAGATACAAAGGTGCTGTAGTAACCAGAGTTTTCTCCTGCTGTATGGAGCACAGAGGAGAACATCACTGCCCCTCCCCCACCTGTAGCTAAGCAATGCCTTTGAAATCGGGTATTGAACTTTTTTTGATTTTTTTTTCTTCAGGTATGGACAATTGGGCAGCTTTATATTTTTTTTATTTTTGACTACTCTGACTAAACAGTCAACATAAGCAAAAATGTGTAAGACTAATCAATGTTGTGTTTCAAAAACAAAACAATTTTTATTATTGTGCATTGCTGAAACTGTATTAATGATACTTTTTCCATTATTTTCATAGCAATATGAATATTTTTGCTGCCTTTTAGATTAAAATAAAAGCCTGAAAATTATGTTTATAGTCTTTGTGCAATAATTTTTATTATATTTTTACTCACAATTATCACACCAGGCATAGTCCAAGCAATGTAGCTTTAAATATTTTTAGCTCTACTATGTTGATATTTTGCATATTTTTTGTTATACTATAGTGCTTATGTTCATAAAAAAATATGGTAGGTATACTGCTGTTTAAATATTAACTTTTATTATTAATCATTTCAAAAAATATACATAGATTGCATTTATTTCTCAGAACTGAACAGAATGGGAAAAAATACACAACCATACAAAACAACAACAAAAAAGACATCAATCTTTTTCAAAATGAAACAATTTACACATCTTCATGGACACACAAACCATGACTGCACTTTCCATTGTCCCTTTTGGGCTCTTTGCTTGTTTTCACACAATACGAGGGAAATAATCCCCCGGTGACCTTACACGCGTGTCCATCTGTTGCTTGACTCCGGACGCAGGAGTCGGTCGCTGACCTCAGGACGGCCCGTAATCCAAATTTAATCTGGAGAAGGTCCGGGGCCCCCCGCTGGGCAGTGACACGTTTGAGTGAACAAGCGCTTCTCGTCGGACTGCAGCCGCAAAACGGGCTCAACGTGCGGATCTAGTGAAAAATTGTTTAACGACCACAGGTACCGCTGCAGCAGCTCGTTTAACAACGCATGACGTCATTTCCCCTCCCGCTGAGTTTTTGAGGCTGCTGAACTTTTCACTGGGCGATTCAGCGCACGTCCCTTGGTCTGATTCTCCTAATGAAAACTTGATGAGGGGTCAGTGACTCCAACGCGTCTCAGCCCACCGCCACGCTCCGCCATGTGGATATAATCTTGGATTATAATACAGCGTGGAAAAAAAAGTCACTAACGCAATGAAACTAGTTTTGGAGCATGTGTGTTAAAATAACAAAATTAAAATAAATTTTAGTCAAATGTTCAAATTCTAGCAGCATGAAATTTTAACTCTGAAACAAAATATACCCTAAAGATGATTCTTAAGCATGCTGTTCACAGCTGCTGAGGTTTGTGTGTTTATGAATGTAGGAGCCAAAGAATTGCAAGACTTGTTCAAACCTTGTGAAGCATCATTTCTGTAATGCTACAACCAAACTGGACAGCTCAACTTTCCAGATGATGCTTATAAAATATGTCACTGTTTTATGCTTTCATCACAAGTCAACTCTAATTTCTACTTTTTTTTATTTTTTTAAATAAAAGACAATCCAGGTGGTGTTTTTTGAGAAAGAACATCCCCTGTGCCTGTGAACCTTGTGACTGCTGTAAAATGTAATTGCTTATTAATTGTGGGTTGCATAGATGTTTTTTTTTCTGTTCAGTTGATTATCACAGGACAACACAAAGGCTTTTACAATTCAGAGACCAAATAACCTAATAATGGACATGTTATAACAATAACTAACTTCTGTCATTTCTGAAAGAATGAATTTTGTTCAAATAAAACAAATGAAGCTGTCTGGATGAGGACATTTTCATAAATGCTTGGTTTCACATTTTCTGAGTTTATTTTCTACAATTTATACTCAGAAACATTAATGAAAGGCTAACATTAAATACATGCATGTGCACATGCATGTATTTAGTGCTATAATGTAATGAATGAATTAAATAATTTAGACAAATTTATTAACCATTAAATACACAAACATACTGCAAAGCAATACAACATAAGATAGCATAACATCTAATCAAATTACATTTTGCATACTTAAAGAACATTCCAAAATATAACTAATGGATCAAAAATAAGTATATTAGAAATCAGTAAAGCACAAATACGACATCTATCATTTTGTATTCTTGGCAGGAATACATTTAATTTTTCATATTTCACATTTATATTATATAAATTATCATTTAATTCGTTACACTAGATAGAAAAGAGAATTCAACAATACATTTGTTTTACAGTGATACACATTATGTTGGGTAAAAAAATCTATTAATTTTACTCTGTTTCTGAAAATGTTCAATTACACACTTTATTACAACAGTATAGCATTAACTTTAATTGTCTGTATTGCAAATTCAACTCAGTACAGTTCATACAAGTACAATCCATTCACAAAGTGAGATTCAGATTCGGTGCCCAGAGTCCTGTAAGTATGGTGATATTTTATTTTTTTTAATTTTTTATGTTGAGTTTGGTCCCCAAAGCCAGACGCAGAGATCTTCAGAGTTCTGGTCCTGTCCTGAACAAGAAAGATGGAGGGAATCATTAACACGTGAATCTAACTTAGTTTGTCAATTTCTTTAACTACCCATGAAAGAAATCATGCCTTGCATTATTATAAGAATGAAGAAAAAACAGAATAGGAAAGATGTTTCTTAACATCACAACATAGAAGATAATACAAAATAAAAATTAAACTGCGGCAGGTTAAGTGGAGTTGCGAGAGCATTCATTGAAAGAGTTTTTTTATACGTCAAGAATTCACAGTTAAACACAAACAGCACATAAAAAGCAAACAATGAACCAGAGAAGTTATAGAAACGCTGATTTGTTGGGAAACAATATGAAGTCATTAAAACTGAAGTTGTTTGGTTTTACAAAATTGTAATGAGACTGTTTTGACAATAGCACATTTACATGTTGTGCATGATTTTTTTATTTTGCACATTAAACAGTGGAGGAAGTGTTTCAGGAAAAAAAAAACTTCCTTTTCATGCACTGTAAAATGAAAGCCTCCTTAGCTCTGCGTGTTGTTCTTCTCTTCCATTTTCAGGCAGTAACGCTTAATGCTTTTATCCCTGCAGGGAACCAGCGCAAACTCTTTCTCTGCCAATTTTCACCCACTCCCCAATTCAGATGAGCCCTTTCTCCCACCGTGCCCACAATGAAGGATTTGTCCTCGTTCTCTTTGTCCACCTCTGATATCTTTTTTTTGGTAGTCAGGGGGGGGATAGCTGCTCCCTCTCTGCAGACGGCATGCAGCGTATGCAAATACAGCTTCTTTTATTCGCCGGACGCCTCCTTCGAATGAATGCAACCTTAAATGAGGCCACACTCGCACACGTTTGCAGAGGGGCTGTGGAACGTGCACGCATTACGATCCGTGGATTTGCATGCCCACTCTGACATGCAATGAATCAGATACGAAATGCTGAGCAGCTACTGTGTGCAGGAACAGAAATGGGCGATCCACTAATGTAACACCTCATTTTGGATCGATTTAGAAGAAGCCGTGGATAGAATGGGTATTTTTCTCAAACGGTGACAAATGGGGTGATGATGTTAAGTAGAACTTTAAATTGCATGCATGGTATCTTTTGGCAGAAGAAATAAACAAGAAAATAATGCCATTTATGAAGATTTTGTTTGATAAGGTCCAACAAATGTTTTATCACGGTAACTCAATCCCCAAGTAGGTGTAAATTTGTGTAGGATGAGGTGCAGAATGATCCAGCAGAATGTGCCGAAAAAGGGCTGCAGACTTTCAACTAGATGAATTATCGCAGTCTCTGATGAACATAAAGTGTTTTCTCTCTCCTTCTCTTGCAGCTAACATTCCCAAGCTGGCCCGTGCCATCTGTGAGTAGGTGTGAATGGGTTTGAGTTTGTGTGTGTTTTGCAGGGGAGGTAGGAGTGGTGGGTTAGTTGACGTCTGCTGGACAGCTCTGACAATTTGGCCTTTTCAAACTTACATTGCTGAACCGAGCGGCCTCTATCCCATAGCAACCCTAAAAGAGGTCAAAGGCTATGTACTCCTCACACACCACCTCCTCGTTCCCGTCTTGGTTGTATTCTTTGACTCCAGGGTGGCCACAGACATTCTCGACTCTCCCCAGACGGAACAACAGCACCAATGAACTTGAACTTGACTTGATTCTCAGCACAGCTTTTAAGTTAGAAATTTGTAACCTATGGCATATTTTAAAGACTAATCTCAAACTTCATTGCTACAAAAACAAGTTAACATGAGGAAAGTAAAATTAGGTCACAGCAAGGATTTCCTAACCATCTTTTCACCCCACAACCTCACTGCACGTGCTATGATTATGAAGGGCTGCCGCATTAAAGGCTCAGTCACCTAATTCTTCTCTCCTTTCATTGGAGCACAGAGGACCCCCTGAAAAGCCTGCGATGTGGGAGCTTCTCTCCATCTTCCTCTGATATACTTAACGTTCAGCTTCGTCCTACATTAGTCTTAGCCGAAGCTGCAGTAAAGACACCCAGTGAGCCTCGATTGACCCACATTGGAGCCTCATCCAAGACGATGTGCGGCCTGTGAGCTGTGCCTTGTCTATCCACACATAGTGAGAAGGTAACCCAGGAATAGTGTGGTATTAACAATTTATCGCTACTATAGCGACACAGCTGCACCCACACAGAACGGATAGTGAGCGGTGGCTGTTGTCACTTCATCATGTCATACATTATAATTTCCACAGCTTTGAAAATCCAGTGAAGAAGAGGTAATACATAGTTAATAATGGATAACACAGGCAGGGAAGAAGAAAGGCCAGGTAATCATCTGTCCCATTGTCCCACTTTCTTTAGGGGGATATGCATTTTTAAGTCAAATTTAAAGATACGTACAAGCAGAGATTGATTCAGAGGTGTTAACGCCCTAAATCCTTCCGACTCTGCCAGACCTGCTGACCTCGCTCCCCCAGTCGCTCTGATCTCAGACTGTCTTGGTTTAAAGACTCTTTGTTGCAGAGCAGATTAAAAACAGAGCAGCTTTAGCCAGTGTAAAAAGAGGATATCACAGAGGAGTTTATGCTATCGCTGTAATTTGGTTTCATTTTTTTCAACTCAGAAACAGGGACTAAATACCTCTTCAGCAATGATTAAAACAAACTGTGTTGCAAACCTCCCAACAAACACACACACACGTCTGCTCCTCAGCAGCTGAATGTAATGGCATGGCTCTCCAACATGGCTGCCATCTCTTTTCTGTTTAGGCCTTCCTTCTTTTTACCTTTTCCATTTTAAACTCAACCTTCTCTGCATTTCCAGACGTAGCAGGAAAGAGAAAGCTGTGCTCTTAGCTACCTTCCTCTTCTCTCCTAAAATGGCATGAAGCAGTAATACTGTACATCATAGCTGATCTTTTCTAATGCAGCTATAAAGATAGTTTAGTCCCAAGAGGTAATAATATGTTGCCATGTGACCTATACACATGTTTTATATTGCAGAGCCACACAAACAGCGTTAGGTATCATTAATGACTTTTATCTGCTGGTTACATCACTCAGCTCCTCTGGTCGCAGCCCCGACTTCAGCTGAGTCAGTCAGTGGTACAGGGTACCATCAACTGTCTTGTGGGATTTTTACACTAAAGAAAGGATTCTTTGGGGTATAAAATATAAGACTTTATAAGAATTTGTCTTTTCCTTGGAGAGCATTTAAAGAGTTTGTTACTATTTGACATGTTATGCCTTCATCCCAAACAAACAATTTTATTTGGACCTCTTTTAAGACAGAGCACAAAAGAGAAACCTGGCGGACAATATGTAAAAGTCCTCAAAAATACAAAAGTGTTATTACATTTTAACAAAAGTTGCTACTTTTATTTCTAAACAATCCTAACTTTTGCAAAACATAAACTTGTGGTTGACAAGTTTATGTTTTGGAGGATTTTTTTTGTGTCGCGCTTTAAGTACTAAAGCAACAGCAGTAATGCTTTTTTAAAACATTGAGTGCAAATTGTACCTTACACAGGAGCTTTAGAGGAGAGAAAATTTTTAATTATGACAAGTGGTTGAGAATATTTTTGTTGGAGCAAAAATGATCTCAGCTTTAATTAGCTTAGCAAGAGCTAAGACCCAGAGAAAGTGTGTGACAAAAATTGTATAAATACAGATATATTCACTATCAATTGATCTTAACTTGCATATTTTCTATGCATTTTTAAAACAAGTTAACATTTTTCAATTTGTGTTATTCTGTAATTTATCAACTATTTGATTAATAATGTATTTTATTTGAGTAATTAAATGCATTTGCGTTAGGCAATTAATTGAATGAATTTTGAGAAAAAATATTTGAATAATTGCAAAAGAATTGCTGGGTGTATGCTTTAAGAATATCAATTTAAATCTAGTTAAAGTGTTATTTTTCTTATGGTAAACCATAATTTCTTTTCTGAAATATTTATTAAATGCAAAAATAAAATGTTGCCAAATTGTTACATTAATTTTATGGGTTAAACTTTTGTTAGTTTTAACATTGGATGGTATCTTTTAAGAACCTGACACAAGAACCCATATTATGTTAATATAACATAAAGAAATATAAGTGTGGGAAACATGGCAAAGATTACAATCAAGTTCTTATAGGAAATTGTACAAATATTGTTCCCTTGTGGTACTGTTGCAACCCAAAGACGTTTTATCAAGAAGCAGGACTTCATATGAGTATTATCTCTGAATGCTTGTTTAGTGCCTGGGAAATTCCTCTCATGTAGCTGAAAATGTTGTATCTCCATGTTTTTCAGACATGCAGAGTAGGCTGAATAGACTAATGAACAGTCAGGTGGCACTCCAGGGCCTGGACTAACCCCCCTTTCTTTTCCTCGTCCCCTTCCCCATCACCGTCACACACATATCAAACACACATACACTTGCCCACACATTAAAACTCAGCGCCTCGTCCGACCCTGGTGATCCGCACGACGGTCTAATGTCTCAGGCATCTGCTCATGTCTAGTCTGGAGGGCCTTTCCCACCCTGCCCCCCAGCCCGGGCCCGCCGCACCACCAGTTCCCACAATGGTGAGAAAGCAGGCTTTTCGAAGGGAATGGGTGGCGATGGGGGGTGTTGTCGGGCGAGCAGCTATTGAGGGAGGGAGAGAGTGAGAGAGAGTACGAGGCTGAATGATAATGTGAAAATGCATGGCGCTGTTCATTAACACACAAGCTTTGCAGCTGCACATGTTGGCCCCGAACACACACGCTCATGTGTCTCACTTTTCCGCCTGGGGTTGCTGCCAGAGCCACTACAGGCCAGCTAAGCGGCATGATAACAAGAGCTTTGCAAGTGTATGTGGGCATGAGGCTAGATTTGAGAGAACAGTCTGCTTTCTGCATCCTGAAAAAGGTTTCTAATCATATTTGTATCGCTTAGTTACAATTACAAAGCAAGGAGCTGAAAATTAAATCTAAGGGCAAAGAATCATTGTGCAAGATCCACTGGGAAATATTTGGGAGTATCTTTTAGATACAGGTGCAAACATTTTGATTTACACTGCAACCATTGCAACAGAAGAGAATTTTTACTGAATATCAGCATGCAGCTTCATGCTCAAAAATTTATAATTTAACACACAAGAAAATGTGTAGCAAACAAATATCTAAGAAAACGAGTGAGCATAATTGAGCACAGATGTTTTTGTTGTTGTTTTTTTTACCTTAAAAAATTCCAGTATGTCCTATTTGCTTTATTAGCATCAGAAATTTTCCAGCACAATAACATACATAAAGACACTTTTTGAAACATTACAATTTTTTTTTAGGAAAGCCTCAGTGTTGCATGCATTAATCTGCGATATTTATCAGGTGGAAACATGCCGTGCCGAACTGCCTGGTCTGCTCCGGGGAATAAAGAAGCACCATGACAAGAGAGGATGGCAGGTTTCCTTCAACCTGTGCCAGCTCATTAATTTTGTTGCCCAGCACCCCCCACAACCGACACCAACCACCACCACCAATCCTCACCCCCCTTCCCCACATCACCCCCTTAACTGCTAATTAGCAGGAGCAGACTGCAGCAGACAAGAGAGAGGCCATGTCTGACTGTGGAGGAAATGGGGGGAAACTCTTCTTCTCTCCTTTCCCCTCGTAAGTCGTATCCTCCCCAACCCCACTGACCATCACTGGTACCCAACAGCAAACCATGATGCAGCTCACCTCAAGTGCCAGCCCAGCCATTTTAGATGTCTCGATGAACGATCTCCCAAGATGGCTCCTCTGAGCATGCCCATGCTCCAGGTCTTTGTCTATCTCCTGGCACAGCCGAGTGTCTCCGCTGGCGATACAGATGGCATGGGGGCTTCTGGGTAAAAACAGGCGAGGGTGTCGGAGGACGTGGAAAATTCAGACCAGCCATTTTCCCCTTCTTGTTTTTGCTTGATGCTGTCTCTGTTAAGGAATTTTGATGTCCACAGACAAGGGAACATGAGAGTGCTATTCATTCAGGGGAATCATTGTAATTGTGGACAGCATTTAAATGAAGGGCCATTACTAAAAACATTGATATTTTCCCCAGCAGTGCATACTATTAAAGCTCTGAGCAACTACAAAGACCAGTTTGTTTTCAGGACATGAGTGTGTATTCTTCTGCAATAAAAGCCCCGGAAATTTTTTTAAAATCTCCCACATTATATGGGTACAAAGGTAAAAATCAAGGACGACCTGATTCCACACATAAGCCTCAAGTGTTTTTTATTGCCCTTCTTAAAGAGGCACACCAGGTTCACACGCTACCTATAACAGAGGAATGCTCCGGAAAGGACTCAGGCCACAGCCTTTTCATATATCCAATACCTGACTAAGAAGCGAAGCAATTAGTCCGGGTTGACAGTGAGCAACAGCTAGTCAACAGAATGAATGAAAACTCATCTCACTTTGGGGCTCTTTAGGCTTTAGTGGCATTCTCTGAACTGAGTGCATGCAACACGTATAGAGCTGAAGTACCAAGTTGAGAAGTTCAGCTCCTGCCTGCAGGACGGCCTTGGCCTTCTCATTGAGCCAACGCACAATGTGCACCAAAGAACTCGAGATTTTAAACACAGACGCTAAGTGTTTTTTTTAACCCTGTGCTTCACTCGTCAGCTGCTTTATTAGAGGCTCTGCAAGGTTTGGACAAAGCATTAGCTTTTCTTTTCTTTTATCTAAACAAAGTTATAATTGAGGCTGTGTTTTCTTTGCTATGTGAATAGTATCAAAAAGAACAAATCAATATGAGCCCCGACAAGGGCAACGTCTTCTGAGTAGACATGGGTTTACAGAATTAATAAATACCAAAGATTTTTTTTAAAAAAACACGCTTTAGCACTACTAATGGTTTTTGTGATATTGTTTCAGTTTAAAGTTCTTTTCATAAAATACAAGAGAAAGTTCTGTCATGACCAGAGTTTTTTTAATATATATATATATTTACTACATAGCCTTTGTTAACACAGTGATTACCAAAGGCTCATCTGTTGTTAGACACTGCTGGTCAGCTGGCTGAAAGACGGGTCCTACATCGGGCTGACAAGAAAAACTAGTTTTTCAGTTTCCAAATTCTGGAAATATGGACAAGTGTGGTGTGAAAACTCATGGAGACCAATCTATCGTTACTAAAAAAGCTATCAATATCTGCAGAGCAGCTGATTGCAGAGTAGCTATCTGAGCAGATAGAAAACAGAAGTAACTAATTTATATTCAAATGTAAAATGATAAATAACTCCTAAACACAAGCTTGAAAGGAAGAGTAGAAAAACTGGATGTGTTTGGAAAGAGTCAAAAATACAAATAATAATAATATTTTATAGATAACGTCATTTATAATCTCATACTAGCCAAAGGCAGATTTCGGGGCGATTTAAAAAAAATGACTAAGTAGAGATCTCTTCTCTGCCCTTTCAGCACCAATCAATTGGTCTAGTTTTCACTTGATTGGCCATCACCACGTCTGACTGGTGATCACAAGGTTACATACCAAAGGATTGGGTTTTTTTCCCTTCTCGTTTTGAGGAGGGGATCTTTGGTTTTCATGCATCAAGATCAAAAATGTAAAAAAAAACTTTTTTTACCAGTCCACCACTGGTAAATAAATCAATGGTAAATTATCTGATGCAGTTTGTTTGGAGCTTAGTAAGAAGAAGACAAAGAATAATCCTCAAAAGGATAGTATTAGTGGTTTAGCATCATAGTCTGTGTAAGTCATGTTTAGTTGTGTTGTTTTAAAAAAAGGTCTGCATAAAAAGTTTGTCTGATTGAAGGAGTTTGGGGGGAAAAATTAGGAACTGTAGGAAAAATCCAAACTTTCTAAGAATAGGGTTTCTTAAAAATCTAAAAATGAAAATAAAAAAGGATTCCACTGTGGAAAAATTAGGTGAAAAAAGTGATTTTTATTTTTTTTATGACTATGTTTTACAAGCTAATAGGAGTCAAATCAGCACTGATTGACGTATTGTGACCAAGCTTGGTCTTCATCATGGTCAGTGTTTGTTTTCTTGCTAATTTTTCAAGCTGATTCAACAAACAACTCCAAACTAATCAGTAAAATCACTAGTCTTTACACTGTGAGATGAACTAAAAGGAAGAACAGGACAATATAAAAAGAGAATGAATAAATAAAATATTAATTAGCAGATCATATCAGAAATAAACTTGGAAACCGGCTTGAATCAATGCAATGTTAATTTGTGCATTTACTAATAATCACCCTCTATAATAAATGTTACGTGAAACTGAAATTCTTTTGAAATGTCAAAATGTTAACATGGTTCTTGAAATTTGGGATTATTTTTGGGCTCCTCAGGAATAAGATAACAGGTTATAACAACATAGGGTCAAATTGTCAGCGTCGAGGCCTCAGTCAATTAAAAATAATTCTAGGAAATTCATAGAAATACGAGATATTTGAGTGAAATCCATACACAAGAGAAAGATTACCTGATATAATAATGGCGGAGTGTGACGCTAATAATAGCATTACACTCCATGATTTGATGTGCATTCTTGCTATGGGAAACAGTTACTTGTCATTTGTAGAACAAAAAATAACACAAAATAGAAGCCTGTTAAAATGTATTATTTAAAAAAATGCTATTTGTTATGTTTAATTTTATCATCCATCAACAACAATCCTTGCAGCAACAAATGTTTCTTACCTTTCCCAGATGATAATCTTCCTCTGGAGCAACATAACCTCCCCCACACTCGCACACACACGCACACACACGCACACACACCTTCCTCAGGGGCAAACACACAGCTGATGGAAGTCATTTCTACTTTCGGTTATCTAGCTTTATGACAGGTATTTAAAACTCATACAGCTAGATAACCAAAGACAGAAACAGACCCCCCCCCCTGTGCACTTCAGGCATGCTGAGCAATCTTCTGACATGATGATGAGGATGAGGCGTCTTCACAAGGCCTGCAATATTCATACAACCCCAGTTAATTCAACCGACAGTCGATGAAAGATCTGCATCATCACCATAAACAACAACAAAAACATTCTGCCTGAACAAGTATTTGAGGCGATTATACCGTTCTCTCGCGATAGGTCAGAACGTGCCCCATGAGGCCCGCTGACGTTTTTCATACTAATCGCGAAGTGTAAAGAAAATGTAATGTCTGCAACGTATTAATGCAAAATAGCATCTTATCTTCTTTTACATAATTATCATTAACAATAATAAAAACAAACAAACAAACAAACAAAACAAAAACAAATAAACATTCCAGGAGGGTTGTGACGTGTTAACGCTTCTCTTTCGTCATCGTTTCCTTTTTTATTTTAAAATGTTTTCACCAGGTAACTTAGTGCGTTGTGACACCCCACCACTTTGAGTAGACGAGTTCATTTAATTCTACTTTCTGTAATGGTTTGTTATTATTTATTAGGTTACTATTTTGGACCGACATCATGGTGCTTCAGATTTAACTTAAGTTTGCATTGAAAGGCTATTTCACCTCACTGTATAACGTGATCTGAAAAGCATTAACACGAACCTGACATCATCACAGGCGAAATGATGTTCGAATAATAATAATTAAAAAAAAGAAAAAGAAAAAAAAACTGCATTTCCCCCCCATAATAATAACAAAAAATATTTCAAATCTAAATTGAACTGGGCTTTAAGATGCTCTAATTATCTGTTGGCTCTTCAGAGCTCCCGAGGGCCAAGATTCCCTACTTTTAATGAGAGTTGTGATTGGCCTACTTCTGAAACTAGATTATTTCTCGTCACAAGGACTAATCCGCACATATGTTACCAAAAAATAAATTTAAAAATATCCTAAAATTGTATCCCAAATTGTTCCTGAACATAACAGAAGGCCCGGGGTCCTAGAAGCCTTTAACATTCTGGGGGATTTGTCCAACAGGGGTTTTAGGGGTTGTTTAAAGACCATTCAGCGCTGTGTGCGCTCTTATTGTAAACGAGACACAAGGGTGTTTCCACCCTTTAAATACGATGTCTGCTCTTGTAAAAAAAAATAAATTAAATTAAATAATTTGTAATAAGCATCCATTGTCATCGTTGAAAAATGTTAAACCTGGAAAGATTAAATACATTTACGATGCACGGATACAGCGAGCAGATTTTGCCGATTTCCAGAGGCGTTTCTGACCTGTGCGTCGCAAGCAAGAGCAAAACTCTGGAGCCAAAATGTCTTCAGTTTGAGGTCGTGCCGAATCTCCCAGGTGGATTTTCCCCTCGTTTACATCTGGTTTCCATGCAGCCAGAGTCAATAGATCCTGCTCCATCCTCAGTCCTCCAGCTTGTGTCTCTCCTCCAGCCTGCGCTCTTCCTCCACTGTCTGACAACCAGCTCCCGCACTGACATCATGCCAGGACCAGGGCCGCGAATTGACCAATCACAGACGAAGAACTCTGCAAAGATCTTCAAATTGCAGATTGATGTCCCACTACGAGCTGTTTTCACGTGATTTATTTATTTATTTTTGTGTTACTCATTAAGCACCAAGCGTGTAAGTGAGTCCAAGTTCTGTTTTAGTTTTTGCTGAACAATTTAAGCCTTTTGAACTTTTTCTGTTTTTTGACACGATACAACCACTGACTTCAATGTTTTTTTCGATACTTTTTCCAGCAGAGCTTTTGCAAATTAATGCATGAGTTTTACATGCTTATGAGATGCTTTGCTAATTGATCATCTACCCTGAATTGAACTCCAAGTCTTCCCCTGAACTCTGTCCATCTCCCTGAGAAAAAATAGATTTCCTCTAACTATGTCACCACAATGTTTTACAATGGGAATGGTCTGGACAGGGTGATGTGACGGTTTTCTGGAACACGCAACATTTTGCTTTTAAGTTTTACTTAGATGTCATTGGAGCACAGCATCATCTACCACATGTTTGCTGTGCTCCCTATGTGGCTTGTGACAATCTGGAAATGGGACTTCTTACGGGTTTTTTTTGGGCAGTTTTATATGACACAAAATGTTCCTGTTCATAGAAGATTTTCTTCTTTGAAAACAGTTATAAAGCAATATCTTGTGACACAGCTTCGTGGCCTAACCTTTACTTTAAACTTTTCCATCGGCTTATCCCGACCCTGCTGTGCTCCTTTTGGTGCTGCTTGTTCCCAATGTTCTCTAACAGGTGCTGCGCCCTTCATAAAACAGATGTGAGAATGATAAATACAGAGGTGGATCATATTTACTAGTGAGGCAGCCTGAAGACAAACAGTTGTGCTTGTGTAGAAACATCAGATTTAGGGGTGCTAAATACATAAACTTACCTTGCTGTAAAATTTTCATTTTTTGAAAAAATCTGAAAACCAATTTTTTTCTTCTTCAAATTATCCACTACTTTGCTTTGGTCTATAACTTAAAACCCAAAATAATAATAATAATAAAAAGAGGACTTTTAACACACCATTCAGTTGTTATACTTTGTGGAGCTACAGGTCACAAAACAGCAGGCCCCAATTTTAGTTTTCAAACATTTCTCATGATTGTCATTATTTAACTTATTTAAAGACAATGTTTGCTTTTGTTCTGTAAGAAGTTTAAAGCACAGTTATAGAATTAAAATAAAAGTATGAACAGTTACATTAGAATCTTCAATAAGTGTAAAAAGCTTACCAGTAGAGGACTGTAAATGGCTGCAACTAAGCGTGAGCTCTCTTGAAAAATACACGATCTTTTTTTTTTTTTTTTTTTTATTCTTTAGGCAAATTAACATCAAGATCCAATGCCAAGATTGGACTGAAAAGTTCCCTCCAAATTTGTGTGAGGAGAAAAAGAGAATTTTTCTGAGTAGTTTTAATGATGACGCATTAAGTTTCCAACATGAACAGTCAGATTTAAAGTATAGGCCATACTGTTTCACTTATGTGACTGGGACTGGGATTCTTATATTTTGAACATCTTGATACACTTTGAGCTATTATTGTATTCTGAATTTCAAATGCCTCCTAAATCATCTTTGGTAATTATTTTAAATGTCTATGTCAGGCTATGTACTTACCTGCCAGATGATAGGTAAAACTGTAACCTTTATTTCAGCTGAAATGTGTCTGGCATAATTTGGTCATTAAAATAATTTTAGGTCCAGTAATTAAGATCTCAGTACACTTGTTAGCTTGCTTATGTTCTTAATTATTTATCTCTCTACTGTGATCTCAGACACACAGACCTGCATGACACAGGGCAAATGAATAAAAATGAAGCTCTGTTTTAAGCTAGCAACAATCAATGCAACTATCCATTTACTGACTTAATCCATGATTAACATTTGGAAAGCACGAAATAGAAGCATCCATGAGACTCAAAGCATTCGAGTTGCAAGGTAAACCAATTCCTATACTGTTTCTCACGCACAGACACAACAGAGTGACTGCAGAGCGGCACTCTTCATATCATTCCAAAGATATTGTCTGGATGAAAGAGAAAATATATTATTTCAATGTTCTCTGGCATACTAACAGGACAATGGGAGGCAGTGAATTATGCAGCTACTCACACGCTGGAGGAGGCTCTGTCTAAAGGAAAGCTTGCCTGGAGGTCAGAAATCAAAAGTCACAGCCTTTTAGAGAAAAGGAAACAGAAGAGTTTTGCCACTTTGGGGAAATACTTGTTTGAGCGACAAACGGAAAAATACGAATAGATCTGTCTTGTATCCTGTACGACTAAGAGTTAAGTGTGGAGAAACTGGACAACCAGTCTAAAAATATGGTCAGTGTGCAACTCTGATCAGATGAGATTGTGACTAAATGCTCACGCCTAAAAACGAAACACTGTTTGTGGTGGCAAACTCACTCTGCACGAGTCTGAACAAACCATTTCTAACTCTACCCATATTTACTGTCCCAGCAACATGATGCTTCCACCACCAGGAACAGAGATGGTTTGTTGCTGGGACAGTAAATATGGGTAGAGTTAAAGAAAATGGCTGGAGCTAATACAAGGCAATCCTGGAAGCTATATAATAATATGTAAATATGTAAACACCACCCAGCAGGACAATGGCCATTAAAGTTAGAGATCTAAATTGTTGACTCTCAGTCCTGTTCATGTGTTACATGACTCTGCTCCAGCACACCTGATTTAAATGACAGCATTTAATCAAATATCTGTACTTCTGAAAACAGAATATGACTGAACATAATGATTGGAGAAGCTCACATAAGCATATCATGTTAGTAACTCTTCATTTCTCCTTCTACAAAGGTGGTAAAATGGACAATGAAAACCATTCATTTATGTATGGTCCACCAAAAGAACATAAATAATAAAAAAAACCTAGCAATTGTTAAAGAGTAAAACCACCAGTGATTGATAAAGGAAAATGAAGACGTAAATGACTCGGACATGTTTTTTTTTTTTAGCAGTCTATATACTGCAGTGCCGCTTATCCCCGCGGCTCTCTACTCCCCCTGCTGCCCACCAGCAGTATGGTCTTCAAAGAAGCAACCTCACAAAAATTGACTACAAATGATTTAAAATAGCATTTATAGTTCAGAAAATGCATTTCGCTCCTGAATTTCTAATATGATGTGCAGAGTAATCTGGTGGGCTGAGAGGGCCAAGTGCAGCACTAAAACAAGACCGACAATCAGGCATCCTTCGCCTTTGAGTCCACATGAGAAGTCAAAATAAATCTAAGAGCTGTTGCAGTTTCAACTGTCTCTAATGTCAAATGCTTGGCGGTTTGAATATGTAGCTCTATGATTATTTAAATCAATAATAAGACTTGAAACGCTAAATTAACAAAAATGCGACCGCGGCAGGACTCGAACCTGCAATCTTCTGATCCGAAGTCAGACGCCTTATCCATTAGGCCACGCGGCCTCGACGTTCCCAATTTGGAACGTTGACAGACATCAATGTCAATCATCCAAGCGTTTGGTCGGTTTTCATTTGTTCTGTTTTGTTTATACAAAGGGTGACGTGCGTATGAAGTGGTTTGCAAAAGAAAAAAGAACCATCATATCCGTACAAGTCATTTATTTCACGCATTTAAAGGTTTATGAATCATCCAGACCGCGTGGTGTCGCTATAGTTTAACCTTTTGGATTTGGTGTTGAAGCTCAAACGGGATGGGACGCAAAGATGCCTTCGTTCGGTTAAAGGCAATAAATCCCACCGCCTAAAACAAGTAAGCTAAAGCGTGTGTTTCTCTCGTGTCCTCTGTCACCGAGTTAAAAGAGCTACGTTTAATGATTATATAGTAAGTTACTTACAGATGAACACGTGGAAGCAGTGTTTGAAAACACTGTGGTGAAAAATAATTAACACTCATTTGTATTTGCAGATGTCCTAGAATTGTGAAGCTTGCTCCTATTTCCAGTAGTCTCCAGCTGCATCCAGTTATATTAATAGAAAATTGAATGGAAGGAAAAAGTGAGGTGGAAAAAAAGCTGGTAAGCAACAGCGATAACTCCAACCTTAAGAGGGTTAGAGGGTTGTGCAGCAATTTCAATTTAATAGCTGTCATAGACCTTATGGCTGACAAATAATAATGCGAATTATATTGAAAAATTCGACCAAGTATATCAACAGATTTGTACAAGTGGTGATTGCTGTCATCGTCTAGGTTTGCTTCTGCGTTGGCTTTTCATTAGGGTTAATCAGATTCAAACAGTGGCTCTGACATGTAGAGTAGAGCCCATTCTACCTAAACACAGCTCAGATGCTTCAGAGTCTATCTTGAAATATGTCAAAAGTCTGCATGGATCTGATGTTTGCTAAAATACACCCAAGGAAGAATTTGCTGTGTTTCTTCAGTAGGCTTTTAAAAGCTTTTTGTTTTTGTTTTTTTTGTTGTGAAACCTGAGTGTGGATATCCATACTTCTGGATATGTTTTCATTCTCAAAGAAGTCACGTGAGGTTAATTTGTTGTTATCTGATTGTCCTACAGCTCTGGTGATACATCTGCATGAGGTGATGTTGCATTTGTCACGCTGCCCTCTCAAGAGGACGTTTTTCCCTCTGCGATGGAGGTGTCTAAGGTCCTTCTACTCCACCAAACCTTGCTCGCTGCAGGGCGAGGACTCGACAGAGACCCGTCTGAACCCCCTTAACATTCAGATGCTTTCCAGAAACCTCCATGAGCAAATCTTTCGTGGCATTGAGCCAGAGTACAGGGAGGAAGCTGTGGAGCGCAGCATAAGGCACTTGCAGAATCACAATCTGTGGGGGAAGGAAACCTCACTGCTGCCTGATGTCGACCTCAAGCTTCCGCGGATGTATGGGAAAAACATAGACGATCACTTTCGCATCTTGGCTGAGAAGCAGAGCATTCCCTACCTTGAGGCCGCCTCAAAGCTGCAGCAGGCCGACCTCCCACCCATGCCTCAGGAATGGAGCTGGGAGGTCGGCTGGACCCGCTATGGGCCTGGTGGGGAAAGTCAGAAAGTGGATTTCCCAGATGAGTCTGCACTAGTGTTTGATGTGGAGGTGTGCACAACGGAGGGCCAGTGCCCAACGCTGGCTGTCGCTCTTTCTCCTACCAACTGGTGAGAAACAAATATCAATATATAACATGTAAAAATAGGAAAACCATTGTGGTTATTTTGCCTTGTAAACAAGTTCATGTATTGAACTGAGATTTTGTGTGATAGACCAAACCTGTAACTATGAAGCTGACAGAAAAGAAATCATGGTTTTCAATCATTTTTATTTATTTTCAAATATATTTGAAAACTATTTTCCTCCCACTTCAGAATTATTCACTACTTTATCTAAATTAACATAAGATATATTGAAGATTTTAGTCATAGCATGATAAATTGTGAACAACTTAAAGCAGTGTGGATACTTTTGCAAGGCACTGTATGTGCTGCTATGATGCTTTGTCTTGTCAGGTACTCCTGGTGCAGTAAACGTCTAATTGAGGAGCGGTACTCTTGGTCAAAGCAGCTCACTCTCGCAGACCTCATTCCCCTGGAGACACCGTTTAACTGTTCCCGCCCTCCAGGCGGTCAGTGGAAGGAGAGGCTCATAGTGGGTCACAACGTTAGCTTTGATAGATCTTTCATCAAGGAGCAATACCTTCTGAAGGTTGGGTTTGCTGTTTTTTTTTTTTTTTTTTGTATTTTTCTTTAATCTGTGACTTTATTATCAATTAAGGCATCACTTTTATTGCACTCAGGGTCCAAGTACGCGCTTCATGGACACCATGAGCCTTCATATGGCCATCTCTGGGTTGACGGCATTCCAGCGCACGCTGTGGATGGCCAACAAGCTGGGTAAGAAGAGGGGCCTTCAGGAGGTCAAGGAGCACGTTAAGAAAACTGGACAGAAGAGGGAAGGCCCAATGGTCTGTGTTCTTTGTTTCACTCTAATTTACTTGTAATACTTATAAATTGAATTTTGATTTTGTATAGTTGTTTTTCGCATTCAAAAATTCCATGTTTTGTTGATAGATTGGCTCCTGGGCCTGGGTGGACATTAGCAGCATTAACAATCTAGCCGACGTCCATGCTCTATATGTGGGAGGGCCGCCACTACAGAAAGAGGCCAGAGACATTTTTGTGAAAGGAACTATGCTTGATGTCAGGAACAACTTTCAGGTTAGAAAGAAATAAAAAGTTTAACATTAACTGGAGTTATGGAGTATTGATGTGATTTTGCTGCCATCTACAGGAGCTAATGCAGTACTGTGCTTTGGATGTAGAGGCCACGCATCAGGTCTTTACAGAGCAGTTGCCCCTCTTCATGGAGAGGTTGGTAGACCCATAAACATCAGAAGTTGTGCAAAAGTATCTATGCCCTTTCAAGTTGTACACATTTTGTCACATTTCTTTGGCTCACATTTGTGTGATTGGCTAATGAGGAGCAATGCACTTTGCACAGTGGTGGAAAGATAAAAATCTGAAACGCTGAATATTAACGTTCTGCAAGTCAATACTTTGCAGAACTATATTTCATTGCACTTCCAGCTGAAAGTGCATATCTAGAATTGGACATTTTTGAACATTCATTTTTGCAAAATCACTCAGGTTCAGTCAGACTGAATGGAGAGGATCTGTGCTCGGATTACTCTCTTTGTTGAAGTAAAGCTTTCCAACTGCTTGGAATGCTACCACTGCCATGTTTCACTGTTAGTATTGTGTGTTCAGTATGATGTGCAGAGTTAGTTTTTTGGTTTGTGTGTTGGTTGTAAAGCTCAGTTTTGGTCTGGTTCAACTAAACCAAATGTTGAAAATTGTGCATTTTTGTCCCGTAAATTATAGTTCAAATAAAATATATTAAAGTTTGGGGGGTGCAGTGCATCAAATTGTTGAAAAGTTTAAGTTGGTAAGCCAGTAAATTTGTTTTTGATTGTTTTTATTTGGTGTCCTTCTAGATGTTTTGGAGTGCGTGGTGATGTATTTAGTTTGAAGAGTCATCTTACGC
Source organism: Poeciliopsis prolifica (assembly GCF_027474105.1). Taxonomy (NCBI): domain Eukaryota; kingdom Metazoa; phylum Chordata; class Actinopteri; order Cyprinodontiformes; family Poeciliidae; genus Poeciliopsis; species Poeciliopsis prolifica. Next base: position 13,097,613 of record NW_026562376.1, on the reverse strand, counting down.
TGCTGTTAAAAACTTAATGGCCTCCTCTGCATTTGATAAGGTGTCCACATCCAGTGACGTTTGCTGGGATGCTGGAGATGGGTGTTAGCTACCTTCCTGTCAATCAGAACTGGGACCGCTACCTGGAGGATTCCCAAGATGTTTACGAAGAGCTTGAGCGGGAGATGAAGAAGTCTCTGATGATTCTCGCTGACGACGCCTGTCAACTCCTGCAGGATGACAGGTCAGAGAGTAACTGATGAGGTCCCATGCTGCTGGCTGTCTTATATTATTTTATTCTATTTCAGATTGTGTCTTAAGGTAATACTTGTGGATAAGCCACATGTTTACATTTTATCTACTCATTGGTTTCCTTCATGCCCTCCACTCTTAATAGCTCGGGATCAGAAATGTATTATTTCTGATGGTTATTTATCAGAAATAATAAATAACCAAGCAATGTTTCCAAATATGAAAATAATTTCTATAAAATGTTTGTTTTGGGGATTTTTCTATGCAATTTTATGCAATATTTAAATTGAAATTCCAAAATAAAACTAGTAGTTTTGTTTTGATCGAAACTTTTGTTATTAGGTTTTTGATGTTATTTTTGTACGTTCATGGTGGTTCCTTATTTTTAAATTAAGCCAAGTTTCAAATGGTTTCATTTAATATTTTCAAGCGTTTAGCCCTGACGGCATTAGACCAGTTTTATTTGGCTTGGCTTTCTGGGTGGTTAGGTTGATAACTCTGGATGCACTACTGTTATGGATTAAAAAATTAAAAAACATCCCCTGTCTTATATTTTAAGGTACAAAGAAGACCCCTGGCTTTGGGATCTTGAGTGGGACGTTCAGGAGTTCAAGCAGAAAAAAGTCGCTGCTAGCAAGAAGAAAAACTCCAAAAAAGCAGCTGAAGCAAAGATTTCCACTCCCCTTCCAGACTGGGAAGATGGTATATCATTTCTTCTTTTCAATTTTTATTTTTCTACTGCAAATTTTTTAAGTTAATGACGATGCAAAAATCTAAAGCAGCTGGGTTTTTTTTGCTCAGACTCAGGCCCGCCATCGGAGGAGGAGCTGGCAGGTCCTTGCTCTAGTAGGCTGGCCGTTGAGAAACTCAAGGAAACTGTGGCTCGTCTTCCTAAGAGAAGGCAACATCTTCCTGGACATCCAGCGTAAGCTTATTCCAGAGCACCACAGTCATCTATTGCTGGACATTTCACTCTTTTCTTTCTGAAAACCTCTCCTTCTTCGACTTGATGTTCTCTAGGTGGTATCGTAAGCTGTGTGAGAAGATGTCAGAAGACAGCTGGTCGCCGGGAGCCAGCCTCATCAGCCTGCAGATGAGACTGACGCCGAAGCTGATGGGTCTGACGTGGGACGGCTTCCCCCTGCATTACACAGAGAAACACGGCTGGGGATATCTGGTTCCCGGACGGAGGGATAATCTGAATTCTCTGGAGGAAAATCATGAGTCTCTGTGCCCACACAGGTGCATGACTTGGTGCTCTACAAGTAAAAAGACTCGACACACATTCTAGAAGAGAAGGCCTTTTTTTAAAGTTTGAGGATATGTAAGACGATCAGTGTATGGTAAATGCAAAAGTCTGAATTGTCTGTACCAGATTATCTTCAAAGTGGACAGAGTGCAATGAACAATGATAAGTAAGGGAACTCTAGTGTAGCCTATAAAAGAGCAGAGCAGTCATTTCACTGGGTCGACCTGCAGTCATGGCCTAACTGTTGTTGACTAAGGTGTGTTGAAGCTCAGAGGAAAACAATTTATAACTAAAATAGTTCAACAGAAAAATACAAAAAAAAAAGAAGAAATATTTACAGTATATCGACCTTCATTTTTGAACTGTGTTCTTAACATGTTGCTTTATGTTTTTTAATGGAAAAAAAACATTTAGGAAAAATGCATGAAGAATAGAAACGACTGTACAGGAAAATGTTCATTTTTTTTGTGAAATTTTGTTCTCGGTCATAAATATTCATCTCCCTCTAAGGATATTCTGCAATGAGACTCATTATCTATTATTGTGTTGATCATTTAACCTCAGTTTTAAACGTGTGTTTTCACAGAGCCATTGAAAGGATATATAAAGAATATTGTGAGCAGAACAGCAAGGAGCAGCCTGAGTATCTAAACCCTTCAGATGAGCTTGTGTGGACCGACAGCACAGTGTGGACAAAGGTGCTTAACAAATAAAGAAACAGTGATCATTTCAATATTTGTCCTCCAATGAAGCACTAAAACGATTGTTTTTCCCATTTTGACTGCTGGTTCTTCAGTCAGTAGTGTTATGAGTAATTAATCATTTTCTGTGATGATTTGTGTTATGTTTGTGTTTTCCTGCACTTGAAGGTGGAGGAGTTAGGCTCCTTGGAACATTTCCCAGAAGAAAACGGAGCCAGAGTGGTAAAAAATGAGAAAAAGTTGAAGACGGTCAGTTTGGACCGACCAGTTCTTTCTTGTTATGGAATTAGGCTTTTTGGCCTATTGTGTTTTTAGCTGGGAGTTATTCTATTTCACTCATTGTATCCTTTATCAGCAGTCCCACGATGCCTTTTGTCTCAGTGAGGAGAGTCACTGCCACTACCACCATGGAAACGGCCCCTACAATGACGTAGATATTCCAGGTTGCTGGTTTTTTAAATTGCCTCACAAGGTGGGCAACTTGAATTTCACTTTGGTGCCCTTAATTGCTCCATGGTTGTTGTTGTTTTTGTTTTTTCATTCTTGACTAATCGCTCCAACAGGATGGTAATCACAACAATGTAGGCAGTCCTTTTTCAAAGGACTTCTTGGCTAAAATGGAGGATGGTACGTTAAGAGCTGGAAGAGGTGAAACCAATGCAACACGAGCTCTGGAGATCAACAAGATGATGTCTTTCTGGAGGAACGCTCACAAACGGATAAGGTACCCATCTTGTTCGGATGGGTACCTTCAGTTCTGACTGACTCAGAACTGAACGTGGGTTTAACTTGGTCCTTTTGTCTCCCCAAAGTTCTCAGATGGTGCTGTGGCTAAGGAAAGGAGAACTTCCTCGTAATGTCAGCAGGTATGTATGGCGCTTTGCATTTCAGAAACAAAAACTAAATATTATGCATCTAATTTTGGGTGTTCCAAAAGGCATAAAGACTATGATGAAGAGGGCCAGTATGGGGCCATCCTGCCTCAGGTCGTCACAGCTGGGACTGTGACCCGCAGGGCTGTGGAGCCAACATGGCTGACCGCCAGCAACGCTCGGGTGAGAAGATGAGCTGATAGAAAATTGGGCAATGTCTGCAAGAAGCTTACAAAAATTTTAAATATCAGTTTGAATGATGCTTTTTCTCAGATAATTTCACAACATTCAAATTGTTGGGTTTTCTAGGGCTGAGATGTGGAAGCTTAATGTTATCCTGTTACTTAATTGTATTGGATTTGTTTGGGATCATTTTCCTGTAGGAATGGTACATTGTGTGTCTCACTTCCATCTGATTTGGAAAGAAAAATAAATTAAAAAAATAGACTTCTAAGCAATATTACCAGCTGTTGAGCACGGTGGTGGCCATATTATGTTTTAGGTTATATTATATCTCTGTTTGAAGAGTGTAAAATGATCAATTTACTAGTCAGTTTTAGACTAAATGACATTATATTTAAAATTTGCTTTTGTTTCCTCCTCAGAGGGACCGGGTAGGCAGTGAAATGAAAGCCATGGTTCAGGTACCGCCTGGATATCACCTGGTCGGAGCAGACGTAGACTCTCAGGAGCTTTGGATTGCTGCTGTACTCGGAGAGGCTCACTTTGCTGGCATGCATGGTAAACTGAACCCCTGTAAATTTGGGCTGCGTTACTATAAACAAATGCTGTATGTTTCTTTGCTTTGTTTTGTTTATTTTTCACCTGCAATCTTGCCTGAATATATGTGGTCCAGGTTGCACAGCATTTGGCTGGATGACCCTTCAAGGAAAGAAAAGTCAGGGGACTGACCTGCACAGCAGGACCGCAGACGCTGTGGGCATCAGCAGAGAACACGCTAAGGTGTTCAACTACGGGCGGATATACGGGGCAGGACAGCCATTTGCAGAGAGGCTGCTGATGCAGTTCAACCACCGCCTCAATCAGACAGAAGCTGCCAGTAAGGCCAGGCAGATGTATGCTTTAACCAAGGGCGTACGCAGGTGAGCTCAGCAACGTGAATGGAGAAGGTTTCAGCTGGAGTTAGTTGGAGGCGATTGCTGTTGATATATTTTTCGTCAGATACCATCTATCGGAGGAGGGCGAGTGGCTCGTCAATGAGCTGGGTATAGATGTGCAAAGGGAGGAGAACGGAAGCGTCTCATTGGAGGAGCTGCGGAGGATCAGTAGACTTGCATCGCAGAGGTAACAGAGCGAGTCCAACCAAGCTCAGCTTTCCATATTCCATCTCTGCATACCATCGCCTCTTATCTTCCATTTGTGTGCTTGTCATAACGTTTCAGCTCCCGGAGAAAGAAGTGGGATGTCGTGGCCAAACGCGTCTGGGCCGGAGGCACGGAGTCGGACATGTTCAATAAGTTGGAGAGCATAGCTCATTCAGCACAGCCGGCCACTCCTGTTCTTGGCTGCAGGATCAGCAGAGCTCTGGAGCCCAAGGCGGTAAAAGATGAGGTGAGGCAGTTTTAAAAAAAGCAAACAACTAACTTTATGTTCATTGTTAATATAAATGGGCTCTCAAATATGTCATACAGAATCTTTTAGGTACTTAAAACCAGAAAGATTTGATCAGCAGTAAATGTGTTTTTGTTTCTGTATTATGAATTTGATGCTGTTTTTATAGTTTCCTGATTTGAAGATGAACACACTTTAATGGAATGGAACAATCTCATGTTTTTCCTGCTTAAGAGAGTATATAACAATAAGTCTCTGCGTCGTATTGTATTTAAACATCAGAGAAACAGGAAGTTACCGATTAATCAAAGGTTTCTCAAAAAATCGAAGTTTTGACTTGTTAAACCAGTTTCATCTAATTTCTCTTTACAAATGTGCTCATATTTTACTTTTCTTGACATTTGAAATTTTATTAATAAAATCTATCTGCTAAGTAAAAACATACAGCTACAGGGTTGACTTATTCTGAATCACAAACTCCCGTTGTGTCTCCAACCTGGACAGATTCAACCTCACGTAAATTTTTTTCTTCCCTGAAAATGTAAAGCTTGCCACAACATTCTCATAAAATAGTTTGTTTTAAAAAAGATAACATTGGCCAGCCACTTATGTGTTAAGATTGCTAAATCCTTCATTATGTAGTATGACTGTACAAAAAGCTTCTTCTTGCAATAGATTATGTTTTTCGGACCACAGGTGAAGTCGCACTGTGTTTTTGGATACTAGTGGAACCTTGTTCAACTGTGACAGAAGAATCACAAAGATAATATTTTAGTCTTTTATATTAGCCACTAGCATGGCCGACAATAATGTTTAGTCTGTGTATTCTCTGTACAATATGTGAATCCTTACCTCTGACTCTGAAGCTGCCAGTATTTCTTAAAGCATCTTTTACAATCAAAGCATGGCATTTCATAAGGAGCCTTCTGAAATAAAATCTATCGCCCTCTTGTGGTCGTCTGAATTAACAGCAGACATGCTACTGTTAAAAATGCTTTTTTTTTAAGATCCTTAAAGCTTCATCTCACTGATGGAGAATATAGATGACTCTTATATAGCCTATAGATGCTGCATTGACTGATCCAGCATTAAATCAACTTTGTCTGAGGCTGATTTCTCATTGTACCCCTCATTCTCATCTAAAGCCTAATTTGATTTTCCAGTTTATCACTAGCAGAGTGAACTGGGCGGTCCAGAGCTCCGCGGTGGACTATCTGCATCTGATGCTGGTGGCCATGAAGTGGCTCTTCGAGGAGTACAACATCGACGGCCGTTTCTGCATCAGCATCCACGACGAAGTGCGTTACCTCGTCCGCAGCGAAGATCGTTACAGAGCAGCGCTGGCGTTGCAGATCACGAACCTGCTGACAAGGTCATTGTGCAGAACACTTCTGATTGTCTTTATTATCACTTCACAGTTTATTTATTAATCGTTGCTTTTTTTAAATTGCAGGTGTATGTTTGCCCATGCGTTAGGCATGCAGGACCTTCCACAATCGGTGGCGTTCTTCAGTGCAGTTGACATTGACAAATGTCTGAGGAAGGAAGTCACGATGGACTGTGTGACTCCTTCCAACCCCACCGGCATGGAGAGGCGATACGGTATTCCACCTGGTGAGCTCTGGTCCTTTTTGTTTGAATGCCAACATTTTGTTCGGTAAAGAATGTTTTTAATACATCCACAGTACAGAAAAGACAAGAGGAAGCCTGAAATGTAACAAGAACTTTTTATTTTGCCAAAAGGATCCAGAATAAAACTCCGAGCCGCTTAGCGGTTTGGAGTTGTATTCGCAACTCTTACTGAGCTTATTTGCACTGAAAGATTAATCTAGAACAGAACAGAATTAATTTTGATTAAATTGGTTTCGTAAAACAAGTTTTACTGGTAATGGTAAATAAAATATGCAATATTAAAAGAAAACTTGAGAAAAAAGTGTCTGCATCCTAATCTTTCCCTGAAATGAGTGTCTAAACTGAAAACTGTTCTCTACTACACCTACACCATCTTCTGTCACAAACAAGCAGTTTATTCAACAAAGGAAGCTAAATTGTTGAAAAATGCTTCAATTATGAAAAATAGGAAGAAACTAATTCCTATTTTAATTCAATAAAACTGTTCGCCTCATATTTCAAATATGCTTCTTTTAATAAATTGACATAAATATAACAGATTATTAAACAAAGTGTGCAAAACTTTCCACAGGTGAGGCCCTGGACATGAGCCAAATCCTCAGCATCACCAAAGGCTCTCTGAGCAAAGGCATGTAGCCGTTTCCTGCTGACCAGTGAGACCAGCAGGTTTATGATGTCGAGGAAAGGAGTCGTTTCCAGCTCACTGTTTTCTCTTCTTCCGTTTGGGCTCCTGGGTCTCCTCCCCGTCCTGTGACTCCTGTGTCTGAGATACAAGAAAGATGAACCACATTTGATGGACTGGTTTCTTGAAATGTAAAATTTTAGGTTTTTGTTACATCAGGAAGACATTTATTTGAGACATCTTGTGAGGTTTTTACCAACCTCCCCGGTTTCCTCCTGCTCCTGCAGGGCTGCATCCAAGGTGGCAGGGTTGATGCGGAAATCTCTCGAAGTGCTCAGCTTCATGTACTGCATCAGGTTGACCTGGAAAAATGTGCACAAATCATAAAACAATGGTTTGAGCCCCAATTTACACACCTGTTTCTTGTTAAATATTTATGTATATTTTTTATTAAACTAGTTTAAACAGACCTTTGATTTCTTTGAGAGAGTGATGAGGTACTTCTCGTACTGTTCAATGCTGAAGATCAGGTTGGGGATGGCCGTTGTCTCACGGAGAAGCTTCGCCTGTCAAGAAAAAGTCCATATTCAAAATCAACAAGTACAGGTATAAGAAAGCCTGTGAACGAATCATTGCAAAGTTGATCTCATTAATTCAAAACCCATATCTTCTGGAGGCCTTCAGCTCATCAACACTGCTGTGTCTGCCGTCTCTAAACTTCCTGTTAAAGTCCTTCAAAGACTTTCTTTGAGTTTTGATCAGGCACATTATCTGGCTAACTCGGGTCCTTGAGAGTTAGTTTCAACCATAGTTCTGTTTATGTTTACAAAACTTGAATTTGCTTCACATTCCTTTCCCACCATTTTTTAAAATCAACTTTCCATTCATATCCTCAGCCTCGTCTGGTTTGGCGATTCATTTCTACACGGTTAAAGTCCTTACCGACGCAGCGGCGTTCACCTCATTCCTTTTCTTCTTCTTCTTGTCATCGCCAGGGTTGGACTCTCCACTCTTAACCAAGGAAAAAAAAACATAACAGAAAAAGCTTAATGCTTCCTGTGACGGATGAGGCCAATAACACCAAACTGATTGTGACTGTACCTGGGCGTAAGTGATGAAGGAGTAGCACTGCGGGGTCAGGTGGGAACCAGATAGTTTCACCTGCATAAAGGAAGCATTAAATTAAAAACTGAGCAAATTAAAACCAAGCAGTAAAACTTCAGACCTACCAGTTTCTCAAATCTGTTTGGCAGTGACCCGAGCTGGCTGGCACACACCTGAATGTACTACAGTGTAGATTTAACAGACAAGGAAAAGTCACACCAGGTTGTCGTTTTAGTGACAATCACTGAAATGATCAACCGGACAGATACATACGTATTTGACCAGGGTGGTGAGGGTGGCGTAAGTACGACTCAGCTCTCTCAGCAGTGTTATGGTGCTGTTCCCAGGAAGAAGAGCTGTCTGGACCAGCTCGTTTAAAGCGGTCAGTAGAGTTCCCAGCTGCAGGGTCACCGCCTTCTCAACGGGGTCCTGCTGGCCTGCAGTCTGGGAGGCGTTGGCTACAACCAGAGAAGTTCAGGCTCCATTTACTGTCTGCAACGCGGATTAATAATCCAACTAAGCGTCTTTGGAAAAGGGGATCATACCAGAGCCAGATTTCTCAGAAGTTGTTTGACTTTTCTTCCTGGCAATCAGCCAGTCCACTTCATCCAGCACTCGGTCAACTTGAGTCAGGACGAGCAGCTGGGGAGAGATTTAAAAGTCAAAAAGAGAGAGACGGTTTAGAGATACTGGAGGAGGAATTTCGCAACAAATCCAAAACCTGCAGCTGGAAAATGGATACTTACTGCTGCTGTTGTTGCTGTTTTCATGTTAACAATGGCAAAATGACACTGCTTCTCCACTTCTACGTCCTGATTGGAGAGAAAAAAAAAGCAGGGTTGATTAAAAAACAAATACAGTTATAACTGTTCGCTGTATTGTTTGACTGGTGGAGCGCCCTCTGCATTTATTGGCACCTTCCTATGGAAAATGAGTAGCAAAATCTTTGGCTTTGAAAAAAATTATCTTTCCCACAATTCTGGGCACTATTGCTGTTTTGCTCTTCATTTTGACTGTTCCTTGACTTCTATGGCATGATTTAGGGTTGGAGCAAGAGGGACCTTTGGCTACATCTCCAGGAACTCTTTGGAGACAGTTATAGATCTGTAGACGATCCACACCTCATGAGGTTTCTGTATCATTGTGGCAGGTGGAAAAGAAACAAACCATTAAATCTTCAGAAGAAATCTCCCCTAGTTCAAATTCCAAGATGAATTTCTCTGCTCTTGTGGCTTCAGTCGTATCCAACCAAACAAAATGTTCCAGTTAAAGTCCCAGAAGAGTCTTATTAAGCATTAAACTTCTTTCCTGGCATCACCCCTAAAAAACAAACTGTTTTTATGAGGTGTTGGTGACCCAGGAGCATCCATCTGATTCCTTCATCACATCCTACTCACTGTGCCTGGAGCTCTAAACTTGGTCGTTGCTCCAACGTCGTCTTATTCAGGTTTTTGTTCCCCAGAGACATGCATTGCCGATTTACTTTAACAATGAAATATATAGTATTCTATAGCTTCTTTTTAAATAAAGTATTTATAAAAATATAACACTGAACCAGTTTTTCATGTAGTGAGTAAATGTTAGAAAAAAAAATTTTTTTTTTTTTAAAAAGCCATTAAAAGATTCATTTTTTAAAGGGACAACATTCAACAAGGGATGAAAATTAGAGGGGATGGTGCTATAAGATGGGAACGAAAATCATAATAGAAATAAAATGTATAGAAAAAGAAAAAAATAGGTTAACAATCCTGGATGTATTTTTTGATATGAACAGAAAAAAGACCATCTTGCTCAAGAAGTAAACTCAAGCGTTTTAGAACATTTCCCATCACATCTTACAACACAATTTACACCCACTGAGTGACAGTTCAAAAGCCTTGTATTTTATAATACATCACCCAGTTTTACACTTAAAACTGCTCTAAAGAACATCCACACCCTGGAACAGTGTAGCAGCATCCATCACCTGATCAATGTCTCCCAACTGGCTGTGAATGTCTTGACAAAGCTCCAGCAACAGACTCGCTGGAGTTTTGTAGAGCACCTGCAGGCCGAAGAGCAGTGACAGAAGCCCCTTACAGAACGCAGCGTCCTCTAAAACAAAAAAGAGAGTTAACTTCCAGATCAGTTTCTGTGCACTCAACAAGCTCCCAGATAAAAGCCACCAACCAAAACTAGTTTCTTTGCAGATCTTCACAGTCCAGGTGATCATCTGAACAAACTGTAAATTTAAAGTAGATCATTTTGATCAAATATTCCCCACTTAGTGAGACGGTGTCCATGTAACGATGCACCTTGCCTGTTTAGAAGAGGGCTTTAGCTGACGTGAGAGCACAGTCAAAATGCTGACCAGCGCCTGAGCTTCTCGGCTGTTGAAGTCCTCCTCACCTCCACTCAACTGCGTGAACAGCGCCCTCTGTCAATAAGCAACAGAAATAATAAAAATTTGCACATAAACATTTCAGTGACACAAATAATAGTAAAGAGAGAGGAATTTTCAGGCCTCTACCTGAAACTGTCTGATGTAAAAGTAGTTCATCTCCGCAACGTCGTCCTGCTCAGCTTCATCTTCAACATCTAGAAGAGATTTAAATATGAACAAATGCTACCTTTTCCCAGTTGTGACCTTCTGGACGTTTACAGTGCATCTCTAACCCATGGCAGAAAGCAGCTGGGCCATCTTGTCCGGGTAGCGCTGCTGACAGGTTGTGAAGATCCTGAGCAGACCGTCCAGACAAAGCTGAGACAAGCTGCAGCGCTTCTCCTTCTTCCCCGCCTCCTCCACCGCACGCGGGATGTTGGTGTAGCGCCACATCAGGACGCTGCGGGACACAGAGATCACTCATCATCCGCAGCTGTTCCAGCAGGGAGAAGTAAAACTACACACAGCAAAAGAAACCAACAACAAAAATCAAAAGGCTCTTAAAGATGCAGGGATGTTGAACCTTGTCATGTCACAAAGGAAGCGGAAAGTCCTATCTGAATGCTGTCCATCTGGACCGTCCGTGTGTCCGGTGTCCTCCAGCTGCTGGATCTTCTGAACCGCGACGTTCAAAGCGTAACGCAGAAACTCCCCGCTTGAACGCAACACGGACAGAGCCTCCTCTCTGCTTTGACTGTTGTCTCTGGAAAAGAAGAACATTCGCTCGGTTGAACGTTGTAAGTCAGTGCAATGATCAATTTAAGATTGGATACTTTAGTTTGAAAGCTTTTCATACAGCTTTACTAACGGCTCCACTAATAACAGAGTGCTGAAAAGCAATTTATGAAACAGGAACACTAGAAGATTGTGAGTTACACTCTGTGTGTGGAAACCTGAGAGGTTTTACCTGAAGAGGACGGTGATGAGAGTTGACACAAAGCCCATGGAGAGCAAACTGCGAGGCGTTTTGTGTGACGGCCCTCGACCTTTCCCAGATTTCTCCTTCAGGATCTCAGACAGTTTGTGGTGGCGGTGGAAGAGTTCGAGAAGCTCCTCAAAGCGCGTTTTACTGCAGGACAGCGACAACAGTCTAGCATCTGCACTTCGTTTTATTCTAACGACATCACTGCATGGCAAGTGGATTCTTTATATTGAGAAATTTAAATAAAACTGTTTACATTTGATCTAAAACTCAAATAAAACTGTTGACTTGAGTTTTTGAGAATTTTTTGATCCCAGTTTGTTATGCAAGTGATGATATTGATTGCCAGAGTTTAACACCACATACAGTCAGCTTCATTTTGACTACTTCTTTTCAAATAAAGAATCACTGGCTACACCCTTTGCTTTAACAAGCAGTGGACAGTGAAACAAAAATATTTTGAACAGAACTGCTTAAACATACAGCAAGAAAGCTTGTAAAATAAACATGTAAGACTTTACTGAATTAAATTTAACCCCAAGTAGAGAAAAGTGGGATTAGACGTTGACAGATAGTTGATAGTTACTTGTAGTTTGCTCTGCTGAAGTTGTACTCCATCAGGACCTCATACAGTCCCATCACCAGCACAGCGTAGATGTTATTCTTCACTCCGACGTTGGAGCCCAGAGAAAACTCTGCCGATTTGTCCTGATCGATGTAGACAACGCACAGATTCAAAAAGCGCTTTGACTTCACAAGTTAATCATAAAAGACTAAAATGGATGGAGACACACAACGACGAAAGCAAAGGCTTGCTTTTGTATAAATGGGTCCATCCCAAAGCTGCGCTTTCTAGTAAAATTACTAAATAAATGCTTATTAATTGAAAGGATATGTCGTAGTTAGAGGGGGGGTTATCCATTTCCTACCAGTTCGAAATCCTCCAGTTCACATTTGATCATGCGCCTTGTCATGCTCTCCAAGATTGTCTGTAATTCAGATTTGTATCCTTCATCTTCTTCCTCCTCTTTCTCATCATCGCTGTCATCCATGTTGAGGTTTGTAGCTTGGTGTGTGTTCCGCAGCCACGTCAGGCAGTGAACAGTACAGCTTACTAGATGTGCCTGAAAAGCAACGGAACTTCAGAGGACTCAGCAACACAAGCAAGACGTGATGGCAAAGCGTAGCAAATACAGTCGGCTACCAGCGGCTCCTGCAGGTAGACTTGGTCACCGTGAGCAGTGATGCACGGCTCCAGTTTGACAGGAGGAAGCAGGTCCTGTTCCGGCTCGTAGTATCGCCTCAACTGAGGACGCAAATATTTAATATTCAGATTTTAATTGAAAAAAAAACCACATACACACAAAGAGTCATCCAAATATGCTGGTAGCGTAACCTTAATATCTCACACTTAAGAAAACGTCAACTTTTACTTCGAGTAAATTTACTTTGCAAAGGTAGAAACATGTTAAATATTTGCTCTTCCTAATAATTTTTTTCCTGTGTCATAAAAAAAAAACATGTAATTGGTTACACTTTATTTGCATGGAAGACTGACATGATACGGTCATAAACATCACATAACCGCTGCCATGAACATGAAGGAGTCTTTATGGATGATTATGACTGTTGTCATGAAGTGTCAATCGGTAAGTAATGACACTTTTAATGCCAAGTTTTCTCTTAATAATGGACTTTTAATGTCAATTTCAATGCAACATTGCATAAAGATGTAATTATTTACCGCATAACACTAAGCTGACATTTTAACGCAACTTTGCATCATTTACTGAGTGACACTTCATGACAAGTCCATGAAGACGCCTTCATGTTCATAACGGGTGTTATGTCATGTTTATGACGGTATCATGCCAGTCTTATGCACACCTCTTCAAATAAAGTGCTACCAAGTTTTTTTTTCCTAAATGTTTACTTCTTTATGTTAATAAAATATTATATCTTTGTTTAGGGGCTGCTCGGCTTCATTTTATAAAAGAGAGCGCGGTACAAACCTGTGAGAGGAGGGTCTGCATGATGGAGCTCGCAAGTTGAGAGTTGCGACGGAGAACGTCATAGAAACCCTGAAAATAAGAAAAAAAAAAACTGGATCCCTCAATTCTTCAACAAGCCTTTCAAAGAGTAAAAGTTAAACTGAAACATTTGAAAATTTTTCACATGTTTTGGAAGATAATAATCTAAAAAATAAAAAAATTAAAAAAAACGCCATCAAAAGATGTTTACCTCATAGAGCATGAGACGCACATCGGCCTGCTGGCCCAGGCAGCGCCGCAGGCTGCTGAGAATCTCCAGGCAGAAAGCTTCATTGGCAGCAGAATTATAGCGAGAGTGAACGTCCACTTGGACCTACATAATAGTTTTAAAAGGACTGTAAATACCCCACAAACAAGCGGTCTGTGTCTGTGAGTAAAGTTGTTGGGTCAATACCTGGCTGGAGGAGACAGCCTGGCTACTCTGACTGGAAGCCAAGCTGCCCAACACCTTGAAGTTTTTCAGCAACAGCAAAAAGCCAGTCACTGCAGACTTCCTGCCGTCCAGCTGGCTGGTGGAGGGTGATAGAAAGGGAAAAACAGTCTAAGGAGGGAATTAATTTCTCTATCAGACATAACTGATCAACAGCAAAGCTGCTCATACCTGGAAAACATGGCCTTGCGAAGCACCAAAATTAAAGAATCTTTCAGAGACATGCTGACTTTGAGCAGAGGCTGGAAAAGAAAGCAGAAATAAATGGTTTAACTGCGTAAACCTTTACGTCTTCGACGTGGACCTGGGTTTAGGTACCTGGACAGCTTTCAGAAAACCTTGAACGGTCCCCAGAGGCAGATAGGTCAGGTGGTCAAATGTCTCTGTCACCTTGGAGGAGGACTCCAGGAGGATCATGGGAGCAGAGATCACAATGTCAGAGAAAAGGTCTGAAAAGTCAAAACATTCAAAACGGTGTTAGTTACAGGCATCCAAACAAGTTTGAGGAACAACTTCCAACTACATCTAAGGCACACAGAGAGTGAAAAAATTCTGCTAATTTAATTTTCTGCTGATATGTTTAGTTAGTAAAGCAGTTTCTCCGTCTTCGGGTGAAACTGGAGTCATCACTAAATCTAAACGCCAACATAACTATTGGAAACGCTTATTACCCAAGTAATGACTGACAGGTGAGGCAGTCTTTGTGACCAGACGATTCAGGACCTGCTCTAGTATCTCTCCTCTGATTGGCTCATGCATCTGTTGTGGACGGACACAGGTCAGTGAGAAAGTAAAGAAACACTTTAGTCAGATCAATTATGACACAATTACAGCAAAAGTTTTGTCACAGTTGATGCAAACTTCAACATATTCTATGTGACAGACCAACACAGAGCAGAAGAGAAAAGATGGAGTGTATTGACTATATGCTGCCCCACTTACTCTGGTTCCCATAAATAAAATGGAGCACAAACAGTTTTCCTCAGAGTTCACCTAATCTCGATGTAGATTGGGCTTTAAACATCTCCTGAACCACTTTTCAATCAATTATCTAAAAATGGAAAGAGTAAAGCTACAAAGACATGTCCGTCCAATTGAACTAAATCCTTTTCCTCCTCAGTATGTCCTGCTTTTTGTTGGTGTATCACACAAAATCCCAATAGGGAACATTAAAGTTTGCTAACAGAATGTGAACAAATTCAAAAGATATTTAAACTTATTTTTTGTTTGACACAGCTGATGTCTAAAAATAAACCTTACTGTACCTTAAAGCCCTGAAGGAGCATCTGTCCTCCCAGCTTGCAGGCCTGCTGAGACGGGGTCCGGGCTGCAGTAACGGGCCCCTCTGTGGACTTGCCGAACGGTCCAGGTTTGGGTCCGAATGTGTCCATAAGAAAGAACCCGAGCTGCACCAATCCCTGAGTGACATGATCCCATCCAAATACACTGCACAAAAGCAGAAGGAGAGTTCAATTAAGTTCAGACATTAATGAAAGCAAATCTGAAGACTTCAGGTGGAAGAACAGATGCTTCCTCACCTGTTCTTCACTGTGTCCAGGATCATCTTCGCCACACTGCAGTGAACCGGCAGGAGGTCCTGGAGAAACTTCGAACCTTGTTGAAGCTGCTCATCCCTATAGCTCTTAATCACCGCCCCTTTCAAAAGGTCAAACACCTATCGGAAAAATAGATACATAAATAAAACAAAATACATTTAACACAGATTTTAATCTGAAAAAGGAAAATACGAGGGAGCTGTTCCCACCTGCTCTTCATATCGCTGGATGCGTGCTACTGAGAGCAACAGGGCGACACTAAAAGGACACAAGTCCCCGTATGATGTCTGTAGAAACACAAACAAATCTATAGCACAGCTGGCACAACACTTTCGATCAAAATGTTGAAAATAATCATGAAAAGCAAATAGCAAAGAATATAACCTTAAAGCTTTTGAGGAGCTCCCTCCCGAGCTCATGATCCAGTCTGATAGAAAAGACTATGTGCAGAATAACGGTTCCCTCCACGTGCCTCAACTGATCCTGTGGGATAGTCTGAACCTCCAGGTGCAAGTTCCTAAGAACAAAGATTAAAATAGTTACAGTGAGTGAATACTGCATTTACAGAGAGTAGAGAGTGAATCCAGGAAGGAAAAACCTCGCTCACTCTCCGTCCTTCTGCTCTTCTTCCTGCCGATCGTCCTGGTCCCTAAAGTAACCGATGACTCCGTCCAGGATCTGTTTCTTACAGCCCTAAATAAGGAGTTTAAAAAATTACATTTATTTAGAAGTGGGCAACTCATGTAGACATTTCTTTCAAAAGCAAAACTTATAACAAACCCACTTTGACCGATAACAGCAGCAGCTGATAAACCAGTGGCGGGATCTCCTGCAGATCCATTTTTAAAAACATTCGGAGGACTTTGTCGACCAAAAACTGCAGCTCCTCTGCTGACAGCGGTACGTCCCTAAGAATAGGTAATATGAAAAACTGCAATATCAGAGGAGAAAAAGATACTCCATGTGCAACAAAAGATCTGTCACATTGGTTTGATATGATTTTCATCCGCTTAAGAAATGCCACTGAAAGGTTGCTTACCTGAACATAGTTGTCAGGTGGATCACACACTGTGGATCCCATCTGCACGAAAAGTAGGAAGGCAACCTATGAGCTCTTTAGATGACTCATAACTAGTGAAACATGGTTGGCGTTAGATAAGAGCCGACACGTCTTTACCTGCTGGAGCAGAGGCTGTTAATCAGCTGCTTTTTGTATTCTTCACCACTGAGTTCCCCTGTAATTACAACAAATCATGTTTTGAAATGTATACCCCACATATGTGTTCTTTCACAAAACTGACTAGCATTTACCTTTGCCATAAGACAAGGCTGCACATGCTGCGAGTGCAGTGAGGATTGTAGGAAACAGCTCCAGCGACTTCCCGCTGCCCATCTTCCCCACTTTGATGGCGTCGACGAACAGAGCAGCCAGTTTGGCGAGAGATGATCCTGACAGTGTGTGAGTCTGTGTTACAACCACAGAAAGACGTTACAACCACAAACTTCAAAGGATTTTATCATTTTATTATGAACTACACAGACAAAAAGTAATGTATAATTTTGACGTGGAAGGAATTTTCTAATTTAATCTAAACACATCTCTTGATGTCTAGATAGTAACTTATCTCTGTGCTCAACTTCTCCACAACTTTCTCCCTGACCTGTCTGATGTGCTCCCTGTCCTTCGTGAAGCTATTTATTCACCAAAGTTCTCTAATGAACCTCTGAGGCCTTCACAGAATAAGTTCAAAGGGATCAATTTTACAAGGCATAGAGGTAGAGATACCAAATAGGAGACTTTTCAACTAAGATACTGCCAATATTTGTTTTCTTTTTTTTTTTTACCTCCAGCATCAGCAAACCAATGACATCAGCTGCCACCTCAGCCTGAAGATCCCCAGACTCACACAGAGGAATGAGATGCTCATACACCAAAAGTCTGCGATTCGCCCCTTCACTGGAACCAGGTGGAGATCCTACAGGCAAGAAAGCACAGACTTGTCGTACTGCATATAATGCTGCACAATTAACCACTTCAATACAGCTTTAAAATCGATTTAAATGAAGATACGTGTCATTATAATCAGACTGGCTACCTTTAAGTATCCCTTTGAGCATGGCTCCGACCTTCTTGCCCTTTAGTGCACTGTTGGTTATTGCTGTAATGAGCTAGGAAGGCATTCAAGGGGGAAATAAAGCGGAAACAACGTGACATTATAACCAATAATAAAAAGAAAAAAATAATCAAGTCCACCTTGTAATTCAGCTACCTGGTCACTTGTCAGGGACGACAGGTACTTCTGCAGCTCAGCGCTGCTCTCTCCATCGGATAAAGAGACGATTTTATCCATTTCAGCCTTCATGATCCGTCCGAAGTGACAAACCTCACAAGGAAACTAAAAGTAGGCTGGAAACCCGGTTCGTTATCGATCTCAGGAAGCTTCTCAATCATTTATTTGCTGTCAAAAGTTGAAATGCTGCGGAAACTGACGGAATGAATCTCTCCGTCGGTCTGAAAGCGAGCTGACTGTGGCAATGCTTTCATAATAATAACAAATTTCCCGCCACCGAACACTTCCTGCTTTAGTCCGAGGTTGCCATGTCTGATTTTTTATTTCCTGTTTGTACACTTTACCATGCCTTCTTCGAGAAACCATGTCACTGAACAAGCAGGAGTTTATTTAGTCACATCCGTTGGACAAAAATAACGCTAAAACACAAAATAACAAATCATATGATGGTTTCGTGTGCGTACACAATTTTCTTGGCTCATGTTCAGTGATCATTACTAGAAGGTTGGAGAAAAAAAGTGCGAAGTTAAAAGGTGTAGTCAAAACCCGGAGAGGGTTGTGTAATATGGCTGCATAATATTAGAAAAACGTGCAATATGCTGTCGCATTTACCACATGACTTAAAACGCATAAACAAGTGCTTAACTAATTTGGGTTTAAGTCTTTCTGGTTTGGGCTCATTACAACATAGTCCATGTTGGGTACTCTAACCACCTACTGAAAATTTTATATAATTTTTCCATCTCATTATAATGAAAAAGCATTTTAATACCTGTAACAATTTGGCGGTTCAAAACAAGATGTAGGTTTTTAATGCCAAAACACCTTTATGCTCTTCTCAAACACTTCCTGCTCCATTAACTATCAACAATTGCCAAACGTATTGTAGAATTCAGATATATCAAAAATTCATGTTTTATATTGAAATATACACTATATAATTATGTCATATACTGACAGACGAAACAAACAACACACGACTATAGGATTTAATAGCTAATGTTGGAATAAAATAGAAATGTTTCGAAAACAATACAGAGAGACATGAAGCTCGTCTGTAATAGCTTGATTTGAATCCCAAACATTTTCTCAAGGATTCACTATCCTGATGCTATCTGTAGTTTTACTGTTTAACAAAACTACAGATAGCATCTGTGCTTTTGTTGTGTTATCTTATGTTAAAACAACAAGCGCTGTTATCATAAAACACATTATGATAACGCCACGTGGTGTAACAGCGGGATGCCAGATTTGTCAAAGGTATACCGAAAAATTCATCTTCTAAGTATTTCATTAAAAACTCAATTCTGTATATAAACTTTTGTTGTGGTTGTTTATTTACGTTACGCATTGGAACACGACGAAGGATTATTTAAGTCTTTCCCATTGTTCTAAAATGTATGAAATAAATGAATTAAAGTAAAATGTCAGCCACAAATGTAAACGCAAATGTAAACGTCAGCCAGGACAAACTAATAAAACAGTCTCTCATTGGTTCAATTATGGAGAACTGTTTCAGAAACAAACGCCGTATCTCGGGCCAGTGGCGCAATGGATAACGCGTCTGACTACGGATCAGAAGATTCTAGGTTCGACTCCTGGCTGGCTCGAAGTTACATTTTTCCTATTTTGAAATCAATCACTGATCATTGGTTACTTGCTGCGATGTATTTGTGAACCCAATTCAAACACAAAGATTACACCATATTGTAGCCACGGTAATTCAACAATCAAACTATCAAGATGATTCTTTAAACTTTTACAAAGTAAACTTCCTAATTAAATCCTAAATGTTTTTTTTTCCTCAGCTGAACGCATTAAATACAATTTTATGACATTCTCATTCTCAATAAATGATGCTACAGGTTTAGATCTATGGTTTGTGTTACAATTAAACCATTTCTAGGGGGCCCTACCTGCAGCTACTGAGTTTTCTTTGCCTCGATATCCCAGCCTTACAATTCTAGATCTCAGAGACGGTAGCATCAAAAAATTATATAGAGTGAACCCCTTTGAGCTTTTTATAAATTAGTCTGCGGCCAATTTATTCAAGAGGTTATTATAAGGGCTTAATTAGTAAAATGGCTGCAAGTTTGCTTATTTCATAACTTCATAACCAGTGACCTTTTCTCTGGTCTGTTTAACAACTACAGTCTCTGATAAACTCAGTCCTCCAGGACTGTAAGCAGAAACAGTGACTTTATACCTGTTGGGGAACATAGACTACATTTGCTTTGCATCGTCCCCACATGATGGCAATGATATAGGATCCAATTAAATTCTTGATTATGGGTTATGGCAAGTTGTTGTACAGTGTTTTAACATCTTGTTCAATGTGTCCTTTTTTTAACTTTGTGCCCCTGCCCCTCCAAAGGTCTCTGCATGGCCCTGTTCTGTCTCCCCTGGATTACTCCCAGGTGTGTCTCATCTCCTTGATTACCCTCTGTGTATATAATCCCACCTGTGTCCTTTATTCCTCGTTCATGTTGATGTGTTTTTTTTTCTTTTCTTCTTTTTAAGCTTTCCTCACCCAACGGTTTGGTTGGGTCCTTTTGTCATGAAATGTGGTGTGTGGCGGTGAGGAAAACGCAGCAGATTCAGGTTTAAGTGAGATGATGATGGTTTAATAATGAAAGTAATCCAGAAAAGTCAAAAAAAAAAAACAGGCAGCACAGCAGAGCGGAAGACTAGGGCTCATCACTGGTAGCAACAACGAATGGACAGATGCGACAGTACAGAATAGACACAGAGGCACAGAAAACTCAAAATAAATACATAGAAAAACAGATCCTGACAGAGATACAATGTCCCCAAGTCACTCTTCTACAAGCTGTTTTATAGGAGTTCAGAACCTTTTGTCATTGACTTTGCAACACATGCAACCCAAATGCATTGCGATACTAAGGAGGTTCATCTTTGCAAGTTTTGTATTTTAAGTCACAATGATATTTTATACTAGCTATATTGGCTCTGTGTTTCAAAAACTATTTGCCAAACAGCAGGTACTATACTGTCATGGGTAAAATTTTGCCCCATACACTGTTGACATAATTATTACTGTTTTATCACTCAATTCCTTTTGGACTTTAGCACTCTCAGGCAGCTATTTGTCTAATGTGGATAGGTGTGACCTACAGTTATATCAAGGTGAGCATATTTCTTTCTCCCAGGCAAAATGGTAAAAATAAACACCATACAGCACCAAAAAAAAATGAAGCAAATATTCTAAAATGCATTTCATGAGAACGTTATATTGCTCAATAACATGGCTAAGAAAAGGCAATAAATGTTGAAACAAGACCAACACAGAACAGGACAAACAGGTTTAAAAGTCATGATTAGGAGAAAAAAAAAATATCTGAAGACATATTTTGTTTTTAAAAGGTTGGGCAGTTGATTAAAGCGTAATCCTCTACAGAACAGATGGATAGATTTGTCACTGGTTTGTAAATGAACAGAGTCCCACCCATCATTTGAGTCAGATGGCAGCAACTGTCCCATATGGGACAGAGGTCGTCATCACTGCCACCATGTTTTATTGAGCTAACTTGTACAGACACTTTATGAGCACCTTTGCACTTTATTAAAATCTCTTTGACTAGCATTTACTGCTAAACTTTAAGTATATTTGCACATTAATTACCATTTGAAAACAGGATGTTTAAATTATTCACTGAATGTTTAAGTTTATCTCATTTGTTTAGCGTTTAATACCTAAGATATTTAAAGTTGTCCCCGATTTTTTATTTAAGCAAGGATAATGCTTGACGTTATCCTTGATGTTTATCATTATTGCCAATGTTATCAGATGTTTGTGAAGTTTTGTACATTTTTTTTATGTTTCATTATTCTTTTGCAAATATAAGCTTCGCTATAATCAATCCTTATGTGTTTCCTGATACTTTAATACATTTTATACATTTAAATATATAAGCAGGAAATATAGAAATATTATGACTAAAAATAATGTTTTCAATTTAATTAGTTATAGTGCAAAAATGATGTTAATGTGATTTTTTTTTCTGTTTGGTGTACAAAAAAAGAAAAAAAAATCAGTATTTAAGTTTTCAAAGAAGACACCTCGATTATAATACTTAAGTCGATTCATATTTATCTTCCCATTGGTTGTTGGACAAAAATTGCAATTAGTCAAACGACACCATTCACATATTTAAACTTACTGTTAGTTCTTGGTATTAATGTCAGGCTTTTATTGTCTTTCTTCCGCTTCCATATTTGCTTCAGAGGAAGCAAATATGACCTTATTGACTATTGACCTGATCGACTTTGATCTGTTGGTTGTGTGATGTCAGTCACGTGACAATTTGTGCAGGTAAATTGCACATATTCAGCTCTGAACCTCTCAGAGCCTCCCGTCAAGGTCCGCAGGAGGCGGTGGCTTTTCTTTGCTCCACTCTGCAGTCTGTGGCCTCGCAGTGAACTTCCAGATCATGAAGTTCCGTATTTTCCTGTTCGTTTTGTCCGTTCTGTTTTTAAGCGCCGCCGCGGATCTACAAGGTAAGACGCAGACTGTTTTCCTCTCTTCTTTGCTCCTCTCTTCAAGCCTGTACCGAGGGTACGATTAAAGGTTGCCTCCCTGTCGAGCTGTAGCAAGTCAAAAGTTGTGAAAGAAGTGATTTTGCACGCACAGTGTCATTTCACGGCAGCAGTGAACTTAATACTGATTTGATTTGATTTAACCTCTGTTCTGATTGTTGTCCGTTTTTACCTTTTGCCTACTGCCGCGGTGTGTCCAAGGGTGACAGATTACTTTATGACAGACACAGTTGCATGATTAGCGGCTTGGGGGAGCCCCTCTCATTGCGCAACAAACCTGATTACATAGACTTCATTCATATTTGTCAGTGTTAAGTTTATATAATCCTGCATATATTTAGATCAGCAAAAGCTATCTGGTCTAAAACAAACAAAAAAAAGGTAAAAAAAAAAAAAAGCGCCACAGGTGTAGATTTGAAATTTAAAAAATCAGAAGGTCTGCAGAAAAATCATGCAAATTAACCACACACCATAAACCAGACATTTTACCATTTGATTTGACTGATTTGAAGTCCTTTGTTTTTATTTATTTATTTAATTTTGGGGATGAAGTTGTGACAGTAGAACTAGTAACGTCTGTCCTGAGCATAAACAACTTTTAGTCCGAAAGGGACCTCAAATTTCATGCTTCTATTTACATTTGTCACAGATGATCCTCCCAACTGGATGGATTGTTACAGAGAGGTTGCTCACCACAGAGCATTTTTCAAAATCCCTCTTCTGAGTGCTGGTTAGTTACTCCACTCAGATAGCAGTGTTACAAAGAACATAAGGTAGTCGTTGTTTTTGTTGTTGTTATTTGTTTTATTGCCTCGTGCTTTACACGGACATGCCGGTTAAACTGTAAATAAAAAATAAAACAATACATCAATATTTAGTAACAACGAGAACTAATCTCCGACAGCTTACAACATTGATGTAACTCACCACGTTGGGCAACACTCAAAAACGTCGATTAAATATCCGTTTGTAGTCAATAATACCGTTAGCTGCGGCTAACGGCGATCTCTGTGCCGTTACTTTTTCTGCCGTAAGTTTCTTCTCTCCCTTAACTGACGCGAAGCCACTACAGCGCCCTCTAACGGAACGGAGAAGGAGTGAATCCAACATCCCGGCCCCGATGAACTCTACAGATGTTCATCTCAGAAAATTGGTGAACGACAAGTTAAACTTAACAACTGTATATGACTATGTAATATCCACTTCGCAATAACAAACTTTTCTGAAAGGAAGTTTTTTTTTTTTTAAAGACTACTTGTTACAGTAATCATAAACATAAGATAGAGTGAAAATTATCTTTAACATATAGAAAACTCAAACACTCTGAAGGTAAGTAAATCTACTTGTCCATATTTCCTTCTAACAAACACAACTTGTGTATTGGACGGGTATAAATGCCTCTCTGAGTCTTCACTTGCACTGATCTCACCAAACCATCAGCTCCGATGTTGACATCAGTAACCAAACCAAGAGGCCACTGATTGCGAGGAGCGCATTCGTGCAGAATCAGCACAAGATCTCCGATTTGATAGTTTCTGGAATGGTGGTTCCACTTCTGCCGTTGTTGCAGGCTGGGTAGGTACTCCTTTACCCACCGAACCCAGAAAATGTATGCCAAGTACTGGATTTGGCGCCAGCGTCGACGATACAGATCTTGCTTTACAAAATGACCAGGAGGCAGAGCACACTCTGATCTCAGCAGAAGCAAGTCATTGGGGGTCAAAGGTTTGTTAGTGGTCTCCCATTGACGATGTTTTCAATGATACAGAATAGTGTCATTAGTCCTTCATCATCCAGAGTCTGTTGTCCTGCAATGCTCATGAGAATTGAGCGCACAGAACGAATTTGTCTCTCCCATACACCCCCCATATGCGAGGCGGCGGGAGGATTAAACTTCCATTGAGTTTCTCGCTGGAGTAGATGATCCTCGATCCTCTGCTGGTTCCATCCTTCCAGAGCCTTCCGCAGTTCATGACGAGCACCAACAAAGTTCGTCCCATTGTCCGAACGTATCAGTTGGGGTGTCCCACGACGAGCCATGAATCGCTGAAGAGCGTTGATAAATGATTCTGTGTCCAAGCTGTGTGCCACCTCCAAGTGGACAGCTCTGGTAGTTAGGCAAGTGAATAGACATCCATATCTCTTCACCTCACTCCGTACTCTTTTGATGGTAATGGGTCCAAAGTAATCAATTCCGACGTGAGCGAAAGGCGGCTTACATGGAGTCACACGATCAAGGGGCAAATCAGCCATGTACTGAGTACTGATTGGAGCCTTTTGTCTTTTGCAAGGTACACACTGTGCTAGGACTTGCTTCACAGATGCGCGGCCTCTGACAATCCAAAAGAATTGTCTGATATCAGCAAGCACCCTTTCAACTCCGAATGACCTGTGAGCTTGTGAAATGCCAAATGATAAGTTTGGTAATATGGTGGTTTTGAGGCAAAATTGCAGGGTGTTTTTCCGCTTCAGTTATTGGAGCATTGGTGAGTCTTCCTCCGACACGGAGTAATCCATCACTGAGTCGTACTGGAGCTAACTTCTTGATGCTTTCTCCTTTCATTGGACCAGTCAAGTGGATGCACTGAGCGTATTCAATGATGGAAATCTCTGCCAGTTTCATTTCATTTGGTGTTATTGGATCACTTAGCTTGAGTTCATACTTCTTCAGAAGGATATTCTTAGCTCGTAGGATCAGTACAATAGCTCGTTTGAGTTTGTACCAGGAGGAATACCTCTGAATGAAACAGTCAATTGCTGATTGAATGGTGAGCTTAGAAGACATTGCATATGTCTGACTTGACTTTACCTCTGCTTCCGGAGGTAAGCTTCCTAGATCAGGCTGGCAAGGCCATAATTCTTCTTCTTGCCACAGGAAGGCAGGGCCTTTGAGCCAACGCTCACTGTTTGTAAGTTCCTCAGCAGATAGTCCCCTTGAAACATCATCTGCAGGGTTTAGTTCTGTGCAAACATGTTCCATTGTGAGGCTTGTGAGACTTCACGGATTTGTGAAACTCTATTTGCAACAAAGGTTTGGTACCGTTTCTCTTCGTTTCTGATGTAATGTAGGACAATAGTGCTGTCTGTCCAGAAGACAGAATCTAGAAGGGGTAGCTCAAAGCTTTGATGGATTTGTTGATCAAGCTGTACTGCTACTACAGCGGCTGCCAGTTCTAATCTTGGAATAGTGCTTGGTTTAACAGGAGCCAACCTATTCCTAGAGAGAACGATATTACAGTAGATGTTATCGTTGCTTACAACCCTAAGGTAGCTAACAGCACCATAACCTAACTCTGAAGCATCACAGAAGTGATGAAGTTGCATGGTGACTGAAGCTGCAGTGAAACCTTCAGGTCTGAGACATCGGGGCACCCGCAGTCTGCAGAGTTTTGGTAGGTCATCTAACCACCGGCCCCATTGCTCAGCAATGTCATTTGGGATAGCTTCATCCCAACTTAGCTTCAAGCGACATAGCGCCTGGAACAGTGCCTTTCCCCGTAAAATCAATGGGCCAACTAACCCCAGGGGATCATAAACTGAGCTTATTGTGCTTAGCATGCCTCTTTTTGTGTTGGGTTTGTTCCTGACCTTGATGATGAAGGTGATGCAGTCATCTGCTATGTCCCAAAACACTCCCAGAGCTCTCTCCAAAGACGAATCTCCATCCAGGTCCAACAATGGTAGTTGATTTGCATGCTCCTCAGGCGGGATAGACTGTAGAACCTCAGTTGAATTGCTAGTCCATTTTGTCAGGCGAAACCCACCATGCATGAGTAGGTCGATCAGCTGTGCCGCTAGACGGATGGCCTGTTGAGGTGAGTCTGAGGATTTCAGGCAATCATCTACGTAGAAGTTTCTTTCTACAGTGGAGATGGTATCTGCATCGTACAGATGTGCGTGATCTGATGCACACTTCTTTAATGCAAAACTTGCTGCACTTGGAGACCACACTCCACCAAAAAGGTGGGATGTCATCCGGTAAGTAACTACCTCATTATTAGGATTGTGGTCCTTCCACCAGAGGAATCTTAGCACATTTCTGTGTTCTGGAGTTACATGTATCTGATTGAACATGCCCTCAATGTCTACCATTACAGCAACTGGACCTTGTCGGAAACGGATCAACACGTTTATTAATTTGTTTGTTAGATCTGGGCCCTGATGGACGACATCATTGAGAGATACTCCGTCATACTTTGCTGCGCAGTCAAAAACGACTCGCACCTTTTCAGGCTTGCGAGGATGAGTTACTGCGTGATGTGGGAGGTACCAAACTTTGCCCTCATTGTGATCAGGCGACAAAGCTGGGACTTCTTCTGCATATCTTTATCAATAGTTGACTTCATTGCTTTAACATACTTGTCTTTCAGGTTTGGGTCCTTTGTTAATCTGCGTTCCAGTAGTTGTAGTCTCCGTGTCGCTAAGTTGATATTGTTAGGCAGTGTCACTGCTTTGTTCTTAAAAGGTATGTCTAAGTTATAATGTGAGCCATCTTTGGTAACTGAGTTTTCCACAGTTTAATCACCTTGTGGTCATTTATTGACAGATTGTTCTCTGGAGCAGGGTCGTCAATTTTCCAAAACCTTTCCACCTGTTTTGTAGATTTTGATCTGACTTGAGGAAGTAAGTCTTAACCTTCCTAACTTCTTTGTGATCAATGGGACCATTGATGGCCCAGCCGAGTACTGTTCTGCTAGCGTAAGGGTCATTATCACCTCCTACGCGGTACTCTTCAGCTCTAAGGAGACGAGGAGCATCTTGTCCAATGACAAGGTGCACATCGTTGGACTTGATGCTGGGAATAGGGATATCTGCTAGGTGATCCCACCTGGCTGCCTCGTCTGGTGTCGCAAGACAGCTAAGTCCAATGTTTAATTTCTTAAGTGTTCTCACACCATTAAGTGTGTAGGTGCTGCCATCATGCAGAGTCAATCTCAAGATCCACACTTTGAGTGAATAAGCCTTCTTGGCTTCCTCCTACCGTGTCAAGGTCTAATCTTGCAGGCTTGCCTTTGACCTTTAGCTTCTTGGTCAGCTCTTCTGACACTAAACTGGTATTGGCGCTAGGATCGAGTAATGCATATGTAACAGAACTGATGTTTGTAGCTTTACCCCTAACGACCACAGGAACTATAGGTAAACAAACTTTACCATTTGCAGCTCCAGCGAATCCACATGTGACATTAGGTGATCTGCTAGGTTGCGTTCTTTGGGTAGTTTTAGTGTCATCAGTGCTGTCCTGGCCTGCTGCTGTCTCCTGTCTGTTAGTGTGGTTAGGATGCAGCCATTTGTTGTGTTTCTGTCCACAGCCAGGCACGTTGCACACCCAGTTGCGCGTGCAAATCTCAGCACTGTGTCCAATCATGAAACAGTTTTGACACAGGTTTTTTTCTTGAACAAACACCAGGCGCTCTGGCACCGTTAGTGATCGGAAGCCTGGGCACTGGTTTAAGAAATGCTGTTCTGAGCATTTAAGACATTTTAAATAAGCTGGCTGTTTGGTGCGTACAGACTTACTTTCACAGACTGC
The DNA here is from genome assembly GCF_027474105.1 of Poeciliopsis prolifica. Classification (NCBI taxonomy): domain Eukaryota; kingdom Metazoa; phylum Chordata; class Actinopteri; order Cyprinodontiformes; family Poeciliidae; genus Poeciliopsis; species Poeciliopsis prolifica. The sequence goes on along the minus strand of NW_026562376.1, from coordinate 13,069,871 downwards.
AGCAGCTTTGACAGTGGTGGGGTAGCTTTGACGATGTTTCTTTGAGACTTTGGTAGGTGATGTAAAGTTGTTTGGTTTCTCATATTTCTTGAAGCCAATTAGCCCACCAAAGACTGGATCAGATCTCTTTTCAGCTTCTGTCTCCACAAAGTTCACGATGTCATTAAGTTTCGGTAGACGTCCTTCCTTTGTGATGTCGTAGTTTTTATTTAGCCACTTGGCCCTGAGATCTGATGGTAGCTTGCTAATTATCTCAAATAATGTGCGGCGGCCGCTGAGCTCTTCCTCACATTTCATGGCAGCAAGCGTGTCTTTACAGCCTCTCAGCAGGTCTGCGAAGTCTCTGAGTTGCAGATTGTCTCTTATCTTTTTAAAGTTCAAAGCCTTTTCAACCTAAGCTTGAGAAATGGAATGAGGATTTCCAAATCTTGATTTTAGTCGGTCTAGTGCTTCTTTGAAACCTGCGTTGGGATCAGAATTGTACAGACAGTGACTAATAGCATCTCGAGCCTTCCCTTCTGTGTACTGGTGCAGACGAGTTAACTTTTCTTCAGCAGAAATAGACTCTTTGTCCACCATAGTGGTGAAAAGCCTCATGAACTTCCAATACTGAAGGGGTTCACCGTCAAACTTGATTAGAGTTGGTGGGGAGCCTGAGAGTGTCAACTTGTGCTTGATAATGCTGCCTTGAGAACTCTAGCAGTTGTGAAATCGAATCATCTGCCATCTGGAATGGCGAGGGTTGTTGTGTCGTAGGAATTTTGCCAATTTTCGGCGTAGAATGGAGATCTGCTGTGAAGGCTTGCATCTTTTGCTGATTGTGTTGCATCTGTGCATCCAGCTCAGCTTTGTGATGTAGTCGCTGAAGTTCCAACTCAAATTCCTCTTTGTTACGTCTAAGCAACAGCTCAAAGTTCCTTCTCTTTCTTTTCTTAGGGCTTGGATTTTCTCTAGTTCTGCTGCTGCGGAATCTTCATCATTTATATCAGCTGGAGGCTCGCTGAACATGGCTTGTGTAGTAACATCTAGCTCATCATCAACATATGAATGCACACTAGCTCCATCTTCTTCTTTTTCTTGCAGCCAGGCTAGAGCTTCATGACGCACATCGTGAACGTTCATTATAATAAGTCTCTCATAAGCATCAGACTCTTCTCTGTCGATGTCATCAGTGAGCCGAGAATGATAACATTTATGTACCTCCTGAAGATGTGCAAGGGCTAAGTCGAGGCTCTCTAGCACTGACTTCAATTCTTCTGGCTTGTTTTCTCTAATTTTTTGTTCGCTGACGTCATCATCTTAGTTACGGCTGCTTTAGCTTGTCCTCTCTTCCTCTTTAGCGCAGCAATGTCTATTTCTCCCGCGGATTCTTTAGTTTCAGACATGATGCCGCCGTGTTTAACTTAATGTTACAAAGAACATAAGGTAGTCGTTGTTTTTGTTGTTGTTATTTGTTTTATTGCCTCGTGCTTTACACGGACATGCCGGTTAAACTGTAAATAAAAAATAAAACAATATCAATATTTAGTAACAACGAGAACTAATCTCCGACAGCTTACAACATTGATGTAACTCACCACGTTGGGCAACACTCAAAAACGTCGATTAAATATCCGTTTGTAGTCAATAATACCGTTAGCTAACGGCGATCGATCTCTGTGCCGTTACTTTTTCTGCCGTAAGTTTCTTCTCTCCCTTAACTGACGCGAAGCCACTACAGCGCCCTCTAACGGAACGGAGAAGGAGTGAATCCAACAAGCAGTTTACCTGACCTCCTCCTAAATAAATTAAGATGTGAACTTATATTTAAGGTGGAAACTTCTATTTTTCTACACTTGCTATCACATTTGGATGCATTCCCAAACTGCCTTGTTATCACCCCTTTTTTCTATTTTCCTGAACAGTGTTTTGCATATTTCACTATTCCAGACATGGAATAACTGTCAGTTTCAACAGAAACATGGGGATCTCCTGTAAAAAATGATGATGTCTGTTCTTTAAATATGATAAAAGGAAACAACCAGAAATCTAAGGATTAATTTGAAAAGCAAAATTGTAATAAACTATTAAATAATGACTCGGATTTTTGATTATTATTTTTTTTAAATCCTAACAGCACCCGAGGTCCAAACCAGGCTTGGCAGACTGAAAGGTCAGTATGTGAGCGTAAAGGGGAAGGAGACCGGTGTCCACGCCTTTCTGGGCGTCCCCTTTGCCAAGCCTCCTGTCGGGCCCACCCTGAGACTGGCCGCACCTCAGCCTGCAGAGGGATGGCAAGGACTGAGAGACGCCACAAAGCAACCCAACATGTAGGACACATGTTTCTATTTAGGAACCTCTAGACTTGCAAGGTCTGTCATAGTGATTATTGAGAAAATGTATATTTTGCAGGTGCATTCAAGATATGGACTTTGTCAGCCGTTTGCTTGAAAAACTCGATGGAATGAAAATAGAAATCCCAGATATTTCTGAAGACTGTCTGTACCTCAACATTTACACCCCTGCAAACAGAGCTCCTGATGCCAGGCTCCCTGTAAGAAACCTTTGGTCTGGCGTGCATGTGTCTGTGGTTAGGTCATTAAGAATCGGCTTCAAATTGGTTGAGATAAACGTGAAGAGGTGGGCAAACAAGTGACTGGATTAAGTTTTACTTTTCTACTCCAGAGTTTTAATATTGTTAAAGACATTCCACCTAGATAGTATAAAAATTTAAAAACTAGATAACTTTTCCAACTGCCTTGAATCACAAAACTGGATTTAAATATTTCCATATATTGTATATATCCAGGTCATGGTGTGGATCCATGGTGGAGGCTTTGCCATTGGGTCTGCTTCAATGTTTGATGGTTCTGCTCTGGCTGCCTACCAAGATGTGGTTGTGGTTCTGATCCAGTATCGACTGGGCCTTCTGGGCTTTTTCAGGTAAATGCATATTTAAAACATGAGACCGCATGAAATTATTATTCCTTGCTACTTTTGCTTTGATCAAAGCACATTCTGCCACATTGTGTTTAATGCAGCACTGGAGATGAGCATGTGTCTGGGAACTTTGGTCTTTTGGACCAGATTCAAGCCCTGAAGTGGGTCAAGGAGCACATTCACAACTTTGGCGGAAAACAGGATTTGGTCACCATATTTGGGGAGTCTGCAGGTGGAGTTAGCGTGTCCCTTCTGGTACGAAATCATCTGGAGAGAAAATGTTGTTTTTGCAAACAAATCCTTGTTTTAATGGTAGAGCAATTTACATCCTCAGCTCCTGTCTCCGTTGTCTCATGGTCTGTTTCAACATGCCATTGCTGAGAGTGGCACAGCTTCAATGGATGCAGTTTTTACGTATTATCCTGTTCCAGCAATGCAGGTTAGTTGTTAGTTTTTACAGGAAAACCAAGTGTCAATATGCATTGTATAAAAGGATAATATCTCTTTTTCTCCCCTTCACTGTCTGATACTAAATGAAACCTTTTTTTTTTTTGGTTTTAGCTCAATTGAAATGACCAAAATAGCTTTTGTTTGCTAAATAATAATAAGAATGTAGAATCCTTCTACAATCATCTCCATAGGTTTCAGATCAGTTCCCAGAACAAAATCAGCCTTCTTTATTAGTTGAACTTTTTTTTAAAAGCACTGGCTCTGATAATGCTACCCCAACAGATAATGGAAGAACATTTCACAAATAACAGAACTGTAGAAATGTGCATAATCTTTCTGTAAATACCAAAGAAACTAAATTTACTTCAATCAAACAGTTCTTCCAAATGGATTCTGACCCTGAACATACCGCCAGGTTAGTTCAAAAGCAGCTTAGGGTCATCTGAGTAAATGTTTTGACGCTGATCTCGCAAAGCACTGATCTCACCGTCATAGAAACGTGTAGTGATTGACCAGCGATATTGCATATTAAACAGCTGTGCCAAATGTTCAGGAAATGCATAACAACTTCAGACTTTGAAGAAGTTGAGAAAAAAATTAACAAATGACATTTTGTTCATTCAGTGGAGAGGCAGTGTGTTTTTATTGTTTTTTGTATGTGAATATTGGGTTTTTAACAGAAATATCAGTTGATCACATGATGTGTTGTTGATGACAAACTAAAGTGCATCTTTCCTCAGGCTGCTGCCAATGCATCGGGCTGTAGCCTCGAAAGCTCAGAGAAGATTGCTAAATGCATGAGGAACCTTGGTATTGATACCATATTGACATTGGGGAAGGTGAGATGTTGGTGAAAACAGTAAAACCTTTCTATGGTTATAGAATCTTTGTTTTGTTTTTTTTTTTCTTCAGATAATCTTTTCTACACATTTTATTCTCTCAAGGATCCAAATTTGAGATTTTCTGTAAATATTGATGGGCACTTCCTGACCAAACCTGCGCATGAGCTGCTCCAGAAGGATGAACTCCTCACTCTACCTTTCATGACTGGTGTTAATAATCATGAAGGGGGATTTATCATTCCTAATGTAAGTTATAAGATGTTGGTCATATTTTAGATCACTAACAAGGATTTCTTTAGTGTTGGAATCACAAAGGCCTCAAGTGCTTAAGTTTTGTTTTATTTCTTTAGGAACTTTCTCCTGCAAACTGGACAGAAGGAATGGACCGAGAGCAGGTGGCAAACATGATGCTTTTCTTCTACCCACTGGTGAGACTCTCATTGTCTTATATTTCAATGGCATATTTAGTTTACATTATCAAAGGTTTCTGACACACTTTCCTGCTCTTTTCAGCCTGAAGATGAACCTGTCAGAGAGTTCATTTTGAACAAATATATTGGAGGTGGTGAAGACCGCATCAGAAACAGAGACGGAATGACTGAGCTGATTGGAGATTTATTTTTTAACATTCCAGTCATTAAGACAGCAAATGCGCATAGAGGTATTTTCTTTAAGGCAAATACAAATGAACCCAGTATGGGACACTTAATATAGTTGAAGTTGTTTTGTTTGTTTTTGTTTTCTTTCAAAACAAATATCACACCAAATTATGCCCCACCAGATGCGGGCGCCGCTGTGTACTTGTATGAGTATCAGCACGCTCCCAAGTTCCTTCAGAAAAAAAGGCCCAGCTTTGTTAAAAGTGACCATGCAGATGAGATCTTCTCTGTGCTTGGATTCTGCTTCACAACGACCCATGTGAAGCTAACTGGTAAGTTCAACTGAGCCTCCGTAGAGAATGTGTCAGCCTCAGAAAGACTGGTGTGGTCGTCTAATATAAAATGCACACAAACTTATCTTGAACATATCCATGCATAGAAAGACATAAAGTATTTTACTATTCTAACAAATGGTGTTGAAAAATCCTCATGTTTCTGTTCTACAGATTTAATTTTTAAGATTGTTTAAATGTAATGAATATGAATTTCAGAAAAGATGTTCATGTGCATTTAAATGCATGGGGATGCCATTTATTTGTTTTTTTACTATGTAAGACCTTAAATGAATACATTACACCAGACAGAGACATTCGAGTGATATTTAATTTTGAAAGGGTTTCTTCCATCAAAAGTAGAAATGAAAGGGCTTAAAAGAATAACAGTAATCTTTTCAGTCTTTGTGTGGCATAACGTATTCTGATAAACCCTGGTTTTCACGGAAGAGCTGCAAAGAGAAGAAAAAACATGCACTTTGACATGAAGTAAAGACATTTTTTAAAAATTGCTTATAGTTTAGTTTTAAGTTCCAAGAAAGGAAAAGCCAAATGTCCAACAGCTTTCCAGCATCAGACTTCCTCACTAGACAGCATCTGTGAAGTCAATGGCTGAGGGCCAGAAGGCAGAGAGAACCTAAGGAACTGAAAACTGGTCCAAAATATTGCTTTTGACTGACCTCTGGTGAACAGTCTGTATATTTATATTTACAATCTATTACAGAAATTTGTGGAGTTTGCCATTTATAAGAACAACAAAATATTTGAAGCGCCAAACGGTTTCACTGGTTCATTGTCAATTTAGATCCATGCCCTGAAGAGGAAAACGTGTTGAGCAAGATCATGATGAGCTACTGGGGCAACTTTGCTCGCACAGGGTAAGAGTGACTGTTTACTAAAAGGGTAGAATGCACAGATCATGGAAAGTTTAAGATGTTATTTGTTTGTAGGTCCCCCAATGGAAATGGCCTTGTCAACTGGCCTAAATATGGAGCAGAAGAAAAGTATCTGTCTATTGATTTAAAGGAGCAGGTACCAGTGCAGTCACTTCGGAAGGACCGGTTCATCTTTATGACTCAGACTCTGCAAAAAAAGATACAGCAGCATAGAAAGGATGTGGAGAACAATAAATGTATACCTTTATCTTTTATTCTTCTTTGTGTATAATCTGAGATTTTATGATCAAACAATAATTAAAGCAAAAGTGTTAAATCATAATTCTGATTAATTTCCTAAATCCTAACAGCACCTGAGGTCCAAACAAAGCTTGGCAGACTGAAAGGTCAGTATGTGAGTGTGAAGGGGAAGGAGAACGGTGTCCACGTCTTCTTGGGCGTCCCCTTTGCTAAGCCTCCGCTTGGCTCCACCCTGAGACTGGCCGCACCTCAGCCTGCAGAGGGATGGCAGGGACTGAGGGACGCCACAAAGCAACCCAACATGTATGTACTTTTCTTTTAGGATCCACTAGACCTGGATGTTCTGTGCAGTTCTTATTTACCAGAATTTCCTTTTTTTTCATAGGTGCATTCAAAATATGGACTTCCTTAACGAGCTGCTTGAAAAACTGAAAGGCTTAATAGTAGAAATCCCAGATATTTCTGAAGACTGTCTGTACCTCAACATTTACACCCCTGCAAACAGAGCTCCTGATGCCAGGCTCCCTGTAAGAAACCTTTGCTTAAACTTCAAACATTTAATTCAAAAGTCTCAAGTTTCAGATTCTGAGGAACATGAATGGAGCATGTTTTAAAGTTGGTTTGGGTTAAAGAAAAGGAATTTTTGTTCTGCTCTAAACTGTGATGTGGCTTCACCCCATTTATCTAAACAACATGCATATTGGTGGTTCCAACCTCCTCAGTTGTAGACTTTGTAAAGATCTTAATAAGTACAATGAAAATAATATTTTCATATTGAAGACATTCTTATAAAACCTGTCAGTAGAAAGAGACTTGAAGCACTCTAATATTTTCAGGCAAATGGCCTTTATATGGCCATATGTTGGTGACCTTAAGGTCAAACACTCATAGGTTATGGAGCAGGAAAAATTATCCAGAGCACATCAGCAATCCCACCTATGAATGACCCAAAAGTAAGAAGGTTTGGGAGTGGCATAGTCAAAGCACAGACTTCCGTAATAGATTTTCCATGAAATGACCATGTCATGTTTCTAGTCATGAGAAAGGCTAAAGGTGGCAACACCAGATTTTAGGTTGACTGAGGAAGTTCCCTTCTTACCAAGGCTACAATAGCTTCTTTATTAACTACTCTTTGTATTTAGAAAAGTTTGTTGTTTTATGTTTTGTAACATTTAAGCAGAAGGAAAAACAGAATAAATCTGTATAGAGCAAAACACTGTTTGAATTGCTGAAATATGTCACCGTTTTAATTGTTTTCTGCTTTGAGATATATCTGCTTATGCTCTGGAATATTAAAAATTGGCAAATTGCCCAACAAATGAGTTTGACTTCTTTCTCAGGTCATGGTGTGGATCCACGGTGGAGGCTTTATTCTTGGATCCGCATCAGGGTATGATGGTTCTGCTCTGGCTGCATACCAGGATGTTGTTGTGGTTCTGATCCAGTATCGATTGGGAGCTCTGGGCTTTCTCAGGTAAATGCGTTACTGAAGCATGATTGGAACACACCAGGATTGCATTTAAGAAACACTTTATTTTATACAGCACTGGAGATGAACATTTGCCAGGAAACTTTGGCCTTTTGGACCAGATCCAAGCCCTGAAGTGGGTTAAGGAGAACATTCACAGCTTTGGAGGAAACCCAGATTTGGTCACCGTATTTGGAGAGTCTGCTGGTGGTGTTAGTGTTTCACTCCTGGTATGAAGTCATCTGAAAACATTTCTTTTTGTCATTGCCAACATCAACACACTTTCTAATTTGCTCTACCATTTAAATCTTCAGCTTCTGTCTCCACTGTCTGATGGTCTGATCCACCGAGCCATTGCAGAGAGTGGTACAGCTGCAATGGATGTCCTTGTTACTGATGATCCTGTCCCAGCTATGCAGGTTAGATTTTGTGTTGTTGCTTTAGTTGTGTATTATGATTTAATTTCTTGATTCCAAAGAAATGAGTGTATCTTTCTTCAGGCAGTTGCAAACGCATCAGGATGTAGCCTCGAGAGCACAGAGAAGATTGCTGAATGCATGAGGAACCTGGACAGTGACACTATTCTGGCATTAGGGAAGGTGAGATGCTAGGAGAAAAAGAAAATCTTCAGTTTCTACAGGTTTTTTCATAACCTCCACACTTTTTTTTTTTAACACATTTTGTGCTCTCAAGGACCAAAGTTTAAGATATCCTGTAAATGTTGATGGCCACTTCCTGACTGAGCCCGTGCCTGAACTGTTCCAGAAGCACAAACTCCTCACTGTGCCATTTATGACTGGCATTAATAATCATGAAGGAGGTTTTGTTCTTTCTGATGTAAGTTTTCAATGTTTATGGGCATTTCAGACCACTAATTTTATTTTATTTTTTTTTAAATTATGCTAATTCTAAGTCTTGTTTTCTGTAGCACTACGCTCCACCAAACTGGACAGAAGGAATGGATCAAGAGCTGGTCCGAAACACCCTGTTTGTCTTTTACCCCCTTGTAAGATTCTTGTTGTCTGTTGTGGTAACTTGCAAATATACTTAAGCCCCTTCATTAAAAAAAAAATCTATTTTAATGAGTTTTAATGCTCTTCAGTGACCTGACATAGCTGAGACATAGCCAGACACAATATGATTCTGGTAGTAGCAGAATCATATTGTGAGGAAGCTGTTCAGAGAAGCTGTTCAGATCGATTGAGCTAAATTCATGATATTTCTAGAAGATATCTTGTTAGAAGCCGCCGATGACTTGAAATTGTGGCAGAGGTGCAAGGAGAACAATGACCAGGTTTAGATCAAAACAAATTGCCATGTTGGAATTTGGGTTTTAAATTAGCAAAGCTGGTAATTTAGACTCTAGATTGGTACACATTCCATGCACTGTTTTCCTTCTCCAATTATGTACTGCTTTGTGGGAGGTGATCATGTAAATGACAATGAAACATGCATACAATTTGTTGTTTTATAACATAAAGAAATATTAGGGATGTGAATACTTTGGCATTTTTTTTTCTTCGCACAATCAGCTTTTTTTAATAAATTGTTTTCCTTTCAGCCTGAGCAGGCCGTCATCAGAGACTTGATTGTTAAGGAATACACCGGATCTGGTGAAGACCGCATCCGAAACAGAGACGGATATACGGAGCTGCTCGGAGATTTCTTTTTTACTATTCCAGCCATTAAAACGGCAAATGCTCACAGAGGTATTTATTCATGCGAGGCTGTTAGAATCTGTTCACAGATTATCTTCTATTGTTGTATTTCCCAAACATTGACACTTGCATGTACCACTACCAGATGCAGGCGCCGATGTGTTCTTGTATGAGTATCACCACGCTTCCACAATTCTGCAGAAAATAAGGCCGAGCTTTGTTAAATGTGACCATTCGGATGAAATCTTAACGGTGCTGGGATTTTGTTTCACAACTACCCATGTAAAATTAGCTGGTAAGTGCATCAAACTTACCCCCAGATATTTAATATATTTGTGCATTTTTACCTAATGACTCTAATTACCAACGTTTACTAATTAATTTAGATGCATGTCCCAAAGAGGAGGAAAAGTTTAGCAGAATCATGATGAACTACTGGGGCAACTTCGCTCGCACAGGGTAAGAATGACTGATTATTCAAAATACAAAGTACACACAGATAATACAATGTGTAAAACCTTGTTTGCTTGTAGGTTACCTAATGGCGATGGCCTTGTCAAGTGGCCCAAGTATGGAGCGGAGGAAAGGTACATGTCTCTCGATTTGAAAGAGCAGGTGTCTGGTCAGTCCCTCAAGAAGGACCGGTTCATCTTTGTGACCCAAACTCTGCCAGAGAAGATCAAGAAGTTTCAGGAGAACGTGCAGCACAGCGAGCTGTAGTACATCATGATATGGAAGTTGCCTCTAACCCCCTCCTGTTGTTAAATTTAAATAGCTTATTTTTGATATGAAGAAAGAAAGTAGTCTTATGTTGGAAGACATTGTTGACATCTTTGAACACCTGTTAGCCTTGCCAATGTTTGAGTAAGAAATTTTCTTTTTACATACATTACTTCAGAGGATCTGCAAGATAGTTAGGAAACAATATTCAAAATCTATATCAAAGCATTTCTTTGTTGAAAGAGGGAGTAAATGACATAATAAAGAGTCTCTTCCAAGGAGAGTGAATAAGTGGGGAAAAATGCATTTCTGTTCTTCTTAAATCTGAAATTAAAAAAAAAAAAAATGTGAGATTTCTTTTGTGATATATATGACAAATACAAATGTTAGAAATGAGTATGCAAAAATTACAATAATAGAAAAAATAAATAAATAGAAGAGTCCAGTGTGGTACAGAAATTTTGAATAAAGATGGTTAATTTTTGCATAAACTAGCAGTAATAAAGTACTCCAGAAACAGCTCTCCAGGACAGTAGGAGGCAGCAGCAGTTCTTGTTACTTTGCTACTGCCTTCACTACTGTCAGATTTTACGTCTGGACCTACATAAAACAAGTTGGCTGTCTTCTGTTTGTTGTTTTTCTTGGCATTACTGCAGATTTGCAAGGTAAGTCATGCACAAGCTGTTGATCTGCTTGTGTCAAATATGTTAAACTTACTTTTAATGAAATGTTTCACTCTTCAAGTGGAAGTAGGAAAGAATGCTCTATCGATTTTACTTGATCTATTTTTGGACATTGGCAAGTAGTAAATGTCTGAAAATAGAGTTTTTGGACATTGTCCATTCTCGCTCTTTATTTACAACCTTTGTGTCGTAAGAGTTGGTGGATAACAGTGAGGCATAGTCAGACCATTCTTATGTTGCTTCAGTATATAATTTCAGTTCTAGTTTTTAAAAAGTATAAGTTCAGAGATATGTCCTACATGGACACTTCATGCACTGCTCAACTGAATATCTGCAGTTGAGCAGATATTCAATACAAAGATTGTTTAACCTGAGCTGCACAGAGCAGATTTCCAAGATACACACTTGAATTGATTGGTTTGTCTCAATAATTTCATTGAGATTTAAACCTATAATACACACTGTAATGTTGTAATACCTTGTTTTGCTCTTTCTGTCTGTGCAGCAGCCAAAGTTCAAAGTATAACGGAGCCAATGAACAGAATCAATAGAAAATAGAGTTAGAAAAAAATATATCCTGCTGCAGTTTGTAAAAGTTTTATTTCAGAGCTTTGAAACTATGGCCTATCCTGAATATCTTTAGTCTGTTCTTCTGAGGAAATAAGCCACCCAGAAATTCAAAAGTAAATATTGTGTTCTCATTTCTATACTTTTATTTTCATACTTGATAACAATACTTGCACCGAAGTCCTTTTAGGGCAAACAAAATAGACGAGAAAGAGCAAAAAAAAAAAACAGTGATGAAACTATAAAATACTTTAAAGACAACGGCAGCCCAGTAACAGAATAAAGTTATAAATTTTCACTACAGTCAAATGCAAACTGAAGAGAAATGGGGATTTAAGAGCTCCATGAAATTACTGATTTTGTGAACAGCCCTCATGGGTTGTCCTAGGCTCTAGAGGTTTGGGTTATTGTCCAAATACATGATTGTTGCTGCTTTTTCATTTGGATCTGGAAACCACAAGGAATAATTTCTTGTTTGACCATTTAGGAGCTTAAGACATGTAAAAGGTTCAGGAGATGGAACGCTGTCAGATCAAGAAGAGCCCCATACTAACAACAATTGCCTGAAATTGTTCCTCTATTTGTTTCAGTTTTCTGAGTAATTCTGTTGATGAGGTGTTAAACCTCATAGATATTCCCTCATTTCACATATTAAGAATGCTGATTTAATTTCCAATAACCCCCAAACAATCATGGTGGATGATATGTACTCAGCCAGGGTTTCCTGGACGTCTCGTTCTGTCAAACAGGAGTTTTTCCTCTCCTCAGTCTCCATATTGATACTAGTTAGTAATTGCTGAAAAGTCAAGGATAGAATGTAATTTACTGGATTCCCTTAGATAGAAACTTTTGAAAATGTAATTTATGATTTAATTGAAAAGATTGAGTAAATTGTCTTGAGATATTTGTTGTGATTTGGTGTTGTGTAAATAAACTGAAGTGAAATTTAATGAACTGTTTGTTGTTATTGTCTGAATATGACAAAGCAACATTAGCAGTGAGAACAATTGATTTTTTTATTTTGCTATTTAACTTTGGAATGAAATGCTGTAATGTCCTGATTGGTTCATAAAATCCTGACAGGACCAGAGGTCCAAACCAGGCTTGGCAGACTGAAAGGTCAGTATGTGAGCGTGAAGGGGAAGGAGACAGGCGTCCATGCTTTCCTGGGCGTCCCCTTTGCCAAGCCTCCCCTCGGCCCCACCCTGAGACTGGCCGCACCTCAGCCTGCAGAGGGATGGCAAGGACTGGGGGACGCCACCAAACAACCCAACATGCAGGACACATTAGCTCCGGCTTGAGGAAGTTTATACCTGGAGGTTCTTTTTAGCATTTGCTCACAAAAAATATCTGTTTTGCAGGTGCGTTCAAAGTATGGATGTTGCCAATAAACTCGGTTTGCTGATATGAGAAGTCTCAGAGCTTTCAGAAGACTGTCTGTACCTCAACATTTACAGCTCTGCAAATAAAGCTCCTGATGCCAAGCTCCCTGTAAGAAATGTTGTCTTAAAAATGTGTGTTTATGTATCTTTTCAATCCACACTCATTTCATCAGCTGGTTTTTCAGTCAAAATACTCAGCTGCATAAGTTTTCTAGTCCCATATTCTGTCAAGCAGCGTACGCCATAATGGCCATCAGTAATATCGAACCAGCTGAGATTGATTTGCTCAAAGTTGAAGTACATAATTTCCTTTATGTATTCAATACTTATTTTATCTGTCGTATGGACAGGTCGTACTCAATGACTCTCTGATACACGTCAGAGTGGATTCTGTGAATGTGAGCTGGACAGGCCATCCTGCAGCACAGCATTCACCGACCATGACACTTCCACCTCCATCATTCACTAAGATTACTTTGGGTTTGGTTTATGCTAACCATATTCTCTGTTCTGGTGTGTCCAAATAATTGAATTTACAGACCATTATCCCAAGAATGTCTTCACCTTTGTTTACATTATCTCTCACCAGACCTTAATCTGGCTTTTTTTTTTTTTTTTTTTAGTTAAAATATTACCTAGGTTTTGTAGCCCTCTGAACTTCTAGCTATCTGTTTTTCAGAAGAACTATTTCACAATCTGGATTTGGGTGGGGCTGGTGAAACTGAGATTTAAGGATGAGTGGTTGGCTTGAGTAGGTTTTCACTTCATAAATTAAGTCGTCATTTAAAACTGGAGTTTGTATGTACTTCTTAAAATGTTTTTACAATGTCCTTATCTTGGCCATGATATTTTTCGAGTAATTCTGGTAGACAATTCCCTCCTGGGAATTCTCTTGAATTTCCTTACAGCTTGGCATACTCTGATTTTGCAATTATTTTTACTTTTTGCATTCTTTATGTTGTCGGGTTCTGTTCCAAGTAATTTGTAACTTACAAACCTTTTTGAATAGTCTAAGTTAATTTATATTTTGCTTAAGGGGCTGCAGGGATTTCTATTCTCACAGGGCCAGTTTGGTCCAGACTGCTTGTTGCCCTGAGGGAAATCATCATTTGGAAACAGAATTTTGGATGTATTCGGGTTGTCTTATGAACATTTTGGTTGATCTGAAATATCCAGGTGTGAAAAAAAATCTGTAGGGAGGCAAATATTTTTCGCAGCACTACAACTTTTTAGCAAACACCACTATGGAAACGCGAAGGACACTTACACAGACAAAAGATATGAGAAACAGATTTACATTTTTATTTTTATTACTGAGTGCTTAAGCTGAAAAGCTCCCTGAAGTCTGTGAGCAGTTCAAAAGGTCAAACCTAAAACTTCCAATGAAACCAAGCATATGGTATTATTACAAAGCAACACTTTCCAAAGGCAAATCACTCATATAGCTGGGTTTACAGATCAAAGAATTTCAATAAAAAGTTGACATGAAGTGAAAAAAATGTGACATATCAAGTATGCTTCAGCAGACACCTGTTTTGCAGATGTTAGCAAAACTGCAGTCTGGTTTAAAAAAAAAAAAAAAAAAAAAAGGAAAAAAAAGTGCTGGCCGCTGGTCTTCATGATTTACTGACCTGCCCAGAAAAGTGCACTTGGAGTAGGAAAGCTACTGGGCATCACCATCACATGGCCGTAATGAGACACAGAGAGTTACTTTGAGCTTCGAGTTGCACTTTGAGCCGTTGGTCTGATCAGCGAGTTAGAAATCATTATAGAGGGAATTGGCGGTAAAAGGTTTGCAGCTAATAAAGCCAGGCAAAACACTGTCAGCCATGAAAACACACATTTTAAAGATGGAGACATTTTTACAGAAGCAAAAACAACATTTGGATACTTCAATTTAAACTACTGTATAGATTACCTATTGCATCACAATATATTTTTTCCAGCTTTTATAATAGACTAATATGTTTGGTGGGGTCACATTAAGTGTTGTGTCGCCTATGAAAATGATTCAGTCACCAATTAATCAATAAAAGTTAGCTAATGTAGGTTTGATCAAATGGAAGATAGAGAACGTTTGCCAATTTTCAAATAATTCCTTGCATTTTTCTCCTGAACAAACTTAATGTAACTGTATGTTCTGTTTTTGTACTTGAAATCAAGAGAAGCACCTGAGATGTAATTTCTTAATTTACCTACTGGAAAAAAAACAAAAACAAAAACATGCTGCTTTACACAAACCAAACATGTTTAGATAGTGGTTATGGATGCAGTGCTGTTTAGATCTAAATAAACGCAGCATGCACGTGGAACATGTTCGGCACTGAAGCTGGTATAATACTGTGATATAACGGAATACACTGAACACCTTTATCTGCTTCAAGCACTATCGGGTACAGACATGGTTCTTGAATCACAGGCACATACAGTTTGATCCTCAACGGGTGATATAAGTGGCATCATTGCTCTCCTTTGTCTGCAGGGAATAAATAACATTTTATGTGACCCGTTATCATGCTGCACTAGAATTAGATTAAGGTCATACCAGGCTGAGGTGATAAACAGTGACATGAGAGGCCCTTCAGAGTGCATATGGGAAATATAAGTGGGTTAGGTCAGGGTCAGACACAAGCAGGTAGAGTAGCACAGTAAAGCCCAATTTCAACCATTAAGAGTTAGGGTAAATGATATTGGGACGTTAACGTTCTCAACGGAGGTGATTCATGTGTAAGGGTTATTTTGCTAAAAGCTCGATTCATCAGGATGTCCAAGACTGCATGTTGCGCAGCATAGCCTCAAAGCGCTCCATGCTCGGTGCGTGGGCGTGGGGCAGGTGGTCCGTCAGCCGACTGTACAGGCTGAAAGATTTCAACTCCAGCCAGATGAAACCAAAACGGTCTTCGTCAAAGAGCACGAAGAGCCCCGGCGTGCGCTCTGGACTCGTGAAGCCGTGTCCAGCAATCAGACCTGTTCCATAGAAGCTGAAACACAAACAGAACTCATCAACATTCTGATGGATAGAGATTGTCGCTGGTTTACAGTTATAATAAGCTGTGCATTTTAGCCAAACAAAGAAACTAATCAAAATAACTAAAGGACCAGTATGCAATTTTTATAAGAAAATGTTTAGTTATTTATCTATATTTACGTATTATCATTATGTCGTGACCGTATAGTACTGGACAGCTAATTTGTGAAAAAGAAAAAAAAAATCATGCTCTTCTGCCTTCTATGATCCTGCTGTCTGGTTTCGTCAGAAACAACCAATCAGAGCAAGGAGGAGGGTCTTAGCGCTGTCAATCATCCTCATGCAGCTCCCACCCTCCCATTCCACTATTCACATCCAAATGTGCAGCTGTAAAATATTCCTTACTCCTCCCACTATTCCATAAAACTTTCTGGAATATCCTATCCATTAGAGAAGTAAGGATGAGGACTAAGAATGCGGATTTTGGGTTTATTATTTGAGTTCTCACCATTTCCTGCAGGTGCGAGGGTACACCTCATTGCGAGCCATGACCCCTAAAGGCAAAACAAAGGGCTGAGGCTCAGGAGAAGAGCTACTAGCGCTGGGGCCAGTCTGGCATGCATCTGCACAGGCACCATGGTTGACCTCCGTTGCTTCAGTAGCAGCATCATCTGCTTCCTCCTCTGCATGTCCGACACAAGCAGAGGTGTCGCTGGCTGGCTTTTCCACCTCCCTTTGCACTTTCTCATGTATTCCCAATATAATCCGTGACAGCACATCTATGTTGCGCTGTTGATCCAATTCTGGGAGGTCCACAGGCTGACTCAGGTCAACATCCAGTGTGAGTTGCCCTGCAGGAACGTTTGGGTCTCCCTGAAAGAAGAAAGAGAACAATTTTATTTGTAATTAAGAGCATTGGTTCCACTAAAAGGCAATTTCCAGATACACAATGATTTAAAAAATCCTGATTTTTAAAGCATATTCATAAGAAAGCATAGCTGAGGTATATTTACAAGAACTTTTTTATTTATTTCCAAAGATTTGCTTTTTCTATTCCTCTGACAGTGATTATGGACAAACCTACAGTGAGTTTAGTGGCTCTTGCAGACATCCCATGAAAACTTAGCATGACAATCTCCAAGCCATGACTTCCATATGTGCCTTTGAATAAGCCTGGCCGCAGCAGATCTGAAGGCATCAAAGGAGGCAGGTAGATCCGCCTGTATGTCAAGCAGTTGCTGGAAAAAAAAAAGACAAAAGCCACCAAGTTGCTACTGAAGCCTCATAGAGACAGAATAAATGTGTGCAAGAAAAATCACCATACTCATATTGACTTGTGTAAATGAACTTCATCAGAATGAGCTCCTGCATGTGTTCATGGAAGATCTCTTCCAGTGTGCGACCCCATTCTTCCTCCAACCAAGTCCTAAATTCCTGCATGAACACATAAAGAACATAGAGAACTCTGACTTTCATAAGATTCAACAGAGTACAGAAAAAGAACTTTTAATAACATGTGAAAGTTACCACATTTTGTCAGAGTGCAGTCACACTACCATGTTTTTGTTGGGATTTTTAAGTGATAGATTAACAGAATTGAGCACATAAGTGGAATTTGAAAGAATAATGGTTCAAAGTATTAAAAATCCTTTCAGGAAAAATCTGCAGAGTGGCATGCATTTCTATCCAATTGTCTTTATTGGAAAATCCCTGCATAAAATCCAGAGCAGCAAAATCTCTTAAAGCTGTCCTTCGAGGTATGTCACATAAAATCAAAATGCATTAAAGTTTGTGGATCGTAATTCACAATATGTGTGATATGTGAAAAAGCTTAATAAATGTGGAAATATGTTTCTCAGGGCACAGTAGCTCAGAATATAAAACAAATCATTAAAAGGATGTCGTAGAACCAGTTAGAGTCGTACCTCCTGTCTGCCTCCTGGCATGCGGTGATGATCGGTCTGGTTACATTTTGTGGAAAATTCATCTTTCTTTACTGTCTAAAATAACAGAATATGGAATCTATTAATAAATGATCGACTTGTTTAAGCATCTATCTTCAAATAAGGAGAATTTTGCTTATAAGTACAATATCCTGCATATTCAATAGAGCTTATTTCAAGGGCTTTTTCACCTGTATGTCTCCCTTGTGGGGACCTTTATGTCCATACATACACTCCACGGTGGCTTTTTTGCTTTCCAGCAAGTGAATGCGGAAAAGCGGGCGCCTTCTCATTGGATCTTCCACCCGGGGATCATGAGGAGGCAGATACATCCAGCCAATAATGAATAACCCATCCACCTAGGTGAAATATGACTTTATTTAATCACCCTAATCAAACAAATAGTTTTGCCAGAACACTGAAAGCTAATAAAGTCTCAAATTGTCAATTTATCTTCATGCAAACATATCTTTAAAAAAAAAACAACTGTAATCAGAGTCAAACAGTAACAGAAATACTTACGACGACATTGAGTAATCCACCATAAGGTCCGATGTCAGGCTGCCAAATCCCTAGAATGTGCCTATATGGGTGAAGCACTGGAAAAGAAAAGAACAACAGAGCACTGCAATCAGTTTCAGCAGGGCTGCACTCATAATCACCTGAGAGTTAATGTTGTATGGTTAAAGGTGATAAAAGTGAAGTTAAAACCACTCACTGCATCATGTTGCTCAATAAGAATTAAAACAAGTTATGGTCAATTTATTGCCAGAGACATTTATGTTCACTTTTCATGGTCAAAATCACATTCACTTTGGGATTTTGAAGATGCATTTGCATAGACTGTTATGGAAGCCCATTTTCACATGAAAATGTCATACTTACAAGAATAAAAGTCATAATTACTAGTTCTAAGTGTACTGAGTGGACAGTTTGAAAAACAACCTTTAAAACTTTCAATACCCACTTTTGATCTCCAAACTGTAACTTTAAAATCCACGACTGACTTTTTTATTCTCAAATTTTGACCGTAAAATTTGAAATCATGACATTTAAACTCACAATTACAGTTTTTATTCTCATACTTATTACTTTAAAACATGTAATTATGATTTTAAAACTCATAATTACAACTTTCTGTTTTTTTTATAATCACCCATTTACTCCGAGTTGATGTGAACATTGCTTCACCCTGGTCAGTGAAACTAATGTTTCAGCAGTTTCAAGATACTGGCAGGCTCTTTTCCTGGACTAAATGAACCAAGTCAAGAAAAGGAACCGAGACCAAGTCATTATAATCCATTTTCTGTTAGTCAGTTCAAATCAGGTGGTTGGAACTTGGACACAATTAGGTGTACCAACAGGAGAAATATTCCAAAAACATATCGAAACTGGATTTGGAATAAACAGAAGGAGACTGGAAAGCCAGGTGTGTGCCAGTTCCACTAAGGCTGGCAAAAAGAACGGTTAAACATTAAGCAATTATGCCAGAAGCTTGTTGATGGCTGCAAAAGGTGTGAAGTCCATCTGCAACTTGTTAAGGGATTTTTAAACCAGATAATTGAGGGTGTACATATATTGGAGCCTGCATGCATACATAAATTTGGCCATGTGTGGATTAGAGAAAAACCTAAATAAATCCCACTTCATGCACGCTTTAGTTTTAATTGAATTTTTTTTGTGTGTTGCATTGCAACATAGAAATTTTTTTGGAAATAAATCATTAAGAGCCCCAAATCAATGAGCAAGCTTCAGAGCAGAACTCTATGTTCCAGACAGTTGAGTTTCAAAACAGCACATGTGGCACACCAACTTAGCTGCCTTCTCTTTTTGCAGCAAACAGGCAGTTCAGTAAACAACAAATGAACTATTATCATAGGAAGTACAGCTTCAATTGCTTTGCTTCAAAGTCGTGTCATTACGAAGACCCAAACACACAATCCGTCATGATGCAACAGCCCACATACAGTGTGTGTACACGTCTTTATAGTCCATGTGCTCGTAGTCAGGTAGGAGCTTCATAAAGCGCCCAGACTTCACCCGTGGGATGACACCTGCACAGGCACAACACAGGTATGTGTAGAACAGCAACAGAACCAAAGCGGGTTCAGTCCAGAATTAGACTACTGAGGGAAAACAGCTCATTTTAGGAGCAAACAGTTGACGTTAAAGGAAAAAAAAAAAAGGCAAATATACTTAGAATTTCTACCAGTGCACAAATGAGGAACAGACTGATGGAGAAAAACAGGAGTTTATGAAAAAGTAAGGCTTCCTCCTTTGATTCTGTCTGAACAGTTACTGTACATAAGGAGAAGGAAAGAGATGCCCGAGAAGACATAAAATAGTGATGGATTTAGTACTTCAGTAAGTTTCAATGAGAAAACTGTGAAACTGACGTTTAACGTAGAGATCTTGGCTAGATACTCCAGTCACTTCCATCTTTCGCAGGTCTTCCCTCATGCCAAACTCTGAAACAAAAACAGTGTATTACATTTAGTGCTACACAAAGTAAACTTTTTGTCAAAATTAACATAAAACATGGACATTAACACACAGTCTGAATTTCAAGAGCTGCGTTTACAGATCTGCATATAATTTGTGTTTTGAATAGTTTTCCTAAGAAGTCTAAATAAAGTCCAAATTATGTCCCAACTATAAAATGAGTCATTTCTTTGCCATAAGCTCACTGAGTGGCGTGTACAGCATGATTCTTCCTGGCTCTAAATGGTTGTTTTTGACCAGCAGTGGTGCATTTTTGCAGACCACAACAGTAGCAGTGGAAGGAGGTAAATTTGCTTGATTTTTTCGTAGCTGACATGGTGACAGTTTAAACAAATATGGAAGACATTTCTTTGTAAAAGTTATATTCTGCAGCTTTAATAATAAAGCAGCAAACAGGCAGTTCAGTAAACAACAAATGAACTATTATCATAGGAAGTTCAGCTTCAATTGCTTTACATATTATTGTTTAGTTTTTCCATGATAGTAAAAAGGCAAAAGTGGGGGTATTTTTCTCTTTTGCCACTACAGGTGCCATATAATCTTCAGGATTTTATCCTTCACCTGAAGAAGAAAAAAAATTAAGGAAGCCAACCAAGACATAGCTATTTACATAATATTAATCTACCTCTCATCATACTGCTTTCTGGTTTTCTTTAAAGTTTGATGTGCAAATTCCAGTTTTGACCAATTTGTTTGACCCTAAAAAGTGTTTAAAACTCAAAAGGTACTCCATTGAGGCATGTCAAACTTTGGAATTTTTAAGAGATGCAACTAAAGGTAAAGTTCCTGCAGACTAAAGTAGGCTAAAATGGACTATTACCATTACCAGACAAAAAGCTGCCAGTGTTCAAAAATGTAACTGCATACTTCAACATTTTAGACATGACAAAACAAACATAAAAAACAGTGTAACTTTTTAAATTGATTTCACTAGTGGTGCACCGATAAATTGGCCTCACTGTCCTTAATTTTGGGAGATTAGTGATCCGTCAATACTTACCTGTGAAGCCAATCTTACTCAGTGATCTCATCTACCTAGGAAAATGTCTAAAAATCAACCACTGTCCTCTTTCTTTCTGCTGTGAGAGAGTTTTGATGTCACGTATGCCAATTTGCAGTCAACAATAGTCTCTTCGCTGTTGCCAACTCAGTGACTTTCTTGCTATTCTTGGCAACATTTCAGACAAAACAAAACAGCAACAACCACATAGGAATCAACAAGTCAGGCTTTTTAAAGACTTGTAATCAGCAATCAGCTAGAAAACTGCAATCGGTGCACCACTAGGTTTCTTTTAACTTGATTGCTACTCTCCAATCCTGAGAGAAGATTAATCCTGCTTGTTGTGGAATAATATTTCTGCTATGCTTTGGGCAGCTTGCCTCTAAGTGCTGGTGCTTTAATACCCCCCACTGCATTGCAAGTAAAGTTTGATTTTATTTTTAGTAATTTCCTGGCATAGTCCCCTGGCAAAAAGACTAATCATGCATCTCTAAAGTTAAACAAGGCTGAAGAATGAATAGAAAGTCTTTTGATAAAGACTTTCATAACAACATGAGGGATGGGTCTGTGCATGTTTTGATAATTGGATGCTCTCATCAGAACCTACCACAGGAAAATCTGAAATAATTAGATTTTCCTTTTAGAATCTAAAATGTTAAATTAAATACAGGTCATTTTTGTGGTTAAAACAGATTAGCAAAAAGTTAAATATGGACATTTCTTTCTTTACTTAATATTTTATTTAAAATATTTAAAACATACCACTGTCTTGCAAAAACCAATTCTGCAGTCATTTCGTAATGTCTCTCTCCATAAGTGGTAGGATGAAGATTATCAAAGCAAAGTATGTTTTCCAAAAATTATCCTTGTCAGAGCTCATAACAATGTAAATGCATGTTCCTTTTAGATGTTCTTGCTCATCTGTGTTTGTGCAACACACTCAAGGCTTACACAAGAATGGAGTCAAACTAACAGAGTGAAATGTTGGTGGAAGAAAGTGCTTTTAGAAGGGAAAGTGAATGAACAAACTGGGACTGTAGCTGTAGAAGGCACTGCTTCTACTGTGCACATAAAATGTGTTGTGCAACATGTTTACTTATGCAAAAAGCAAATATAAAATAAGATTATGGTGATTGTTTTTCTTTTTGTAAAAATTAGGGTGTGAAACATATTGAAATTGCATCGAAAGAGCGGTGTTGCTCTAACCCGGTGATTTCAGTTTTGTGTCATTTTATTATGAAAATGAAAAATTACTGAAAAGTTGATCAGTTAAGTTTGAGCGCCACTTGTTTTTCACAACACTGAGATTCAGCAAACTGGAAATCAGCACATTTAATTTGGGTGACTTTACTGAGTTTAATTTGATAAGAAAAGCACTTAACTCTTAATCTGTATTACTTAAAATACACATATAGATTTTAAAGTCAGTATCTTTCCCACAAATTGTTCACGCACCACCGATTAACATTACATCAACAGCTTCCCAACGTGTTTATTGTTGGTGTCTGTGGCATGTGGTTCCTAAGCAAACAGTCTTAAGTTATTACGTGTATGCTAAAAAGGATCAGGCCCGCATCAGCTAAGTCTTATCAACTGCAGAGAATAGCTGGCAGGTGCCAGTAAAGCAGCAGGCTATTATGGCAGTTAGATAATAATGTTGTCACTGTACTCTACTTGATATTCTCTGGGGGTTTTTTTCCCATGGCAGCATATTTTTGTGGCAAGCTGTAGCTGACAGGATTCATAAAGAAATTATTCAGTCAGTGAATGTTTCAGTGGACTGTGTTGGTAGTTTTCAGGTCTGATCATCATCATCGTCATTACCTTCCGCGCACCGTCTTCTCCATATGGTTTCCGTGTTGAGAATTTGTCTGAATTTTTTGCATACGAGTGCGACATTTGGTAACACTGTTCCAGGAAGCAGAGAGAATATTTCCACTAAGAGCTCCGGAGGTAATTCCATTAATGACTCTGGGTGTGGAGGTCCAGTGTTTGAGGCTCCTCTGTTGGTGTTATGACCGCTTCCATATTCACAAGCGTCACTTGGCTCTGCAATGGCTGCGGCCGAGGCGGCGGCGGCGGCGACGCGCCCGGGGCCTCCACGGCTACCTGCGTCGCTTCTCCGCTGGCCTACGATCCTCTCCTCTTCTTCCTCGTCCATGTCAGAATCGCTCCCTTGGTCCTGCTGGTCGTTCCTCTGTCGTCTCCGGCACCTTCGGGACTGTCCGACTCCGCAAAGCCTGGCACAAACAGCCATCCGTAGTCAACAAACGGCTAAAATTACATCACTACAACACATCAAACTGCAGTCATGTTCTTTAGTCCTCGCGAGCATAGGGAGAGACATGAGCTGACGTCACACTGCTCGCTTGAGGATCGAGCTATGGCAAGGCATTTTGTCATATGATAGTCACGTTGACTCTTCAAAACAAACTATTCCCAGCGCCTTCCAGAAGTATTCATATCCATAAAAACCTTTTTAGACATTTCCTCTATCCAACCACAAACTTGAATGTATTTTGTTAGAATTTCATGTTAGAAACATTAGCCGGTAAAAACTTCAGAAGGGATAAATACGTACATATCACGTATATGAATAGCTCATTTCTTCATGACGGTTGTGGAAGTTAAAAAGTGTGAATTAGAGGTAAAATTTTTTTAAAAAAAATCTGCCTAAATACAATAACCCCAAAGAACAAGAAAAGAGCAATAACTCAACAAACCACGGAAAAAACAAACAAACTACAAAATCACAAAGATTCAGTACACTAGTGCAAACGTGTTGAATTATTCTTTCCAGAGGTGTCAAAAGTATTCACAAAAGGCCTTTATCGACCCCCCACTGATGGATGACCTTAATGAACCTTCCACGGGGCTCAGCAGTCTTCCTCAAGAAGTATTGCAGGTATTTTGCTGTTATTTAAATGATATTTAAAAGTATGAATTTTTGAAAAGTGATGATTTCATTCTGAGTTCTTAAAGGGTTTAACCTTAAACCTGCACCCGTCCTGTTGTCTTTCTGTCCTCTTGTCTGTCAGGATCCTCTGTTGGATGACCTCAGTGACCCTACAATTGAACTCAGCAGGTTTTCTGGGGGAAACCCTGGAAGTGTTCCTGGGCGAGCACATAAGGAAGACGCTTCCTGATTCAGTTCTCTGTTTTGACTTGAAACTTTCAGTCTTCCTCAAGAAATGTTGCAGGCATTTAAGCAATATTTACCAGCATAAATTTTCGAAAGGGTATGACCTCCATCCTGTCGTCCTTCAAGAATCCTCTTGAATCATCTTGTTTTCACCTCTGATTTCACCCTTCATCGACAGTCAGAAAAGCCCTGCATCACCTTCCCAACCACTGACGGAAAAAGCCTTATATCCCCCTTGAGTTAATCTTTTTTCTCATTTGGCCAAAAACTGGATGGTATTTGGTTTTGGGTCTCAACTAACCCTTTTCATTTTTGAAGAACAGTTTTGTTTGGAGACTTTGTAATTCATTTCATTTCATTGTTTATATTAGATATCTAAAATGTCTTCCAGTTTCAGTGTTTGTTAGAATTTAGTATTTATTGATCTTTATTGTTCTTGCATTATAGTGTTATCATGGTTATGGTGTTGATTAAGAAAAGACTTAAAATAGTTCAGGCTATCCTGATCTATCTCTTAAGTAATACTGCTGTACAGTAGGTTAAGGTCACAACAAATCGATCACTTTTTCCCAATTTCTTTTTCTACTGCAATATTTATTTCAACTGCAAACTTTTTGTTTTCTCAGTTATTTTCTCTTCATAAAAGCTACTCCTGGTCTGGCGTTCTGATTGGCTGTGGTTCCTCAGCTGCACACACTGTTATTTTTGAATTAAGATGCATGTTGGTGCACCTCTGACTTGACATATTTTAACCCAAACCCACAGTGGGCTCTGATGGGTGACCCCAGCAGTGCTACCTCCAGGCTCTGCAGGTGTTTTGGAGAAAACCCTGGAAGAGTTCCCAGATGACTCTTGGAACCTTCTTAGCAGTCTAACTCAAGAAATACTGCAAATATTTTGCTGTTATTTGAGTGATGTTTACATGTGTGAGTTTTTGAAAAGTTGTTGTCTCATTTTGAGACATTAAAGGGTTAGACCTGAAACCTGCACCCGTCCTGTTGTCATCGCCCTCCCATCTTGTTATCCTTCAGGAATCCTCCTGGATCATCTTGTTTCCGTCTCTGATTTCGCCTCTGCAGCTTCAGGACTAAAAACACACTGAGCCCGTCTGCATAAATCTAATGAGTAAATGTGTAACGTATCTGTGTGTATTGACAGGAGGTCAGAACAGTGTGTGTTTTTGGATCTAAGTAGAAGTTCTCCTCAGCTTACTCAATAAATATTTGTAAATGTGGAGGAGCTGGTTGACCTGGGACCTCTAGAAACTTTTGTTAATACCTTTAAAATGATTCACTAACAAACTTTTGCTGTACTAATGTTTGACACTATTGTAATTTTGTTCTCTCAGCTTTCAGAAGCAGGTTGGGACAGAAATGTCTTCTATAAATCATACAGTCTCCAATTATTAATTATTGCCGCTAACGAGCTCATGGTTTTAACAATGAAATGTGTTCAATTTATGGTTTCAGAAGAGAGTCCCTACTGCTTTGTTCATCAATCACAGGATGTAGATCATAGTGGGTGAGGTGGGGACAGACAAGACAGAAAACGGCGATCTGAGAGACTTTCTCTGGTCTTAGTGAAAATAGAAACTGTTGGGAAGATTTAGAGGATAGAGCAGGTGGTTACGCAGAGAAAGTTGTGGGTTCAAATCCCTCTAGAAGCCTTTAGAGTGGTGATGCCTTGGTTTGGTACTCTGGTTTTCTCCTGCAGTCCAGAATGTAAATGTTTCCCCAGATTTGGTTTGGCCACAATTTAAGAGCCAGAGAAACGCTGAATACTGGCAGCTGATTGGCAGTCGTGCTCTGAGGCCTCAGCTGTTGCGTCACAGCCGAATGGATTTGGTCGGCCTCGGAAGACTGAGCAGCTCTCCCAGAACCTCCTGTCTGATCTGAGCCATGCCGGCACTCTGCTCAATTAGTGTTTAATTCGCAGAAATGTGGAATAAGAAGCTGCCTGTTAAGAAAAGGTCACCTCCCTCTGCTGAGAGAGAAATAAAACACTATTACTGAAAGAGACACGTCTCTGTGGAGTCAGGCACTGCACCTTTAAAGCAGAGCAGAAACATCTGAGTGAGTTTTTATCTTCAGCCAGATGATGAAAAGGAGCTGAACATCTTTACCTCATCTGGAAACGTCTGAGAAACTGAAACTAAGTTCAACCTTTCACTTTGCAGGGCTTTAAATTGCAGCTTATTTTCTCTTTTACTTGTGGGAACACCAAGGGGGAATGGGACAATGAGGAGATACTTTGATCTTTGCCCAGTTTGCTTTAGACAGAAACTGAAGCTGGAAAAACAAACAACAACCACAAAGTTTATCATTAAAAACCTCCAGATAAATTTCTTAAATAGAAACAGGAGGAAACAATTTAATTCAGTTTATCTGTTTTGCGCTAATGTAATAATATATATATATATAACAAATATCACTTGATTATGGCCATAGGAAATTGTTAATTCTTTAACAGGAAGGAACTATAATAAAACGGGTAATATGTTTTAATGAGTTTTATGTAAGGTGTATTAATAATATGTTCATTACAAAAACATCCTAAACTGTTGAGGCCCCCAAATCTTGCGGCCCTGGGCTACTGCCTTAAAAACCCCTTTCATAAAATCCAGCCCTGTCAACAGTAAACATTCATACTTTATCCACAGATTTGTTTTTTCAGGACAATAACAAACACCTTATTTAAATGCAAGCACCTTTTTTTGCTACTATTAATTGACAGTCAGACTGCCCGAGGGCTGCTGTAGCTAAATACAAGCAAGATACAATCCCGTATTTTGCCATCATTAGTGAGTGAATGTGCCCTTTGAGATTTCAATTGATATATGATATATAAAGGACATTATAAATAAAACTAATTCTAAAAATAGTTTAAAAGTTGTTAATGGTGAATGTAGGACCTACTAGGTCTTATTCTTCCTGTCTTGAAATGAATCTGATTTTCGTCTGTGAAGGCTGCCAAACGTAATGTACAAAACCTAACACTGAAAAAAAAACAAAAAACAAAACACTCGAGCCAGCCAGGAGTCGAACCTAGAATCTTCTGATCCGTAGTCAGACGCGTTATCCATTGCGCCACTGGCCCGGAACGAACGAATTATCAACAACTATTCACTTCGAAAGATGACGTGTCCACACAGATTCTCTATATCAGAAATTATTTCCTTACATTATCGGCGAAAGTTCAACGAACCGACACTTGTAAATACAATGGGTATTCTTAATTCATCTTAATATTGTAAGTTCTGGGTCAAACACACCGACGTTTAAAGTCAGCTGTAATTTCGTTTTCCCCAGACAGTGCTTGTTCTAGCAGCACATGGTAAATTTGTGCATTTGCAAATTCGTCCATTTCATACTCACGCATTGCCATTTTGTTCATTTCTACTTGAATTTCTAGTTATCAAACAAAAAATTTCATTCCCACTAAACTAAGTCATCGCGTGCTAACGAACTGCGTTGTCGGTAACAAATTTAATTAATGACGATAGTGGTCGTTAAAAAGCTCCATTCTCAATTTTATTTAGTTCTATTGTATCTGAGAGCTGTTATATCATGCCCATAAATGTCATGAGGCAAGGGTCAGAAAATGACCCCTGATCAGAACTTCATGACCGCCTGCTGGTCAAAATCAAATAAGATTTCGTTACAGTGTACTATAAGCAGAGTATTGAAAAATATACTAAATATTTTTCCTCGTTCAGAACGACTGCCACCACATAGCTAAGTAAATTATCTAAGCTTTTATTTTCTTATTTAAGAAAATTTAGGTCATATATTGCTAAATAGTACAACTTTTACAACCCTTAGCATTAGGGGGTGGAGAACGTTCAGTAGGGTGAAAAAAAACTAAACACAACCACCCGGAATTATAGAACGATTTTTGAAAAGCATGAAGAACACTTTAAGCAAACATCTTATGTGGTGACATAAATAAAACAAAGGCATGCAGTTGATATTTGTTGACATTATTAATCGATCAACATTCTAAACAGCATTAAATAGTCTCCACAATTAGATGGTCGCTAACCTTCCTCTCGATCGAGCGGCTGTGAATGTTTAGTGCGGCCCCTGCAGATTACTGAGCAGAGTGAAGCAGCAGCCAGGTTGAGGTGCAGGCTCCCATCTCTCGCGAGGAACGACGCCGTTATCGGAATCTCTACAAACAACACGAGAATTCGTCATTCACACGGTAATATAACCCAATCTTACACGGTGCATGTCGCTGTGTGAGAGCTAGGGTCGAAGATGCAGAGTTAAAATGTCATTTGTTTGCTGTTTTTAACTTTATGTGATTCTTGCGTTACAGTCCAGCGGCCTTTAGGCCCCATAGCATCCTAACTACTAAGCTAGCCTTAATAGCGTTTGGTTTCATTCCTTAGCTTTGCTGTTAGCAAGGCGGCTCACAAATAGGATTGTGGCGCTCTTGCTAACATTAGCCGCTAGCTCCGGGTCTAGTTTTGGCTTTGATCGGGAATGCATTTATTGAAACATTGGCAAATTTACCATCGTTACAACATTAGCAATGCACGAGTAGTGCATGTTTATTTTCCGCCCATACTCGTGTTGGTTGTAGAGTACCCGCACACTCTGTTAGCCCCAAATCTTAACTGTGGAGATCTATTTTAAAATAAGGGTTTGTCAAAAGACCTGATTCTATTTACTGATAGTAAGAGCTGAATTTGTTGATTATACAATGCAAGGCTGATCCAGTCCGGACTGTTGGCAAAAATAACCCAATAAGTCTAGCACGAAAAGTCCAGCACGGTTATTGATGTCAATGTGCTCATATGTGTTAATTTTGTTGTCATTTAAACATGATAGCAAGAAAAATCATACCTTTACAATATACTTAATACCTTTTATTACTCCACAATTAAGAATTTTTTTTTCATGCATAAATAATGTTAGTGGTGATTTTTTTTTCTTGCAGGGGTTTTCTGTAAAGTTTTCATATGTAGTTTGATATACTTGGACTTTTTATGACCAATGTTTATATTATGTGATGTACGTTTTATTATTTAGTTCAATAAACATTTCCCACCCCATCCGTTATATGTATTTTTTAAAACGAAAAAGCTGCAGCTTGGGCCTTTTCTGTAGTTTTCAGAACTGACTGATATAGCTAACTGCAAGTTAGATATGGATCCAGGAACATAATTTATCAGGGACTCAATATTTTATAATTTTTTTACTGCAGGATGTGCTGCATTCCATTCATAGGTATCAAGCCACTCATCAACCACAGCATCATGACCACTGTCATTTTGTCAAGTTCTGACTCAACACCTTGAAGAAATGTTTGTCATTTGACTCATGGTTTTACTGCTTATAAAATATTTCCAAATATCTGCAAACCACAAGCTGTAACCATCTATCGTTGCTTTATAGCGTGGTTCATAGTTGAACCACTCTATGCACACAGACACGGCAACACAGCCTTGTTATGTGATTTAAATTTTTTTTTTAAATCAATTATGACTTAGATTTTTGTTTAATGCAAAAGATCTGTGTTGAATTGTTCAGGCGCATGTGTTAAACAAAGCCAGAATTTTTCTGAAACAACTGAAAACTGCTTTGAAATACATCATATACGCATGTATGTTATGCAGATATGTTGAATGTGTGTATCATGATATGTTCTCTTTTTATCTGGTTCATTCACATGAGTAAATCAAACAAATTCATGTTTAATTTTTACTATTCATATAAATTACTTTTTAAATTTATTCCAGAGTTTATATCTGATATAGCATTCTTATTTAAAAAACTTTTTTGAAATAACAATCGTCTATTACTGACCAACAATTGTCACACGTGGTGTCCACTCCACAATTACTCCACACGCTGCCCCAAACATTGTCAATATGTTTTAAGTGCTTTCAAAAGACTTAATTACAACTTCATTGCTCCTCATACCACTTAAGTCTTGCCTTGACGCAGTCAAAAACTTTAGTGTATTTTTATAGAATTTCTTTGATAAATCTCCACAAAGTAGAGCATGAAATAATTCATAGTTTGTTAAAGTTTGTAAATAAAATTCTGAAAAGTATGGTGTGTGATTGTTTCTTTAGAGAATAGCTTCATTGTCATTTTTATTATTATTTCTAGAATAAACTCAAAATCTATTTACTAACATTATTACTTCTGGAGGCAATTAGACTGTATTTGGGAGTATTAAAGTAAAAAACTGAATACCAGTGCTTGGCACGCTTTTCAGATCTTTATTCATTCACAGTTATGCTCCTCTTTATCCATTACACAAATCCCCCCAAAATATATGGAAGTTTGTCATTATAAAGTAATGAAATATTAAAAGATTTTAATACTTTTGTAAGGTAGTGTTTTTAGAGAGGTTCAGGTGTGATCAGAGGATGGTTGTCAGTGTGAGAAAATGGCTGACATAACATGGGGTTGGAAATGGCTGAAGGTCTCTGAAATGGAGATCCAGTTAAAGCCTAAACGTAAAGCCACGTTTGTCTTAAAGTTACAAAGTGTGCAACAACATACTAATGGTAAATATTTTCTCATTGTCTTATTTCAGCTGTGAACAATGTCTGGACAAGTGCTGGATGAAATAGTACAAATAACAGTGGAGGAGTTTAACCAGGATGGCCGTAGTGGTAAGGACACTGTGTAGAGACATATCTCTTCTGTAATTATTGATCGGTGACTTACTCAGCGCTTTCTTCTCTCTTTTGAATGTGATGAAACTAGGTTTTTGGAACTCGCTGAAATGTTTAGGCAATTTCTCTGTATTTGATCTATTGCAGATTTGCTGGATAGTAATGAAGACGGTGAAGAAAGGCCACAGAAGAAAAAGAGGAAACTAAGCAGCAGTCAGGACAACAACAACAGTAATCAAGAACTATCTTTTATTAAGGTACTAATAAATTATAAATTATTTACATGGTTAAATCATCTAGACTTTTTATTAATTTTCCTGTTGGATTGATTAAATGTATGAATTTCTTCACCATTTCTATCCCCAGAATGTTCTGGTTTCATTCACTGAGTCGATTAGTCAGCGCCTAGAAGGAATTGAATCAAAGCTACAGTCCTTGGACGCAACGTGCAAAGTCCTTGTCCGCAAACTTGACAGCATGGCTCCCTGTGCAAAGAGTCCTGTACAAGTTCCTATGGTTGCTGGTTCTCCTCAGGGTGCCACTCAAACTTGGAACAAAGTTCGATGGTAAACTCCCCAGTGTTTTTTATTTATTTATTTTTTCATTTTTGTGCTTTGATCTTGTAAATTTGTTTTTTACATGTCTGTTTCAATCTTCCTTTTCAGCGTTGTCCCCCAAACAAATGTGATTGTTAGCAGAGAACACACAAAGGGATTAAACCAGGAAGACACTCCGCTTGAAAATCTGCTCAGCAAGTAAGCAATTTGCGTTTATATTGATCTATATTTATATAGATGGATGTTTGGGGAACATCATCTGATCGAGTATGAATTGTCAGTATTCTGTTTTTTTACTCCCCTCCTCTTTGTTCAGTGATATTTGTTGTACTGGTACCAGTTTGGAAATTTTCTCCAACTGTTAAATCTTTGTTGAAAAAAATTGATTAGAATGAAGCCGATCATCCCTGTGCTGATAAAATATAGTTCACTCTGTCTCCCTTCAGGGACTAAAAGTTAATTTATTATTTTTATCACAGCTTTATTCTGCATGCTTTATTATTTCTCTTTGATAAAATTGTACATTTTAGTCAGCATTTGTTGTTTTTAAAATTTGCTATTTTATTGAATTTGACTGTAAACTGGGAAGTGCTGTCCACATTCAATGACTCAACATGGGTTGCCCCCTGCTTCAAATTTGACACCTTTGGGCTTGACTGAGTTAACCAACTGCTCAGATCCACTAATCAAATGTCTAAGGGAGAAAAGGTTTATGATCAGATGAGACAAGAACTGAGGTATTTGTTGTCGTGATGAGAACCATGTTCGTAAAGGTCAAGTTAAAGCTTTCAAACCCACGAACATTTAACCAACTGTTACCTCAAATCGACAGCAACACAATTGGGTTTTTCTACAGAACAATTATTCTAAACAAACATAAAAACTGGAGGAATGAACTTTATATGTTTGGACTGACCTTTAAAGTCTAGTTGAAATTTCCTGACTTTGCTTAAAGCCAAGTCTGTCCCAGAAAACCAATGTGTTATATAGACTTTACCAATTTTGCAAAGAAGGGAGATTAATATCCATCAATGGATATTCTAGAAGTGTAAGACTGGCTACAACCTCACTACAAATATTAGTGAGATTGTATATACTTTAGACAATATGTATAGACTTAACTCTGGATTAGAGAGAGTTCACAATGAATTTTGAGTTAAGTGTTAAATTTGGTTGTTTCCACCTTCAAAAAAACTTCAAAAATGTTTTTCACTAGAGGTGCCCTGATTAATTGGCAGCAATTTCCTTAGTCTTGGGAGATTGGTGACTTTCTGATACTTACATGTGACTTTGATCTTGCCCCCCATCTTATATACTTGAGTAAAGGTCTAAAAATTAACCACTGCCCTTTATTGCTGTGGAGTGAGAGAGGTTTGACTGACAGACAGGCCCTCCAGGTCATGTCTGCAAGTTTTCAGTTAACAATAGTCACCCCGCTGTTGCCAACTGATAGACTTTCTTGCTATATTTAACAACATTTCAGACAAAAAAAAATGGTGTTGGGCAAAATCTGAATCGGTAGATCAGGCTTTGTAAGGATTGGTAATCAGTGATCAGCTAGAAAATTGCAATCGGTGCATTCCTAGTTTTTACAAGTCATCCTCTTGCCCAGTATATTTGGCCTGTTACAACTGGGATGCATCAGCATGTCAAATGCCTTATTTTGGTTTTGCAGCACAGTGGCCAGGAGGCGACAGAATACCATTCTGGTTAAAGTGCCGGGTGCTGAAGAGAGTCAGGAGGAACAAGAAAGCGGCTCAGAGGCCAGTGACTCTGTTTCTAACAGTGGTCAGTCAGGTGGTGCACAAAATGGTCAAAATATCACACTTATCACACTCAATGCAGAAGGTAAGACCTAGTCTGTTAAAGCATAAATCTCAATCTGCCCTCACCCTTTATATTTAATGTTTTGTTTTATTTGCTGCTTTTATTTTTCAAGTCCAGAGTTAAGATTGTAAATGGATTTGAATGAGTGGATTGATAATGTTGAAGGCGGGATTGTGCTTAGGCACAGAAAGTTTGATAAGTCTTGATTAGGATAATCAGTAACACAAAGAAAACAAATGATTATCATTGTCAGTAAAATTTTTAAATTAGATGTATGATTACAAACGTCTGTGATTTTTTTTCTTTCTTTCTTTTTGCATTCAAAGAATCACAACATTTAACTCTAAAATATTACTGTGCTGAAAAAAAGCTCTTTTAAATGATCTCAACTTTTTGTTAAATTAGTTTTTTAAACAAGGGCAAAAACACTAAACAGGCTTGTAGCAATAGCTAATTTGAAACCTCTGCCCCTTGCTAGACTTCCATGATTAAGACAGACTTAAAATGCATAGAGGCTTGAAATATAAATAAAACATAAGAATGTTGTTTTAAATTTTTCTGCATGGTATTATTGTCGTTCCTTCCAGGTTTTGGTAGTTTATGTTGGCCTGCATCTTTACATCATCTATTTTCTTTTAGCAGTGAAACCCATTAGCAAAAACTACTACAATCACTGAATTTCCCCAAAACAACCTCTGTAGATCTTTTTTTTCAGTGTTTTTTTTTGAAAGGGATAACGTGACTATTTTAACTGGTTTCCATATTCATGTTGTTGTCTTAGCATGTTGATGCTTAAGCTTAAGTGGCTTGGCTTCAGCTTAGAGATTGCAGCTTCATTTTACATTAACAAAGCAAAAATAAAACCTTGATTATATTTAGTTTATTAATGATTTTTGGGTAATTTTTGAAGAAAGGGAAATCAACCTTTTTAGTTTATTTTATTTCAGCTCTTTGATACATAGATGGCATTGGTAACATTTGTGTGATATGGTGTAAAAGTGGTAAGCAGTACAGAACTATCACACCACATAACTTACAAATTCAGAATTGAATCAGTTATTTTATACAACCACATGGGGGTGCTGTTGTATTACATAATCTTATGTTGACAGGGCATACCTTTTGTAATATTTGTCAACATGCGAATTAAAGCCTATAGTGGAACATATACACTACCGTTCAAAAGTTTGGGGTCACCCCATTCAGTACTATAGCTTTTGTGAGGAGCTAAACTGTTTTCAGATGTGTGCACATGGTTGCACAAGGGTTTTCTAAACATCAATTAGCCTTCTGAGCCAATGAGCGATCACATTGTACCATTAGAACACTGGAGTGATAGTTGCTGGAAATGGGCCTCTATACACCTATGTAGATATTGCACCAAAAACCAGACATTTTTAGCTAGAATAGTCATTTACCACATTAGCAATGTATAGAGTGTATTTCTTTAAAGTTTAGAGTTATTTTCATTGAAAAGTACAGTGCTTTTAGCGACATTTCAATGTGACCCCAAACTTTTGAACGGTAGTGTAAATTAAGCTTTTAAATTTATTTTATAGAGATTTAGACAGGTTTTCCTAAGTGCTTCACATCTCGCATGGATTTATTGCAGCAGAATATTGAGGCTTGTGCTTCAAGAAGTCCCTTTCCTTTTCTTTTTTCTTGATTCCTTTTTATTTTTCTTCTCTTACTTTTTTAGAAGATTATCCAGAAGGTACTTGGTTGGGAGATGAAAACAACTCAGAGATGCGGGTTCGCTGTCCAATTTCTCCTTCTGACATGCTTTATATCAGCACAAACTGCCGCACGGCAGAGAAAATGGCTCTGACACTGCTGGACTACCTATTCCACCGGGAGGTCCAGGCAATGTCAAATCTCTCTGGGCAAGGAAAACATGGAAAGAAGCAACTAGATCCTCTCATGATCTATGGCATCCGATGTAAGTCATGAAACGTTGATGGTTTATGATTGACAAGGAACTACATCACTTAACTTCACTTTATGTCAAGCAAAAGGTACAGCAGGCTCTGAGAAATAGTTCACAATACTTTAATTTGCATATATGAGATTCCAGAAGTGTTAGGCATCCTAAAAGGACCACTTGGAAAATGTCTGGAAGGTGCATCTGAGCTGCACAATCTTAGCAATTTGTGTTGGCTAAACAGAACATCTGAACATCTAAGATTGTAGTAATAGGTTTCCAGCACAGCAGTCTGTGCCACAGCATTTTTTATGTTCTTTAGAGACAATTATAGTTTAGTCTCACATATTAGTCTCACATAATGAAAAACTAAATATGTATTTGTAAGGCTGGTTTATACACTTCCTATTCAACATGTACCATCTAACACAGTAATAACGAAAACTGAAAAAAAAGGAACTTGCAAACCTCCTAATGCAGAGTGTGCAGTTTCCAACCATCTGGATGCTGAGGTGAGTTTAAGGTGAATAATAAAAATGGAGTCCTCCTCCTTTATTAAGAGTCATTGCATCATCTAATTCTTCACCATCTTTTCAGAGTGTATTGTGAAAAGTAGTCCAAAACACTTAATTAGTTTGAGTAGAGGAAACCTTTTGAGAATTTTCATATAAAAGGCCACTGAATTTGTAGGTGATTCTGATGTGTATCTGTGGTGGTTAAAGAGAAAATATAACCCTCTAAAATGGCCCAGACTACCTCCTGTTTTATGATTACTACATTAGTTCTGTAAAATAGAAGTAAAGGTTGTAAAATCTACTTTGAAATCATGGCTCCTTGTAGAAATAAATTAACTCTATGAGACCTTCCCACATTTCATCCTTGTTCCGTTACAGGGTAGAGTTGAATGGATCTTTGAAACAAACCACAGTCTGTATTCCCATGGTGGCTTACAACAACATGCATTCATCATCCCATACACGCATTAATGTGCACCACATTTTAGTACATACCAAACTCTAAATGACATGCACATGTCGGGTTGAAAGATGTTAATGGAGTCACTCTCAATTCAGTAGATCTTTGAGAAGAGTTGGGCCTTCAGTGGTTGACAGATTTATCTTTAAGTGACTCTTTTAGAAATAGACTTTTGTATTTATAAGCCTCATAAAGCCGTCATAACAGCAGTGTCATCAACTGTAACATGTTCTAACAGTTCATACCTCTTTTAAATAGTTTAATGAAATATTTCTTCATGACATAATAAAGCCAGAAAGTAAGTATTGAACACATCATGTAGATATATTTTTAATGAGGCTATTGACATAATACTCAAACCATATGTTGATTCCAAACCAAGTAATCGACACAGCCAAAGAAATCCAAACAAATAGGTCAATAAATTAAGTTGCATGAATTAAATTAGAATGATACTAAGTAAGTATTGAACGCATGAAGAGAAATAGGTATGAAGGCGGGGGAAGTTTTTAGAAAACAATCCTGCTGTCTGACATATGAAGTTAGTACAGCTAGTTGAGGTCTTACTAATGGCCTCAACTAGCTGTAGTTGAGGCCATTAGCCTTTAATAAGAAGCCTTTTTAAAGGCTTCTTATTACCAAGGCATCACACAAGAAGCATCAATGAGCTCTCTCAAAATCTTAATATTGATTGTTGAAGAGCATGCTGATGGTTTCAGATGTATTTCTACACTTTTGAAAATTCCAGTGAGAAATGTTGGAGCAATAATCATGAAGTGGGAAGAATATCATTTCACCTCAATGCAGCTATGACTCAGTGCTCCTGGGATGGTTTCTGACAGAAGTATCGAAACATTAATGACAAACTTGTTCAATATCAAAAGTGCACTTGGAAAGAGCTTTGGAAGACCTGGAGTTTTTCTCTAATGAAGTCTGGTAATGCACTGAATCACAATAGATTCATTTTAAAATTCACTGCAGAGGACCCCACTTATAAAGAAAAAGTATGTTGAAGCTTATTCAGTGTTTGCTGCACATTTGAACAAAGCAACACAGTACGGGGGGAAGATACTCTGGTATATAAACAAAATAGAGGCAGTCAGCATTGCTAACTGACTGCCACAGTTCTACAAAACTGAGCTCTTTGTCATTCCACATATCATGTTTAGAGGTATAACTGAAAGAGGGATGAATAGGAAAATTCATCCTATTCAGGTAACATCTGAAGATGTTAGTTGATTTCAGAATACCTGCTAGAATAATTGAGTTAGCTACCATACATGAACACAACTGAAAATCTATTAAAAGAACTGAAGATTAGAGAGCATAGAAGAGGCCCAGGGGCCTTTAAACATTTAACAGTTTGTGAGGAAGAATGGATCATTACCAGCTGAGTATTCCATTAGTTTCTCCATAAGAGAGACGTCTTGAGGTTTTGCTACCAAATAAGGCTTTTCCACTGAGTATTGAATACATTTTGGATGTGTTCAGTGCTTATTCTCTGTCATTCTACTTCATTACTTGTAATTTAATCTGTTTTTATTTCTTTGGATGTCTGGAATTGTTGGGTTCTTATTTACAGCTGATGCATGTTTGATGTTTATAGCCTCATTAGAGATATATTTACTGAGAAAAACATCAACATGTTCAGTGCTTATTTTCCACGTCGTGTATCTAAAGTACATCTCACTTCAGTTGGACATTGTTCCATGTCTCCTACTCCCAGACCTCCATACACCTCTTTACTCACCATTTGCTATAGATAAAGATCTGTTTTTCACACCCACTTCTGGCCAGCTGACCAGCTGTGCAGAGGTCAAGTTGGGGATACGCATTGAACTTCTCTTTATAGCTCTAAATGTTCCTTTTTCACACATTTGTGTTTCTTGTGAGGACCCATGTGCAACATTTAAATGTGTAATTTTAAAAATGGCGTTAAAAAAAAAATCTTGCTTTACACAATTGTTGCTTTTTATCCTCCAGAGTTTCTTCGTTTTCCATTTGCGTTGTTCACAAAGACGTTTTTCTTCTTTCGTCCCTATATTGCCTTTGTACCTTTGCACTTCATATGTGCAGTTACATGCGGATTTGGTGTGACACCGAAGTATGCAAAGGCAAGAGCAGGGCTAGTTCACTCTTGATTGACTCATTATGCCTTGAAGGGGAGGAAAAAAAAGATAAAATAAGAATGAAAGAGCACCTGCTTGACTTGCCTGTGCAAGACCCATCAGGTGCAGAAGGACTGCAGTATAGTGTCATACCAGTAGCATCAGATAACCCCACTGTCTTATTTTCTATCCCCAAGTAGCAAAGGTTGTAACTGTGTTGCTAACCCAAATAGAAATGAGCTGTCAGTTGGCCCTCGCCCTCTTAACAGTTTATAATGTGGCTCCAGTCATCTAGTGAATACACCTGTACATATCTCCATGCAGGGAGATGGAAAAGTCACAGTTAGGCTTGTGTTAACTTGCCAAAAGGTGTGGAATCGGAAACTGGACTCAGACAGTGATTACATTCACTTTTTAAACGCTAATGTGCTGATTATATACTTAAACTAAATTATGTTTAACCTGTAGATTTTGTGGTGGTTAAAAATTGATGTTGAGTCACATTTATTTTTTGCATTCTGCATTATTCAAAAATGCAGATTTTAAGATTATTTCGGCATTTCTTTTACCAAGACATTTAATTTAAAAGTTTTCTGCTGGCTGTTTTGTATATATACATATACATTAGGGCTGTGTAATTTTATCAAGTCTACAATATTTATCAATTTTTTTTCCTCAGAAAGTATTGATTGTTCATCTACGAGGATCGATACGTCAAATCCTACTTTGAGTTTTACGTCAGATCCACATGAATTAAATGACAGCTATCATACATGGCATTTTTTACCCAACTGCACGTGTACATTAAAAATGACATGTAATGAAAGAACCAATTACAAATGAACTCCACAAATTTCACCAAAAAAAGAAATATTCTCCTAGGGTTATTCTAGAAACTTGTTTATGGCTACAAAAGGGTTCTGTTAACATAGAACTTGGACAGGGACTTTCCACAAATTGTATTCAGGAAATATAAATATATTTGAGCCTCCATGTGGATTAATGAAATTCCACAATCATTTTGCATTTCAAAACAATGTGAAGTTATTTATTTTTATAATTTTTCCACATTGTAAAAATAATAGTTCCAATAAAATAAAATAAATTTCAATTCCAAAATCTGAAATGAGAATTATGCTATGTGGTGAGTGTATGTAAACTTGGTGCAGGCATTTAAAGGTATAAACCTCATGCTTTATTATTAAAAAATTACTCATTAGTGAGATGACCAATATACACTTGCAACATGTAATGTTTCCATGTCTTCTCAGGCCACTTGTTCCACAAATTTGGCATCTCTGAATCAGACTGGTACAGGATCAAGCAAAGCATCGATTCCAAGTGTCGTACCGCCTGGAGACGCAAACAGCGGGGCCAGAGCCTGGCAGTGAAGAGCTTTTCCAAACGCACTCCACGCAGTACAGTGGCAGGTAAAATATAGATCTCAAGTGGCTGTATAACTGTATATTTTATAGTTTTTGGTTTTATACATAATGTATACATCTTATTTTATCAACTATATATCAACGCATTTATGCAACCGGAACCAATGGGTAGCTGTCTAGTGTAGCGCTGCAGCTGTTTAGAGTCCATACACAAAGCATTCTGTATTTCCCACTTTTTGTGAGTTATCACCTCTCACCTCTGACCAGAGAAAAGCAGGCCTGCAGAGGAAAGCCTAATATCCTGTGAGCCCATACTACCATAGGGGCGGATTGTCAGGCCCTGCCTTTTCAAGCCATGCACACCCTAGTGTGTTCAACACAAATGCTAGTTCAGTTGAAGCATCCGTCAACATGTAGCACACACACAGGGACCAATCAATCATTCAGTTTGGATTCAAATTCCATCCTAATGAACTGAAAAAGAGGATTTTCATTTGTGTGAAACAAGCTCTTTAGCTTTTTTATTAGCCATCTGGGCTCCCATCCCTTATCAGCTAAAGTACTGAGAAACATTTTTTGATATGTAATTCACCACACATCTGTAATAATGAACGATAAGAGGGAGTGTTAATCTTCAAAATGTCTGTATTATGTAGTGATGTGTATGGAAAATAAAACAAATGACTCTATAACAGAAAGGTAGTCCAGCTTCACTTAGAAGCAGTGATCATTTATTTTTTTCTTTAAATAGACTTTTTATTGCTTAAATATTTTTTTTTCGGGATAACTTGCAGGCTTTATTTGGCCAATGTTGAAGTCCTTTGATAGACGTAGTGATTTTTAATTTTTAATCTAGCAGAAAGTTATCCAAGGAATGTGTTCGTGACCTTTGTCAGATTTTTTTGTTAAATTCAAATGTAAGGATTATGCAGGAGGTTGATGTTTGTTGACTGAAAAGTTTAAAAGTTCTTAGTTTTGATTCATAAAGGTGGTATGAAAAAAAAATCCACATATTCAGTGTCTGACTTGCTGATCAAGTGAAAACCAACGTATTTATCAGTGCATCACTAACCTGAGAATGTTGTTGCTAGACCACAAACATTATGTTTAAATCTTGAATTGTCAGCAACCAGAGAGCTTTGGAATTTTGTAATTTTATGACGCCTTCCGGCTACAGATACTTCATATTTGAGTCGATATAATTGTCCTGGGTTACTGAACTTTGTGCTCTGAAGTTCCACACTGATTCTTCTTTTTGTTGTTTTGTGCAGAGGAAGGCATCTCAGATGAAGCTGCTCAAATAGAGACCGCCACCCAGCAGACCCTGCATTACACACTGGCCAATCAGCAGGTCCAGTTCCATCGTATTGGTGAAGATGGACAGGTCCAGGTGGTGCGTATCAAATGTTCCATTTTTCTGTTTCTGTAAATCTTTCGGAAAGCATTTTCTTAATTACAAGACCTCCTTCTGTATCCCTACATATTAGTTTCTAAAATTTGGCTTTCCATTCGCTTTTTTATCTCCCACATCCTGGGTTTCACTTTCATTTAGGAATCCCACAGAGCCTGACTGGGATAGTTTATACCACCCACTACAGTGACACTGGGGAAATATTGACCAACCTATAAATTAATAAAAGACTTAACGGATGCTGAGTGATGGATCGGCCATTAACACGTCGTGGCCAAAGGTCACATTGAGGCCCACTGCGACATATGGGTGGGCTGTTAAACAAAATTCCCAGTGTCCTGAAATCATTTAAAGTTTTCGATTTAAAACATCCCTTGAGCTACAACAATAGATGTGAGATTAAACACCTTATGAGAAAACTTATGAGCAGTTTTCTCACAAAGCATAACTCTGGATTTGTTTTCTTCCTGTAAGAAGTAAAGAAGCAATCAAAGACATCTAAAACTTCAAATGACTGAGCAAAATCATGCTTCAGAAACTATTTGTAAATTAAATGAAATGACAATCTGGTAAAACAGTTGTATGTTGAAATTAAACAGATGCTACTATTCTAGACCAATGCTGCATTTTGTGCCAGTATGGAATATAATTAATATTTAAGGTTATAAACTGATGGCTGTAGATTCTTCCTCAGTGTTTTCTCGTAGAGAGCAGAGTTTGTGGTTATCTCCATCAAGTCATGGTAATAAAGCATCAAATCAGCCCCAGACCGTCATACTACCACCACCACCAGATTCGATTGTTTGATGATCTTGTTTACAAATGCAGTATTAGTTTTACAACATAAGCCTTGGAATTTTCCACTCTCTTTTTTTTATTGGTGGATCTTAAAATTTGACCTTAACTGAGCTAAGTAAGACCTGCAGAGCTTGAGATGTTATTCGTCACCTCCTGGACGACTAATTGATGTGCCCAGCCACTCCTGGGAAGGTTCACCACTGCTTGATGTTTTTTAGAGTCCTAAAGCCTTACAAATGGTGTAGTGATTTTATTGTGATCTTCTTCAATTTCTTTATATAGGCATATTGTGTGATCTTTTTTTATATATTTTAGCCTACATGTCAGGCAGGTTCTTTTTAAATGATGTCCCAGTAACAATCATGTAAAAATTTCTTTATCGGGACCTTGCTCAGATACCTGGAATCAGATTTGACATTTTTATATGAACGTCTGAATTTTAAGATGTTGTT
Source organism: Poeciliopsis prolifica (assembly GCF_027474105.1). Lineage (NCBI taxonomy): Eukaryota > Metazoa > Chordata > Actinopteri > Cyprinodontiformes > Poeciliidae > Poeciliopsis > Poeciliopsis prolifica. The sequence continues at coordinate 13,027,489 of NW_026562376.1, read as the reverse complement.
TGTTTGACACGTCACACATTCTGATTATTCTCATTTATTTGAACTTGCATCACAAAGTCATTGAATTAGTTAAAAGCCAGTGTTTACTGGTTTTGAAACCACACTTTGTCACAAAATCATGCATTTTATACAAAAACTTGTGTCCCTTTCCTCTTGTGTCTCAGATTCCACAGGGACAGCTGCACATCGCCCAGGTGCCACAAGGCGAAGAGGTGCAGATCACACAGGACAGTGAGGCAAGTTTTAATCAGTGCTCGTCTGACTGAAGTCAAACATTGGTCCAATTTTCCAAACTCGTTTTGTCTGTTAAATGATACAAGCACCTCATCACTGTTTTTTTTTTTTTTTTTAACCATCTCATATCTGTTACACCTCATTATTGTTTGAGACGCTGGTTGGAAATAAAGTTAATGATATCTACAGCTGCCATTTTTTAGAAGGCAAATTGTTGAGAGTTTTTCATGGAACTGACAATATCCAACCGACTTTTCTGTTTTTGACTATCATATCTTTTATTTCAGAAATTTTTTCTTTTTGTGGAAGATAAACATTAAACCCCTCAAGAACTTTGGAGAAATTATTTTCCCACAGATATTGTGCTTCAGTTATAGATATAGTGGGGTTAAACATTAATGGCTATTTAAAGAGCTATGTGTTGTCAGTGTTGTCCTATGAAAAGATTTACTTAACTGTGAGGGGTATACTCATCACTTTTTGGATACACTGTCAATTGTTACACTGTCAATTGTATCAAAAAAGTGATAAAAAAAACTTTTTTTTAAAATAAATATCAAGGAATTATTGCCTTAAAACAAGCTTGTATATCCTGCTGAAAAGTTACTTGCAATTTAGTTTTCTTATTTCAACTGCATGAAAATATTTTCACTAGAAACTTGACCAAAAAATACTTGGTAAGATTGTATTTTTGCAGTGTAAGATCATGGAAGCCTGTCTGTGATGTGGTAAAAAGTGAAAAGTTCAATGAGTTTGAAGTGCACAGCTCAAGTTGTTACCTTGAGGTCTGATTTTTTTTTGTTTTTAGTTTGTAGCAGCTTCTGCGGAGTTTTGTTTCTGTCTAGTGCTCTTGTGACTCATTGTACCCCCATCAGACATCACAGCATGCACACATAGTTTGCCAGTTAAAATCATATTTTACCCCCAAACCACACAAACTGCTGGAGAAAAATTCCTGCATCAGCATCATTCTTAATGATTTTTACAAGGCTGTGGGAGAAAGATTTGTTTCATGGCGCCACTCAGTATACACACACATACATGTAATCAAAATACTCAACATGATACATGTTGTACATGGGTGACAGCTTGACATTTGTGCAAAAGCAATTGACACTTCAACCAAGTGTTTTTCTTATTTCCTGCTCAGTAATAGTGCTAAAGGACCTTCTGTGAGAAATGCAAAACTGAGTGAGGGAGACAATAAATTGGAGGCAGAAAACCTCTAAAGCTTTTCCTGTGCTTTGTGGCTGAGCCCAGCTTTTTTTTTCCGTCCTGCCTTCTTCCTATTTCAAGATATTATTTGTTTTTTCGGAGTTCAAAGCTTAGCAACAAAATCCCACTTCTGCCAGCTGCCACTCACAGAATATGTTTTCATTCGGAACGGGCCCCTTTCATCAAAGACATTGGTTTGAGCATGCTTGAAAAGGAAATGAACTGCCTCTGAGACTGTACAACTCTGGTCATATGGAAGCTCAGACAGAGTTGCATGTGTACATGAATACAATTAGCAAAACGAAAAAAAAAAACAGCTGAGCCTTGGATGTTTTCCTCTCATATGTTTTTGTTAATGTGATTGTGGGCGTTCAGAGGTTTTACAATGGTTACAGTGTCATTGGCAGATTATTTTTGTTTACAGAAGCCTTGATGTAGCCAGAAATAATATAGAGGCTGACATCAATACAAGGGCATTTCATTCCCTTCTCATTATGATCTGTGTAAACAAGGCCAACTTCTCGGTGTGCAAGACAGAGCTGTCTTATTATGTAGGAGTTGGCAAAAACAAACTGGTTTGACACTTTTCAGCCGTCACCATTAGCTTTTTACATCTAGTTCATAGGACATCAAAGATTTGGCAGTGTTTAATGACTTGACTCACTATTTGATGCTTCATTTATTCATTTTAGGGAAACCTCCAGATTCATCAGGTGCACGTCGGCCAGGATGGACAGGTAAGAGTAAACACCAGTCATGAAAGACTAATTATTCCATCATTTCTTTCTTGTTTTACTTTTGCTCTAAAGAAATCCTTTCATCCACCATTTACTTGCTCAATAAATGTTAAACTTAAAACTGCTCAAGATGATGAATATGCTAAAGAAGTTGCATATTTGCTGGAATAGTAACTTATACACTGGTTGAAGTCAAAAGGAATATTCATTCAGTTAGTTCAGTCCACAGAGAAACACTCATTCTAAACAATTTTAGTAGCGGCACACCGAACAATGCCTCCAAAATTTGCTGTTGATTTATTTTCCCAAGAATTTCTACTTAATGAATTCATGACTTTCTCAGAAAGTCATGGGTCTCTGGGTCCATGATGTGACCCAGAGACAATTTTTTTTACGCAGTGGTCGCTGGCCTGGGCATTGATCCAGTAAAAGATCACAGCTAAAGAACTGCACCAAAGATGGCTATTTTTTGTCTCATCTATTCTCCATAAAAGGGTGGAATATCATAAAAAAAGTTTTCTGTAGTTTGCCAAGCACAGTTGAGACATCAGCTCTGAGTCTGACCAACACTACTACTGGATTTAATTTGAAGCAAAGGTTAAATATGGGAAAAAGCAATTCAAGCCCATTGTTAGGAGTGGTGGTATATTTATGATGCTGTGGGCCTTTAGTCCCACAGCTAGTATATTAAACCTTATGCAAGCTCGTTTGAGTGCTTAGCCTCATGAAGTATTGGTAATTAAAGGGTTTTAAGATGTTCTATTTTGAGTAAAAATCCTGCGGTCTCTTTCAGAAAATTAAAAATGCATGGTCATTGGGTCTATAACAGGATATTGATCCAAATCGAATATGACCACATCAATGCAGAAATGGGTCACCGTCACAAAATCAACCCTCTTATAACGTCTCAATTGCCAGACCGAAAAGCCTTAGAATATATCGCTCTCTGTTTGTGCTCCAACCTTGTGAAATGTTTATAGGGGAAATTGACGTCCTGTGCTGTTGGCAAAAGAGGGTTATACAAAATATTGGCAGCAACAATTGTGCCACTAGTGATTTTGTAAAAAACAGTTCTTCCTGAGTGCATTTTTTCTGTTGTTTTTTTTTTCTAGTTAACTAAACATGCTTCAAAGAAAATGACGATTTTCCTACATTTTTCAGTGCGTTTTGCTGCAGCAGTAAACATTAATTTATTTTAAAGCTTTTTCCACAACTTAACCAGGGGTGCCAATTAACATGACCAGTCTGTAATTTGTTTCCCACCACTCATAACTACTCAGTCCGACATAATATAAATTTACCAGTTAGATTCAAATGACCTACACGGTTGGCAGTGTGTTTGTGTCTCCCTCAGTCTTTTGTTTTGTTTTTACCATTCTGTTTTTTTTTTTTTTTTTGTACATAGGGCAGTTTCACTGTTCCCCCTTTTACAGTCCAAGTTTGTGTCATTCAGAACTGACTTGGCCTGCGCTCAGCCATCGCCGGTCACATATGGATGCTTGAAGACAGCTATAATTTCTCATTCATGATCTGGTCCTGTTTGTCTAGAGACAGAGCTTTAGGGGAGGAAGTCTTTTCTCACGCTGGTCGTCTGCTGGCTGCGCTGCTTTGGGTTATTTTGCCACAGCAGGTGTTTTATGTAACAGCTGGATACCATCTTTTCTCTCTTAAATGACGAATGACTTCTGCATGAGCACTGTATTTTTATAAAGGTATCAAAGTAAGATTGCCTGTTTTAATTACTAGATTCTCTCAATTCATGGATTCAGTTAGTGGTCACTTCCCTATATAAAAGCTTTCTGCATGAGAGGAGCAACAAACCACCCACAAACGCACACTTTTGCCCAAAAATTCCCACATTTTATTGGCCTTTTAGGATCTCTGTGATTATCTTTCCTTATAGATTCAAGATGCTATAAGCTCTGCACACATTTGTGATGTGTGAATGCATCTGCTTTATATGAGGGATTTTGTGTTGTTTGTATTCTTTACTGGCTGTTTAGCTCCGCGTGTGTTTTCAATTGATTGAGGTAGTCACCGCACATCCTGTAGCTCCCCCTCTCTCACACACTCAATCACACATGCATGCTGATGTCCTCGAATGACCCGCTCGCTGAGCCTGATGGTAGCATTCCTGTGTCTCTCTGTCTTTCTCTCTCTTCATCTCTTTAGGATCCTGACCAAGTTTTGAAGTCAGATTTGATTTAACATCCTGATGCACATTTCCAAATTCTCAAAAGAGTTCATGAACTGCCCATTAAAAGATTTGCATCATATCAGTCAGATATACCGTGCAATGATGCCATGACTACTTGCATTTACAAGTTAAGGCATTTAGTATGTAAATTGGCCCCAGTGAGTAGGATTTTGCTCTCTAAAGGCATGCAAAAAACCTAACACGACACAAACACAAAACTCCCAAGACAGTTTCTGGGAGCTCTCTTCAATAAAATGCTCTCATTTTTGTTTTTCATGATATGTGTTTGTTTTGGCTGCATACCCATTCGACTGCAAACCTAATCAGAGCGTTCCATTCTTTCAACGATCGAGTAGAACAATTGCAGCCTCTCTGCTCTCATATTCTCATGGACCAGAGGGCAGGCAAATCTAAGGACAAACTGTAAATCTAATTACACACAGAAAGATCATCATGACATGCACAGGAGACTGGGCCTAAGCAAGCATGATAGTAGCTTTAAAGTTTAGTCAAGCAGATAAGACACTGAGCAAATCTTTTGCAAGCTGCAAAATTATAAAATATTTTCCCTGATCAGGATAACGGTTGTGTGTTTTGGAACAAAGCTCATCAAAATCTTCTACAAAGCAAAAACATTGGACATGATTCTGATTTATTCCTCCTTGAATGTTTTAATTTGTGTGTTTACAAATTACCCTAACCCTAACCCTACCCTAACCCTGTTGTAATAACCCTGTTTTGGTAATAAGGTCGAATACTGCTGAGTCTGTGTTAGTGTAACTTTGCCTATGCAGTTCATCAGACCCCAAATCTTGTTTTTTTCTTCCTCTGAGACTATTCCTCTTGTTAAACAGTTCCTGTGGTGTAGCTGTGGTTACACCTGTCTTTTAAAGTCCACCTGACACTTCTAATAACTCCAGGTTATATTAACCAACAAATAGTTTCGTCCACAAGTTGGATGTTGACTGCTTTCAGATTTGTTACCTATTAAAAAATTGTTTGTTGCCGTATTTGGAGGCTTGGTGTTTTAACAGCTTTCCACAGATGGGGTTTTGAACAATAGGCTCGTTCAGAGGTCTTGCAAGTTGCAAAGACCTCTGAAAAGATAATCCTCAGTTGTTATCCCACTGGCATCAAGTATTAAAATACACATTGGCAAACATTAATCTGTCAGATCAAGATAATTTCTGCATAGTTTATGTGACTTGTATTTGGCCACAGTCTCCAAACTAATTATATCATGTCAAATTTAGGTGTTATGTTTTAAAGGACAAAGATGGCTCCAACCCTGGCTTTAGGAGCTTCAGAATGAGGAGAGCAATTTAATAATGACTCCTGTCAGTTTAATCCTTTTATCTCCACTGGGGATAGGTGCAGGCAAATGCTTGTTTAAATACTTATGTCCTTGCAAAATCAGTCACAATATCCTAATTTGTTTGTTTTACTAATAGTTTGTGTTAGTTTGCCTCGAAGCTGTTGCCATGTCACAATGCTGATAATAAATTGTAGTAGATACTTTGCAAGTTTATTGGCATTTACGTTAATGCTTTTATGATTTGCATTCAGATTTCTATAATCTACTCCCGATCACCATATTTGAATTAATGTCCTTCAGCAAGTTTTCAATTCTGGCAAAGTGTTTGACCGCTGTTATTATTACTAATGGCGCAGTTCACTGAAATATTTAAATAGGTTTTCCCGGCACTGACTTGGCTTTTTCACATAAGCCACACATTTTAAATTGGTTCATGTCAGGATCATTTCAAAAGTTTAATATTGGCCAACTTTATACCTTACAAAATCTGGTTTTGACGAGTGTTAGAGTCATTGTCCTGTTGGAACATCCAATTCTATCCAAGTTTAAATAATCTAGCTGTTCATTTGAGGTGAAGTTGAAGATTTTGCAGATAGTTCTTCTTTTAATGTCCCATCTGTTTCATTCAGTGACCCATAGCTTTGTCAGCTAAATATACACTCGGCATGATGCTATTTCAACAAGTCCACTTAATTCTTATTTTTAAAAATGTAGTTTTGTGTTGTTTTGTTATTCTATCCTTGATAATCATTAATTTAAAGACGTTTGGGCATGGCTAACGCTGCATTGTCCTGTACCATTACTTTTTTTTTGCTAGTAGACGATCACAAAGCCCATAAATAAATAAGAAAATATAGTCCTCATTGTCCTGCCTTTTCTTTTTTATTAAAATGTTTAGACAAATCTTGCAACACATTGAGGAAAAAAATAAGAAAAACACGGAATTTGCCTTCCACAATATCTTTCAAATTGGCAATCTGAAGCACATTTTCCCTATGAAAATAAATAAATATATTTAGACCCTAGAGAGTAGGGTAAAAGGTCCAGCTTTGTGAAAAGAGTAACAGTTTATTTGGTCTTGATAAGAGAGGCTAAACTAAAACGCTTAAAGGGCTGCAGACTGACCTTTGCCTGTACAATTTGTCCATGGTACACACAGTGGACAAATGTGTCCATTATGTGGACACATTTATGCTCAGTCAAAATGAAACCATTTGACTGAGCACATTAAATAAGCATAACATAAGCTGTGTGTTCTTGGCCCTCTGCCTGGGTACAAATTAAAGTTTTGTAGTTTAGTTTAAGGTGATTTGCACAGATGAAAACAGACACAACCCAAACGTAGAGCAACTCTGCCAGCTGAAGGTCAAAGCAAAACTGGTCTACAAAGAACCAAATGACCTAGTTTACATAATAAAATCTGTCTGAGGAAAAGAGAAGGCAGACTCATGAAACTATAAAATAACTACTCTTTTACTGTTCTCCCCCGTTCGTAAGTATCTGGAGCTCTTCTGTCTGCGCTGTGATCTTACCCTGTTGATTCAGACCAAATGGGAAGATTGGAAGATGAAAGAAGACTGATTAGGAGGAGTGGCTGAAGTGAAACAATGGAAAAAAAAAAAAACATTAGGGGAGAGAGAAGAAAGATGAGACGTCTGGTTTGCATGTCATGTCCTAAAAATGGCTAGAAATTGACAATAGCTGATAGAGAATACTCGCAGCAATACCGAGTCGTGTTACAGGATGTAATATTAGTATATGGAAATTGAGATTATGCCCTCTGCTGGTTCACTTACTCAAACAAACTGACCCCAATGTAATGTCTGTTCACTTAGTTTCTTTTGTTCTTATACAGCATGTCGACTAGCATTCTAGTTTTTATGTTGGAATTCAAATACCAAGTTAAAAGTATTGAAAATGGGAAAAAAAGTGGTACTGGCAAAAGCACAGCTCTATAATCCATGTGTTTGGGTTCAGTTAACAGGCGTTCCAGATGGAATCTCTTCAATTACTCTGTCCAACAAAATTAGCATTTTCTTGGCATTTACGTCAGCATTATCTTGGCAACTTTAGGCAACTGTTTAAATGAAAGGTGAACTGAGTCTAAAAATGCCTATGACCTTAAGGATGTTTTTATCTTAAAGCTAGCTTTATCTTTAAAGCATATTGGTTTCATTGACTTGCTGTTGAAATGGCACAGCACTACTGTGTGTTGGAGACGATGTGAGCAAGGTTAAGATCTTTTAGACTTGTAGATTTTTTTTATTTTTTATCTATGTCAAACCAGAGAGCAGTTTTTCTTGTTTTGTCATCTGGCAAACTCGAAATGAACTTTCATGCCTTAAATCCAAGAATTACTTGTGCATAATCATGTTGCCACAAAGCCAGATGAGGTGGTTTCAGTGCTTTGAATGAGCTCTGGAGCTGTCAGACTTAATACCCAAAGTTCCAAAGTTACTTTATTTGCAAGTTGACCAACTTTGGCAGGAACTCTGGGTATTAAAGTTTTTTGGGCTTTTTGAAAGATGGAGGATGCTGCACCTTGCTTCAATTTTATATTCTTTGTTTTTCATGCTACGGCCGTCTATTCTATTTGCTAAGTGTGTTTTGTCAATCTATAAACCTCTTGTATTTGTCCTTGTTGGAGTTCAGGGATCTTGTGGACACATCATATAATTAAAGCAAATACTTTCTAAATTAAGAGCAATAAAATCCCCAACAGTCTATAAATTAACATTTTACAATAAAAACTGTACTTCAAAAATAGTGTCCAGGATAAGGTCAGAGCTACTGAATGTATGAAGAAATGACCTCACTAATGGACTGGTTGTTAGTTTTCAATGCTACTGTTGTGCAATAGTTTGGGATTTCAAGAACTGATGAGAAAATATGTACATTAAAGACCTTCTGAATCTAATTTATGAGAGCAGGAAATAGCTAAACATATCTAATCAAACTTTCAGAAAGGCATCAAATCCCACGTTGATTAAGCCAGCAGTGTTGGAGAAGTTCCACCACCAGATATCATTACCCTTTACCATGGCTATCTGGGAAAATTCAGCACATCTCAAGAGAGCCCTAAAAGGCTTTTCTAATTTCACTGATCTTGTCATCAACTCGCATCATTTACAAGTGACTGATTTGACAGCCGTCCGTTATGGGTTTTAGACATGTTTCTCTAAAGTCTGGACACTGTCCCACCAGTTCTCTTCCTCACCATAGTTGAACTGCTGCCATTTTCTTCGGTCAGCACATGTTTCCCCGCATCTGTTGCCCCATCCCAATTGATGTTCTTCATGGTCAGTATGGGAACTGGGTCACAGAAGAGAATCCAGCTCGGCACTGGTCCATCCAGCCTTGCTGCCAGATCTTGTAAGCACAGCAGCACCCGGAAGAAAAGAAAAAGTGTTTTGTTAAGAGATTATGAGAGGATATTAAAGGAACAAATTATTATGAAAGACCAAATGCGTGAGAATGAAGTGACAAAATGGTTGTAAAAAGATATAACTTTTTATTGTGTCTGACCCCAACTCTTCCCAAACCATTTTGTAACACAAATGGGGATGCTCTTGTTTGCCAGAAAAGACAGCTCCACTGAGAAGGGTCTGGCATGGAAGTTACACTTTGTTCTGATTTGTTCTTTCCAAACAAAAAGCAGATGAGAAATGTGTAGGCTTAACCTTGCAGAAACATGGTGTGGTGTGATATGTGCTGGAGTCATACTGCTGGCATGTGGCCTGGGTTGCTCACTTGTCCCCTTTTTTTTCCCCTTCAGAGTGTTGTTTCTGGTGTGGAAGTGGTTGTTATGATGCCTGTGATTCACAGAGCTCTGGGAGAATAACACTGAGACGAGATGATGCAAACAAGATGTTTTATGACCAATCTGTCGTATTAGTGGGATGTACATAAACACTTGAGGATTTAGGGATCAAGTGGCGGATTTTGTTTCAAAGGAGTTGTGGTCTGCTTTGTGTCCTGGTGGCATTAGGCCCTGGAGATAGAGGGCAAAAGATTGGAGGGATTCCTTTAAGCTCTAAACGTGAACGTTGATGCATATGGTTGAGTCAGCATTTCAGAGTTGTGCAGAGGAGGGTACCCCCACTTGTGTTTTTGTCTGTCTTTCGAGCAAAGCAAAGAAAGGTTTTGCTCCGAGTAAGATGGAGCAGATGTTTTAGATGGATTTTACTTTGAGTCAGCATCCACACCAGAGCTGACAGGTTTGAATCAAATAGTTGGATTTCTTAGTTTTAGTGCATTTAGTGCCCATATAATTTAACTTGTTCTTTCACAATTAGTTTTATTAGGTACACCTTGCTATTACTCATTTGGCTCCACTTTTGCAAACAGAGCCCCAATTCTCTGTTGCATTGACTTAGCATTGATTCAGAGAGATTCCACAGAGATTTTTGTCAACATTGACATAATAGCAACATAAAGTTGCTTCAGGTCTGTTTATTGCATTTCCGCTTTTCCCTATGCTAATGTGGTCACTGAGTTTATGCCTCCAGGTTCACATCAAGTCACTACAAACATCTTTATCAGTGAATTTTGCAAATATCGAAACAGACTTGGGAACGAACCAAAGCCAGCGTTGGAATTACACTTTTGTTTTGAAAAAAATTATCTTCCCAAAAACAAATAAAGAGAATAACTAAGCAGCATATAATATTCACAACCTTTGGGTTTTATTATTGTGGCTGTTTAAGAAATCTTTCTCAGAGAGCAAGATAAATGTCAATGGGGAGTTAACCCCAAGTATTCTTTTGATAAAGTTTAAAAGTGTTTTGCCAGCAGTCAAACTAAATTTTCCTGAGAGATGTGGTGTACTGATAAATTCAAATCTACCTAATAATGAGCTACCTAATAATGATAATGACAGACCACAGCAAATCTGAAATCAGAGCTGGAACAGTTGGATTCTTGGCGTTGAGTACGTTTGGGGTCATTATCGAGAGCAACCTGTTAACTTTACATGTAGGTCGGTCAAAGGTCATTGAACGTCTTCTGACTACATATCACTTTACTTGTATTTATGGGTGTTTAAAGTGATAAAGAATGAAAAACATGAGAAAATTGTTTCAAGTTTACTGGTGTCAGTAAAGGCATATTTGATTTAAGAAACTTCTCTCTCCATCAAGACTCATTTGCAGTTTCTGAATCAACATGAGATAAAGTGACTTGTTACGAGGGGTGTTTTTTTTGTTGGTTAAATTTTACAACCTGTGTATATCATCGTCTCTGGCTCCACAAAATAAAACAGGATAATTGGAAACATGATAACATGATAAAGTCAACATCCTAAATCACAAAATTTACAGGCATTGTAAAAATGCCTTCGCCAATCAGGCACAAAAGGGTTTTATTTGAGCTTGAGAACAGAGAAAGTCTTCATGGCACTTTGTGTTTTTTTGTTTTTCTGTCATCTCGACCCCTCTCTGTGGCCTTTTGTTATTGCCATCAGACTCCTTTGGTATTCCTGCTCTGGATCAGGAATTGGTTCAAACTAGTTTGGTCATAAAAAATCTCCCAGAGTCAGTCCTTAATGTGACTCCCCGTTTGTTGGTGGGAGTTGCAAACCAAAGGATACAAGGGAGGGTTTGATTGGTTGCAGGTGTTGAGCTGTGGTGAAGAAACAGTCTTGTTTGAGATAAAGTTGGGAAGTTTTTAGGTCACAAGTTCATATAAAACAAGCATTCTACAGAATCACATGGTGATGGCCATTTTATGTGTTGGCCCATGTGCCCACCATGTTTTATCTGCAGATAAGTGTAAAAAAAACATGTTCTTCGTGTCTTTTCGCCCTCTAAAAAAAGCTTCAAGAACTTTTACTGGTTTTATACAGTTGCATCTTTGTAATTTATTTTAGTAATTTAATACAAAAAGTAAAATTCAACAGGATTTAAAATTTTTTTTTTTTAATGTTTCATTGGCCTTTATTAATTAGCATCTTGACAGGAAGAATGCCAGAAAGAAAAGGAGAGGACATGCAGCAAATGGCCAAAGGCCCGGAATCAAACCAGGGACAGCTGTGTTGAGGTGCTCTTGCTGCACCAGTGAAGCACTTGCTGGTCGAGCAAGCCCATGCCCGCAGTGTTTTACATGGCAAGCATCTATCTCTGTTATTATGGATAACCATTGCCTTAAATTAATTCACACCCGGTGTTAATTTTTCTTTCCACTAAACTTTTTATTATTGTCCATGGATACAGCATTCTGTAAATACTGAAATAGTGTGCATCACCTATAAAACATAAATGTTCACTTAAAATTGAATTAAATTATTAAATTTTAGATGATATTCTCATTTGTTGAGATCTGCTTGCATTTTAATTTATATAGGTTTTGGTTGCTATCACCGAGCTTATCGTTTTCCATTCAATCATTCTGCTGAGGCCCAGCTACAGTCATATAAAGCCCCCAGCCTAAGAGACAAAATAAGAAAAACAATCAACCAAGAAATTTAACGATTGCAGTGAGATATGTTTAAGGCATTCTTTTATTTTCCAAGCCCACACAAAACAAGCTGTTGGACGATTGGTGGTATAAATGTGTGTTTTCACAACCAAGTTTCAGCCAAGCCTTAGTCTGTCTTTCCCTTCCAGTTAGACATAGCCTACCCAGCCAGAGCTGGTGTTCCTGCTTTAACATCTGCCCAGGCTTTGCAGATGTTGTTGACTGCTGCTAAATGGGGAGGAAGTTTCAAGCACCACAAACGCCAAATGTTTTTTTTTCTTCCCTGTTTTGGTTTAGTATTTCAAAGATCTAAAAGAAGAGCTGGTATTTTTCTGGAAGTGATAGGAACCACATTTGTGTGGTTTGACCTCTGAGAGTATTTTTTTCCCCCCTATCTGTATGGAGTCAGGCTTCAGAACACATTAAACAAAGGGATAAGCCCCCACAGATTCACACGTGCTCAATTAAAAGGAGGGGATTTAGTTGTTGAACAGCTGAGTTTAAAGGAGTATTAAGTCTTACTAATGATTTAGTCCTCTAAAAGCTCTTATTTATGGTTACGATGGTTACATCAAGTGAAAGAAGACGATTGTACTTTAAGCCTTAAAGACAGCCACATTGAGTCATGCTGGTTATCTCTCCCTTTGATTTTTGTTTGTTTTTGCCCTGGGATTAGTATTGCTGTATTTAACTACTTTTCTGTGGGACTTATTAAAAGCATTACAGCATAACTAAAAGTTTCTTTTTCTCCCTCTTTATGTCTACTGACAATGCCTCCAGAGAATTTTAAATGCTGATTTTTCAGAGCTCTTTTCTCCGTTGCTGCGGTTTATTTTCCATTTACTCCAGCTAATGTGATCTGCTTGTAAGCCTCGCAGAACAATGATTACCAATCGACTGATCTCTAATTGGGAAGGGCAGCAGTAAAGCATTTAAAATCTGCTGACAGATCTATTTATTTTCACAAACTGAATCCACTGCCTGAGGTCTAAGGTATTAAGTCACAATGAAAGCCTTAATAAAATGTTAAGCAAATGGACAGGATTTCCAAGATGCTCTGGCAGAGCCGATTTAGGTTAAAGTAATCTTCTAATGATGTCAGCATGCTTCCTGTGATGGTGGTCCAGTCAGAATTTAAACTTAAATCTGATACAGAATCCAATAAAATAGCTAATGCTTAGAGTGATGACAGGTAGGCTTTCAAAGCTCATAGACTTGGAGCTCATCACCAAAGATGTCAAAATAAATGATCTGATCACAAGTCACCACAATTTTTCAGTTGTTAAACATTTTGAAAACCATTCAATGTTTTCCTGTTTCTTCAGAATTATGTCTTGCTTTTTGTTATCTATCAGTTAAAGTCAATTACATGAGCAAGGCACCATGCAGAATTTAAGTCTTTAAACTATTTCTTGACCTGTAACTTAAACTTAGATGAGAATAAAATTTGCCACACCCCAAACTCCACCAACAAAAGACCACAGCATCCAGATCTCACTGACCTCAGCCTGACACCAAGTCAAGGAAAGACGTTATCAGGCTTGATACCGAATTGAGTAAGTTCAGTCGCTTCTCTACTTTTGCAGTCTCAAGTAACTTTCATGCTGAAAGAGAGGCTACTCATATCATTTGTTACCTTGTTGTTCAGTGCATTTCTTTCACCATTAATCATTTTGTTGTTAATGAAACCTCATCTACAAGCAAGATCACTGTGGCCTCATTAGACCTTTTCTTTTTGATGCAACATTGTAATTATTTCTGTTGTCGCATGAGTGCTAACGAGCTAAATGATAATTATATCCTATTAGCAGCAAGAAGCAATTATCATTAGCTCTCACCGAATCGCCTAATTATCTCTTTTTATATGAGCTTCAATTTAATCATATAGTCAAAGTAATGAAATTTTTAATTCAAAAGGCCAAAAAGTATTTAATCACAGATAGTTTGTGTCTGTCTTTGTGTTGTTTTCATCTTGGTCTGACTTTAATGCCAAACAGTAGAGACTGCTTGTTCTCTTAGAGAAAGTTTCTGGGACAGGAAGTGAAGCCGAAAAGTTCCCGTGCAATCCCTCTGCAGATCTCACACGCTGTTCCAATTCTGTAAATGCTTCATTGAACCTCTGTGTGTTGCTCCTCACAGCTGAGAATGCAAACTGCTCTCAAAAGGAGGATGAGACTCTAATTGAGTGAGACAAGTGTTTACAGTCTCGAATCTCAACCGCATCCCCTCCTCTCTTAACCCATCCCTCCTCCCCAAACTCCAGTAATTGTACTCTTAGATATACCATTTGGACTGCAGAAAAACACTCCTACAGAGGGATTGCAAAGAGATGAGAACTTGGCACAAGCTGCTTTTGTTGCCTAATGTAACAGTGTGACAGAGCGGAGCTAACGATGCTTCTCTGTGGATGTCTGCCATGGCAAACGTTTGAGCAGCTGGTTTCTCACCCTTCCAGTGACTACTCAAACTGAGCTCTGTTTGTGCTGGTTTTGCACAATGCTGTTTAATAATTGCAGCCACATTTTTTTGAAGTAGATTTTATTTAATTGCCGGAAAATTTGTTAAAACTATTAATCTCTTTTTACAAGTTATACATATTTTCTGAGTTGAAAACAGTCGAAGCATGGAGGCAAATGGAGACTGTCTGCTCGCAGCTGTTTCTGCTAATGCAAAGCAAAACGGCTGTTGGCAGACATAAGAGGGATTGATACTCTCCTCTAACTCTTGGAAAGAAAGCAAATGCGAGTATTTCTCAACATGTGAAATTATTTCTTAAATGTTAGATTACTGTTTACACCAACCCACCAGTGTAGTGGTTCAAATAGTTCAGATTTATAGGTCACCAAACTGCGATTCATTTTACCCAGATGTAATTGCCGTTGGCTTCGTTCAGAACCTAACCCAGTCGCATCCAAACCAGTTTGTTCTTTTAAGTGTCCTTGTGGTGTGATCCAGTGAGTCAGATGGGCTGCTAACGTTAATGGCTTCCATCAGGCTGACTGGGGTTGGTGATGAGGCAGCAAAATGTGAGGCAACCCTGGCAAAGTGTCAACTTGGTGGACTCGAACAGAGCCTTTGAGGCCAGTCATCAACTCAGAACTTCAAAGCAGCAGTCGGACAAGAGGGCAGTGAAACAGTGTGGGACTCAGAGATTAGGGCAACAAACATAATGTGCAATTGAAGTTTGCCGTTTTTCTGTGGGCTTGCTTATTCATCTTTAACTTTTTTGTAGTCTGCTGAGCATGTCTGAGGTTAGTCCTGCAAACAAGAGACCCCACATAGCGAAATGCACAAAAAAACTTGAGACTTGGGATTTTTTAAAGATGACTTGCATTTAACTTAAGGCCATGAAATTAAAAATTAAAAGAATACAAATGAGACGATTTATTTAGCTCAGGCAAGAAGATTTCACTTCAAACAGAAAGTATCCCTATTATTGTTGCGAGGCTCCGGACCGCAATAGAGCCTAACAGTGTTTTCTCAGTCCCTGAGCTAATTAAAGTGCACCAGGGCTAAGCTGACTGGAGTTTTCTCTCTATCTGTCTTTCTGTGTGTTGCGTTGACAGCATGATTGCATGTTAATATGTCTGTCTGTTGTCACGTATAACTTATCTGTTTTAAATTAACATAGCAGTACCATGCTGATCTCGATGCAACTCTTATAAACTGTTATATTCTGCCTTAGAAAAGAGCTGGAAAGAAATGTTTTATTGTATTTTTACTTAATCTTTATTTCACCAAGAAAATTCCATTGAGATTAAAAATCTCTTGCGAATGAATCCTGGCCAAGAATGGCTGCAGGACACAGAGAGATGCTAAAATGCCTTGAAGAGACGGTGCTACACACCACTGTTCTCTAATTATTACACCAAAACTATACAACTTTGATGCTGGCATCTGGTTTTCTACACAAGGGGAGATAAAGACCTTCTTGCAGTCACTTGAGTTCTTCTTTTCTAAATACATGTTAATCATTATGTTCACATTTGAGTTAAAATAGCATGCATTTTTAAAGCATACAAACCTTAGTTAAATTAAATACATTTCTCCTCTGCAATCTTGATTATAAAGTTAAACTTAAAATCTGGTGTCTATGAATGAGGAAAATGGGGCAAAATGGATATAATTGCATCAGTCTTATTGTTTTTATGCATTTTTATATTTTAGAAGTCATACATTGATGGTTTTGTTCTACCAAGTCTAATTTAAGGTATGGGTAGACGGTGTTGCTGTTTTAGATTTTTATGTTATATAATGTGACTTTTATTTTAGTGCATTTTAATGATATCAGTCTGCTGCTGCAATTCTTCTTCGGAACAAACTACATATTCTCTTACTTGGTTAGGATATTTTGAATAAGGATTTTGCAGAGTGTTTATGAATTGCTATTTTCTCACTTCCATTTTATAGCTCTTTCAGTGACCTCAGTGTGGATAAAGACAAAGACATTCAGACCACTACAGATGACAGCAGTCAGAATGGGATGCAGACCAAAGCAGATTTCTGCCATGTAGAAACAATCTCAGTCTCAAAAACTTAGCGGTCATGGAAATGCTATTTTATGAACCATTACAGTCACATTTGATCTACTTGCTGGCATAAAAATCTACAGTTATATTATTTCCAATGGAAGGTTTGATAGGTTTCTTTAAAGGATTGTCCTACATCACAAATTTGGTAAAATGGAGTGTTTTCTGTTGCTGGATATATTGCAAACATAATGGTTATGATTTTTTTTTTTTTTATGATTTGATCCATTTGTGGCAATTTTCACTACTGTGAATTAGAAGGC
Organism: Poeciliopsis prolifica; assembly: GCF_027474105.1. Taxonomy (NCBI): domain Eukaryota; kingdom Metazoa; phylum Chordata; class Actinopteri; order Cyprinodontiformes; family Poeciliidae; genus Poeciliopsis; species Poeciliopsis prolifica. Next base: position 13,010,546 of record NW_026562376.1, on the reverse strand, counting down.
AATTTGATCCATTTGTGGCAATTTTCAAGCTTTAAACTGGTGATGCATAGGCTGATTCAGATTCATCTTTAAAAAGCATAATTGAAGGCAGTCAGAGTATTTTCTACTTTATGGTTAAATCTAAATAAATATGCCTTTACAGGGAAATGTTTGTAGAAAAATGCAACCAATGCATTTTCTCCAAGTTCCTCACTGCACACACGATAATCTACAAATGCAGTAAAATACTGCAGATTACAGAACAAATGTATGGTGCACAAATAAAGTCTGACTAAAACAGTGACAGCATACCTCGGGTAGATCCTTCGACAATCAGACATACCATGCAAATCTGTTTTTAAGAGCAAGCAGCAAGTCTTGACTCTGATCAGCAGCATCTTTTAACACGGTTATTTTGGGTTATTTGCCCTCCCCCCCATACACATATCCACACCCCAAATGCATTGTTATTCCAGCAAATGAAATTATTGAGTGTTCTTTATGCATCTCTGTGCACAGTGTTTCTAAAATCTTCTTTCTCTAATGTGTCTTCATTGCAATCTTTGACTGGGAGGTTTCATCACGTCACACTGATAGTTGATTCTAGAAACTATGCCACTAGTACCCAGCTTACATTTGCAGTTGCTATGTATTAGCATAAACCGACTTCTGTTGCTGAAACAAAAGGGCCTGTCTGGTGAACTGTAATTGATCCTTATGTCTCTCTTGATAAACGCTCTAGGTACTGCGTGGAGCTCAGTTGATAGCCGTTGCTTCAGCCGATGGAGGAGCCACAGCAGTAGAGGGGTCCGCCCTCCCAGCTGACATCCAAGTGCAATACGTGCAGCTCGCTCCTGTTTCAGATCACGCAGCGGCTGTGCAGGTAAAACAACAAATCAAGCTCTTTTCAACTCTTACATTCATGTTCACAACTTGTTTATTGTAGGGAAGCATTGCAGTTTGTAAACCTTTAGGTACATACTGTAATATCTGAGGCTCATTCATAGCCTAAACTTACTTCTCCAGACAAAGTTACATACTGCCAGTAAGTTGATAGCAGTTGTGAGACAGAGTTACAATGACAGGCAGAAATATTGCAGGGTTTAAATATCATTAGCTCTTGTAGTATGATATGTCACTGTACCCCTAATGGGTGTGGAAAAGTCACTGGACCTAAAGCACTAAAATGGTACCAGTCCAGCTTGCATCCTTTAAACATATCAAAACTTTTCAAAGCTGGTAAGACCTTTGTGCGTTCCTCATTTTAAAAAAAATTAAATTAAAATTAAATATCATGTTCACGTAAGTAATCTAGAGACATAAAAGAAAAGGTTAAATACAGCTCTCTGTTGGGGACTTCACCAAATCCCAATTCAAATGGATGCATAATTTGCATATCAGGGTTGCTTTTCTAACCCAGACCAAGACCACAATAGCACAGTGGATCACAAAAACCTTATCTAGTTTTGGTTGTTGCAATAAAATGCTGACACAAAGCAATTGTTAACAAAGCGACTGACAAATGAAGACTCAGAAAAGTTGTCATTGCAAGTGTCACTACGCTAGGCACACGCATTCTGCATAACCTTCACAGCTTTAGTTGAGTAGAAAGCTCTAAAGCTCTTCCCAACTGTTAGATTGTTACTACATAAGCAGCTACAGGAATCGCACCTTGAAGGTTGTTGATGCATGAGAGTTTAGAGTTGGCAATTTCACCATCTGATGTAGTTTTTCCAGACTGTTGGACAACCAGTAATTAAATTTAAAGAAGTACTGAGTCTCATGGTGTGATACAACGAAAAGGGTAGTAATTAGTAAAATGTCCCAAATCCCCCTATGATTGAAATGATTAAGCAAGAACCACATTTTGGATCAGGATGGTGTTCAGGCGCATGGGGGCTAGCCTTTGAAGTGGTCATCCAAACTCTGCAAGAGATTTAAAGCAACAGCACAAATCCCATTGTTCTTTCTTCTTTTTCTCCCCTAAATATACCATGGATTGCATTTCATTTTTCTTCTTGCTGCGGTGTCTTTCCCTTTAAATGTAAGCTCAGATGGTTTCCTTCAAGTTCTTCAATGAATGAACTGTTTGTTGCTTTGTCAATACATAAGCAAAAGGAAAACTGTAGATGATTTATGACTGTCTGAAAAGGCCTTTTTGGTACTGATAAGAATCTCCCTGCATACCCAGATAATATTTACCTTCTTTTAAGAAATACAGACTCCAAATGTGTTGTCCAGCCATGCTTGCAAATTAGGAATTTCCCATGTCGGACCTCGCCCAATTCATATGAGCCCCTTTTGTTGTCCTTCTGTTGTCCATAGTTGGCTAGGTAATGGGTTCCATGATTTTGTGAGTGCGAGACAGCTGAATTGATTGTGTCTTTCGGAGTAGATTGCTGATATGCTTTAAGTGTCTTCTCATTAAAAATATTTAGGTTCCTTTGGCCCTTTCCCATTTTGTCACATTGCAACCACAAACTTCAATTTACTTTTATTAGATTTTTATATGATTAACCAACACAATATGGTGCACTACTGTGAATTAGAAGAAATAGCACTATTTTAATTTTTGTTTTTATTTACCTATTATTTAGATGCCTTTAAGTGACTGCCACATAATAAATGTGGGAAGAAAGGATTGCCTTAAGAAGCCACCTAATTAAGAAATAAAATCCACCAGTGTGTAATGCACTTTAAACCACAGTGTAAATTTAGTTATTCTATGAATGTCTCAGAGCCTTGTTGTCAGGCACTTCTCCACTGGCAAGTCGCACTCTAACCAGTTAATATGCGGTTCGGTTTCTCCCCCAGTTGTGAGCGCCTCATTACGACCTATTCCTGTCTATTTTGGGCATTCATATGGGAATCCGGGGGGACCGTGAACACACATTAGTTGTGGTCGACTCTTCGATTACACTCAGCAATCAAGAACGAATTGTAAAAATTACTCTTAGGGTAAATATGGCTAATCTTTTTGGTACTGATAAGTACCAAAAGTACTGATAAGTATTATACTGACAGGCTTGGCAAACCAATCGGACAATGACCAAGAGCTCATTGGAAGATCTGGAGGAAGTGGAGAAGGCCACAGCTCAGTTTGGAAACTTTTTGAATGAAATAATTATTAGCTGTGCAAAGCTGGCCTCTATATAGGTGTGTTAGGAAGGTGGTCATTGTCATTGAAAGCCAAATTAAAAAGGTTTTCTAGCTGTGTGCTGTAAGCCCCACAGGGGGCAGCAAACATGGAAGAAGATGGTTTGATCAAATGAGACCAAAATTAAACTTTTTTGGTAAGGGGCTTTATTTTGCAAATGGATGACACTCCCAATCTCACTGAACACACCATTCCTGTGATAAAACATAGTGTTGGAAGCAACATTGTGTAAAGACAGGGGCACTGGTCAGATTTGAAAGATTGTTGGAGCTAAATGCAGGACACTCCCCAAAAAAACCCTGCAGCTTTAGCTATATAATAATGCATATTCGGGCAGAAACTCACTTTTGACCAGGACAACAACCTCAACAGTACAGCCAGAGCTACAATAGAATAGTTCAGATCAAAGAAAGTTCATGTGTTGGAACAGCCCAGTCAAAGTCCAGAGCTAAATCTACTTAAGAATTTTTGGCAAATCTAAAAAAAAAAAAATGAAAAAAAAATCTCCACAGATGCTATCCATGAAATTTGACTGAGTTTGAGCTTCTTTGTGAAGAAGAGGGGACAAAGACTTCAGTCTGTGGCTGGTAAAGCTAGCAAAAACTCCAAATGACATACAGCTGTAATTGCAAAGAAATGACTCAAAGGGGCTGAGAGGAAAAGAACGGCATGCTTTTCAGATTTCCATTTGTGAAAAAAGAAAATCTGTTTTCTTCCACTTCACAATTCTATACTATGTTTTGTTGGTCTATCACACAAAATCCTAATTAAATTCACAAATGTTTGCGGTTGTACTAAGATGAAAGGTGTGAATGCTTTTGCAAGTCTCTGTGGAGTGATCACAGACTATGTATTGTGTTCCACCATCTCTGTTTCATGAAGTTTGGCACATTCTCAAATCAAGCAGCTTGTTTGCATCGAAATAAATTAATTTTTCTTATGTGGGACTGGGTGCAGATCTGAATTGAAATGGACTGATCATTCATCAGTGTGTTTCAATACAAATGGGGCTCAGTAAAGCCATGTGTCTGCTAATGTTCAACACTTGATTGTAAATTGTTCACTGACCAAACAAAATGTAACCTCGCTGAAATCAGAGCCAGAGCCATAACAGTTCTTATCAAAATCCACCCATTTGGGTAAGATGATTTAATCTTTGGACGGACTTAATAAACAAATAGTAAATGAGTCAGCCGAATGTTTTAATGATTTTAACGATAGATGGATCTGCCTACCTGGTACCAGGCATGTTTTTCTCACAGCTCGGTTTTGGGATCTTACGGTATCCTCATTGTGGGTTAAAGTTCAGAGAAAGGTTAGCATTGTTCCTTAGCACACTGTTTAGAGTACTGTTAAATCAAGAGACAGGCTCACATCAGTTTCCAGACATGTGGTTGCACTTATACAACTCACTGAAAAATTACTCACTCTGATGTGTTTGTCTCTGCATTTTCCTTTCTTTTTATTTAATTGTTTCCATTACACAGATGAGAAAGGAGCTTACCGGAGAGATATTTTGTGCAGTTCAAAGACCTTTTCTGCAATCTAGGGATTTTGTCTGGCTAGTTTCTGCCTCATGGTTTATTATCAGCTTGACTGCGGGAAAAATGAGAACTTTAAGAAGGTTTTGAAACCCTGAAACATAGACCCCTCTTTCTAATTAGAAACACTTATTTGTTTTCTGGGGTTGACACCAGCCAAGCACATTCACATCACTCAATTTATAACCAGTCACTGTAGATGCAAATATATGAAGGCACTTTATATTAAATTGCTTTCGGTAATAAACATATCACACAAAACACTTTACACCTGTTGAGTGTGTTGTAAGCATACATAGTAGTACAGACACAATAATCATAATTTCAATTATAAGGACAACATATGTTGTTCAAATATTAACTTTTGGGGTCCTGAGTCATAGTACTTTGTGTTTTGCTTTGGTGCAGCTGGATTCGAGTTGTAGCTGTTGTGTAGCGACAACATGCTGGGCTAGAGGAAGGATTTTATGCTGCAGGTGTCTTTGAGGAAACGTTTGGCATTAGTTCAAGGAAGGAGTGAGTCACTCTCCATGGTCATCATCTAGGACTGAGTCATGAACCTTGATTTAAAAAATAAGTTCAAGATTACCAGACATTGCTCCGTCCGAAATAGACGCACTAATCAGAGTTCCAGTGCTCTGTTTTTTTCACCAAACAATATTAATTTATGAAAAAAATTCTGAAATTTCTCTGAAAAATAAATATTTCAGAGTAATATTTTCAACTTCAATGTTAATCTTAAGGAAGAACAGAATGAATATAGTTCTCATTTCAAACTGTAAAGAACTTCTTATGTTCATAATCAGCATGTGATTATGAATATACGGTGTTTTCCAATGTTAACCTTTGTGTGCATTCCTGAGAACATTGATGTTCACCTTAAATATAAAATTTACAAAAAGTTAACAAATCCAGCATTTTCTACAAGATGCTGAAAGCTTTAAATGATCAAACCAGAGCAAAGTCTCTATATTATGTTCAGCCTTCTTGTTCATTCTTGAAATAAACTTTTTCCTTTTAAATAACTTTTTCCTTTTCTGTACTTCATCTGATTTGATTTCTATCTATGATTTAATTTTACTGCAGATATTGAAAATGGGTCCTATGGGAAAAATGAAAGTGTGGAATGGGTTGCTCTCAGGAGCCTAATCAGTTCTCCATGTTACAGTGATGGGATGTCAGTCAAAACATTTTCTCCCTATTAAATATTTCACATTTGGCTGTTTGTGGTAATGTAAAATAGTGGAAGCTACTGCTAATACTTCAACCCTGAAGAAGAATGGCCACAACTTCTCATAAACATTGAAACTGCCTTTCCAGATGAGTTGAAACTGTTATATTTGCATTGGGTGGGCCTGACATTGAACTGAACTCTGTGGATTAGAAACAGGATGTCACCCAAGTTATGTGTATGAAGGCAGATGATCGAATAGCTCTGGCAACGCCGTGTTTCTGTTGTTGTTCATCTGCAGTTGTGTTGAGCCAATCTTCTCATTTTTATTATGCCTCGGATCTTAGGAGGACATCTTACATTTGACTGAGAGTGTTGCTTTGCTTTTAAACCTTTATTATAAAAATCCATCCCTAATTTTTTACTAGAGCTGTGTTTTGTATTTTTGTGCCAACAAAAAGTTTTTTTCCCATCATTGGCACGTAAAAACTCTTTAAAAACTTTTTTTTTCACTAAATAAAATCTGACACATGGTCTCGTTTGACAACAGAACATGTGTTTACCACACCAACATTCTTTGTGTTCATCTGAGATGAGATCATTTCCAGAAAATGCTGCAAGTTTCTCCACATAATAACATACATGTATTGCTTCGATGTTGTCTTAAATCATTTTCATGTTACATTTTTGTGTAACATGAAACACAGCATACACAACAAACCTTGTATGCTGACAAATGTTTTCTAAGGTGTTCCTGAGCCTCAAGGTCAATAGAGCTTTTTTTTTTTTTTTGGATTAACTGTGATCTTGGCCTTTATTTTGAATCAGCTTTGATTCAGAACAGTATGCTACATAAATAATGTTTTAACTGCAGCATCTCAATGTTTTCCTCATCAACAACACTTCCTCTTTCTGTTTTTCCCCTTCTGTTTCACAGGCTGCTGAACTGGCACCGGCTTTGCAGGCTGAGATGGAGGTGAAAGAAGCCATCCAGGGTGCCATCCATGGAGACAATGGCGAGGTTGTCCAGATCGTCAGCTCTGTGGCCACCTGAGATCTCATTTGATACATCGCAGACCTGAACTCTGCCATGCAGCATGGCCCAGTGTGTCTCTGTGGAAAAGTGTGACAAGCAATCAAGCTAGAAAGTTTCTTCAGGTCACTGATAAAACACAGAGAGAGAATTATTTCTTCTTTTTTTCTTTGCAAACTGCTGTATTATTATTTTTTTATTTTAGTTTTATTTTTTACACCAAGTGGTGTACAATGAGATGATATTTTGAAGAAGTCGTTACACTCCCAGATCAACTGTGTTCATTGTTGCACTTTTATAACCAGAAGGACTGGACTACTGTCAGGACATGGAGGGGGTTCATTATGCTGTTATTTCATCAGCTTTGGAAAAATCGGATATAATTAATATTTGGCTTTGCTTATCCTTACTTGCCCCAGAATATGCCAATACAGAGGTGGATGTAGGTAAGGACAGCTACTCTTGTTTGTGTGAAATTGCTTGTCCTTGACAACAATTCAGTCCATGCTATGTCTCCCAGCTGTGAGCTGAACCTTTCTTGGCTTTGTCTGGTTTGTTTTCATATCACCACAGTCTTAGATTTTTGTTTTCCTTCTTTTATTTATGTAATTGTTACACCATGTGAAATTTGAGAAGCTTTAATTTTAGAGAAAACCATAAATAGAAGAGACAGTAATGGGATAGACAGAACATAAAGCTTGTTGACATCCATGGAAACCCTAAAGTTGTTTATTTGTCTCAGTTTTGTCTGTATGACAGATCCACTTTTGCGAATAAAACATGTTTGTGGCCACCAAAAAAAAAGTGCTTTTATTTTTTTGGGGGGGGTCTGAAGGCAAATTGGAATTGCCACCAATTTGCCTTCAAAGTTCTATTACATCCGCTGTGGAAAGACAATTGAAGTCTCCCTGAGTTGATCATTTCGGTTTGAGGTTGTTGAGGTTACATGTTGAGCTAATTTATCCTGTTTTTGAAGTATATATGAATCATTTTGTATTCAGTTACCATAAGAATAGGCGACTGTACTTTTAACAGTCCTGACAAAAAGGAACGCAGCAAAATAAGCTCAGCATAGGTTTTGTTCAGAGTGTAATTAATGCTTCTCTTGTTATTGTTTATGAACTATGATTACATTCCTTGGAATGCATTTCTGCTACAGTTTTGTATGAATGTAAGAGGATGTGTTGTATTTGAGAGAAATTTTCCTAATGATGTATATATACACACAGTCAGAAAGAGCAGAAATAAGACAGACACTTCAAGACTGTGTTGCTGTGAGCATGTTTCCCCTGCTCGATGTGATGTCATGGTGTATTTTGGATTGAGGATGTCAACCAGGCGACAAAATGAACTTGATAAAACAACATCTTTGGTCTTGGCTGCTTTCTTTTGTTTCCTTTGAGTCTGGTGTCGTTGTCTCTCACTCCCTTTAAAAGCTTTCTTCACTGCATCTACTTTGTTTTTTTTCCACTCCCTCTGAACTCGTGTTTTCACTTCTCTTTCCCCCTTTGGAAGTGCTGTTAAAGTCCATTTACTCCCCTTTTAAAATTGTATGCAAAGCCAGGCTAATATTTCATAGGATGGTCCATGGGGTCTATGCCTTGCCGCAGCTGAGTTGAAATGTTGTAGCCTTGCCAGAAAGCCCTCCATTAAATCTTGTTCTTGGAAAGGAAGAGACACGACTCTTCAATTTTACAACCCTTGGCCGAGTCCAGGAGCACGACTGGTTACTATGGTAAAAGGCCCTCTGCTTGGCTGCCTCTAAGAGAACCTGCAGAAAACAAGAATGAGTGATGGATGGAAAGATGAAGTATTTTGGAGGAGAGGGAGCAGAGTGATGGAGCGAGACTAGGCAGATTATCCTTTCCTTCCTCATGCAACATGCACACTGCTCCTTTATACGTGACTTCATCTGCATGTCTAGTCTTGCTCAAGCTTTTAATGGCATCAGATGAGGTACCAGAGGACATGCAGACGTGAGTGACCATATTGACTCGACTAAGAAAAAATACATCTAAATGCAATTTTTTGTTAAAGTCAGAAAAAGTAGTGTTTTTTTTTTTTTTTCTTGTGCAGACCACCCTCCCCAGGACCACTGCTAAATCCATTACAGTCCGGTTACAAAAACAAAACACACAGAATGTTGGATTTAAACAAAAAAGAAAAACGGATACCTTCAAGTAAATTTTAAAGCAATCTTTCAGCTGAAACATGTGAATCAATGGAAGTCAGCTGCATGACTTGACTTTGGAGAAACAGTCAAGAAATTGTGGGATTGAGTCTTGAGGGCCCAAAACAGACCGACCGAAAATCCTAAACATATTCAGGATAGGTGAGCAGAGAGAAAGGATGGAGCTTAACAGAGTTTTTTGACCCATTTGTAGACCAGGGTTCCATAAACCTTTGACCTGTCGATAATTCAGATTTCTATATAAGAACTATAATACAAGAGAAACTGCACCTGAATAAACCACAACACAAAGAACTGTGGCATCGTTATTCTCCAAGTGTCCAGACTGAGGACCCTCGTTATCAGCAAGGCAATTGCCAACATTTTCGCTGTAAAAGAGAAAAGGGAGATACTACTGTCAGATGCACAATAAACAAACTAAGTTTGTCTGACACAAAAATGCATAGAAATCATTTTTTATATTTTTAGATAATTAAAAGGAAGAAAAATCACCTCAAACAATAAAAACGGCTACAGAGACCTTAAGGGCACATGGGTAAAAGAAAAAATAAGGTTAGTTTCTCTTCATCTACAAACTCATATAGACATTGGTATAGACATATAGAATATAGAAGAATCTAACTACTTGACAACACAAAATATATCTGCTAATGTCCCAAAAATCAAGAAGGACGGGTTAATTATAGCTCTCATCTAGTTCACATTATTCAAGTCACACTGTTTGCATAATATCTTGTGCATAAAATACAGTGGTGGACATGAGAAACCAAATAGTTTGTTCTTTACACCTCAGTAGGTCAAAAGTTCCCTCTAAAATCTAGCACATTAAAAGATGATTAAAAAAATCTGAATATCCATATCTTTGGTAAATCAAAACAAGATATGTTCAAAGATACTTAACGCAGAGAAAAAAAAATTGCACAAATGTCGTTTCAATCTAATAATTTTATCTTCCAAGCTGATTCAAGCAGTTCTCATTTATCATTTTTATGCTTCATTAAATCATTCTCACCTCCTCGGCCCCCACACCATAAAACAGAAAAGGGCTTTCTGTTTTATGGTAGTCATTGGTGACAGGTTAAGCCCATGTGTGTTTTTCTTCCAATCATATGTTGTAGCTGCACATTCTTTTCTTTTTAGTACCTTTATACATCGCTATCTGCCTTCTGATAATACTAGCTCGACCTCACAGCAGCTGCTCTGGCAATGTTCATAGAACTGGCTATACAATTGAAAATCGGTCTAACTGGATCTTGAGTGAGCATGGGACATAGCCATCTTTAGCAGGCAGCACCTGATAGCTCAATGCCAGTTTCTAAATGCATTCCCAGTTGGAGCATATTTGAAGGAACAACATCACAGAGGGCTTTGGAACCGCTGAGAGACTTCAGTGCGAGAGAGGGAGTCAGTTCAGTTGTTTATGGATGGATGTAAAAATGCAGGCAGCTGAGTTCTGGAAACAAGAGATGATGAATCAATGTGGCTTCAACGAAGCAAAGGAGAGTTGGAATAACTGTTGGGATAACAAACAACTATGTGAAATAACAGCACTACTGGGTGAAGAAATGGACAAAAAGAGGTGCACATACAAAACTGAGTTAGATACCGATATTTTTTGTTTTCGTCAGGCTCCACACAGTGATTTGAAATATCGAAGCTGTACTAAGCCAGAAAAATATAGTACAAGTCAGAGGGGTCAAGATGATTATGAAGGATGTGTCAAGATGGCATTGCATGAAAGATTGAGAGCAGACTGGCCCAGTGACTACACCTATTTAAGCAAAAAATTATTTATACCCCTGTCAGAAGAGACAATGAGACATTCATTTGATTCAGGTCCAAACCTGCAGGCTCTAGAGCACTACAATTGGACACATTGGATACTTCGCTATTTGAGTCAGTGTATTTCTATTCTTTATGTGATGTTTTCCCATCTAAATGTAATCCACATCCTGCCATGAATGATCCGCATTCAGACGAACTCACGGGGATGTTCTTGCACTCATTAGTGACCGTGAATTATGACGGACACGGGGCTTTCTGGGCGGACGCGCACGTGAGGCACGCTGGTGACCGTGACACCTGGCAACCATCCTCAGAGTTAAGAGAGCCTTTCCTGTAACAGCGTGCTTTAATTGAAGCCTCAAAGACACGGATGATAATTCACTCAGACAGCGCAGGGAATCCCTCGCCCTGTGAGAAGCAGTAAATGTCAGAGGAGGGAGTGTGGAGTCCAGCTGAAGCAGCCCGGATGGGAGGAACTCCTTCGGCTTTTTGGGGGCGCAGATGTGTGAGAGAAGTTGGGTTACAGACATCCAGACAGCCGCTACAAAATCCTTCCCGGTCAACGAGAGCCCCCTGTTTTTCCTCCCCAAAACAAACTGTAAACTTGGCAGCTCGGATTTTTTTTTCTTTTTCTTTTTTTTTTTTTTTTTTTTTTTTTTGCATTCGCGAGATTTGATCGTCTGTGGTAAGTTTAATAGAAGTTGTGCGTTTTTCTGTCTTGCTAAATGATTTGTTGTGCTTCGTGTCCGGGGTTTGAACCTCCTCACGTGATGATGAGGAGGTAACTCTTTCTCGCAGGGAGAGATGAGTCCTGATTTGCTTTCCAGCTGCTATCTGTATGCTGTGTATCTTCAGTGCAGATTTCCAGTGTGTCATTGCGTTTCGTTGTACGCTTGAAGTCACAGCACCGTCAAAAATACAAAAGTCACGCAAGGAGCAGGTGCAGTCTGCCCAGGGCAAGTTGAGATAAACATGCAGTAGGTTTAGGAAGAAGGCCACGCCCATCTGCCTATGTTATGTGTGTGTTTGTTTATTTATTTGGTTTTGCACTAACTTATTAATTGAACACAAACAATGGGACTTTAAAGTTGGCTTTCAGTCGGATTTTTCTTTTTTTCACCAACAAATGCACAGCTTTGTGATCAAGTTTGGATTTCAACAGTTAATTAGGTAAACACAACATTGGCTAAAGAAGCCATGAAGATAAACTGCCAATTCTGCTTTGTGTGTAATGGGTTAGTGAGCTCACAAAAGGCATAAGAATCAAATCTGTCACCTGGTATTGGTAAACATAATGTAGGGCGACAGTATTTTTCTTCAGAAAAATAATCAACGCTTCAGAAATTATTCATACCTGTGGCACGTTTAAATCTGCAATCATTTTTATGCCACCAAGAAATTAGTTTCTGATAAAAATGGGACCAAAACATATTTTGGTTTTTATTTACTTTTGATCAAGAAGCTGACATGACAGCCATCAAAACCTTCTTATAATTACTTTTTCTTTGCGGTTGGAAGGCCTTCACCTTAATATTTAGCTTACCCTGCTAAAACACTGATGTTAATTTCCTCCACTTCTGATTCTCTTCTGCCCTGGTAAGATGCTGCGCAGAGGAATTCATCCTTTGTAAATACATATGTTCCACATCCACTCTCAGGGCACGCCTTGTCAAGTGCCTAAAAATTTTTGAATGCATTTTGCTTACTGTTAATGTTTCAGCTAACCATGCTCCTGCTGCACCTTTTCCAAACACACTTTTTCCTTCCACTCTACTTTCTGTGAATATGCTTGGATACAGAATTCTGTGGACAGCCAGTTTCTTTAGTAATGACGGTTTGTGGCTTTCCCTTCTTGTGAAGGGTGTTTATGACTTCTGTCATGTCCGCAGTTATTTCCATGATTGTGTAGCCTAAGGTTCAGGACACTTTTGCAGTAGTTTTAGTTAATTAGCTGATTAGAGTGTGACGCCAAAACTTCCCACTATCTTAACATTTTTACAATATTCAAATCACATAGCTGTGCATTTTCTGAGACACTGAACGGTAGGTTTACATTATCTGTAAGCCATACTCATCCAAATTACAAGAAATAATGGTTTAAAATATTTTCTGATATGTGAAATTAATCCATGTAATGTGAGGTTCATTTTATAAACTGAGGGATAAAACCATCAAAGTTTCTCATGATAACTTTTTATTTAAAAAAATATCAAACTAATGCTGTAATTAGCATTAGTGTTGATGCTAATTACAGCTCTTTTTGATTTGTCTATGAAACGCAGCATGTCTGAGGCAAATGAAGGTTTTGGACTTTGAAATTGTTGCTTCAATATGTTTTTGTCTTCACTATATGTGGAAGGCAAACGTGAGTAGTCCTCTCAAACTTCCTGACAACTAATTCCATTTTCAGTTGCTTTTTGGTGAGTTTTGTGATCTTCAGAATGTCCAAATTTGTCTTTTAAGCTTAGCTTTGTGTGTAATTTGCATTTTCATTTTTTGTTTTATCTTTTCAGCTTGTTTAATGATAGACTAATCAAATGACCAGATGAACTGACACAATTTCTTATGCAAAATACAGTATAGTACATCCTCTACAGCTTTGGGCCTCTGTCTTTTTAAAAACTCCAGCTCTTTCTGAAACGTCGCCTTCAGGAAGTCATCACATAGCTCCTCTTTTCATACTTTAGAAATGTTTTTACAAGTATTTCACTGAGATGTAGCTTGTATAATTTGCCAGGCAGATGTACAGTTCTGCCAAGTGTTTGCTAATTGCTGCTGGCTAATCTGAAGGAGTTAAGTGGGAAATTTGTGGGGAAGTGTTTTGTCTGTGTGGCTCTGAAATTTGGAAATGGCATCTCTGATGAGAAATTTTACCTTCGAATGCGGCACTAGGTCTTCCCAGGTGTTTTGCACATCTGAATGGTTGCCATGGGAGATCAGAAGATTTCTCAAACATGTATGAATGAATCGAGGCATCACACCAGGTATGTTTTTGATGAGGGAATAACACTGTAAAATGACGTAAAACTCAAAGCCTGGTTTACATAATGCGGTCTCTTTAATTTTTACAATAAATAAATTACATACTGAAAGGTATACCGTAAACCTTCTATACTGTTGCACCATTATCACTGAATGTCTTTGATGAAGGAATAAAATAAAAGTCCAAATGGACATAAAACTGAGTTTTCTTATTCATGATGTGATGTCTCGAGGGGCACATGTTCTTGGAAGCTAGTTTTAAGGAAGGGAACATTTTTTTTATATTCAGTAAAATGAATATGAATAGCATTTCATTTTACATTTAAAGGGAGTTAAAAAAAAAAAAGACAAGCTGTTAGCTTCAACAGTGGGTGGGTATTTGATATGACAGCAGTATGAGTGGGTGGTTTGAAGTAAATCATGTTACAGTTGACTGGGACACTGTTCTTGGTTCATGAGACAAATTGCCTCAAACATCATTTTAATAACTGATCTTTTCTTAATCAAGGAATTTGCTCACTTATGTCTGCAATGTTAATGCACTTTGAGTCTCCGGATTACATTTAATTAAAGTAGATATTAAGAGATAGCAAACCAAATGTCTCCATGTGAATTTCATGCTGTGTTTTTGCTGCTTCATAATTAATGGAAAGGTTAATTTGCAGCCACTGTACTGGAAACATATTACTCTAGATGTCAGGTCTCTGAGAAAGAAATTACCATGATATCTTGCATACGATCAGAGGAAAAATGCCATTTCTCCTTAAGAGGCCGCGATAAGTTGGAGGAGGAAATGACTGCATCTCGCTGTATGTTTTAGTTCACACTTTGTGAGTTTTAACAAGGCAGAATAGTGCTTTCATTGCAGAGATGTTAGGGACTTTGCAAGGTCGTCCAGTTTGGACACAGTCCAACTCTTAATTCCATGGGAGAACGGTTGCTTGTTTGTTAACGCCAGCAAGCTCTCACATGATGAAAGGAAACATACTTTTTATTTGGAAGTGTAAGTATTGAGAGAGAAGCTGAGTTTGATTTACCTCCTCTTATCTTTGTTATGGTTCCAAAATATGATCATGCCAGATGTGGCATGTGGTACAAGACTATGTCTGGAGCCATAAATGGTTCATATCTCAGAGAGTGTTTTGCTCCGGTCCAGCCGTACCAGGAGGTCAACCCAAGAAAAATAGGTATTTTCACAAATCCTCCCACCAGCACCACTACAGTGTCACCCTGTGTGAGAAAGAACTGTATAAACTGCTGAGCGGGTCACATTTTCATAGTTATGATACAGATTTGTTTTTAGAGACTTCATAATCTATTTCACTTTTGGTTTTGGTTGCTTGCTTTTTAGGATATTTAAAATATATTTCAGTTCCATTATGTTTTTTCTTTTATTTTTTAACAAAATTAACAATTATGGATCTTTAAGAGGCTGACGTGTTATTATGCCATTAATTTGTTTAATTTTTTCTTACCTAGGTTTTGCACTTAAGCAAGTTTATTCTCAACTTGCTTAAGTGCAACAATGCAACTGACCTATATACATCTTTACTTGATTTGTAAATAGTGCCTTTTAGAATCCTTAAGATGTTAATGACCTCAGGTGACCCAATAATTTTTATTTTCCCCATTAGGTTCAGTTTTGGACTCTGACTAGGCCATTACAAAAGTAATGATTTTTGACATTCTAGCAGACTTCTAGGTTTTGGATCAACATAAACTTTAATTTGGAAATGTTCCTAATTTTATCAGCATTTTGTGAAAAATAAAAATAAATAAATAGATGGATAAAAATAAAGAAAACTGGTTCCATCTGAAGAAAAGTAACCTAAGAGCAAGACAATTCCAACAATATACTTAATGGTAATATGTTTTGCTGATGTTTTTTTTATATAAAAGATTACCCTGATAGCTTATAGAAAATATTATTGTGAAGCCAATCATGGTCCACACATATGGAGAATACAGTAGATTATTGTACAGAAGATCAATCAGTTTTGGACATAAATTTCTTCATATTGCCGTTGGCCTCTTGGCAACATCTGACTGGCTTTGATTTAGTATTTTTGACAGTTTTGGATAAACATCCAGTTTTTGTAATGTTAATATCCCGTATTTTTTTTTAAATATCCAATTTTCCCAAAACAAATTTTCTCTTGGCTCATGTTATATTTTGGAAGTTAACTTGGCTCTTTTGTTCAGCAGAATTGTCGAGTCGAGTACAATCTATGTCTTCTCTTCACAGGTCCTTCTATACTTGGACTAGTTTTTGCATTTGATCCCCAGCTTGTCAACCTCCTGTGTGACAAGCAGTTAATTAGACCTGCAAGTTGCCAAAAAAAAAAAAAAAAAGCCAGTGCAGATGGACTGGCACAGACGCTTTGCATGTTACGTCATGTTTTACAGAACTCTGCCATGACGGATGCCAAAACAACTTCTGCGTTCTTTTTTTAAACCAGTCAAAAAACAGATATCCTGTAGCCTAATATCGCTTTTATTTTGTTGATTTTGCTTTAAAAATGGGCACAGGATGCTGCACAGTTGACTGCACAAACAGACAAAGATACAAAACAAACTTATCATTTTATTGGGTAACTTTTAATGAGGAAAGATATTATTTATTGCTATCTTTGACTTTTATGAATTGCCTTTTATTAAGATTATTGGTTGACATTCTGGTTGTAAAACTGAAGAAGGAAGAAATACAATTGTGTTTTGTGAATTTTAGAAAATGTCACAGGCCACAAATTGTGCAAGAAATGTTTTTGTCCAAAAAGTCTGTATTTACATAAAAATACAATTATTAGCTGTCGTAATTTCAAACTGTCTTGCAGCTTTTGACAAATTTGTATTTGGATTCACTGGTAGCAAAATGACTTTCTGTGTAATAGAAGTTACTGACTGTCCTAGACACACCTACGATGCAAACCATATTGATCCTTTGGTCACTTTTGGAAACAAGTTTTTGAGGAGTCACTCTTAACTCCTCAAAAAAGAGTTAAGAAGTTGACTCTGTTATCTGAGTCAACTTCTGTTTAACAGAAGTTACCTGAAACAAGCCATGAAAAGAGTTGAAGGTCTTTTTTTTCTGACATCAAAGTGATTTCTCAGGTAATTGAGGGGATCTCATCTGAAAGAAAGAATTGTGATAGATTCAGATAGTGAGAAATTATTAGATTAAAGGATTGTGAAAAAGAGACGCAGTAACACAAGTTTTGTTTTCCGATTTAGCCAAAGTGCAGCCTGTGGCCTGACAGATGCTTGCAAAACAACTGACAGATGTTTGGAAGATGCATATTCTTGTTGCAACCAGTAATAAATCAGTATGAGTATCTTCTTAATTTATCAACTCATTTTTACATTTTCTAGAAAGTAATTAAAACTTCTTTTCTAATAATTAAGATACAAATCTGCGGTGCTACTATCTGAAGAAGTTGCTGAGTGTGAGGTTGAAATGGTTGGTTTTTTTATGTATTATTTAAAAGCTTGCCTGATAAGTGCTTGTCTTGAGCTTAAGTGCTTTATTATTCTTGAAGATTGTGGCTTTTATTTTCCTTTGCGAGTTGATTTGCAATATGTTTTATTATTCCCTGATGGAAAAAAAAAGCCGATAAAGGAAGACAGATTGTAGTTTTCAAACTTTTATTTGGCAGAGAAGAACAAAGCCTTCTCCAGAAATAGTGAGCTGCTTCCCTTCATGTTAACAGCTTCAGTCTTGTATTCTTACCAATATTTGTTGTCCAGGTGAGTACCCAGGAATCTGTTGTCCTCCAAGATCTCCACATGTACTCCACATACCGAGATACAGAGGTGTTGAGCTCATCTTTCTCTTCCTGTTTATGTTCATGAAATGGGTGACTGTTCAGACTCCCATCCACCACTTGAACTTCCCTCAACCGCTGAGTCATTGGAGTGTTTGCAGATGAGAAGACTCAAAAGTTGGCTCAGACGTCTGAGGAGTATACCGGATGAGGGATGAATTGGTGGAGCAACAGTACCCTGCAGTACTCTCAGACATCTCATATAAATTACTCATATAAATTCTGGCCTGTCTATGTGGTAGTCTTACATTCTTCGAAGTATTTGACTATATCAAACTCCACATCCCGGTCAATGCCACATGGATCTTGGTCCCCAGCTTCTTTTCTTTTGCTCGATTTTAAGCAGTCTGTGAAAACAGGTCATACCTTCTTCATGCATCATTTCAATAGACTCATGTTGTTGTTCTGTCAGAACTGACTTTTCCTTCAGTTCATTGACCTCCAAATCGTCAGCTAGTTGTCTCTCATGGCTCTCCAGGATCAGACAGAGACAGGAAGGGATCTAGACAACAAATACTCAACCCTCTGTGAATATGAGATGACATCATGGAGTTTTAAGGGTTCACGTCTGGGGTGTCTACAAGATTTTCTATGTTTTGGTTTAAAACAAATGAACAAAGAAAACACTTCAGAGTCTGGGAT
Source organism: Poeciliopsis prolifica (assembly GCF_027474105.1). Classification (NCBI taxonomy): domain Eukaryota; kingdom Metazoa; phylum Chordata; class Actinopteri; order Cyprinodontiformes; family Poeciliidae; genus Poeciliopsis; species Poeciliopsis prolifica. The sequence goes on along the minus strand of NW_026562376.1, from coordinate 12,992,244 downwards.
GGTCTCTGTTGGCAGTACAATTGGACTTGTTTTCTGTCTTTTTGTGCTTGTATCATCTCAGACAGTTGTTCTCCAGAGGAATACTGAGTTAAAATCTAAGTAAGTAAGAAATATTAATAATTCTAACCATTTAGGGCAGAAATCCCACATGTTTTAGGCATATCTTTGTTACTACACACCTGATTCAAATGAATGGGTGATTAGCAGACTTCTGCAGCACTTTGAGACATGCAATCATTTGAATCAGCTGTGCTGGAGTGGGGACACATTTTAACCATGCAGGACAGTGGGCCCTGAGGGCCGGGTTCGGGGATCACTGATTTAGCCGATTTACTTCTCAAAATACAGTTCTGTTTTTTGTTTAATGTTAATAAAAAAATGTCTCCACCCATACAACAGTTGAGTAAGTCAGGATAGAAAAGCATTAGGAATAGAAAAAAGCAATAGGAATTGACAAACAAATCTGTACCTCATTAGCAAAATAGAAGAAATTATATTAGTCACTCATAACTTCATGTGTTTGCTGTCGAAACAACTCCGACTAGTCCCAGTTCTCATGGCATCTGAAAATATTTTGGTACTCTGAACTTAGTGATATTTTATAATAAATCAGCTTTGGAATTTGTCTGTACCAGCTTTGCACATTTTGAGGCTAAAATTGGTGTCAGTTGTTCTTAACAAGTTAGCTTTTCAGTCAGACTGTGGAGACGTTCTGTGAATGTCAGTTGTCCGTTCTTGTCACAAATTGACAAGAACTAAAAGCCTGAAAGTCTGAAATAACATATTAAAAGTTTTTTTTGGCTCTAGTGGCCTTTATTTGAGAATGGTGAGATAAGAAAGTGGGTATTGAGAGGGGAACAGATGGTGAAAGGTTATTAGGTTGGGACACAAACCTGGCCTGATGACAGGTGCATCAAGAACTGAGGCCTTTATAAGTGGATTGTGCCTTACCCCGGCATCACCAAAGCAACCCAAAAAGTTGATTAAACAAACTGTGTAAATATAAAAGCATTGGAGCAGACAGTTTAAATTTTCTACTTTAAATGTATCAGAATTGGATCTCCGTTTAATCTCACAAATAAAGCATAACAAATTGTTTAAAATAGTAACTCTCGAAGAAACACTGTAGGAAAAAAAACTAGTTGTGTCCTGCTGAAATCATGTCTACGGGTGAAAGTGCACTGCAATAATACTATCATCCAATCCTCACACCTTCTTAGTGTGACTCTTTGGCTCCTAAGGAAATTGTTACTCTTGATGTTTCCTCTCTTGTGCAATTCTAATGCTGATGTAAGTCATATCTATGGGACTAATAACTGTCAGGTGTAATTCATTTTTAAAATGTGTGCAATGCCACCTAGTGTCTGTAGGGGTGCAGGGGGGAGATTTATTGGTCAATGGCAAACTAGGACTACATTTTCTAAGCTCTAAAAACTCAGAACATACACCATCTTTTTATTTTACTGTTGGTTCAGATCGTTCCATGTGCTCTTAAATGCAAAGTTGTAAAGGGTTTTGTTTGCAGGATGCTGTGGGGGAGCAAGAGCGAGGAGTCATGGAGTTTTACAGCCTTCCAGCTCTGATGAATGTGTCTGGAATCGGTGCCGAGCCTCTTCGTTGCAAGAAAGCATCGGTCAGCTCAGCAGTACTCAACCTAAAAAATTAAGGAAGCATTGTTGTATGCAGCTGTGTCTTGGAATGGCAAAGCTTCACTGCAATTTGAGAGTGATAGATAAGATCAGAAAACGCCCAAAGGCTGTGTTGTCACTGATGAGTAACGTGCTGAAGCGAGTGGAGCTGGCACTGGCTCTTGTAGGGCCCATTGAGAAATTACATGTGAGAACACAACTCAAAATCAGAGTCCGCCAGTTTGTTTCGAAAGCCAAAAAAAAAAAAAAAAAAGCATGAGTCAGATTTGTGCTCCAGTCAAGCTGATGTGCATAATGGCTGCAGAGTCTTTTTGTATATCGACATCAAAAGAGAATGCATTTGATTAAAATTGTATATTTGGGAAATAAGTTGAATATACAGCGCTGATTACAGTATAAGAGGTCATGTGGTGATGTTATGTTGCAGTGATAAACTCTGCTGTGCTTAATTGCTACCATGATGTTGTCGTGTGCATAAAGACAGCATTCATTTTTGGAGCAATTTACCACCATCTGGTTCAGCTCTTCTCATTCACATAATCAATGGGTAAAAGACTTTGGTTAAACTGACGCACCCTTGTTTTTCCATCAGTTCATTTCTCAGTGTAATTTTTTAACCATAACCTCTTGATTTTTTTATTTTGTTCTAAACACAACCTTAAGCCTAACCATTCAACAGTCTTCAACCTAGTCTTAGGGTCTTGTCTAGACCACAGAAATGGGGCCAGTCCCCAGAATGTGACTTGCACACACATTCTTAAAGGTCACAGTTATTATTTTCTGTATTGTGTTATTTTCTGACCACACTTAAAAACAAGTAAATCACATTTGGTTAAGTTACTTTGCCTTCTTGACTCAACAAAACTCTATTTCCTTTTTTAAATGGTGCTATTAAATCATAATATCAGCTTGAAAAGCATAGAATTGAGTCAGATCTCATACCAACACGGCACAGATGTTTTCTGAGTCACAGGGATTAATCATCTCAAAGATATGCAACAATCCTTCGTTCAGCCCACTTTGGAGAAGTCTTAGTCAGTGAATTTATTGTTGCTCTTTTTGTTTAAAACTACTTTTGTACCACTTAGATTGTCCTACTTAAATAACTCATGTTGATAATTAACATTTTTGATAAATACACTTTGATATGGAATCAGATAATGACATATTTTTCTGCCAGGTTAGAATTACTGACCTCATTTATTAAAAGAAATGGGTCACATTATTGTTGTATGTTGCATAAGGATCAGTTTCTGTCAAACATGGTAACAGATGTGAGATGGAGATGAGTAAGAAGGGAGGAGTACAGAGCTGGCTCCCTATTTGTTTGGCTCTGAAACGGTCCTTGTTTATAAGATGGTGAGTGCTACCTCCAGATATATTGACAGAAACATTACACTGGATTCTTGAGAATGTGTGAGTTTCATGTGCGTTTTACGTGTGTCTGTATGATTCTAAATTGTCGTGCGTTTCATTAGGCAGAGCATGGTGTTGGGAATTGAAGAGTAAGGGAGTAAAGTACAAAAGTCTTAATCCACACCTAATTCTTATAATGCTACTCCCCATATAGCTAAAAATTTACTGCAGTCATTTAAGAGACTAATACTTTTAGGCAAGATAGTATTGTCACAATACTAAAAGGCTAAGTGCAATAAACCAGTGCTTGGTGATGTTTTCAATGCTCCTGAAACTTTCTTTGAAACCACAGGGTTCTTAAATAAAAAGCAAAAAAATCTCACTCATGTAACCAATGGCAGTATTGACATTGTTTCCATACTAGACCAAATACAACAGTGTTAATATCTTTTGTAGAAGTATATGACTTGGCTGCAAGTTCACAATTTATTGGAGATCAGAACTAGAAGCCTTGATAGGTTGTTCTGTAAGTTTGATTGGTTTAAAAGCTAATTTGTTGTCTTTTGTTATCTTTTTAATGGTGTCTTAAAGGCTCTTCTTTAGACGTCATATTACCATAGTTTTAAACTTATAGGAGCAGCTCATTAGTCAGGGCTATCTGCAGTGCTGCTGTGTGAAAGTCTTTGCCAACTGAGCAAGATGGAAATAGCTCTATTTGTATTGACTGTGACTCAAATAGTGATTAAAGACCTGTTCTTGTCACAAGTTATATAGAAATATCAAGAAGTTTGCTGTAACTTGCTATACCTGTGTAGCAAATATGATGAAAGCCATAAAGCCTATAGATCTCAAAAGTATTGAAATTATGAAGCAAATGACCTTTTTCCCCTTTTTTCCTCAAGTCAGATTAGTAATACATGCCGTTTTAACAACAAAGAAGCATTTTAGCCATGCTTCTCTTATAAAAGAAAATCAGTTACATATAAGGATGAAATTATATGGATGTGCATTGCCTAATAGACTATTGTTGTGCAGGGGACACACTCCATTTTTCTGATTTAAAAATAACTCAAATGGACGTGCAAATGCTTTCTGGGACAGATAAAGAATAGACTGTGTAGCTTTGCAACACAGATAATCTATGATAGCTCGGTCAACTAACTTTAAAAATGCCTTTTTAAAACGTAGTTTCTATTTTCATTTGTTCTTTGTCAGTGCAAAACATCTTCTAACGTCTGCAAGTCACCTTAAATTAAAAACACCTCTCCTTCAACAAATCCATTTATGGTGGAATCTGTGACCGATGTTGAGATTGCATAAACTTATCAACTCAGCTTAGCCTCACTCTGCCTGCACACGCAGGTCAGCCTGTGCAACTGACTTCATTCCAGTTAACACAAAAGAAGAAAGTTTGGATAAAAAGACATTAAAAGAGAGAAGTCTTCAAGTTGAGTGATTCTGTCCATTCCATATACTACATAGAATTTGTATATGTACCAAAACTGCAGAATAGAATTTTGACGCAAGCCACACATACCAGAAACCAGTTAGCTGAAAAAAATTCAGTGGTTGTTGGCTCTTATCAACACTTAACTTTGTCAACGTCGCAATTCTTTGCTGTATCTATCAAGGCTTCTAGTTTTCGTTGGCACCTTTCCATGACACATACCCACCGGAGCTCTCTGGAGTGCTCAGAGCAGGCAGAAGTGTGAATGGATTCAAGTGGAAATATGAGTGAAATCACCCAAAGACACAACAAATCCAAAGCAGAAGGATCAAACATACCAGCATGTGGTGATAATAGAAGATATTAGAATTTGCACTGATTAAATGTTTCAGAACTTCATAAAATAGATCAGCTTAAAATGGATGCTGGTACCAGCAACTCAGTCCTCGATGTGGCTGGTGCAGGTTCGATTCCCGGCCTGTCCACCTTTGCCGCATGTCTTCCACCTTCTCTTATCCACTTTCCTGTCAATTCTCTATCAAATACGGGCCACCTGAGCCAATAAAACCTTTAAAAAAACAAACTGATCCAGAAATCTGCAGATGTCAAAAAATATTGTAGTGTCCTCAGTCTCAGTAATTTATTTTTCTTTCTGCTGAGTGTGTTACATTTTACAGTAATAAAAGGCTGTCCCAAGATTTGGATAAAGTGACATTAAAAAAAAAAAAAAAAAATTAACTGTATTTTTTTTTTTTTAAGATGGTGGCGAAAAGTCTAACTAAAACTTAACAGAACCTGAAAGTTTCATTTGGCTCTTTGTTTGATCCATCCACTGTTTGCCAAAACCTCATCAGAAACACACTCAGTGGAACTGTGGGTGTCAAAAAGCTATTCTCAAGAAGGGGAAGCACAGAGAAAAGACTGATTTATGCCAATTTAAACAGGATGTTAAGTGAAAATAGAAAGCAACAGGTTTTTCTGGACAATTTAATTCAGATGTGACAATTTTAGAGAAAATTTTTAGGCCAGAGGTGAATCAGTTCATATCTGCATTTTTTTTTTAAGTGAAAAGGGCTCTAGCTGATTTTAACTGGAGATCTTTGAAGATTTCTTCAAAAATGGATTGTATTAAGATTACAACAAAAAAAAAATTCTAAAAAGATTGGATTTGTCTTGACACTACACAGCTAAATGTTTAAGTTTTATCCCAAACACACTTCAAATTCAGTAAAAGCATATCTGGACTGAAAATCATACCGTATAACAATCTCCGTCACGGATCGACCTCCCCAGAGTCTGGACCTCAGCAATTCTTAAAGGAGTGTGTGGGTTCATCGAGACACTTAATGGAACAAACTGCAGCCAAGATTCCAAAAAAGTTGAACAAGCTGTTTGGAGAACTACTCCTGAAGAGCACTTAAAGAAATTACAAAGTTTTATTGTTCAGACTATGTTGGCAAAAACTGATGGTAAAAGCTAATATTGACTTTAAATACATGAAAGCTATACAACGTTTTGCCCTCTGTTTTGTTTCCAAATCACTGCAGATGTCATCAAGGATTTTGCATAGTTTTGTATACTCTTTCAATCTATGCTTTATTTTCCTGATTACCTATGGAACTAACTTTGTTTGTAAAATAGGGCCACATGGATGAAATTCATTTTAATTACACAGCAGCTTTCCCAACTTCACATAACAACTACATTCTTCAATTTTATGTGATACATTTGGGCAACTTTATAATAAAATGTTGAACGTATTTACATTCAATACTTGAGTTGTAAGACTTCAGGGTTAGACTATCAACTTTGCAGATGTAGAGAATGAACATTTTTCTCACTCTTTGTGAAATAAGTAAACCTCGGTGAATGAGCATTATTTGTCTTATGTGAGGCTTTGACTGCATGGATATGAAAAAAACACCGTATAGATGAGATATACTGGTGACTGAAGAGGTCTCTTTTTTCACATTACGTTTCATGAAGTCCAATGTTCTTTAGGTCGTCTACACTGTGTGTCCTCCATTGTAGAGGGTAAAGAAAATGGGGCAAAAGGGGTCAAAATAGAGAGAAAAATATTGCAAGAACTCCAAAAAACTCAAAAAAATATATTGATTACAACTTTTGTGATGCTGTGATATAAAATTTTAAGTCTTGAGGCAAAAGTCAGGCAGATTTAGCCTGAAAATAATATTTCAATTGAACCAACATGTTGTTGCTTTAGATAAGAAATGTATGTTTTAGATGAGTGTGATGGCAGGGGAGATTAGAGCAGGAACTCATGCAAAAGATAGTTTTAACAAAGGGTTTAAATGTTGTAATGCCAGCAAAAGCTTTCCATTGATCAATTGACAATGCTATAAATATAGATTGACATGCTATTTTGTTATTAAAGTATAGTTTTATTTAGCTATCATTTCCATTTAATTGAAAGACAATAAAATTCTGTTTAATTATTCTTTTAATTCACAACAAATGTGTAGTTTATATTCATAAATATGAAGTCAATTCAAAATTATTTGAGTTTGATTTGCAATTTAGACATTCATCCATTTTCCCTAGTGGGGTTGGGAGAGGTGCTGGTGCCTTCTAACTTCTATGTTAAAGGAAATTGTTAAACGGGAAGATTAAAGGTAAAAGCAATTTTATTTATATAGCACATTTTCAGCAACAAGGTAATATAAAGTGCTTTACAGGAGTTAAAAAGAAATACAAACAAAATAATAAACCAAAAGAAGAAAAAGCTGGTAGTACTTTGTTGATCTGTCACATGAAATACCAACAGAATACTCTCAGCTGTGTGGCTGCATCCTAATATGGAAGAGTTTACAAGTCATGCATGGAACACAGAAAAGGTTCTGTGTTGCATATAAAATAAAAGATTTTATTCTGTTACTCAGAGTTAATCCATTTATATCCATTTATATTGTTTAACAATTTAATCTTGTCAGCCAAATTGCCTCACTGAAGCAATAACTTTCACTCAATACCAAGTTTATCTAATATTTACTGAACGTTCGAGGTGCTTCTGTGTAATATGATCAGACATTTTTTATTGCCGTCATCAATTATCAAGATTTTATCTGTGAGACACCTACATCTAACACATTTGAGCTGTTGATGGGAGACTATATTTTAGTTCAACATCAGATCTTCATCCATATTTTCAATAGTTTTGCATATCACTTCATCTTTGCCTTGTATGATTGCTTCCATATGTCAGGGACCTGGTGTCCTAAGAGCCACACAGACTTCAAGCATCTGTGGTTCAGTGAGGGGCTCAAGAGTCTCACACAATGAGCTTAGACACTCAGAGTCCCTTTAGATTGAGTAGATTGAGTGGAAGTGACACATAAAAGGTGGGTGGTTGGATTTTATGAAGACCACTGAGGGAGGATATGAATCGGTGGACTGAGGAAACAAGGAGATCTGGACAGACACATCTGTGGATTTGTTGAGTTGATGAAAGGATTTTGGATGGTGTGTGCCTAGCTACCTCTGTGTAGAGTACTCCATATGTAAACATATCCTAAATTTATTAAAAGAATACATTCCATAGTGAATTAATAGAAGCTTATCCGCAGAGGGTTATTCTTGAAGGCAGGATATGAATCATATCAGTGAACATAAAGCTTTGGTTGCCAGATCTACCTATATTTAAATAATATTTTATGTAATACAACATAGAATACCATGTGTTTTTATATTACCTTTTTTGACCCCTTACTGCTAAATAAATATGCTACTTGGGACAGAAAACTAATCATTCTGTGGGAATTATTTTCTTCAGTAGGGACAGGAAATCTGATCAGAGCTTATGGAAAGATGAATGGAGTTAACCTGAGGACAAAGTTTGAGGTCAAAGTCTAGTCTGAGTCTGTGGCAGCAGTCTCCATTCAATCTGAGGAAGCTTGAGCAATGTTGCAAAAAGGTAAAAGCTTCTGTCGTTTGAAATGTAAAGGCAGTAGAGACTCCAAAAGACGTCCTGCTGTTTTTGCAGCAACAGGTTACTTTACAAAGTATTGTGAGGGTTCAGTCTACTACAAACTACAAATACACACCACTATTTAGATTATTGTTTTGAAAATCCTGCATGTTTTTCTTCAGTTTCACAACCATGCACTTTATTGTGGTGGTCTATTACATAAAATTCCAAAACAAAACCCATTGAGGCCTGTGAATGTAACTCAACAAAATGAGACTTGGAAGGCCAAAGTACATCTGCCTAAATCATCTGCAATGGGTTAAAAACAAGAGTGAAATGGGGAAAACAGCTGGGTGTGTTTGAAAAGAAACAAAAACAACCTTGCTTCACTTTTCTGTTAAAACTGCGCAGATGAATGACCAAGACAAGATGAGTTTGGCAACGTATTTATCTTGTGTTATCCCACTTTCTATTACAGTGTTGTTGGGAGGCCACAGGTGTAGCGTAGAGCCTCCCAAACTCTACAGCAGAGGAAGACAAGTCAGATGGTGATAAAATCACCTTCACGTTGACTTGTAGCATCAGTCTGGAGTGAGCCACGTTTTTTGTTTGAAAGCTAATTCTCTTGAGCAAAATTTGCACATAAAGTTTTACAAGGTGATGAGACTGATGGGATTAAAGAACATTGCACATTCCAAGTATAAATCGGCATCATTACTTGTCTTTATTTCACTAATTTGTGTGACATGTAATGGAGAACATTTGTTGGCGCTGGGCTGGTTGTGAATCTCTTGCTGTTTCGTTAGGTTTCTAAGTTAGCCTTGAGAATATCATGTACTTCTAATTCACATCCTGTAGAGAACACTGCTCTGTTCTTAGTTAGCAACACTCAGCAAAACATCCATCCAGTTGACACAAGCATGAACATTTTCGTCCAAGCTGCCCTCATATAAAGCCAAAAATATTCAACTGGGCCGCTGTGATGCTGTTCATTGTAACCTGAGAGTGATGTTCCCTCTAATGGGTTGGGGAAAAATTGTATCCTCATGCGCTTATCGTATTTGTGCCAGTCTTTTGACTGTTTTTCCCATAGATGCTGCAAGATGTTTGGCTTAGTAAAGTTGAATTAAGTAGTACATGAGCCCTGAATGAATGGATTCTAAAAATGACAGCTTTTCAATACAATTCACTAAATGTATCCAGTCCACCTTTATTCAAACCATATGCAAGGAACAACATGTTTCCCTCTCAGAGGTGAGCTATAAAGAAAATGGCTTGTAATTTTGCAGCCCAATTGTCATTACAGATTCTGACTCTCATTAGTGTGGTTGGAGGGGCCTGAGTGGAAATTATTCATTTTCAGGAGGGCGACACTTTTTTTTGCACATGGCGGATTTCCAGACCACAGTAGGGGTGAAAAACATGCAGCACGTGATTACTTTAATTACATGCTGCTCTCTAGTAAACATATACGTATAGAGAACACCAACTAAAAGACCTAACGTGATTATGTGTGCTCTAAACACTCACACATGTGAGAAATTTAATTATATTCCTCTGACACTTTGTCTAGGCCATGCATGCTTAGCTGTCAGAAAATGTCATTTATATAGCCTGACTTTATTGTTTCCTCCTCTCAGTCTGCTTCACTTGCACAAAGAGGCCTGTTTTTTCCAGAGCTTTTGTTTAGCAGCTCTCATTCACACCACTCTTTTCTCTTTGACTCAGACGCACACTGTGGCTTTGCTGTGTATATATTGTATAGCTTGTATATAGGCCTCAACTACTGTACTGTAATTGCAAATAATGTCTCCCACATGTGGCTGTTGTAATCTACTGCTGAAGCTTTCTCCTCTGGATAATCTCCTTGAGAGTAGGATGTCTTATGAGAATGAACAGCATGATGAATAGATGGTGTCCTTTCTTCCTTTTGCCCAATTCTGCAAAACAAGAATGGTTGATTCACATGTGGGATGCATCTTGTAGAAATTAGCAGATGGTGTTTTTGAGGTGGAAGTTTTGTGAGCAATTTATCTGGCATCGTTCAATCTTGTCATGGTCGATAGGTGTTTGGGCTTTTTAGTTTTTGTTTTTTTTTCCTGTTTTGATCATTTCCGGTTTGTTTTCTTAGATCTGAGTTTGGCAACATATTCATCTTGCGTTCAAAGTTCATCCTTTGTGTTCAGCTGTTCTCATTGTTTGTGTTTATGATTTGTTTCATCAGATTCGTGTTCGTTTCAATTTATGGTTCAGATTTCTTTTTCCCTTGCATTCCTTTTTGTTTCTGTTTGTCTTCACCTTACCTTCACTCGCCATTCCTCTCCTGACTACAGCTGTTAATCATTGTCTTATTTTTGCCTTTAACGGCTTCTTTCCCCAGCTGCATCTGATCACCTGTCATTAGTGTTTCAGCTTCTTGGTCACTTCCGAGCCTTCCTCTGTGTATTTCAGCCCCTCTGTCTCATTGTTTTCCACTGGCTCCTTCTGTTGCTCTCCTTCTATGCCCCTGGTTGCTTGTAGGTTCCAGTGTTGTCTTTTGTGTGTACTGTAATTTCATTGTTTTTTCTGCGTTATCGAAAGTCATTTTCCTCCAGCTTTTTGCATAGAGTCTCGAAAGAAAGTATTTCTATATTTATATCAAATACATTATAACTTTGAGTGGCTTATTTACCAAATGCTCAGGTTACTCAAAAAGGCTAGGTTTAATAATCTAAATTTTCTTTGAAACTTGTTAGGTTTCTTTTCCCCCTTTTTTACTCGTAAGAGTGAATCTTCTGATTTAGATCTTTTTGCTTTTTGCTATGCAGCTTAAATACGTTCAGCTGGAATCAGGCTTGGGGGCTTAGCTGGTTTTAAAAAAATCTGTCTCGGTGTCAGCATTTCCAGTAATACATCATCTTATGCTGGAGGCAATGAGGACATGTTCCTTAACCCTTACATGATTCAAAAGGCCTTGGATGCTCACTCAAACAACTGTATGCTGTGTCTCTCTGAAAGGCAGTAAATCTAAAATGTGGTGTCTCCAAATTTTGGATAATGTCATCAAAATAAATGTCTTTTTTAAAGCAACTAAAAAGTCACAGTGCCTTGTGTTCCTCTGCAATCCATGCTGTTTTCTGTCATTGAATTCTTGAATAAATGAAAACAGGTATCCTAATTTAAATAACTGGTACAGCTTCAGTCAGTGCAAGTCATGATATATTTAGTTTGTGCATCTTTCCAGAATGCACAGACTATTGGCCTTCATATCAAACATCGACATGGGATTCATCTGAATTTTATTAGTTGCTGCTCCACATGTAGCATGAGGAAACCTTCCTGTGTGTTTTATCAAAAATAATGTGCTCTCAGAAATTGGCTTTGTCCTTCTTACTGCTGCAGAGGCTGGGTGTGGTTGTTCTATTGTCATTTCATTGATTTATTAACATTTTACGTTGCTTGTCTTCCCAGAATTATTTTTGCATGAAACTATTAAAGTACTGTGTATAAAGTGACTTATACACAAGAAAGCTTACTTTTTTAAATTTTTTTTTTACTTTTTTAATGACAATTAAACTGTAACAAAAATTTTTTAATTTGGATCCTGTAAGTGGTTGTTGGATTGCTTCTTGTCAAAGTAGCATTTTATGTGTGACTGTTTTCCTCTGCCTTTTGGAAAATCATATAAAAGCTGTCCTCCCAGTTTTAGAATTTACTTTGAATGATGCTCTTTGCATATAAAATAACTTCATATTTTCTTATCTCTGATAGGGGGAGTGACAAAGCAGCAGAGCAAATGAGACAGAAACTCAAACTGTAAGTTCAAAACTAATCAAGTTTGCATAAATTCTTCCTATTACAATGCATGTATCCCTTATTATGTTCTAATGGAGGTGTGCCTCAGGACTTTAGGAATGCTGGAGCAGAGATGCATCTGCTCCAGCATGCCTGTTCACATCTGACACATTTGGTCTGCATTAAACAGACCAAGAGTTTGTTTCCCCCATTGGTCCAGACCTTTTGTGCAGGTGTGACTACACTCAACTGAAAACTGGCATGGACCAAATAATCGGACTGCAACACATTCTCTGAGGTGGTCTTGGTCCGCTTCCAAATAAATTACTGGTATAAATACAGACCCGTCTCAATTTGAACTATCTATAGAAAAGGTGCGTCTTTTTGAACTACATGGGCCAAAATTATTGGGAATTATGGTAAAAGTCTGTATGTCATTGCTACTTTTGATTCTGATAAAATCATAACTGATTTGCAGTTTTCTGCTTAAAGCTACTGCTGACGGCATACTGTGAATCAGCACACAGTATACTAGTAGCTCACATTTGCCAACGCTATTCAAAAATATCACATCGCAAAATCCGCATTGTATGAGCTGCTGTTAATTTTCAAAGTGCAGTTAACAGCACAAATATGTGCAACAGAAATGCAGCAAGAAGTATGATTACTTTTCAAGGTGCTGCATCTCAAATGGTATGTCTAAAATTTGATCAAGCAATATGAAAAAACATTCAACTATACATGAGAATGTTCAAAAAATATGTTCCCATTTACTTTTTAATGGAAAACTCACAAATATCTTCTTTCTGAAAATATATAAAAAATCTCAATACGGGGGGGGGTTTCTCCACTCTAAGATATTTTCAGAAAACCACTTTCAAAGAAACATGGGTGTTTGAAGTACTTTCCCACTCAGCCTGAAACAAACTTCTGAACACATTTGTGCAGCTTGATCCATTTCTTCACTCTTTGTCATGATGTTTAGTCTATTTTCAAGTCAGTCATAGCACAATAAATCGTGAACTGCACCGCTTCTAGTGAAGTTTTGAGATAGATGGGACATGACAGGGCTGACAACAAAGCTCTTCTGTGGAGAACCTGATTGGAATAAACAGCACTGGACAGAAAACCTAACTGGGTCACTGAAAGTCAAGTACTTGTAATATTTTGCTGTCAACTTTTATGACTGTCAAAATTTAATCTCAGCAATAAAAAAATAGTTTTTGTTCCTATGAATTTGAAATGAATGTTTTTCTCTCTGATAAGAAGATACATTGAATTGCATTTTGAATTCAGTAAGCATAGTCTGCCATAAATTAAATGCACATAAATTATTACACATTGTCTTTAGCAGCAACATCATGTCTGATTTTACTAGTTTCCTGCTATTGTAGAGGGATTTGCTTCAGTATATTGAGGTAGGTACTTCTTTCTGCATAGTATCACCACGACACTTCAATCGAGTTAAAGTCTAAACTCCACCACTTTTTGTTTTTTCTGTTATTTTAGATTACCTGCTGTGTTTGGAGTTACTATCCTATTACAAGAGGAAACTTTAATGGTCAGACCACAAATGTGGCTTCATAATACTTTGGTGTACAAAGGAGTTTATGGTATACAACTCAAGACCACTCCATCACTGTTCATTACAGGTACTATGAGATGACTTATACTTTTTCTGATAGTAGTTTTCATCCAATATGACAATATAGTCGAACTACCCACTGGGTATTGTCCCAGAAGTCTTTTGGTTCACTCAAATGCAACTTTGCAAACGGCTTAATGCTGCCATGTTGTTTTTTGGTAGAAGAGCTTTTCTCTGTCATCCCTTCCAAACCAGACTGACTTGTTCATGCTTGTTCTAATGGTGCCGTCAAGACAGCCTGAAGCCTGGCGAGTTGGAGACTGTACTCTTTTGGTGTTACTCTAAGCATTGCACAATCTAACCTTTGGGTAACTTAATTTTAGTAATTCTTTTAGCATTACTAAAAGATGCTCTTTTAGTGAGAGCGTTCTAAATGAGGGAAAATTCCATAAAGATGCACAGAAAGGAGAGACAAGTTCATCCTTTATTTTCCCATTTTATATTGGACATTTCATCATATCAAACAGTTTTGTACAAGCAGGCTGTTGGCGAATTGCTGACAACTGAGGGTCCACAATGATAAGTAAAAGACATGGCAAAATGGCCAGGCATCTTATTTATCATATAAATAAGATGGAATAAAGCATGCTAATTCAATTTTGCCTAGTTTCGTTATGTACGCTCTTCTTTTTTTAAAATCCAATTTAGATCCAATGATTTGTTAATTTCTATAATGTGTATTTATTTATGTCTTATGTATCAACCAATCACAGTCCCTACAAGACAGTGTCACATCTAGCAACAGGTTCAACATCATTTACTCATTAAGTTAGGAATTTCTGTTGACTCCTTTCTCAGAGTCTGTCTCTGCAGCTGAGTCAGTTGCTCTTAAGCCAGGCCTCTTTGGGAGGAATATATAGGTTAAGATGGGAGCTCTCTGAGAGAACTCTGAGAATCTTTGAGCATGTAGTCGCTGATCATTTGCTTGTTCTACTTCTTGATCTCATAAAGGTTTTATTTTATTTTTACCCTCAGTAGAAAGAAAGTAAAACATCTAGAATTTTGAAAATTGAACATTGAAGCGAATGAGTTTTCTTTTCCCTGACAGAATAGTAGAGATGCATTCAAATCATCTAGGTTGTTTTCGGAAGCGTTAGCAATGAGGGGGTAGCCAGATATTTTTCCTATTTTTAATTTGTCATGTTAATTGTGTTATGCTTCTGGTTTCGGCTAAGCAATGCAAGCTAGATGTCTGCATTCCTGACCTGCTCATGATGTTCTTCAAATGGAGATGCCAGGATTTTTATTTTTATCTTGTGCCGAATGTTATCAACAGGCCACCCCCTAAAACGTCAACACTGCTCTTTGTATCATTAGTCACAGAAGAAGTTGTAAAGTTTTGGCACCACAGTTGGAGAATATTGCTGGTCATTTAGTGCTTTGAGCAGTTGCACCTGGTCTAGACACTAGGAGGCAGTGCTATGCGTTTTAGAAAGAGCATTTTAAGCTCTTAGTTTATGGTCCCGAAGATCATCGTTTTACTTAAATTTATATTATTTATTATTGAAATGACAAATAATTTTGAATCTGAGAAAAATGTATTGATTCTTTTTAAGTAATTATTATTTTTTTTAAAGTTGGGTATCATTTTCTGTTGAGATGTAACATATATTGATATTCCTTAAATTTAGTTGAAAAAAAATTGTCATTTGTTTTTACACTTAACATCTAAAAAGTTATCACAGTGGCTGCATCGCTCCTTGTTAAAATTAACTTTCTCCAACCACCAAACAAATCTGTAACTTTTCCATGAAGTAAATGGAAATATTATTGAAAATGTACGCAAGAATCTGGGAATTTTCCGAATCTTTAAACTTACTCAAAATAATTATACAGTATTTAGTTATGTATTTACATGCATAAAATGTTTTTAAATATGTCATGCTTTTAAAAAAAAGCATAAAAAAATTAAATGCAAGATGGAAGGGATAAGTTTTTGAATTTGAGTTCATACATGACTAACATACCTTCAGGTATTATAAAGCAATTCCTCCCTTCAAGAAGGAGAGTGTGGATCAGAGAAGGAGCTTAAAGACTTAACAAACCTGTATCCTACTGTGGGATTTAAGAGATCTGTGGTGAGCTAAGCTGATGAATGACCCCATGGGACGAAAACTGAAATTTAAAAAACTCCAGATTGGATACACTCGGACCTCTGCTACGGGTCTCTCCAGAATACTGCATCAACTTCACATGAAACAGGGAACGCATGTCTCACTTGTCTCTGTAGAATCATTTTACATTTTTATTAGGGTTTAGATTTGTTACTTGAATGTAGTTGTCAAAATATGTAGTTGTCAAACTAATTAATCAAAAAAGTCACTGTAAGCTAATGCAACACGTGTGGTGGATAGAAAAGGAAGTAAAAATGCTCATTTGCTATCCAACAGTTTTTCTTTTTAGTTGAGGCACACAGGGGGGAAGGGCGTTTGCAACTAATTATTGTGACATATCTGGGAGAAATTACTGATTGCATGAGCAAGTTATCTTGTATGGACAGAAGACACAGAAAAAGTGAATCTGTACAATATAAAAAGTCTTTTCCTAGATAAACTTAATGTTCACAAACTGCAGCTGCCTCCTGCTGGTTGTTGACTCGCTGCTCAAACTAATTAAACTCTGGGATGAACTGTATTGTCTTTTTTCCCCTATATTTGGCTTTTTTCTTCCCTTGAGTTCATGCAATATCCCTGCATAGATTATTTCTCTCGCTAAATAATTTATTGGTTCATTCTGCTGCATCACTACTACGGGGCCACTATTTCATTTGGCCCCTTCATAGCCATCGGCAAGTAATGACAGACTTCCCGTTGAATATTAATAATGACCCTGTATTATCATCAACATAGTGAAATGCTTATCCGCTTTTGATGAAAACAATGTTTTGTGTCAGAAGATTGCATTTTAAAATGACCTTTTCTGCTTTAAAAAAATGAATTATGTAATGTGGTTCATTTACGTCTTATGCTGTTAATTTTTCTAGATTTTCTGGAACTGGAAAATATTTGGCCTTGGGGATTTTTTTTTCTTTCTTTTTTCTCACAGATAAAATGCACAGCAATGCAAATCTTACAACCCTCTTCCAGGCTACTTTATTATCTGATAAATAGTCATGTTTCATGCAGCACAGCCAAAGGATGTAGCGCTGTCATGGGCTCCAAATTTGAGGTAAACCTCATCCCCTTACGCCACTCAGCCCTCCCTGTTTCCTAATGGCTCATTACCTTCAAAGTGTGAAGTGATTTATGGGCAGTGGTGTGCCTGGGGGCAGTCCCTGTCTGGGGCGCTGTCATACACAGTGATTGCCTCTGTTTGTTTGCGTGAATCTGTGTTTGAACATAGCCTGTGTGAATAGGATACTACGAAAGCAGCCCTGCTGTATCTTTTTTTTTTTCTTTCATCCAAACCCATTACGAGCTCTTTTCGCTCTTTGTAGCTGAGGCTGTTTGTTTTCCTTTCTGCATGAGTGAGACCTGTTCTTGGCCTTGTTCCTGGTAACGGGATACAAAAATGTTTCCCTCTGCTCTGTTCTGATTGATTGTATTTTAAAATAAAGTAATATGACCTCCAAATCTAAGTGCCTTACTGTGCATTACTTCAGGCTATGAACCTGAAAATAAGCCTAATGCAATGAGTGATGACCAACAAAAAGCACACAATGAATCCCAGCATCGGCTCTCATTAAGTTCTGCCGTGAAGATCACATTATCCTGTTGCACTTCTCCCTCTGCATTCATTTGGTATCTTTAAGAGGGCAAAACAGAAATGACTCATCAAGACCTGAGACATTAATGGAAATGCTTGTCTGTGTTAACGTGACATTGTAAACAGCTTGCACTGGTTACGAGGGAAATGCATACCACAGATTAGGTTTGTGTATAAAAGTCTGGGCGAATCCTTTGCTTGCCCTTCTTGGTCTGTGGATGCATCTCTGTGCAGCTTCCGACGCATAAGAAAATGGCAGGTGTTCACACGGCTCCTATCAAGGAATGTTTGCATAGATATACTTGTGCATGATTTCTGTCCCTGCAGCCCGGTGGGAATGCATGCGTCTTCATCCATGTGTGGACCACCCAAACCTTTTGATGTCATAACAATAACTAGTCAATTTCCTCCCTGTGATATGGAGCACATTATCAGTCCACATCACAGCAACATGGCCTCTCTGTTTAGCTGACATGTCACAGCTGCACAGGAGGTTACTCCCCCTCCTGATGGTTTTATCTACTTTCACAGAGTCCTAAATATACAATTACTGCACTGTATTTCAGATTTGTGCTTCCTGAAAAGCACAGATGTGCTTACTAAACAGCAGTGGGCTATTTAGTATGCCAACAGATATCCAAGTTTGATATGATCAACTCGTTTCCCATCTGTTTGGTCTGGAGAAGGTTCTGCACAAATCTTGCTTTTTTCGACTGCCTCACCACATTTTTGCACCTTTTTTTTTTTTTTTTTTTTAGCATAAACAAATTCCTTTGGTCTGACAGTATTTTCGTGTTTGTGCAACTCTTTATTTTGTGAATTCCTTCCTCCTCCTCTCAGTGAGCAGAAATACACTGTGGTAATTAATATTTTTTTCCAGGCAACACGGAAAGCCATTTTAAATTGAGGTCTAAGGGAGGTTTCATCTGGAAACACTGAGGGGAGGTCTAGTACACCAAGTATCTGTCAGTCCCTGACCAATTAAAGAGGAAAAATAATATTTGCTTTCTTTTTTTTTTGGAAAAAGGAAGGTTTAGCTTGTTGCCAGAAGTATTCTCATTTAACCTGAAAACACTTGAAATTCACTTTAGCTTAGGAGCTCCTCAGTGAGGAACAGAAAAAAATCCTGAGGTTTTGTTCACAGCTCAGTTGGTGGTTAAACAGGAAAACAGTCCAAAATACAGTACAAAGAAGCCTTAGTAATTTTAAGGGATCTCTAATTGATGATTTATTGTACAACTGAGTATATTCAACAGAACTAAAAGTATCAATGGATCAACTAAGCTCTTTATTGGTATAAAAGATTATTTATAGGATCCTCTTAAAACTACTTGTTTGCAAATACAACTGAAATGTCCACGCAGTTCTTCATATTTTGTCGCATTAAAACCCCAGGCAACATTATTTTTATTGAGATTTTAGATGACAGGCCAACAGAAAGTTGTGTAAAACCAGGACATAGGAGGAAAGTTTATTCATGGAATAAAGATCTAAAATGTGTGGCATACACGTTTCAGATCCGTAAAATGTGTTTACCACACATTTCTCAGGAGGGCTTAGTCTATGCCCCAGAGTCAAGTCTTTTGGAGCCCAAAACAGGTTTCTCTACCCTGGTAAAAAAGCAGCCTTTTGTTTTAGGATCTGGGCTCTTAGGCTTTGAGAAACAATTGCTTGCCAGAGGCATGGAGTTTGCTGAAGTTTTAAATTTTACCCAATTGCTAACGTTTAGCTGTGACTTGTGTAATGCACCAATTTGTTAACGTGACATTGTTAGGTTTACTGGAAATTGCTTGCACTGTAAACCAAAGCCCTGACAGAAAAGAGAGATGAGAATAGAACAGAATCGAGTAGGACGGCACTGGCCAGGTTAGCTTTTTTCCCCCCATGATTTCTCCTGTTTTCATATGTTTCACTCTTTGTTAAAGGTCAAATTTGTTTAGCTGTCCTGTTAAGCCTATTCCACTTTAGCTGTTGTTCCCTACATATCCCTCAGAAGTGCCCCCACCCTCAGGAGACCTCTTCGATTAATGTTCTTTTGCTTTCTCTGTGAGATGTTCAAAGGCTTGAATATAATTTTATAACTTATCTCTTCTACAACTTTTTGTCCTTGATGAGTTTACTGTATTCTTTGGATATTTGGAAAATGCCAAAGTTGCCAGTCAGCAGTCTAAGTGGCTTAAAAGCCTGAATTTATATGGCTGCACACTGGAAACCATTCAGGATTTGGTTTGTGGAATATTTCACTCCTGGATATTTAAGATGTCTAAAAGCCTTTCAGATTTTTGGTGTGTGTGTGTGTGTGTGTCATGTGGTATTAGTGTTGTAGAAAGCTATAAATCACCTTTATAGTAATAATAATAAAAAAATGCCTTTAACTCCAGAAGCAGTTGAGAGATGAAGCAAATAACACAAATATTGCTCCTAAAGTTTGAGTGGGTTGTGAGGAGTTCTTTTCCCACACTCAACAATGAAATCCATAACCCAGATAATGAATCACACTGGTTTCAAGGCAGATAACAACTGGGGCCTTCCAAGGAAAGAGAGTGCTGGTTTAGATTTTTTTTCCCCCTTGATTGCATGATCCAAGCATCCCCCTATGTGCTTATTGTGGCTCCTCTGTGAAAAAGGATTGTAAGTACTCCTTACTCTCCTGGTGGTGTTTATATGCTTTGCTTTTTGTGCTGCTGTAATCTCTGCCGGTACGTGGGACCCTCAAGGCAGTATTCAAACTCCTTTGCAAAACTAGCCCTAGATAACAGGTATTCAAAGTGTTTATTATAAATATAAACACTGATGCAATGTCTGCTTCATCATCACTGACAATCTTGTGGTTTTCTAATGCACTTTCTTGCATTTCTTTTAGTGTTTCCTTTCGCCTTTTATTTTGCTCAAATTTACATTTAAACTGTTGGAGTGATGCTTGACTTTTATGCTGCACAATATTTATTACTTTCTTAGCGAGTTTTTTTTTTTTTACATTGCATATCAGATTTTTTTCGCATTTGTTTATATTTTTTCCTGAAAAAGAAGAAAAACTGGCATGAGTCACCAAAGTGAATTTATGCAGACATGAGAGAGCACTACAGTATTTGCATGATGAATGGCACCACTTCCACTTCCTTTCAGACAGAGGAGCTTTTAATTGTCTTTGTCTGATTAAATCAAGATGCCGAAACACAATATGGTCTTTGCAATCTAGTGTCTATTTTTGAATTACAGTCTCTGCCGTTGCTCCAACCATCAGGCCAATAGCAGTAGTGAGTCAAGCCATCTATGAGAGCTTGTAGTTTTGCTTTAAAGTTTACTTGCAAGTCTTGTTTATGATGTTTTGAAAAATCTGAATTAAAACCTACAGTGCTTTGAAAAGAAGTCCCCTCCTCACAGATTTTCTCTGTTTTTGTTTTTCGCTTAGATTAAATGTTTCAGATTTAATAGACAAGGATAACTTGACTAAATTAGAAAACCTAGTCTTCTAATCAAAGCAGCTCCAAACTCAATGTACTTTAAATGTCTCAGTAATGGCTTTGTCACTCTTTCCAAAAAGTTTTAAATGTTTTATATGCTTAATTTCTTTAGATGAAAGCAAGATTTGCTGCTTTTTGAAATCTTACGTCAAACTTCATGTTGTTCAGCATCAAGAGCAAAAAGCAAAAAGAAAATGCAAATGAATATGCAGCGTTATTTTAATTCACCCAATCATTTTGTGTGCAAAACATGCACTGACCTCTAAGCTTCAACAAGGAAGCTTCTCACAATTTTTGTCTTTTCTTGTTCATACTGATCAAACAGAGTCACTGCACACTGTATATCAAGTAGCACAGTAGTGGAACCAGAGTAGGGCTGTCTAAAGTAACCTGTACTTTTTCTCTGCAAGTCCTCCTTTACACACATTGGTGGCCTCTGTGATTACCTATTCTCAGATTTGTAGCCCTCATTATTTCACCCTCCAAACCTACCAAACAGAACAGCAAAGGGCGAAGGAAGACAACAGTCCTGTACAGCAAAAATTAAAGTCAGGTGTCTTTAATTAACTAGGAGACTAAGGATGTGAGTGGGCGTTCGGAGCATCGATCTCTCCGTATTAAAATCAAGACTATTATTAAACTCTCCTTGCAAACATCTATGCATGATGAAGAAATTATCTGCAAACTCTGGAAGAGCCTATAATTGGTTTAAAATGTTCTTCTGGCTTATGTTATTCTCCCAAGAGAAAATCAACTGAACAGCAAAAGACAGAAAACTCATTAGTATGCAGGCAAGACTAACACATGATTTTAGTTAATAAGTAAGAATAATTATGCCTCTCATTGTACTTCATTAATGAAACCTAATGGTTAAGACCTGTTTTTGTGCAGCTGGTCCATGATGCCTGATGAACTCCAAGAGAAAAATGTCAACACATCTGTTTGTGACGGTAATCTCAATAGCAAGTGGTTATTCCTGCAGTCTCATGACCCTCAAAGTACAAGATGGTACAAATAATTTGTGGAGATGCTGTGAAAAATGGTTTGCAGACACAGGCCAAAACCTTGATCATCTTGCAATTAGTGAAATAATCTCACTTAGTGCTACCTTTTCTGTGCTGTTGACAACACTGTTACATGACTGAGTGAAGCTTTCTATCGTGGTTTTTCATTATTAATGTGGTGTTTAAAATGAATTCAGGGAAAGTAGGTGTAAACGACTTTAATTTAGTTTGATTCAATATAATACAGTTCTGAAAGAGAAAGCAAAGTTGGCTAAAATTGTAGCTGGTTAAAACTTTTCAAAAACAAAATTCTAATCAGTTCATCTTTTTCAGTTTAAATGATTGAAATTTGAAAAGCCTGAAATTCTTTGAAGGAAATCCATTATTGTCTTTTGAACTGAAACTGTTTTCAACACATGTAAAATTGACTTGATCAGTGGTTCCACTGAAACGTTTTATTTGCATAGACCCGTATTATACTTGAAATTAATATCCCCACATGCCGACCGCTCTCATGTGGTATTGGGTCATTAATCTTTTCAAACCAAGCTTATTATTTTAGTATTTGTTTATTTTGGATTCAATTATGCTCTGTGTGAAAATCTGCAGATGTTTGTGTTTTTGGTCTGATACGATCCCAGTGTCTTAATTGAAATACCTGTCAATAACTATTCTTTCTGATCCAAAAGGTTTTAACCGAAACATTTAGTTTGACTTTTTTTTTTTTTGCCATAGGGCTCAAACAGCTGACATCAATACCATAAACATCACAGTCATCTCTGCAAGTTCTGGTCATGTTGTTAGTTGTACATGGATATGTAAACAAGATCAATGATGATACTGGCATCAGAGTGAATCTTTCATATCTGTATTCACATTCTCATCAGTCATAAATCTGAACTTTGGATCATAGAGTAATGCGTACAAAGATTTACTAATACTACTATGCTATTCTAACAGCTAGATTTGTTTGTTTTGTCACTGAAGATAGATGGAAATAAAGACAATCAATATTCTTATAAGCATCCTTGTGTCTTTGCATATAAAAAACTAAATCAGTTTTAAAATCCATAGAGATCCAAGAATGGCACAAAACATTTCTCACCAACATAATCACATGTCCCACTTACTTTTTGTACAGTGTTGGGTACATTTTTCGCATTATGTAGTTTATTTTTTATTAAATCTTTCAAATACATAAATGCATATTGTCAGATTAAGTTTTATAGCACATTTCAGCAGCAAGGTAGTTCACTGAATTATTCATTTTTGACTATTTGGACTTACGAGCTCTACGTTGCAGCTAATTTATTTACCTTCTAAATATACAGTACTGACACAGTTTAAAGTCTTGCATCAGGATTTTATGGCAGGTTGACAGTATGGGGGGAAAAAGTTTCCATCAGTTACTCCTGTAGCTGCTAAAGTTCCTTGTTGCTCTTTTCTTGTTTTATTATGTTCTCTCTAATTATTATTTCAGCTCTGAACGTTTGCCCAAAACACACAGAAAATTCTGTATTTTATTTTTCTCATCCTCAACATATTTCCAAGAAGGCAAAGCTGCTGCAGCAGAGTCCTCGCCCTGCAGCGGACTGACCGTCCACTAGAACGGACAAATGAAATGCTGCATGTTTAGAATGATCTAAACCTGCAAAAAGACACGTTGAAGCATAAGCCTGATCTTTCTATGTAACATTTGGCAAAAAATTAGGTAAACGATTTATATGAGTGGGCTCAGCCTAATAAGGACAATGTCAGTATTGGGTCTGGTACTGTTATTGGTTCAGAGTGGTCATATCATTGTCCTTCTTTAAAACCGAATCGTGTAGTTTTTTTATGATCAGATTAAAAAAAAATCTCATGCATCATTTTCACTGACGCCAACCTCACTGTGTCTCAGTGATGAAAGGATGAGCGTAGGAACAAAGAGGAAATGTGGGCACATTAAATGGTCCGGGAAACTCTCCTGATCCAATTGCTCTGAAAATGGTCTCGTCTCACTAGGAACAGATTAACACACACCTTCCTTTCAGACCAGATATGAACATTACATCAATGATGAATTCACTGTCAGAAAATGTCAACTAATATCTTTTCATATTAAAGGTCTGAATTGTTATCTTTCAAAATTGATTATTTGCATTAAATTCCTTCAGATTCCTATAAATAAGTTTTTTTATTGTGCAATTGCAAATGTTCAGGACTTGCTTTTCCAACAAACGGTTATGTGGAGCTGATCCACACACGAATCATAAATTTAGCACATTAAGGTGATTATATCGACACTTGTCTCGGGCAGAGGTGTGGCAGGTTAATTGTGGGTGGCTTCTTTGCCTTCAGGCTCTGGAGTCGACTTTCCTGCAGGATTTCACCGCTGCTTTGGCATAAACAGCCAAACCACATGTTTGTCTTGTGTTAATGGAAATTTACCTGACAGCTTTACTCAGGGGAAGATTCAGGGCAAAGGGAGGGGGCTGCTGGAGTTGCATACCTTCACACCTGTGCTAAATTATATTTATTTGAACCGTAGGTTTGACCTTTTAAGCAATTTTCATTCCTATTTTTTTGATTTTGCTGTTTGCTATTCAGTAAAAGGCTGAGAAATGTGTGATTTGTCCACTAGGGGGTAGACATCCAGCACATTTGGGTCTTCTTTATTGTCACAGTTTTTGAATAAGCTTCAGTGAGAGAATGGGACAGAGTGAAGGCAGCTTTAATTTCACTGTTGTGCAAAAAGACAGTTCCTGTTATTATTGCTGGAATAGATAAATAGATCTGGCTGTCATATTAGTTTAGAAATATTAACACACTGAGATGGAAAACATTTAAGCCTCAGAATAATACATTGATATCATGCAGAACCACCAAAATGTTTTCCTCTCAGGATGTTAATGGAGAAAACGTATACTAGTCAATAGTTTAAATTATTTGGAAAATAAATCGCAACTGAAAGGAGATTGGTTAGTGTGTGTTTGTTTTTATTTTTTTTGTGGGCTTGCACTGCAGAAAAGAAATGAAAAATTACTTCAATAAAAAATATCAAATTGAGCAATAAATGTTGAAAAATCTTTTATAGGTTATTTTATATCTTTATATTTTATTCAAATTCAGAATGAATTACAAGTGTACACACAACATTGGCATGTTTTTATATTTTAACACATGATATCAACCTTCAAATAACATCACATAGTAGCAAATAACTACTGTCAGGAAAATGATACATTTTCAAAATGATATTCATATAAAAATGTTTCATGCATTTGAATTCAGCCCCTACACTCAGAGTTGTAGGGAAGTTGAAAACACAGATTGTAGGGGAGTATATCACAGAGCAATTTTATAATGTAAAAATTGGAAGACCATGGCTACAACACGAAACCTTTTTACTTGTTTTCAAATTTTGAATTTAATTTTCTCACAATAATTTACAATTTCTGAGTTTACTTCTGTCTCCTAACCTAAATTTAAGACTGACTTGTCTTCTGTTGTTGTCTTTGTAGTTAATCCTCCACCAAGATCAGACCACACCACTATAGTTACATCAGAGCTGTGATCCACAAACATTTTTTTCTTAAAACCAAAGTTGTTCTATTGTTTTCTGTTTTTCTATTGTCTGGTTTTTCAACTTTGACTCTCAAGGGAAATTTTTTGGCTTATATTGGCAGAATCAAAGCTTGCATTGGCAGGGATATGATGGCTGAAAACTTGGACGTTAGTCCAAGTGAGGGATTGGTCTCGTTGCATTTTAAGAGCCTCTGTTTTATCTCTCAGGATAATTTTTTTTTTTTTTTTTTTGCATTTTCTTTCCATTGTTCCGTTTCAGCATCGCTGTGAAAAGAAGTGACCTGTGTGAACTTTTGCCTTGTGACCTAATTTAATTACGTATTTTTATACAAATCACTCGAGACATTTCTTCATTTTTGACAAAAATAAAAGAAAGAGACTGTGAAATTTCCACCACCAGGTCAGTACATTTAGGTGATTTTATATCTATGAAGGACGCGTCATTATAGTCGACGAAAGACGCACAGCAGGGTTTTATACTTGCCTGGGTTTGCATGATCACTGTCGGCCTAATCCGTCTTCATTTGTGTTTGAACTTGCTGAACTACGTTTTCAGACTCGCGCTCTCCTGATTCTCACATCGAAGGGGCCTGGACGGGTGCCATTCTTCTTTCACTCAGCTTTTCCGTTCGTGCTCCCCATTAGAAGCTGCTTTTATAAGATGATCTCAGTTAGGTATGAAAACAATTTTTTCTGGTGTTTACATATGAACATTGATCTCTTGCTGCGTTGAGTAGTAGGATTGGGTTTATTTTCAGAGGCTCGGCTGTGCAGCACTCGTGTTTTGTGACACACTTTTGTTTGTTTGCTGGATCAACACAGATGAACAGTTTACTTTGCTTACAAAAGTACATATAGCAGCTCCTGCTCATCGCTCACCCTAACAGCATTTATTATAGTTTTCACAGCAGCAGCAGCTGTGAGGGTTACTGGTTAATGCTCGGTGTTGGTTGACCTTCACTAGGGAGTGTTAAACCTTTTGGAGCTGATGTGAGAGGAAAAGAGAAGTGAGATATGACTGTGTGGGGTAGAGTTTGGAAGCAAAGAGTGGAGAGAAAATGCAAATTAGGAGCCTGGAAAGTGACCTGTTGGGTCTGGTCCTGTCTAATTAAATGGATGACCAACAGAAGTGAGTATTGACCATCTGCAGAGTGAGGATCACCTCCTGTGTTGTTTTGGATATTTAAAGGAACAATACACCTTCTGTTCGCCTGCAGATGGAATTCGGAGTCAGGTTTTGTGTCCCGGGAAGACCCAATCATCCCACTGTTATCTCGGAGGATGATGTAGGTGTCCGGAGAAGGAAAGAAAGAAGGGGGGAGGAAGTGCATGCACCTGGACGAGAGTGAACTTGTTCCACATATGCTGTACTTTCTTTCTTTTCTTTTTTTTTTTACAAATGTTCCAGGAGCTATGTGGCAGTGTGAGGTTATGTAAGAGGTAGAGGTAGCCCCTCGGGATCAATATCTGCCAAGGAAAAATGTTCATGCCCTAATGCTTAGGTTGGTTTGGGTGAGGGAGTTCAGCATGTTTGTCATCAGTCAAAATTAGGAGTTACATTAGACATCATAGCTTCAAATATTTGGAGTATATTACTGCCAGATTTTACAGTTTTACGTAAAGCAGAACTAGGTAGATGGAAATATGGGAGCGACCAACCAGATGAAATCAGTCAGGATGTAAAAGAGAACAAAAAAATGCTACTTAAGAAAATGTTTGGGTAGCTACTAACTGCTGAAAACCCAGATTTTGTATTTATAGCAATTGTAAAGCCAAAAAATTTCCCTTGAAATGAAGGTTGAAAAACCAGACAATAGAACAAAAACAATAGAATAGCTTTGGTTTCAAGAAATTTTTTTTTGTGGATCACAGCATGCACCATAAAATCGAGTTCAAGCAAAAATATCTACACGATACCCTTGCTATTCCAGTCCTGCTAGATTTTGAGTGACATACAACACAAAGATTTAATAAGGACTTGAGGAAATCATGTCAACCTGTGAAAAGACAAATAATATGTTGATTTTAAAGTGTTTTCACTGTAACTATAGAACAGGATAACCTCGTCATTCCTTTAAAACTCCTGCAGGCCTCTGCTGCAGTCCAGTTTGATGGAAATGTCTGCCTATGGTAGTGAAGAAATGGAAAATGTCATTTAAACCAGCATCACTCGCATCCCTTCAGCCAGCTGGCTTATATGCCGATGCATATAAATGTCAATGTATGCAATTAAACTGAAATGGCGTTTCAGTTTATTTGTTTTCTTCTCACTGTTACTCTGGGGCATGACTAGTGCTAAGCATGTCTATCATTTTGACTGAATGACTGGTGAAGGAGTCCTCCTGCGAGTGTTTTTCTGCGTTTTGGGGAACTGAGGTTGAGCAGCAGTGATGAACTAATGTACGCTTTGTCATGTTTTTCTTTCAAGTCCATTCCTGCCCTGACAAAGAATTTTTTTTTTTTTTTGTCAAAGTACTTTTGAAATATTGACACCAACACATCAATCTGATCACAATTGATCACCGGCAGGAGAATAATGTCTTTATATGGCCTCATTTTGTTAAAGGGCAGAAGTTAGACCAGTTGTTATTTAAATATCCTTCTGTTGCATGACTCTAATTTAGCTTTTATCTTCTGCTCTATGTTACAAATGATCACAAAATCGAGCTAGGCCCAGAGGTTTTAACTTTTACCGGTGTCACTAAATGTTTCAGGTGTTGGGAAGAAACCAAACTATGGAGCTTATAAGCATCGGCGCAAGGCAGCTCCATTAACCAGATGACCTCAAGTCAGCATACTCTGGATTAATGTCAGCACTCGTGGTGGTGAAAAATTTGATTTCCCTGCTGCATCAAGTGAAGGTAGATATTCAGAACAGGGAGGTGTTCTGAATATCTGCTTCCTCAGTCCATTCTCTGAGGAAACGGTGCAATCAGTAAGATGAAGTGTTTGCAGATGTTTTTCTGTAATCATTTCCTCATTGAAATAATTTTTGAGCATAATGACAAACCAAGTCTTATTAAGAAGCTTGCGTTTGGACATGCCTAGTTAGTAGATTAGCAAAAGGCCTTGGGACAGAAAAGGATTTTGGATGGATTAATATTAATTTCACAGCTTATTGTTTGTCATTTATTAGGCCTCCCCAATTTGACAGCTAGAGCACAATACTCACACCCATGCCACTAATACCTCCTGTTAAGGTATTCATTTTTCATTCCAGATCCACCAATTCTGCTATTATTATTAAATTCCATTCTGTCCTCACAAATAACTCATGATCGTGAGGATTCTGCTTTCCTCCTGCGTATGCATGGGTTCTGTCGTTTCACACATTCTGGCAGACTCTGCTTTAAACATCTCCACAACTTTATACCTGATCTGTCTGGTGTATATCTTAATCTGCATGCTGCTGTCTGCTCATTAATGTTCTCCAGCCATCGGAGTCCGCTGCACTCAAATCCAGTCGAGTATTTTTTATTTTGTTCTGTAAGAGTACATAGTGCTGAATGCAAATGCACACGAACCTTTCAGATTTGCATTTGTAAAAATATTTGAAAAGCTTGTTTCCTCTTTCTCTTAATTCAGTAATGAGGTAATGAGTTGGTTTATCACATAAAGTCCAGATTAAATGTATTAATGTTTTGGTTTGTAACATCACAAGATGTGAAGAATTTCAAGGATTATTGAAACGTTTGCAAGGTACAGTAATATCCACAACCAACAGATACAAAGTGTTTTCCTACTACCTGTGACTAAAGAAGAATTTCAAATCCATCAGGATTTCTGAGCACATTTGATCATAGTCTTTGTTTAGTATCCTTAATTGCTCATTAGCATTTAGTTAACATATTATCATTCCCAGTTAGCTAATAAAAACATGGTGAGTTCCTGTGAGGACCTAAATATAGAAGTTTTTGTAAACGGCCACTTCCTAAAAGTTAATGTGTGAATGTTCCCCTGGTGAACTTGTATTTTCTTCTTTTAAGTATCTGCACCGGTGCTCTTTTTTTTTCCAGAGCCAAGAATAAGTGTTCTGTCTCTTGTATCAATATTTTATGATGCTGGAATGTGCTTCAGGAACAGCTTATGGCAAATTAATAGCTTGGCTGGAAACTGAAGATCAAAGCAAGGGTGTGATTTGATTTGGATGAGTTTCAGTTTTTAGTTTTCATGTCTGTCACAGTTTGACATTTCTGTCTTGCACAGGGACACTTGATGAGAGGAAATAAAAGCAGAGGAAATATGAAGATTTACATTAGAAAATACCTGAAATATAGCAAATAACATAAATGAAAGTGAAACTGTAGCCGAGTAAACTTTATCTGTTAAGCAGATAAGCTGAAAGTGTTATTTTATTTAATTTTGCTTGTAGGACAAATAGGTTAAAGTGCATGATATTTTTGGGAGTGAAAAGGAGGAAATAAACTGTGACCAATAGATGAGGTGCATGTCTGTGAAGGTTCTCCATTCATCTTCACTGAATATATAGGTAGTTCAGAGTTAATGTTAATAAAAACCAGTCCTTCATCCAAAGAGTTTGGGCTCTGGATTGTTGAGAAACTATTGCTTCCTGGAGGCATGGACTGTATTGAGGTTTTAAATTTTACCCAATCGCTAATGTTTGCTAAAGATGTATGTAATGCATCAGTTTGATGCCAAGAAGCTTATGAGAAATTGTCTGCACTGCAAATACTTATCGTCTACTGTGAAGAGAGAAGTGCCAATCTGAAAGATGCACCTGTTAATGTTAGTTCAATATTTGCAAGCGTGGCCAACACGGACTCGTTGGCGTCCTTCACTTCCTCCACTGCAATTGCTAAACTACAGGCAGCCTTCAATTCTAAAACAGCACAGAAAATCAATGTTGTTTACAACTTCTCCTTCTGTTTGCTGATTAGCCCGGTCAAACATTTACCAGAGACCTTGTGAGTCAAGGGGAGGAAGCCCAGACTGAGCTAGAAGTGAGAATTGTTTTCTAGTGGAAAAAGGGAGGAGCTCGGCTTGTAACTAAAGGTCCAAGGCTGAGTTTTGGGTAAACAGATAGTGCTTTGTATGACTAAATACTAAAAGGCCTCCAAATGGTTACCATAGGAGATTCAACGATTCCTCAAACACCGAATGAGTCAAAACAACACTCTCGATATGTTTTTGATTAAGGAATGATATAACATTATGTAAAGCTAAAAAAAAAAGTTTCATTTGGATGACCCGCCCTCAATTACATTGCAAACTTAAAATTCACTTTTATTGAGCTGAGATGCTTGTCAACAATTCACATGTGTATTTGTGAGACTGACTGATGAAGTATGATGTCTTCAAATTATTTTGTTTTGATGATTTGTGAATGTAGTACCCTCTAGTATTTCTAGTTCTTTTGGTTGAGATAATCAAACAGACCTAAAACACTTTTGTTTAGTACAGTGGCATA
Source organism: Poeciliopsis prolifica (assembly GCF_027474105.1). NCBI lineage: Eukaryota > Metazoa > Chordata > Actinopteri > Cyprinodontiformes > Poeciliidae > Poeciliopsis > Poeciliopsis prolifica. Next base: position 12,961,280 of record NW_026562376.1, on the reverse strand, counting down.
ATCATCACTTGGATATATATGAAATACTAACACACCTGGATGATGAGCTGGCACTGACTAACAGAACCAAGCCTCAGTTGTCAAGCATCTATCAGATAGACCGAACTGTCATTCTTTAAAGAATTTGACATGCAATACAATCTACCTATGTTTTTAATACAGCTTTCTTTGGATCATTGGAGCTTTCCATGTGGAAACTATTCCCCTGAGGGATTAGGAGAGATTCTCTATTGAGAATAAGAGGTGTGGATAAAATCCCTTTATTTTGCCCAGGGCTATTTTTTCTCCAAAGCCCCTTGTCTTTCCACTCCTGGAAAGAACTCCTGGAAAGAAAGATCTTATTTTCCTGTTGAGCCTAGCTATATATATTGTTAAACTCGGATCATGAGACATAATATGTAAAGTTATTGCACCTCTTTATGGTTTATTTTAGAAAGGATTATACACTCAAGCTCCCTTAATAATGTAAAGTGTTGAAAACATAAAGATATGTATGATTAGTATCAAATTGTGTGAAGAAAGTGTCTTCTGCCTTACACCACTAGCTACAGCCTTAGACAAGGATGGAACCAACCCCTTAAGTACTTAAACATAAATTTTGACATTATAAGAATGTTGCAACTGAATTAGAAACTCATTCAATTGCCAATTAAGGCATTTTTCCCCCCACACAGTTGCTGCCTGTTCTATTGGCTAATCTTTGCTAATCTTACTAGTAGATTAGCAAAAATTGCTTAGATAAGGCCTTCTGGCACTATAAACTATGTTCTTTTAAAAGTCACTTTCCCTCTCTCAATTTGAACTTCAGCAATTTGTCCTCGGCATGTTAAATGTCTAAATAAATACCAATGCACTGGGTGATTTGCTATTTGTATTAACTAGCTATGAACAGCTTTGCCTTATATTGTGTAACTTTACTGTACACTTTAGATTTCTATTAAAACTGTTAAATCAGAGTCCAGACATTCAAAGACACAAATTCGAAGGGGATCCAAGGCATGTGGATCACCGATTGTTTTGCCTCCACGTTCAGAACCATATGTTCTACTTCTAGCAAGTTGAGAGAATATTTGTCCATTCTGACTGTTAGAATCAGAGGTCCAGACTCGGAAAGCCTTTAAAGCACAGGAGACTCGGAACAAAACTGCATCTGGACTCCATCAAGACTTGGTAAGCACAGCCAGATCCTGCATGGAGCCATAGAGGCAGGGCTTTCCTCCCACCCACCATCACAGAAAAGTCCAGCAATGGCTCAAGACAGAAGATGATGCTCCATTTGTTACAACCTCAATATTTTTTGCCAAAATGTTGATCTGTTCAGTGCTTCTTGCACAGACTTGCTGGCTTGTCATTTTTTTTCAGTAATGCTCTTGTTGGACAGGAAATATGAAAATCATTTTCAAGATGAGGCCGTTCTTTTTTTAGTGCGTTAATTCAATCATTAAGTGATGTTACAGCTCTCACTCAAAAAAAAAGTGTTCTTTAAATGAATGATAATCAGGAAGATCTTTTCCACCTTTTGTTCCAGGGTAAGAATTATAATGGAAAAAGTATCGTGAAATACAGGTTTTATTCACTTCTGTGCTTTTATGATGGCAAATCAGAGTGGCTCTCTCTTGCTTGAACTCTTCACACCCCATCCATGTGTGTTTGACAGTTGATTTAGGGTTGCTATCTTGGAATTTCTCTGTCTCCACCTGTGGATATGCAGTTTACACTACATGAAGCCATGAGCTTATGTAAGGAGGACGCTGAAGAAGAGTGAAGTAGAACAGCAAGTTTCCACATGCGTTTGGATCATACTCCTCGTTTGCTTCAATACTGTCATCACAAAAACAACAGCCGGCTTCCCTCACCACTCCATCTTCCAGCAGCAACCTGTCAACTATCTGTATGTCTTGCTGCTAGCATATATTAGAAATACCAAGGGTTACTTTTTCACACAACAGCCAAGTCAACTGCTCCAGGCCAAAGATGGCCTTGATGTCCCATGCTGCTCAGCCAGATTCTTCATCTGGCTCTGCTCTAGCATTCATTATTTCAGCCTTTTATTGACCTGATAGATTTTTTTTCCCCCTGTCTTTCAAATATGGATTAACTGTTCAGACCTTGTGTTCACTACATGTGATTTCTCTTCCCATTTGTTCTAGTGATCATTCTTGGAGAGAGGACCAGTGGCCATAAACAAACTAAAAGGTCTGCATCCCAATTTTGGAGAGACTTTTTGCAGTGATCATGTTTCAGCAGGTCATGTCTAGGGCAGATACAGTTGTTACAAAACTGTAATAAGAATAATAAGCCTACTTTATGAGAGTTGACTTTCAGCAGAGGTCTCACTAATGAGCAGAACCTCTAAGGGCTGCATTAGGACATCATTACTGTAGCACAGTTGAAGACAAAGAATACTCTGGACTGCTGATCTGCTGTTCCACTGCAACTCTGCTGAAGCAGACTTGAATGAACCTGAGTTGTCCCTTTCCTTTTTCTCTGCTGCACAAACTCTACTGAAGTTGGTTAACTGTACTGCAAAAAAGAATGCTTAAAAAAACTGATGTGTTAAAGATATATTTCCTGTCTTGAGGCTTTGTGTGTGCTTTGGATTTGATTTAAACTGAGTCAAGAGGTTTGACTGCTATTTTGATGCCTAAAAATCTGCTTGTTTTGATGCATAAAGGGCAAATCGTTAATTTTAAGATTTAATAGAACATAAATCGATGGCTGTTAAAAGAAGAATGAATATTCTGCTAGGTGTTGTGACAAAAGAAATTTACAAAATAACCATGAGCTATTTTTGTTCACATAGAAAACTATTATTACTGCTTGGGCATTTCTATTCAACTTTAATTAGCTTACCAGAAAAGTGGAACTTGGTAAATAAACTCCAGATAATCAGCCAGCCTATCATTTGCAATATGTATTGCAGTAACATATTGTTGGTCACTGCAATACCTTGAATCTTTTTCCTTCCAACTCAGAAATCCGGCTGTGTGAACATGGCCTAATACAGATTGCTCCTCTGGTAAATATTTAATTTAGTTCTTATGCTCTCAACCGACAGCAAACAAGATGTGTGTTTTTGAAATGACTCAACAAATTCTTTTAAGATTGATGCAAGTATTGGTTCTCAAGTTGTTGTTTTTTTTATATATATACAAAGAAATTTAGGTGCTAAAACTGGTCTGCTTGTTTAGCACAATGTTTGACGTTAGTTTGATCCTGTATCCATTTAAGAAGAGGTATTAAAAGTGTTGTTCCCTCAGAATCGCAGTGCAAGAGAACGGTTTACTGACTGTAATCACATATTTTTCTTTAGCATCCCAGCAAGATGTCCTAATATCACAAAAGCAAGTGGGCTTTTTTTATTCCTAACAATCCTGGTAAGGCCTCGACTTACTCCTTCAGAACTACGAAATCTTTTCAACAGTGTTGGAATTAGTATTCATGGAATAAGCTAGACATACCAGAGATAGATAGATAGCTAGATAGATAAATATATATTACAATGTGTCTGATTTCAATTTATATTAAAACCAAGAACAGTAGAAGTCGATGAGTTCATGCTTTTCCATTCATTTTTTGACGTCTTATTAGTTTCAAGGCTGTGTGTTAACTATATACTGGTTCGGGTTGGTTTTCAGTCTCTGGAAGTCCAAGTCTCAAGTCCTGATAAAAGCTATTCTTTTCTTAGACTGAACAGTTGGTGGTAAGCTAGCAGTTGCACTAGTTTACCACTGGAGCAAATCAAGGTAAAGTAAGGTCATTTTATTAATAGAGCACATTTTCAGCATCAAGGCAGTTCAAAGTGCTTTGAACTCAAACCTCAAAATTCAAACCTCATACATCCCATCCCAACTTTATTCAACATTTCAGTCATGGAAGCTGTGTGTTTTTTTTTTTTTTTACTTTAAAACATTTTCATGCTGTTCAGATGGAAGGCAAAGATGTCTTTTTGACTACAATTTCTGTCTTTGTAGTTAAAAGAGCATACAGATACGAGTCACAGAGATGCTCTACAGACAGTCTGCACTTTTTCTGTCTTCACTCATAATGGAGTGATGCATTCCAAGTTTATAACAAGCTGTCCTCCTGACCCATCATCTCTTTCATTCAAAAACAAGTTTTTGCATTGAAAGAGGAATTCTGTAAGAGGGCTGACAGTTCACATTACCCTTATATCAAAGGAGAAAAGAGAAGTGAACAGAGATGGCAAGTCTGACAGAGAGACTGTCTGGCTGTGGATGCACATGTCTATGTGTGTGTTTTTAATTTTTTTTACTTTGGGGATTCCATTACCTTTTCTTGGGGAGTGCATTATGTCACTTATGAGCACCATGTGTCCATCTTCCCTTTTCACATGGGGAACTTTTATTAAATCATGCCTGCTGTAAATGAGGACTGCACCATATGTAGGTCTCTCATTGTTTGAAATTGACCAAAGCCTAGTCTGCCAATGTTGCTGCTCTCAACCATGTGAAACTTCTCTCCAGCTGTGAGCCCTGAGCAAATATGCATCCACTGCCGGATGTTTCTGGTTAGGTAAAGTTTATGCTTAGTTTTATGAACAGTAAAGGCATTGGATGGTTATTTTTGTAAAGCACTGAGGCAGCCTGTGATGGAATTTGGTTTGACACAAACCTCCACTTAGCCCCACCATCAAACTTCTGTCCATATAACTTCATTAGTATCACATTGGAAATGATTAAAATATTATTCATCCTGTTCGTCTTTTTACAAAAACAGACTGTGGATGCATTCTTGAAAAAATGTTGTCATAAGTCAGTAATTATGTTTTCAAAGCGACGAAACGTTGTCTTTATTACAGAGCAAGTACAAAGATGGATTTCATGATTAACAGTGCAGAAATATAGCTCTGTTGATTTATATTTCACCAACTTTCATGAAATTACTACTAGGCATAATTGAAAAGTCATAAGTGCTGGAATTCCAACCCATAATTTACCTGTTAGTAATCTTAAGTGCACCACAAGCCTCTGTCCCCTATTACATTCCTCTGCCACCCAGACTCCAAATTACTGTAAACTAAACCAAATCCACACCATGGCAACGGAAGGGTGTCAATTTAGAGGAAAGAATTTATTTGAACATAAGTAAAGTTTCTCTGTCTGAGCTCCCGAGTGGGGAAGTTCAGAGGGTCTGCCTCTTGTTATTCTCTCTTGACATATTTGCCAGATGCACCCTAAACAATACCCGATTCATGCATCTTTCTATATGGTTGTGGACACAGGATTGGAAAACATTCCAGCTGTTGTGTGATGAAGCAGCATGTATGGTATGTACAGTACATCACTGTCGCATGCAAAGTTCTAGTGAAATAAAAATAAACACTGAATGTGTAGCTCACTGTGATACAACCATTTTTTTTCTTATTTTCAGTAGACATGCATATTCGTGTTATTAGGTACAGTTTGTACTTTTTCATCGTCTATATCTGCTTGACCTCGCACGGTCGCTGAGGAGCTGTTGGCGATGTCAGTGGTCAGTGGGTGAAAGGCGGGACATGTCATTATCACAGGGCAACGAAGGGCTTTTCCACCAACGTCAGATGTTCAGAGCCCGTTCCGGTTCCCAAACGTGACTTTTAACCTGTGATGCCTGTTTTTATCGGAGGAATGAGGCTCCCGAATGCCAAATCTGGTTCTAGTTGGGCACCGTGGAATACCTGGTTTTTCAGCGTGAACGTCATCCAGAGGACTGGTCAAACTGAAGACAAAGAAATAACAAGCATTGCAGTGAACAGGCCACAATTTTGCTGCCAGGTCTTTCTTCCATGTTGTCTAATGCCCCCTGTTGATGACACATGCTTGGTTTCCAAAATGGATGGAAATGGATGTCAGATCTCAAAACAGTGGTGTCCAGAGGCATACAAACCTAGCTTGTTGTAGATTTCTTTATGTGGAAACATGCAAACAGCGTCACACAGGAAAAATCACAGACTCAGACCTAAGGAAAATTTTAGAGGGACCAATTAACCCTCATGTTTTTGGACTGAGGGACAGAAGTTGGAGAAGCCACAATGGACGGGGACAACATACAAACTTCATGCAGTAAGACTACAAGATATGATTTGAACCCAGGACCTTTTTGCTGCAAAGCAGCAGTGCTACTAGCTGTGCTGCAATGCATTCCTGTGTTTTTTTTTTAATTTCTAAAAAATAAAGCAGCTTTTTGCAGCTTTTTGCATATTTATGCGTCTTAAGTTAAGCATGAGTACAAACAGTACCAGATTTATATTCCTAACCTGCAGCAGCTAAGATAATATATGCAGTCTCAGGGAGAAAATGTTAATTTCTGCCAATATATTTATGATCTGGGTTATCCTTGAGAAACAGAAACAGAAACAGAGAAAATGACTTGGGGAAATCCCTGTGTTCGGATGTTCATTTGTTTTAACCTTAAAGGAGAATGATACTCTGTGTTCTTCATTTTTCCACATCACACTGAAAATAGAGCCAAGTCTGAGTTTTCTAATCTCAGTAATTGTTTGACACAGTGTTGACACCAGTACATTTTTTTTTAACTTCACAAAATTTTCAAGTCTTCAACTCATTCACAGATAATCGCTCAAACGTTTGGTCGTCAGCTGATTTCTCTTTGCATCTCTTGTAATTAGTTATCTGGGCATGTTATATTAGTTATTTTGTGGTTGAGAAAATGTATTGCGTCATTACATCAAACGCTTCGTGAATGCAGTTGACTGACACTGATATTGGCTTTGCTGATTGATTGAGGACTGACAAGAAGAGGGATCAAAAGCTCTAACATAACAGGGCTCCCTGCTTATGCTAAGGTTAACGCTTTAACCATGAACTACTGTCTTCAGTTCCTAACCTACAGAAGACCTTGTCTTGAAGGCATTCCTCATCTACTCTGTTCTCATTTTCTGCCGTCTGTCCACATTGATCTACCAGTCCAAGAAAAACAAATATTCCCGATTCCAGCAAGTCACCTAAAGAGCAGTTATCAGATTTTAGATGTGGTAAGAAGATGGGCTACTGGAGACGAATGGAGAAATAATCTTCAGAGCTAATGTAACCTTAGTGGGTTGATTCTTATCTGCTTTGTGGTTCAGAAATACCTGTGAGGGCGAAGTGACAGCAGCTAAAACCCAAACTTTAATGTCACTGAAATACACCTGATTTGCAAATCAGATGTCTTTGTAAATCATTTTCAACAGCCCACCAGGGTGAGACTTATACATTTGTGGTGAGACTGTGTTTTTTTCAACCCAGGTAATCCAGAAAATAACTGGATTCATAGCATCTTGTATGCAGACATACTGCATGTTTTGTAGACGCTGGGCCAGCTGGCTCAGCTAGCTCAGCTGGCTCAGGTCACACGCCAGGATAATAAACACACTGAGTTTTGATGTGTGTGAAACCTACTGGACAAACTCCCTCTACCCCTGAGTCCTCCCTCCCACATTTTTTCTATTCTTCCCTGCAGTCTGTCCTCCTCAGCCAATGCCAGAGTGCAGATGTGATGATGGGACCCCATGATGCAAAGTAGGCCTCTCTTACTGGTCCAGCTCTCAATGGATGTCTGTTCCCCAACCTCTCCATCTTTCATCACTGCGCCATCAATCCTATGCCTCTGTGATCATCCCTGCAGAGACAGGGCTCCACTTTGTCCCAAAATCCAACCCCGCATCCTTCTGCCTCATTGTGATCTTCACTATGCATGGGACGTGACAGTTGTCTGACTTCAGATGCCTGTAAATGACATACATTTTAGCCAAAGTCTCCTTTTTAACCTAAAATTTCTTAAAATGCCATTGCTGTAAACATCAGTGTGCCCTGAGCATGCTCAAATATCTCATGAATGTCCAAGAATGCAAACCCTTCCCCCTGCCCTGTAAATTGATAATGGAGCCACTCTTACCTGGGTTTTATCCAAATGAAGGATGCCTTGACCCATAAAGGCCTGGGGGATCAGGGTCTCCTCTGGTAACAGACAGGGATGTTATCGTAGCATTCCAGTTTGAGTGCAAGTTTTTTTTTACTTCCTTTCATTAAGCCCTAACTCCACTGGATCAATTTCAATCTGCTTGCAAAATTTTATTATGAAGATTGGATAGAAATTTGGTAAAATATATTCAAAGCAGGTGGCATTCAACTAATCTGAGGTATGTTTCATCCATAATACTCTTACATATTTATTATCTTAAGTGTTCTTTGACTTTTCAGATGGATAACAAGACTATGCCATTTGTTGTTTTGTGAAATATGTTTCATTAATCTGGCTCAAACAGTTATATCCAAAATTACACATTTGAGGAATCACTTGCAATCTATAATTGCTTGCAATAAAAATGATTCACATAATTCACAGTTTGGTTTGAATTATAGCTTAGTGGAGTTTCAGATTTCAGTTTTGTCCACACTTCACAAATATCATGTATTACTGTGTATTTTTATTTGGGAATTTATATGCAAGTAGAGGACACCTATGAAGTGGAAAAAACATGAAGCATTGATTTCATTTCATTTTAAAAATACAGTTTTTTGAAATTGTGTTGCTCATTTTTACTTATTCCCTTGATTCAACTATGATTTTTGCCATTATAATTCAGGGTTTAAGTTTGATGTCCTGCACTAACAACCTATGCCCCAATCTTAAGTCTTACTGAAATTTAAATGTGAGGTCACAAGAAAATTTAAATGTCGTGTTTGCTGAGTGAGCAAATGAAATATCAACTTAAATAAATATTTATATGATGTGTGATTATGCTTCACTTTTAGACAGAGTGAATGTCTTGGATATTGTCGCTTTACTTTTTTGGGACAACATGGTTTGTAAACGTCCTTAAAATATACAAAAATGCGATACAGTCATTGAATATTTATGTGCAATCGTAAAGTAAGAAAAGGTAAGTCAATTTAAAAAGGAGACGAGACTAACCAGTCCTTTGTTCTAATTAGAAAGTATTTTGTCTTTGTATTCAGATGTTTTGTAAATTAAATACTAATGAGCATGTGAACACACACAGCCATGGCACTGACAAACTATAACTCAAGTTTCAAGGAATCTTTAAAGCTTCTAAGTAGTGGCTGCTGTTTTTCATAAAGGACATAAACAGTGTCATTCACATTGTGCACAGGACAACGGTTCAACCACATCCTCAAACCTCAACAACGTGGTGCAGCTCCAAATCACAGTCTGAGACAAAAGGCACACTCTTCACACTGGCGCTGATCCAGCATCGCCTCCGTACTAAATGCCTTTAGCCTCCTCAGAGATACAACCTGTACCTTTGTCCAATTCTCGCACATGCTGTTCCTTCAACAAGTTTTGCAAAATTTATAATACACTTTGACTCTAACCAGAACCTCTTTTCTGCTTTCCAAGGAATTGTCCTGCAGACAAAAAGGAAGATAGGAATTTGCATCTCTCTGGGTTTAATGTGTTATTGCAGATAAGCCTTTCATAAATTTGATTTCTTGATGACACCACTGGCAGTGAAAAGGCATATTTCAAGTCGTTCTGACTCTGAGCGGAAAGTCTGTGTATCCATCAGTCAGGAGGAGGGTTAGAATGGTTTTGCTCAATATGTTGGGTGAGTATTGGCTTGGTTTGGGATCTCTCTTTCCAATGACTGTTTTGGTGCAACATGAATCTAATAACGTTGCTCTTTTCTTCATAAATCAATGAAAGCTCTGGTTTAGATAAAAAATGGCCATTTTGAGTTCACAACCTGATAATTTATGTATTTGTTTTCATTACTGCTGAGTATTTTAAAATGAAAAAGTCTATTTTTGTATCTTTGTTTAAAGGAGTGGTATTATGTACTTTCAGGCACTCAGTGCCATTTTATAACACAATGAAGTAAGTGTTACTTTCATTGGTTATAAATATGCAGTGTATATCAAACAACATAAAACAGTATGTTTCTGAGGGAATGACATCATAACAGGATATAAAGAAAAAAGCAACTCCCTTTTACATGATACCCTGGCTTTAAAATTGCAAACTTGCAAAATATGATTCATATTTTATATTAAAATCAAAACCTTCAATACCTCTTCTTGTGATTTTTCTTTTGATGGAACAGCGAAATAAATAAAAAGTACATTTGTTTCTTCACATTTGAAACATGGTGGTGGGAGAATCATGCTGTGGTGATGCTTTTGTTCAACTGAACAACCCATTAGAGGCTGGTCAAACCAAAGGACATACATGGCTTCTATTCTAATTTGGTAGACCTTGAATGGTTTTGGAAAGAGAGATGTGAGGGTGTATTTACAGTGCAGATAGTTTGTTTCAGAATTGACTACAATATAACGTTGCAGTTTTCATATATATGTATATATTTTTATTTCATTTGTGTATTGTTTTCTTTTCACATTAGTTATGCATTTGTCTTGGCCTTTTGCAAAAAGAGCCATGAAATACATTGAAATTTGTGGTTAAAATGTAACAAAATGAGAAAAGTACAAAGGGCTTTTGCTTCTGCAAAGAAGCAAAGCCTTTACTTCTACTAAGAGCACAGATTTAGGTGCATGCTTGTGCTGCATGTGTCTGGACTTCCATTTAATCATACCAGTGAAGTCCTGGTGGACTTGTGGTTTACTGTAGTTTGGCCGGAGGAAGGATATACGATAGGACAAATTGCGGTGTGGCTATTGACAGTATTTGTGTTTCTGACTTGTGCGTAGCTTTTTTTTATGTACAAGTGTGATTTGGCTTTGTGTTGTCAAGGTACTGCTTTATTCTGGGCTTTTGTTTGATTAAAGTCATTGCAGATTTACTGTATACACAAACACTGCATAATCGCACTGGATTCTCTGATTAAAGGTGCTTCTTCCAAAGATTACAGTAATTTGGAAATATATTTCAACACTGCTCTCTAGCTCAGAACACAGAAGCTCAAATACATCTGCCTTGAAACATCATGTAGGGAAAAATCTGCATAACCTGTCAAAACATAGGTTACTTGTAGTTTATCTCTACGTGGCTCAAGATTAAGCAGATGATGATTGTGGATTCTTTCTTCAATTAAAAGCATAGGGTTTTTTTTTCAACAGGCTTAATTATGGTATGTCATATAATGTCAAATTATATCCAGAAGTTATCATTATTTGAACATAATGTTCTTTTTTAATCAACTATAAATTCAGAGCATACACCTTTCATTTTCGATGAATATATAATTCTCTGCAAACTTTAGAGAAATACTTCAATATTACTAGTTGTGCAGTAAAGCAGTGTTACAGACTTGAGTCCCGATAAGTTCTTGGAACTATTATCTGTACTACAAGCATTGATAATCAAACAAATCATAAAGAAAAGAAATGTGTTTTGACGAAGTTAGAAATGGGAGCATCAAAAAGTCCTTCAGGTTTTGTCATATTTCTGCAAATCACGGGACTTAGACCATTCTGTTGCATCTTGATCTGACCTTGCAATCACTTTCAGAAGCATTGATTTACATTAAGACTCTTGTTGAGTTTAACACTTAGCACATGCACTTCACACATTGATTTATTATACAAAAAAACTTCAACCCAGCCTTTGGATGGCTTTGATGTGCAAAGAATATTTCAAACTGTGCAAAATCTTGGCTTACAGTAGTTAAACTCGCACACTGCCAGAGGGTTTATTGTTCCGTTTCTAATATTTGTTCCCAAATTTGATGTCAGCGGTTCAAGTTTTGGGAGGTTTTGTATGTCTATAAAGAAAAATATTTGTAAGTAGAAACTGAGACGCTTCAGAGACAATTAGATTTGCTTATGAATAAACTCTGAGCATTGACACTTTCTCATCCGAGTAGCAGATGTATCGCAGTATCTTCAAAATGTCCAATAATTCTTAGTTTTGTATGTTTTCCATACTCATGAAGAAAAAACTTTACCAGTTAGCCAATGACAGCATTTAAGCTATTATAAACACCTTTATAATAGCATAGCGATTCCTTTCCAAGGAGTGATGAATATTGTGTATGTAATTTGCTTCTTTGCCCCTTAGATGCCAATCATCTGCACGAAGTATTGCTTCACTGTGCCGTATTTCCAAAAGTATTGATTTGGCCATTTAGATAATCTAGTTCAGGTGTTCCAGTGACTCCCAGTCCATGACCACATGTTAGAAATTTAGCACTGAGGCAGGGAGACTTCGTCCAAAAGCATTTTTGAACAAATGGATTGCTCTTAGGAGCTTAGTGAATTCCAGAGCGACACTGAGAGGATGGAAACCTTTCAGTAAGTCCGGTTATGAAATGTCCTCCTTATGAAATATTGCTCAGTCATCTATGGTGTTAATAAGGCAAAGTAGAAATCATTGAGAACGAAAGCAAATCAGCAACAAAGTGTTGCCCACAGTGAGGTCAACAAGTAGCAGAGTAGATCCTTTGAAGAGTTTAGCAACTTTCTGCAGCCTGATGTGTAATAAACCTGATGTATCATAGCTTGTATATATTTCTAGCAATAGTTTTTGTCATTTGCTAATAAAACTTGACATGAATGTGAAAGAAAAACAATATTTAGCAAATTCATACATCCTAATAAATGATTTAATTTTGGGAAGTTGCTAAAACAACTTGTTTGAAAATAAAATGAAAACTACAGTCATCCTGTTTTCCCCCATGCCTTTTGTTTTCTTTATTTCTGTGAAATATTGACACTGACATGTTAAATGTAGCATTGAAGATTTCATCTGGCAGCAATGCATAAATTCATATAAATGTTTTTCTGGAAGCTGATTTGTGTTTCCTTCACAGTTTTGGAAGCTTAGTTTAAAATTTATGAAAACCAGTCAATTATGCCTTCATGTCCAGCTCTACATCAGTACTGAGAGCACAGCAGGAAGCCTGACGGTGATGTCATCACCGTGTGAGGAATGCTGCAAGCGAATAAAACGCCAGAGAATTTGGGAGACGTTCACACAGACTAATATGGCTGGAAACATTTAGATTGCATATAATACATGGCTGCACATGACCTGCAAAAACACCAAGCTAAACATTTAAATCTCTTACTGAACTGCAGAAAGTGTCTGGCAATTCCTGACGGCAAATGAGAGAAATCAGGCTGCAACTGAGTCACGGTTAAGAAACAGTGAATGGCTGTTCATTGTGGCATGCAGCTTGTGAAAAGCAAGTAAAGCTAAGAGCTTGTTTACACATATGGTTATTTCTCCTGCAGACTTGAACTATAAATCAGACTGTCTCAGACCTTCTTGTGTACGCATTACCCTTTATTTATTTTGACATGTGCGAGTTTTAGTTATTATTGGGACACTGATCAACATGCGACCGATGCAGCACACAACTGCCCTCTGGTTTACATTACCATTTAGTAGCAAGAGGTTTTACGATGAGCAGAGAGGACCGTCTGTGGCTGTCATAAACCTCTGCCCTCGCTCATTTTGGCAGGTGATTTTGTGACACTGGAGAAGGAGAGTAGCATCAGCAGCAGCACAACCCGGGCCTTTTTTGCCAGTCAGTCTTTCTCTTTAACTTCTACAAACAGTTCTTTCACACTCTTTATTAGATTTGATTGATACTTTTTTGTGGAGCATTGAATAAAACAGGTTCAGCACAGGACATTGTATGTGGTTTGGCAGTGTCGAAGAAGCTCAAAGGGGCTAACCAAATAAAAATTCACCAAACGGATTGAAATAAAGCCTGGACCGACCTTGCGCTTTTGTTACTGCGCCAGAGAGCTGTCTTGAACCAGCATGAGGCCGTTTCTCATTCAATTACATGTTCCCATGTGTGCGTCTAGGGCTTCATACGCAGCGGCTCCTGAGCAAGCCCAGTCTTTCACACACAGCACTTCATGTCTCATCTTCGTCTCCAACACTCAGACACTTGCCAATCAAAACAGGTTTACACATGGTCAGCTTGACACCAGAGTATGTATCTATGTTTCATGGGCATTTATGTATTTACCTCCACTCTATTTCCAAGTTTTCTTCAGGATTGCGCTTTATTTAGCACCATTCATCTGCTGTCAAACTCTGACCGGATTCCCTCTCCGTTCTTAAAAAAAATAAATAAAGTGAAGCTAATTCGATGTTTCGCTGTGAGGATGATGTGTTCAGATATATGTTCAGCTTTCTATTGCAGATAATATTTTACACGTAGACCAACACTTGTCAGGTCTAATCTTTTGGTCTTCCTGACAGTTTGTTCACCAGTATAGCAGCAAACTTTCACAGCTGTATTTATGAATACATTATTCTGAGTTAAGACTAAAGGTGTCTGATTACAAATTAATGCTAAACTTTTTTGATTTTTACTTTTTAAAAACCACATTTAAGCTTCATTAGACGGTACTTTGTTTGATTGTTTGTATAACATATAGAAATCCCAGTAATATACATTAAATTTGTGGTGGTGACAAAATATGAAAAAGTATACCTTCAATGCCCTGCAGAGATGCCTTCATTTATGGTGATTGAAGGCACTGCCCATAAATTGTGTTAAAAAGGAAACGTTCAGTATTGTATCACCGCTTTCATCAAAACAGTATATTTTCCATTACACTAAAAAGCACATTTGGATTGTGGTTACATTGTGTAAAAGTCCTTTTGAGGAGTAAAGCAATTGCAGCTGAGGCAGACTGCATGAGGACAAGGGACAGGAAAAAAACTTCAAGGACAGCAAAAGATGGACAGGCAGCAAGAGAGAACAGCAGACAGGTTTTCTTTGGTTAGCCAAATATCTGTAGATCAGAAACATATGGCTGCAAATTCGAAGATACTTAAGAGAAGGAAAAAGCCCAGAGAGAATAAAGTGAGTGACATCCAGTGAGGACTTACAAATGTCTGGAAGAGATAAAGAAGAGAAAAATACATTTACTTGATGCATTGGAGGTCATTTTGGTCAGAAAGTAGATTGGACATTGAGATTATGTTACGGCAATTCAGATGTCTGTGTTAGTCAAAACCTAGGACAAAAGATACATTAAATAGTCATAACATCTGACATTAGTGTACATGAATATAATATTCCTATTTGTAAGGTGTATTTCTCTATGTGTTGTGGACCACATTATTTCAGCTTATTTGGAATGAGAGCTGCTGAACTTGTTTGTGGTGTTCATGAGCAAGGTCTTGAGATGCATTTGCAGAGAGGAAAGTGTCTTGTCTGGGAATACCAGGTTTTATGCTAGCTGATGGAGAGGTTCTGTTGGCATCTTCAGGTCATGACCTTCAGCATGCCCTGAACCTGTTTGCAGCTGAGAGCGAAGTAGCTGGCTTGAGAGTCAGCTTCTCTCAAGCTTATTTGAGCCCAGAGTTCCCAACCGGAAAACATTCCTTCAGGTTGAGGGTAAATGTCCTATTCCTCTGTCAAGGTCAGAAGACCCCAAGATGGGGATTTGAACCAGCAACCAATGAATAATAGACAAACTTCTACCAGAGTCGCCCCATGGGCGAAGGGTTGGTCTCTGAGTTTAATTGTTTTGGTGTTTTCTCATGAGTGATGATCGGACAGGTCAGTAAATGGATACATTGTTGTCTTTTCTACCATAATTCAGATGTTTTTGTAATCTGTGGTGAAAAACAGATGATTGTAAGAGTATGTCTTTTGATTTAATTGTCCTCTTGCTTCCTACCCCTCACCTATGATCATAGCCAAAGGAGTAAAGCAAAGATGAAGGTTTATGTCATCTGAAGGAGTGCTTGCTTTGTGAAAATGTCCACTGGAGGGGACCCAGGATGTTTGTTTATTTGGCCAGCTTTTGTTTTATAACTTTATAAGCATTTTTATGAGAGGAGCCAAATGTAATCACAGATAAATGAACAAGGATGAACAATAAAAAGATATGTTTTACTTGTAAAAATAAAAATGTTGTAATGAAGACTGCCCGTTCTCTGACACACACGCACCAATTAAACCCTCAGATGAAATGCTCTGTCTACACCCTCATAGTGGTGGTCACTCCAGACATAATGAAGTCATGAATCGCTACGTCTTTTGCTGTACTGCTGTAAAGTGTGTGGAGACGTAGAGAGGCTCAGAAACCATTGCTCCTCCATCATTCATATCAGGAAACGCAATAAAAACAAAATTTTCATAAATTCCTGTGCTTATATAACAAGTCAGTCAGTCATCTATCTACACACAAGCTGTGATGATGTCACTTCCCAATAATACTAAAACACATGGGTCAGCGATATCATAGTTTCAGTTCACTATAATAACTAATTGATTTTTCCAAATCAGATCTAATGTCCAATTTCTGAATGTAAAACTTATAAATACAATTAAAAGTGGTTCTGAAGCCTTCTACATGTCACTTTTACTGCACAAATGCTTTGGGCAGAACCATGTTCTGGCCTGTGGGACTAAAACTTGTTCACAGCTCCTCTTAGTAGCTTATGTTGCTGATTTATTTGTTTGTTTAGTGTGTCTAGCAGTAAAGGGATTGGCCCACAGGAGCACAGAACCTGACCACACTGTTTTATGACTGCTGTTTCTTAGCCTGTCCTCTCTAAATCTTCAAAGTTTACACACAATGGAGGGAACTTTTAAGCATATTAATTTTTGTTCCAAATTCCTCTTAAATGTTTATTACTCCAGGGGCTACACCATTTTCTTTTTTTTGCCAAACTTAATAGTTATTTACAAAAGAGGACAATGATAAAAATAAACATACCAAAATGATGCCAAATCTAGAATTTCCACCTTGATCAGAAAACTTAAACTGCTAATCTCCAAATTACGCATTATATATAATTTATATAGTTCAGGAAATGTGATCTTGCATGATAAAAGGTTCATGAGAGGGAACTTTTAATTGTTAAATTTAACAAAAAATTAAGTTTTGTTAAAATTATAGAAATATTTTTGGAGAAAACTAAAGAATTTGCATTTTGGGACGGCTTTGAGAAATCATAAAATATTGGGGGTTTGTTTTTTTTGAGAATCTACAAGCAGTGTTGGATGGTGCAATCCAGATTTTATTTGACTCTGAGAAATATTAATTTTTAATAGGGTGTGGTTACGGTCAGCATTCCTGATAAACTCTATTTACTGTTTCACACAGCGAAACAGCAGACATACAAACACTAAGGCTCACTCTTCCACTGCATAGGCCCCTCTCATTGTGTACATTCAAATCAGTCATTTTCATTGCTTGGCTCTTTCAACTACACTTAATTGGTTTCAAAGTTATAAGAATGCATATAAAGCTCACTTAGGTCAGTAAACAATGCTGGAGTTATGAATAAAACTGAAAGAGGTTTTCCATTTTCTTCTGCTTTGGTTTACATCATATCCT
Organism: Poeciliopsis prolifica; assembly: GCF_027474105.1. Lineage (NCBI taxonomy): Eukaryota > Metazoa > Chordata > Actinopteri > Cyprinodontiformes > Poeciliidae > Poeciliopsis > Poeciliopsis prolifica. The sequence goes on along the minus strand of NW_026562376.1, from coordinate 12,944,037 downwards.
GCCCTGCAGGACAATAACCACAAGGTTTGTTTAGTGTGTTTTGTTATGTGCCAGATTTCAGGCTGCTGCTTCACATTGTACTCTGCATGAACTCGTATAGCTGTGGACATATTGTTGGCCTCATTAAAAATGTGCAAAAAAAAAAAGTTTTTGAATAAATCTTTTATTGCATGAGCAAAGTCTAAGATTTAGAGAAATCCAATCTTTCATTTGTTTACAGTAATGTACACAAATCAGCCGAAGGGGCTTTGCATGTGTGCATGGCATCAAAAACATGTTGAAATTACAGTTTTTAAATAAAATCTGCTGGAATCCACAAGAATACCAAAAGAATATCATCACTGTGACTTTCAACAAAATATTATACAAAGTATTTGGTATGTTTGACAAAAAAACGACTTATTCCATTAAATATATAAACTGGTTCCATTGATATCTCAGACCCCAGACTTAAATCTTATGCAGTTCTATAGGAGTGTGAAAGAGAGCCCAAAGTCATTGCCAAGACTAAAATATGTTAGCCATCTATTTAACGTTGATTAGTAAAGAAGGTTGAACAAAGTAGCAACAAGACTACTGGCAATTTTGTTTAAACCAATCATTAAATAATTAACACCGAAATGTATTCATGAAGTATTAATTCAATTTCAAAAGTTTATTTTATACAAGAGTAGCAACATAATTTTCCCCAACTTTATCTTTCCATGTGATTGCAAGCTTCATTGTTTGAGTGGATACTCTGACTGAGTGAGGACATGCTTGTCTAATGGTGCGTGTAATATGAGAAGGTCTTGTGCTAAGCAGTGAGTGACCCATGGAGGCTTGTCAATTTCCATCTCTTGGTATCGCTGAGGGCCCATTAAGACTCGCTTTGTTTTCCTGCACTAGACAGGTATACGGGCAGATTGAGTGGGATGCTACTGATGTGGGCTGGAGATTGATAATACAACGCCTCACTTCTCTGTCCACTAACTCAGTCCGTGACTCTGAAGACCTATTAACAAGATGGATCAATCAAGGTGTAAGGTTGTTAGTTTTGGTTTGATCACTATCCACTGTGCTCTGCATGATAGCGCCTCATCAGTGAGTCACACATTGCGGGAATTTGAAGAGGAACAGACGGAAAACAGAAGACAAAAAGTGTTTAGCCCCTGTAGGGGCTGCACCAAATCTGCCCTTACTGTCACTGGAGTTTGGATAAACCTGAGGAGGTGGGTGTGAGAAGGATGAGTTGGATTGAGAGCAGGAGAAGGATGACATGGAGTGTGGAGACAAGTCTGGGTCTTGGTGGAAACTGGGCTGGAGGCCACTGCACAGATCCTCCTCAACTCTGCCAGAGAAAGCATCTATCAGGGGTTTAGAGAGGGGAACCATTTACCCCCAAAAATAAATTTAGTCAGGGTTTGTGGGGATTTGGCCCTCCTAGGGGTTCTGATGTGGGGATATTTTCGTAGGTAAAGTTCTCTTTTGCCAAAGCTTGTCTGCCATTTAATGGGATCACAGCAGACAGTCCAGGAAACACCACCAGGTGAAGTGATTCTGCTCTTCCAGCTGTGTAAACACTCACATGGATCCACATTGAAAGCCCTTACATATGCACATTCCACATGAACAGACACATGTTATATCACTTTTAATATTTTGTAAAGTGCTTTATATTTTATCAAATATTGATGTTCTCTGGTTTGATTAGATTTTTCTTCTGATTATGATAATTTGGTCCTGTTTAAATTCATAAATCTCTCCAAAGTGTAAAACAAATAAGAACCTCTCTTTGATCATACTGTGAATATTGAGAGTTATGATAATTTACTTCATTTTCAGTCCATCTTTGTGTCTTCCTAGGTTTGTAGTTGAGCCACTCAGAAGATGGATTAAAATCTGTTTAGTTAAATGTTCCAAGTTTTAAATTGCAACCTGACCTTTATTTTAACTTGTTCACTTTTTAATCCTTACCTGTCTGTTGTGCTCAGTGACGCTTTTTGTTAACTGATGTTGCCTCCCGAAAATCTGAGGCCTCCACAAAAGAGTTGTACTTGCACTCTTTAATTAATTAGAGTCGGACTGTATTTGATAACGTGACGAGTTCTAGTTGCACTTAGTTTTATTTGAAGGTGTAACAGTGAGGAAGGCAAATATAAGTACATGCCATTCTTATTTAAGATTCAGGTTATCATTTATCATCCACTTCCACATTATGTATGTTTTGTGTTAAAAGAAACAAATGAAAATAACATTCACAATTCTGTTGCATCCTGGGAAGAGAGGAGTGAACTTTTCTAATGTTACTGTGACAGGACAGGTCTGCTGTGGGAGTACTGGGTGATCAGTAAGTGCTTTGGGTCTGGAGAGGAGCAAGAACATTATGTGCTTCGATGACAGCCTCAAGTACTAACAAAGTTGCTACCAATGTGGTTACTTGCATTTGAGAATAGAAAACAAAGGACCTGGAGGTATGAGTACTGACTGAATATAGTGACAAAGCAGCTGAGTTGGCAACGCTGCTCTTGTTAACGAGTGTTGTCGGTCAGGCTGACAAGTTTTAGTCAACTGTGAATTTTTACAGGGAGCTTCGAGCTCTTCTTCCTTTCTCACTTGAAAATAAGAGTCTCAATAAAGAAGCAGTCAGTCTTACCCATCATCATATCTTCAACGTATAATAGTATTTTAAGTCTATCAGCATACACATTATCTAATTCATAGAAAAAAAAATTAAATCCTTAAGGTTTATATATGTATGTATATTATAAAGACATCTACTTCCGTGCGATTTTGTTTTTCTGATTGCTTGTAGTTTTCTCCACTTTTGTGATTCAGCATAGTCTGTAGTGTAGATTACTTCAGAGGAAGCAATCTTTGTGGTCAGGCAGTAGCTCTGCTGTTAAAAGCATTTGGACTTTAAAGCTCCATTGTTTATATAACCAAAAGAAAGTCAAGACTCCCCTATGGCCATTTTGAAAAGCAAATGCCAGGAATTTTTTGCCGCTACATTTATGACTTATTTGCAACCTTGGAGATTCTGAAATTTCTTTTGGTACTTAGTCTGAGCTCCCTTTTCTCATGTAAGACAGATGCTACCTTCAAGGTGGGCTTTTGGTGTTACCATACATGTCCAAATCTTGTCCCCAGTTCTGTACACTAAAATTAGAATTGTGATAATCTGATCATTTTAAACAAAGTAGACATTGGATGTCTGTGTTTAGAGGAAACATGCATCTTTATTAAAGGACTCCAGCCTGCAAGAAAACTTCTTCTCATTTCTCAGCTGCTTTCACTTTATTATCAAGGCGTTCCCCTTTTACACGTTCTTCAGTTTCGTTCAGCATGAGGGATTTATTTTTCATTAAACCAGGAATATTTTCTGCTGCGTGGTTGAGATAATTCCTCTTGCTGCAGCAAATTCTCACATTGGCACCAATGGTAAACTCAACCACAAATCAGCCACTGATGGCTCTGCTGGTTGGAGGGGAGTAGCAGTCGTAGTAGCCTCGGTGGAGCTGTTGTGTTAACAGAACTTTCATAACCACATGGTGTTATATAAGGCCTGTGTCACAGATCTTCCAAAGTGTGAGCATATTTCAGTATGTCATGCATGCATCCATAGCTGAAATCTCTGCTGGAAGGGCTGATCTTTTTTATTTTAGCAATCCCACTGGGTCTCGCATTAGCAGGGGAAAGTTTTTGCACATCAATCTGACAGTGTTTTATTCCAGAAAAGTGAAACGGTGTGATTAAGACCAAGGTTTACACAAAATGTATATTTCTCTTCTCTCCCTGACTAATCCAGTAGTGTTAGGGTTACTTTTCTATCAGATCAGTATTGCTTAGATTAATAAGAGGAAGTCCATATTTGCATTTATGGATAATTAATGTTTCAGATAAATTGGTTTTGTAAATATTTATAGTCTGTGAAAATAAAGTGCGACATCATACAATGATGGCATTTTGACATTTACAACACCCTTTTTCTCTAACATAAGATTTTCTGGAAAAATGTATATTATTTACTCCCCAGCAACAATTTCTTTTAGGCTAAGTTATTAATTATGTTCTTAATTAATAATTGATGCTGAATGAGCATTTATTGACTGTTCAGCTTCATGTGCCCAGTTTGAAAACTCAAGTTTCTTTTGGACATTAATTGTCATCTTCCATAGATCTCCTATAAAATGAAAACCCTTAAATGTGTTCAACAAAACATGAGTCTTACAAAATGTTAATGTTTTGCATTCATGTCTTTTTAAGAACTCAAACATTATGTGAGAATCTTGTAAAAGCCTGCGCACACTTTCCATTGATCAGGAACTTTTGTTCATTTTTATTTCTTTCCTCTGTCAGGGACGCCTCCAGAGACTGTCAGTATTTTGGTTTTTAGCTTTCATGTTCCCACAACTGCAAACGCACCTGCCCCTCCTGCCATTTCCCACTCGACGGGGCCGTTTGCAATGCTTTACAAACAATGAACAAAGTTTCTTTCATTTTTCACCCAAAGAAATATCTGATTCGGAACAGGTAACAACAGGTACGATTGTGGCCCAGCTGATCAGCTTCTTCTTTGTTTTTAAGGTGGTTGGGAAACAACTAGAAGCATTATGCCACTTGGTAAGGAGTGTAGCCCTCTAAGTCCCCTGTGCTGCACAAGTCAGGCTCAGTTAAATGCCATCATTTAATATTGCAATATAAAATTTTTTCACCTGTGTCAAAAACATCTACCAGTATTACCGTAAATGAGGCAATTTGGTAAACCTCTGCTAAGAATGGTTGTAAGTTGTAAATGGGCTGAACTTGTATAGCGCTTTTCCAGTCATTTTGACCACTCAAAGCACTGAACACTAGAGTCAGATTCACCCATTCGCACTCACACACATTTACGCAGACCGGTAGGTAATTTGAGGTTAAGTCCCTTATTGACTTGTGGCAGGAGGAAGCTGGAATTGAACCTACAACCTTTCGATTGCAAGACGACTACTCTACCATACAGCCACAGTCGCCTCAAATGGTGTAATGGAACTGCATTGTTGTGATGATGTGCTGCGTGCTATAAAAAGTAGCAGCTTCGTAAAGAGTCAGAGACCAATTTCAAGGCACTAAATTATTAAGTCACATTTTTTTGAGTTTGTTTTTGACTGTGCTACAATAAAATACTAATTTTCTTGTTCTTTTTTCTGGTTTTCTCTTGTAATAAATACTCAAACCTGGCAAAGTGTATAGCAGGACTTAGTTATTGTTTTAATAGTGTTCTGCATGCATGACATGTTTTATCTGAATCCATACAGATTATCAGAACATGCTGTTCAAGTCCAGCACGGTTTTTACTCTGAGTGGTGACCCATCCAACCATGACTTAGAGGGCTTCTTTTCTGACCCTTTGCCTCGCAGGACCACAAGATTAGTAGTGCCATAAGTTTGAAAACTGTGGAGTGATATATTGTGTGTGTAAAACTAAAGGGCATTAAATAGAACTCAAGCCAATAGCAGTAAAAGTCACAATATATCTGGCAAGACGTCTTTTCTTCAGCACATATATCCTCAGTCACAGTAGCAGTATATTTAGAGTGTTTTCTGTCTGTATTGTTTGAGTATGCACAGTTTCAATTCCCTAACCTGGCATATTGACTTGCATAAAGTTCCAGTAAACTGATTTATGTGCAGGTTTTATTTCTTGGCCTGTGCTAGATGCAGAAAGTGTAAATCTATAAATCATCAACTGAAATATGTCTTAAATGTAGCTATCTTTATAAGTCATACATTGTAAGCTATGCATTACAGGCAAGGCAAAATTCCACATACCCCAAATGTCTTGGGATCAGGTTTTTAAAGTTAAAGCCAGAGCTCAAAACATGCTTTCAACTGCGTGTGTCTGCGTTTGTTCTGTGTGTGCTACAGAAAGAGGAAAACGGTAAGCCTGATTTGCAGAGATAGTGGAATGATTACGCCATGGTTAAGTAATGGAGACTAATGTTGAATTAGGCAGATCTAATGACATGCTTAAACTGCAGAAATTAATGTGGAAAATTGAGTGATATGTAATTTATTTGACAAGCTTCATTCATATTCGTAAATCTATGATCATGTAGGAAAGTATGGAGAGGTAGTTCACGTGGGTGGGTGAAATAAGGCTCTGGTTTTGGAACACTGAACTCCTTAAATATGATAATGTCCAAAAGAATTTATGACACAACCGCTGTGCTTTTTTGGAAAAGTCTGGTCACATAGTTTATTCAAGAAATCCCGGAATACCTGAACAACTTTTCCCTGTTGCAACACAAGTGATATTACACAAATATGGATGAATGTGCATTTTGAAAAACGGACAGAAGTAGGTGCATTATTATTTTTTTTTGAATATAGACAGGGCTGCATAAAGCGCAGTTCCAAAGGAAAACCTGTTTAGAAGCGAGAGCAGAGACACAAAGCATGAAACCAGGATGAAACCCAGAATCCCAGATCGAAATCCAACTGATAATCTTAAAAACTCGGGTAGTTTCAATCCAGTCTGTCTTTGCTTAAACTATTTTGTTAAAACAAAATGTGGGCCAAAGTTTTAGTTTTCATCTCAAGACAGAGCTAAAACTCAAACTTCAGATTTTTATAAAAATGTCTTTTGCTTTCTATTCTACAATTATTAGCTGCTGTGTACTGCTTTATCAAATTAAGTCCTTGCTTTGTGTAATTTCAGTTATTAGTACTGAGGTTCTGTTAAGTTAAAACAGAATAAATGCTTTTGTATTTTACTGTTGTAAGATATGAAGTTGAATGACCGTAAACACACTTTTGTCATAAAAACCAAGAAATCCACATCAACCAACACTCTGAGCAGCTATTTTGTAAAATGGTAAGTCGTCCTAGAATGGGATCATGGAAAGGCTAATTCGCCTCGGTTTTGAGCCAACCAGAAGAAATGTCCAAGAGTAATTCATGGATAGACTGCAGGACTCTGGCTGATGTGTAAGGCTGTAAAAGTTCGGACAAGTAAGGTGGCACCATGCTGTTAGAGCTCTTAAAAACAAGTGATGGAATTGTAAACTGGATCCTAACATGAGCTGTAAGCGGGTGCAGAAGGGCTTTGACCAGATGTGATGTGATTGGATTATTTTATAACTGCTGCAAAGTTCATGGCCACATTTTTTTGTTGTTGTTGTTTTGTTTTGTTTTTTGGGGGGGGAGGGGATTTTGACAGCCCAGCATTTGTTTAAGAAAATTTAAAAAAATGAAAAAAGTACTTTACAGTGTGCTTTTCCAAATAGTTTATTTTTTGAGATTCCATCACTTGTTTTCCAAATAGTTTATTTATGGAAACGGAGTAAATTGTGTTTTGGTTCACCTGAGTGTAATTCTGACCATAATAACATATTTTACAAAGTCTTGGATCTCAATAGAGACAACATATTTCAATTAAGCATATAGTGTAAATATTATGAGATCTCTTGTGCTGAAAGAAGTATTGAACTTCAACACAAGCACTATGGCATAATAAACAGTTAAGACATTTTTAATACTGTCGAATGAGCTGTTTTCTGCTCTGCTGCCATTTAAAACCAAACAGGACTCCTTTGACATGTTGTTTCAGTCAGGATTTTGTTCAACTTAAAATAATCAAAAGACATGTGAATTAAAAAGGACAGCGAAGAACAAGAACTATTGTTTGTTTACATACTGATCTTTTTGGTGCAATGAAAGGCAGCTGCGGCGCATGCAGAAATCAGCTGAAAATAAATCAAATGAGGATTGGATTCTGCACATGGAGCAGCAAGATGGCTAAAAATACTGAACTGATACAGATGCTTAATAGCATCAGTGTAAGTGTGGAGAAATAGAAGAAGCTGAATTTCAGGTAGATGAAGGGTAAAATGCAAGTTCAAAATTTGTCATTCATAAAGTGCAAGTGATGGATTTTATTTTTTTTTTTGCAGCCCTCGAGTGAAACTTCAAGGTGGTCTTTCTGTCTGTCAGTTCATCGATAAGCCTGCCTGGAAGTGCAAGTAGTGTCATTCAACACTGCTGTCATTGTTTATTTTGAAATATATTTTACCAGTCATAATAAATCAGTTCAAGCAGATTTACAGACAGACATATACTTATTATTTCTTATAAACTTTTATTGCATATCCATTAACTAACATTTAAGTTTCTACGCCTGATTGATTTTTCTGTCCTGTTGTAGTTGTTTCAACCTTTATCTCTAGTTCAGACATATTTTTCAGCCATGTCAAATTTTATGTCTCTCGAAATCAATTCTCTGAGTTTTTCCTAATTTAACGACAGACATTATGGTTAAGAGTTTAGTTGGCTAAGCTCGCCTAAACAGTCACTTTAAACAACAGCTACAGATCATTGGCTTAGTGACTTCATCTAAAACTAACTCAAACCCAATTTCTGTACCTTTTACTACAACAGACCACCAGCAGCTGAACCCCGGTGTCAGAATAACTTCTCCCTTCTGTTCCAGTGAAAAAGATGAGCAACACCGTGTTCAATAAAAAGCTGGTTAACGTCATTCCACAGAGACCACAGGGATTTCTCCTGTCTCTCTACTCTTTTTACAGTTACACAACAAAAACAGTTCATTTATTACTCAGAAAAATCTTCTGAAATCTTCTAAAAGCATACTCCTGGTTCTGATTGGTTATTTTGGGTCAGAACAGAGCATTACTTTAGACAGCAGTAGCAGCTCAGGGAGGAGGTGAAGGAGATTGATCTTTTCACAGATTATCAGTCTGGTAACAAACCGTGATAACATGCTGACAGCTTTAACAAATGTGGAAAAAACATATTTTTTCATTAGCTATCTTCTGCAACTTGAACAAAATGCAACAACAGTGTTTTTTGAGAAATCTGGATTGCTTTAGATATTTGCACATTTTCTGTGACTGTTGCTGGTGGGGAGAGACATTTCAATAAGTTAAAACTAAAATTGTGATGCTTTTGATGAGTCAGATGGACTCAAGGAATTGTAACAACAGCCCAATAAAAATTTTTTGACATGAGTCCCAACATTCCAGGCGGTGCCCTGGCTTAATGGTATTTTTCTTTCTTCCACTGGTAATTATGCATTGTTTTCTACAATGAAGTATGTTGCCTAAATTTAATGTCATTTTTGATGTCGGGTTTCAGACAATGAAAGAGTCTCCTTTGATTCTTTGGTATAAATTCATGTTCATTTGGATTTGATTATTTCTATGAAAACAAAATAGGGACATCCAAACTTATCAACCATTTAGTTGTTTTAAAAAAACACATTTGCCAGGTGTGCTTGCTAAATGAGGAAATGTTTGAAATTAAATGTGGGAAACACTAAACTTTTTGTTTGTCATGAACTCGAAATCTTCTGTGTCCTGCTAATCAATCACAGGGAATTTGTAATTGTGACCTGATGGAACACATTTGATTACTGGCCTATCATCTGTTCAAAAACCAAAGATGTATGTTGTACAGATGTTTACAGATTAACTATTATTTAACTTCATCTGCAGTTATCATGAGAGTCAGGTTTCATGTGCTAAGGGAAAATACGGATGCAAATGAGAAGCATTTATTTGTAAGGCAGGGTTAAAAGTTTGTCTTCTTCTCTGCTGCATGGAAACCTCCATTATCTTCTGTCTAGCTGCATTGATCACTGTTTTCTTTTGCGGTGTTTACTCTTCTTTCCATGCTGACTCTCAAAAACATAGAGGTGGATTTTGTCTTATTTGACTTTTTTGTCTAGATTCTATCTTCACATGTCAGTTCTTTCAGTTCATCATCCACTTTGACAGATATGCTGCCCAGTGTCTTTCTCCAACTCTTCCTCAACTGCTGGTGCAGAAAGACCGATGTTAATAATTTAACTGTTGGATCCTGTCCTGGAAGCCCATGTGGTTTCACTGGAATGGTTCGGGATTATTAATCATGCTTTGCTGGCTGTAAAAATTCAATGTGATACTGTTGTATTACAAAAAGATCTGATGAGTGAAATTTCTGAAACACTTGAAGTGAATGAAGGAAGCGGTGTCGAACTTAACAGTCAGTCTTTTTGACTGAGGTTGAATATGTAAGTTTCGACATTCATAGTGATTTTACAAGCCATAAAATTATTGTTTTTTTTTTTTTCATGCCACGCACTAACTTTACTGCTTTGTCATTATTTTTTTAGAACAGATAGGCAACAATATGGAGAAAAAAGCATTGGGCACATGAGTTGTTCAGCTAAACTTGGCTATGTAGCTTTAGTTATTAAAATACTTTGGATCTGGCAGAACAATCGGGTTTTAAATTCTGACTTCGCCTCTACGAGCCAGCAGTTTATTTCACATGTAGATATAAGTAAATTATCTTCAATGCCCCCCCACCCCCCCATCAGTTCTGACACTAAAGTGCTTGATTGCTTGTGATGCCAAATATACATCATTGTGATTCGCAGTTTAACTCTTGCCAAGAACTATTTCTTGCCTCTTTTATTCTCGTCTTGGCTTTATTTCTATACTATTTGTGCTTTAGAGTTTATGTGCTTGAGAGAGGTTCCTTCTGAAATAATGCCTTTGAAGCCAGAATGTCTCAATTTGATAAATACTCATTACAGCAACTTATCTCATACTGTGTTCCAAATTTTGTGTTTTGTGGTTCGCTATCTAATTTAACATTCTTGTGTTTTCTTTGTGCTGTAATTAAGCACAAGTAATGAAGTGTTTATCAACTTCATAGTGAAACCAGATTCGTAATTTAAGTCCCTCCAAAGTGTTAGTGGTCAGTCAGTGTGTGTGACATTTTGATTTTATCCTGCATGACTTTGTCATCTCAGAGTTGATTGTTGTTTAACGTGACTAATAAATAAAAAATACAATTCCAGATATAGAAGTAATCGCCTTTCTTGTCATGTTTTGCAAATCAGACTAGAGAATAAAATTGTGCTGCGTTGATTGTGATCATATCCTTGTATTTTCATCAGATGCATTTAAAATAATAATTAAACAAAAATGTTTATCTTGTCCTCAGTTTTTAATACAATTCTTGTCTCACAAACAGTGGTCTTTCAGAAAACCACTGTTCTGAAATAGTGGTATTCTACTTAATTTACACAGAAACATCATTTGCACCATATTTCACTTCTCTAGACATGCAAAAAATCTAATCTATATGCAGAAAAACTGCATCTGGCAGAGAGATGCATTTGAGAGAGTAGATCTTACTTTTTGTAAAATTTGCAAGACAAACACATCAACTTTGTGATTTAACCAACATTCTGATCGAAATGACATCATTTGGCCAATGCTTTAACTTGTTATGCAATGCTGGCATCAGCAATATTTGAAGCTCTTGTTCTGAAAACAATAGAAGTTAAAGGGATAGGAAACACAGACATTACTTGAAGTTAAATACATCAAAGAACATGTTTTATTTTATCTGTAATGAGGGAAATGGTTTAAGAAAATCATTCAACAAAACTTCTCGAACAAATGTCACTGATAAAGTGCCTCGCTTGAACACGGAGTACCGAGAGCTCGTAACAGAACACCAGATTGCTGTGGTTTAATGCAACAACCCAGCCACAAACTATCTAAACATCTGTGAGACAAAGCGGGAGTCATTTAATGCTGCAGCCAGCAGCAGCTCACAATGCCCAGAGCAGCAGAGAAGATGAGGAGTCTGCGGCTGATCTCAGGGCCGATTATCAGTGATCTGCAGAGTGGTTCAAAAGACAAAATGGGAAAATAACTGAGACAGTTACGTAAATAAGAATTGAACACAAAGGTGCAACAAATTCAAAGAAAGGAAGCACCTGAGAAGCACATTGTGAAGTACTTTGCAAAATCTCGACAAATATGTGACAAAATTATTGCTCTGCTTGACTCATTTGGCTATTATGTCTCTGTTATATCATTGATCTCTTCTAAAATCCTTCATTCATTGCAGCGGCTAAAATTTAAAGTAATTGCAGGGAGAAACCTGGCAAACGTTCTGGAGGCTTATATTATTTATCACATTTCCTTCTGATTGTACCTTTTTTTCCTCTAACATTTTTTTTTGCTCATGCTCTGAAATGCTTGTGCTATCTTTTGTACATCAAAATCACTTGGAGGGGTTAAGTAACACAAAATGCAGAAAAAGTAAGTTATCACAAACACATTGAATGATCACCTGATAAAGATGAACTACAGATGTATGCTGCAAAAAATTATTATGCGACACATCTGTGCAACATATAAACTGACGTCTGTTTAAAATGATTACTTTGACAGAAGAAGGTCTTAATTTGATAAATGGCTGTTAAATCATCTCCTTTGTGTTCCTGGTAAGAACATTTAAGTCACCTGGAAAGTTTAGAAGAGGAATTGATGATGACTGCATTTGGAAATTAAATGACATAATGCTGGATTTAAGGAACTTGACCTTCCTTGTTTTGTCTTTATTTTATTTTGAATTGCTGGCTCATTCAAAAGTTTGGAAATGTGCATTCGATACTTGATTGTGGAATTAATTTATTCATCAATGCATTGTAGAATGTCAGCTGAGGTCTGCTGACATGTAATAACTTTGATAGCACCTTCAGCTGTTCTGAATTGTTGGGTCTGGTGCCTTGCATTGTCCACTTGACCATAAAGCATTGGTTCTCTGTATCGTTTTGACCAAACAGGCTTGCTGTCCGCATTATGGAATCTTTCTAACAAAAGTGCTCATTCTTTTATCTCAAAAATGAAATTTGAACGTCTAAGCACGAACAAAACTTGTTCAGTCTATTTTTCCTTTATCTTTGTCTGCTTCAGGAGTGTCTTTGATCAATGTAAGTGTCCAGGATGTGTCTGTATACGATGGCACTGACTTCAGCTGCAGACACAAAATCTCACCAGCTGAGCTGATCTCTGTTACTTGCACATCTGTTTCTGTCACTCTTTTCACTTGTCCTCTAGTGTACTTTAGCATGTTTGGAGACATGCAAACAGCCAGATGTTTTAGCAACAACCTTTTGTCTCACCCTCGTTGCAGAGAGTGTCAGTGATTGCCTGCTGGACGACTGTCAAGTCTTCACACAACAATTTATCCTGTAATAAGATCATAGCATAACACCACTCAATCTTATGAAATGTTATTTTTCCACACTCAATTTTGAGCTTACATTATCTGTAAGCCACAATCGTCAAAGTAAACAGAAATAAACAGTTGAAAAATATCACTCTTAGTGTAATATATGTAAATGAGTTTTGTCTTTTAAACTGAACAAAACAGTTTATACATTCTTGAATCAATATGGTTTGTTTTGTCTGTTACTTCTGAACATATTTGTATATTAAGTATTCTCTCTAAATACTGCTATAGGTTTCATCTGCAGCTTGGCTCTCACAGCCACTCATATTACAAACCATGCCGGCTACTGTATGGAGGCTTTAATGATCTTTAAACTATGGTTCCCCTGACGTCATGGCTTTGTGACAAGTAGCAATCCCTCTTCCCGGCAGAGCCATAGTGCACGCTAACTGAGGTGAGGTCACCACAGTAAAACAACACAAAGTTTCCTAAGGTTGTAAATGCTGGCCGCACAGTACTCGGAGCTGAAAGGGAAAACGTCCTGGATAATTGGTGGAATAATTTCCTTTGCTGAGGTCAAGCATGGGCCTCTTTCTTAACTGTCCACAGTCCATAATCTAAGTCCCTCATTATGCCCTGCTTTTTAAAACCATAATAATGATCATTTTTGAGATTGGCGTAAAATACCAAATTCCCTTTTTCATCTAGTTTTTTTGCATTTTAAAACACTTAACATGTTTGCTCCTTCATTTGTAATAATGGTATTCTGGTGAGATGCAGTTGTTTCAGAACAGATGCCTTTTTTCTTAAATACTTAAATTCTTTAACGTAATTTCTTAAGATTTGTCCTCAAATCTGGTTTCTATACTTTCCATGTTGTGATGTGTAAATAAGATTTTTTCTATGCTAATAGGCCACCATGACAAGCTAGCAAGGTAGAGATCAAAATAAGACTGATTCTGAATCTTGACGATGTTAAACCCTCATAGTTGGCAAACCTTGTCTGGATTATACAGTCCTGGAGACTCGCTTTTGACTACATTGTTGTGTGTTCCTTATTTTGATATATGTATTTGGTTTTCTAAATTTTTTCAATCTTATTTGTCAAAAGACTGCAATTTACAATATAGCTGTTCATTTTCATTGCTGTAGTGATCTGACCATTCTTTAGCATTGGTGGCAAATACTTGACCTTCATTTGGCAAATTCTCCCTCATGTTTTCATACAGAACTAAAATAACTCCTCAAGAGACTCAAATGAGTTGATCATATAAACACCCTGAGGCAAAATCTATCATGATCCATGGATGTTTGGGTTTTTGGTTTCATTCGTGTTTGTGTTTGATAATTTCTGAGTTGTTTAGGGTTTTCGAGGTTCAGTGAATCTTGTTCATTTTTGTTGTTTAGATCCTGTCATTTTAGTTTATCCCTTTATGTTTGCCTTATTTCTTTGCTCCAAGTCCTGTTTTCCTCCTGGCCTACCTGTAAGTTTTTCATCGTCAGGTTTTTCTCTTCGAACAGTTTTCTGCATCTTGGTCGTCTTTTGGCCACACAATGCATTGTAAAGTCATGCTTTTGTACATAAAAATTGTCCTGTTTCCAGGAGGACAGTTATTGCAGTCACACATGTTTCTGTTTAAATTAGGTGTGATGGAGAAGATGTCGAGATAATAAGTGGGAAATTCATAGAAAAAAAAATGTCACTAATTTGGGACTGTGTCAGGCAGAGAAACAGACACCCTTGAGTATAAACTGAATTAGCTTAGCATATTTGCATGGCACAACAATTACATTGCAGACGGCCAGATTTGGTCTGATTCAGGTCTCCCACTCTGCTCTACTTTCTGCCTGAATGCAAAACTGGCATGATGTAAATTGTGACATTTGTACTTTCGCACCAGGATCTGGTTTGACTCTTGAAGATCCCAGCCCACACATTAGTGACTGCACTGACTGTGTGTTTTGACAGCAACAGAAATATTCCGGGTTGTAACAAACAATAAATAAAGAAAACAACAAGCAGTTCCCAAGCAAAGTGAAAAAAAGAAGATAGTTCATTTTGAGAATTGGTGTGTTATTCCCATTTGCATAATTTATCTCAGGTTCCACAAGGGTAAAACAAAATGCATTGATCTTCCTTCTTTTCAATTTTCTTCTTTTCAGTAAAAACTACTTCAGTGCTTCAGCAAAAACTGTATAAGTGGAAACTGTTGCAACTGGCCAGAAAATGGTACAGACCAGTGAGTGTAGAAAAGGTCCAAACTGTGGTTCATGTAGAAGGAACATGATTCACTTGGAAAGAAGCTTCAAGAAAAAAGAAGCTCAAAAGAGAAAAAGGTTTGGAATTAATTGCTTTTTCTTAAATACGAATTTTCCAAAGTAATCAACTAGTAAAATATGACCTGCACAGCTTGTTTAGGACAGTGCTCTCAAATATTTGGTACTTTAAGATGTTCAGAAATATGATGAGATGTGTTATATCACTTTTGAGACATGCAGTGGGAGACAAAAACTGAGCATGTAACCTTCTTTTTATACCTAAAGTTTTTGTCACATCCTTCATGCTGCTTTAGGCATTTTATTTAACAGTGGGTCCACAGATGTAACACACCAAATGCAAACTTTTTTTCTGCTTTAAATTCAATTAAATTGGCATTACTGGTGTCTGCTGCAGCATGGATCATTTCCTTTTTTAAAATATTTTTAAATTTTTTGTTGTCATTTGTGCCAGCTCCGTCTATCTTCAGTCAGGCTGAGCCACTGCAGCCTGGCTTTTGGGGACCCACACTGTGGGTGGGAAGCAGTTGCATGCGAGGCACACTTTGAGCCGCGTGCTGTGGCTTTTGCTCCCCTTTAAACCCCTGTAGTGTCTCTTTTCACTCACCCCATTTTTCTTTTTTCCTCCCTCTTTTTCTCCCCAGTTCCTGTGGTGATGGAAAATCTTACGGTGCGGTTTATTTATTCTGGTTTGGTGTTGGTTCTCACATGTCCTTGGCAGCATGTAATACCTCCATGACAGTGCCCTGGATAGTGAGGCATTATGATCTGCACATGTGCGTCTTTAAAGTAGTTCACATTGATGCCATTGCAGCACTACTTGCTTAAGGACAGCAAACTGTTATTGTGATGGAGCAGCCAAGTCCTGTACTGCCAGTGCATGTCTTAACCACAGCTTACTAAGGGCGGCCAGCATCCACAACCCATTCTACTTCCTTTCTGGTCTTCATTTTTATGTATCCTGTTAATGCTTTCATTTATAGAAAAAGAGAAACAACTTTCAACACCAAGCACCATATCTATAGATGACATAAATGGTGGGTATTTTATTTACCCACCATAAAATGAGGCTCTGTCCTGTTTCGACCTAATCTTTGGAAGACACTGACCTCCTCCCAACATGTGATCATAGTTATCAGGAATGCTTAATCTTATTTTACTTGCAGCATATTTGTTATGCTCAAATAAATGAGCTGTAATGTTTTGCCAGTTTCAGAAGTATTAGGTCATTGTGGACTGTGTCAAAGTGATCGAATTAAATTGCGTATTTGAACAAAGAAAACCGACTCCTCTCTGAGAGCTGATTAAAATAATGTTTCCTTTTTTGTATGAACTACTGAATAAGTGTACCACATGCCCTGTTCCTCCTATTTCCAGTATCTGCTTCATAAATCTGCAGGAAACAATTGTCTCAGTCCCAATGAACTCTTGCCCATTGACTCATCTGTTGAGCCTCCAATGGGGCTTCGTTTACTCCTTTTTGAATTTTGTCCCTTCAGTTCGTCCTATACTACTTTCACTTCATACTTATTAGCAAAGTATTTTATATCCATAAAACCATTGCATATCAGTTCATTTCTCTTGGCAGTTAAGAGTTTTGATTAATAATGGAGAAAAACATAAAAGGCTTTGATACCACATATAATTTTATTTAATTGTACACTATTATCTGAAAGTTTTATACTATGTCCTTTTTCCATTGATTGTAAGCCTGTTTAGGTCAGCTTACCCTTAAGGAAATATAACATATTATGACTCCTGATCAAACCGAAATAACTCTCAGCCAATCCTCCTCCTGCTGACAGATATAATTAATGTGAGGCGCATAAAAACATTTTCTTTCAGTACACTGTGAGGACGTTGCACAGAACTTCTTTAAGTCATTGATTTTAAAAGTTGGTATTGGACATTTCCAAATCAAGTATGAATTGTCATTATAAAACACCAAAAAGAGCATAAAAAAGCAAAAGACACCAGATGGTGTTTTCTACATCTGAATTAAAATATTTTTGTACAAACTGTATTTTAGAACATTTTAAGGATTTCTAATATGACATTGTTGCTGCGGCTTAAACTAAAAAGCCCAAGTGGCGTGATTTTTAACACTAAAATGATGCTGTTTTGGAGCTCTTGTAGGAGATCCGAAACCAACAAGACTTTATTTCAATCAGGGTACAAGTGAGTTTACTTGCTTTTCTTGGAGTACACCATGGTCCCTGTTATCCCCTTCTCAAATTAGAGATACCACTATGATGACAGTTGCTTTGCTGCACAGCAGGAATGTCGGCAGGCAAAGTTTTGCTTAAGTACACTCTTCTAGTAAACCTAAACCAACTTTAAATCAACAGTTGCAGTGGCTAAACCGTGACATAAAGTTTAGCAACATCAGTAATGAGCTGCGGCACAGTTAAGCCCTTTGTTTATGAGACCCAGTCTACTGAAGTCTACTCCGTACATGAAGATGTACAGAGTAGACAAGTGACAATAATCCAACTGTGTGTTCCCCAAAGTGTCAATGTAAATGTTGCCTTAAAACAGGCTTCTGGTTTTGATTGTTTTTCTTCGGTTTCAGTTAAAAAACTCAGAATCTCAAAGCCCTTGTCTTCTTCCATGGAGCTGGCCCAGAACACAAATTTCCTACAGCAGCGGAATCGTTGAGGCTAAACTGGGTATGGGAGTCGGGTTTATCCCTTCAGTTGTTGACCACAAAACAGCTAACATATCCACGACTAAAACTGGCACATATTATGCAAACGTTTTAAAAGCAGATATTTTCAGTGGTTTAGGCATCTTGAAAGGAGAAAGCGTTGTAAAACCTGATGAGTTTTTTTATTCCCCTGATGACATTTTCATTGTCTCTAAAAATGTGTTCCCAGAACTAATCCCATTACAACAAAAATCATTAGTAGTACAGCTAATCAATCCTGAACCAGTAGATGACATGACCACTGCTTGTAAATCCAAATATGATTCATTTTAAGTTCAAAGCTGAATGTATTCTGACTAGGATGCAGAATAACGTATGATCAGACAACCTCTGCACGGCGACAGCAGACCACAATTTCTGATTGACTTGTTTTTATTAGTAAAATGTCCACAAAATTACAGCTATGAAAGGAAACTCAAAACGACCCCTTTTACTCCAACAAAAACATATGTATCTGATGGTTGTTTTTAATAAGTAGTGATATCAAATTATCATTGATTTAAATATGTTTAACATTTTTATCATTACTGCATAACTTCCCAACCCTATTGCTTGATTTAAATCGTATCAGCTGTTAATCTGTTTTACATTAACAAGTTTAACTTTACCAACATTTCAAACTAAGACATTATTAAAGAGTTGATGATCTAAGTTCATCATATTATACTAGCAGTGAGAGTGGTTAGCTTTACTAAAACACTCTGTGTTTCAAAACAAGCAAAGTTTGACAAAAAAATAAAGTGACTTTGCTGTTAACCTTCCTGTTATCTGTAAAGGTTTTGCTCTCAAGCTCGACCTGAAAGAACTACAGACACAATCCATGTCACAGAAACTAGTTTATTATAGAATCGTCCTCTGTCTGTATTTAATATTTTGGGTCTCACTCAATCAGCAACGGTATCTAAAGTGAAGGGTTGTCAGCCTAATCTAGCACTACTTAGCATTGTGGGGGGAAAGTGTAGCAATTTTGGTTGCCATCAGAGCCCATGTCAACAAAATAAAAGAAGCGGGTGTAGTTTTGCCGGGAAACCATGGTTTCAGCCTGAACTAAGCTTTATTGATGTTGTTTTCACTCATACTACTGCAAGTAACAGTCAGAATTGTTAATTTTTAACACATTTGAGTCATTATCTTAAAAAATGCATTTCCTCCCCTCCCTAAATCTTCAACACTTTCCTCTTTGCATGTGGCTCGACTCTCATTGCCATATTGAGCCACATGACTATTATTGTGTGCAGGAGAGAGTGCAGAGGACCTAGGGCGCGTTGACATCTAGCTACTCTGTGTGATGTACGAGATGCATGGAGAAGGGGGAAGGGAGGCAAGCCCCCTTCCAATGTTTGGAAGACACATAAAACATATTACAGAAGGGTCATAAAAAACAGACCATAGAGTTCAAATTTAAAACATGTCCCAGATCTCAGCTGTTGTTCACAAGAGAATTCCTCCTATTTCCCCCAACACGTCCCCTCTACACCCCCTTTTGTCCTTCGGAGCCAGGGCCGGCCCAAGGCAAAGCAAACTAAGAAGCTGCTGAGGGCCCCAAGGCCACTAAGGGGCCCCCTCAGTGGAGCTAATTAATAGTTTCTATGTCATTATAATATAAAAACACACAATTTTACTGTGAAATTGTGATTTGTTTTTACAATAATATACATTTGATAATGTTTGTAGAAATCATTATTTTATGGATGAAAATAAAATAAAAATTGCTCTTGGGGCCCTTTGGTGGCCGCGGTAGGTACTGCATGCTTCGGTGGTATCATGAGCTGCAGTGCAGTGAGCATCCAAACATCCAAAGCTGTGGTAGAAGTTAAGTTCGCAAAACAATGTCTCAAATAAGGACTTATCCTTCAGGTAGGGCGAATAGAAAAAGCCAAGACAAAGGTTTGTTTTAATGAGCCTTGGTAATCTAATGCAATGTAAAAGATTTGTAAGGCTGGTAGCTTGAGGGCGACCTGGAACCGTCCAGCCAATCATAATCCTCCAAAATTAAGGAAATTAGCGCCCAGAAATCAACTGATATAATATAAAAAGACATGCCAGAGATGCAATAAGCTTGCAGCAGGTATGTGAATGATCTAATGATCGGACTAAGGGGCCCCAAAACCACATTTCGCTTTGGGCCCCGTGGAGGCTTGGGCCGGCCCTGTTCAGAGCTGAAGAATAGAACAACACAGCAGAGGGGAACCAGCAGCCTGCACACTCTGTTGGTCTGATATATCTAAAAGAGCATAAATAGGTAAAAGGTGCTGATTAGTTTACCGTGACAAAAGCAATAGAAAAAGATCATATTTTGGGTTCAAAAGATTGGGAATAGTTCAGCTGTCCGCCAGTGGTGCACTTTCTATGATGTCATTTTTTTTCTATAATTCAAACTTCCACTGTCGCTGGCTTCAAATCAAACAGTAGAGTGCACGGTGTCCTGCAAAAGAATTCATGGTACGTTTCATTAGTTTTGGAAGTTACGACCGAGTGTTGGAAATGATGTCACCTCCAGGTTGAGAGTGTTTTGTGTTTGGACGTCTGAAAATATGGGGATTTCCCATTTGCTTTGGAACTAACTTGTGTTGTCATGGTAATAGCAGTATATTTTCTCTCATTTTAACAGGAATTGAACATGTTTATAAATCTATATTTTGCAGAACAGTGTGTTCCAAGGACTTAATGAGAAAAAATGTTTGTCAGCCACTTTTACTGTTTTCTATTATTGCGGCAGTGTATAAGATACAAAACGAGTTAACAATTTGACTGTCTTATCCGTACACAATAACCTCGTCGTACTGATGGCACTGACACGTTCAATGGCTCAGATATTTACTTTATGGGGGATTATTGAAAGACTTTGAGAAAGACGACTGGCTTTCATAGGTAATCCACTGTGTTTTGCTTTTTGTACAAATTGTTTTGAGAAATGCACTTAGTGTTTTGCAGATATCAAAAATAACCAGACAAAGACCCGAAAGTGACTGAGAGAGACTCTAAAATACACTGGTGTTTAGACTTTCAAAGATGTAAATGAGAACTCAAAAGAGGGTTGAAATACATTGTTTTGGAGAAGTACAACTTTCAAGTTGTTTGAAACTTTTTGTGCTGCAAAAATGTTAGAAAACACTTCATAAAACAAATACCTAACTATATTAGAATTTCGCTGCAAATCTATATACGATATAAGAAGTCCACATTTACTTCCTTTTTTTGTGGTTTACCTGTGCATGTTGTTAATTCATGTAAAGGAAAACACGTGTTAATGGAAGGCTGTTTTAGTGCTGCCCACATTAACATTAATGATGTATAATCATGTTGAGAACATACAAAACCTATATTTTCATAGGCTAAACATTCTGCACCTAATGTGTCACACATTTTAAATCCCTTCTTGATCACCAAAACCCCACATTCAGCCTCGCTCTGTCCTATGAAAGAGCCACATACACTCAGAGCTCAGCAGTGCAGGGAGCTTCAAGTAGCAGTTCAAATATACAGTGGTATTCTCAAACAAGTGAAGGCTGCCAACTACAACAGTCCTATTTATTTGTGTATTTATCTGGATTTCCTGTATACCCGTCGAGATGCTTGACGTTGCGGGCTCTGCCATCTAAAGCGCATTTCACAAGTTCTGGCCAGTCCTGCCCAGACTTTGCCATGTTGCATTAAGACTGGGTTATTTTTCCAGGGGGGGCTCATAATGACCTCGCTGTCCTCTTACCTGAGATGGCTCTGTGCTTCCAGCTGCCTTTAAAAGCTGCCACCAGTCAAGACCAGTGACTCCATACTCATGGTTTTACTTTGTGTTTATATGTGTACCAAGTTTGCATAATCCAAACAATAGTGTAGTGTACATTTTGAATACTTATGGTATTCCTTTTCATACTCTGAAGATCAGAAGCTTGCATTGACTGATAATTATAAATGTGATTTATAACAATGCACCTGAACTCTTCTTATTGCAAGGATAATTACTAACATACTAAATACATGCTTATATGCATGCATGCACCTCCTCTAAAATTTGGGCAAAATATTTTGGCTGGACATTTGATCTCCTTGTCAGAAATGGCTGAACTCATTTAAATTTGTTTCT
Source organism: Poeciliopsis prolifica (assembly GCF_027474105.1). Taxonomy (NCBI): domain Eukaryota; kingdom Metazoa; phylum Chordata; class Actinopteri; order Cyprinodontiformes; family Poeciliidae; genus Poeciliopsis; species Poeciliopsis prolifica. Next base: position 12,921,970 of record NW_026562376.1, on the reverse strand, counting down.
GGCACAAACACTTGTTTTTCAAACACTGTCCTATTTGAAAACCCAAGTGTGTCAGAGTTTTAACCAGTCTGACTTGTCACACAGAAATGTACCAGTAAAACTTGCATGTGATTGGCGTGCCGAGCAATACAGAAGATCCCAAAAACCAGGACTGAAAGTTGCAGCAGCCCACATAGACTAGTAAACGTCCTTCTTGAGAACGGTTTAATGGTCCGATGAGACAAATATTGAGCTGTTTCTTCGTACTGGAAGCAAATATATCTGGAGGAGTCCCATTTGGGTCTGAAACCTTAAGATCATTGAACTGGTACTCTGGGTCTGTTTTGCTGCCACATGTACCATCACACAAAGGGGGTTGAATCATGAATATAAATTTATCTACATGCAACTTCACCTAATCTTAACTGATAGACTGTTGAAACTTTTTTTCTGTCTATACTTGTGGCATAAAATCCAGACAAAGTTTTTGTATCAGTTGTTTCACAGATATAATTTGGCACCAAAAAAACACAATTGTTTTGTTGCTTTCACATTTTCTGGTTTTTAACTGTCTTTGAACAAAGAATTTCTGTGGAATTTGTTTGGATATTTAAAACACCCCTTAACATTTTATATACCCCTTAAATTTTATTTGTACAGTGGTGCACTTTATTTACTAATAAAAGGGTTATTCTATCAATCCACCAGATCTTCTGATGAATCGTCGTTACTTCGATGTAAATGCAAAGTTTGCTTTCTGGGATTCATCAGTCTTAAATTACTCCTAAGTGAAAATATGTCACAACAGTCGAGCTTCCAAGTTTTCTATCACCCAGCTTAATAACAATGGCTCTTCTCCATGCAGTAAACCATTTCAGTGAGCCAACATACAACCCCCCTGTTTTCTAAGTTAATTGGAATGCAGCACTTACTCACATTATTGGTCTCAACTGAGCTATTTCTGCAAAAAATTTCTATAAGGCACTCTCAGGAAAATCCTAAATTCAACAGACCTACAAGTCTAATGTCAAAAAACTTTTCATGAGATTTTGTCAGTAGTTTAACTTGCTTTTTACTAGGTATTTTGGGTACTGGGTACTTTCTGCTGTTTTATATTCGAGACCTTGAGAGCCACTTTAAATAGTTAGCTGTGTGTGTATGTGTGTGTTTGCGCTGAGATTTTTCGCATTCCTTTAGAAAGTGAAGCTTTGCAGGTTTGTTGATTTTAATGTGACATTGACATTTACAGTAGATTTATTCTGATACTTAAAAGTCGAAGGCTAGTGTAAGGATTTATTTTCCTATTCCTGTGTGCATGTGTGTGCACAAAAGCCTTCACACATTTATATGGAGGAAATGAAAATGTTCCTCTAATTACTTGCAGAAGGTTCAAAGCGATATGGAATTCTGAAGTGCTTTGTGTCTTTATGCCAAGTAAATCTATTTATATTGAAAATATTATTACCAGCAGTTAATCCCAGGGAAATAAAACTAACCATCTGTTGCTTTTACTATTTGCAATACATGGTAGGTTTCTTTTACCTAAGTGTGAACCTATATGTCTTTCTGAATTTCTTTCTTGCATATTTGAACTATATTTTTATTAAGTCAGTAATGTCCAAAGTCAGACCTCAAGAGCCAGTGTCTTGCATGTTCTATTTCTTCCGTAGTTTAACAGGATGAGGAGGAGGAGATGGAGAAGGAGGAACAAGAAAAAGCAGCCAAGGAAAAGGACAATTTGTCGATTTCCCATTTCCTTTTTTTTCCCCCTTCTTCTTCTTCCTCCTCTTCTTGTTCATCTACTATTGGGCCAAGTCCTTTGCTGTCTGCCACCAAATTTGAGCAGAAAGTTTAGCCAGTCAGATCAATCAAAACAGTTACTGCCCCCAACTGACAAATACACCCTCCAAGCACAAAGAGCATCCAGAAATTTCTGGCAAAACTGTAAAGACCGTGATCCATACCTAGCAGATGCTTCTTTTTTTTAAGCAGCTTCCCTTATCTACTCCATTTTGGTGTAACCCCAAGGTTCTGTTTTGAGGACTCTGCTGTTTTTTATTAATCTTCTGTTGTCCCTCTTGTGGAGATATTCTGTCACTGCTGTACAGATGATATCTTGTTGAACACCTTGTTTTCCACAAATAAAATACCTCCACAGTTTAAGTGCTAAAACTGTTAAATGGAGGATGACAAAAAGTTTCCTTTAATTATTAAGGGTACAACTAAAAGCTCACTTATTTGTTTACATACTTAACTACAGAGTTGTTTCTCTCTTTTTCTCATTTTGCCACCAGCGTAATGTCAGCATAACACAGAAGCTTTATGAGGTCATGTATTGTTTTGTGCTAACTGAAAACCAAGCTGCAATTGCTACCTCTTGTTTTTTCAATGTCACTTGGCTGTAGCTAACTGAACAATTTTGTAGTAAGGCAACCAATAATGAGAAGATAGTATAACTGCTGTTGGCTGCAAGGTCTCATGCATGTCACTCGCTGGAGGCAGAATTATTAATGCCTGCATAAATACTCATCAGAGAGCTGGAACAAAAATAATTACAAAAACGTATATTTGTACTGAACGCATGCACATTCACAATATAAGAAACAACTTTTGTGATATTTCCCACATTGTTTTAGAGGGTTATGATGACTGCATACTGTAATTTCACATATTTTATGGATTAGGCAGTCATGGCTGGATGTGCACTGTTTCAAACCTTCCAATTCAGCATCCATCACCAGCGAACATTTAAGTTTCTCTCTCTGCTCACAATTAATGCCTAGTCACAGCTTGGTTTATTTATTTTCTCTGGGTGGTACCTTCTTGCCGTGATTTGTGTTTTTACACAGCCTCTGTGGGAGCACTGGGAAGCTGTAAAAACACTGCCATTGCATCACTGCAGTGCTTCTTTTTATTAACACTCAATTTGAACTTGACCCTTTTTGGTACACTTTGTTCTTATGTCTACTAAATTGGGAAATTACTTACCTATTTGTTTTATTTAGTATACAATATTAGACTGACATTGGTACCTCTCTATAAGTTTCTCGCTTCTTATTTTTTTAGTTGCTTTTTATTGCACACAAAAAATACTGAATATGTTCAAAGATGCTCTGCATTGAAATTGACAGTGCATGAGATATGTGAAAATTTGCAGATGTGAAAAGATGGTAAATACATCAAAAAAGACTTTTAAGAGGTAAATGCAGAATTTACATTTTGCACAAATGCACATCGCACCTTTATACAAATAAAATCAGAGCTGATTCAGTCGGGTGCATGGAGTGACTTTTGAAACAATTCAGAGTAGAACTTGAATGTGTTCATAATATCAAGTAGGGCTGCTCTAAGCAATTATTTTCGTCATCAGGTACTCTTGCGATTATTCTGATTGAGTAATTGAATAAAAAATGTAATAAAATATTGGTAAATATTCCCATTACAGCAGTATTAATATTGCATATTTGTACTTTCCTAACAATTACTTCTCTGTAGTTTAGGAAATTTACCTGTAACATCAATAATTAACTTTCAAAGTTAACCACTAGCAAAAAAATATTAAAAAAAAATTAAATTATATTCAATTTAATGATAAAGCAGCAGGCTCACAAACACGCTACGATGCACCCTGCTGTCATTTGCTCCGATCCAGCCACAAGGAAGCAGCTCTGGGAGGAGAAAGGCTTTTGTATTCTATACACAATATCAGTCATTTTAAGGATGCCTATAGGTCACTCAAAAATGATAAAATCTGAATATAACCCATCCATATATGGAATTAATGAAATGATGCAAACAGAACTAGAAAATTCAGTATGGTTATACAGCTAGCACTTCATAGGTGGAGGAGAGAACATTGTACAACACAAATAATCACCCTGCCAGAAAATGGTGTGCTAAATATTAAAGCTTTAAGGCAGATAATTTGCCTTAAGAAATTTTAATAATTGAGGTCCTCTGATGATTCAAAGAATCATTACAGCCGTAATGTCAAGACAAAGAAGTTTTTCTAAAGGAATCAGCAATTTCATGCATATAAAATTATATGCAAGAACATCATGCATAATCTGAATGTAATTGTTCAGTTATTTTGCCAGAGATCAAAAATATTCAGACTGCTTATTGCTGCAAAATGTCGTTATTCCCTTCACTGTGTAGTGTAAGCTGCAACGTAGGGGTAGGGATATTGACATTTACAAAAAGACTTGTAGATGAAACTGCAACAAAAGTTGGTACACCAAGGTTGGACTCAGGGGAATTCTATACAAATGCACACAAATCCACAGATTTATATTTCAAAAAAACTTAAGAACAGTGTTATTTTTGTCCCACTTCACATTTATGCGCTACTTAGTGATCTATCATAAGTGTATGGTTAGACTCAGGAATATGGCAAAACATTGTAACATATAACACACGTCACATACATGGATCTGGAATTGTTTTAAAATTGTTTATAGTACTTTGGACGTGGCCTTTGTCAATGTGGAGAAACAAAAACAGGCAAAAAAACAGCTGTATATGAATATGAATCCATCCAATTCAGTGTTTATGCAGACATTAGGACTGTACATCTATTGCAAGAGCTTTTCTCCTGCTTTTTGGACCTATTCCCTCCTCATTTCATTGTATCCTTCGACTCAGACTTGCCTAGCTCATTAGAGTCTAATTCTCTTCACGTGCGGACTGGCAGAACAGTAGTTTGTTTGTGTTACAGAATAATCCTTAATCAATCCAAACCAAACTACAGTGTCTCATTATTTCCTGGAGCGTGCTAGCTTTGTACAGATGAAAACATGTCTGACTGGTTTAAACAGGGTCCTAAAAAAAGGGCACAGAAGAAGCTTGAACAGACTATTCTAATGTATATGCACAGACAGACAAATGAGCACATAAGTGGTGATAGGGCTGGCTGAACCCGATGCATGGAGTGACTTTTGAAAGAACGCAGAACAGAACTTGGACAAGTGTTCATAGTGTTGAAGCAAATAAAAGTTTTTTAAAAGGAAAAAAAAACAACTTCAGCTGAACAAAAGACACATAAGAACTTCATGCATCATTTGAATGTAATTGTTGGATATTTTGCCAGAGATTAATAATAGACAGAATGCTGGACGCTGCACAGCATCATATTTTTTTCATTAGGCAGAAAGCAAGCAGCAACATAGGGTGAGGATATTAGATGCACCAAAAGTTGAATCTGTGTGGGCCCTACAGTAGGCACCACATGTTACTCAGGACTTTCCCAACTGCATTTCCTCATTATCGGATCTCTCCTTTCCAGATCTTTCATCACTCCTTGGCACTGATTCCACAGAGAGAACGCCTGCACACCAAAAAGTAAGTCTCTGATGTGGTCACACTTGGACATTTATGTCCTTTTCTTCCTTGTGTCTGTTCTTGTCGTGCTTTTATATGGAGTTCTGATTCCACTTCATGCACACAAACATATTCTGTAGAAAAGCTTGAGTGACACGCTTCAAAGCTCTGATTTCCTACCGCCCCCTGGGAGGAGCTGTCCATTACACTGACAGGCTTGACTTTTTAAAAATATTATTTGATATCAGGCCAGAGAGGTTACAAAGAGACAGATGCTGTCAATGAGTGATGGATGAGCTTCTTTTAAGAGACCATCAGGGAAATAATAGGAGGCCCAGCGAGCCATGAAAGCACAAAGCTAAGCTAGGACAGTCTTCACTGTCTATCCCTTTCCTGCTCACATCTTGGTAACTGTCAGCTTGAAAAATGTCACCAATTAGAAAGTATGATAATGTAAAGGTAGTTTTATGTGATGGATTGTGAAGCCTCTCTGGTGATTGTGATTATCAGAGAGGCTGTAACAAAGAAGCAAAGGTTGAACAATAAAAGCCGTGAAAAAGCTGCAGCTCTGCTACGGAAAATTTATTTTTCAGTTTTTATCTTGATTATAGTCTTTGTTTTTAACTAAAGGTATTCATAAAATTTAATACAATACATTTGCAAATAAACCTAAAGAGACATCAATAAAACTGATATAGGCTTTCAGAAAGATACACAATTTGATGGCAACAATCAAACATAGACTCAGATGGTGTTACAAAATCACAAAATGGAATAATAAATTTTGGTTTTAAGAACATTCTGACAGAAAATGTTTAGACATCAGTTTGTGACTTTAAGCTCAATGGTTATAGAGTAAAACAATGATCTAACAATAATCTGTGAATAGCTTCTTCCACTCTGTGAATAAAATCATAATTTGACAACTGCATCTTGTAATTTATTCACATTTTTTAAAGGGTTTCCTGAATTTTGTATTTTTTAAATGAAAATTTATTGAACATCATATAATGACTCTAAAACAAAAGAAGAAATAGAAGAAATCTACAAAGATGCACATACTTATTCCCAGCCCTGTCTGTGTGTTTTACATGAGGAGAGGAGACAGGGTACCCATGTTGCTGTTTCCAATCCACGAGGCAGTCTGCTATTCTTTCATTTGAATGTCAAGAAACATGAACAAGTCTAATTACACAAGTTTCATCATGTTCAAGTCTCAGATGTAAACATGGATCTCTTCCTTTTTTCAACTTATTGAAATGTATCAGATGTTTAAACAGGAAAGTAATACAGAAACATTTTCTTCAATGCAGCACTATCACACCCTTATTTCTCTAAAAGTTGAGCAGAATTGAGGCCATGGAGACAAATAGGCAGCATTTACTAGCCTCCAATTCCCTTTTTAATTAAAACATTTTGACTTAATGTTTCGTCTGACGCCAGACTTGGGACCAGTACCGGAGAATGAGTCAGAGCTGAAGAAAAAGAGCCCAAAGAAGAGAAAGATGGACGGAGACAGAGATTGAGGACTTCTTAGTCAAAACAAACTGTGCAGACAGGCAAACCATAGACAAATTATCTAGTTTGTCTTTATAGTTCCATATAGCTCATGGTTTAAGGCTGCTCTTATAATGATTTATATTCACACATAAAAAGGCTAAAGCTTAGATGTGTGCATGAGTCCTGTTGGGGTTGATAGTTGACAATTGCAATTAATCTTAAACCAGTCATACACCCGCTCTTTTTCTGTTCTTGTTTTAATGCCCACAATCAAAAGTCTTGGCTACAGTTTGAATAACTTAATCTCAATAAATGCCTCACCAATTCTGCAGACAGCTAAAAAGCAGTAAACACGAACTGTCCCAGTTTTCAATTTGACAACGCTATTAGAGAAGCAAACCAAAGTGGGTCCAGGAAAACCTATGCTATTAAAACGGTGACATCAGTGTGGTAAAATCATAACACACGGGCTTTGAAAGCAGTTAGCTGACCCTGTGAGAGTTTTGCACGGTGGTATTTAGCTGAGAGAAACAGCAGACCTCTGGTGTCCGCACACTCCTGGAGAACAGCAACAACACCGAGGTTCAACAGCTCTACCTGTTTAATTTAAGTTTGTTTTTTTAAGTATTCACAGTGCAAGCTTTACAGAAACCTTTGCTAATGGTAATAAACAATGGTAATATTTTAGAAGTACCACAATATGCTAATCCGTGTGTGGGTGTTTGTGTGTGGGAAGAGGATATGACTTAGCAGATGCTTTCTTGCCAAAGATGTGTCTTGGACTGTGTTAAGAGTTGGGACAGTGTGTCTGTTTGTGGGCGCGGGATTGTTTTTTACCATCTTTGATCTTATTGCTGGGAATAGTTGATTTAGTGTGCCTATAAGTCAAACTTTTCTCACTTGGCTGAGGACTTCCAATGCTCCGATATCAAAATCTCCCTACCTCAGACCCAGAGCTACCTTGTAAATCCATTAAGACATAAATTATCAGAAGAATGATTCAGTTTGGTGCTGTGGGTTTTTAAGGGGTAATCAGAAGAAAGGATAACACTGTTTATATGTTCTCTGGTAGCAGAGGAGAATGTTCATCTGTCCTGGGGTAAAGGAAGGGAAACAGAGGGAAGCTGTGGCGTCTTGTCCTTCGCCAGCCGCCTTGACCACTGGCATGTCTGTCTCTGTTGCTCTACCCCAAACAGTCATGTTAGTTTGTTCATCTCTTCAAATGTACAATCTCTTCTGACTCTCTGCGAGGTATGAATGGGAACATCGGGGCGCCTCATGTGGGGAGGTAGATGATTCAAGTGGCTGTCGGTATTCTTTTTCCATCAACATCTTTTTACCCACAGCTGATTGCTACCACATTGATGATGGTTAGTCAGGGGGGAGTGCTGAATACTTCAGAGCCGCTGTGCCAGACCGGCTTCATTCTTTGTGGCATGAAGAGTCGGGTGTCAACCTCTGGCCTGTTGCCACCCTAGCATCACTGTCGCATCCCACATCCCCAAATCTGTCCCTGATCCACATCCCTACTAAAGCCCTGGCTGTGGCTTCAGTAGTTTTACTGATCTGCAGTTGTGTTTTCAAGAGTCAACAAAGACACTAGTTGAGAGTTAAGGAATTCGGCTAAGAGCTTTTTGGATAATTTCACAAAGACTCTTTTGTTTTATATATGACTTATCCAAATTAGTTTTCTTTTTTCCAACCCCAAATCCCTGCAGTTTCCCGCAGCCTGTCTCCCCCTCTGCCTCATCTCATCTCTGTGTAGAATATGAGCCTTTTGCTATCAACCTCCAACATTATATTTGACTCATTTTCCAGACTTCTCAGCTCTCTCAGTCTGGGTTTTATAAGAGCAACAACTTTATATTCATGTCTCATGCAATTTAATCTAGAAATTAGAAACTGTAAAATTTTGAGTCAGCATGGAACTAATTTTGTAAGTGTGCATTAAACCAAACCTTCTGGCCTCCTTTTTTATTTCTTTCTGGCATACCTATGCACCCCTTGTTTAGCTTATTTTATCTCTGGAAACTGTTACTCCTATCCAGAAACACTGATGTTATAGCACTGATACATGATAGATATAGGCATGTCTAAGCAGGACCATAGTCAAGAATTGAACATATGCATTTATTTTAAAGCAACCTACCTCTCCTAGCATTTATCATTAAGTTAAAAAAACAAACTACTGGGAACCCTTTTTCAGTTGCAAATCATTCAATCTCATAGTAGCTTCTCAATGGATTTAAGCATCTGGAGATGTTGAGAAAATCTTTGTGAAGGTCAATCCATCTTCAGAATGAAGAAAAAAGGATTTAAGGGACTTTGAACATGACATTATTGTTTGTGTCAGATAGGCTGATCTCAATATTTCAGAAAATGCTGATCTATAGGGATTATCACCAGAACCATACCAGAACATACACAACTGAAAAAGTTGTGTATGTGACATATAACACAGTCTCTTTTTGTACAACTCATCAATCCTTGGAACAGGTGGTCTACAGAAGCAGAAGAGCACACTAAATGTCATTCCTGTTGCCTGAGAACAGAAAAATGAGGTTACACTGGACACAAGTGCATCAAATTTGAACAAAAACAGATTAGCACAATGTTGACTGTGCTGGCGAGTCTCAATTTAAACTGCAATATTCATATTGTTGCCAACGGTTTTCAAAGTTTAGAGACCATTTGCAGCCCTTAGAATCTGTTTTTGTTTTTTCCAACCACAGTTCTAGAAGAGTCCAAATGTGATCATTTAGCAAATGGATCTGATACTAATGTAGACACATTTTGTCATTTTAAACTTAGTAGCATGGACCCAAAGTTTATGTCAATGGCTCATGCTTACAATTGAGCTTTCTTAGCATTCTTTAGGCCTTTATGTATCAGTTGAACATTGGCTAAATGTCACTGCCGACCGGTGAATTGTTACTGACCACTGTCAAATCTGCCCATGTCCCGGCTACTTTCAGGAGAATAACACACCATATTTCAAAGCTCAAATTATCTCAGGCTTGCCAATGAGTTCCTTGTGCTTCAGTGGCCTTAACTGTCACCAGACTTCTGTCTATAGCTCAAAAATCTGCAGCAACATGTCAACATCTACCAGAATCTGTGGGCAAGGTTTCCATCTCATGGTTGAATCTTTGCCATGAACAATGGATGTATTTTTGATGGCAAAAGGGAGACCAACTCAGTAAAAGCAAGGTGTAACTAACGAAGTGGCTGATGAGGGTATTTCAAACTAATCCAGACTCCCAAGAGCCTTTTAGGAAGTGGGAGGGCTGCAGACTGGAGGTGTGGCGCTTGTGTACAGATGTATATCATTCTTCTATGTGACATTTATGGAAAGGTTTACTACAGCAACAATCAAGGAGCTTTATTAGCACCCAATTACTACCATAAAATTTCTTGGATCTGCTCCTTTTTCCTCAAGTTCTTCTAAGTACTATTAAAAACAAGGAACTGCCAAACCTTAGATCCACAGAGACAGAATATTTGCCCAATTGCATCAGTTTGTTCCAATTATTAGTACAGAGTACACAACTGCTGAAGAGTACATGAGGGTGCTAAGTTATGTAAAAGCTGCTTTACCTCGAATAAGAAGTAAACCAGACAGAAGAAACGAGGCCAAGTGTACATGGGCCACAGTGGAAGAAGATGATGATGGTTATTGGCCTGAACAATAACCTACACTTACACCTCGCTTTAGACATAGTTCACTTACATTGAAAACAATAGTGGTGAGATGGGAGATTGTATTATATACAGAGATCATTGCCAGGAGCTGATGCAATACAGAACTGCTTGTTTGAAGAACAGAATTTCGTTTTCAATAGCTGCCACAAATCTAGCCAACACTTTGATACAACCGCTAAAGAACAGAGCTCGCTCTAAAATATATTCTTCTGTGGTTGTAATGCAAAGCTTCTTCTTGATGTTTCTGGGATATCTTCCAGCTCATGCTGAAAGCTCTTTGGGCACCATTGTAGAGATTCCACATCACAGTAGAGGCTGCTGAATTTGTTCTGTTTCACCAGAGACCTCAGTGATATACAGGATTTATCTTCACTCTGACTTTATACTCTAAGGTAATATTAGAAATGAAGAGCTGCAGTCCTTCTGGGAATTTTACGGAAGGAAATGATCATGAAGACTGTCCAGTACTGGCAGCAGAATGGCTGCTTCATTACACGGACAGGTCCACTAGATGTATCGAAATGAATTGCTTTAAGGAGGCATTTCCTTGAGACAGACAGACTGCTTAGAATGACTGATGACGGGGCTTTAAAGGACCCAAAAGACTTCTGCTTTCTGGTGTGTTGTGATATTATTAAAGCCTGCAGTTATCTTGCTTTCTTTCTACACACTTCACAACCATTTTCAGAAGGTCTATTCCCACATGAACATTTTTCAAAACCACCCCAGTGTTTTCCTTTTTTTTTTCTCTTGCCTGTACAATAGAGTTGAACTCAACAATTACTTTCAGTAAACAAGATTCTGAAAGCCACAGAAAAAAAAAGATCCCTGCCAATCAGAGCTCCATTGCAATCCTTTTTTTTTAACAATACAAAATTCAAGTAATTTTAAAATACAATCCTGTAAAACATTCCAGCCATAATGTGGAGCTTGGATATCTCGTGTTGCGACAATTGACATAGTCATTCAAGACATGCAGTTAACCAGCCTGACCTTTGGGCACAATAGTCATGATTGGCTGCCAGTACTTTGATGCAGCCAAAGCTTGATGGCATTTCCTAATTTTCAGAAGAATCCCGCAAGGATTCACATAAAGGAATTTCTTTTTAACCTCTGCATGACCCAATTTTTCAGATGTGAAAAGGAAATATAACGTTAGATTATGAATGGATATCACTATGCCCAAATGTTTATGGTTCTGCAGCTACGCTGTATTGTATTTTAATTATATTTAGTTTTTTCAGTTTTTAACACTACTAACCAGAATAATATAGAAAAAGCCATTAAATAGTATTTCATATCTAGCCATATTTGTGATTATGAATTGCTTTAAGGAGGTATTTCCTTGAGACAGGGAGGCTGCTTAGAGTGACTGATGACGGGGCTTTAAAGGACCCAAAATACTCCTATTCTTTAAAATATTAAAGAATTTTTCTAACAAGAGAATCAAGTCTCTTTATATAATGGTTTAGTTGAATTTGCAATTGTTTGTCTACAGGTGCAAAATAAAGGAAGGAATGCACAAATGGGATTGTTTCGTAACAAAATAGATCTCAGTTTTGGCTAATAGATGAACTGAAACCTCCAAAAACTCAGTTTATGTATTTTATTTATTTATTTATTTATTTTTATTTTGTTTTTCTTTTAATGTTAGACACAACATGTGTTTCATGGTAGAAATAGAAACACGAGAACCATTGCAGCTAGGATTTCTTCAGTGAAACATAATGTTTGCTCATTCTGATTTGGATGCTGTACTGCTGAAAAGTTCTGCTGCTACTCCTGCCACTTTTTCAACATCTGTTTTGATGCGTAACCATGTAAACTGAAAACGTGTTTGCACATGGGAGCATCTAACTAAGCTTTCGAAGCCCAAATAATGCCTGGAATAAAACCCCAAACTCAGATGAGTTGATGAGAACATGTCATAAATGTATGCCAGAGGAAAAATGAACCGCAGGAGAAAAGAGAAAAGTTAAAATGTGTTTTCCTCAATTGTCATGAGTAATATCTGAATGTTGGCAAAAAGAGAAATTAAAGTGTTCTGTAGAATGCAATAAGAGGACTGGGAATGAAGCATTGCATCTGTATTTCTTTAAGACAGAGCTGCAAAAGAGTGTTTCAGGTACTTATTCTTAACCTGGATCTCAAACTTTATAGTGTATAGGAAAAGATTGCAGAGCATAAAGAATAAGAGAGAAGGGAGTGAGCTTCTGTCAAGTGGGCTTGTTTTGTTGTTGCTCTGTGTAGATGTGGATCTGTGTGCTGTAGATTTGTGTCCGTGTCATGAACCTGGGCAGTTCATAACATTGACAGAAACTCACAAGAGATCACTTTTGGATAAACAGTGACAGCAAAATGTAATTTCATATGCCTTGTTTCTTCTTCCAAGCTTGATCACACAACCTAATTTATCAATCCAGCTCTGTTAAATGGCTAAGCATTCTCAGTTTTTTGTGTATATCTTCAATATGTTATAACACAGAGATTTTATCTTTTGGAAATTTAGTACTTTACATTTTAATTTATGTTTTCCTCTTTTACTTCCATTTTCCTATTTGTGTATTTTGGTTTCTACCTGCCATCCAGGCTTTGTTTCATTCTCAGATTTCACTATTTGACGTCAGGCATCACTAGTTATTTTGATCTGGGAGGTTTTTAATTTCCCAGCAAATTGTTTTGGTTGTTTAAGCCAGAAAGCGAGTGAATAGGCTTTAATGCTTCTTTTGTTTGAAGCCATTTGGCTTGACTGATTATGGAAGGTTGCCTTGCAGATGTATGCATTAAGAAAAAAGAAAAGGCTCTCTGGAGGACATGAATAGAGAATGGATGAATGTACAGTGCTCCTGTTGTGCTAAAATGTGCAGTTGAGCCTTTGAGAGTCTGCATGCGGTTCAGGATGTTAGTGTATGCGGTTGTTTCCGCGTCTTGTCTCCAGGCAGCCTGAGTTGCCACATGATTGATGACTTGTGTACTAAAGTGAAAGTCTCTTAAATTAAACCAAAATGGTGCTCAAATGCATGACTTCATCAGACCTGCTCAACTCTATGTAGGTTTAATGAAATGTGGCAAATTCTTCTCCTTCATCTCAGACCATGCATTTTATTCCTCGACCGTGTTCTTTAGCTGCCATCATTGCGAGTGCTCACACACTGGATGATTTGCAGCAACTGAACTCATTTTTGTGTCATTATGATGCTGTGGTTATTAGTAAGATATCTGATACTTGTTTTAAAGCACTTAAAGTCACATATTACAGCATTAGTCATAGTCTGCTCCAGTGCTCATGGAGGAGAATAAAAACAGCAAATTGAAAGTGTACTCATATTGAATATAAAATTAAATGGGAACAGATTTTTTCTTCTCTTTTTCTCCCACCTTTCCTGCCTTCATACTAGAGGCATACCTTATGACATGGCATTTACTACTCAACAAAAAAGATATCTGGAGTTTTTCTAATATCAGCTAAAAGCATGTATCTCTGAGCGTTTACATTTTCATGTCGTGGTAATTTTCTAAAGTCATGTGACCAAAACCTGCAGTACAAGTAAAAGGCTGAAAACTAAAAATGGCAGAGCCTCCACAGCAGCAGCCCTAAAAGCATCTAACACACCTGTCTTTTGCTAGATTTGTATTTTGTATATCAAATTCATCCATTGCCTAACCTTGTCTGATATAGCAGGGTCTGGCATGGTAACTAGTGCCTCAATCCTTAGCTGAAAGATCGGGTGTATCATGGACAGGTCACTAGCCCATCATAGGATAATCAAATCCTATGATCTCTGCTATTCAACCAACAGATAAAAACATGACAAAAATATTTGAGTTGATGTTGTTCAGTAGCAGATAAGTAAAAAATAAAGCATTTTGAGTGATCAGGAGTCTGTGCAAATGTGTAGTCTGCAAAAGTTAACAAAAATGCCTGGTTTGTTTTTAAATAAAAGTAGATCTCTCCTTGCTTAAACTGAATTGAAGAAGTCAAATCAAATGCTGTACTAAAGTCTTCTAGTAAAAATTAAGAGAAGGAATAATTTAAAGTCCTACAAATGATGACCAAAACTCGACTAATCACCAACACCTCCACCTTCCTGCCTTGTTTTTTTGTGCAAATATAATTTCCAAACCAGTGATGTGGCTGTAGGAGCATGTCACCATCATTTTCTGATCATTCTGCCATCTGTGGAATGTGGACACCTATTCCAAGAATCCTTTTGACTGCTTAAATGTAGAAATGTTTTCCACACCTGGGAAAGCATTAACACAGTTATCTTTCCTTGAACTGTTTTGTTCCTTTCAGTATTTTGCTGACAATACTTAACAGATATCAGAAGTTTGTACTTTTCATTATTTTTATTTTTATTTTTACTTTAGTGTTAGTTGCTTTGAAGTTTTGAGTTTGGTTTGTATTCAGGTATATTTCATGTACTCTGGTTCTAGTTGTCCAAGCCGCTCATCATTAGTCTGGAACCAGACTGTACTAGTCTACCAGTAGTAGGTGGCCATTATTCTCCCCTTGACAAATAAAGAGTTAAGGGTTTTCTTTCTCTGCTAGGCTAAGCATAATGAATTCAGACAGGTGTGCTAACACCACCCTCTCACCTGCTAGAAACCTGCTAGGACAGGAGCTTGTAGAAAGTGCAGGAAGCCAGTTGAAACTGAGGGGTCTTCGTTGCATATTTACATCTTCCTGAATGCCTGGGGTGAGCACAGAGCTTTGTTTGATCGGAAACTCACTGTCACTGCTGGCTCATTCTCAAACAGCATCTGCAAGCTTGAATATCCATTTCCTTTTTAGGATGACAATGAACTTCTCTATGGACTGAGAAAAAAAACTGGATGGAATAATCATTTGATCCTTTGCTGAGTTTTCCCGTTTTTATTTGTATACAGACCAGAGAAGTATAATTTTACAAAATTTTAAATAAGGATAGACAGAATAACATTATACAGTTGAAAAAATATTTTTGGTAATTAAATAATTATGTAGCTTCCCAGAAAAACATGATTTGCTTAGTGGAAAGTTTTGTTGGCAAGCAGAGTTTTTTTTCACATACGTAGACGTTTTCGGAAGGATTCCAGCCTTACCCGATCTTCAACAATTCTGTATAAATTTTGGATTTCTTGGCAGTTCAAGACTTCAGTTCTCTTCAGACCCTTCCTTTAAGACTGGGGTCTGAATTAGCAGCTTATATCATCACCTTCTTCTGCCAAATGACCATGAGCTTCCTCCCCTAGTATAAGGTAAAATGTCACATGAAGTTCCAAATTAATAGAAATTAATGTTTGTCTCATTCCCTAACAGTCACACTGAAACAGATGTGGTCTTCCCTGTATTGTTGCAGTGGGCTTTTTGCTCATCCATGCTCTCCCTTGACATGCATGGCCAGCTCTTTTGCCTGCCCATAATGGTGGAGAAAATAAAAAAGATGAGCTTACGCATAGGAGTGGAAGATAGGAATTTCAGTGAATGATTGTAATATGAGCACCATTTGGAAGCATAGCCAATCTGTGAATGTCAGAGTTCATGTCAGAATCAACTTCCTACTGCACTAAGTGATGTCCAAGGAAATTTAGTAAAACTCTTTTCAAATATTTATTTCAGTCACTGTATAGTTGTAGTGCATATGTGGTTTGAAGCCGTCTGTGTAACACATGTAAGCTCATGAATCTATTGTGTCAAATGCTAAACCAGTTCTTCTCAAAGAGCTGTGCAGTTCATGGGAACATTAAATGACCTAAACAAAAAAAAAACAAGGGGTTATGAGCCTGATCTAAAAGAAAATAAAAGAGATTTCAAGACAAATTTCCACAAAAGTCATTAAATGAAACTTTCGGCTCGACCAACAGATTGTCAGTCATTGTCTCCAGTGGGTGATCTTGCCTTAAGTAAGCCATTTTCAGGTTTCTCTGTATGAAATGACCGCAGTGATAACACTGTACGTGGCCAAAGGGTGTGAAAACATTCCTGTTATCGCTAAGAAAAACTCCCCCCGCTGTCATCAGATTGGGGGGAAATATTATGAGTCTGTCTGCTGGCAAGTGTGTGTTGCTCAGGGACAATCCCACTGTGTTTATTTTCCGAAATGGTAGACGTTTAACTTTCACATCACACAGGCCAGGATCCCGTAGCCACAGCAAAGCGCTCACTACTGTTTCCGCTCTGGGAGGATTTTGGGGAGAGTGAGGTGTGTGCGTTTGTGTGTTTGTGAGTTCAAACAGGAAAGGATAAAGTGCATGAGTTTTAAGATTTGCTGTGAATCAGAACATTTTGAATATGATGACAACAAAATGAAAAACCTAATGTGGAAAGCACAACATTTACAAAATTGCTGCAGTTTGTTTAGTCTGACCCAGCTAATGAATCAGTTACTCAAGAAGCAAAATGTTTTGCCCTGCTTCTATTCACTAACTAATGAATTGAGGACAGCTCTCCTTCCTCTTTTGTAGCCACAACCATACCGTTTGTAATTTGGTTTACAAATGTAAACCAATTATATAACCACTTCTTATGTTGTTGATTTTTTTCTCGTATTTTTAGTCCTATTGAATGTTTCCTATTTTATTTACAACATTCTAAAACATGCTTATTGTGAAATCCTCAGTCCAAAAGAGACATGGGATACTAATTTGTATCAAGGTATATTCAGAATTAAAAACATCAGTCTCCAAACTAGTAGTTGCTGGAGTCTGTATGCTGGCTAATTAACATCTCTGACCAGATAATATGATGGAGAGTTCATAGAGGATCGTGCTGATAGGGAGCTTATGTTGAGTAAATGAAATAGGTCAAATTTGTTTAGCTGACATGGACCTTGTCAGCTAAACCGCCAGTACATTTTTACTTCCTCAGGGGGAAAAAAAAATGGTAAAAAAACTAATGGAATAAAACAAAAGATTTAGAGGTCATAAACACTGACAATGTTGAAAAGCAGTGAGCAATGAAAACACAAAGGGATTTTTATTCCGAACATAAGCAACCATTTTTCCACTGTGTGTCTGAAATTTCCATATGAGTTTGACCAACATTCCTTTGGAGAACTTTGTTATATTTTGAAATTTTACAATCAACAAGGAACCAAACATATCTTCTCAGTGTGGGTTATTTTCAACTGATCAAAGAAAAGCCAGCTGGTGTTAGCACAGCCTACCATATATCGGGCTAAACTATTACATATACAGCTGTTTGCAATTGGTCAATGTTAATAAAGAAAGAATAATAAAGAAAAAGTAAGAATGACATATCCAAAATGTGGCCTCTGTTGCTGCCTAGTCTTGTTAATATTGGGCTTTGTGGCACAGCATGGTGTCAGCACTGCTTTCTGCAGCGAGCATATGAGTGATCTATCTGGTCCCATCAAAACAAAACGACTTGGTTGATTTTCCCATGCACATATGGAAGGCATTGGGTCTCACTCAGAAGCAACACTCACGCACACGTGTGTGGGGACGTGCACATAAAAACAGAAGAAAAAGGTAAACGGAGCTTCCAGATGACTGCACACCCCCTCCAATCCTGACCCAAGTTATCAAGTTACAAGAACAAATTTTCCAAAGCACCATTTTCATCTTAGTTTATTCCTCTCAGTGGCAATTTGGAGACCTGTCACGTTTATCTCAAAGAATTGGTTTTACTAAAGGACAGGAACTTCCTATAAAAAATATTAAGCATATTTGCCTTAAACCTGCAGTGCAGAACTTTTATAAAAGAAGATGTTATCCATATATTTGTCAAATCTGTCAGTATGTTGTGACAGTGTGGTTCAAGACAGCTCCTCCGTCATCCCAGTCATACTATTGCGATCTGCAGAAGTGCATCACTCCAGCTCATGTAGGTGCTGCTCACTGTACAGCGCCTGCATGCTGTGATTTGCATAATGATTTACCGTTTCAGGACGACTGTTTTTCTGCAGTCATCTGCGACCATGTTGCTTAGCCTGAGTATTGGTAGCAGGCTCTGATATTGGGATGAAGCTGTAGCAAAGCAGGGAGAGTATGAACAGTAGGAACATGAGCTTGATTGACATCACTAATGTCAATCATGCTGGCTCTTATTGGGTACTTTTGACCCAAATAGCTAGCAAGGCTGAAGGGTCTGGTTAAAAACCAGACCCTTAAGCAATTTAGAATTTGTGACATGACAAATTCCTTATGTTGATGTTTACAGACACTCTTCATCCAGTCCAACCTTTCAGTCTCTAGATGAGCACAACTGTTAGACATTTTCTGCAATTGCAAAGAACACATCTATTGCAGAGGACCCCAGTATCCCAGTTTGCAGCTGTAAAATGACAAACATGTGAAGTTCCAAGGGTATAACTTTTACAAGGAATTGCAGATGAATGAGTTTTCAGAGTTTTATTTTAAGTTTTGACCAGTGAAAGTCCCTTAATCTGCCCAGCCCCCTTCCAAAAGAGACTCAGTTACAGAAACTTTGAAGCAGTAGATCCTGGACCTTTATGAGGGTGCTGAAAGGCCTGCGACTTGGAGGGTTTGCAGATGGATGGTGGTGGTCAGCAGAGGCTACTGGGCACATGAGAACAGGCCCTCCTGTGGAAAGCAGGGACTTATAATAAGTGATAACAAAGAAGAGAGAACCTTTGAAGGAAGAGAGCATGACCTGGCTACATAAGCTGCTCACAGTGGATGACAGATGCCTTGATCAACAGTGTGGCCACCAGGAGTAGAGAAGCGAGTTAAGGCCTCTTTACTCACTCCTTTTATTCAATGGATTTTCAAATGACTTTATACTGCAGTGGCTTGCAAAAGTATTCAGACTTTTTCCAATGAAGTATCTTTGTTTGTGGTGGTAATGAAAAGTTTAAGGATTATGCATAGCATTGCAACCCACTGTATGCTATTTCAATGCTCTGTTTTTTTATGCTGTTTAAGTCATTTAGTCCATCAGATCCGTCTCTTCTGCTGCGGCTTGTTGTATCATGTTTTGTGCATTGCAGCTATAATTTCTGAGATGTGCACTCGACATAACCCTGACAAACACACATATCATCCCTACATTACCTAGAGCCATGGCTTCAGCACAGCTCACCTGAGCTTTCCTTTGAAGTAGAAGGGGAAAAAAAAAATCTTGTGCTTGCTTCTTAGCATGACACCCTGGGGACAGAAAATTACTGACTGTCCTAACAGCCTTGCCTCAGAAAGGAGCAGGCAGAAAAAGAATCAGATTATTCTTCTCAAGCAAAAAAAAAAAAAAAATACTACACTATTGCCCTTCTCTGCTTACATTGATTTTGTCTTTGTTATATTTTAGGGTTTCTTTGTTTTAAAACACCTGATTGCACACATCTTACACTTCAGAATTCTGCTGTTTCCAAACCAGGCACCTGGTAGTGTGTTCACAGCCAGATGTTCTACAGTAACTGTGTGTCCTGGAGTGCACTCTGAGAATACATATCTGTAAACACTAGTGATTCACCGAACAGTTGAAAAAGTCCCACAAAATGCAACCAAATCTAAGTACAGTATGTGTATCAGTTTAATTCTCTTAGGCCCTGCAAAGAAGATTTGCACTTCAGACTTCCCAAGTAAATATCTCTCAGCTGTTACAGCTTACCAACACTTAAAATATGTTGTTTTGTTGGGAGTACTAAGGGTAAAAACAGCCCAATGCTTAAAGATCGAGCGTCTCGTTCATAAAGGATTGTGTAGGATTCATTATAAAATTCTACATACAACACAAATATATTCAGATTTATAAAACAATACATTTTACAGCACAAAGTTTTACTTTATAAAGTAAAACTTTATAAAGTTTGCAAACATTGACCTACATCAAGTTCTGCCTTCGGCATTCCCGCATTCAATCATAAATGGTTGATGCAAAACACTTCCTTAATGTTAGTGTTTATTTAATAAGCCAGCTGACCAATTTTGTTTCATGATTAACAATAATAAACACAGGGAGGAGGAGAGAAAAAAATGCATTTCAGGCAGAAAGTTACACAGGTGGGGAGCTGAAAACATTATTTTTGGTAGCTACATTGGCGTAAAATAAAGTTTATACATGTCTACCAACATTTTAGGAGGCTGATGGCATGCTCCACAGTAATTAATTGTTGATTAAATCAATCACATTTCCTTCTGCTAATTCTTGCAGGAAGGAATGCTGGTTACCAGGTAACTCAGAGTGGTTAACACTTGTAATTGGACAGGGTTGGTGCAGTTCCTCTGGCTCGGTCTCTCCAACACTGGACCCAGTTCAGCACAAAGATCTAAGAGCAATGCTCTAGGAACTCTAAATGGGCTTTTAAACCAGTCGTCATCATGAGCCAAAAGATCTCGTGATCCCTGAAAACACATTCCGTCCTGATTTCTGCAGCCTTTTCCAGCAGTGGCAATGTATCAGCTGCAAGGCATTATTGGAAAATATCACAAACTTCTATGTTTCCAGAAATCAATGTGAATGCTTCACACCTTGTCAAAATTTATATGCAAAGCCACAGTATGTTCCACCCTGGAGATCATTGTGGAGAGGAATGTGATAGTGAGAAATGCACTGAATTATTGTGCAAACTTTGGTTTAGGACTGAGGCTGCTTTAGAGGCCTTCTTTGTAAACTTGAAAGGTTAGAGTTATGACTCAGCAGTGCAAGCATACATACAACTGAATTTTGAATGCTTGAAATCAGTATACTGTTAAAGTTTGAGATGTAATTAAAGGTCTGGGGGAATCATGATGCCCGGTGGCTTCAATTCCTCACCTCACCATCTGAGTCACTATTTGACTGTTTCCAAACCAAGAGTGTATAACATGAATGGATCAGAGTTGGCATGAGGGATCATGCCAAGATTGCATTTTATAAATCAAAACCTTGAGCAGGCTCCGTTTAGAAATGAGACTCAAGCTTTAGAAATGAGAACCGCTAGTGTCATGTGGTTAATCAGAGGATAAATTTGATGCTATCTGAAACATGATGTCTTGGAAGCACTCTCCTGCAACTGGTGAGTCCTTGTAATGTTTGCATTTTTTCCCCCAATCTAAAAAGTTGACAAAACCTGTTGTGATTATTCACATTATAAGCCTTATGGTTATAAAACATTCCAACAGACTGAAGTCTAACCACAAGTTTATAAAGATAGTAAAAATAAATTACATCTGTTTATGAGATGCATCAGTTGGTCTGAGACCAGGAAGGGTCCTGATTCTTGGAAAGAGATGGCCTGACTCAAGATTTCTAGTTCTGAGAAACATGTCACCTGTCAACCCATAAAATAGCAGTGAAGAAATTTGTTATCAATTGAGTTTTCTTCAGTTTGTTCAGTTAAACAGATGTGCAATCACAACAAAAACAGCTTTTCAGAGCCAAAATGCAGCCAGTATGTATTGAGAATGCCTGGATGCATCCAATTCACTGTAAGAGTAGTAACTTGAAGTTTGTCATGTAAAAAACAACATTCTTTCTTTCAAATGTCTTAAAAACGTAAGCTCCCTTTGAACGTTTGTGCTCTACCCCTGGAAAATAAATAGTGCTACTTGCTTTATGAGTAAGGTAATGTCACTGCAAGCACAACAAATGGAAACAGCATTTGAAATGAAAAGTGTGTGCTGTACAAACTTGGCAAATCAGGGCCTAAATCTGGTTACAAAAGCTACTCAAAGCTGAAGTCATGAGAACTGCTGCAACTATTTTGGAAGGTTGATTTCCAAGCAATAACCCATTGTCAGGAAAGTTGCCACAAGAGCTGAAAGTGGATCAAGTTTTTAAAAGAATTTTCTACATCTTTTTAAAATTTATTGTGACGGCCATGTATTTTCTGACGCAGAAAGTGTTTCTTCTCCTTTGCTTTTCATTTCAGTTTTGTAATCATGTGGGATTTCTAAGTCACAGCCTCAAAAGATTCTATTGCCTTTTCCATCATCCATTTGTATTCAGCAAGAAACATCAGATGGTTTGTTTGGCTACCTTTTAAATTTGCCAACGATGTGTTCTGAGAAACACAGAGATCTTTTCAGATGAAAGTATTTTTCCAAAACAGGGACACAGACAAAGAGAAAAAGTTGGGCTTTCAGTCACTTGAAATCATGCAACGAGACTGAACCACATCTCTTGGTTGAGGCAAATTATTTACCAGACTTTGCAGATCTCTATGTTTGTATGCGCTCTTTCCACTCTCCTTGCCAGTCATTACGTCTATCGACAACAGATGGATTAGATTTATGAAGGAGGTGATGGGGAAGACAAAGAGGGTGACACTACAGGAACATTTCACTGGCTTTAATAGTCTCCTTCATGTGCCTGTGATTTATATATATATATATATATATTTTTTTTTTTTTTTTTTACTTTTTTATACTTTTATATATATATATATATATAAAAAAAAAAAAAAAATTCCCTTCTCACCCACCGCGGTGGTTCTTATCCTCTGAGCTTGGGTCCTCTACCAGAGGCCTGGGAGCTTGAGGGTTCTGCGCAGTATCTTGGCTGTGCCAAGGACTGCACATTTCTGGACTGAGATGTCTGATGTTGTTCCTGGGATCTGTTGTAGCCATTGATCCAGTTTGGGGGTTACTGCCCCGAGGGCCCCGATGACCACAGGCACCACTGTGGTCTTCACCTTCCAGGCCCTCTCCAGTTCTTCCCTGAGGCCCTGGTATTTCTCCAGTTTCTCGTGCTCCTTTTTCCTGATGTTGCAATCACTTGGTATTGCTACATCAACCACAACGGCTTTCCTCTGATGTTTATCCACTACGACAATGTCTGGTTGGTTCGCCATTACCATTTTGTCTGTCTGGATCTGGAAGTCCCACAGGATCTTAGCTCTGGCGTTCTCCACCACCTTTGGGGGTGTTTCCCACTTTGATCTTGGGGTTTCCAGTCCATATTCTGCACAGATGTTTCTGTACACTATGCCTGCCACTTGGTTATGTCGCTCCATGTACGCTTTCCCTGCCAGTATCTTGCACCCTGCTGTGATGTGCTGGATTGTCTCAGGGGCCTCCTTGCACAACCTACACCTTGGGTCTTGTCTGGTGTGGTAGATCTGGGCCTCTATTGCTCTGGTGTTTAGGGCCTGTTCCTGGGCGGCCAGGATGAGGGCCTCTGTGCTGTCCTTGAGTCCAGCTTTTTCCAGCCATTGGTAGGATTTACTGATATCAGCCACTTGGGTTATTGCTGGTGGTACATCCCATGTAGGGGCTTGTCCTCCCATGATGGTATCTCTGGCACCTCAACCTCCGTTCCCTGTTGTCTGAGACATTCACTGAGCACATTGTCTGTTGAGGCTTTGTCCCTGATGTATTTATGGATCTTAGTTGTTTCGTCCTGGACAGTGGTTCTCACACTCACTAGTCCTCTGCCTCCTTCCTTGCGGCTCGTGTACAGTCTCAGGGTGCTGGATTTGGGATGGAACCCTTCAGTGTTTTCTGTGGCACCCCATGCAATTTTCCACGTGGTTAGGCTCCCACAGTCATGTGCTGCAGCCCAGAGCTGTCTTGTTTTTCATTTTTCACGCCACTCGTTTCCTGTATTTCTCTTTACTTCATTGCTTTTATGCTATTCCGATTTAATATATATATATATATATATATATATATATATATATATATATATATATATATATATATATATATATATATATGTATTATATATATATAATATATATATATATACATATATATATATATATATATATTATATATATATATATATATATATATATATATATAGTTGAATTCAGTTTTCTGGTGTTTTTTCAATGCTTGATGCCTTTTTGCGCAGCTGCTCATGTTGAGTGAAACCACATTTATTTTTCTTAAAAAATTATTTGTTAGTACTGTACAAATGTTAAGTACAAAACTTAACTAGTGGAATAGCTCTCAAATAACTGGAATGCATCAGTAGAAACCTTCAAAAGTACAGAGTAAATCCTCTACTACACACTCACCCTCAGATGCACTCTCTACTTTATAAATATTTGAATTCTGGTCAGTTTTGGGGCTGTTTTTCCATTCTGTTTTTATTAATTTTACCTCCATCCTTGGGAATTAGCACCTCCGAATATCAGGAGAAAGTATCCAGACCTCAAAGCTCTGGGCTGCAGCACATGACTGTGGGAGCCTAACCACGTGGAAAATTGCATGGGGTGCCACAGAAAACACTGAATATCAATGGAAAGTCAGACTGTCTTGTTTTTCATTTTTCACGCCACTCGTTTCCTGTATTTCTCTTTACTTCATTGCTTTTATGCTATTCCGATTTTAAACATGTTTCTGGCAGTGGCCAACTCACTAACTGGAACAGATGTTAGGCTTTGATTGTGTTGGCATTGTTCTGGTGTAACTGCAACAGTATGTAGGAATACATCTGGTGGTTGTGGTAAAAGTAAGTCTTCATCCCTTCGTTTTTAATTAGGGATAGGATCCAGAATAACCCATCTGACTATCGTTTTCCACGTTATGTTGCCGCCTGTCTGCACAAGTAACACCTGACCAAATCACGGCACTCTAAATGGTCAGATGGGTTTGGTCCTTTAATCATCAAGTTACGGTAACTGAAATACAGATGTTCCTTCTTAAATACAAAAGTGCCCTCAAATCCCCTTCAAATAAAAGTAATAACTTAAGACACTAAAAATACAGTGAAAGGAGATTTATTCAATTAAACCATGGAAGAACTGGTTCCTTTAACTGCATCTAATTAAGGTTTTTGTTTTTTGTTTTTGTGGGGGTGGATATGAGCTTCAGTATATTATTAAAACATCTAAAATAGTTGGACTTTTGTTGTACCACAAAAAGTCCAACCCTAACCCTTTCTTTTTACTCAGGGCTAAAAAGAAACCAAAAAAAAGACACTTTAGTTTTATACAATGGTAAAACAGCTGCTTTTGCAAAACAACTTTTTTCTTCAAGTTAGATACTAACATAGTACCTAATTATGGAATACCTTTGTCGTTTCTCTCCAACAGCTGCTGAAATGGTGATTGTTGTTTTTGCAATCACTGTTGTGCTTACTGTCTAAAGCTGAAACGAACAACACTGTTTAGCATAGATTCAGGTCAGATTTCTAACATATTCTTGAACGCAGACAATGTAGTACATAATGAATCCTCAAAATAAATGAATAAATAAAGAACAAAAATTAAGAAGTTCTTGAATTGTTTCATTTGGATTTCGATGGTACTTGTTTAACGTGCAGCTTTGCTCGAAAACTGCAGTTAGAATCTTTTCCACAACCTATGAACCTGTTTTTTTGTAGGAGCCTGACGTGACTCATTTATTTTTCGAGTTGAACCCAGCATGTTTGTGGTGGACCTTTGTTTCTTCACAGCAAACGGTGAAGTTGTTTTCCACAATTTAGTTAACGGTCAGAGATTAACTGATCTTCAAGCTTTGAAGCAATGGAGAAAATATACAAAGGAGAACGTAGTTGCTGTGGCAATGTGACAAATACAATGAATCCCAAATTTTAAAAGATGCTATGGAAACCATTCCAGTATTTTTATCTTTTTAATTATTGTTTGCAGACTGCTAAATGACACATCAGATTCTGGACTTGCAGAAACCCAGAGTGTAACACAGGAATGTTTCGCACATACAATGTGAGAGCCATTTAAAGATGTTGCCACACAGGCAGACACACCATAAACCTGGCATATGCTGAGCATGTGACTGGCTGCACGGGATACTGGTCTGACTCTATAGCTGCCACAACATAAACCATGATCCCTGGCTACTCTGCCAATTATGACACAAGGGGTGAGCTCACACTGAGCTATTCAGATCAGGAAACTGGTAGAGTAAAGTCAGAAATATCGGAAAGTAGAAACTCGAGATCTCTACATCATGCATGGCTTCAGACAGATGTGGGGAGGGGAACAGATGAATCCATCTTTTTGGAAATGTAAAAAAGTGTGACCACCTCTTAGTTGGTAATTTTATACCTGCAACAAAATGTAGTGAATGGTGTTACAACACACCGTCTAAAAGATCAGCTGTTGAAATCCAGAGGAAGATTGACCTCATGCCCAGAAACTGCCCTGAACAGGCCTTCTGGGTGAGTGCCACATAAATAGCTGATGTTTACACTTACATTTTCAATTTCTTTCTTACACAGGTTTTGTGCTCCAACTCGTTTTTAAAGTCACCACTATTATTCCATTCCTACTGATCAACTCACTGACTTAACATGGCCAGTGATGAACAGAAAGTCTTATGAAATGTATGTGAAAAAATTGTTGCTGCTTCTGTGCAAAGAAATAACCCTATGCCATTGAACTTCTCACAGTATGCATACTTCTTTAAAAAGTGCATTGCAAACTTTATTGCTTCCCTTTATCTCAAGGAAACAAGAATGTAAATGCCAGAATCCATCTTTACTGATTATAATTTAATCATGGATACTTTTTTGGATCCACGATTAAACAAACTTGCAAAGCAATCTCAACTTGCTACCCTTTTGCTCTGTGAGATGATGCCCAACTTTTTGACAGGTAGTGTTTGACCTATTCCGAAAACAGATGGACAATTAATCACAGGGAATTCAACTGCTGATATTAAAAATTAAGGCAGATTAGCCCCTAAAATAGCACTGCTGTTCACTGTGTTCAAGTAGAGCACAGATAAAACACTCCACTGCAGATAGGCTAACACAGCTCTGATTGTAGCCTTGTTGTTGTAAACTCTTACAAATTTGGGATATAAACTTCAATACCCTCTTCTTGTTCAGTTCAAGCAGTGAATGAACCAGTCAGCTTTAATCATGTTGAAAAATCTCTGTTTGAAATCCATCTCAAATTTGCTATTCCATATTAACAACTTTGTGGTGGACATGTTGAGGCAAAAATGTAGTCGGAAAGTTGAATATGACTTTAATAACCTTCAGCTTCTGTTGTGAGATTTATTAGCATTAGAGAAAGCTGATAGACACGTGCAGCTTTGCTCGCCTCAGCCAGAGTTGATGTGCTGCCAAAGAACTCAGAAAGATACATTTCCTAATGAGTTGAGCAGGGGAGAACATGTAAGGTACATTTGAAGGGGCCACGCAATACTATTTAATCTAGTTTCAGTATGGACTTATGTTCCAAAACAAATTATTATCAGTTTTCAGCTTAGAAGACAGAACATTGAATAAATATGAGGTTTTTGTGCAAAAGTCCCTCACATATTCATTTAGGTTTTCCTTTAAAGGGCGAAGGTAGTCTCAGAAAATATACAAAAGCAGTTAATAAATTATTATTTTACTTAATTCAATAAAAAGGCTATCCAAACCAACAGTGTCAAGTCTGCCTCTGATGTCCCAAAAAATTTTAGTTTCAGGAGTGTCAAAAGTCCAGTAATGGAATTCGTAGCTGGATCCGGGTCGATATGGCGTGACATGAACTTTAACAGAAGACGCATGTTGAAAAACCCTCCAGTATGTTGGAATTCAGGCAAATCTACAAAGATGACAGCAATGATTAAGACTGCTTTAGACAGGGCATTTACCCACATTATCGTTGATATTTGATTCTAGATTTTTAAATTGTAGTAAAAATAAATAAAGAAGTACAAAAAAAGAATATATCTCTAGTACAACATTATCTGACGAGCTTGCAGAGTATCGAAAAACAAAAGCTCTTATAGTTGCAGTGAACAATGGGGTTAGCAATGACTCCAACCCTGCATGAAATGTCATCTGGGATCACCGAAGATGACATACAGTTGCAATGTGGTTCCCACACTGGTAATTCTGCAGTAATTCATTCATTTGTTATCGTATGTGTTTGTCACATTGTCAAACTGACGCTACCTCATATTTCATTATACTTCTAACCAAACACCCATAGAGTTCTAGACACAGTTGTTGACGGGTTTGGTTGGCAGTCTGTGGTGCTGCCTGTCCAGGAGGCTGGCTGTGACTCTGCTGTCTGCTGGAAAGATCTGCTCGTCTGAAATGAGAAGATGAGTGTGAAGCTGGCAGTCGTGCCTGAATGAAGGAACTTGGGCATCACAAATACACACAGTTTCAAAACACAGTTTGTTTGCTTTCTCTTCCAACATCTGTTCTATATGATAAGGTTAAAAAAAAATCAGAGAAGTCTGCTGGGATTTATCTTTTTTTAATCTGGATGATTTTGAATAAGTACCGTAGGTTTTCAAGGGTTACTTGATCCAGGAAAAAAGTGATACTATGTGAAATGACTTAAATGATTAAAAATGAGCATCAGCAAATGGAAAATGCTACAGAAAACATGACGTTTGAAACTCCTGCATAGGCAAATGGGTTATTAATGACTAACAGGACCAGTAGCGGGTTTATAAGGTCTTGAAGTGAGTGCTCAGTTTACCTAATGGCTTTTTTATTGCTCCTGGACCAAAAATGATACCCTTAGTGCCAACCTTAACCCCTTGCTGACACTTGACCACATCTCTGGTCTAGAACCTTGTATGCAGTGGAAAGTATCATAACAATGAATATGTTGGGACAATTTAATAGCATTTGTAGGGATAAAACCACCACTTTCATCTGTCCTCCTCTCAGTCTGGGTCACGGCAAAGTTTCCAGCTGCACCAGTTTTTGATGCTGTGTTTGCGGTGAAGTTGAAATCTGGGCCCATATAATCTGAACATTGGGTATTAAATTCACATAAAACAAAACAAGTTGGAACCCTTGAGGCTTTTTCTAATGGATATGGTTGGCGGTTGGACAGAACACAGCTGGGAGGGCTTTAAAAGTGGGTACTTAACAATGCAGTCTAAGATACTTTCCCCATTCGCTCTGCAAAATGTATTTTTTTTTCAGACTGTTTTGGAAAATTGTGGTGAATTATTTTTGACAAATTTGCAGAGTTGAAATGCCAGTGATTGTTAGATTCACTGGAAAGTATCACAACATCCTCACTTTGCAGAGGTGCAGGATTATTAATATTTTATTATGTCAGCATTTTATAAGCTTAAATAAAGAAAATTATGCAGGACTTATTGATTATTTAAGTTAAGAAACTACAACACCGAGACTCTTCAAAAGTGGACTAGATTTTTCTGCTCTGATAGAATATTTAAAACCAAGTGTGGGATTTGTGAAACTTCAAAAAAAGTCAATTTCAGAACTTTCTTTGCATATGGACCCCATGAGAACTTATCTCTTCCTTTTGTGAAATTAGCATTTTTCTGCTGTTTTTCACAAAAGAATGCTAACAAAACACCACCAGTTTGTGAGAGACTTGTCTGTGATGCCTAAAACCATTACAGTCACTGATACTGTGTTCATTCTTTATATGCTAGAATTGAGACATATTATGGAGAGAATCTCAAGAATGGGTTACAAAAACATGACATAAGTTGTTTACTCAGGAAACCAGGACTTTGTTAGTTTTGACTGATGGATGGCTCTGTTGGAAGGAGGCTTTCATGTGGCTGTAATGACTATTTGAATACAGTAGGATTTTTGAGATTTTTTTTATGAAATAAAAACTGGCTTTTACACATTGAATATTGTGAAGGATAGCAAAATAAGAAGTAAAAATGTATGATATATTATCCTTTTAATGTTAGTATAATAATATTGAAGATGTGCTGTTAAGAGTTCTTGGGTCCATTTCCAGTCTGGCCGATTCTAACATTGCCAATTGCTGTTTTTCGCCCCATGTTACCTCATGCCCTCCATGCAAGACTTGCTCTCACACTGATTCTTTCAGCCTGAATAAACTTCAACCATATCGAACATGTCATGGACAATATGTTTTTATGTAGTTTCTTTTGTTTCCTCTGACATTAGTTCTAGACTTGTCCACCTTCAGTCACAGCTTCCACACCAGACTGCTATTGTCAGCAAAACCTAGTAGAGCTTTGTGTGGTATGTTTAATAAGAAGAAAAATAATTCACTTTTAAGTCAGGGCTGATGAAAAGAAAATTAGGTAACCAAATAATTTATTGGTTGAATTTCTCTGAACTATATTTGTACTGTAGTTTTATCTTAAATAATAGTGTTTTTCTATTCTGTTCTATTCTATTTTCAAACATCATGTAGGTAAAGTTCTTCTTTCTCTGTCTGACACATTAAAAAGTATATCTGCAGGAAACATTGCATCTTCAATGCTGTGTGATGAAACTACATACATAATAAAAATATTAGTCTTTTCTTCTTTGCTAAACCTGTTTTCTCCGATGGTCCTGCATGCCAAAGAATGTGAACTTATTAACATGGAGTGATTCCTGAGGTGGACAGAGGCTTGGGAGGGGCACAGAGGAATTCAGGGCTGCAGGACAGAGCAGGAGGGGGGGCTCCACTTTGCAGACAGGTGGGCAGGTAGAAACAGAACCCTTATTGTCCATGGTTTAATCAGGCAGGCAGGTGTGCCGCCCAGCACTGCCCTCATCACAGAAACCCACCACACTGTCTGACTTCTCGCCTCTTTGCAGCCATCGGCCCCTGTGCAGTACACAGCTCAGAGCGCCTGCAGTCATGGTTAGTGATATTAAGTTGGCTTTAATGTTGATGGATTGAAAAAATCAGTATTTAGATGTTACTGGAAAGCTTGAGACAGAAAAATGTATTTGTTAAGAATGAGATGTATCACTAGCACTTGCAGTCACTGAGGCTGATATACTGGTGCTGAGAGCATAATCATTTTAAATCATGCACAGATGACTATGGGGTGAAATGTTCTTGGCTGAAATAGAAAATCACAAAAGTAAGGAAACGGATAAACTTTACCTATATGTTTGAAAAATCTGAGAAAAGGTAAGCCAAAGTTGCTAATGCATGCAGCAGAGGAGTTCAACCTATGAATTGGATGAAGTTGCAGATTTGTTCCAGCTTCAGATGCAGTTCTCTTGAGGCAGTCCAGGTTGTTAAATCTGTCACCGGCATGGCTTGAATGCACAGATTCAGGTTCCTGTAGGACTTGACTCTTTTGCTCCCCAGCTGTCTTGGATCTCACCCAGAACCTCCTAATATATCTTGGACTGGCTCCAGGGCTGTGGTCCATTCTTATCCAGCCACAGCGCACACCCCTGCCACTGGCAGCCGGACGTCCTCTTGGCTCTGTGCCTCTTTCCAGCTATAGTTTTACTGCATGGACAGTTCATCTAAAGTGCTGCCTGATAGTCTTCCTCTCAGCATTTAATATTAAAGTGGACTTTGCAGAGATTTACTATAAGCTCTAATTCATCAGTAACATTCCAGGAAATCACAGGAATTAAATCTTACCTCCCCTAGCTTGCAAAAATGTTTTTCATCACTGCCCATCTTATTTCTAAGGACAATTTTCAAAAAGAATGACCAATGAAGAGTGTGATGAGAAAAGATTGCCCAATGTAATTCAACTCCTGTGCTCTTCCCTTGAATGCCAGGGACTGAAAATAGTCTAGCACCTTCTGGTGAATGGCCTTGACACACTGTTGGAGTAAAAGCTGCAGGATTGTGTCTTGGGGACTAGGATCAGAGTTTGGTCACACTCTTATTTAACCTGTGGTGAAGTTTGGAACCCATTATTGTCCAAGTAGCCCTGGAGCAGTTCTGTGGTGCAGCTCATTGTGTCTTAGTGGTTTGCTGATCTTGGTCCCCACACAGAAGATTTGACTGCAGTCCCATTGTTTTTCTGGCTCAGGCTCCATGTATGCTTTTAATCTGCAGACTATGCTTTGGAACAGCAAATGCTCCGTGGTAATTTGCATTTTGATTTTGTTTCTGTATAGAGTAGTGACGCTCTGGGGCCATCACAACTCATCAGTTCAGAGTTGTGTGTAAGTGGATGTTTCAGACACATGGTTCATTTGCACTGTGAAAGTTTCATATTCAGTGCATTGTGTGAGAAGAAAGACAGCTCTTTAAGAAGGTATTAATTTGAAGAAAGGCAGACAATTCTCAACATGTTTATTTTAGTTTAACACTTTTTTCTTATTTCATTAAGTAAGGCTGACAGGTGAATGTGTTCAACTTGCTTACTTGTAACTAATCTTATCTGCACAATGTTTGTTGTTACAATAGTTTTAATGAGTATGAATGGATGTCTTGCAAAAGTTTTCAAAGTCCTTTGCTTTTTAGTTTTCATCACTTTACAACTCAAATTTTCTAATCCAAAACAACTGTAAGTAGCTCACAACTGTGGATTTATTAAAGTCCAATGCATCCAAAAGACCCCTGCTTTGTCACTGTCAACATGTGTGTGATTAAATTTCAGTATAAACGTTGTTATGTGAAGGTTTGTTAGTGAACAGTAGTGAGAATGCCTAAACTGCAAACATACCAGACCATTGGACACTAAACTCATATGACAGCTCTATTCATAACAGAAGTCAAGGTTCGTGTTAAGTCTAGAAGAGCTGTAGAGATTCACGGCTCACATGTGGAAATCTGTGACAGGACAAGTATTAACAATGGAGTCCACAATTGAAGGGTTCGTGGACTGGGGTCAAAATTAAGCAAATGCTTTACAAAATCAGAAATATTTTTTACAGGGTTGTGTATTATATTTTAAGGATGCATTTATTAAGAACTAAAGCCAGACAGAGTTGATGGGGAAATTGAACAAATCCTATTAGAGACTGAGGTAGATGTTCACCTTCCAGTATAACAACAAACCAACACATATTGTAATGCTGAAAATGAATTTTGATGATTTAGATTTATATGTTAAAGTGGCCTAGTTAAACTCCACACCTTAATCCAATGTAGACTCTATGCTAAGACTTGAAAAAAGATGTTTTTCATCCAGTCTAACTAAGCTTGAGCTGTTTCACTAAAAAGAATGGGGAAATCTTTCAGTCACAATTATGCATTAGTTTGCATATTCACATTATGCTGGCATAATGTTCACAAAACAAATACAGCCATTTGCTTTGGAGTTGATGACACACATAATAATTGGCCAGGCATTTAAATTTGAATATAAAGGGAATGGAATTCATAATCCACATAGATTTATGCTGTTATCCTTTCAACCCCCCTTCAATATTTTAATTTAGAAGATTTAGATCAAACGTGTCCTTTGCGTATGGCAACAGAAGCACTGCAGCTCTGAAGTATTTCCTGTCCTGTATTTCCCCTGCATTATCAGTTGGAATCTAATCCAATGTTGGATTTATATCTTAAAAAACTCTGGTGTCTGGGATTTATTAGGACACAGCCAATATGTGAAGTAGCAGGACTCAACATCACAGTGCTTTTCCATACATTGTTGCCAGTTTCAGGGGATTATGGAAGAAAAAAAAAGGTTAACATGAACTTCCAGTTGTAAATGACTCATGTCTGTTTTTATCCGATCTCTTTAAAAAAAAAAAAAAAACATTTTTAGGACCAAATCACCATTTGATATACAAGATAATTGCAAAATTCTATTGAAACATAGAAAAATAACTATTATTTCTAAATTTATGGGATATTATTCAGTTAAATATCTGATTGGCATCAAACTGTTGTTTGAAAATATTCAAATAAACAACAATCTGTCTTTGTTTTTAATGGTCAATCTTTTCTTAAATAGTTAAACTATTTAAGAAAAGTTTTATGAGTGTGTACTTTAGTCATTTCTGCCTAAATGTCTTATTTGTGACTTGGTTAACATTTTTAATGGCAGACCCCAGAGACACAAGACAATAAATCATGTTTTTTTTATTTCTTCTGTATTGATGACTTAGCAATATTAAGGAGTTGTTTGGCCTGTGTTCTTTTAATAGGGCATAGCTGCAATTCAAGTTGAGTTTATTTGACAGTTAAGGTAGTTTACAAAATAAAAAACATAACAATTTACAAACGAAACAAAAATAAACATCACTTTACAGTGGCAGACTAAGAAAAGGTAATGAAGCAATAATGAAAAGTTGCAATTCAGACAAGAACAATTGTTTATCAGTCAAAAGCAACTCTAAATAAATTGGTTCATTGCTTTGATTTGTGGTTGGTGATTCAGCAGTTTTGCAGTTTTTTTGGAATTTGTTCCAGACTGGAGAAGCATAGAAACTGAATGCTGCCTCTTTATATTTGGTTCTGATTCTGGGGATGCAGAGCAGACTTCACCCAGAAGACCTGAATGGTTTGGAAGGCTGACACAATGACAAGTCTTTAATAGCTAAAGATGGTCCTAAAGAGGACCATCTTTAGGACGGTCCTCCTAAAGGCAGACCACAGAGATTGTGGGTGGTCCAACTTTAGATGAACCGCCATCTAACAAAATAGAAACAGTTTTGTTTCTGTTTTGTTTTAACAGAAACAAAACTTATTAGTTTTGTTTCTGTTAAGTTGAAGAAGTTATGGTACATCCATGCATTAATTTGCTCGAAGCATCTATTCAGTGCTTGGATGGTTTTGGAGTCACCAGATGACATTTTAATGTAACAATGTGTAGTTATGGTAACTTGTTATAATCTGATCTAGAATGGGCATGTAGATATTAAATCACAATGGAGCCGATTGGTTTAAATCTAGAGGAACCCCACATGTGACTTTGGTCTGCTTAAATAGGTGAAAAAAATTACCCATCGACACAAAGACTTTCCTGTTCTTTAGATAAGACTCAAATCAGTCAAGTACTACACCAAAGAGTCAGACTCAGCTCTGCAGTTGCTTCAATAATATGCCAAGGCCAGCAGGTGTTAAATGCTGCGTTGAGGTCCAACAGTACCAGCACCCTTTGTCAATGTCTTCCACAGTCTGCATTTATGTAGATGTGGAAGACATTGACAATGGCAGTCTCCGTACTGTGGTGAGCCCATAAATCAAGAGACATCAAAGTGGTTGGTCATTGTTAAGAAGCTGTTTCACTGCTGAATCACAGTTTGATGATGAATGGAAAATTGCTCTGCAATGCTGCATTTGCAGCTTGTTGAGGTGTTCTTTTTTTATTAGTGGTTCGAGAACTGCTGCATTTAAGTGCTGGGGAAACCTGATTGGAGGGATGAGTTTACTTTTTGAAACTCACTCCTTACAGACAGAACTTCCATAAAGAAAGCTATGGACAGGATTTCAAGACACTGGAGGAGCGAAAATGATTTATTTGCTTCTAGGTGTTTATGGTTGAGTTGAAGGAATTTTGTAATTTTCTCTGCATTCATTTATGACTTGGTTTGACGTTGATGTGCTGATTAATTCTCTGTTTGTAAGGCTATAAAGAAAGAGGGCAGACATTTGAAAGAACTAAATATATTAATTTTAATATATGTTTTTGGAACACAGAAACCAAAAATGAAGTACAAAACAAGCTCAAATCTGGCAGAGAAGAATAAACACCAAACAACTGGCAAAAACATTTAATCAACAAGACACAAGCAAAGAATTTGGGTTATGGTCTTTAAATTATTGTTGTGGTTTTTCCATTTTGATCTGATTATCTTGGTTTTCTGCTAAAGTTTTATTCTGTTTTCCCTTGAGTTCAATCACAATTGTTTCCAGTTGTTTTGTCTCCTGTTCTGCACTTATTTATACCTGGTCTTCATTTGATAGTCATCCCTCCTGCCTCATATTACAGTGTGAGGTAGTTTCACTTATTTTGCTCCACATCCCTGGTTTTGTTGTAATACGTGATTGCTTATTTCTGCACTGCTTCTTATTTTTTCCATGTCTTTGCTGATTGCCTC
Organism: Poeciliopsis prolifica; assembly: GCF_027474105.1. Classification (NCBI taxonomy): domain Eukaryota; kingdom Metazoa; phylum Chordata; class Actinopteri; order Cyprinodontiformes; family Poeciliidae; genus Poeciliopsis; species Poeciliopsis prolifica. The sequence goes on along the minus strand of NW_026562376.1, from coordinate 12,885,957 downwards.
TTCCTTTAAAAGCATACTGAGCACTCATTACTTTTAACTATCTAAACTACACAACAACAAAAAAAGGAGCCTGACTTATTAGGACTGAGCAGGAGATAGAATAAAAGCTTCGAGCTCTACGAGAGTTTCTGGAGGCAGAGAGACAACAAAATCAAACAATTCCTGTGCGATATAGCTTGAGCACAGGAATAAAGATAAAGTGGGCAGGTACATCGTAACAAAAGAAAAGTTTCAGAAAAGGACGTTAAAAGTTAATGACAACACAAATGATGTGCTTGTGATTCTATTAGAGCTGAGGAAAACCTAACAATCCTTTTTTATGGAAATTCACAATATTTCAAAAATGTGTTGATTCTTGTTAATTGTATTGGTGTGTGTTTGTGTGAGTCCTATCATTTGTCTAATTTCAGTCTTGCCTCACTGGAAATTGACACTGAGGTGCATTTTATGCCTAACATTTCAATTTTCTTAGGTTTACCAGCCTATTTGCACTGTGGTCTCCAATCTTGGGCTCTTTTCATCTTATATATCCATTCATCAGGTTTCTATCCAGCCATCCGTGAGTGCAGCACCAACTGGGAATTTGCTCCAGTTGTAGATTTAAGGAACTCGACTTTCAAGCCTCCTCTAAGTTTGATAAATTAATTTGAATTTATGAAAACTCCTGTGCACCTGTGAATATAATTTCAAGGATGCAGAGCTGATACATTATTCCACAACCATCATATAACTTTGTTATTCCTCTTGAAATTGAACCATCAGGCTGACTCTTTCTCTGGAACTGGGTCTGCGAGTTTTATTAGAAAAATTAAAACTGTGTTCCCTTTTGTGGGTAGAGACTTTCTGGTCACCTTTTTTGAAAACGGAGGGAATACCTTTCCTGCTGGTCTAATGGCGCTGTCTCTGACCACCACAGATTAAGATTTTCACAGATTTGTTTTTACGACAGTTCAAGGCTCACTCGCCTTTGATTTTCTGTGGCATACAGTGATTACTGGAAAAGCAGCTGCCTCATAAAGAATGGGGATTCTTGTCATGCTTTTTCCCATATCCTCTTTTTCACAGAGAATTTGAAAGAAAAAAAATATGCAGTCATAAAAAGTGGAAAGAAAGGTTTTACTTTTTAGGGCTGAGAGTTTTGTGAAAATGGTAACCCTCAGACCTGAACAAAAACTGCTCACTGAAAACATCTAACAACTTACTTTAGTTATGTCATGTTAAAGAACTCATTCCGGTCTTTGTTTTTAATTCCTCAAAAGATCAAACTCTTGTAGTTACAGTGTTTATTAGAGACATGGAAAAATGAAAGAAAAATGAAATCTGAGATGTTATCTTCTGGTTTCAAACAGTCAGACTGTAATGAGGGCAAGTTGCTTGTTATTTTAAAGATCTATTAGTTCAGTCAAGCACTAAGTCAACTTTTGAAATATCATAAAACAGATACATTCTCTATCTCTGATCTCCTAATGAAGCACTGTTACTGTGGGATTCTTCTTCTTTTTTTGTCACAATTTTAAGACTTTTATAAGTGGCTGTTGAAACACATATTCAAGCATTCCATATAGTGCCTTGCTACTTTATACATATACATTTTTTATTATGCTGTGTTATGTTTGTAATGATCAAAGTGACAGTTTAATTTTGGCACGAGAACCTCCATATATCCTACTAATTTGCTCTGTATCACTAACAATGGATAACAGAAAAAAAAGTGCTCTTTGAGCATTTTAATTAGAAGAACACATATACTTAGTGTGGTATTTTTTGCATAACTACTTGTTTTGACCTTTCTTTCACCTAACACTGTGTGTACTTTTGATTGGTGGTCAAAAGTTGCCTGGAATGTATATGGGTTTGGACAGCCAGTGAACACAATTATATTCAGGATTATAACAAATAGGAATCTCAGTCAGAAAGAGCTTGAAAAGCAGCTGCAGTTTAAAATTTATTCTTAATCATGTACCTGTCAGTATTTCCAGGGACAGCTCTTTTTTGTGTGTCCCGTCTGGTTGTGTAGCATGGTTGTCTGCACGGTGAAGCCCAACATATTCTTGCTAGTTTTTGTTGATGGTGAACTTGCTCTGCTGTCATTTTGCTGGATTACAGCTGTGCTTCCTGCAATCAGTGTTTATTCTAACTTGCTTAATATGTTAATGCAAATAAAAATAAATATATAATTACTGTTACTTGTGGATAGAGTCATAAAATATTACAACATAAGTCATAACTGCATTGATTGTCAGTTATTGTTTAATATAATTTGTTTCATTTGGGTATTTTTATTTTCTTTTTTCTGTAGTTTTTTTTGCTGGATCCACAGCACAACTTAAAAATACATGATGTAATTCCAGTGTGTTGTAATTTAAACCATGCCGGCAGATTAGGAGCAATGCAATCAATGCATGAATGCTTGATTACGCATGCCGGATGATTTTAATGTGGTTAAAAGCTATCTGATTGCATTCGTTTGAATCACATGTAGGTGCCAAATGTAAATTGTCCAAACATGTATTTTATGCTTCCAATCAGATGTTGCCAAACAGCCTTTAAGATTTTTTCCCCCAGATTAAAAAGTGAATTTTACATCTGTGGCTATCTTTGGATCTTGATGAGTTCCCAAGGGAAATTTCAATGTCAAACAAAAACATTAGGATTATCTAATCAAAAATATTCTCTCTTTTATCCAAATACAAAAGTGTAGAAGGAAATTAGACTCTTTTTTTCCCCTATTTAGCCCTTAAGGACAAATCAATTACTTAATAAGAATCAATTCAATATAATTTGATAAGAGTGTTTTAGTTTTAGCTCTCTTTCATCATTTTACCCTAAAAGATTCTGAAAAGTGCTTTCAGATGTGTTCATTCTGCCTGTTCTTGCCATATTTATTTGTAAGCTTTCCACATTATATTCCTCAATACTTTGGAGAATAATGGCTTTCTGGGGCTGTTTTTCCATTATCACAAAACCAAACTTTGAATGAAAAAGTTTTTTTCCATTTTTTTTTGTTATAGTTTATGTTCTCACTGAAGCCCTTAGAGACGTGTATTCCAGGTAGCAGAGATTTAGCCTTGATTGGTGAGGTAAAGAAAACATGGCAAAATGTTTCAGGCCTGAATGACTGTCAGCTTTTGCAGCACAGAGAAGACAAAACAGGAAGACCCCTGATGGGTTTTTATTAGCTGGAATCACTAACAGCACTGCAGACTCTGTCTTATAAAATGTGTTAAATAAGCCCACTGAAACTTGTTCTCTGATTGGTTGCTGAGTTGACAGTGTACATCCAAAGTTCTGTGGTTTAAATCCTCGTGTGGCTAAATTTCACACAGCAGCAAAAAAAAAAAAAAAAAAAAAAAAAAAAAAACAATTTAGTAAAGGTTTGAAGTGATACAAGATGTGGTCTTCCACTGTGACTGGGGTTTTGCTTCTTTGAATCAGTCACTTCATGTTGTTTTGTGTTGTTGCTGAAATCAAAGTCTGATTCTTGTGCACAAGATGCTTTTCGTTTGTTTTTGTCTTACAATTTATCCTACAGTTTATCGTACAATAAAATCGCTCACTATTCACGATGCATCACATTATTTGGCACAGCTGCATTTGCAGCTGTAAAAATAATGTCATAATAGAAGATGGTGAAATTGTGCAGTGCTGATGCATGGACAAATCATCATAGTTTATGTTGTGAGTTAGTGTAATCTGCCTTCCCCGGTTTGCACAGTTTAAATCAAAGATCCTGAAGGAAATGGCACTAATCAGTGGTTCAGATAGAGGCAAGTTGTTTAATGCCTGTAGCAGCGATTCTCAAAGTTTAAACTCTGAACTAGAGCCGAACTGAGAAGCAAGACAGAATGGATAAAGTCCACATTTTATGGAGGAGACATGTGAAGTAGTATTGTTTTTTTAAATAATATTTACAATGATCACAGCAAAGGGCTTAGTTTATGAAGCAAGAAAATCACTGTTTCTTACAAAACTGTAGACAATGTAATCCTGATCAAATGTGGTGTGGCATTTAATTTAATGCATTCAGAATTTTTATTTTGCAAAGAAGACTTTTCTTGATTTCAAATGAAAAATGTTGTTTAAAACATAGATCTGTCTGACAAGTGGAATTTTTAGAGCTTTCCAAAATAACTTTAAATTGACCTAATACATTTATGTTACTTTCTGCTGAAGCGCTGAAAAGGTAGAAGTTAATTACATAATTAAATATTATGTTACATAAAAGAATAAGTTTAACTGCCACCCTTTCATTTCTTTCACAGTGTTGAATTAACTCTAAGCTAATTTGGCAAAAAGGATTTACTCTTTGGTTGTTGTTCTGAATCCTATCTAAAAATTTAATTTGAATGTTTGAACGTTGATTTTGGGAACTCCTGCTATGCAAAGATAAGCTAAAAATGAAACCGTGCATATGCAAGGAACGTCATACTTTATGGACCTGTGTCACAGCACAGCATTGTGCTAATAGCACAATAAGGAGGTTTGGCACAGCAGGATGGGATCAAGGTGCCTCTTTGTCTCTGCTATCCTTTCATTTATTGTTCAGGGTAATTTAGAGTTAATGAGGGGTGTTGCAGGGCTCCCCTGCAAACTTAGAATAATTATTCACTGCAATTTAAGGATGAGGCATAAAATTTAGTTAGGAAAATATTTTTGGTTTTTGTAAATTTAGGTAAGCAAACTATAGTTTATTAAAAATCTTCTGGATTTAGTCATTTTTTAATGCAACATTCTGTTTCTCTTTTGAATAATATTTTGACATCTTTTTTGAAACATTATTTGCATGATCATATGTTTTAACTATTGTCTGACAGATTTGTTGGATCTCGAATAGCGAACTTTAAGCCTTTGACCTCTCAACGACTGGTTACCTGCAAGACCATCATGTCCAAAAGCAAGAGGATTTGAGTTATTTTAGTTAATTTAATCTGCAGTCATTTGTTGAAGTTAAACTCTGGGTATGTGTAAGGAAAATATTTGAATTGATAACAGGTAGCCGGCCGTCTCTCCTCATTTTTCAATCTAATTTCACTGGGAGTAGAGCCAAAACACACAGAGGGAACTTTCTGCCTCGCTGAACAGAAAATACATCTAAATCTGAGTGTTACTTGGAAAATTTGTGCATTTCCAGTTAAATTTAAAAGGTCTGCAGCTGTTATAAAAAAGCTTAAGGAGGAATAAAAAGTCACGCAGTTCATTTGCATCATCTTCTTGTAGGCAATGTTTATTTTCAGGGTGACTTTTCTTCGAGGCCAGATTTGTTGGATGACAGCACTCTGGACTCTGGAAGCATTTTTTATGATGCTGCACAGCCAAAAACAGACAATAGATCAAAGGCTTTTTACAATCCAAACTCACCAGAATGTCATGAGTAGGTGGTGAAATCTAATGTTTAGATTGAAGAGGTCATGCTTGTTACTTCAGTGTGTGGCGGTCCTAATGGGACCAAGGCCTCATTGATAGCTTTTATATAGTTCCGACAGATCCTCTTGGTTTTACAAGCCTAAGGGCCAAGACAGCAGTCGTCAACTCAAATCCCTCCTGGTTGGAGCCGGAGTTTAAAAGGCCTCACAAGCTGCTTGGATTTAGAGGGAATTCACTTTTTAAAACTAATCACTGGTCTTTTATGCCTCTGCATGGAGTTTTATGGTACAATAATAATTGTGTGCAAATTTTCCATAAACAGAACTCTTGTCAATAACACAGCCACAGTGGGAGGTGCTTGGCCCTAGTCGTATGGGTCCCCCAGATATGGAACATATTTGTCCTCAATGCATCGGTCCTTGAAATCCATTTCCAAACTTCAGAACTGCATGTCCTCTGTCCTTCTGTCCATTTCTTCTGATTCTTGTCAGTAAAGACTACTACTGCGAGAAAATTTAAAAACATTCAGCCTTCTTCAATTTGTCATTTATTGTGAACCTCGTTGGTTGGGGTATTAAGCTGTGCATCATTGCATTTGCTAACAGGAGGTTTTCTTAGATTGCTGTGATATAACTCCAATCTATCAATCATTTCAATTCTCACAGCATGACATCACAACTGAAATGTATGAAGAAGCTCTTATTACTCAACTTAAAAGTAGACATATTTTTGTCCATCTGTCTATCCATTAATCCATCCATGTTCAGGTCCAGTAAAGAAACAAGACTTACATCTCCACAGGGATACTCCAGCTTCTTTTGAGGGCTCTTCAGGCATTGGCATGCCAAAAGTAATATATAATATCTTCAGTGGTTTTTCCATCTGCCCTGACTTTTTTCAGATCTTCAAAACACATGTGGATTGGACATGTTGACAAGACGCCAGCAGCATTGTGGGTAAAGATATGCTGTTTTACAGCTTGAGTGAAAACCCAAAGTCTACTGATAAAGCACCTTATGGTATCAAACCTTCCTTAACCTGGAAGGTTAAGGAAGGAGAAGTCCTTCTCAACAAGGACTTCTCAACAGAAGCCCTTGTTGAGAAGTGTGATACCTGGATAGTTGGTCTGGCTCCCTGTTTCAAAATATTTGGACCACCAACCTGATCTGCAACTGCAGAGGTGACCATTTGTATCAAATTCTTTATCCTTTTAAAAAGAAGGTGAAAGTCTTTGCTTATTACCGAGAAATGCCAAATTCATATGTTTGAGGAAATTTTTTAATTGCTGTGACACCTTTTTATATTTTTTCTTCTACTAACAAACTGCAATCTTTGTTGTTTTTTAATAGTTATGCTTACCATTCGCAATAAATAAATAAAATACAGCTGAAAATCATTTTTCTTCTTTGGGTTTGTTTATGCCTGTATTTGCGGACTTCAATAACTCTGAGGAAAAAATTTGAATAAGTAGTTTCCTTTGTATTGTTAGAACGAAAGGAATGGCCAAATCACTAATGTCAACAGCCACGATACCATGCTCAATTAGCTAAGCCAGATTCACTATGAAGATATGAAGAGTGGTTTGTGTCACTGCGACAGATCACATGCCTGCATCACGCTCAGACAGACTGATTGCATTTAACAGCCCTTAAATCATCATAATTACAGCCTGGCATAGCGCACAGTAGCAAAGTTCTACAAGCAGCTTCCATTCTGCTGTAATTAGCTTCAGACATACCACAGTTTTGGTGACCAGTGAGTGAAAATGCTCAGGTTTTCTGCAGTTCTCTCAGTATATACCTCTTACTGTTTCATCACAAAATCAGTCTAACATGCGAGATAAGATCGTGTGGCTTTTGCCCCACCTTCTGTGCTTGATAACATAACCACAGGCAGCGATGCTATCTGGTAGTTTTGCTAAGAAGACTCTTAACATTGGCAGAAGTTAAAAGGATATGTGGCAAGCTGACAAGCAACATGTCTTGTCTCTTTCAGTCTAAAACACCTGCTCATAAGTTCTTTTCAACCTCTCTTAGTTTATATGCCTGTGCACTATCAAACATTTCTTTTTGTGCACACACCCACAAAATAGTTGCCGGAGACCTGGCTGATTACAGTGCATTGACTGCTTCCGAGGTAGTAGTTGTAGTTGTAGTCTTTGTCCTTCTTTGAGGGAGCGATTTTGCTGGAGTTGTGGGTGGGCTTGGGAGATTGTTATGCTTGGCAGATTGTAATTTTGGGTTAAGTGTGTGGTTAGTATTGGGGTGAGGATAACTTATGGCTGGAGCTGGTTTGACTAGGTGGAAATCAGCAGCAGCTTTGTTCCTTACTGTCTACTCCGGATGAAAAACTCTCTGAGGTTTTCTCTTGTCAATCTTCTTTATTCAGTTTTGCTTTCTGTTTCCTTCATGGAAGAAGGGAAGTAAAAAGGAAATAAAACAAATATTAGGAGATTCTAAGGGGCAGAGGAGGAGACGGTGAAGGGGAACCCGACTGGGCAGGAACTGGGGAGAGGCAGTGTTTGAAGTTAAACAAAACGGGTCCGTATCCTGAGGAAGTGCCTGCTGCCAAAGACAGGGATAAAGACGGGACTGTTTCTCGTAGCTATGATTACATGTGTTGTGTGTGCACATTTTTGTGTGTGTCTTTGTGAGCTTTAGAGTGCTTCAGTTTGATAATACCACCGTCCTTTGTTGGTAACCCCTCATTTCAGATAGCAGCCGTGCTCATTTTCACTTCTCCAGCCTACCTTCAAAAGCTCAGTGTGGCCTCGGCTCAGCCTTCCTTTTAGCCCTGGGGTAATAAATTAAGCCCCTGTAGAAATCCTCTTTGTCTCTGCCCAGATAAGTATTTTTCTTTGCTCCAAGTTTTTATCTCAGGATTTATTTGGTGTTTAAAATAAGCACTTAATATATTTCAGATAAGACATTGAGGCCTTAACTATAACCTTACTTTGAGTCGGTTGAGCATGTAGGTGATGTGTATTTGTGTGTCAGGGCTTTAGGTTAAAGGTCAACTTAAGGGTAAAGTTATTGGTGGGGATACAGGTTGGATTAGGCATCAAGCTTGAAGTTAGAATTTAGGGATACGGGGAATGAGTAATGTTTGCGACCGCCCTCACGGCTGCAAGTAGAAAAGTGTGTGTTGTCTGCTTACTAGATTGAGGTCAGGAAGTTCACGTTTTTTCCTCCTCTATGCACCTTAACAAGATGAGCAGGTTCAAATCTAAAAGCATGCCTGTGGTTTGAGGTGTGTTTGCATGTGTGCATGCATAAAATACTCTTGCTGAGACACTTCAGGGCATGCATTTATATCAGCTCTGCTTTCTCTACACCGAGGTAAGAAGGCTATCTTCTCAGTCTTCTAATTCAGTCATCATAGAAGCTTGGGGCATAATACTATCACAGATTACACATTAGCGTGAGTGTGGTTGAATGTTATGAACGCACTCCCACCTCAGTCTACCAGCGTCTAGACTCTCTAACAGCCCAACTGTGGAACAGCTAATTAGCATAGCTGATGATGTATTGGGAATAACACAGAGTAGCAGGGGTAAAATAAAATTGTGCAGAAACATATGCTAACGAACAAAAAACAAACAGAGCTGTGCTTAAGGAGAAAGCAGTGCCTCTGAGATTCACGTCTGGCAATGACAAAAGAAGACGCCGATTTTAGTCAGTTTTCAAATTGAATTAACCTAAATTTAAAAAAATATATTTAAAATGAAAAATGTATAGGAAGTGGGTATTTATGAATCTGAAGTGTGGGAAGTGCATGTTTTTTAAAGCCTGCATTTTTGCAATGTTGTATGGCGCAAACCTCGGTATTAAAGAAACTGGTCTTCTCAACAGATGTCTTCTTTGCTCACATAAAAGAAACTATGTTGCTCTTAACCTGTCAGGCCATTTTAAAGCATCTTTTGGAGGATTTGGAAAACACCAGCCTGACATGTAGATTACTGATCCTTAAAAAAACATACTTCAAAATATCTGCAAACTAGTAAAAAAAAAAAAAAAAAAAAAAAAAAAAAAGTCTAAATGTGCAAATGCTGAACATAAAAGTTGGATAATTAGTTGCTCAGTTTTGTGAAGTTTTATCGCCCAAGCACATGCAGGAGGTCGGCAGAATGATGGTCAATGAGGCATCAGTGTCCGTAAGAATCTCAGTGGTAGTAGGTTTTCACTGGAAAACCTTATCTTCAGAGGTTTTCCAGTGAAAACCTCTGAAGATAAGTTTTCACTGGAAACCAAGCCCCTGACAAAGAATGCTGCCTGAAGACTGCTTCTGAAATGGTTTGTGGAGTTGTAAAAGCAAAGGTCCAATAAGAAGCAGATAAAATCATCATGAAGTGACATCTTTTTATGAAAAAACTAGAATAAAGGCATAAAAGTCTGTTTGCAACAAGAGAGAGGATGAGGAGCTTACCAACATGTGACATTTACTTTTCAGACACTTTCATATAATAAGCATCTTTCAGCAATTTTCTGTTGCAACACAAGTTGAACTGGCTGTTGTTTTCAAAAAGATATATAAAAAGATGTTGGTTTATCCCAACTGCCTTTCATTCAATTAAAAGTTGTTACATCATTTTCTTGGTTGGCATGTTTAAAATGGAGCACATATTTATGGACACAGACATTTTCTTTGGCCCTGGACCACTGTAATGTTTGTGTGTGTGTTTTTATATCATGGTGGAGTCAAAACTCTATCCAAAGCTAACTTATGGTACTTCCTGTAAACAAGGGAACTTAATTGCATTTCCCACAGGTACTAAAGCAGTTTTGAGGGAAAAGATGTTGCTTTAGGATCTGGTTAGATTGAGAGTGTGGCGAGGTCAAGGCCTCGTGTCGATAGTGTCCCTACAGAGATACAGAAACAAACATCTGTTTGTGCGCACGATTTTGCTCAGGAAATAACTTTTCAATCTCTTATGCCCTCTGAGATTCATCTGTTATGCTGTTTGTCTGACAGACACAAGATTTCTTGGGTCTTATGAAGAGCTCAGCTGTTTAGAAGTGTAAAGCAATCACACACATCTGTCTCGCTGCAGGGTTGCCTTCCTCCATCCTGGGAAATGGTTAAGACAGAGATAGATGGACAGTGACACCGAGGGACTGACCAGTGGCAAACATACAAGACCAGTATTTTTGTTCTGGTTTGTGCCTGACTGGAGGACGTGTTCCGTCTGGTTTTAGCTCTGGATTTATGATTATGTGGGCTGTGTATTTGTTTCTGCATAACAATAGAGACTCAGAGAACCTGAGCATGATGGTTAAACAAAGTGTCCAGAGACAGTCCTGCTGTTGAACTTGAACTATTCCACTTAAACTTTTTATTTAATTATTTGTCTTTTCTGGAATAACCCTAACACGCAGCTTAAACCTTTTGAGGGTAGAAATGTGTGCTGTAAAATAGTTTAGCCAATTAGATTAGTTTTGATTTTTAGGTTAATTTTATGTTTGGAGCTTATTTCATACGATAAAAGTGTGTTTCAGTTCTATAAGGTATGAAGTCCTCTACTATCTGGTATAATTAGTTAATTCTATAAAGATAAATGTTGATAGAACTTAACTTGCTGTTTGTTCAGAGTTAAAGTGCCAGCCATATATCAATTTGGGACTTTTCCCATTTCTGTTTCAGAATCAGCTGTTGATGGATTGAATGATAAAAGACACTGTATATTTTGCAAGACGCTGAACAGACCTTTTACATTTAGCTAATCCAATACTTTTTGTAATTCTGATGTATGAAGAATGTCGTATTGTAGTCATTTTAGGACTTTACCTGAATGCTTATATTGCACTGTGTAGGGAAATCTATTGGAACATCTGCCACACAAAGATCTTTTTTATCAGCCACCACTGGAAGTAGGTATTAATTTGTACTGTTGTGTTGACTTGTTGGGTGAACTGACAACACTTTGTGGTGTAACCATTAAAACAGTATTCACTGCATTAAAATTATTTGTGTTGAAGCATTTAAAATGACAACAAGGAGATCTGGCAAATAAGATATTAACAATTTCTAAGTAAATATTGTCAAAGTCTCTGTTAGTGCACTTACTTTTTTGGCATTATGACTACAGTAAATTTAGATTGGCAGAAAGCCACAATTTGGCAAAGATATTGAAAGAGTAGTCCCTGTGCAATCAAAACATTGTGTGTGATGCTTCTGTTGCTCCCTGTGCAATCCCAAGTTGTGACAACCAGAGAAGTATTGGATAAATTCAGTCTATTTATCATGCTTAAAGTTAAGCCCCAAATTATTCATATGCCCTGGTAGATTTGTAATTTTGTTTAATGAATTTGTTTCTAACTGGACTTAAGGTTTAAAGCATTTCTCTGAGAATGCTAAAATGTAATAAGAACATGGGTTTTTTAAAAAAAATCTATTTGTTTTTATTTATAATAGCTTAAAATGGCATTTTGAAAATGATTTTATCAACCATCAGAGAAAAAATTCTTCATTGGCTTTAAATATTAATGCTATTAAGTTTTTTTTTTTTGCACTTCCCCAATGGTATCTTAATAACTTGTGTTTGGTGATAAGTAGGGAGATCTTTTCTCAGTCTCCCTGATCTTTAGTTCATCTTCAGCTGCTCCACAGATTCTCTATCAGATTCAAATTGGGATATTGGCTGCACTATTTCACAATTTAAAACCTATGTATCTGATGTGGCAAAAATTGAGTTTAGCTATAGGTCAAACCCTGTGTTTTACTCTCTTTATTGCAGAGTATGTCATAATTTTTTTTAGATCAAAAGAAAAATGTTTCCCTCCAATATCCTCTCCAATACTTGTGATCTTATAGTTTGCATAATTTGATAACACAGATAATTGTTGAGTTCCATAATAATAAGCAGCATTACTAAAGATACATGTCAATGCAGCACTAACATTACTTCACAAAACATTTGGAAACAGTCTTTGGAAACATTCAGGAGAGCACAGAGCAGAAATTGCTTCATCAAAAGACAAGTGGAAGTGTCACGGACAAATTAAAGGTGCTAAAAAGCATTAAAACAGAAAACTAAATAATTTTTAAAAGGTATTTAGTTATGCAACTGGTTTTTCTCTGGAGAATTATCAAAAATACATAAAAACTCTAAATGCTCTTTGTAGTCATATAGGGACATCAAACTGAATTGAGGGTACTGTGTGATAAGCATATCGCACAGAGTTCTGAAACAAATTGAAGATGGCTTAATATCTCATGCAACAAACGCTGCAGGTCTGTATGGTGTACTAATTCAATTTAAAGGTCATGTCTAAGGGCATGCAGATGGAAGCACTGCAGGCCATTACCAAATGCATTTCTCCAGACAGTTATGAGTCACTGGTGGTTGATCTGATGGTTGATATTAACCACTCCTCGTGACTCAGACAGTTTTTGTTAATAGTTTCAGTCGATTTGCTGGCAAAGGCTGTTTAATTTGCGGTTCTTTCTTCCTTTTGATTTGTTCACTTATGCTGTTTTGTGTGATTCAGCATGGTTATGTTTCGAACAGACATTTGGTTTTGATCTTGCAATTTACTGTGATTTTTCTGTTTTCTGCTGTGGAAGAGAGAACAAAACTGGCAGGATGAAGATGAATCAGGGGGCATCTGGTTTGGTTGTTTATTTACAAGCTAAGGAAGTGACAAAACATCATTCTTTCATCTGTTGGCTTTACTGGTTTATTTGTTCAATAAATACTTTAATCCCTCCCTGACTCCCTCCATCTCTGTATGGTTGTTTTCTTTGTTCCATTTCAGTTTTACTTTTTTATGACTCATTGATAGCTTAACAAACAAAAAACGAGATTATGCGTCACAGAGCGGTTTTCTTTTAATCATTGATTTATTGACAAAAATTAGTTGAAGTCTGGAAATATCTTCCACATTAATCAATCTGAAGAACTGTCTGTGATCGGCTGTATTAATGTGGTAAAGGTGAAATTCTTAGTGGGTGGCGAATGAGTCAGAGTAAAATCTGCTTTTCTTCAGGTAACAATTTTATGTTTGATTTTCATTACAGGAAAAGTCTGAGGAGATTGAAATCTTTATAGCAATGCACAATAAGTCATCGTTATTGTCCAATAACTGTTTCAGTCATCTGACTCACTCAGTCTGTCTGAGTCAGATGAGTCACTCAGATATTCTTAGGCTAAACACAGCAATAATTCAAAAGTCTTTTAAAACAGTAAGCTTTGGTTACTTGTCAACTTCATCAGCTTATTTCTTTTCAAAATCATTGTTGACATTTTTTGCAAATATGGAACAATATTGCTTATATTTTAGCTTTGTCGTATTTCCTGTTTTTTTGTGCTGCTATTGTCACTGGCTTTGCTTGTCTACGGTGCCTACGTCGCTTCTTTTTTACTAACTTCTCTTCTCTCTCCTCTGTGCACTGGAGTACCTGTGTAGGCTACTTCTTCTACTGAGTTTAACAGGCAGCCTGTCAATCAGTTTGAGCCCTTCTGCCACCTGGTGACTGGAAGTTTGTTATTGTTTAAGCATATAGATAGACTACTAAAAAGTATTCCTGCCTGTGCACATTTTGCACAATTTTCCATGCATTTATTGTTTTTCTCGAGGGGACAAACAAATGTTACTCTTAATATTCAGCCTGTCACCATTCCAAAGTATATAAGCCCATCTTTGCTGCTCTTTGACCCTAAATATGCACTTCAAGCAAAGGCTATATAGTCTTTCTGAGGCAAAATTTCTCTGTCATTTGGACCAAACATAGAGACAGATAATCTTACTATAGCTCTTACCTAAATTGTGTACTCATAAACAATACCTATAGATACCGCGATAGGCTGTCTGTTGTGTCTGCTTGAGCCATTATTCGTGGCCGTGGCATAAACTGTGTGCCAAAAGCAAACATATTTGTTTGAGATATTCCTGTTAATAATGTAGATTTTGACAAGAACATTTTTTGATTACCATTAGAGATTAACAAATGAGCATTTTCCAGATGCTACATCATCATTCATATGTGGTGGTGCAATCTTGATTTAGCAAGCTTGGCTCAAAAGCTTTACAAAAATGTGTTTTGAAATCACTTATCTGTTTTTAAAACTAATAGGCTTATTCTGATTTATTTAAGTGTTTTAAGCACTCATAAAAACACTAAATGCAAGAGAATTTATTAAGCTAAAATTGATGACGAATTAAGAGCCAAAAATGTAAAAATACTTTATGGCAGGTTTTGTTAGTCTCTGTCACATTTTCATTTAAAAACAGCAGTTTTAAACCTAGACAAAGCAGCACGAGAGAGGACTTTGGAAATATCTGAGTTGTCAAGAGAAAAGCAAATATACCTCTTTAATTTAAGTGCAGCTGACTGACATGCAGTTTTTAGGTCACAAGTTCAGAAGTAGGTTGCAAGCCAATATTGTTAGCACCCTTATTCCTAAGGCCATGATATATTCAGAAACAGACACAGATGTGCACACACACATGCGGTTCTGTTTATACTGTGGTGTGTGTCTGCATAGTGGAGCCATAAATTCTTGGCTGCACACGGACATCTGCACAGACCCTATCTAACATGAGGAGATGATAAAATTTGGTTTAATTTTAGTTTTACCCGTGTCTCAAGTGGTTATTTCAGTTGCTTTACCTACTGTAATCAAAGCCTAGCTCTTGATCTGATTTGATTTGCACTGCCAAGTCTTTGTTCTGCACTTCAAGTCAGGCGTCACTTTTATTGAGGTCTATTTGATTAAGAGTGGAGGAGAATTTTTACCTTTATGTGCTTGCGATAAGACTGTGTTTAATTTGGACAGACTTTATATGAAGCGCAAATGTGATGTTTGGGTCTGATAAAAAAAATCTAAGAAGATAATACAAATAGCCACTAAACTTGCATTCCTAAAAGCAACCAGAGTGGAGCTAAATATCCGTTTGCAAAGAAGTCAAAAAATATAAAAACCAAAACAAACAAACATGAATGCCAGCAACCGTAAAGTCAAGCAGCGACCTAGTCACCATTAATAAATGGCACAGCTCAGTCTGTGATCAGGCATTGTTCTGCATGCTTGCCTGCCTGCCTGTAGACATTAAATCTTTCTAATGCTGTTAGAGAAAATGTTTGAATTTTTTAATTCATATCATTTTAAAATCTTGGTAAAATAATCAAAATTATTTGATTAGTTACTAGCAAAATTAGTTTGCAGATACATAAATCTAGTGCAGTGGAAAATCTGCAAAGAAGAGTATTAACACTCTCCTGAATAGTAGTGTAACTGTGCATGCCTTCCCTGCATTGGATCAGCTGTTTGTAAATGTGTGCAGCTGCTAAACAGCCTGTGTTTTTTCAGCCAGAATTACATATTTCGATACTCAACTGAGCCCTCTGAGAGTTCCCCAGCTCTAACTTTGACTGTTTAGATTCGGAATAACACTGTTTGAACTTCATAATGCAATCAAACCCCAGTAGGACTTTCCCCTGCTGAATCCATTCAGATATGTTTACCTTCACACCCATGCATGCTTGGGTGGTCCCAATGCACACAGGTAGTGGGCATAAATTGCAAGTGGGCAGCTGTGTGTATACTCAGATGTTAAAGATAGAAAGAAACACACATGTGCACACTCAAGTAAAGAAATGCAATTTCAAATTAACATGAAAACAATGTACATATGCTAAAAAGTATAGCACAAATACAAGTTAGGATTTTTTTTTTGTTCTTCAAATCAAACATGGTTATAATTCACAAGGAACTTTAGGAATGTGATACAATATGTGATACAGATGTTGAATATCCATCTGACCATTTCTTATGTTTTACTGAGAGTGAGAGATTGGATGATATTTCTGATAATCTTTTTCTTTGGTCTACTTCAAAGAATAAATCACTTTGCTGACCCTGTGAATTTTTCACTTTTTACAGTATGTCATTCTGTGATTGAAGTTATTAATTTAAATTAATTCATTTTATTGTTATCTTCAAATGCACACTATATTAATTGGGTTTGAATAATTTCAGAACAAAAATATTGCCTCCAATATTTCCTCAATATTACTGTGTCGTATCAAAGAGATGTCCATCTTGAAAAATCAAAATACAAGAAATTCCTGTTTGCTTATTCATTCAGAAATTCTACATTGTCATTCATTAATTTACTACTCTTTATCTTGTTCATTTATGTTATAATTTCAACCTTAAATTTGATCAGCTTTACTATTTGGAAACGAGAACAAGGGCTTTAAATGTGGCGTTACGATCCAACCAGTAAGGACAAAGGCATATAAAATATATATTTTCTATTTATTTTTCACAAAAGATGTGGATTTTTTTCTTGGACCATAAATCCCTCTTTATATATCTAGTGTGACAAATACACCATTTGATCTATTTTCAATATATTGTAATAATCTGACTTTATAAGTTTTTGTGATTGTAAATTAATTTATTAGCATTAAACACTTAAAAAAGATTGTGTGTTAATTTTGATCTAGGAATAGCAAACTAACAGAAGTTTTGAATCCTGTCAACATCGAGGTGGGATTAAGCTGGGCATAAACTTGTCATATTTGGCTAATTTTCAGCCAATTTCTCCTTCCTTTGACAGATTTTGGGATTGGGTCTAGTTAATCATTTGTAATGCATCAGATAATATACAGGAAGTAAAGAGAGGCAATTAACACCTCATGACCAGCTCTCAATCAGTAATTGTGGTCACAAAAAATCAACCTGTTGCAAATGTCAGTAATAAAACTATTGTCTGACTGCCAAGGAGATTTCCAACATAATTTGCTGCAGTGCTTGACTTAATATTGCTTTGGGTTTATTTCAACTTCAATGGACACTGAGACAGCAAGAAAGGGACAGAAAAGTTAAAAGGGGGGAGAAAGAGATAAGAAATAGAGAAGAGGAAGAATGACAGAGAATATACAATAAAACACATGAAAAGTCTTCTATTTGAAAAGTCTTTCTGAAGAAAGGGAGAAAAAGAACAGAGAACTGAGAAACCACAGCAACAAACATGCATAAATAACAACAATGTTACTGAAAACCACAAGACACTAATTAATACAACATGTGTTTAATGGAAACCACCAGCCAAGATATTATGCATCTGTAAACACCTGATTAGGACTTGACTTGGAAAAAATGACTTGTGAGTATTTCTGTCCCAAACACAAGGACACTCTCTATTGTTTCAGAGAAAGAAAATAAAGGTGGCCCAGTCGATCAATCTACTTGAACCCAGTTGAGAATCCTTGTAAAAAATTAACATCAGAGAATGTAGAAGATGAATCAGAGACAAATGATTATGTATGTCTTGAAGACATCATTGCCAGAAAAGGCTTTTCTACTGGGCTTTCATAAATGTTCAGTTTCGATTTCACAACTGCTTTAGTGTCTTTGAATGACGGGATTAATATCTGTTGGGAATCTAATGTCATTATCCTCATCAGAAATATATTTATTTACATTCACATATTTGTATTAGTTTAGGTTTTACGAAAATCATCTTCTATTAGGTTGAATAATTGTTTGTCATGCTCCATTTCACAGTCCATGTTGCCCATTCATGTAGTTTTAGATAAACCATCTGGAGTATTTGTGAGGAGATGATGACAAGTTGGTTAATAAATTGCTGTATAAAAATTTGCATGAGCCACTGATTATTTTTTAAATGTGTTTCTAAAAGTCTCCTCTTTGGTATTGGCCTTTAGAGAGTTTCACAGTGACTAATGCAGTTTTATAGGTCATTAGGTAAAAGTAGTAGTTGTTTAACTTTCAGCAGTTCATCGAAATATATGTAAAGGTGGCTGGTTTGCACAGGATTTCTGTCCTCACTTAGCCAAACCAGTGAAATTGAATTCATGTTCTTTATGAAACACACGTTTACATAGATAGTCACATGGCTGGAAAAGTATAAGCTGTGTTTTAAATTTTCAGAGACGCAACACAATTCAATGCATTAGTCATGGTCTCTCTTTTCTCCTTTGTTCTTGAAGCCTCGCTCCGGTGTTTGCTTCAGCTTTGTTCATGTTGCTGCCACATGTGCACTGGCGAGGCTTTCAACCGGTACAGGATTAAGCGCGTCTGGCTGGATCCATCTGAAAACACAGCACGCTGCAGGGACATACGAGTGTTTCTGTTCTTATTTCAAAAGCAGTTTTGTATCCAAAATATTCACACACATAATTTATCAGGATACATCTAACAAAATGAAAAAAGGCTGAACATTTTAGTGAAATTTCACCATCTTTTTTTTTTTTTATTGATTTATTTTCATATTTGGGATTGCTGCAAATGAACATCTAGATTTTAGACATTCATAATGTGTGGTCCCATCAATGTAGGAACAAAGTTCAGTACTAAAGAATTATCATAGGAAAAAATAGGATTCATAACACCAGACAAAGACATTAGGAAGAGATTTGAAATCAGACAAGATGACGATGGATAATGGTGAATTTTGTCTGCTGACCTATTTCTGTGTTTATTTAGTCGTATGTTTGTGATCATTCCTGTGGAAGGTCCAATCATTGGCAGCAGATTTTTATTTAAAATGTCCCAGTGTTTCAAAGACACAGTGATGCCATGCAGTCGAGCTTGTCTGCAGGGCTCTTGAACAACCAAAAAACCCACAGCATCACAGATAATCTGTTAAACAGCCAGACTGTGGAAGGCGTTGACACCTAGAAATATCTGGATACAGTTAATGACAGTAAACTGACCTTTTAGACAAATAAATGTGATCATTCCTGTGGAAGGTCCAATCATTGGAGGCAGATTTCTATTTAAAATGTCCCAGTATTTCAAAGACACAGTGATGCCAGGGAAAGCCTGGTTTTCATGATGCAGCGAAACCCGGAATGCTTGTACGTTAGGCAAGAGCGGGAGTTTTAATCGGCAAATATAAAACTAATCACTGTAAAAACCAGTTTAGTTCCTGCTAAATTCAATTTAGCAGAGTTTTAACATCCATCCATCCACCCATCCATTATCCAATATGTTTATCCTTGTGTGGTTGCCACAGGTAATAGTACCTATCTCCAACAGCCAATGAGAAAGGTAAGGTACACCCAAGATAAGTTTCTTAGATTGCCTTTCAGTATCCTCATCACTTGTCCTAATGAGGATACTGTATTTAGGTCTGTGTGTTTTTATTTTATTAAAAAAAATAAATAAATATATATATGTGTGTGTGCGTGTGTGTGTGTTTAAGTATTGTGAACACTTGTCTTATTTTTCTTTTTAGTTATCTCAGATTTGGGTCAAATTTCCTAACAAGAAAGCTGGCTCACCACACTGTAACCAAATCTACCTGATGGTATAAATAAGGTTGATTCCTTGATTGATCTTCAACAGTTCTCTTCATTGGACTTGGAATGCTTCTCCTCATATACACAATTTGTTTTACACCAAACCCACAGAGAGGTTTGATTTCCAGAAAGTTTTGTCTTGGGTTCATAACTAAGGATGTGGTTCCAGTTAATGTTCTGGTAGTTTTTATCAAATGTTACACATTTTTTTTGTGACGGTAGCACCCAAAAGTTTTTTTTTACTGGCATGGCTCCAAACAGCTGGTTGGCATACATATGGTTTCTAACGGTTGCTTGGAGACTTGTTTTTTGTTTGGTGTTGTTTTTCCACCAAACAGGTCCCAGGACAAAACATGTGCTAGTCCTTGGTTAGCTCCAGCTCTTTGTGTTTCCACCACAGCAACCACTCGCTGTCGTACCAATAAACCGGTGGAATCTCAGCATCACCTCATTAATTGTCCAGAGAAAATAACTTTTTTTGGACAAACTCCAACAGAACAATTAATTAAAATGCCATAGGTTTCATGTTAAAATTCCAAAGATAAATGTATTTTATGTTTTACTAGTTTAACTGAGATTCAAAATTAACTCAAAGTAAGATTATAAATAGAATAACATTCTCTCCGATTTTTGTTTTTCTGCTGTTTATTTTGTGAGTATTTGTCATGATACTAGGATTGGTCAATACCAGTATGACTCGTCTGTTACAAAGACTTACAGCTGATGTGTCTGACGCTTAGTCTTTTATTTTCTTTGTAGTGTTTAGAAAATCTTGCTCAGACGTCATGTGAACCTCCGACTTTCCAACACTGCTGGTACTGATCAGATTAGCCCATTAATAAACATTCTCAGTCGTGCATGTTGTTGATATCACCATTGACGAATTAGACTACTAAAATCACATTACTGAGAGAAGTAATGTAATTTGTATGGTTACATTTACTCCCTTGAGGCGATCCTTCACAAAAATATCCACAATACATAGTAAGAACCTCGCTGGATGAGGTATTTATGATGTAATGAGTTGACTCTAATTTGGCTCTTTTATTGTGGAAAACCAAACAAATTCCTTAATAGAATGACTTACTCTAGTACCAACTCTGGATAAGCAGAAGAAAAACCTTGGAGGTGACTCAAAGAAGAGTTTTTCTTTTCTTTTTCTCTCCCTTAGTAAACATAGGTCTTGATGATGTCTGGTCTTCCACATTCAAGACCCACACAATCAAATTATGAATGGTTTTAAAAAACATTCATAACTTTAGTTTTAGACCAGATTAGGCAAGTAGCTAATTTCTTGTAGCCATTTATTGACTTAACACACATCTTTCTTACTTGAATAATATGTTTTTTTTTTTGTTTTTTTTTTTGTCACATTCATAGTTGGCTTAGCAAATTTGAACTATGGGTAATGTAATTTTTAGTTACATAACAGATTACTTTCCTTACCACCATCATTGTGTGAATATGTGTATGAATGAGTGAATGGCTGAATGTGGTGTGAAGCACTTTGAAAAGGTGCCATACAAGCACAGACCATTTACCAATTACCATTTCCAACACTTCATTTGTAGGGTAGCAGCGAGCCTGCTCTATGATAATTTGATCCAAGATTAGGTTGTGGGTGAACAATCCAATGCACAATGAATTCTGCTTCACAAAGTCAACATTACTAATCAATAACTTCCTGTTACTCACTGTTATTCATTAATTTAAGGTTCCTAGCACCAGGTTCAGCCTGATAACAAAATTATTTTTTATTTTGATTGCCCTACATAATCTTCATTAGTCAATCCCTAAACAACAGTGTTCATCACTTGAGCTCTATTTGGTAAAGTAAAACTGGCCATAGAGTTCTGATCTGTGCATGTTAAGGAAACAATGTTTTTAAAAATGGCAAATTAACTACGTAGTTATAATATCAATGTGTAATAAGATAAAAGTTATATGATTCCATTTGTGATTCTGCATGCAATCCTTTGTCAAAGAACTCAGAGAAAGCATTCTCCCTCTAAGCATCCCAGTAATTTTTTCCAGGTGGTGAAAGAAGGTTTGTAGTGGTAAACTTCATAGTTTTGGAAGGAATAAACAGTAAACATTTTGATTGAAACAAATAAAACTGTAATAAAAGCACAGCAAAGGAAGTTTTAATTATCTGCTCTTTACTTTACACATCCGATCGAGAGTGGAAAGTTGCTTTAACATCAAAGGGAATTGCAGAAAAAAAACAAAGTGGTCAATAAGTAACTCCAGAAATAACCAAAAATCTTTTCCAGAAACCACATTTTGTAACATTTGTGTTTACCAGTGCTCTCTTATGTTTATAGGTGGTATTTTGTGTCTCAGAAAGGCTGGCACCCCTTGAGGGAATGGTACAGCACATACCTGGATTTTAAAAGTTCTTACGTTTTCAACACCTTGAATCCTGCTTCAGAGGAGTGCAAACAGTTGTCTCCATATGGGTTTTGTCTTGCCTAGACGTAGAATACGGCATTTTCCCTGCGTGTCATGTAACACTTTCTCCCCTTGCTAAGTTTTTTTGTTTGCATCCTTCATCTACCTCTCCTCTCCACAAGTTAACGCCCATCTCTGACCACAGCCAATAGTGGATAATGCATGGTGGATGCTTACCCCTTGCCTTCGAGATGTAAATCTTGTTTTTCTCAGCTGACAACCACGTTCACAGGGAAAGACAACAGCCTTTTAAATGACACGCTTGTAGACTTCCGATTACAGCCCTGTCACTTACTCCTACTGTGTATAAACACATGATGGACCGTCATCCAGAGTGAAGGAGACAGAGGGAGAGGTTTGCTGAGGTGCGTGGGCTGCTTTTCGTTTGCCTGCAGACATAATACCATTGGTTAGAGGGCCTAACATAAAACAGTTAAACTGACATGATGCCTTCAGTTAAGTTGTCTCACATGGTCTGAGGAACTATTAATCATTTTACGTTCCTCTAAAATAGCTGCCGAAACACCTCAGTAAATGCAGCGTCACATGATACATATCTGAATTCTGTCCCTCCAGACTATTATGATATTGGTTTCAGTGATCCATCGTGTCTTGTGATGCTGTGGCCTGTAAGAAGACAGCCCCAGATCTGGCTTTGTCTTGGCCTCCAGACCAAAAGTGTGATAATTTTAGAGTCGAGTCTCTCACATGGTCTGGAGCAGGGACGGCATTTGGAAATAAACTTGGAATTTAGCTTAATTGCAGTTTACAGATTTAGGAGGGGCAGCGTTCTCTTCTTTATTTTCTTGCATAAATAGAGAGTGACTGGAGGCCAAAGACATGAGGTTTCAAAGCCACAAAAAGAGGTTAAAAAACGTCAGAGGCAGTGTGGACACTTTTGAGCTCAGTTCTTTAGTTCTCTCAGAGGCTTATCCACAACAGTTTTTTCCCACTCACCAAGTGAGTGGCCTTCAGGTTTTTATGTCTCTGTTGCACTTTTTATTTGCTTTTCATTTGCAGCCATGATGCAACATTTGCATGTCAGTTTTAAACTAATGCATCTAGCCATTGTCCCTGTACCACTGGAAGCAGAATCTATCACTAGGAAATAGAAATAGTATAAATTGAGCCACTAAGTAGAACAAACAGTCAGTGGCAGGTTTGCCAAAATATCTTCCCATATTGTACAACTTAAAGAGGAGAGAAAAAAGGTAACAACACAGAATCAAATGACCAAAAATGTGCTGCAGTTATCTTCACCCTGAACATTAAACAAAAACTTTTTGTAGACTTTAATTGATTATATCTTGAGGGGGGTAAAGAAATCTGTGGTACTTTGCAATCATTTAGTTTAAAAACAAACTGTTGTCATTGTGTCACATCATGAGAATAATTTCTACTGAGCTTAAAGAAGTAAGATTGTTTGTTATTGTAAACATCAATGAAAAGACAAGCATCAACTTCAGTTCTGTTTATTTTTACAGTGCAACATTGTATTAGGTGATTTCTCAAGCTGTTTTACAAACTGCCCCAGTTCATTTGCAGTTATATGTCATGCAAATCCAGGTTCAGTTCAAGTCATTTCTTTCATAATATTTCATTATTGCATGCCATGTAGTGATGACAATACACTGACTGCTACACAAAGTCAGTTTGTACAATTTCTTTATGAAGGGAAGCCAAACAAAGAACAAGGAGTCTCACAGTCTCTCACCCTGATCAAGCATGTCAAGAGGAAGCTGTCATTTTTTTTAAATAAAGAAACTTTCAACAGAACCAGTTGAAAACTCAGTGAGTTTTTCCCCACTTATTTTCAACAAATATGACATTTTATTCTCCCCTTTTTGACGTGCCAACATATTAGAAGTATTAGATTCGTTAAGATCTTCAGTCTGCAAAAATTAATTTGATTCAATGGCAATTCGCAGTCGTGGTTATCATAGAATTAACTTTCCACATATGTATTTTCAGAGTAGCTCAACAAGTAAGATCTGACATGTTTACCATGATCACAAATATCCTGTTAGAAACTGACTGAAAGCCTAACATAGGTGTCAATGAATAAATGTACAGGAGTTATTGTGACTTGGTACAAGTTAATCTGCTGTCTGCCCCTCATCCTGCTCAGGCTGTGGTTCCTACAGAAATCTTGATTAGTGAGTCACTTCTTTGGTGAATGTAATATGGGGACAGTAAAAGTAATTGAAAATGTCAAATTGCTCCATTCATGGATCTTTATGCAGGAATGTACCATACATACATGGAGAGAAAATGGAATCTTATTTAACCCATGTTCACGTGTGGCCTGCTTTTAAGCTTTTCACTTATCACTGAAAGCATGAACTTCAGCTGCTATTTCCAATTGATTGAGAGTGAGAGAAATTGTTCAAGGACATCTCATTTCTGGGTACATATTTGAATAATTAAAATGACAGTTTTTTTTTTTTACCAATAAGGAGCAGAGTTAATCCTTCTTAAATTGATGAACCTTTAAGTTAAATTTATTTGACCTGGTGCAGTAACTAAAAGGATCCCATCACACGTTCAGTATTTAATCATTTTTTCATTAAATACGTTTTATTTGCTCTGGGTAAAGACCTTTTGATGTTGATGCTGCTCTGTCTAAATTGAACTGACTGGGAGTTCAGTACAATTTGTAGCCAAACAGAGAGATCCAGAATTTGTAAATGTTTGCATTTCATGTCTTCTTTATGTTTATGTAATGGAAATTTACTCAGAAAACAAAACAGAAGGTGCACGTAGAAGTAGATTTTCTGAAGGAATGAAAACCTTTAAAACCCCATATACATTTTTTTCACTTATGCCAGCTCGGTCTGAGCAATATCATGAATATAATGTCAATGTATTATCAGTCTGGTCAATATCGAGGTAACTTTTAGGTTACAAACATTCTTGCCTGATGTTTTCTAAATGTTATGAACTGGCATTTTTCATGTTAATGTAAAGTTTATTCAGTTGGACAGAGTCACATGGGAGCTGAGGCTCCTATTGGAAATTAATGACATTGGTCAAATGCTAAGTCACATAGTCATGGAAACACAGATTTGTATGCCCTTTGAAAATAGGCATAACACAACTGATATCATCATAACAATATTTGCTAATATTATCAATCAAAATTCCAATAGTGCAGCTCTGCATAAAAATATGGTTAACAAAAGTTGGAGAATAAATAGAGGAAATTAAATATTAATATCATGCTGCTCAGTGTAGAGATTTTAATTTGAATCTTAATTTTGCCCTTGACTGACGTTGGCGTACACATGTAATGAAAATAGGTTAGGTTAACTCTAAAAAAGTCAAGTTATTGTGTTGTACTGTGCTGTAGCACAGCTCAAAAAACTCAAGCTCATTTTATGAAAATTTATTACACATCAAGTGACGTATTTTAAGTGTTTATTTCAGTTAATTTAAAGGTTTACGGTTTGCAGCTTATGACCACCTAAAATTCAGAATATGAGAGTGGATCAATAGAAACATTTTTCTAATGCAAGAGTATCGGCTGTTGACATGCGAAGCTCATTTTGGATAAATCAATTAGTCATTGCAGCATTTGAGATGTGTTCTGTCTGTGGCAGAAGACCAGGTTGCTTTAATAGTCATACTTTATAGATTATTTGTGCGCACTTAAAAGTAGATTTTAAATGCCGTGTTAATAACTTCCCACTGACAGTGAAGTTATTTAATGAGGCGTCAGTACATTTTGTAGTGCCACTTGGCATCGAGTCATGTATGAACTTTACTTCACAATTCCCATAAAACTGTGATTATCCTTGGTATACATACACTACAATTTCCATCAATATGCCTAAATACAGCACTCTGAATAACAATCTTCTGTGACAATGAGTGTTTATACCTGAGCCTCCGCGTAGACGAGGTAAATGACTCTGCTGAACTGCTGTCAGATTGCCATAAGATTAGAGGTGTGCCGATCAATCGGCCACCGATCACAATCGGCCGATTTCCGTGAAAAAGTGTATGATCGATGATCGCCGATCACTGTGTCTTGTTGCCGATCACCAAAACTGATCACCTGCATCTCATTTCGCAGCCTGCATATGCAACTGATCTCCTCTTTCATCACACTGCTCAAGTGGTCAGCGACAAATCCTAAATGATGTAGTGTGGAACTACAACGCTCAGAGTGAATGAACGTCTGCTTAAAGCTGCAGCATGTAACTTTTGTGCCATTTGAATTACTTTGTCAGTGAGGTTTGCAGTACCTGTCAGTGTAAAGAGTAGGAAAAACACCTTGTGTAAGGAGTGGTGTTTCACGGTGCGTCTTCCTTCCCCAGGTTGAAAGTATGCTGCATGACTGACATGATTAGAGTGAGTTAGGGCGTCATGAGGCGTACAGACCTGATAGAGAAACCCAGTTTCACGACCAGACTTGCACACTTGCTTAAAATTTTCTAGTAATGAACAAGTGGTCTGCTAGCTTGAAAAAAGAGTTTATCTCATTCTGGAACAGTTAGTAACACTGTTTTTTATCAGATTTCATAAATTCAGTTTTTATTCATTCATGCTTATATTAGTTTGGGCTTGTTGCACAGAAACAATTAGTTGTATTAGGATCTACATAATATAGACACAGATCTAGTTAAATACTTCAATATAATCGAGATATGTTTTAAAACTTAGTCCAAAAATCATAATCTAAGGATGGGAAAGTAGAATGCAAGTGACCTCTTGTAAGAAAATCATAGACCCAGCTTTGCTGTGTGCTTACGGTAATTTAAAGTTAACTGAAGGTTGACTGGTGATGGATTCAGCCCACATATGACCCTTCAGCTTCTGTGCTTATTGTTGCCTCAAACATACCTACAAACAATTTTCCCTGGATTTTTGCTCTGACAGGCTTTGCTCTGCTAAGTTGGACATAATTTCATCTCAAGGGTTAAGCTAAAGCTATAAACCTAAACAGGTAAATTACACATTTACAAAATTACAGTCTTTATGTAGCTTTTGATTTTATGAGTTGCAAGATGACCACAGAGAGTAATACAACAATGAAAGCTGGGTCTTGAATGCTTTTCTGAATTCAAGGCCCATTTGACGGGCAATGTAATGAATGTCTATAGATGAATTATGTCACCGACCTCCGGGTATTTATTTGAGATAAATACCCGTCATATGCTCCGTAAATTTTTTTCCATGAATGAAACAATGCACTGCTCAAAGTTGTTGAGATTTGTGCAGGATTATTCCTCCTGGGTGGTTATTGCAAAGTAATGTAAATGAGTAGCCTTTGCTAACGTCCCCAAATATTTCATCAGAAAAGGGGTCAAAGTTTGAGGCACCAAATTGAAATATCAACTGAATAAATTCACAGTGTTTTGATTAACATGTCCTAGAACGCAAAACAACTTCTTATGCGTTTTCCTTCAATGATGGTTTTTATTCTTTCCAAAGTCCCATAATCTTTTTACAGTGTATAACTAATAGTTGACCTGATAACAGATTTCTCCACCTGAGCTGTGGATTTTTGCAGCTCCTCCTGTGGTACCATGGCTCTTTCTCGATGATGTCAGATAAAATGTTCATGGGGCATTGTTAAATTTAATGTGGAACAATAAAATTTTGAAAATCAGATTTAATTATCATTGATCTTTATACTCCACTCCCAGATGCTATTATTGTCTAATATATTATTGTATTACTGTTGATCAAATACCAAGTAAATGTAAATTATGATTGATTATGTAGCCAAAACATAATCTTGGAACCACAAATAGGTATCTGAGATTTTATTATCTCGCCACATTTTACATCCTCGAAGCTTTCGGAACCATGTGATTACTTAACGCCACACTAACTAGTTTTGATTTTATTGGCTAAATATTTCCCAGTGGTAATTTAAAAATGTATTGTCATATTTATTCCAGTTCATTCCACCTCACTGGTTCCATCAACTTATGTAAAGACAAGCTGCTTTCAGCTTTATTTGTCTTCTTTCATCATGTCATTCATCTCTGCAGTGACAGGAAATCAGCAACACCTTTAGTCACCTTTCTACACCTTGAGCACAAATCAAACAAATGTTCCTTGAGTACAGTTCATTTTACATTGAAGCTCCATTTACAGTTTGACAAATGCATTCACCTGTCAATGTTGCTGAAGAGATCCTTGTCATTTCTTTCCCTCAAGCACTATTGCAGTACAGGCAATAGCAAAGCTCACTAAGACGCTTAAAGCTATGCATTGGTGGTGAAATATTATGATCATACACAAAAACAACAACACATGTTCTAGCATTACTACATTACTACACAATTGTATAACATCATTTAGAAAATATATATTTTTTTATCATTACTATTTATATACTTTAAGACATTGGTTATTAAAATAGAAAGCTGTATGTGTCCATCCATCCA
Source organism: Poeciliopsis prolifica (assembly GCF_027474105.1). Lineage (NCBI taxonomy): Eukaryota > Metazoa > Chordata > Actinopteri > Cyprinodontiformes > Poeciliidae > Poeciliopsis > Poeciliopsis prolifica. The sequence goes on along the minus strand of NW_026562376.1, from coordinate 12,857,467 downwards.
TCCATCCATCCATCCATCCATCCATCCATCCATCCATCCATCCATCCATCCATCCATCCATCCATCCATCCATCCATCCATCCATCCATTTCTCCCTCCCTTCCTCCCTCCCATCTGGGACTTTTCCAAGTTCTATTTAAAACTCAACATGAATGTATGGATCAATTCAAGGATTTCTAATCTGATAAGATATAAATGTATTAAACGTGTATAAATTACCTACATTTGTTTTTTGAAAAGCACCATAGGTGAGATATGACTTCAAGCAAATCACTTTTGGGTGCCAAAAATCTGTAATATGTTATTTTCCACATGAAAAAAATTTCACATTTCACTTTATTCCCTGGTTTACATACTAGCTCCTACCTATGATTCACAGCAACTTAGCAGCACTTATGTTTAAGTTTGTCAAACCAAGAAATTGCTTTGAATGTGAGATTATTACCATCTTTAAGCATTGCCCTGATTTCTACAGTATGTCCTTATGATTGTGACCTGACCTCAGTGTTATTACATAACCCCAGATGGTTTTCAGGCGTCTTCTCTCATCTGTAACATGTTCACACCCGCATCCACTCAAGTGTGTACTGACTGGCCAGCCTTTGATCTCTCTCCCTTTCAGGCCCTCCCTAAAGGAGTGAGCCTCTTCGAGCCTGCAGCCTGGATGGATCTTGGATCTCCTGTAGCTGGATGTCCTCCAGGTCCAGTGGGGAGTGGAAACCTTCTGATCTAGTTCGCTGCATTTATGCAAACAATAGGTCATTTTAGGTGTTATATAAACTATAGCACACATGTGGCCTTCTCAGGTGCCACTGAAAGCCATCTTTAAGGACTTGCACTCTGCAGTACTCAGTACCTTAGAAAGCCCTTGGTCCTTAGGAATGCCACATGGCACCAGCTTGAGGCAGCCTTTAACATTTTACTCCCATTACTTACTCCAAAGGGAGAGGAGCCCTTATCTTATCTGAGGAAGGGTACACTTTTGACAGAGTGTAACTTTGTCAAAAGTTACACTGCTTAAAGTGCATGCTTAAAATGCACAGTGTTATTGGGGTTTGGCTATTCGCCTAAGGCAGGCGGTGATGATGTAATTTGTAGGATATATTTAGCTGCATTAAGATCTGCCAGGTCTCATAAGAAAAATTTGGTATTTATACTGAGATTGTTCACCATACTGCAGCACCTTGCACTCTGTAAAACCGTTCTGCAGATCAGTATGTGTTTACAACAACTCGAGTGTGTGTTTTGTAAAGGTGAAGGACAGCAAAATCGTGCTTTGGCTTTATTCTGTAATAGTCTTGTCGCATGTCTCAGTGAGAGGAGGTTGGCTTGACTTTCTTGTTTTGGATAATTGCACGCTGCTGAGGTCTGTGGTCCCCTTCTCTGTCTCCCTGTGGCTGAGGTTGCAAGAGCCATATTTAGGTTGCACGTCCTCCTCATCCTCTTCTGTCTCATCCCCATCCTGTCCGACAACACTCACCCCCGCATGAGCACAGCAGGGGGTGAGCAAAGAGACTGAAAGTCAAAAAATGATGACAGTGCTGGTACCTGAAGAAACTATTCTTCAGGTTATTCCGATCTTGTTTACTAGTACATTGTGAACAAGATTGTAAGTGTTGATTGAAAAACATGCACTTTTGTTCATAAATTCTTCCTACTATGAAATTATTTTATGAAACTTCCTCATGTTTCACATTAGTTGATCATATGCAACACACAGATAAAGGAACAATAATTTATCTTTCTCAGAGGTAGTGGTACACTGAATGTATATTTGCCTGCAACAGCGAATCTTACAAGTTTCACCACCACAGAGAGGGACTATGTCTTTCTGAAATCCATCTGACATGAAGTACAACAATCCAAGAGAACAACAGAAACATCAGGCTACTGGTCACTAATGATGAAACAACACAAATTAAAATCAGTTCAGAACCGCGGACAGCGATCGGATCATTTTAACACCTTATCAAGTGCGTAACCGCACGATGAAGCAACACCTTGTGCGCCTCTGGATGTTTGTTACTCGGCATGAATCGCTTGCGCCGCCATTCACATAAACTGGATGATCTGGAAGACGCTCTTCCAGGCAGCTCCAATGTAACAAAACCTTAACTATAAACATCATACTGCTGTCTTGGCTCAAAAACGCTCAACCCGAAATGTTAAAGCGACAATAACTCAGCCTTCAGGCCCTGACATCACCGCTGTTCCGCCAACAGAGAGAACAGGGGATGTAAGCTCGGCGGCTGGGCTGATACAGTTTACAACCAGTCTACAGTTAACTCACACTTTATGAAAAATGTCACAGTTGCTACCTGCAACTCGTCTGGCTCCTTTGCTCCTTTGTTTTGGTGGGCCTGAATTGCTGCCAACAAAAAGTCAGGTTCATCTCCAAGACGAGGAACAAAATATTCCTCTAGTTTTTTCTTTTCCTTGATCTCTTTTTTCCATCTTTTTCACTTTACCGCTCCATGGAGCTCCACTCATGTTAACTTAGTCCATAGAAATGCTCTAGCTAGTTTGCCATCTGTTGCCGAGTGACTGATGATGATGTTGGTGGACGGCTGGTGACAAGCTTTACCTAGCATAGACTTGGAGACAATATGGACGATCCACTTGTAATTTTGTGTCATCAAGTTAAATGTAAGAGTGAAAATAAAGCCAGTCATGTAGCACAACATTTTATTCAATATTTTACACCCACTATGTCGCTAAAATCAGTCAGTCTTGTAAAGTTTTTAGCAACCATGAGTCAACAATGACTGAGGCAGCCTACTATATAATCTACTGAGGCACCTTACTGCATAATCCTACATACACTATACTCAACAGGAGAGGGCTCGCCTTCTCCAGCTCTGATCAGACATGATAAAGGGTTGTATACCTGAATCACACTCTGCCTCCTGTCCAGGCCCCCTCTAGAGCCCCTTTAACAAGAAACATTTGTCAATGAATTTTGACATACCATTAGACTGGTGAAATAATTGTTAACAGTGTTAATTGTACAAAGGTCCTTGTAAGATTTTTTTCCCTGAGTTGAATACTTGGTTGTTGTTTTTGGGTGAAGTTTTCCTGTTTTACCTGTATCTGGGTTCTTTTCTGGATTCTTCACACAATAGAAAAACATGTATGGTTGGTTTATTGGGCAACAAGTGCATGGTTGTATTGCTGATCATCTTGTGCACAGGTGTGATGCATTGATTACCTTACCTTTCTCAACCAATTGCGTAGGAATGACAAATCTACAAACGGTAGCATCACTTTTATGTAGCTGGTTTTTGCATAATGAAATCAGGAGGACACTTAAATGTGAAAAATAAACTTTATTCCCATTGAACAGTTGTCTTGTATGAAGAATGTGCTCTGATCTAAATTTATTTATTTATTGGTCAACATTCAAAATAGAATATGATAGAAATATTCTTTATTGTCCCTCAGTAAGGAAATGCTCTGTGGAAGAAAACTTACACACCCTGATCATGCAATCCTGATTGTGAAGCATGGTGGTGGCAGTATCGAGCTGTGGTGACCTTCTAGTATGATGCGTTTTGGTCAGTGCCAAGTCATTCTACTGTTTCGTATGCAATCAGCAATATATTAGGTCATATTAAAAATATTATAAAAAGGATGTGATTCTGGTCTAAGTTTACGTCTCCCTTTGTTCTGCAGCTTTTGTTATCAGTATACTCACTTTCCATCAGACCAACCAGCCTAAACAGAGCTTAAATTGAATAATTTAGATCAAAGCTTACTCAAGTTGTAAAAAGGCCCAGTCAAAGTTCAGACCTAAAAGCAGTTGAGAATCTGTGGCAAGATTGAGAACATATTTGGTAAATGAATACCCTAAAATACAGGAGCTATGAATGAAAGTGAAACATGCTTCTAGAAAGTATTGACTGAAGGAAGAGAAAAGAAATACATGTCATAATATTTTTATTGATTTATTTTTTGACAGGTTTAACCATGTGCTAATTTGTGTTGTTCTGTCACATACAATCTTTCCTTCAGCTGGGATAAGGCGGGTGTTAATAAAAGCATTGCCAATTTACCTCAGTGCCTCAGTAAATCTTGCCTTTGTTTTTCTTGTATCACACAGGTATATTCACCTCTGCAAAAACACAACTATACCTTTTGCCTTGCCCTTTAGTTCAGTCACCCAGTGAAGAATTCATCACCGCCGGGCTTGGATTCCACTCATTATCTGCTGAAATGACCCTTGTAATGCACACGCATGTCTTTTACCTTGAGGGACAGATTTCTAGTTTCTCTGTCTATAGATTCTTTATGAGGTGGATTTTTAGTAATTAATCATTCTCAAAACTATGCTGCACTTTATTTTTATGGAATCTTTTAAGTCAGTCCTGATCCAGCAGCAGTATGCCAGCATGAACTGATGGTTTACTGCACTTCACAGTACCTTTGTGGCATATGATGAGGTCATGATCATTGGGTACCTCGCAGGCTTTTATTTAATTGAAGCACCTGTCTTCCTGTCGTTGAAGAAAAATGGTGCAAATGTTCCAACAAGTTGGAACGTTGTTGCCAAAAAAAGAAGGACAATCTCAGTACTGTCTGGTGTTTTTGTAACTGGGAGTAATGCATGTCAGAAAAAAAAGAGATTGCTTATTCTTTTTTTGCCATATCATTATTTACAATCTTTTGACACAGTTCTAGCTAAACATTTGGGCAAACCTTTTAATTTCAATAAAAATATAAAGTGTGTCTAATATTTACATTTTTTTTCCTGGGAGATCCTCACTTGTGATGACTAAATAAATACAAGTAGTTACTGTTGATGTTTCCAAAAGACCATGAAATAAGATATCACTATTTTCCACATACTACCTTCATCCCTTATGCTACTTGTCATGCACCCTGTGGATCCTGGTAAGCACAAGACTAACTGGAACTGCAATGCAGAATTTCCAGTGAGTGTTTCCCTTCAAACCATTTATCACATTGCTTGCTTAAGCCATTCTTAACCACATGTTGAGTCATGTGGGACCCCAGTGGACTAAAGAAAACATGACTCTGATCTAAGTCATACAGCACCTTGGGTTGAGGGTCAATACAAACTTTAAGGTAGTGTAGATAGAAATATTTCATTGTCAGTGTAAAAAAAAAAAAAACTACGGTAATTTAAGTAATCTCAGAGAAAAAAAAAAAGTTGTGCACCTCTTCTTTGACTACTCTTTCGGGAAAATCAAACCAGTATGGGGGATCCTTTGACTACTAATTTTTCAGATATATTACTCTCCTAATAGCTGTAGTGCAAAAGCAAGCACATGTGCCTGTCCCTGCAGATAGTGGAAAGAGCTGATTTAATAGCGGAAAATCCTGCAAGAAAAAAGAAAACACTATTCCAACACTGGCAGCAGCTGCTTTCACTGCAAAGCTAACCTGAAAATGAGAGGACTGCATTATCAAAAACAGTCTGGGGAATATATTATCAGTTATGAAATCTGCAGGAAATAAACACATAGTATAATTGGCAAAGCATGCTCCTGAAACTAGAGTTATTTCCAAAATGCCAACTTCATTTTTCTGTGAAAAAACAAAACACTGGCATTCCCCGAATAAAGTAAATATTTATTGAGAGCTGGCACAGGCCTGGCTCTACTGGATATGACGGTGTAGATTTGTAATTTCTGACCTACTTTTATACAGAATAGAAATTATGTTGATATACAAGACAGATTTCCTGAAACTACAATTTTCCCTTTCTATGAGTTTCCCTTTCTCGCTGTAACACCAGTAGAGAAGGGTCAGCAGCTCCCCTGAAAGACATTTTCTTTGAATAGAGAATGTTTTCTAACATTATGTTGTGTTCTGTCTAAACAATAAGAACTGTTACTATAAATTGAAAACAGAAAAGATGTCCACATGTCTATTAATGCATAAATGTGGTAGAAAGATGGTTGTAAACACTGTAACCAAACATCTTTGTTTAGGCTAAATTTTAAGGACACACATAAACTAAATAAGTTTTATTTCTAACTACTTATATTTTATTTTGATCAATTTTCATGTAAGTAGGTGGGCTACTTTAGGGAGAAACCTAAAGATGCACTTTGCCACACAATACAAAATGCTCTAGGAATACTTTGAGGACCTCATGTTTTCAAAATCCCAATATCTCAGTTTTAAGAAGCAACTGTGGGTTGTGCTGAAATAATTTCTTGATTATTCTATAAAATGCCACAATGTGCCTCTGAAATGCATAACACCACTTCTTTCATAAAAACCTTTGTGGCTTTGCTTTTATTGCTCATACGTGAACAGGTTCTGTTCACGTTTCCTCTTATTATTCAGCTCTATTTCATAAGATATTCTCCACTCTCTGCTCTATGCACTTGCTCTCTGCCACTGGACCAAGACGGGAGGGATGAGGGATGTTATGTAGCTCATAGATCATCATGTGCTGCATTTACTTATACCTGAACATCTGATTGTGAAGCATGGTGGTGGCAGTATCGAGCTTTGGTGACCTTCGAGTATGATGCGTTTTGCTCAATGCCAAGTCATTCTACTTTTTAGTATGCAATCAGCATTATATTAAGTCGTATTAAAAACATTATAAAAAGGATGTGATTCTGGTCTGAGTCTCCCCTTGTTCTGCAGCTTTTGTTATCAGTATACTCACTTTCCATCAGACCAACCAGCCTAAACAGAGCTTAAATTGAATATTTTAGATCAAAGCTTACTCAAGTTGTAAAAAGGCCCAGTCAAAGTTCAGACCTAAAATTAGTTGAGAATCTGTGGCAAGATTGAGAACAAATTTCGGCCTTTACAAGTATGGTAAATGAATACCCTAAAATACAGGAGCTATAAATGAAAGTGAAACATACTTCTAGAAAGTATTGACTGAAGGAAGAGAAAAGAAATGCAAAAGAAATATCAGATGTGCAGGTATAAGTAAATGCAGCACTAGTGTTACCCATTTGAACACTAGTAAATACTATACTCTACCTCTACATTCTCAAACCTCTGAAAAGTACATACCTTTATAGTTATGTACTTTCATTCTAAAAGTACATACCTTTATAGTTATGTACTTTCATTCTAAAAGTACATACCTTTATAGTTATGTACTTTCATTCTAAAAGTACATACCTTTATAGAATGAAATTACAAATCCCACTGAATCTGTCACACAAAGTTCCACTAAACCAGGTGTGTCTACATCCAGTCCTCAAGAGCCGCTGTCCTGCAGTTTTTAGATGTGCCACAGGTACAAAACACTGGAATGAAATGGCTTAATTACCTCCTCCGTGGTCTCCAGAGCCTTGCTAATGACCTATTATTCTATTCAGGTGTGGTGCAGCAGAGGCTCGTCTAAAGGTTGCAGGACACCGGCCCTCCAGGACTGGAGTTTGACACCCCTGCACTAAACTGTAGTGAGGTTTTGGGCTGTTGCTTTGAAAACTGAGGAAAACATCAGATATTGCTTTGCACTAAATACTTAATTTAATCATTTTGGATAATCTATTTTATGAGTTACCGCACAATTTGTAGTTCAGAGTGTGACACACCGGCAACTGCTGTATGAATGGTTTCATCTGAAGCTAATTGTGTTGGAAAATGCTTTTTAGCAACTGTGGGGATGCCATCATGCTTCATTCCTATAATAACGCAGCCATAATAACCTTTATTATGGCCTTTAAAGATTATAAAAAAAGATTTGAGAAATTACAATGGTATTACACCAGCAAATGACTGATCAACTTGGTTCTCAAAACACCATATTTGAGAAATGTTCCTTCCTTCCATCTGCCGAGGTTTTAGGTGAGATTCAACTCATAGGCTTTTGGATTCAACTAAAAACCATAAAAGAAATGTCACTGAATATATTTTTAGCAGAAGACAGCCTTTTAGGTTGAGAAGTGTCAAACACTTTGTCACTTCAAGTGTCACCATACACACAGACTAACACACACAGTCATAGAACAGTCCTAATACAATTAAGTTTACAACAGCAGAAATACTTTTGTTTTGTTTTGTTTTTAACTAGAGGAGATATTTTTAACTAAACTAGCAGGAATAACGAAAGACAGGAATAGAAAGCAAAGAGGAAGAGCTTAGTGGAATTCTCAAAGACTACAGTGACTCATAGGTCAAGGCCTCCATTGCTGTAAACAAGATTTTTCTCATCATTTGAGCACTGAATCACTTTCTGCTCTCATCCACTCAACTTTGATTCTAGTACTGCTCCCTGGGAACATGGGGGAGAATGAGACAAGCAATCATACACCAGTTATCTCCGTCTGGAGAGGGAAAGTGCATGAGAACAAAGATAAGAACAGAGAAGGTGTGGCTGATTGTGATTATGGAAATATCCTTCGTACGCTGATGAAGCTGGTCAAGATGATTGTCTTGTTGTTCTTGTGGACCCAGAATTTTAACCTGCTCAGTGCTATGATATCTTAAAACACCTGATGTGAGTTAACACGATCTATAAGACGTCAGACGTGTTCTGGTTTATCTCTACATCAAGTTGGAAATGAGTAAACAGCTGGACTGGAAACCTGCTTTTCCTGTCTCTGTTTTTCTCCAAAGCTTTCATTCCGATTAAGTATTACAAAGTTGTGTCAAGTGGCAGATGTTTTTTCAAGGAACAATTAAAACACAGATTTATATGACTTTTTCTACTTTTGCTCACATTTTGTTCACTTCAACAAGGTCGGGGTCCAATTTGAAACATATGTTCATATGTTAGAGTATGTTTGGCTTTAACACATAAACTTTCCTCCCAACAAACAAGCTGAATTTCTGCCATTCTGGAAATAAACTGTCAAGGATATTAAAATGTAAAGTTAATGCTGTACTTGTGTGCATCACACTGCCATTTTTCCTCTTCTTGTAGATGGTAAGATTTGATTGATTAGCAATAACCTATAAGGAATGTAAACAAATAGGTTTGAGTAATAGAACAATTATAGAGAAAAAGAAGGTAGAACAATTGTGCCTATTAAAGCTAAATACCCTCTTAAATATTTTAAATCTAAATTTATTTTGACAAAGAAATTATGATCAACAAAATTTGACTTTATTTTACTCACTTCTGTTTCCAACTACAGCAGATGGAAACAAATGGTTCTACAGGATTTTCCCATCTTTTGTTACATTCATTTGATCTTTTATCTTCACAAACCTTCCAGGACCTGCTCCTCAGATCAGTCCCCACAGCATGATACTGCCACCATCATGCCTAACAGTGGAGATAGTGAGTTTGGGGTGATATGCAGTGTTTGGTGTCCACCAAACAATTGTCTTTTGCTACAATATCTGACTGATTTGTTTATGTCATGCTATTTCCTCAAAATGTGACAGTTTCCTTTGTAAATGCACTTAAATGCTGATCCCAATTTTTTTCTATGAACCATACTGTAATATCATCCTAAAATAAAGTGAATTATAGTTTATGTGATACACTACTTTTATCATTTATCTAAAATATTTTGGACTGAACACAAGTCCTTGTGGAACACCACACATAATGTTAGGTGTAATTTAGTGTCAGCACTGTTAAGTTAATAGTTCTAATTTCCTGTTACTTGCAGCAGGTGGGTTTTTTGTCACACATCTGCACAATGGGATATGAGAGCATTGATATGTAATTTGGACAGAAAGATGTGTAGTGTGAGCATAGTATGCAAGTGCAAAATGGAAAGCCGGTTGGAAAAAGTGTGGAAATTAAGGTAAATTTAGATGAAAACAAGAGAGACAGGGAGAGAGAGAGAGTGAGAGACTTTTTGAGTTATAGAGGCAGACAAGAAGGCAGGCAGACATTGTGGTTTATGGATTGGCAGAACATCAGGAGGGCAAAATTGGTTTTAGGAAAACTTACTGGGACAAAGGAACAGAAGAGAAATGAAGCTGGTAAAAGAAGCGAGTGGAAAGAGCAAAGTGATGAGAAAGTTGAATTTCAAGCATAGTGAAGTGTTCTAATCTTTTCTCTCTTGAGGGCGTTTTTTTGGAAGCCTCTATCATCAGTCTGGGCAGGACTCATTTGTCCTTCTATCCCTCCCATCTCTCCTCCTTTTTCCCCACTGTCTTAGTTCTCTACACACTGCAGCTGAGTGCTACTAGTGCCACACGATAGCTACAGGTTGAGAAGTGAGTGAGAGGAAGGGAGACAGAGGAAGGAGAGGAGTGACTGCCACACACCTGATGTGCTGGAGTTTGAAGAAATCACCTTGCTACACAAGCAAAGGGTAACAACTTTTGACAGATTTTCTTTCTGCTTGTATGTGCATGGGAATCTGAGGCCAAATTTGTGATCTTTCTTTTGAATTTAACTTAGGGAAGCTTGCTATTCATATTACAGAGTGCAAACCATCCTTGTGTCAGTGATCAGTGTTGGCGTGTGTTTGACAGCTTTGCTTTTTACAGTTTGGTGTCTGCATGACTTATTGTGTGGAGCGGGACTAAACACACACAGTGAACACCCGTCAACATGGGTGGAAACGGTTTTGCACATTTATTAAATTAATTTTAATTCAGCTTTCATTTCAACTATTGATCAGCCTCCAGCAGTGAGAAATTGTTTGGCTGTACTAGCAGTGGACACACACTGAAGGACTGAAAAACCACTGAGAGTCAGGACCTCATCTGGACACAATATGGGTTGGCTGCAAGCTTTGTTGTCACACTGAGGAAGATTGAAGAAGAAAATTAATTTGGGAGCTTTTTGCATGCTGGCTTAAAATCTGTGTTCAAATATTATAGCTGCAGCATTTACTCTGCTTATACTTGTTGATACTGTCAACATTTGGCTGCTACATGCCCCTTATGTTTTTGTTTTCATCATCATATTTATCTAGCAATTGTAGCCCTGCAGCTTTCATCTCACTGCTGACACCTTAAAGAGAAAAGTGCTTCCAGGGTGTGGTGCACGACTGTATATCGAGACAGAGGTAGAGCAGACAGACAGGCTCACTGCTTCTGCAGAGAAATTACCTTGCCCTCCCCCAATTTACATGCCCCTATCAACCAACCTGTCTTTCTCACATTTCCTTCCCCTCCCGGAGCCTGCCCTGTCATGCCAGTCTGCTGCCTTGTGCCAGCCTAACTACAGCATTCATTTAAAAGGTGGAAAATCATACTTACTCCTGCCAAATGTGGCATTCCCCCTGCGTAAAAGTAAAAGTATTCTGCCAGGTGTGCCATCAGCTTGTCTGAGTGCAGTAGACAAGAATGTTGCACTGTGTGTGGGTCCTGGCCTGTGGAGAGCTTTGTTAGATCAATGCCCAATATAAACTGAGAAGTGGCATGTGCTGATATCTTTTTATTGGCATAACATGCGCACATCACGCACTTGAAATGTTCAATATAATTAGCTCAGATCACTACGTTCCACCTCCGAGTGGAAAAGGAAGTCTGTGGGTTTGCTGTGAGTCAGACTCTGCAGTAGTAATGCTAAAAACTTTGGTTATCTACAGTGGTGCCAATTATTATCCATCTTTTTCAATTGAGAACGACAATGGAAGCACAATTGCATAGACAAGGGAGGAGGAGACACAATTCCAGGAGCCAACGACTAAAAATCTTGTTTCCAATACAAAGGGACTAACCCGGTATTCCTTTAAAATCTTTTATGAGCAAATTGATTGATTTATGAGATTGGATGCAACAGGATATCAGGAATGCAGATGTACAGATGCAGATCCAGAATCCTCCGGGAACAGTATAATGTGCATGTGGAGTTTGACAGAAACTGAAAACACTGGCTGTCTAAAACAGGGAAGCTAATCAGTGTCATTTGTAGCCAAAGGCATTAAACATTTGCCAAGTAAAAGGATGTGTCAGTGGCGCAAAGAAGTGAAGGAGTTCCTTGTCTTCCTTTCTTTGCCTGGTGAAGAGTTATTTAGTCATCCTGTAAATGCTGCTCAATTAAAACCATATCGACAGACTTTTCAGTCCACATTATTCCCCTTGTCCTGCTTCCTTCTTTTTGTCCAGTACATCTCTGCATTATGGCAGGGATTGGAGTGGACTAGGGGTGGTATGATGACATTGGTTAATTACATTTTTTAACCTGTTATTTTTGGACCCATTTCTGACAACAATCTTCATTCCCATTTTTATACTAAAGTCTCCTTTCATTTTACTTAATTTGGTCTGAATTTTAGTTAAATTTTCTCCTTGACAGTTTCATGAAAGAGTGCAATAATCAACATAATGCAGTACAATGTAGACTTTGTTTCCCTGTATATATGAGAAGTTACTGTAAAAACTGCAAACTACTCATTTTAAGAGCTTTTTTTTTTAACTTAAAAGGCAAGGTGGTTTTGGAAAATATTTTGGCAAATGTCTCTTCTTGCATCTATGTGCTCAGGCAGAAATGTTTGCACTAAGAAAGATACATTCTCAATTTCTGAAAAAACAAACTCTTGCAAGCCCTCACCTGCTCCTCAGTACATGTACAAGTGCAAACATTAGGATATTCCACTGATTTGCTTTGGTTGAGATTAAGGTAGAGTGAAAATATGTGGTTATAGTCTTGGAAGAGCTTTTTTCATATGCAACCATATGAACATGTGGTTGCAAGACACCAAACATTTTTTCCTAGCAAAATAATTCAAAGTCAGTAGGTGAGGTGGAAACTGTTTGTGAACAGCTATTTATCAAGTCTTCCTAATTGAATTGAGGTGTAAACTTTGACTGGGCCATTATTACACATGAATGACAGGCATGGTTGTGGAGATAACAGTTCCCTGACACCTCCCTACAAAACATAGTGAACAGATTTCCTGTTAGAAGCTTCAGCCTTTGCAGACTGTGGCTGTACCACACCAACAAACTCACCTGATTTTGAATGTCATTGAGATTGTAAATAATAGCAACCACTATTAGACAGGGAGATCAAGATGATGTTGAACTAGTTGCAATACACACAACACTAGCATTTACATATAGATCAAACAACAATTTTCTAAATGAAGAAGATATCCACTGAGACACAAAACCCTACTATCTGATGCAGCAGTCTTCTCACAGTCGGTTGGGCAGAAGATTAAACACAATTTTGGATTTTATACTCTTAATATCTAGGTATGAATCACAAATAAAAGAAGCTGCTGCCCTTGGGATTCTGACAGATGTTTTGCCAAAAGTGAGCCACATTTTTTTCTAGACAGATACAGCAGAGAGAATTTATGAATTGGTATGTTTTGCTTTAGGATACTCCGAATTGTAAACAGGAGTAGTAGGAGCTCAGGCTGTCGGTTTCTTGTTAAAGTACACCTGCAACTTCTGAAAACATGTTCATAACAAATGTCAAGCTTACTAAAGTTGCATCTACTTCTATTTCTAAATCATTATTAAGTAACAAATGTATAAGATCAAAAAGTTGCTTTTGTTTTTATTTCTCGAGTTTCTCTGACTCTTTGCCACTCCCCTTTTTTGATCAGGAATGTTTTGGGAATTCATAAAAAGAAGTCTTTTTTTTCTTTTCTTTTTTATGAAGTGGGCCGAAAATACTCATCACTCAACACTTTAGTCAAACTGGAAGTATGCTTACAAAGCAGCGATACAAGATGATGAAAGAGGGAAAAGCGTCCTAATTTTATGGTACATTCGGAATGTCTTCAAATAAAGTATTTTACTGAGAACTAAGTGAAAGGAGAACTCTCCGTTTCTAAAAGTAATTAAGAAAACTCACAAGCAGCATGCAGTGATATGTCAACCTTTTCCTCAGTGATAAATATTGATTTTGTCATAAGCTGTGTGTGAAATTGCATGTGAATGCCTACATCTGTAAATTTGTGGTTGGACATGTGTGTCTGCATACATGCATTTTGTCACAGCACTTAGAGTGCTCGACTTCCCACTGGTATGAGCCCTGTGGTCTCATTTACTTGGAGCATTCAAACATTGTATACACGCACAGATACAACAACACACACACCCACACAAACAGAAATGCATCAGAGCACCTCCAGGTGATTCCCAAAGTTGCGGCACAAAGTGTGACACAAAACCACCGTGTTGCACATTCCCAGACTCTGAGAGCGGGATCTGATTTGCAAAGTGGAACACTTGGAAAATGTAGGCAAAAGGAGGGGGGGCTGTGCATTTGTTTGATTGCATCTGTGTGTTTATCTGCGTCTGCAAATAAATGCGATCCAAGCATCTCATTCTATTTCAAGGTGTGTGGGAATGAACTCTCAGCTCTTGTTGTGTTTTGATGAGATTGTGTGAATGGTAAGCACCCATATGTCAGCTCTTGAGGCTGTGCAAATTAATTTGTGCCACATGCTAATGTTAGCTAAAATGTATACCTATGGCTGGACTTAAAGACTAGCTCTTAAGTAAGGAGTTAAAAGGGGATTTTCTTCAACCTTCATAGCCAGCAAATAAGACTGGTCTGCCATGTATTTACCCAATATCCACTTGAACTGTTCATGTCAGAATTGTCATACATAAACTCCAATTTTGGCTCATGTACACATTTCCTACAGCTGTTGTTCAAATGACTTTGTGACTTGACTGAACAACTGCCTAAACTTTGTCAACTGACAACAATGAATTTTGAAATAATTGATATAATATTTCTCAGCTTCCCTGGTAGGACCAGTGGCAGGATGCAAGAAAGAAGAGTCTAAGCAGTGTCAAACATCAGATTCACTGAAGTAGCATGACTTTCATTTTGGTTTTGGAACTCTGACACAGCTCTTAAATCTTGTAGGGATGAATTTTTGAAAGCTTCTCAGCTGCCTTTATCTGGTTTTCCTGAACTCAGAGAGGAATCCTGTACTGCCCTGTTTCCTGCGGTTTTATGCAAAAGGAAGACAGAAGTAGAAAAATGCAATTTGTAACTGATAATTAAAGTCACATTAACTCCATGGTTGTGCATTGAATTAAATTGTACCCTCTATTCATACTGAGTTTAACAGGACATTTATCTTTAAAAACAAAAGTCTAATTTTTTAGCTTTTGTATTAGAAACTTAGAGGTAGCAAACTGTCAATACACAACAAACCATTTGGCTAATTGATAATTGCAGAACCTACATCTCAGAATCTTGTGGTAAACCACATTGTCACAATCACTGCATTCTCAAAACACATTTAGGCTGAAAATCTCTATTCTGCTTTATACTGGCACATAAATCATTTAGGTATTCAACCCATTCTGTCATTTCAGTATGAGAATGGGTTTTATTTGGTAGAAGATATTTTTATGGGTGTTTTCATCAACAGTGGATGGAATTATTAAAACCGATTTTGATGTTAACCGTCCTGCAAACACTTGAAGTAATAAAGTATTTAAAAACTCCCACTTATTTTATTGTGCTGCAGTCAAGTCTGAAGACCCTGAAGGGATTGGCCTGGAGGAGTGCGTAAGCAGTTATGAGACAATGCCGGAAAGACATGCAGGGTGCCACCATCTGCTAGCCACATGAACACCCCACAGCACTAACATAAATCTGCACTGCACTCAGCAATGCAAAGCTACATTCCACCAGGCCGAACGTGCACTGGCTGGATACATCAACAGAAATGTGCAACTCATGCCTCGTTCAGGCCTGGGTCACACAAGCATTAGGAAGGATCAAAGGGCTCTCAGATGAAACACTGTGATATGCAAAGACACTGCATCAGTCCACGATGAATAGGAAAATTTATTATTTCCAGTTATGGAGTGTGACATTATTGAATGCATATAACAACTTGCTAGAATTTAAATAAAATAATGTGTGATTTATCAGAAGGGATTGCACTCTTTCACTGGAGATTAATGAATAACAGCTCCTCACTACTGGCTAGAAATCTGTTGGGGAAAAAAAAAACCTGCTCCTCCACAGTGTCTGATTTAAAAGTTGTTTATAATAGTAGAGCTCCTCTGTTCTTCTGGTGTGGTCTCTTTGGCCTTCCACTACATAAGGAGCAGTTGATATGCAAACACACAGCGCACACTCACAGAAACACACACAGTTACAGGTCACCGGGGTTAATGGCAAGCTCAAGCATGGGAATGTTCAGAGGAGCCGGGTGTTAACTTTACCATTCGAATGAGCCGAACACTTGCAAAGTTGATTCTTCCCACCATCCTTGTTAAGTGACGGTTGCTATGTGGTGACGTTGAGAAGACTCCGCAACAGCTGTCCGACATTTGGAAGACAAAGTAGTTTACTGAAGATGTTTCAGAAGGTGAATGAAGTTAAAATTGAATGATGTACCATAAAGTGTAAAAGTTCAGGTTTCTCTTTTTGGATGCGATATTGGGATAAATCTAGATCTTTGACTTTTCGGTTCGTCCTTCTGTAAGTAAGCGCCACGTATTTGTGGCCAAAATCAAATCTCCAATGACTTGAAAGGGTTCTCCCTTCCAAAGATATTTGATTCCTCTCCACAAAACTAACAAAATTCAGATGTTAAACCTCAAAATTTCCACATTATTCTGCACTTTCTCAGTAGCTGTGACATTTCCTTGTCATGTCTCGCATGACACCTCATTATGACAGCTGCTGTACCAGAACACAAATTGACTTAAGGGAAAAAGCAGGCTTTCGATAGAAAAAAGTTACTTGTTACTTTAATATTAAGTGATATTTTTTAGTACTGTCTTTATCTTTCTATTGTGTTTCAAGACGGAAAAAAAAACATCTGTGGTGCATTCACATTTTTGAGATCTTTTTTTTGCTCTGACTTCATGGAATTTTAAATTGATTGAAATTATTTCTGGTAAATAAATGATTTAATAGCATGGTGGGCAGAGTTGAGTGACCACTAATTTCATGTTTTCTTTAAAAGCCGCTGTTCAATTCTAATGTTCAGAAACTCTGGCTGATGAGAACGCAGCCAAAAAGATTGCCCAGTCCTGACATCATACACATGCAGAACAGCAGATGGATTTTAGATGGAGGGAAAAGCTCCAGAAAAACAAGTAATTTTGAAACAGAGAAGCAACAAACCAAGGGGAAGCTGCTTTTCAGATCCTGATTAAAAATCTTTGGCCGTATCATTTCGGTACAAATCTCATCAGAGTTTACTTACATACTTGTTTTTGTATAATTTCAGAAATAAAGGTGAAGGTAGTGGTACTAGTTAAGCACAACTTTATAACATTTAGAGAAACGACTAATATTCACATGAGATTAGAATCAAACTCATAAAATGGTTGTGCATTTGGATTCCTTTCCATGTACCAAAATCACCTAACACCCACAGCTGCATCTGAATAATCTGAGTATTATTGAAAATGTAATTTCTATTAGTTACTTAGTTTCAGTAAGGAAAATTTCTGCAACTCAAATTGGTTATATGGTTATACATTTCAAACATCACTTACATAGAAAGTTAGAATATTACACTTTAGTTTGAGTTATTGCATCAGTTCTATGTGGCATGAAGCCGATCAGCCTGTTGTTTACTGCAGGATCATGGAAGCCCAGATT
Organism: Poeciliopsis prolifica; assembly: GCF_027474105.1. Classification (NCBI taxonomy): domain Eukaryota; kingdom Metazoa; phylum Chordata; class Actinopteri; order Cyprinodontiformes; family Poeciliidae; genus Poeciliopsis; species Poeciliopsis prolifica. The sequence goes on along the minus strand of NW_026562376.1, from coordinate 12,840,063 downwards.
GCTGAAATGGTGACCCACAGCTCATCTGTATTGTTGGCTCTGCTGTTCACTTTTATTCCTTTTGATAGCACTCCATCGATTCTTTGTGGGGGTAAGGTCAGTGTAGTTTTGCTAGTCAATCAAGCGTCTTGATTTAATGGTCATTAAAGTAAATATTGGTACTTTCTTGCAGTGTGGGTAGGTGCCAAGTCCTGTTGGAAAATGAATTTACCATCTCTATAAAACTTCTCCACAGAGGACATCATTAAGGGTACACACAAGCCCTGTTTATGTCGTTTGCCTTGAAAGTATGGCTTGTTTGGGGAGGTGTGAATGTGCAATCGAGCTTTGATGTGAACCAAAAATGCCGTCTCTGGTCCGACTACAAAACTATGTCTCGGCTTAGCTGAAGTGAACTCTGGTGTGGTTCAAATTTATATGCGAATGCCAAGTGGACCAGAGGCCAATCCAAAAGCAAGAAGCGGACAATTGCGCAGGGCATTCTGGGTAAATACAACCGAGACAAACTTGAAAGCCTAAAGTTAGTGGCAGAAAAGGCTCATGGTCTTTTACCATCGACGGAAGAGAAATCTTACAACCTCTAAATCTGACCCTGCCCCATTTTTGTTCATATTTTGCATATTTTGCAATGGAGGACCTTGCACTTCTGTTTTATCTGGAGGTTTTCAGGTCACTTCCTTGAGGAAGTGACCTAGAATGAGGTCTTGGTGTTGAGCCATCACAGGCGAGGGGCAGAAACAAGTTTTTCAAATGGTTTGGATTGCTTGACACAGTGCAGTGTGAAAGTGACCCACACCAGCTGAAAATGGACTAAATGTTGCAGTTTTGTTCCCCATCGAGTCGAGTCTACCAGACTACCAGGTGTGACAAAAGAACTCTGAAATTTTAGACTTCATAAAAAACTGCGAACCAACAACCTTTGGTGAGATGGCACTGCAAATCATTGACTGTGCAAACTTTGCACAAATGAGATTGTGTTCCTTTCCCGTCTTCCTCTTGTCCAGTCATTTTTCCACTGAGCCCTTGTGGTTCTAAAACGTCTTTGGTTCAAAGGTAGCTTAACTCCAGGAATGTCAAAGTTGTGTGTTCTGGGTATGTCTCAGTGTTGCCCAGTGCTGAACTGACGACCTGTCCAAAGTATAACCTGCCTCTCACCCAATGGCCACTAGAGGCAGGCAGCATCCTCCCACGATCCCACATGGTTAAGGGGATATAGACAATGGATGCTTGGATACATAATTATGTGTAGAGCCTGCAACTTTAGCAAATATCCTCCTTCTGGAGCAGGTCAGTTCCTCAACTGTCTGCTGGACTACTGTCTTCTCCCTGATTGTGTAATATTCTTCTGAAAGAAGGAACTTCAGATTTTATTTTGCAATAAATTATAAACCATAATTATCAATATGCAAGAATGAGTAAGTCTGTCTCCTGAAATCAGTGGCAGCAAAGTTTCAGAAGATGCTAAAGCTGCCATACTGCAATTGTTTTTTTCTTACTAAGCATAAAATGTATTCATCTTCCCTTACTCATTTTTTTTTCTTTCCTTTCCTTTGTTCTTTCATCCTCAGCCAGACGATTTGGACATGTAAGATGTGAAAAAACATACAGACGACAAAGAAAGAAAGGACAGTTCTGAAGGAATATGGCTCGTATTAATCTGGAAATATTACTGGAGCTCATCTGAACTAAATTACTGCTCTGAACTCTGTGTTCTCTCAGAAAAGGAAGAGCATCACCGGCAGCCCAGATGGGCAAGGAGTGGTCGGCAGATCCGTGGCCATGACCACAGAAAGCACACGAACCCCTGGCCTGTCTAGCTCTGTAGTTGTCCTTTCATACAGGGGATCAAAAGTCTTTCTTTGTTTTTGTTGGGCCAGAATTTCATGTGCAGGGACTGCAGCTCTTGAATTTAAGTTATAAATTCGTTCTCTTTTTTTGTGCTCTTTTCTTCTAATGTGTGGATCGAATGCCTTCTTTTATGAGACAGAAAGACTTTCAAAAAATAATTTCAAGGTGAAAAAGACATATCTGGTTTAAAAAAAACAAACACTTTTTAACAGCAGTGAATGATTTTATGGAGGACTAAAAGTTTGTGTAAAAAGCCAACGATGCTGGAGGTCATGAAATCTATAGTTAGGAGGGTTTTGCTGAAGCTTGCCAAGGCTTGTAGTTTCCAGAGCTAAAGAACAGTCAGGAACAAGTGATCTGCAGCCTTTTGCCACTGATGGAAAAAAAATCTTTAAGGTGTGATTCCCATATGATGAAGGAACACTATCCGGTTTACTCTTTTTCTCACCCACAAGACAGACTGAAGATTTTCATTTCTCTCAAAAGTAAGATTGATAAGACCCTGACAGATGTGAAGATTACAACACATCAACTGCCAGCTGCAAGAAGTCAATCTGTACTTGTTGCTAGAAGCGCTCATTACATCACCTGCTGGGCACGATGGCGAGTCGGCGTTAATGGAGTTTTTTATAACCATGCTCAGATGTTTTCCTCTTTGTAGCGTCACTCTGCTGTCGTCATCCGTGTCCCAGTATTTGCCTGTTGGGATGCCAGGAGATTTTCCTTTTATTGAGTGTCTGCCTGACTGAAGGGGTCAACATGAGAAGACGTTCAGACTGTTTTTGTTCTGACATCAACTTGAGTTTTCACTTTTAAAGTATTTACAAGGCAGCGGAAAGAGTGTGATTCCTGTGCAGGTTTTAATATTTCACAAAAGATATAGAAGATTGTCTTTAAGATTTGTCAGACTAAAGTCTTTAAGAGAAACCATCAGCAGCATAGCATGTGAGTGACAACAGGTGAAGGAGTTTAAGCACAGGGATGCTTTGGCATGCGCTGACATGGATGGAAGAAATTACACCTCTCTTTGTTGTCGGCACATATTGTGCCAGCCACATTTAATGGATCAACAGATGGGAAAATGTGGACTTCTGTTGACATGATCAGTTCGACTTTAACCCTAACGCAATTAGTCCCAAGTCTTCTTAACGTGTAATTTTTTCCCCTGCCAACCATAAATATTTGGACACTTACATATCCCCCAATGGTGACACTAGGAAAGATGACAAAAAACCCATAAAAAATATTATTGCCTTTGATTTCCCAGTTAAAAATCCCAGTCAAAATCTTATATCACTGATTTGAGGAAGAAGTTTGGGGAGAGGGCGCTGTTGACAGCTTGTGGCATTTTTGGAGAGTTTTTAAAACATTTTTTCAGTGATGCAAGTTCTTTCACACAATATGTAGATACAGTTAAATATTTAAAATAAAAAAGAATGTTGGGGACGGCAATAAGTATTCCTCTTTCAATAACACAATTTTTTGTTTTCATTTTAATTTAGGATAACAAACATTCACCCAGGCAAACTTGGATTCACCCAACCTATAAAATAAAATATCCAGACTAGAAAAAAATAAAATAAATGACGCCAAACAAAAAAAGAATAACTTGGCTTTAAGATGCTTTTTGTGTTCAGGATCTGTAATGACTCACAAATTTGTTTTCTTCAAAATCAAATTTGAAGAAAACAAAACATGCAGGCTTTGTCCTTAGAACTCTGCATGTTTAGTTTATTGTTGAGTTTGTGAATCAAACAAAAGTTGTTTTTTAATATTTTTTCTTGGCCAACAAGTATTTCAATTTGCCATTTTTGGTTCAACTGGTCGCAAAAGGTTTAAACACAAAACTCTACGTCAGCCAGAGTCCTGGGTCTGTTCTTGTGTTTTATTCTTTTCAGCCCACCCTACAGGTTTTCTATAAGATTTATGTCCTGAAACTGGGATGGCCATTGAAGGAAGTAAATTGAATATCTGGTAAACCATATTTATCGTGATTCAGCCTTATGTTTTTGGATCATTGATGTGTTCTAACACCCAGTCACTACCCAATTTTGGTTTACATTGAGAGTATGGAAATAACTCATGATGTCATACACAATAACAAGTTTCCCAAGAGTCTTTAGAAGATAAACAGCCCCAAAGGATCACAAGTCCTCCACCATACATATCAGTGACATGAGAGGACTTTCTGCTATTTATTCTTTGTTACACATTAAACCCACTTTGAGTGTTTGTTCCTAAACTCTTAGTAGAGTTTAATATCACATTAATAGTTGTAATAGTAGGATATATATTTTTTTCTGGTATGAATCAAATGGATGCCATATAGAGATGTTTGTTTTAAAGAGATTGCTAGGACTAATTTCTGCTACTCTTTCTCATATTGAAGCTTATATTTGTTTTAATTTAGAGCTTGTGCTCCTGCAGTAGAGTTATTTATTTGGGCTCTTTCTGGCAAATGCCTGCAAAAGTAGTGAAGAATGGCATATTTCTTGCCTGCCTGCTCTCCTGTACAGCTTGCCATTTGATGTGTGTGAATGTCACCTGCAATCCTTCTTTTATGTAATTAACCTTTGACCTCCGGAAACACATCCCCGTGGGAGCGGGAAATGTTGCTGTCAGAGGCACACTCGTGGGCGGAGGAGTGGTTTTATATGCAGACTGGCATTATCTACATCTCCTGCTCCTCTCAAAAGGACAGGGCCACTAAATATACCCTGTGAGGCCTTCCCAGGCTCCTTCTGGGCTGAGGAGATGCGGCCGCCGCTTGGGCCGAAGGCCAATGACATGACTGGCGACCTCCACGGAAAGTATTTTTAAGGTCAATTACAGGGTTTAGTGCTTTTAGATGGCCGACCGGTTCGAAGGAGGCCTCATATTAAAAGTTTTATGTGGGGAAGGACTAAAGATCTTTGCCCTAGTTCACCCCAGCTCCCATTGTTAACACAGACCCACTGAGGCTTTCTGTCCTGGAGGATTTCTGAAGTGATACAGTATGCACAACACGTGTGGGTGTGAAGGAAAAACAAACTCCTTTCCTTTGCAAAGTCTTTCCTTCTAATATAATGTTTTATTAGGGCAACAGGGATATTTCTGTTCTCAGGAAAGGATTTTCATCAAATACTATGAACTTATTTCACATTAAATACAAGTTTAACATTGTATAAAGTGTCTAGTTCTTTCAAATTGGGGATATATTTACTTCTTCCAGACTATATTTATTGTTTAATCTAAAAGTTTATACTAACTTGTAATTAAACAATATGTTTTACTTGTCTGTCCTGAAAGTCATACTCCAATATAATTGTAATAGGGGCAAATAAAGATATATATCAGGATTTTCTTTGATTATTGCTGAGAAATGAAGAAATGGCAAATTAATCCACACAGACAGAGATGACACATAGCAAAAAACACACTTTAGTTGTCATTAATGTGCTTGTCCTAATGTCACTCAAACACACATACGCGCACGCACAGGCACACACCAGCGCATACACACACACACACGCATACACACACACACACACACACACACACACACACACACACACACACAAGCAGCATTCTTTCTGCTTAGGCCACACAAGCAGACTCGCTCAGCTGACCAACGTTTAATATAAATGGGCATCCTGCATGACGATTTTGGTCTTTTTCATCATTCATTCCAACACGAATCCAGCTGGCCATAAATACAGGTCTGTCAAGATGTGTTTTACCCCACAGAGAGGGGAGTGGCACAAGGTACAGTAGACTGTATTCACTCCTCTGTGTGTTTGGAAATGGGAAAAGCGAATGTTGGAGTTGGTGGCTTTGGTCTCACTGAAGAGGAAGGTATTGATGGGACAAAAGTGAGGGGAAGGATTGAAAGGTCCATCTGTGCAGCTGAGGGCTGGGCATCTGTGTGTTTGCAGTGCTGTGGCTCTGCTGCAGATGAATGTGAGCTCTATGCACCCTCCTCTATTTTCATCTGGACACTTCAGTTTGATATTAGAAAGACAGCGCGACCCAAAACTCCAATACAGTTATGCATCATTGAACTTAGTGTCAGTCCTGTAATTATTGATAGTAAGATTTTTTTCCATCAAAAATAGGCATAGTTTATGCCATCAAGCAAGCAGGTTGCTAGTTATTCTGTGATAGTTTTAAAGTGAAAACTGAGCCATTCAATACACTTTTCTTCAAATAGTTAGTTTCTACAAATCCATCACTAGATACATTTCTTTGGACTGGAAGTAATATTAATGTTTTGAGGTGGCACAGCCAAAGTCCCGACTGGATTCTGAAAAAGAACTTGTGAAGGGAATTAAATATTAAGTTGATGGCAAGGAGGCTTTCCAACCAGGATTTAGTGCTCATTACTGAAGCTAAATAATCATAATACATAATTTGCGCGTGTTTCCATTGAAATGCCTCGTACAGTCCTCTCTAAAAGGTCCACCCCACACATGCAGTTTTGTGGTGAAGAGAGAGAATTGGTGAGAAGTTTTATAAACAAAATAAAAATAAATAAATAAAAAATGTCTAAACTCAGGGACAGGAATAGTGAAGCAAATAATTAGATGTGAACCATGGTAAAGCTTACAGGAATGGCAGATTAGGTGAAATACATGGGGTTGATGAGGCAGGGTAGGTGAATGACATGAGTGAACATCACTGGTGAGGATGAATAAAAGACTAATGACACAAAAGAAACAAAAGGAGACATAACAATAAACCAAGAAAGGCACCAATCTAAGGAAACAAAATAGAAATGCACAAAGAACAAAGTGGCTAAGTGAGAATAAACTAAGAAGTTGAATACAAAGGAAGAAACTTAATTAATACATAGGACTGACCAGAATATGAAAATATATAAGCTGAGGTAAAAACACAGTGAAAATGTATGTTGTTTGTAAAAAGACAATAAATATATGGTGGTGAGGGGTGAATGATGCCTTCAGGTCTCATATGGAGTCCAGTAACCTTTAATCACAAATCCAAAGACATTGCAGTGAGCAATTACCAATTTCCATGTTTCACGTCAGCATGACGACTTCATCTCTGCAAACCTCTAACCGCTGTCCTGCAAGCTAAGGCCAGTAGTAGCTATTCCTAACAACACCATGAGAGAACCTAATAACTGTGACATTATTACACTTACCACAAAACTTAATGAAGACATTACCTGTTTGTATTAAATATGGGTAAGACTTTTTAGATATTGTGCTGCTGTTTAAAAAAGAAACTATTTTGCAATCACTGTGATAAGAAATGCAATTAAAATCACACACAAAAGTTAATAAATATAATACAGCATTAAAAATTAAGGCAGCTATGGAAATATAAGAAATATTTGTATTTCAGCCACGGCAATGGTGGTCATCCTCAGCCATCAGAGAAGACATCAGCGTCTTATTCAGGTATCAGCACTTACTTCCTGTATATGCCCTGGAAAACTGAATTTATCTTGATGACATTAGAGAAATATCAGTCTGCCAATGCAACTTTAACACCTAAATGTTAATTAAGAGTCCTCAAGAAGTGCTCAAAGGAATAACTACCTATCTGAGATATCCACAGTTGTTCAGGTGTCTCTAGCCAAGGATTATTAGACTATGAGTTTGCTCTGCCTCTTTATTAATTACCTAAATGTAAAATAGGTTCTTTAGCTCCTTTCTTATTTCTTGTTTCACCTAAAATATTCTAATTCATAACCCAGATTGCCCAGACGTTGTTACCCTGGGAACGTAATCGCTCCTGGTCGACATGACACGGCGAGTATACATCGCCAAACTGCTAAGTCTACACTGGCTGAGGCGTCCCCTGTTTGCCCTATAAAGGCACATGTTTTCTGGGTCAGAAATGGAACACCAGGGTGTGATGGTTTCTACTTATTGCTGGTTGGAGTCGCCAAAAGTGTGAAATTCCCAGTACTCAGTTAGTCCGCCGAGCCCGGCAGCTCCAGAAGTCGACCACTGCACAGACAGAGGGAAGAAATGGATGTGTTTGGTTTGCCACCATCACCTGTGTTTGGGTTAAAACCCGCAGTCTCGTTTTTTTTTTTCTTTTTTTGTCGTTGTGCCCTCACTGAACTAGTCCTGGTGTGAGTAAAATGCTGTCTATACCTGCTGTTGAGTCTTAATGTAACTGTTTTATATGCCTTTTCAGGTGTCTAGCACTCAATGAGTCATGTCATAGAGTGACCACATGTAGTCGGTGCCTACACTCAGTGATTTTAATTGACAGTTACAAGGGCAGTTGTGTTGGTTGTGATGGAGAAGCCTTTCATTGGGGTATTGGGTGTGTCACCAACTTGACCTGGAATTACCCTGGTACTCTGAACACTCACCGCAACTGTGGCGAAATCAGGTTGAAGATATCATTTTATGACTTGAAAGGAAGGCAGAGCTGAGACTGTACTTTGCTAAAAAGCTGTGTGCAGACCAAGCTGCAGTAGCTGGGATAAAACACAAAGCTGAAACTTAATCTCTTTATTAGCAGTGAAGGCATTCAATTTTCTGTCATTGTCCATGAAACACCTTAAGGTATTACAGTTTTACTGTGGTTTTAAGGAGCTCCATAGAATGTTTTTCAAGAGACTTGACTTCAGTTTACGGTGTTGCTATGGATTAAATTTTTTCCACTGAAAGTTGTGCAGTAAAGACACATGAATGTGACACTAAATATCCTGAACAGAAATATATGTAGTAAGAGATCAGTGTGTCAGTAAATACCCGGCTGCATTTTACTCCAAGAATTTCAATGTTTTATTAGTTTTCTTTTCACCAGCTTATTGGTCCCTTAGCAAAGACTGGGATATTCTAGCTATTAAAAGATTTCACAGGTAATGCAGTGATGTTTTTGCTTCATTTATCACCAAATTGAAGTTGTAGAAGGATTATTTATGCACATTTAACGTCTGAAAAGGTGTCTACATATCTCGAGGAATAACAGAACAAAATACATCTCTTGTATTAACAAATAAACCTCGCTAAAGAAGTTCAGTTCGAGCTATATGTAGATTACAACTACTAACATGTAGTCATCTACATATTCTTCAAGAATAAATTTGAGTACTTAAATATCAACCTTACACCAATAGCTTCTACAAAGCTCTTCTGTGTCCCTCTTTTTTTCCATCTAAATTGAATCAGTTTCCATGTAAAAAATAGAGGAAAAAATGTATTACAAAATTGTTTTATTTTCAAATGAAATACAGCTTGTTGCACATTTGATGGTATACTACTAGGCTGTCAAACATGTTTTTCATTTGTTTTTCTGAAGTTATTTGGTTTGGCACTGAATTTGATAGAAATATTTATGCCAGTAACAGACTTCATGATGCTCAATGCAACCTATTGTGTCTTATATGTTCACCCCCTAGTGGATGATCGTGGTATCGACTCATTTCTGTAAATTCCACCATAAATCTCAATCCATTTCCATGCTGAATCACATCCAGTGCACCAAAGCCAAATGAAATTCACAATATCTCCATATGTTTCCAAATGTCCTCATTGGATGCCAATTTCTACTATAATTAATAATTTACTATTGTTACAGCAATTAACATATTTGGTAATCTTGTAAACTGTAAACACAGACTTGCTTTCAGATGTTTGGATAGTCTGTTCTCTGTCACTAAAAAACTTTGGTTAAAAGACACAAGACACCACAAGAGGGTTGTCTGTGTTTCTGGTTTTTGGAGAATTAGTGGTAATGTTAGCAATAAAGCATGCTAAAATTAGTTAATCTCTTTTGCTGTCATCCCACCACCAACCCGCTCCAGCTGTCTGTCTCAAACCTCAACCCTTCAGCCTACAGAGAAGGCAGTCCATAATCTTAAGTACTGTTTAGTGGACCTGTGTAAATTTGACACCATTATGCCACAGAGAAGGTCTATGTAGGTGTTAATGTTAGTGTGGGAGGCTGCCAGAGATCGGCACAATCCCTGCTTACTTCATTAAGTACTGCCCAGAAAAATGTTGCTGTTTTATTACTTCATGCTGACATTCTTTTCCCTCTCTGCTTCTTTTGGATTTTTTGACTTTTTCCTAGCTTCTTTGTAAACACGTTAAATGTTTCCCTCCCTCCCGTCCCCCCATCTACTATTCTTCTTGTTCCTAAGAAGTAATTAAGTAACTACAACTGTATATGTGATCTTATTCTAAATTAGGAGTTGTGGTGGATTTAGTGATGTGGTGCTGTCTCTTGATATTTTCCATCAGGATCAAGGATTAGCTCACATGCCATAAACTGGGGTTTGATCTGAAGCATAGACCAGATTTTTGGGTAAAGTCCGACTTTGAACTTTAATGCTTGCCAGTCCGAGTCAGTGAACTGCAGTGCACTTGTAAACCTTGACTGTAAATTACTGTAAACTTCTGGGCTTTTTATTCTTTAAACATATTCTGCCAATAACTCTTTAGAATATCATTTAACTAAAGAATTTTGAACCAAGTCCCTGTTTTCATTCACTTATAACAGCTACTGTGTTTTTCACGACCCACTTCAAACTGGGATGGAAGTATGTTATGTGTGGTGGCACTGGGGGCAGGGTGCAGAGGTTTTCTGAGCTGATTCTATCTGGCTCCTTATAATTACAGACAGTAAACGGCTAATGCTTTAAGGACTATTTTCCCCATCCGATGATGGATTAGCAGTTGTGTTCTCCTCCATCAGGGTATGTTACTTTTACTCTGATATCAGCATCCAGTTTGTCCATTTTTAAGGATTGATTGACCATCCAGCAGCATGTCTTAAAAGTTTGAGCGAAAATCCTTCAAGACAGGAGGAGTTACGGCCACTTTCTGTTTTGTGGCGAATGAATTATCAGGAATTCCTGTGGGCTTTTGAACATGGATGACTGTCAATTGAACACAATTTTAATCATATATCATACATGGGGGAAGCAGAGGAGTCACTCAATAATCCCCAGTTTCTTGTCTGAGTGGGTGGGACTTAAGTGATTGCCACGATGATCCACAAAAAATCTTTTGCAGATAGGATGAAGCTTCAGGGAGATATAGCTGGAGTAAAATTCCAAAATTATCCTATTGGCCTCTTTAGAGGTTAAGAAAGGTCGTTCATATTCAGTTTGGTGCAAATTGGATGATGCATTTGTGATTTAGAGTCAACCATATGCAAACAATGAGGGATTGAAATTCACCATTCAGTCATGCCTACAAACTAAGATTATGTCACCATTTGACCACGTGAATATTATGAGTCTGGTCTGTTATGACACACAGAAAATGCAATGTAGCCGGGCCCTTGCATTTGGAGATTTTTCACCTTGATGTGTAATGACAAATTCTCAGATTTGAGGCTTGGTCACACCAGATGCTTTGATGCAGCAAAACCTTTTAATAATTTTTTATCTCCAATGTCAGTCTAGTGCCAGACTTTGGAGTGATTCAAAAGTCTGCATGTCAAAAGTTGTAAGAGGAGTTTGTTCAGACACAGCATATTTGAAACAGACAAAATGGCAGCTTTGATTCAAAATGTCTGACTTATTATTGGGTTTGGACCATAGCTCCACAAGACTTTTTTATATGTTCTTGGAAGATACATGGGTACCAAATTTTATTATTCTTGGTCAAAGTTTGGGACCGATTTTTTAATGGTTCTAGTAGGAATCCAAGAGTCCACTTCTGAACGACAAAAGCTCTAAAAAACTGAAACGTTAGGGTGGTCAGACAAAGTCTGAAATTAATTGCGATCTAAATATCTTCAGCATTACATTAAATAGACAGATCATGCTTGAAAATGATCTGCTGGGTCCAGCTCCTTTGAATTTAATTGATTCTTCAAAAAGTGATGGGTCAAAATTGCTTCATAGTGATGTAAAATACATACTATAAGTTGGTTGCAGTTGTTACCTACAGGGACAGTGGGACAGATTATTAGAGGGGGAATAGCCATTTCAAACAAGATCAGATGGCTTTGGATGGCTAAAGTTAGCATTTGAAATTAAATTTTTTATTTACATCTGAGTGGATAAATTATTTTATTCTTAATCGGTCAGAAAGTAGGTAGGCTAAGCCATCATTCATTATATAGAAGTCAAACAATCTTCATCAGTAGAGACAGAGAATCTGCATGACAACACATGAGAATAAATATTATTGAGAATCTGTAAAAAGACTATGTTGGAACATCATTTAACTAATGCATCGTTTCTTCCTATTCACCGTTAAAACACAAGACTAGCTACCCAGCCCATCATAATTACAGACAGTAAAAGGCTAATGTTTTTAAGTCTATTTTTCCCAACTAATGTGGAGAGACTTCATTTGAAGGAGAGGACAGAATGGACAAAGATTTTGAAACTTTATTCTGGGTGTTGTCCATGGAAGCAGCTTGCAAAGAGCTAAAGTAAAATTAGGTTTATAGATGCACAAGTACATAGAGACAGACATTGTCCCCACCCCGTGAACCTAAAACAGACACAAATACACTCATGAGCAACGTTCTTTTGATGTGATTTCTCTCACAGAAAGTCTTAATTAGCATTTACAACAACCTCAGGTTGTATTTGTCATTTTTCCCCCATTAACTTTATGCCTTGAAACTTCATAACTGGTCTTATGTCTCAGTCTGAGTGTATCCGAGTCTCTATTTCTGTCTGCCTATGTCATGTCAAATTATTCCTGAACAAAGTTAGTCAGTTCTCCCCATTTTGTTTTTCTTCTTTATTTGTGCTTTATATTCTCATCTGCAGCCACTCTTTCTATCTCAAATGTGATTCTACCAATTTCATCTTAAGTATAAAAACTAAATCTGGGACAGTCAAAAGATGTAAAACATTAAGATTAGAAAAGATTGATACAGTGATAAATGCTACCTCTCTGTTTCTCCACTGTCCAGATTCTTCTTGTCCCTGTCTGCCTTTCCTGTAGTTCGCACTGGTACGCTTTGGGATGGGAGTTTTTCTTTTTTTTTTTTTTTTTTTTGGCAGTCTGCTACCCCTCTTTCTGGCTGGGGCAGGCCCTGGAGCGTGCTACTGCCTGGGAGTGTGGAAGGGAAACCGGGAGGTAGTCAAGGAGGAGAGAAGGGATGGAGGGAGGGGGGGTGAGCTCAGAAGGAGGGAGACCAGAGGGGAGGAGGCGTGTCTTGTGTTGGTAATGAAGTCTTCTCCTTTCATCCTCAGACGGCAGAGTGTGAGCGGACGGGCCTGGGGTCTGCGCTGCTCCACAGCCCTCCCTGTCTGTGAAGTGTGCCGAAAGCGTCTCCACTCTGCAGCGTTTATGCGTCCCAGCTCCCGTCTGCCGCAGCTAAATGACACAAAGAGGCCGAGACTGAGACAAACCGCTACAATCATGAGTCTTTTGCTTGTGTTGGCTTTACAGAAAAACCCTTGAGGTAAGACTTCCTTATTCGTTACTCCTGCAATTCTCTATAACTGTGAACTGTGTTGCTGTCTGCCCAGTCTGATTGTTGAAGTGGGGGGCACAGAATGGGTGGTGGTATATTGGGGGCTGTACATCAGAAGTCACTCCCACTTAATACACATGTGTTTGTGTGTATTTACTCTCTACATCCATTTGTGAATTTTCTCATGAACATGCACTTCTGAACTTAGTCTAAGTTTGACAGTGAAAGACTTACTCTGACAATGATGAACTGCATCTTTGAAAGAAGGAAACTGACACATTCTTGAAAGGGGATGTCAAGATGAGATAATATACTGAGAACTTTGGTACTAATTAAAGGTTGAGTAAGTAATTCCCCAGTAACACACTTCATCCTTTTTAGCAAATGTCTGCATATGATCAACTTGTTGTCTAGTGTAGGATTTTTCATTTCCTGTAAATTGGATTAGTGATGTAAATCAGGCTTTAGAAAAAAAACTCAACCAGCAATATATGCTACATGTTTATTCTCCTGAAGAATTCTTATTCTTTTACACAAGGAGACTTCATTTAATTCTCTAAATATAGCTGTCTTTTCATTTTTATTTTTTATTTTTGTTTGTTTGGTAGCAGTGGGAGAGATAACTGTAAGTGGTGAATCTCTCTGTGGTTGTCCTGGTCAGAAGTGACAACGTGGGATGTATTATGAAGAACATTTTGAAATTGGTTGTGATACTGAATTAGGTCAGCAGGTCCACAGCTGACCGAAGGGAATATGACCAGAGCAAGATTCAGTGGACACAAACTAACTGACCTTTGGCACAAAGTAGGTTAGCTGATGATATTGTATTAATCCAAGGGGTATTTTTTATGTAATCTAGAATAGATCTTTCAGTCATGCCGGCATTACTGCTATATGAAACATTAAACAGAAAGCAGATTTATTTCATGTACTAAATGTTGATCAGTGAGAACTGATTTATTAGATGTTGTTTCTTGGATTTAAAATCAAAGAATTAGAGCATCATTTAAAATTCTGGCACTGTTCTCTGTATGTTGGCGTATAGATAACTATTATGTAGATCTAGATCTTTGATGCATCCCACATTTGATTAATGTGTGATGTGTTAGAATAAAGGATGTGGTATTAATAGTTTTCTATTTTCTCAGGACTCGGTACACTACTTTTGCCAGAAAATTAGCATATTTTTTTTCCACTTCTGAACAGCTCCACATGGTAGTTCTTATGCTCGATACAGAGCATCAGATAGTTCTCCAGTGGTATAAAATTAAAAGGAAATATGTCAGGATGCCACCTCAAGCACTATGAAGTTAGTGAATCTTCAGCAGAGTGGAAGTAGTGTCTGCATAGCATGGCATGAGATTAACTACTGTTAATATTGAGACACTGCTGCAAAATCTTAGTCCCAAAAATTTGGTTTAACTATAGATTAAACTGCAAAGACAGTAGTATTAGATGTTTTTACCTAAGGCAGTGTAACTTCCCACACCATTAAAATGTACAGCCCAGAGTCTAAAAATGGCTTTAAAGTGATTTATTCATTTTTTCCCTTCAGCTTCTATTCCTATCTAGAAAGTTGTCTTTCCTTTGTTTAATCAAGCTATGTGTATCATGTTGGTTAAAATTTGATGCCCCAGTAATGGGCTTCCATGAAGTTTGTGGCTGTAACATTTAAACAAAGACTTCTCTAAAGGCATGATGATTTAGGTCTTGTGTTCAAAAATCTGTTTTCTATATAATAAGTGGCTCCACCTTCAGGCCAGCATTTTTATTGCATAGGTTGCTTTTATTAAATACAATGTAATTGATGGTTGATAAAAGTACCAATATCAAACTCAACCACACTGTATTTTTGTGTGAGCTGTTAAACTGCATACGGGAGGTTAACAGTGTTTATTTGCACTACTGAACGCTGCTAAGGACAGACAGATGAGACAGCCTACTGGGATTCATCTCTGTAAATATAATTGACAAGAGGCATCTGCAGTCCAGTGACAACAGGCTTTGAAGTGAATTCGGTGGATCTGGGCAATCCAGAGCCGGCCTGTGGCCCACTTACTTTCATCCACATTCCCTGGGAAATCCATCCATGTGCATTCTCTCCTTCACCACCTTCCTGATCCTATTCACCCCACGGGTTGTTGTACCCCGACCCCCTCAGTGAGACCTTCCATTTCTATCAACACCTCCTGTAATCTTGTTGATGGTTTTCCTATAATTTTATTCTCCATCCTCCCTACTTTAACATGCTTCAAGGAAATGGATCTTTCCAATACCTCTCCCAGAAAGAAAAACCTAAGTGACTTTCCACTGCTTTCTGCCGGACCCTGAGAATTATGGTTTCCCAAATGTACAGGATCCAAGCTTAATTGAAAAAACACAAGTCTACCATGAAGGAGACGGTCCTTGTGTCACTGTGTTGAACTGAGCGAATGTACTTTCCAGAACTAGTGAGGGGAAGAGGAGGAGAAAGAAAAATACAAACTAGTTAGAAACAGAAACAGTTAGAGATGGAGGACAGACAAAAAGCTGAGGAAAAAATTATAAAATGAAAGTGTGGAAAATCAACGGGAATGCTGAAAAACATTGCTGCAGTACAAAGTGGATCTAGAGGCAAAGCAGATGAATCATCGAATTTCTTGTGATGGAGTCAGAGAAGGAAAAGGAAGCAATATATGAGGACCCTGAGTTTAGCTTTGTGTGTTTTCTCAAGACAGTTAAAGTTTATAAAATGGGATTTATGGGGGTATAATGGCAGAGAGGGGCCATCATGAGTGCTGGATACCAGCCTTAAAGCCCTAAAGAGAAACAATGGAACCTACAGTAAAACTTTGCCTGATTGCAGACTAGCTAACAGCAGCATCTCTCCCATGATTTTCACCTCAGGGAGTCCTCATAACATTTACACAAACTTAGGCAGTTTGTAGAGCTTGCAGTGCAGATCTAACAGAGCAGCTGAAAGACCATAACCCATGTACACAGTACTGAAAATGTCTTATCAGTTTTAGCCTTGCTATCTTTTACAGTGTCTGGTTCTACCCTTCCTGCTTTGCCTGTTTTTTCTCACCTCCTGCTGTGGCTCTCCCACTCTCTCTGGTATGCCTGTGTGGCAGCCCCATATGGTGATGATAGAGACTCTGTCATTGGCTAAGATGGCACGTTTGTCACACACATGTTTGCCAGCCGTCGCTGTTTCCAGGGCTTGGTAGGAAAGTATCTCTTGTTGACTTTCTCGCTGGGTGGTTCATTTGTTTGTCAGGGTAGTGTGACCCCTGGCCCTATCACCAGCTCATGCCTGTGACACTGCAAGTTAATTTAACTGTAGACCCTTAATCACTCCCTGTCATGGAAGAAGGTGCTCTGAAATCTGGCTTTCTGGCCTACATGCTAAATACTAGCCTGGCCATTGCCTTCCTGTGCAATTTTGCTCCAAAAAAAATTGTTACTTCCAGTACAGCTTGGGCTTTTTTCCCTTAATTCGCATTGCATCCGGTAGATTTTCTACCAGCCCAATGAGTGAACGAAAGGACTGCACTGACTCTGAACACACCACCAACGTGAAACACCATGGAGATGGCTGCATCATGATTTGGAGTACTACAGGGATTGGGAATCTGGTCAGAATTAATTGAGACTGAAACATTTAGCATACAGCCAAAGTTACAACAAAATAGTAACTTTGAAAGCACGATTGGTCATGTGTGAGGAATCCCAAAGAAACACATTGCAATTCATGATTTAGGATGAAATGGTTCAATGTGTATGAATAGCTTTGTGAAGCACTCTAATAAGATGCAAACTTTTTCTGCAGTGTAAATTGAAGGAAATAAAGTATGAAAGTTTTTGTTGCAGAAGCATAGTGTTCACTGAATGATGAAAAATGACTTAGTTTTGAACCATGGCAAAATTACTTTATAGACCATTTCCACCCACATGATGAGTAGAATTCCAGATCTGAAAACAGTGTAAGCAGAGAAAATGGATTGCACTGAGCAGTTTGTATACGAGACTCAGCTGGTATGTTAAACCTCTTCATTTCTCTCTACGACTGGAGCACTCATGCTCTTTTTCAGTTGATTTACTGAAGCTACAACTTAATTGATAGTATTTAATTCTTTGACGAATGCAGATGTCTAAAACTCGGTTATTCCTGTGTTGTTGTTTTATTTTCATTTTATTCTTCTTCTTCTTTTTTTTTTTTTTACTAGACTAGAGTTTGAAATTTGTTACCATTTCAAACTCAATGCCTCTGAGCTAGAGATGGTGGTGAGAACACCAACACTGTAGCCCAGAGTCCTTTGGGCCATCCTCCTCAGTTTGTGTGTAGCTGTGAAACTGATTTTCTAATCGACAACATTATGAAGAGATTAGAGTCTCATATGAGGACTGAAGGGTGTTAGCACTGTTGCCTTGCAGCAAGATGATCTTTGGATCAAATTTAGCTAAGAGTGTGTCTGTGCAAGCTGTGTGTCTTTGATAGACTGATGGCCTGTGCAGAATGCAACCTGGAAATAGGCACCACCCGCAAGTGGCTATAAACAATGAATGGATGAATGAATGATGTCTCAGTATCTTTTGCACTCTTATTCATACAAGAATAAGACCTCATTATAATCATAGTATTATGACTCTACTATAGTACTAACTCTACTATGATTAGAATCATAGTAGCGTTAAATAATAATAGTAAATATTGCAATAGAATTGTTGTACATTGTTTTGCGATGATGATTAATCAACATTTTTCCTCACTGCCAGTTTTCTCTACCAGCATCTTGATGCAGCTCGCTCTAAGCTTTAGCATCTCAGTCATTAAGATCTAATCCAGTAAAAGTCCTTCCAATTGGTATAACATATTATTGGCAAGTAGAGTTTGTATGCACAGCACATGAAATGTAAAGCTTTCCAAATACTCCATCCAAGGAGTTCTTTGCAGTACAGTACATTGTGAAGCTCCAAATAACAGGAATGCCATGCTGCCACATAGGAAAAGACGCAAAGTTCTCACATCAATCCTATAATTATAATTTGTTCATTATCCTTGTTGTCAGTAACGGAAATGTTGTGTTTTCTCAGGATAGATTTGTAGTCGTCTTCCTTTTTGGTTAAATATACATCACAGCTTTAGTTTTAGCTCATTCTCAGTCTTGCTACAAAATTATCCAATAAATTTCTGTGACAAAACTGCTGTAGCATGGAGCTCTTCCTCAAATTTTACTGACAAGTGCCATAAAGCATAGCAAGCAAAGGTGGCATCACTATGACAAGAATATTCTGAATCAGAAAGTCCATGATGTGGCCTGTGGGAATTCCCTCTCTCCATCCTTCTCTAGCTGCCTTTTTAATTAGAAAAAGACCAGTTTAAACTGCTGCCTCCTAAATGTTAGCAGGGAGATGGTATATGATGCTATGAAAAAGCACATCACCAATCAACCAGAGGAAGCAAAAGGGAAGGAATGATTACATTCTCACTTGGTTGTACCTGAAGTGCATCATAAATTATTGGATTTAGATTTTAAATAACAGGCTGCAGAGATTTGCTCCCAGTCATTAAAACGTTGAGAACCTCCAAGGTTTTTTTTTTTTTTTTTTTCTCAATCAACCCATTAGAAAGCCAAACCTCAATTTCAGAGTCCTTATAATTTCCTGCTAAATTTAAATGCGTAATTGAAGAGATATAGACTTGGTGTGTTTGTCAACTGAATTTTAGTATAAATATTTATGCTCATGTTTATTTTTTATATTGGTAACATAAATATCTCTTTTCAATTTTGAAATATAGCTTTTAGGACAGAGCTAATGCTAATTTTAAATGGATAACTGAGAGCTGGACTTCATTTCTTGCTTTACCCAGCATTATCCAAAGGATATTCTTATTTCTGATGGGTCCATCTATCCACGCTCATAGCTCATTGTTAAGTTGTTAATCACACTAATCGGAAAATTAAGGTCTCACAAACTCATCTATCCATTCTGTGATACCCCTTAATAAAGCTAGAATATGAGATGTTTCATTCATATTACTCAAAGTGTGAATGGTTATTAAACTGCTTGAAATATATAAACTCCTATTCGTGATTTTAGTCTTTGGTCTCTGAAATGAACCGATATCCAGACTGGTGAGCCAACAGGAAACTCCATTTTTCCAAAATTCTTGTGAAAAAAAAAAAAGAAATCCCATTTGAAGCGGTAAAGATAAACCAACCATTTCCTTATCAGGAAATGGTTGGTTTACAGGTCCGTTTAGGATTCAGGAGGACTCTTGGGAGGATTAAACTTAAAAAAACGTAAAAGTAGTTTGAGATTACAAAACATTTCCTCTATTTTCTAAACTGAGTAATGTAGAACCACCTTAGGTTGAGATCAGAAGGAAAAATAAAGCTGTAGACTGACCAAACAGACCAAATTACCGTATACTGTTTATAGATCATTTAAAATACTGTTTGTAGTTCAGCAATCCTTAACTTTTTCCTTTTGTAGTTGCAGTGAAGAGCTTCCCTTAGTGGATCTCCTTTTGCTGCATAAAAACTGACAGCACAGATGGTATTTTATTGGATCTACAGTCCTTGTGCTGAACTGCTTGACCTAATTTTTCTCAGCTCAGTAACTCTCAGTTTTCCGTCTGTTATTGCTCTTTAATTATCTTAGCTGGCTCCAGTCTCTATCTTTTATATTTAGGATGTAAACATGAGTCATCTGTTACTTTATGTTCCTCTCCCTCTGCTGACCCAGTCATGTTGGTTTTGTTTTACCAGCAAACATTTCACTCTTAGCATTACAGTAGTAGTAAATGGGATTCTGGGGATTGGTGTTACGACAGTGAATCTGCTTTTGTAGAAAAATCATTTCATCGGTATATACATATATGCATGTGTGTGCATTCATTTATGTTTTTTATGCATCCATGGCTGCAAGTTCAATCTGTGGAGTCAGACTGGAGGCGGTTCACTTATGTGTCTGCTGACAAATAACTGCTGGATCACTCATCGTGTGTTTATTGGACACTTTCTCCAACAGGCAGAAAATTGTCTCAATTTCTTGCCTTGCATTTATGCTCCTTCTGCTGAAGGAAGGTTCCAATTGCTTGTGACACTAACAACAAGAACAGGCTTCCTGAGAAAACCTCTGCACGAACCTCTTCAGAGCTGATACTGAAAAAAATTTGCTTCATGCCCTAACCTTGCCTCAATTTATGCCGCAAATTAGAGATTAAACAAGTTTTGAATTACAGTTGAGAAACATCTTAGGAATGATTAGCAACTATTTGACAGTCTCAAATAAAATCCGTTTGAAGCAGCTCCAGATGTTTGAGAGCTAAAGAGCTTTTTGACCCACTTTCACCAACATTCCTCCTCTTCCCTTTTTCACTTCAACACTTTTCTCCAGATGTGGTATTGTTGTGGATGCATTTATTTTGGGCATGAGCCGGTAGTCCTGAGCAGGGTCTGACGTCATTCTCTATTTAAAGGAGAGTCCTGAGAACTGCGTGGAAAGGAGTTCTCTGCGGATTTGACTTCAAAAGCTTCTGTCTTGGACTACTCATGTCGGTCACCTGTGGCTCAGCAGTCTGTCGTAGACAGATGACCACACTCATTTCAAGTGTTGATAGACGAGTCATTTTATGAAGGTTAAAGGGAGAGGCCTAAGTTTGAAAGCGTGGGATTTTTAACCTCTATGAGGCTTAATCGCAAAAAGTAGCCTGGAATCGCTACAAACACAAGGGTAGGTGTCATACCACCAATAATCTATACAAGAATTGTTGGTGCTATGAGGGACAGAAACCAGATACCATAAATAGAATCAGATAAGAAGACATTGCCCTGAACTGAATCAAGAAGCATGACAGCTTTTATATGGGTAAGGTGAGCTGCTTGCTGCTTCATTTTCATTCCTCTCTAATAACTTTGCCTTGCCAATTTACCGTTTGAAGTTACAACCACAAACTTCTATATACTTTATTAGAATTTCATATGACCAAGCTACACAATGAACTGCATTATTTTAAAGTGGAATAAAAAAAAGACTGCACAGTTTTCTTCTTTTCAAAAATAAAATCTGAAAAGAGGGCTTTTCATTTATAGTTGTACCCTGGTAGTTTTGGGGGTATGTCTCTATCAGCCTTGCATGTTCAGTAGCTCAAGCTCTGCTGGACTCGATGGCAAATTTGTGTTGACAGCAATATTGCAATAGATGACTGACTGGACTTTAATAGGACACTTTAACACCTGGATAAGCTTTGATCTAAACCATTCCACTTTAGGTCAGGCTGGATGTTTACAAACGCATGCGTGCTGGAGAGTGAAGTTTTGCCCTCATCTTAAATTTATTTTCTGCATTTTGTCCCAAAGTAATTCCCTATATTTAGCTCTATCCATCTTATCATCAACTCTAACCAGTGTCACTGTTTCTGCTGAAGAAAGAGCTTTGGGAACAAGGAAATCAATATGGTATTTAAACTTGAATGGACAATCTCCTCTTTGATAACTGAGCTTATTGTGGCTTCTCATTTAAACTGTCGACATTGTGGAGAGTCAGCTGCAGATAACTATCAGGCTCTACTGTCAGATTCCCCATGGGAGCTCTGCCTCCACCACTGTTTGGTCTTCTAACACATATATTTGCCAGGCCTTCTCTAGTGTCCATGCTTCAAATAGTTCAAAGTTCTAACCCTGCTGAATATTTCCGGTTCAAACAGGCATGTTTGCCAGTTCCTCATCCCTCAATGCTCCCTCTTCTTGCTTCTAAGTGTTTGCTGAAGGAGTTCACACTGACTTCTTGGCCCTACAGCAGTAAAAAGCTGGAATGAATGACATGCAATGCATGCAGATGATTGGTATCTTTCCACTTAGTCACTCACAGGTACTCACACACTTTCAGAGAAAGTTGAGTTTAGTCATTTTATCTCTGAGCCCTACTGTTATTGCTAAGTCACTTTTCTTCTCAAGAGATTTAGATTTGTTGGGTTAGAAGGTAAAACTGTCATCCAATGAAAACATTGACTGAATGTTTTTAAGAGCATCATTTGCTTTACTGCATGGGATGACAGGTTTCACATGTCAGGTGTACCCTCAAGCCCCTCCCAGTTTGGCCATTTTTGGTTATTTCTGTGACATTCCAGCAACTGAAAGAGTTCCTCTGTAGCACTTTCTGAGTTTCCGCAGTTTTTAAACACTCATTGAGCTCCATTCTTGTCATTTTTTTTTCCAGAGGAGTTATAAATAAGGCCAGATGTTTTTGACACACTAAATGTGTGTCTATGGGTCTCTCCCTTTCTCAGCTCAAAAGTTCACTGCACCACTGTGCCACTGTGGTCAACTTCAAAGACTTGGCCGCTGACATGTTTATGCATTTTCATGCACAGACACGCAAACAGACTTTTGGATAATTTATATTTACTTTTGTACACTAAGGTAAACAATGAAGATGAAATCAAGCAAAGTTTGGTGAGTGTGTACTCTCAAGCCCTGCACACTTACTCACTGTCAGTACATTGTACAGAGCAGCAAGCAGGGTAAGGGTTAACCTGCAGCCTTGGGGGCTGAATATTACAGACGGAGCAAAGATAACAGTTCAGCCCAGGGGTCAGGGGGTCAAGCACATCTAGATGATCAGTGCTTCCGCTCCAGATACTGTTTATGACTGTGTGTATACACATTATGCAGTCTGTCAGACTGTTGTATATACCCCACACCCTGCCTCAAGCTCACACAGCTGGCACAGCCAAACATTCGCAGAGTCTGCTTCAGGGAAAAAAGGGAGTACTGAGTAATTTGTATGTGTGTGCGTGTCTGAATCTATGTATATGCTAAATTATGCGGACATCAGTATAGTCACACACTTCTGTTATGGGGACTCTCCTCCCTTTTGTGGACAATCTTCATAAAATAAATCATGGCATTTCAGAGCAAAGACTTGAGTCGACTTTAAGGTTGGCGTTAGGCAGGTAGTGATTATGGTTAGGGTAAGGGTTAAGTCTCCAACATATGAATCAATGCAGTGTGCTCTTGAGTAATGGTAACACAGAAAACAATCTGTGCATGTCTGCGTAAATGTGTGGTGTAGGTGTTTCTTGTCTGTGTGTCTTGTTGAACTTGGTGAACTTGTCTAATATTCTGACACTTACACACACACACACGCATGCACACACACATTAATACTAATGTGACAGCTGGCAGTTTTGAAACGTTTTGCAACTTCTCTTTGAATCCATCAAAGACAGCCTCTGTTTCTGTTTTTGATGATGATAATCAATGTATTTGAAGATGCTGTATCTTTAGACATGCCTTTAAAGTATACGGGTTATGCAGTCTGGAATGAAGTCACTTTCTTATTGATTATGAAACAGGTGGCAGTTTGTAGAGACTGAAGGTAGGAACAAATGAAGTGGCAGGGTGGAGTAATAACTAACTCCAGAAGGAATTTGAGTCAAACATTGTCATTTTGAGGTGGAAATGTTCCACTTTTTAGAAAGTACTTCTACTTATGTGCTATAAAAATATTTTTGTTTTGTTTCTATGCCAGTGTTGTTACCCTAAGTTATTGCCACCATACTTCCCCACACCTGTCTGACTCCGGTTTCCTGTTGCCACCAATGTAGACTGTAATTGCTTGTTGGATAGAATCACTTTCCTTGCTATTTGACACCCTGCTCCAGCCCCTCTGAACCAATTATCACGGCCTACAGATTACCTTGTAGATCATGTGCTTGATTCCCCAAGGAACTGTGACTGTGTCACTTGCTTTTTGGGCTAAAGGTATTTCTTGAATGATTAACCTTTATTAAGGAGTCAGAGTGCTTAGATTTCATGTTTGGAGGGCTAGATTTTACCTATTGTTTTTTTTTTTAAAAAAACATATGGATTCCTCTCTGTAGATATGTATACTGGGTTAAATAAGTCAAAGACAGTCACTTATGACGTCAATCTTATATCACAAAACAGAATTCAGACTCGGTTTAGGATTGTGCTTTGATTTAAATTTGTTGTCTGGATGTCAGGATCCGATTTCGAGCTGTGTACTGGGCCTCTGGACTTGACCTCGCCTCGAGGTCTAGACCTCTATACAACAAGGATAAAAGAGTACATAATTTTACATCTCATAATCTTGTAATTCACTGTTAAAGGCAGACTAAATATTTGTTTTGGTTGTAAGAGACTTGACTTTTACCAGTTTCGGTAGTTTAAAATACAGATGGTGTGCTTATTTTTGACTGCAGAGGTTTAGATTAGTTTTACATCACACTTGTTTGGAGTGGTTTTATTAGATTGTTTTAAGTTGCATTCATGGGTCTCAGCTCACCACTTTTTTAATGAAGTTGGCCTCCCAGAACAATAATATTACCCATTAAAAAAGCATTTCAATTTGAAAACATCATTTAAAACTGCAGTGTGCTATTTTATAAACAGTAGCGTACTATATTTATTAAAACCCCCGGGCTCTGATTGTTTTTGACCAGCAGTGTATTTCTGCAGACATATGTAGCAGCACTGGGAGGAGATGGAGGCATTTGATTTTTTTCACAGTATCTGTCTCATGTTATGCTGTCATGACATAGGGACGGTTTTAACAAATATGTTAAAAAAATAAAAAATAAAAAAAAACATTTGTAACGTTTATGTAACATATATAAAAGTTACATACTGCAGCTTAAAACTGTTTAATGTAGTCAACCACACTACCTGGCTGTTTCCCATGTTGACTCTCTTTATCCCTTGACAGGATCAGTGTTAGCACATTGAGGGCTCATCCGGTCAAGACAGAATCACACCACTAAGTGATCACCGTTTGCTTTAATATTTAAGAATGTTCCCATTTCAAAAAAAAGTTTGGGAGCTTATCTCTGTTTCCATATGTGTGTGCAGCTATGTTCATGCTGACTTCCATGTGCTTTTATTTAAATGGTGCTTTGTGGTTTCTCATGACTGTCTATTGGTTTTATTTCTGCAGCATAAAGCCAATGCCACCTCTCAAGAACAGGTCCCAGCACAGTGGTGTATATCTCATTTCTATGTTTGCATGTTGCCTTTAACTGCCAGGGAGAAAGAAGAAGAGGGTTTTCTATGTGAACCATATGTGATCTCTGGTGCAGATGGGAAATGTTAAAGCAGCAAGTAGGTCAAAGAGTGCGGCTTGATCTGCCAATCTCTTTCAATCTCTTAAATGTTAGACATTAGACTGACAGTCTGCGAGTCGTTAACAGCTACTTGATTGCTGTAGAAGAAAAGAAGGACTTTTGAAGCTTGGCTACTTTATTTCATTATGAATATTCTCCATAATTTCTTAATGAGGGTAGGAGATCAGATTTTTTATCATTATTTAATAAGTATATGAGCATATACTCATAGTTGTTATGAGTATATGAGTATATGCTATTTTATAAACAATAGCATACTGTATGTGTTTTTTTTTCATATAGATTGATTTATTAAAGAATAACACACATAACACAAACTTCAAATGTGGTTTTGAAAGAAAGTAGCCCCCTGAATTTAGACACACCCAGCATCTGGGTCATTTACTAGCTTCCTGTTAGTGCTAACTAAATGAATATTTCATAAGTTTTAATGACTTTTGATAATCTTTGATTCAGAATCTAAAATACTTGCCAAAGCTGATTAAACCTGAACTGTGTGATTCCAATTTGGTCCAAACCATAAACAACGTTTTTTTTAATATTGTTGAGGACACAAAAACAGGTATTTTGAAGTTGTATTTTGTAATGAATAATATAATATAAAACATGGACAGGTGAACATGGACTGGATTCTTCTGTACTGGTTGCAGATTACAGTATCTGTGGTTTATGAAACTTTTAGTTTTCGGTAAAAATAAAATAGAAAAAAAAACAGAATACTTTGTTTAAAAAAAAAAAGTTGTACTTAGAAAGTATAAAAGTACTAAAGTGTCAAACATGAACAGTCTACAATATGCGTGTGTCCAAATACAAATACACAGAAATGGAAATTTCTGCAAGTTTGATTATGTTTTTTTGTGTGGCAGCCATGTGGATGTTGAACTTGAGATGACTCTGGGATATACAACTTTCCAAGTCAGAATTACGACTTTGGCTGGTGTTGAATTTGAATCTAAGTTGATGTTCTGGCTTGGAACTCTGAAACTTGCGATTCGAACAGACCCTAATATTTAGTACAGGAAACTAATTATGCTGTGGAACCATCTGTAGTAAAATTTAAGCAGTTACTACCACTACAGCTAAGCCAAAAAATTCTTTAGAGCAGTGCTGAGCACTAATGTTACTTCCTTCTTAGTCCTTTTCTGTAACTGATCCACAGACTGTTCTGGGGCTGAAAGAAGAATGCACTCTAAAAAAACATACTATGATGTAAGAATATTATGTCCAGATTGGGGATGTTATTTGCATTTACTGAGCTGCATAAGGAACGTCCTACAGAAGGCCAAGCTGTTAACATAAATGCTGTATTCCCTCAGGTAGAAACTTTTTTTTGCTTTTATAGATGGAAAAAAGAGGAAGCCTATCAGATTTCTTTGTGTTGCAAAAAAACCTAATGAGCAAACCAACACCAAGAAAGACTCTTTTTCTCGCTTCTATATAAAAAGAATAAACAGAAGATGTACACCTGAGTGGATGTAAGGGAATCCCCTATGCTCACTATCAACAAAGAGCACTAATGTTACCTCCTTCTTAGTACCTTCTTTCTGAACAAGTCCCTTTCTGTTTTCTACCTAAGGTTCTCCTTCTTTCTTGCCCCAACACTGGAACACCCCAGTCTTTGCTTGCCTCTATGTAGGGGAAGGTTACCTGTTGATTCACCTTATTTTGCTCCTCATAAATCCTCATGTCTCTGTGAAACTTTACCCTTGACACTGAAGTCTAATCACGCCAGTAAAACAAGAATGGCACACTCAGAACTGAAGAACTGCCAACTATGGCTTTCATAATTCCAAAAGTACTGGTGAGCATTCTGCTTTAGGGAAATCTCTTTGGAGCTCAACTACTTGGCTGCATCAAAGAAAAAAAATATTATTGCTGACATTTAGTTTTCCATAGTTTTTCCGAGTGAGTGAGATGAAAGATAGAGAGAGAGCGGGAGTGGCGGAAAATTTCGGATGCAGGACTGCTTCTCCCATTTGCAGCAGATGTTTTGGATAAAGTAACATAACCAGCATAGATATTTTTACATGTAATTGTCAATTAACCCAAATGTGTTCCTTGTTTTCTGACTACAGCTCCCAATGCTTCAGTAAAACAGGCTTGAGAAGGAGCAATTTAAAGTGGTTTGATGTACTGTAACTTACCAGTGTCCTGTTATTAGACTTTATATTCTCCTTTGGTTTATCTTTATAACTTTCTCTTCTCAAGTTTCTTTTTTCTTTTACAACAGCTGGCTCTTTGACTTTGCTCTTTGTGGAGACCTTTTTGTGAGCATATCTTGAAAGTTCATTAGAAAAGAGAGTCTTTGATCATGCATACAAACACAGCTGTTCATCAAAAAGTTCAAATCCCAAAGTTTGAAACATGACTTTACAATAATGGTTGCTTCCCACCAAGACTGTGATGCAGAACTAACTCTAACCCTTCAGCCAATGCCAGCTTTTGAAAAGGGCAATGTGGCTCACTCTCCACTGCACCATCCTGTCAGAGGGTGGCACAGACACCCCAAAGAGAGGGAAAAAATAAAGATACTGTATGGCTTATTAGCTCAGCAGTAAAAGTTTATTTTATTTTTCTCTTTGACGTGTCTATATCTCGTTACAAATTGAGAAAATACTTGAACAGGCAAGCCCTTAAATTGATTGCTTTATACAGAATATAGTATTGAAAATGCAATTCCTGATTTGTTGCACCTTTATTCGGTGTGTTATGCATGAGTGTGTAAAAACATCAAAGTAATTATATTCTGAACCTTTTTGAAAATAAGCTTACAGTCTGTGTGGTCACAATCATCTCGATCTAGAACTACCGTATATCATTACATTGGTGAAAAATACAGTTGATTGAGTCAACAGAATTATTCCACTATTTTATTTATACATATATTAAGCTATATATATATATATATATATATATATATATATATATATATATATATATATATATATATATATATATATATATATATAAAGGGGCTCACCCAGGGTGGCATTTATCCAGGAATCACCACTGTCTTCAGCTGAACCGTTCTAACACATAGCTTTAAGTCAGGACAGACGGACCATGAGTGAGATTTAATGAAAGATTTCCTACTCGGTTCCTGCCAGGCCTACTACCACGCAATATCTCCTGCTGCTTAAGAAGTCACTCCTTCAAATTAAGGGTGAGGGAAAAGTTGCGAGTCTAAAAACAGAACTTTTTTTTCTTTGCTTTAATAAAGAAACAGGCCCATTTTCAAGGAAACTAACAGGAGCAATATCCTAGTTCAGACCCTTGGCATGGGTCATGGAGAGTAAGACTAGTAAAATCCATAGGACCATATCCCCCAACCCCCTTTTTTTTTTTTTTTTCACTTTACCATTTCAGGCCAGAGATGATGTGATCCACATGGTGGGAGAAACTTAGGTATGTGTGTTTGTATTTGCAGAGCCTCAGGTTTGGGTTCAAGAAAAGTAAATTTAGAAGTTAAGCCCACCTGTCATCTGCCAGACTTCCAGATATAATGACCTAACAAGCAAAATGACCTAATTACCGCATGATTCATGCTTTTAGCATTTTTTTTGACAGTGTGTGTTTGTGTGTACCTGCACATATACAGGAGTTAGCAAAGGCAAGGTCTGAGTCTAATGCAGCTGTTTAACTCTGGAAGAAGGTCATGTGAGGAGAACTATATTAAGGATGTAATGATGCACCACGCTTGTTTTCTTGCAGCAGATGTGTGTTTTCTGACAGCTTATTTTTTTTCTTCTGTTACTTGATTTGTGTCAAGAGTTTATCTTCACCCATTTCATGGTGTGCAGACGGAAAAGAGCAGCCCCCACATGCAGAGGAAAGAGTGCAGTCTGTCAAATGATGTCAGTGTTTGGAGAGGATGAGTGCAATGGGTGGTGGGGGAGTTGGAATTGGTAAGGGTTTGAAGGGGGCTAGATGAGTCTGGGAAGAGTTTGCAATGGGGGAGGTAACAAGAGATCCCCAGCAGAGAAGCTAAACTCTATCATAAAGTGGAGGAAGAGAACTATTTTTACAAGGAAGAAGAAAAATGTTCCACTTTTAATCTGTGGGTAGTCTAAAAATAACCTCCCCATTCTGTCTACTGCCCAGGCAGGGCAGGCTTGTTAAAGAGTCTGTCTCTGAAGAGGGAGCAGCAATAGAGCTGCTGAGGGCTAAACAAAAAGAAGGGTCAAAGCAATAGGGAGGGATTGAAATGTAAAATTGTGCACTTGTGGGAGGGCACATACTGACATATTGCAGCACATGCAAAGGAGGGAGAATGCTGGGAACAGATGATTCTTCAATAAATTGACAATAAGTTTGGAAAGCCCAAGACCATCTTGAGTGGGTGGGTCTCGTACTGTGCCAAATATTTCCTTTCACCACACCATCCAGGCAGCATGTACAAGTTCGTTTCTATTATGCATAACCAGTATCGGGGCCCTCAGGCTTTTTTGAGTGCCGATAGAGCAATAAAATCACCTAATACCTGGAAGTATGGAACAACTGAGGAACCTTTAAAGAGCTGCTGGTATGGCCCTTTTCCAACAAGACACGTCACCAGGTTTCATCCACTGATTCACTCACATACCAAACAGTCATTCCTCAGATGGATTGCCGATTTCCATTCTCAGGGCAGGTAACTCATAGACTAACTTTGTGTCAGTGCAGACACCCACCCTGGTGTCTCATTCTCAGCTGTTACTGTTCTGTTTCTATTTTCCCACTGACTAACAGGAAAATCGTAGGAACAAGACAGTGTTTGTTTTTGGGAGGATTTGGTGATTTGGACCAGAGACTAAGGAGCTTTTAACAAAGACTGAGAGCAATTCCAGAAATAGTAGCCATAACCCCTGTTTGAGACTTTCAGACGTTTCCTCAGAAACAAACACTCTCACGTGATTCACTGACATTCATATTAACTTGAGACTTATCTTTCTTGCATACTTTATTCCATTGCCTGTTCCTGGATCCTTTTTCAAAGTATTGGATACACATGAAAGTTTGCTTCTTTATGCTCAATGTATCCCATTACATAAAGACAACAACAGAAAACATCAAACTGTCATCAAATTAACATCACTCTCTTTAGTTGTCACAAAAATGAAAGAGAAACGATGGTGCTAATTCACATATATATTTTGAGAGTTTTTCAAAAGCAGTTGAACTAAATGAATTTTGATCAGAAATGCTGCAATGTTTTCTTACAACCGTTAGGTGGGAACAGTGTTGGTATCGGCAACATCATAATACAAAAAAAATATCTTGAGCATTGCTATAGCGACGCTACGCTAGAGATTGTCTCAAAACAATTGTAACTCCTGGGTTTTCTTTGTTGTTGTTTATTTATGTTTTTCTTAGTTTTTATGTGCTCTATAATTTTCTTGCCACTGCCTCCTTAACATTTTAAGTTAAGTTGGAACAGAGTCAAGAAAAAGTGGGACAAATAGAATGTGGAAAATCTCTGCAAAGTAACCACTGTAGAGAGAATAGAGTTAATTTAGTGTTTCACTTTGTTTTCTGTATTTTATTGTAGGTTCTTGGACTAATGCCATGTTTTAAAAATACTATATTAAAAACAATAGTGGTGGATTTCCTCTTTAAGGTTGTGGATCAGTTCTTGCATCAGGTGGAGGAGTTCAAGTATTTTGCCTACTTAGGATTTTGGATACAAGTGACTGAATTGATTATTTAGACTTAGTCGTGGATCATGACACTACGACACATCAGTGTCGTAGTGTCATGTCAGATATATTTCTTTCTGGCCCTTGGACTCTGATCTTGGTTGATTTTGTCATTCCAGTTTTAACAAAGACTTGTAAAAACATTTTGTTGTTCTTTCTCAAGCTTCGGTCTCATCCAGACATTCAGATGATGTAAGGTTCTGGCTACTAACAGCTCAATTTCAATAGTGCAATTACCCACAATACCTGATAAACAACATACACATCCCTTAAGTTCAGAACAAGACCACATAAGGAACCTATACTTAAAGGTCTTATCAGCTGTGACACTGTGATGTCATTTTCCAACTTACAGCAGGGAAATTACTGACCCCCTCACCCGAGCTCTGTTTTTTTATGTTTTGCTTTCTTTAACAGTGGAACATCAGCTCAACATCTGTGGTGAGATTACATCACTAAGATTATTCAAGTGTAGAAGCTGCAGCAGTCTGAGGGAAACAAAGCGTTTGAAAAATGACCAGACAAACCAAAAGCCATTCACAAATTCCTCCTCGATTGCTGCCAAGCATGTGAAACCTGGTGACGTGTCTGACTCTGTAATTGCTCTCATTGCTGTGCCGAACAAATGGCGGCAGACTTTCTCAGCATAGAAAGAAAGGTATGATGGTATGAAATAACATGTGCTTGGACAGATTTACAGCAAAGGCAGATCTATAAATGTAGTTTTTATTTATCTTTTTATTCACCACAACAGAAATATGCTTCTGAAGGTTATTCGAGGCCTGATTCAAACTGTCTTTAAAGTTTAGCATCTCAGATTACATTTTAATAGCCTTCTGCTCCTTTGACTTCTTGAAGGAATGCTTGCTGGATACTGTCTCTACAACATGGGCTTAACAGATAAGGTTATGTTTAGTTTTAATCTGTCTTAGAACTGTTTCAAGAGACACTTCCCTCCACAGTTTTAACTATATAATTGCTGAATGTTTCATTTTGTAAAAGCTAAAGAAATGCATGATCTTTACTATAAAAAAATGTGATGCTATGTACAGAAAAATACATTGAGGTCTGACTAACCCTCAATGTATTTTGTGTTAAAAAACAATTAAACCTTAAAAAGTCAACAAACAACTTTTTAACTTACTTTGACATATAAGCTGTGGAATAGAACCGACTTGAGTCTTCTTGACTTCATATTTGGCATCAGCTACAGTAAATGAATTGAGGCATGATTAAATTCACCTTTGTGCATAGCAAATCCCTCTTTTAGCTAAAGTCAGTTTGCAGACAGGTTACAAAAGGTCACAAAGATACCTCTGTAAAACAAATTGCCAGTTAGTAGAAGGGTCTAAATGATTTGCACCTTTTTGATATAACATTGGACAATAAAGACAGGCAAAGTGAAGAAAATATGTCACTACAGTGACATTAGAAAAACTAAATGTTTCTCCAAAATTTACAAACAGATGTAAATGTATTATGGAGGCCGGAAAAAGGGCAACAGCAACATTGAAGGAGCTGCAGAAATTTTCAGTAAGTTCTCATGACAACAGCTTCCTGTGTTCTCCTTGAGTCTGGACTAAGGAGTTGATTTGCAAAACAGAAGCATTACAATTCAAAGAAAACATGCAGGCTTAGCTAATATTCCTCTAACCAAGATTAAGGTTATGGGCCACAAAGGTATGTCTAGCACAAAAACAGAATTGGACATCAGAAAAACAAAACCACAGCCGCATTGAAAGTTGGCATAATTTCTGGGCTCCAGATATATAAACGGTTTTGGATATCTGAGTTTTATTCCAAAACCTTCAGGTGTCAACTGGACAGCTGAAAATGAACAGATTTGATGCTTTAACATCACATTGTTCATTCAGATCAATAAAACTTACATCACAGGAAAGCGTTTAAAGTCCAGACACCACAGACTGATAGATCTCCAGAACTTTGTTAGAGTTACGGCACTCTCGCAGATACCTATGATTATCAGTAATATATGGATACTAAAATATGTAGCTATATGCAAATGTCCTTCAACAGAGGTGTAGCTCCAGTTTGTGTGCAACCACTTTTTTTCTCTATACTTTTTTTCTGTGGATTTGGTTGGTGGTGAATACCACAATAAAAAGGAAAGAAAAATAATTATCCTGGTTTTTATAACTTTGAAACACACTGAATTTAGTTTTTATTTCATCCCTATATCGAGTCAAGTATTTTTAAACATTTGCTAAACCATTGTTTCTACTTCTGACTAAATGCTTGAGCAGATATACATGTTTTAGTGACCAGTGGTCCTCACATGGCCTCTGACGTCTCGTCTGTCCAAGACTAATGGCTTTTCTTGAACAGAGATGGAGGTTGCACCAACACAAATGGTTGGGCAGGCGATGCTGGGATGACAGACAGAGACAAGGACAAAAAACCAGAGAGTCCACAACAACAGATTTGCTGATGGAGCTTTATCAGGACAGCTTTAGGATAACAACACCAGAGCAGGTATCCAGACGCTAATGCCTTGCTCTGCCTCAAACTTTTAATGGACTGTGACAGGGCTTCCGATCCCGGTAGCCTGGCCAAATGGTTTATTCATCAGAGCTGCTCAGTGTGCAACACTAGCACATTTCAGGCATACAGTTTGACACATAAATTATAGTGTGCTATCCTAGATTTCGTTTGTGCTAGTGGAAATGTTTCCATCTGATGAATCTTGTAAGCCAAACAGAATAAGTTGCCAGAAGTGTTGCAAAACAGTAGTTATTTCATTTGAGTTATTGATTGTAGGTTGTAAAACAGACTGAAGCTGTGATGTGTGGTTTTGATAATTTAAATAAGCTTTATAAACACAGAAAAGATAAACCTAGTCATTATCATTACTGGTCTAGACAGTATTTTTGTCTTTAGTGAATCACTTAATTCTGTCCAAATGTTAATGTTAAGACAGTCTGATGCATTGCTGCGGCTTCCTGTCCTCTGTTCTAAAACAAAATAGCCTTATCAAAGGTTTAGACAAAAAAGCCATTTCTTATCCTCACATACCAGAGTCTAACATAGTAACACACATAAATACAGTACAGTACATGTACATCAATACTGGTGTGTAGCTAGGGTCAAGAGGGAATCACTGATTGGTTGGGTTACTGTGAGAAACGGAGCTTCTGGATATCTTGCCTCCTCTCCTGTCAACAAGGATTAAAGCATTTGAGCAGATCTAGTTGTTCACAGCTGTAAAAATATGAAGGAGAAGGAAACTATGATTCATGAGATTGGGGACATTACTCCACATTGAAAACACTGTAATATAGCATCCATCCTACTCCTTTGTCCCTGTATGTGCAATTTAGTGGGAAGAGGTTTGAAGCTTCCTCAACTGCCTGGTAATTTATATATATATAAAACTTTGATATTACATATCGAACCTCAAACTTTACACTGTTTCAGCAGGTAGTGATTAATGGACTGGTTTTAACTGTAGTTATTTATTTGCAATAATATTTTCTAGTTGGTGCTATCTTATCTCATGTTTGCATCCTCTTCTAAACTTTCCTTTGCAGAGTTTACACTTCGCCTTGACATTGTTAGTTTACAC
This sequence comes from Poeciliopsis prolifica, assembly GCF_027474105.1. NCBI lineage: Eukaryota > Metazoa > Chordata > Actinopteri > Cyprinodontiformes > Poeciliidae > Poeciliopsis > Poeciliopsis prolifica. The sequence goes on along the minus strand of NW_026562376.1, from coordinate 12,805,466 downwards.
GATAATAAATAGTAACGTTTATTGTAAGATGTTAAGCAAAGTGTGTGTCTGCTATTACAAAAGTATTCATACCCATTGAACTTTGTCAGGTTTTGTTCACTTTAAAACGTTTAGTGCATTTTTGGGGGGGTTGGGAGGTATGTGATAAGCACACAGCGGTTCACACATGTAAACAAGGACAAAATGCTATATGGTTTTCACTATGTTTTTTACAATTAAGTTTGCATTGAGTCATTAATACTTTGTTGAACCACTTAGCACTTACAGCTGCAAGACTTTCTTGTGTACGCCTCTAACAGCTTTGCAAATGAAAACACTGAAATTGCTGAACATTCTCAGATACAAAATTGCTCAATCACAGTCAGATTGAATGGACAGTTTTTGTAAACAGCATTTTTTTTATTACGCCAAAGATTCATAGTTGTATTTAGGTCTGGAGTTTGATTGGGCCTTTCTCACACTTCGGTCAAGTGTGAGAAAGGCCTGCTAGTGCTAGTGTGAGAAAGTTGCTTTTCTGCTAGTAGGTGAACCTCCCCCTCAGCATGATGTTACCATTACCATGTTTAGCCTGTGAGGATAAGATATTACGGGGGATCTGCAATGATTGTTTTCTTCCACTTTATGAGAAATTTTGGTACATTTTGATCCTCCTATATAGAAGCCTCCTTCCACATATTTGCTCTGCCTCTTGGATGGTTTGAGTCAAACTTCAAGCAGGACTTGGTACGATTTTGTCAACAGCTCTTTTCTTGCAGTTCTTCCATAAAGGCCACATATTTTGCCCTATAGGGTCAGTAGCTCAGGATCAAGTGAAGGACTTGAAAATACCACCTGTTCATTCATCCCGTCAAAGCAGGAAAATACCATGTTACCTTTGTTGGCTTTACATAAACACATTTTTTAATTAAATGGTCATTGACCAGTATGTTTTTCATAGGACTTAATTTGAAAAAGAAAATAGCCTTAAATACACATTGCTCACTTTGGTGAATCTTTGGTTTGGCCCAGCTGCCAACTTCTCACACAGGCATAAGAAGGCAGACAGGCTGGGGCATTGCAGATGCACAGAAGCTACTTTCTCTCCCCCAGCCTCCAGCACCGGTCTCCAGTGAGCCTGAGCCCCTCTGAGGGAAACAACGTGAGCTCTGCCAGGGACTCTGGTTTGTTCCAAAGTGTCCAGTTAGTCACCAACAAATAATAAGGGCTCCTATTCAGCAATGGAGAGAGCTCTAGAGAATGGACAGAAGTCTGGGTTGACTGAGTTTGTTGATCAGCCATTATTGGCTCTGTAACACAGGTTTTCAGCATGTGGCACTGCCTGATTTAGTGATAGTACTGACACCAGGATGCATGGGGGGAATTGGGCATCTTCATGTTTTTGTTGGACCATAAACAAGTCCTCAGAAAATGAGCTTGATCCTGCACCCATCACATCTTTCTGGCTGAATGAGAGATGGGATTGTCCACTCTGTTAAAACCCAGCAGTGATCCTGCTCAGCCTCTGAACATGAAGCCTGACAGGAGCTACGCTTGTTCAGAACGGATTAGATCAATACCGATGTTGTGCAACACTAGGACAGCAGGGGGAACGGATCAGTACTGGTTCTGTTTCAGGCACGATGGGTATGTCCTGCACGCTCTGCCGTTTGAGCTGCTCCTGTATGAATGACTTCTTGCAGGAGCCATACAGAGCCTTATTCTTCTCACACCTCATCTGAGCCTGACACTCGAGGGGGAAGCCCAGGGAGTCTGAAAACTAAATGTTTTTCTATTCCCTGGTAGGAATGGATATATCATGTGCTGTTTTAGTGCATTTAAAGTAGAAAAACAAGTCAATGTCCAGCAGCTAAGGTGAGATGACAAGGACAGTAGTGAAATCAAGTTCACTGAGGCTTTCCTATTGGGCAGAGTGGGAAGCAAAACCATCCACTACAGTGAGACACTCATCATTAATGCCTCAGTTTTGTTTATCTTTGGAGTTACTTGCCCACTTTACCATTTCCCCAAGAATCTTACATACCCCTGCTCCCTTGGCCTTCATAAGGTTCTTGTGAAAATAGTTCAACTCAGGTGGAGCCCACCATCCATCCCCCCTGCTGCCAGGTCTAGGTTAGATTAAGTGAGCATTCCAGGAATAGCAGCAGCACTCCAGCTTCCACCTGCTTCCACACACGGATGCAGTGCCTTGCAAAGTGTTCCTACCACTTTCATGTTTTTTAATGGTACAAAAACAAACATCTGTGTATTTAATTTGGATTTTATTTGATAGACCAACACAAGGTAATGTACATTTGTGAGCTTAAAAAGAATTCAAACGAAGAAAAAAAAGCAAAATAACAATTTAACAGTAAGACAAGAATAAAAAAAGAACTACCATTTCTGCACTGATAGAGTGGCAAGAAGATGGCTTCTGTATTACACCCTACAATCACCAAGCCCTATGTGAAACATGGTAGTGGCAGCATCATGCTGTGGGGGTGTTTTCTGTCAGCATGGAAAGCTGGTCACGAGTGTTGGGTGTGACGAAATAAAGGACAGTCCTGGAAGAAAATATCTGAGGCTGCAAAAAACATGAGACTTGAAACCGATGCTACCCAGACTGTCATGTATTGTAACATAATCATGAGCTAAAATGGCCTAGTCCATGACTTAACCTCATGGACACAGCCTGAGCTCTCTTGCAAATATGGGATATACTTTAAGTTGGCAAACTACATACCATTGGTATTGTAGCTGTTGCTACAGTAAAACTGAGCACTACAAATAATTAATTGAGTTGGCTCAGTTGATTTTGAACCTTGTCACATTTTTGTTTTTTACATAGAAAATTTTTCACCACTATCACTAATACTGTCACTAAAATATATTGAAATTTGCAGAAATATCTGGGCAAAAAAATAGATAAATAAATAAATAAAGATCTCACTTTTGCATTGAGCTGGACCATGTTGCTCATCTTCTGAAGATGTTTCTCTATGGAGTCCCATATCTTTGACCTCATGCTCACCTCTTTCACTTCTCATCAAACCATACGTAACCCAGACAGACAGATGGATTGTACAAAACAAGACACTGGTTTGTTAGGGTTAGGCCAAATTTTATGGAAAGTTGACACATCCTGTCTCCTAAGGACAGGTGAAAAGAGAAGACCATCCAGTTGGCTTATCTTAGTGCTTCAACAGAGGGCTACTCGTAAAAATGTTAAAATAGTTCTTTCCTGAGACAGGTCAGCAAGTACCAGGGAGGAGCTTCAGGAAGAGGATGAATAGGGTCCTGTACTCAGCCCCTGGGTGCACTGAACCCCTCTGTGTGAGCTTTTTTCGGCACTGGCGTATAGGGCTTGCCTGTGAGGAGCAGGGTCGGAAGCAGGAAGTGGTCGTGTAAGGTGATCCTGTAGATGCAGCATAGAGCCCCTTTTCAACAGCGAACCCCTTGGTCATATTCAACACAGCGACACACCAGGTAGTCCTCCTGCTGCAGCCCCATCAAACCTCAGTTCACATCCATGCGACTTGGATGCTGAAAGAATGTTGAGAGTGGGATGAGCGCAAAGGACTGAAGATACAGTCAAATAAAGACAAAAGTATTTGAAAATGATACTGAAGCACATAATATTTAAGTGAGACCACATAGACTCTCTCAAGCTCAGATAAGAAAAATTGTTTCCCAGGATTCTGGTGAGATTAAGCCAGACTGGATAAAATGTCTATGGCAATGTAAGGAACGCAAATGTAGCTAATGTTAGAAGTAGAGTTCAACTCTCAGGAGGAAGCCATATTTATTTTCCATACTCCAACTGAGGAGCATCCTGTTAAAATGCATTTGTCTGGTGAAGAAAAGCTACTGTATCATCTCATCCTGGATCGCAGGAAGATTGGCAGTCTGAACTCAGAGCTCTGGGACTGGGAATCTGTCTCCTCTCTGCTTGACTTCCTCTCCTCTTCCTCATATTCTCTCTCTATCCTCTCCATTGTGATTTCTGTTTTATTTTCTCAGACTGTATTATTATAAAAGGAGAAATACAGAAATCTATTATATAGCGTTTAAACTAAAAAAAAATGTGGATTGCTTTCTGACTCAAGTAGAGGAAGTCAGATATCCATGTTTTTTTGTTTTTTGATAAGTGATGGTTGTATAGATTGAAACCTTGTCTATAGCAATGTGGGTGTTGATATGGCTTGTTGTGGTGAAGAAACAGCAGGGTTGGAAATACAGCGTTGCGTTTCTGTTCTGATGCTGACCTCATCAGAACAGACTTCAGTTTTCCTTCTGGACTCATTACCTCCACGACCTGATATCAGGTGTAGAAGAGGATGGATGGACGGATCAGAAAAAATAAACTGATATACGATGTGTATTATGACACCTTTCTAACAGAACTGACATTTCTTCACAGTTTGAACTGCAGTAACTCATCTTTTGGACCAGGGTTTTTGTCTCATGTGTCTCAATGACCCTGTCTCAGGTTCACATTCTCTGGACTACTTTTAACAGATACTGAACACTGCATACTGGGAACCACACGACAGCTGCAGATTTGGAGATAGTCTGACCCCACGGTCTAGTCCTCCGAGTCTTGGCCATTTTTATAATTGATTCTTATGCTGGCCCATTTTCCCTGCTTGTATTTTCTTTGCTTTGTGGACTAAATGTTCTCCTCCCAAAAATATAAAATGGTGGGACTGATTAATGAAACCTATTAACATGTTTTTCTATGTCCAACAACCGGCTTTATTTTCATTTCACAGCCAAGGCTTGTTCAAACAATAACAATAAGATTTTTTTACAGGTTCTGCAATATATTGCCTATTGAACAACAAACAAATGAAGTAAAATCATAAAGTTAGACTTCTTCACTATGTCCACTAAATCACAGCACAGCTCTAATTCTTCTTGATGTGAATAAGGCTTTTGTTCAAAGGCGATTCATTGTTATTGTTTCCAAATGCCTTTTTTTTTTTTTGGACTAAAGTATCTAGATGCCAAAATAGTAAGAACTTTTTAATAGTGTTTGTTCAGGCAATGCAGCTTTTTAGTACAAATGCCAATCAATGTCACAGATCAGTAATGCTCTGAGCGCTCTTTGGAGATTCACTGAAACAGAGCTTGTGAAGTATTGCACATGCAATGATGAAGTGGTCTGGTCAAATCTACCACAGTGCATGTCTCTGGCAGATCGTTTAAGTCCAACAACTCTTTGATGGTCTACGCCTGAACAGGGACTGCCTTGAAAGTTATGATTTAAAGAAAGAAGCATGAAGGGTTGACATAATCCAGCTTGCTGACCCACCAATAAAACCCAGCAGGAAAAGCGCAATCCACCACCAGAATCTTGCTGTTTTTCAACTGTGTATATTTTTGAAAATCGTGTCATGCGTTGACAGAGTCTACTTAGGAAAGCCTGAGTCGTAATTAGGTCATTTGGACATTTCCTTGGGCTATTTAAAGAGAGGCAGGCAGAGTGAATTTGGAAAATGCTTCTGACTCAAACAAACTGCCTTGAATTCTTTACCATTGGACTGTGGCTTACAGATGTTGGCACAGAAGTCAAGTCGACGGAAATGTAAAAAACTAAATAAATAAATAAAAATACCCAAAAAAATATTAATGTGCCCTTTCCACGCATTTCTTAGTATAAGATCCAGAGTTAAGCTGTAGAGAAAAACTTCTCAGGTTTGCCCCCACAGCACTTAACTCGAAATAACCTCAATTCATGGCCTTATACTTTGCGTTAGCTTTGTTGCCTCTAGCATTAAGCCATGACTGCCAGTCATTTGACTGCTCCACTAACTTCATCCTAAATCTTCTATAAATGTTTTTGTTTCCTCCCAGCATCAACCCCCACCTGCCCTTGAGTTTCCATGGCCTAATTCCAAGCTAAAAATGTTCTTTCATGTTCGTGTCAGTGGAAGAAAGCAGAAAAGACTAAAGCCTTCATTCTGAATAGCCAAGTCATTAAAAGGTGAGGGAGGGGAATGTATACTTAATAATGGAGTATGAATACCAATGGTCTTTACATTTATGCAACTTTTATTTATAAAAGAAATGAAAAGCTATTAATTATTGTTCTTTCTCTACATATTTAAGCTGTGATGATGTTTGTTGATCACATCAAATCCCTTTAAAACACATTGACTTTTGTGATTGTATTCTGAGAAAGTTAAGGGATTTGAAGAACAAGAACAAGAAAGTGAAATATGTACTAATCCGCTACCCCATATTTAGATGTAAACACTTGGCTTCATCTGCTGAGTAATAGTGGCACATAAAACAACTTTGAAAAAAACCCTCCCAAAGCCAAATGCAGCCACCGAACAAACAGTTAAATTATACATGAAAGCAATTGCATACTTCACAGTTATGCACAATTTAATGACATAGCAGTCGCACGCACTGTGAGGTTGCACAGAACCCAAAGTCTTCTAATCTCTCATGTACTTCTCATGTCATCATGTACTTACACCAAAAATTCATTTACAAACGACTCTTGTGTACATCTGTAAGGTTTGTAGTGTCACAGAAAGATTATAATTTACTAAATTTAACTTTTTTTTTTTGGCATTGGTAGATTAATTAAAGCCCATCCTCTCAAGGTAAAAGGGAAAATCCCTTTTACATGTTGGGACTCGACCGTCTATCCTCTTATGCGAAGAAAGCTTTGTCTTACAAGCAAAACTCTTAGCTCAAGGTTAAAGGTTACTGCTGTTGCCAGGAGGGACTATCCATGTTAATAAACTTTCTCCTTATATCTCTCATTGAGTACCCACCAGTCCCAAACATGCAGGAGTGCAAATTTTTAATAAAACCCATTTATAAAAAGTGAAGCATTGAAGAAAGAAACACTGCTGAGTTGCTTTTGTTTTGAACATTTCTATATGGAACTCATTAAACACTGGGCAAGTTTTAAACTTAAATTATTTGAGGATTTTGTTCAGTGTTTTTGGTTGAAGAATATAAAATATCCAAACTACTCAAAATGTCAAACCCCTGCTGTGAAGCACCACAGATACACCATCTGTGAAAATCATTATTGAACTTTTGTGACGCTGTACAAATAAAGTGTGCATGGCTTAAGGATTGTCTTGCAGTGCCTGCATTATATGTCAGGATGAAATGCAGTGGCACAAGGACACACAGTCCTGCCTGTCTGTGCATGCTTTCCCTGGGTGCGTTTGTTCAGTGATTCATGGGCAGCAGGGTGATGGGTCAGTAAGAGAAGCTGAAGTCCCCAGAGGCCACTGACACTCGGGCTGTAACTGTGCAAGCCCAGTCTCATCTCTGGACTTTCACCTATGCAACGGTGGCCCCACACATCACTTACCAACTCTGGTTTCCTGGAAGTTATGAAGCAAAACATGCAGTTCCTTTATGAATAAAAAGCATCCTCCATGATGCATTTCTGAAGCGGCAATCATCAATGGGAGACTGTTAAAGTGTGCTTACAGAAATTACTGAATGATCATGAAACTATAAAATTGTTTGCATTAGATAATAGATAAACACCACGTTCTCATTACTGTACATAAAGCCAGAGCTCTTTAAGGTGTATACTGATACACATAGAGCTGAAAAGTTAATATAAAACTGGCAGATCAAATGTTCCAGTAATATTATATCACCTTCAGATAAAAAAAATCCATTATGTTAAACACAGTAGTTAAAATAAAAAACAGTTTACTTTTTTTCTGGCATAACTCAACGTCAAATCTTGAAATGTAAACTACAGTTTTACCATCTTTATTGTTACTTGATGGTTGAGTTCTCTTCAGCAATTTGAAGGACAGTTAAAACGACTGATTTATTATTTCCTTGTTGTGTGAGCCTGAAGATGAGGTAGCCATGTTTTATTCCTTTTAGCTCTCTTTAACGTGTGGGGGATCCATCCACTGCAACTCCATTTCTGGCAATGATAAGAGCTTTAAATTAATACCGTGCCTTTAGATTGTCATTATATGTGTCCACATCCTTCATATCAAGAAATTCATGAGAATTTTATTCAAATAAAAATAACTAGACATAGATTATATTCAACTCTTTACTTTTTTGAGTCAACTCACTTTTACTCTCACAGTTCCAAATTACAACAAATAACATTCCAATTTTAGGTATAATCATTACCTGCTTAAGTCTAAATTAAGCATTTCTAAAGACCAGTCATGTCGTGACATTCAGATTAAAGTACATGCAGTCTTTTAAAATTCTACTTTTAGCCAAGTACAGTCAAAGTTGCTTTTCCTGGGGTATTCCAAACTATACTAAAGGGATAGTTTAGATTTGTTGAAATGAGATTAGTTAGCCCCAGAGTCTGAAGCTAATAGCTAATCCATGATGTACAAAATACACAATGCAGCCCCTTTAGAACAAAACTATAGTCTCAAAAGAACAGTATCGGTTCATCTGAGATTTTTTTAAATTAAATTTAATATTGTTATATTTTCATTTGGATGTCATTTACTCATAAGCTGATATTTATTTCGCGGAGGTAATTGGGAGTGTGCCACAACTGATTTTCCTGTGTGAATGGAGGATGTTAAGTGTTACTCTCACACAACTAATTTGCTTCAGCCTTTGAAGGCATTAATCTGGATTTATGCCAAATAAAGATGCAAAGAACGTTGTCTACTGCCGATAAGACAGGGACCTCCCTCCAGAGGTTCTGGAAGGTGGTTATTTTCACATTTAATATGAAAATAACCTCTTCCTGTGTTGAGCACTTGCTTCTGAATCATCATGCCAGTGAGGGTGAAAGGTATGTCTGCTGTGGAAATACAGACATATTAATGTGTGCATAAATTAGGAAATTTGAACCAGATGATCTTTAATCAGCTCTCCATTTTTTCAACATATCTGCTTAAGATGTTGATTTAGTCGACCTTTACCACTGAGTATTTTTTCAGGCTTTACAAGTTAATATGTTTTTCTGCTACAGCTTGGTGTGTGGTATGATATTAACCGTACTCTGATTAAAATCACCCTGAATGTGCACCAGTGCAACTCCAGACGTGAGTGTGGTAATTACTTTGGAGGTTGCATAGCTCACGTTAATGAACTCTCTTCTCATTTTTCTCTCAGTTTCTTTCCATTTAATAAAACTGTAACAATTTAAAGAGGTAACCAAATACTCCAGCCCAGGCAGAAGAAAGGACAAGCAAATATTGACAGATTAAAGAAGGATAACACCTGAAATCCGGATTTTGTCCATTAAGGATGAAATTACTGTTGCTACGGGTCTTAGCCAGGAAATTTTGTCTGGGCCACCCTTTGCTAATATCCTTATCTACTTTGTCATGTTCTTCATTCTATCGCATAAAACCTATTTCTTTTCCATCCGCACATGTAATATTCCATAAACATGCGCAAATCCGGAAAATTGGGTCAAATAACGGGGGAAAAAATAACTTTTACTGCTCTAAAACAAATATTCCATCATGTTTGTGGAATGTTGTGGTTTGTAATATGGAAAGAAACTTAGTCCAGAATCCAGTGGTTAGAAAAGAAAAGAAAAGGTTTGTCTGAGAAGCAGGAAAATCTTGTGAGGGCGAGTGAGGGGGAGCCTCTGGAATTACACGCCAAAACCCATTAGAGACACACTCAGATGTGCACAGACACACTAGAGCTGCCTGTATCTTCCCCACTGAGCAACTAACCGCATTGTGCAAAGGGTGGGGTTTGGGTTGAGGGCACAAGGATAACTGTGCTCACTGTTTAGTTTGAAGTGCAGAGACGCTGCCATCTTTCAAATCCTCCGAAGGATTCTGACAGAACGTCACTAGCCCTCTGGCAGATGACTCATTAATTATGCTGTCTTAATCAGAAACTGAGAAATTAAAGTCGCAAACTTCTGAAAGGAAGCAAGTGTTGGCGCATCCACATCAAGCGCTTCTGTTTTAATAAATGTGTGGTCGTTGAGTTGTGACAGCCACTTGGACCCTCCGACATATCTCCCCTCCTCTCTCCTCCTTTCAAACAGACGAAAATGCTGAGATCTTAAAGCTGAAATGCTTGCATAATAGATGTTTCCAAAAATACAGAGGAGTAGGCAGGCAAGCTGACCGAGGTTTGGCGGCACGCCCCGGCACGGGCTCTAGTCCAGCCGTTCTCACTGTGCATTCCCTGCGCTGGACCACGTGTGCTGGATGAGGTGTGAGGGGAGCAGTCAGACGCTTATTATTCTGCCACCTGATGCAGCCCCCTCTCCATCACTTCCATTACACAGCCTACCAAACTACGCACGCAGAAAGCCTGCCTCCCCCCCTTCACTGTTTGGTTTCTAACAGACCACTTTGTACCATTTTCCCATTTTTTAATGGCATTCCCTGCAATCCCGGTAATTCATTACCTTTACTCTCCATTGACGCCAAACTCATCATCTCTCATCTTCATCTGGCTTTGCCTTCTCTCTGATCTCTGAGACCACTTTGTGATGATATTTCAGTGTGCAAGCATCTGGAAAAGATGAGCATGCTGAGAAATTTCTGCGTGTGCCAGTTATTGGTTTACATTATTATAAAAGAAGTCATTGTTTGTAAGAGCGAATTGCTCACCCTGCTGTTGCTTTTCTGTTGGCTCTGTAAGAGCTTTGTGCCTTTGGAGTATTTCTGTTTCCACAACTTTTTGTCACACATACAGCTTTGAAGAAAAAGTCTTAAGTCATCTCTCAAATCTTTACTTTTACGAGTTGTCTTAAACTATTTTTTTTAGAAGACCATCCAGAAGTAGAAGTAGTTTAGACATTGGCTGCTTTCATCATTATTTTTAGTTAACCCAATTGACCATTTGCAAAAGAGTGCTGATTTGTTTGTTTGTTAAAGGCTACCAAGTTGATTTCCTGACAGCAGTTGGTCAACAAAAGGATGACGCATTTCTTAAGTCTTCATGTGGGTGATGTGATTTCCATTCAGGGCACAATTCTGTTGAGGGCCAGCATGGATTAAAAAAAATACAATTCTCAGTGTGGACCAGAATTACTTTTAAATCACTTCTTACCATGTCTAGTCAAATGGGTGTGGCCGGCATGCGCTGTCCACACAGTAAGAAAATATTACTGCACATCATTACTGGCTTCTGTTGCTGAAGATCTAATTCTGTGAAATAGGAATGGGCTGCTTCTTTCCACTTTTTTAACACATGCTGAGATTTTTGGCCATAACTTGGCTTTGAAAGCCAGTTTAAAATTACCTTTACCTTTACCTCCAATACATCCCTGCAGGTGTTCTGTTTTATGTGGCACTAAGATGTTAGTAGAAGACTGTTTGTAATTCCTGTAATTGATATAAGCGTGAAATTGAATTTTCTGTACTTTTGCAGAATCACCCTTCATTTCTATGTTATGCTCTACCAATTGTTTTCCATGCTTTAGAGCATAATATTGAACATAGGTGAAGGAACTTAAGAAGTAATATTTAGGATTTACAATAAATTTAGAATTTAGCTCATTGTTTAGAAACTCTGGAGTACTCACTTTTAACCCAGAAAAGGAATTAGATTGGTCACTCTTTAGTTTATTTTATCAGAAACTGTAGAGTGCTCGCTATTTAGATGCAGAGACCAGAAGCCCTGAGGAGACTTTTGGATCAACATTGTTAGACTATTTTTTTAGACTCCTGTTCTCCAAGCCCAGAAATGGAATTAGACCAGAGGATGCTTAGTTGGTTTGTTATTTTGTTTGCATTTCCTTTTAAATCCTGTAAAGCACTTTGTATTGCCTTGTTGCTGAAAATGTGCTATAAAAATAAAATTACCTTTACCTCTAGAAAAATCAAGTCTGGAGTTGTTAGACTATTTAGCAGATAGTGACTCTGTATGTCTTGGTTCATGCACATGGGTATGAACCATGTGCATGAACATAGTTCATACCCATGTTACCTATATAACATAGGTATATATTAATAGTATATACTTTATCAAGTATATACTATTAAATATACTTAATATAATGGCTGAAACTGGAAAAACTTCTTAGGCTCTGACCTGTGTATTCTGCCACCTCTATATTATAAATATCAGCAATCTGAGCCAACAGCAGCTCTATAACTGGATTGTTTGACATAAACTAAATCTAAATAGAGTTTTCAGCACTATTTAGCACTATCAATGGTTCACTACTTTTCCTTCCTTGGATCGTTCCGCTTAACTGGGAAGACAAGATAAGAGCTCCAGGTTTGGAACTTCTCTGACCTAGTCACCCCAATTTTATCTTTGGTAATATCTCGCTAAGGAGTTCACTGATGCTTTTCTTTGTCCTTCTAACAGACCAACTTCAGACAAAATGTTCTTTTGCTCCCGGTTATACATCGTTCTTAGCAATATCCATAAGTTTGCATGTTTATCACTTTGTCATCCATTCACCCATCCATTTTCTGTATACTCTTGGCTCTAGTGGGGTTGGGAGGTGCTGGTGCCTCTCCAGCTAACGTTCTGGGCAAGAGGTGGGGTACACCGTGGACAGATCACCTGTCAGTCACAGGGCATATCACTTTATCAAGGAATCTTTATTTTTAAGTACAGAAAGTCTGTACTTAAGATTTGAAGTATGAGTCATACAGGAAGGTGTCTTCCAGGTTTCCAGTTTTCCACAAATGACTTTCAGATATTGTAGATGTATATTTATAGGCCAGACAGTTTGTTTCTAGTGAAAAATAAGTTCAAAAGAAGTTTGCAATGCAAAGGAAAATAATGTTCAATGGGACATTTTATGCCTTAAAAACTCCAGAAGCAATTACATAAGGCACTGATGTGATGAATGGACAGAGATTTTCACAGTGCTACCTCCATTTATTCACTCAAGTCAACACCACATACATCCCCCACAAAAATGGCAGGAAAAAGTCTCAGGAAATTGACTTTTCATTCAAGCACCTTTCACCCACTCCCTCATTCCTGCAAGAAATCAACACACAACCCTGTGAGAGTAATGAAGAAAGGAAAAAAAAAAAAAAAAGGAAGTTTATCCACTTTTAGTCTGGTTAGTTGCTTGCCCACACACAAAATACAGATGGGCTGATACCACAAATACACCAGTTCTTAAGCATTCAGCAGTCTCACGCATCAGGGTGGTGTTGTGGTCAAGCCATATGGGGCGCCACAGAAACTGTGGGATTTGACAGGAGGCCTAAAGAACACACATACGCACATGCATCTTAATTGACTTGTAAAAACTCCACTTGAGCACAATTTTATAGAACAAATTTCAGACTAGTCGCTGAGGATTTGACATCAGGTTGTGCCTAGCTTGCAATTCTGTCACAACCACAATTTCTTTATATACATTCCTAGAGCAATTAATGCTTTTTAAGATAAAACTGAAAAAGCCATACGAAAGACGCCATGAAAGCGGGAGATTAATAATCTAAACGTGTCTGCATAAAGTAAGTCTGACTTATATGAAGGAGATTAGTGCAAGGGAAGATTTATCGAGCTGCACAGTCCGGTAGGGGAAGTCGACAAGGTTTCTGAAAGGAAATAAATGACCTCTCACTCTTTGCAAGCTGACAGCTCAGGCTTTGGTGCTACTTCTCTACAGTCCTTGTGATGCTCATACTGCTCTTTTTGTTGTTGGAGGCATTCATTCGAAGGCCAAAACCGCAACAGCCAGTCTAGGCAAACACAATTGGAGCTGTGATTTATGAGCGCTGTTGACTTTGTGGTAATGGATCAAGCGTTACCCGCTGGAAATGCTGGCAGGGCCATTAACCCCAGTTTCTCCAACCTGTGGTAGAGTTGGTAGCAGACACTAGCATTCAGATTGTGGAGAGGTGTAAAGCGGATGTGATTTTTCACAACCAGACCAAAACCCAACTAGGTCTCAGTCTAAAGGTTCCCCTTATAACTTGTTAAATACCTCTACAAGATTTACCAAAGTATGAGACAATGTAAAAAACATCAAACATAGAAAAGCAAATCACATGTAATTTGATTTGTTGGGTGGGATCTGAACACTTGTTACTGGCTTTATCTTGCCTGGGTTCTACACCGCTTTACTTTGTCTTTGTCCTTGTAAAATTTGAAAGTGGCTGACTTCATACAGTTTTAACAAAAAAGATTTATCACACTAATTTTTTGCTTTTCATGTAGCATAATTAGTTAAATTATGAACTGTTACAGTGCCTGCAAAAGCATGCATAACCATTGAATCTTTTCCCAGTTTGGCACATAATCACAAATACTTTAAGCATATTTTACTGGGCTTAGACCAACACTTTGTGTTAGACCAACAAAGGGCACTTCATAAATGTGAAAAGGAAGGAAAATAACACATGGTTTTCTGTAAAATCTGAAAAGCTTGCATGCATTTATTGTCTGTCCCCTTTATTCAGATACTCCTAAGTAAAATCCAGTGTGGCTGTTTACTTTCAGAAGACTTACTCATGTTCATGACAGGTATTATGTCATAACAGTCTTTTTCACAACTCATCAAATAAAGTGTTACCGAAGTCGTCTTATTGGTCTTGTTTCAGAAGACTCCACGCAGGTGTAATTTAGTGCCAAGATAAATTCAGATTTTTATAAGCTCAATTAACACACCAGACCAGTCCGGGATAAAGTGATAATAATAAAAACAATATCCACATTTTTGAACATCTCATTGGTAAGAAGAGTATTACTCACAAAATCTGGAGCTTTGGAGGAGATGCAGAGATCCATAGCTCAAGTGAAAGAATCTTTTGACTGGGCACCGATGAGTTTTGTGTGGTTTGAACTTTATAGACGAGTAGTTAGCAGAAAGCCATTGTTGAAAGAACACTGGAAAAGTTACAATTGGAAGTTTTCCACAAACCTTGAAGGGGCCTCTGCCAACACATAAAAGAAGCAGCTCTGGTCCAATGAGATCATGATTGAACTTTCTGAACTTCATCGTGCTGAGGGGAGCTTTTTTTAGCATTGGTCAGCATTGAAAGGAAGAAGACACTTGAGACTTGAGCAGAGGTTCCCTTGTTCGTGGAACTGTTATCCTAAACATAGAGCAAGAGCTGCAGTTGACTGGTTTACCAAAGAGGAATTTGTGAAAAATTGTTCAAATCTGGAACATACACAGGCTTACAACAATAACTTCACTGAAAGGTGGTTTACAAAAGATTGACTCAAATGGGCTGACTGAAAATGTACTCTACACTTTTCAGCCTGTTATGACAGAGGACCCTATTATTTCTGCTACAAAATTATGTACTACTTTATTTAGGTGCATATCATAAATATATTTTTGTAAAGCAAGAGTAATGTTTTTCAATAGACTGCATGCATTGAACTTTAACTGCTTATATAGTCAGTTAACTGCTTTAACTGACTATATAACTCAGACTTACCTCTGACTTATACTGACTTACTTCTAAATAAGTCAGGATTAAATCTGACTTATATAGAGGTAAGTCAGTAAACCTAAGTGTCTCAGTGAGAAAGGGGGTGTTAAATACTTTTTAAAACTTTTTAGTGTTCTTACTTTAACAGGGGAACTATTTTAGAACTCAGAACAGTTCATGTAATGCAGTTACTAAGACCCTAAACTGATAAAGAGCCTTTCAGGTAGGAAACAAAATCAGGTGTTGAGCCCAGAATAACCCTGAGTGCTTCAAAAACAAAATCTTCAGAGAGATTTATGAGGATGGATGTATTTATGGTATCTTTTCATCTTTGCACATTTGACCAGTCCTCAGATGGTTGGAAAATTTATGATGTAGATGGGGGGTGGGGAGGAATGCTTCTCACAGTAGATGTGTTTGACAGTCTTCTGAATAGTCATTGTCGGAATGAGAGGTTTTATGGAACAGATGCCAATCTTTTTATACAATCAGACTAGAATTTCATTATAGAATTAAAGTTCCCTCTCACAAATGAAGACTCTTTCAAAGTAAAGCTACATGGGCGTTCAGTGAATCTTCACTCTTTTACCTCCAGAGTGGATAGTAGCTTACACACAGAGACAAACTGTAGCTTCTCTGACCGCAGGCCTCCCCCACCATTGCTGGCGGCCAGGGGGACACAGACAAGAACTTTGGATGGAAGTTCCATTACCAGACCTAGAAATCCCATTTTGGTGCTAAGTCCAAGCTTCATCCGGTTGAACCTCAAAAGAATCATGATGCCAAAATAAATCCAGACCTGGGAAGTTGCGTCTGGGATGCCTGAGGAATGGCAACAAACATCAGCATGCCCACAATTCTCACTTCCTAAGGGCTGGCTGACTAATCCATGATATTCCTCCATGATCTAAACCTGAAGCTTTCTGTTGCAACAGAACACTGTGGCATTGTGTCCCTTCTTTTAAGGAAGCTGTGATTCATTTACTGGCAAAACCTTTTGGATCTGCACACCATATTTTCTTATATTCAGTACTCTAGTATATTTCATATTTTTAGGACTGAACTGGTTCTTTTGTGACTGTTTGCATTGAGGATCCAGACTCAGATGTCCCATCCAGTCTCTGCTTTTTGAAAGAACAGTAATGTGACTCTGTGTTTTTTCTTTTCTTTTTTTTTATTTTTTTATAAATGTGTCCTTTTCCTCAGAAGTGGGTAATTTAATAATAGGTCCTATAAGAACAGAATGAGTGGAAATAGGAGTATGGTTATTATTTAAAATCCCCCGTAATTACACTCAATCCTGTGAATCAACCACATTGCAGTGTAATGATGCAATAGTGCTCTCTGCTGGCAAAAATAGAAAACACAATGAAGAATCTTTCACTAGAAAGTAACAGTATTTTATTATTATTATTATTATTATTATTATTATTATTATTATATTATTATTATTATTATTATTATTATTATTATTATTCCTCACTATAAGATCATTCCCTAGTTTTGTTCAGGGCTATAATTTTGACACAGTCGCCCTCATCAAAATCTGAATAAAGAGGCTTTTTTTTACACCTGTATTGAACCCTACTTTTCAAATGTATTTGCTTTGCTAAGAGATTCACAGCTTTGTCTTCAGTTTGAGTGTTAATTATATATTTCAAATGTCTTCTATAAGCTCATGTTCAGCAGTTTAAAAATATTTTGCCAGGTTTTGAGAAGACTCACAAAAAGTCATTATGAAGTGACAGATACCAATCTTTTCTTCTTTTCTTTTACCTCCAGGTCTGCTTTGCTTCAGTGCCAGATCCATAGTCCACCATGAGGGTGAAGAGATGAGCTTGCAGCGAGCGGCCCTGTCCCTGCAGTTTCTGCCTCTGGACATTTGCTGAATCCCATTACCCAGAAGATGATGTCCCTGTCTCCCAGATAGCAATTCTGAGGACCAGGCCTTCACAGCACTGACTGTGCATCATGGCAGGAGAGACTCAGCAAATGCATACAGTCAAAGAGCTGGATGCTGAGTCCAAACAGCAGGATGAGGGGACAGCGCTGGAAAAGCAGAGCGACAAAACCACAAAGGCGTCTTCAGAGCACTTTTCAAGCACAGGCACTGAGGTTGGGCTCAGCACCGGAGGGGCCAAGGCTAAAAAACTAGAAAAAGAAAGGAGCTGTCCTCAGCAGCGTGAAGCTGTTATAAGGCCACAGCAGACAGGGAAGATTGACTTCAGTTCACTGCAAAACAGATCGAAATTTGTCACTGACAGAACTTGGTCAACCGGGAAAGGAAGTCCCCAGTCACCAAGTGGAAAGGGTCGTAGCCGAGAGAAGGGGAAGCGGTCGGGAAAGACAGAGCGTGGCAACCCGCAGCAGCTGTACAGACTAAGCATTGCAAATCCACGCACCATTGGCATAGCCTACCCACAACAGAAGGTTCTGCCACCCAAGAAGCTGGAACCTAGCCGTGGCCCAGTCTCAGGCAGCTACAGATTCAACATTCCCACCATGACAGAGAGAGAGGCCGAGCTGCAGCAGCAGGAGCTCAGCTACAGCCGCTACTTCCAGGAGAATCCCTCTAATATTAACTCCACAAGCTATACCTCACAGGCACTGGGTTCCTCAAGCGGAACATCATCACACTCACACCCATCTCTGCCACAGCAACAGAAGAAGGCATCGATGGAGACTAACAGCACGCAGGCTGGTAGTCAGCTGATGATGACCGAGTGTCCACTTAGTGGCTCAAATGTATGGCAGTCGCCGGAACGGACCTATAATGGTGCTAATTATGGGGTTTCATCACAAAAATCCACTGCGCTCTCAGAAACCAGTAAGGCGAGTGCATTTGTGCCTGCTCAGTTTCAGTATGGATATCACTTACTGGAGCAATCAACCTCTGAATCTTTTGCCTGTGAACAGAACCCCCAGCCTCACATCACCCACAACTCTTTTTCCTTCTCACCTGGAAATGGACAAAGCACTTCTCAGAACAGCTCTCAGTTCAGTATCGACCATCAGCAGGATAGAAGCTCGTATCCCAACCCACAACAGCCCCAATATATTCAAGGGGTGGCGTCATCCATCCAGTGTTCCAGAACTCAGAGTGAAGACTCACCCAGCAGTGACAGCTCAGGTTCCAGCTCACAGCAGTCTGAACAGGGGAAGACTGCTCTCCCTGAGAGCTCAGACATGAGTTCTCAGGCAGATTGTCAGGATGCAGCTGTCACATCAGGGAGTAACAGAAACTGTCACCCCAAAGATGCAGCTGCCAGCCAGAGAACACTCATGCAGGCTGGTGTGCATGCAAGAAATATTTCACAGAGTCCAGATTCCCCGATGCACTTTCCGAACAGAACATTCAACAATCCTGCACCCAGCAGCATTCACACGGGTTCATCACCTTTTGATAAATCCATCAACAGTAAGGTTGTGAACAGGCTGCCGCACTCATGGGAGGGAACTAATAAGACATATTCAACATCAGATCAAAACACCATTCAGTACTCTGTCATGAACGAGAAGTTCCAATTCCAGAATCAGACAACGATAGACCACAGGTTAAATTCATCTAAAAGCAACAGAATGCCCTGGCAGCAGATACGGCCAAACTCTGCCATGCCGAACCTCAACAGAATAGAATCATCAAGGCAAATAAACAATCAGAAAATTGCCTACATGGTCTCACCATCTGACTGGCAGGATGAGAGTAAAGTGCACAAGCATAACTCATTCCAGAGCAGCAGAACTGGTGATGTTCTTTCAAACCAAAGACACGAAAGTGTAAAACACAACAGTACCACTGTCTCGGCTTTTAAACTGGAAATGAACCACACCCAGTTATGCGAGGCCAAGAATAAGTCAGGGTACTTTGGACTCAATCAGACCCTTCCAACAGGTCCATCAAGAAACTACAGCTACCCTCCACTACAGGTCCCACCCATGGGGCTATTAAAGGTGTCACCATATGAGTCTCCTTTGCCATCTCCAGTCCATAACCCTGCATCAAGCAGCGCCTGCTCTTCTCTCTCTCCGGCATCCACCAGCCCCGTTAATATTGGCTCAGAAGACAGTCAGATGACAAAGTCAGCCCCACAACATCTGTTCTATCAACCTCCCCAAGGCAAAACTCAGTTGCAATCAGATCACATGAGCACGCATTCCCACCAGTTTCATTCTGACGCTCCACGAAGCCTTTCCTACGTGCCAGACAGAGCCAAAGATGAAACAATGAACTTCCTGCAAAACACCACACACACAAAAGTGGATAGCAGCAAAGGCTACGTAGATAGTTTTGGTGTGGAGCACCACCAGCCTCCTCCTCCATATTCTGCACACCAGCTCTTAGCCAGCTCACTGGCCACTGCAAATCTGGATCAGTTGGATGTTCTCCTGACGTGCAAACAGTGCGATCAGAATTTCAGCAACCTGGCTTCATTTTTAGGCCACAAGCAGTACTGCGCTCAGAACACACTTGCACAAAATGAGCTCAAAGATTTATCAAAGATGGAAGACAGCAGGAAGTTCCATGCAGAACCAGTTAAAGCAGCATTAGCTGTGTCGAGTACTTCTCTTTCAAGGTGTCCATCTGACCTTCACCTGTCATTGCTGGGCCTCAACAAGAACGGAGAACTGATTTCTGACAGTGAAACAAAAGGAGACACCAAAGATGACCCATTAAAGCTGGGTTTGTTCTCTGGTCCCGGTAACCTTCATGTCTCACTGCCGGAGCTGGAGATGGAGGATCCCAAGTTAGACAGCCTAATAACAGAAGCTCTCAATGGACTTGGATATCAGTCTGACAATGCAGAAATAGACAGCAGTTTTATTGATGCATTTGTTGATGATGACCTCACCACAGTAAAAACATCCTCAAACAAAATATGTTTGAAAACTAAAGAATCTGCACTTCCTGAGAACAAAAATAAACAAGCAGCCGATGAAAGATCCTTCACACAGGAAAAGTGTTACAACTCTCATGTTGAGAGCAAAGGGAAAATGGCTCCAAGCTTGCAGGAAGATGAACAAATTAACATTAAAAAAGATGAATCTCATAAAAATTCAGAAATTGACTTCACGGATAAGGCATCAGAACAAGAGAGCAAAGTGAAAGAAACGAGAAAGCTGTGTAAAAGCGCGGACAAAAACATGAGCTCACAAAGGTTTCTCCTATCCGGCAAGTTTTCTGAGCATTGTGGCTTAAAAAGCTTTCAGGACAGCTCTGCACTTCGGGGGTCAGCAGCGTTGCAGGCCTCCACGTCTCCAACCTCGAGAGCTGCAGCTAAAGAAAGCAAAAGGAAAAGCACTGGAGGGGGCACCTGGAGCAAAGAACTCATCCACAAAATAGTGCAGCAAAAAAATAAATTCCACAAGCTTCACGTTAAAGGCACCAAAAATCTCCAGTTTTCCCTAGTGATGGAGCGTCTCACCCCATCAGTGCAGAATCCTGCGTTTGGAGAATATGATTACGTATCCGATTCAGATGATGAGTGCGAGCCTGTGAAGATAGCCAGCCAAGGCCGGCTGAATCAAAGCAGCCGCTGCAAATATACATACACCAAGCAGTGCAAGTGGCGAGCGAGAAGTGAGAGAGACCAGGCGGCATGGAGGCATGAGTCCAAAGAGTGCTTTGAGATGAAGAAAAGTGAGGAGCTGTCTCTAACACCGGAAAAACACCAAAGACTCAGGAGGCGAGGCAGCCGGTCGTCCACGAGCAGCGACCTCAGCACATCCGTAAGCCCCAAAAGCACTGACCGCACTGACTCAGACAGCGAGAGAAAGAAAGACTCTCCAGAGCAGAAACACCATGACAGATCCAGCCCACAGAAGCTTTTTAAAGAGTCCAGTACACTTGCACTGACATTCACTAAATCTGTCAAGAAATATAACATCGACAAGACAAAATGTTCTGACAAAAAAGGTATTGCGGAGGACCCGGAGAAATATTCAAATCAAGAATTTTCCGATCTGCTCCCATCTACACAGAAAGTAAGAGAGATAGACAAGAACTCTGAAAAAAGAGGAAGCTCTCAGGCCAAATCAAGAGACAAAGTTGTGCCTCAGAAAAGTGAAAACAGTTCAGTTGTCAACACCCAGCAGAGAATAGACAATTCGAGCAACAAAGATGGACCAACACAGTGCCACAGCACAGATAAAAAAACTCTGGAGGTTAAGTCACCCCCTCCTGTTATCACAGGAGAAGCTGATTTTAATGTCGACAGAAACACAAAGGACAAAACAGGCGAGGGGCCAAAAACTGCACAGCCCCGGCTATCAGGCGCTGCCACATTGGAGAAACAGAGTGAAAGTGTCTGCATGGTGAAAGAGGCAATTATTTTGGTCAATGATCTAGACGCACACAGACCCCCATCTCTTTGCACATCTTTGATGGATGAGGTGGGCCTGTCCCCGACTGGAAGCCAGAGCCCACTGATACAGAAAGATGCACTCCACCTCATGCCCTACCCCATGGATCAGGAGCAAGGCCTCATCAAATCCCCACTTTCATTCGACACCTCCTCCATGTTCGGGGACCTCACAGCGTTTGACAATGGCCTATACTCGGAGATCCCCATTCAGAAAGATGGTTTTCATTCAGTGGAGAGCACAGCTGACAAAAAGGAAGCATTTGTCTCATCTTTTTCTCCTTTCATGGAACAAAGAGACTGGAATCTCATGGTTAACCCTGTGCTACGGGACGAGATATCCCAGTACAAAGGAATTTCCGAGAAATCTAACGAGAAAAAGTCAGATTACAGTCACATCCCATTGTCTCTCCCAGAGAAAATAATTGACTATAGTGCAAATCTCAGCAGTTGTGCATCAGAGGATGAGCTGGAGATCAAGAGAATAGTAAATGAGCTTGAAAATCAGCTTCAGACGACTAAGCTGGAAAGCCCACCGCTCCTGATCCACGAGGGTCAAAAAGAGCTACAAATGAGCAAATTTTCACCGCTACGAATTGCTGATGACTCTGAGCTTCAACACAATCGGTTGAACATCAAATGCTCAGATCCAACAAACCATCACTCAGAGACTTTCACAAACCCAGAACTCCCATGGCCCAGTGCTTTTCAGTTTGACCTGGTGGGTGAAAATCACAGTGAAGCAGCAGCACTTAAGCATGAGCACCTCCATCATGATGTAAATTTGGGGACCAACAGAGTGGAAAACAACACTCCCGGACAAACAAAAGAAGATATTTCAGAGCAAAGAAGATATGCTGAAAACCTCATGAAAAGCTTGGAGGTAATTTCAGTCTCTATCTTCCAAAAAGAACCTATTATATCGAAACACGAGGAGCCAAATGTCAACTCTCCCACCAGTCAACAACATGAAGAAGCTGAATGTCAGGCCCCTGATGCAGCTGAGAGAGAAGATTGCTGCGAAAAGGAGGTAGTTACCTCCCAGGAGTGTATTTCATTGCTTTCAAATATCAATGAGCAGACGGATGAAACTAAAATCATTCACAATGAGTCGCAGCCATCTGTCCCCGAGGACTCTGACCCTTCACTTGGAGGTAAGCGGTCCGTTTCCTGGCATGAACCTGAAGCCAGAAAAAATGAGGATCGTGACGCAGTAAACAAGGTTGAACCAGATGTCATGTCTGCTCACTGTTCAGCCAACAGTGAGGCAGATTATTTAAATCCGCTGAATAAAAACAACAGCAGAAAAGGCTGCGATGACCCAGAGGCAGCAGAGGAAATCACTCATCAATCTGAGGGTCATCCTTCATCACCAGCCCCAGCTGACCTTACGCAGCAGATTGGTGAGAAAATGGCAGGCGTGATTAAATCAGCACTGGAGCAGCAATACACTAATGACAATAAGAATCCTGAAGACTTCAGTTCGCCACAAGCTGCAGAGTTGAAAGTGAGTGAAATAATTGAGACTTCAAAGCAAGACAATTTGATAGCAATCTCTGCATCTGAAAACTCCAGCCCTTCAAATGCATACAGTAAATCGAATATGTCACTGGAGATGGTTAGCAAAGATAAGCCCTGCAGCCCTGAGCTGGTTAAAACCAATCCAGAAAGGTGCTGCTCATCCCTCCATGACACCCAGTCTGCAGAGGGACAAAGCAATCTGTTGATCCTGTCACAGCCTGACGGCATCATTAACGGCAATTCCTGCAAAGTGACTCCGTTTAATGAGCTGTTAAAAACTGACGCGGGCCTCGTCTTCGCCAAGCAAGAAGAGATTCTCAATGTTCAGGACATCAAAGAGTATCTTCCTGTTGATTTCATGGCAAGCCAGCAGAACTCGCCGTGCAGGGAGGCATCAGAGGAAAGCCGCGTCTTTTTGGAATCTGCCTCGCCGGCCAGTACTCTTTTATTAATTTCTCACCAAACACCCACACAGATATTTGACTCGAAAGGAGATTTAAATGCAAAGAATAAATGCAGCAACGAATTTATTGGCAGACACTCTCAAAATGCAAAATCTCCCGTAATCACAGACAATGAAGGGGCAGCAAAAGGTGATTCGATAAATAGGGCAGCTGATATGGACTGCTCTCTGATAAGCACACCTCAGCTGGACCTCAGAATGATTCCAACATCTGACAGAGTCGGGTCCTCTGCTGTTGCTTTTAGACCTCCAGAGGTGAAAGACGAAGTTGAAAAAGGTGATCTGATGTATGATTTAAAGCTCAGCCCCTTGAACTACAACGACCTCTCAGATGAGCCTCCACAGCTGAATCAGTACGACTACATACCAATATCACCTGCCAGTAAACCGGAGGAAGATTTTGACACTAAGCAGAGACCCACAGAAAGCTGTGAGTCATGTGACCTGAGTGTTAATCCCACAATGATTTTCAAACAAACTGAGACAGAAGCAACGGCGCCACTTGGCTCAGATCACGAGGCTAAACTGCAGCCATCTGATGAGCCCCTGGTCCTACAGCAGAATATGAAATTCAATTGTTTTTCATTGGGTCTCACACCTGTCATTCAAAAGACTGAGTCCTCATGTGATAACACAAAGACAAGCCTGCCAGTGTTTCATGATCCACTTCAGCCTGTTGAGGATTTGCAAATCCAACCTGATCTTCTGACAAAAGCTGCATCAGTTGATCCAGACACTCACAAGGCTCCTTTTGAAGACGCTGCTCTTCCCAAAAAAGCCGAACCATTCGTCATCTGTGAAAATCAGAAAATTCCCCTCCCACCAGAGAAGCAGCTATCAGCAGAGAGAGCCCCGTGTTCAACAGGTCAACAAACACACAAAGAAACAACACACAAGAAGTCACAGAGCAACGATCCACAGGGCAAAGTACTCTGTGAGATTTGCTTCATGTGTTTCCGAACTGTGCCTGGTCTGAAGAGACACAAGGCCATGAAGCATGTAGCCAGAGCTGAGAAATGCACACAGGGCACAACACTGAACCATCAGGGGACTACGCTTATTTATGAAGCGCCGGTGAAAAAGCAAAAAGATGATTCACAGAGGTGTTTCCCAACAACCAAAATAGATGGGCTGCCTGAGCTAAGCGGCTCTCTCATCTCTAAAACGGCGGAGATCGAATCGGTCCTAGAGGAAATACCAACTGAGATGAGCAGCGTGGCAGTGGATGAGATAAGCCATCAAAACCCTCCACTGCAGGCAAAGACAAAGAAGAACAACAAAGGAAGAAAGAACAAGAGCAGTGAGCTCAATCCTGACCCTTTCTCTGACGAGCTCCTGAAAATATTAAAAACAGACATACTTCAAGCCATAACTCCCGAATTTAAAAGCAGTGTTCTGCAGGAGCAAAGCAAATGCCCTGAGGTGAAAATCAGTGAAAGAGCAGTTCCAGAAGCTCTTGGTGAAGAGTTCTTTCACCATGTCGCTGCAGACACTTTTAACAACACAAGCCAAACTCCACCTGAAGAGCCAAATGAGATTAATGAAACTGTGGCGCACAATCAGCTTGAAGAAACTAAGGTGACAGAAATGGCATTTATAGAGACGTATACGAAAAGTAATGTGGAAAGTGCAACTGTAGAGAAGGAGATCATTGGAGATTGTAATAAGACTGAATCGAAAGGAGCCAAGGACAGCCTTGGCTTGGAGATTCTTAGAAATGTTTCAGCAGACATGAAATGCCCTACCAACAACCTACATCCGCCCTCCTGTCTGAATTCGTCCCCTCCCAGTCCGCCAGGCATCAGCTCAGACTTAAGGGCCATACTCGACGACGACACCACATTCTCACAGCTTTTTCCTAGAGATGAGGAAACTAAGAGGAAAAAGTGTCCAAGAGTGTACAGCAAAAGAAACAAAAGACAGAAATTATCAATCTCTTCAGATGCGGCTGCAGATTACCTTCCTCCTGAAATTTTCATACAAAATAAAGACCAATACGTGGAGCCTCACAGTATGCAGACCATCACTGACCATCAAAGTAAGCGCTGTGAATATGAGACCATTTCCATTGATGATGCCATCATGATAAACATGTGTCACAACAACACTATAAAGGCAGACAACAATCCAGTGCCAGATGTTAATCAAAACAATCAGCAGGATGTTTGTGAGGTTGAAAATAATCATTTGAATCTAATTGAAAGCACTGTCAGTAAATCTGCAGCTGAATGGAGCTCATCCAGTGATTTCACTGGCTTTGAATCTTGCCCGGTCGTGACCTCTGAGACGAGTGATTGCAAACATGAAGAGCCTCTGCCAGCAACACCCTGCACGATAGAGCCACATGTTACAGAGGGCGCTCAGTCCTTCCAAACCATCGGTGCACAAAACATCAAAACAGCATTTCAGCTACCCGAGATACAGTACTTGGACTCAGCAAAAGATGCCCAAGTGGCTCCTCTTTCTGAGACGGTAGAGCCAGATGGAAAAGAGGATGAAAAATCCAGGAAAGTGACAGAGCGGCGAGGCAGGAAGCGACAAGATGGCGGGATTAAAGTCAAAGACAAACAGTACAAATGCAAAGTGTGTTTTACCTGGTTCCTCACCCTCGGAGAGCTAAATTTCCATAAGCTGTCCCACAACCCATCCCCTCCTCCCACCTGTTACATGTGTGTGCAGCGTAAGTTCAGCTCCAGAGAGCAGCTGAGAGACCACCTAAGGGAAAAACACGCTAAAAATAAGACAGGAATCTGGACCTGCGGAATGTGTTTGAAGGAGATTTCAGATGTTTGGATGTACAATGAACACTTAAGAGAACATGCCACTCAATTTGCCAGGAGAGGACAGTCTCATGGCTCCATGCTTGGTATTTCTGGATGCTTCATGCAGGAAACGGCTGTGAAGAACTTTATATCCTCGATCATGCAGCAGAGACCCAGCAAAGCCAACAGAGAGTCAAGCAAAGCTACTAAAGAACAGGAAAGAGCAGCTGCAGGAGAAGTAAAAACCTTGGAGGGGGCTGAGACTAGAGCACACAAAACTAAAAGCAGTGGAGGAGGTGGAAAACAAAGCACTTTAACCCCAATCGAGGTCCTCCACAAAACAGAGACGCCGAAAAGTGTCGAGATGCATCCAAACTGCAAAGATCCTTCAAGAGACTGCCACCACTGTGGGAAACAGTTCCCCAAACCTTTCAAACTCCAGAGGCATTTGGTGGTGCACAACCTGGAAAGGATCTTCCTGTGCCACAAGTGCCCCGTTTCTTATCAGGAGGCCCAGGAGCTCAAAGAGCATCTGAGGAGAGCTCACGAGGAGGTGGACGATCTGGATTCGAAGCACACTACTCTTTACACTTGTGAGCTCTGTGCAGATGTCATGCATGTGATTAAAAAGTCTTTCATCTGCAGCACTTGCAACTACACATTCTCAAAAAAAGAGCAGTTTGACCGTCACATGGAGAAGCACCTGTCAGGGGGCAATAAAGTTTTCAAATTCCGGGCCGTCCTCAGACCTGTCAAAGCACCTGCTTCCACAGAAAATGAATGCGATTCACCAGCCAGTAAGAAGAAGAGGCTTCTCTCTGACAGTCTGCAAGAAAACAGCTCAGACAGCGGCATCGCTAGTTTGAGCTCACTACACTTAAATCAGAATGCTGACACGCAGTGTTCAAAGCCCTGCGTGTCCACAGCTGAGGACTCCACTCAGACCGTCCCGAATGAATGCCACGACGATTCAAGCAATGCAAATGTGAAAACGGAGGATATTACTGCAGACTGCTCCCAGTTGCTTGAAGACTTGGAGAACTGCATTCATCTGAGCTCATCCAGATCTGTGACACCCAAGAAAGAGGAACTTGATGTGACTGTGTTACCTAACCTCGATAAGGAGGATGACAGGAAATCGATTACTGAAACGCGTGACGTAAAAGAAGAGGATGAATCAGTTTGCATAAGAGCAGAAGGAACTTCGTGGGCAGCATCTAAAGAAAGTAGCGTGGCTGGGGAAAAAGAGGTAGTTAAAGATAAAACAGATTTGCCTCCAGCAGTTTTTGAAAACTCTTCTGTCTGCTCAACAGAAAATCAAATTTTTCTGCAGACACCTGAGTCTGCAGAATTAGCCGTTGATGAGTTAAACCAGCAGGGGGATGATGAGCAGAGGCATAGCACATTGTCTTCTAATGACACTAAACAGCAGGCATTATCTCATGGTGCTGAGCAAGAAAGTAGCAGTCAGATGAAAAATAATGCCACCCCAGCAACAACACCAGACAACACTAAAACCAGCACTGAAGCTGGATGTGCAAAAACGACAGAAGCAACAGCGGCCCCTCAGTCCAAGGTTCCCCTTCTAGCATCGGCTGCAACCGACGACAAGGACTTGGTGAAACCACAGAAGAGAAGGAAGGACATGAAATCAACAAACAACTTGCAGAGGGTGTCCTCACCTTTCACACAAGAGAACTTTGGTGTCGATTCTAAACCCAAGAAGAAATTTCGTCAGAGCAAGTCTGCAAATCCCTCGCTGCAGAGGAAGCTGGACGGAGCCAACGAGTATCCCGTGCTCTCCTCTGTACGGGATGATGTTGTTGGCAACAAAATAATTTCCAAGTGCAAGAATGTAAACTTGAGCTTGCAGGCAAAAAGAGGTTTGCTTGAAAGCTGCACGCCAAAGAAGCCCGACACCATTACACCTCAAAACACGGAGTATAAAGCCAAAAGGGGACCTCTTGGGAGATCTGTGCATTCTCCTGTGTCTAAAGTGCCTTCAGTTCCAATGAACAATTCTTTAAACAAGCCAAAGCCAAAGATGGGGGTCAGGGCAGTGGAGAGTAACTCTTACCGGACAGCAGAGTCACAGAACCACATTTTGAGTCAGTTGTTTGGTCAAAAACTCACCAGCTTTAAGATTCCTTTGAGGAAGGATACATCCGAATCTATAAACTGAGGGGGCGGGATGGGGATCTGTGAATAAGAGTCTGTAAATTTTTGCAGTTATAATTGTTTAAGACAAGTCATTATGGTGAATGAAATTGCACAGCTGTTTTCTGTGAAATACTACCGTTAATTACATCCGTTGTCACTTTATGTCTTCTTATGTACATGTTTTTTTATTACACAAATGTGAGGACAAATGACAGATAGATAGAAACTAAATATTTAATTGGGGACTTTAACATCACTTGCATAAAGGAGACTTTAAAAAAAAAGAAATAAAAAATCATA
The DNA here is from genome assembly GCF_027474105.1 of Poeciliopsis prolifica. Taxonomy (NCBI): domain Eukaryota; kingdom Metazoa; phylum Chordata; class Actinopteri; order Cyprinodontiformes; family Poeciliidae; genus Poeciliopsis; species Poeciliopsis prolifica. Next base: position 12,776,605 of record NW_026562376.1, on the reverse strand, counting down.
CTTGAAAACAAAGTAAAATAATGTTTTTTTAAGTAAAGCATCTCCGTTTTTACAGAAGTTACATTATTCTTTTAGTCTGTTTTGCTAAAGGACCAAATTGTGCCGTACCTTACTTGGACATTTGTGCACCTTGGGTACATGCTTCCAACCTTTTCATTTTGTATTGTTTTTACACTTTACTGTACTAGGTTGACATTCATTATTATAAGGCTTTTGTATAAACACCTTGGTGCTACATGTTGTTTAAATGTAATGTGAACGCCCATGTCCTCAGAAGGGAGATCAGTAGTAATTACAACATATACAGCCAACTGTTTTTCTACTTTATTGAACATACTGTATAAACCCAAATCATTCATATGTAGGCAGATAAAACTCAAAACTTACAACAGCTTCTGGTGTATACATAAACTCAGGTGCTGATGAGGACATCGCAGTCCCTGGACCTGTATTTGGAGTTCTTTCCATGCACTGATAATACCACACACAAATGACAAACTCATTTATCTGTGTCTGTAACTCCAAATGTTTAATTATTAATAGTATTTACTTGGACAACAAAGGTGCTTTATCTTGTTTATACTGTATGTACCTTCATTGTATAGTATTGTAGGTAGAATATTGTTTGATGTAATGCTTCATGACAAAGTTTTATTTTAATAATGTGCAAAATGAATGACATTGAAAAGAAAGGGAAACTGCTTGCCTTCTTGCAGGTTGTAAAGTGGTTCACTAAGTGCCTGTTTTACAGTTTGTTATTAAAGATCTGTATTGGTCTCTTATCGCTCTTCTCCTCCTTTGTTCTTGAAATGTTTTGCAAATGTTTCCTGCTTCCCCGCGGACGGCATCTGTCACAAAATGCATCAAACAGCCGAAGCAGTGGAAGCTGCTTGTGCCTGGAGGCAAAAAACAGGTGCACACAAAATAAAGTCTGACTTGATTTTTTTTTTTCTTTTTTTCTTTTTTCTTACTCCCTCTCTCAGATGAGCACATCGTCGTTTGGAAAATGAGCAAAAATGTACCTTTTTGACTACAGGGAAGCATTTAATAGAAGACAGATACATTTATCTAGTTGTGCATATGTCTCCATGAGTGGCCAGCGGCTCTCGCTTGTGTCGAGTTGCTCTCTCACCACATGTAAAACGGCTTCTATTCCTACATGAATATTTTTCATCCTCACATAGGAATAAAAAGCCATATTACACCATGGCTTGCATGTAGAACTCAAAGACACCAAACATGGAGGAGAGTCTCACATCTTCCTGCTCCTGAATTATCATGAGACCTGAGGAAAATAGAAGAAAGAAGAAACCATATAAAAAAGAGGATGTAATTTTATGCTTATAAAAAACATAGAACATGTTTATATTAAAAAACAAAACATACTGGTGAACATAGTTGCTATATGCGTTTTATGTAACAAATAGCTCAGAAATGGATTGCTACATTTTAAAATTATGAAGGAAAGTTTTTCTGTTTTAATTAATTTAGTATTTCTTTCTAAAAAATATATATTGTTTAGTTTTTCTCCTTATTTAGAAAAACACATTTTTAAGATCATATTAAATTGTTGAAGTTCTAAAATAAAGACCTCAAATTGAACTTTCTGTTTTGGATAACAAATTTTGAAACATGCTCTAATAAGACAGTAGAATCTGTATTACATGACATTTGCAGTGCAAGAACCAGCGTCACACTCATCAAAATACATTAACACAAAAATAAATAAAGTGATTGCTATCGTTTACAATTGGTGATCTAATTTGCATTATTACCACTCTTCTGTTGCCTGCTAATGTAGCCATCAATCTGAGTCTTGATACAAAGTCAGTGTGAGGAAAACAGTGTTGCTCAAATCACTCTTTAATTAATTTTGGTGGGAATAGCAGTCAAGCCACAAAGAACATGTGAATCCAGGCATTAAAACAAGCCTCTACCGTGGTTCATCCCTGCTCCTCTACAGAGTTATACATGTTATCAAAAGTCTCTACAGGATGGTTGAATTGAAATTCTCAACAGAAGGTTGGCAGGTATGTTACATTTTGACCTTTTGCCACGGTCCAGTAAAAGTCATGAACAGCATACGAAAGATATAAATTCACTCCCGCTCTCCTCAGGCAGCTGTCAGGACGTTTTTTGCAGAGATAACGACTCACACAGAAATCACATGATTTCAACACCTCCTTTAAATTAAATATGGAAATGTTGCATTTATCCTTTTTTATGTGTATTTGATCAGAATATGTCCAATATTTGGTTTAGCAAATTTCTGCTGATATCAATTATTATTTCCATCGGAGGTGAAATCACACAGGGTTTGCAAGAAAACAATAATGTAAAACACAACGTTCCTCTTTTTAAAAAAAGATAGCATTAGTTTTTGACAGTTTTATGCCTCAACAACATTGCCTTGCATTGTTCTGTCTTCCTGTTATCTGCTGAAAGTTTGGTTCTCTCATGGCTTCCATTAACTGTAGACAAACTTTGAGAAACAGTTTTTTTCTTTCATTTGCTTCATACATGTCTATGTTGTCTTCCAACTTCAGAACACCTCGGTGATAATAACAATAGTTTGAAGCTTATTCACTCCGTAGCAGAATGTTGTGGTTAGCTCCATCGTATAGCTTAACCATGGTGCTTTCACTGATCAGAAAATTCTTCCCTGCCAATCGGTCATTGATCAAATCAAAATCAGATGTGCTCACCACACAACTCTAAAACTACTGATTAAAAAATGATATATATATATATATTTTTTATTATTTTTTTTTTTTTCCTCAGCAAATGTGGCCAGCAAAAAAGTTTTATTAATTATCTGTTGTTGAGCAGTTTTTGGAAAAGCTCAGCACAGCTCTCTGTAAATCTTGAAAGAAAGGGATAATCACTTATTTTTTTAATTTCTTGTAGAATCTGTATAATTCCCACGGAAGCCTTATGAGGATTTTTTCCCGGAAATGAGGCACAGTGCCCCGTTTCATTTTTGCAGCCTAAAAATATCATAATCAGTAATGAATCAGGGAACTGCTATTCTGCTTTTTTACAGACAAAAACTGGCTGCCTGCGTGCGTCTAATTGGGCGAGCAAGCTTTGACTGACACTATAATAATTGAAAAAGGATTTTAATGGAGCCTTTCCTGATTACGTTGACATACCTTGGTGATTTTCAGTTGATATCAGTCGACATGTTGCTGTAAATCTGCTGATGCGTTGAAAGACAACTGCTGCGCTTTGCAACAAAAGCATCAAACGTTCAGCTGTTTAGTTCTCAATCCCTGTCTTCAATACAACTGGTTTTTGAATCCTTGACAACATGAATGGAAGAGAAATGGAGGGAAAGCATGGATAGCCGTCTGTTGGTACTACTGCTGTGAATCATCTGAATGCACTTTTACACCATAATTAGAAAATAAATGACTAGTCGTGGATTATAATTAGATTTTACGTAATTACACAAATAAGGCACTGAAATACACAAGCAGCTTGATCTCCTTCTGATTAATACGGGTGTTTTCTGAACAGCTCAGTCAACGTGTTCTGTGTGGTAGAAATGTGACCAAAAACGTGCAGAATGAAATTTCTGCCTGAATAAAAAGTTACGTTTTGCTGCTTCTTCAGAGAATCCACGGTTCTTTTTTTTTTTTTATGGATTAAAATACATTACACCACAGGAATCTTGGCAGGTCAAGGACTCATTCATGAGCACGGTGCCCTGAAGGCTGCATGATTGATGAGTTCAGTGACGTCAGAGCCGTCAGCAAGTGCAAGCAGAACGCATGTGGATCACATGTCACTGTGTGAAACTGAAAGAAAGTGTTGCTTTTACCTTTTCCATCTATCTTCCCGATGATCATACTCTATTATTGATTAAAGAAAGTTGGAAGCTTTTATGTTTTCATAAATATTTGTTGCGTCTGCACCTGGTTTTTACCTTAACCTCGTCCCCTGCTTCTTCTTTGTGCGTTGGTAAAAATCCCCCCCGCGGGCCTTCTGGTCAGGAGCTGTGGTTGATGAAGAAAGAATTAAAGCAGAGACTTCAGTGTGTTTTGTCAAAGTTTGGCCCAGAATGTGTCACACAGAGTGAGTGGGAGCCCCACACACACCCCACTGTCAGGCGTCTTTTTATCATCTGATATACGAGGGAAATTCTCCAGAGGCACAGTTATGCAGGAGCATGACAGGAGCGCTTTGCACTTTGAAGTAGAGTGACATTATCAGTAAGTATGGTCTTGAAATAGCATCTCATCTCTCTCTCTCCCTCCCTGCCTCTCTGCCGTTTCTCTCCCGCATCTATTTTCCTCAGCCGCCACCCTCATTTTCCCGCTCTTCCCTTCTCTCTCGCTTTTCTTGCCTCCTCACCATCAATTTCCATTTCTGTATCTCATTCCCTCTTCCCGTTTTTCCCCGTGCCTCTCCCCATTATCTTCTGCCTCCCTTTATCTCACTGAAACTGTTTTTTTTTTTTTTTTTTTGCAGTGTTTCACCTCTTTTCCCAGACATCCACCTATTTCTCTGCATCCATCTCCATTCCCTCACTTTGTATCCCCCTGTCTCGCTCTGGATCGTGCTGCTGGCTGCCTCTCAGGGAGGTCATGAGATCAGGGTCAGATAGAGATGGGCTGCTGGTCAGCGGTAATGACACGTGGGCTGAGAGGCCGCTCGGGTTGCTTCTCCTGGGGATTTGAGGCTTTAGCAGTTGCAGGGAGATAGATAACCAGATAGAAAGATGGGGAAAAAATTTGTTGCACCAAACAGGAGGGATGGGTGAGCGTCCTGTTTTCCACACATATGGGAGCGGGAGGTCAGTCGCAACAAATGTGAATTTTGATGTCTGTAATCATTTATGTTTAGCACAAGGATGTTGATGAGTAATTAATCAGGAACAAATAGGGTAGAAGTAGCACCTTTTCCTATTTTTTGGGAGAAATGTATGTTCCTTGAAATATACACTAAAATATGCAACCCACAGAAAAGTAGTAATGTGTAATAGCAATAGACAGTTTGGTTAAGATGTGACTATTTCTTTTGGAGGCTTTTTTCGATCTCTCCTGGACCTTCATTGTAATTCAAATCAACAAGTGTGATCAGCAAGAACAAAATGAACTTCTAAGCATGGGTGCCACCAGGGAGGACAAACTAGACAGTCGTATATCCTTCCGATTCTTTTATGCATAACATTTTGAGATAAACTGAATGGCTTTAATAAAATACAGCATTTATTTGTGTATTTATGTTGATATGACTTCCTTTTATGTCTTTTATTGACCCTTTAAAGATAATATTCCCCATATTCATGTCAAAAATGAGGAGAGATAAAGTATTTTAAAATTAGAGGCAAAATCTTTCAGAGGTTAAACAGGCATATTCAATTACATCAAATTGGTTTATATTTGACAAAAATGTAGTTGAAAACAAGAGGTTTTTGTTTCAGTTGGAGCTCAATTTCAAGATAGATCAATGTACCTCCACCCTCCAGATATGGCATCTTCGTACAAAACTTTCTGGAGGCGCCCCATGCCAGTGCTCAGAAAATACATTTAAAGTAATGCTAAGCTGGCTCTGGATTCTCGAATGAATGGCCTCTCTCCAGGAAGTCATGGTCTCTTCCTGCCAACAGAGCCTTTATCAACTCGACCATTTGTCATTTCAGTCAGCACCAGGGGAGCAAACAGGCTGCACACAATGGCCAAAAGTACCTGTGTCGATGTTCCAGGTTTACAGAAATAAATGGTGTAGCTTTGCAAAGGGCTGCGCAAACAAATGAAAGGCTTTTAGCGCGAGTGGAGCACAGCAAACAGCAGCAGGTGTGTAGAGAGCTGCTGGCATCACAGAGGACATGCTACTATTTTAGAAGGAAAAAGTTTGCCTCATGCAGATATCTTTATTTTCCACATCTGTATTTGCAAACATTTTAGTCACTATGATTTTTTTTTGTAGTATTTTAAAACTACAAAAGTTTCTATGTGCAAGTATAAATAGAAAGTTTGTCCTTTTTGATATTTCTAATTTTACTATTTTATTTCTGTGAAGATCGAGACCCTCACTGATCTGGACCTGGCAGTACATCGTCCCGCACTTATACACTGATACCTGTATAGATGGAATAATTTGGGTTTCAGGCACATTTCTCTCTTTATAGTGTTTGTTAATGATCTATTTGACTGAGAAATTAAAAAAGAAACTAGAAATAAGCCCAACAAATTTTGTATTTTTTTTAATTTAATAAAATTATAGGACAAATTTGACAATATTTTTGTTAAAGTGAAGAGTCTTCATTGTTCATGTTTCTACATCCCCTAAAAAAAAATTGTATTTTCAAGAACTTATTTTAACTGTGAACCAATTCAACTGTCAGAGCTTTTCAAATATCGACCTGTGCAGACAGTCAAAGGCAATTCAGATTTCTTTAAAGCTCAACTGAAACACACCAATGGATTAGTATTAGGTCCAGCCATACACCAATTATTAGCTAACCAGCATGCAAGGACTCATGTAGTTACATCGGCTGCAACACAGCGGCCCCAACTTCCAGTTGATTTGGCAATCAACTGAGCAACACCAAATTTGAGATGGCAGCTGACGTAATGTTTTTTCTCACTGTCCTGGACGACACCCGGGACACTGCTCTGCATTGGATGACTCTCTTCAGATACCAGTCTGATTGGTTTCCCACTATAACCTTCATCCCCTCTCCCTCCCATGAGACGCACTGCCTCGTCTTCTCCTACAATCGTCTGTATTCATCACAGAGAATCCGAGGTGGCTAACCTGACATTTGATGTGGCACAAAATTGGATTTCCACTGTGATTTTCTCCTCAAGCCCCTCGTGGAGTGTAATCCACACTGTGACTAATTGAGTGACGTGCCAGCAGCCCGAGTGTGTAAATAGATGGCTGCTTGGACCTGCTTTTTCTTAATCTGATGGCCAAAAGGGCAATCATCGGATGGAGAGAACAAATGATGCACACCTCTTTGTCAATGTCATCTCTTGCTGTTGTTCTGTGTATTGAATATGACCCGGCAAACATTGCTGTCTGGCTTGATGGTGACATTCATAACTAATCCCAGGAACAGAAAATCAATTTTCTTGTTGCAACAAACAACACACACTGTGGACTGCCTGAGAGTGTGTGATTAGATATTTTAATTACCAGATTACACTATAACATTGTCCCATAAGTAAACTGGGAAGCAGAGGTGTCAGTGGCAGATGTTATGGGATTACTCACCACAGCTATGTCACCTGTCGGACCACCGATATCTCAGGAGGCATTATTTTTAACCAAACAAATCCGTAATTGAAATAGAGGAAAAGCTCCATAACAAATGTCTACATGGACAGTTTTGTTGCTTTGTCTGTGCACAATGAATCCTCATCTTCTAATCTGATTGGATCTAAATTTTTGCCAATGTTTTCCTCCCTAGAGTTTTTCCTTTCCTTTCAGTAAAAAAAAGAGAAAACTTTCCATTAATCAGTGTGTGTTCATCTCCCTTTTGTATTCACATCCCTGATGACATAAATGCCGACAAACATGAACCTGCACAAATATTCACTGAGAAGCAGAAGTCTACATTAAGCGCACTCCTCTTTGGAGGTTTGCTGTGACACATTGTGAAAACAGAGATCGCACCCTGAAGAGGTGAGCCACTCGCAGCAGTTAAAAGCATAACAGCAGGAGACGAAATAACAGTGAATGACCGCACTAACTGATGGGTGATAACGTGGCATACGTACCTGCGGGGGTTTCTGTCGCCGGTTCTTCCCCTTGAAGTTTCCCCTTTTCCTCTCCTCTTTGTGGATCAGCCTGCCGGTGTGCTTTCAGGAGGCAGAGAGAGTCGGGAACTGGGGCTCAGCTGCAGAGACTGACATCATCCCTTTCAGAGAGGAGGTTTTCCCCTCCCGCTATCTGCACCCTCTGTGTGTTTGTGCGTGTGCATGTGTGTGTGTGTTTCAGTCTCCCCATCTCTCCCAGTCTCACACTCCGTACACTACTATACTCCTCCCATTTCTCCCTCCCTTTCTCCACTATTTTATCTTTTTTTTTTTTTGTATTATTGCTGCTATTTTTCAAAGCCACCATAGGTGACTGACCCAACACTGAAACTCCGGCTTTATGCAAAGTAACAAGAGTCTCTCTGGGGCTACAATATTAATTTCAGCTGAATTTCATCTTTTTTTTTTAACTGCTTATAATAAAGCACTACAGAAGAAACCAACCTGTCAGAAGTTTTACATCCTTTTTCTTTTTATCACTGCTCTACCCCTTCCTCTCTGCATCTCCTATCAGAGCCTAATGGGCAGTCCACCTTCACCTATCCAATTCTTTTAGATCGGTAGGAAGGAGAAAAAAAAAAGAAAAGAAGGAGCCACTTTTAAGTGTATTGAGATGGATGCCTGCTGTGGTGCCTGCGTCTGTGGAGATTGGTGTTGCTGTCCGTGGTCCTGATTACAGCTGAAGGAGACATCACTAAAGACAGCAGTGACCCTGCAGACCCAGAGAAAATAGCCTTCAACAGGGTTGGGAAGGAGAAGAGGGGCTGCGGGGGGAGGAGGGAACAGAAAACACAACTTCACACACACGTTCTGAAGACAAAAACCACACACACATGTAGAGTCTCAAATCTACCTCCCAGCCTCCTCCTCTGGCTCCCACGGGCATTTCTCTGTGTCTCAACTCATTTAGGCTTACATTCATCATTGTAAGGTAACTGTGGCAGGTGGGATTAAAATGGATTAGCCCTATTAAAGAAATGTGCGGTGCATATTACACTCAACCCAACCTAAGCCACACACACACAGAGAAGAGTCCCCCACAGAGCGACATGCATTCAGCTGCAGGGGGGGAAAATAAAACTGTAATGCAGGAGAACACGCTCAGTCTGGTAAAGGCTAAAACCAGCTGGATTGGAGACAAAACGGCCAACAAGGCAGCCTGATGATGGTACACCCAGCATCCGAACAGGAGGGAGAAGTATAGATGCTGTGTGCCTTGCCGCTTTTCTGCCACTCACATAGTGGATTCCTTTTGTTGTCTTAACTCTCGTCTCAAGAGGTAGCTTTTAGATTCTCGCCTCCTTGTTTCCATAGTGACACTTTTCCTCCTTTGTGCGAGAGAGTCTGTGTGTATTTCAGAGACACACATAGAGAAAAAAAAAAAGACAAGCGTGGGGAGGAAAAGAAGAGAGGGGGGATGACAGCAAGATAACTTGGTTCACTTACATTTATTCACTAAAAATGAGAAAAAGGGAAAATAAGTCCACATAAGTCAGTTTTCTACACCAAGGGAAGCCTTTACTGTCTCTCTTTTTCAGGGGAAATCATCACTAAGTTGCTTAACTTTTGTTGGGTGGCTCTGCAACAGCTTGCAACACTAAAAATAGAAAGTGGTAATTTCTCCAAATATGTATTTTTAATCATTTATGTATTAAGTTACTTGTCAACTGCAGAGGCGGGCAGTTTTCTGCTCTTGTTATTTTTTTTTTTTTCTTTGACTTTTTATTTTGAGAACAAAGATTCAGCTGGAGCTCATTTCTGTCTGTTCTCTTTGTGACGAGGGACTGTACCTTTTCACACCTTTTAAATAGATTTTTCGCCTCTCTGGGACCTGGATTTTCACCAACCGTGGGAACATATTCTGTCTGAAACCATATGGCAGTCCTCACACATGACATAATTAGACGAGAAACATAGTAAACAAGCATCACAGAGCTTTGCTCAGGAGGTTATATCTTATTCTCTCCCAGCGCCGTCATTCAGTCTAATGAAAGGTTAGTCAGTGAGCAGCTGCATCGAGATTTGATAATGAAAAACATTGGGAATGACCTTGGAGGGTTCAACTATCAACTAGATAAAATACTACCTAATCTGCAGTGCACTGCGTGTAATAAATTATTAATTATGGACATTAAATGGCTGAATTTATCACTTTCAAAACAACCGAGGTGGAGTTGGGAGATTGATGGCAGGGAAACAGATGTGTGTGTTGTGTGCTTCTACACCTTTTTGTTTTCTTATTGGGACCTTTTCTGTCTTACAAAGCAACTTTGTGGGGACCAGTTGTTCTCTTTAGTGCTGAGGTTCGTTCTGGTTTCATTCTTTGGATCCCAGATAGAGTGTGTGAGGTGTGATTAAATTCAAATACACATTTTATATATTCAGTCTGGCTGTGGTGGTATATGTGTTTCTGTTTTTTTGGGGTTTTTTTTTTTCTTCATTAGAGGCTTTGCTGGTATGCTTACTGAGGATAATGAAACATGCTTTGTTACCCGTCAAAGTAATGTACGTCTCATGAAGACACTTCTACCTCTTGTGAGCTTGGGAGGTATCATCATGGGCTCCTGATGTAAAGGGGAGTGACTTAAATTCAGCAACCAGTCGCTATGTTGAAGCAAACAAGAAAGTACTTTTTGTGTTGCAAAGGTCAGTTATTTACAAAAGGATTGAAAGGATACTCCTTCTGTTCAGTCACTGTGTGGCAGCATTTTAGGTACTTAGAAGAAAAGATCATCTGGGAAACTAAATACCAGTGAATATCACACTTTTAGACTTTTAATGTTAAAAGAAATTAAAGACTTGAATTTTGTTTCCTTTCATTTCATAATTATGTATTTCTTTCCATTGATTTATAAAACTCCAGGACAATAAGTTGAAATGAATGATGGGAATTTGACAAACAACTAGGGTTTGTATTTTAGTTTGTATTTTCTTCTAATAATTGTATTGAGGTACAATTAATTTATTAACCTACATCTGTGTAAAGGGTAATTATGCAGCATTATACCTATAAATATATACAGTTATATGATTTATGATATGATTCTTTTGATAAAGTAGAAGAGAGAAACAATCTTTTAAGTTGTTGCTATGCTTTTGCTGCACTGTCTTTTTAATCACTTTATGATGAAAGGTATGAGAGGACGACTAGGACCTCAAGAAAGAATTGCTTCACTGCAAATCCTCCAAAAAGAAGAAGAGCTGTGCGTCAGTGTAAGTGTGTGCGCCACCATTTGAAAGGGCATATAAGTTTAAATCTCCTTTCTCGGCCCAGTAGGAATCTGCACAGAGAAACGACTAAGCCGAGGAGCAAATCCCTTCTCTCCATGCCCTCCAGCATCTCAGCCAGCTGAGTTCCACATCAGTGAATCTGATTCACGAGCGAGGACACTGGAGGCTCTGCTGAGACGCAGGGTTGACTACACATAAGGGGATTGTCTAAACTGAGACTTCTGCCATGTTGAGCTGTCACAATTCTTGTGCATAAACAAAGATGTGTCAGAGAAACCTTAATTAAATAGTGGAAGAGGAAATACAGTCTTTCAGGCCTGCTCACTGTTGAATTTTATGGAGGTTTACAGTCCCCTGAAAAACTACTCAAACCCATTTAAGTTATTTATATATTTTTTTGTTAAGCCACCATGCATTTTTTGTCAGATTTTGTGTAATAGACCAACACAAAGTACTGCATAACTGTAAAAAGAAAGAAAACAAAGACAGATGGCTTAAGACTCTTTTACAAATGAATGTCTGAAAAGTTTGACATACATATGCATTCAACCTTCTTCAATCTAATATCCTTTAATCAAACCTATTGCAAGCGATTCAGACATTAAACAATTTCTAAATAGAAGTTTAAATAGAGCTGTTCAGAATAAGTCTCACACAAATCATGAAAACTGCACTAGAGGTCCAGGATAAAGCTATAAGGTTTAAGGCAGTGTTAGGTTATAAAACAGTATCCCATGCTTTGATTACCATTTAATCCATCATATGATAATGGAAAGAGAGCAGGAAAGCCACCGAGTCATGGCCATCCACCCAAACTGACAGTGCAGCCAAGGAGAGCATCAATCAGAGAAGCAGCCAAAAGGCCCATAGCAGAGGTCCACAGTTCAGATGGGAAGATCTGTTGGCGGGGCAACTCTTCTGTTGTAGTGTGCAACTTTTAGTTTTTCTGTAAAACTGGCAAGAAAGTATTTAATTTAAAGTATTTCTATTTGCAGTTGGCCACAAACCATAGAGGTGATGCTGCATATTGAAGAAGATGATCTTGTCTAATGACACCAAACTCATCATTTTTGGCCTCTGAAGAAAACATTAAACTTTCCACTGAAGTAAAACTAAAACTGGACATTACACACCAACATGGTGGTGGTAGCATCATGCTTTTCTTCAGCATATAAGAGGTAGATGATGATAAATACATGATAATCCTGGAAGAAAACTTGTAACTGAAGTGATGGGGTCTAAAACATCATAAATCAATGTGTGAGAAAGGTCTGATTCAGACCTGGATAGAAAGCAATTCAAAAAATATTTTACAAAAATTGAAGGTTGAGGGCCGTAGATCCTCTCCATCCAGAATAACTGAGGTGTTTTGTAGGAAAGATTGGTCAACCATCTGTTTTCAAACATGCTAAGCAGGTATAGACATCCCGAAAGGCATGCGGTTGCAACTCCAGCGAAAGGTGGTTCTACAAAATAAAGAGTCAGAGAAACTGAATACAAACACGTTAGGTTTCCTTTGTAAAACATAAAAGTAAAAATTAAAAAAGTATGCAACATTTTTCTTCCACAGGGCTTTTATTTGTGTTTGATATCTCGTAAAATATGTTTAAAGTTTGAGAGTGAACAAATTTGCAGTGAAACAATTTTGTTGGTGCAGGAAAAGGAAGGCATAGAAAAGTACCAGAGAAGAGTAAGAACCAATTTTTCCACAGCTTATCTTCTCCCTACACTTTCTGAATCTTTAATGATGATTAACAGGGCAGCACAGCATCCTGCAAATGTGAAGCCAGGAATGGTATTAGATAAACTGGAACCGTTCCCCGTGAGCGGCTGGAGGTAAGTGCCAGTCCTTGACACCCGCTCTGGATTTGGTGTTAGAGGGGTGTGGAGACTCAAACAAGCAGAAAGGAGAAGGCAGCAAGTGCTGAAGAAGAAAGACTGTTGGCGTCAGCGGTGTTGACTGATTCTCGAGTGGCTCTGAGCCGCTCTCGACAGCAGCTTGAAGTCATCGTTAAGCCCGGTATTGCTCAGCTGCTCCATCAACCCACAGTTATCTCCATAAAAAGAACTTCTATCACCCCGACGGGGAGGCTGAGACGGAGGTGCCGCGCTCCATCCTTCACCATTTCAAATTACTGTAACCCACCTGCCAGACACCTTCCACTGCAGGCACAAGTGGGGCCGCGTTACCTTGTAAGGATTTGTTATCTCTGAGATATTGAAGTTGCTCGGCCATGTGATTTCTGAAGAAGGGTGTGTGTGTGTGTGTGCGTGTGTATGCGTGTGCAAGTGACTTCAAGCAAGTGGTGCATAACTGTAGAGAGCTCTGTAGTCTTCTTTCCACTTTTCTATTTTGTCTTGAATCAATCCCTAGAGTGTAACAATACCTATTTCTCTCTGTATAATTGGACTGGATGATGGGCACATCTGAAGTCAGCCGATGAAAGCCTCTCCTGACAATGAAGTGTCTGGCCTGTGACATGACTTGAATGAAGAAGAAGATGGCACTACCACACACACACACACACACACGCATTCGTATACAGACACACACACACACATTAACTGTAAGAGAGACACAAATAAGCAAGGCAGCAGCAAAATTATGCACACTCACTCATTTTCTGTGACAAATGAGTGAGTAAATGCAATCCCCAGAACAGGTACCCATCCCAAAGACAACACAGATGCCAGATAAAATTTGATGATTTGTGTCATGATCTCCAATCAGTTCTACAATAAATCTTTTCTGCATGAGCAAACGGTGTGCTGAAGATGTGATTTATTGCACCGCAAACCACTCATCTACCCTGAGATTGTGTGTTCTGCTTGCTCTGCATAACACTAGTTTGACAGACTGTAAGTTTGAATAGCTGCCAGCGAAACAAATTATTTTCCAGTTTCCCCAGTTATTCCGGCGTGCCTATTTATATCCGCCTGTGAGGGTGTGAATTTAATAGCCTACATCCTGGTGCACATAAACCCACACACACAGTCACATGGGGGAGATCTAATGCACATTTTCAGACAACACACGCATGCTGAAACTGTGAACAAATCACCGTGGATGTTTCTATATTAAATGTTCACAGTGATGTTTGTTGAGCTGGATTCCCAACTTCTGCCCCAAAAAGCATAAAACATCTTAGTCTCTTGCTGTATTTGCTGTTCGCTTTGTCACCAAGGAGACCACCACTGCCCAAACATTCTCACGCTGATGGACATTTATAGTAAGTGTCTTCCCTTCTCTCCCTCAGTTAAGCTCCCCACTTTCATCTCCCTTCTCTGTCATCACTGATCATCCTGTGGCCAAGCAGGTAAACATCTCTAAGGAGGACTGTTTCTCCCACAGTCAGTGTTGTTTTCTATCTTTTCTTCTAACATTATCTGGCTGTATTGAATTAATCCAATGGATATAAATCAAACAAGTTCAAAATCAGCTTTATAGACTATTTTAAAATGTATATATATATATATATATATATATATATATATATATATATATATATATATATACCAGGTGCTCTGGTTCCCCAGCACCTGACGCAGACCTTGTTTGGCCGGGCGACCTTATGATTCTGTTATTCGTATTCTTTAGTAAGAGGAAGGATTTAAAAAAAAAAAAAAACTTCTACTTCTTCAAATGTTAAATCATTCTGTTGAATCTAAAACCATTTAGGGTTTATCACACTAATCAATATTTATAATTTGTAAATATTGTAGATTTGTAGATTTGTAAAAATTGTCATTGATAAACACAGAACATTGATAACTGGGATTTGTTCTCTTACGAAGAGCAGTTTTTAACACATTCCAGTTTGTTTATTGTGACGGTAAATCTTCATCACTTATCAGATTTATATATGTGGAGTGCCAAAGTACTTGGGCTAGTTCTTTTTATATAAATCTTCTATTGTCCTGCTGATGATGCTGAGCCATAATCGTCCGTACCTTCATTCGAGTGAGATACGGGTTTGTCATGAAAGCATAATAGCTTTCACTTTTCTTCTTTTAATCGTATTTTCAGTGTTTGGTTTTACTTATTATGTAGTTGTTTGTGTTTGTCTTGTAAAATACAAGACAAACCTTGAGATGACATTTGCTATTAATTGGCAGAATGTAAATAAAGTTAATAAAATAAATCAATGTAGTTATCCAGAAGAAGTCTAATAATATGTGGGGGTGAGACGTTGCTGTGACTGTTGCTGTGCTGTGATCTAAAGGGCACAGGAAGACATTATAACTTGTCTGTGAAAAAGCTGTTTTTATCAATGAGTCAATTCTGAGGTGTTCTGAAAACTACAATTGCATCTTGTGAAAGAGAGTAAGGCACATCCTCTGGTGGAACGCTGTGTGTAGCATAAATCAATAACTTAACAAGGTTAAGAGTAAAATGGTTCCCATGAACATTTATTTATCTCTCCCAAGTCAGCCAGATTCATACTCTCCAATGATGCCCTCTGTGTCACATCTTACAGTATGACAAAGGTCTGCGCATGAAAGTGTACGGAGCAGGTATAGGACTGTATAATAGCAACCATAAATCAATATGACACAACGTCCAGAAGTGATTGTCCTTTACATCCCCTTCTCAACCAAAACGTGGCTTCAGGGACGATGTTTTTCATCACCAAAAGTTTAATGATGATTGTTTGGCCGAAAATGCCAGAAGGACAGACAAGGAAGATATTTGAGAATAAACAAATGGGTTTTAATTTGTGCAAATGTGACTTCCTCCCCAATACACAGCACACAGCGGAGACCAGTTGGGTAAATTTCTGTAATGAGTGTTAACAATAACAAAAACACAGTAAGCCTCTCTACTGGTTCGCCAACTCTGGGTACTGCAACAAAACTCCACATTAGTCTCAGAACACAACCACCACCATTGTTCAGAAGGAAACTGGACCCGATGACCCACCACAGTAGAGTTTCTGACAGACTGTGTGGAATCTGCAGTTCTTCCTCCTTTTATAGGCAACCAGTAGGGGGCGCCAAAAAAAAACACTCATCACAGGACAACCATAAAACCCATACTAGCAGAATTTAAACTGAACCATTTCAACTATGTTACACAAACACATTCAATAATATTAGCAGAGGAGTGTTCAGTCAATAGCTCTGAACACAGCAACATCATAAACTGTAATGGATGAGATATTCAGTAAAAATACAAAATAATGTGCAGTGTCATCACAGTTGGGAAATGTGTGTGGGTCTGTGTCTTTTCCTAATGATGTTCTATCCAAAACACTTGACCCTGCTGTTGTTTCTCCAGCTTTTAAGTTTCCCTCAGCTGATTTTCTTTTTCCAATCTTAAACGAAATTAATTCTGGTTTTTAAATTCCTTCGAGTGCAATTAATCCGGTTTTCACTTGAGATACGCTGCTTTTTCCTTTTTTTCTGCAGCTGCAAATCATCTTTAATTCAAAGGAGTTCATCTCTTTGTTTCCCTATATGTGGGGCAATGATTTTGAAACATCTACAGTACTATGAATAAGAAATTTGGAAATTTTATTTAGACACAAAGCAATTGGTAGCAGCAACAGCCTCAAATCTTTTGGGGATCCTTCTGTATCCATCCATCCATTTTCAATACCCACTAATTCTTCGGTGTTAGCACATCCTGCCAGACATTAAAGAGACACAAAACACAGACAATCATGCATTCACACATTCTTTCCTACATTCAAGACAATTAAACCTAATGTGTTTGTTGTGGGACTGTGAAAGTAAGCTGGAATACCTCAAGAGAACCCACACAGAAAGAGAGAGAACATGGAATTTTCTTATTTTTGAGATTTTGTCTCCTTCAGGTGCAATCAACAGGCAATCACATCTTTCTTAAATTTTTCTATTTTTCAATAGTCAGAAAAGAGTTTTTGGCTTTCTTTTATTTCTGATTTATAAAGCGCTAAGAAATGAATTAATAACCTATTCATTGACTATTTATTTGCCATCTACAAGAAGAGCATTATTATAAAGTGGTACCAAAATATCAATAGTTCTTCACCCTTCACACATTTTGTGAAGGGCAACAACTAAACTTTTTTTTTTCCCCACTGGAAATTAAATGTGAAGTTGAATGAAAAGGAAACAAGGTTTTCATTTCTTTTTTTTTTCCAAATACAAATCTGAAAAGAACGAGGTCCTTTTATTTTCAGCCCATTTTACTTTTATACCTTTGAATAAAATCCAATGCAAACTCTCATCAGAAGTCAAACATGCATGTTGAGGAAGAGTGGCAAGACACCACACTGATTACTAACGTATGAAGCCCGATGACAGATTTTGAAACCCTGCTAACTAATTTGTCTAAAATGTGCTCCGGATTTGGCTGATCTGCCCTTTCTTCCATCCATTTTCACATCGGCAGTGACCAGCTCCCTCAAACCCATTCAAAAAAATCAGTCCGACAGAATGATGCAGCCCTTAACGTGTTTCAACATGGAGATGGTTGGGTAGGGTTAATATTCTACATGTAGGTCAAAATGTTCACGTTTGAATTCATCTGACCAGACTTCAGATGAGTCATTCACTGGCCACTCACAACAAAAGGACACAGAAGAGTAAAAGGTTACACACACACACTCACGCATACACTCATATTGGAGAACTGCTATTTAAATTAATTTAACAAAAACTTACATAAAAGTGAAAGTTTCCAATATTCAGTGTGAAAATCAGTAAATGAATGAAGGGATATCAGCAGTTACATTTTTATTTAATTGAATCAAAGTTTAAGTTTGCATTACTATCACTAAATAACCGCTTACTAAGTTTGTAAACCACTTGACATCTGTGTAACAGGATAGAATATTGAGGCTTTAAATTCTCATGCCAATGTGGGCATTAATGTGTTCCCCTTTAGAAACAATAAATGCAGAATGAGGCCAGCTTTGTCTGTTGACATACAAAGCACAGTGTTTTCCCCACAACACAGCACCAAGGAAGCATTTATTGTGGGACTCGAGTATTGATCGCATTAGACAGTAAAAGTGTCCAGCTAAAAGGAAAATTAAGTCTTGTGTTTTGCGTGTGTGCTAGAGATTTTTTTTTAATGGTGCGAGCAGTGGGAGTGATTTAATGAATTCTCCCACAGTTTAGTGTATCCATCATGATTCGCCTCTCTGACACAGTGGTCAGCAGCAGCAGGTGGTGTGATGTGGCTGGAGTGTAAGTGGCTTTCACAATGCAGGATAGCCTGTCAAGCTGGACGCCCTTAGGGGAGCAACTTCACACCATGCAGAATGGCCTTTACACACGCACACGCGCACACACACACACACCTCTCCTTTCTGTCTCATTCTACCCGAAAGTGTGCGTGTCCGAAGTTGACACATAAGCTCATCTCTCTTGTTTTGTGTGTGCTAAAGCGAGCGGCGGAGGCAGAGGATGTTAGTGGGTGGGTGTAAATCTCTGTCCGGCAGCATGTTTCGATGGGTGTTTGGGGACTGCTTGAGGAGCAAGCTCACAGCAGCTCAGATTGATGAAGTGATGGTGATGGATGGAGGTAATAAAGGCCTGGATGTCCTGTCTGTTGCCAGTGATGAAGCTAGTATGAATCACCCATCTGAGGCTGGGGGAACGTGACGCTGCTCAATCCCTCGGTCGTCCACCCAGCCATCCAACTCCTCCTCGGTCCCTGGTTCCTTTTATCTCCATGTCCAGTGCCGTGCTACCATTATAAAGAAAATTCTACCTGAATGGATAGTGTTTTGTTAAATTATTCAGCCAGTTTTCCATGTTACAACAACATGTGCCTTAATATGACTTTAGATGATTGAACAGCACTGGTTGCTTTTCAACAAGTTTTAAAAGTGATACTTAAAATCCAATGGAACAAAATGCACTCCACCCGATAGATAAATAAAAATCACCCCTGCATAATTTAATAAATCTAATTCAGATGTTTGTTCAAGAAAAAGTGGAGAAAAAAGCATCATGCAGACCAAGGAACACAGCAGACAGGCCAGGAATAAAGTGTGGAGCAGTTTGAAGTGGAACTGGGTTTAAAAGCAATATGTATAACAAGAGCCAGGAAGCTTCTCAACAGCACAACTACAAACATACAGCAAGAGCTTCAGTGCAGTTGTTGAGATAAAAAAAAGAACATTTTCATGTGTTAGAATGGCCCAATCAAAGGCCAGATCTTGAATATCATCAAGTTTGACTGAACTTGAGCTGAAAACTTTAACGTATAATTCTCAGTCTTTTGATGATGAACACATATAACAAAAAATTGAGGTATAATAAAGTGCTTAATATCAACACAAATGGACTCTTTCCCAGAGCAGCATACTGTATACACTCATCTATGAATTGCTTTAAAAGACTCAGAAAAGGTTGAAATTTCTTGTGACATGACAAAATGTGGAAAAGCTCCTGCAGTATGAAGACTTGGAAAGAGTGGTTGATAGTGACCATCATGTCATTACTGTATCAATTTGTGCTGATGCACCCTTTCAAAGATATCATAAGCCCTGTTTAGCCATCCTCAAATACAAAATGCTCGCAGTTCAAAGTATTGCACACGGTTCATTAATTTTGTATCCAAACATAACTTGTCGAGTGATTGTGAGCCACACAGAGGAATAAGGATGAGGGGGGAAAAAATCCAATCAACTCAACCAGATACTCCTCATGAACGGGGTCATTTGAATAAAGAAGGGCATCTGAAATTGCAGTGTTTGTGTCAACATAACAAGTTAATGATCTCGGATGATAATTGGTAGCTGGATGTTGAGGCGCTGCATCGCGGCCTGCGAGGTTCAGCTCAAAGGACCTCCTGTGATAAAAGAAGCAGCATGAGGGCTTTCAGAGTGGCACGAAGCTGTAGGCAACACAATTCATCACCGCCCCATGAATATTCATCCGGCTCTCTGTTTTCCTCCAGGGGCAAGCGAAAACAAGACTGTATTAAGTCCCTTCAATGTGTTGTGGTTTTGAAGACACCTAAACCTTCTGGCCTCTCATTACCAGACTGCGCTCTTGCTGCCCCACGCTCAGCTGCCTGCCAGGAAGGGAAGCCACACTTCATTAAAGTAAAAAGGAAATTCTCTTGTTCAGTACACTAACAAGGCAGAGGTGAGGCGGTCTGATAATTGTGAATTGGCTCTTCTGCGCATGCTTAGAATTAGTGGTGATGAATGAGCTGTCTTTACACAGTTTTGGGCAAGGCTGCTCTTCCAACCAGAACACTTGCTTCATGTCTTCCCAACACCAACTTTCTCCTCATCAGCTGCCCACAGCTCCAGCAGTTTCTTGAGCATCTTTTTGGTTGCTTTATTGGACCTGCAGGCTTCTAAGTGCTGTCCCCAGATTACAGTTTAGGAAGAGGGTACTTGACTGACAGGCCTTGGCCCTGACGGTCCCTTGGGGGAATGGGAAGGGGATTTGTGATGACTGCACTGACTCGTACTTCTCTTACAATTTTCTCCAGGCAGGTTTCAGACTGTCAGGCTGAGAGAAAGCTCTCTCTGCATAATTCATTAGATCTCCTCTCTTTTTCACTCTTGGCTGTTGTGTGGCAGGCACTGGAGCTCCATTGTTTTGAAAGACAGAGTAATGGAGCTTGTCACAATACGTTAACGTAGTTTATTGTTCACAGCAACAGTTTGGAAACAAATTAACTGCCAATGAAACAAGCTGCACAAATGGCCTTTTGAAACAAAGCAGCTTAAAACGATTTTTTATTTATTTATTTATTTATAGGAAAACGATTTATTAAGAATGATTTGAGCAGCAAAGGCAACAAAAAAGGCTCATAAAAATCTGAAAATAAAGTTTACATGCACTCACCATGAGCATGACTATCATGTTACCATTGGGGCTTTAATGAGGCATTTGAAACTGTTTTTTTTTTTTTTTCCCTGGGGAGAAGAGTCAAGCAACAATCAACTTTAACAAATTCAAAGTAAAGAATTAGGGAAACAAGTCTGAATCCACACATGGACAAAACTTACCTGATCTGGCCGTTGCTTTCCTGTGCTTTTCTGCTCAATTCAAACCTTGCTTCACAGTCTGGGCTTTCTCCTATTCACTTGGATTGTCTCCTGTGTTGACCACGACTCCAAATATTGAATTAACATTTAGCAGCCATGTCATGTGGCTCAGCACTTCTCTCTTTGCAGTGGGGGATGGGTTTTTTATGGCACAGACAATTTCCATAAGCTTTGTAAAAGCTTTGTAAAAGCTTATGGAAATTGTGCACGACATACGTCACGGGCAAATGTTAGTGTTTGGGTCAAATTTAAATCTTCGATAGAGTCCTCAACTGCAGGAAGTAATGGTTTCTTAATAGCTGACAACCAATGGTCTCCTGTATCAGGCTTAGTCCAAGGAGCTGGTTTGGCTACTTTCAAAACTATAAATACAGGCTGAAATATAGAAATGATTATCACCTTATATGTGTTTAAACGTTGTATCTGGCAGCATCAAAAAGCTTCTAGCATAATCATGATATGCTAGGAGCTTATCATGAACATTATTTGAAGTTTTGTTTATTCATTTTAGATAATTAAAGAGTATTCCAGTTCCAATGTTAAATGTTCATTAGAATTTACAGTTTACTGGTCTTTGAGAATGAGTATTTGCATTATTATGCCATTACCATTATGTTACTTGAAAATTGACTCAAAAGAACAATAGTATTGATTTTTGCAATAACTTCTGGGACAATTTATCATCCAGCAAAGTTTGTTATTGTGGCAGTAGTAGATTTCAAACACCTAACCCAAATCATCAATCTCACATGAAGCATAATTGGAGAATAACAAGCCAGGAACCAGCGAGGCCCATTTCATAAGCTGAAATATGTATTTCTGGCCATCTGGCCAGACGGATGGACAGTCCATCATTCCACCTGCAAATGTATCATTAAAAGTCCAAATTTAATTTGAGATTCAATCCCAATATGAGTGTATTTAAACTTTTCAGAGACATTGTGGCAACAGAGGCTGCCTCCTCAGAACACCGTTTTGAAGCTAATTACTGCAGCAGTGCCTGATTTCCTTTTGAAGCTTGTATACTGTCTCTTGTCATGATCTGGCTGGCATTTTACTTCTTGAGAGTCTGCTGTGGAAAACATCTCATCTCTGACACTACATGACATCTCCCTTTACAAAATATGACTAAACAAGCACATCCCTCTGCATATAATCCTGCAGGTTGAAGCCAGAGGGCAAATTCTGTCACTGTGGTGGTAAATAAGGATAAGACTTTTTAAGAAAATATGCCTGCACAGTGTCATGTTGACCTCTATTACACCCTGCATGTAAAGGCTTTGGTATGTCCAAAAGCATGCTGCCAAGTTGTGATGTTTTTCTTCCAAAAACAATTTTTGGGGTGGATTTTTCAGATAAGACACAAATACTGTGACTGAAAAGGAAATGGGGAGGAAAAAAAAACTTTTATCTATGCTTCACTTCAGGTATGTTAACTTTATTTGCACAGCTCATTCGATTTTTGTAAATGCTTCCTTGTTGATCAGTCCTGTTTTCATTGACAGGGCGCTCACAATGTGAGCAATGTACAAACTTCCTTTTCTTTTATAAGGGAAAAAAACTTGCTATGTGAACCAAACAGGCCTTAGGGAAACTCCTACAGATATGCAAAAAGCAGAAGCGAGGATTTACACATTAATTTGAGAGCCAACTGAATTACTTTCAAGTTTCCTGTCTCGTATTAGCATTTTGATCCAACAGGAAGGAAACAAAAAATGTATGGCTTCTCCTTTGGAGTCATGAGTTAACCATGCCAACTGAATTAAACACATTCAGAGTTGTTTATTGTGCTAATTTAAAACTAAACATGAATAAATGAACTTAGGAAGTTTTGCATACTTGATTTAAAGTCATTCCAAATCAGACGTTTTAATGAGGACCCTGAGTAGCCCTTTGATGTGCCTGATAAAAAAAAAATCCAAAGAAACAATCTTTTTAAAAGCATCTTCAAAAAATATATCTGCTGTCTTTGATGATTTCTTGGCCATCAGCATATAAAAAAAAATTCTGCAAATTGTAAAATCACACTTTGCTTTTAATAGGGATAACATTTGATGAACATGCCCCCTCTAAGTGTGGATGTTTTTTATCTTATCAGAGTTTAGAGTAAGAACTCAATTTGTTTCATGTAATGAAGAAAGCCAAATTAGTCACAGTGCATATCAAAAGTTTTCATACACCTTGAATATTTTTTACATTTTGACATGTTACAGCCACACTCTTCAATGTATTTCATTGGGATTTAACACAGAGAAGCATTTCAATTAAGCTGAATGGATGGCCTGACAGTGGATTAGCCTCAGTCACTGTAGCTTCTAAAAGGTTTTCCTTCAAGGATTTCCCTGTATCCAATTTCTCATCCAGTTTGTTTGCCATGTCTGTCTTTGACGACCGCAGCATTGCCACAGCATGATACTGCTTCCAACTTTTTCACTTCACAAATAGCCAGGGTACTTAAGGTTGGACTGTCAAACAAAATCGCAGCAAAATACATTAACTGTAGGTATTTGTAATGTGACAAAGTTTTAAATATTTCTAGGAATATAAAAACTTTGGTAGAGAACTTTAGAACCAAAACCTTCAATCTGTGGTGTTTGTTTCTTGCTGTGCAAACTGTATTTATAAATATCAAAATGATTAATTCACTGCAATTTACGCTGTCATCATGTCATACTGGCTTTTTCAGCACCTCTGATGTAAAAATATCCATGGTATTACAGGAGGAAAACCTGCTGAAAACTTAGATAGGAACAACAAGACCATATGAACTATAAATCAAAAGAGGATTCAGAAGAGTAGACAGAGGAGACAACCGGGTGAAGCAGAACTGCACTGTGTTCTCCTAAAGAGTTCAGACAGAGTCTGCAACCTGTGGCTCTGCAGCCACCCTGTGAGGACTCTTAATGACTTTGAAAAAACTAAATTATTTTATTCCATATCTAAACTGAAAAGGATAAAACTAATGGTACAAGAGGTACCTCTTTTTATTTTTTATGAAAAATATAAAAGCAAGTCTCTCTGCAGTTTGGACAAATCTAGAAATATGGGGAGTGTAAAAAAATGTTTTCAGATTTTTTTTTTCTGTCCAATTTTCCATGTTTTGCTAATCTATCCATTCATCAACCTTCCCTACAAGTTCTACTTCCAAAACCTTACCTCATTTGCCTCAAATGTATTGGCATCTATTCATTTAGATGCCTAAATCTAGATGTATAGATTCTGTTATCTTCTTATAGAATTAAGGTCGACAAATTTGTAGACAAATTTTATTCAGCAGAAATGAGAGTCTAAATGGTTGTATGGATTGCAAACTTCTTGCTCTGGACTAACACTGAAAAACTTTTTTTTTTGTTTGTTTTTTTACAACACTTAATTCAATAAAATTATCTTTATTGCCATTTTTAATTTAACACATTCAAATGCAGTAGAAACGTCAAAGCAACTTTGTAATCAGAACATTAGATTATTTCTACCAAAACCCACTCAGCTACTTTTTATTCATGCTTAAACCTTGCAGGGTGCTGGAGGTTATCTTCAGGGGTCAATGGGCGAGGCCATCGGTCAGGTCGCCAATCTGTCAGTGACCACGTTACCGTGTGATACTCGTGCATGAACACGTTGATAGCCAAGAACAGTTTGGAAGGGCCAAAGCAAACACGTGTACATGGTTTTGGACTGTGGGATATGTGTTGAGGAAAATTAAAGGCATTTACTTGGAGAACATATACTGAAGGGCTGGGATTTTAACCCTGGAACTTCATGCAACTATTTTCACTTTAGAATAAAAAATGAGGAAGGAGGTGGGGGGAAGCTAAACATTTAGCATAGTTCCGGTGCTATGAAAAGTTCACAAACCTTTCACCCAACAAACAAATGTAAACTTCAAAAAGTGAAAACTAGCTGAGTTTGAAAGACTGTGCTCTAAATGGTAACTTAATAGTTAAACAGCACCACCTGCTGGGAAACGTAGATATGAACCTCAGAAGAAAGAGCACACCTCAACCTGATAAAATGTTTTTTGCCATTTGTGTTTGATTGAAAGGGCAACAACAAATGAGCAATTAAATCTCTGACCTCTACACTGGCCAGTTTTGTCCACTTTGCTTGTTTTTTGTTAGCTTGGACTGTTTAACCATTTTAGCTGCTACAGTAAACTTTGGATCTAATTTCCCAGTCAGGGCTTGTTCTGGATGAATACTTTTTCTGTTGTTTAAAAATGATATGCAAATAATATCAATATATAGCATCATGTCATCTGGTAAGCATTTAACAACCTGCCAATAAATGTGATCACCTTTGAACAGTGACAGGTGTGTCTTCTGCCGCTTTACAAAAAATATGTACTACAAATGTTTAATTGGTATGAAAACAATGACACTCAAGATGTTAATATTCAAAAAACAAAATCCATTCTGTTAAAAGGAAAATATATTTTAATCTGTGACAATTGCATTTTGGGAATGAACAGATTTCTAACATTCATTCCAACTTTCCAGAGTTCTCAGTCTTTTGTGTTAATTTTAAAATAAATGATAAATGGATGTTTCTACAGTGGGCAGGCTTTAACTATGAAGTCTGGAAAAACAAAAGATTGGGAGGATGGAAGAATGCAAGTAGTGAAAAGAGTGGAGAAAAACAGGGTAAGAAGCAAAAAAGACAGAAAACATAGGCAGCCATTTTGCCCCTGAACAAACTGGATGGTAAAATTAGAGGTTTAAAAAAAAAAAAAGAAGCAGCTTGGTTTCTGTTTACTTTGTTCTTTATTACACATTAAATAGGAGTGTTAAGATTCATGACAGAAAAAAAAAAAAAAAAAAAAAACTTTTTTGAGATCAGATCACCACCCTACGTCACCCCAACAGGTAGACTGTAAGGTGGTCATTCATTCCCCTCTGCAGACCTGGACCCAGACACTCTCCAGTCACAAACAGAGTGGAGCATAACTCCATTAAAGCAACATTCATTAAAGACACACCAAACGAAACGAAGCACAATTTACAAAACATGAAACCTTTTCGGTATCACAACTATACAAAGGATATTAAAATACGATCCAGGTATAAATGATACATTTCAGCAATCAGCTGTTGGCACACAATAAAAGAAGGATCATCTTAAACATTACAGTAAAACTAAACTTAAAACGTATCCTTATTATTAGGAGGATCTCATTAAAATTGCATCAGGTATTTATCAACTTTATGGAAGAAAAAACAGGAGGTAATAATATAGCAGGGTCAAAATTCATTAATCCCAAATGCAAAATCCCAATTTTCTGTGACATAAGCATTTCACCCCAAAACTAATTTGTGCATTTTTTTTTTTTTTTAGGTACAACTCAGGACAAAATAAGTGTCTAAACGTAGCACCTACGGTAATGATGAAAGGCAAATAAAAACACTCAGTCTGTAGATATTATGACAAAGGTGACACGGGCTGACCTGAGAAGAACTAGGATTAATTGTTTGGATTAACTCCGACATTTATGTCTAAAAACCTATTTCATGGCAATTTGTGCCTCATTTTAAAAACATCCATTCCAATTATAAAGAGGTGGCCAATTTCAAACACCTCCACACGTTACTCCTTAAAGTGTTGTTAACCTTTGGGACTCCGAACAGAGGCAAATTTTTCTTGCAGCTTTCAAAAAAAGTTTCTATTCTGTTACAAAACAAATTACTTTTTACATTTTAGCAAACAGTTAAAATGTAAAGTCTTTAGCTGAGAGCATGAAGGCGGTTTACAAGTAGAAAATAACTCTTTTTTTTTGCAAGGATCTCATTAAACAAAGCCTAAAACTCTGCAACATAAAACACAGCATTGGGTAAAAATCATAATCTATATTTTAACTCTTTCATTTAAAAAAAATTATTCTGACAAAAGAAATTACTGAATGCTCTTTATTAAAAACCTGAAAATTAGAGTCCAAGTTCCTCAATGCAACAACCAGAGGCAGTTTGCAATCTCCATGTCATTAAGGACACAAAGCATGCAAGGGAAAAAACAACAACACATTTTCTCATTTAGGCATGAAATCACTCCCCACACAATACAAAGCAATGACAATTTTCAAATTAATTAATTAATGGCTAACTAGGATATTAGACACTTGGGGATGGGGGTAAAGATTAGAAGTCTGCATGCATACTAATCAGTGACAAAACTAAGGGGTAGGAACAGGTAAGAGATGAGGGAATTCCACAGTGGCTGGGACATTTGGACCTTACTGGGCTCAGTACTGGTCTTTCCTCCGATACAGTTTATCTACACAAACGGGATGAATTCTCATTCTTTGGCATCCCTTACAACCAAAGGCGGTGGCATTTCAGTAAAAACAACTGAGTCATAATAGATAATTTGTCAAATATAATTGGTAATACAGTTTTCTCCTGGTTGGGTAACAATGTGAAAAATCCCACATAATTGCTATATTTTAAAAAAGAGAGAGAGAGACAAAAATATGGCTCATCTGGTTCTTACAGGTCAGCATCTGGCACTACATTGGAAATGAAGCTTATCGATGTCCGAATGGAAGAATCAAATAGGGGTTAGTATTTATTAAGGAAGGTTCGAACAAAACAAAGGCTAATAATTTAGTGTAATGTACAAAATGTTATTACTTTGAGCTGTTCAACATTGTTGTTTTGTTTTGTTTTAGTCTGTCTTGAAAAAGGGAGGGTGGTTATTCACATGAGTATACACTTTGTCTTGGACTTCTTTTTCTTCTTTTTGCCCTCCTTGCTCATCTTCTCCTTATGCTTTCGGATTTCTCGGACTAATGTGTAAAAGGCATCATCGACACCCTGGAAAGAAAAAACAAATCAACTGGTCATACATGGAAAAAGTTAAAAAAATTAAGAGTGAGGTACTGCACCTTGCAAGTGTATGCACACCCCTTCAGCTTTTTCACATGTTTACACCACAACCACAAACTTAGGTTTATTGAAACTCCAGAAGATGGAACAAATATGTCAAGTGGAAAGTAAATGACAAATGATGTTAACATTTGCTTTCTCAACAAATAACTTGGAAAGTTTTTTGCAGACTGTTTTTTTATTTAGAGTTATTTAGATCATTTATCTAGCAGCTTTGCTTATCTAGTCTCCTGTCTTCTTTGTAAAACAGGTCAAGCTCAGTTAAATAGACAGATACAAAGAACATCTGTAGCATCTTGTCACAGATTCTGCACCGCTGGTAGTTGTGGTGCAGACAGATTCTCTTCCAGAATTATAAAAGGCTTCATAACTACAACTCCATTCTCACATGAATTGAACAATGTTAATTGAATGAACTTGAACATTCATTCAATGAACTTGGGTCACTCAAGATGGGTTACAACTAGAGTGATCTAACTCAAGTTGTTATCCAACAACTTGTTGAGATGGGCGACAAGTTAAGAGTTGTAACCCAACTCTTAACTTCTCCATGACTTTCTTCCAGTTATTATTAGAAGTTAGTATTTCTTCCACCAAGTTTGCTGTACCCCCATTACATGGCTTATGGGAAACTGCAAACAAAAGTCTCGGCCTTCTTCTTGCCACTCTTCAATGACTAAATGACTTGTAAAGTGGAAAAATAATAGCCGTCATGTCAGGAGATCCTCCCACCTGAACTGTGGATCTCAGCAGCTTCTCCAGAGTTACTATGGCCTCTCGTACTTCATCAGAACTGTCAAAATTGGCTCTCATTGACGTAGTCACGTGACAGAAGTTGCGTCATTTTGTTAGTCATCAGTCTTCTCAACAAAGACCTGGCCAAACCATTTCGACAGAGCTCTGTGAGAAGTTTGTTGCAGACGTGAGCTTGGGCAGCAATGTTGATATTTTGTGGAGATTAGGGGTTTGATGTGTACTGAAGGGTGCCTCCCAAATGGTCTGCACTCGTTGTGTGTGTAAATATGAACATCCCAAAAACATGTGACTGCATGATGAATGTTCAGCTTTGGATGAAGTGCGGGAGAGCCTTAATGCTCTCCAGGACCCATCATCTGGGGTGGTAAACAGGTCTTCATAGGTTTAACAAACATCTAATCGTTCTGGCCAATAACTTAAAATACATTTGGGATTGTTGTTGTAATCTGATCACATGTGAAAAGATTTAGGGGATATGAATACATCTGCTAAGCAACACAAATGTTGCAAAAAAAAATGGGCTGAAATACAACCATCTCTGGTGGCACCATCAGCAGCACAAACAGTAGCTGCAGTCATACAAGATAATTTTCCTCTGTCAGACCACAAGTGATTAGCTTAGTAACTCGATGGAACATGTATTTCTTTCTATATTACAATCATTCGAGCTTCCATCAGACTGGTTGGCATTTAATTTGGTAACAGTTGAAACAGTTCATCATCTTTAAGTCCCTCATGTCTGAACTTAATGGGGGTGAGCAGGTTTAACCCCAGGAGTTCAGATCTCAGCTTTCCTTCTCAATTATAGAGGTAAAAATAGGCTTTTGTTAATGCAGCTAGTGTCTGCTGATGCCATAGTATCACAAGTGTGAGTACAGAAGAGACGGTGCACTAAATATGACCATCTCCAAAAAAATTTAAACAAACAGGTTGGGTGAAGAGCTTTAAAAAAACAGCAAGACATTTACAAACCTATTAAAACAAAAAAAGATGGGGCTCTTATCTGTGAGAGACACGTTCTTTGGTGATGACAAATTTGACAGTTTATTGCATCACATCAAGCGTTTCAACATGATTTAGTCCCAAATTGACAATAACATCCTTACCAACCATCCCAAACCACTTTGCTCATCCCCATTTGGACACTTTCACACTGGATGTTTACCCTGACCACTTACTGAAGGCTTTTTCACACAAACTGACAATTTTACTTGATTATGGAAACAGAATGGACATTTTTGAGGAAGGGAAGATGCAAGAATAAACTGTTAGACTAGTTTAGATTAGGGATGCACAATATATCTGCTTTGATATTGGTATCGGACGATGTTTGCCACGTTTTTACAGCAATACATTACCATTGGTGATACAGGAATGTAGGATGTTTCTCTGAATTAATCTCAGCTGTGTGATTGTTTTACAATGTTGGAAGGGTAGAAAAAACAACTACGCTTTTTTCATACAGCTGGAGAGAGAAACAGTAATAGATGGAAATAATCGGCCACACCAGACCAAATTTTCATACTGGTGCATCCCTAATTTGAAAAGCACCCCACTTGGCGTGATTCAAAGCTGTATAGACTTTATAAATTAACTCAGTGTGAAAATGTCCATGGATAATAATCACCTACAATGCAAACAAAACACTTTTAAAGGAAGAGGAAATCAGCCGCTTCAGCCTCCTGTTAGAGCATCACCACAACCCTTACAGAAACCAGCAGCTAAAGCTTTGAGAACACATGAAGCATCACCGTCCACCGATTCCTCCGTGGGTCCCCACTAACACAGACAAAGCTGGTTTGTGCGCGGCTGCGTACACTTACCCCTCTCACATCACAACACACTTTTTAAGCTTGACACACTTCGGAGTCTTTTCTTCCTTGCAGATCTTATTGAGGCGGTACAGCCTGATCTCCCGTACCAGAGTGTAAAAGGCATCTTCCACTCTCTGTAGTACAAGACACAACTTTCCTCAATGCAGAGGAAGGCAGGCAACAATACCGTATGGATGCATGTGTTACAGACTACAGACACAAATGAGTGAAACAAATATTTTTGGTCCACTTCATATTGGGCGTGTGGAAACGTTTGTTTTGTCGATCACTCTGATTATGAATAATTTGCTCTCTGCAGGCTCGGACAGCAGTGATTATTTCAAACTAAATTATTTTTATTCAAAATATTTATACCCTGATTAGAATCAAACAAACATTGATTCCGCTTTGTGATTCTGGCTTCTTAAAATAAGAGATTCACTGATTGCTGTTATATAATGCAAAAACGTTGCATAACATAGGGATTTCAAATGACTTTAAACTGAAATATATACCTCAAAGAAATAAAAGCCTTTGTAGACTACCATTTCAACTTTTGAATATTCTTTTACAGTTTTCTGTTAAATAATAGCAAGTAATTGTTTGTAAAGAGAGCAGCATGTCTCAATAGAGAACAGATTCCTTCCAGTTATTCAGCCTCTATTCAACTCTGGTGATTGATCCATCTATTTTTTAAGATGTTGCATATGGTAGTTTTCTTCACAGTCCAGTTGAAAAACAAAAAAACTTTTAGAATTTACAGCTTCCCTGTGTCCATCCATAAACAAAAAAGGCCATAATTTTAGGAATGGAAAAAAAATATATGCATAACTGGAGTCAAAAATGAAAGAAAAACAAAGTATCTTACCACCCACCAGTCAAGCAGGTGAAATTTGCCTTTTCATCTGAGCAATCAGTGCATCCCTTCTTTATAGTCCTGATAAGTGATCTATGGTGCTAAAGAGGTGATGGGCTGACGCACACAGATCACAGTCTACTCCAGACAATTTAAATGTGTATTATATTTTTATGCAGTTTTTCTAGTTTCCAAGCCTGTAGCAGCAGAAATAATGACTCCAGTGCAAAACCAGTATCTTTGCTTTTCAGAGAAATTCCACAGGAAAAGAAACAACTGTGCAACAATTAAGGCAAAAATGCCTGGCAAATTTCTTCCTGAAGAGATTTTCGATTCATTTTGAAATGTCAATGAAATGACATTTGAAATTCTCATCAGAAATTACACAATGCAAGGCTAGATAAAGCCAAAAATTGGGGTGATTAAATTTTGGACGTCTTAAGTCCCTGCAGAAATGCCTTAAATATTGTCCCTCTTTTACAGAAACCAAGACAACAGGAGGAAGACTGAGCATTTAAAGGAGGAGAGATCTTAATTGCTGGTTACAGAATTACAAAATGCTTTGTGGAAGTTTTTTATGAAACCGATCAAGAGCTATCTGTAGCAGCAATCCTAGTTTGGCACTGGAATCTTTTTTTGTCTCATAAAATGTGTGAATGCATTAGTAGCTTATCCTCTTTTGTGCAAAGCAAGACATTTTATCCAGAAAAATCAAATGACATCACCTAAAACTTCACAAATTCCTTGAGAAACAGACAGTAGCTGGTCAGACAGAAACAACACCGTGTGAACAGAAATTACCGACAAATACAGGCAGAGATAGGTGACCAAAGCTGCAAGGAATTATTCACTGTGACATTAATTTCCCCCCACCAGAAGGAACCTTGATTCAGGTTGGGTCAGAGACCAAGAAAAACGTGTTTATAGATCACTTCATCAGCCAGTCGGTTTCCGAAGGCCATGCTCACAGCACACACCGCCTGAACAGCAAATCTTCCAACACCCAGTCACAGTGACCAGTAAGAAGAATCATTAACCCGCCACATAATTACTGACAGTTTGTCCTTTCATGCAGACACCTTGACACAAATTAAGTGATTTGCTGATTAATTATTAGTGGGGAGCCTTTGCAGGTGGTCCTAATGACAATATAATTCACATATCCATGACAAAGTGGCATGCAATAATCACATTATGACCCATAAATAAATAAAAAATACTTCAATTAACCAAAGAGGATTTAATGAGGCTTGAAACATTAACTGGTAAATTTCCCAGCAACATTATTACAAAAAGACCATTAGAGATAGAGGAAGCAACACCACCAGTCACATTTCTCTCCAATTTATCAAACATTTTAAAGGACATCTGATAAGATTCTGATGATTTATTAAATTTCACATCAAAGTAAGAAATCCTGGGAGTGACACTTACCTGCCGTGTTTTGGCTGAGGTCTCGATAAAGGGAATGCCGTAGCTGCGTGCTAAGTCCTGAGCCTGCTTCGTATCCACCGTTCGAGAAGGGAGGTCACACTTGTTGCCCACCAGCACCATGGGGACGTCCTCAGAGTCCTTCACCCGCTTGATCTGTTCTCTAGACAAACACACAAGAAACAATTTTAAGTTTTAGGGCTTATTAAATACACTGACGACAGCAGTTGTGACAAGGCCACCTTTTCTTCTCTACAGGGAAGGAAACGTGTCCCTACCACTAACAGCATCACCACCACCAAGAAAGATACTAAAATTAGTGGTGGTGATTTTAGCATCACCACCACTAATTTTAGAAGTTTTCTTAAGCAGAGATCAAACACAAGACACCTCAAATGTGAGTTTAGTAAATATTGCATCCACCAAATTACAGAATTGCGCTCATTAATATTACAATGGTAATTGCAATTTTATACATTTTGCAGCTCTACTTTTTCAAATTACAGTAAGCTTTTACTCAAAACCAGTAGTTGGGTAATAAATAAAATGAAACTGTTTCTTTCATTAGAGAAATCAGGTGATGGTGTTTATTTGATGACGACATAAGTTTGAATAAATCCACGCCTTCCAGCACATCTTCCTTTCGTCTATCATTATGTTGCTTCCAACTCTGTGACTTTTATGTTTGACACTGTCATTTTTGTCAGACTGTGTATTTACTGCAGTGAGACTACATGAGGCAGGCTGACCACATTATAGCCTTAAAAGAAATCACAACAGTTGCAATTAACCAGAATTTAAAAAGTTGTAAAATTTTAGATCATCTTACTTCCAGAAGATGAGAAATTGCTTGAGAGTTTTCTTCGGGCACATCGAACAGATTAAAGCAGCTCTGCACACTGCTGGCCAATCTAACTATAGTTATGGTTAGCTAAAATAAATAAAATAATTAAAAAAGAAAAACTAATGTATTCTCTACTTGCCAACAAAATAGACACTTTTTGACTATTTTTGACTGCACTAGTGTAAAAAAATATATATCTTTACATAAAAAAAAGAAAAACTGTCCCATCATTTATGTTGCAATGATGTTGCGATGACAACAATTTTGCTAGATTGTGTGCCCATAGTTAACATATGTTATGGTATATTCTACTTTGTCTTTGGACACAAAACTTGCAATTCGGCCTGATCGGTCACATCGAGTGTCCGCTACATGGATAAATTACAAGGATTAGTAAGTCATGGTGCAATATGATATTTACAATTTTCAACAAGTAGAGACAAAGAACTAATGGAGTCTGTTAAAAGAGGCTGGACTCAGATATTCCTGACAGCAGATTGTTGATTCTTTAATTGTCTTTTCCACAACTTTCAGAATTTTATCCAAAAGCTTCCACAGGACATAAAGATTTGCTTCAATTTCTAATACTTTGGCTGAGTGTTACCACCCACTGCAGAGTCCGCAGCCCGCCTGGTATACCAACTCACCTATAGTGGTGAATGTCTTCAAAGGACTTGGTGTTGTTGATGGCAAAAACACAGAGGAATCCCTCTCCTGTCCTCATGTACTGATCCCTCATGGCGCTGTACTCCTCCTGACCTGCAGTGTCCAGGATGTCCAGCAAACACGTCTCTCCATCGATAACCACCTGCTTTCTGTAGGAGTCCTGAAGGTGGAACAAGTAAGAAAACCCAAAAACTGATCAGAACTCCAGAATCATGAGACAGCAGCATTAGCCAGGCGTAATTTTACAATAACAAGCAAAGACTGTGCTTGAAAAACAATATTAGTGACTGGCGACATTTTCTAATCTATTTGTTCTTTATTAAGGCCCATCTCTAGCTGCATTACTGCACTGTATTTTCTGGAAGAGCTCAAATTACATCAATGTCCCAGGCACCGTCACAGTACTCCCGTTGTTCATCGCACCGATGGCCACATTCAGACGGTAGCACCAGAAATAATTACCAACTGCTCCCATGACAAGCAATACACTCAGATGCTATCTTGTATCTAAGTAATCTATAGGCGCGCTCCAACCTGTCACAACACATCAATAATTGACTGAACGCATGACAAGAGAGTTCGCACAAGAAAGGTTGGCACTCGGAAAAAGCTGGGCAGGCAGCCAGGCATGGAAAGTCATTATAAACCTGTTTAGTGTCCTTTCAGAGCTGAAAACCTGTTGAGCCTGTTGCAGACTGCTGTTTTTTTCAGGTTTTTCCTTGTTTTGCACCCATCTATTCCTGACATGTATGCAAAGCCACTTGGATAGTTAGGAACTTGACTAAATGTGCTTTTGCAAAAAATAAATGTGAATACAACTTTGGTTTTTGTACTTTACCTCGATAGTCGGGTCATATTCATCCACAAAATGATTCTGGATGAGCTGGATCGTAAGCGCGCTCTTGCCGACACCACCAGCTCCCACCACAACCAGCTTATATTCTGTCATGATTTACCTGGGAAGAAAAATAATGTGTTAACTTGATCATATTTACACAAACACTGGGGGAGATACTCTCATTCCGTTGCAATTTGTTGGTTTTGTCCAAGTGTGTGTTGTGTCTGTGAGGTCGAGACTGAAGGCATGAGTGGAGAGAAAAAGGGGAAAAACATTGCTGAATCACTGGAAAATTAGATTCCACTTCACTACATTTTGAATCCTTATTTTAGTATTTAACAGAAAAACTAAGGAAAATGTTTAAATTATACACTTCTACAAACTAAATTTTCCAGATACTTTAATGTGTTTTTAAGAACATTGAAGACATGTGAAGGTTTTTATCAAACTATGAAACAAAATTGCTGAGGCAGGTCTTCCATTTCAACAAAGCAATAAAAGGCTATTTGACTTTTTTCTTTTACAACAGGATGAACACACAGCTGAATAATCTAATATCACTGCCTTTTTTTAAAACACCAACAGTTTTGATCAGCAATTCTTCCATTTCATTAAACAAAAAAAATAAATAAATAAATCCTGAAAATCTTCAACTGAAGTTAAAGGAAGTAAATTGGGTTCAGTTTAAAATCAGGACATTTGAGATTAAAGTAGTTTTGTATTTTATTTGTTCATAATTAAAATTTTAAATAAAACAAAAAAACACAACAAAATAAGAGAATAAGCAGTGATTTGAAAAAAAAAAACTAAGATTATAGCAAACAAAAACTTACACAGAAAAAGTATGAAGACTAACATACATCATTTGCACAAGCATTCAAATCCTAATCCAGCACCCAATTCAGTTCAGCGTTTAAGACCACAAAGGCCCAATAGTAACCCCAGGCAGAAAGAAATCTATGACATTACATTAAAGCTCTAAAATTGACAAGCGACTGGGAAACTCTCTGCTGTCTGGCTGCTTTGTGGAGCAACATCCATCAATAGAGGCAGATGGCCTTTACAGAAGTTACAGTGTAAACTGCAGAAAGCCAATAGCCTGCAGTCAGGGTTGAACTCAACTAAATGTTAAAGCCCTGGTTAAACAGGCAAACGTTAAAACAACAGCAAATGGTTTGGTAGATGTGTGATATGCATATTTTTTTGTCTCTCTAAAGCTATCAGCAGCATCTTTGACATTTATACTTATGATTAGTGACATAAGATACAAGGTTATCGGGGACAAATCAGAATGCACTGTTGGCAATGTGACAAAACACTGCAAGGATGTACATCTGACACATGCGTGGTATGACTTCATGAACCTTTCATCTTTGCACCTGATCAAAGTGGAGCCTAAAAGACAGATAGCACATGCATCAATTCAACAACAAATGAATGTCAAAGACCAATAAGGATTATGGTCATTCAACCTATTTAAATATTTGTAGTTTGTAATTGTTTGATTCACTTTATTGGTGCAAAAAGGAGCCGTTGGCAGACTCTTGTAATGATCAACTCATCTACTAGCAGGATGTTACTTGATGTAATGTGGGTTTGACCATATAAACATTTTATACATTTATCTGTACAACTGATTGAAATATTTAATGAAAAGCATATGTATTAACACACTATACTTTAATGAGTGTTTGCCTCCAAATAGTTTGTTTACAGCTAAAATGTCAAAGAGGTTATTTATTCATTATAGTGAAATATTTTTGCTGTAAGAATCAAAACAGAAAAATATCCTTATTACACTTTCATTTATTGAGAGGGCTCATGATGCAATAAAAAAGTTTGCTTTTTAAAATACTTATTTATCTGGACTCCTATATATTTTATATGTGCACTCCTCTGATTGTCACCATTTTCTCCTTTACATTTGCTGCAGTTAAAAATAAAACATGAGTTATCACCTGTAATTGTGAAAAACATTCAAGGGTCATATCTTGAAGAGGCAGAGATTACAAAGAAATATTACTAATCATCATAAAACAAACATGAGGCATTACCATTTTAGCGAGGAAACATTAGAAAAAATTGAATTAAAACACCACAACACAAATATTGACATTACAAGAATAATAATTAAAAAAAAGAAATATACTGATAAACAATGGAAGCACAATCAGAGGAAATGGTAATATAGAGGAAATGGACATAGATTTGGCTAATAAACTGACCCAGACTCAGTAATGATAGTAATGGTAAAACAGTAAGGTTACCCACTGTGTTACGTGTTTGTCGGCCTAAAAACAGAAGAATTGATTAGGAGTTAATTCAAAATGGAAAGTACAGCCAATTAGGGGTGTGACATCAAAGTAGCTGCAGACCTATTCTGTAATGTCAGTCTTACGATTTACAGTCCTTTAAATGAGATGTCAGAGAACATGCCAAAGTATAACCACAATTTTCTCTAGCTAAATAGTGCATGAAAGCAAGACCAAGTTAAAGTTTATTGATAAAGCATATTTACAACAACCTCAGCTGACCAAAGTGATTCACAACAAACACATCACAAATAGATGAATGATAAAACAAAAAATAAAACTGAGTTCTAAAAATAAAGACTATTATAACATTGTCAGAAAATGCCAAAAAATAATATGAATAAAACTAAAAGACACTTAATTTCAGCTACAGTGACTTCCCAAAAACTTAAATTATGTGCCTGCAGTCTGGCCTTGAACTGACCTACTGACTGAGATCACACAGTCCCTCCCCAACCTGTTGTTCCACATTGCCAGTCAGTTGGCTGAAAGCTAGTGCATTTGTTGCTCTCTTTGAAAAAAATGACAAATATTTAAAGAGTCATAAATAGGGTTAGTCATGGCATAGAAACTAAAGAAGCTCTGTGCATTATTCTTATAACACTTATGTTGTTTTAACAATACAGTGAGCAAATTATTAGCAACATGCCTGTTATAGGCAACTGGCAACCTGAACCTAATAATCAGTCAATGTATGTTAGATACACAAACTACTGATGAATCTGGCAGTATGTATACCAAATTCCTTATTTAAGTCTATGTATCATAAACAATACATAAATGTTATGGCAGTAATCACGTTATCTTAGCAGCATTGTGAGTAATTGTAGTTTTGCTGATTGAAAAAATCCCCCAACTGGACAATGTTACAGCTTTTCAAGTCTTTTTTACAAAGTTACATTGTGGGTCTCTCATACAGAGCCCATGCATACAATGCAGCAGCTGCTCGCCCAAAACACTGGAAAAATACTCACACAGGCTGATCAGAGGGCTTATTGATTAGCTTCCGAATATAGATGATCTCGTTTTGAAACGAGCTGTTAAATATGGTAACAGAATCTTTCAGTAAAAGCCCTGCGTGGGGTCCAGGTAGACTTTTGAGACCTTTAAAAGGGTTTAAAAGTCGACAGGAATTTGATTTAAACCCTGCCTGCCTACCAGTTAGCCTAGCACAGAAGCTCGCTTAAACACTTGAAAGTTACCTAACCCCGGTTTATATACATTTTCCTGGTGTGTTCCGGGTAAGAAAGACGTTAATGACTTTTGCCTGTTTAATGTGGTCGGACACAGTTTATATCATTCATTCAAAGAGGAAAGGAAGCCGCCATTGAGAGGCTAGCTAGGTCTGCAATGCAGGGCCAAGCGTTAGGTTAACAATTGGGCGTAGTTTGGGCTACAAATTTAAATAGTTTTACTACAATCTCGCAAATGGCTGTTTTAAAGAGAGGTACACCACCCTACACGTATTTGTGAAAATAAAAACAATAAAACAAACAATAAAAACGCCTCTACACGAAGCGAGCTTCTCTCGTTTGTTACCTTTTAGCGAATGGAGTTCCGCGTCTGAAGTAGCGACCAAAGAAGTCAAGCAGATAATCCTCCCGTTTCACTCGATCTCCGCATTTCCTACTTCTGCTTCTCACCAAAACCCCCGCATTCCGGTCGGTTCAACGTCGTGTCGGAAGCAAGCGGGACCATGCAGACAAAAAACAATTTAAAAAAAAAAGAAAGAGTGGAGGAATCAATCGATTGAACTTTCCATCTGATCCAGCGTCCCTTCGGCCTAGCTGCTGCTGCTGCTGCTCAGGCTGGCCCGAGTTACGGGAATATGGGCGGATACCAAGCAGGGCGCACTTTACCCAGAAATCATAGCAGGGAGATTTTTTAACCGGTCTGGGGCAAATCGGTCAACCGTCTCTGTAGCAATATGTGACCCACAATCCGCTCTGCTTTGTCACCTCTGTATGTACATTGCTGTCACCAGCTCAACAAATGTGCTACTGTGTTTTATTTAAACAAATTATGCTTAATGTCGCCATTTTTTCCCACCTCTATAACAACGAAATCAAAACCAAATGCAGTTTTTACTTTTGTATTTTAATACCCACATGGAATAATGTGAATATATAGAGAAGCCTGCTGTAGTTTCATGCCCTCCAGCACTCTCACTGCTGCTGCTCCTGCTGCTGCTGCAGCGTCAACAAAGCCTAGGGGGCGACTCCAGTATATATAGGTTCTAAATATAACTGGAATGTGCTGGAGGAACGTCATTCCCAAGCAAGGAAGTGATTTGCCAATTCCTTGTCAGTTTCTCTACGTATTCACTGGGGCTGCTGCTGCGCAGTACTTATGCATGACTAAATGTGCGGCTTGTGACAAACCCAGACAACTAATCCACGTTTTAGTGACGCTTGCAAACGTAAAAAAAGGGAAAAAAAGAAACACTGGGAGGACATCGCGCTAAATGATTTTTTGAAAATTGTTGATTGTGATGTTTTTATGACGTTTCTTTCTCCCATCCTTAGCAAACGTTTAAGGACTCATCTTAAGCTATTCTTTTTGCAAGTATATCTTTCAAAAAGTGTTATTAATCAAAACTTTATTATCAGCCTCATTACCGTAATTGTTAAAAAAAATGAAAGAAAACACAAAATATACAATTCGGATTAAAATATAAAATACATAAAATAGCTAAAATATTTTTTTCGGATTCTTCCTAACAACAGAGTGTAGAAGACGACTGAAAGTCAATTAATAAGCACTTAATATACTTCCCAATGTCCCCAATTTGCTACACTAACAGTTTCTGACCACTAGTTGGCGACATTTATCAATCTCCGAATTTCGGTCCTCAATAAATCAGTAGTGGATGGCAATAACACCAGACAAAACCTGCCAATATAATCATGCTAAATACATTAATTAGAACCATCCATCAGAAATAGGCAGACAAGAGGCAGCTTATTTCTTCCACCACAATCTCGCACCATTCTGACTAGTCTCACTGTACTTGCTGAGGAAAGACATCCCTATAGCATTAGCGTTGTTTCAAAGAGATGCTCAGTGTTAATCTGAACAAACCGAAAAGCGCTGTGCGAACCGCGTCAGTAAAAGCTAGAGCTATCTATCATCTATTGCTCCACCTCAGCAAGAGATGTAGATACCAAAGATTAAAACAATTACATAGAGATTTTATGTGACTTCCTTTCAGCAGACGAGAGGCACATATTGGGATTTTATATTTATTGGTCAACATCATTCAACATTTTTATTAGATATGGTCACAACATAAAAGGGATAAACCGGATACAATTAAAATCAATACCAATAAAGACATGGTTGTATACAACCAGTATTAAACCTCAAATCCAACTTCTCTGCTCCAGACAAAAAAAAATGTATTCCTACAGACAGATTCCAAATTTGACAATAAAATGATGATGAATTGGTTTTTAAAAAGCAGACCTCTTCTAAGCTCAGTGTCTGCACACCTCATGGTGCGAAAACCACAGTGAACCTGCTCGCATTAACAATGGCTGCATGTTTCACTTAGAGTGACTCACCACTAAAGCACTGTAATTGAAAAAGCCATCATTAACATTATTACTTGCTATTGTGCACCTCAGATATGGAAAAAGTAAATTGTTTTCTTTCATGGAGGTTTTCTGAGTCATGAGAAACAGTGGTTATTATAGTAATTGCTTCACTTTATGCAAGAAGATAAAATAAAAGGGACCTCGAAGCTTTGCTGTGTAAGTGACATTTGAAAAAGTGTTTCCAATTATGTGAGGCTTAATAGGTAAGAACACTTGCTGGATTTTGTACACCCCAAATAGTGCCTTTGTTTACATTTATTACAAGATAAAACTATTTTCTGTCACAAGATGGCAGTAAGTTGCTGTTTGTTAGGCAGACCACTACAGGAGCATTTTCCTGTCATCAGCTTCTACAACTCTGAAAAACTTTGAATATAGCAGGAGCAAAATTTTATTTGTATATACCAATCTTCTTATATACTTCTTACATGCCTTATTTTATCTAAGATGTTTTTTGGGTGTCCAATAAACATTTCAGAGCCAGCCTCCCTGGCCTCTTGGTGATTAAAAGATTTAATCCAAGCTCAAAGACATTTTAGATTTTTATTGCTGTTTTATAACTTTGACCATTTTTATTTGTTTTGCATCATAAATAATACTCAGCAACTCAGCTTTAGCTACAGATCCTCTGTAAAGGGAACTGTAAAGAGCAACAACTTCAGGTTATAATTATAAACCAAGATCTTGGTTCAAACACTATGGTCAAAATATGTAAGTTGAATAAATACACCAAAAAATATGTATCCCCATAATTAATGGAAATAGAAAACAACAAAGAAAAACCATTTGTAAGCATTGGTTGAAGTAGTCTGTATGGTTTCATTTATTATGGTTTTATATGTAAACTTCCACTTGTCAGTTCATTAGGTACACCTGTTCAATTGCTTATTCAAACAAATACTACAAAAAACAATCACAGAGTTGCCACCTAATGCATTTTTTAATCTAAACTTGGAGAAGAAGACTTGCTGAAGTTCAAGACAAACACAAAACACAAAATAAAGGGAATTTAAATGTAGCATTCTTGGTGCCAGACATGCAGATCTGATTGTTTTAGAAACTGGTGCTTCTTTGGGATTTTCAGGAAGGCACAAGTTACCATCACCAGGGTTTACAGTGAATGATCCAAAAAAAAAGAAAAAAGAAACTAATCACTTTTCAGCAGTTTTGTGGATGAAAATGCCTTACTGATGTCAGAGAATAAATGAGCAAACTGATATGAGGCGATGGAGAGATAACAGTAGATCAAATAGCCACTTGTTTTAACCAAGGCATGTGTAGTGCCATCTCTAAATGCACATGTCGAACCTGGAAGCAGATGGGCCACAGCAGAAGCAGACCACCCCGAGTGCCACTGCTGTCCTTTTAGGACAAGAAACTAAGGCTATAATTTTCACAGGCTCAACAGAACATTAACATTCTTGAAAATTGTTGCCTACTGCAATTTATCTCAATTTCACCTCCAATATTCAAATGGTGGGGTCAGAATTTGGCATAAACAACCTGAAGGGATGGAGCCATTCTTCCTGATCCCAAATTATAGAGCAACATTATCTGCCTACCTGAGTACTGTTGCTGCCCAACATGTCCGCAGTGTATCTGTCTTCTAATGGCAACATCAAGCAGGAGGATGAAGCATGTCACAAAGCCCAAATCATCTCAAACCTGGTTTATTGAACATGACACTCACTGCACTCCAAAACAGTCTCCGGATCGCAGTCTGAAAGAGCCCCTTCGGGTTGTGGTGGGAGGGATGGTTTATATCATGGATGTCAAGCCAGCAAGTTTGTTGCAACTCTTTGAAACACTGAAAACAATAACATGCTTATGAAAATGTGTTTAATTTTTTTTGTAAAACGAATTTCTGTGACCTTTCCAATGCACACAGGGTGAAGAGTTGCTTGCCAGGAGCAAGTATACAGTCTTTATTCAATTATAGACGCTTGAAGTATTTCTTGCTCCCATATGATAAGCAACAGGGGGATTTGACCCGCAGTGAACTCAAGGATAATTGTACTGCTTGATGATTGCAAAATATTATGTTTGGCCAAGAAAAGTTAATAACATCTTGGATAATGAAAGAACTGATTAGAAAAGCAGATGTGAATCCACGGTTTTTTTTTCCATATTTATGTTGGAAGTGGAGTTTTTTTTTCTTCCTTCATTTGGAGACTTAAGGGGACCCTAACATGACGTCACGTTCCATATATGGTAATGATGGTTTTTTGTAGATCTTCTCAAAGTAACAAAAAAATCTAATCCTCGTACACACACATCAAATTTTGTTTTTTTTTTTACATATAAAGTAACTTTTATGCGTTTGCCCATTTTCATTTACTGTGTGGTGGTAAAATAATGACGCAGGACATCACCCTTAATCTTAAAGCGGCAGTGTCCGCATTTAATGAACATTAATTGGAAAAAAAAAAGCAATCAGAAACTGTTATGCTAAATAAGCGCGCGTTGCTTTGGATTCTGAATTACGCTGTTAGAAAATGAACCCAGTTTGTACGCAGTCAGGCTCGGTGAAGAATCTCCATCTGAGCATTTGAGCTCCGGATTCCTGGGAGTCTTTCTTTTTTTTAACCAGGGGGAAGATGTTCTGTTTAGATGTCCCGGTATGTGTAAAAGTTGAAGGCATCCTCCCCTTCGGAGTGTTATTGCAGCTTTAAAGGGTCCACAATGCCTTGCGGTGTCCCAGTTCTTCCAAGGCGATGTAGCTCTTTACCAGCAGGAGTAATGAAACAGGCAGAGGAGAGGCAGGAGAGAGAGGAGCGTTTTCCGCAGCTGAGCCCCAAGACCGCAGAGGACAAGCACAAACTTTCAGACAGCGGTCTGATCTCTGCTTTCATCCGGATTCATCCACGGCCTTCTTCTGTTTGTAAAACGTGATCTCCCCCTCTCTCCCTTCCTATTTTGTCGCATTTCCTTGGAAGTGATTTATTGGGAAATGGTGAAACGGGACACATTTTGCGGAATCCGCTCTTTTACCTGTGTTTTCTCCTCAAACTTCCCCTCGGAGGGGGAGAACTGAGCCGGATCTGCTTTGTATCTTGAAGGTAGGATTGCTTGATCGCTGCAGGCTGTTACCGTAGCTGAGCCAGTTTGTTGTAGTGTAAGGCGAAAATAGCGGAAACATTTCCATAGTGGGATACTTTTGCGACTCTCTGATCCAACTGCAGCCCGTTAACGC
The DNA here is from genome assembly GCF_027474105.1 of Poeciliopsis prolifica. Classification (NCBI taxonomy): domain Eukaryota; kingdom Metazoa; phylum Chordata; class Actinopteri; order Cyprinodontiformes; family Poeciliidae; genus Poeciliopsis; species Poeciliopsis prolifica. The sequence continues at coordinate 12,732,417 of NW_026562376.1, read as the reverse complement.
CATTAGAGGCTCGTCCAGCCTTCACATAACTACAGTCAGTAAATACTCTTGCATTTCGCCTGTCCTTGTGTTTAAGCGTTCAGCTGTAGTTCAACTAAAGATCTTTCTTCTCAGTTCTTTCAGCCCATCTGGAAATGTTATGAACTTTTCCGTCTTTGATAGTGACGGAGTCAGACAAAGAGCTGGTATGGTGAACACAATTATTCGCTAAAGTATTCACTTCCCTTTGTAGAAACGACAATTTAAATGTATTTTAACATGTATTAGATCAGTATACATATAGCACATAATTACAAGGGAAAATTATAATTATTATTGTTGTTATTTCCTTTGGAAATGAACATTGTTTTGCGTGCCTTTGTAACTGGACTTGACTGGACCGTACTAATTCTAAATATGCCTTGATTCGATGCATTTTATTGGTAAGGTCTGTTGTGTGGCTGGGAAGTAAACATCAGCCCCATCCTCTAACAGTTTCCATCAAAAATAAATCAGTTTTCCCAAAACCACTGAGGAAAAGCCTCAGTGGGCCACAGCATGATGCTGCCACCAACATGTGTCATTGTGGTCTTGGTGGACTAGAGGTGATTTGACGTGTTTGTTTTCAGTTCACTATCGAGCTGAGCTACCCCCACTCTTTCCAATGTTTAACTAGGACTTCTTATGGATTTATTTCAACGATGGCCTCTTTCTTGCCGTCTGCTTAATGCTCTTCTTGCCTGGTCTGTAAACCCTGATTTAGACTTCTTCACAATGTTATCCCTCACCAACAACTAAAAATACAATTGTTTTAAGCCTTGTGTTACATTATGAGTTATAAGGAAATGAGTAAAAAGAAAACACAGTTGCTCAACCAACAAAAGTGAATCTACATAGCCCATTTGCAGAACTGTTTACAAGTGTGTTTAGAACAAAGGGTGATGAATGCAAATGAACACCACACTTGAAATTTCTAAGTTTGTTTTTTATCTTAAGGGGTGTGAATAGTTTTTCAGTGTACCGTAGTTCATTCTATGTTGTAAGGTCGGTAAGGTAATTTTATTTATATAGCAGTGGTCAGTGGTCAGATCAAATTCCAAGTTTTAAAAAAAATATATATTATTATTTTACTGACAGCAGCTAAAAAGTAAATAAATGCATCCATCCCAGCTGTTCATCTCTGAATACGCGGCGCAAAGAAGTCGGCTCCAGATGATGTTTTACGAACCTCAGTAACTTGTAAAAGCTGGCCAGATGCCTCCCGCAGCCCTGCTGTGTTCCTGCCGCTCCTCTGCCCCGCTGCAGGAGCCTCCTGCCTGCCCCGGCTGCTCCCTCAAAGCTGCCTAGTGAGCAGTGAATATGGCAGGGGAACAAAGGCGGCATTATAGCTGGCTGAACGTGCCGTCCAGATGTTGGAGATCCTGCCAGGCCTGACCTCCCAAAATGGGGAGGAGGGGTACTTTAGCTCGTATTAGTTTAATATCAACCAGGCGGACGCAGAGAAAGGAGTTTGCAACTCCAGGGTGGGGGGGTGTTGAGGAGCTCAGAGGAGCTGTGGGTGTTGTGTGTAGCGTGACTGGATGTGGGTTTAATCCCAAAACTCCCCAGTCTTTAAAGTAGAGCTAAATAGTTCTAAGCTAGTGCTGGGCATTACTTATTCCCTTAAGTTTTTTTTTTTTTTTTTCGTCTTCTTCTTCAGTGCAGCTTTGGTGCTGCAGTTGAAACACTTTTAAAAGTTTTTGGCAGAAAATAAAAACATGTTGCATGCATGTCAGATCTGCTGAATAATTTAGTAAAAGTTTCATTCAGTGTTTCACCTTGCAGTTTAGCAACTAACATAAATGAGCATTGCAAGGAAATATGAAAGGGATCTTTCACAATATTCAAAATAAAGCACTTGAAAGTAGAGACAGATTGCTGTCGTTGCTTGGGGACATCAAGGATCCGGTGGCAGAACTGAACCCATAACGTTCTTATCTTGCTGTCATGGCCAGTTGCTTTCTGACAGTGCAGGAATGTATCCTCTTGTTTGTTATCAGTTCCCACCCTCCAGGATCAAGGCCTTCCTTCAGTCTCTACCATGCTCTGTCTGTTTCATTGTACACACACTAAGCTGGCATAGTTTGGAGAGAGAAACGCCTTACCTGAAGTCACAACTGGAAGATTCTTGATGCTTAACTTTAATCATGTCAAAGTGTCAGACTGTTTTGATAAAGTCTTCTTTCTTTTGGCTCACATTTTGTCACAACCAAAATGTTTAATCTATTTTATGTGCTTGAGCAACACAAAGTACAAAGGAAAATAGAAATCCACAATAAAGCGTGCAGCGCCTGCTTTTCTATGCAATTAAAGCTGCAAGTATTTTCTGATATTTCTGTGATGACATTTTTTCTCATTTTTCCTTTCAAAATACAGCAACATGATATATCTCTGGAGATAAATTGGATTTAGGTTTTGTCTATTCTTACGTGCAAATATGCATCGACCCGAGACGTTTTTCTAATGTGAAGGTTTTCTTGACGTTATATTTAACTAAATCCACCTGGTCATGAACCTTGACCAAGTTCCGTGTTGCTACATCAGAAAAGCTTTCATACAGGATGATGCTGCCACCACTTTGTTTCACTGTAGGGATAGCACATTCAACGTAATGTTCAGTGTTTATATTTTTGCCTTGCATTTTAATTAGCAAGTATTGTCTCTTGTAATCAGAGTACATTCCTCCTTATGTTTGGTGTGTCTCATGCATGACATGTCACAGACTTTACACCAAACGTCTTATGGCTTTCTTTCAACAATGGCTTTGTTGATAAAGGCCAAATTTGTTCAGATATCCAGTATCTAATATTTGTCCTGTCAAGGAGTCCTCCTACCTGGGCTTTGTTTAATCCTCTCCCTGCCTGGCCTCCCAAGACAGTCGTGTCTTGGGAGATTTTCAGTTGTGCCAAACTCCTTTAGTTGTGAGATTATGGATGGAACAACGCTGTTTGATGTTCAAAGGTTGGGATATTGTTTTTAAAGCACAACTCTGATTTAAAATTCTCACTGATCTGTCTGCCGTGTTCTCTGGTGGCGATGCTGTTTGTTTGCTAATGTTCTCTAACAAACCTGTGAAGTCTTTATAACGTACTTAACAACTATGTTTAAACTGTGGTTTAATTACACACAGGTGGATTTTGTTTACGAATTTGATGACTTTGGAATGTAATTAGTTGCACTGGGTTTTATTTGGGGGTGCCAGATTAAAGAGGTTTGAACTAGAGTCATTACTGTATTGTTTGTTATTATTACTGACACAATTGATTATAATTCACGATTAATTAAGATAAAACCTAATTGATGAATCTTGTGAACCGGAACAACTATTTGGGATTGTACTTTTGTTATTTGAGCTATCTTCTCTACTACTTACAGGAGACCTTCAAAATAAGATACCCTTCAAAAAAAGAGTGAAGTCTTCTAATAATATGTTGACCTGCTTTTAGTATGTCAGGCTTTTGCTGTGGCATAACTGCAATAAGAATCTCCAGGGTCATAACATGTTTTTCCATCCAGAGTTTATTTTTTCTAGTGTGATGGAAGAGTTGGTATTGCACAATGTCTTTTCTAGCACACCTCCAAAAGTCTCTGTGGTTTTAAGGTCTGGACATTGTGGTGCCCAATCATTGTGTGAAAATTATAACTCATGTTCCACTTGCACAATGCATCATCAGGGAAAAAGAAATACACTGATGAAATAACCTGGTTAGTATATTCAGCTGACCTCCTCACCAATTCACATACAAGCCATCGGCTTGTCTGATTGGCCTGTGCATAATTTTATGCACCTCTCTTCTTACCCTGATATGCCAATCTCTCTGGAGGAAGGTAAATCTGGACTCAAGAGACCAAATGATCTTCATCCGTTGCATCACCCTGGTTTCTGCTATCATTTTTGTGATCAAATATTTAAGTGATCGCCAATAACTAGCATTCAAGTGTTTTTTTGTTTTCTTTTACCAACCACATTTCTTCTGGAAAGATCTTAGCTCCCTAATAATTTAACAACTTTTTTATGATGGGTTGAACAGTTCTCAACCTATTTTTAGCAGCTATCTTTGTTTGATGCATGCTGACAGTTTAACCCTTCTGAAACAGATCAACATCTTTTCTTTGATGTAGTTGTTTAAAAATTGAGATGCTAATCTCTGCATCAGTTTAGTTTAAGCAACTTGCTGCCAGCTGAAATATAATGATCAATAATTAACCAATGGAAGGCTATGAACATTTTAGTTTCTTAAATCCAGGTGACTTAGTCGGACAGTGATGGCGCAATAAAGTTTGTGGCCGTAGTGTTGTACTCATAAAAAACCCTGGAAAAAGTTCAAGGAGTGTGAAAACATTTACAGGACACTGTGCAATATTTGCTCCTAGTTTTTAATCCCATAAATTAGACATATTTGTGTAGTCTCAGCACATGTTGGATATTTGGAAGAGCGGAAGAGCTTTCTGCCACCGGTGCCTAAACAATAAAACCGCCGTCTGGCTCTGATTGCTCGCAGAGATCCATTTTACAACAGAGCTGCTGCCAATTACAGCTCAGTAAAAATTGCTTGTAATTACATGTTGCTGTACTCGGTGCACAGTTTGACTTAAAGTTTGGTAACCAACAGAGAGGAGGGGTTCAGGCATTATTGTGATGTTGCTCAAGTCTGTGAGAAATATCCTTCTGCTTCTAATTAAACAGCAGTGTTGGGGACTTTTAGGAATCAGGAACCTTTTGCTCTGAATTAGTCTGACTGTGCTACTTGGTGTTCCAGTTAATTAAAGGGAAGAATTTTCTACACTGAGTTGTGCGGCTATATTGTCCTCTGTTTTGGGTGAACAATGGTCAGTGAATGTGGACAGGAAGTGGAACAGAATGCATTTGTGAGGCAGCAAATGTTAGAAGGCTGGTGGTTTCCTGTGAGATCGTTTTGCTCAAGCCTTTTTTTATTCGATGTAATGAATGAATGCACATTTTGTTTTCGTCCAACACGCCGACTCTCGGCGAACAGGATTCAAACACATTTCAGAAATCTGTGGTGTTTTCTGGTTCAGGATCAGAATATTTGTATTTCTAGAGTTTATTCTGCTAAAAGAGCCATCCTTCCATTTATTTGTAACTCCATTAGTCCCTCCATTCATTCGTCCATGTCCATTATTCCCCTGACCCATCTAGCTGTCTCTTCGTCCATCTTGTTATCATCTATACCTCCATCCATCTGTATGTCTAACCATCCACCCTGCTGTGTATCCACTCAATGGTATTTAGATTCAATATGTAAAGCCTGACCACTGTACAATATCTGCCATAAATGTATAGTAAAGGACGAAGGACTGAGATATTTTGTGTAAGAACCCAGAGCAAAGTCCTAACCTGCACAATGCAGGCAAGCTGTGACGCTTGACTGCTTGTAAATTCAACAAATGCATTGTAGCGCTCAGTAACTAGACTTTTTCCCTTTTTGTGTCAGTGACTGAGGGTATATTAGTTGCATTGATCCACCCACGGGAGCATATGGTAGAATGTTTACACCAGCAGCCAGCTGAAGCCTTTTCTCTGCCAGCTTGGTATGCTCCTGTAGATCTGGAGAGTTGTCATCAGCAGCCGGGGAAGCAGGCTGCTTGGTGCTGCTCACACACTTTTCTTCTCAGTGAGGAATGCAGGTCCAATCATTATTACTCAACACTAGACTGTAACAAATGAGAACAGACACTCAAATCATCTGGATTTGATGTTTGGCAGAAGTTTGTCATCTCAGCTGAGCTTTAATAGAAATCCAAATGCTCATCTGCCTCGTGGAATGCTTTTCTGGCAAAATGCAGACTGCACAAATCAGGAGGCGGGCAGCCCCCCTGCTGCTCTGACGGGCCAACAAAATAGAGCTTACAGAGCCCAGGATGGCACTGTGCCCTGCACTGCTGCGCCTGTATCATTAGTTAGGTTTTCTGGGCTAATATTAAGAAATACAACATGAACGAAGGGAGCTCTGAGTCTGAGCTGCAGCTTTTTAAATTATGTAACTCAAAATGTAGTGTCTTTTTGGAAATGATTGCAACATTTTAACATTTTGTCATGTTGCAACCAGGAATATCAGTGTATGTTTTCTGATAAATCAGAGTAGCAGAATTGTGAAGTTTAAGAACAATGATACGTAGCCATTTCATCTATTACAAAATAAAATGGAAAGTGTTACACGCATCTTTCAGTCGTCTTTACTCTGATACCTCTAAATAAATATCTGTTCCTTCAGAACTGGATTTCAGAATAAAGTCCATCTGTGTGTAATTTTATCTTAGATTAAATCCAGCTCTACTATGAGTGCCTTAAATATTTGTTGGAAAACATAAGTCAATTAATGGAGACCAAGAAATAGATCAAATGGGTCTGAAAGTTGTTGAGAAGTTTAGGGCAGGATTAGGTTATAAAACAATATTTTAAGCTTTGGGCATCTGACTGAGTGAGAACTGCAATCCGTCATCTTAAAAAGGAAAAACTATGACAAATGCCAACCCACAAACCATGACCGTTCACCTGAACTGACAGATTGGGCAAGAAAAACTGAGAAGCAGCCAATATGTCCTGGAGAAGCTGCAGAGATCCACAGGAGGAGGGAGATTCCTTTGAGAAGTAAACTGTTAGTCATATATTCCAAAAATCTGGCCTCTCAATGGGTAGAATCAGTTATGTTTGTTAAAAAAAAAACAAGCCACAGGAAGTCCCAGTTGAACCATATGGAGGTCACAGCAAACATGAAGAGGACAGTTATCTGGATAGATGACACCAAAACACAACTTTTGGACCTATTTGTGACAGAAAATTAAGTCTGCACATCACCCTAAATGCACCAACGACACAGTGAAACATGAGTTGACAGTATCATGCTGTGGGAATGCTTTTCCTCCAGAGGGGCAAGAAAACCAGTCAGAGCTTATAGAAATAATGGATGTAGCAAGATGCACTCACACCTAAAATGAAATGGTTGAGATTGCAAAAAATATACATGCATTCAGATGGCCTAGTCAAAGTCCAGACCTAAATCCAACTGAGAATCTGTGGAAGCGAAGGAAAGTTGTTCAGAGGTACTAATTATGTTGGTGTATCACCTAAAATCTCGATATATTATTTTAAAAATACTCAAGCAGTTGTGTTATTTCCATACCCTCCCCATCAGCTGAGCTGTAGTTCCCTCTTTACTTCAGGTCCAGTACTATTACTGATTTTGAAATTGCTTTTCAAAAAGAGGGGGAAAAAGGTTTGATTCATAGAACACAAAGATTTCCCTGTTTGCTTGACTGCTGGTGTTTTCCAGCTCCTTTTCATCCTTCAGTGCTTCAGTGCCATTTAAGGGCTGTCTGAAAAGAAGGACAAAGGCCCTTTCTGACCAGCTGTGTGTGTGCCAAGAATAGAGCGTGCAGGCGACACTCCAGTACCTGCAAATATGAAGCAGAGTTTTGATGTTTTTGTACAAAAATGAGATTCTCTGAACAGAAACACAGTTTTGATTAAATTTATCAAACGATCAGGCAAGCGGTTTTTCTTCCTGGAGACATTTTTTTTAGATGCATTTTTATTGTTTCTCAAAAAGTAGATTTCAATTATTTAGTCCAACTCCAGTTGTTTGTCCTTCTTTGCAGCCTTGAAGGGCTGCATGGGGTTTGAAATCCATGTAAAAAGAAAAGAAATTAGTTGGGGTATGGAGACCGACTGGACTGAATGACTTTGTGAATGTGGACAGGGAATACCTGAACTGGGGGAGGTGTAATTGGGAGGGCTGGTGGACAAAGGGTCCTTTTCACACAGCCGTGTAGGTGAGATTCATAGAGAGGGATTCCGATGGGCCTTTCATTCTGACCCGACGTACTGTCCTTGAACAGCATGTTGAAGAATTCCTGCCAGTAATTATCCACATCTCCATACCTGCTTTGTGAATCCATGAAGAACAATTTAAAAAGCAGTGATTATGTTAAAATATTATTGATTTTCTTCTTAGATACTTCCCATATTTTAATCCCATTCACATCCTGTCCTTTCTGAGGTGATGTTTCTGTCATCCCTGCCTCAATCTAATACTCAATACAAAAGCAGGAACTGGCCTTGGGAATGTCTGCTGGCAGATTCTTCCTGTGCCCCCAACAGTCATGTACCTATTCATAGAGAGGAACAAAACAACACTGTTAAGGCCAGGTGGCCAGGCATGCCTGGAGTACATTCTCTGCTTGGACTCTCTTACATGTTAAAATTTTCTCCTGTTGTGTTCTTTGTAGATGTGAAATTTTTGCTGCTTTACTACAAACAGGCGGCTCGGTCACAAGCTCTGAAACGTTGGCAGTACTACTGCATCGTGACTAACCGCTTCCTGTTTTCTCCTTTGTTTCCTACACAGTACATTAGAAAGAGGGATTTCCTGCAAACTGCCATCATTCCAGCCTTGAATAATGTTGGGGGCCACACACCATAAAGGCCCCGCTCACTTCTGACCCCAAAATGGAGCTGAAGGTCTGGGTAGATGGCGTTCAGAGGGTTGTGTGCGGGGTCACAGAAGCAACCACCTGCCAGGAAGTGGTGATTGCTCTCGCCCAGGCTATAGGTAAATATTTCTTATTTGATTTACATTGTTTCTTAGAGGTTTTATTTTATTTGATTGACTTTCAGAATTTTACGAGGTCTTATAAAATATTTTTTTAGTTAGAAAACTTTATAAAATAAAAAAAGAAGTCAAATAAAAGCAGTAGAGAAGTTTTTACATTTCCCAGTTGTGGGACAGTGAAGAAATGTCGATTCCGTTGCACATTTCTGTACACTATCCACATTGGCATTGTGATTGTCAAAGACTTAACTCGATCCAGCTCAATTCCTGAAATGGGATTTCAGGCTCCACAAACATTCATGTTGGAACCCTGCGGTTCTAATCTTTTGGCCTGTAGTGTGTTTTTCAGTGTGCAGACCAGGTCACAAAACACAGAGGATGAACGGATAGCAACAGCCTATTCAGCCTTTTTATCAGCAGCATCTATATCATGATTTATGCACTTGCAGTTTAATTCTCAAGCATGTTTTCAGACTTTGAAACTCTTATTGTGCCTCATATTACAAGCATAATTTTGGTTATAGTCACATTTTTGAACTCTTTCTAATCACCATTCCATCTTTGTTGCACATTTGGTCTCATTTTCTGTCCACCTAATGTTTACGAGGTTAACAATACAATCTGTTGTTTAAGTCAGCAAACATACAGTTACTGGTGGTGCAGATAGGGACAAATATGAAATGAGTAAATATTTGTTTAGTGGATGAAAATTTGGCATTTCCTGTGTAATGTCAATTTGCGTGTTTGTTGAATAATGTGACATTTTGTTGAATCTGAAATCACCAAAAAGTGAACTGATTTCTGATGAGAAAGAATTTTTCTTTTGAATTTCAAAATAATTTGGAGTTGTTTCACAAAATAATAATTATAAGATGAAGATTTAAAAAAGTAAGACATTCATATTTCAAAATTAAAACCTTTGTTGTTTTGAGAAAATGTGACAAATGATACATTATCTTGAGATAATTGCGTTGAAAGGATGCTTTCACTCAGCTTCCAAATACGTTTTGCTAATCTTTCTGAGCCACAAATTTAATCAGTTTAAGAAAAGCTATCAAGTTCAGAAAAACCTTGACCCTTATAGTTGAGTGTGAGAGTTGGAAAACTCACACAACTTGTGTGCGACTGTGCTTCTTTCCATTGATAAATATTCTCCAATAATTATAGTAAGTTTCTCTAAAATGCCAAACTGTTGCTTTTAGACCGAGAAAGAGGCCCTGATGATGTAAGCACCTGTCATCTCTCAAGCCTTCATTTTAGGCTTCTGCTGAGAAATGGTGGGCCATAATCAGGGGCTACATTGGTGCTTTCTTGGCTTTACGCACCCCGCTTTTCCATATGGCTGCTGCAAAAATGGGGGCACTTGAGCAGAATGTATTGACATCACTTCCCACTAAGCGCAGGAGGAGGAAGGAAAGTCTGACTCATCCCCTTCGTATCCTGCCAAACTATGAAAGCAGCACTTCTCTCTGAGCCCCCTCCTCTGCCTTCCAAAGTTCCCCACACATACACCACGCTAACAGATCAATCGTAATATTGATTTTGCACTTTGACGTTTATCGAGCATTTCTGTGTATGCACTTTTGTAGGGTTTTATTGTCAAACGTGAAAGAAATCTATGTTATAATCGATAAACAAAATGGGAAAGGCTGTTGAAGTGCTGAAACTGCAGAAAACCTTTTACTCTACAGATTTATATTTGTTAAATTTTCTATTTTAAAAAGTATTCATGTCCCCATTAAACCACAAACTTCAGCATAAGTCGTTCATTCTTCACTTAGAGCAGAGTGGCAAAGTGGAAAGAAGTTGATGCATCGTTTTCAAAATAAAATTTACAAGTAAAATTTGCAAAGCTTTATTTCAGATTGGATGAGGGTCCATAAAAAGCAACTTTATTTGGATTAGATCCTAAATAAGATTAATATGTTTTAACACATCCATCTTTCCATCCATTTTCTTACACCCTTGTCCCCTGCGGGGTCGGGAGGTGCTGATGCCCAACTCCGGCACCAGTTCCAGCCCGGGAGACGGGCTCACCCTGGACAGGTCGCAAGTCTGTCGAAGGGCAACACAGCAGAGACAGACAGGACAAACAACCATGCACACACACTCTCACACCTAGGAAGAATTTAGAGAGACCAATTAACCTGACAGTCATGTTTTTGGACTGTGGGAGGAAACTGGAGTACCCGGAGAGAACCCACGCATGCAGAAAGACCACAGCCTGGGAATCGAACCCAGGACCTTCTTGCTGCAAGGCAACAGTGCTACCAACTTTGCCACTGTGAAATTATTCTCTCCATTTTCATCAAGACAGTTTTCATCATTCCTGTTCAGCTTTGTGTTCAATGCATTGTAATGTCATTTCTAACATTGCATTATTTTAATGTGCCTCTTGTGTTCAGGTCGCACTGGGAGGTATACTTTAGTTGAGAAATGGCGGGACACAGAGCGCCACTTAGCCCCTCATGAGAGCCCAGTGGCCTCTCTGAATACCTGGGGTCAGTACGCTGGCGACGTTCAGCTGATCCTTCATCGTACAGGCCCTTCGCTCACTGAACGACCCCCGTCAGAGGGCCCCCCACTTAGAGGTCCTGAACGTGGCCTCCATCGTCAGAGTTTGCCTCCTCTTGCAAAGCTCCGTTACCCCAACGATGGTTCTCTTCACCGCCGTGAACCGCGCCGGAAGTCTCTGACCTTCACCGGTGCGCCTCGGAGCCTGAGGGAAATTCTGAGCGGAGGCCGGATCGGGGATGCCGAGGGGAAGCGGAGGTTACTTTTGGGAAACGGGGGGATTCACCACCATGCGGGGCCGGCCTTTGGCACGGCTCCCCCGGGCCTGTGGACCTGTCGCATGGAAGATTTGGTCAGACTGGTCAGTCTGCAAAGAGAGACTCTGAACGTGCTGGAGAAGAAGCTGGAAGCGTACGAGGCCGAGCTCCAGGCCTGGTCCGAGGGCCGAGGGGGGCGAGGGGCTGGGGGCGCTGCAGATCTGGGTAGAGGTGGAGGGCTGTTGGAGGAGATCCTGAGGCTTGAGAAGCACCTTAGGAAGAATGAGGTGGAAATGGAAGAGGAAGAGTTTTGGGCCACTGAGCTACAGATCGAGATAGAGAGCGAGAGGCAGCTGGAGGAAAGACTGCAGGAGCTGCGTGGACGACTGCAAGGCTGCGAGATGGAAATTAAAGAAAAACTCACAATGTTAAAGGTATTTTTATCTATCGGAAGATTTTATCTGTAAATTGAAAGAAAATGGATTGTAAATGTGGGTTTGTTTTTATTTTCTGCATTGCTATTTTCTTTTGCTTGTCAGGGGGTAGAAGCAGGTGTTGAGGAGGAGAAGTTGCAGAGAGAGCGGCAGGAGACCCAATGGGTCAGTGAAGCTGAGGCACGGGCTCAGGTCCTCCGGGTCAAGGCGGAGTTGAAGGCCCAAGAGAGACAGGCCATCCAGCTGGAGAGCAGTTGCAGGGCTGTGGACAGATCACTTGGACAAAGCAGTAAGAAACTCCAGGTGAGTTTTTCTAATTTGGTAACCAGTTAGTGTTTTTTTTTTTTTTTAAATACTGCTAAATGTTCACTTATATCATCCTTTGTCCCTCTCTCCCTCTATTAATCATTTTTTTGCTTCATGACGTGAAATGGTGCACTAGTCCAGAAATTTTGCAGGTCTCCAGTAAGTCACACTGCGAGAGCTCAGGAATATAAAAACTTGAGAGCAGCTTTAGAGCCTCAGAATCATTCCGGAAAGGACCGACAGAGATATCAGCTCAACAGAGAAGAGAAATCAAGTTACTGGTTTAATGCTTTCATTATTGGAGCTGGACTCCAAGAAGACAGAGATGATGTGAGACAGACCCAGCTGTTAAATCACTTGGATAAACAGACCACAATAAGACGCCTGTTGGAAGGTTGTCACTCCAAATGGCTACAGAATATCTGAGTTATCTGCCCCTCATTCAAGGGTTGTAAATAATTTTAATTTATCTATTTCAGTTTAAGTTCTTGAAGCCTTCAGAAAGTTTTTCTTGAGTGCCATCTTGCAGCATCTTAAATTTGTGCACCTTTTTGCTTCTTTCATAGATTTATTTAATTTTTCAGTTTAATTAGTTTTTTTCTTGGAAAGTGGACATTTAGGCAGATTGGGGTTAAACAGATTTCAATTTTGGCAACTGTACCAAAGTAAGTAGAAAACTTAAGTGGCCAGAGCCAAAAAAACACAAAGATAAACACAAAGTTTTAATTTTGTTTCTTTTTTTTTTACTTTTCCAAGTTGCTAAGTTGACATTCCAAAAATTTTCGTCAAGCTAGAAAATACCTCTGGACCACTGCTGCTGTGTTTTGTTTCTCTGCTCTGACCACTCTAACCCCTGATGGCTCACACTGAGCCGGGTTCTTCTCCACTGCTGAAACTCGCTCGCTTTGAAGGAGGGATTGCTGGAAAACCAACAACTTGATGCAATCTGCTTAGAGAGAATTGAAATCTCTGGTACTTGAGCCAATAAAAGATGCTTTTGGTAATTAAATGCCACTTTTGCACAATAACTGTGCTATAAACGTTCTGCGAAAATCATTCGAAATCAGTGACACAGATATTGAGCTTGTAGTTATGGGTAGAAGTCTCCGATTGAAATTGTCTTTGGTTCTCTGCACTGTGTCGTCATTTTCCTTGCTGCCGTTTCAGGACATGCAGCAGGAGCTGGAGCAGCTGACCAAGGAGCTGCGGCAGGTGAACCTGCAGCAGTTCATCCAGCAGACTGGAACCAAGGTCACGGTGCTGCCCGCTGAACCAATGGAGGAGGACTGTGCAAACAGCTGCTCTGGTTCAGGTAATGAAACGTGTCTTCAGTGTTACTGAAAGCCTTTTTCAGAAAACTATGAAACGCTCAATGAGATGAAGTGACAGTGCAGTGTGATCTGACCTGACGCAGCTGGTTTTAGAATAACGGTGCTCCTTGATTTAAAAAGACATTGTGTGTTGCATGTAAAAATTATGACAAAGTTCAGAGGGAGTGTTGGAAAATTGTTTCGTCCATCAAGGTGCACTTTGTTCTGTGGCCACAGTTCTTGACAACCTGCTGAGAGAAAATGACTCAGTTCTGTCTTGCATCTCTGTGCGTCAGTATGTGAAAGGAGAAAATAGCTGTATAGAAAAGTACATGCAGTACGGCTCTTTGTTGCTGTGTAAGTGGTGGTTCTGAAAAGCTGCAGCAGCTCTGCCGCCTTGTAAATTACCAGCAGAGAGCGGATGCTCCTCAGGAGAGCAATGCACCACGAGAGGGAAGCGAAGGTTGTTTCTTCAAAACCGTACAATGACTCGGTAATTTGTGAAACTTTTTTTTATGTCTGGGCTGAAGAAAAACATACTTTCTTGGCAGAAAAGCTAAACTATGCTTTTAAAAAGTTTGTGCAAGGAGGAGGATTGGCCCTTGTCGAAACAGACGTTGAGGTTTACTTTAGGGCTCCCTGCTGATTTGTTAGACCTGATGTTGCATATTCCACACAAGCCAAATTGACTAATGCACTAATTATACTCATACTACATAAAACTTTCTGAGCTAACTCAACAGTTTTTGCTACTTCCATATTGGCTGAGAAAAACAGCCTGTGAATTGAACCAGTCATATTATTCTCATTCTGTTGTAAGCTCATTTTTGTTTATTTTTTTATAGATCAGAAAGGCTGAATAAAATCACAGTTGAAATGAAATCTAACGAAATAAAGGCTATAGTTCTTAATGTAACCATCCAGGGATTGATCGCCTACCTTGAGACCTTTGGTGGAAGTCTTCCCCCCTCTTCTCTCTGACCATGTCCTGTATTGTGACTGTCAGGAAAGGCCACTAATGTCAAACAAATCCTTAGAAGAAGAAAGACTATATATGAAGTATATATTAACTGTTTACTCACCAGTTAACAGTAAACTGACTACATATGATTGAGCTTGACCAATAGAAGAGGAAAGTGAGTGGTGCTATGGTGGATGTCTAGACCATAAACGAGGCTCGATGCCTCGTTAAATCCTCAGTTGGCTTTTGTGAGCAGTAGATACAAACACACTGAGTTAAGCTTTTTATTTCTAAACACACCTTGGATCATTACTGTGTTCATTATATGCGCTTAACTTATTCACAGACATGTTAAAGGCAATTACAAAGATAGCACTGTTATTGTGTACATTTTTGGAGGTGAATTCATTATATTGAATATAATGCAGTTTTTTTCAAATGGGCAAAAGTACACAGAGAAAGTAAATGTATAAAAGGCTTATAGATTTACAAATATATTACCCATTAATGTTTTTTTGGATCCCTTTAAATCTAAACTGTTAAAATAATCTGGACCAGGATGTTTTTTCCATCTAGTTTTTCTGCTTCTTTTATAAAACTGTTGATGTGGGATTCTACATGACACGCTCACTGTTATTCTTTCCATTATGCAAATTAATAAGTGCTTGATTATCCTCTAATAACCTTGCATAGAAGTGTTAGCATGATGAATTTTCTTTGTGCCATAAAATTGACTTCACTCCTTTTGCAAAGCTCAGCCTTGCCCCCTGGTGGCTCCAAAGAAGGAGTGTATAACATCATGTGCTTTTTTTTTTTCCCTTGAAATTTTCTGACAAATTTGTAAGGCATTGACAGAAATTACTGTCTTTCATATGTATTTTAAAGGAAACTGTATTAGAAATAATAGGTGGTTAAGAAACAAATGAGTCAAATTGTCAACCTTATGATTGTCGAGTGGAATATTTGTCACTTTTATGAGTTCTTTAAAGCATTTTCTTGTGTCGTTGTGTGAAAGTTTGCTAAATTTTGACGTGCACCATCTCAATGCTGAATAAGAAAACACTGCTCAATTAAAAGCTGAAGTGCAGTCTTATATTTTTCTGTTGCTTGTTTCCTGCTCAGATTTGGCGGCGCTGACTGGCTCTCTGAAGCGTCCTATGTCCACCCAGCCTGTGTCCAGCCACCTCCGCGTTCTTGCCAACCCTCTTAGCTCTGGCCTGAACCCAGAGGGGATCTACGTCTGACCCCAGGACTGACTCTAGGCAGGACATCTCTGCAGCTCAAGACTATGCATTCTTTGTTTTTAAACCTGAAGAGGTGTCCTATAGTGTGAAGTGTAAAGATGCGGTAAACATACAATCTCGGAATGGAAATAATTGAGCGCTTAATGAAAGAAAACACCAGTTGGCAGATATGGTCAGGAAAAAAACCCCACCTCACCCTACCGACTGGTGCACCCATGTTTTCCATTTCTCTCTGAAACATCAGGCTGTTGTGGACCTCCTCCATCAGCATATCCACTTATTGTACTTTCACTTTACTACCTGCTGAATGATTTATATTCATCTTTTTGCCTTTTAGAAAGCGACCATGAGAATCTTTGTATATGTATGTTTTTCTCTCCAGCAAAATGTCTGGTTCTTATTGAAGTGAAGGATCCACTTGTTTGTAGTAGAACTGTGAACAATCCCTCCCTGTGCTCTGTTGGTTCAAGTTAAAACTATGCACAAATGGTTCATATTTTTGTTACTGAATGTTTATGTGTGTACTTACCAAAATGAAGGCTTACTGTAGATGTTTGTACTCTTTAGCTTTATTCAGTGAGTGCATTTTATTCTGAAGTTGTGCATTCCTGCAGTAATGGCTGCATATTAAACCAGTGTTAATTCTCCTTTTTAGCTGTATTTTTTTGTTGTTCAATCACAACAAACAAAATATATATATTTTTTTTGTTTGTTTGTTTGTTTTGAATGTATTTTATGCTTGTTTATCTTATGGATTGTGTGTGGCCAAAGATTGAGCTTGTTGCATGATTGTGCTGGTGGCCATCTTTGAATGTGCAGAGAGTTCTCAAAGCCGATTGGTCGACCTGGCAGTGGTAGTCATAAAGTGGACAGTTGCAGCTATGACATGAAGTAAGAGTGTGAGTATGTAATTAAAATGGCTTGTGTGCATTTGTCTGCATGCATGCACACATAGTGTGGAATTTTAAAGGTTTGAAGCACTTGTTAAATCATGAAAAATGAATGTTTGTCTGCATATATGACAGCGATTCAAGAAATTTGCCTATGTGCAAGTGCAGAAAAGCCAAGTTATGAAGCTTCACTTAGATTGTAGATAAGCTGCTAAACACATCAAAGTGCCTTATCCTCATATTGTTAATGGTGTTTTCCAGATACAGCATAGAGGAGGTGTTGTGGAGGGCGTTGTTGGAAAAATCATCAGTTGAGATCAAGACAACTGTAGAATTCAGTGCTTGTATGCAACGTGAGCAGAAGAAACTACAACCTTTCTTTCAGTGTTTTGTAGGAATGTCAAACTAATCAAGAAGGATCTGTACTTTGTCACTGTATTGTTACCGTAATACCACATGCAACTGTTATGTTCCTAATCGTTTTTCCTTTTTGTTTTTTTACTTGCAACACGTGTACTGTAATTTGGATCAGAACTTTCACATTGTTGTGGTCACTGTTTACAACTTCATATCTTCTTGAGCTCTAATAAGATGTCAACTTTAAATAACTTGTTTCGTTTTTCTTGCCTTAATCTACTGCAGATTGTGGCCAGTTGTGTATGGCTGTAACAGAATGCAGATATGACATGGATTGCATGGTTCAATAAACCATCTGAATAAAATCATGTGTAACTGGTGTTTGCTGGAACTATCTATGACTAAGGACATAATACATTCATTAATTAATTAAACTAGAATACACTTTTTGTTTTCAAATTTAAGAAGGAAAGTAGCACTATGGTGACAGATATTAAACCACAAAGACTTCTGATCAAGTGGATCTAGGAAGGGTTATGGGGACTTTTCCAAACAATTGCATAGCATTGTACAGAGGGGGAAATTAATTTATCATATCAGGTGATATGGTGATAGACAGTACAATGCTCATAGAGGTTAACCAACAACATATCTTAAGCTCTATAAGCCTTATATAGTATATTAAATTGTAAAGACTGAAAAAGGATGACTTGTTTGGAGAAGTTGAAGGAGAAAGTTCATTCTTTCTTAAAAAGAACATTGGAGTTAGACTGAAGTTTGAAAAGTTGCATCTGGATGAGTCTCGATACTTTTTGAATAATGTCCTTTAAGTTGTTCAGGCCACAGTGGAGAGATTTTCACCCAAATGCACAGAACCATTTTGACTGGAAGTAAGAAACATATCAGCACAAATACCTCATGCTGACTGTCAAGTTTGTTGGTGGAAGGTTGATGATTTTCACTGGTTTACCTCGACAAGTTAAAGTCTACTGACTGAAACTGACTGACTGAAATGCTGTAAATACAAGAACAAAATAGTTAGCTCTAGATCAAAAGCTATTGTGTGATTGGTCAGAAACTCGAAGTGGGTGTGGTTACCACACCACTGAGGTACTTCAATGTTTTGCTGTAAAAAGTGGTTCTTTGAGTTTTTGAACCATGAACTTCAATCTTCATGCATAACTTTCTCATTTTAATTCAAGTATTTTAGAAAAAGAAGAATCACAGAATGGGATCTATTGTGTGTTTAAATTATTTTAGAAACTGGTAGACACCAGACCAAAGGCCTGAGAACTGAGAGGTGATCTACTTTCTTTCTTCTCACTACTCCACTGATTGACCAGAGCAAGAGTTCAAGCTTTTGACCAACAGAGGGAGACATTTCCATAGGAATAATAGTTTGCAATTATTAAACCAAGAGAGGGATTTCCAGAATAAATGTCTGAAGTTTTGATAATTGCAAGAGACATGTCTATCTATAAGTAATACAAGTAAATAAAAAGCTCAAAAGCATAATGAATAACAATGGAAATAATCAAAAATCTCATCTACTGGTAACAGCACCATACATTGGTGTTTTTTTTTTTTTTTTTGTAAATAGCAGCTTGTTTTGCCTGAGTTACAACTGATGAGTCCTTTCTGTTTCTTCTGATATTCGTCTGGACTGAGCAGCACCAACTCTAAGGGCATCACTAGACTTTCTCACCTGAACTGGTCATAAGCCAAGTAGCTATTATAAGATATGAATGACTGTTTCCTTATTTACATCATTTGAACTGTTAAACTCTAACAATCTGACAATGTGACAATCATCTGAATTGACTTCCTGACCTTCTCACCCAATTCTGACACCTTCTATAAAAATGAGGTGCAAACTGACACCTTTTTAAAGTCATCTAACTCAACCGGTAAATGATGTCAGTCCATTCAATCTCAGTACAAATCCAGCTGTTCTGTGAACCAGAGGTTAGAGCTTTGTTAGAGAATCATTAGTGGAAAAAATGGTATGGAGACCAAGGAACACAGCAGACAGGGCAGAGAAGAAGGTGTAAAACAATATTCCAAGAGTGTAGAACAACTGCAAACCTATAAAAAAAAGCATTAGCATTCCTCTAAACTGACAGCCTGGAGAAGGAGAGCATTAATGAGAAAAGTCACAAAGACGTCCCAAAAACTAGGGCTGCAGCGATTCACTGTTCAGGTGAGAAAATCAGTAGTTAGGAAAAGTATCAGTAATGCACTCTACAAATATGGTCTATGGAAAAATGGTAAGACAAAAGAAATAAAGAAAGAGTCTGTAGTCTAATGAGCACACCATTGAGCCCACAGTAAACATGTGGAAAAATGCTCCAATTAGATGAGATTGCTGCACGACCTTTTAACCCACATCTGACCAAATATTTTAATTTTGCTCAGCAGGGCTCAACAAAATGAAAATGTGATATTTTATGTGGTTTTTATAACTTCACAGAAAACCCAATGATGTTGTATTTATCTAGAAATATGTAGGAAAACATAATCAAAGGCCAAACAAAATGAAAATCCACCAACTTGATGTTTGTGGGATTTTAGTGAGAAGTGTGGGGTAGAGAATGAAAATAAACTTAAGGCAATCATGAATAATTTCCTCAACAAAAAAAAGAAGCCTTGTTCCATATTAAAAGTATCTGACTTATTTGGGAAAAAACACAGATGAGAAATGGGGTCAAGTAACCACTCAAAATGTATGAAAAGAATAATTATGAACCCATTAATAAAAGGAGCAAAAGAATTGTCTTGATCTTGCATAAGGTTTGTGACAAGCTGGGAGGAGGCCTCTTGTTTTTCCGTCAGATTGCACAGACTGAGCCTTTCATGTGTTAGGGTTAAACCTTTTTTGTTTAAACCTTTAGTTTACTGTAAATTCTTCTGCTGGGGAGATGATAGTTCAAACCCACTTTGTCTGCCGAACTTTCATTACTATCCTTGGTTTTGGACAGATTAACGACAGAACATAAAACTGCTCAGTGTTCATTGGTATAGCCTCGTTTTACCTCTAAGACCATGAAGAGTTCGAGGACAAGAAAAAGATGACCCTGGTAAAGTTTCATTTTTGATATTTATTTTACAACTCATCAGCAATAATTTAGAACAGCATACGTGTAAAGCGCCAACGAAAAGTGCAACAGTTGTTCAGGAAAATCTTTAAAAAAAGAAGAAAAAATCTAGAGACTTCTACAACAATGACAAAACATGTATACTTTATGGGATATTGCAAAAAACTATGTACAACAAATACACATGCCACTTGTAAAGTTGTTAAGAGCTTTGAGGCAAAAACAACTAAGCAAAACCTACAAACGCATTGAAATGTTTGTGAAGCACAATAAGGTTTGTGCCTCTAGTGTGAAACCTTTTTAAAAAAAAAAAAGACCAGAACAATATTACACTTGCAGGTATTGGTAAAAATAGAAAACAGGAGCTAAAAAAGTTCTTAACATGGCAATGACCACAGTTTTTCTCCCATGTTCACATAATGATTGCCTGAAGCTTAGAGCAGGTTTTTCAAATTTCATTTTCCCATGAAATAGCTTGAAACAAAAACTGGGAAAAATTATCAGCCAGCACTTTACAGCATGAAATGAATACAAACTAAACTGGATCCTTTTGAAAGAGAAACCTAAACACAACAAAGAACTACAGTGATCGACTTTCTGAATGATAAGGTGACTGAAGGGATTAAAAGCTGAAAAAAGTGCACTTAACGTCTCATCCTACATGGAATATTGGGAAAATACAGGTACATTCAATAACAAAGATCTATAAGGTGCTATCCTACAATGTTTCCTGGAGGTACAGGAGGTCACTACAATATTCTGGTCAAGAATATCCTTGAGAGTCTCATCTTCCAATTATTCTGACAGATTTGTGAACTTTTTTCCAACAGCACTGGCGTTCAAAAGAAACATTTAAGATGAGGTTCAGCAAATCAGGCTCATCTTCCTGCCCTGTTCCCAAAACAAAAGTTGAGTATTAAAAGTGATCTGTAGCTTTTGTGTGCATGTTGGGACCCACTCAGGTATTTTCAGGACGAGCCAGTTAATTTTCCTCTCAACTAGCCTCATGCAACATTGGAGTGAGGTAATGAGGACTATGCATCTTCTCCAGATCCCTGTAGCTCACATTTACATTTCAGGCTAATATTTACAACCAGAGTTTGCCTGATTTTTGTTTGTTTGTTTTAATTCATAAGACGAGGTAAGTTTCAGCTCCCACATCTGCAAGGGGTGCCACCATGAGGGTCCTGGGGAGGCAAAGGTAGTGGCGACAAATTTTCAAGCCAAACAGCCTTATTTCCACACTGAAGTCTCTCTTTTGGTTTTAGTGTGTGAACAAAAGATTATTAGAGCCACCCCTCCACGCTTCCACCCCATTTCAAAACTTTCTAGAGGCACCCATAGAAAGTGCCTCTAGAATTATGAGGAGTATATCATTGTTTGGGACATAGTGAAATGGTGACTTAAATTTTTGACACCAATACTGCCTGTCAAAATATTTTGTCAGAGAATTTAAAAAAAAACATAAAATAACTGCATCACAACACAGCCGTGAAGTGTCAATCATTGTCGATAGTCATTCAGATTGTTTGAAACAAGCAGAAGTGCAAAAGGCACACAAAATTACAACCGTATGGAAGCCCAATCCCACCACTTTCAGAAAAAATAGGCTATGATACATCATAACTTTGAGTTTCAGGCATGATTTTTGCTATGCAAGTCATAACTTTACTATAATTTCAACCTTTAATGTTACAATTATAACACTCAATTGTCATATTTATAAGTTATAGAATACATTTGTATGATGTAAAACCGTCTCTATATATTTGGGAGGAAAAAATATGACTTAAACCCAGAATTTCTCAAAACCAAGATTAAAAGACATTATTATAATTTTTAACAAGAATTAGGACTTAAGAGACATTCTGCCTTTAGATATTTTATTAGGCAAAATTTTAAAATAAAACGATCGATTGTCATAACTTTAAATCTCAGAATTTGTAATTAGGACTTCCAAAGTTAAAACCTGATCTCATAGTTTCAATTTAGAAAGAAAAAGATCGAAAGTTATTCTTTCATATTTCTAACAGTAAAAGTCATGACTATTACTTTGAAAGTCCAAATTCTGACTTTGTGTCTAGTGTGTTTACATTTGAAAGTGAAATAATAAACTTTCATTTAATTTTTCAAAACACACAAAGTCAAAACATTAACATCCAATGAAAGAATTAACACTTGATATCTCAAAATTTGTTCTTCCAAATTGAAATTATGGCTTCAGATTACAATAATGACTCTGTAGTTTATGTAGATTATATTCAAAACCCACATAACTGTGTGTTTATTTTAGTTTTTTGGGGGAGGCGGGGATTGAAAGTCAAAAATGTGACTTCAATTCTTATAGTTTTGACTTTGGAAGTGAAACTTGTGACACAAAGTCGGAACTTTAAGTTTCATAGTTCTAACGTTAAGTCAAAATATATGTTCTTCTTTCATAAACGACTTTAAATTGTACACATATATATGTGTGTGTGTGGGTGTGTGTGCATGTATGACAATGAATCTTGAAATTATAGTCTATATAAACCTGTCCTTGCATGGTCTCCAGTTCAGCAGGACCATATCTAAGAGAATTGGGCTGTTGGGGAAAGCCAGAGTACCCAGAGAGAACCAACCCCTCTTTGGGGAGAACATGCAAACTCCATGCAAAAACAGCAGAAGCTGGCATTGAACCCGGGTTGCAGCAAGACAGCAGCGTTATCAAGAGCCACTTATGATATTGTATCTAATAGATTTAAAGTTTCAACTCATATTTATGGTGTACCTGTTCCATTTTATACTTTCAAATGGCAGATTTGAGCTTCCACACAAATGTCCCCTGCTGCCCCAAGATATTGTATACATGAGAACTTCCCCGTTTTAAAACTAGCCTAAATAATAATAAAAAATGTAAATACAGAAACTCAGAGAGGTACACAGACATATTAGCTCGTTGGACAGGCAGAAAGCTGCTCCTGTGAGCTGTTCTTGCTGTCTGGGGACGTGTCATCTACGTCACCCTCTCCGTCGTCACTCGCGGGAGTTTCCTCGTGCTCCTCAGGTGAGCTCGCGTCGGCCTCGCGTGACCCGCTGTCATCTTGAAGCTGGGAGTCTTTGGGCTGCGCGGTGGCTCCGAGGTGCGCAGACAGGCCGGGAAATGCGGCCGCCGCTGCCGCGGCCGCCGCTGCTGACGCGTGTGCGGGATACAGCCAGGGAAACGGGGACGCCAGGGCTGCCGCTGCGGGGTACATGTACTTTTCAATGTTGCTTTTGTCGAAAAAAGGCATATAGGGCGCCGCGGCTGACGGGTTGATGAAGTAGAAAGGCATGCAAATCGGTGTCTGCTGTCCCACACCGCTTAATCCCATCAGAGAATTCATGAACGCCACGTCTGGTCTGGACGGGTCCCCGTTCCCTGACCAGCACATCTTAGTTTTTTTAGCCGCTCTGTCATCTCCAAACTCCTGCTTGATCTTCACCGCCTTGTTGCGCTCACACTCTTTGTCTTTGCCGTCGCTCTTTTCCGCCTCCCCGCCGTATCCGCTGTCCGTGTCTGTATCGTTCTCGTTAAGTTCCCCGCCCTGGGTCCTCTGGATGACCGGGACGCAGTTGGTTTGACATTCGGGCTTCTGTGCGTCCTGCGCGTCCCCGGCGGGCAGCTGATGCTGGAGCGGCGGTGCGTCCGGCTGAAACTGCGCCAGGACCTTGTGAAGGTGGTTGATGAGCTGCGCGCATCTCTGCTCTCTGGCGGTCCAGTTCTCCGCTTGGCTCAGGTACTGCAGAACCTCTTTGGCGCAGGTCTGGAAACCTGAGTGGAACGCATTCAGATCTGTGTGGATGGGAGGTTTCAATGAGCGGTCTCCTGCGGGGGAAGACAAACAAACAAACAAAATACCAAGTTGAAAGACTGTCACGACATTTAGAAAGCCACATCAAGAAGTTTGTCAAGTTTTGTTCTAGTTTCTTAGGGGAGCTCCTCTAATGAGATGATTAAGCATATAGCTTTTTCCAACAAAAAAAAAATACCTCGCTTATCTTTAAATGTTTACCACCTAACCAGTGCCATGCGTCCCTTACCATTCTGCAGGGAGATGATCTTCTGGTGCTGCTGCTCGGTGACAGCAGTCAGTGCGTTCAGATGCTTCAGCGTTAACTCCAGCACCACCGCTTTCTCCAAATGACCGAGCGTCTGTTAGAAACAAAGAATTTTAGTGGAATCCGCAAATTTCAGAGCGCGTCAAAACTTTTTTTTTTATCAATACAGTGTCCGGGTCTCACCGAGAGCTTCAGATGTTCGGGCAGTAGATCCTTCAGCTGCCCGATACATTCGTTAATTCTGTCTCTCCTCTTCTTCTCTATGAGCCGGTGCGGTAACTTGTACGCATCCTGCTGACAGACATGGCGATGAAGTTCAAATGTAACAGTTTTCCTTCTGCCTTAATAAGTTTAAATATTAACCAAGTGGTTTTTCATGTAACTTGAGAGTCATGAATGGTGTAATTAAACAGCGCGTACCTTCCCACCGTCCTCTCGCTTTATGCCTCGTTTCGATTTGCACATGTAAAGCGGAGGGAAATCCATCCTGAAGTGTAAAGAAAAGTGCAGCAGTTAAACAGGTTGTACCGATTTTTTTTAAATTACTTTGAGTTTTTCCAAAAGCTTTTCTTACCCCAGGAAATCCGCGTGCTCCATGAACTGCCTGTCCTGTAAGTGCGGTATTCTTTCATCCATCACTTGTCCGTACAGAGCTTCTCTTTTCTAGTTCTGAAGGGAAGGAGTGGGGGAGATGTTTTGTTGCTCGGCGGCTCAAACCCGGATGGCTGAAGGAGACGGTGCGCAGAGTGTGTCCTCCAGCGGAGCTGCGTTTCAGACTGATGTCTGGAGAGAGAAGCCGGAGCTGCCACTTTGCAAAAAAACCGCTCCGCTCTGCTGTCAGGGCGCACGCGCGCCGCTGGCTGGGAACAGCTTCCGTCTCACGTGTAGGCTGCACCAGCGCAAAGTCCAGTAATTACTACACCGCGCGCGCGCTTGCCTGCGTGCGTGCGCGCAAGCGCGCGCGCGCGCGTGTATGTGTGTGTGTGTGGGTGTGTGTGTGTGTGTGTGTGTTTGAGGACTGCAACAGCAGTTAATTGTGTCGCTCTTCCTGCAGCGATCCAGTGCGCGCCGCTGCGACCTGCCTCCTGAAACGTGATTCATGCGCAAAATGCATGAATGCAGGTGAGAGGGAGAGCTTCTGGAAGTGGATCAAGTGTTTTTCTCTCTTTCTTATTTCGCGCCCAGCACTGTCGCCTGCTCCAACTTTACAGCTCGCGTTTATACAGCACTGATTTATGAACTGATTATTTGGATGTTTCAGTTTGAGAACTTGCTTTGAAAGCCCGAATTAAACAAGTAGTCCTCAGAAAATCTCAATATTGTTGACTACTTTGATAAATATATATTAATCCACAATATCCATTAAAGTCAAACTATTACAAACGCATTGTCTTTAAAGAGTATGGGAAAGTACAGAGGCATGTACATATCCAGCTTCCATGATGTTCTGGAAGGAGATCGGTTCTGTGTTCCAGACATGAACATCTGTGGGTGTGAAATAACCCCGAAGAAAAGCAGAAGGCATGGTAAAAACAAAACAAAAAAAAAACAAAAAAAACAATCGCTGTTAACATTGTATCATCAGAGTGAAACTGGTCTTTTACCAGCACAGACTTAAAAGCCATGGAAGAAGTTATTACTCCAAGATTAACATAAAAAGACATATTATAATTTACACAGAAATAAGCTCTTTATTTTTGGAGGAAATGAGAAAAGCGGCTTCAGGACAACAAAGATAAAATATATAAAGTTCAACAAAGTCGAACAGACAAAACATGACCAGAATTGGGACACCGAATCATCTGTTCATGCAATGTCAATTTGGCATATCCAGATGTTTTTATATCTGATTCTTTATAAACTAGAATATTATTGAAAAGTTAACTCATGTCAGTAGTCCAAAACAGAAAGTTAAAATGTTACCTTTTTGCAGAGAGATTTGTTGCGAATGGTTTTCAAGTATGACATTTTGATGATTGGAGTCTCCATCTCATTAAAGAGGGGAAATGGCCTGAATTTGAATAGCACTTTATTAAGTCCGGAGGACCCCAAAGTGATTCACACTACATTCAGTCATTCACACATTCACATGCTGATGGTTGTGAACTACTGGACTGTAACCAGAGCTGCCCAGATCTGACAGAGGTGAGGTACCACCCATTTCACCCACCCACTCAGCAGGCATGGTGTGTGAAATGCCTTGCCCAAGGACACAAGAAATGAGACAGTCAGAGTTTGTCCTGTA
The DNA here is from genome assembly GCF_027474105.1 of Poeciliopsis prolifica. Classification (NCBI taxonomy): domain Eukaryota; kingdom Metazoa; phylum Chordata; class Actinopteri; order Cyprinodontiformes; family Poeciliidae; genus Poeciliopsis; species Poeciliopsis prolifica. The sequence continues at coordinate 12,706,136 of NW_026562376.1, read as the reverse complement.
ACTAAATGATTACAGGACAAACTCCTACCACCATCATCACCCCAACCTCAAAGTTCTTTTTTAGAAGAAATGCTAGACTATTGAAAAGTATATCTAGTATTGGTACAAAGTACTTATCTAAGGCCTCTTTTGTATGAATGATTGCATCAGTGCTGTGGTTAGATGTTAAAGGATTACTTTGACAAGGGCTAACCTGAGTAACCCAGGGTAAGTCAAAACTTTCCATGAAGTTATAATCCTTTGCTTCTGTTTTGTTCAGCCAAGCAACATCTGAGTCCCTGCAAGGAGGCAGATTGATTTAAATTTAAATCTATAATATTTAAATTTTGGAAGAACCAAATTTTCAGTTTTCATTTGCTACAAGTCATAATAGGAGAAATCAGAAGTAAGAACTTGACATTTGTCTCTCTATGTGCATATAATACATTAGATTCACTTTCGGAATTCAATGGCTAAAATTTATGAACTTCCCAATGCTGTTCCAATTTTTTTAGAATAATTGGATAATTCATTTGTCCAATTATTGCTGTGACTTTCATTCAGAACAAAGCTTTGACTTATTCTGCAGTGACCTGAGACAGTAGCCCTTCTGTTGGATTGGAGCCCACAGGCCAGACTTTACATCCCTTTTTGCACCAGGGTTGCTGATCACCCTGTCTCCAGTTCACAATTCTCCTTACTAGGTCCACTTTTGATGACGGACTATTCCAGTCTGGGAACACCCTACAAGAGAACACACTCCTGTCAAACTGGATCAAATCCTTACGATTGCCCCGTTTTTATTTTTTGCTTTTTACTCATTAACCTTGAAACCAAATATTTACTTGGTTCCTAAGATGCCCCATCTAGTAACAGGTGTCATTGTAACAAAATAGTCAATTTTACACACTTAATCTGTCAGTGGTCATAATGTTACGCCTGCTCTTTATGCAGAGAGCTCCATATGGAGAATGGAGTGTGTGCAGCTTCAGTCTGTATGCAGCTGCAGGGTTGTCCTCCCGAGCTGCGTTGTCAGTAACCATGGCAGCGGCCCAGCTGTGTGCACAAACACGTGCTTTGCTTTGTGCTTCTCTATTAATCTCCCAGTCACTGTGTGTCACACCATCAAAATCTAATTCCGAATTTTGCGCTAAACGGCAGGAATTTAAACACTGATCTGCTCAGCTCTCACAGCAGTGACTCTTGCTGCTGTTTTGCACATTTAGAGTCTCATTTCTGAGCCCTTGTAATGCCCTCACATGCCTGGTGATCACATTACTTTTTCCTGTTAGTCATGTGACGGTTTTCTGGCTGGCAGCATATGGCTCTTGTGTAACAGTCCTGACACAAAGAGTGATACAGTCACTCCTGCTCTAACCAAGTGTGACCTCCTCTCGCCCCAACCCCCATTGGCTTTTTATTAACTCATACCTACTGATTCCCCTCTGTACTTTCCCTATGTTACCCTGAGAAACCCCCTCTGTGTCGTATGTTGGGAGCTCCCTTTGTGTCTCGTTGCCTCCCCCTTTCCTCCTCAGCATGTTGCCTGCTCTATATGTGGCATCGGAGCTGCTGTAGGAATCCAGTCCAAATGTTTTCCATATTAGTTCAGAGCTTTTCTCTGTTTTCAAATAGCAGCTGAGCTGGGCTTGGTAAAGTCAGGGCAGGGAGGGGACGGGAAAGGGGAGGGAGTAGGGAGGCAACCGAGAGACACGTCCACCCCAAAGAAAGCGAACTGAAAAAAAGTCTTGAAGACAAACACAGAAAGAGTGCGAAGGCACGAGGAAAAATGGGACAGGGCCGGAAAGGTTCCTCAGACAAGAAGCAGAGACAGAAGAATAGAGATGACAGCCCAGCACCAGAGAATGGCAATAAGTGCAGAGTGTGTCGTTTCCCTCTCCTCGTCGCCCTGCTGCAGCTGCTGCTAGGGGTGGCTGTCACAGCCGTGGCCTTCCTCATGCTGGCCATCAGCCCCTCACTCATGGCCCGGGAGACTCCACACTGGGCTGGGATCATTGTAAGCTCTGACTACTCCCTCTTCCATCAGCTACTTGTTTGCATGGAATTTGAATCTCCCATAACTTATATTGCTGCATGACCCATAGTGCATGACAACAGTGTTTCCCAACACAGGCAGACCTATCATATATACATGCTCACATACAAATAAACGTCCCTCTGAATGAATATGAGCCTCTGATCCATCTCCGCTGCATGATTCTGCATGTTCTACTGTCTGAGTTAGAAATTCAAGACGCTTTAAGAATCTTGGAAGACAAGCCAAAACATCCAATCCCAGCGTGCTGTCTTCCAGTTCACCTCATGAACACATTAGTAGCAACAGAAACCCTGCAGTTATTTGATGTGCATACGTCTCCATCCCTTCATTTGGCTTATCACAAACTCGGACATGAATACACATCATGCATTTCCGTTACACTACGCAGAAGTGTGTTTGTATCATTTCTAAAACCCCCGAGCCAAGTCTCTTTTTTTAGATGTAAAGATTAATTTTATGATGGAAAATACATTTTGAAAATGAAGAGCATTACAATCGGCATTTTTGTGTGTGAATGGCACAAGAGGGACATGGAAGGAAAACAACGTATGGTTTTCAAAAACTGTATGTTCATCTTGTGTTCAGCCCCCTTCACTCAGATACCACTAAATCCACTGCAACCAAAGCCCTTGAAAAGCTACCTAAGAGCTTTGTCAAAGAACATCAGTGAACAAACAGCATCAAGGATGAAGCTGTGGAGAAGCTTGAAGCAGAGTTAGGTTGTAAAACAATATCTCAAACTCAGCTCAGTCCATCATGAGTAAATTAATCAGGAGGTCAAAGATAACTCTGAAGGAGCTGCAGATAGAAACAACTCAAGTGAAAGAATCTGAAAGAGCTTTCACAAAGCTGCTCAAAGTTGATGGGAAGATACGGATATCATTCATGGAAGGATAATGTAAAAGACTTGAGACTGGGGTAAAGGTTCACCTTCCAGTGGAACAGCCATAAGCATTCAGCTAGGGCTACAATGCAATGATCCAGATATAGACGTGTTGCAATGGCCAATCAATGTTCAGGCTTAAATCCACTTGAAAATATAAGAGAGAAAATTTATATTCACAGTTTCTCCCTCTTTAGCTGGGAGACTCATCTTGGAAAGTAACCCAAACTCAAGCCAAAATCTTCCAAGTTTTTTTTTTTTGCACTTCACCCTTACTGCTGGTGTGTTCTGCAGTAGGATTTTTTTATGTCATGGTGCTGCTTTGTTTGGATTTATTATATAAGCTCCCATGAAACACTTTAAAGACTGGAGATGTACTGTGACAAAATGTGAAGAAGTTCAAAGTGTTTTAATAGATACAGTTTACGTAAGGCCTCAGGTCACACAAACATGTTTTTCCCGTTTGGTCCTGTAATTCAGCCTATCACAGATGCCATCGGCTCTGGAAAACATCCCTCGACACCGACATCCCGAGTTAGATCCTCACGAGATTCAGCCGAGTGAAAAACATTGAGGTCATCAAGAACTTTCCAGAGTATCCTGGGTGCTTAAGAACCTGGGAAAAACAGTCAAATAAGATGCTGCACGTTGGTCACAAGACTCCAATTGCGCTTAGGAGATAGAGTGTGAGTCTGCGAGAGTGGGTGTCTCAGAGAGAGGAAAGGAGAAAAGCAAAGTAATGAAATCAGAGAGCTGGTTACTGCTGAATCATACAATATTTGGAGACTCATAAGACCAAATTTTTGTTTTTCTTTTCTGTGCCTCCAATGCAATGTATAATGGCAAGTAAAGTCTCATATTAAAGACTGTAACATTGTTGAAGTGGTTAGCCACACCCATATGTTGCTCCAAAGCAAGTATTTTCTTGATGTTTTCTGAATCTGATTAATAGATTTTAAATAATGTCCTTATTGTTCCAGCTTTGTTTGGTTTCTATTGTTGGGTTCTTCCTCTACTGCATCACCTACCAGCCAGACGAGAGATCATCCACACAGTTTATTGTTAAGGTGAGTTTTCCATCCACCTATTAGAAATAGGTGGATGTCAGTTTCAGAAAAAAACAAAAGTCCAATTAGGTGTTTTCTTTGTTATCTCACGCAGCTGATCTGTGCAGAAAATGTTTTTTTGTTGTTGTTTTTTTTACCCGCTCACGCAGGCTGTTAGAGCGAAAAGATTGCAACTACATTCCTGTATGAAAGTGCTCCACATGAATCCCTATGAGTAGAGGAGCACTTTCGTTAATTCGACTTGATTGTACAGCTTAATTAGCCGCGCAATGCATGCAGCTGGAATTTCTAAGTAATTAAAATCAGTTCTCTGTTGTTTTTCCAAAGAAGTGTGATTGCTTTAATTTTTCTGTCCATCGGTGTCCCTGGTGTACAACGTGCTGAAATATGTGAAAACTACAAGGATGTAAAGATGATTCAAAGCTCTTCAGCATAAATGTACAAATTTGGCCTTGATCACTGAAAGTATAAGAATCAAACCTGATTTGCATTCTTTACACATGTTGTAAAGCAGAGAGTGGCATGCAGAAAGGTCCCGCAATGAGAGATCTACCCGTCAGGAGACAGACAAACAAAATGCTTCTGCAGGACATGAATGTGTCTCTTGTCACTATTTATTGTTCAGAACCGATGTTGTACCATCAACAAAACACTCCACTGGTAATCATGTGAATACCAGAGCAGCTTTCTCCGGCCTTTGAAACAAATGTGCTGTAATTTATTGATGCTGTTTACTCCGGCAGCTTCATCATCTTCATTCTTGCTTAAGAATTTATGGCTTTTCAAGCAGCTTGCTTATTCACTTCGGTTGTTCTTGGCTCAGGTCAAACATGCAGAAATGACTCGATTCAACAAAGGATTCAGTGTGCACTCTCCCTGTTTTGTTGTTTCAGTTCATGCTCGTTTGATGAAGTTGCACACAGAGCTTGTCGATGCACCATTTACATATATAAATGTATGTAGGCAGTGCAAGTTAATGCATGCACTGCCTCGCAAAAGTATTCATACCCCCCTTTCACATTTTTCAGATTGCAAACAAAACCTACAGGACATTAACAGGACTTAGTGTAATAGAAAAACATTAAGAAATGCATCATTGAAAAGTGGGGAGAAATAGTCTCTGTATTTAAATACTTTGACAAGTGAGAACCTGATAAGACCAACTTAGCTGTCCAAGGAGAAGAAAAGCATCTACACAGCATGATAGTGTCTCCACCATGTTTCTTAGTGTTAATGGCCTTTGGTAGCTTGATAGAGTATCATGTATGTGTGATGGTAGTGCTCGTTTTCCACACATAGTATTTCACTTGCAGGTCATAAAAGTTGAATTCTAGTGTCACCTGACCTCCACCACATGAATTCTGTGTTGCCTGCATGGCAAAAATGTGCTTTCTTCTTCCACAGAGTTATCTATAACCTGTCTGCTATTTTCATTCTGATGCAGTTTGTTTTTCTAATGTTCTTTAGCAAACCTCTGGGGTTTTCAGAGGACATCTGGATTTGTGCTAAGATTAATGAGCATGTATGGCCTTCTTTTATTCTCACTTTAGGCAGGTTAGACTGAACAGGCACGCTAGACTTTTCACATTTTCAAGGCATGGCATTTTTTTTTAGAAATGTTAGAAATCCATCCCTTGTTTTATTTTCCTCCACTTTACAGGTGTATGTTACTTCCTGCCTGTCTGTTTAATGAACTGGATAAAGTTTAATGGAGATGAACACTTATTCACACAGTGTCAGTCGAGTTAATATGCTTCCTTCATACTCATGCAACTCGTCCACTCAAATCTGTACAGGCTATTGGAAAATTAACATTAACACTTTTACAAACAAATCTTTACTCGTCCCTTGCATAATTCCCCAACAGGGGCTGAAACGTGCTGGGGAATGAGGGCTCCTCTTATATAAGTGATGGATTAAGACGAAAGGTTTAGTGTGATTGAGATCGAGCAAAGCCACATTTTACAGATATATTTTTAGACAATCTCTGCAGGTCAGAATACCGACACAGGACATCCATTAACGGTGGCTGGCATTAAGTCGTGTCTCCTCTGTGCTAAAAGCTGGGCTGAGGGTCAGACCTCGCCCGGCAGTATTGTGGGTAATCTCTTTGAACTGAATTTTTCAGCAGGCACTGAGCCAGAATCTCTTTCTAAGCCACGATTTTGGCACTCTGGGTGATCATGAGACAACAAGGTTGAGCAAAAGGCAGATTATATGTGCGCCGTATAAAATCACACTGGTTCAGATTCAGGTTGCTTTATTTCTAATCCTGAAACAATCAAACATAAAAAGACAAACAAAAAACACAATGTACATGTCAACAACAAGCTACCTGGAATATCACGAGGAAACATGTTAGCCAAAAAGATGTTCATAGTATTTGAAACAGATACAGCTGTTAAAATTGATTAATTATAATTAGGACATCACTATTTCTGAAACCTGCCGCAGTTTCACTCATTCACAGCAGGACAAAGCTTGTTTGTTGTACCATTCTTAACTTGGAGACTAGAAAATTATCCTTGGAATGAGGAGACTGACACTCTGAAAAAGAGCCATTTTGCAAAATGAACCCAGCAGTCGTTATACTTGACTAATAGGCATAATTAGTTGTAGTTGTAAAACGGGAGAAAAAAAAGAGAGTGAAAATTGCTCTAAAAAACAGTTTTGAACAAGACAATAGTTGACAGTGCTACCGAAAGTTTCCACTGATGGTATTCCCTCTGGAAAGCCAAAATCAATGCTTGTACTTAAATACATAAAGTGAAGGTTTAGTCTACCTACAGGATAAAATATTAAAGGTAAAATGTAAAATAAAATTGCAATAAAACAATACTCTGGCTTCTTTCAGATAGTCGTCATTTCTGCTTCAGTTCTGACCGACATGTTTCACAGATATGCATCAGCCTGTTTCTCCTGGTAGTTGTGACATTTTTACTTTATCATAGCGAGAAATGCAGTAGTGTTTTATGTTTGAATGTTCTCCACATAATAAGTCTGTTTTACTCATCAGAGTTTGACAGCACTACACCTCTTAAACTGTTATTTCCAGGATGTCGGCTGTCATGTCACTCAAAGCCATCCACAGGTGGTTTTCCCACTTGAACATCCATATAGCCCATCCCTAAAACGCTGCTTCCAACTGATGCTACAGATGTGGTGAATGGAAACGAGTTGTAATAATGATATAGTGTCATACTACAGCTGCCGTTAAACTCTGCCTTTATTGGCCCAGTTTCAGAGAAACAAACAGCTGGAATTAATTATTGTGGCTAAATATTAAGGAACATTGATTTAGAGAGAATATTAATGCTTCTTTAATGTCATCCTGGAAATCTGCAGGTGGATTGTACTAATACAGGACAGATGTTGTATAAAGTAGGAACTGATTCCTTACTTGATTAACATTGTCATCTCAGTGGTCTGGCTGTGCAAAACCTGCCTGAATAACATGCCCTAGTGAAGGCATAAACTCTGTTGTACCTTCATCCCTCAGGTTTGGCGCGTTCCGTAAATCTAAGATTGATTGTGTTTTATAATCCTCTAGTTAAAGGGTTTCCAATGCACTGCTAGGTTAAAAGACATCAGCCCTCCCTGCTTGTTGCTCCAGAGTTCACCCACCTTTGCTGCATAAATGATGTTTGTAACAGTCTGGGCTTGCTGGGCGATGTTCTTTTTTTTCTGACACCAAAAAGCAAACACATCCTCATTAGACACATTCCCATTAAACGGTCATCTGTGATTATAGTGAGAGATACATAGTGCTGTAATTGGCGCTAACACATTATCCATATATGGTCGTGTTTTCCTGTGTTAGTCTGTGACACCAGCGACATAAAAGATTTTAATTCTTAAATTTTCAGACTTTAAAACATGATATCAACCCATTAATGTACAGTAAATGGATGCTGGATACAGAAGAGGTTCTCGCTCTGAAAATCACTTAATTTTGTGATTTAAGGAATTTATTTCCTTAAAATGATCAAACCATCAAACTACAGGAAAAGACAAAAGTGATTCAACAAAATCCTGATCAAAGCCGGTCCTTAATATTCAATTAATGGAGGACACGTTTCACAAGTTGCTTCACAATTGGCTGCAAAGTTTACATTATCAAAAATTTCAGTCCCAAACTAAGACCACAGCCACTTCTTTGGGTGACACTTGTTTTCTGACAGTATCTCTATCCCCACCTTTAGCTCCTGTACTTTATCCTGTGCACCACTGGCCTGGTCATCTCACTGCTGGTTGTAGCGTTTGCTGGACATCACCACTCTCAGGCCAGCAGCTTCACCTGCCAGCAGGAAGGAGACGACTGTGTGTGTGTGCTGGACCAGAGAGACCCGATAGCCCGCACCTTTGACTACAAGGGGGTTAGCGACTGCGAGACGATAACCGGCACGCTCATCTTTTACTTCCTGCTCCAGATCCTGCTGAACCTTGCGCAGGCTCTGGTCTGTGCCGCTGGAGCCTTCATCATGTGGAAGGATCGCTACCAGGTCTTCTTCGCAGGGACACAGATCCGATCTCCCTCCACCCAGCAGTGGCAAAAAGTTTAACATGTTGGGTGCTCAGTCAGAGTCCTTGGAGGTCATATTTCTCTCCTGTAAGACTTAGCGACAAAGGACTTTTGGGTGTGTGCCTTTATGTATTTTCTCTTTCTGTCAATTACAGACATGTGATAAATTACAGAAAAATCACATTGTTTGAGATACTTCTTAGCAACGTTCAGGAACTTTCAACTTTTCCCTCTACAGGGTAGATAAGAAATAGACAAGTCTGCTGACATGTGCTACTCCTCTTCAACAGTGTGCTGTTGAAGTGTTGCAGCTGCTTCTGTTTGGCACCTTAAAAGTAACAAAACCAGGAAGTTTCATGCAACCACCGTACAGTGTTGCTACAAAATCCATCAACACCGAGCTGTTTCCGTCGTATTTCCAGGAAACTGGGGATGCATTGTGACCTCAGCTGATTGCAGCTGCATGATTCACTGAGCTTCAGTGTTGTTTGCAATCAGTACTCCCCCAATGCAACCGGACGTTGAGAGAAGTTGTGATGGAAAATAAGATGAGATGACAAACAGAAAGGCCAAATTAAAACACATGGAATATGTTTCTCAACCCAATCAGAAAGTATCAACCCAAAAGGTCAGGGTAGTCTTTAGAGAAAACTTCCTCCTTTGTAGGGCTGGGTTCTCCTTTTTGATTCCTGACTGGAAAAAGTCACAGTTTCCACAAAGCATATAATTTCATTGAATCCTTTCTGAACTCAATAATTGAGATCATTGATTAAAACTGCATATCTTCCTTTAATTTGTCATCCTTCTGTAGTTGCAAATATTGTGGTGATTTTATAACTATAGTGTTTTTTGCACACAACTTTGTACTGGTAGTTTCCAAGCGTTGCCAAATGAAGATTTTATGCACCCAAAAGGAAAACAAATTTTTTTTTCTAAAATCTTTTACATAAGTTTTGCTTTGTTTCAAAACAACAGCAAATGTGTACACAACATTTGCTGTTGTGTACACATCACTGCAATCAGTATTTGTTTTGTGGCTCAAAGCACTGGCATTGTGCAGGATTTCTTTGGTTTCTCTGTAAATGGGGTTTTCTGATCAGGACTGGTTGCTTCAGTGTCCCTTTGATCTGCGCTCAAGTTTTTATTTGCATAACTAACTCAGGTGACACCATGAGTTGTGTTCTCAGTCTAGGATTTAGACTGAGATTTACAAAGTTACATCAAGCTTTTGCATTATGCTGTAAGGAACAGTTTTCACAGAATAAAATGGTTGTGTTCATGGTATTGACAAAACATGGGCTCAGGTTTCTGACTCCTGCACTGAAGCCTTCAGTGGTAAACAACAAGTACAGGGCATTGAAAAAGTAACTGTTCCCTTCTGTTGTTGTCTTTTTAGCACACCAAAAAAGCTTCAGTCTTCAACCTTTAGCCTGATCAGACTGAGATTTTTAAATAGAAAATATAGAAACTATTTTAAAATTATAAGTTGATTATTAAAGGAAAAAGTTGCCCAATAGCTAAAAAGAATCCACTCGATGGCAGTGATTGCCACCAATGTTTGCAATAACTGGTGATGAGTGAAGAAATATTAGCCTGTTTAAAGCCTAAACTCAATTGAACTAAGTTTAGACTTTAATTTTCCAGTCCAAAACATTCATTTTATGAATTTCTGTGAGCAGTTCAGTGGTGGACTTGCTGGTTTGCTTCGTACTCTTGTCGTTGTCTATGATCTGGATGTTCGAGAGCTGAAGGTAATGAATTGACGGTTGAATATTTTCCTTCAGGATCGTCTGCTGGAGAGCAGAACTTATGGTCCCATCAATTAGAACAAGTAATCCAGTTTCAGGATGAAACATGTTTGATCGTAGGTATGTTGTTGTTGTGTTGTTGTGTTGTTGTTGTTGTTGTTGTTGTTGTTGTTGTTGTTGTTGTTGTTGTTGTTGTTGTTGTTGTTGTTGTTGTTGTTGTTGTTGTTGTTGGGTTTTTGGGGTTTTTTCTGAGTTGCTGAGCACGCCTTCCAAAATGTTCCCCTTTTGTCCGGTCAGTCCAAAGAACATTTTTGAAAAAGTTTTGTAGATAATCAAGGTGGGGTTTGTTTGGCAAATGTGAGACAAGCCTTGTCAATCAGAAGTGGTTTTAACTTTGGTACTCGCATATAGATCCAATTGAATAATGATTTAACACAGGGGTCATTTCTGTTTTCACATAGAGCCAGGTTAGTTTGGATAACGTTTTTCCACTAATAATAAAAGCATATTTTGACAACAGTCTTTTCAGTTCATTTAGGTTTTCGTTGTATATTTTAAAAAGAAAAATGTTTGATGATTTCAAAACAAATCAAAAATAAAATAGAGGGCAAATTTATTTTGGGAAGCACTGCATGTACTTCTCTCACTTTTGCATGGTTTGTGGTAATAAAAGCTTATCATGATTCCAGCAACACAGACAACTCAGACAACTCTTTATGAGACTGAAAGCAGAGCCAAACAGGGCTCTCGAACTTACGAAGGTGGATGCCAAGCCAATAGCCAGCATGACTCAGTCCACCTGTAGGAGTCAAACTGCTGCAGCCAGAGAGGGAGGGGGGGGGCGCACATTAGGGGGAGGGAGGGGGGACTCAGACAGGCAGCTGGAGTGATGTAACTTCATAAGTTTCCTTTCTTTTAATTCATCTATGTTCATTTACATGGGGCGAAGACAAAAGAAAATGTATTAGCTGAAATTTACTAGATCTCTCAGAAACAGCAGAGTCCATCCATGCAGGCTTTGGATGGTAAACTTCATGCTGCTTTTATATCTAATCTGATGAAGCATGCAGCACTGAAACCCGTGGGATGTTTCATGTCTTTCCAGGAAAAATAGAAAATAACTTTCCAAATGCGAGAATCTGTTGGCAGGACAACCATTTGTTGTGGGCTCCACAAAAAAAAAAAACAACATTGTTCTAGTAAAGCCATTAGAGGTCAATTTTAAATTGTGCAATTAAGCTAGATAGGGGACGCAGGTCAGATGAAGCCAAAACTGAACTTTTGGACCAAATGGAACATTTTTAGTTGCATCAGTTTAAACAGTGGTTGAAAGTTCAGTATTTCTAAACACAGGAGGGAATATTGTCATAGTTTACAGAAAAAGGACAAACAGATAGGTTTGTTCTTATTAAAAAAAATGTTTAAAAATTTAAATACAACATTTGACTTTCTAGGAATGTGTTAAACTTCCTATAATGAACATTTAAAACAAGTCCAGCTCATTTTATATGTTCAAGAGAATTAAATGCATATCTAATGATGAAACAAACATGAGTTCAAGCTATTCACAGCAAGGATAATTTCCTGGTGGTTTTAATTATTATGCATTTTTACAGTGTGAGGTCAGGCTGCCCCATAAGAAAGAGCCTGACTGAGGGCGGACTGTTTTGCAGCACTTTGTTTCACATGCTTGTTTTGTACTGTGATGTCGATCCGTCATGTGACCATAAAGGCTCAAAGTTTACAGCCAGACGCTGGAAGTCACATGCCAGTCATCATGGGGGCAAGTCTATTTATAAAGCTGACAGCTGAGAAGCAACTTGTCAGCCATACTTCTGTGTGACTATGAGCTTTAGGTGTGGTGAGTTCTAAGAAGAAAAAGAAAAAGAACAATAGTGGGGAATATTTACAATACTGTTAAAAAGTATTTGCCCCGTTTGACCCCCAGATTCACTTTGTTCTTGCTTTGTTGTCACATCTTAGATATTTGAATTTCAAATTTCAGTATCCGAATCAAGACATCCCTTGAACATCACCTGGCTGATGACATTAAGTAGGTAAAAAATTTTAGATCATCTAGAAAAATTTTTAAATAGAGAGAGAAAAAAAGTCAGTGACATTTAGACATAAGTCTATTAGCATAAATAAACCACAATGAGAGCCACAATCCACAAATGGAGAAAACATAGAACAGTGATGAACTTTCTCAGGTGTGGCTGGTTATATATTGACCCTACCAATATTATTTCCAAACAGCATCAATGACTCATCCAGGAGATCCTAAAATGTCTAAAGCATTGAGCTTCTCTGACAAAAAAAAATGGTATCCAGACCAAAACTACCAAACAGACACGAAGGCTGTTTTGGTCACAGCTACCAACAAAGAATATCTTGATGAATTTGTGTTTATGATTTTAAATCTTTACAGAAAATAACTATTCCTGCTGAATAGTGCAGGAGGACTGAGTGTTATTGGTGAAAGGCCTGACTCAGTCAAACTGCCTGCAGCCACTGAGGTGTTTGTGTTATCTTGTGTTTGTTCGCCCTGTTTTCCCTCTCTCTCCACTGAATACACAGAGACCAAGCATGTGACTTCTCACTGCGGTTTGACTAGAAAGATGTTCAAAAACAATCCTGAGGTTTGCTTCGTAAAGCCGGTCCAGACTGAGAATGTAAAAATGTTTAAAAATAAATGAATAAATCCAGTAAAATTGAGCCGGGTGATTTGGGAAGCCTCTCAGATTGACAGTAGCATCTCAATACGGCAAATATGATCCTTCTGCCAGACAGTAATGATGGTCCTGATATTACCATCTCTCTCCCTCCCTAACTGCAACACATTCCAGTAATGCAGCACTTTACCCCTCATGTCTACACAGTGACAGCTGCTCACCATTATGGCACTGCGTGAACTAATTTTAATGGCTGTCACCGGCAGCAGGAGTGAACGCAGGCCTGCCAGCGTAAACAACAAACCCGGAGCCAAAGACGGATGGTCCTCTCAGCGGAGGGTAAATGACGGGACGGGATGAAACACTAGTTTGCTCCCTATGATTCGTTTATCACTTCAAACAGGAAACAGGATTGCAGGAATATAGATGATCAGCCAGCTCCAGTTATGAGATATCCACTTGTGAGCTGAATGTTCGATGTGGACCAGGGCTCTCCAGAACTCCTGTTTGGGTACTTATAAAGCAATTCAGTTCTTTGTGCCGGGCTCCAACCTGATATATTTTATAAACAAAATTTTGAATGTGCACAGCAGTTTAAATACTTTATTTTTTACATTATATAACTAAGGCTTTGAGTCATTTTTCACTTTTTAAAAAAATACTTTCTGCCTAGAACTCAGAAATATCTGATCATGTTCTCTTCCAACCTTCTACAGGTTTTTATTTGGATTCTCAGAGGCCTGCTATTATTTGTTGACAATTAAATTCCAACTTGTTCAATCATGGGAAGGCTCAAAAACTCAAGAGCACCATGATAAATAAAAGGAATTAAACATTATGCTAATAGTTATGATTTTGCTTCGTTTTAGCAGGATGTATGAGAAACACCAAACTGTTACATAAAACAAAGTTATTTCGTGCATTTGTTTTAGCTTTACTTTTTGAACAGAATCCCAGAAGTAAACTTAGTTTTGAATTATTGAGCTGACATTTTGTGTCAGGGAAGAGAGAAAGTCATATAGTCCTGCCAGTGTAAACAACACCAATATCTTTGCTTTCCCAAGCACAGATATTGGAAAAGAGCACCAATATCTGAGGTAATTTTGATGAATGAATTAATTTCATAAGGGGGTTTTTTCCCCACATTTCTTCACGTTTTCTTAAATTAATGATTTAATTATAAAAAATCCAGTCAGGCAGGTGTAATAAAATGTTTTGTTTTAATCAGGTGTTAAACACGTGTATTTGCCATGTTTAAATTTGTAAAGAGTGGTCTGACAACAGGCAAAACTGCAATTACAACAAGAACTGAACAAAAGCATCATGTATAATTTTATTATGAGGAGTACACATACTGCATGAGCTGAAATGCACTGTTTGTGTAAATGAGGACAGTTATTTCATCTGGTAATTGGGTGCAAATGAGAGAAAGTGAACTCAGAGGTGGTCTGGGGAAAAAAGCAAAACCTATAACATGAATGAGAAAAGATTGAGCCATTTACACACAACTGTTGTTACAAATTTATTAGACCATCTGAGCAGATAAAATAGATTTTCTGTACACTGAGCAGAAAGTGTCAGGACATTCGCAATTAAACTTATATGCAGTTGTGCTGTTAGTTTGTGCGAGACAAACAAGTTCTGATTTAGGAATCAGCTGCTATAGTGGCAACGATTTTACAACAAAAGAACAGACATGAATGATAGGGGTAAATTATGCAAAGATTCTGGTAAAAGATGGAATATTTATAGAGACAGAGATGTAACAAAGAAAAGTGAGGCTTTCATCCTCCCTCACTACATCCTTTAGCAGAAATAAGATTTTCAGGAAAATTCAAGTACGTTTTCCACAGGTTATCAGTATTTTTATTCACATTTACAAAGCATAGAAATCTGTAAAAGGCAACTGAAGAGGTACAGAGAATGCATATCTGAACGCAACACCAAATGTAACGATCAAATGTGACATCCCGAGCAAACCAATACATCCAGTATAACATTTTCCCTTTCTTAAAAAAAGTGCACTTACAGACGTTGCAGTGTGCTGTTTATTAAAACAAAACAAAACAGTAAGGCAGCATGATTTCATCTCAGAACATAAAAATAATACTCCAGTTATAAATGGGAAATGTTCCCATAAATATCAAAATGAACCTAAGGGGTAAAGAGGAGAATACTTTAACAGAGTGTGCGCCATCCTCACACCAAAATCTGAGAAAGGAAGATATTGGTGCGGAGTGTTGCACCAATGATCCACTCACCGACACGTTCACCTCATTCTAACGTTTCCTTAGACCTCCTACACGGCATACGAACACCATAGTGGTAGATCTGGACTCTGTCTTACAGCTGACTGGGCACAAAAGGCATAAAGAGCATCTAAAAAGGCATAGCCAAGGCATCAAGCCGAACCCTTCCTGCTGCCTCCTTGCAGTTCGACTCTGGTGGTTGTATGAACATATCTAAAGGTGCAGGTTGTTCTTATGGCCAACGTCGGTGCAGCTCCTGATTTTGCAGGCATCTGTTGAGCGGTTCTCCCTTCCTCAGTGTGTCGGGATGTGATGGTGGTTGTGCTGTGAAGGACCCAGGAATCCAAGCCTTTGCTTGTTCTTCCGCTGCTCTGTCATCTGTGGAGCAGACAGAAAACACAATTGAGCTGGAGTGGGTTTTAATTCTGCACTGAGCAAACCGCATTACATGCAAACCTGTGTTTGCTCTGCAGTTGTTCTAGCGGCCACTTGAATGTGCAAAACAAAATAATCCCATTGGCCTTCCAGAGGGATGTTTGTTCATTTATCGGCACTACGCTCAGAAAGTTAAAGAGCAACTCGTGTTCACTGAACATAAACTGATTTTTGTTTTTGGATTTTCAGCGTGGAACAAACACTATCAATTCATTTTTGAAACCAAAAACTGAATAAGGCTGAACAAGACCGAGTTTCAAATCTACACAAAACCAAAATTATAAATATAAGATCTGTAAATGCACTCCGTTAGCATGTTGTAGTGAAACAAGCCGGGGCGCATTTCTGCATGCATATCCCCTCTCCCAAATCTTATAAAAATGCTGGAGTTCATGAAAAGTTGTTGAATCCTACACACTGCTATGGATCCAAAGAAAAGATCAGTCTACTTCAGTTTCAACCAAGGTGAACTTCTCCAAACATTCTAGATAAAGCAGTTGAATATTTGTCCTAACTGACCATGAACTTTTTCTCCAGAAGGCTGTAAACTTGTCAATGTCGGACAATGAGAATTTCAGTCATTTTTGGAGAAGGAGCTACTTTGATCGTCGGTTGTTTAGCTGATGTTTAATTTGCTTCACTGTGGAAGCTGCTGCTGGTGTTTTAGAATATTCTAGTATATCGCAGCGTTGAGCCTTTGGGCTTCCTGAATTAATTTGTAACATCCTGAACTAGAAAGGCGTGAAATGATTATATGACTGTTAGATATTGCAATGATAATATTGGATGCAATTAATATCATCCTCACATCCACTCTACTATCTGTGAGATTTAACATCTGTGTCACTAAACTCCATCTAACTGGTCACATACTAGTACACGACTGGCGTGCAAAGTATGAAAGCATGCCAGCAAATCATGTCATAAATTATGGCATCAAAAAAATGCTTTATGACTGTACTTCAATGAACATTTGTATTGGAATCACAAGAAATAGTGCAGCAATCTTCTCATTTCAGGATTACAGTTTGGGTCAAGTCATTGGAATTTGGACCACTGTGGAAAACAATACTTCAGATTCAATGAAAATCCAAAATTAATATGACAGTCAGTGCATCTAAATGTCTGAATTGGCAAATATGGAATATTCTCATTAGAGTAAAAGCAATGTGTTAGCATAAATAAATCACGATTGCTACAATAGCAGCAATTGTCTCTTAATTTTCTTTAAGAGACAGTAAAGCCTGTTTTCACACGAATGGATTCGTCCCTGCTGCTCAGCGAAGAACATTTATGTTGGAAGTGCAGCAGTCAGGAGTGCATGACAGCTAGATTTAAATTAGACGATCTGCACTGGCCTCAGAGGAGATGTAAAGATAAAGCGTTTGTGTCTTTGCCCAAAGGGGCTCCGGCAGCACAGAAACTTTATTGTTACATGAGGGGCTGGCGGGCAGCAGGAAGCTGCTGCCAGCTCTACAGGCCGCTGAGGTCAGCGGAGGTTGTTGTTTTGTTTATTGGAGTGTGATCCTCCCACAGCAGGAGCTGTTTTTGCACATCTGGCAGAAGGGGGAACAAGGACGGGCCTGTGCCGGCGATCACATGCAGGGTAGGCAGGTGATGGGAGTGATCGGTCACACTGCAGCAGCGCAGTTAGTCATCCAGACAGCCAGAGGCTCGCTGGCGACTGTGTTAGCAGCCAAAATGATCGTCACCTGTTGCGCTCCGTCCGGCGGAGGCTGATAGGAATTGTCGACCTTACTGGTCTCAGAGCAGATTTATGACAACATGATGTTGACCTTTCCCTCTTCCGGTGTTTCGAGGTAAAAAAAAACAAAACAAAACAAAAGGAGAACGCAGTAAAACATGCTTCTGCACAAATGATCAAACAGGAGAAATTAGTTCATCTGTTCACCAGGTCATGATACAACATTGAAACCAGGCTTCTATGTGCAGGAGCTTACTGGGAAGTGTGTTTCAAGTAAGTTTGAAATAAACTTTCCGTTGTATGATTAAATGATAGATTAGTTAGAACCCTAAAAAATTAAAATGTGCAACTCAGAAAAGTTAGTTTGAAAGCAAAAAAAATTATGATCATAAATGATATGATAAATGCCCACCTATCATATCAGAAAGATACAATAAATATTCATATTTGTGGCATTAAAGAGATACCACAAATATCTCTTTGATAAAACTTTTTCCTTCCGCTAAACTTTACATCAAAATGTCTGGATACAGCGTCTTTTCAGCAGCAGTATTTTAAGGCATACAAGTCAGCAGTTTTACCCCTTTGAGAAGGACTAAAAGTCGCTTATAACAATGACGTTGCATGACATTACACTGTGTGAGTAAAAACCATTTAGCCTACATGAGTTTCACTTCTTAAAACAAATCATTTGAGTTTTTAGGCTTTCCAATAAGTTGAATTAGAATGTGGTTGAGAAATCGAGGGCTCTTAACTCGAGGGCCCCTGCTGGCCTGAGGGTTGTAACAAGTGTCTTTCTTCGCTTATTATTTGGTCCAGCTCTAAAATCAATCTGAAGTGACACTCTACCTGTTCTTTGAGCTCATACAGCTGGCTCGAGAGCTGCGACACCAGACCGACGGTGTTCTCCAGTTTCTCCTGCAGGGATCGGATCTCATTCTGCTCATTGTCTCCCTCGTTGCTCACCAGAGACATGGCTCTCATGCGAGGGAACCAATCCAAGTTCTTCTCCTGCAGAAAGTAAACACTGTCATGATGAAGGTGAACAAAAACCCAGACAATAAGAGCATTGATGCAACCGATTTGCATTTACACGGGGAGCGTCTCAGGGTCACAGTCATCCTGCAGGAGCAAAGTAAAGTGGTTAGAGGGTTTAGCATTAATCATCTCATCAGAATGGAAGAGGCTCTGTGTAGAATATTTAAAGCAGCTCTGCTGTCTCCAGGTTACTGCACACAGCAGTAACACACTAAATGAACAGTAACTGACATTTCAATTCTCACCCACTCCACAAACACACAGCCGATGTGCGGATGAGTCACTGTCGTCCATCAACAGCAGCACATGAAGCACGGAGCAACTTATAGAAGAGAGTGTGTCTGTGTGTTTCAGCATTGCAGGGCGCATTTTTCTATCAACCAGATCTTTGTGAGGACCCACAGCATGGGCCCCATAAGAAGAAGTGCTGTTTTGCAAAAGACAGTACTATAGAGGTGAACGAGCACAGAAAGATATGTGTGTTTGGACGCTCATATGCAGAGTGATTCAGATCTGTTAAAGTGCTGCGCAGACCAAACCAGCTGCAGCAAAGCTTCTGGACAACCGAGGGTAAAATACACCTATAGAATTATGTAACGCGTCTGTGTTTGTGTGGGTGTGTGCAGTGTTGGAAACGGACCTGGCGGACTGTGAGCAGGAATGTGTTTAACGACATGCGTGCTCTTGTGCAAAGTGAGATACTGTAGGTGTCACAGATACAGATGCCATCAGCTGACAGTTATGTAATATTCTCCCATCGGTTTGGCTGATAAAAAACGTTTACAAGGCGCTGATGGCCGGATTTGACTGGCATCACAATGAGTCCACTGGGAGCAGTGAGTGAGGTGTGCTCCCACCTACTCTTATATAAGAGTAGACTGCAGGCCGAGATGGAAGGATGAGGGTGTGAACCGCTGAGAGAGGACATGAGGGGAGTTTAGGTAGAGGGTGGATGGAGATGTGGGGGTGTGGTGGCTATTTGGTTTTGTTTTCCTTGTTAACAACTTTATCTCACTTAGGTTGGAGATGCAACAATAGTCTTGAGCTAAGAACAACTACGAAAACAGTAAATAATTTGATTAAAGCCTGAAACTGAGCAACTTATTATGACAGCTGAGGGCTAAGGAGAGCCAGAGTTTAGTATAAAAAAAAAACCATTTAAAATCTGGAAAAGCTCTGCAAAGTTGATTCCGATTACTTTGATGTTTATAAAGATGGTGCTAATTAGAACAAAGTCATAATAAAACAAAAAAGTGAGGAAAGATGAAAAATAATTTAAAACAAGAAATTGTTGGAATTTATATATATATATATATATATATATATATATATATATATATATATATATATATATATATATATCAGACACAGAACAAGTTTTATAACTAGAGGAGTTCTCAAAGAATTAAAAAAATCCCTAAAATATTTATTTATGCATTCACACACAGTCACTACTGACCATCTTCATCTCAGTTTTATACTGATATAAAAATTTATGCCAGATTCTCACTAAAATATGCAGAAAAACAACGAGAAACCGAAAGTTCATTAAACACATTCTTCACAATCAACACTTACATTAGCTGCTGCTGTTTGGGCCAAGACTGGACAAAAAGGACAACTCGACCAGAGACGGATGGATTTAAGCAACAATTGAACTGCATTTAAAAAGTACAATTATGAGCAATCTACATCGTATCCACTGATCAACTCTGCTTTAAAATAAATTGAAAGCGTCATGTCAGATCTACATGGTGAAAAAAAAATATTTTTCATGAGAAGTTCTTTCTCTGTCTTTGCCTGACTATAACACCAGGTTTCTGGAAACTTTTGTCAGGATTAGAAATGAAAAAAGTTCAGCAGTGGCTGCAGACCTTTAATTAGGCATGAGAGGTTTTAATTTGCCACTAAACTCCATTTTAAAAAAACAAAACATTAAGTTTTATTGGTTTATATGCAGAGCTATAAGAATAAACATTTTCTTAAATAATTATATAAATAGTGCAAAACAGAAAGGAATATTAATGACAAAGAAAACTGGTGGAAGCGACATTTAAAATAAGTTCACTAAACCATGCAAATTCTATGGTGGCAGGATTTAAATGTAAAAGTTTAAATGTTTATTCAAAGTTAGATGTCTTAGATTGTTGACATTAGCATGAAAAATGCTAATGACGACTGTATTGCTGTATTAAAAGAGCTGAAGTTCGGTTCATTTAAAAAGGTTGCAATCAGTGCGCCACATTGCATGACATTAAACGAATGCTACAATAAGAGAAAAGGGGGCAAACAAAATCATTTCAGAGTGTAAATGACTTAATATGTGATTTTGTTTGTTACTTTCATCTTTTTTTTCTTAGATGATGCAGCTTTTTGCTATACTGACCCAAAAGCTACTTGTTGAGTCATAAATCCCTGCAAATATGTCTTTTTTTTCAGAAATTGATTTATGTCAATGACGAAATCCACAATGACATAAATCATTGTCATGTGGCCTTTACAGGCACAGAAATGGCCACATGGGTAAGTTGTGTTTCAATGAATCCACTTTGACGGGAGCTAAAGAAAATAACTCCAAACAGAACGAAATAGTCTCAGAATTAAAACAAATACACAAGCAATAGAAGTGACCATTTAGAAAAAAAAATATTTAAGAAATGTACTATTTTACATAGTTTCCCCTGAAATATTTGTGAATTTGGACACATTTTCCTGGTTTTTTTTTTTAGCCAAGGGAACTTGAGTAAAAACCAAAACTAGTTTCCTAACAATGATTTTATTCATGTAAAAATACATCTTTATACCCAACAACTGCTGCTGCAGTCAGGAAACAAATGCCTACTGTTCATAGCAGAATTATCTTAATGGAGCGCTACTGGAAGGTTTTGATCGTGACCGGATAGTTTCAGGTGATGTCACAACAAGCATGTTGTCCAGTCACTTAAAAATATTTGTTTTAGTTTTTCTTTTTGGTCAGAAAAGGGTTTTATCTTTTTCCTCCTTCTTATTGAATACTGAGGAATGACTTTAGCTGAGGTGAACGGGGCTTATTGTCATTTAGATGTGTCCTTGCCACTCATTCAGCTTTCTGAATGAGTGGCTGATGTGGAGTAACTTTGGCCAACAAGCCCTTTTTTGATTAATTGTGGATAAAGGCTCTCTCTGTGGTTCTCTGGGCCTCAGAAAGGGCTTTGTAGCCCTTTCAAGACAGATAAATGTCAATGATTTTGTTTCTTTGTTAAACACATTGTCGCAACCTGCTGTTATATTCAAGTGGCTTCTTGTTTCTACATGTCAGAGAGTAATTAGGGCTGGATGTGGGGGGTGAAACTGAACTCAGCTCTGCAAAGCAGAACTTAATGACAGTTAATTAGTGATTTAACAAATGGGGTTCTCGTATTTTCACACAAAGCAAGGCAGGTTTGGATAATACCTTTTTAGCTTAAAATAAATAATATTATTCTTTAAAAACTATACTTTGAAAGACAAAAACCCAAACAGAAGATTAGAGAATCTTCTGTTTGGTGCTGTAAACAGTAAGCTTTATAAATGTCCTCATACATCTTATAATTTGGCCAGTTGCATTCACCCATTCAAACATTTTCTTTTACCGTTTTCATTTGTAATAAAGACACATACAGTATATCTGCCAGATTTCTAAAGAACAACAGGTTCTTCACTAATTAAATTTCTCCTAGCTTGTTTTTATACTTTTGGCTCCACAATATGAGTCCATTGAGTCTACAAAAGCTTATCCTAAAATGTTTTTGGCTAATTGGAGCCTTGGGCATCAAGGGGAACTAAAAATGAGAATGGTTTTATTTTTTCATAATTTCCAAAGGACAATGAAGGCTCTGTGAACTCAAAAACATCCCTGGAGCCGAGGGCCATCTTATGCTTGATTTAAATGACCCATTACTGATGGATTATAATTTTAAACGTCAAGAATAGTGTTTGTGCATGAACTCACTCCCGCTGGTACAGGAGTCACTGCCTAATTCAGGAAATGCAGTCAGACTGTGACCGTACAGAATATGACATTTTAAACCAATGTCTCGCTGCTCATCGTTAGACTGGACATCCATTCGGTGTGTGCTGTACAGTAAAGCTTTATTCACTGGTCATTTTAAACACACTCTTTGGCACAACCTCACAGATGTTGACTTTGTTTTTTTCTAATTTCAACAATAAAAAAATAAATCATATAAAACACAAATGACACCTCCATGTCAGATCTGATCCATTTGTATACGACAGGTTTTCTTTATCCATCCATCCATTTTCTGAGCACCCTTCTCCCTAACGGGGTCAGGAGGTGCTGGTGCCTATCTCCAGCTGCACAGGTTTGCTTTTGGTTCATATCATTTTTTTTTTTTTTTATAAATCTTGTCACCTCTACCTTGTTCAATAGTGAAAATCCTTTCAAAAATTTTATCATTTACTCAGAAATAATGTGAAAAGCAGCAATATTCTTCTCATGCTCTTTTACAAAAGACTTTTGCTATACAGCTTCTTTTGACAGAATCACTGACAATACCGTTTTATACAAAAACATATTTTTGCCTTGAATTAAACTGAAAAGGGAAATTTCATTCTAAATCATTCCTCTCTGTTCTTGCATACAAAAGTTATCCATGTATTTCTGCAGGGAGTTTTACTTTTAGCAGTTTTATTTAGAAGGGTTTTGATAGATCCAACCAAATATTTCTAAATTATGTAATTTTTCATTGGCTGAGGCTGTTTGTGTGGCACCTGCTCATCAATAGAGGTTGATGGTTGTTTGTGTGTTTAGTGAAAACATTAACAGAGTTAAAGACTGTCGATTTTTTTCATAATAACTGAAGAAAAATCTCCCTGCAATCACACCTGAATAGCAAAATAACTGCTTAAAGGTTAACTGGATTAAGGATGAAACATTTGCAACCTGTTGGAAGTTTTTATACAAACTAGAGCAATTTATAATCTAAAAAAAAAAGATAAAAAATTTGCAACAGGTAGCAAGGTATACGATGCTAACAATGCTATTTTCTCATAAAAACAGCTAAATTTCACAATTATATGTTCTGCATTATGTTTTCATTAACATTTTTAAGCTGAACGTTTTAAGTCTTGCATGTCTTCTGTTCATGTCTCTTATAGATGTGGTGAAACATGGAGTCTGCTCGTAAATAATCAGTTACTATTCATGACACAGTAGTTTATTAAACTACACTGATACCAGGTGATTTTGTGTCTGGGTAGAGCAATTCTAGGCACATTTTATAAATAAAAAAATAAATTAAAATTTTGACAGCAGCAGACAATTTTTAGCTTCCTTAATTTACCTTTACAAAAATTAGACCTTAAATCACTTTTCTTGCTGCGTTTGCTACAGCTAGTGTGTCTAGTGTGTGCCACATGGTAAAGGAGGAGTCCATGAACTGACAATGTGTCTGTGTGTATGCGAGAGAAAAAGACAGACGGAGGATGAAAGAGAGAAGGACAGGAGAGCACGTGCTCTGCAGGGCTAAGCTATTAGCAGGCCACTTGAGATGGGTTATGTAACAGCGTTGTGACTGCTGCTGCTGCAGTACCTGTTAGGCCTGTAGTCGCTGTCATAATTTTACACACAAACACCCGCACACTCTCACTGACTCACCAATTCAAATCCAAAACACACCGACAGAACAGACACTTTGAGTAACATGAGCCGACTCTCCGGCTTGGCACCGCATCACTTAATGCTGCCAAGCAGATGCAATCAACCTGAGTCAAGCTGAGTATGTGCTCATCTGTGTGTGTTTTAGGTCATCGGGTTTCCACTCTGGAAAGTTATTTTTTCCACTTTCCAATCTGGCTTTAGCAATAAAACACTTTAAAAACACCATCTAGGACTAAAGTGCCACACATATTAAAAAGCTACCAGGATGAATTAACAGGGACAAGACGAATCATACAATAAAAAACAGAAAAATGTCAGAAAACAAAATATAAGTAAAACCCCAAAGTAAATACGTTTTAAGAAATCACTGAACAAGAGAGAAAAATGAGGCCTCTCTAAATTGCAGTGGTGAGAAAATGCTACGCTTCGTCTTTGACGCACTGAGGAGCGGCTCGTCAGCTGACCTGAGGGAGAGGAGGATGTTTAAGACGGGAACAGCTTGCAGAGGTAGGATGTGGCTTTAAAAACAAACAAGGATTTTAAAATAAATGCTCCAATGTGCAAGCAGCCAGTTGAGGAAGGTTAAAATGAGAGGAATGTGCTGATATTTACTTGCGTGAGTTTAAAAGAACTTCACAGTCTCATTCCAACTCTTTAATGCACAGCAACACAATTGTGGTTAAAAATATCATTGGAAACACAACCTTAACCAGTTTTCTCTGAATCGAGTATTGAGGGAGGGAAATGATGTGGGCCGTTCTAAAGAAGTCTTTGTTGCCATTAGGTTTTCACACATAATACAATTTCACAACAATAAGGCAATAAAGAGGTAGGATGTATAGAAGGAGGCCAGCATCATGAACCTTTGACACAAATCAGAGAAACAATGCTGGTCGGAACTGGAGCAAAAACTACAAAAAGTAACTTGAATCCTGCCCAACATTTTGTGTTAGGGATGCACTCATCGTGATGCCGTAACATAAGGGCATCACTCTTTCAAAAGACATAAAATGAGCAATGTTTCCATGCAGTAATCCATACTGATTTTCAGGCCAAACCAAATGGCTGTTTAGTCTGTTTTTCAACAAATTAAATACAAGATTAGGTCTTTTTTTAAGAATTGTATGTTTCCCTAACCAGGACTAAAACTCCCGGAAGGCTTCAGTATCAGTGGGGATATTCATCTTTCCTCTTTCTCATTTATGCCTCCATCAGAGTGATCTTTAGCATTTTGGGAAATCTAGTTTTTAAATATAAAATTGTCTTATTCCATGAGTTATAAACTTGCATTTTAACATATTTATCTACTGTTACTTCACTTAACACAACTCTTTGGGACATGAATATTCCACACATTGCTTGTGTGATGACAGGATGTATGCAATATGTTGTGCAGCCCTCATTAAAATATTATTGCAAAGATAATGTTTTATGCAGTCAAACAGTAAAAGAAAAAAAAAGTAGTGCCATATTTTACTCTCCCATGTGTTTTCCTGCTGTGCAGCCTGTTAGACAGTGTTAATTTAAATTCCTGACTCATCATTACCTCACCTCCCAGAAATACCCTGGCCAGGCATCAGAGAACAGCCCTGTTGAAAGACCCACCGGTGCATATTAATTCAATGTCTGTCACCTGTTTGTAATGCAAATTGTTCCTTATACCTCCGCTATTCTTATGCCCATCACAGACGAATGTTAATCACAAAATGTGCCGTTTGTGCAGCCCGGCTTCATCTGACTCCATTAGGAGAAACCCTTCTTGCTGCCCCAATATCGTTCAGCTTGTTGTCTGTGTCTGAATGCAGTTAATTATTACACCTATAATAATAACACTGGAGCAGGTTTAATTACCATTTAACTGCACAGTGTCCCGGCAGGTTAGGAGCTCGCCTCAGTGAAGAGTACCTGGGCACTGAGATCCGTCTCCCTCCAGCAGTAGGAGTGAAGGAGAATAAATTAGGATGGCTGGCACTGGCCTGAGGGCTCAGACTTGTTTTCCCAACACTCATCAGTTGGTTCTGTAGCAGAATCTCCAAACGGTCTGACTCAGGAAAGTGGTGCAACTTTCAGACTGTAAAACTCAGAAATCTGTATTCTCGTGTGCTTCTAAAGCTGGTAAAGCTCAGCAGCAAAATGGAAATCGGGTTATTTTCCTCTGGAATAATAAAGACTGCATTGCACTTCCTTGCCAAACTATAACTAGTGTCCAACATCTAAATAAGAACCATCATATCTAAGGTGCAACTTTGACAGTATAACAAACTGCACTAAAACAATTTGTGCCGTATTGAAAGTGTGTGTTCAGACTCACTGCAATCATCTGGGCCACGTAGCTCTCTGGGCCGGTGTACTCTGTCGGATCCTTCACCCTCACCAGGACCAGGAAGTAAAGGTAGTGCCACATGTTGTGTTCTGATTTGATGTGCTCCTCAAATGATACCGTCTTGTTGTCAAATTTGTCTCTTTCCAACCCTGTGTGACGTCAATAGCTCATCAACAAGTGTTCTTCTAAAATATGCCATTTTCTACATTGCAGCCTTTGCCTCCATTTGGCAGCGCTTACCACAGATGAAACAGGAGGTTTTGAGAATCTCCTCCTTCCTCTGTTTCTCACTCCTCAAGTCGGCAAAGGTGTCAATGATCACACCAAATATCAGATTAAGCACGATAATGATGACGATGAAGAAGAAGAGAAGGTCATAAATGACTCGAGCGGCAAACAGAGGCTCCTGGAAGGGTAGGAGTAAAAAATGGAGACAGCACAACAGTTTACCGAAGCAGTCAAAAAAAAAAAAAAAGTTTGGCCTATTTCAGCACAAATGGGCATAAAGAGGAGAAAAATAATTTTAAAATAATGGTCTGACCTCTTTGGATGGTCTCCGGAGAATATCTCCTACACCTCCTCCGTTGCGCAATCCTTGGTTCAACACAGTGATGATGCACATGCGCAGCGTGTCACACACACGCTCCACTTGATCATCTTCCTCTGCAACAACAATGTATTTAACATAAATGCTTAGACTTTGGAATATAATTTAGAAATATGAAGCAGAACTTTAAATAATTTTTAAAAACTGTTAGAGGACAGTAAAAAAAATGGTATCCTTCATCTAAACTGATCAAACTGGTCGTTAACCACAGAAGCAGCCATGAGGCCGACAGCATCTCTGGAGGAGCTGCAGAGAATCACAGTTCAAGTGAGAGATTTTGTTGGCGTGTCGACTTTATTATTTCTGCACTCGAAAAACCTGGTCTTTGTCAGAGTGGCAAGAAAAAAAAAGCCAATAGCTGAAAGAAAACAATGATTTTGTCACCAGCTATACGGTGACAAAATGATCAAAGTAAACCATATTTATGCTTTAAAGCAGTAAGTAAGCATTAGGTGTTGATGCCATCTGTATACCCACTTTATTAATACGCTAAGTAAATGATCAATGTCACAAATCTTTTCCCATTATTTCGTGGCCTATGATGAAGAAATTTGGAAACCAGGATGTAAAATACACAACAAACATGTGGAAGAAGGTGCTCAGATGCGACCAAAGTGGAGATGTTGAACCAGTCGACATTCAAAATGTTGTGTGGCAAACACTGAACACATCGTCCCGATAGTGAAACATGATGGTGGCATTTCTCAGCCAAAAGCCCCTTCCAGCAGGCCAACAACTCTGAAAATACACCCAGAGCTATAAAAAACAGTTTAGGTCAGATTCTGGTAAGTAGTCCAGAAAACCATTTTCCATCTCATTTTGAATGCACTGACAGCTTTTGTGGTCATAAATGGCCAAAATGTTAAAAAAAAAAAAAAAAAAGTTATAGACGTGTGATTAATTTACCAAGACCTTTTAGCTGCTCTACATTTTATCCAGCTAATTATCAACAACAATAAACTGCATTTGTACATACCGAGCTTCTAGTTGTGTTACCTTAGATTATAAAAGACCACTATTCATTCACCATGACCTTACAACAAACCCATCCGGTCAGCTGCCACTAAACGGTGATGAAGAAATGAATTTAGCTATTTTTATGAGGTGTGAAATATACAAAGATGTTGCAAATGGATGAAGCCACGCACAGGATGGAGAAGGATGTGGGTAAGATCACGTGTGTGCCCCTGCGGCGCAGGTGATCCACGGATCCAAGAAGTGTGAGTCACCCCCACTGCCTCATCAAGTTTCTTTGTGTGCAGACCTTGGTGTGAGTCTGAGAGTGTGTTGCTGTGTGTTTGTGCGAGTAACCTTTCTGTGGCTGGAAATGTCAACCCACAAGCCAGTCAAACTGCTCAACTGTGACTTTCCCAGTATGTGAAGTGAAAAAATAATAAAATAAATAAATGATCCGACAGTAAAACATTTTTTTTTTTACCAGGAAGTGATTTGGAAGGTGATGCAGGGCAGCTGTTCTTCGTAGATGAATCTGCAGATTCGACATCACACAACAAATCTGGCCTCTCTGAAAACCATTAGGAAACAATTTTTAGATACTGCTGTTCCACTAAAATAGTCAGGAAAAGTTTAAAGACAACACGCAGTTTATTCTAGTCATTAAAACCAGTAAGAAAAGATATAGCCAGACATTATGTAAACTGAGGCAGCAGCTGTTAGGTGGGTGGTGAAGAGCTGCTAAAAAACAAAACCCTGAACAAATCATTTTAACGCGCAGAGCCCTGATCAGGAATCCAGAAAAGGTGTACAGCTGAGAGGAAATCGGGTCAGGCAGACTGACAGAGACTGCTGTAAAATAAGCAGCTTATTTATTGCTTATTTTACAATAAAACAATAAAATAGAGTAAGGAGTCAAGAGGATGAGGAGGAAGAGACGGCTGGAAAGCAAGATAGGAGACCGCTGTAAGGGTCAGAGCTCTACAGTGGACGGAGCGCTCCTCAGCTTCTCTGGAGCTCCGGCTGCTCCCCCCCACTCAGTCCTCAGCTAACATACAGACAGGCGTGAGCCCAGCGAGTTACATAAGCCAGCCCTGCTCTGCTGTGTCTGCTCTGCTCAGCAAAACACAGGATGGCACGGCCACCAGGTTATGCAACAGGTGCACATGTGCAAGCAGGATGTCTTCCTGTTCGTCAGCTCATTAACACGCCCACACAATCCCGGTGTTATCAAAACATGTGGCACCAGATACTTTATGCAGCATACTGTACATATTTGGTGTAGCTTACATGTTTACAAAGGAAGCTTTCTCTTGAGAAGTTGCGAATTGCGAAAGTTAAGCCATGCATTCGAATATGAAACTCGTTTACATGTGTGTTTTACTTAAAGTTATGCTAAAAAGAAAGCATAACTGTATTACAGTTTATTGTTTATGAGTAAAAAGAAAGCCAAAAAAAACAACAATCTTTTACTATTGTGGGCAAAACGTTTTGGTTTGGTTTCATTAGGTAATAACTAATTCAGCAAGGTTTTAGAAGTATTCAGACAGGCACTGATGAAAAGGATTCTGTCGGGCACCCCTAATTTATAGAAACAAATAGAAATACATCCAAGTTAGGAAAAACTGATGGTGCAGACTAAGTAAGGAAATACAAGTCAGGATAGAAAATGCATCTTTCTAATTTACATGACCTGAGGTAGAAAAACAAATCCTAATACATGAACCTGGGGACTAAAGGTACCCACTTGTGTGCAGGTGGTCCACTTCCATCTGGAAGTCATTCTTAAAGAAGATGAAACCGATGATGGAGAAAAAGTAGACCAGGAAGAGAGCGAGGATTGCTGTCAAGATGATGGAGCGGCCATTTCTTGTCACACTTTTGATAACGTTCAGCAGCGTCTCCTCTCGAAACACCAGGTCAAACAGCTAAAAGAAACTTCATGTCAGTGAGAATGATAATGGTTACTTTAAAATGAACAAAAAAATTAATTCCTTACCAAAAAGCTGTAGAAGAACTCGTGCACAAAAAGGCCCAGGACACAGATTAAAGCATAACCCAAATGGCAGATGAAGAGCAAGTCCATCACGACTGCTTTGTAGCCTCGAGCAAATGTTCCCTTGTTGCCCACAAAACTTACGAGGAACACTAACTTGTTGAAAAGCTGAGAACGAAAGGAAAATAGGATTTATTAGAAGACATAACAGTTCACTGCCTCAATGCAAAAGCATTCAGTACTTACGTTTATAGAGCCTAGCAAAAACAGAGCAGGTGTGAGGCCCATAGTGTAAATGGCCCGTAGAATGAGCGAGACGAGGAAGGACACGATGCCCCACTGCTTGGGTAGGACAGGAAGCAGGGCAGTGGAGATGCCCAATGCCACCCACAGGAAGATATTCCAGAACGGGGACAAGGTGCCTGGACAAAAAATATAAATAAATAAAACAGAAGATCAACAATGCTTGAAGACGTGGGAGCTTGTTGATAAATTATTCAGAGTTTAGGGCTTAACTTGGCCCACTGTGGTGAAGGCAACACTTAGACATGTCAAACAACAGTCCGGGGGGAAATTACTGCTCAAAACAACCATCTCTTCAGCAGATTACAGGGTAAACAAACCACTGAAGCTCGGGGTTCTCCAGGAAACTATAAAGCAGGGATGAGTAACGGAGAACAACAACTCCAAAGAAATAGCTTTGTTTGATCAACTGCACAAAACCAGTTTGATGTAAATGTGGTCATATTGTCGATGGACTAAATGTTTTTCACAATTGGTGCTGGAACAGCTGGTTATGAAGCGCAAGTGTTGAATCATCTCACATGTCGTCAGCTAATCTTTCTTTGGTCTCTCTAAAGCTACATGTACATTCACACATCCATGCAGAATCAGCTTTGGATTTCCACTCTGCTGTTTTCTTTTAATACTAATTATATTTCGGAATAGAGCCCTCAGCCAATAAAGTCAGTAAGTCCAAGTTGTCTTGCATCAGAGGGTGCAATTAAATAATAAAATGATCTCTAAGCACTTTCTGTACATCTGCCAATTTATGTGCAGAGGTTTTATTCGGTGTGAACAAAGGGGTGTGAACACAAAGCAAACATTAAATAGTGTGGAAGAATAATGCATGTTTTCAAGATTTTTTTTAAATCTTGGGATGAAATCCACTTCAACTCTACTGGAAATGTAGAGTTACCTAAAACCCTGAACTACGTGTGCTGAATGATTGATACATTGCTGCACAAATAATTCTTTTTAAAAATCGGTGCAGATATTTGTGGTATGATCATTCCACCTTGAAAAAACAAAACTTCACAGGAATCAGTAAAACAACTGCTTTAATGACATTCCTGGGAGCGATTCAAGGATAAAAATTTCTGACTGGCAGCTTAATTACCCTCATCTCCATCATCTCCAAACGGGTAAAAAGCACCGACGGTGAGGTTGAGCACACAGGCCAGGTAGAAAGAGATGCTTCCCCAAAGAGAGAAGTGCCGAGAGAACCAGAACAGAGCCTTGTTTTCTGTGCAAAGGAGAACGGAAAGAAAGTTCAGCTTCTTTCTTCAAACATAATATATGCTATCCACTCATACTGCGATGAGATTCTGGAGCCGCAGTCACCATTTAAAGCCACTTACTGCGGATCTTCTTCTGCCACCTCATCTCGTTGTAGAGGTTGTCGAACTGCTGGAAGAAGTCGTTCACCTTGCTGCCCTGGTCGTCTCTTTCGGTGGTGGTGAACACGCGGTTCTTTGATTCCTCGGTGAGGTACTCGCAGATGTTTGGGACAGGAAACACAATCTGCTCCATGCTGCGATCGTGGCGCACAATCTGAAAAGTGACACCGATTTGCTTTAAAAAATTTCACATCATAAGAAATCTGGCCGAGAAAAGTCAAGCTTTACCTCTATCTGTGCTGTGTGCTTTGCGTAGTAACACAGAGCTTCATCCTTGTCGTTATCCAGCCCCAGACTAGGCCGTAGGCTCTGCTGCAAGATCTTATTGTGTCTGGCCAACTAAACAAAATAAAAAACCCAACACAATGTGAGGACATGTCTATCCTAGTTTTCTTTTTTTTGTTAAAAATGGGGTGTATATATATATATATATATATATATATATATATATATATATATATATATATATATATATATATATATATATATGTATATATATATACATATATATATATATGTATATATATATATATATATATATATATATATATATATATATATATATATATATATATATAAACAGCTATAGAAATTAATTAAAAAATAAAAAGGTCATACAACAAAAGCATGTTGTATGACCTTGTTTTTAGAGGTCAATCACTTAATGTATACATGTAAAAAAATCCAATAAACCCAGTTTTGCAATCTTAGTTAATTTGAGAAGCTTTTAAAGCTTTCCTTTTGTTTCCTGATCTCCTTTAACAAAAAAAGAGGTTGTTTAAAGCAACCCCACTCTCTGTGAAAAAGCTAATTGCTTCTTCAAAGCTAATAACTTCCCACACCACCCTTAGAAATAATTTGTCTGCTGACATTTGAATAAAAATTAAGAATTTGATTGGAAAGGTGAAAAATAAAAATGTTCATTGATTTTCAGGTTCTACCTTCATCAAAGCCATTTAGAATGCAATAAGAAAAAATATATATATAAACCTAATAAAACATAATGATGATCAGATCAGTGGTAACATCTTATAGCAAATTGATGGCTTGCTTAACTACATAAATAAATGTATTTTAATAACAAAGCAGTTAAAAATGTTAGGGTTAACAATCAGTTAATCTTATTTAAAACATGTAATGTTTTAAATAAAATATTGTAAGTCTGAGTAGATTTGTGTCCACAAGATTTATTTTATGAAGACTGACTCTATGTGCCACATTTTCTTTTACAAATAAATATTGTCTGGAGTGCATAAGACAGTTTCTCCAGCTTCAATAACTCTTGTTGGCTCTGGGATTTCCAACTTGGATAGCCATTTGATTTTTCTGTCTTGTATCTCAGAAATTCTGACATCCAAGTACAAATCAAATGGACCACAAAAAATGTACAGAAGTAAAAGTTACATGAATATTTAAAGTAAATGGCTACCAACTGTTTCATTAATAAAACTAAATCCTCTGGCACTGGCAGAACACAGGCAGAGTGCTCTGCCCTTTCTCATTGACATCAGGCAGCGTCACATCATGAAAACTAATTTTAGTGTCGGAAGAGTTCATTCACAGCGGCGCAGTCTTCAATCATTAATAAAGCGTTAGAGTTCACAGCCCTCAGGTCAGCAGAGGGTCAGACAGAAACAAACAATGAAAACAAAACAAAAAAAAGCCAATACATAAAACAAACAACAGCTGTTGCTTTTTTTAATAACCTGATGAGCCAGGATGTAAATGTTGTGTCCAACGTCTCTGGGTTTGATCTGCTCACCGGCGTTGTCCATGTCCTCCTCAGCCTCGTAACCCTGAGTGAAGGCTTCCTTCATTACATCCACCTAAAAATCAGGCAAGTTCGAACAAGTTTGTTGGCAATGCAGGGGACATTAACTTTAACCTGTGCTGACAAACACAAACACCCACCAACTCAGTGGGTCTCATCTTGTAGAGAATCTTCTCTGCATTCTCACTGTCATGGCGACTTTCCATGATGGCCAGCAGCAGCTTGGAAGCATTGTTCTGAAATGAAAAGGCCCCAACGTAGATCTTTTAAGTGATTTAAGCTGCTGATGTGAACGCCTGAAGTTTTGATGGATTACCAATTTAATGAAACCTTTGTTAAAAGCCAGAACAAACACATTGCAGCTGTGGCTTATAGAAAGAGTCCTGTTGACGATCTGCTTCTCACCTTCAGGACCAGCACCAGGTCCAGTCGATTCTCCCCCAGGGGGTTAATGGAGTTCACAATCAGCGCTATAATGATGTCAATGCCGTTGGACTCATGTTTTGCTATGCATGTCTGCAGAAGAGGAACATGAGTAGTTAATGCAGTCAAAACTAGAACGTATTATAGAGCATACATTTGAACTGAGCACACAAAGAGTATTCAAGCGAATCTCAATAAATTGAAATATTATTGTCTTTATTTGACAATGTGGTTAAAGGGAAGACGGTTGACTTGACAGATGTCAAGCAAACTGTCGCTGATACCATCCATGATGACAGCATGTCATTGCTAAAGAAGCTGACTTTTCACACAAGCATATTAACAGAAAGTTAAGTGGAAGGAAAATGTGTGAAATGAAAAAAAAAGGAGGCAATGTTTGGGCATCATTTCAGGGGGTGAAGAGGGCAAGCGATGCAGGGAGTCAGACTGTTGCATAGTATTATGGGATCTGTAGTGAGATTGTTGTGAGTGCAATAGCACAGGGGAATAAATACATGAAATTAGCCACTGGGACGTGTTATTCCACGTGTTATTCCACATCCACAGTGTGGATGTGGAATAACACAGACTAAGATTATCTCTCTGTATTATGTTATATTGTAAACAAGTTTTCATTTATCAACGCAAATGGCATAAGCCCCTACCTGGTTTTCATGGCAGGGACCCTGGCAGTACTCTGTGATGGTTTCTAGCGTTTGGCGCACCAGATCCACATTGTTCTCATTAATATAAAGTCCCAGCAGCCCCAGGCCTCCGGTGGTGCTTCCGCAAATGCAGTCCAGAAACTGAAGCGTCTCACACACCAGATTGTAGTTGGTCTTATTGTGCTGATGGCGGAGAAAGTTCTGAAGCCCGAGACAAAAGTCATAATTTAGATTATCAGTTGTTTTAACAACAAGGACATCAATCGCTCCAGTAGGATTTCAGCACCTGCAGGTCTGAATTGTGGTTTTCACAGAGCAGCTGGAGATATCGCAGCACAGGTTTCATGATGGCGATCGACCAGCTCATCTCGGGTTCCTCTTCAACCTCGTCGGCTCCACCTGCATCACTGTTCTGGCCGAGAAACTCAAGATCGGGATCCAGTTCATTCCTGTAGGAGGAGATGGCCTTCGACGTGGCTGACGAGGCCTCCTTCAGCTGTCCTCGCATCTCTTCCCTCATATAGATGCTCGAGTCTTTCACTGCAAAGCGATGATAATAAGTGGATTGCATAGCGGCGTTTAGGAGCAAATGACTTTGTGTAAATTGATGCAGTTGAAAGGCAAACATTTATCCTTTTAGGCATTGAAACAGTAATAATAAAATAAGAATTGTAGAGGCATCCTTTTGACAAGTGAGGCATAATTAAGTGGGGTTCGGTAGCTTAAAACCACCAAATCCTGATACAATGAGCTTTTGTAAATCTTGTGATGTTGGGTGTCACACGGGCTTTTGACATGTGACTGCATGAAATGGGAACAACAGCATGTCAGCAGAGCAACCAAAATCGTTCTGGATTTATCCAACGCTGATTTATTAAAAAAAAAAAAAGAATTAAGGCCAAGCTGAACCTCAGGACCTCACACGGTGCAAAAGAATAATTGTTTCTAAGGCAATGCCTGTCTGATCTCAGGTAGCACCTGTAAGTGACTCAGTTTTTCATGTAAATATGTGCAGCTACCAGGCATTTGAACATTTGGGGATAATGACTGGTGGTAAAGTGGTTTTATTCAAAACAACAAACAATATATTTATGGGGATACGAGATGAATAAAAGTATTGCAAAAGTCTTTGTACAGCTTGTACTCTTTGTTATTTTGTAAAGCATCAACAGCAAACATCAATGCATTTTATTGGCCTCCTAATAGTTTTGTCTTACATGTAGCTGCAGCCATCTTCACCTCAAATCTTTTCTTTTTAACTTTTTTTGTTACTTTAATTATTTTATGCTATTCAGCCTCTGTTCAACCAAACGGGAAAACAAACAAAGGAAATGAACCTCAGCTGGAGTTGGGTGCATTTACATTTGAGTTGTTCAAAAAGTTCAAAAAGTTCTCAGTTCTCACAATGCCTGTCTTCAGTAAATAAGCAAATGAATGAAATCAAGTGAAATATTACAAAGCATAATTACACAGTTTACCTTTTCTAAACCTGGTACTGCAAAAATTGTTGTCATCTTCTCTTTTTCTGCTGCTGAAATCAAACATGTTGACGGACACGGTGGACCGGATCTCTTGCTGGGCCACGCGCAGGCGATCGTAGAAAACCTTGAAGAACTTCTCAGAGTTCTTCTGCTTAAACAACTGGTTGTAGAAGGAGTTCTAGGTGGGAGTGAGAGTGATAATAAATACACAATCCAAATACAAAGATGGCCAACAATGGGCATGAATGTCTGTGGAGTCCACCTGAATCTGAGTGTTTCCTCCCTTTAGAAGAGCGATGCCCAGCAAAATGCTCTGTTCGAACACTCGGTCGTTCTTGGTGCTGACTATGAGGTCGATCACCAGCTCTGTAGCCCCAACCTTATCCAAGAGACACTGAATTTCCACCATGCTGCTGCATGGCTTGTCTGAGTCCAGTGAGGAAGAACCTTCAACAGACAATGTACAAATTAAATGTTTTCACAGATTATCTGTCTCATCTTATACTGTCAGGACATTGTGGGAATTTTAGCAAGTGGGTCATTTAAAAAAAAAAAAAACAGTTACTGACTTCAGCTTTAAGGGAGAAAAAAATATCCAAACCTACATAAGCCTGCACAGTCGGCAAATCTACTGTATACAATACTTCAAAAATTATTTGAAAATGGTAAAAAAAAAAAATCTGCCAACATTTCTTAAACTGCACATCTCTGCTGTCATGTTAGCTTCATTTGCTCCCCCTGCAGAGAGCAGTTATTTCGGTGTCTGCTGAGTTTCTTTGGGGTTTTTCAGTACCTCCTGAAGAACTGTTTCCACTCCCACCCTCCAACTTGGAGGGAAGCTTTAGAGTTCCAAAGTAGCGAGTGAGGAGAATCTTTCTCAGCTCATTTCCCTGTGGAGACAGAAACCATCAGATTAACATACATTCAAACTAGAATCGGACAATTTTTTGCATATTATTAACAGTGATGTCATTTGAGTTGCTGAACAAAAACATAAAAAAATACAAGGGAACAAATCCTAATGTAAGCAGCAAGAAAAATAGTGGAAATCTGATCAAACCACCTAATGGGAACCATCACAATTATTCCATGATACATTTCTCTTGTAATGGGAATGCTGTCATGCTGCATGGCAATGCTGTTATCAATAAATAAATCAAGATTGAGGGAGCACAGCGGTAAATGTATGTTTCAATAATGGGACTTTTATAAAACAATTTGCAATGTCTGCAAAAAATAAAATAAAATAAAAAAAGATGTTTGCCCACTTATAGATTTCTTCTGTTGCAGCATTTACACTAAAATATTTCACACCCCGAAATAGTTTTGGTTTTAGTGGTGGACTTCCTCTGTCTGCATAAATCCAAGCGTGCAACTCGTGTCTTTACATTCTCCTGGATTTTCTGGCATATAAACAGATATTTATGGGTCCATAAAATATGGCAGGTCATCACCAAACCAGGCCCAGACCATCATACCACCACCACCAGGCCTGACTGATGGTAATATTTTCTTTTTCTGTTGCCAGATATAATAAGATGCATATTTTCCAAAAAGTTTTCCTTTTGTCAATGTCATTTCACAAAATATTTAATATAAAAGACAGGTTTGGACAAATGTGAGGCAGGGATTCCCCAGTCTCCTTCTGGGGAAATATTTAGGAGAACTGACCTTAACTAAAGCCAGTTACTGCAGTACGTACTGTAGTTCTTGGTTCTGTTGTCACCTCCTGTATCAACCATTGATGTCCTGTTGTAAGTTCAGTAGGCCGGGGTCTCCTGGGACACTGTTTCATGTGTTGTGGACAATAGCACCCACTGTTTCTCTACTGTCCCAAGGTCTTCAAAATGTCTCATTTGTTCTTACATTTCCTTAAACCGAGGCATGATGTGATGATTTTTGAGATCTTTTGACTTCCTCTGTGTTGTCAGATAGGTTCTGTTTAAATAGTTTTTGACTCTACATGTCAGTTCTGGATGACAACATTTAATACAATGTTGCTAATGACGTTTAATAAGCCATTCCTGAACATTTGTGTAGACTTGAAGTTGCGAAAAACCTAAAATGCAAGCCAACCACACTAAATACAATCATGTTTTGATTGCATCTATATGGATAAAGGTTATTTGATGCATGTGTAGGAAACAGGGCACTGCACATTGTTCATTTCCTTCCACAGAAACAGAAGGTTTGCATCAAGAGGGCATTTATTTTTCTACCATCTGTAGATATCGTCTCTGTCTGTCTCATGTGACATTTATGGCTGATGAGCAGAAACAGGATGGAAACTGTGCATAAAGATAATCTCTCAGTGGTGGCTGTGAGATAAGAGGGAGGATGACTGAAAGCTGGATGGACAACTATGGAAATAATTAGTAAACGTATATAATTATTGTGCAGGACAAACTAGAAGTTGCAGGGAGGTTAATACTGGTTTCTGTGGCAACAGGTATTGACACAGGTATACCAACATAGAAGATGGATAGATAAAAAAAGAGAAGTGGAACAAGATGAAGTCTCCTAGTGTTTCTATTGCAACATGTTAAAGAGAGATGGGAAGGAAAAGCTCTTATAGACTGCAGTATGTGATGCTGTGAAGATGCAGAAGTGCCAAATAGGTACTAGATTTTACACTTTGCAATAATTTTAATATAATATAACATATGACAGACAGTCTATGGAAGAGACTTCCAGGAAGGTTTCTATTAGCTTTACTACAATAATAAGTTTCAGCTAAATTAATTGAGTGCTATAGAAAAAAAAGCTTTCGTCAGTATTTTGTCAGTTTTAGGCAGAAAGTTGAAACAGAAAAGCAGATCAGCCAAACTTCCACAAACTGAGAACGGGCATAAGGAGGAGCATGTGTAGCTGATGCTCTCCGTGTCAGTAAACGCTCAATCTCATCTGCAGTCAGCACAGACACTAGTCTGCCTGCACTGTCTGGCTGAGCAGCTTCACAAACACACACAGCCGCAAGAATAGTTGAGGATGAGCCATCGAGCCAGTTTCTCATTTCCACACTGCACTACAAACACAATTTCAAGAATCGTGATATAGTACATGATTGATTTGAAATTAAGGAATATTTGGACTTGATTTCTCCCCCTTTCTGAATGAGCCCTTGCTGGCACTCAGCAGAGAAGCGAAGGTCCAACAGGAGATAGTTGAAAGGAGGAGGGGGGAACGATTTCATTCTCGCTCGCCTTCCCTCTGGGCGATGCAGTCTGCTGGCTACGACCGCAGGAAGAGAGGAGAGAAGAGAAAGGGGAAGACACGATAGAGAGAACAGAGGAGAGTCAGTCCAGCCTGACTCATTTGCTTGCTGCTGCACTGACGAGAAAAACTCCAGTCAGATGATGTAAGAGCCACGAGAACGAAAGATGGAGTTAGAGGTAAAAGTGCCGACAGAAGTCAGGCAGGCTGGAGGGAGGGCAAACACAGCGGAGCAAGGAAGCAGACTGTTGTGATGTTTTAAAATGTGCACTGGCACGCCACACTGCGGTTCTGCTGTCCAGGCTGGGGATGAGCTGCCTGAAGATTCCTTTCAGTCGGCATTTCAGCAGTTCGTTTCCCCCTCCCTCTTTCCTCTTGCAGAGCTCTGAGAGTCTTCTCCACACAGGAGAGACGACTGAATTAAACAAGTACTTCTTTGGGTGGTCTGAAAACTCATGCAGGTAGCAGAGGGCAGCAGCAGAAGTACCAGGGTCGCTCAGTTCAAATGAGATTACATAGTTAAGCTAGAGGGAAAAAAAATCCTTCTAGCAGGTTAAGGAATTTAGAAAAGGGCCAGGGAGAATGTGTTTTCTTTTTTTTGTTCTGTCAGAAGAAATATCTCTGTGTTCGTCTTGGGATTAAGTGTACTTCAATAGACTTTTTTTTTAACAAACTATAGGAGTCCAACTACTTCATCATCAGTAAAAACCATCCCACACTGTAAGATGTACTTTCCAACACTGAACCACCGATGGTGAATGCTACGGATGTACTATTTATCAGCATTAACATCGGTATCGGCCTATCAATACAGCTGAAATAAATAAAACTGGTCTGAAAACTACTGATGTTTCTTCCATTTTGTTGCCTTTTTGGTATGTGTATCAGGAGCAGGAAGGGAGCTGCTTGACGTTGTGGTAAAATGACGCAGTGTAGGATTGTGGGGTGTTGAAAAGCAGAAAAACATCATTTTTTTTCATGATATCAAAAAAGCAGGGAAGTGCATCTAACATCGATAAATGTCAGTTATCCACAATAATAATATTGGATATAAATGTGGGCCCAAGGACACTTACCAATGACTAAACTGTTTAAAGATCAATGAAGCAACAGCAATTTTTTCTATCTGGTTGACCTATGACCTTCTTACTGTGCTATAATGACTCAGTGTAGAGGAATAATAATTTAAACTCTGTTAGTCCGTTAAACACATTACAATTAAGATCTCTTTTTGTAATTTTTCGGACACCATCATTGAGCTCAGCTTGCATGTGCATATTGGCCATATGAATGTGAACTGAATGTGTATCTGATAAAAATCCTGCAAGAGAAACAAACATCAAGAGCTGCAGTTTTACGACTTTTTAAAGCTGCCGTCCCTCGGCACATGAAATGATTTTTCCCAACAAACTAGCACATCAGCAAAACAAATTAAGCCCACATGTGAAAGTAATTGGTGATTCAGGGAAATGCAGGACCAGCAGCATAAACAAGTATTTAGTACAAGGTTAACCAATGAGCATCTGTTAAATTGTTATTCTCAAACAATGTTAGGTTCTGACTTTATCAGGGAACAAAAAGATAGTTTGATTTAAAAGCAGGGCTTGAATGCTTGGTGCTTCAATTAGTGCTAAGCAGTTAGTTTTGTTCACCTACAATACCTGTGTTGTTTCAACTCAGATGAATGAGTGTTTCTTGTGGTTCAATCGCTCAATGGCCGGATGACTTGACCTGATGGGTCAGTGAGTGGAGAAGTGGTGGAATGAGTCGATCAGGGCATGGGATGGAGAGAAGCTGGCAATAGGCAGATGAATGGGTGGGTGGGGCTTTGGATGGCAAAGTCAATAGGTATTTGTTTTAGATGGATGAAAAATGAAGAGGTGACTCATTGGATGGACAGACTGGTGGATATATGAATTGGTTGGTTGAAGTTTTAATTGGTGGCTTGATACCGATGTAATGCAACTTGAGGGGTCACTCAAACTTCAAGATCCGCAAATTCAGAACAACAAGGAAAAGCTTCTGTATTTCAATTACAGGTGTAAAGTTATGGAATAAGTTACATGAAGATTTAAAACAAAGCAACAGTTTAACGCAATTCAAAAGAAAGTACAAAGAGGTAATTTTCAATAGATACACATACGTGTAATAGAAAGCAATAAGGTGTGTATTGCAGATAACTTGGTGTAAGGGTTAAGAAAGACAAACCAGTATAAAATGGGAAAATGAATAGGTAAATATTAGTAACTGTTACTTCTGACTGACACTTTGATTTTGATTTTTTTAATGACAGTAGGATTCTACAGTCTCAAGTGTTTAGGGGTAGGAGTTTATAAGTTCTCACTTCTTCCTACCATTTTGAGCATGATATGTCAACTGAAACAAAAAATCTGTATTTTCTTCTTTCTTATGCACTTTTTGTTACTGTGCACTATTTTATTTTTATATTTGTATCATGTTCGAATAAAATTTCATTTCATTTCATTCATAGTCAAATCGATAGATAAGTTAAGAAGAAAACCTCTGAATGGTTGGGCAATGGGGGGAAGAGTTGGTGGGTGAATGACTGGGCAAATAATTGAATGGGTTGGTTAATGGTTGGATGGACTAGTTAGGCAACAGACGGGGGGACAGGTGGGTAGATTTTTATTTGCAAAGACAAAACTTTGTATTTTGTCCACCACTTGTCCACTTCTTTCACTTTTTTTAAAGAGAACATGGAGCAATGCATTATCACGGCCCAGTACAAAAGATCATCTGGGGAAAAAAAGCAGAAAAGTCCAAAGCAAATTATTCTGACAGCTCTGATCTAAAGTTCTTGCTAAAGGCTAACTTATATTTTCTGGACTTCATTAAGCACAATGCAGGTGTTAATTTGATATTTTTTTAAATTAAATAATTTCACAAGAATATCTCCTTGTGATGTGATTTGACCAGCCGAAGTTCTTCCAAATCAGAGACCTAGAAGACTGAAAGGCGTTTGTGTTTTCATGTCTACAAGCTGCATTAGCAAAGCTGAGGCACAGAAGCAACCAGTAAGAACATGAACTAAACCTGCATGTCATCCACCCTGTTGTCAGTCATGTGCCTCTTTGAGCACAACTGGCCTAACTCACATGCAATCATATTCAAATAACAGACCATGAACCGAGTCCAAACACTGTTCACAATCACAATTAATCTCATTCATAGAGTCCCTAAGATGCATAATGTTCTCGTCTGAAATACCAAGACTTTAACAGGCTAACAAAATGGAACAAAAAATCTTTTTTCCTGGTGTTCAAAGACGTCAAATAAAAAAAACAAACAATAATTAAACTGGCAGGCATGTCTCACAGTAGTTCTTATAAGTATATTTGTTTTTACCCATTAAATAGAAAGAAGGTGGATTAAATGTTGCATGTTGTATTTACATCTGATTAGTAAGTTAATTCTTC
This sequence comes from Poeciliopsis prolifica, assembly GCF_027474105.1. Lineage (NCBI taxonomy): Eukaryota > Metazoa > Chordata > Actinopteri > Cyprinodontiformes > Poeciliidae > Poeciliopsis > Poeciliopsis prolifica. Next base: position 12,663,589 of record NW_026562376.1, on the reverse strand, counting down.
ACAGTGGGCAAACTTCACCCTTATTTTTAGGAAATTTAAACAGACTCATTGTGAAGGAGTTTCAGGAGCTTGAGCAGACCCTGTGAGCATTTCCACATTCAATACGTAGACTTCTTTTGCAAAGTCACGACGGACGTGTCCCAGTTTAAACTTTCCTGATTTTAACCCAGCATGCTGCGTCAGCCTAAATACATGTGAAGGTTGAACTGTATAGCAGTCACATTTACTACACCTGTCTGGCCTAATGCAACTAGAGAAATAAGCTTCTCACACAGGGACTCCCATCCCCTCTCGTTATATGACAGCCAAAAGGAGAAAACCCTGCAGGATGAGTTCACGCCGAGACAGGCAGCACTGCAGGGATTGCATGTGCTTGAGCAAGGCTTTACCTCTACATACATGCATGTAATGCACTTAGCATCAAGACAGTGGTAATCTGTAAATCTGCTTTGCCTTTGGGTGAGTCGGTGTGAAACCTGGCAAGCACAGAGGTGGGACAGATGCACACACAAAGAGACAGACAGTGTGTGAATGACAGGAGGAGAGTGTGAGATGGGAGGGACAAGAAATCGTGAGAGAGTGATCAATGTTACATAAGCAGCTTTTTCGGTCTACTGTAAACAAGAATATGTGTACAGTACACAAGACAACACATGACACAGCTGTACGTAAAGCTGGACACATAAAGCACAAATTTAGTGAAATTAAGTTGGCTTACATTAATGTGTAAAAAAAAAAAATCTAAATTGAAACACTAAAATGTCAAGGTTTATGACACTTTTTCAGATCAAGTCATCCTATTGTCCGCTGCTGAAAGCTTGTGGCTAACTGCTAAGCTAATGCTTTGCAAAGTTTCTCAGACCTGAAATGAGCCATTTTAGTGCAATTGGTACCAACGTATGAGGCTGGTGCCAGTATCAAGAAATCCCAAGGTTTTAGGAAGAAACTTTTTCAAAATGAAAAAATGGTCACATGTGATCCCAAAGGTTTAATATGGCCTTCCACCTGCTGGTTTTGCATAAAACCAGTTTGTTAGGAAATATTTTTTATTAAGGTATGGAATTACAGGATTCATGCAACCAGAACAAACACATCACCCAATAAATGTTGCTCTATTGAGAACAGAACAGTAATAATATAATGCATAATGTGTTCTTCAAAGTGAACACAAATTTTTTTTGTTGGTATTGTTCAAAATATTATCGCTAGTACGCTTCAGTAATACACACTCATACGGAGAGTACGTCCTTTGATGAAAGTTGTAGTTCTGAGTCTAACAAACATTGAAGTAAATAAAGTTTTCCCCATTTATGTAAAAAATAAATAAATCAGATTTTGTATTAAACTTAAAAGGTATATTAATGTATTCTACATGCAAACGGTTAAAGTGTTTATGGAGTGAAAATGTTAGAAGAGCCTAGATTTGGTGCACTTAATGAAAATTTTGAAAAATAATTTGGGTTTGAACTGTGCATTAACAATCACAGCCGATAAAGAAAACAAAAACTTTCCAATTCACTCGTCCGGCCAAATGACTAACGCAAATCTAAAGCATAGTGCGATCCTTTAAAGAAACCTGAGTAAAGACTATTTAACTCAATGTTGTGAAATTTCTTGGGTCCAGCATCAGTGCACTTTATCAAACATTCTTTTAAACATTTTCTTCAGAATAAAATCTCCTGCACCCTGGATATCTTCAGGGCAAGTTAGAGCACAAACATTTACACAGGACCCCTTATCTGACGGCTCAAACAAGCACCGCGCTGGGCGACTGCCCCTGTTCCCCTCGTGTTGTCCACCCTGCCACGATCTGGGCAAACGCAGGTCAGGGTCTGGGTGGGACGAGACGGCAGCGAGAGAGAGAGAATAAGCTGGATGTGAGGACAGAATGCGACTAACTGAGACTAAGCATCAAACGAGGAGGAGGGGGCAGAGAGAGAGAGAGAGCAAACAGAGGATCGAGAGAGTGCGCAGAGAGGGAGAACGTGAGGCTCCACGTGATTCTGGCTCAGCCACTGCAGCCTGTTACGTAACCGCACCCCCTGCCCTGTCTCCTCATGGACTGAGCAGACTCTCTCCTATCCCTCACCCGGCAGACGCTGCCCGCTCTCTCCCCCCTCCTTCCTCTCACATGGCTCCTCACATGGCTCCTCTCCTTTCTCTCTCTCTCTCGTTTCTCCACCCACTCATTGTACCCCAGGGGAGCCACCAGCCTCAGCTGCCTAAGCTGTCACTCTGTCTCTCCGCTTCTGTTTTTTTTTTTGTGTTTGTTTGTCTGCCGCTCTCTCTCTCATTATTTCTATCAGTCGCCGTCCTCTCCCTCTTTCCCAGCCTCTCGTGCTGTGAAGCAGCAGCTCCACACTCAGGGCTGAAGGGAAACGACAAAGGGAGGCTACAAGCGCACTCGTGAACACCTACACAAAGTGACATTTCACAGATTGTTACTGCACCGTCTGGCATCTAGGATGAGCCACGCTGCTTTTAAAAAGGGACTCCCTTTTCCATCTTGAATCCTTTTGATCTTTTTTCTTCATTTTTTTATTTTTTTTTGTACACAACTGCTGAGCCTGCTTTGGGGGGAAACTTTATCGAGAGTACAAACCGAGAAAGCAAAACCAATACTGGCAGGAATGCATTCTTTTGACAGCTAATTCAATAATCCCAACGTTTAAGACAATAATCTGACTTGCAAATTAAGAACTCCAGTGTCTTTCAGGATTCTCACCTCCGTTCATATTTTTCAAACCTAAGCCAGCTTTCAATTCAGATTTATTGAAGTTTATTAAAGCTTACTATTAATTTACTGCAGATATCCTTACAGTCTTTAGTTTTAAGTACAAAACCTTCAAGTAAGGAGAGACTGATGCACGGATGGACAGATAAATGGATGTACAGACAAGATGAAGCCCTGACAGATAGACAGAGAAACTGATAGAGAGATATTCATAGCTGTACTTTCATATATAAGCAAATGTGAAAATTACTTGAATTTGACAATTTTCCAAGATACAGAAAGCCCAGTCATTATACAAGCTTTCAACGGCAACCAGAGTGCACAGAAACATGCCCATGCACTTCTTTAAACCCTGTTTACCAACTCTTGCCGCTCACTCCTCAGGCCGACGGGGAGGTTCAGCAGGACACGGGGTCCTGTCCTCCCTCCTCTCGCTGCAGTATTGATTTGTTTGTTCAGTGCTTGCCCCCCACCTTGTCCTCCTCCCATCGCTTCCCTCTTTTCCTTCTTCTCCTTCTCAGCGCGAGCATGTCCTCAAGTGCCTCGCTGCCTTATGTAACGCGGGCAAACCCTCAGAATACTGATGAGGAGAATCAGCCGAAACAACCGGGGAGAAAACAAGGACTCTGTTGCACTACCGATGGCATTATTGGCACGTGAAGACATGACCATCGCAAAATTTTAAGTACTTAATATAATGAATGCATTTTGAAAGGGTGGAAGAACAAACTGCAAAAAAAAAAAAGACCAAGAAACAGCAGCTGAAGTACTTACAGATTCCTGAAAACTTTCCTTCTTCTCCATCATCTCTCTGATGGTCTCCAGGATCTTTATGCACAGCTTTTCCTCTTGTTCCATAAGCTTCTTGGTGTGTTTGATTAGTCTGGAAAAGAGAGATCAGGGAAATGTTGTTTCGTTTATCATTGATTCCTACAAGAGCAGCAAAAAATCTCATAAGATAAACCAATTCATGATCACTACATGTTTTAAAGAGCAGCAGAAGAAGAGTGGAATTTGTGCTCTTTTTACAGCATGTTAAGAGAATGCTAATGTAATAATGCAAAAACAATTTGTGTATTTACATTTTCACCTAAAAAAATAGAAATTCAGCACAAAGTAGGTTTGATAGTGGAGTGGAAGGGGAATACATGGTTTTTAATATTTCTTAAATATAGAAAAAATGAAAGTTGACACTTCCAATAGCATTACACCAACAAACATCACTGCGGTTAGACCTCCATCACACTCCAAGTGTGTATCATTTCTACCATGTACTGTGCATATCATGTATTACTAATGGGTATCAGAGTAAAAGGGGATTAGTACAAATCCAGGTCACACTTTTCAGACTTTCATTTGGATCTTCACAGTTACACACCCCATTGAGTGAAATCCCAGGTTTGTGTATTTTGGGCAGTTTTAAATATTGTTTACTTACTTGGACATAAAGGCTCCACTCTCACAGCGTAACCGAGCAGCCTCTGGAAACAGCAGCTCAGGACTTTGCAGAACATCCACCAGAACAGAAAATTCTGCTTGAACCCTCGGACAGAACTGATCCTCCAAATATGACACAACCCCCTTAAAAAAAGAGGCAGAGACATAGAACGATGCTGGTGAACATGTACGAAGTCTTTATGAAGTTGCTTGAGCTCCACTTTATACAAGTGAAAAGATGCCAGTGTCCTTCATTAGGCAACATCTAATCAACTAGGAATGCAATCTAAAAACTTGATGAACATGTTAGAAAATTGAAACTGTGGGCTAAAGCTTAGCAACTCCAATGTGTGAAAACTTCTAGTCCAAATAAGCACCTGTAGTTTCTCAATGATGTTCTTGTAGTCGGGGCTTCCCAGAGGTTCTTTGCGAGGTCGTGAACGTGCAGAGGTCCTCCAGTCTTTTGCTGCTCGCTGCACTGCATTGGTGTGGACATTAAGAGACAGAGCATTGACCTGACTGTCCAGATCGACTGGGATGGGTATGGAGCGGGCTTTAGCTGAAGAAAGAACAAAACAGAGATAAACGAGATAAAGAGACACACATGGTCATTTTTCATCTGAAGTTTACGCACCATGGGCAAGAATGTGACGTTAATTTGGGGCTATTTCATGATACGTATGAGGTTTTTTTTCAGAGATGAATGGTTGTGCAACAAATGATTATTCACTATGTACTCAAGTTTAAATTCTCTGTAAATTTTCTCGATCCACACAGAGTCAACAAGTTACCATGTAGACTAGAGACCTGGTGTTTCCAGAACCAGAACTAAACAAAGTGATGCAGCACTTTGTTTCTATGCTTCTCCATGATGGAACGAACTCACTGAAAGCCCAATTTGTGCAGAAACCACTGGTTCCAATAAATCACGTCACTGACGAATCAACTGTTGTGTGATCACTGACGAGTGATGGACTGAAAACTAGAGTTAAATTTGAAAATTGCACTTTAAATATAAATTTAAATCTGCATTTTAACATTGGTTTGTGCTGACCCAGAACCTGCTGGAGAGCTATGCATCCAATCTGTCCTGGAAAGGCTAGAAGCCGGACAGATGCTGATGGATATTTAAGTGTCTGTCAACTTTTTCTCCATCAAGACTCACCGACATCAGCCAGTGCCTTGATACAGGTCTCAATGTTGCTCTTCTGAGCCGAAGTAATCCCCTTGAGGTTGTAGATTCTGAAAGCTGACTGCAGCAGCTTGATGAAAGTAGACTGGTTATTCTGTAAAAAACAAAACAACACAAGATGATATTCTTTTACAAAGGGCAAAAGTGCAGACAAATCTGTATAAAAGAATATCAGAAGCACACCAACAGTGGAACTGACAGGACTGATCTGTACAGACTGTACGAAACAACTGGAGTAAGTGCTTTAATTTAAAACGTCTGCTAGGAAATCCCAGGTGAATGTGCAGTGACAAAAGACGCCTGTGGCTGAACAACTGCTACCATGGAGAAGCAGAAAGCTGCCGCATGTTTGACATGAACAGAGTACCTGCAGCATGGAGTAGTTCACAGAGAACGGTGACTCAAAGAAACTCCTGATGATGGCCATCACCGTGTCTGTCACATACTTGTCCAGGGGATCTGGGCGGGTACGATCCGTAGTGTTGCACATCTTCAAGACAAAATCAAAAAGATATGAACCAGTTTGATCTTCACCTTCCAGACACGTATCACTTCTCGAAAAGTCCATGCAGAAGCATTCTTATCATTTTATCTTGTGCATAATTTTGTAATGGAAGAAAAGGAAAAAAAGAATTGTGGTAATCTGCAAGCAGGACCTCTAATGGCTTTCTTTCATCAATGTTTTCCATCTTGCCACTGTGCAACAATGGACAAGGTTTGGGGTACAACTAATAGTTGTCCAGTCAACAAATTCCTCATCATGAGCTCTAGATCTTTGCAATTTCTCCAGAGTTATTCTGGGTTTTTTTGGCTGCTTCTCTGATTAATGCCATTTACATTTTAAGATGGAAATTAAAAGAGTTCTGCAAGATGTTCAGAACTTAGGAGAAACTTATTCTGGCTTAAACTTTATTCTACTTCATTCTATGATGGAGTGCACCATTACTGTAAGCAATATGGATATTGGAAGGAAACCGTCCCATGCTAGCTACTTCTCTAAGCATCAGGCATTCAGATGTTAAACATGCAAAAGTTTCAATAAAACTTTGTTATTGAGATGGAAATTTGGAGTCATTGCATTTTTTGCAAACCAGAAAAAACTTTATTACTGTTTAATAAATATATTTAACTTTAAGTCATATCATCATCTCAAATACTATTGTATAGCACATGTTTTCTTAATAATCAAATTAGGTTTATATAAAGGCTAAACTTTTACATTTTCAATGGACAAAAAAATAAAAATCCTCTATTACTTTCCTTCTGCTTCACAATTATGCACTACTTCATATTGCTCAAGCACATAAAATCCCAATAATAAGCATAGACACTTATGGTTGTAATGCTAAAAGAAAAAAAAAAGTTCATAGAATAAGCACTGCATGTCAGCAGAAGAAACATCGATGAATGTTGAAATGTTTTCTGCCTCGTTAGGAAAAAATAAATAGTGTGACCTTTCTGTGAGTTTTCTTACAGTGGCCATGTCAACCAGGAAGTTTTCAAATAGCCTCCAGATATGAGAAGACGTGTAGATCTCCTTCATTTCCACTTCAGTGTCCACATAGCAGTGATTCACAAAATTCACATATGAAGTTTTAACCTTTGGAGAACAAATAATTCAGATGTCAGATAAAAAAATAAAAAAAACAGATGTCAAAATGTGTCAAAGATTAATCTACAAAGAAAATAAAATCATAATAATGAACCTTTACCTCTGGCACACAGTTCACATCAGTGACCACTTTAACAATGTCATCCAGTGGCAACAGCGAGTTGCACTTCAGCTCAGTGTAGACATTCTTGCCCTCGGTGCAGGCGGCCAGCAGGTCTACGAGCGTGTTGTGGTACGCGAGGGATCCGTTCTCATCTGCCCGCTCCTGCTCAGAGGCCATCATCTGCAGCAGCACCGAGAACGACGAGCGGTCATTGTAGAAGACCAGCACATCCTCACCTGCATTCACCAACTGGTTGGACAAACAGAAAAAGGGCAAGACGCAGACAGAGTTTCACATTTCATATTTTCAAACTTTCCAACTCGAGTGTACCTGAATCAATTGAAATCTGTTTGAAAAGCTTAAAGTTTGTAATAAATTATGTAGCGCTGAAGCTATCGATATCTGGTCTGGGTAAAATACTGGATGGACAAACTGGTGCTACAGCTAGAACAGCAGCTCACTGGTTGAAGAGCTCAACCACCAACTTTTTTTTGGTGTTAACACACTTCACTAAACAATCTCTTACTAACCGCCCCAAAAATTAAAGCCATCTGCACTTCCTGAGGATCCACAAAAACAACTGAGTGATGAGCTGCTGCTAAGTTATTTAAGTGCCCAAAGCTCTGTATTATCATTATTATAATTCAGATGAGCTGCTGCTCATCACTCGCTCTATGGTAGCTTTTTCAGAGCTACTATAAAGAGCATTTTCAACAAACTGAATCACTATTAGGTAAGCTAAGACTGCGGGGGAAAACCCTCCACAAAAACCACTGGATTTTGTCTCCTCTCTATTAAAGACATCGCTAACAGACATTCTCTCTCTAGAGCCAACAACATCTTAAAGGACTATTCCCACCCATCTTAACATCTGTTTGAACTGTTAACCTCTGGCAGATATTTCAGATCTATAACTTCACAGTTCAATAACAGTTTGTTTATCACTGCAGTAAGGCTCCATATGTGATAGCACCATTACATTGTTATGACTGTAAACATTTGCTACCTCACTCAGGTCATATGGCAGAATAGTTCGACTTTTCTGTCTGGTTTCTTCCAGACAGAAAAGTCTGGAAGAAACCAGACTTGTTGGAGTTCATCTTCCTTAGTTACTGATCAATTGCACATGCCTTGTACACGGTAGAGTGTGTGATGTAACTTTTACATTTAAATTCTTACCTCGGTCATGACTTTGTCCTGGCATTTCTTCATGTACTTCCCATCACATTTCACTATCGTTTGCAAAAACTTGAGGTACTGAACGTGACGTCCATGGGTCTCGATGCAGTGGACGAAATGGTGGACCACGCGGTCACTGATCTCATTGCACAGCTGATTGTTGTCCTTGAAGATGTGACGCATCGTCTCAGCTTCCAGTAACTAGCAAAAAGCAGACAAACGGTTTTAAGGAGAAATGATTACAAACTGTTTGAACTTGGTGAAGCAAAAAGTGAAGTGAACAAACCCCAGGAGTGAGGAAAAGGTTCAGGTGTTTGTGTAGCAGCACTTGATTTTCTGGATTTGCTTTGCAAAAGTTTTGCAAAAAGCTATGAGCCAGCTTCATGATCTCATTCATCTTCTCATCATTCTAAAAGAAGCCAAACAAATAAAGTTGAAGACATTTGGGGGATCAAACAGAAACACCAACAATAACTGCGTGTTGATGGAGATGTTAATGTTGGTCCTCACCTTTTCGTAGGGGATCTGCAGAAGCTCCAGCACCACAGTGTGGGCTCCCATGTTCTTCAGCAGCCTCTGCAGCTGCAGACGGTTCTTTTTACTCACACAACAAAGCCGACTGAAGCGCTCCAGGATCTAATGAGACAGAAATCTTTTACAGAAAAATACAGAAAACTGGGCAGTCACAATGGCAAAGTGAAGACATGAAACTCACACATTTCAGTACTTCATAGTTGTTTTCTTGGTTACTGTCCATCTGAGGTTTGCTTTCCCCATCTTGCACCGGACTCAGAACAGCATCCTGGAGGAGGAAGGTGGACACTGAGCTTGATAATTTTCCAACTAAGCCAAAATGAATATAGGCAATATAGCCACATACTGTCTTTAGCTAACTAAGTGCAAAAAATAACAAAAATCAGACTGTAAAAAAGACTTATAAACTTAGTACAATTTAAGTGCTTTCTAAATATTTGTAATTAATATGCTGTAACAGTGCAACTATGATCCAACTTTTGAATTATTTGATAATGAATTTTGTTAATCATTTTAAAAGTTATAACAGCTTTTTTTTCAATTAAATTAGATCATAATTTGAAAACTGTCATTTAATGTGGTGATTTTTGGACGGCAGGTAAGCATCTAAACGTTGGGCTCTTCACTCTGCCTTACCCCCAGCTCATCATTTCCAAAGATTCCACTTTTCTCCACCCACAGCTCCGACTTCTCCACAGTCAGACGCAGCTTGTCCAGGTCTTCCTTGATCTGTGTATAGTTGAGTACATCCTGCTCTGAAACAAGGAGCTGAACCTGAAATTACAAAAAAAAAGGAAAATCAGAGACAAAATGTTTTTATGCATCCTTATTGAAGTGCCTCCATGATTTAAACAAAACCAGTTTTCATTTGAGTTGACTAGAAGTCAATTCAACAATCCAACGATTACCAGTAAACATGTATGCAGACAGAAACAGATGGGGGATTATAGGGATCAGGTGCAGCTTGCAAAAGCTATGCAGGTGTTTTATTTGCGTTTCATTGATGAGTGGAAATTTATAAAACATACATAATTATATTTTTTTCGAGCATTGAACAATTGCTCCATCTTCTCTGGTCTTTGTATCATTGTTCATTCGGGTCTGTTTTCCACCAATGTCACATCAGGAAAAGTCTGGGGCCTGACAGGATCACAGCAGAATCCTTAAAGACTGTACAGAACAACTCTGTGATATTTTATAGAACCGACCGTCTCGTCTTTTATTCAGCCGAAGATTCCCAAGCTCTGTAGAGAATCTATAATTGCACCATGGCAAAAAAGCCTAATCGCCAAAAGGGCCTAATTATTTTGAGCTGATGGCTTTGCCCTCTATTGCGATGAAAAGCTGAGTACATGACTAGCTTGACCTATTGCAGTTTTCTTACCAGGCTCACAGAGGAGCAGAGCGCACAACTGTCACTGTTCAATTATCTGCTCAAGCATCTTGAGGGCACAATAACCCAGGTGAGACTCTTGATAGTGGATTTTATGTCAGCTTTTACTATAATTCAACCCCACAGTTTGGTGACATGTGGGCAGCAACGGTGTCCTATCCAGGAAACAGTCACTTCAGGCATTTGCCGTCTCCTCTGTTTGTATATTTTAAATGTAAATGCCTTTGAAAACAACCTCATCCTCAAGTATGTAGATGACACTTTTAATGTCAGTGTTCTGCAAGATCGAAGCCTGTTGATGATTACTATGTGAAGCCATGTGACAAACATTACCTGAAGTTAAATATCAGCAAAACAAAAGACTTGGTCACAGAAGACAGGAAAACTCCCCAACTTGCTATAATCATTGGATCTCCAGAGACAATTGTACAGCTACAGGTACCTAAGAAATACTGAAGACACTTCTCTCTCGTTTAACCAATAAAATGCAGCAGTTTACAAGAAGAGCAAAAAAAAGAAAAATTTAAAGATTCTTTGTTGATCTTTGTTGAAGCTTTCCTGTCAAAGATAGCTTCGGTTTTACAGCTTTCTTTAAAAACCTGCTCTTGAAAAATAATAACTGTCTGTTCAATCTAGTTAGAAACGTCAAGAAAAATAACTGCCATTTAACAGCACACCTTGTTTGACACATTTTGGCCATTATTGCAACAGTTTTATTCCCTGTTGAGGGATATTAAGTGAGGTAATTGTGTTGAAATGCTTGGATTACATCTTAACTGTTTGACTGATGCTGTGCACCAAATTCAGTAAGAAACTGAAGAATAACCACTCTGTAAATAGCATAATAGTAAAAGTTGGGAATGTCACACTCTGAGAAATTGTGCATTCATTGTGTACCTGTTTGAAGGCCTGCAGCATCTCAGCTCTCTGACTGAAGTGTTTGAAGATGAGCTGCAGCGACCCAGAGACCAGAGGCGGATAATCTTGCATGATGAGATGAATGAGAACCCTCAAAAATGTGCGGCCACCTTCATCATCAAGCTCCAACACGCTTAATTCAGAGCTGCAGAACACAGAAGTAGACTTGTATGAACGTTTGACAGCAAATAGAAAAGAATTGACAAAACAATGTCGGGACGCATCTTCACCAACCTTCCGACAAACATGCTCTCTGCTTTCGCTGCAATCTCATCCATGTCAGGCTCAGAAGCTAGCAGAAATATGGCAAGTTTTAACATTCGATATCATAAACCTTTAGGATGTGAACAATAAGAGACAAAACTCACATGTCATTGGAGGGTATTCAGCCATTGAGGAACAGCTGTCAGGCACTGTACTTTCTCCAAACTCTTTCTTGTAGATGGACAGCAGGTAAGTGATTCTGTAGTCCAACCTCACACTTAGGATGAACTTAAATGAGCACAAAATGTAAACAAAGATTAAAAAGGCATTGATCTTTGTTTACATTGAAGCAGACAACAAAAACCCTGAAATGGATCAAATATTCAGCAGCAGTTCATACTTGCAAGATCTCAATGATCTTCAGCTTGGTGTCCATCACCACGACGTCCTCGTCTGGGAGAAAGTGTCCTTTCCCGTAGCGCAGCGACGGTGGCGTGTCAGGCAAACCGTGCGGCACGCCTCGACTCATTACCATCTGAGTCATCATTTCTCCAACGCCGTGGATTGTGCGCAGAACATTGTTTCCTAAAAGGGAGAGGCTTTTTTTTTTGTCTGTTTGTGTGTGGAACATCAACATTTAAATGATTACAGTTGGTGAAACCATAAAAATGTTTGACATAAAAGGAAAAACTGAAAACATCCAATTCTTGACACCTTATACAGATAAACAAAAACAACTCAGCAACATTATCTCAGCCTTTCAAATTTGTCATACTGTATTATTTGGTCTCAATTCATAATTATCATTACAAAAATCAAAATAAAACATTTTAGAGATTATTTTAATCTTAATGCTTTTATAAATGGCTCTGGTTTTGTATACACTAATCTGTTATGTCTAAATTTCTGAAATGAAACCAGACCATCAGCTTTTATCTACCCTTATTTTGTTACACATAAACCAGTGTCAGTTTAATTCTTAAGTAACCTCGCTTCAATGCACAAATGTACGTATTTAAGCACAAAAATGATCATGATAGCTGAGCTTGCAGAGCCCTGACCGGCTTCTGGAGTTTTCCCAAGCTTGCTTAGCAAGCCGAAAGGTTGCTGAACAATGTCCAGGATGGCCAGCAGGGTGCGTGTGAGGCGCAGCAGCTCACTGAAGCTGTAGAAACCAAAGTACACCAAGTGTCGAGCCAGATTGACCACCTAACAGAGGGGACACAATCACAATCAGGATGGTGAAAAAAAGCCATAGAAATGTTTGCACTTCATGTATTCAAGAACTACATTGACATTTTCACAAAAATATCTGAAACAATAATATACATTTGAGGAATTATATACAATACAATGCAACAAAAATGGAAATAGTTTATTATTACAGTTGTCATTTTGGATTTGGGGCTTGATGGAAAAATGTGTCCTATAAAAAAAAAATAAATGTCCTTTTGAAAGATTAATGAAGTGCCACCATTGAGAAAATAAATTGTAACTTCAGGCTTCATAAGGTGTGAAACACGCGGCAGCCCTGTTGGATTTTCAGAATAAGGTTGTTGAAAAAGCTTTCTTTCACGCTTGAATTTTGGGAATCTTTGCTTATTTTGTCAAACTGAGCCAAATTAACAATCATGCCAGGAAATAAAAATGACATACTTTTAATCTTTTTCTGTCTTTATAGAAAAAGTTTAAATGCTTTTGGATATAATATTAAATTCTACTTGTCATAATGGAGCAAAAAAGTAACTGCATTTACTTAAACTGTACTTTCTGAATAAGGATTGATAGATTGAAACATATTTATTTTCAGTACAAATTTTAATGGTGAACTGACACATGACTTAGACTAACAGGCCTACAAAGTACATTTACCTCTAGTGTGAGTTCATTCTTTTCTTTGTCCCCAAATGGGTAATGCTGGTTGAACACATCTTTCAGATAATCATCAACAAATTCCATGGTGCTTTTAAATTTCTTCTTCATCTCCTCTCTTGAGTAGACTGTTGACTCATACTTGAACCTGCGCAATAAATCAAATAGGTGAGAATTCGCCTAAAAATAAGACGGGTCAGCCAACATGCAGATGCTCACTCTTTGATAGAAATCTTGGAAGGGATTTCAGTCCAGAGACGGGCATAGCGCACCGGAACCACAGCTTCCTGTGGTTCGCAGTCCACATGCATGTGCAACATCAGGCGACAGAAAGACGCTCTGAGGTTGTAGGGCAGGCAGTCGTCAAACATGCAGCGCAGAATCAGGTCCACAGGTAGTTTGTCGTTGATCTGGTTGATGGCCAAATACTGACGATCCAGACACATTTTGGCAAACAAGTTCAGCTGACACCTGCAGAGGATGAGAGGAGAGACGGGGGAAACATTTTAACGTCACATATTTCTTTTCTTCCCCATTCTGGGGCTCAATTTGAACGTCGGAAAGTTTTCATCACATTCTCTAAGATGCCTAAATGGATTTAGTTGTCACCGGGTGACCGGCGTAATTTGGTAGATCAACTGATCGGCTGGAAATGTGAATGTGCCCCCTCAGAACACGCCCCACATTTTGAGAGTCACTGAATTGCACTCATTACCTGTAGTAGGTAAGGAGGTCTGCATCAATTTTATGGTTGTTCTTCGCATCCTGGGCCAGGTGGCGGATGGATTTGCCATGAGGCTCTTTGTGGATGTCGATCCAGTAGAGCCAAACCTCCTCTTCATCCCCATCATCTGGGGACAAGGAGGAATCCATGGAGTTTTCTGAGTTTGAGACGAGCCTAGTGGAGAGTGGGGACAGAAGGAAAGTACATAAAAAAATGAAGCACTGGACAAATGTAGCATACACAGTACTTATATAGGACTGCTGCAGGAGAAAATCTTCATTTCAAAACAGACCTAGCGCTGCAAGAAAGTTCACGCACACTGAGGAGACTGTGCGCATGTTTAAACATGTTCAAAAATGTAATATGTGAAATAAGGCAAGATAGTTACAACAGACATCTCAGGGTTCGACTCACTTGGTCTGAATAAGAATGTCTGCGTTGACAGGATTTATCATAAATTTAATGATAAGCTCCTGCGTGACAGGGATGGCTGTCTTGTTGGACGCACACAGATCAGACAGATAATCCAGGAATCTGACAGAGTAGATCAAACAAGAATGGATAATATTAACCAGAACAACAGATACAGACCAACTAGATGACAGGAAGTCAAACAAGACACAGTATGCATTGTCTAGGCATTATTAAACCAAATTTCTGAATTTTATTTCGACTGAAAATGGACCACTTGCTTTGTGAGAGGTGTTTGTGTCTCACCTCGGCTCTCGATTTCGCCTCAGCAGGCTGACAAAGGTCTCAATCTCTCTGGCTGTGATGTGTTTTTCCAGCAGCTTGCGGTTGTTGTGCAGCAGCGCGGTGATTGTGTCCTCAGCCAGGATCTCATACCCCATCTGAGACTGCATGATGGGGAACTTTGTGGCTATATATTCCTGTGAGATTGAGGAAATTACACATTAAGAATCAATTCTTATGTCTGGTATATCATTGTATGCAAAAAAGGCAATGCAGCATGACTAAAAACCACTTTGAAAAACAGTTCGAGAAATGTGAAGGTAACAGTGGGAGGTTATTCTCATCATGATGAAAAGTTCATTAAATGGCTATTTCTGCAAATAACTGATTAATAATGAACCTTGTAAAATGTCAAGAGTAACGCCAAGAACGACTGAAAACAATTATGGGCCACGTGGATTTGAACATTTATCACATAGCGACCACAAAATCCCATTCATTTGTCTGGGATTTTACATGATAAACCAAAACAAATTAGTAAATAAAGCATTTATGCTTTTCCATTTTGTGTAGTAAAAAAAAAATACAATCTGAAAAATGTGGCAAAGATATGTATTCTGCCCTATGATCTCCATCCAATCTAACGAAGCATAAGGTCAAGAGTGAAAATGTTTGTTTAAGCAAGCAAAACTGATAGAGTTATATGCCAAAAGACCTGCAACTGACCTGCAAAAGAGGGTTAAAATGAATGACTGTTTTTCTTATATCTTTTAATCAATTTTCAACAATGGCATTAAAGTCAAATATACTCCTGCGGGTTAAATTTCTTTCACCCTTTCAGTGATAAAATGGCTCTAAAAGCCATGATGAATGCACTCTTCTACAGCTAGATACATAATTTCACAACAAAAAACACAAACCAAATACAGATTTAAACTAAACAAAAACAACTTTTAAAAAAAACTACTGCTGCATAGTGTATGTTGGGTAGTAAAAATCTTGCTTTGTGCATACTTATTATCTACAGTAGCACACTTCATTTTTCAACTACCCCATATAATTACATGAGTTTACAATACAACCATATGCAAGGCTCGTTTTATACCTGGTTCTTTCTGTAGTCCTGCTGGGAGTGTCGCAGGATTCTGTAGCAGAGTCTAAACATGTATTTGAAGTGAGAGTAGCGCTGATCTCCCAGTTCCTCCAACCTTAGCATCGGACCGTCGTAATTATCTTTGAACGGAGCCGTAAGAATGCCAAAAATCTGCAAGAAACATCAAGGATAAAATGTATTCTCATTTTAACATCTTGAGGCCCAAATGTAACAATTTACTGATACATGTACATACAAAATGTATTCAATAAGATTGTTTGCGCTGACCTGGAAAAGGATGTTCTGCTCCCTCATTAGTTTTTGCCTCTCACGGTTGGGAGTGGAGGTGACCACAGAGAGAACATCCTGCCCGTTGTTTGGCACCACGCACACAAAGAAAATCAGGTCCTCTAGAAGCGTTGTCACAAACCTGAAGGAAAAATCCTGATTAAAAATCTAAATCAACCAACACCTCCAGTTTAATTTAATTTCGCTGCCTGTACCTTCTCTCATTCTGAGTAATGTTGGCAAACTTAAGCTTCTTCACAGTGGACTCCAGGACTTGGTTGGCGTCATTTGCAAAGTCCAAATCTCTGACCTCAGATAAAGGAACGGATACAATGGCAAACGCCTCTTTGTCCTCCTTTGTGGAACAGGTACCAATCTAGCAAAAAAAATAAAAAATGCAAGTAAAGCACTCTGTATGTATGTAGGTGTGTGTGTAGCAGTATTATGCAAACCTTGAGCATAACCGGACGCTCCTCCTCTGTATCTATGGCGATGTTTGTACTCGTCACCCAGGTGTTTGTGCACAGGTGCCGAAGTCTCACATAGGAGTTTCTGGTGAAGGATTAACACAGATCTAACACCACTACATATTAAAAACCGCACATCTTAACAAATAAAAAGGATTCTTATGCCCTGTCTTTCTGGTACGGACTCAAGCAACAAAGCAAGAAGATGGTTTGTTATATAAATTGTGAAATGTGCTGCAATGGTTGGGTTGGTGGTCAAACCAGCAGAGAAGTGAAGTTTATGCCTTTGTTATTTTTTTGGTACAGTTATATTCACTTTAAAATCTATTCCAATTAGAATTTTTTTAAATCAAGATGACAGTATCTTATGAAAATTAGGGTGGTTTAAAGAATAGTTTACCTTTATTCTGTTTCTAAAAAAAAAAAAAAGAGGTTTTGGTGTTTTATTTGACTCCAAACAAGCTTTAAAAGCACAGGTTTAAAACTATTCAAAAAGAATTTATTACCCTATAAATCCAACTTATTTTCTGTCAGTCTTTTTTTCCTTTGGTCATTTGTTCAGTTTTTCTTTATTTTAAAATACATTTAGGATTAAGAAAAAGCTGATAAAACAATCCCTATGGGAAAAAATATATGAAAAATGATTGGAGGGTTGTGTGAAGCCACACTGATCTAACAGTTTGGACAAAAACATTCAAGCGTTGACTTATTGTTGAAGATAAAAGTTGTAAATATATTAAATACCAAAAAGCAGGCCATACAGTTTTTTTCCTCCATAATTCAAAGGATATGCAAAGGAGTAGGAGAACTTTTAAAAATGTACATAATGTCCTTGATTATTGAATAAAAATGAAAAAACGGGATATATACAGTATATCAGTGCAGTAGAGAAAAACAGATTTATAACAGCAGAAGTGTATTAAAATAGTTTTTAAAAAGCAATGCAAATTATCAAACAATTTCCAGACTTTTCAATATTGCACTGAAGCCTTAATGTGAAATGGGTCATATTTAATTTTTAAAGTAGTAAAACAGGAACTTGGATTCAATCAGTTATGAAAAACTAACAGGCTAAAGAGTGTGGATAACTGGGACGTCACCAAGTGAGATACTGACCTGGGCACCAGGCAGTCGGCCCGCTGCAGCGTGGTGGCATCCAGCTCAAACAGAGATGCAATGTCGTTCCCATGGGGAACAGAAACCAGAGTGTAGGCAATCCTCTCTGCGGCTTGGTGCTTCCTCTTGGAGAAGCCAGCGTCCGTCTCATTCTGCATTAAACACCAAGGTGGAAATGATACAAGTTTATCATCTCTACCATCATCTCATGATGCAGTTCACTGAGCTCATTTTAGGAAAACAGGAGGAATATTAATAACTTGTTTTAACTGTACAACAGTGAAAGCAGTTAGTCTTAAATGTAAGGGAAAAGGTGGATTCTGCTGGTTTGATGTTACTCTCCACCTTATGCAGATGATTTTGGACATCTTGTTGTGATAGTAGGATTGGTCAGATATTCCTACTACATAGACTATAAGGTCAGGGGGATCTGGTTTCTCCTCCATGAACAATATTTCTGCACTTTGGCCTACTGGGCTGTTTTTTAAGTGCTTCATAATTAAAGGTGGAATGGGATAGAAAATTCAGAAAATGAACAGATCAATAGATTCAGATAGTAAATACCAATGGCAGTAATTAAAATGTTTTCCAGGACTATAAACTATTTTAAGAAGCTGACCAAAAATCCTCCACATTATTTCTGCAAATTAGTCTAGAGCAGAAAATGGATTCAGAGATAAAGGTAAGTAATGGTCCAGTGATTGTACAGTTAGAAACATATATGATTCAAAAACCTTCAAGGACACCGTTTTTAATTAATTTACTCATCATAATTTCCATAAAACTTAGTCCACCGTAAAAAAAATAAGTTTGTTTAAAGCTGAGCACAGATTTCCTCCTTGTCGACCTGGCTTCTCTCTCCAGACTTAAATTTTGACAAATGAGCTGAAATGTTGATAAATACACATAAATGCTGCTGACTGACTGAAAACAGATGGATACGAGCAAAAGTACAGTTGGCTGAATCTCACACTAATGATGTATCAAATCACACAGTCGAGCAGACAGACAGCCACGACTTTCCTGGGCAGCGTCAGATGCAGCAGGCGACGGTAAGGGTTAACTTCTCCCACTGTTCTCTGCATGTCAATGGGAAGCTCCCCAGAGCTGGTTCCATGCCTCGGCTTCTCTGTCCTCCCACCCCCTCCCTCTGCTGGTGACTCACCCAACCAGTTTAGCACAAGCGAGTGAAGCAGAGCAGACAGCACGTCTGCCTTCCCCCTCCATCCTCTCTGCTTGCTGGGCACCCCCACACCCAGACGTTATGTAAGAAGCCCCCTGTGAGTTTGAAATTCAGCATGTGCATAAGAAAGTGTGCGAGGGCTGAGGGTTTGAGTTTGTGCGTTTTTTTACCTCGGCAGAATACAAATGTGGCAAGCTGCTGCGAGCCGACAGAAACGTCTGGATGCAGATCCAGAGTTCGGCAGAGTTTGTTTCAGATTGTGCGTGCGAGCGCGTGCGGGTGTGCGTAGAAATCCGCAGAGTGAGAACTTAACAAGTGATATTGCATAATAGCAGGAGACAGAGAGCCACCTTGAATTCTGAAGCTGCTGTGGTAATTGTTACCAGAACTGAAAATCTAATAGGTACATCAGAGTTCAGTTTATTTTTACCTTGACACACTGGGAAATTAGGAACAATCAATATCAACAACCAAACAAATTTGCACATAAGGGTGGATTATCTATGAGTAATTGTTGATAAGATGCCTGTAAGATCACATGCTTTGAAACATGTTTATTTTAGCGACTCACCTCTCCTTGGGATTCTGCTGTACCGTTTTTGAATTCGGGGTTCATCTACAGAGAAATTAAGCAATCAGAGTCAAAGAGTTCTGGTAACAACCTTATTGACATAAAATACAGCACCTAGGAACAGATGATATCAGAGAAAACAATGGGAATGCTGCCACCTACAGCATGTTTCTCAACATCTTTTAACCAAGTCAAGTGTATATCCTTGCAACAAAGGTGCATCTCAGGAATTTATTCATTTATTGCAATTATTCAGTTAAAATGTGAAGTTCATATGAAACAGGTTTATTAAACACAAAAGGATAATTTTAGCTTCCAGATTAAGAAAACTCAAACTTTAATTTCTCACAAAATTAGAGTGTAAAGACATTTTGAGAGAGTTAATGCAGCGATGCAGCCTGGCGTGTAGGAAATCAGCCTGTGGTTTGCTGATGTGCTAATGAAGCCCGGGTGTCTTCAATGGCAGTCTTCAGCTCATCTGCAGTACATGATCTGGTGTCTCTCATGTTTATCTTGATGATGGATTACAGAGTTTTTATCAGTTTCAAGTCAGGCGATTTTTTTTTCAAAATCACCAGTGATAATCTGGTGAAACTGTAAGCAAAATATACATACATTCAAAAAGAAAACAGTGGATCACCAAGCAACAGTCCAATTATTTTCTGTTTTCTCCTCATCCCAGCTGAAATTAGGAATTTCTTTTTTAAAACATCTCTGCTTGGTTCTCATATATCTTCAGTGCTTTTTCTGGAATTTCTCTCATTGAGCTCAATTTCTGAGGATGAAATTAATTCTAACCAATCAGTGAACTGAAAGAAGAGTTTTGAACAATGATGTCAACTTTCTGCGCTGTTTTACGATTCCAATTTACCTGACCTTTTATGTTTGACCCACATAAAAGGTCAGGTATGAATGAATGACGCCCATTACTGCTATCCATAACATGAACATGTACTTTTTATACAAAATATATGAGGATATTGAGGCTATACAATGATCACATTTTCTGAGAAAACCAAACATAATATCTTGACTTCAAGCCATACCCATCAAAAATAACAGAAATAATTGCTTGAACTATATTACAGATCAATAAATCTGTAACAAAAGTTTCACTTTTTAAATAGAACCTCTTATGCAAATAAACAAAATAAAGTCGCTCTGCGTGAAAAAAGGAACTGATCGGTCTTTGATTCAGACTCACCTCTGCAGCCAGGTAATTCCCAGTGGCCAGGTGTTTGAAGCGGAAAAGACTGTTCCACTGACCCGCTCCACCCCTACAGGGGTCATAGTGCACAACCTACCACAAACACACCGAACAGGGAAAATTAAGTGTGTGAAGTTATCATTTTGCAAAAACCCTTCAGGGTGTACATCTCTTTTTGCAAAATTCTTCTGAATGAAGTGCTTCATGTTAAACTATAATTGAATCCATAAAATAAATAAATAAATAAAAAGGTCCCTTTTGTAATTTTCAAGCCCTTGGTAAACATCACTTCACCTATCACTGTGGGACAGAAATGTGGCTTTGCCATTGTTCTGCACGATGGCATTTAGCTGCTGATATGGTTACTTAAGTACATCCTGGTACAAACAGTGTTGCAATAACAGGAACTTCAAATATGTGCCTACTGATAAAGTGAAATGTGGAACCCAGTAAAAAAAAACAAAAAACAAACACAGCACATAGCAGAGGAGCTGTAGAGTTAAGCCATGAAATGGACAATTACAGCCTAAAGTTACATTTATCCAAACATGGTCATTCTGCTGGTGCTAGTAATAAAAATACATTCTTTTCAGTTTTTCATCTGGTTGCTGTGAGCCTTACCAAGAGTGATAACAAAAACATTATAGGAAGCAACATCAACAACGTAATAACACCAACGCCTTGTTACAGACGTGAGAAAAAGGGAAGCATTTTTAATTGCAACAGCATAATCTCAGAATAAGAAATACTATATTTTTAAACCTCATTTGTATCACTGTGTGTGTGTTGATGAAATATACTTTAGTCACCTTCTGATTTTGTAACAGTTTCAGTTGTTTTCCACTTTTTAACTTTTGCTCTTCATGGAAAAATTTAGGCCATGATATTTTTTTGCAGCCCTTTCCTGTTTTCGAATGATTCAAACACACACACTACCCCAACTGGTGTGACATGTTCTCATGTCTTTTGCATTTTAAAGAGTGATGGTCATATTTCATGCTTAGACCACATAGAATGGAAATCTATGAGTAACTAGACGTTCCTGGGAAATTTCCAACAATATTCTTTTGAGACATGCCACTGACTTCAAACTCAGATATTAGAGAACAGCTGCCGCTGTTAGTTGATGGAAATGTTCTCAATGTTTCTGGGGAAAAAGTATCAAAATAAGACTATTGTGCCAGTTTGTGCTTTACCTCAATCTCCCAGAGAGCCTTGGAGCTGGTGGCCGAGGTGGCCGACTGCCGCAGGGTGGTCCTGAGAAAGACATGCTGCTGCTTCCTGTACTCGTCCCCAGTCAGGAACTTCTCCTGCTCAGCATGAAACAGCCTCACCACATCTCCCTGTTGCAAGAAAGCAAATGCTAAGCAGCACTGCATTTCAGTCAAAACACAATAAAATTCAAAAAACAAGTCGACATACCCCCTTCAAAATGTCTTCCTTGTAGTCACTGAACTTCATGAACAAGGTCACTTTCCAGCTGGTGTTGCAGTTGAGGGCATTCACCTGCAGCAGTGAAAAATAAGCATTGAAGACAAATTGAAATAATAAAAGTTACTTCCTGGTATGATTCTTGCAGGTGATTCAGGCCCACCTCTTTGCAGCCACGATTGTCTAAAAGCTCGATGTTGCTGGCATGAAGCGGCTGTCCAGCATTCACTGGCATCAGCACCACCTTGTCTCCAACCACCACCTCAATGCAAATTGGACACAGTCAAATACAGGCAAGAGACATGAATCTGGACATTTTAAGGAGTTCTTAGATAAAGCAAACAGAAAGGAAGAGTGGACCCATGCAAACATTTGTTTTTTTCTTTCCCTAGGGGGGTGCTAACACAACATGCTGGGCTTCATGTGGATGAGTGGCTGGGATGCTCAGAGTAAAAAACTGCATCCAAACAGTGGCCAAGATATGGATCTGTCTTCTCAAGAGAAAAATGGTATGCAACTGTATCATTGCTCCCAGATAACATGCTCTGTGACTCAGCACAAGGTGCAACCTTAACGTCAGACATTTCTGCAGAAACACACAGGCAACCTGCGGGAACAGTAGCTGAAACTTTTCTGTGCAGTGCAAGAGGAAGTCTCAGAGTTTCTTCATCCATGCTTTCCCATTTTATTCTGTGCCTGATTAATGCTCAAAAACCATGCAGAAGCAGAGGCAATACCTTCAATCATAGGATGCTAAAAGCCAGAAGGGAAGAATAAAAATCAGAAATGTTACTGGAGACTCACAATGAACTGACAGTCCACTGACGACAGAGAGAAATGTTAAGTTGTTGGTTTTTTTCTTTGGTTATAGAACCACCGTGAGGGGAGCAAAATCAGAGAAACCTACATTGTCTCCTTCACTGCGAAGCTTCCAGAAGGGCTGAATGTAGAACCAGGAGCCCTCGTTTCCAGCTGGGTCCAAAGAAACCCGCATGGCATTTTTCTCCAGCAGCGCAGGCAGGCGTTTGTTCACCGTCAGGTACTTATTACTTTTAATGTGGAGGAGCTAGAACAAAACATTTACGCTGGTCAGAACCTTCAAGGAAAGCATAGTAATTATTTAAAACGACTTCTCCAAATTGGATTTCTTTTATATTTAAACATTTCTTAATTTTGCAATTAGTTTTATAGCAGTAAACCAGTTTTGATGAAATTGGTTTAAATTTTCTTGTTCAAAACCAATTTTTTTAAATTGGTTTACTGAATAAACTAATTTAGTGTAAGGATAGTCAAGCAGAACCTCAGAGGAGAACCTGGCTGTTCTGTTGACAAACATTTGCACCCATCGCCCCATTGATTCATGCCCAATAATGCATTTGTGAAGCATCTCTTAGAAGCGTCTCTTTACCTTGATTAAATGATTAGTAAATAGATCTAAGTTGATCTAATGACCAATATAATCCTTCATAACATAAATTAGATTACATTACATTAGTCACTCCTAGTAGTTTTTTAATAATTTTCAAGAATAACAGAATGGTTTTATTGTTGATCATAATTGATTCCTAATTCTTTAAATTATGTAATAATCTCCCAATTTGTATATCAATATAATTTAGTATACAACTAATTTATTTGTATATATATGCTTATATAGATCAAGATTCTTATCACATTAATATTAGTGATTTAATTGTCTTTAATGTATATTTTTAAGTTAAACTTGAGAATTTATGCAAGACTTTTTATGTACATTTCTTAACCCATTTCACAAATCTTGGCATTTAAAAATTCCTGAATCATCACTAAATACGTTCAGTGGACAGATTCAGCTTTTTAAATATTTTTCCCTGCTTTGCTTAAAAAAAATTGTTACATAATTCATGATGTAATTTGATAAAGATGGTTTTTAAATATTAAAAAGAGCTCAAGCAATCTAAATATGGTTTAGTCAACAGCTGAAAAATTCTGTTCAAATATTTCCTCAACAAATTGTGGCTTTACACTTCCATGGTTAACAATCAGTCAAAGAAAGCAATAGCATTTACATAGTATTTACAACCTGTCTGAGGTTTCAGTGCCTGAATAACAGCAGCAAATCCTCAATAAATAGAGAAGACAAACAAAGCTGTGTGCTGAAGACGATTTGAAACCAGAGGTGTTTGCTGAACAGATCGGCTCTACCTGGATGACACTACTGTACTTGACAACATCGCCAAGGAGTTTCTTGTTCTCCGTCTCATTCTGCTTCTGCTCCAGTTCTGCAGCGTGCTGAAAGATAAAAATCAAAAGTTTAAAGTTAAATAAGGTTAAGGCTACAGTCACAGTTTTTCCTGTCGTGCCTAATGGGTTTAAACCTTGAGCATAACCGGGTCTTTTTAACACCCTTTTAAGTTTGAGACTCTTGTTTTGAAGTGAGACAGGAAGAGTCGGCTAGTGAAAGCTGCAGACTAGCCAACAACACTCCTTAACACAAGTAATGAAGAAGCTTTCACCATATTTTGAACTGTTAATGGAGTTGTCACTCTGAACTATGAAAATCCAAGGAGTTTATTGGTGGAAAACAAAATAACACATTGCAATTAGTTGCCCAGCAGCTTTTCCACCAAATACTCCACTCTCATTTCAGTAATTCATTCAAGACTAAATTTTATTTCTACATGATAAATTATATTTTCAAGTAGCCCATCTTTTACCACAATTTTTGGCAATGAAACTACCCATGCTACATCACAGGTGTAATTGTGGATCGACAACATGATCTGAAAGTTAAAGTTCTGCATCTTAAAACAAAAACGTACCTGTAACTTTTTAAATAGCTCAGCCTGAGTGTTGTTGTTCCCTTGTTTTCCTTGTTTTGCTTTCCAGAACTGCTTCTGAGCCGAATATCTGTTCATGGGACACACCTTGAAGAGGCAATCTGCAAAGCCAGAGATGAATTCAGAGTTCCCACACTTGTTTTGGTGTCACTTGGTAAAGTTGCACACAAAGACAGAAATGTGCTCAAACCACATATCAACACTGAAAAGATCCTTTAAATACTTATATCTCATACCAACATAGTATGAACTCATGTTTGTGTGAAATGTATAAACGTACCTCTGAACTTCTTGGGTGGATTGGCGAGGTCTCCTGCGTCAGGATGGACCACGCACCTGTCATCAACGAGCCTGCAGCGAAGAGGAAAACGAAGAATCGAAACATGACAATTATTTCTAAATGCATCTTTCACGTGGCTACTTCTGTATCGTCCTGCTAACTGCCAGTATGCCATTCTGCTCACTTTGAAAACGCAGATTTGCACTCTACAAACTGTAGTGAGGCATTACAGTTAAATGCAAATACATGGCGTAAACTCACAAGCTACTTGAAAACCACTCATTTGAATGGGACATTCATTGGCATCTATAGCGGCCACCTGCAGGCTGAAAAGCAACTCAGGAACCACAAAATAGCGTGGATGGCTCTGTTCACCATCACATCCATTTGCCTGTGGCTTTACCAGAACCTGAAGTGATTTTTATCGTCTCAGGGTGGAGCTGAAGCCACTTTGGCTTTGATCTGTGCTCTGCAGCCTGACTTCATGCACTCTATTGCAAATTTGTTTAAGGGCAAATCACTGAAACTGAGAAGGGTTTCGACTTTCAAATATTATACGCTGGAGATAAATAAAAACAAACAAATGCATCACAAATATCTGATTTCATCCTGTTGTAACATGACAGATGATTGATCAGTCTTTGAAGCCTTAGTGCCAGCAGAGAAAAAAAAAAAGTCTAATGAGTTTAGATTTTCCAAACATTTCATCCAATTACTCTTTCCATGATTTCCTCATATTTGCTCAATGGTGGCCAATTTACAGTTGTTAGATGTGACTTTTTCAGATGAAGAGATCACTCAGTCATGTATACACGTAAAGTACTGCTTTCATAGTTTCAAGTTAAACTTAAATGTTCTGTGTCTCCATCTGTACAAATGGGGGCCAACAACAAGCTGAATGCTTCACAACACCTGCACAAGCTGAAGTGTTTCTTGTATTTTCTGCAGTAAAGAAGTGATGTAAGATGGCTGAGCAACACCTACATTTAAAAATTAATGGAGGGATGCTAGTTTTTTTAGTTCTGCATAATGTTACATAGGAAGATGCGGAGAAGATGAAACTCTTTTCCAGCTGTTTTTTTTTTTTTTTTTGGAGGGGGGGAGGTGGGTACTATGTTAAGATGTCCAAGTATCCAACAGACTAACATAAAAATTTCAAAGAGAAAAAATTGTTTTTGTCTTTTTTAATACAAAATTTTATCCAGAGGGAAAACAATCTGGAGTAATGATTAAACCTAGAACAACATGAAAATAAATGTTTCTATGTAAAACTCACATGTTCTGTTATTCACCATGTCAGCTGGTTCATATCATTGTGATTCAGATGAAACTGTTGCAGAATTTAGAAAATATGCTTGACAAAAGCATTGTGCATTAAATCATTTCAATCTCGTTTAACTCTTAACTGGCTGCATTTTCTGGCATATTTAAAAACACTTTTTTGTGAGTAAAATGTAAAGTCCTATTATATTTATGATGCGCCCCTATTTTAAATGTTGTCAAATTTACCATGTAAATTAACACCAAAGTGTCAATTATTATTCAGTTAATGATTGACTGATATTCTCAAGACAAAATATCAGTGCTCAATACACAGTCAAAGAGCACCTGCAAGTAGTCCTAAAAATATTTTAGGGTATATTTTGTGTTATTTTCCAACATACAAGTCTCCATAACTTCGTATTTAATCACCATGTCTGTGCAAAACAGCTTGAGTCGAACAGGCACATCCATTCATTCAGTCTACACAGGAGAAACACAATGAAGTCCACAATTCCTCTAATTCAAAGTCGGCAGCCCTCTCTAAATGAGCTGAGTCATTTCCGTTTCAGTGTCAGGGCCCTTGATCAGCGTCAGTCCTCAGACTTTGTTATGTTTCCTTGAACTGCATATCAACATTACATCTATATGAGAGACAATAGAGGCTAACAGGAAGCATTATCAAGTGCTAAGTGACTAAAAAGGAAGGGGTTCAGGAAAAGAGTCCTGAGCTCATAAACAAGTAACTGACTGTGTGGAGCGGCTTTGACGGGCTGTAACACTCTGTAATCAAGTTAAACATGAACTACTGATAAGACTACCAGGCTGGACACAAGCTAATAATAGCTAATGTCAAAGAAGCAATGCAACAAAACAGAAAAAAATCCAGGATGATGCATCAAGTGAGCAGGTCTGACGTTGTTTCTCATCTGAAATGTTCACAACAGAACCACAAGAAAATGTTTGGGCAATGACCAAACTGTTGGAAATGTGAGAAGGATTGCAGTAACTGGTACAGCATGTTTGAGCTTGCTGATAAAGTCGGCCCAGAAAAGTAATCAACTCACGCACAACAAGCAATTCTATGTCCATTTCAATTTTACTCTAAATGATTAATAACATTAAAAAGAAAAGCTATTAAGTGTATATTTAGGCATTTGCTTATCCACACATTATGGACTCAAGAGTTTAGCCGATTGCTTTTTGTCACACAAGTTGTTCATGTCTGTGAGAAACCAAAAGGTTTAATGTGATCCTGGGTAGCCTTGTACAGCTGAAGGTTGCATCATGTTCATGGGGGCTGTAGCTCAGAGAGGCCCTCGCATGCTCCATGAGTGAGATATTTCTATTCCTAATGAAATAGCAAGTACAACTGCCAAGACCTTCAGATTGAAGGGAATTCTGATGAGAAACTCCCAAACCTTTTACCCCCCATCTGCACCTTAACAACAACGGGAGGTGAAAAATCACTGCTGTGTAATTTTACAGCCCTGGAGAATGCTGCACCAGTTTAAATTTGCATTATCACAAGCCTTTGCAAATAAGGGAGCTGCTCAGCAAAATGTTTTTCTCTAACTACACCAGCATAATCTCTTAGTCACTTGCACAAGTGAGCTGTGAATGAAGATGTGGAGAAACTGGCTCTGGGGTGACATTACACCCCAGAGGAATTCTCGAAAGACAGAAGAAAGACTTAACAGGGTTTGTGGGAGAAGAGACTCGCAGTCCGGCTCTCACAACCATTCTGCAAGCTGAGAGGCTCAGAGCAACTGATAGCACTGCAGCTTTTCACCTTACACTGATGTATTCAACACATGAGGAAGTTTGGCAATCCAAAAACACATTAAGACAAATAGTTTAAGCTTATGACTCCTGTGTTGTTGCAAGAGTAAGAAATTATACCTTAACAGTTGAAAAGAGAGGAACTGTGAAGAAAGGCCTCTGGCTGAGCAAGACCGATTTTTAACTTATTTGCGTAAACGCAAATATAAAAAAGGCAAGTTGCATAAAAGTAAGAGGTATTTTTTCAGAATTTGCCATCCCCAATGTAAAACATGATGGTGGCAGCATCATGTTGCAGGAATCCTTGTTTTTTCTGCACAAATGTCAGTGCACTAGAGAGTTGCTTAGAAGACGGATGGAGCTAATTAATTAAGAGTAATAGTGTAGTTGTAAGTCTTGCTGTAAAAGACTTATGTCAACATTGGAGGGTCACCTTCCAGCAGGACAACTCGAAACAAAATACCAGAGTTACCGTGGTTTAGATCAAAGAAGAATGGGGAGAAATTTCAGACTACTGTAGTGCTAAGATGATAAAGAAACAACTTTAAAAATTTGAAGCAGCAGTGCTCCATACAAATGCACGGCACACCTCAACAAAAATCTTCTGCAAGACTTTGAAGATTTCTAGGCTTTGTAAACAAAATCGTCGAGGCTATACATCATTGGCTTCCAACTTTACAATCTTGCATTGGCTTGTTTAGGTGTACCACAAAAAATCTCAATAAAATAAACAAATTTGTTGTGATCATATTGCTGATCTTAGGAATTTAAAACAACTTAAACTGAATATTTTATGTTATTGAGAAACTGTGATCTTTCTCAATAACACTTGTATTGAGAAACAATAAGTGTTTCTTAATAAAACACCTTTTCACAACAAACTATGATGCTTAGAGAAGCAGCTTCTGTGTCATTATTGTCATATGACTTTAAACAAAATGGAAGGTTATAAAGTCAGCTGCATCACTTAAAAGCACATCTTTTTACACAAATATGGTGAACAATACTAGAATTACTACATATACCCTAATTGGGTCAGCAAAACCTCCCACAATACCAGTGTAAACTGCAAAGGCAGTTTCTCTTTTGTGACCTGTTGCTGACTGAAACAGGTGAGTGGTTTGACCTGTGGGTTCTAATATTCATTCATAATGATTTCTTTTTTATTATTTATTATATTTTTATTATATCCCCTGATGGAGTTCAACTGAAAATAAAGGGACTACATGATTTGTGCAGCTGAACTTCCAAAGCTTATTATTTAAATCACAACAGTGTATTTAAGTGCAGGCCTTGGGTTTCTGATGGGAGACTGAAAAACCTGGGAGTTCTTAGTTTGAGTGCATTTACTCAAAAAAGAAAAACTTCTGCCTAGTTTGTGTTTGCTGATCACATTCAACCAAGGGGAAATCGGCCTGTTCCAGGCTCTAGCTGACTGGTGTCTATAATCTAAAAAAAGTGTGAGACGTGACTGAAGATAGAATATTGACGTAATCTTCGATTATGGATTAAATCGAGCGTCTCTCTCCTTCCTCCTGTCGCAGAGAACACGCGAGAAAAAAAAAATGCCTCCTTTTCGTAGCTCTTTGGACCGTGTAACAATAATCCACTCCCCGCACGTGTGCACCTGGGGATCGAGCCGCTTTGCATTCCTGTTGCATTTTGCGTGAAGTATTTCCTGACATGCAGCAGTTTGCGCGCTGACAGGCCTCCACCGCAAGACGCGCATGAAACTTTGACTAGAGCGAACGGAGGGAGGCGAAGACAGAGGCGGCTTGTGTCAGAGGTTAAGGGGGGGAGAAACGCACATGAAGACGGGCTCAGAGAGAGAGAGGACTGGCGTCTGAGGGACGCATACCTACCCCAGAGTACTGATGAAGCCATTGACCGAGCCTTCCGCGTAGAGAGACACAATGTCTCCGATGTGAAGAAAACTGGATCTGTGCTCCGACATTCTCACTGCTCTGTCGCTGCGCTGCTCTGCTTTTCCATTTATGACCCAAAAAGACACTCCTCTGCTGTCCTCGGCTGAGGAAACCCACACGTTACGCCGCCGTCCGTTCAACAGCTTTCCCCTTCATCCACTCCCGACGTCATAACTCCACTTATTTCCCTCTGAGGCGACTTGGAAAGTGCGAAAAGTGCACAGGAACAGCCGCCGAGCGAAACGACACGCTGTTCTTGTGTAAATTAAAGAAAGAAAGAAAAAAAAAGAAAGACTTGCTCCACTTCTTCCTGTATATTTCACACCGCAGGACGCTCTTCTTCGCATCTACTTCAGGGGGGGAGGAGACTTCTGCTGTCAGAGCCGTGGGGCCGATTCCCTTAAGTTTCACATCTTTTTATTGGGCTTTCCGACAGAGGAGACTTCCTGATGAATGTAAATATGCGACAGTGTTTCATTTTAGAGCAGGAGAAATGCGACTACTGCAATATTGCTGAGCTAAATTTAGACTTCAGGTGTTGGCTGTGCCCTAATTGAGAGGGAAAGTTGGAAGCATGTTCAGACAGAACAATGTGACATCACAGGTAAGTAAAAACTATGGTCTTACAACATTAATTGTGATAAGGTCGTTGCAGAGGTTTGTCAACATATGGATGATCCTGTGAGTGTGCAGCAGCTACACAACCCCTGCAAGATATGGAACGAGATGCAGCTCAGTAAATTGGAATAATACAAAACACTGATTAAAGTAAAAGAAAAATACACATTAAATAGAAATACATTGGTAGTTTATTTAGGCTCAATATGATTTATATTGAGCAAAACAAAGGCGTTTTTATGGGAAAACTCTGTCAGTTACAGGAGTTTTAAGGAAACTTCTAAATTTAAAAAAAAAAGATTTTTGATTTAGAAATGATATATGATAGCAGGGAGAACTGCAGACTTGTGAGCTGACCAGTAGACCTGTCACTGATACCCTCTACAAGCAGTGCAAGCCACAACAGATCACTGCTAATGAAGCTAAAAAACATCTGTATGCATATAAACTATTGGAAAGTTAAGTGGAAGGAAAACGTATGTTATATAAAGGTGCATAAACAATAGAAATAGTTCATGTCTTGAGAGCGTCTAAGAGGATTTAAAGAGTCACTGAACACAGACCAGAGCTTCACATGTTGCACTGATTGAATAAATCCACTCTTTCATAATTGGAAAATGTCTTCAGGATGAGCAAAGAAATCAATTAGCTCGAGCTTTAGTGTGAAGTTTCTGCAGTCAGTGATGATGTGGGCAGCCAGGAAATCTGCTGGTCACAGTTTTATCAAGTCAGAAGACTAAATCTATCAGAAAATGCAACAACACCTAATGTTTACATTTTCTGATGAGTTTTGTGGAGACCCATCCATCCATTCTCTGTAGCCACTTTCAAGCCAGCAGGGGGTCTTTGTTCTATCTCCAGAGGAGATATGCAGGGAGTGGGGATATAAATTCTGGACAGGTCACCAGATCATCAATGAGTTCTTTGTAGAGATCTGGATTTTATTTTCCTGCCAGACTTGTCACCAACCCACTGAATCACATTACCAATACTTGAATTAATGGGTGTGGTTTACTGTTCTTAACTAAACGACACATTCTTCTGACCTGATTCCCAGAGATCATCAATGGAGCATTGTCAGAAGGAGGATGAATCGAAGCAGACATGCTGAAGGGCATTATTAAAGCTACCAGAGCTTCCTGAGCATCTCATTGGAGCAGAAATGCATGCGAAGGGAGACCTGACAGAGCATGAAGTTCCCATGATGGCATAGTTGGCTGAAATTTATGTAATAAAAATCATGTTTCATCTGAACTATGCATTATTCTATTTTTTTTTTTTTTTGCTTCATTAAAATCATCTAAATAAAATAAATGAATGTTATTGATGAAAATATGTTATGGGTTTAATTTAATCATTAAAGTCTAATTTATTTTTTCAAAGATCTGAACAATATTTTTTTTTTTTTTAAAGTTCCTAAGTTTGCTGACTGAACCTGCTGACCCAAATGCAACTTTGCAAAGTGAATACACTACATTTATCTTTACAACTTAAGGTACAGCGGGCTAATCTTCTTTTAGGGAAAAAAATCCAAAGAACGAAAATTAACCTTATAGATCTAGTATATTTTAATGGAAGACCCATTGCTTTAATGACAGGTGCCGTAAAATAACACATGGATCACGTTGCTGTCATTTTCAGTGTACCACACCTCTAAATCCAGCAGGGGGCGCTTCCGACCAATCCTGGAAATGCGACACACCATCTGTGTCGCCCCGTAGCGTTCACTCACAAGTTCTTCAGCTTCGCTGTGTTGCACACAAACACAACTCCTACTGACATGTTTACACCGTTTCCAATGAGCTGGACTGTCAGTGAATCACTGTCTCATGTTTGTGATTCAAAAAGGAATGTGAAAATAATCCAGTTATTTTTTTTCCATGTGAAACTAGAAGAAGAAACAGCATTCCCTAATTCCCTAGAGCTGCTTGTGGGAAACTGACTTCAGTCATTTTTTTACAGCTCATATCAGAGATAACAGCTGATTTAATTTTGGCGCACAGTTCAGATTATATCTTCCTGTAAGTGCCATCTTTACAGTTCCTCATGTTCAAAATGAAGCTGAAGTACAAAGTACAATGATTGACTATCTATTTTATTGGTGTTCAACTGCTGCATTTTTATAGATTAGATGTAGATGAAAGATTATTAGTCACCACTGAAGTAATTAAGTCTTACTTTGAGTAAAAACTGGAGCAAACTGGAGCACCACACTCACTAAATCTTGTTTAAATACATCCTCGTACTTTAGTATTTTTAAAGTGTAAAACACAAATTAAATGCACAATAATTTTTTACATACTTATATTCTTAAATTTACAGAATACCTTTATAAACAATTTCAAAATATTATTGTGACAAATAATGTGGATCTTGACATTTTCCCCTCTGATAGAGGAAAAAAACAAGAAGTAAAAAGAAAAAAAACTTCCTTAATCTAACTTTAGAAATGTACCTTTTCTTTGGTTGGAGTTTATCAGAATCCCACATTTGAGATTGATAGTATTTGTCAACTTTATCTTGGATATCCTATCAGATTTTGAGGACAACAAGTGACTCTACGATTTTTCTTTCATTTTCTCCTCACAAAGACATTGTGCTCTTGATTTTGGCAGATCCTTGGAGTCACTTCAATGTTGACATGCAAAATCTGCCTCCATCTTTAGATTTCTAGAAGCTACCAGTAAGTTTTGGGTCAAAACTGACTGGTGTTTCCATCTGCTTACGCGTTCATTAGTATTGGGGAAATGTCTTGCTTCATCTGAAAGGTAATCCCAGCATGATGAGGCAGCTATCACCATATTTCACTGTGAGTAAGAACATTGTACTCTTCTGTTAGTGATGTTCTGGGTTATTTATGTGCAAAAAATATGTTTTTATATATAAGATTATATATTTATAGTTGTGGTCCAAAAGTTCTAGCTTGGTTCTGTCAAATCGTAATGTTTTCCCTATTTGAAGGCTTTTGGTTTTTTTAATAGAAAACATATTCTGTCCATCAACTCTGTCCAAGAAGATGGAAATATGGATTATACACACACACACTGAATAGACTAAAATGTGAAAGTTGCTCTTAAAAACTCTAACTTTCAGGATTTTGCAGCCCTGATATCACTGTAAACTGTCAGCAATCTAAATTACATCTATACAGTCTGTCATTATTCAGAGCGCAGCCGCATGTGGTGTTTAATTTCCCCCTCACATGACACGAGTAGTGTGTGTCTGGGTGTTATTCAGCACAGCCTCATTGTTCCAGGCGTCGTGACGTCGCTTTGTGTCGGAGGAAAGAGGGAGGGACGCCCGGGTTAGAGAGCTGATGTTCCCAGGCGAGGAGCGCGCAGCAGACGCACCTTTCCCACCTTTTCACGGGACGGTTCCCTGCATTGTTTGCTTTCTCCTGGGAATGAACCAACTTGGAGGCTTTTCCCAGACTTCCTCCCGGTCCGCATGCCGCTGAACCCGCTGCTCTCTGCGGTGGTGGAGTCGAGGTGCAGCAGCTGTGGGGGATGTAAGTAAAGTCGACCTGTTAATTAATTTTTCACCGTCTTTCCGAAACAGGTGCGGGTTTCGCTTTCACAGAATGAATTAAAAAAAAAAAAAAAAAAAGCGGCTGTCTGTGGCTTCGAGCTGTGAACTTGGGACTCGTTTCCGCTGTCAGCACGCTGTCTTTTGTTCCCAGGTGGATATTGTCGAGTTAAGAGCTTAACTTGGCAATAAAATGCACCTGGCGTGCAACACAAACATTTTAGTTTAGAAATGGCTCTTATCTCTGAACACAGTTCTAGTAGTCTTTGACGAGCAAGACGAAGATTCCTATCTTAAATCCTGAATGGACGCAGTACTATTTATTCTAGTAGCAGGTGTGTTGCTGGAGCATCATTGAACCCAATACTTTTAATATCGATCCAGATATCCTGTTTATTAATGAGGAGATATTTAAATTTTTAGTTTCTCTGCTAATTCTAATTAAACTGTCATTTTAAATAAATGTAATGTTTAACCAAAAATTATTTATTTGGTTGGCAAATGCAGAGCCAAAGTAGTCTTATTTTAGGAAAATTTTATTTTATGAGTGGAAGTTATATTTATGCATTAGAGTGGTTCAGCCAGAGTCCTGACTTGAGACTGACAGAAGATGTTTGAGGAAAATATCTATTTACGCTCATTACATAAATAAAATGATCAAAAACAAAAATATATGTGTAAACATGCAAAAAGCTGATCAGCAACTATAAAAAGGGTTGATTTTCTTCTTTTATTACTGAAAAATGTATAAATACATTTCAACTTTCTAATATACACAAAGGCAGAAAATCTTTCTTCAAAATTACGTTGTCTTTTCTTTTTGATTGAGTGAACATAATTTGAAATATTCCGCTTTTCCTCCAGCAATCTGAGAAGTAAATGGTGTGAAAGTGGAGTACAACAGGATTATCATCTGACGTCACCTTAAAGGAACCCAGAGCGATCAGGCAAGATTACACGTTCTCAGATGTCTGCTGCACTGTAATAATGCCTTTGAGGTTACAATGTCTACGCTGAAGCACGTTATACTGCAGGACAAAGACCAGGACAATGAGAAGAAGCTTGACTGGAGTTACATCAACGAATGGGCCGAGAATGAAGTCGTCACGACAGGAACGTCGGACGTGGAGACCCAAACGGACTCTGGGTCTTTTGAGCACAAGGAGTGTCAGACCTGCAGCCCAGTGATAATGCACATAGATCTCACACGGACGCACTCCAAGCTGAGACACCTGTCACTGGTGGACACTGAGGGACAGTTGGCGCCTTTGTTCCAGTTCAACCGCCAGGCTCCTGGACGCATCTCGACATCTCCCACCTTGAGGAGGATGAGGAGCACCAGGCGTCCTGAGATTGATACTCGAGAATCGGGCCGCATGGAGAGCACTCAGGAGGAGCCATCCCCTGCAAGCCCACTGTCCCCTGTGCAGAGAGTCAAATCACCTTTAGCAGCAACCCCGTCCTCTGATGGAGAGAACTGTCAGGAACCTCAGTCTGTTTCTGGGCGACAGAGAACCAGATCGAGTAGATCAAAGACTTTTGAAAATGGTGTCAGTTCCACAAAATGGGAATGCCACTGTGCTCATCCTGCTCTGGTGAAAGAGCCTTGGTTTTCTGATGTAGAAGTGCAGGTAAGTGTTTTTGTTGATTTCCATTTAAATTTAACTGAAACATAAATGGTAACATATCCTCCACCAGTCTCAGACCTCAATCCAACACCTCAAGACCATTTCCCCTGTGTATTTCCATGCATGTGCTTTAATAAATTAAATAGGTAGACATTCCTCACTTGCAGAAGCCCTCCTGGAGTGGTCACTCACAATGCAAGCTTTTGACAGCAAATGAATCAGCAGTTACATGCATTGACAGCTCTGACCAAACCCACAGCCTGGAGGGCCCTGGGAAGTGGTCTCCTCGGGCCCCCATTCACCGCAGTCAGCAGTCACCCAATAATGGAGGGGTCAGTGAGCGATTGGAAAAAGATAATGGGCAGCTCTATTCATCAGCTCGTGGTTTCCAGGCAGACACATTCTCAATAGTGTCGACATTCTCCCACAATATCTAGGGCTTTTGAATCCAAGCGACCACTTAAGACACTGATTCAGATTTCGGTGTCTTTGAAAGTGATCTAGTGGTGCCGTTAGCAGTAGGAGGTCTTTGCATGCTCAGTCTTTACGGTGTCGGTGCAGCATGGAAATTGTACGTTTACTGTTTTTGAAAGCTTACAGCTCTAACAAAGTTTCTCTGTTCTCCTACAGGAGAGGGAACAGTGCCATCGAAGGTAGGTGCACTGTACATTTGACACTGAATATCATTGTCTGCATGTTGTCTGTTGGGACTGTGAGCACTGTAGCATAAAAAAATTCAGGTTCAAATGTGTGGGAACATATTTGCTTATCAGGAATGTAGTAAAATGTTTGGACTTTTTTACAGAGAGCACATTTGTTTTGTAGTTGCCCCTATCAGCTGATAAGTGTTGAAATGGTAAAGCTTTGCTACTTTGTGGCAAATAATTGATCTGCAAGAAGGGAAAAAAAGTAGAAAGTCGAGCTCCATCACATCAAAGTGCTTTGGACCGGATCTCTGGATGCTGATTGGACCATTAGCTTCAGGAGCCCCTTTGTGCATTCATTGTCCTTCACGTCTTTGTTAATGCTTCATAAGCACGGTAGGTTAAGTTTTGAGAGTCCCATGGTTACATTTGGGCTAGACAAACCCTCATTAAAACTGTTTTCCCTTACCACCACCCAGGCCCCTCCTCATGGGTGGTGAGACTCTTCCTCACACTGGATAATTAGGTAGCTTTTGTCCCATTAATTACACCCTGGAACTGCGCCTGGGACAGTGTCCGGGCCCTGCAAGCAGTCTGTAAGGGCAGTTTTGTTTTGGAACATCATTATTTTCTCTCGTTGATATTGGAGACAAAACAAGCAAGTGCTCTCTGTTGGCAGAGAGGCTGATACAGAGGAAGCTTTCTGCATGATCACAAGGCAACAGGGGCTCATTGTGACGATGCCACGGAATGAATCACAATGAAGCATTGACCTGGTTTAGAGGTGCAGTCGGGTCGTTCTTAGCACCCCATCAGCCCATGCCGCGTTCAGGTGCTGATGCTGGCTGCCATCTGTTGTGATGTATGTGCATTTAGCTGGAGTTGGGGATTGGTGGGGTCGTATTTAATAGTTCAGCAGGAAGGGCAGTGAAAGGAAGGAACAGTTGAGGCTTTCACATTCTAACAAAAGCATGCTGAAGGAATAATGTACCAAGTTACTCCTGTTTTCAGTTGAGCTGCACGCTAGCTTATCCTGTAAAGGGTACATGTTGGCCCTGCAGCCATGGAGCTTATAGCTGCTCTCAGTTAGTGTCCAAAGCTGCTTGTGCAACTATACATGTACAGTTGGAAAAAGTCCAGTCACTGTACTAAATACTGGTGCTCTGCACTGTAAGAGGGAAAAAGTCGGCGGTTTGTTTTTGGATATAACAGATGACATTAACAAAAGGTGAAGTAAGAATGTTGTTGGTACTTCTACTTCTGCTGCAGCTAATTTTTCGACAATGGTTTGTCAGTAAATGTCATTAAACACAATCAGAAATGAGGATGTGCTTTTAGTGAACGATGAGCTCTCAACTTCTGCTGCAATATTTTTCTT
This sequence comes from Poeciliopsis prolifica, assembly GCF_027474105.1. Lineage (NCBI taxonomy): Eukaryota > Metazoa > Chordata > Actinopteri > Cyprinodontiformes > Poeciliidae > Poeciliopsis > Poeciliopsis prolifica. Next base: position 12,625,779 of record NW_026562376.1, on the reverse strand, counting down.
GTTAAACTGGACTTTTGTTCTACTTTGAGCCCCCCAACCCTCCATAAGCTTTAAATATTTAAACCCTCTAACCTGATACAAGAATTTAAGGTAACGAGAAACAAAACTAAAATAAAAAAAATTCTAATTTAGTTTCTTCTAACAAATGTTTTCAAAATATTTGCTCTTTTTGCATTTTTGTATTTTGTGTCATAGTTAGTCGTGTATCAATACTAAAAAAATATTTTTATTCCCCAAGAATTTTTACACTCTGCAAAATGCATTTACTGACATTTATGCCATATATCAGGTTAGTGATGGAAGTATTGAAATACATATCAAAGCACTGAAATTGCATTTTTAAATAGTCTTGGCTTTTTAGGATTAAAAGTAAAACTTCCCATCGTACCTAAAAAGTAGGCATGACAGCACATTTGTTCACAGCACTGTAAGTAAAGTTATGAATATTTCTGTTGCTGTTAAATAGTGTGTAATATTTGGATTATTATAACTAAGGGCAATGTACATCAGCTGTGTCAATCTCAAATCATAAAATAACACATTATTGTTTTTTTTTTGTTATTTATTTGTTTTTTGTTGTTTAAAGCTAAGCATAATTTTGATAAACTTCTTAATTTAATGTAACATAAGTTATTATGACAAATATTACTCCTTATACATGTCATGTGTCTGAACACTGAATGAGGGGTGCTGATAAGATTGTTTGGCTGGAAATACAGTCAATTTTGTCTTTAGTGTTTTGTGAGAAAAAACTTGTATTTTGTTTCCTTTTTTTCTGGTTAGCTGACCAGTAGTGTGCAGCAACAGGTGGGGCAGGGACTAAGTTACCATGTTCTCCATACAGCCAGTGAAAAACGTAACTTCTTTAGTATGGTGTGGTCTAACATGATAGGTGAAACCAGCACATCTTGCTGTACTTTGAGGAAAAACCAGCCCATCTAGTTGCTAACCAACAGGAGCCACATTTAATAATTTCTCTTGTCTTCACTGATCAAGTTTTTCAAGGTGTATCTCATTTAATCCTTTATGACAAATGAGTCACCCCACACCCTTATTCTGTACAGTCATTTCATTGCCATCTTTGATGTTGCATTCATCACATAATCACATTCGTCAGCTGCTAAATTTAGCTCGTGAAAGTTCATTTTCGTCCTGAACAGTAATCCCAAATGTACGGCGACTGAGGATAAGTCATAGCATTTGAGAACAGTGGCTGTGTGAGCTTGCCCCAGGCTAAAAGGCAGGCCTGTGTTTTTCCAACCAAAGCCATGCCTCAGTTACCAACTATGAAAAGAAGACTGGGAGGATTAGAACTGGCACACATTGACAGCTTGTCTCCTTCCATGCAAACAGGGTGATCCATTAATCGGCAGCTGTCTATGCATGAGCCAGGCACATAACACTTATCCTTCATAATATCTGCTACTCATATTAATCAGTTGTTTTCCACACAAAGCGGATGGTATTTCAGTGGCATTTCTGCCACACAAAATGACAAAGGGAATTTTATTTTTCCCCAGCTTGAACAGTCTGACTCTACTTATGTTTCACATAGACTATTTTTGTTACAAGAGATTCTCAGATATTGAGTCAGCCGTTTCCCTGTACGACTTTACTGTACTGCATATTAGTACAGTGTTAATTTTGTATTTTATGATGATGGATGAAACGGTTCAGCATCTAAAGGTCCTCATGTTTCTGCTTCAGGCTTCATGAGAGGAGGCGGAGCTCAGTGGTGGTCAGTTTACCTGGACTGGATGTCTCACCAGGAGACCTGTTTGTGTCCAATGGAGCGGCGGACATGATCAATGATTCAAATCTGGCTGGTAAAATTCCACGTTCTCTCATTTACCTGTCGGTTTTCTGCTTTTCTGCTTGATTGCAGTATGATCCTTAGCCATGTGATCTGCCCTCTGATTAAATTTGTACTGTTATATGAGTCAATGTTTTAACAGTTTGCTTCTTGATGCCAAAAGGTCTGACCATAACCCACCCATGTTTACTGTTAATGTGAGGCAAACATCTTAAGAGTTTGGGTTTGGCTGGGTTTTTTCCTTGAGGGCAAAAGAGGTTATAAAGAACTTAAAGGTAATCTGTGCTTATACATCTTTGCTGTGTTATTATTTTTGAAGCACTTTACTTCTCCATGACCAAATGCCAAATTATATTACATCTCAAAAGTATATTTCAATTGCAAAAAAAAATTCTAGTGTTTTTGTCTCATTTCAAAAAGTGAAATTTATATATTGTACAAATTTGTATTTGAAGTTTTTGTTTTAATTTTGAAACTAAAATTTACTGTTCCAGAAAATTAACATTTTACAAATGGTCAATAAAAATATTTCAAACAGAAGTGTCAGGCTTTGGAAAGGTCTGTTCATAGTTAGGGCTCCTTTTCCATGAATTACTGCATCAAAGCAACATGGCATGGATGTTGCATTGATGTCACTCTCCTGAGTTGTGATGGAAGTCCAGATTGGTCTGATTGAATTTTTTCTGCTGATCCATATTGTTGGGTCTGGCGTCTCTTACCTTCAATGTGGGAAGATACCAAAATGATTAAATCAGCGTCACCGTACTGCTTGTCAGCAGAAGGACACATGAAGTGCTCTAAAATTTCCTGGTAGACTCTTGTGAACTTCAGAAAATCCAGTGGACAAACACCAGTGGATGATATCGTACCCCAAACCATTACTGATATTGGAAACTTCTTTGGACCTTAAACAATATCTATTCTGTGCCTCTCTGCTCTTCTTTGTTTTTTAAATGAAATGCTAACTTTACTTTCATTTGAATAGAGGACTTTGGACCACTGAATTACAGTCCAGTTCTTTTTCTTAATTTTTAGTTTTTGAATGAGTTTATTTCTGTATGTACAGTTTTCATATATCGTGGATATACCTAAATACATTGATCATTGTGTGCGTGCATAGGAGCAAAAATGATTCTTTACAAATATAAAATGGCACTACAAGGGAACTTTGTGTTATGAAATGGTGTGTGTAAATTGGCACATCGATTCAGAGTCACAGTTGGTATTTTGTTTCAAACTATTGTTCTCAAATCAAAGCAAACTTTGTCAGAAGGTTTTTGATGTCTGGGTCCAGGCTGATGCCACACAACACAATCACACTTTGTTTCTGTGTTTGATTTCTGTAGATGCAAAGAAATCAAAGTGGCCCTTTTCGAGGCGTAGTACGGTAGGTGTGCTGTTTGTCTGCTGGTCTGTCTGGTGTGTGTGCGTGACTGGTGCCAGTGATGTGGTTTGTTTGGATGTACTTTGTTACAAAACTGGTCAGTTGGTTTGGACATTGTTCTCTGACCCACTTCTCAAAGCAGATTAGTGTGTTTCCTCTTATCCCCTTTAGGTCACACAGTTTTCATAGGGGGTTGAAATGTAGAACTTGTTTGGTGTAACTTGTTTTTAAGTGAATTAAAAAACCAGACTTTTTAATTTGCTTCTAAAGGTGTTATTTTTGCTCATAATAAACAGAAAATAAAGAAATGATCTCTTGTTTTCTGTTTTGTGTCTGAATTTTGTTTTCCGTTTTTCAGACTAAAGGGAAATTACAGGTGGGCACAGTATCAGATATTGAAAAATACCTTTCAACGGTGCAAATTCAAGACTGGAGAAACACTGACTTTCAGAAGTATAAGGTGAGCACCATCAGCAGCAAAGCTTCTTTGCTTTGCATGTTAATCGTCCGATTGGTTTAGTATGTGCACTCATCTAGGACAAGTTTGAACTACAAAGACCTTCAGATTTCTAATTTAAACACAACTCACTGTTTGCTACGTGACTTATAAATGACAAAACAGCAGTTGGCGGGAATGTCCTGCAGACTTTAAATGACGCAGTTTGTGTAAGAACCAGAATTTCTAGGCGGCAACCAGTTAGATCCTTTCTACTAAAGTCTATAAACAAATACTGACCTGCATCTGATTCACCATGGTGGTAGAAAACCTACAAAGAAAATGCAGCTTTTTTTCTGTACCAACATGCTCTGAGGGATACGCAGCTTCCTTGTTTCTCACTCTTATCGTTTGTCTGTGCAGGACTTTTCTCTGGCCGAGTTCCTCCAGGATCAGTCCTCACAGGTGGGCGTTACCTCTGACCCTCAGGGTCGAAAGAGACAAGAGGCCATCTGGGAACTCTTCACCAGCGAGTGCGTTTACTTCCTGGATCAGCTCATGGTTCTCAAAGAGGTGACCTTGTCCATTCAAAGCCTCACAATGCTCCACGCAAACACAGAACCACAAACAAATCGACCAAACCCAAACGAAACCCAACTCTTGCTGCTTTGTGTTTAAATATTATCTCCCTGAATTCTTCTCTTTGGTTCACGTAGAAATCTCTGTTGGGTTTTCTTTCCACAGAATAGTGGATTTGAAATTTAAAACTACATTTTGACAATTAGCTCTTTCTGTGTGTGACTGTTTTGTTCCTTTCAGGTGTTTTCATCCACACTCATGAACCTGCAGCAGAACAGCTGCCTCACGGATGTTGACTCATGGAGCCTGTTTGCAAATCTGAATGAACTTTGCCTGGTGAGACATGATGCAAATAAGCTGCATTAGTCTTGTTGGGTTATATTTCTAATGTAAATTATTTTGGGGAAAAAACACATTGTTAGAGGAAGTAAAGTTGCGAAAGAAAAAATCTTAAGACTGTAAATTTAATATCTCAAATCTAAAAATACAGTATCTATTGGAATATAATTAGATCATAGTTTTTACCTTATTAACCCTTTTTTTTACTTTAAGTGTTAAATGTTAATCAATGTACCAAAAATATAAGATCACACTTACCTTTCTACCATTATTTGTAACTATTTTTTTATTATTTTAGTTCAGAAAGTGAAGTTAAAAAAATAAAATCAGCACCTTTCTTAATTTTAATAGGCTTCAAATGTTAGAATATATCACTTTGTCATTCTGCTGTTTTTCTGTATTTGGCAAAATTTCAGACAAAAACAATGGTATCAACCAAAATTGGAATCAGCAGGTCAGGCTTTCTAAAGATCGATAATCAGCGCTCGACCAGAAAACTGCAATCTGTGCAATCCCTGAGCTAATGACTTTGTCACGCTTTCTACTGCGGTTCACTCTGCAGTCGCTTACCGAACAGACTTACTGCTGCTCAGTTTACTAGCTTGGCGGTTCTTCAGGTTGTCCACTATGGTTGAGTTTGGGTTACCTATGTCAAGGTGTAATGAGATTTTCAAAAGTTTTCAAAGGTTTGAAATCATTTTCTGCATACCTTCCCCTTCAGGCTAAAGTTTTTTTTTCCCTCTGATTGTTAAAGGCATTGTGTTGTGTAAAGATTCCTGTATCCCATCTCTTGCTTCACACTGCCGATCCCTTCAAATGTAACCAAAAGAACCTTAAAAAAGCAGTTTGTACATATTTTATAGTCAAGAATTTATACAAATAATTCATAAAATAAAAATAATTTAAAAGTACAACTATTTTTGTCCTTTTAGTGTTGGAAGGGCTAAAATAAACTTGATTAAAACTATCATTTTAATGTTGATAGCATTCCTTTTGCCATCAATTTTATTGTTAATTTTACTAAATTGTAATTCTTAAACTCAAATTCGGGGACACGATTCTTTTCCACAATACATTTCACCAGAAGTCCCAGTACTTTGCCTCTCGTCTGAACCCACCAAATACACGACCACATCCACAAAAAGAAATCAAATTCACTCCAAAAAGGAGGAGGAGGCATAACATCATAAAATGGGATTTAAAAACTAATAATTGAATAACAAAGTCAAATTTAAAGCGATATATAAATGTATTTTTCAAACTTGCACAATCAAATATTTACTGGTATGTGGCAGACAGAAACAGTTTAGGTTCTTCATGTCAAATTAAAACGGTAAATAAAAAGAGCTTATCATTTTTGTCAGGTTGGTGCATGTTTTCATTTTAGAAAATGTGATTACTCTGTTCACTCCTGTCCTTGATTTGAACTTTAACCAAGGTCAAACCAAAAAATAACGATCATATTAAAAAGGTTAAATGTCAAGTTGAACTCTCAAGTCATGTTAAACTGAAAACTTAGCCTCTTGGCCTTTCAGTGACACCTGACGTGCCGTTTCTTTTTCCTGTGCAGGTCAGCTTTAGTTTCCTGAACAACCTCTTGCGTGTCATCAAGAACTTGTTGAGTATTACCCCAGGGGATGGGTCTACCCTGCTGGAGCTGCTGAGCAAGGCAAGTGTTTGTGTACACTGTGACAGACTTTTACACACACCGTTTATGTGTAAAGTTGTAGAAGTGATTGCTTTGCACATTCTGTTGCATTTCAATGCAACAGAATGTGCATTGAAATGCTTTAGTTTATGTTTTATTCTAAAATTCAGGTTAGTGCTATGTGCAGAACTGAAACCATTTTTTTCTCACTGCTGTTTTTCAAAAATGTTGCAAGAAAGATGTGAACTGCAAGTGCCTTTGAATATCTTTACAAAAAATAACTAAATACATAAACAGTGAAGCTCATGAATTATATGGAGTCTGATCCCCCATCAGTCTGTATAACTTCTGAATCTGCTGACAGGTTTTTCAGGAGAGCATATGTCGCTGTCTGGAGAAGTACTGCCTCAACTACTCAGCAGCGCTGCTTTATCTGCACAACCTGATGCACAGGGAGGACTTCGGGTCATACGTAAAGGTACAGGAGACGGCAGAGTTCAGGCAGCAGCTGATTTGTTTGTTAGTCAGCAAATGCCAGAACGCAGTGTACCTTTGACTGCAGGCAGCGAGTGCCAAGTATGAGTGAGAACACCTAGCAACGCTTCTTTTAAATAATTAGTTGAGTGTCTCACGGTCCTACCAATAAGAATGTCATCCTTTTGCAGTTTATCCTTCCTGATTGTCAACATGTGCTTCCTAGAGGGTTCTCCTTCATAAAAGTTAGCTCTCTGCACTCTCATAGTAAATTAACAGTGGTTCATTTACTATGAGATGCTTGTCTCCACTCTGCCGTCTTCTTCTCATGAATCCTTTCTTTGTGTCCTTGCTTTCTGCTTAGTGGTGTGAGAGGAGCGAACAGTGCCGAAGGCTGCAGCTACGCGACCTGCTGGTGGCGCCTCTGCAGCGGATAACCCGATACCCGCTGCTGCTGAGGAATATCGCAAAGAGATGTCAGATGTTGGAGGAAAGCAGGGAGCTGCAGGTTATAGCTGAGAAAGTGGACACATCCATATGTGAGCAGCATGTACACTTTTTCTCTGAATATCTTCATCTTTAATATGCATTAACTTTTCTGAGTGTGTGACTTTATCTCTGGCTGAAAAATACAGTTTTTATTGTAGAAGTTGTTCAACAGACTGCAAGAAAGCAATCAGATTTTTATTTATTTTTTTGCCACATCTTCAGTCGCCAAGTGTTGTCACTCACTTGGGTTTCATCAGCATATCTGTGCAGGTGTTTACAATTCTGTTTGAACATGTGTGACAGGTGTCAGAGTGGTTATGCCTCAGCACAGGTCAGATCAGTTCTCATTAAGAGCAGGTGACTCAGCTGTGTTGGACAGCAGCCAACAGACCTGTTGTGGCACTTCTCTCTGGAGCCAGGACAGGAAAATGTACAGCAGCCTTTCACTTTGGTGTAATTTTGTACAGAAAACCCACATGGACTTAATACCAAGTTGCTTACCACCTCTTTTCTGCGGCGCATGCTCCTGCAGCACACCTTTTTTAATGGCTGTGATGATAAAAGAAGCAGCTGATGGAAATTTTGCGCTGCTGAGTGAAATATGTCGACCAATGTCCTCTCTGGGCGTGGGGAATGTTTACCATAAAATCTGTAATCTCTCACGAAATTCAGCCACACCTATGTTTGGCCTCACCATGCAGAAATGAGTACAGTAAGATAAGGTTTATTAGCAATGTTGTCACTGTGATGAGCCCTATGTACAATAAAAAAGATGCTACATTTCTTTGTCAGTGTAGGTAAAAATGACAGACATTTTTACTTGTAGAATTATTTACAAGTTTCTGTAAATAAATAAAATCGTGTAATTCACTCTAAACAGTACAATTTTTTTTAAAAAATTAGACACCCTGTAAATATTTAAGATTTTAGAGCAGCTATTGTAGCTCTGATAGAAATATCGTTTTTGATTTATATTGGTGTGAATTTGTTGATATTGAGTGACTGAACTAAACTTTTATACCTTAAATTTACAAAAATTGTGCAAAATTAGTTTTAACTTAAATAAGACAATTCAATTTTTATATTTTTTAGTAAATATAAATCGGCAGAAATGTTTTATTCACTAATGTTCAAATTTCCAATCTCATGTATGGATTCTGATGTGTTGTGGCTCTTCTGTTTCCAGGTGATTTGGAAGGGAAGGTCAAGTGGCTGGATAATTACCAGAAGGTGAAACAGCTGAGAGATGCGCTGGTGTGGCTGCCGGTTTGGGAAAGAGACAAACGTGCCTTCGTCCCTGAGGTTCGTCTGATTTGCATATATTTTAGCATCTTAATGTTTGATCATCACACACGATTGCCACAAACAATCGTGATAAGTAATATCTGATTCCACGTTTGAAGTTGTTTATCTTTTAATTTTTCTGATCCTGTCAGGAGCTCATATCTGATGTGATCTGCTTGTTTTCCAGAGTCTGAAACATCTCCTGAAGGCCGTCACTCTGGACAATCTGATCTCCCACAGAAGTCTGCTGCATGAAGGGAAGCTGGTGCTCACAGGTGTCTACCGTTGGCTCAAATCCAACACGTTTCATGTCCTCCATTTTTTTAATTTGTACAGAATCTTAGAATGTCTCTCTTTGGTTCATCACTAGAGAACACAAAGCTCATAGATGTTTATCTGTTCCTGTTTGATGAATTCCTGCTGATCACAAAGATAAAAAGAATCAAGAAGGTATGCACCCATCTTGTTCTGTTCTGGGCCAGTGGTAGATGCTCTGGGGAGAGGTTCATGTATCTGAACGTTGTACCTATTTTTGCTCTTACTTTGTGCACAGAGGTCTGTCAGTTCTGAGCAGAATCACCTGCGGCTGCAGCAGAACCTGGAGCTGGACCAGCTGCTGAAGGAGGGATGCACCTTCACGGTTCTCGATCAGCCCATCTCTCTGGATCGACTGCAGCTCAGGAACATTGATCAGCTAAACGCCTCCAGTAACTACTCCTCATGCAGAGTTTTTGTACATGTTTTAGCAGAGAAGATTGAACAATTAAAACATCAGACACTCCTACTTTTGTTTCTGATGACAGAACTTTCTGCTTTGTTCACAGCATCAGGGCTGCCACATTCTTTCATCATAATGCACCACAACCGGTACCAACAGTGTATCGGTGCATTCATCCTGCAAGCTGCGACAGAGTCTGCCAAGGTAGATCCGTTCAAGTCTGAGCTTAAGACAAGTTTCAAACGTCATGCACTTTAAGGGCTGGAAGGAAAATGCCAATAGTTTTGGAAACAAAAAATGAAAAACTGAGAGAACCACAAAACATTCCTAGACAAAGTCGTCCATAATTGTGAAGTGAAAGGCTTAATGTTTTTTTTGTTTATCAAATGGAAATAATGAAAACTGTTGCATGCATTTGTGTTTACCTCTGAGTCAACTCTACTTGTGCTTCAGACCACTACTCCACTTGGTAGCGCCACCTTTCTCATGCAAACACAACTAACTGCCAGTCTTTCAGGGTCGGGGTCTCCAACCACAGATCGGACCTGTGGAGGGTGATCATCTTCCTTCTCCTTTTCACTCCATATCCTAATGTTTCTCAAGCACATCAAAAGAAACACATGGATGTTTCTGGGTTTTTCAAAATAAAACCACTCACACATTCACTTGTTTATACTGCCTAAATTACTACACATTACTGGTACCAGTCTAGGAGCCAGCGGTTAGACCTGGGTTTCATCCAGCTTGAGCTCATTCAGATTAGATGGAGAGTGACGATTCAAACCAGGGTTTGTTTGTTTTTTGACAGTGGGCCCATTGTGTAATCCATATTGCATATAGTTTTTATGAAAACCTTTGGGGCTGGATACAAATGCATGCCACACTTTTCAGATTTTTATTCTACAGTTATGTAGTTTCTTGTTACTATGAAAAATCTAAAAATAATTTAGATTTGTCTGTAAAATGTAAAATTTTACACAGTAACTTAATTATATTCCTATTTTAGTTTTGCCTTTTGTTCATGCAGAAGCAATAATACAAAGAGTTTGTGCTCAATCCTTACACACAGCTGCTGTTACTTTGCTCCTGACCTCCTTCTTGTGCAACTTTTCCAGAGGGAATGGATGACGAAGTTAGAGGGCGCTGTGGCAGCGCTGCTGAAGCTGGACTCTCAGCAGCCGCGAGTCAAGAGCGCCTCCCTGTGGCTGGAGTCCTCCCAGATCTGATCCCATCCAGCAGCTCTTCAAGCCACTGGAAATGTCAATGTGCACTTCACTGTCCCTAGGAGTCCGTCACAATGACTGCTCCAACTCTAGGATTATTTTGTAAATTCTGTGTGCCTTTAAATGCAGCTAATGTGTTAGTGTACAATAAATTCTTATTATTTTTTTTTTCTCCTGCTGAAGGATTTTCAGATTGTATTCCCTACATGTTTTTCTTAGATTTCCTGTTGGCAAATTTGACTCAAGGGAAGCTTTTTAAAATAAAAATTTAGATACTAAATTTATGAACGTTAATACATGGTTGACATTTTTCCAAATCAATTAAAATGTTTGCAAGGAAAACAAAAACATTTGTTGACTATCAAAATGATTGCAGCGTTAGGTTCCAACATATTCAAGGATTTGAAGATCAATGAATACTGTTTAATCTTTTCATCAATTAAATGGTCAATGTTTACTTTGGAGGAGCTGCAGCAATCAGCAGCTCAGGTGAGAAAATTTGCAGACAGAATTTAGGAATCCAAACTACATGGAGTTCATGAAAGAGAAACCTGAAGGAGACAAATTGATGAGCAAAACTCTGCTGACGGGAAACATGCTGGAAAACGCAGCATCCCCAAAACATGGTGGTGGCAGCATCATTCTGTGGACTGTCATTGTCATTTCCTGGACAAATCTAAAACAGACAAGTGGACAATTTTCAGACAAGAACCTAAAGAAAAACATGCGTCGCAGACCTTTAGAAACATACCGCAGGTTTTTATTTACACTTGTCATGACAATGAAAAAGAAAATCAACATGGCGCATGTGAACACAGAATACACCACCTCATCCCTCCAGGCAGGTCAAACGAAGCCACCCAGACTGTACAAGATCTCAGCAAGCAGCAGAGGAACCTGGCCTCAGGCACACCTTCGCAACCACCAGCTACATCCACTAAACTGAAAAGTAAAGCCGTCATGCACGATAACCGACAGCAACACGTGAAGCCAGTAAAGTGTCTGAAGCAAGTCTGTGGTATCGCTTTGTAAAAATGAGTGAGACACTGATGAATCCAAACTGTTTTACAGCACATGTCTACGGCCACACGTAAGTAATTCACCTCTCTCATTACGAACATTTACAAAGATAACTATGACAGCATTAGTGAATAACAAGCAGGAGATACTGAAGCCTGAATAAAGTTGGTTGTCTAATGTTTGCAGCCTCGCAAAGATGGGCCAGGAGTAGGGTAAGGTGCAAAACCTCTCACCAGTCGTAAATCCTCACTCGGATACAAGTAGTAATACATTTGTGATGTCCAATGCCTAGAAATAGTGCTTTTTCCTCAGTCGAGGTGAGGGAGGCATGAAACCAATTTGACATAATAAAAACATTTGTCAGAAGGTGAAATGGACATTCGTGTCAGATGATCATTCAGGCAAAAAGAGCTAAAACAAGCTGCTTGCTGCAGAATACTGTGCATAATCTGTTTACAGTGTTTCCACCTGCTCCAGTCAAAAAACAAAAAAAAAAGTACAATAGATCCCACAAGCAATTATAAATTAAAATAGCAGGAATTTAGCTTTACAGTGTTCTGAGCTGGACAGAGAAGCGACAGTAACTGCTGTACCTGAAGGCAGCAGATCCTGAACCTCGAGTCAGAGATGCTGAGCTTCTGAGCAGCTAGGATTCATGCAGCAGGCATGATCGTGAACACACACACGCACACACACACACACACACACACACACACACACACACACACCAGTACAGTTATTGCTTCAAAGCAGAGCGCACACACTCAAACACAATCAGTGCTGTTGGACTGCAGAAAAGACCAAATTAAAACATGGAGGCACCTTCAGTTACTGCATCACCACAACCTGAAGTTAATAAACACACACGCACTCAAGTGACAAAGCAACAAAAAGACTCACAATAAAAAATGTCACAAACGCTTTCAGGCAAATACTGACACATTACAAACTCTGCTGCAGACATTCTTTGGTCATGAAATGGACTCAATACATACATTTCTGCAGCTTAGGAAACATGCTGCCATACAAAGAGAACAGGAAGTAACTAACATGACAGGTTCTGGACAAGATGACTGATCTTTGAAGAAATCATGAAAAAGATAAACACTGTAAATGTTTGACAATTTAAAAAGGTCTAATTTGAGTGTCTATTTAATGAAATTTACATATAGAAAGTAAATACTTCAGCTGATTCCAACAAATGTTTAGCCATTTCTGCTTTTACTCTCTTAGCAGAGATGCACCAATCCGTTGGCGAGAGATGAGAATCAGCCAATAGAAAGTCAAACACAAAGAAAATGAGATTTTTTTCTTTTTGTCTTTTGAGTTCGCCAAAATTAATAACTCTCTCCGTTTTCATAAGGACATCAACAAAGTGGACCAAAATATGCTTCAAAGATTAACTCCTGCACCGGCTGTAAGAAAATCCAGAACATTTTCAGTTTTTATGTGTTTTAATCTTCAGGACCAAAATAATAAATGGAATCAAAACTGGAGTTAATAGGATAAACTGAAAAACAAATGCAATTTTTAGAACCTGGAATTAATCTTTAGTTAAGTGAAAACGTAGCTTTATGACTTTAAGGCAGTATTTCTTAATTCGGGTTCTCAGGCCTCCCTGACCTGCATGTTTTAGGCGTTTCCCTTCTGCCACACCTGGATTGAATCTGTGGTCATGCAACCACATGGATCAGCTGTTCCCTAAGAACACATCTAAAACATGCAGAGCTGGGGGCCTGAGGACTGGAATTGAGTAGCACTGCTTTAAGGTGACAAATTAATTGCTGTGATTATTTAATGGGTGTGATCTGCAGGTGAAACCAGAAAAAAAGAAAGCTCTCATTCTACTAAAAACGAACACTATTTTTGGTCAATACATGCATTTACGTGCTTTACTGCACCAAACATAAGTTTGAGACGTTTGGATTGATCCATTATTTTTTGGAATTTCTTCACTTTCCATAGGATTCATTGCCTCTACTGGTACCAAAGTAGCTGCAGGATTCGTTTCTTCTATTATTGTTTGTCCTTATGGAAAAAATGTCTATCAGAAGTGGAGATAGTTATTGGCCTAGAAAAGACAGACCAGTCCAGTTTTTTCTGCAGTTTTCAGAACCTAAATATGGTTGTATTTTTGGTTAACAGGATTTTTTTTTTTTTTATTATACTTTTATAGGTAGTGCTTTCTCACTTCAAACGCATGAATTCAAGAGTTCTATAGTAGACGTGTATAATTACAAGCGAATAATAAGTTACTTGCATTTATCTTTGTATGGCAGAGCGGCACTGCGCCGAGTCGGTTCATTCCCCGGTGCAGTGTGACACTAGCAGACATGAGCAAAGATCAAAGCAGCCACCTCACAACTGCTGACGATGCCGAACGCCGATGGAGGCCTGAATACGAACTTAAAAGAGGTGAGCGCGGATCCACCGCCTCCGCTCTCTGGCAGTCCACAGGAGGAGCAAAAGGCACAAAAACAGATACGGACGGTCCCAGCTGATCCCACTGCATCTCCGCTGCGTCTCCTCCGCACCACGGACAGACGGCCAATGCAAATGGGAGTCTTTTTTGCGCTGGGGCGGTCTTTCATTAGTGCACATTAAAAATGACAAAGACGAGCCTTCTTCTGCCCGCTGGAATATAAAGGGTTAAAGGGAGGGAGCTGAGGGGCAGGAGAACACTGAAGATCAGCCCTGGAGCTCCTCAAAGCACGTCTCGCAAACCCGAACGGGCTTCTTGGAGGACGGCGTGAGGGCGTTCCTCGCCGAACACTCGCCGCAGAAGATGTTCCCGCAGTGTCGACAGTGGTGCTGCGGATTCAGAGGAGGACGGAGGGAGGCAAATGACGGGCAGTCAGTAAAGACAAACAGGAAGCAGAACGTGTCTCTCGCTGGGAGCAACGAGGAGTTCTCACCTTCCTGACCGTGACGGTGAAGCCTTTCCCACAAGCCATGCAGTTCTGGACTTCATGGTCCTCCGCCCACTTTCTGGTCAGACTCTGCGACTGTTTGATCTGCGGACGTCGACAGCAGCAGTTACACTCAGGGAGCAACGCGATCAACCCGCCTGTGGGCGGCATGTGCAGCAGGTCCAGCTCACCTGGAGCGACTGGTTCTCTCTGCCGAGCTCCTGCATGGCCGCCGTGGTGTCGTCCAGCTTCCTCCGGAGCTCCACCACTTTGGCCTGGAGCTTCTCGATCTCGCCTTCACCTGCGACGCACCTGCAGGGCAAACGGCACAGATCACTAACGGGTGAATATGCTACTTGGAGGGATGAGAGGTTGTTTTCTTTTGATTTCTCCTCATTTTTTGAGGAACCTGATTAGTACAGATTTAAATCCACTTTTTATGAAGTTTTACCCTCATTGTGCTGTGGAACTAGTCGTCTCTGCAGAAGCTGCAGAAGTCAGATCGTCTCTCGAAGCGTTCCTCTCATGTCTGTGTTCTCAAAGTCTGACTAAAGCAACTTTCTTCGTCCAAGAGTCCACTGACCTCTCCAGAAGAGCGCGCCGTTCGTCCTGGTTGTTCTGGACTGTAGCCTCCAGCACAGCGATTTCTCCTCTCAGCTCGTCCGTCTGCTTCTCCAGCTCGCCGACTCTCCGCTGGCTGCTCTGCCACTCCCTCTTCAGTGTGGCCACGTTTTCATTCAGGGCCGTGACCTGCATGCTCAGCTTAGCTTCGGCCTCCTCCCCGCGCTTCACCTGCTCCTCTCTGGCTCTCCTCTCCGCCGCCTGCAGAAGGAGAGCAGAGGAACGGATCGCTAAAAGAGGCAGCGAGGGGATCAGAGGCATTCAGGTGGAGGGGACTTACGAGTTGCTCCTGGACTTCCTTTGTCTGGACGAGGAGCTGCTCCTCTCGCTTGCTCCTGTTGTCCTTGGTGACCTGGTGCTCCTTCTGCTCCTCCTTGAGCGCCCCCTGCATGGCCTCCACTTGACCCTGCAGCTCCAGTTTCTGCTGGATCAGCAGCTGCTTGGCTTCCTGCAACTCTCCTACTTCCTAAGGAGGAATTATTAACAAATGTTCAGGTGCTTTCAACAAAGGATCACATGTGTTCATGAAAATAAATAGTAAATGGACTGAATTTATGAAGTGATTCTCCAGTCATACTCAAATGGCTTTGACTTTATTGTTATTATGTCATACAAAAAAGAAAAAAACCTTAAACTAGCTCTAATATTTTCTCATAGAGTTGACCTGAATTCAAAGTGATAAAACATGCTTGTCAAGCAAAATGGCAGCCTGGATGGGCTGACATCACTCTGCATGGAAACACAAAAAGTGTACTGGTAAAAAAAAAATACATCCAGACCCAGTTCAACCCATTGACTCCTGAGTTGAACTGATGAGTTTAAAACGTCGCTGAGGTCATGAAGAGCTGACCCACCTTCTCACTTTTCTCCGCCAGCGTTTTCAGGTCAGAGGTCAGCTTGCTGCTGTTCTTTTCCAGTGCGCTCTTGGCTTTGCTCAGCTCCTCCGCCTTGCTTCTCTCCTTCTGCAGTTCCTCTTTAACTTGACCCTGCGTCAGTTCTCACACGCTTAGCAAATCATGACAACACAATCGTAAACATTGCTGTTCAAACTCTTCGACCGACCTCTTGCTTTTGCAGCTCCTTCAGGGTTTGCTCCTGCTGCTGGAGCGTCTGGTGGCATTTGGAGAGTTCTTGCTCCAGAGCGGACCGGGCCGCCTTCAGTTCCTGGATCTGAGCCTCTAAAGCCGACTGATGCGTCCGATTGGCGGCCAGCTCCTCCTGCGCCATACTCAGCTTCTCCTCTGAGCTCTGGAGACACAAAACATCTCTTAGTTTGTGCAAAAAAGTATTCACACTTTGTCACGTCACAACGAGGACCTTAAATGTATTTTTTTAAAGACAACCTATGTTTCTTGAATAGGTTAGGATTAGTCTAATCACACAATTGTTCTTAGACAATGAGCTCTTAATCTGCTCAGTTCTGCATATTTTGAGCTCCTTTCAGAACCAACTGTTTTAGGGCCTCCTGTCACTTTAAATCCAAATAAGCAGCCGTTGGCCACGCCGCAAACTTAATGTTTATACTGGCAGGTGAAAATGGCTGTAAACAGATGTGCATTTATACCACCGTACATGTTCGAAAAGCACAAATACACCAAATGATTTCTAGATGGCAAGTCAACGAAACATTTGTGTTTTCCAGCAGCCATTGTACGGTGGTAAAACCAGATGACCAAATAGGTAACTGGGCTCGGCTTGGCTGAGGTTGCTGGGTAACGGCAGAGTGCCCATCGAATGGGACTCAGCAGTCGGGTGGTTTTTGAAACAAACATTAAACTTGATGCCAGAGAAACAGCTGGGTGGGAATTTTTTAAGGCTGTTTTTAGAAGTAGTTGAGACCCAAACGGAAGTATAACATTTTAATTCAACATAAAATTCCTCTGAAATACCCAGAAAATAGCTGAAATGTTAAAAGGAGTCATTTTTCTGCTGGGCACTGTGAACCTGGTTTGCATCTGGTGATTTTTGTACCTTGAGGTCTTGACGCAGAGAGGAAACCTCAGAGTCTTTGCCGTAAAAGTCGGACTGAAGCTTTGAGAGGTTTTCCTGGCTTTGCTGCAGGGACTGCTGCAGCTCCGCCGCCCGGCTCCTCTCAGCAGTCAGCTCCTGGCTGAGCTCCGACACCCGAGCTGCCAGTTTCCTCTCCTCCTCCGCCTGGAGAGGAGAATCAAACAAATGTATGCTCGGATCCTCCTGTGCATTGTTTCAAAGCTGCTCGTCGAAGTTACTGAAGATCCTCACCGTCTTGACAGCCGCTCCCTGCAGCTCAGCCACTTGTCCGCTCAGCCTCTTCGCCTCCTCCTCCATGGATCCCCGAACTGTCTTCAGCTGATCCTGCAAATTCTTCAACTCTTCCTCCTTTGCCTTCAGCGTCCCCTGAGTCTTTGAGTGCTGCTGCTCAAATGACGTGAGCTGCGCCTGCAACGCTTTCTCTGCCTGACATTTGAGGAATCACTTATGAATAAAACCTGAAAACGGTGAAGCTCGGCTGCTTTTTCAGAGCATTACCTCTCTCGTTTGCTCCAGCTGCTCCTTCGATTCGTTCATTTTCTTAGTGATGGCCTCGTTGGTTTTCAAAAGCTCCTTTCTTGTCTTTTCAATAGACTTGTCCTGAAGATAAGAGCAGAACATTGCTTTCGGTTTCTGTTTTTGTATTAAAGAGTGGCTATTTATTTGATCCAGGTTGAAGGTCAAACCCACCTTGTCCTCCATGGCTGATTTATGGTTCTTCCTGTCGGCCTCCAGCTGATTCTGACTCTCCTTCAGAGCCTTGTTGGCCTTCTGCAGGCTCTCCTGAATCGCTCCAAGCTCCTTCCTCTGCGCCTCCTTCTCCTGCTGGACCTTCTGCAGCTCCGCAGCCAGACTCTGAGCCTTCTTGCTCAGCTCCACTTGCTGACTCTGTCCCTCCTGGGTCACCTTGTCCAGGTTCACCTTCAGAGCCGCCATTTCCTGCTCACAGCGCTCCAGCTGCTGCTGCACGCCACTCGCAGCTGCAGCCTTTTTCTGCAGCTCCTCGTGCAGACTCTTTGTTCTAAGTGTAGAAAAACACATCAGAGCCGTGAAAGAAGCTAAACTTTTAGAAAAGCCTTCATAGATGTGAAGCTACATTGCGTTTCTACTGCGCTCACCCTTCCTTTTCTGTTTCCAGGGAGCGCTGCAGCTCCTTCGCTCTCCGTTTCACCTCTGAACTTTCCTTCTGCAACTTCTGCACCTCCAGCTGGAGCTGATCTCTCGCGGTCTGCACCTCCGCCGCCTGAGACTCCAGTTTCTGTTCAAATCAGAGTGTTGGTTTTTAAGCGCACGATGGTTGCGATCACGTTTCTAATACAAACCTTGCTGAGCCCTTCCAGCTGCTCCACCCGCTGCTCTGAGGCCAGTAGTTTGTCTTTACATTCCTTCAGGCTGCTCTCCAGCTGGGCACTCTGCTCCTGTCTGTCTCTGAGCCTCTGGGCCTGATCCTCCAGCCTCTTCTGAGCTTCGCTCAGCTCCTGCACGACACACAAGTCCAGAGTGGAAAGACAGGGAAACATCACAGAAAACTCAAGAAGCAACTGTTTCAGGAAACAAAAAGGAGCAAAACAGTTGGATTTTAGCATAGAAATAAAAATAAATAATTCATTAAATAATCGGCACAAAGAAAAGAACCCACCTGCTGTTTGTCCTGCAGAGCATGCTGAGACGCCTCCAGGCTGTTCTCCAGGTTGGCCTTCTGTGCAGCCTTGGCCGCCTCTGCAGACAGAAGCAGCTCTGTTTTGGCCTTCAGCTAAAAAAAAAAAAAAAAAACAGACCAATGAAAAACTTGTTAGTCCAACAGCACAACACACTTTGAAGTTTTGAGTTGAAACCACCCGCGTTTGAGTGACAGACGTACCTGAGCGTCCAGCTGGGATACTTTCTCCTTGCTGTCGGTGAGCTGGGCAGTGAGCTCGGTGACGGACGTCTCCAGGGTCTGCGCTCGGTCCTGGGCTGAACGCAGCTGAGTCTTCTGCTCCTGGACCTGCTTGTGAAGGTTGTCCTGGGCCTGCTTGTTGCTCTCCGATTGGTTCTTCAGCTTGTCCGTCAACTGCACAACCTTTAAATGTGAAAAGATTAGGGCCGAAGAGATTAATCGGGTCAATTGTGATGAGCAATTACTAGTAATTGCCAACTGACTTAAAAACCGATTAATCGTTAACTGGAGTTAACAGGAAAAACACCCTCAGAGCAGTAATAAAACCAAACCTGTAAAAAAGAAATATATACATTTTGTATTTAACATAAAAAAAATTAATAAATATGTTTGATCCAGAACAATCAAAGTTTCACCTGGTTCAAATTGCATGAAAAAAATCCATTAACTACCTTTTTAATCCAATTATTAATCAATCAATTAAAAAAGATCAACAGATCAGTCTAACAATGTCAAGTCAAACAGAACAGGTTGAGCTTTTTACATGTTGATGTTAGAAGGATTTCTTTTAGCTGCAGATGCATCGTTTGCTGCAAAGGATTAAATGTACACTAAAGGATTGCTCTGTTGTTGCACTGTAAAAAAATTTTTTTCTTATTTGAAGGGTCTAAAAGAAAAATCTACATAATTTACCACTTTTCTATCTAATTAATCATCTGAAAAATTGATTGAACAAATCGATTACTGACATAATTGTTAATTACAACCCTAGAAAAAAATATATCAAAGATTTTGATTTACTGGCTTTTGTGTGGCTCCAGACTTTAACATAATACTGTGCGTATGACATAAGCACAGAAACGAACAGAACATCATGACACAATCATGGGTAGGAAGAAGACCAGAGTGCGCGGGCCTCCACCTGTTCATGCAGTGCGTGGTTCTTCTCTTTCAGCTGGTTGAGGAGCGCCGTCTCTCCCTCCCCAGCCTGGATTTTGGCACACAGATCATCTCTCTCCGCTTCCAGCTGGCTCACAGTGTCTTTGCTCTTCTGGAGCAGAGCCTCCAGGTTCTGGATCTTCTGGTCTTTGTCTCCGATCTGACGCAGCACCTGCTCCAAGTCATTCTGCAGAACGACACCGGAAAACATTTTATATTTAGTTCTGCTGCTGCAGCGTCATGCTGTGGGCATTTGAGAGTTGAAACTGAGGCACAGGCTTAATTTCCTGCAGGGCAGCAACACAAAACACAGAGCAGGAGCTAAACTCTGATGGTCTGGTTTATAGTCATGCATATTCATGTGTTAGAGTGGCCTAATAAAAGTCCAGACCTAAATCCAACTTGGCAGAAAGCCTCCATGAAGACAATTTATCAAATATGTCCACACATTTTCTCAGTCAGACTGAGCTCAGCATGAAATGCAAAGAAGAATGGGTAACAATGTCAGGCTCTACATGCTGCTGTTTTATTTGTTTTGAAAGTTTGAAATCAAAGGGGCTAAAAACAAACGGATGCCTTTCCTGTTCCTGTTATTGCATCCTTTTCTTTCCACTTTAAAAGTAAGCACTGTAGCGTGTTAGTCGACCATAAAACCTCAAATAAAACCATTGTCTGTGTTCATGCAGAGACAAAATGTGAACAAGAGCAACTTTGGCCCTGTTAATAAAAATCTGCTTTCTCTTGGCCTTCCAGTCTCAATGTATTGTTGTGCAGTACCTGTGCCTCCCGCAGTTTGCCATTGGTGTTTTGCTGCAGCGCCTGAAGCTCTTGGTGCTGCTGCTTGGCTTTCTCCAGCTGGTGCTGCAGGTCCGAGTTCTTACTGCAGCTCTCCTTCAGCTGAAATGAAACATAGTGAATGTTTGTTCATTTTCTCCTGTTTTGCTCCCAAAAATATGCAATTTTAAGTCCAAGTTGTCTTCCCCTGATCGACTAATAAGGATAAATCTTGTGGGAAAGTTTCACATTCCTACCTGTTCTTCAGTTCGGGAGAGTTTGAACTGGAGGTCGGCCGCTTGCTGCTCTCTGTCCTTCAGTTTCTCTCCAGACAGCTGCCTCTGCTCCTTCAGACGGCCCTGCAGCTCGCCTACCTGCCGTTCGGCCTCCAGCAGTTTGGCATGCAGCTGCAGGGGCACCAGGAAGTGTGAAAACACAAGACAGAAAGATTAGAAATGGAGAGAAAAACATACTTGCACCTCTAGAACCTGAGTCTTTTTATTCTGCGTAACTGTGACTCAATCACTGAGTTTGTACAGTAATGTAGTCCGATTCGATAAAAGTGACTCTGTCTCAACATATAAGACAAGACGATTAACGAGTGCGAGCTGAGCTTGAGCTTTGACCCAAATGACTCGGTTGTTTTTTGTTTTATCTGTCTCCACGCTATCGATCTCACCTGGCTGATCTCTGTCTGCTGCTGGGCACCTTGGCTTTCTTTTTCCTCCTTCTGATGCTCCAGCTGCTTCCTCTCCACCTTCAGCTCTGCGTGTTTCACCTCCAGCTCTACTATCTCGCTCCTGAGCTTGGCCGCCTCCTCGGCCCTCTCCGCCAGCTCAGCCTGGGCCTTCTGAAGGGACGCTTCGGCCCCAGCGGCTCGAGCCTGGAGCTCCTGGACCTCAGAGTCCCGCTCCCTCAGGCTGTCCTGGACGCCCTTCTTGGCGGCTTTCTCGGCTCCCAGAGCATCCGCCGCTTCTTGAAGCTCCTTCTCCTTACGCACAAGTTTCTCAGAGAGACTCTAGGGGAAAAAAAAACCAGAATACGTTGTTATGAGCCTTCTGAGGAGAAAGATAAGTAAGACTGTTTCTTGTGGTTGGCCTGACAGGAATGATGTCACAGTGTCTTTTATTCACAGTTACTACACATTTCCTGTTTCCCCAACAAATCTCACCTATTTCATACAATAGTCAGGCAGTTTCTGACATGCAAGAACAAAAGGTGTTCATTGTGCATCTATTTAGTGTTATTGTTTCTATAAGCATTAAAAGCTTATAAACTGTCAGAATGCAACTCAGAAACCAATATTTCATTCATCTTGTTTTTATCATATTGTCTTAATACAGATGGTTGGTTTCCTTATCAGGGGAAGACAAAATCTTGAGCTTGTTTTGTTGAGTTTTATAATAACTTCAAATCAGGATAAAGACATTTTGTGCCTCTGTTGTCCTGGAAACGGTTTCAAATACATTGAGAAGTGAGGTCTTGAGATCACGTCGTCATACTTCTCCTATTATTAAATCTCAACTTTGACTTTTGTTTTATGTTTTTTACACAAACTTGTCGTATAAAGAAAACAAGACCATGAGCTTGTTGATACAGTCAGATAATTGTGACTATATCACAATGACAAAGTCATGAGTTCTTGTCTTGTCAAAATACATTTAGCAAACATCTACAGAAAAGTAATGAGACTGAGTTTGTTTTCTTTTTGGAGGGTAATGTAGTTACCCATCTATCTAAATATCATCCTATATCAAGATGTTAAGATTGACTTGTCGGGATAACAAGAGCTTGATTTAGTGAAAACAGGTTCAGTATCTCACTACATGCTGAGATAATGAGATGTTTTCCCTTGCTTCAGTATCCTGAGATAACCTCACCCCATTTGTCAACCTGTATATAGCACTGTATGTGTTACATACAAACACATACAGCGATGTGAAAACCTTCAAACTAACAAGCAGCTAAACGAAATAACATTGTGGCATTAAAAGGAGGATGGCAGATTTTAATATTTTGGAAGGAGGAAACAGGGATATTTATAAATACACCATTCTATTTTATCATACTTATGCAAACAAGAAACATGCCAAAAGAAAAACATGTATAGTTAAAACACTTTGATGCGGCGCCTCGTGAACTCCCACAGCCTGTGCGATAGGAGCAACGGAAAGGAACAGTCATGACGCCGGACTGAAGTGCGGCTCTTTTCACGGCCCGGGTTCTGGCAGCAAGCTCGATAACAGAGTCATAGAGAACGAAACGCTGCTGACGACGACGTGGGCGGCCAGCCTCAGACTGCAAGAGGACACATGGATTCAGCAGGAGAAATCCAACAAGTCGAACGGACACTTGCGCTTTCCTTTTTTTTTTCAACCCTCATCTTTAGTTAATCTCTTAAAGTCTGCTTTGGTGTGTCTCCTTTTCTCAAGGTTAGATTTAGACACCAATTAACTCTCTGATGGTTGCTCAACTGGCCTCTAACAAACCTATGTACTGTCAGTAGAAACTGGGCACCAGACTGGAGGATCCACCACTGTAATCTCTCTGCTATCTGTAAACAAACACCTTCTCTGCCTGCCGTGAGACCACATCTGAACCCGATGAGTGACACTTTAATCTCTGCGCTACGTTCTTCTCCTCCCATTGCACCAGTCACATTACCTGCCTGCGGTTATATTTCACACTGAGTGACAAGGATGGCAACCAACCATCACCCCCTGCTGGTTTAATAATAGTGCTCACTGTAATATTTGTCAGCAAGTATCTGTTGCTAAAGGTGGATAGTGACACCTCGACATTGAGTTGCAGAAAGGGAGGCTCACAGAGAACAAGATGGCTGCTGGTAAAGCTCGTGAGAGTAACGGGTGGAAAAATAAAATCCCACACATTTTCAGTAGCAGCTGTTTGTTCAGGATCACGTGACTGTAATGGCTGTTTCCTTACGCTGCTGTGTAAATATTACCTGACATTGTTGCTGCAAATTATTGAGATTTCCCTGCAGCTCGTGGATTTGTTGCGTGTAGACAGCAGCTTCCTGTGGACCCTTCTCCAGCTCGGCTTTTAGTTGGGATATGGTCACCTGCACATCAGCAGACCTGTGGTAAGAGTCTTGCCAAAAGTCCTTAAGCGTGTATTCAATAAACTACAGCGAAGAAGGGATGGAGAAAATTAAACGCAAAGCAATTAAAAGCAAATGGTAGCACAAAAAAAATGCTTGAAAAGAAATTTCACACTGCTTGGACAACAGAAAAATCTGCATTCGAAAAGGAAAACTCCTAAAAGGTGAAATTAAATAGGTGACCCGACTTAAATCGACCGGTTTTACCTCCAGTTTTTGAATCTTGTGTATCGAAGGGATAGAGTGAGTGAGAGGCACAGGAAGGAGGGAAGGGAAGGAGACATGAGGACAGAAGGTAAGTCAGGAAAAAAAAACAACAGCAAGCTTCAGTTTCAGGAGGACAAATAGTTTGTAAACTGATGGAAATAAGGGAGTATTTGACACAAAAGGGGTTTAATGCGCTTGTTTTGGCCTTTTTAATGATTTGTGCATACGAAACACAAATTCCTCTTTGTTTAACATTAAACCATTCATATTCTGTTGTTTCAAAAACTCATTGAGATTACTTGTTATTTAGCTGTTTGAATGCATTCGTAAAAGTGTAAAATTGATATTACATTCAGGTCAATGAGTGTATATAAACTCATCATTGTACCAGGACACAATTTGTCAATCTTTGAGTTTTGCATCATAAAAAGTATCGTTGGCCATTTCTCAGCTCAATGTGCTCAACAGGCGCCGCTCGCTGCTAAAAACGGGTTCAATATGCAGCCGTCAACATGACTGAGATGTTAATCACGACAAAGAGAAAATCTATTCAGAATATGGTTCTTGGGTAAAAATAGAACCGATAGTTGAGGGAAAAAAAGGATTCAGAGCCTGAAGCTACATGATGGAGCTATAAATACCCCTCTGCTCCAGAATGCTGGGGAAAGAAATCCCTGAATTATTCACGAGGCGGGAATTAAGAGCTGCAAAATGTGCGGGGCAGTAGTATACGATGTAATAACTTCACAGCCCTTTCTGGGTAGAAATGTGAAGCTCTCCCTGAAAAAGTGAAGATGGTGAGCAGTGGTGTTTTAGCGCCCAAACCTCTGAGGTAGTGTAGTTAGCCTGCAGCTCTGTGTAGTGGCTTTTGAGGCGCTCAGACTCTTCCTCCCGCTCACGGGTCATGCTGTCCATAAGCGTCTGCACCTGGACCAGCTCCTTCTGAAGAACCTCCACGTCCTCCACTCCCGGCCGCTGCAGCTAGGGGGCAGAGCGGAGACGCCGGGTCACACAGGAGGCCGACAGAGGAATATCAGAGCTGCTGGGCTGGAAGCAAAAGCTGAAAAGAAGGAGTTTTGTGTGTTCACCAATTCTGTTTGGAGTCTCTCGTTCTCCTGGTTCTCCCTCTGCAGCTGTTCGCTCAAACTGGAAACCCTCTGATCGGCAGCCTCCCGCAGGCTTTTCTCCTCGTCATAACGAGACTTCAGGTCTAACAGATTCGATGTTTTTCAGAAATCAAACAATTAAATGCCTTCAAACAACTTTTAAAAAGTAGTAAAATGTGTCAAGAGCATATGATGAAACACATTCATCTAGAAAAGGTAAAGCTGGAGATGAAAGACAAAGAAGAGAGGTATATGATATGGCAATCTTTCACATACTATTTCAACAAGATGAATGGTTGTATCCACACATTTTATTATTATTATTATTTTAGGAAATACTTCAATTTATTTATTTGTAAGACTGAAACTTGTATTTTAGTGCGTGTTCAAAAAAACTCAACGAAAAGACTTTTTTTTTGAAAGGAAGCAAAATGTCCACACAGTTTTCAAGAAAATGTGGACACAACACAAAGGCAGCTTTGAGATTGACAGCGGTCGAGTAAAACAGAACTTCAGCTTGTTAGCTGACCCCCAGACTCTGACCTCACAGTCTCCCAGTCCCACACTGACCTACTATCTCCGTGGCCAGCTGCGCCGCCTTCTGCTCAAACAGATCTTTCATCTGCTTAATGTTGAACTTCTCCGTCTCTGCTTCCACTAACTTTCTTTCGAGGGCTGAGGAAGAAAAACATCCAGCATGTTAGCGACAAATGACTGAAAACTCGATCTCAGCATGTTCTTTGACCATGTTCTTTCTTTCACCACCTGAATCCTCGGCGCTTATCGGCCCATCGTTCTGTGGAGCAGAAAGACAAAGGAAAGCATCTTTACTGATCACACAGTTGTGTATTCAGAGGGCCAGTGCTTTACTGTATTATGCTAAATGTCTGAAAGGATTTACTTGCTTCAGTTGTCCTTGAACTTTGTCCAATTCTTTCTTTAGTTCTCCAGAGAACCATCTCTCCTCCTGATAAAAGAAAGAGGACAAAAGTAGATCGTACAGCAGATGTTCTCACAGGTCTGCGACACTCACTACTTTGAAACTTCAACCTCACCTTGAGAGAAGCGTGGAGATCCTGAACCTCCTGCCGCAACATGGTGAGGTCTTCACTAAAGGGAGGAAAGAGACGGATCAGGGCAACGTTCTGCCACAGGGAGGTCAGCTGCGGATGCGTGACCTTACTGTATCACGCAAGAGCGTTCAGACATCCTGACCTTTTCCATAACATATGTTTTCGCATAACATCCATGAACTTTGAATGTATTTTATATGGTAGACGAATGAAAATTGAGCTTTGATTCAAACTGTTCCAGTGTGGCGGTGGCGGCCCACAGCATGATGCTGCCACTGCTGCGTTTCACAGTGGAGACGGTGTTCTCTGGGTGATGTGCAGTGTTCATTTACTGCCACACATTTTTAAAAGTAAAAAATTTTGGAAAATAATGAATCACTTCTTCCATTTCACAATGTGCTCTTCTTTGGTTCATTCACTGAATAAAAACTCTGGCTACTCTGCGTTAATCTGAAATAGTTCAAGGGGTGTGAATACTACACAGTACTGTATATGGCTTCCCTCGTATATAAACATTAAATTACATGCATCTCAAGTCAATTTCCCAATTAAATTACAAACCAAGGCAACTGGATGCACTGGCTTTAATTTAGGAGTATCAGAGTAAATAAAGGTATGCCATACTTTTCTTAAAAAACGTGCATTTTTTTTTTCCCCGACATTTCATAATTATACACTACTTTGTGTGGATCTATCACATAAAATACCATCCATTTTCTAACACCCTTGTTCTTAGTGGGGTCGGGAGGTGCTGGTGCCTCTCCAGCTAGCATTCTGGGCAAGAGGCAGGGTTCACCCTGGACAAGTCAGTCGCAGGGCGCATAAAATACCAACAAAATAAAAAATATCTTGAGAAGGACAAATTGTGAAAAGGTTTAGGAAGCATGAATACTTTTGCCAGATGTTAAAACTAGCTTTACCGCGTGGGAGCCACATGAGCAGGGAGGTCTCCAGTGTCGTGGAACAGCTCATAGTGTTTGAAGAGTTCGTCTGCAGAGTTGTGAGACTTCATGCACTGAGGACAGATGAAGCCCTGGAGACAGAAACACGTCATCACACTCTAAAAACGTCACACCAGGGCCGTTCAGCAAGTTTTGGGTCCAGCATTATGTTGGGAAAACGTTACCTCAGACGTCTGGTCGTGGTTCAGGTCAGTGGTGGGCTTCTCCGACTCTGCATTCTGGGAGCCTCCCTTCCCAGGAGTCTGCAGACGACAATGCACACTTTGACTAGAGTGAATTAATATAAATGCTACTTATTTAACCACCTGACTGACACAGAGAAGAGCTGCAGTGTCCCCACAGCAATCACCTTTTACAATAAAATCTACACATATATATGTTCACCCTCAGCAGCCATTTTTATAGTTAATCGTTCACCTTCTCCAATGAACTGAGTTCCTGCAAACTTTTAATTAGTAATCCATGTTTATTTCCCGGAGTATAACACAGATGTGTTGAATGCTGCTAGATAAATGGAGTCAGAGGCTTTTTCTATTCATACCGACGCATCAAAGCAACTCCAGGTTGAGTCTCTTGACAAGAAGCTGCTAAGCTGGATTCAAACTGAACACTTTTTGATTGCAAGACAACTGTTCCCTTCATCCCAAAACGAGAAACACAAGAGAACATAATTAAGAGATTTAAAGGCAAAAGGAACTTTGATGAACAGTGCCGGGCGGAGATTTGAGTTTATTTTGTCGCCTCACATATTGAGATTTAATAATCAAGGGGGAAAATCTCAAGCTTTTACACATTTTTACAAAAGGGACCAATGAGAGTGGAGCTGACATCTCCGCCCCTTCCATGAAGACCTACTGCTTTGATTTTTCTATTTTCATTTTGAGGAATTTCACAGAGTAAAATGTTGGATCCAGGGAATATTTAAAATTTAAATGGAATTTTCTATTTTTAACACTATTGTGCCACAATGGTCTGCTTTAGATGTTTTCACAATGAAGTCTGTAAATACTGACAATGCTCTGAGGATGCATTTCTGCTCAAACGTTGTCAGCTCACAGTGCTGCAAAAGAAGAGCAGTTTGGGTCCAAACCACAAATTGTAGACTCAGGAAGAAGATGATAATTTCCAACTCCGCAAACAACATCAACAACATTTTTATCATTTTAGTAGATTTATATTTCTTCTGGGCATTTGGGTGGAAATTAATCATCCTAAATTAGGCTGCTGAGTTTAATCCAAAAGTGAGAGATATTCCAATTAAACTATGCATTTTTAATCAGGGTCATTTGAGTCTGTTGCAATTTTCTATCTGAGTTTCAGTACTAAAATAGGATTTTGTTGGGAAATGAATACATTAACGAATGAGGTCTGTGTGATATACATCGTGCATGTTAAGCCTCGTTCGGAGCCGACTGAAGAAGCGACAATTTGTCTGAAGTTTTGCGTCACGGAACAACCTTTGACCCAGATCAAACAAACAACAAGCTTACAGCCTCACAACACTGTCATCAGCAAATCTAAAACACCACTTATCAAATATTTGAGGTTTTACTACCGTTAACTCAATGTCATAAAATAGAATTTGATTCTGGGATGTATTGATGAACATTTTTAGCCCAATACACCCATAAAACGTTTAACATGGAGCAATATCACTTATAGGTGGTGGAAGTTGTGACCAAAGGTCAGAAAGCAGTGACATGTGGCAATAATGAAACTACAGTATCGTTTAGTCGCCTGACAAATTGACTTGACATTGCCAGACTGATCAGACATTATTGCTCTGACATGTTGGGTTCCAGTTAAAAAGTTTAAAGTAACTATTTGGTTTAGAAATAGTGCAGGAATAGAAAAAAATTTTAAAAATTACATTTCACTAAGAGGACACCACTGGTGCCTTCTGTAATTTAATCTTAGTATTAATCCAGCTCTGCTGTGAAAAGCCTCAAAGGTTTAGAAAACAAACAGCATCCTAAAGATCAGGAAAAACAGGTTAGTCATATTTAAATCACTATGAATCACCAACAATCTTTCTAGTCTTGCCACAGATTCTCAATTAGACCTTGATCTGGCCTTTGACTGTGCTGTTCTTTTATAGGATGTGCTTTGATCTAAACCATTAAACTGTTGCAATGCTTGTGTGTTTAGATAACTTCTGGTGGAGTAATATCTTTTCTCTGGCTAAATGAAGCATTTGTTGCAGACTCAGAGGATTTTACTTGGATTGAAGAGCAAAAAATTACATATGAACACATGTGACTGACATGGGTGTGAATACTTTCTCAAGGAAGGAAAGAGATTTTTTTTTTTCTAAATAATGAGAAGGCTTCAACCAGCCTCAAAAATACAACCTAATACTGAGTTTATTACTTCTTCAAAACAGAGTTGTACTTTAGTGCTAAATGGCCTGAGGCGCCCAGCCATCAGCAGCAGATGCCTTGATTCAAGGAAATTACATTGTTAGGTCTCAATGGACCGGACTCACTTCTTAATCACATCACATCCCACTTGCGTGCTATTTAAGCTGGTCTGGAATGTAATCTGGAGAATTTAAAGGTCAGGTGTATACTTTAGACCTGTGTTTATAGTTTTTAAACCAAGCCTGAGATTTGTCTGAGTGGTGGATAGGAGCAAGCCGGTTACCAGTAACAATCCAAAGCATGGTTTTAAAAGGTAACCTTGAAATTTGTAGTTTTATCCAGAAAAAGTACAGAAGTGACCAGTGTTTGCTGGCTCTATGGAGGCAGCACAACCTCACTCCACAATCTGTTCCTGCAGACTGCTGGTCAGCTGGAACTTGAACAAATTCTGTTTAAAGCTTGTTAAGAGTCTCAGTGTTACTCCATTAGACCCACAATGGAAAACGGTATAATTTCATGATTTATTACTTGTTTAGCAGCAGGAGTAGGCTATTACGTTTTCTTTAAAAATAAAAACAAAAAGAGCATGTTGTGTTTTTTTTTTTTTTTTGTTGTTTACATTGTGATAAATACCGTGTTATTTGAACACGTTCTAATACTAAAGCAATCTACAGGGTTGTGTGTTCAGTGACAGGTTTTATTTTCCTGCAGAACAATGCAAGAGTCATCAGGAAATATAACTTCCGTGTCGTAGAGAACAGATTAAAACCACATTTATGGAACAATATCCAAGTAGACCACTGCCTGCAGTACTATACAGCTTCATATTGTTTACGCCCCACATGTCGATCCAACTTGTGTCACTATAACATACTTTTCGCTTTACCTGTCACTTGTCGTAAAGTTATGGCTGAACAGTTTAAGTCGGGGAGTCATGTGCTCCAAGTGTACACAATGCGGGTAGCAATGCATTGTGGTTAATGTGGTCCCATGCGAAAGCTTTTCAGCTCGATTTAGTACGTTAGTCCAACAAGTCACTCTACTGCCAAGCATATAGTTTGTTTATACAAACATTCATAAGGCTGGTCACCTAAAGCGCCTGTTTGCATGCTCATAGAGCATTTCTTCAACGCCTGTAGCTAACGATAGCGTTAGCATCTGATGAATTAAACCACCGCTAACTAAGCCTTGGTATTAACATTAACCGTCCCTTTTTCATCTTACTGATTTCTAATGTCTGTAATAGAGCCGAATAACTCTGTGTTTTGTTCGGAGAACCTATTTTCATTACTGTCAACAGTACAATCATTCAACTATAACAGCTTAGCATGCGCTAATGGCTAGCTGTGTCATCTAAATGGAAGGAGCGCTTGATGTTTCCACCCCGACGTGACGAGATTGAGAAGGACTCCGGACAAGATATCCACGAACCAATAAACAACACACAAGCCCCGCCCCTCAGCGGTACGTCATTTCACTAAACACGCGCACCCATCAAGAAACCAGACACAGATGGGCCTGCGTCTTCCAGGGAAAACGAGCCGCTATGCTCAAAACAAAAGCGATCCCGATTGATTAACTTCACAGAGGCTTACCATTTGAAGTATCCGTCTCAACATGTCCTGGATTGGGTTTGTCACGACACAGAAGCTGATCAGTTTACCAAAATGCAAAGTTTTCGTGTGGAAACAAACGAACACCTGACCAGGCTGAGGGAGAAGCGGCGGATGGGCGGGTCGTGGAGGGGATGGTTCACCGTGGCTGCTCCACACTGAGCTGTCATGTTCTGCTCCATTGACAAGACTGGACACATAAATGATCAAACAGAGTACAATACTCTACAAATATTCAACTCTTACGCATTTTTTAAAAACTTAAACACAAGAGCCAATAAATGTTTAAGTTAAGGTATCCTAAAAAACAAAAAAACTTTAAAAAATTCTGCCCCAGTTAGTTTCCTTCTCACTTCTGATGCAGTTACTAGTAACAACAGGGCAACTCAAGATTTTATGGGGTCCTTAGCAGAAATGTTTATTCCATTTATTCCATTTGGGAGGCCCACTGCCAGCTAAACCCATCATCACAATTATGAAATATGAGCTCAGACACAAGAAACAGATCATTTTAATGAAAATATGCTTTTGTTAATCTCATTACACCCACCACTCATTTTGAGGAAATTATGCAACTACAATACACTTTTTAAAAAAACTAGGATCCATTAAAGGTTGAAAAACGAGCCAAACAACAGTTTTATGTTTGATACCCTTGAGCTGCAAGAATAATTATAATAAAGTCTCATAGGTTTATTTTCCTACTTGTCCTGACCTTGATTATTTGTGCTAAAAGTGAAAATACTCTTACTGCAATAGTTGTATTGTAGCTTGGAGTTGGTCTAATGTAAATTACTGCTGATCAGGAGAATTTAGATTAAAACATTACATCAAGCAAGTGTTGTTTTTAACAAAACTGCCAGTGGCACACAGCTGGGCAATCCCTATAAAATTAATGTGACCAGAAGGTTTTCTCAAACCTATGTTTTACTTTATTTTATTTTTTTACGTTGATCAGATTTTCTAGGACTTTAGTCCAACACCTTCTGTTCCCCTAGAGCACAGTTGGTAGTTTCTCTAAGCCACCTGTCAAAATACAGAAAAATAATGTCATCATGCCAGGTCAGATGTGTGTTCATCTTACTAAGTCATGTTATAGACACAAGAAATATTTGATATAGTAGGCAAAGTCAAGGGTTATGATTAAAATGATTTAAACAATTACAACTGTAACAAACAAGGCTGGAAAAGGATCATTTATTTTGACATAATGAACAGTAAGCAGGGCAGTGAGGGAAAAGCACAAATTTGAGGCACAATACTAGAGACCTGCAGAAAACAATGGCATCTTGGTGTCACCGAAGTACTTCATCACAACAATTAGACGCTTTAGACATGGCAACCGAGGGCTGGGGAAACATGCCATAAAAACCTTTTCCGTCATCACACATGCAGAGGTTGCCATGTGCTACAGGGACTTTAACCTGAACTGTGTGCTTTGGTCAGATTAAAGTAAGATTGATCTTTTTGACCACAACAAGTTAATGGTGTAAAACAAAGGTTGAATGTGTGGAAAAACATCTTAAGGCCACTGTTCCATATATTGGGTGATCTGAGACGTTGTGGGCCTGTTTTCCTTCTGGGGATCCTTGCTAAGGCATCATGATACTTAACATTATTTTATCCAGTGAGTAAACTTTATTCGTCTTTACCTCATTGTTGCTCATTATATATGTGCATATATATATAAATAATATCTCAATGCTATTTAAGGCAATTTCTCAGGTTCTAAACAGAGTACTAACAACCCTGCCTGTTGCAACAGGTGACTCAATTATTGCAACAAAGCTAACTTTAAACCAACTCATAAGAAGAAAACTCTATCTAGAGTGTCAGGAGGGAAAAATGCATAAAATTGTTCTAAAACATTCACACTCTTGTGGCTGCTACCTTCTCTTGCAACAGGAAATTATTTGGCAGTGAGTCAGAGTGGGAACAGAGCTTCCTCTTAAGGCCAACATTTCCCAGTTTCAGTCTTCTGGAAACCACCAACATACTGGGAACACTGAGGTCAAACATGTAAGACCCCGGTAAGAACTTTACTTCACAGTAACTGAACCCCTAAAGGGGAATGCATTTAATCTGTCTGCTAACTTTTGCTTTAAAGATCCAAAAATACACCTAGAAAGCATCACAGCACTTTATAAGGGCTACTAAGTTCTCTTTTTTAAATTAATTTCTTCAAAATTAAAATTGTTCGAGTGAAAAACCTGTGTTCATAAAGCAACCAATGCTCCAGTATAGTCCATCAGTGTCCTCTAGAGGAAGTTTCAGCTGCAAGGCCTATCTGTTGAAGAGCTCTGAGTCCTGCGTTGAGCAAACGACATAGTGAGGGGCCTTGCTGTCCATCGTTCGGGGGCAACACACAGGCCCGTAGGGAGGGCTGCAGGTGTCTGCGAGTCTGCAGAGGTACTCTGCGTGGACAGGCTTGTGGCTCTGCAGCACCCTGATGGCATCCTCCACCTTGAACCACTTCCTCTTCCTACCTGTGGAAAGGAAGAAGAAGGAAAAACAAGTAGAGTGAAAAGTTTGAGTGTGACTACGTTATGTAAATTACATTAAAAAAAAAAAACATGCCCCCAGTTATTTTAAAGGTGTTTGATATTTGAAATGTATCCTGTCTCTCAACAATAGAATAGCTCGTCATAACAATAATTTCTAACTACTCCTGTTAAAGGTGCCTGTGATTGTTTACTCCATTCATCCACAGAAATAGACTCAGCCTGTTAATGGGGAGCGATGGGGGGGCAGGAATGTTTGGGGTGCCCAGTTGTTTTCCAGTTATCACTCACCGCAGCCAGCTCTATGCTCTTGCATGAGAACTGTAACCAAAGCAGACGGAGTTTAGCTGCTCTAACTTTTCCTTCCTGCAGCTGCTGAACTTCAATGTATAGCTATTGTGGAGCATTGTAAGTCCAGCCTTTCTGCAACGTTCTCTAATTATAGCAGGTTCTGCTGACTGTGTGAATGCTCCAGAAGCTCCAGAAGTTATAGCAAGATCTATAACTTCTGATTTTGTTTTCTGAAAATTGACTAAAGTATATTTCAATTACAGTTTTTAGAGCTCAGTGAGTATAAAACACATGTAAACAGAAAACATTGCGTGGGAGAAAATAAACACAAAAGGTCCTTTCATTTTATTTGACGCAGAAGGCGGAGAGACCGTAATTATACAGTGTGGTGAGAGGAGAAAATTGCTCACTTTTGGTTGGCCAAAGAGAGCAAAAGTTCATCAAAACCGAACAAAAGAAAGTTTCCAAAGCAATTTGGCATAAACCAAATAAAATGTATGTCAACCCAAAAATGTTTGCAACTTTTAGCGTTTCTGACTATCTACTGCGTTATATTGTGTGAACTGGGATAAATGTTGTAAAATTGACTACTTTTTCTAGTGAGTGTATCATCTTATTTTTTCCCCCTTTTTCCAAACTTTATAATCTCCTGACCATTCTGGACTAAACATTTGCTGATCTATACACAGTTTATGCAACCAAGAGGTTACATAATTGTAAGCTGAGTCAGTGGTGGGTCTAGACCAACTTTACCAGAGGGGCTGGGGTTTTCCATGGCAATATAGTACAAAAGAATAAAATCAAAAACAGAAGAAAAAACTGTTATGTAAACAGTTAAAATAGAGACACTTGTTGCTCAAGAGCTGCAGGTATCAAGACTTAATGATCAAGCTGATTAAAAACTGTGATCCTACCTTAAAATGGCTGAAGCTAAAAATACAACATCTTAATTTTAAGTGAAAACTGTGAAGGTAGAAACATGAAATTGGTCCAAGGGAGAACTAAAGTACAGTTTCTGCCCCAGCGAATGTCATCTTTTGTGACAGATATGCAATAATGTCATGGGGTATTAAACAAAACCAGTTAATATCCACATCTTTTGTGCTCAGATTTGCTTTGTCTAAAGGAAAAGAAAAATATTCATAATGCAGAGTCTTTGTCCAAATCATTTAACACATCTTACAGGTGGTCACCAAACGCATGTGACTAAAAATTCAACTAGTGCTTATGTTGAACATATTTCCGATATTTGCATCGGAATATTTTTCACACTTGCCGCCTTTTTCTATTGACAATGAAAACATTATTAAAAGTTCTTGGTCTTATGAAGGTTTTGCAATGAACATTTATCACAATTTCAACAGCAACAATCTGCTGTAAATGAAATATGTATAATACATGCTTCCTTTTCTTAGAGAGGAAATAAAATAAATTTGGCATCAGATATAGAGATCAACCACAGCAGGAAATCTGCATACATGCTTCTCTGTCTCCACTTTTATGCAAATGCCACAAGAAACCCTGCAGGACTCCCCAAAACGATCTTAATCCTGATTGTTACAACATCAGAGTGTCTACGTATCCCTTTACAAGTGTCAGGATGTTTTCTTTGGCAAAGCCTACCCAAGCAAAATGCAGCTGCATAATTTCCAAATATTAGCTTCGGAATAAGTCCTCGGCTGCCACTCTGCAAAACTGCACAAAATCTGCAAGTAATTCTGGAGCAAATTGAACTTGCACTGAATTTATTTATGCAAGGAAAACCCGACTTTATGAAATGTTAATACAAAATAGAAATTCAGTCAATATTTTTTTTATTATAATGTATTCTATGACGTGACAAACAGGGAATTAAAATTGAAGTATACCGATGTTAACAGAGTCCTCCCAGTCCTCCAGTGTTTCTGTTACAATTAGAGTGTAGACGTACGTCCTGTGCTTTCTGTCTTGATTGTGCTGCTGAATAGGAAGAGAAAATAAATTATCAGCTTTTATTTCAACTCTGCGAACACAGTCTGTGAATGATTTTATCTGAATCAGTTTACCATGTGCACTGTTCTGGACATGATGACAGGGCATTTTGCAGGATTTCCTGCAGAGTGATTTGTTGGAATCTAAGGTTAAAGTAACAATGCAAGGCAGTTGATAGCCTTACCTCAAATATCCCAAGAAGTCTGCCAAGTTTTCCCTTCACACCAGCCTGAAATGGAAAAAAAAAAAAAGTCCATTAAAGGTTGGGAATATTTTTCAGTATCATTGTCAATTATATTTGATTTACTGTGGATGCATTTTATTCAACAACTGTCTGTAACATGGCTGCTACTTTACAGATTGAGCAGGACAAAAAAAAAGTGTGTGGCCAGGAAAGAACAGCTTGTTTTCGCATGTAAGTCAGAAGGAGTCACATGTCGTTGAGACAGCTTAATGGAGTAGACATGAAAACAGGTGCATTTCTATTTAAACTTGCAAAATATCCTGAATAGTTTGCCAGCAGTTAACTTTGGTCTGCCGCCATTATAACCGATTCATTTTCTCTGCAGATAGGCAACTTACAGTGTCACCAAAATGTTTTCATATCTCTTCTTCTCTAAAACTGTGGTTACTCTTCCATCATCCTATAAGCAGTTCTAGACAAAAATCTGAACATTTTGGAACATAGACATCTGCGACTTTCCTGACGTCTATGCGTATTTTAGATGAATGGACATCATTTGAAAAAGGACACACTTTCCAACAGCTCAAACAGATGGTGGTGTATATCAGAGAAGAAATCAATAGTAAAACCAATTGATGATGTGCAGCCTGCAGGCTTGGCCTTAATTCCCAAATACACACTTTCTTCAGATGGAACTGGGGTTTTGTCAAGATAAATATAATCATGAACTTTACCACATATAAGTCAGCTTTGACTTAAAATCTTCAGCTTTCTGCGACAAAGCTAAAGAGGGATTTCATTCATTCATAGGCTTTATTTAAGGCTTTGATGTATTCTTTTTGTCACCAATTTATTTTTTAGTTGACTTGTACAGAATATATGCCACATCACAGGTTGAAAAAGGTTTTGAAACATTTTATTACGTACTTTTTTTTTTTTTTTCAAAAAACTTGTCTTTTAACAGGTGTGTGTAAAGTTTTGGGATCCATGGTGATTTAGTTTGAACATTTCCCTTGCTTCCAGCAAATGCAGTAGTAGAAATCATATTTACGTCCCCATAATCTAAGAAACAAAGAAACTGAAGCGTTTCAGTGAGAACAGCACAACCACAGAAGGAGAGCCACAAATTCACCTGCTTCATCTCAACCTTTTTGTTCTCAAAAGTAACAAGATTAGGAACAGCTGCTAGAAACACTGTATGAACAGCACACATTCATCTTTTTGTAAATAAGAATAAAACTGCTCTCCAGGAGTTCCTGGCCAGCATTTTGTTTGCTTATAGTAGCACAGATCCGTTCTGTCGTTTTAGAACAACTGGGATAAGTCAGGAAATCACTGTTGCAAAAACAGATGATTTGGTCTACGTTTCTCACAGGAAGAAGAACAGCTTTGAATAAGCAGATCTTTATACAACAACTCAATTGCTATCTAAAGAAATCTGACTTGCATTGTTTTGAAAGGAAACACTGAACGAAATCCATTTTATATTTTGAATAATTAAGTGTGTGCTAGAACCGGAACAATGTAAGGTGGGTAAAGGAGATCAACTGTCTATTACGCACCTTCTTTTTTTCATTGTTGGTATAAATAAAGTGGTGAACGGAATCCTGTTAGGATTCAGAATAAGTGATTATAAATGATTGAGAAACAGTTTCCCTCAAATAACCAGGGAATAGAGTTCCTGCATATATATTTTTCCCAACACAGTGGTTTATACACATAAAGAAACACTTCGTGGCACACGCTGCCTGTAACATTCACCAAATTATAACATAGAATAACCAGATCAACTTCCACTGTGATGTTAAACACAATAGAAACGGAGGACATTAAAACAGGTGCAAACATGTGCAGGTCAGTTGGTGTAAAACGGTTCACTCTGAGTGCAGCAATACGACCATACATTTACTTTTCCTCAAGTCCAAAAAATGTGTTTTCAGCAACATACTTGCGATGATCATTTTTGTCATGATTGAATGTTCACATAATTCTACTATGCTCGAAGAGTCTCTTAAGTATGTTTGTAATGTTAGTTTAACCATTAAATAAAAGCTTGAGAAAATATTTTTATAGAAAATCTCCCCTTATATGATTGTAGTGAGTGTGCAAGCCGCCTATATCCATGTGCACGTCATATTTAACGTCTGGGTAACTGGGGTAACTGGAAACTCTACCCAAATGTCACAGCCATCTTTCAAGGCTGTCAGCGCACCATCTGAGCCCCAGCAGAAGTTCACAGCTCGCTCTGCTGTGAAACATATTGGAAAACGACCAGCACTCCACTGTAGAGAACCACAGACCTCATTAATGGGACATTTACACGGCACTGCCAAATATTTCTTCCCCTCATCTGGGTTTCCTGTCATCATATGACCATATCGGACTATGAGAAATGATGACATCGATGAAATTAAAACAATAAGGGCTTAATTTGACTGGCTTTGTGGAATGTTACAGCATCATACCAGTGGTTTTTCGCATTTAATTAAGGTTACTGTCACTCACTGCATTGTGATTTAGAAAGGCTTCCTGCTGGATATCATCGAACTTTATTTGACTATTCTTTTCTATTATTCAAATAAATTACTGATACTGCAAAAGTATCGGAATAAATATAGAAAAAGAAATCAACCACTTGAACTTGTAAACGAGTCCAGAGTTCCCACTCATTTCTCTTGTCAAAATTTAAATACTTCTGTGACGTTCCCAGTCTTTTTGAGCACCAATTTAAAATGTAAATCACATTTCTTACAATTATCCATTTGCTAGTCCTGCTTGTCTGTGAGGGGTCACAGAGGCTGGCACGTATTATTGAGCAAAAGGCGGGGTTCGAACCCAGAACCTCCCAGGCATCAGAACTAACAATGGTCCCAATCATTAAATCTATGGAAGCGCACTGAAAGACATCATTATGGACCCTAACCTGCCAGCCGTGTAACACCAACACGATCCAGAAAAACGAGAGAGGTGTTTGTTGTGTTGCAAACTCACCTCTTCGTACACCTCCCTGACAGCAGCACCACTGGGCTCCTCGTCAGGCTCCATCCCTCCTCCGGGAACAATCCATTGGTCTGGATGTCGGCTGCTGCTCACCAGCAGCACCTGCAGAGGAGTGAGCGCAGAGAGGGTCTACAGCAACCCGGACACAGCACATTCAATTACAGAGTCTGCCACATAATGGAAGCCAACAGTATCTTTCCCCAGCAGCTTATACTGGTTATGTGATTATTTTAAGTAACATGAAGAGGGATCTGAATTTAAAAACAAATTGTGATTTATGGAGTGTTTGTTGGTTATTTCTGCATTGAAGCATCCATGATTTCAGTCCAGTTACTCACAGATTCACCATGATTGAAAATGTAAATGAAGCTTATGTTCAACTGTCAAAATAAGACTCTGACAGGTTAAGTCAAAAGTATGAGCGTAGTGTAAGCTATTTTCAGCTGATTTAAGACTGATAAGTCCTTCTGATGGAGTCACCCCACCTTTAGCTGTACCCAACATCAAACTGACCCACATAATGTTCACATAAGAGTAATCCCGGCTTCAGCTAACCAAACATACACAGTCAACTCATCCGCCGCCAGCATACAACATGCACAGCTGCCCTTGATGGCAGGAACTGACAACACACCAGCTCCGAAAAACTAGCCCTTTAACACCCAGTAAAAGTCAGCTGTCCGAGCTGAGGTTTCAAACTGCGTAGAGGTGTCTGCGATTTTGTTGAGATCAGATACTACGGCAAATAACTGTGGAATAAAACCCCAGGAAAATAAAGCTGCAGAACTTTATTTAGAAACTGTTTTGTTAATCTAACTATTAGCGCTGCTTTTCTTAGGGTTCGTGTCATTTTATATCATTTGCTGACCTAATTTTTGCAGTGTACCTTTAACAAAACTTACAAAATAAAAATTTTCCGCTTTCTATCAGTGCATTGAATTAAGTTTTTAATTCAATATAACATTAGTTTTAACAGACGATGGAGGTTAATCTTTCAACTAAGTCTGTGCTTCATATTTAATTGTGTTTCTAATCCACTTGCTGGGCACTATATGGACACTGACTGTTAATTGTTCATCAGAGGGACAGCTGGAGAAAAGAAACTGTCTCTGTTGGGTTTTACAAATTGCGCTTTTTGGAGTCAACGTCTGGTTAAAAGTCCCAACAGTTCGTATTGGGGATGCATCGGCTCTGCAGAGATGTTAGCTGCTCAGCCCTGATGATCCTCTCTGCAGACCTCATTGTTTGTTACAGG
Organism: Poeciliopsis prolifica; assembly: GCF_027474105.1. NCBI lineage: Eukaryota > Metazoa > Chordata > Actinopteri > Cyprinodontiformes > Poeciliidae > Poeciliopsis > Poeciliopsis prolifica. The sequence continues at coordinate 12,585,596 of NW_026562376.1, read as the reverse complement.
ATGATCTGTTTTGACTTTTGTGGGTGAGCCAAACTACAGAATGATGAACAAACAAAGGACAGACTGAATGTAAAGTTCTGTGGCTTGAAAACTATGTGTATCCCAAAGACAGACACACACACACCTCCATCCCATTCTCTCCAGTGTTTTACAGCCTCTTTTTTTTAACAATGCTCTGAATTTATCTCCAACTTTCTTCCAATCAACTTTGATCACCTTCCCTGACCCTTCCCTCCACTGTAGAAAAAAAAAAGCTTTCCGAGATGTTTTACAGAGGGGTGATGTTTTCAAGGTGACATTGTGTCAGGCAAAGTATAAAACATGTTTGACAATCCTAAGAAAATTATTTCACTCGTTCTCCTTTACGATGAAATATGCCTCTGATCTGACCAAGCTTCCTCATGTGATTAAGAATCAACAGGAATGTCTTCCATCGTGATTCGTTGTGTTTGTGAAAACCCTGACAGATGTAGTACTTGTTCAAAAATTAAGCAGTCGGGCAAACAGACACCAAAGTGAAACAGCAGTTCTTTACGTATTAAAATACTGCACCAATTTTCTGTAAGCTCTTAATCGTGCTTTTTGCAACATTTGTGTGGTATTGCAGGCAATTAAACGGTGCAGAGGATGAGAGTGGTGGTGGTTCTCCTCTGAATCCCAGAGTCCATTAAAGCCCTTCTCTGGGGACAGTGGAAACAGCCGCGGCTGGCTCTCCAACACAAACACGTAACCCTCAAAAGCAGTCTCACAGAAACACCATACAGAACACGTAGGCACTCGCACGTGTTCTGTATGAAAAGGCGACAAGGCTTTTCAAAAACCCACCGGATCAGCAGTTGCCTTTTGGTATGAAAACAACAAGAAGCTTAGCAGAGGAGGGTAATGACCCCAGCAGGCACAGCACACATCACAGGGAGCTCAGAGAGCCACATTACAGCAACAGCGGAAAATTTGGGAAGGTTTTAAAATGTCAGATAACATCAATATGTACAATATTTCAGGTCAGCCATGCCATTATAGGTCCAGAAATGCAGAGGATTCTATTCTATTCATCAGCTTCCCTTCAATAAAGTGTCAACAGTCTTTAAAGGTATGGTAATAATGGCCTAAGTCAAAATAAAATAAAATCATCACCTCTTTCTTTCCAAAACAAGTTTTAGGCAAACTATACAATATCATTTTGGAAGGTGGCAATATTTACTTTTTAAAGTTGATAAGAAAAATTTTAATGATTAACTCACAACTTCCTGTTTCAATGTCGTATTGACATTAAGCAACAGAGGCCCGCTTCCTTGGCCACTCTTCAAAATGGGAAATATAAAGGAACATTTGCTATTCAAATCAGTGAAATGTGTCAGAAAGTGGCTAGAAAATAACAGTTCTTCGCCTGAACTTCACCAGTCAATGCAACAGTTTACAGATCCATAAACAACTTCTGATCTGGTGGGTTTTTGAATTTTAACCACTACAGGTCAGACTTGTCTCAGTCCACAAGCAAGTTCACCTCTGAATGGCTCAAAAAGACATCAGACAGGGTTTTTGGTGAAGTGAAGTCAATCTATAGACTTTTACCAATTAAGATGTGCTGGCATGACGGTATGCTCAAAAAGTGTCCAACGAGGCTGACCAATTAACTAAGTTCTTCCAAAGTAATATAAAAGATTCATTTCCAGTTTTCACAAACACCTAAAGGATGTTGTTGTTGCACATCCAGTAGATAGGTTAAGGGGGACTTAACTTTTTTCCATTAATCTGGATTCAGCATTAAGTTTAATCCATCCATCCATCAATTTTCAATTGACTCTTGTCCCTAGTGGGGTCAGGAGGGGTGCTGGTGCCGAACTACAGTGAACGTTTCGGGCGAGAGGCGGGGTTCACCCTGGACAGGTCGCCAGTCTGTCGCAGGGCGACCTGTACAGTTTAATCTACTAAAAAATTAAATAAAATATGAAAACTGCATTTTCTCTGGTTTCTCTTTTCCTGATCTTAAAATACATTTTATCCCTGAAACATGTCAGTGCAACAGAGAAGAAAAAAACAAAAAGAGGAGAGAAATTAATCTGTGGGGAAGAAAATGCTGTTTATTTATTTAACAGTATTTGTTCCTGCTTTTTAGTTAACAGAAGAGCTATAGAGTTGTGGAGGACTTGTAAATAAAGAGTTGGATAGAAAAAAAAGATGTAAATCAGTATAAAGGTGATAGTTAAGTGTCTAAATGTGATATGAACTAATCACTTTCTAGATTTTCAAAAGAGAAATAATACTCCATCTTACACGAAGATCCTGACAGGAGAGTGACTGTCACAGGAGATGGCTGGAGATATGTTTTACTTTTAACATTAAGAAATTTCCCCTGAATCCAGGTTTTATTATTAATTAATGTGGGAAAAGTTACGATAGAATAACGCCACTAAATTTAAAACGCAGTTCGACCCGAATGTCATCTGTGAAGCAGTGAAAGCAAATGTGTTCCTATTGACACAGTGACACATTGCATCAATAGAATAATAAAAGGGAGAACAATGTTCCAACTGATTTATTTTCTCATTTATGAAACTTATTTTTTATGACTCATAATTAGTTATTACCATGTCCCACAATTGTAGCATGTTTTAACCTAACCGCAGAATACCAAAAACACATCCCTAAGCGAAAGAACTAAAACCTATTCTTGTTAAATAAAGTGATTACAAAGACTTTCATGCAAAGAAGATGAATTCAAGTATCTCAAAGTGTCATTGGAGAGTGGCAGTACTTTGAAGCAGACGATGGAGAGATGGGCTGAATCAATAAGAGACGAGCCAAAATGCAGAGCTTTGGATTTACACTCCCTAAATTGAGCCAACGGAGTGTTTTTATGGAGAGCGATGTCTGACCACTTTCCTCCACAAGTCAATCCCAGATAAGCAAAACAAACAGGATGGGCAATTCAGCGTACTGTCTTTAATACCAACAACCTGTTCAAGGTTTAATGGTAACACACTATGTTGAACAGCACCAAAGGTTGTTGACAGCTTTATGGCAGCAAATCCCCAAAGAAGAGAAGCGGAGACCTTGATGAAAAGCAGTACAGACAGTGGAAAAGGGGGTATGAGCACAAGGAGCTGGCAGATCTGTCTGTACAATCAGTGCCTGCACCTTGTTTCTATAAATTGCACCTAAGGGGTCACTTGGTGTTGAGCACACTGTAACAGGCACTCAGCTCCGTACTCTGCCTATCACATGTGCTCCTTAAACTGCTGCCGTCACCAGGCTGACTGACACCCTCCACGTGTTAAATGGAAAGGTTTGGGGAGTTTGAACAGAAAAAAAAAAACAGAACTGCAGGATTACTTAACCAGGAGCCATTGCCAAATTAACCTAGACTCTACAAAGTCTGCTTCTAGCATTTAAAATGCAGATTTTCACAGCTGGTATTTACACCAATATGATAACATTTAGGGGAATATTTACTGGAAATTACAATTTCAGATAAAATAAAACAAAGTAAATTTGGTATTGTCATTTTTCTTTGGCATCAGTATTTGCTTGTGGTTTTTGCCTGGTGACAGACCATTTGCACCAAATGATGCTAAAACTATGAAGGTCACAAGGTACTACAGTTGAGTAAGAAATAAAAAAATTAATACACTAACAATGTATTAAAGGAATAATCAAAAATGCCATTAAAATAGTTTTTAGTTAGAAAAAAGGATGAATAACTAACTGTTTAGCTAATAATCAAATTATTCAGTATTTGTGTGATTTAATACATTGTAGAATCAGTTTCTCAGTAAGCCTTCTTCAGCAGAGTAAGTGGACAGGTCTACCGCTGCGCAAGTCACTATAGCCCATCTGAAGAGGATTTGTGCAGGTTAACTAACTGAATGCTAGAATTTATGTCAGGTAACACACCAGGAGCCAGGTGTGTGTTGGCACTGAAAATATGAAAAAAGCAAATGCTGAAATAGTTATGCATACTTTGACCAAGTGGAAGATAACTTCAAATTGTTTCAATGCATTTCTTACACATGTAGATTTCAAAATCTTTTAAAGAATTTCTCTCTATTTATTTGGGGAAGCCTACAGGATGATGTCGGCGACTGGACTCCACTGTACGAAAGTCATTAACCACACTGCAACAAGTCCTGCATCAACAACAACCCATTACTCCAAAAACCCAAGTAATAGTCTGCCAAAGCACTCAAGGGCAAAAGTCTCAATTCTTGAGGATAACTTCTGTGGTCCGATGAAACTGAGAGGTTAATGTTTGGACATTAAGGACCTTTGTGACGGTTAGGAAAGAAAGAAGCATGGAGGCATTTGCACTATTCCATCTGTGAATTCACAGATGACATGAGCATCCTATCATATGATATTGCTGCTCATACCATATGAGGGACTGCTGCACGTCACAAAACAGATGGCATCATGAGGACAGAAGATTATGTGAATATTGAAGCAAAATATTAAGATATTAGAGAGGAAGTTGAAGCCTGGGCAGAAATAGATTCTCCAAATGGCCGTTGACCCTACAGATGCGTCCAATTTAGAACAGAAAAGTAAATGACTTGCACTAGATGGGCTACATTCATCACTGACCACAACATTTTGGGGGTAACGATAAAAGTGATGAACGTAATTAATGGCTTTCCCTGCAAATCACTGCAGTCAGAACCTCATAGAAGCATAAGACAAAATATCAAACAAATTAACTATCTTTATTTTGAAGATATTGATATTTATTGCTCTTCTCATCTTAACAAAGCTCATTTACAATCAGCATTGATGAACGTAGAGTTCATCAATGTTCCACTGAATTATAATCTTGTCTGAGTGTTAAGAACTAAGATAAAAATTTACTTACCATAGTAGTGGTAAGATAACTGGCCATTCAGCCTTGAAATGGCTATAACAAAACTAACCGTGGGTGTGAGTAAAGAACTACAAGTCTGACTCAGCTACACCAGTTCCACAAGAAGGATTGGACAAAAATTCAAGCGAACCATTGCAAAGCTTATGGAAGGACACTTAATATATCACCGTAAACATAAAAAGGCGGTTCTACCAAATTCTGCCAAATACATATAGTTTTTAACTTTTTAATGTGTAAAGTAAAAAAATAAATATAACCCCCTGAATATTCTAGCCAGTAACGAGCATACAGAAATATTTTTGGCAATTCTAAACCACCTAAAGAAGAAAAGCTTTAGTTTGAAACAAAGAGGGGAAAAAAGTCAATTTTACAGTTTACAGAGTAAGAGCAACATGTATCTCCAGTCCCTGTGAATGAAGATGAACTAAACACAGAACAAACCACCTTTAAAACTAAATATATACGGATGCAAGGTCTTCAGATTGGCAGCACTCGTTAGGCGGTGTGTTAACATAGGAGGAACCTGGTTGTGAAATGCGTCTGTCAGCAGTTAAATAAAAATGTCTGAGTAAATGCCTCAGACCACACACTGAAGACGTGCTGTCTTTTTTGAAATACAAGCCTTGTGGATTTCCTCGATAATGTTTCGATGCTGGGCTTGTTCAGAATCCACGTCGTTTAATAGGTCAAGCGTTTGACCCCCTCAGCCAATTAAAGCTCACCTCTGCTCTGCACGCGGACCGAGCTGACTGGGCTGCGCGTCCATAAAGAAAGCCAGTGTTAGGTTTGAGTTCAGATTACAGCAAAAAAAACAAACAAAAAAAAAAGTGCCCCCCCTCCCTCACCTCTATAAACACTGAGAACCGCTAACTTCGGCCGTGGAAAACCCACGCAGCTTACCTCGTCCTCCTTCTCGTTTCTCAAACACAAACACGCCGCTCTTCGCTTGAAGCCGTCTCCGTCGTACGTCCTGGTCTGGTTGGCCTTGCATTTCATCATAAATGCTCTGTTCTTCAGGTGGCACTTAAAGCAACAATAGAGCGCGTGAGGGCGGGGAAGAAAGAAAACAAAAACAAAACCCCGATTGTGACTCGGGAGGTGCAACAGTTCTTCCTCTTCAAATTGTCCCAGTTCCGAGCAGGGCTGTCGGGTTATTCATTTCTGCGCTGAGGCTGAAGTCACGCTGCATCTGCTCTGTGGGTTTATAGCCGCTGTCAACACGCATGGTTCAACAATCACATCTGTCAGAGAGGAGCTGCTGCTGCTGCTGCTGCTGTACCAGCTGACCCGACACAGAGACAAGTTGCCTCCTACCACCGGACCTCCATGTTGGTCTTCCACAAGATTAACCCTTACCAAGTAGCCTATGTTAGGATGACAGGTGATGGCACTTTCTGCCCCCACGAAAACATACATCGATACAATCTGGGCTGATGTATTTATTTAATTCATCTATGGGTTCACTTCTTGGGTCTGCCATAGAAGCGAATTCAGTGTCAAATCATTTAGAAAACATTTGATGTGTTGATATATTTGATAGCAAAAAAAAAAAAAAAAAAAATCATGCAAAACAAAGAACACAGGAAATAGATATCAGTATTTCAATTTGTATTATGTGGCAAAACTGTAAACAATATTATCAGTATTTAATTATTGAATATTTACGCAGTCCGCCATTAAAGCTGTCACCATTGCATTGTGAAATAAACCCTAACATCTGACTGGTTAGTTTGCACCACGACAATACTTTCTGTCTCAATCGAAATCCAAGAATACTTATTGATTTCTCTGCTTTTAACTTTATGGAACAGGTTGTATATGTCCTATTCAAAGTTCTGGTTCAGTTATTGTCTGTAGCCGAGTCACTGGCCTCTCACAAGGCAGATTGAAAACTTTACACTGGTCCAGAGGCGATTTGGACTCTGTACCCCACAGTGCAAAATTTACTTTAATCTTAAATGGGAACTTCAGACCACTGAGCAACAGTTCAGACTTCTTTTTTCTTAATCTAGGAAAAATCCCTCAAAAGTTTTTAAATATTCTTCAGAGATGACACAGGAAATCAGCAGTAAAGTCTGTGTTCTGGGTGGTAATGTGTGGGGCGGCTCAGTCCATGCCTTTTGAATGCTCCACAAACTGTTTTTAATGGGTTTTTCTTTGATTCTTTAACTGAGTTTTTCCTTCCACTCAACTTTCTGTTAAGTTTTAGTTGTTTCAGCAGCATTTCCATTTGTGTAAGCCAGATTATTCCCATGTAGCAAATACTTTGTCCTTTTGTGATATTGTAATTTTCTGAAAAAGTGCATTTTAGTTTTTTTTTTTTTTTACAGATTTCTTCTTTAAAAAATACATAACATCCCCCCCAAAAACAATCCGTTTTTTTATATATGAGCATTGCAATTTATTTTTGTATTCCTCCAGAGAGAAGGAGTTCATGATAGTTAAAGCCATGGCTTCTCCATTAGTTCCAGATTTGTGGATCCACAGTTCAGTGACTCGCTCTAGTGGTGGATTAGTGTTTACACACCCAGTTTAACAATGGACGCTGTGCTGAAGTGTGTAGATTTTTAACTAAAACATGTTAAAATGGTTAAATCATTTTTCACACCTTTCAAAAATAAAAGCTTGGAAAGATCCTCTTCTGGGTTTTCAAAATGGAAATTTCACTCATTCATTTAAATTACAGCATTGAACTAACTAATTTGAGGTTATCCCCCTTTAAGAATCACATATTTCTTTTTTTTTTATTATTAATCAACAGTTTATTTACAGAACATAAAAGTATGCATGTGAACAGTTTCATAGCATTTTGAGCAGCAAACTTGCTCCTCTTCAGAGTTATAATTATTTTACACATTGAACTGAACAGAGACCAATCACAACAGTTTGGAGTCAGAGCCGTTGCTCATGTTTGAGTTTGATCCATGGACAGGCCACCGACTCAGCGCCACCCAGGAAGCTCCCATCCCAACACCTGTTCCCATCACAACACAAGACATCTCGTGACTCAAGCGTAACCACTCCTTTGTGAAATAAATATTAATGGGAGCAGGGAAACAACTGAGCCTTGTTGACCCATAAAGGAAGAAAAAGTAAAAGTAGTTAGTTGAGAAAGAGCAGAAAACGTCATAAAAAAACAGTACTGTAATAACACACTGTATGTATGAAAAATAAAGAAAGGTCCACAATCTCCATCACTCACAGTTTTACCATCCAGAGGCTTACAGGGCATCCAAGTTAACACGGAGAGGTTGAAAGGTCAGTGGCAGGCTCAGTTTGGTTTTTAGTCCTATTACAGTGCAGCTAATGAAACCAGATGGCACCTAAAGCAGAAATCTACTCAAGACAAAGTCCTCTACGCGAGTGTATACAGTGGGCTAGTAGTTGTAGTTAGATGCTTTATTAAACAGCGACACAATAAAATAAAATTAAAAGCAACATAAAATAAAAAAGATACATCAACTTTCACATCTAGCCAACCTTTCATCCTCACTCAGTCCTCTAAAGCCACGTTCCCCCAGATATGCGGGACGCTAAGACACCCTCTCCTCCCGATTGGACAAAGAAAGCCAGGTGAGTCGATCTAAAACCGCTGCCCATGCATTTGAATAGTAGTAGTAGTGAGTTAGGACATAGACAAGTCATTCAGTACTAGTGTGCATTGAAATCACAGAATATCAGCAGTTGTTTTCACATATATATTTATATATAAAAAATAAAAGACCGTGTCCTTTAAATGCAAATGAAGCCAGGAGGAGGTCTTGGCAACAGATGAGTTGTGTTCACTTGTGATCCACCGGTGAGGATGCTTTACACTTCATTTTTGTTTCCAGCATAAAGCCTGGTCCATGTCTTGGCTGTAGAGAGGAAAATGTGAAGGATGGATTATAATTCAGCAACATTATTCCTTAAATTATCCCCAAACACTTTGAATAGGATTACATAAATGAAATATAATTCAGACCTTTGTACTTTTACATATTTTGTCAAACATTGCAATGTGTTTTTATTGGGATAATGCATGATAGATATATGAAGTAGCATACATTATTGCTATGGAAGACAAAGAATACCTGCTTCTCTCGCTCTCTTTTAAAAAAAAAATAAAAATCTGGAGTGTATTAAGAGCCAGTGTTGACAGAAGGCCAAAAGAGGTCATGTTTGCCAGAAACAGCGTATTTGATGTAGAAAAATATGTAGTAGAAAGTACATTTAAAACAGATACAAAACACATCCATAGTAAAATGATTGATCTATCCGTTCAATTCGCCTAATTATCTGTTCAATTCCACTAATTATGTTCTTTTGTAACACGAAGTGATCATTATCAGCAAATGCAAACCCAGTAGAAGTAAACTGGCATGACTTCAAATTTCTGGAATCTATAATAGCTCTTTAAAATGAGACAGACATGAGTTTTCAAGTAGGTGTGAAGTGGTGAGCAGGGCTGCATTAAAATCAATCTGCCAATCCATCTTGATTATGTAAGAACACAAAATGTGTGATGTGCTCTGAATCCAGGTTTGTAGAACTAGATTAAAGAAAAGCGCCTCTTAGTGGCCAGACTGCAGAATTGTTGAGCGGTCCAGCCTTTATGCGTGAGAAACATCTCTTTTCCAAAATGTTGTTTACATTCTAGTGTCAAAAATAGATAAAGATGGTAAACTGATACAAAAGGTTTATTTTATTCTCTGTCCGTAACGATAACACAACATTATCCCATATTAAATATATTTTAAAACTCGGTAAACAAAATTCATAACGTAGACTTGGAAATCACAATTTGTAGCTGAGCAAGAAAAGAAACATTTAAAATGAATAAAATCAATATTTGTTCATGGTCTAGCTTTGATGTTTTTAATAGCCTCACCTGTTTCTATGGCTTCAGCTTCATTGGACTTCCACTTCTCTGCAACATCATTCGCTAGGGGATCGTCAGGATTGGGTGCGCTTAGCAAAGCCTGGATAGATAGCAGGACTGTTCGAATCTGCAGAGCTGGTGACCATTTATCTGAAAATTTCAGAGAACAGTGAAACAAACATATTTAAGACACTTAACATATTAGTGGAGCAGCAGATGAACTAGTGATGCTCTGTACTGGTAGGATCAAACTTGAGTTATTTAAAATGTTTTGCTGGGAAGAAAGGAATTATTAAGTGAATATGAAACCAAATACTTTATTAAAGAAGAATTAATTTATCAAGAAGGTACATGGCTTTAAAAAGTGTAAAAAAAAAAACAACAAAAAAAAAAAGAAAAACTGCAAAGAAAAACTGCAAGTACCGAATAAGAGAAAAAGATTTGGTCTACCTTTCAAAATGTCCAGACATATCCTTCCCAGCTTGTCCACATTGGGATGATATATTTTGGTCATGAACCGTACTTTAGGAGCTGCCATGGGATATTCCTCTGGTAAAAAGAGTTCAAGTTTAAAAGTGCCTCCCTCAAACGGCGAGTCCTGAGGTCCAGCAATGACAACGTGAAAGTAGCGCGCATTGCCTTCGTCGGGCTCTGCCTTGATGCCTGGCACAGGCTCTGCAAGCAAGCGCTGGGTTTCCTGGATATGGGGGGGGAAAAAAAACAAAAAAAGACATTACCATACCTGAGCTGCTGACTGGTTATGACCCAAAACATAAAAATAAAAAAAAAACTGTGAATAATAAGTAAATTCAGCAGTCAATATATATGACTGGAATGCAGTGTTTTGACGCATGGGACTTGAAATATTACAGCCTACTAATAGTCTTGATAATCTTTTGAGACTGAAATATTGCAGACATTAAAAGTGCCATTTCAACTGTGTGTTTCATGCGGCTCTCCATTTCTAAGATGTGGTACAGATTGAGCAGTGGAAAACATTAAAGAGATGGGATTGTGCATATTTAAAGAAGTGAGGAACAAACTATTCATTCAGATGTCTGACATGCAATCATCAAACCAAAACTGTAAAATATGGGACAATCCCTACATTCAGATCCCCCTAAAATGAATGAACTTAAGTGCATATTTGTGGACTATTAAAAAAAGCCTGCATAGCATAACATGCATTACAGAGAAACCTAAAACTATTCACATAAAAGAGACTAAATCTCAGAAACTTCCTGCTTGCTTTCTGCATCTTTGTGAATTGTTACAATTGCTTTTCTTTGGTCAGATCACCAACGAGTTAATACTAAGCAAGTCTATAAAAACTGAGAATAGATTTTTTTAAAATAAGTTTTGATCAGGTCCACTGTCATATCACGCTGCAAAACGATCAGGCAGCATCAACCACCAATCTGCAGTCCCGGTTTTCAAGTTTCTTTATTACTACAGATGCCCCTCTTGGTTAACCTGCTGTGTACTTCCAATTTCAGAGGCATATTTGCAACAAAATCAGAATTATTTTCAACATGATTTGCATGACACATTAAAACTCTGATTTATTCTTCCTTAATAAAGCTTCCAGTCTGTTATTGTACAAAAGCATCTGCCATATTTACTATGGCTCTTTGGAACACGTTTAACTACAAAGGAAGAGTTAAAAAAATGGAAATATGAACCAATAAAGTCACAGCTAACACTTGCGACAGCAGTTTTTGCCATCTTTTTCCTCTGTGCAACTGTGAGTGAGATTCCTGAAATGTTTCAGATAACCCACAGACAAAACCATGCAGTGAAAACACAGACAGAAGAGGGGCTCCCTGTCCCAGTCACACGCTCAGGGGGCTCAAGGGCTCGGCCCAGTAAGTACTGTTCCCAGCCCTCCCATCTTTTCCCACCAACTTTAGGCAGTCGGTGCACTTCTTTACACACCTCTCAATCTTTTGCTATTCAGAGAAACGTTCCTTCTTCTAAAATAACTTTATTTGAAAAACTACAAAGAGTACAAAGTACTGAAAAAACAGAGACTGATAGTTTTGAAAAAACTTGTCTTTTAATGCCATATTTCTGCTGGAAACACAGAGATATTTAAATAAACACACTGAATAAGAGCTGTGTGCTTATTCAGTGTATTAGTCAATCTAAACTAATAAAATATGGCATTTTATCTGTGGGAACAAGTTTAGTATTAGAGAACAAAAAATGTTGTGAATGTGTCAAACATAAATAATTCTGCAAAAGAGCTGCATAGTCAAAGTGTGTTCCCTCATTTTAGCATTATTACTTTATAGTTTATCCATCATTAAATGCTATAGATTAATGCTGTCAAGTCAATAAAAATATTTCAACTGAGATATACCTTGTAGGCATCCAGACAACTATATATGTGTTAAATCAAAATGTTCCTTTGTACTCTGTGCTTCCAATGCCCTCTGTGACCTTTAGGCATCTTGGCTCTGAATCTTTGTCATGTGTGTAAATGTGCTGCTGGTAAACTGAAACCCAAATGGGATGCAAAATACAATACAGTGATACTTTGAAATTAATTCCTGCATTCAAAACAACCTTTTAGCATGTTGGATATACCTAACCAACTGGCTGTCAATTAAAAAAAAAGACCAGTCTTTAAAAAACAGTCAATAATTTATTTTGAAAAAATAAAAATAAATAAATAAAATATAAAACAATAGGGGGATTGAGAGCTGGGCAATAAGCCAATAATAAATATTGCAAAAAAAAAAAAAAAAAAAAAAACATGAATGCTCAGTAATTTTCCTGAACTCTGATCCAGAACTGAACATCATTCTGGGGGATGTAGGCAGAGGAAAGACTTTAGCCACTCAACCTCTAAAGCACAGGTGTTGAACTCCAGTCCTAGAGGGCCATCGTCCTGCAACTTTTAGATGTGCCTCTGCTGCACCACACTTGAATATAATAATTAGGTCATTAAGGCTCCGGAGAACTTATCTACACAAGAAGAAGAATGAAGCCATTTCATTCCAGTGTTTTGTACCTCAGGCACATCTAAATGCTGCAAGACAGTGACCCTTGAGGACTGGAGTTTGACACCCCTGCTTTAAAGGGTCAGCCAAGTATGGATAGTGGTGATATCAATTAACTCACTCACTCTCTAGTCACGTAGCAACAATCTGTTGAACAGTTTATTGCAGCAGCTGTTTGTAAAATGAAAAACTATGCCACAGAGAAACAGGAGAAAATGAGTACAACAGGCTTGAGAGGAATTTGTTGAATGAACAGGAATTATCACTTCACCAGTTTAGCAGTATTTCAGATATTTAAAACAAAAATTACTGAATAATTATTTGATATCTACTGATGTCAGTCAATATATTTAGGAGTTGACTGACCTCAGTAAACTCCAAAAGGACTGGACTCAGTAGTTGTGAAATAAATTTTCCCCAAAGTTGGCTGGTAAAACTAGATCAAAATCCAATAATGAACTTTTAATTACTTCACATCAAAACCCATAATCATTTCAATAAAATAGCTGGCAAGTAAAATATGTATTTTTGAATCCAGGACTTTAATGACGGGGAACAGACGTTAAGTAACTTTTATATGGCAGCAGCATCTCATCCTTAGTACTGTTGGTGACCTCTGGTTGATGCTCTGCTGTTTGTGTGGTGAGAATGTCTTAGTTTCACTACAGCACAGTTTGTAATATAGCTATAAATAATATCATGAGGGCTGTATTATTGGGAACAAACAGACAAAAAAAAATTCTTTCACAATAAAATTTCACATGACCTGAAATATGTAAAATAAAGCAGAATCAGACTGAAAGTTAATTTCAGAAAATAAAACAGAAGGAACCATCTTCCAACTGCTTATGACTTTCGACATCAACGCAGATAAAGAAAAATCCGCATTTTATTGAACTTTGCCCAAGGTGCAAGTAAACTCATGAACGCTGATCTATGTAAAAAGACAAAACAAAAACAAAACGAGCTGCAGCAGAAAGAACTTGAGAAAACCTGGTACGGATAAAGTCTGTAAATATAAATGCTTTTGCAAAATTATCCAGACCAGGACAATGATGAAACTCTGTGCTTTTCGATTTCTACAAAGAAATTCTGCCTATGACTTCGCTCAGTTTTTAGCAGCAGAGAATTCATTATTTCGAAATGATTCGTTTCATGATTAAGCTTCCATCTGACAGAAACGCACTCGTTGCATTATTAACTTCCAGCAGCAGTGAATCATAAATCCTTTGGACTGCAACACGATAAATAGTAGATTTACACTATAACATTTAATTAAATGGTTATTTACAGACATGGCTCGTTTCTACATTTATCTCGGTTATAAACTGGAGTCAGTTTGATGAATATGGATCATTTAAAAGTGATCGCTAAGAAGCTACTAAATAGCTAGCATAGTTAGCTAGCCGGCTTGCTCAGCAATCCTGTAAGCACAAAAAGAAAACTAGAAGCCACACCGAGATAAAGAAAAAATTACAATTAAAAATTTGAGCCAGGCCAACGGGATAATTGTCAGTAGTATTTATGTATTCATAGCCTCTAATAATCGCTGCTTCTGGGCACATTGAAGAAGCGGAAGTTACTTTCTGAAACCGACACTAGCTTAATCGGTGCTAATGCTGGAACACGAAGCTGTGCAGCAGACAGAGAAAAATTAGTTTAAATTATAGATTTCACATTTTAATAACCGAAGAAAACATTCTTCTGTTAAAAATAAGTACCTTAATAATCCTGCGGGGCAGTCCTGCCATTTTTCCTAAATGCGGGCTTCTAGCTCTCGGTGCCTCCTTCTCGCTGTAGCTGGCATTGACAGCAAACAGACCACTTCCGGGTTCCTGCGTGATGACGGCATAAGCAACAGGGCTCCTGGCTGCGTCAATATGGCGTGGCCCTATTTATTTAATGAATTAATTAATCAATTAATTAATTGTATTTATTAATTTTTTATTTATTTTTCTTCCACGAGGGACAAGGCTGTGAAAAAATGGAACTACCATAGAACTAGAATAGTTCACTATAAATACAAGAAAAATACGAATCAATAGAAAGATAAGTAAGGGATAAAAATTAAGACAAACAATTATTAAATGCAAATATTGTTAAAATACTGAAGGTGTGATATTAAAACTTTTATTTTACTTAAAAATAAGTAATGCTTGACCTCCTGCTCAATTAATTTTCCCCGGTGGGATCAATAAAGGTCTCATCTTGAAGCCTAAAAAAATGAAACTGGCATTTTTATTTTAAAAATGAGCTTTTGCTGCATGAAGCAGCTACAAACTGAAAATAAATTAATGTATTTTTCCAACATTCTAGTAAATACTTGCTTGAGGGGGCTGGTCATTTATGCAGTCACTTAGTTTGTGTATACATATTTTTATTTTTATAAATATTTTTTCACTTTTATATTATAGGATTTTTTTGTAATATTTTGTCAATACCAAATTTTGTGTATCAAAACTAATTAGTAAAAGTAACAAAAGGGTAAAACATCTAAGTGGTGAATCCTTTTAATAGGGACAGTAGGCTGTGTGTTTGTGCTTCAAACCCAACAGTGTGGACTAAGTGTAGACTAAAAGCAGTTCTGCAAAGAGAAAGACAAATATTACAAATCCTTGATGGCAGCTCTACCTCCATCCGGTGACACTATAGTTAAAGGTTTAAGGTTTAAGAAAGAGTATAGCTTTTTTTAATTTGAAATGTGCATTCTGTATTTACTCAGAGTATCTTTGTCTGAAAAAACAAAATAATAGTAATGGAGCAAATACTTTCTAACAGCATTGAATGCTCCTGTTGTTCCTGCTATAATCTACTAACTCGTATTTCATTTTGTGTTTTTGACCAAGAGCATTAGCCTTTGGAGACAAATTTTCACAAAGGTTATTATTATTAAATATTATTGTATCACATCAAAATAATATTTTTTTGCATTCCAATGTCAGAACATTACCTTCTTTCACTGATATGTTGGCATTTTCATTCATTTTCTATTTGCAGATTCTACCAATGTCTTTTGAGAAGTCGTAAGAGTTGGAGTCTTGCATTAGCTCTACATGTGGAAGACCAAACAATGATGACTTAGACTTAACAACTCTGGAAGCAAACAAGTCTGCAGAGTTCAGCTGTTTTTTTGGGGTTTTTTGGTTTTTTTTTTTTTTTTTTTTGTACACATACAGGCATCATAGTAGCTGTAGATCAGAGGGAGGATCGGAGCTCCTCCTTCCACAATTTCTGCCTGAACAAAATCTTTGTTCCACTGGGTGTCAGTTACATTAACAGACCAACAAACGCACAGTAACTTGAACAGACCCGACTCAGACCAAGTCCAGCATGCAATTTCTGTGCCAATTTACCTCAGCAGGTGGGTTTATTACTTTGGTTTAATCTTCAGATGGTGACACGTTCACTAATTCTTTTGCTATTTATGATTGCAATTGTGTAAAAATAAGTTTTTTTTAAAAGGTGTACAGTAGATTCCTTTATACTGATGATTTGTTCTAAAATTTGCATAAGTTTGTTGCAAACATGTTTCTGTCATCTGACTGTGTTTGCACGGTATTTTACAGTAGCGTTTAATAGATGAACATTTTTTCAAACATAAGGACAAAAAGTCTCAGAAGAGCATCCTCAGATGTTTGCTGTTATTAGACGAGGACATATTTTATTAAATTATTTACTTTTGCTTGTTATTTTGCACATTTGTCTTGCATTTTCCAGTACAGAATTACTAGTCACTTAAAATGTATGTTATAAAGCACAATGCATACATGTGCTAGAATTGTAATACTCAAGATGGATCTTAATTTTGGTATTGTCTGGTCTCAGGTTCAGGTCTTTTCTCAAATACTAATCTTAGTTTTCAGTAATTCATCTCTTTAGTTTATCCCAAATACCTTCAAATTGTCCAACAATTGTTGGTGGGGTTATTGTCAACTTTAATTTCCTATTTTTAGTAAATGTAAGGACACAGAGAAGTAAATACAGAAAAATATACATCAATTACTGAACAAATGCTGAACAAATATTTTGAAAAGTAAAATAAATTGAAACCAACTTAGCGTTCAAAATGTAAAAAAAGAAAATATTCATTCACTGATTAAAAAGTTATTTACCCCTACCACTTACTCGCACATCAAAGTCATACTCATGTTTTCATTTGCTGTCCTAACTTGGTGAAGTCTTTGAAATTTTCCATTGTTCAACATACACAGGAACACATGAACCAGCGCCTAATGCAGGCCTTTTTTTTTTTTTGCCAGTGCACAAGCAGAACAGAAACATCAGTCGCATTACAGGCACTGTTGGTCACATAGACCGCTCTGAATTTGTGTCAACAATGTGGCCAGACTTCCTTATCATCTTTTAATTCAAATACAGGATAAGATCAGAGTGACCAGTATATGGTGAACGACTAAACTTATCCTGGGCAGCTATTTGAGATGTAGCATAAAAAGTTCTCTTGTAGACTTCTTGTTGTGCACTCACAATCACACATCTTTCATCACAAAATTTAACTGTGGCTAAACTAAAATATGTAACATTGTAACAGTACAACAAAAAGAGAGAAGCACTTCTTTTTAAAGAATAAAAAAACAGGACTTTATGTAGTGAAAAACCTAAAATTGTCACTAAACTTCTGGTAATTTTAAGCAGACTGACTTTCTTGCAGTCTTCCAAAGCGATGTTGTTTCGTAGTTTTTCTATTTTTCTGAAGGTCTTTTAGGCTTTTGGCTGCTTTCTCACTATGTTTCTGTCCATTACTTGATCATTGTACACTATGGCTAAAAAAAGAAGAAAAATTGATAAGTGGAGAACAAAGGAAGAAGAAAATATGTTGTGATTTGAAGAGTAAGGGGTTGAAGATGAATAATAAAATGACAGCATATAACTGGTAGATAAACTGTCTATGAAGCTTCTGCTGATGTTCCTCTCACTGAAATCCAATGTGCTAAAATGGTAGTACTCAACAATGATATGAATAGAAAATATATTCACATGTAATTGGATTATTCCTTTATTCAGAGACAATGCAAATGTTCCTCTCAGACATTCTTGTGTTCCCCAATGTGTAATTTGACAATATTATCTGGTATTTTTATTGTTTTCAGCTTCCTGCAGGTCTCATTCACACTTGGCATGTTTTTTCATCATTATCCTGTGCTCTGGAGGAGTTTCATCCCTTTACGGGCCTGCTGTGGCGACAGGCCTCGGTTCTGCTTTCTCTGCCGCGCAGACCAGCAGCGTGGTGGGAGGCAAGCAGAAAGCAGTGACTTTCAACAAGCTCATGGTCAACACCGGAAGGGACTTCAATCCAGACACCGGGCGCTTCCGCTGCCGCATCCCCGGGGCTTATTATTTCTCCTTTTCTGTGGGGAAGTTCCCCAGTAAGCTGCTCTCTGTCATCCTGGTGAAGAATGGGGAGGAGGTGCAAGCCATTGCTTATGATGACTACCGCAGGATCGGCAGGAAAGTGCAAAGCCAGAGTGTGATGATCAGTTTGAAGGAAATGGACACTGTGTGGCTGCTTTTGCAGCAGAACCCCCAATATGCCGTATATAGCAATGCTGGCCCTTACATCACCTTCTCTGGTTATCTGGTCTACCCGAAGCTCCAGCCAACCACTTACCTCAGCAACCACCTCTCCTCACCAGCTCTGTATTTTCCCGATTGCCCACCTCAGGCTGAACCCCAGAGCGCAGGTCAAGCGGCAGAGCAGCCGCAGTCAGCCTTCTCAGTGGCTCGGACATCCACGTTCATGGGTCAGAGTGACGGCCACCACAACAAGCCTCCCCTGACCTTTGACGTGGAGTACGTCAACATTGGGGGCCACTTTAACAAAACCTCAGGCCTGTTCACCTGCCACTTCCCTGGAGTGTACTTCTTTGCTTTCACTGTGGGGAAGCACCCTCGTAAGGCCGTCTCTGTGAAGCTGATGACCGGGAGCGGGCAGGTGCAGGCCATGGTGTTCGACGAGGATACGTCCAAGAGGAGAGAGATGCAGAGTCAGAGCTTAATGCTGCAGCTCAACAGTGGGGAAACGGTGTGGCTGTACAGCCAGCAGGACAAGCGCTACGCCGTGTACAGCAACCAAGGGAGATACACCACCTTCTCCGGCTTCCTGGTCTATCCGTCTGCAGAAACAACGGCAGACAGAACCGGCCTGTAAACAGCTCTGCCATTAATTCATTTGGTAGTAAACTGCTGGTTCTGTTGTTAGAGTAAGTAATTTAACATAACTTGAGTTTGTAGAGTTTGCTTTGGTTCCACATGTTGCATTTTCTTCTGGATTAATCCACCAGATGGTGCTATGAGACAGAGTCATGGAACCTGCCCAGCAGATTCCGTCACTTGAAAATGCAATTTTCTCCAGTCTTTAAAATAAAATCGTTTTTTGTTTTTCCAACATTTGCTACTTAGGTTCTTTGCATTTAGAAGAAATGAAACAGTGCTTTCTATTCATAGAAAAGTGATTGTTGTGTGGTCAGAATATAAATATAAATTATGTATATTTTAATAAAACTGCTCACTTAAAAACACAACATACCATATTGTTTCTTTCAGGGTTTTAGGAAAATAAATACTAAATGAACAAAGGCTGGGAGATTTGCAAGTGAGATAGGACAGCGTAGAGATGCATGCCGCTGCTTATGGAGAAGAATTAGAATGACAGATGGCATCAGATCTCTGACAGTCTCAAATGTGGATGAAATCACTGGATTTGCTCCTTCTCTTTCCAGAGCAGCCTGAATGCTTGATAAATGCAGAAACGAAGCCACTCAGTTGGCACCACTACCTGCATAGAGTAGTTTCCTACACCTCTGTGTTCTGCCTCACTTTGTTTCTAAATACCTCACTGATAGTGGGAGCACAATCTGCTAACTCTTAGCCCATTATAATATGTTTAACAAGGAAAAAACCAGAGTTTAGATAAATAATTTTGCTATATTGCTATATTTTTTGTTATTGTCCTTTAATTGGTTTTAATAAGTGTTCCCGATATTAGAAGGTTAACTGCAGTCTTAAATAAAAAAAGAATATGCTTTGTGAGATTAAATAAAGAATTTATTTCATAAAAGAAATAAATAATTTGACATTTGGATAATATTTGAAAAAAAAAATTCAGCCACCCAATAATAATTTAGAAAGTTCCACACTTACTAGAAGAAACGTGGTACATTTTTCTATATGTGCTGTAATTAATGTATTCTCCGTTGTATGAAAATGCTTCCCTGGGAATGTCGATTATCAAGGCAAGTACATAAAACATACATTTCTGTGCATAAAATAAAAATGAGGCCATCGAAAAACACTAATCTAAATCTCTTACAACCACCTTCTTGGCTTTGTACAAAATTCCAGTGTTTGTACTTCTTTTACTCATCCGTTTCAAAATTTCAGCTTTTTACGCCAAATATTGATGATAAAACCTGGACATGGAAAAGCTGCTATAATACACTAATATTACCTTACCCTATTCATAAAGTCAGGCAGAACCAAAGCAGACTGGTTGTTTGTCTACCATTATGAACTTGGTTCCACTCCGGGAGCCTTTCAGCTGGAATGTCCATCTCTTCTTCCCAGGCTCCTTCACTGCACATCCCAGATCTCACAGAGCAGCGGGGTGAATTTGTGGTCGTTCACTCTCCATGATGTGAGCATCTCTGCATGATAGTGGTTGAGCGTCCTCAGCTCCGTCAGGCGGCCCAGGAGGCGAGCAAAGTACTGCGGCTCCTGCGGATGCTGCAGAACACACAGCTTCTTCAGAAGCTCCACCATCGGCTCCTGCAGCCGCTCCACAGCTTGCTGGTCCTTCACATACGGCCGGTCTAGAGAGGAATACGATGCACTCTAATTATACTGTAAGCTATGAAAGAGTACGGGTATCTACGTGGAGAAATGTAGAACAATGGACGCCATGAAGAGCTCTGAATGAAGGCAAAAGATGGCTCACCTGGGGTCAAGATGGTTATTGCAGTGAGGAGAGCCTGTTCCTCCAGCACCATGTGCAGCTCACCAACACTTTTGTAAAAATTAAACAAGGGCGTGATGAATTCTTCAGATATACCTGCAGAAACAAACGTGGTTTTTATTACACATTTTACCAAAAAGCTGGCTAAGTGCAAGTGAAGGTTTTGATTTTGAGATTCACATGCTTTAGATGTGGGACAAGCTTTTATTTTGTCAGCTAAAGCCTGTTAAAATTAAGAACAAAAAAATACCTCCAAAAACACTCAAATGTCATAAATAAATTGAACGCTTATTTCTTTTTTGCCGTCGTAAAATTTAACCTATTTTTGAATCACACTTTAACTTTAAATCATTAAATCAGAACAAATTTAAACAAGCTGATTTTAGTATAAAACATACTTTTTTGGACCGTAAACTCTACACACACGTCAGCGTCACAATTTCCATTGGTTTTCAAAGCAGACAAACCATTTTAAAACTAAGTTTCTGACACAAAAAAGTCTTTTGAGTTCATGACGTTAAACTCAAGAGCAATTAAGTTAAGGAGGAGAACATAAATATGTTCACCACTGACAGGCTAAGAAACACAGTGAAAAATAAAGCTGAGTGTTTTCAAAGGCCTAGTCAAAGTTTTTTATTAACCAGTTTGGATCACGCTTTGTCTTAATAAACAAAAGAAAAAAATGCAGAGAAACGCTTGTTAATAATGAAAGATTTAATTGTGACAAAAAAAAAAGTGTGCAAAGTCTTTCAGTCAGGTTCCTGTTTAACGTTTGGGAGCTGCAGAGGCTGATCGATCGAGCTGGGGACGTCTGTCCACCCGGAGACATCATTATCATCATCATCATCATCCTCATCATCATCATGGAGCTTTCAGAAATGCCAGGGGGCCTCAGAGGGAAAGAAGTGCACAATGGCACGTCTGATGTTGTGATAAGAAACAATACTCTCTTCAGACAGCTTTGCTGCCTTTTTCTCCCTGACTGGCCTTTAGCGCGACTATCTCTTATCCTCACCATTCACTCAGGAGCAGCGCTCAGGGACTCACTGACACACACACACACACATCTGCCATCATCACTGCTGTCTAACTGTTCAGTCTGGTTGACATGATGACACCTCACATTCATTTCAATGGTTCTTAAAAGCAGCAGGTCAGTTAACGATTCAGCCCAGGGGATATTTATGTGAGCAAAGAGGCAGAATGTGAGTTTTAATAACCTAATCCTTATGGTTCAAAAGAGGTCGGGTTTGCTGGTCTTCACCTGGAGCGACGCAGGCACACCTGAACAGCGTGAAACTGAACCCACACGGGGTACGTGTGCATGTGTAACCGACACCCAGCCCGGGATCAGTAGGTCAGTGCACATCTCTCCGCTGCATCACACAGATCAAATATTAAAGGAGAATCCGACCAGATTTGGCTCGATTCAGCCTGGCAGACCAAAAGACAAAGGGACAGCTGACATCCAGCAGAAGTTACTACCATCAAGATTCCCTCTCATGTCTCATTTATCGGCGTTTTATTTAGGCCTACTATAATTCATAACCTGGCAGATTTAGGCTGAAGGTAGTCACTTAACTTTTCCCTTCTAACTAGCTGAATGAACATGTTTTTAAGCTTAAATTAAAAATTTGCTTGTTTAACTGTACAAATCCTCTACAAATAACTTCACAATTAGTGTTATTCTTTTACACAATGGTTTTTTTTTTACTCTACTAGGTTTATTATCTAGTTATCAACCTAAAAAATGGTTATATTGATCCTGTACTCCTGGATTATCTGTGATGTACAGTTTTGGCCTGAACTTTACATATTCCTATCTTGAGCATGAATATTATCCCTTTTGTGCATGAATTATGATCCGTTGTCTCATAAAGATTCAAGATTCATGATCTTTTATGAAAAAGGTCTTTTGAAATCTGAAATCTTCCAACTAAAACTGAATAATCAGCGGGAAAATATAACTAATCAGCTATAATTGTTATGATCCGTTTAATTTTAAATTTCAACATAGAAGCTAATGTCATTTTCACTGGAATTGAATTCAAGTTTTCAAAATTTATCAAGATCAGGAGAATGCTTCATTTAAAGTCAGTGCGTTCAAAGATTTTTCATGGTTGAATTGGAAACTCTTTGTTATGTCAAGAAAGTTTTAGTTTTTTCTCCAGGTGAAATCTGACTTTACCAACGCTGCATATAGTGAGTGAACTCACCACTTTTC
Organism: Poeciliopsis prolifica; assembly: GCF_027474105.1. NCBI lineage: Eukaryota > Metazoa > Chordata > Actinopteri > Cyprinodontiformes > Poeciliidae > Poeciliopsis > Poeciliopsis prolifica. Next base: position 12,562,682 of record NW_026562376.1, on the reverse strand, counting down.
CGTATCCTCTCTTCTAAAACCTCAGTGTGGTCTTTTGGCATTTTCCTGCTGAAAACTTGAGCTGAACGCAGAAACATGGCCTCCACAGCAGAACCCTTCAGCAGAGCGATCTGATCTTCATGATCCAGAGACAGAAACCCTAACGAAGAAATGACACCTTTTTGTTTCTTTCCATGCTACATGCATACAGTGACAAAGCATTTGTCCCCTCACTGATTTCATCTGGTTTTGCTGTTTTGTTAGTATTAAACATTTCAGCACTTTTATATTAGATACAAAATTATCCTCACCCAATAATGAAAATGTAAATGTCCTCTCCTAATTAAATCATGAATAAAGCCCAGTATTTGGACAGCTAAGTTCATGAGGCATACTTAAGCCTAATTTCTGTCAAATCTGTAGAGTCAAGAGATCACCTAAAAAGGACCTGCTTGGCAACATGAAGTAGGTAAAAAAAGATCCAAAAATGCAACTCATCTGGATCCAAAGAAACTCAATAAGTAAATACAAGGCTGGAATACAAAACAAGTTCTAAGACAAATGCTTTTTGCCACAGCTCTGTGTTTCACCAAAATTCTCTGATTTACCTGGAATATTCTTTGTAAACTCCACCAAAACCTGAACTTGACTTGTTGCGATTTCTGTCAAGAGGAGAAAGTTTTCCTCTGTGCTGTACTGTTCTTGTAGCTGGAAGGGAAAGGAAGAATAAGCTGAGTATTTACTCTTAGTTACTGCTCATAATGTGAATAATTCAATGTTAGGCTGAACAAATACCAGCTTTTTGGTAACATCCTGGGGGATTTGATGTTTGTTGTAAGCTTCCACTATGAGTTTCATGAGTGCATCTTGCTCTTTAGTAATTGCCACTTTTTCCTAAATTTGAAAACAAAAACATTTTATTTGCCTCATCTACATTTCTCTGGGACTCGATAAGATGGCGTGTTTACCTTTGACAGCTTGGTGGTTGAGGTGACCTGCTTGTTGTCCGCACTGTCCACCCCCTCTGTCTCGTCTCCCGTTGACCGCCCCGGGGAGGTCTTGGTGTTCTTGCGAAGCCTTTTGGATTTACACTGGATCTCTGTCAGCAGACCTGCAGGTATCAATGAAAGCTTCACTTTCTGAGTTAAATACCTCACAGATTTGTATCCAGAGCAGCTTTAAAAAAAACGAAAAAGTCACCTACGGATCCCTTGTTAATATCTATCAGACACGTGAATTCATTCAAGATCACCGTTACTATATAGTGAGGACATACTCTTTTTACTATTTAATTACACTCAAATATGGAAAGGGAATTTTGAAAAACTTCAGTCTTGAGAGAGAAAAAAATTCACCTCTTAATTTTTTCCCTGCCTAATTAGTTAAGCTCTTTCCGCGGGGACAGATAGTATCATGAAGGCCTTCCATGCTGCAATATTGATCACAGCAGCACTGAAGTATTTATGAGCAACAGGAGTCCAGTTTATTCTTCAGTACCTTTGTACTGCCGACTATTAACAGAACTCACAACTGGTTTCTGAAACTAACATTACCAGGGAGAAAGCTGAAGCAACTCTTTCAGTGTCCACATGCTGATTAACGATGTTGATCTTTCATAGGGAGAACTTTTTTCTTGACTGCTTTCATTCCAGAAAGCCAAACAAAAGCTTTGTCGCATGTCATAAATGACACATTATATCCCGGGATAATTAAGTAGACCAGGTCAGAATGGAGAATGAGGATTCACCTCTCAGCTGTCCGTAACTCGTCCGGTATCATATTTGTTCATTGTTGATTTAAATACATTTATAAAGTATACCTGTCATCTCTCCAAACCTGCAGCCATACTCACACTCTGCCAACATGCCCATCTCCTTGCATTTTCTCAGCCTGCACTCCTGGCATTTCCTGCGCATGTACATGTCCATCTCACAGTTGCCGCCACTCTTGCACTTGTACACGGCGTTCTTTGTTATACTTCGTCTGAAGAAGCCTGAACATAAGCAGAGGAGGACGGTAAACATCACATAATGTATTGCAATGATTTGAGTTCAAAACACCCGTTTCCTGGGTGTTGTTTTTTATATTTGAAAATATCTCAATTGCGCAAATCCTCCTCTTTACCAGCCTCTTTCCTCGTGTTTATCTTGTAAGTTATTATTTTTGATTCCACCTGGACTTTTGTTTTTGAAAGATTTTGAATTTCCCTTTTGTGGGAAATCGTTTATTTTCACCTCAAGGTTTCCCCCAGAAAACTTCCTGAGCCTGATGGTTGGGCTCTCAGCAGTCATTCCTCCAGCGGCCCATTGTGTTTTTGATTTAAAACATGCTTAAAGTTGACAATGTGTTTCTGACAAAATCTGAATGAACAAAATGGTAAGAAATATTTTTAATTTCTATAAAGTGGAATAACAAGTGGCTGCATTCGTTTGAGATGAAGTTCTTGTTTTTGCACACATTCTATCCAAAAACCAGCTTCCACCGGTGGAGAAGTGGAACACAGCTGTGTTTCCTTTTCTTACTGTTGCGAAATATGCTAATCATATGATCATTATAACTATATTTAATTGGACCAGCAGTTTCCTAATGATGAATGCCTTTTCTGGACAGCAACAGGTGAAAATGCACACAGATCGTTGTTTTCTAGCGACTCTTCAGTCTGAACTCGTCCTCACCTTTGACCTCAATAAAGCACTTGTTCGAACAGTGGTTAGACCCATCAAATATAGCAACAAACTAACACTTTGACTCATTAACTTTAGGACACTGACCAGACATTCTGACGTCATTAAGCACAGCGACACGCAGTGATGAAACCAAGCTCGGGTTGCTCGTGCATTGTGTAGGAGAAAGGTGAGAAGGAATCCAATCGGGGCACCATTACCGAGAAGACTTGAGTCTATTCTCGGTGAAATGGCAGCACAGGTCAGCTGGCACACTCCTGGCATTGTCCAGGATGGCCGTGTGGAATTACACTCATATCCCTTCAGCCTGCCGTTTGACAGGAATCCCACTGAATTCACAATGCAATAAAAACACCGGGAGGGGCTGCTGAAGGTCGTAACGGTGCTTTCACCCAGTTAATAATTTGTAAACTGAAGGAAAACTCGTAAAGTGCTCACTCCCACTTTTCCGTACAGTCATTTAGTTGTTTTATTCTCATAAAGTCAGCATCAGTCCGTCAAAACCTGACCTGTGTCGTAGGCTGGATGGATTTATTTCCTGTCCTTGGCGGGTAATTAAACATTCACTCAACAGCATTTAGTGCTTGTTTTACAAGCACTTTTAAACTGCTGTTTCAAAATCTTAAAAAGCAATCACCTGAGGAAATTTTTATAAAGCTAAACTGATTTTCTTTTGAGAAAAGAAAAGTCCTTTCAGGTGGGACATTTAATCACAGATTTCTAAATATTGTGTAATTCTGGCTTCTGTTGCCTCATGCACACATGTGATTCTTACCCAGATGTTTGGACTGTAGAAATAAACACTGCTGTCATGAGTAGGCCCCAAAGGTCTAAAGATATGACATACCCAATGTAGGGCAAATGTCGTTGAGCTTTTAGAAAATGCCATATTACAGATGCATGTAACTGAGTTTTAAACAAACTTCACATGGTAATACAGTGCCTTGCCAATATCTTCATTTTGAAATTATTCAACATTTTAAATTACAAAATATCGAATATTTAATTTGAATTTTAGGCAATAGAAAAAACACAAAGTGGGAAATCACTGGGAAAACAGGTGAAAAATTATCTTAGTGTTTCAATGTTTTCACAGATGAAATTCTCTCTGTGATGATCTCTCGTGATAGAGAGCATTAGTGAACAAAGATCATCACGAAGGTCAGGAAACACAGCAGAGAAGTCAGGGAGAAGGTTGTCTAAAAGCAGTGTTACGTTATAAAGAGCTTTTCAGAAATCTTTGTAAATCTCACAGAGCTCGGTTCAGTCGCGCACCTGAAATTGAAATGGTGAGATAGAAATATAATCTACCGCACCTAATCTGACAGGCTTGTCCAGTAGAGCTTTAATAAGACAAGAAGAGCTTGAGCTGTACAGATTCAGAGCTCAGGCCGACAGGAAACTTCAATCCAAGGACTCTGCAAATCTGGCGTTTTGGTAAGTAGCTATAGAGACAGCCATTACTGTGGAGAAAGTTCACACTGCCTCACATATGCAACCTGTATGTGCTCCGCAGTCTGAACGGGTAAAGGACCTGACAGTGTCCCGCATGCGCAGTTGAGGGCGCAATAGCGTCAGCGTTCTGTGTTCTGCCAACCGCCATAAAAAGAAGAAGGGCTCAGTGTTTGCAGAAGTAAACATGGAGGCTAACGGTGGAGCACAGCTTACATATTTGAAGTTGTTTTCCGACCGGAGTAGCATATTAACAACTTAATCCTCATTGAGGTCGCATTTGAATTGAATACGTATCGGATATGCAAGGGGCCTGGGTCGCATTCAAAAAGAATCCAACCTGTGCTGTTCAGACTGTCATGAAAAGATCAGATACAGGTCGCATTGAGTAAAAAAAAATTAAAATCGGAATTGGGTCACATCAGCTTGCAGTGTGAACGCAGCCTAAGAGTCTTGCTTCTCAAGCATGGATTCAAGTGTCAATGTTGGTACTTGAGCTGCTTAAGTGGTACTCAAAAGAAATGTAGGTATTATTTGCAAGAACATTCAGAATCTGTTATTTTTTCCAAATTCAAACTTGAAAGTTTTAATTTCAGAGGCATAACCACCTCCTTAATTATGCAGTTGAGATGTATGTGGATTTTTTTACTTGGGGAAAGTGTTTTGGCTGAAGCATATTTGTGTCTTAGAAAGGTTAAAGTTCAACTCTAAACCCAACTGAGAATCTGTGGCAAGACTATAAATTTGTTGTTCACTGACCCTCTTTAGCCAAGCTTAAAGAATTCAAAGAATAATGTTTAAACATCTTTTTACCTCGGCCTTTAGAACAAAAGAAGAACCTCTTGTTAAACTACACAGAGACGAAGGATAACACAAGACTTTCCCACAGTGCTGTATCTCCTGTGGAAACTCCACACACCTTTACATCCTTCACAGGTGAGAGCGTTGTAGTGGTATCCAGAGGCCTTGTCTCCGCAGACCACACACAGTTCCTCCCCCTTGATCCTTCCAGATTGGTTCAGGTGCCGGTTCCTCTTGCAAACAGCCGGCACAACAGAAGAAGCCTCGTCCATTTCAGTCCCATAGTTGCCCTCCAGGGGTCCTTTCCTCAGTTCGTATAAGCCCATGTGTGAGTACCATTCGTCTCCACTGAATGGAGGGTAATAGTTCTGAGAGGAGTAGTATGGAGTGGTGGACATGTTTGGCTCCAGGGATGGATACTGCATACTGGGGTAAGTGGTGAATGGTAGGATGTCAGGGTCCTGCAGAAGAGGACTGCCTTGATCTGCCAGTATGTCTGATGAACAAAAGAAGAGGTTTTAGAGAACTGCTCAATGGTGATTACATGTTGTGGTCCAGAACAACAGCAAATTAATCACTCTGCTCAGTTTTGCATCTTCAGCTCTAATGGTAGAGACCATAACATTAAATATAAATGTGGAGTTTAAGTGTCAATGGAAGTTGAATACTGGGACATAAACAATTAACTGCTTATAGTCAGTTTAGATGATATTTCTCTGTGGTCTGACTCTAGAAATAAAAGCATGTAAGAAAACAAAACTACTTCAAACAGAAGGTAATAAAACATGAGTATCTGATAAAACCTTATCTGAGGGAGATAATGATCACGGGGATTTGTGCATAAAAATTAGATGACAGAATATGGGGTAGAGTTAAATAACAAAAATCAACTTTTGAAGTAGAAAATGATGCAACTCAAAATGATCCAACCAATTCTGACAATGAAACAGAAAATGCTAAAACTAACAGCTTCTGTAGTACACTATAGTTTAAGTGATAACTACAGTGTAATTGAAGTTGACAATGTTAAAGTCACAACCTGAAGAACCTTTTCCCAGTAAAATCCATCAGATTTGCTGTCCAAGTAACACACAGGCAACGCACAAAATACCATAAAGCCATAAATGATTAACAACCTGCTCACAGTACACTGTGTCTTTCAGACAGCCAATACAGTAACATTACTCCAAACAAGCTGACACTAATTTGCTCATAAGGATATTAATTCATAATGAATTAACGTCCAGGGAAACTCACTCAACACAGAGAAACAACTCCAAAAAAATCATCAAAACAAAGAGCTTTCCTGACATGATCTTTGTTGAGAAGGATGAATCACAAACCTCTGGATGTCTGAGTCTGGACCATGGCCGTCTCCATGTAACCAGACGCAGACCTTTCTGAGCCTTTACTCTCCCACCTCCCCACTGCTGGTTTGTAGTTCGGCCTCTTTCTCGAGTTTTAACAGAAAAATCATCTCCTACTCATACTTGTCGATCTGGCACCTTGCTAAAGACGTGAAAACATCTTGCTGCCTGGTTGAGAAATGCTGAGGGGGGAGCAAAGGTTGCTGGAGCTACTCATTAACCACCAAGTTAAGATGTCTTCACATCATTACAAGTAGCTGGTTGATTCAGGAGTTTGAGTACAAACTGACTGCTACTGTATGACGGCTGTATATCTGCAGGGTCACGTATAAATTTGGACAGGTGAAGAATCCCAAAATATTTGCCATGTTGCTGTGTCGCCTGAAAAACTATTAGTAAGATCTGCTGAATTGGACTAAATAAGAACAAAAGAAGATGGGAGGATTGTTCATTTCTTCTTACTGACCTGTCCTTGTACAGAAAGTCATATACAATTATTGCTGTAGGCAGGACCGCCCTTCAACGCCTTTATGATTTATTCTGCTGGTTTATTGGGTAAAGGGTGTGATCAGGAGTTTGTGTAACACGGCTTTTCCTGGAATACATATTACCCTCTGTTCACATTTGTGTAGATAATAATTAGAATTTTAAAGCTGAGATTTATTCAAGTTTTCAACTCAGTGCTTTTGTTAAGATGAGAAAACACTAACATTGTACACGGAATGTCATTCCCTGTTTCTTTCAAATCAAGTAGATCTATTAGGAGTAGAAGAAATAAAAGGTGTGATAACACTGTTGCATAAATTTGCACACACTTGAGCTAAAACCTTGTTGACCTTGTTATTGGCGACTTTCAGTGTTCAGTCGCCAATAAACCCATCATTCATCAAATGTGGGATAATCAAGTAGAGTGGCCTGATATTATTATCAATATTTTCTCATCACCAAACCCTGGTATTTTAACAAGGTATCCACATTTACATCCACATTTATACCTGATTAACTTTTGAGAGCTCCTGTCAGTTAGAGAACTTTCTTCATGACATTAATCTGTGTTGCAGCAGATTTTCGGTTTCATGCTAGGAAGTGTGAGCACACCTACCCCTGTTCTTGCATTGTGCCAAACTCTCACCCTGCTGTCACTTCCATGTTCCCTTTTTTGACGTTAAAATTGATTTTGAGTTTTCTACTGTGTGAGATTATTCTTCTGTTTTTAATCTGTGTGGTTCTGGCCTTCTACACTTACCAAAGAAGTGGGCGCTCTCAGAGATGGAGAACTCATCGCTGGATGGGATTTGCAGCGGTCCCACCACATTGATCTCGGGGCCCTCCCACTCATTCATTCAGGAAGGTTTTCTTCAAAATCCCAGACTGGGGCTTCAATATGTCTCTGTTTGCTCCTGCACAAAGATTTCAAATGCTATTTTAGCACCTTGCTGAAGCCTTTTTAAACAAACATTCAGTGAACCATTTGGATCCCAGCGATTTTTACAGTGTAATAAATCATCAACCCACCTGACGGGTCCAGGTGAAATGTTTAGGGATGAGATGTTTCGTGGTTCTGAACGAGAGGAACGAGGATGAAGCTCAGGTCACTGCAAAGCCTTTGGAAGAGCAAATCATGCAAAGGAGACAATTATTTCTGTCTTTTCACTTACTGCACATACCGCTTTCGTGATGCATTTTAAAGCTTTGCATTAATTAAGTAAAACTGAGAAGTATTGTTAGAGAATTAAGAAGCTCTTCAATTTATTCTTCATGCAAAGTAACAAAATGGTCTCGTTGGACTTTATCAGCAGCTCTGCCACATTGTTTTAATCAAGTCAATGTAATTTCCCTTTAGATGACAAAGCAGTCCACATGGATTCAATAACCTCCGTCCCACATGAAAACTAAATGTACAGCCACCGTTAATGTAGTCATGAGAAAAATCAGTACTACACCAATGAGATTTAAGCAGGAGAATACCATGCCAATACCTTCCAAAAACAAGAAATACTGCACAATGAAACCAAACAAATGAGATACAGGCGTCACTCGATAAAAACAGGTACAAAAACAGAAACAGTGCAATACTATCACAGTTTTCTTTTATTTCTGTGTTCTTTGTTCAACTTAAATGTTTCCAAACACAGAGCATGTGAGGTAAAGCACAATTCACATCAGACTTAGAATAACCGAAATATTAAGAAGTGATTGAACAAGAACAGCTTGTTTTAGTTGTCGAGAGAACGATGACTCTATCTAAATATTGCAGCACCACCTTTACTTGCAAAGTTGCATCAGAATGGATAGATGAGCAAAGAAGAGCTGTTTAAGCTTAATGATATATGGTACGGTGCATGATATTTCACTTTTTGTTTTTGTGCAAGAAAAATAAACAAGCAGAAATTATTGCGATTACGCGACTTTTTATTTACTGAAAAGTCCAGGGAGAAGCTCATTTCACCAACACTTGTTTTCAATCACTGACAGAGATGCATATTTTTTCAGTTTTTCTTTCCAAACAGTTAAAAAGAAAAAAAAAACGTCATAGATGTAATACCAAGAAAATAAACAAAATAGGGACAACTTATGTTTCAAAGACTACAACGATTGATTTATATCTGTTCACCAGATATAAATAGTTGATGGTCGACTTTCTTTATTTCACACTATCTAGTCTACAAATTTACAAATTTATTTTACTTCCTTTCACATAGTTTCCTCTAAATTCAGTTTGTCATATCTGAAAATAGAGCAGGGCGATTTGGACAAAAAAATTATAATTTATGTTTCTTTCTGGATTTAATGTTTAGCTAATTGTGGTTTTAAATTAAAATTACAGCATCTAAGATTGTATCTGTTTTGATTAATAGTTTTACATACAATGCAAAAAGTTATTATACTTTTTGCATTGTATGCGTAATCAAGAATTTGTCCAAAGAATAAATCAACTACAAATCTGGTTATAACCAGTATCTCATTTTAAAAATCATTTGTCACATTTAGTCTTGAGTTATTTATGTCAACCATTTAGCTAAATCTGTCAACTTCCTCCTTTGTGATCAGAAGCTGTTTCAGAAGAGCAACAAAAATCTCAAATCCATTGTCAAGCATGGTGGTGGAGGAATGGTGATTTGACTTGTTTGGAAACCACTGGACCTGGGAGCGTTCACTCATTCAGTGTAGGTGAAAATGTTAATGTGAAAACTTAATGTTGTAAACAAAAGAGAAGCAAATCTCTTCGCAATGTCAGAAATGTGTAACATCACAAAAAATAAAGTTATTGAGGTGATAAAGTCGGTTCTAAAAACTGAATTATAAGTTGCATTTAGTCTTTTCTGTGACTGTCGGTACAATTGTGCAATATTATTTGTTTTCCATGACAGTACATAGATTCCCAACCCTTCGCTCATTCTTCCTCTGGCAGTTCTTACCTTCTTCTGGCCAACTGATGTGGAAAACTTTCCTTCCGTCTTTGCGTGCGCTACAGCTCCATCGATATTCAAACGATAAGTTGCATGTGTCCGACTCCAGTGAGAGAGGACGTGCGACCAGTTGAGGTCAGAGAGAGAGAAATGGGTGGTGGTTATTAATTAAACTGCCCGATCCTGTCCATGTCATCCCACTCCCCCAGTGCTTTTTATCAGAACATGTCAACAGGCCTCCTCATGAATTCCCACTTTCACACACAAACACCATACGCATCATTAGCGCCACTCAAACTACTGCTGTGATCATTAGACAGCTGAGTGGACGTGCAGTCTGGAGTATTTTCAATAAAGTGAAACAAAAAGGAATATTCCTGCTTTTTTTTTTTATTTACATCCGGGGTTTGTTTTGGGTTTTTTTTATTTGTCTTGTCATGGAAAATCTCTGAAGCCGAGTGCGTCCTTGAACTGACCCAAGCCATTTCATCAGGCAAAGTGACCGTCAATAGATCGGTTCAGGATATTTTTTGGGGGGTGGACACTATCAGGGATGAAGGATCTCTGCCTTTTTCTAAAAAAATCTTTTTACATTTCAATGAGATATAAACCAGTAAATGAAATCCTTTTTGACTTTTAATTCTTTTTTTTCCTAAAACAGGACGGCTTAATCATTGATGAGCTGTTGCTCCATCTGAAGAGGCCCTTCTGAGTCAACAGACGGTCTCCCTGAAATAAACAGAACCTTTGCCATTGGCTGCTGTTTGTGGACTGTCTGCTCAGGATTTAAGAGCATGTAAGGAATGAAATAACACAATGCAAACAAGCCCATGTTTAATTCACATTTACACAGTTGAGTGTGAGGAAACCTACAGATGTTAGTTGCCTTTTCTCCCTTTGCCTGGTTTTCTCTCTGATCCCAAGCCGAGTGCATTGTTGTTACTGGAAAGTACAACACAGCACTACAAGGACAACAGGCAACAAAGTCCATAACCTTGAAATTCCTTATCACAAAGTGAAAGGGTGTAATCATCAGGTTTTCCACTGCCAAATCACACAACGCTTTTTTAAAGAGTTTTACAAGCTGAAATGTCTTGAGCAGAAGAAGCTAAAAGTAGAAATCAAGAATCTGTCTAGTAACTATGAAGCAGGCACACAAGGACAGATAACGCTGAGGATGTTTATAGTGTGACTGGAAATAGATGTGTTTAAAAAAACGTTACCATCTTTACATAAACAATCATTATTAAGAGCACATCTTAATAATTTAAAGAAACACCAGTCATGAGTTGCTTTATTTGATTTCAGCATTTGCTTCTATTCACAGATTTACTGTATCCAACTGTTTATTATTAGATCCAATCTTTATTCCAATTAAATTATGAGTTTCTTATTAGAACATTTTCACAATTTGGTGTCCTTGGTGGACTTTTTTTTTTTTTTTTTTTGTCATGTCACAGAGTTTCATCCCACTTCCTCCTTTACTTTTCCTTCTGTTTTTTAACAACCTGTCAGTCTGGAAAACATCATTCATAAAATCTTGCTTATTTTCTGGCTCTGCTGTTTTCTTAGAGGCTAAAGATTACCTCCTTACACACATCCCATGAAAAATAGACGTGTGCAGCCTCTTTGTCATTACACAGGTAGGCACTTTGAGAATAACAGTAGGAAGAGCTTGCTGCAGGTTCTTTGAGGATTTTTAAGGCTTTTATTCTAAGAGTCCTGTTTGGAGGTGGAGAACAATTTGCAAAGGGCAGCGAATACCGTCCTGCAATTCAGTGAATTATAACTGAAGATATTGATTAATAGGTAAACATTCAATTCAGTTTCCATTTCAATAACCAAGCAATTAGTCATTTAATAAAGTCTTTTTCAAGTTTTCATGATTTCACAAAGAAAAAAAAAGTTCATCATTCACATAGACATTATCTCTTAATCCAGAACCTTAAAACTTTTCATGACGTAATCCATAAACCATCTCAATAATCTTCAATAATGCAGTTATTTGTTTTTACACCAGACGTTTTGTGTGCAAATCAAGCCTAAAATGTTCAAATGTACAGCACATTTTCTTTGTTGAGCATTTTACACATTCTTCTGTGATTATAGCAAAATACTCAGTGTTTCTAACTGGATCACCATGTAGACAAAAAGAGGAAGAAAAAAAACATTGAACATTCATTTTGTCCAACTAAAATATGGAGCCTAGAGCTCCGTAAATAATAACGCTGATTTAAAGATGATTTCCATCCAAGCACATGGTGAATTAAAACCGGCTCAAAGAAGCAAAGCAGTGCAACCATTCAGCAACAGCAGATTTACACAGGAAACCCTAATAAGACTGACTCCATACAGACTGTGGTCTACTGAGATCTAATCTTTACATTCCTTCAGGTTTTTTCAGGTTGCATAGCGGACACAAAACGTCTCATGGACCGTCCACATGGATTAACATAAACTGCAATCAGCGTCACCTGCAGGATGAAGGTTACAGGTTGGTTTGGAAGTTGATATGTGTTGCTCATGTATCTTCAGTGTGATGCTGGTTTGTACAAAACAGATGTCAAATTTGTAACTTAGTTGTATTTTTGTGTGATAGACACATTCTGTCTTTCCAGTGACTCTCTAATTTAAAATAATGTCAAATATTTGCTTCTTTTTTTTTTACATATCAGGTAACCAAAGTACTGTGCAAAACATAAGTCGACCTTCATTTCTTCATATTTTTGCTTCCAAGGAGCCAGACTGTGATTTTTGAAGACAAAAATCACAAAACATCAGCTTGAAACATAATATTCAGAAATTACAGAAGGTCTGAAACAATTGTACAGTATTGTACATTCTTCACTGATAGCTGAAAAAGACTATCTTGTGGTGCTTTTGATGCTGCAGCTGCTGTTGTTGTTTCCCCTGAACTCCTCCTCCGGTGTGAAATCAGACCTTCAGTTTCACCCGAGTGTTCTGGAAGTCCTCTAATTGTAATCCTCCTGCTGTCTCACTGGTACCCATCCTGGTAGTCCCCGTTACCACAGTGTTCCTCCTCCCCCTCCATGGTGACCCCTCTCTTCTTTTTCCATCCCTGTTTTCGACCGTATGAATTGTCTGTGGTTCCGTAGCTCTTTTTGGAAGCCAGGCCACCGTCGGTGGTAAGTTCTGACTCCTCCGCCAGCTCGTCCTCATCGATAATGCCGCATTTATCCTCACTCAAGCTCTCGGGGTTGGCCCAGTCCTGCTGCTCTCCTGACGCAAAGATAGCATAGAAGATGACTCCTGTGTAATGCACCATGGAGGCAATAATGAAGACATGCTGCCACTCCAAACGAGTCTGTGGGAAGACGGATGAAGACGGTTCACTGATCGCTCAGAGGTGAAATACTGAGATCAGACTATATAGGTAACAGTAAGTTAAATTATAAATAAAAGCTTAGGATAGTTGCAAGGTTTACACAGAGACAATGTAGGGATTGATCAAATAAATGATACAAAATACATCCACAAACATCAGTTTATGGGACATTTTGTGTCTGTTTCATAATATAAAACTTACATGGAGCCCAAGCAAAAACTTCATCTGGTATTTTAGACAAATCATGTATATTAATTTAAAACTGCAAAACATGTTGCCAAATGTGATGTCTGCATAAAGATATTGAATATTTTATAATAAATTAACCACTAATTATTTTTCAAAACTTTCCTTTTCCTTTCACAGTTCCCACTGCCCTCTTATCTGACAGACTTGCTAACAGAGAGTCAGTACTTTTAATCGTTTTTAATTATTTTTAATTAATCACAAGGAGATTCTTAACTCTTACTCAACACACAGTTGAATTTTCCCATAAAGTATACCAGCATGGCTCCAAACAACCAAAATGAAGTTGATTAATTTCTTTTTTTTTTTTCTGAACAATCATTTGAAAACTGTTTTTGTAAACTCAATTTATTTTTATCTGATATTCATTCAAGATTTAAGTTTGACAAAAATAGAAGTCATCTGTAAGGGACTGAATACTTTTTCACAGCACTGCATTATCTAGAGATTTTTTTACCTTGTTTTTAGTCAAAGCTCCAACAATGAGGGGGCACACCATTCCAGACAGCGTTCCAACTCCATTGGAAATGCCCATCAAGATGCTGGCATAACGAGGAGCTATATCCAAATGGTTGACATTAAAACCTAAAAATGCAGCATAAATACCTTGAGGTGAAATGAACACAAAGACAGAAAAACAGATCTACATCCACACTTGAACTTGTTGGTTTCCTAGAGAAGCCCACACCAAAAGCCTCACTGCTTTATGCTGCAACAAATTGAAACTGGTGGTTCTCCAGACTCAAATTATTACTAAAAACAGAATAAAGGTTCTCGTGCAAATCCTGTTCACTGCATATTTTCACCTTGTTCCAAACTGTTTCTGAATAGAGTCAGATTTGAGGTCTTAAAAACCTGAAATGGCAAATCCACTGAAGCCTACAGCCAACACGAGGAAGGAAATGGCGACTCCTCGCGTGTGAGAAAATCCAACAACCAACAGAAGTGTGGCCTCCATACCAAATCCTGAAATGAAAGACAAAAATTAGCCAATGTAAAGGGATTATTATTATTATTATTATTATTATTATTATTATTATTATTATTATTATTATTATTATTATTAAAATCCAGCTCAATCAGATGATCAAATTAATAAACTTTCAAACTGAATAAGAACCTTTCTGTGTATTCAGCAGATCTTAATGGTCCTCAGTGGTTTGCATTAAATTAAGAACATTGAGGAATGGTTGCATCAGCGTACCTCCACAGTTCATGAGCTTCCTCACATTTGTTGTTGACATAATTTTTTTACTTCGTAAGAAGTCCGCCAGTTGCCCTCCGATAGGGACGATGATTGTCATCACCATGTGAGGGACGGCAGACAAGATCCCCACCTGGACACATTAAATAAGAAGCAGCACATTGAATAACTAATACATTAAAAACACCCATACTTACATCAATCATTTATATTTATTTAGGTGATACTAAGTGCTGACTTTGATACATTTCTTGCATCCCAAGAGGAATCTTTTAGGATGCAAAAGTTTATTCGAAAAAGGAGGACAGCAACATTTTGTCAAACAGTTAGGAAAGAGGAAATTGGAGAAAAGTGTGGAAAATTACACATGACCTAATTTTCAAAACGGTTTGAATGCTTTTTGATGCATCTGTAGGAAGTTTTTAATCTTAAAACTGATAACGCTGTCAGTGAGGCTAACCTTGCTGATGGGGAAGCCAAACACTTCCTCAAAGTATGCCGGCTGGCTGATGAGGAGCAGGTAGAAGGTCCAGCTGCGGCAGAAGTTTGCCACAATGATAGCGTAGACCGGCATGGAGGTAAAGAAACGACGCCATGGGGTCTTGAATTTCTGTGGAAGGTCAAACGTGTGAGTAGGTTTAAAACACAGCCTGAAATCCACAGTTTATTAAATATGCACACCTCTGTAACACTCAGTTGGTTGGCTGTTTCGCCGATGGCAGCCTCGATGTACATCTT
Organism: Poeciliopsis prolifica; assembly: GCF_027474105.1. Lineage (NCBI taxonomy): Eukaryota > Metazoa > Chordata > Actinopteri > Cyprinodontiformes > Poeciliidae > Poeciliopsis > Poeciliopsis prolifica. Next base: position 12,547,455 of record NW_026562376.1, on the reverse strand, counting down.
CTCCTCCTGAGTGATTGTGGGATGTTGAGCAGGACTCCCGTAAGCCAGGAGGAGCCACAGGATATACCACAGGATCCCAAACACGCCTTCAAAACGAGACAAGAGCAGATTACATTCACACTGTGGTTATCTGCAGAGCTTTTTATAAAAGTATGAATGAGTGAGCGTGGGACAAATTAATTAAACCCCAGCACACACCATCTCTGGATCACAGGAATTTCCGTTATTAAAAATAGTCCCAGCATGAGTCACAGAGGTAGGACAGGAAAATGCTAATTTACATCAATAAATCATGAGATCGTATCGCGGTGAAATCAGAGTGGCTTTTTATTAAAATACGTTGGCGAAGTTACGTTTTTCGTGTGAGTGTTAATCATTTTAATCAAACCTTGAAGCGTTTTAGATAAAACCGAGGTGCAAAACCAGACAGAGTACAACTAGCAGGGAGCAACGTGTCGCACACTGATTATGAAAAGAACCTAAAGTGAAATTAAACTGTATATTTCCCTTCTACTAAACAGACCTAGTGTATTTTCTAATGAGGTTATTAAATTTAGAAACCAAACATTACACCAGCCGAGATAGTTTGGGAGGGTTTTATTGTAGTTTTTTTGTTTTGTTTTGTTTTGGGTTTTTTTTTTTTGGCATTGATAAATTATGTAAATTATTACATACCAAGCAGAGACAAAAGTATTTAACCACCAGCTGGACACAGCAGACAACTCCTCTGACTTCTGAAGGTTTAGTCCTGTTAAAGTGGGGATCTCTGTGACACTAGTGACTTGATGCAATGTGCAGGGTTCCCTTGTGGGTAAAGACTTTTCAAGAATTGGTGTAATAATCCACATTTAATGATATTGTTTTATATATATTGATATTGTCAATATATAGGATCCATATGTGTATGTAACTGACTTGGAATCTGATTTCTGGACTGAATTGGCTGTAAATTTATTTACATAAACTGGATTTGTTTGTATATTTTTACCAAAATTGGACCGAAATATTTTTTTTTCTACTTGTTTTAGTACAACTTAAAATGTGTAAATGATGTTCGTTGGGGGAATTTTGTGTTTGTTTTGTTGCTCCTCACCATAAAGATAGAAGACTGACGACCAGCCGACATACTGCACCAGAACTCCAGCTAAAGGCATGGCGATTACCGCTCCGGCGTAGGAACCTGATGACATCGAGCATCACTGTCAGTCGTCACATCTCAGTGGCAGTCATCATAAAACATGTTTTCTCTTGGTTATGTTTTGTTTGTTTGTTTGTTTTATGCAGGATTACAATACAAGACACCAACACCAGGGAGTTCAAATGTGTCTTAATGACCAAAGTCAATTCAAAGACATGCATTAGAGTCATTGAGCAAACGCCATCAAAATGAGTCATTAGTGCTGCCCTTACTGATAGGGTGTTTTAGACTGTTTTCTGCAGTCTGACGCCTCATGAGTCGGGCTGATTTCTATAGAGCAGCAACGCTGAGAGGGTTGTTGGACATTAAGCAGTCCATTCACTTTCATTTAGGTGAATGGACAGGGAAGCTCCTTCAGTTCACACAGGTGAGCCGTGTTCATTTACAGACAATGTCAAGAGGGTTTTGATGCACGGGTTGTCATGGTACCAATTTAAAGTGCGACACTGTTATTCAAATTTCAACAGAGGCAGCACGGGTCAGCATCTGCAAAGCAAAGCAAGCCCACTCACGTCCATTTACTTGCCATACTCCCTGTGACTTGTGAGGAGGTTGCATCAAAGATGTTTGGAACGGTGAAAAAGCTCAGAGCTGCTTTTTGTTAGATTAAAGAAAGGAGAGACGTGACTCACCGCAGAATGATGTGGTCGCCAGTCGACTGCGTTCGAGAGGCGGAGCCCACTTGGACCACATCCCGTGACACGCTGGGTAGGTGACCCCCTAAAGGGAGTACAGAACAGAATGACAAGGCTCAAAGACTGATTTGGGGATGCAAAGGAGACAAGCTTTTAAGTCTCAGACCAATTTTTGGGGAAAGCACAACTATTAATAGGTGATCATTCTTTCAATAGATGAAAAAAGCATAAATAAAGACACAGATTGGATGTATAAGTTTGAGGACGGCATAAAACGTCTAGCTCTCCTACTTTGGAATTCCTTGATTATCTCATGTTTCCAACTTTCCTGGTATTTTTCTGTCATGTTGCTCTTAATGAATCCAACGCTTGACAATCAGTTGGACACACTAGAGCAAGTGTGTCCAACTCATTTTCACTTCGAGCCTAATAAAGATCATAAATGACCTCGATGGTCCGGTTATGAAAGCAGTGATAAAACTACTTATTAACACAGGTAGTTTTTACTTGTGCATCTTTTCATGTTGATGTAAACTGGCCTTAAATAAAACCTGAGTTGATTTGACTCATAAAATAATATTTTGAAATTCTACTTCTGTGGTTCTGTAAAGCTCAGAGGGACCACAGAAACAGCTATGTGGCTATAGATTTGGTCAGCAAAAGCATGGCATACATTACAGCGAGAACAAGAAAATAAAAACACTCATCGCTAAGGCGTATAAGGAATGATGATGTGTCACCCCAACACAAATCTAGGATTATTTTTCCTGGTTCACGCTTAATCAGTGCTTGGTAGAGGGTGACCTGGCTTATCATTTGTCTCTCTCTTGCTCTAGGAACCTAAATTAATTTGCTAATTTTCTATTAGCTGGCTATTTTCTTTCCTTACCTCCACTAACCCCTGCAAGATGCGTACAAACATGACGCAGCCGTAGTGCACCCTGGCAGCTGATGGGATGAACATGTTCAGCACCGATGTCAGAAAAATGGCAGCCCCAAAAACCCTGGGAAGAAAACAAGAGTCGTCAATGAATAGCTTATGTGTTTCAATGAAAATGCTTTTGGGAAAATAAACCTTCACTGGGCCTTTCTTGATTATTTAGGTTTTAGAATTGATAATTCCCCGGGCTTCGTTCTCTACCTTCAACAGCTTGTAAAAAAGAAGAAGCTGAAGCTAGGTTCTTATTTCAAAATTAAATCTTGTTTATCAAGATTTATCATTTCCTCTCAGATTTAGTACCTCTGTTTGACTGCTTTGGGGCAGCATCTCTTGTCCCTTACATTTTCAGGTGTTTATTTTCTGCGCTCAGGTGATTTGATTTTATTAATTGGTCGCTTTGCGCTGATCTTTGCAAAAAAAATTGCTTTCCAGTTTGTTGCTCCCTCAGACTGGAATCAACTGCAGAAAGACTTAAAGCTGAAAGAAATTGTCTCCTTCAATGCATTTAAGGCCAGTCTTAATCAGTTTGTAAGTTTTATTTTAGACTTACTACTACTTTTATGTCTGTGTTTGCTTTTTATTATTTTTCTTCCTTTAAAAAAAGATTTTTAGTCTCAATGAGACATTTTTGGTTAAATAAAGATTATATATATATATATATATATATATATATAATTATAATATATATATTGAATATAATATATATATATATATATACGATATATATATATATAAATTAGAAGTTTATTGAAACAATCCTTTATTTATTCGAGCAAATATTGATCATGCTTTGTTGATCATAATTTTCGAACTTATTGAGCTGCACCTATATTTGTGACTTTGACCAAATCTTTAGGCAGCTGGTGAAAGCTTGACAAACACTGTGTGTGTGTGTGTGTGTGTGTGTGTGTGTGTGTGTGTGTGTGTGTGTGTGTGTGTGTGTGTGTGTGTGTGTGTGTGTGTGTGTGTGTGTGTGTGTGTGTGTGTGTGTGTGTCTGTAAGCTGCAGTAGACTTATAAAGCACCACATCTCTGAATCTGTCTGTCAAAGTGTCTCAGTCAACCTTACAGCCTGACACATCTGACGCCTCCGTCATTCACTGAGTGAGACAAAAAGACATCCCGTTCAACCCACAAGTTTCTGCTCCAGCACCACGGTGCTGTTGAGCTCCTCTTACCCAAAATCCCTGTCCTCTGTTTGTTTCCCAAAGCAGCGTGTAAGTGACACTTGTAATATTCCAGCTGCTGCTGTTTCAGAAGGAAATCAGAAGCAGGATCTTTCATTATTAACTCTGTCAGTAGTGTGTCCTTTTTTTCCTGTGAAGCTTTTATTACAGGATTGCTATCTGCACCATCGGTAATGCTCACCGCGCCAAACAGTTTTAACCCTTTAAACCGCATGAAGAAGAGCTCTCCCTAATTCTAGTTCTCTTACTTATTTACTGAATGCTTCTTATTTAAGAATAACCAGGGTGACACCCAGTTCAGCCTTGTGAAAAAGTGCATTTTTTCTGCTAAAGCTGAGTTTCCAGCACTAATACCAGTAACACAGACGACACTGACAGCACCCCAACCTGTTGGCAGACAGCTTGTTGGAGATGAATCCGCCTGGGATCTGAGTGACGATGTAGCCCCAAAAGAAGGACCCGTGGATCAGCCCCACAGTCTCTGGATCCCAGTTAAACTGAGCTTTCTGAAATGGAATTCATAAAACAAATGAGAATAAAATTTCAATAATCTGGGGAATAAAATACAGACTGCTTCCCTTGATTATCAGGTGGCAACTAATCCGAATTCCTTTCAGAATGAATTATGAAAAAAGTGAACATTAACCTTTTTGTGTGTTATGACTGCCTGAAACAAAAGCAATATTTCAGAAGCTAAAATGAGATTTAAATCCCTTAAATGCGATCAATAAGGCATCGGAGCCACTTGATACTGCCTTAGATGTTTCATGCAGAAATGTCGTCCATTCTATGTTTTAATGAGCTTGGCACCAGCAGCAGGGCCTGATCCAGGATGCCTTTCACGTAAGCTATGCCACTAAACATACAGGTTTCATGTTTGGAATTGAATTACTGTAATAAATAAATAATTTGGTGGTAATATAATTTATTGAAATGGACATACTCATAAGTAAAAAAATTTTTAAAGGAATTATAAAAGTAAATCATCTTTTACTAGATGCAGAGATTGAGACATTGAAATCTTTAAACCTTTAAAGCCAAAGAGTAAAAATAAAACAGTGTTCAGTTAGCTTGTTTGGTCTCAATCTACCTGAATCACTGGCGTCCCGTTGATATAGACCGTGTTGTTGTTCACCATCTCTACAATGGCCACGCCCAGGTTGCATCGGATGCCAAAGGAGATGCAGAAGCCCAGGCCGCTGAGGATGGCAATGATGTAGCGCTTGGGCAGACCGCCGCAGCTGCAGTCCAGCAGGGGGGCAGGAAGTGGTGCTGACGCCACCGGCCGTCCATCTTCCGTCAGTTCAATGTTTTCCTCATCCTCAACATTGTTACCGTCCATTTTCCTAAAGAGTGAAAGGGAGTGGTGATCTGTTCAGCTTGCTGCATTTTCACGTCACACTTATTTATATGGTGTGTTAGCAAAAATCAGCAGCAAACAGTGGTGAAAGATAAGGATGTTGATCAGTAATCTGCTGTCATCAGATTTCTTTAACGTTTCTCATTCTTTACATTTATTCTGCCGCCTGAATCAACCTGTCTCTGTTGATTGGTTCACACCAGCTAGCAAAAGATCGCCTATTACCAAGCAATCAGAGGCACCACCACAGTGCACAGGGCTGCTAAAATTTTTATTTATTTTTTCCTGCACAAATTTGAGAAAAGCTTTGAGAATAAGCTTTGATGAATCATAACATTTCTTTCACATCTGCAACTTTCTTGCTGCAGAGTCTTTTTATTGGCACTAATGGTAAATATTATATCTTTTCAGAGCTCAAAGAGACAAGCACATTTTGTAAATATTTTTTTATTTAATAATCTCCATTTCACATTCCTTGAGATTGGAGTAATAGTTTTATAACTACACTGTATTTATGTTAAAATTTTGCCCTTAGTATACGGTATTATATTTTTTATTCTGTTTTATAAATAGTATTCTATTTATTGCTATGTTTTTGCCTCCACTGTGCCTCTTTTTGTCGCTCCCTCCAGGTCCAGGATCTTATGTTTCAGACAGAAATTAAGAGAAGCGTAGTAAAAATTACAAAATAATTGTAACAATTATGATGATCATCATAATTATTAAATTATGATATAAATTGAGAACAAATAAATACATATTGCTACTGTTATTAGAATTATTATCTGACATAGTGGAAATATAAATGTTGGTAGTAATTCTGTTAGGTTTTACATCTCAATTTTTTTTAATTATAGTCTTATGACGATATTATTATAATTATGTCTTGAATAAATGCTAAGCCAACACCCACACTAAACACGTCTGCCATCACATTGGTCTATAAATGTCTTCTGTTTTCATAATGATGGTGCTTTTATTTTCTGTGTTTCTGTAATTGTCTAAACAATCCTCCACTTTATTTCCTAAAGTAAAGACAGTCGTCTGAATACATTTCTAAGCTTCTCCACCACTGACGCATTCTTCTGTTAAAAATGTATTAGATGTAAAATATGCATTGCTGCCTAAAAATAAAACCTGTGATTACATCACTGGCATCGCTCTGCAAAGAATAGAATCAGATATTTCTGTATCGCCAGGATTTCTTATGGCAGAAGATGTTACGTGTTCATCCCCTAGGCTGATCGTCATCAGCACCATTTCTGCAGCCATAAGGCTTGATTTCTGCAAGTTTCCATAAAAATTAACCCTCTCACCTTTGCAGCTTTCCTAAAGAATCCCCCACAGTATTCTTGACCTCCTCCTTCCCAGGTTTTAGCACCTGATTTTTCAAACCTGCAAAATCAAAAGGCATCTTTTCTGTTTCTTTTTTTTTCTTTTATCCCAAAACAAAATCCTAGTCACTCTTATAAAGAAAACGAGAAAAAAGTATCCACTAGACGCCGCTTGTCATCCTCCTTCACCGTGTACTACTTGGGATTGACACCTGCTAAAAGTCCCAAAGTGATGATGAGATGATGAGGACTTTTCCAACTTTTGGATCCGTGGAGAAGAGGAAAGTGGACGGGTGTGATGTCAAAAGTGTACCTCAATGTCCTAAATGCAACAGAATCAGAAATGTATGCGTCCTTAAAAGATCCATTGAGGAGTGATTTTGAACAAAGGAAGAGCAAAATAGAGGTGTGAAATCCAGGTTTTAGTCCCGAGACATTGTGGCCCCGTTCTTCTCTGCAGCTGAAGAGAATAAATCGTCCCGATCTCCTCTCATCTCATAACCCATTCATTCCTGGAGAGGAGGGGGCAGGTGTTAGTGGTTGTCCCCAAACCCAGCCCCTCGCTTTCACACACCATCCTCTTCATCAGCTCCCCAGCTCCACCTCTATCCATCCGGCTTGATTCATTTGATAGCTGCCCAGAAGACGAGCAAATGAAAAATGCATAAGCCTGACATGCTGAGGAGAGGACTGCTGTGAAGCAGAATGGGAGAGTATGAAACCAAAGACAGAGCCTTCAAAATCCAGGACAACCCCTCTGTGTATGCTGTTTTTTAATAGTTATAAAATGTTTGTGATGAAAATCTGTTTATATCCAGAATGTTTCATCATTAACATTATCTGATAATAACGAGACGACAGAGTCCATTAGAGTTGACGTGAATCTGTGAATATTACACAAACACATCTTAGGATGATGGGCAGTGAAAGACAAACAGAAGGGACGTCGAACCATCCATGCTGCAAATATATTCCCAATCGCAGATTATTCAATAAAATATTTAACACTTTTTCAGTGTTTATATAGTCCGCACTCATCAGGAGTTAAATTAACACTTTCAATATAGTTAAAATTTTAACACTTTATCAGAGTTACTTATTTAACTCACAAAACAGGGTTCATTTAATACTGTGGGATATACTGGATAACACTGATTCAGGAACAAAAATGTACCACTTTATTAGTGTTGATTTAACACTTTCAAGTGTTATTTATTCCAAAAGAAGTTACTTTAAGATTATGATTAATTATAATAATTATTAAGAAAAAAAACTTGACACAAGTACATACATTTTGAACACTTTATTTTTGCAGCTGTGTTTCCAACATTTTAAATTGTGGTACAATGATCAAACATTCATTAGAAACGCCATAAGAGTTTTGAGTATCAAAAGGCTTATAAAATTTAAGTTCAGGGATTTTTACTAAATGCCTTTCTTCACTTTGAACAATTCTGAAAGCATGATGATGATGATCAAATGCATCCGCTTGGATACAGTTTTTGACATATAAAACAGGTCAACATGGTTTAGCAGCCTTGCTCTCACGTCCCTAACTCTGGGCGATTCCTTCATTTTGCCCACGTCAATGTTATACACTGTTGTCTGCAGAAATGTATAGAAATTCATCATTGCAGCGTCATAAGAGACATTAAACACTAAATGTGCTTTCAATAGCTCATCAAATGCTCCAAGAGAACTGTTTGTCTGGCATGGGATGAGGCACTTATTCATGATGATGTAGAAGCTGTCAATCTTTCTTTTCTGACGCCCAACAGCAAGGAGGTATGGCTGCAGACCCCGGAGATCCTCCTCCAAACTGCAGTATGACTAAAATTAAAAAGATATACACCAAACATAAGAAACAAAACATACAGCTTTACGATACATGTGACATAAAAATTAATTTGAGTATGCCCAGACATCTTCAAAGCTGTCATTCAAACATCTGTATTTAAGCGTGTCTATAAAAGGAAATAGACAAATAATTTTGCATATTTTAAATTTCAATTACCTTATGAAAGACAACAAGTCTCTCAACTGCATCACTTGCACTGATTTTTGGAGACTTCCGTCTTCCTGGTTGCGGTGGAAGAAGATGTAAGAAGTAACAGCGAGGTAATTTCTTGGTCATAGTCTGAGGACAAATTTATAAAAGTTTTAGCTTTAACATCAGAACTTTATGAGTACTCTGAATAGTCAACTATCTTCAGATATATCTCGGTACTTACTAGATGTGTTAGCGAGGTCATCGCTTTGAAGACTTTTCGCTGACTGCACCAAACTTCTCAACTCAGGTGTAGAAGTGAAACGCTTAGCCTCCTTGATGACATTTGGTTTGAAGAACACATCCCACTTCTGCAGCAGTCTGGATGAGGTTTCTTCAACTGAAGTCTTGATCAATCTTTAATAACATGTAGAAATCAAACCATTATAACAATGTAAAAATCCACATTTAAAGACTTCAGTTGAACACTAACCAATCCTTTTGTGTCCAGGAACCCTGGGAACATTGTCAGGATATCATTTCTTCCACTGGCATCTTTAATAAGCTTGTGATGGTGCTCAAAAGTCTCTCTCATCTTCTCAAAGATCACAGACGTGTCTGTGGTGTGGTTAAGCAGAGATATGGCCTCCTGGCAGGCATTCCCATCAAGCTGTTTTTCAACAATCACAGTTCTCTGTATATTTGGGCCTCCATATGAAATGTAATTGGTGCTATTTGGTGGCACAAAATGGTCCTAAGCTCCCTTTGGACCATTTTAAGATGCCTTGAAATGTATCCAGTGCTGCTTGGTGCATCATAAAAGTGCTCCTAAAAAAAGAACAAAAATTAAATGCAAAATCATAGTTTTGAGTCACAAAATAAAAGAGCATGATTGATTGTAGAAAAAAAACAAAACAAAAAAAACATTACATAGCCTTTTTTGGTGTATGGATCCTTGAGGGATGGGAAAGTGTCACTATTCCAAAGCCATACTTCTCTCTGATTGCTTTAGTGGGGAGGTGCCTAACAGCAGATTTTAAATTGGTGATTAAACATTTTTTTCAATTATTATACATAAATTAAATAGTGTAAAAACAGACATACCCGTGTTCATCAATCATGTGAGCCACCAGTATGTTCACCATTTGTCTTCTTGTGGCATCAGTTAGGGTTTCTGTAGTTTCATACTCCTGCAGAATTTCTTCACCACCAGACTTGCTTTGTAGGACACCTTCAACCAGCTATAAAATGAACAATAAAAAAAGAAAGACAAAAAAAAAGGAAATATGCAATATGCAGATTACCAAAATATGACAAAACATGTCTGGGCATACAAAACAGAATTTAGAGGCAGACAAAAAATAGTGTTACATTTTTAGCAGACACTCAGTTATCAGGATTCTCAGTTTTTTGCTTCTTGCGTGGCATCTCATCCATTAGTATTGTTGATGTTGATGCATTTGAGTTGAAGCTAAAGTCAGAAGCAGATGACCATTCTGAGAACTCTGAAGAAAGAGACAATAGACATCAGTTACATTCTTTGGTAAAATCTGTATAACAGTTGATTTAATTTGCTTTGGTATCTCACCATCATAGCAGAAAACTGTCAGTACCTCCTTGTCTAAGGAGGTCCCTGAATATTTCTTTGTCAACTTCAGTATCTGTTGCATCTTTGAATGTAACTTTGGCATCAGGTGGCAGGCAAAATCGTTCAATGACTGAAAAAAACGAGGCAAGATTTAGAGCCTAATTCTGTAGTTAACTGGATTTTTAAAAATTAACAGTTACTTGATATTGATCATGTGATTAGTATAAAACATTAATGAAAATACAATTTTTACTTACCACAAATGTGTAAAATATGTGTAAAATAGACATACATTGAAAAGAATAATGCCCATGCCCCACACAGATGATAAATAAATAACAAACCTTTCTCATGATACTTCATGAGAAGTATCCTCCAACTTCACCAAACTTTAGATGGATCAGCATTTTATTTCAGCATGGGATAAACCTGGACAAAGCAAAATAAGGTAAAGGTCAAGAGTTCACCTCACTTTAACTCTGCTATTGGTGTCACGTGACTTCGGCTCGTTGACGCTCCACGGAAGCTAATAGTCGTTAGCTTACATTCACAAGGCCAAAATTATCATTTCAAACGGCAAAAACATAGAAGTATATTTTTTACGAGTGCATGGTCGTACAAAATATGATTTGTAAGAATTACCATTATAATAATATCAGGTGCAAGTGCTACTAGCTACCAGCTAACATGTTGTGTAAAACTGTTGCAAAATGGACATATTCAGCTGCTTTTCAATTTTGTGGAAATTAGTAGAAATAGTCGAATCACTCACTCTGTCAATGTAATAGTGCTGAAACTACTTAGTAAGTTAGGTACCTCCGTGTAGAACAGGAGATGAACAAAATGAAGCCGTGTTCAGATTGAAATCAAACTGAAGCTGAGGGGAGGAGCTTATTTATCTCCCAGCAGAGTTGATTCAACACCAAAGCAATCAACTCTGCGAAATAACTCCAACACCGGGCATCATTTAAATCGCTAAATGTTAAAAAAAAAAAAAAAAAAAAAAAAAAAAAACTTACTGAGTTGAAATTAACTCTGACATGTTTAACCCTAAAATTTTAACTCTCCAGTTTCTGCTGTGTGGTTCTCTTCTCCACTGGATAGCTGCACACTGAGCACTTTCTGGTAAATAAGGTTATTTTCTCCAAAGCACAATAGTTCTTTCTGATAATTCATAAACCAATTGGATATTTTCCATTTGCCTTTTCAAACTTAATGTTCAAGGTTTTACACAAACACACTTTATCATAAATGTCTGTAAATTATTAATCAAATAATCTAGAATAATTGATTTTACATAACCTCTTCTTTTCACAGAAGAGATTATTTTCTATTCTGTACTGCAACAACAGTTTAGGTTTGGCAAACAGAAAATAGTTTCGCAACAGGATTGAAACAGAAACACTTCGACGTGTCAAAGGCCATGTCTGCCCTCTAGCGGTTGGAAAGAAGAAGTGGCTGAAGTGGAAACGATCAAACTGCCTAATAATTGCGCATTATTGCGCAGTGGCGCTTGGTAGCACTGTTGTCTTGCAGATAAAAAGTTACTGTGTTTGAGTCCTAGCCTTGGGTCTTTCTGAATTAAGTTTTAATGTCTCCTTGTGCGTGTGCGTGTTTTCTAGACAGGTTAATTGGTCTCTCCAAACTGTGTTTAAGTGTGTGCGTTCTTGTTTGTCCTGTGTGTCTGTGTTGCCTTATGATGAATTGGCGACCCTCCCAGGGTGTAATGTTGGCAGAAGGAACAAGTATGCGGAATGTCACAGGAAAAAATAAAGAATAGCCTACTTCTTTAATTGCTACTGTTATCAGTATTATTATCAAAGAACAATTCTTTAAGTAAAGAATTAATTCTTTAATTAAAAGATTATTCTTTAATTAAAAATTAATTATTTCTTTAATTAAACAATTAATTGTTGAATTAGTTATTTAAAGAATTGATTCTTTAAATAATTAATTTAAACTTAAATAACAATAAGTATTGTTTTTTAAGCTTTTATCTGAAATAAAAGGATACAAGTTACAAAAAGACACAAGGCTAAATAAAAAGAGCTATAATGAATGGCAGAAAGTTGGGGAAAATAACAGGAAAAACAGGAGAATTTGATACTGGATAGTGAGAAGCTTTTATAATGGGATGAGAGACAAGCAGCTGAGTCTTTGTGAATGTTTATGACTGTTGTCTGTAAATAATGACTCTTTTGACTAAAAGTTGCTTATGAACACCCTTGCAAATAGTGTTACCTTATGTTGTGAATCTGGAGATGCGTCTTCAGCTTCTCCTCCAGGGGGCGTCGTGACACTGCAGGGGGGCGTGACTGGTGGTTCCTCCTGCACACCTGTGGCCACTTACTTCATCGGGAGGAGTACTTCTGGAGGATCACGCCAACACTCCAGTGTCAGAGTGTTGCTCGCCTATGGTAGAGCCTGTGCTAAGTTAACCTCAGACCAACCTGACCTGTTTCCTAACGGTTTTCCTGTCATCCGCCTTCAGGCCCTGTTTCCGTGTTCTCCTGGCAGTCTGTTCCACCTGGATTCCCGTTGGCCAGGAGATTCATCGAGACCGTGAGCTCTGATCCTCCGTGTGGCTCCTGAGAACCGCTCCTCCAATCCGCCCTCCTGCAACGCCGTCGCCTGCTCCTCTCCCTACAACCTCCGCTCCACAACATACCTCACATTTTGTTGTTGCAATAAATCTCACCGCATTTACGTCTCCCTCCTGAGTGTGTTCTGCGCATGTGGGTTCGCCGAACCAATCAAAACATGACAGAAACATTGCTAAAATAACACAGACTTGGGTTGTATAAATAACAGATTATATTTCAAATGAAATATAATCAAAAATGAAAACCCCCAAAAAGACCTCCAAGACCACCTGGTGGGGACCTGATAGAGTCTTCCATGTAGACAATGGTTGGATGACTGCTACAGTCATTAAAATCTGCCAGTGGTTAAAAAGTCGTATCAGGGTAACAATCTGCTCCTAGATTCGTCCAGAACGACTGATTATAAACTTGTTATAAGGTATTGTAGCACAGGCTACAATAACTTATAAGAAGCTACATTGATCCTTTATTTAAGATAATTTATATAGAGTCAATTCACTATACCAGCTGGTAAAAATGTATCTACCTAATTACCTATTAAAAACTTGATTTCTGAACAAAAGATGCTACATCCCTCAATGTTCAAATAGAACTGCAGAGTTTGCTTTCCCTCCAAACCCTGACCCTAAGACTTGCCAATGGAAATTTAACATTGGCCAGACGACCAAAGTGAACAATTTTAAGGAAAAAAACCAGAGCGCTTTCCTTATATGCCGATGACTTGCTTCTTTATATTTCTAAACCAGCCACTTCAGTTCCTATTGTACTTTCAACTCTTGATCATTTTAGCCTCATATCTGGCTATAAGCTAAACCTTGGTAAAAGTGAAATTTTTCCAATAAATTCGGTGGCTCGAAAATATTCACTTGTTTCTCTTCCCTTCATTGCCCTTGATGGTTTTACATACTTAGGGGTTAAGGTCAAGAGTGGATTCTGCGAACTTTTTAAATTTAACTTTGAACCATTGGTGGACAAGGTCAAACAGGACCTGGATAGATGGTCTTTGCTTCATTTATCCGTTTGCTGGGAGAATTAATACGATTAAAATGAACGTGCTTCCCAAATTTTCTTTTTTCTTTCAGTGTATCCCTGTTTTTATCCCGGTTTCTTTTTTTCAGTAAATTGGACCAAATTATTACTGGATTTATTTGGGGTCATAAACCCTCTTGAATTCGTAAGTCATATCTGAGGAGACCAAAAGGTGTGGGTGGAATGGCACTGCCGGACTTTATGTTTTATTATTGGGCATCCAATATTAGAATTCTTATTTACTGGTCAAAGGCAAAGGATTTGGATAGTGCCCCGGCTTGGTTGAAATTGGAACCCTCCTCCTGTATACAATCGTCTTTGTCTGCTTTAGTTTATGCTCCCAAACTGCTATCTGGTGCTGAAATTCCAAACAATAAAATGGTGAGAGACTTTGAAAATCTGGTTCCAGCTTCGCCGTTATTTTAAATTAAACTCTTTTTCTTTACAATTTCCTATCTTTAAGAACCCTTTATTTCGGCCCGCTATGATTGATAGTGCTTTCTCTGTTTGGTTCTCTCATGGTATCAAAAGCTTTAGTGACCTCTATGACCAGGGTACATTTGTTTCTTTTGACCAGCTTTCTATTAAGTTTGACCTTCCAAAGAGCCACTTTTTTCGTTACCTACAGGTCCGAAGTTATGTTAAGAAAAAAACTTCTCTTTTTCCATATAAGCCTCTTGCTTATGAGTTGGATAATCTTCTGTTACCCCCTTCACCGAAAAAGGGCATTGTATCATGTTTGTATGAGAGGCTGTGCTGTTTTCATGAATCCCCAATCCTTTCAATTAAAGCGGCATGGGAAGAGGACCTGGGTTTTTTGCTTCCAGATGACCTGTGGGATAATTCTTCATCGGTACATGGTTCGTCACTGTGTGCCAGACATGGACTAATCCAGTGTAAGATCCTGCATCGCACTCACTGGACTAAGGCCAGGCTCTCTAAAATATACTCAAACGTTAGTCCGGAATGCGACCGCTGTCATCAGACACCTGCCTCATTGATTCATAAGCTTTGGTCATGCCCATCATTAAAGCAGTATTGGACAAATATTTTTGCAGCTTTGTCTGAAGCAGTACACATGTCCATCCAGCCTGACCCACTAACTGCACTGTTTGGTGTACTTTCTGAGAGGGTTTCTTTGTCAAGACTCGAGGCTGATTTGGTCTCATTCCTCACTCTGTTGGCGAGGCGTAGAATTTTGCTATGCTGGAAATCAGCTCTACCTCCCTCATTTGAATTTTGGATTAAAGATGCTTTACACTTTAGTAAACTTGATAAGTTTAAATTTACCCTTCGAGGTTCCTCAGCTAATTTTTTGAAAATTTGGCAGCCGTTTTTTGATTTTATTCAGACGCTGCCGTCCCGTATGGTACCCAACTAAATTTTATTTACATTTTATTATATTATTTACCAAATAATTTATTTTGTCATTAATACCCATTGATGTACACGTTTACTTAATTCCTCCCCCCGTCTTTTTTTGTTTGTTTGTTTGTTTTTGTGTGTTTTTTGTTTGTTTGTTTGTTTGTTTGTTTTTTTCCCGAGGGGAAAGTTTATGTATGCGTTCTATATGTCCTATGTCCGGTTTTGTTATAGAAAAAGTCTATATACTTTGTTTATAAATTTTTTGCATATTTTGTATTTTGGTGTAAAAATCGAATAAAAAGATTAAAAATTAAAAATTAAAAATAAAAAAAACCAGAGCGCCTGGAGAAAAACCTGTTCTTGCTAATTGAATAAGTAAAGGTCATGGTCAGACCTTTACTGGACAGAACCTTCTGGACCAGAACCACAGGGTTCTGGTCCAGATGCTACATCCCTTAATGTTGAAATATAACTGCAGAGTTTGCTTTCCCTCCAAACCCTGACCCTAAGACTGGCCAATGGAAATTTAACATTGGCCAGACGACCAAAGTGAATGATTTTAAGGAAAAAACCAGCGCGCCTGGAGAAAAACCTGTTCTTGCTAATTGAATAAGTAAAGGTCATGTCCAGACCTTTACTGGACAGAACCTTCTGGACCAGAACCCTGTGGTTCTGGTCCAGATGCTACATCCCTTAATGTTGAAATATAACTGCAGAGTTTGCTTTCCCTCCAAACCCTGACCCTAAGACTGGCCAATGGAAATTTAACATTGGCCAGACGACCAAAGTGAATGATTTTAAGGAAAAAACCAGAGCGCCTGGAGAAAAACCTGTTCGTGCAAATTGAATAAGTAAAGGTCATGTCCAGACCTTTACTGGACAGAACCTTCTGGACCAGAACCCTCCGGTTCGTGTCCAGATGCTACATCCCTTAATGTTGAAATAGAATTGCAGAGTTTGCTTTCCCTCCAAACCCTGACCCTAAGACTTGCCAATGGAAATTTAACATTGCCCAGACGACCAAAGTGAATGATTTTAAGGAAAAAACCAGAGCGCCTGGAGAAAAACCTGTTCTTGCTAATTGAATAAGTAAAGGTCATGTCCAGACCTTTACTGGACAGAACCTTCTGGACCAGAACCCTCCGGTTCGTGTCCAGATGCTACATCCCTTAATGTTGAAATATAACTGCAGAGTTTGCTTTCCCTCCAAACCCTGACCCTAAGACTTGCCAATGGAAATTTAACATTGGCCAGACGACCAAAGTGAATGATTTTCAGGAAAAAACCAGAGCGCCTGGAGAAAAACCTGTTCTTGCAAATTGAATAAGTAAAGGTCGCGTCCAGACCTTTACTGGACAGAACCTTCCGGACCAGAACCCTCCGGTTCTGGTCTAGAACCTTCTGATTCTGTTTCTGGACCTTCTTGAACCTTCTGGTCCAGAACAGATTTGACATGACAAATTAACTTTACCTAATTGGATATTTTTAGAGAAAAACCTTTACAACCAGGACTTGGATTGTATAGGTTTTGATTGTGTTGCCTCTGTTGTTCCTTATTTTATGTGACAAGAAAAGCCTTGTGTTTTACTTTAGATCAGCCCTTCTGTGGATCTTCCTGGTGGATCACTCTGGCCACCCCGACGACCTCCAAGTCCTCCTCGTGGGTCTCACCAGGTGGGTGAGCTCCGGGTCCTCCTTGCAGGTCCCTCTAAATGCAAGGTTGACCTGAAGGTCATCCTGGTGGGTCTCTCCAGCCGCAAGGTCAACCTCCAGGTCCTCCTGTTCGCAAGATGTTCAGATCCTGGGCAGATGTCCAGGTCCAGGTCCTCTGTATGTGTCGCGCTGGCTGCAGGGCCCCCTTCCAGCACTTCCTCATGTTTCCCTCCAGCCCCACAGCCAACCTCCAATTCCTCCTGTCAAGTCGCTCTAGCCGCAATCCTGGTCCTTTGTCATTGTCTTCTAATTAAGAACTTCCAATGTGTTTTTTTTTTTTTTTTTTTTTTTTTTTTTTTTTTTTTTTTTTTTTTTTTGGCAATAGTACTTGTTTTTTGGGGGGCTTTTCTAAGTTTATCCAAAAGAAATGCATTGGCTTTCTTGTAGGCTAGAACGGAACTGGTAAAACATTTTCAAAGGTGCAGAAGGGTTCCAATAGTTTGAAGATACCGTAGTTCACGTCAAAGTGGGGTCTCGCGAATATATATTCATGGCATATATATGCACCCAAAATGGAGAAGGCAAGTGTGAGTATAATTTGTTTTATGAAAAACGTTGAAGAATGCCAAAGACGTGGAAGGTTACGCCTGACAGCTAAGTACACTCTGTTTCCCACACTATGGGTGCTTTCAGCTGGGTCAAGTCTAAGATCTGCTGGTGTGGTCCGCCGCCTGACCACCAGGTTCTCCTGAACGCTATCATCTTGTCTTAATCCTTCTGAAGAACTTTGTCTCTCTAATGGACGAGTCAAACTATGAGAGTGAGAAGAGGCGCGATGATGTTGCTCATTTCGGTTCAACCAGTCGTCCTCAGGTTCTGAGAATGACATATCCAACGACGTAGTCTCTGAAACCTCACCAGTTTCAGCCATGTCTGGAAATTGTTCATCCAGGATTGAAGGCCATGTTACATCACTATTCTCAGCCTCAAAGACAGAGGTCTCTTCTGGAATTACTGTTTCCACAGCAGCATCTCTGTCTGTTGTAAAAAATGTGTCTTGATTTTGCTCTTGTTGCCACCTGACAGGAGTAATGATTTCAACCTGCTCACGTTCTGGAGTTGTCACTTCATATGAGTCTTCCACAGTTTGATTTTCATCTGCTGTACCCAAATCAGAATTCGCAAAGTCTTGAGAGCTCATTTCCGGTGTAACTCCAGGAATTACTTCTGTTGGCATTACTTGATTTGATATTGTGTCGGGTTGCTCAGACAAATCCATTTGAAGCTGAAGTACATCTGTTGGAAAATCTAGAAACTCTGCACTGTCACTATCAGTTGAACTTACATTTGGAAGATCATAAACACTCTGTCGCTCTAAAGACAGCAGGGTGAGTTCATCTTCATTTCTTTCCTCCATGTATTGTGTTTGCTGGAGGATATCAACCTCTGAAGTAGAAATCTGTTCTTGGTCAAATTCTGGAACTTGAATATCCAAAGACATTCTATATTTCTCTTCCTCGGATATAGTAAACTCCTCAGATTTAGTATCCTCAAATTTCTTTGGTGTTGAAAAGAAATCGTAACACCAATTGCATTCTGGCACAAATTCAGGAACCGTTGTTTCCATAGAGTCACTTGTGTGTTGTAGATTAGGTACATCATAATCATCTTGTTTAGCATCCAAAAATGTAGAGCTGTGTGCACTCTGGTCTGTCTCCAAAGAAAATCTGCCCTTCAGACTTGTTTTTTGTGGTTCTGCTAATTTCTTAATTTCTTCAGTGAGTTCTGAAAGGGTTTGAACCTCATGTTCAAGTTTATCAGCAAATGTCCACGTATCTTTGATGTTTTCATTGTCAGAATCTTCAGATGAACTTGCAGTGTCAGGCGCAGCTGTCTTGTCTAATATTGCACGCAATTTAAGGAGCTCAGCTTGCGCTTCGTTGTATAGTTTGTGGTAGTAGTCCTTTTGTTCCCTTTCTCTAGATGCCTCTGTATCAGAATCGGAAAGTCTCCGGTAAAGGTCTCTCATTTCAGCTCGTGGTTGACACACACTTTGAGATTCTCTTCTTTGTTCTGTATCTTGTGTTCCTGCCAGAAGGCCGCCACCCAAAGTGGATATCTGTTCTTGATCACATTCAGGAGTTTTGATCTTTGAAGATCTCCTAGAGTTCTGAAAATTAGGATGCAAGCTTGCATCACGTGTCCATCTAGGCTCCTCACTAGTAGAAGCAGAGGTCTCCAGTTTTGTAGATTGTGGAGTATGAGTTTCCGCTGCAACATTAGAATCCTCTAAAGTAGGCACATAGAGATCATCATTTTCAGTGACTAAAAATGTGTAAGATGTGTACTCTATGTGCTCAACGTCGGAAGAAGTTGTTTCTTTTGAAATTGTTTCTTTGAGCTCTTCTACAATCGTGCATGTGTAAGATGCATACTCTTTGTGTTCATCGTCAGAAGAAATTCTTTCATTTGAAATAGTTTCTTCGGGCTCTTCTACAATCATGCATGCATCGGCTGCTTTTGCCGTCTCTTCAGATTCCAAAAGGAAGTTGTCCCGCATCGCACGCAACTCCAGCAGCTCAAAATGTTCTTCATCATATAGTTTTTTTAAATAGTCCTTTTCATCCCTTTCCTTAAGCAATTCCTCCTCGAGATCATAATTTCTTTGTCTAATGCCAAGTAACTCCGTCATTTCTGCTTCTGCTCTATACGCATCCTGATTCTCAAGCTCAGCATCTAACATTGTGGAGCTTCGCACATTTCGGTCCGTCTCTGAAGAAAATACGTCCAGATTTGCTTCATATGGTTCTACTAATTTCTTCATTTCTCTAGAGAGCTCTGAAAGGTTTTGAACCTTACTTTCGAGTTCACCTGCAAATCTCCACATATCTTTGATATTTTCATCTTCATAATCATTGCCATAATCATTGCCATCACTTTCAGATGAACTTGAAGTATGAAGTACAGATGGCATGTGTCTAAATTTCTGATCATTGTCCTCTAGAACTGCACGCAGTTTCAGGAGTTCAGCACGCAATTCATTCGATAGATTGCTGTAGTAGTACTTTTGGTCCTTTTCTTCAGATAACTCTGTCTCAAGAGTGGAAACTCTGTGATGAAGGGAAAATACCTCGTTTCTTTCTGCTTCTAATTGACTCAAACCTTGAGATTCTTTATTTCTTTCTGTATCTTGTACCTCACATTCAGGAGCTGTGATGTTCAAAGATGTGCCAGAGTGCTGAGAATTAGTATTCGAGCTAATGTGGTGTGTGTATCTAGATCCCTCAGTTGTAGCAGCAGAGGTCTCTAGATGTGCAGGTTGTGGAGCATCAGATTTCTCTTTAGAATCCCGTGAAGTAGGCACAGGCATCCCCTTGTGGCTAGTATTTAAAAACATGTAAATGCATGCATTGGCTGCTTTTGCCATCTCTTCCGATTTCAAATGAAAGTTGTCCCGCAGTGCATGCAACTGAGGTTGTGTTTCATCATATAGTTTTTTGTAATAGTCCTTTGCATTCTTTTCCTTAAGCAATTGTTCGTCAAAACCATTATTTCCTTGATGAAGGAAATAATGAACTATTCCTTGATGAAAGAAATAACGAACTATGTCTGCTTTTGGTATGGGCACACGACGGTCCTCAAGCACAGGATGCTCCTCAGGATTAATATACTCAAGTTCTGTCGGTTTAACTGAAGTGATGTCCTCTGGCACAGATTCAGGAACTGTGATTTCAGTGGTGTCACCAGGTTGCTGTGGGTTAGGCAAATCAAGTTCCCCTTGATCATCATCCAAATATGTAGTCTCGGTATCACTCTCCTCAGAGCAGAGTGAGAAATACAGAAACGTGTTCTTTGTATTTGTTTCATTCGGTTTTTCTAATTTCTCAACGTTTTCAGCACATTCAGGTTTCCTTGCAGATTTGGCATTTGGATCTACATCAACATAGCCAGAACCTTCAGATGAACTTGAGGTGTCAGATGCCGATGTCCTGTCTCCAGATTTGTGATTCATTTTATCTATTGTTGGGTGCAATTTCTGGAGCTTAGCTTCCAACTCATTGTAAAGTTTGTGGTAATGATTTCTTTGATCCTTTTCTGTAGATAACTCTGCCTCAAGATCACAAATTCTCTTTTGAAGAACACCTAACTTGGTTATCAGTTCATGATCCTGTTCAGGATCTGTTGTGTCCAGTTGTGCAGGTTGTGGAGCATCAAATGCGTGCTTAAGGTCAGTCTGTTCAGAACTGTCCTTTATGCAAATAACTTCTTTTGGCTGTGGTACGTTCCTAAATTTTTCCACTAACTGTTTGATCGTTTGAACTTGAAAGTCAAGTTTAGCTACAGATTTCCACACACCTTTTATGCTGTCTTCTGCATTTTCATCATCAGCATTGCTATCGTCATCATTGTCATCATTTCGAGATGAACTTAAACTTTCAGGTACTGGTGACTTGTCTCTATGCTGAATATTGTATTTATCTACCTCTGCATACAACTGCATGACCACATCTTGTGATTTATTGTAAAGTTTTTTGTAATAGTCCTTCTTCACCATTTCATTTGATAACTTTGCCTCAAGATGATGAACTTTCTGTTTCTCCAAAAGTGGTTCGATGAGAACTTCGTCTGGAACACACAGCATTTCAGATCCCTGGCTTCGTTGACCATAATGCCTTTGCTCGACAAGTTCAACTTCCAAACCAGAAATCTGTTCTGGCTCACTTTCTGTAGTGTCAGAGACTTCATATTCTTCCTCCCAAATCATAGGGAGCCTCTTCTTGTCGTAGTCAGTCTCTTCAGAAAATCTGCTTTTTGGCTGTACTAACTTATAAGGTTTCTCTTTGGGTTTATGTACAAATTTGATGGTTTCATCTACCTTTTCAAAGCTGTCTTCTCCAGATGAACTTGAACTTTCAGACATAGTCATGTTTTCTTCAAATTTCTGACCGACATTCTCCTGTATTGCAAAGATCTTGTCTTCTGCCGAATCTGAAACAATTCGTCTGAAAGAGACATTAAGGTCCTGTTCCTCAGAGTCGTCATATTGGTTGTCTTCAGAATCCAGAAATGTCTGATTCTTGTGTTCACTTTGTTCAAGGTCAGCAGAAAATGTTCCTTTTTCAGGCTGTTTATTTCCCATTTCTGAATATTGTGACTGGTCGATGTTCTGCTTCGATTGTTCCAGTTGAATCAGAAGCTCATCCAAAGCTGAACTTAGTCTGTCAATATTGCTACTTAAATATTGGTTTTCAAACGCTGG
Organism: Poeciliopsis prolifica; assembly: GCF_027474105.1. NCBI lineage: Eukaryota > Metazoa > Chordata > Actinopteri > Cyprinodontiformes > Poeciliidae > Poeciliopsis > Poeciliopsis prolifica. Next base: position 12,525,317 of record NW_026562376.1, on the reverse strand, counting down.
CATCTTGTTTTCAAGCTCTATCTTTAAGTCCTTCCACATCGAATGCACTCTCAAGAGTTCAGTATGGAACCGAAGGAATTGGTCAATGTAATGATCCTTTTCTGTCTTCACTTTAAATATTTCTTTCTGAAGATTAATGCAAGCTAAACTCACATTTTCAAACTCAGTTATGTTTTTTTCATAACAGATGTTGAATTTCTCCAACTTTGAAAATAACTTGTAAAGCTCAGCTTGTGATCTAACGTATTGCCTTTTGAAATAATTTTTTTTGGCTGTTTCTTTTATTAACCCCAAACTGTGATCACACTGTCTTTCCAACAGGAGAAATCCCTGATTCGTTTCTTCTTCTGGTACAATTGTTTGTGAGTTCAAGGTTTCCACACTGTTGTGGTTTTCCTCCAAAGATGGTCTCTGCCTAACCTCACAGTCTGTATCTTCAAACTCCGAAGTTTCACTAAAGTTTTCTGTCACAGAAAAACATCTCGCCACAGGTTCAGTGTCTGCAGCTCTATAGTTTGTGTCGTTGCTTGTTTGACCCTCTCCGACACAGATCTCCTTTTGCGTAGGCCCTGAAGAACAGATTTCAATAGAGACAGAAGGTTTCTGTACTTTGGGCACATTCTCATCTTTAAATTCACCCTCTGGGAATATGAAATGCCTGCATTCACTTCGTTCAAGTGCAACAGCTAAAGCATCTCTTGAAATCAGCATATTTTGTGGGTGGTTTTCTTGTTGTTGCAAAAGCTCCGCTTGAGCATGAAGTTCGTTCAAAACCAAAGATAGAATGTTAATCTCTCTCTTCAAAGCAACGTTGCTGTCATTATCACAGGCGCTGTCAACTGCAAGGAAAGCTATATTTTCCTGGAGCTCCTTCCTTACATTCTTCCACAATGAATACACTTTCAACAACCAAGCCTGGGATTGAAAGTATAGATTTTTCCAATGTTCCTTAGCCAAAGTCTCTCGAAACAATTCTGTCTGAAGACCGCTGGAATTGATAGTTGTAAGTAGATTTTGAAATTCAAAAGAGGCTTCTTTAGGTTTGATACTGCTCTTAGAATTTGAGTTCATCTTCGAAAGTTCAACCTGCTCTCTGTAATGCTCAGTTTGGTCTTCTTCTTTCAAAGAGTCTTCCTCAAGAAGACAAGGTCTCTGTTCCAAGGTAAATGTTTCAACTGCTTCTTCCTCACAGAGACAAGGTCTCTGTTCCAAGGTAAATGTTTCAACTGCTTCTTCCTCACAGAGACAAGATCTCTGTTCCAAGGTAAATGTTTCAACTACTTCTTCCTCACTGAGTGAGTCTTCCTCTTTCTCTCCATCACATGTACATGTGATAAAATTCCTTGACATTGCAATGTCTGAGTAAATCCTGGTAGAGAAGAAAAGTTGTTCAGTAAATGAATGATTCTTCTTAGGTTTACTTCACAAAAAAACTGCAGCTACAAAAGTTCTGATCGCTCTCCAAAATCCGGAAAACTGGACTGAGGCTGGGTAGAATTCGTGTGAAAAGGTACGTCAATCAATGTTCAAAGACGAACAAGTATGATGTCATAATAGAAAATATTTGCATACCATGATGACGCAGTTCTCTACCCGCCCACGTCGTTTGCGTCACACCTGCAAAGAAATGATGCTGGCTGCAGGATTAACTAATGCACTTGAGGAAAGAATACTATGAAATATTGAGGCAACAAGACTGAAGCTTCAGCAGAATAAATGTCTTGATCTTTTACTGCAATTGGGTATGGAAGCAAATTATTGGTTGGCCAAACAAGAATGTACTGTATATAATTTCTTTTTTGGCTAAATGTTTTATTTATTTATTTTTTTGCAACATTTTTACGTTTTTAATAAACGTACGTCATATCTATCAACATTAATATATTAAGGAAAAACTGCAAGCTTTATGTAGTATATTTATTTATTTCAATGCTATTGAAATTGGAATGTTATTCCGACTTACAGACAGTCATACCAGCATTACTAATTAATTAATTAAGGTGCTGTTATCAAAGTCCGGAAGGGGCAGCTCTTGGCTGTCATGAAGGGAACGGGATCAGCGGCGGTGAACGGGGAGGCGGAGACTGTCCTCTTGCTTCCGCGTTTCCCTCTCGCTTCTCTCATTGCACAGCACGCCGGTAATTTTGGTCACGTTTCCAAAACTCCTTCATCCTTATTTATTCCCTTTTCAGTTCTACCTGTAGCGAGTTTATTAAAACGGCTTTACGACATTTAGCGGAACCCACACAGCCCTGTCCTACATCATCGGGGGTTGTCGACTGGCTCATCCATGTATTGGAGTCCTGGGCCCCAGCGCACCGGCTCCGGCTTCAGCCATGTCGGCACTGAACGCAGCGGCTGGCGGCGGTGACAGAGCGGGAAGCGAACCGGCAGGTAAATGAAACACAGCACTACTGCCGTCTCCGTCGGTAATGCTTGTATAGGCTGGCAGTAGAGGGTGCCTTGTATCGAGGTTTCGGCTGACAAGGTGAGCTCCAGGGGCGTTATTGTCAGTTTGTTGCTCCGCTCAACTGAGGAGTTTGCGCTATTCCGAAACTAGGTCAGTAGATCAGTAGAGCAAGCTCGCCCTCTAACGCTACGCTATTTATGTAACAGCTGTACGACCTTGTTTGTCACACCACCGCCGTTTCGCAAACGAAACAGGTCAAATATTAAAAACATATTGTTTGTAAATATAATTATTCGCTCCTATTAATGGTAATCCGTACATATAAACCACAACAAAAGCTAGCTTAGCAGCAGCAGCGGGGCCTGTGTTTATCGCTCTTTATCGAAGGATGCGTTTATTTAAGGTGGTATTCTTGAGAACACCGTGTTACATTACGTTACAGCGGCTTTATTTAGCACTTCGTTTGCAAATATAATCAGTTTTGATTAATACACAATGTAGTTACGCGTTTTATATGTACAATGGAGGAGCCGAATCAGTTATTTGTTTTAAGCTTTAAGGTTGCCACAGAGAACCTCTGCTTGTAGAAGCCAGTCCTCCTTTAGTGTCACATAAATCAGTTCTGGTTTCAGGACTGGATGTACTGGACTGTTGGAACCAGCTTTAGGGTCAGTTCAGACTGAGTAAGACAAGTAAGTCACACATGACTGAAAATAAATGAACATATGTTTTGATTATGCTTCACAAAATATATAAAAAATTAACATGTTTATTTTAGGCAATATAAGTATATTTCACCTAAAATGTATGTGGCCGTCCAGACAAACCGTTGCAAGACAGTTTCAAATTTAAGGTTTTAAATTTTCCTTTTATTTGTTACGGTGTAACAGGCTTGGGCTGGTTATTCATTTCAAGGTGTACAGCAGTTTTAAGAAGTTGTGGTTTTAAAATACAGGCCCCCTGCATGTTGTTCTTTACATAAGGACATTTCGCGCTGGGGGGGGCAAAAAGACAATCCTTCCACACGCGTAGCCGCGCTGGTGCGGTAAAATAATTCCGTTAACTCAGTCAAACTTGGACATGCAGGTATTATGAACTGAAAAATTTCAAAACCGTTAAAGTACAACTCAAAACCACTTCTTTCTCGCTCTCTGCATCAGCGAATCTACGCGCTGATGCTCGTATTTCTGCTTTTGTTGCATCAAAATCAATAAATTCCCAAAATGTCATCAGGCATTTTCAGGATGCACTTTTTTGTAGTTGAGTAAAAACCAGGGAAAGGTTTGTGACACATTTAAACAGAAATAAGTTACTACTAAAGGTAGTAACTTTTCCTCTATATTCCTGTTTTACATTTGCACTCGTCTGTTGTCCATCAGGACCGGCAGGGCAGACCTCAAAGAAAAACAGAAATCAATCTTGGCTAGAAAAGGCCTGGTTGTTGCATATCTAAAATTGAAGGTTTTTACTGTAGAGCAATAAAACCGTAAACCAAAAAAGTACTTGAAAGAAGCCCTTCTTTATGCATTGCTAAAAGATAAAAAAAAGAAAAAACTTCAGGTCAATTTGACTCACTTTTTCATACCCACACAATGCTTTGCTATACCGCTGTATATAAACAAGCGGAGAGTTTTTCGTTTTTTGTTCTTTTTTGTTTTTGGAGGGGTCGGGTATGGGAGGATTTAGGTTAAGTCCAATTTTTTATGAGTTATGTTCATGGACTGTCATAAAACTATCAAATCTATTTTTATCTCTAAAGTAGAATAATTTCTTTTGTATTTTAGAGACAGATGATGTAAACTTTATAACGCATCATGATGCATAGCATTAATAATAAAAGTGACTAAAAGTACTTAAACCATTGGGATCTTTTTTGTTTCAGCACCTCTGGAGTCACAACTCCAGAGGTACAAATATGGTTCTTAAAAAACAACATTTATAAATTGCCATGTAAAAACGTAACAAAAAAATACTGTAGAAGTACAAGACATGCAAAGTGGTGAAATGACAAGCACAATGTTTCAAAGATATCGATATGTAAATCGAGTAATCTATCACAAATATATTCCAAGTTTCGTGACTACATATTTAACATGCCAATAAGATATATATCCTGTTGAATAGTCTTTCTGTGAAAGAGGCTCACATCAACACAGATCCCATAATGCTAAAAGTCACAGATATTGTTGAAAGCAAACATGAGAGAAAGACAGGCGTTACAGCAAAATGTTGGTTTGCTTCGCACAGATGAATAAAATCACAGAGTGACACAAACATTAATGTTAGCTTAACACAAGAAAGCTCACTGAGGAGCTGCCATGCATTCACATGTCCTGGTATGAGTGAATTGATCAGAATGAAAAGGATTGAGCAGGCAGTTAGAGGTTTGGCCATGTCTGTTTGCTCAAAATGAATAAAAGGGTGTGTTCACAACTGAATAGGGTGCTTTGTATTTGTTTCATGGAGCCTTTCAAACCTTGGGATCGTCCTTCAGGCACGCCACCTTTGGCACAATCTGTCTATTTGAGGCAATCAAAATAAAATATTTCAGAGTTTTGAGGCTGGAAGCTGAATAATAGATGCTCAGAAGAGGGATGGATAAAACTCTGGTTGTATGGTGAGAAAAGACTGCAGAATGCCATTTTAGTTCTGCACTCAAGGACTTCTTTTCTCCAGTTATTTAAATTCAGTTAAGATCTTTGAGTCATAATAATTTGCAATCAAAAAATTTTTTTTTATTTGCATTCCTGTTTTTGAAATAATGTACGAGTATCTTAGCACTGTGAAGATTTAAATGTAGGGTCCGCTGCTTTACATTAAATAATGAAATTAGACTTTCATCAAGCAGCAGATTGTCATGCTGTGGATTGTATAGGTGCAGCCAATACTCAAGTCAGAAATTTATTGAATGAGCTTATAAGTAAACAGCTGAGCTGGAGATAAAGGTTGTAAGATTTATTGGAAAAATGTCTGTTCAGTCTGATCGTCATTTAGCTTCTTTGCAAACTTGTAATCTGGCAGAACTTGGCAGAGTGAGGCGGATTAGAAGTTGGGTCACTGCTGATCTGTTAAAGGCTATGTGGGTCACAGGGTTTGTAGCTCATGGTTAAAAATAGATGTAATCAATAAAAACCAGTCTGTTTCCAGTCATTCTTGTGAGTTTTTCTCCCACATATTGTTTCAGAAGCCTTACAGCTCATGACGCACCAGACCAGATGTGGAAATATGAAGAATTGACCACATTTTTGAAAGCCACTGTCAGTAGTTTGGGATTTAAATGCTTCATTACACATGGTTGCTTTTGAACAACCCGTACCGCACCATTCCTGGGCTTCCCTCTGCTGTAGGCCTTTGGATAAATAGTGCGGTACAGTTATGTTGCAGCTCTTGGCCTCATACAACACAGTCCATTGATCGGGGACCAAAAAAATTTCACTTTTTGCAACAAACCTGAGACCTAGTGCATCATGTTTGTTGCTGCATTTGTCTGAACCCCACATCCTGAACACACCAGACCAGAAAATAGCGTACCAAACCACACCGACACGTGCTAGACCGTGGAAACGAGGAATAAAAACTTTCCAATGTCCTTGAGCTAAAACAATTCTGCAAAGAAAATTAGGCCAAAATTCCTCCATGGCAATATAAAAGATAAATGTGTTGCTATTGCAAAACAAGTTGTTAGCTTTATGAAAATGTATATTTTCATAAAGGGCCAGATTGGTTTGGAAAGCTTATTATCCTATAAATTTTAATCACTGTTTTAAAACAGTTAATTGTAATCAGTCTGGTTATATTTGTCTTAAATAACTTTTTTTTTTATCCAAAATGGGGAATTATAATGAAATTAGATTTTTTTTTTAACAGTAATGTAGATTTAGGAAAATTTTCTGGTGTAAAGCTCCATGAAATGCCAAAATAAGTGATGGTTCGTTCCACTTTTGAACGGCCTGATTTTGTAATTTTCTGTTTTGATAATAAAAACTGAAGTCACCACCTGGATTTGCTTGAAGAAACTAGTTAAAGCTGCCAATAGATATGTTAGCAGTGATGTTTGAGCATTTTCATCACTGGATTTGAAGCTTCAGGAGTTCCTGTAGGAAAGTGCAGGAGCCGTCTGGCAGCAGTCAGAACAAATTGTGACCAAGGTGTGAGGAGCTGACCGGTATTGTGCAGCAACTATTGAGGGAGTTTGTTTATGGTCCTCACAGCCTGAGAAAACTCAGCTGCCTTCTTTGCTATTTGAAAAAAAAGGAACATGAACTGTTGGGGGGAATTTTATCACACTTTGCTGTACCTCAGTAACCCTAAGCTCCCTGTGTCTTGCTGCACATAAATGATGATCTTAGCATTTAGGATTTGTTTCAGAGCATTTGATGTCTGTGTTCCAGATGATGTGCTGGTTGAGGAAGAACAGAGCAATTCTTTGCCCAGCTTGATGACCCCATCCATAACATCCGGTATGTCCTCGAGTATGGACATGCCAAGGAAGCGCAAGGGAAGCACGGACAACCAGTTAGTACTCATACATTTGATCTGAGTAAAATACACACACAAAAAAACAACTCTGTTAAATTATGTGTGTACTCTCCTCTCAGGGATTCAAAATTGGCAATGATTAGCGATGCAGATATGGAAGATGACCAAAACAGGTGCTTTGCTCCTTTTTAAAAGGAAACAAATATTTTTGTGTACATTTTTCCAGAATAAATGTAATCTATCCTTGTGAATTTGGTGATTTTCTCTCCACAGGTCAGACGGAGAGGACCAACATGTCAAAATTAAATGCTTCAGGTAGAAAAATCTTATAATAAACCCCAGATTAAACAAATGTCTCTTATTGTTCAATAATCCAGAATGTGCTGTCAGTGACATGTTTATTTAAATGTCTTTGCAGGGAACCACACAGCCAAATTGAGAAGAGGAGACGAGACAAAATGAACAATCTTATTGACAAACTTTCAGCCATGATCCCCACATGTAACCCCATGTCCCGTAAACTGGACAAACTCACTGTGCTCAGAATGGCAGTGCAGCACCTCAAATCCCTCAAAGGTACAAATCACATCCATAACCTGTAGTAGTAATCAAGGATAGTAAGCCCTACTTTTCTCAGTTCAAAATATTTCGAACTTAGACTTAACTGACAGAGACTATGCACGTCCTGTTAACGTCTTTTGTTTTTTTTCTAAAATTTTAAGCCTTTTACATTGTGAAACTATCTGTACTTTCAGGTTCAGCGAGCTCCTTTTCTGAAGCGAGCTCCAAGCCATCATTTCTTCCCGATGAAGAGCTTAAACATCTTGTCCTCAAAGTAAACATGAGATAGTAAAACACGTTTGCATGTGATCAAAGTTTTAAGGACATTAAAATTTTCCATCAATTACAAAGCAGTAAAGTGGACTAGATTAGTTTTTCTTTATTTTTGAACTACATTAGTTACATTTACAATGTATAGCATTTTACAAAAGTCTGATGGCTTTGTGCTTTTGTCTTGAGCAGATCCTGACTGTTGCTCTTTCCTTGTCTCTGTTGTGCAGGCTGCAGATGGGTTCCTGTTTGTAGTGGGCTGTGATCGCGGGAAAATAGTTTTTGTCTCAGAGTCCGTCACAAAGATATTAAATTATAGTCGGGTAACACTTTTACATTTGTCGCATAATCTGCTGTTTTTGTGGCTTTATGTAAAAACACCAGACACACTAGATGGGTTTTTGTTATGATGTCTGCATAGTGGATAGAGGGGAATCCATGAGATATTGGTGAGATTAAAAGAGAGCATGCTCCCTGCTGTAGATCTGCTAGTTAAAACTAAAACATTCATTCACTATATATGTGCTTCATAGTTATGGTTGTACTGTTTTTATAAATGGACATTTCTGTTAGGAGTTTGGCCATATTAAGATCTTAATCTTCATACTTCTGCTAACTTGATGTATCTTGTGATTTCATACCCACTGAACTTTTCCATATCCTGTTACAACCACAAACGTGAATGGGTTTTATGTGGTCGACCAACAAAAGTGGTGCATAATTGTGAAGAGGAAAATAAAAATCAGGCGACAGGTAAATGCAACACCCTGGTATGTAGTTACAGCAACAAAAATAACAGCTGCAGTCTCTGTTACACTTTCAAATGTGTGACATGTTTTGCCCCATATTTCAGGTCTTTAACTCCAACCAGCCCCTGCAGAAGAAGGCAACTCTAATATTTATGCTGTCTCTTCCATGTTACACTGTTCATAATTCAGGATTTTCTGTGTTGGTTTTCACAGAACATTTTGCATTGAGTTGTAAAGTGTCATTTTGGTTCTTTCACATGTTCAGAAAGTTTCTGTGTCCGTTGATCTTTGTGGTTATGTATTTTGATTCCTTCACAGATCAGTCTAGATTTTACTAAATTTAAATTGCACATAGCTAGATTTTGTTTGCTAAATTGTCCATTTTTGTTGCTTTTTAAATTTATCGAAATAAAGATGCCAGTCTCAATTTTCAGACTTGTATGACCTTCCTTATGCTTGCTTAACGATTATGCTCTACTTTTGTGTTGCCATAAAATCCCATTCAAAAATATTACACTTTGTGATTGTAATGTGACAAAATGTTACAAGAATTATGACTTAATTTTGAATTAATATACTGTAACATTAATAGCATTTCTTTAATATCTGAATCTGACTTATTTCCATCTTTACACCCTGTCTGGTGTGCTCTTGGGACAGAAGTCCTCAGTAAAAATGTCCTTCGAAACTAGTTGTCAGCTTTGTTTAAATTAGGTATATTTGTTGGTTGTGTCATCCACATGGACGTCTTGTCTAAGTATGCAGTGTGCTGTGTTTTTTACTTTAGGCGGAGCTGATTGGACAGAGCCTGTTTGACTATATACACCCCAAGGACATGGGAAAAGTGAAGGAGCAACTCTCTGCTTCTGAATTGCACCCTCGTGAGCGGCTAATAGATGCTAAAAGTAAAGCGTTTTATTTTTGTCTGTGTGTGTGAGGTCAAAAGATTTTACTTACTGCAGTGCGTTTAACACTCTGGGTATCTGCAGCTGGTCTGCAGGTTCAGGCTGACCTTCCCATCGGTGCGTCGCGGTTGTGCTCAGGCGCTCGGCGCTCCTTCTTTTGTCGCATGAAGTACAACAAAATACCTGTGAAAATTGAAGAAAAGAAAACCCAGGCAAACACCTCTAAAAAGAAAGGTGATCACAAATTGCTTGGCAGTTTTCACAAATGACCCCCAGAGGTGGATTTTATTTTGTGCATATTGTTTATGATATTTAATGCATATATTTTTTACATTTTTTTTAAGAGTCACAGAAATACTGCACAGTCCACTGCACCGGCTATATGCGTAGTTGGCCAACCAGTCAGATGGGAGCAGAGGGGGAAGGAGAGGGAGACAAGCAGGACAGCTCCTACTTTAGCTGCCTGGTGGCGGTGGGACGCGTCCACTCACACTCAGCTCCACAAGTTAACGGAGAAGTCCGAGTTAAACCCACCGAGTTTGTTACACGCTACGCCATGGATGGAAAATTCACCTTTGTTGATCAAAGGTAAATTTAATTTCCTGTTACAGGAGAGTAAGATGGCCTAGAGGATGATGTATTTTGTCTATAGACCAGGGGTGTCAAACTCCAGTCCTCAAGAGCTGGTGTCCTGCAACTTTTAGGTCTGCTGCACCACACCTGAATAGAATAATTAGGTAATTAGCGAGGCTCTGGAGAACTGATCTACACAAGGAGGAGGTAATTAAGCCATTTTATTCCAGCGGTTTGTACCAGTGGCACATCTAACACTGCAGGACATCAGCCCTTGAGGACTGGAGTTTGATACCTGTGTTATAGATGGACTACTGCTGGCTACATTTTGAAAATCATTTCAGATATTTTAACCATTCTTTAAGTGAGATGCTTTATACAGTTAAAGAAGCGAGTATATTTTATTACTTAATTTCCATATATAAAAGAAACGGACCTGCGCTGTTTAACATCATGGTGTTCATAAAATGGTTGGAAAACGTGTAACTTGAAACACGAGTGGAGGAGAGCGGGGATTTATGTCTAAATGCATTACAAATCCCACTTTTAGAGGTTTGGACAAAAAAAACCCAGAAATGTTGTGTATTTGTTTACATTTCTATGAACACACCCTCCTTCTGCAGATTTTCAATGTCTGAACTTTTTTCTTTCAAAAGAGCAACAACCATTCTGGGTTATCTTCCCCAAGAATTGCTGGGAACGTCGTGCTACGAGTACTTCCATCAAGATGACTTACTACATTTAGCCGATCGACATCGAAAAGGTAACCTACGTGTCTTGGTTAGTTTTTTTCTTTAAGCCCTTCTAAAGTCTCTGCTGCATAAAATGCACCAGCTTCAACATTGCTGCGATGCATATTGAGCTGCAAATTTCTCATTGTTCCAAACTGGTAATTTTGCACGTAGTATGTTTTGTCTAATATGTTGTTTGTTTTGCATTTTTTTCTTCTTGTCACCTCTTTACAGTCTTGCGAAGTCGGGAGAAAATAGAAACAAACTGCTATAAATTCAAAACAAAATATGGTTCTTTTGTCACTCTGCAAAGCCAGTGGTTTAGTTTTGTCAATCCTTGGAACAAAGAAGTCGAATACATAGTATCAACCAACACAGTAATATCGTAAGTATATGCCTGCAGCATTTTATGCTTCATCTGATCATATCTGCACAAGGCTGCTCAGAAAACCATCTGCTTCCTGTTCTCTCCTCCTCTGATAAGGTTTGACAACAGTCGAACAGGGCGGTCTGGACACAAGTCTGAGCAGTCGGGCAATTCCAAGGTTTCAGAAGGTGAGAGCATAACAATCACTGATTTACATCTGTGTGCAGCTTTCATGCATGCATGCAGCATCTTCTATGATTTTCCTTGCAGCTGAGCATGTCGGTGTTTTGTGTGAATGACGTGTGTTTTTCCGTTGAACTAAGTCTGACCTAGAAATGTTTCTAGGTCACTTTGAGCATGTTTAAGAAACTGGTGCACACTGAAAGATGGAATCAATTAGTTTGTTTTTAAGTGGAAATCTAAACAATGTTGTTAGTTAATTAATTAATTAACGGTTCAGCTACATTATGTGTTGTGCCTGAGAGTTTTGTCATAATACTCGAGTTAATTTCTAGAAAAAGGCTCCTGCAGAACAAAGTCTTGAAAGGAGTGTAGCTGCAACTGGATGTGGTGAAAACCACACATATTTTTCTATTTATTACAGTTATTGTGAGTACTGAAAAGTATGGATTTGGCTTTTATGATGACTAAAAGCCAGAAGGGGAAAAAAGCTAATTGAAAATAAAATAAAAAAAGATTATTTTAGACTTCGTTTCTTCTTACATTGAAATTGACATTTGAGTTTCCACATCATGTGTTTATTTTACCCTCCACCTTTTAGTGTTTCTGGGTTTTTTCTACAACGTGACTGGAGCCACACATTAAAAATTTAACAAAAGGGTCATTTACGAACTGTTTGGTCTGTACACAACATTAAATTCAAGTTGAGCTGAACCCCTGATTCTTAAAAAAAGCAATAAAACCACAATTTTTGTAAGATGTAGAGAAAAAACAAATCTGCCTCAAACAATTTTCATTTAGTCTTGGATAATTTATTATTTATTTGACAAGCCCAAACAAACAATATTTGGGCTTGTCAAAGCCCAATTATTTGAGCTCTATTCAGCAAAAAGAGCTGTTTGAAACTTCAAATAGAGCTTCAGACAGCTCTATTTGATGAAGAGCTGTTGACTGGCGGCCCTATTCCTCATTATTTATGGAACCGATAGAAAATAAAATCCCTTACTATTCAAGCAGGCTCATAATTTATACTTGGCAATTTATTTCTATTCTCTTGTAATAGCTATTAAATGGAAAATTAATGAAATGAATGATGCGTTCTACATGATTTTTAAGACCCTTGTATAACATGTGGAGCCAACTTCTTCTAAAGCAGCAGAAACCACCTCAAGACTCTTTGAAACCTTTGAAATGCATTTATTCTATGTGACTCTGGACAAAAAGGCCTTTCACCGGTGTGTTTGAATAATGTTAGAAACATTTGGTTCTCTAATCAATTAAATTTCGTTGCTTCAAACTGAATTAGAAAAATAAACCTAGCCTGAAAAGGCCTTTGGATATAAAAATAAGCATTTTGAATCTTAATCTTACTTATATTCTTACAGAGTGCAAGAAGTCCCTTCCAGTTATACCAGGCATCTCCTCTGCATCTGGAACTATGATATACGCCGGGAGTATTGGGACACAGATTGCTAATGAGCTGCTGGATTTCAACAAGTACGGCATCACAAGTGTTTAATTTTTAGGGTCATGAGAAAAAACAATTGGATACCTTATGCTATAAAACATGTTCAGACATAAGGATATCTTATGTTAATTTTCAAATCAGAAAGATAAATAATAACTGAATACTTCAAAATATTTTCTTTAAAATGAGTCAGATGTTTCCACTTGGACATTTGGAAATTGGATATTTCCATTGGATTTGAGAAAAAATCCTATCAAAAATGAAAAATATTTCATATTTTTGATCTGAGGCCTCTGGAAAAGTGGTCTCAAAAGTTTTGACCATGCAAATGACTGGAACCTGAAAGCAGATCTGTTCTGTAAAACTTTTTCTCATAAAAGAACTGAATATTTAATGGGATGTTCTAATTTTCTCTCATGGTTTGATTATAACCTAAATCTTCCAATGTATATTTTTTCATTTTCATCCATCTTCTGAAGCAGCTGTGTTTTTCCTGCTACGCTGTTTGATACATTATTGATTAGGTCTGTTGATCTGTTCAGGCTGAATTCATCACCTTCTAGTGGGAATGTCAGTCCATTCAGTCTGGCACAGGATAAATCTCCTCAAACACTCAATCAGATCGCCAACAATGTAAGTGTCTGCTAAATAAATCCTGTCTTATCCGGAAAACAAATTTTAAATAGTTTCCAATGTAGATACGGCTTTATAAATGTTTCTATGAACTGTTTGCATAACAAAGATGTCTCTCAATACAGGAGGTAAGAAATTACTTCCCAAGTTGATATTTTAAGTGCAATTGGTCCGTTCCTTTCAACTTTGTTTCAAAACATTAAAATGGTGTCTATTTTTGCTTAGACTATTCATCTCAAATTGTTTGCAGTTCTAAAATCACCTCAAAAAAATTTATCTTTGTTACTGCTTCTTCTGCTTTTCTTTAAAATATGCTGCATACTGCCTCTAATCTGTTTCTCTTTTTCTCTCCAGGTGCCAAACGGAGAAACTTCTGACATTGAGATTCCAGGAAAGTCGAGCTCAGAGGGTGAACCCCAAGGGGCTTCATTCCCAGGCGGAGACTCGCTGATGGGTACTCTATCCGAACCTCTTCATAAGTCTAAAACCTATTTACTTCACCTTCATTTTAGTATAAGGCTGAATCACATACAGCCTTCCAGCACTCCTCCCTCCCACTGTTGCTTTGTCCTTACTTCATGAGGTGGTGACAATACAAGTAAATAGATGACATAATGTACTGTAAGCAATTATCAATCCCGCATTATATATTTTTACACTTGTTAGGAAAATGTCCCTTGATAACAAAATAAATTTTGACATAAGAGCATTTTCAGTAACAGGTTGACAATGAACTAAAAGATAAATACTTCTGTGCACACAGTGGTTCCAAAGCAGCAGATTTTCAGTAAGAACAGCAATCTTTAAGGCAGCAAAAAGGATGTAATTAAACTATTGCTGAATATTGTAATAACTATGCTGATTTCAAGATTTTCTAAACTCTTGTCTGCCTTTTCCACAATCACAATGGTCCCACTCTTCTCTGTGAGCTTAAGCATTTGCAGCCAGTAGCATACATAATGTAGGAACATAGACGGCAGTAGAAGTTTGTCTTTTGGCAGTTTTGTCTAAATGTGTGTTCATTTTTTCCCCTTTGCTTCAGGGGAGAATTCCCAGCTGGATTTGGACAGTGTTGTTGGACCCAGCCTGAACAGTTTCAGCACCGATGAAGCGGCCATGGCTGTGATCATGAGCCTGCTGGAGACCGACACAAACTTGGGAGATACTGTAGACTTCGAAGAGATGCACTGGTCTTTATAAAACCCTTATAACAGCTGCTGTGGGGAAACATTTGAGTGATCAGTTTCTTTGTGACAGAAATGGTAACTCCAAAAAGCAGCATTTATAATTTTTTATGTAGAGACTTTAAATTATTAGTTAACCCCTTTCATCATAAGCTTTATAGTTTCTTGGCGACTGCTCTCCCAAGATCAGGAGTGGTGACCATCTGGGACACTTTCCCTCCTCAGACGGTGGATGTTCCTCTTGAGCCTTGCAGCAGTTTCCGCACTAGATAAAAGTTTTAACAAGTTGAGACAAAAAGTTGAATTCCCAACCTTTTATTTCTCCATCCCAGTTTGAAAAATATTTAGGTATGAAAATGCAACAAAAAAAAAAGCAACAAAAAAAAAACACTGAATTGATAAGTTGCTACTGTTTGAATACTAAAAAAAGGACATGTGGAAGACAGCCTGGTCCCTCTGTAAGCCTCAGGATCTAAAGTGCACCATGGCAGGCCAACCTCTGTAACATCTACCGTTTGAGAGTCAACTCTTATGTGGATGCTTGGAGGGTTTCACTTGTCATTATCTGAACATATTTCAAAAAAGCAGCCCTGAAAGCTCTTCTCTTCTACACTGACTTATATATGCTGTATTTTGTGGGGTTAATGAGGGCAAACACCACAGTTTCAGACCATATGTGTCTTAAAGGGACAGTTTGCAAAGAGGGCCCCAGTTGAATACCTTCAGCATCAGACATGGAGCAGGTTGTGATATGATATTTGTCCTTATACATTGAGAACAATAGTAGAGTAGGTCAACTTCATTCTAAGCAAAAAAAAAAAAAAAACATTTCAAAAGTGGTGACTATGAGGTTTGGTAGCAACTTTGGTCAGTCTCTATTAAAGTTGAGATAATTCAGGGAGTTATCCGGTTGAAGGACTTCCAGACTTCCCTGCTTTCTGACTGCACCCGTTCACCTGTGTGTTCTTATGCAACATCAGCTTCATAGTTTTGCAGATATGTTCTAGCTTTAGGCATGTTTCTTAATTATTTTTTTTAAATGTACCTTTATGCACTGACCTATTTCCAAAAACATGTTAATGTTTTTTGTGCTTACTGGGTGCACCCTGGGTTGTCTCATAAAGCTCCGGTCAGGAGTTTACATACTTTCTTTGTCTGCATGAATGTCGTATTATTTGAAGTTTAAACGCTTAATTTAAACCTTTTTTTTTTTCTCCAGAGTTGAATAATTAAACTATATACTATTTCAGCGATTTTAGAAACTTGGATTCACAAGTTATACATTTATTGCGAACGCTGAATTTCCACCCTGACCTCAACTCTTAAGATATTTCTAATCTGTTTTTTAAAAGCCAGATTTGTATTGGGAAACCAGTGACAATTACTGAACCCTACAAATTTTGCCAAGGAGAGTGCAAGAATAGATCAAAAGCTCTTTGCTATCTAGCAATACTTGGTGGTTCAGCTGCAACTTGTGAACTTTATTTTATCTTTAAAACTATTTGAAGTAGTGTGTCCCACCATCTTCTCACCCTGCTTAAAGAAGGGTTTAAATGTATCATCAAAGACCTGCAGACTTTTTTTTATATCAATGCTATGATGTATGTAAACTTTTGACCAGAACAGTGCGTCCTTTAAGGGATTGTGCTATGCAGAACTATCATTCCTCACATTTCTACATTTAAATTTGTCATTGTCGTTTTCTCTCTACATAGTGGTTTGTGCATGCAACTTTTGAATACCTGAACTTTCTGAATCTCGTTGCCATTTACCTCATGTAGAGTTCTGACTTTCTGTTGCTTAGAATTGCACATTTTATCTCTTAGGGAGAAAAGTGATAGCCATTATTATGATCATCTGTTTTGTTGGTGATACACTGTATTGTCCCATTGGGTTTGAGTTTTATTATGTAATCACCAAAATTCCCTCAAAATTAACTAAATTTATGCTAATAACAGCTATTGTTAAATTTGTGTACCTATATGTAAATTCATTGAAAGAAAGCTAATTTATTGGTTGTTTTATTGTATAAAAACATGTTCTTATATTATTAAATGCCAAACTATAGATGAATTTAAGATGCTGTCAGGTATCATTAGCCATTAACACTTCCATTTTTCAAGTTATACCTACAGATATAACATTTTCTATTCTAAGTGTTGAACACAGAGTGTTATAAGAAGAACAGTGAAAAGAAAATTGTAGAATTTTTCAATATTTTTGTCAGAAATTTGTGTATGTCTATTTTACCCTATATAAATAATATCTAATATACTGGCACCTAAGCATTAGATGGAATAGTTTGTCTTGTTTGGTATCTCGGGCCACGATTTAATGATTTCTTGAGGACTGTTAAGTTTTTATCCCCAATAAGAACTTTTGTTTCATGGATGGAAAAGGTTGCGAGTTATGAAGAATACTGTCTTGTCTTATTAAGCTTGAAATATAAGGAGCCAGTCGATGGAGCAGCTGAATTCACAGGGACCCCCCTGCCTGTGTCCGAAGTGCCTTTGGACATTTCTGCTCGGACACATAAACCTGAAACCTGTGTTGTTGTTTTTTCTGTTTTACTTGGAGGCGCCTCTGTGGACTGAACGGAGGGCTGAGCTGCATATCTTTGGATTAACTTGAAGCTTCATCCATGGCATGCTGTGCCCGTCAATGGAGGATGCGGAAACCTGTGCAAAGATGGAAGCAGCAGCTGCACATGTTGGCTTCAGAACTCACTACCTAACCAAACACACAGCGCTAAGGAGTCATGCCATGGATGCAGGTCCTTTTTCCTTTTCTAAGGCTGTTTGGTATTGTTGCTGTGCAGCTTCCTCCGTTGTTCCTCTGTTGTGGTCGTCGTTTCCTCAGAAAGATAATATATTGCTCTCATGTCAGCCTGTTTTGCTGTGACAGAGTGATTGACCTTTTCACAGAGTTTTGCTTCGACTCCATTTGAAATAAAATGTAGTTTTTGTAAGCAAGTGAACTGTCTTTTTGTGTGTCCAGATAGTGGTTTTTAAAGCCAATCAGTGCCAGAGGTAGTTTTAATTTTAATCTGGGACATATGACTCACTGCATGAAAAGTTGCAAGGTAGTATCTTTCCAGTACCAAGTTGTAGACCTTTGATGTAGAAAACAACATTTCTGTGATGGCTTCAAAGTGCATGAAAACAAGAAACCATAAAAACACCACACAAGCAATAAAAAAAAAAAAGCGGTTAAAATAGTTCAATGAAGAAGTAAAAGAAGCAATGCTTTTTTTCTATGTATTTTATCTTGCAGAATTTATTTTTGAGTAGAGACTACATATATTTAAGTCTTCAGTAATGAAATATTTTTTTCTGCATTTGTTTTTCAGTGCTATAAAAGACCAGGCTAATAAGCTCTTGATTAGAGTACTTATGGATAACGCTTGCTTTGCATAAAAAATAGAAATAAACTCTAATAGGAAAAATAACGTGAAATATTATAGTAAATGTTGCCTAGAATGTTGTGAAATTAAATTAGTCTTCTATTACTCATTTTACTTGCATATTTGGTTCAATTGTGGGCCAAATGAAAGCACTGCTAGAAAATATGACGAATGGCTAATGACGATACTTTGCAGTAACCCATAATCTCCAGTAGAGAGCGCTGGTGGCACAGTGCAGAGTCAGAACCACTAAAAGGCTTTAAGAATTTCAGCTGTACAGATGTATTAAGCGTAATCGTGTATAAATGCAGTGATTTCTATACATAACATATAAAACCTATGTTGATATTTACATGACTGTGTATAGAAAATACCTTTTCAAAAATTGTTTTAGCCTTTCAGCTTATTGGAACAAAGCGTTCCATTTGACCAGAAATAAACAAATTGGCCTTTTTTTCATCCATTCTTTCTGGTTGATTTGGCTCATTTAACTTTATTTTCTGCTGCAAAACAATGTCAGTAATATCTAGTCAATATTTTCTATTTACACTACTTGTTATTTGAATTGTAAAATGTTAATTTTAAATCACTTCTCAAAACTCATTTTTATTTGTTGGCTTTTAACTGAAGCAATTTTTGATATTCTGTTTTTATCTATTTGTGCTACTGTCGTTCCTGTGCAGCACTTTGGTGCAGTTTTATACCTGTTTTAAAGTGCTATATAAATAAATTTGACATTGACATTGACATTAATGTTTCTGAACCATGAGCAAAAATGAGGTCTGCAAATATTAATTTGTCTCCGACAAATAGAGCCATTTGGTGGCAGTTGTCTTTGAAATGGTGATTTAATTATAATTACTGCTTCAAAGGTTAAGAAAAGTGTTTCTGGTATGTTTCTGACTTGCTACAGTGAAGCTGAAACATTGATATTACTTAAAAGTATTGTCTTTCCATCATAAGACATTCATTTGGCATTATCTCTCCAGTGCAGGGCCCATAATAGGGGCATTGGCCTCTGTTGGTTTATTTTGACAGTCAAAATAAACCAACTCAGATCAGTTGCTAATGAGATGTCACTTTATTTTTAGATATCTTTTGTTTGGAATGACTTTCCAAACAAATAGAAAAATCACTATTCTACAGGGGACCAACCATATCTAAAGAGAATCTTATTGGCTTAGCAGAACAGTAGCTATAGCTTCAAATGGTTATTCTGAACTTTGTTTACAATCATGATAGTTATAATTCTTTATAACTAATATGTCCCAGTTAAGTTCGTGTGTGGTAAACCTCTGACTATCACTTCTCAAACTTTGAAGAAAATATCCTTTCATGAGCCAATACAAAATTACAAAAATTACTTTAATTAATGTAATATTATTAACCACTGTACTTTTTGACTACTATCATCTGTGCCAAATAAATAAATTAAAACATGCAAGTTTTCAGGGGTCAAGGGACAGACTAACAGAGAGGTATAGCACACATTTGCTCCTGTTATACTACAGTGAACGCCCCAGGCTTCCTGGCTTGTAAAAGAGCGCATTCCCTAACAGTCAGCCGGGAAACAACTCGGATAGGGGCTTCTAGCAACTTGTACACAGCCAATACTTTGAATAGAGGAGTTGGTAGAACTGAAGATCATTTCCTGGGATACATAATATAGAATCACATGTATTAATTATAACAATGTCGTTATCTTGGCAACCAGGCAACTTTGTTTTATTAATATCAGTCACTCTGGAAGGGAGAGTTCGTCGCGCCTTCGCTGTGGATCTGTGTGCCGTTTGCCTCTCTGGATGTGAAATGGTGCGCACCCAAAAATCCCTGCTCCCGGACCAATCCAGACTAAAGCGGGGAGGGATTTTTTTTTTTTTTTTTTCCCAACTGTGGCGTCATCAACTTTCCCCCCACTGCCGTGTCACATCGACATCATGGCGTAGCGATGCGGAGTGACTGGGGGTTTCTCTGGTTGGGTACGGAGAAGTTCAGAAACTGTGGAGTTTAACTTTATCAGAAGGAAATCAAATCAACGGAAAAGCCGATTCCTTCGAGCGGGGTGGAGGTAAGAGGAAGGGTTGCTCTTTTGGCCGTGATTTGTTTGCTTCTTCTTTCTTGATGAACTTCGTTCAAGCGGCGGCGTCCCGCTGCTCATGTTGGTCCGTCGTAGTTTTAACGGCTAGTTTTGTTGAACCTTTAACCGTTTCAACGGTTCTTTGAAGGAGGAGGTCGGAAGTCTGTTGACAGTCAGCGGCTTGTTGCTCGGTGTGTTTGCGGTGAACAAAAGTTAAGTTCTTATGTTTGATGAGCTTTACGTAAAAACAAATTATCACATTTGAAAGAGCGCAAGCAAAAGGTTAGAAAATAGGGTTATATTTTTTTTAAATAAAAGGGAAATTTTGGCAGAGCTAAAAATGGTATCCGTTAAGTAAAGCGACAAGTAAGTAATTTTATTGCTTACACGTGAACCAGCTAAATATAATCAAGCAATATAATCTAAGCCTCAATTTCTCAAAGTTTATAGAGTAAAATGGGATAAGGCAAAAAATCATATTAAAAATAGCTGGCCTCTGCACATAGGAGGGGTTCACTCATTTCCACTTCAGGATTTTTTTTTTCCTCAAACAAAGCAGTTTTATGTTTCCTTAAAACGTTTGACCTCGGAGGATGTTGCTTTTCCAAATCTTTGAAACCTGAGCAGATGTTGTATTGCCCTTGAGTCGACCCTTCAGACTAGTTGGTCCTTGTTTTATAATATTTTCCCAAAACAGTAGGATTGTCTGCAGGCTAATCTCACAATGGAAATGAGAAAGGAGCTAGGATATTTTTTTTTTTGTTTTTGTATTAGTGTTTTAAAAGCTGCTAAAATTATGGCCTTAAATCAGACCCAAACATTTCCTGCTTCAGATTAGTTAGAATTACATTTCTAGTCTAATTTCCTCCTGACAAGAGTTTGGACAGTTGAGTCGGGATTGTAGGTCACATTGCTTAAACACAATTTTTGCATTAGACTGCGATCAAAATCGATTGATAAACTGTTTGTGAAATGCAAACGTCCCGCCTCCAGCAAAATCAACCATGATGCTGCCACCCCTGTACTTTGCAGTTGGGATGGTGTTCTCTGGTTTCCAAGTTGTCCCCCATTTTTTCTAAATGCTAAAATGGCTTATTTTGACACTTCTATTTTAGTTTTGTTAGGTCACAAAGACATCTCTCCAAATATATTTGCAATATTTGATATTTGGAAAGATATTGCAAATATCCTTTTTCTTGCGAATGTACTTTTTATGTTCGTTTTGGAGTAATGATTTCTTCTTTGAGTGGCTATTCAGAGTCATTTTATTATGAATACTTACATTCTCTTGTCAGTGTAAGCTGGCATCTTTACTAAATTGTTCATCTCTGGGACACAAAACGTGTATCCTTCCTGAACACGGTGTTGATGCTGGCAATAGTTGAGGGCAAAACAATCTAAAGTGCAGTTTAGATTACATTGAGGCTAGGTATTAGAAAACTGAAGCCAAGGATGAGCTAAAGTTGTTCAGGTCCCCAATTGTCTTACTGATTATTCATCTGATTTGGTTTTTTTTTTCTATGGTGTCACTTAAGGAACTAGTGTATTTAAGATGCTGCCTCAAAATACACATGTGTGCCCTGAATTAACACATCAGAACCTTCCCAAACTATGAAGTCATCATCTGTGCTCTCCCAAATAGTTTAAATGCAAAGCGTAATGGAAGTAAAAAAAAAATTAAAAAGCTAAAAAAATACATAAATAAATATTCTGACATTTCGTAAACGTAATACTAACTCATCTAAAGAAAATATTTAGCCTGAATTAAGCATGGAATTGTTTTCATGGAAATATTGTTATATTTTGGGCATTTTAAAACTGCAGTCTTTAGTAGCAAATGAAAGAACAGTTCACCAGGGATTACACAACCAGCAGTGCCAAAAAACGATAAAATAATCAAATTGTAGCCAATGTCCTGCTGATAGTAGCACACTTAATGGAAGGCTTGGAGTTTGCAACACGTTTGCACAATTTAGAACAACTTCAGAATGCGATTTTAATCAAGTTAAGGCACAACCTGTGAGTAACGTGAAAAGAATGTGTCCCGCTGTCCAACATAAATGGATCTTTTATAAGAGTCTGTGCATACACAGGCAGGAAATTCTTGGAGATTTTATCACTGCAGGCCTTAATTATTTCAAACATTTAATTTCCATATTGTGCTGACTTTGGATCACCTTTTAAGCTAAAGTATTGCCCTAACTTTGCATTTTTATCACCTGGCCACACAGGCCTTCATTAACTGTTACAAAATTAGTGATGATGTGTTCTGCCTGCACACAGAGTTTGAAAATAGCTGTAGGTTATTCTGGAGCGACGTTCTGCAGGCCCTAACCCTGTTTACACAGGCTGAAATATCTGAGGCATCGTTACTGTGCTGCTACATTAAACCCGAGGCGTTATATATATATAGCTGCAGTTATTTATTTATTTTTTTTATTTTCCTGTGGAATTTCTGTGAAGGTGAAAATTATCCATGAGTCGAAATATGGTGTCTTTATGTGGAGAGGCTTGGATCCACTCTGCCATGTCCCTGGAAATCATTATGCTATCAAAGTAAAAATAGAAAAAAAGTGAACAATATTTGCCGGGTTTGTAAATTCCTCTCTTTCAAGCTTTTTCACCGCCAGTCACAGGCTGTTAAAGTTGGTTACATTTCGGGTGTAAACCCAACTCTTTCTCCCTTTAGAGACATGAGACCCCAAGGCTGCTTTTCTGTTTCCTGTTCATGTGCAGATGCCAAGCTTCCAAGGGATTGTGGGAGATTTTTTTTTCTTTTTTTTTTAATGCCAGGAATTTTTTGAGAACTCTGAGGATTGTCCAGTGAGGATGGACTGTAATGGTATTCTCAGCCTGAAGGGACAAGTGTTGAAGGATTTCAAAGCAATTACTATGGTCCACTCTTCCCCTTGTATTCATTATCTTCTGGATGTCGCTGTGGGTTATCAGGCTGGTCTTTCCAAAAGGGTAGGGCTACTTTCCGATTGTAGTGCTTTCTATGTCTCTACAGTTTAGCTTTAAGGATCTTTTATGTTCAAGAATGAGAGTGTTGAGGCAGGCTGGGTTGTAAGCGTCCTGTGCACTGTAGCGTTGCATGCCTTGCAGTCAAAATAACCCGGAATGTTGAATAATGGAGTTCCCTTTGTGTCTAATAGTTGTGTCAGTTATGCTTGGAGAAATGCAGATGGCGAGGCATTGTTTACATGAAAGGTGCTGGGATTTTCTGAGATATCTCCTTAGATAGTAAAACCACACAGACAAAATCCAGTTCAAAGTGTAACAGCAAGTTTTATATCGGAATCTGCTCCCTCTATGATGTGCTTTAGATAAGATAAAGATCAGATCCAAATCTATGCTCAGTTGTGATGACTTGTCAGTAAAGACATCGCATATAATGTTGCCATGTCTGCTTGCAACATGACTCAGACTATATGACTAAAGACAAGTGTCTCTCTAAGCAATTATGTCCTCTGAGTTGTTTAGTTCTGCAGGCATCCATGAGGATATAAGTGTGGAAGTGTTCAGACAGGTTTTTTGCATTTGTTCAGAGCTGCCTGACACATGGACAGCAGGTTCCAAAGCAGCATGTCTGGACCTGGTCTGCTGCGTTTGAAGTGTGTTTGCTGAAAGTCATGTGTTCCCTTCACCCACATTTGCTCTTCCTCTGAGGAAGACAAAGAGACTGAGTGGTTCAGGTATTTAAAGAGTATGCCCCGCAGGCTCCCATTCCAGTTCTGTTAGCTTCATCATATTCTGCAGTGAGTGACGGTGATTTATCTTTTTGTGCACGC
Organism: Poeciliopsis prolifica; assembly: GCF_027474105.1. Lineage (NCBI taxonomy): Eukaryota > Metazoa > Chordata > Actinopteri > Cyprinodontiformes > Poeciliidae > Poeciliopsis > Poeciliopsis prolifica. The sequence goes on along the minus strand of NW_026562376.1, from coordinate 12,501,536 downwards.
TTGATAGAGGAGAATGTCGAGATGTTTTCTAAGATTTCAAAATAATGAAAGTCTTATCTTGGTCTTTGTGGTATAATTTGCTGACAGGACTGTAATCGAAGCTTCCAGATTCTGTTTGCCACAGTCTTTTGCGGTTTCACAGTGACTTTAATTGCGTCATAGCCAGTTAAGAAAGTATTATGCTCATAACAATGATGCCATAGTTCCATCATTCATGTTGTTTATAAACTAAGCTTTAAGAGCTTAGCTTAGAAAATCTAAATGCTGGTCTAATATATGAACAACTCTGTTTCATTATCCATCCCAAAATTTTGGATTTATATACGACCTTAAACACTGCCGTACAATTGTACGTGTGCATTTAGTTTTTGTCTGAGTGTTGAAAACAAAACAAAAAAAGGACTGCACATTAAATCCACAAGACACGATCTTGAACTCACAAAACATGACAGGACAAGATTTTAATATTTCTTCAAAGACCAAAATTATGCATTTTTATTAATTTTGACTATCCAACCTCAGCAAACTGACATCTTTATTGTCTGAATTTCTTCAGACAATAGGACATTTATCATTCCTCAGTTGCTGTTGAAAGCATGAGTTGTGATTGTGATGCAGCTCAATGCATCCCTAGATATCCAGCCATGGTTTGTCATAGTGATGCCTTCAGCATCTGAATAACTTGCACTGCTTATGTTTATGTCTTGTCTTTCGCTCGGTGGTCATCAAACATTCCAAAATGCTGCCAAACAAATGATTTAGACTATTTGGGGCATCTTCTATGCCAACTTCATCACCTCAACAAGAAATACTGTGATATTCAATGTCATATGACAAGATTTTGTTCCACCTGAACAAATTAATAATCACAAATTCGAACATTTATTACCTTTTTCTGTTCTTTTTAGAGCGCAACACAAGTGCAACAAGCAGATATTACTTGATTTATTAGTTGGGCTTTCTGCTCCAGTGAACAACTTTAAAACACATGCTGCTTATAGCTAGGCAACTCCAGTTTTAAAACATCCATTTATAAACACTCACCATATAATTGACTGTATGTTTTTTTTTGTTGTTTGTTTTGTTTTGTTCAGTTTTGGATGGTGCCAGTGACATTTTGTTTCCATTTTTGCATCAGTCAGTAGACAGGAAAAGGATCATAGAGAAGGGGGAAGACATGTGGCAAAGGTACTGAGGTCGGGAGTCAAACCCGAGACAACCGCAAGGAGGTGCCGCTCTACCCGCTACGCCACGAGATGCTAGATAATTGTCTGTTTTTGCGGCTGGACATATTTTTAGAAGAAGGGCAGTAGTCTTCCTTAAACCTTCAGCCTGCTGATTGGCAGTGGGCAGCAGCTCTGTTGCTCTCATCTTCTCTGGCATCTCATTGGAAGAACTCAAAACCTTAGGACCAGAGGAAATAAAGTGCAACAGTTTTGAAATTGTAGTTTTATTATTTTTAACATATTCAGATTTTTTTGTCTCTCCCATAATTTCATTGCACACAACTAGCACAGTAACATGCTTTAAGGCTTCAACATTTTGGTCCGTTTCTGCCCGGCCTTTTTTTTTTAAATGTCATGTCTATGTATGTTTGCCAGAATGTGGGGTAAGCCTCTACTGCAGGCGGCCTGAATGAAGCATTTTTAGTGGAAAGTGCTCAGTGTTTTCCGGTGGTGTGCTGGCTCCCCTCGTCTCCTCCCACCCCGCAGTGTTTTGTGACGAACCTTGCATCTCTTTACTTTCCTGTTTTACACATAATGGAAAGTCTGTCCTCCAAAATGCTAGAATAACAGCGCCTGGTAGGTGGGGGGTTTCCATAAAGTTTTAAAAAGGTGGAGCATTCCCAGGTTTGGAGGCGGGCGATTAAAGGAAGAAGACTTCTGATGTGTGCATGAAAATGCAGGAGAGTGGTGTGATTTCACATCCAGAGAGATAAAGGGCCTGCTGTGTTCTCGGGGCAGATGTCCAAGACTGAGACAGTAAAATGTGTCTTCACACTGCTCCAAACAAAGTGTCCACTGTCTTACTGGCTGAACATTCTGTGTACCGACATTTTAGGTAAATGGCCTGATTAATGCTTGAAAATGAATGATTCATCAGTCTACCTGAAAAATGTTTGTGCATTTCAAGAAATTGAGCCTTTGTTGTCAAAATGACAATAAAAATGATTCTTGGATGTTGGAAATTGTAACACAATTCTTGTTTTGATGTTTTTAAATATATACTTTTATTTATTTTTTGCCAGTCTAACTCGTTACACATAATAATTTACCTCCCAGCATGTTTTATTTTTAGATTTGAGTGCCTGCCTAATTTCAGGGTGGAATGCTAAATAACTAAACTTATTCGTGATTGCATGGTTTCTATGCTTTTTTTGTCTAGCGATTTGACTAGATAATATGAAATTGCTTTAGTTAATTAGTTCCTTTTTTGAGCTTTAAATACTTAAACCTGAAGCATACATTCTGTGTGGAACTTGCTGGGAACTTTTTATTAGGCTTACCGTCAATCATCAGAGAATTTGGAGAATATTATTGAGTTTTAAAAAGCTAGTGAATTGTTTTGTTGATTGACATAATTTGTAGCAAAAGTATTTATTCTCCTCCACTGTTGATGTTTTCCTTACATTACAAACATAAATGTTAATGCCTTTTTTATTGTGATTGTAAGTGATAGGCTAACAAAGTAATGTGTAATAGTAAAAGGGTGCATTATCTTCAAAAGCTCATTTCAAATCCCATTTTTCTTTTTATCCATTTCTATCTGCTTTGTGAATTTAGAGTCTACATTTTTATTTTGCAAAAAATGGCTGAAGCTTAGTCAAATTGGATGGAGAGTTGTGCCACTCAGTATCATTAGGATGAAGTCTGAACTTTGACTGGGCCATTTCTACACATGAAGGTTCTTTTATTCTAAAACATTAAATTGTGGTCCTGGCTGCAAGTTAGAGATTATTGTCCTGATGTATATGGCTTTACAATATTAAAAAATCTCCCAGTCCTAATAATATAGCTAAATATTACGGTATGTACCAGTTTCCTTATTTCATCTTATCTATTTTCACCTCTCATGGATTTTCAGCAATTTGCATGTTTGTTTCCAGTTTGAGCATTGGGTGCCGTGAGACTGTTCCACTGGATAATATTACATCAGTCTGTAAAATGCATAATGTATTAGCCAATGATTATTGCACTCACAACAGTTTTTTCTCTGAATGGATGCAGTAACGCAAATCACCTGATGCTGACAGCAGCCAATCTCTTTCTCTTTGTTCTGGATTATGATCCAGCAGCATTTCTGCAAAAATGTGAATGCTTTTTCCACAGTCTTAAGATTAATGTGTACCACAATGTTTAGAAATGTTCTTCCAAAACATAAATGTTGTCTGCCTTTTTTTTTTTTTTAAATTGTAATGTTCAATGTTTTCCACTTCTTATGGTTATCATTGTACTTTTAAGGTTCGCCAGTGACTGAAGATGATGTCTGACGCCAGCGACATGCTGGCGGCTGCCTTAGAGCAGATGGATGGGATAATAGCAGGTAAAAATGACCGGCGCCTCTTTTAGCAGTTTTTGAGCAAAACAGCAGTAAATTGTCTGTTCCAACTTCAAAAGACTTTCTGTTGTGTTTTCATGGTTTTTGTACAGCTGACCTTTACACAGATATCATATGACGTCTGAATGGTTTTAAGCTGTTACGCTCTGCTTGCTTTTGCTGTGTGTTTTTAAGCCACACACTTTATAAGTACTTTCTTTACTGTGTATGCATTTTATCATTAATATCAATAAAACAGTTGTTTGTGACAGCAAATTAAAAAGAGTTTATAGTAAACGCCTGTTCAATATTTACATAAAAATGGGCCACAGAAAAGTTTGGTTGCCTGCTCTGCCTGCATAATTAGGTTTTATGCTTTCTGTGCCTCTTTGCCTCAGGCTCAAAGGCCTTGGACTATTCCAACGGTCTGTTTGACTGTCAGTCGCCGACCTCTCCATTCATGGGAAGCCTGCGAGCGCTCCACCTATTGGAGGACCTGCGGAGTGTGATTGAGTTAATGGACACAGAGGAAAGGGAAAGTCTCCGCTGCCAGATCCCTGACTCCACCGCTGACAGTCTGGTCGAGTGGCTTCATGGGAACCTGGTGAGAGCCTTTTATCATGGACAGACTGTATATGTTGCATTAGACTCAGATCTGTGAACTCATATTATTAACTTCTAAAGATAGACATTTGTTTGCTGTAGTCACTTAATTGATCTTTCTAAGGCATGATTTAAAAGCCTCATCTTTTCTGCTTTTCTTTTTAATACAAAACAAAAGTAAATGTTGGCCTTTCTGCTCTTAAGAAGTCCAATGAATGCCCAACAGCTGTAACCAAAATCTTCTGCCTTCATTTGTGTACAAGTGATTTGTTTGCTCAGCGCAAACATGGTTGTCTAGCTCTGCTGACTTCCTTGGGTGAAAAATGGTTTACTGCTGGTAGTGTTAATGTTGCAGCCAGAGTGTAGGAAGAAACATGCTGACTTCTTGGGAATCAGATCAGTGTTTGTAAGAGTGATGGGCTAAATGCCATGTGCCGTTTCTCTGTTATGCTGTAACACTAACCATACAGCTGAGTGCATTTCTTTATTTTAGCCTTGTAAGGTTTTGTTTGTGCAGGGTCAGACGGTGAAGGCAGTCCTGGTTTGATTAGGGGAAAAAAGTTTGCAGAAATCTTTAGACAATTTAAAACACAGGTGATCATTATTTGATAGGTTTGGTAATGTTTGAGTTTTGTGTCTAATCTGTTTTTTCTTATCCCTTTCCAGTCCAATGGGCACATCTCTCTGGGTGGGGGTGACCACTATCAAGAAAGGCTGTCAAGATTAGAAGGTGACAAGGAATCCCTGGTGCTTCAGGTACCCATTCAACAACATGTCATATATCAGCAAAATGCAGATATTAATTAAGCAATCAACCAAATGTATCCGTATAGCACATTTCAGCAACAAGGCAGTGCAAAATTACAAAAAAACAACAAAGTCAAGAATTGAGAAGCCAGTAACAAACATTGGAGTTTGTAAAGTCCCATCATCATAATCATCAATGCACATTAAATATGCTGATCAGTGTCCCATTTAATGTGGTTTAAACAGAAAGGGCTTTAGTCTAGACTTGCAGAAACATTTAATGTTTCATATTTATCAATTCATTTCTAAATAATTAGAACTGTTGAATTGTTGGCTGCAAGTTTGTGCTTTGAAATTAACTGCATAGTTCTCAAAAGCGTCAGCTGACTTTAATTGTTATAGCAAAGTGTGTCAGCATGTTTAGCATGTTTTATGAGTCTTTGTGCTGAGCAGGATGAATAACTTTCACCCAGTAAAAACATCAAACTTGGTTTTTAAATGTTGATCATAGAAAATCTCACATTAAGTTAAAATCGAAGTGTTTGTCTGTAAGGTTAACAAGGTTCTTTCTTTTAACCCTTCAAACTGGGCAAATGTGTTATTAGGGGTCAAAGTCTGACTGCGTTGCACTTGAAATTTTATGGAACGTAAATATTCCATCAAAGCAGTCCTCTTTTGGCTTCATGCAGGTGAGTGTGCTGACTGATCAGGTGGAGGCGCAGGGAGAGAAGATTCGTGATCTGGACATATGTTTGGATGAGCACAGGGAGAAACTCAACGCCACAGAGGAGATGCTGCAGCAGGTGTGTATCTGTGTTTATTTTTGACAATGTAATAAAACCCAGACGCAAACTAACCACAGAAGAACCAAACAGAACTGAATTATATGTGCAGCATAGCTGTGTTGTTTTGAATCAGAATTTTTCCTTTACTTATCATCCCAGGAGCTTCTGTGCAGAACGGCTCTGGAGACGCAGAAACTCGAGCTGATGTCTGAAGTGTCCAACCTCAAGTTGAAGCTCAACTCTTTGGACAAAGAGAGACTGGACTTTGACCGATTTAGGGACAGTGAGGTTAGTGAACTACGTTTAAAGTTGAAATATGGATTTTAACTCTGAATCTAATCCTTTTTTTTATTATTATTACTATCCTAGTCTAGAAATACTTGCAGTGACACTGAGTCTTGCACAAAACATAATGGTGGAGACTGTCAAATTTAAGTTTTTGGATTTATTGCGTTTTGACTGAAGGTTCTTTAAACATTTAAAATGTTTATTGGAGATTGGGAGATCCCTGCTAACAGATCATATTTGCACAAGGTTTGGAAAGCTTTCAAACCCATCATGTTGTTGTTTCATCGCGGTTGTCTCTTCCACTCCACTGGGGAACAAAAAGCTGCTGTCAGTTTCCCAGCTCACCGCTCATAAATCACAGCTTCCTTTCAGTTTATCTCTGCTCCTGTTTTGGACTCTTTACTATCTGAGGAATTTCTTTCAAACACATCTGCAATAGTTTACAGAATTTGTTTCGACTTTATTATACAAATATTGCATCTGGTTCTTTTTCTATGATTTTTGTACTTGTGAGAGCTCATACCCACAATCCTATATATTTTTTTTAAATTCATCATTTCACTCAAAGTTTTTTTGAGGAAGAATGAGATTGTACTAGATTACGGCTGTTATTTCACAACTTTTCTCCTGCGTTTTGTTTTATTATAAAAAATAAAGTCAACAAGCAAACAGACCAAATTCACTCTTTGTATTAATAACGTTCTAGTCTAATGATTGTGGGGGGGTTTGTAGCATACTGTATTTTCAGCTGTGGTTGAACAAGTGCACAACATGTATGTAAAAATAAAAATGTATAAAACTATTAATATATCAATGTGTAATATTGTTTGACCTCTGCAGGATTTAATTCTTGAAATTAATGAACTTCGGTACAGACTGACAGAGCTGGACAGTGAAAAACTGCAGTATGAAAAGAAACTTAAGTCCACAAAGGTGAGTTGACTCTGGTGTTTTAATCAGCAAAATCATTTTGGAATGAAACTGAGATGAGTTTGAAAAAGACAACTTTGTTCAATCAGATTGAAATAAAAGCCCTTCAGCTAGAACACAGGTAGTGCCAGTCTGTTGTCGTGGACTTACTTTGTGGGCTTTAATTTGCCTTACCTCGTTAGCTGTGATCCTTATGATGAAACTGTCGTACTTAGAATATCTGTGCTTATTTTTCTTGTCTTCTCTGCTGCCTTGATCGTTTCTGTACTTCTTTTACTTTTTTTCTTTGTTTCACTTGTTTTTCTACTACTAGTCCATTATGGCTAAGCTTTCTAGCATGAAAATCAAAATGGGCCAGATGCAGTATGAGAAACAGAGGAAGGAGCACAAACTCCAATCTCTGAAGGTTGGCTTTTCTCAGGCTGAATGTGGTGCTTGCTGTATGATTATGGTTTTTGACCTCTCCCTTTGCCTCTTTTTTTTTTTTAAACGGCAGCAAAAATAAACATGCTAAGTTCTTTAGGTTTCTGTTTTTTTTTGGTAATGTGATGTTGATCTTTTGTCCCACACATTTTCTTTAACAGTACAATAAAAAAATAACCTAGAAAGTTAAGTGCATCTATAAATACAGCTTCCTCTAGTCTGCAGAGCAGTCGTGTCAGCAAACATTTGTTCAAACCACAGGTATGCTTTAATGTGAAGTTTTTGTAGTGCTTTTCTTTTTCTCCTTCTACTCTTGTCTGACTGTTTCCCTTACTTTTAAGCTGTTACTTACAATTAGGTATATTTATTCTGTGCTTGATTTTCCTTCATTATTAGTTTTGGTACATCTTGTGCTTTGGTTCTTGAAGACATCTGTGCATGTCGCCCACCTCACACACATTGCCCTCTGAGCAGGTGTGGTTTCCGTGCCTCTGTGCCACGTCGGCATCTGTGAACCTTTGTGTTGTAGTTTGTTTGTCTTGTTGGGTTGGGGACAGGGACCTACTCTTACTCTTGTCCTCTTTTGGACAGGAGGAGCTGTTGTCTTTGAGGAGGCAGCTGGAGGGCAAAGATGGTGAAATGAGGAGACTACAGGATGACACGGCCTTCAAGCCTGTTGCCACAAGCAGCCCTGATGGCCTAGAAAGAGGTGGGGAATGTAACCGATCACAAGCCTCGCTGAAATTTGAGCATGCTTTAAGATCCGATCTCTCGTATCCGATATCAGTGATATTTAGGGCTAAATTCTTCACAGTTCTCGTAATTTTCTTTCCCCATCCTGTGTAGTGTCTCATCCAGATGAAACGCTTAGAAAGAGGCTGAAAGAAAAGCGTAAGGGGGTCTTATCCTTTTTATTGCTACACTTCAGTACCGCACCCACCCTAGTCCCTGTTGCATGAACGAGCATGAGCCATCTGAACTCTGCTTGTCCATTATAATTCATTGAAGTGCAAGTAGTTCTCCATGTTGCACCGTGTCCTAAATAAACTGAAGTATGGACCTTTTCATCGTCTCTCACTGTGTTTTTAATGTTTAACCTAAAAAAAAGCAACAAGAACGGTTGGCTCTGTGTTTTCACCAGGAATGAGGAATTCAGTCCTGTTATAACCATTCAAGCTGTACATCCATCTCTCTCATGTTTTCCAACAAAAATCACCTCATTTACCCATAATGCCTCTCCTCAAAATTCTTTTAAGCTTTCCTTGCTCACACCAGCAGCTGATGTTTCTCCTAACCTCTGAAATCATATCTCATGTTGTCTGCCTGTATCTTTGTCACATTTGTGCTTGTTCCTCTCAGTCATATTTACTTTATAAAAAGATAAATTGCACAGAACAATTTCATTTTAGTCAGCAGACACACTCCCTGTGGAAAGCTCCACAAATCAATGTAAAATTTACTGGAACAGGAGATATTAGTCCCTGTCACTAAACATGCTGCATCTACAGTTTTATATAATAATACCATGCAGAAGAGGAATACACAAACCCTAAACAATTTACCTTGTTGATAATAGATCAGGGATTTTTTTCTAAATGTGTTAGCAGTTCTACATTTGGAAAACACAGTGGATCTACTGATCGATCCTTAAGGATCAGATAAAGTACAAGCAAAGCATGTACAGTCCAATTATGACTCTTCGATGGTCACCCGCTGTGCAGATCAGCTTTTTAAAACATGTTTTTATCATCAACCAGTACTACCTTCCACTTAATCCTTTAAGATCTGAACTAGGTTTTCAGTTTTGGTAGTAACTACATAAGGTTTATTAAATGTTTTCTTGCCTTGAGATAATTTTTTTTTTGTATTAATTTTTTTATTTTTATTTTACCCATTTGCTGAAAATAAGCCTAAAATAATAAATGCTGATTACTGGTGATGCTGATCACAAATATCTTATAGAACCGTGTGTTGGAGTGTGTGTTCTGATAAAAGGAAATGTTCTCACAAAGTTAAATAATTGAAATCATGATTTGTCACTCGAGTGACTATAATTTTGCAGCCTGAGTAGACTGAAGTTTATCCCAGCTCCTCTCTACTTTCAGGCTTTTTATGCATCCCAAAAATGTGTTTTTAACAGAGCTTTTTTATGCGGAACTTTAAATCATATTTGTCCTCACCAGATGTGGAAGTGCAAAGAATGAAAAAGGCGGTCGAGTCACTTATGGCAGCAAATGAAGAAAAGGTATGTTTCGCAACAATTTTCTAACCTTTAGATAAAAAAGAACCGTTTTTAATTCTCATTGTTGTATTTTCCTGTGCAGGATCGTAAGATAGAGGAGCTCAAACAGTCGCTTTTGCGATACAAGAAAGTTCAAGACATGGTGATGTCGGTACAAGGGAAAAAAGGTTAGACTTTGCTTCTACAGACAAATCCTTTAATGAATTAAAATATACTTTCACCAAAATTGTACAGTTTTGATGGCTCCCAAGTTCTTTTTTATCTGAATTTCTTGGGTTATGTAATTCTGTTTTCCAGATGCAGCATTTTTGTTTCATTTATTCAATAATTATTAACATGGGATTGTTCTGGCAGAGGGTTATGATTGGTAGCTGACAACATTAACCTCATTTCTCTTGTTACATGTCACACTAAGCACAGCTATGTGTTGTTCACTTCAGAAAAAACAAAAGATGCCGAGCGGCTTGAGAGCCCCGGCGATGGATCCAGTCTCTTCTTGTCTGGCAGCTCTGGCTCTGTGGAATCTGAAAAGCAAGACATTACAGATGTTGAACAGCTGCAAACAAAGAAGCCAGATGAGGTTTGTGGAAGAAAATATAATGTACTTTTATGTTTTGGTTTGTGAGAACAAAGACTGGGTGTATTTTGAGAAACTTGGTATTATTAGTAGAAAAGATCCAATTGTTCAGCTTGCTTTTACCTTTTTATTTTTCCAACTGTGAATTAAAATAAATTCAAAACAGTAAGCTCTCACACCCATAATAATCTAATGTCTCTTTTACGTTTTTCTCTGTTTAATTCACAATCAGCTGGAAAGACTCAGTGGACTGAGTGAAGACTCGTCGCCCTCTCCCAGTCCCGCTGATCCAGTTCGACTATTAGAGCATGCACAGACAGAGGGCCAAAGGTCAAATATTTAAAGATTGTTTCTCATATGTGTTGCTACCACAAGTTGGTCCTGTTGTTTCAGTGGCGATACTTAGTAGTTTATGTAGGATTGGCACACATCTACCTACTAAATGCAACAGTGAAAGCTCTATATGTTTACAGTCTTGTTGATGACACTGGCTGGCACATTCAGTGTACTAAATTGTGACGTTATCACATGTTTGATTTAAGAAAGTCATTGTCTTCTGACAATGTTTCCTGTCATACTCCAGTTCTCTGCAGATACAATGGTGCTTTCATCACTGAAAGGCGTTGTGTTAGTTGCTCAAGTGAGAGAAAATCTGAGTACTTATGGCAGAGAGTCTCATCACTAAAAACCACTTTGATTTTGAAAGAAACTTTATTACAAGAAGGGAAAAGCAAAACAAAAATCTTATTTTGATATTATAGCAAACTAAATGCATATTTAATAATCCAAAGTTATTAAATATGCATCAATAGGATTTATACATATTAATATATATGTAAACTTAATACTATTCATTACTTGTATAAAGTTGAAATGTTAAAATGAAGTTCTAGAATCTTCATTAGATATGTGAAAAAAATACATAGAACACCAACTTCCAGTAAAACAAGTAAAAAAAAAATATTTTGTTGTTTTCAGTAATCACGAACTGAGCAAAAATGACGGCCAGGTTCAGTTAGAAGATGGCAACAGTGAAATGGTAAGGAAAGGAAGATTATTAATGGATTATAAAAGGAGAATAATTCTGATTATGACTTTATGTATATGATTATTCCCCAGTCCACAAGTGAAGAAAACAGTAAAATGAGTGAAAAGCCGCCTATGAATCCCTCTGCCACCTTGCCTGCCTCCATCGGAGATGACGGCTTTGGTTCCAAAAAGGCTCGCTCGTCTTTTGGGAAAGGTTTCTTCAAGATCCGCGGAGGGAAGAAAACATCCAGCAGCCCTAACCTCGGTGGGAGAAATCTCCACTTTGTCTAAATATATGTCCTGTTGTCATGTGTGACCTGAAACTATTCATTGTAGGGTGAGATTTTCTTTTTCCAAAGCCACACCCTGGGAGTGCATTGCATTAACCAAGACCATAATTTGCAGCCTACACCAACTGTGGTCCTCATTTAAATATGGAAGTCAGTTTCCTTGGCACCAATTGCCATTTGTCCTGTCTGTGTCCTTTTTTGTTTTGTGTCTTTGTCCCACCTCCCCGTCCCGTTATTGTTCCAATCATAATTTCTGCCCTCTTGTCTTATGTTTTTTGTTGGACGCTGTCCTGTGTTGTGTGCTCTTTGTAACACATGAAGACCGCAGCAGGAGTGCAAGTGCGCCTATGCTAGGTACAGTAAAGACTACATGTCCCTGTAAGGTTGTAGTTCTCCAGCAGAAAAACTAAGGAAACTACGATACATCCCCTTCATTCTTTGTTTGCTTGCTTCTCTTCAGTTTGCACCTTTTAATGCTCCAGCACCTGATCGTTTTAACATCCAAAGCCTTCTCCTTCGTTGCACAAACATCTGCTCAACATCCAGTCGATGCACTCTGTGTATGTTGAGCTCCTCTGTGTCTGCATGAAGTAGAGTGCTCGTTTTTATCAAAAACACCAGAAACTTGTTCAAGAAAAACACTCATTTGGATAAAAGTGCTCCCTTTTATAATCGAAAACAACTAATGACTTGAGCTTTTATTCCAGTAACAGTCAGACATCTCATGTCTGATGCATGCCTGCTAGAGAGCTTCTATCTTTAATGCCCCCCTGTCATGGCCCCTCAGTTTATCCATGTCTTGGAGTCATGCCGTTTCCATGGCACTGTTCTGCCTCTGTGCAGCAGCTGCATTTCCCCCCTTTATCAATGTGTGTCTCTCACATGCTTACGACGGTGTTGTGTGGGCATTTGTTTGTGCAGCTGAAACAGAGCGACAGGGCACCGACCATCTGGACCTCGCCGGAGTGCCACAGAGGTCATCCAACAGCGACAGCACACACACGCTTCCTACCACGCCGGAAAGCAGGAAGAAATCTAAAGGCATAAAAAAACTCTTTGGGAAGTGAGTGGAAAAGAACTAAATCTTGCATTGTTTATATTTTTGTTCCAATGTTTAGACACAAATTTGTAATCTGTAGGCTTAAGCGGAGTCAGTCGACCACATTTAACCTGGATGACAACCTCCCAGAGGGAGAGTTCAAGCGAGGCGGAGTTCGAGCCACAGCGGGACCCAGACTGGGTTGGTCTCGTGATTTCCAGCGAGTCAACAAGTGAGTCGGTGCATTCAGCGTAAAGAATGAAAGCCAGATTGTGGTTTCCTTGTTTTCACTCTATTGTGTGATGATTTGCAGACATAATGAATTGATGAATAACAAAGACATGAAAATAAGTGCAGCATGTTTCACAGTGGAAATGATGCTCATTCATTATCTTTTCCTCGTGTACGAATGTTTTTATGGTTCACTCAGGAAGAGTCATTGGATTTCATCCAAGTGAATAATACACTGGTTTCTACAGATAATGATTTTTTTCCTCCCCCTTGACTTGTTCTGCTGTTCGGCATCTATGAATGACTAAGGTTCATGTTGATGTCTGCATAAGCTCTGCATAAGCAGGTTGAGCAGAATATTATTGGTGCCATTTTGTAATAAATGACTATTACAAAAAAAATTGTCATTTGAAAAGAATATAAAACCTAGCAATTAAGTACAATAACTGACTCAATAGAGAAGTGAAGCATTTTGTATGCAAATTTAAATAAACTCTTTAAGCGTCTGAGCACTGCTGTGGACCCACAGTTTAATCTGTTGAACCTCCTTTTTTGCAGTGAAGTGGACGCTCCGTTTGCGCGCTGGTCAAAGGATCAGGTCTGTGACTGGCTGCAGGAGCAGGGTCTGGGCCTTTACGTCAACATGGCCCGTGTGTGGATCCACTCGGGACAGACTCTGCTGCAGGCGTCGCAGCAAGACCTCGAGAGGGTGAGGCATGGCAGAATAGTTTAATGAGTTGTCAGATCAAATATTGTCTACCAGAACTTGGTTTGTAGTATCCAAGGATGCCGGCTCCTCATTTCTGTTCCCATGGATGTTTAGGAGCTGGGCATCAAGCAGCTGCTGCACAGAAAGAAGCTGCAGCTCGCCTTGCAGGCCCTCGGCTCAGAGGAGGAGGATAACAAGGGAAAGCTGGACTACAACTGGGTGACTAGTAAGTCAGGTTATGTGGTTTTATTGTAGATTTTTACGATAAAAATGTGTTCTTGACTTTCAGTTTACTTTATTGTATGCCACAGTTGCACAAATAATGTATTTATTTTCTGTTTCCTGTCAGGGTGGTTGGACGACATCGGTCTTCCTCAGTATAAAACCCAGTTTGATGAAGCCAGAGTTGATGGTCGAATGCTTCACTATATGACAGTGGTGAGTTTATGTGATAGATTTTACTTTGATGAAAGTAAAATTTGAGGAACACTTGAGGAAGTGCAGCAAAACGATTTATTGACCTCATTTTTTGACAGCAGTCAAAGCTGTAATTTAAAGAACGCACCACAGATGGCGCTGCTGCCACCTGATATATTTGATGTTTCTGTGCTTTGTCTACTCAGTGCATGAGTGACATAAAGATTTTATTATATAGAGAGTAGATCTGACTTTAGTAAAGGGTGTTTGCATTCAATTTTGCGACAGCTACAAGGGCCTGATATTTTATAGAAACTGCTGCTGTATCCTCTTGAATTCTTCTGTAGCTGGGGTTGCATTTTCATGCTGTTTTATCTGAAAGCTAAAACTTATAAACTTCTAAGTTTATAAACCGAACCATTGGTTTCTCTGTCCGTTAGGACGACCTGCTCTCCCTGAAGGTGGGAAGTGTCCTGCATCACCTCAGCATCAAGAGAGCAATTCAGGTTCTTCGACTCAACAACTACGAGCCCAACTGTTTGCGCCGCAGACCGTCAGATGAGGTACACGTCACAGGTCAACATTATCTATAAATGAGGAGACGGGTGGAATAAACCTGCTTATTTTAGTCAGAAAAAAATATGAACATAAAGATAATGCAGTGAAACATCTAATCAACCACAGGCTTTATTTTGTTTTGAATAAACTGATTTTGATATCAAAGCTGTTTATACTTGAAATTTGAAAAATACAGCAATATTATCACTTCTGTATTATGTTGTTATGATTGTGTTCAGAGTTGAAGCAGTGAGATTGCCTGCTATTTAAAAGCAATAGATGAAAGTTCAAATTTTATTTAGAATATTTGATATAAAATGTATGAAAATAAATGTAGAAATATTGAAATGGTGCAAAACTGTACATTTCACAAGGCCATTTGAAGCAGCAATATTTGTTTAACCAACATTTTTTTGTGCAATGTCTGAGTCAGTTTTCATGTCTTCTCTCTTCTGAGTTTTTTTTCTAATGCACATCTGAAAATGAACATCTATGTTAGTTTCTAGTTTACTTATGTTGTCTCTGCATTTGGTTTGTAGAACAACATTTCACCTGCAGAGATTTCCCAGTGGACCAACCACAGGGTGATGGAGTGGCTTCGATCTGTCGACCTCGCCGAGTACGCTCCCAACCTCAGAGGCAGTGGCGTCCACGGAGGCCTGATGGTGAGAAACTCTGACTTCTCTTCAACGTGCGAGGCAGGATATGACCTCAGACCTGTCCACTCCCAACACGTGTTTGTCTGTTCAGGTTCTGGAGCCCCGGTTCAATGTGGAGACCATGGCTCTGCTGCTGAACATCCCCCCTAATAAGACTCTGCTGCGTCGCCACCTGGCCACACATTTCAGTCTGCTGATTGGCTCAGAGGCCCAGCAGCTCAAACAGGAATGTCTGGAGAACCCAGACTACACTTTGCTCACTGCCACCACTAAAGTCAAGGTAGTCTTAATATTTCTTCTTTTGTTTATTCACAGGGTTCTGTTTGTAGAGCTGGAAAAAGTTCAAATTTTGATATGTTTTATTATTTTTGTTTCATCCCAGCCAAGGAAGCTGTCATTTGGTAACTTTGGGATGAGGAAGAAGAAGCAGGAGGAAAATGAGGAGTATGTGTGCCCAATGGATGTGGAGATGCCAAAAGGTCGAAGCTTCCAGAAAGGCTTTGAGCTCCAGATCTATGAGGACGACCTGGACAGGTTGGAGCAGGTGAGCTCCTCGCACTAAGATTTTTCAATCATTTTTTTAAAATGTAACTTTAAATTCAAAGTTTATTCAAGACAAATGAACATCGGCTGTTCTCAGACTCAGGATGAGCATGATGCCTAAATCTTGGGATTTGGTCTGGTCACCCTGTGTTTAGTTTTCTCAGTGTAAGTTGAGCGTCCCTATGTGCAGATGGAGGACTCTGAGGGGACGGTGAGACAAATCGGGGCCTTCTCTGAGGGAATCCAGAACCTGACGGTAGGTCGAGGAACATCCACCGACTCAAAACACCCAGTGATCCTTCATTGAGGAACGTCTGGTGTGATGTTTTTATCTGCCCTGTGTTTTTCCAGAGCATGCTGAAAGACGATGAATTCTTTAAGGAGATGTCGAACTCTCCGAACCCCAGCGTAACGGATGAGGAATCCAACGCATGAGAGCGTCTGGGTCAGACCTGATCCTGCTGTGAATGAAACTCTGGGCAATCCCTCTCCCCCTGCACGCTGCACCAGTGAACCCAGCTAATGACCTACATTTCCTTTCAGTGTTAAAGAGCCAAAAGTGTTGCAGCTTCCTCAGTAATACGGAGCGTCATGGCGAGAGCCTTCAGCCCATTCGTCACAGTTACTGATGTCCGAGGAAACACATAGGATGACACCACTGTTTTCCTGCCAGCTGGTTTCTGGAAATATTTTGTACTCTGATATAGAAACTCTGTTTTGATTCTGAGAGCGTCAACCAGCAAGAAAGGCCATGAAAATATGATTTTATATATTTTAATATATGACTTTTAGATGCCTTCTGACTTAAAAAATTGAAAGAAAGACGTGAGCTTTGCTGAACCGAAGAAGTAATGCTGAAAGTAGGTCTAAACGATAACTGCAGCTGCTATGTTTGTTTTTTACACAACTAAACCTTGCTGATTAAACAATAATGGTCTTGTATTTTATCTATTTTATGAAGATTTGTATGCACATGCATTTGCACATACAATACATTCGAATTACCCAGTCTGAAGATCATATCATAGCATGATGTCTGAATTCAACACGTTTGTATTTTACTCTTCATCCTGGAAGGATTTTGGAAACTTGTTGAGTTTTTCCTGCGACCCTGTACTCTGAGAAAATATCATTCTTTGTTTAAATATTGTAATGTGACTCTTTATTATATCATAAGATATGCATTTCTAAACTCAGTTATTGAGCTCAATAAACTAATTTAAGTCAACCTGAGTTTTGTTCCAGGGGACAAAATAAACTACCAAAAACTGAAAGTGTTGCTTATTTTTCCAATGACAACCAAAATATTTCAGTTTTTTTTTTTTTTTTTTTTTTTTTTTTTTTTACTAAAAAATTTTTAAAGGCTTTCAATTTGTAGAATGTGATTTATGTCAATGTTTGTATGGGTATTCAATTACACACAGACTATTCATAATTTCTCCTCTTAATTTATCTGAACTATTTTTAGCATCATGTCCAGAAATGATACATTTTTAGATGGTTGTGTTCAGATTCAGCAGGGTGCACTCTGACTCGATTTCATAGTTGTTGGGCATATTTAATCGGTTTTAAATGAATGTCATTCAGTATGTAACCTGTTTTCTCAGATTACACCTTAAAATGTCACTAGAAAAGTCAGTTCTAACTTATGCATAACTAACATTTTGTGTGTTTTTACAAATTTTGTCTCCTGAAGCATCAACATCAGTTTGCTGTAATTGTAAAACAGCATACAACAGAAAGGCGTGTTTATCTGGGCTCTTCCCTCAGACTAATAAGTAAACGGATGTAGAGGAAATGTGTAGGAAACCACACATTGGTTTATAATCACAATCAATCTTAGGGGTAAATTCTAATCATGAAATTATCCTATAGCACATATCAAATGGGAAATAAATGAGACTGATCACAAAATTGACATGAAAAATTAAAACTACTGAAGCTGTTGGTAATTACAGTAATTGCACAGCGTGTTGCATAAAGTGCATGAAACTTAACTAGAAATTTAGCAAAATGGACATTCAGTTACTATTACCTTGTAGCTGAACAAAGTAATAGTAACTGAAGTCTTTATCAGTTGTTTTCTGGAAATTAAAGTTTTTATTGATAGCTTGGAGTTTTAAAATATTTGAATTAGCTCTGAGATAAATTTGGTCAAGGGGGAAAAAAAATCAAGGTGATCCACCTTTGACCAGTCAGAATCTAACCAGAACTTGCTACTTTTGGATCAGTTGACTGTTTTCTCTCTGGGAACCGACTTTGTTTTCAGATCCGGGCCCCGTCTGCTCTGGGAGGAATCGTTAGCCTCGGCTCTAAAAGTTGTTCTCTCAGCCCAGCTGTGGAGGTCAAACTGCAGATGTTGGTGAATTCTGCCCTTTTGTAGTGGGATCAAGATGTAGGTGACATAAAAAGTAATCCTGATGGATAATTTGAAGATATAAATAAGCTATAACTTTACAAAACTAAGAATCATTTTAAATGTACCTTAATTATTTATAGCCATCATCTATTATGCAGTTTATTTTATTGTCTTGTTGCAAGTGTAAATTCTCAGTTCCAATTTGGTAAAATGCACCATAAATTGATTGATGGAATTCACTGTGATGCATGATAACAGAGACATTGTAAACTGAAACTAAACACATGTACTACCTCACACTAAGTGGACACAACAACCAGAAGCCATAGTAGGAGATGTGTTTAGGTAGTACTACAGGAAATGTATGTTTGATTAAAATAAAAAAAAATGCTGTAGCTCTCTGATACGTTGCATTTGAGGAACATTTAAACATTTAAAAAGCCAGAAAAATAGCCATGCTCGTGTAACTAAGCTTGTCCTTTTGTCTCTTAGGTGGAGGAGGGTTTTGTACCCCAGCCTTCTCTCTCTCTTACTGGTACCACTGGGATTGGTTGCAGTTGTAGTTTATTTCTATTATAATTTGATCTAAGTGTTTCCCATTAAGACCCAAAGGAACTGTTTTGGTAATAGAGTATAACATCAAATGTAGGCCAACAATCTCACGTGAAAGTGGAAATAAAGAGAGAAAAAAACCATATCCTGAAGCAGAGTGCCCCCTGGTGGTTACATGTTAAATATTCACGTCCAGATTCCTCTGTAAACCCCTGTGGAGTGTTGAATACTGGGTATGAGGCTGGACTCAGTCAAACATTAGTGAACAGTCTGCTGTAGTGTGAACTGTAAGTGTAGTGAAGAGTTTCCGGCACCATGGCTGTAAGGTCTGTATAAATATGTATTTTCACTCCTTTTAAATGTCATTGCTGCCAAAAATATTACGTTTTAAGCCAAGAGCGTTGACTGAATCTGTGTGGAATGCAGGCTTTGTGGATTCCTCCTGCTTGCAGTTCTTCTCAGTGGAGTTCATGCATCAAGGTAAAAATCAATAAAAGCATGAGTACATTCCTCATGCATTTGTTTTAGTTTGACTCAGATTTTGCTGTATTTCTGTGGCAGGCCAGCTGTAAACCAGGAGTTATCCAACCTTTTTAACGAGCTCTGGAGGCTGGATGTGAACCGCATGAAGCCTGGGATAGACTACACTATCTCTGTTCAGGTGAGGAGCCGCTTCTGACGAACACAAAACTTTCCTGGCTGTTTTTGAAATCTTCTGTGTCTCACCTCTGCAGGGTAGAGCGGGATTTGTGAACCAGGGCAGCCATGTTGTCCTGGATCACGCCTCACTGCCTCTATTCTCCAACGTTAATGAGAACAAACTGAGGAACACAACCACTTTCTCTCGTGAGTGTCCCATATAGAGCCCTTTGCATGTCTGAGCTGATGTGAAGATCCAGCACATTTTTCTTCAATAAATTATATTTCTGTGCTCTTGCAGTCTTTATGAAACTCCTGGACAACTATGAGCGGTCGACAGGCATCACAGAGCGAGTCACTCCAGAGGAGCTGACCGAGATCAATCTGTTCCTCGATGCTGTTTTGGAGACACAAGTCATGAAGGTGTGTTCAACCAGCTGGATTTAGCAGCCGTCCAAGTTATTTGTTACAACAGGTACATGTTTGTTGTGTTTTCCAGATGCCTAAAGTTTCCCACAGATTGCAGCAAACCGCTTTCTGTTTTGTGATTTGAGGCTGCAGCTGTCTCTTCCTGTCCCTGCAGGAGCTAAACGCTCAACTTCACGGTGTTAGAGTGAAAAATAACAAACAGCTGAAACATCTGTGTGCGGCTGCGGAATGCAAACTTGGCCTCCATGCTGTCCCCAAAGAGGATTTCTGGAAATATTTGGACATTCAGTTCTTAATCTACAAAACTTCTGGCTCTGTTGAGAGTTTGGATTCCCCTTTCTCTATAAGAGAGAGAAGAATGTGGAATGTGATCATGTTTTGATCAAATTAAACATTTGGGGTGAGAAAATATAGAACCAAATCACGGTCAGTTTACAGCTAATGGTACACAACAAAGCCAAGCAGTGTCTATCTGGGGTCATTGACGAATTTATTGGAAAAACTATTAAACAGAAAAACACAAAATGTAGATTAAGCATAAGAAATCAATAATATCAGTTCAGCCTTTCAATAGCTTGAAATCAAACTTGGTGTAGCTATATGGTCATAATGCTTCTTGGTATTGGACTCTAGCCACAGAATATTCTGGTCTGGATCGACGTTTGTTTTGTTCAGAATATTATAAAACTGCTGCTGTTTATGATATAATCAGCAAATGCACATTCTCACAGAAACTTTCATCACTGGTGAATGATTTCACAGTTTATCAGATCACAACCACAAGCTTCAATACATTCTGATCGGATTTCACATGATGGGTCAACACAAAGTTGTGTACAAATGTGAAGTGGAAGGAAAATTATAAATGTAACTCTATTTTCTCTACCAGCTTTAAAAAATTTTTTAAAAAATTTATCATTGTTTACAAAATTGCTCAAGCTCATTCAGGCTTGAAAAGCATCTATAACCATCAGGCATTTTCAACATATTCTCAGCTATATTTAGATCTGGACTTTGACTGGGCCATCATAAGACACAGATAAGATTTGATCTAAGTTGTATGTTTAGAAACATTGAACTTTCGCTCCAGACTCAAATCTTTTGCAGCCACCAACCGTCTCCCCATCACCTCTGAACTTCTTCTTCATCTGTGCAGAGAGAAATGCATCACCACAGCATGATTCTGCCACCAACATGAGACACATGGACGGTAGATTCAAGGGATTTATTAGTTTTGAAGTGCCAGCTATGCTGTGCAGAAGAGTCTGAAAATGTTCAAGGGTTGTGTATACTTTTTGGAGTTGATTTAATTAAGAATCCCCTCAGTGTTTTCCCCCAATAAGTCAGTAAATGTCTCAGTTCTGATCTCTACAAAACTAATACAATATAAGAAAATAAGATATCGATGAAAGTCTGTCAGATTTACCTATCAGCTGCTCATGGTCTCACAAACAGATGCGGTTTTAGGACCCTGCACAGCCTCCTTTGCATTAACGAATGTGATTTCTCGACAGCGCGCTCATCAGTACCTGGTGAGCAAAGGAAAGTCCAGCTCCGACTCGAAGCAGTTTAAGAATCAGCTTAACTTGATCTGGTTCCATCTCTACCACCGGCAGAGAAACACAGGGTGAGGGTCCAAACAACGTCAACAGATGAGTCAACTTTTAAGTCTGAGACCGGTCTGGAAATGCTCTTGTCTTTCATGGCAGACCTGACTCTTGTGGATTTGAACACGTCTTTGTTGGAGAAACCAAATCTGGAACAGAAATAATCGGCTTTCACAACTGGGTCCAGTTCTTCCTGCAGGAGAAAAACAGCCATTTGGACTACAAAGGCTACAAGGCCAGAGACCAGGACTTGGTAAGTTCACTGCATGTGGGAGACATGTTTGTCTGAGGCGCTGTGACCTGTCACTCCCTCCACAGCCTGATCAGGACGACCACGTCCTGAACCTCCAGTTCAGCTGGCACGGTGTGGTGAAGCCCGTCGGCAGCGCCTTCATTGGCACCAGCCCCGAGTTTGAGATGGCCATTTTCACCATCATCTTCCTTATGAACACGGAGCGAAGCACCACGGTGCTGGTCAACATCGACCAGTGTCAGATGGAGCTGGTGGTCATCAGGCAGGGCCGCTGTCTGGGGACGGCGTACCCCAAACTGCTCAGCAGCAACAGCAGACACGTCAGCCAGCACTCGCACTGACTCCAGCTGCAGCTTGAGTGGTCTTTACCTGAAGTGGGGTGGTGAAATCTACATCCAGCAGGAGAATCATAGTCTGTTCTGATTCTAACATGTATCTAAAGCTTTTAATGAAACCGTTCTGATGATGTTCCTGGTGGAACAGGATTTATTTGAAAAAGTGTAACATGTTAAGCTATAGAACCTTATATTAAAAGTAATCGTCAGTGTTGTAGTGATCCAAAAATACTAGTTCGTATTAAAAGAAGCGTGTTAACTGTACAAAGTTATCTTTTAAAGATCATCATTGTCTTTGTATTTAAGGACATTTGATTCCCCTGTTGAAGTTTTCTGGTTGAAGCAATCAGATTTTATTATTTGAAATGTTCTGTTCAACTCTTCAATTCTAACTTTTAAAGATCAAGTCACAACTGCTTTACTTGGATGACATGTTGCTTTGTCTTTCCCATATTGAAGAGGATTAGAGTTAATCTTTCTTGGCCCAGAGAAGCAGGAATAAACGTCAGAACTAAAACCTAAACATATCTGCTTCCTTTCATTTATTTTGTAACTGTTTCATGCGAAATAATTGTAATTTTTGGCTTCTTTTTTTTCCTCATTAGAAAACATTTATTTCTAAAATGTGGATTTGTTTCAGAGCAAACAAATATGGGGTTCTCTTTGTGTCAAAAATAAGTAGAGGTCACACGTGAGTGTACATGTGGAATGTGATATGAACTTATTTCTAGATTAAATGTATTAATACTTAACAATCTGCTGCACCATCCTATCATTCAAATGGCATTAGGCTAAAAATAAAAGAAGAGACTGTGATGTCATATACATTCCTGAAACGCAACTTTCGGTAGTGAAAGTAAAAATGTTGTTTCTTCAATCAGTCACCTTTTTGTTTCATTAGGTCTACAATAAACAGACAGTCTAAACTCTTCCTCTTGCTGACTGCAGATTTGTGATCCAACAACTTTTATAATCAGTTGCTTTAGATCACTGTATAGTTGGTTTGTTTCTAAATAAAATACCTCTTCTTACCTTTCTGTTTTTAAAAAGTGGCTTATAGCTTAATTTTGTTGTTGTTGTTCTTTTGCTGCTCATCTCATAATTTAAAGCATGCTGTTTTCACTTCTTTGCTCCACATTTTCAACAAAGTTGATTTGAGGGCTGTTATTTCAATTGCCCCCATATAAATGTTCTCAGACTGGGTAAGTAACCACAGATCCATCCAGGGTCCTAAATGTGACCCTGGATGTTTTCCTTTTATTCTACCAAGAAAAAGAAATAGTTGGAAAAAGCAATGATATATTTAATATTTTTGTCTAGTTGAGGATTGTCTATGTTTGTCTGTGTGATTCTATTATATAATACATTATTATGGAAACTCAAAATACTTTTTTTTGATTGTTCAAACTAGTTGCCGAAACTTGTTTCCAACAACTCTTGGCCGAATTGGCGTTTTTGCAAACCAGTAAAAATTAAAACGTAGAAGAAGAATTAATTCGAAGCGGAACGCAGTCTTTAGTTCCGCCCACCTCGGAAGGGACATTTTAAGAAGTAACACAGTCGGGACGCATGTTGTGGAGACTTCCGATTCTTTGCTCCAGCTCGGATTTCTTTCCAGTTTTATGTGCTTACTGGTGAAGAGCAGCGCGACTCATGGAGCTGCTGGGAGGAGAGTTTGGAGACATGACTCCTCAGGAGCTGGCGGCTCCTGTCAACACCGTGACGGTGAGTTTGAGGACAGTGGGAGACATGGGTTTCCACCACGAGCACCAGGGTGGTGTGTGTGATGAACTGGCAGAGAGGAGTCAAAAAATTAGTTCACATCTGAACACAGTGTCCATCAAATACACACAATAAAGTTGAAGAAAATATATTTCTGGTTTATTTGACAGGAAAAGTGGAAATTGCTCCCAGCCTTCCTGAAGGTAAACCACCATAACAACTGCATTCATGCGCTTTTCACCCCTGGACAAGCTATTATCTACAAGAAAGTTTAATTCTTTTTGTTTAATTACATTTCATGTAGTGTTTGATATTTCCCCTTTACAT
The DNA here is from genome assembly GCF_027474105.1 of Poeciliopsis prolifica. Lineage (NCBI taxonomy): Eukaryota > Metazoa > Chordata > Actinopteri > Cyprinodontiformes > Poeciliidae > Poeciliopsis > Poeciliopsis prolifica. Next base: position 12,477,706 of record NW_026562376.1, on the reverse strand, counting down.
GAATGTAAATTAAGTCTGTCCCATTGCATAATGACCTTAGATCTGGTCAGTTTAAATGATGTTCATTTGAAAAGACTCAAATTGGTCCAATCAGTCGTGTTGTATTTTTCTTCTCTTACAGTTACATTTATTGACTATGTTATACTTCATTATTGATAATGGACCAGATTCATTATCTACCTCATCTCATTTGCTCTGCAGGTGAAAGGTTTGGTGAAGCAACACATCGACTCGTTCAACTACTTCATCAATGTTGAGGTGAAATTAAACACAAAATGCATATGTATTTATTTATTGGCAGCTGCTGTTTATCCCACTCTGAGCTTAATATGACTGTCTTGTTTCCAAGATTAAGAAAATCATGAAAGCGAATGAGAAAATAACCAGCGATGCTGATCCAATGTGGTACCTGAAGTAAGCCGGGTTCATCCACACGGTTCCTGATTCAACCGCCGTGACTTCCAGCTTCGGATCTCATTTTTAAGCTAAATAATTTCTGCTCAGGTACCTGAACATCTACGTTGGGATGCCTGATGTCGAGGAGAGCTTCAACGTAACCAGACCGGTTTCTCCTCATGAGGTCAGCACAATATTTAAATGATTAGTTTGTTGTCAAATTCTTTAATGGGATAAAGATGAACTTAAATTTGTTTTCTGTTCTTTTTTTGGGGAGTTTTATCTTTAAAATGTTGACATGTCATAATCTTGGTGTGCTTTAATTTGTGTGAAATACAAAAGGATGTTAGAAGCAGCCAATGACGCTTGAAGAGTTGATTTATGGTAATCACAAAGTATGTTAAATCGATTGAGAGATGCTGATCAGGCAGAACAATATGAACACTTACAGATGAGATCAGTAACCCAGATTGTTTCCTCATCATTGTACCTGTTAGTGTTTAGGATAAATTAAGCAGCTGATGAGCATTTCATTGTAAAAGTGGATATGATAGAAGCAGGAGAAAGCCATAAAAAGCGCAGTGACTTTGAGAAGAGTTTTCTCCAAAACAGCAGCTCTTGTTGTGACAGTTGTGGCAGCTGTGATATAAAAAGGATATTATATTGATTATACTTTGTTCAGTTCTATTCAACATGTTGTGGTTTCATAATTTGTGGAAAATAAAGATAATAAAACTCAACCATATAAAGGTTTTGTGCTCAAATGTTATAAAAAGTGATGAACAATTTGAAGGAACTGTGGTTGGTGAAACGTGTCCCATGTGTTTGGTCAGTGTCGCCTCAGAGACATGACCTATTCGGCGCCGATCACGGTGGACATCGAGTACACTCGCGGCAGCCAGAGGATCATCCGAAACGCTCTTCCCATTGGAAGGTTTGGGCTCTCTTTTCTGTCACAGATTCCGCATGTTAAAATGTTTTCACAGACATGTTGAATTCTGCCCTCGTCAGGATGCCAATCATGCTGCGAAGTTCCAACTGCGTTCTCACGGGAAAGACAGCGATGGAGTTCTCCAAGCTGAATGAGTGTCCTCTGGATCCAGGTACAGTGTCAGTGCAGCCGCGTGGTGGAGACCGAGCGGAACTGACTGCAGACGTTCTCCCTTTGCCTCGCAGGAGGTTATTTCATCGTAAAAGGCCAGGAGAAAGTCATCTTGATCCAGGAGCAGCTGTCCAAGAATCGGATCATTGTGGAGCAGGACAGGAAGGGAGCAGTTGGAGCCTCAGTCACCAGGTTAAAATATAACTGTGCCATTTTATTAAACGAAAACCTCAGATCAGTACTTGGGTTCAAATAAAACTACAACTACATCTGAATATGAAGTTGAATATCATTGAAAAGTGAATCTCATCACACACACGCAGTGATATATTTCAAGTTTTTATTTCTATACATTTAGTTGATTATGCTTTACAGGTATTTATTTTCATAAAATATAAATATAACACAAATCCAATAAAACCTTCACTGTGGTTGAAATAAAGTAAAGTTGCCAAATGGAGTCGGCCGCAATCTCTCACAATCCGTAATAAAAAAAACTTGATTAGGTTTACAGGGGATTACTTTTCATATGGGGTAAAGTTGGTTTGGGAAGGTTTATTATTTCTAATAAATTAAATAATCTCCTTAATGGTGCCTTTTTGTTTTACTCTTTGGCAAAAGACGTCATCAACGGGGTAAATACTTTCACAGCTCTGTAGGTCTGAAGATGTGAAGGGAAGAAGTTAAATGTAGAAGTTGTATCATTCCAGTCCTGGGGTTCTGATTATTATTTTTTTCATTTATTTAAGGCTAAATTCTTCATTTGTAATCCCACTTTAAAGTATTGGGTAATGAAAAGATAACATTGTTATCATTCAGTGTATATGTGACAGAAATTGCACATTTTAGGTTGCTGAAGAGCTTGGAATTTGGACAATGTAGACGTATTTAAAATTTCTGCATTTTTGAATATCTGATCAATTTAATTCATAATTTGATTCATAAAAGTGCCACTGAAGCCTGATGTTTTCTATTCCAGCTCCACTCATGAGAAGAAAAGCAGAACCAACATGATAGTGAAGCAAGGCCGCTTCTACCTGAGACACAACACGCTGTCTGAAGACGCTCCCATCGCCATAATATTCAAGGTAAAATCTAGTTTTTAATGACACCGCTTGACCAGTAGAGGGTGCTACAATAAAGCCCAATAAATCTTCACTAAGTTATCTTTCAAGCGTATTGTTTTTATGCTTCATATGAGCCTTTGGTGTTATTGGTCTGTAGTTAAACAGCTTCAAGGCTTTGTGTTGATGGTGAAAATGTCAAAGGACAGCTGGTGTTGTGATCTCCAGCCGCCTTTGGGAAAAACCTCCTCAGACATGTTGTCTTGTGAGAGTGAAGTGTCGGGATCCACATGCTTGCCCAATCGCTTGTTTATCCTGTGCGACTCCTTCCTCCATCTCTCCGTCTCATGTCTGCCGTTCAAGCGGTCCGGTTCCCACAGCCTCACATTTCCATAAGCAAATGTCACACAAACTCCTGACTCAAAGTTCCCCTCTCAGAGCTTTCCTTTTGGCTCCTTGTTTCAGATATGATTCAAATCAACAAGGTCTTTCTCTTCTGAGGAAACGTAAAAATATATATTTTTAAATCATGCAGTGCATACTGCTCCCGTCTTATTTTCCTGTCTGGTTTGCATGTGCTCCCTGCAGGGTATGGGTGTAGAGAGTGACCAGGAGATCGTTCAGATGATCGGCACAGAGGAGCACGTCATGGCCAGCTTCGCTCCGAGCCTGGAGGAGTGTCAGAAAGCTCAGATCTTCACACAGACTCAGGTAATTCCTCCACAGGGCCCTGCAAATGTATTCATGCAACAGCCTTTTTTTACTTTTTACAATATAATGTTGCACAGTTGTAACTCAGTCAAGTTTATTTGTGGAGCACCTTTAAGTGGCAAGGTGCTTTACAAGGTACTTCCCATAATAAAAATACAAAATTACGACATCTTAAAGAAAACATCATACAGTCAACAACTGTATGTCAACAAACATGACAGTTTGATGAAATGTTTTTCACAACTTGAGCAACATTTTTGTTAAATGGATGAAACATCCATATTGACTCCTGATTTGCTCTCATTAGCTTCATCTGAAGATGCAAATATCTTTGTTCTGAAACACAAACACCTGCTAAAAGAAGATATTCAGTTTTTCATTTGATGAAAGCTTTTTTTTCCCCTCACCCAGTTAAGTAACACTTTTCAGATCCTTTCAGAAGCCCCACGTGTTTTCCCTTAACATCTAGAGATGAATGCAATCGGCCAATTTGTTTTTCATAAAGATTATGTTGTTAGCGGTTCCTCAGATGCATTGATGAGGGCATGTTTGGATCCTAGCAACCCCTTCGCCTCAGCCCTCATGCTTCTGTGCCTGCCAGCCTCTGTCACGTCTTTTCAGGGTATTCATTGGCCCTTTGTATTGTGCACAATGAGACCTAAATCTATATAATTAAAGGCAGATAAAGCTGAAGGAACAGTGTTATCAGATTATAGGTAATCTGCCTAAACTAAATGTGACTGTAATTTTTTTTTTTTTTTTTAAATCAGATTCTGGAAAATGGGCAGGAGATTTTATCACATTGTTTTTAATTTCTCTAATTAGATGGTGAATTCTGTTTTAATCAGTTACCTATTATATACTTAGTTGAGAAGCGTTGGGTTTACTAACTAACCTCTGCCCTTCATTAACCTGCTGAGGGTAATTCAGGTGAGTTAACCTGTGAATTCTTAAACTTTATACATTTTTACTAGGAGTATATAAGTCTATTTTTTAATTCGCAATTATCTTTTCTAATCATTGATTACCAATATTTGCATATCGATAACTTATCTGCTGATGATCGCTGCAGAGTTAAAGTGAGCAGATTTAAGATCGAACTTTGCAGACTTGACTGTGACTTCAAGTATTTGTTGTATGTCTCCCTTCATCTTATCCACTTCTTAATGTTTCATAAAAAAAAAAGTAATAATAAAACCAATTCAAAACATCATTCTGGATGAAACCAGAGCTTTGGATAAAATTCATAACTGAAATACTAAAAAAAAACTTTTCTGTTGGTTTTACACAAAGAGCTCACAGGTTTATTTTACACTCATTCAAGAGTAAAATAAATTTTTCGATCTGATCACTAAGCATCACTAAAAAGTGATGCTTAGTGGATTTTAATTTCTTTTATTTTAATTTTTTGTTACAGATGTGACAGTAATCAAAAATAGTGGGGGGGGGGTTCTTCATTTTTTTTATACCACATTTAAGTGCTTCAGATAATTTATTAAGTTTTATTCTTACGCAACAATAAGTTTTAGAGAGTTTTGAAATTATTTTTTGAAGAAAAATGTGCCCCAGTGACTCCCGATTAACTGTGACTGACCACATTAGACTCGCCTTGTCCAGGCCTGATTACTACCAAAAAAATGTGCGCAAAAAGACGAGTAAGACTTTTATCATCAGCAATGAGCTCAGAGGCTCATTTAGTCAAATTTGTCAGGGACAGAAAAAAATACAGTGTTTTATCCCCAAACTTAAAATTGAGGTTTTCTCCTATTAGAATAAAACCCTAATCCAATCCACTTCAGTCAAAATAATTCATTACAATCAGATTTTAGTTATTTAGTTCAGTGCAGCTGGTTGAATTGAGTAATTCTGCAGTCATCCCTCATGTAGAGCAGACATATTACCATTTATCAGGAATAACCTTCAACACAACCTGGATCAATATGAGCAGCCGTCTGCTGGGACCAGTGAGAGGTCCTGAAGAGCAAGGTGGCAGTAATGGCTTCAGAAAAGAGGAAGAAGTTTTTGATTTTTTTTATAAAACATGAGTCCTCACATGACAGCTGACAGCTCCTCTTCCTCCTCTTGGTGTTTCAGGCTCTGAGGTTTCTTGGGAACAAAGTCCGGCGGCAGCGGATGTGGGGAGGCCCCAAGAAGACCAAGATGGAGGAGGCCAGAGAGCTGCTCGCCTCTCTCATCCTCACTCATGTTCCTGTATGTAAACGGACTAAAATCTCAGATTATTCCTGTAGTTTTAACCATGGTAACTTTTGTAAATTTTGCTTTCAGGTGAAAGAGTTTAACTTTCGGGCCAAATGCATTTACCTGGCTGTGATGGTCCGGAGGGTGATCCTGGCTCAGGGTGACAACAAAGTGGACGACAGAGATTATTATGGGAACAAGCGACTGGAGTTGGCTGGACAGGTGAGACTTCACTGTGAAACCTGTCCTGCAGGTGGTTTCATTTAGGCTTCACTAAAACCTCCATTGGGTCGGCAGGTTTTGTGCTCAGAGACAAAACCTTCAGCTCCAGAAGGTTCTCCAGCTTCGTTTGGACAATAGCGACTCCCTGTTGACCTTGTTGTTTATGGGTTTCTTCAATGAAAGGTGTTTATTCCTTTTGAATTCCAGGAAAACAAAACGTTCTTATTAGTAATTGGTTTGCATCTGTGCTTCGGTGTGAATAGATCACAGGGCCGCACCGGCTCTGATCTTTCACCTGCATCTTTGTTCCTGCCACCTTCCTTTAATAAGCCTTTCATTACGTTTCCTCAGCTCTGTTTTTCTCCCCGTTTTGTTTTCGCACCTCCCTCCCCTTTTTGTTTCTGCCTGGCTTTGTCAGGAGGGAGATATGCAGTGGCACCGAAATCCCAACGCTGTGGAAGCATGGGGATTTTTCAGTACCACGACAATAGAACCGCTGCCTTGACTGGAGCGATTGAGCTAATCCGCGGCCTGGGCTCTGATAATGTAATTACTGCTGTCTTTAGGCCTTTAATTTCACCCTCCTCTCCCAACCTGCACTGTGTAAGGAGCAGAGATGGGAGGAGGCAGGGCCCTCTTTCAAAAGGAGGCTTACACATCAACGACGCCTGCAATCTCCTCGCTCTCCAATTATGGTTCCCTGACATTCAACTAATTGGCCCGGCTGCGCAATGGAAGCTTAATTTCTTTATTAATTTCAAGCAGCCTGTTTGTTTTGATATATGCTAATGCAAAGGATGTGGTGGGGGTCTGGGGGTCCGCGGTGAGACGCTTCCTCCTGCAGGCCTGGCGGAGGAAGACGAGAACCTGGGACGGAGGCCAGGTCGGGGTCATTTCTGAGCCAGCACACCTGGTTATTAAATCTGACGGCAACCTTGATGCCGATGTGATAGAACGACTCTGCTGTCTGAAGTGACTGTTTTTACTGCTGATAGCCATTTTGCAAACGGTTCCAAGACCGTCACGCCAAATAAGAAGACTCCCCTTCTTCTTCCTCCAGCTGCTGTCTCTGCTGTTTGAGGATCTGTTCAAAAAGTTTAACGCCGAACTGAAGAAGATCGCCGACCAGATCATCCCCAAGCAGCGAGCCGCTCAGTTCGACGTGGTCAAACACATGAGGCAGGATCAGATCACCAACGGCATGGTCAACGCCATCTCCACAGTGAGTTTGGACAAAAACGGAGAGCACGGTTCTGTCTCGGACCTTTCTGCACAATTTTCTTTTTGTTTTTGTTTTATAGTTGCTCTGTGTGAGAAAAGTGACTCTCTTTCCAAAGTCCTTACTGTTACTGAAGACGGTTCACTTCACATATTATTCACTCAGTAACAGCATCCACACTGAAGCATGCAACCTCGTAGCGCCGAGTACTGTGTTCCCTCTGATTGGAAAATAATCTGTTTTGATTTTTTCAGAGCCAGTCAAGCTAAAAATGGACTCATTTTGGTCATCAGCTGATTTCTCTGAGCTGTGGTCGTTTCTCATCATCAGGGGAACTGGTCTCTGAAGCGGTTCAAGATGGACCGTCAGGGTGTCACCCAGGTTCTGTCCCGTCTCTCCTACATTTCGGCTCTGGGGATGATGACCAGGATCTCCTCCCAGTTTGAGAAGACCAGGAAGGTCAGCGGGCCTCGTTCCCTGCAGCCGTCCCAGTGGGGAATGCTGTGTCCGTCCGACACTCCTGAGGGAGAGGTGAGAAAAAAATCCATCTGAAAATAACCCAGACATACCGTATCTTAACCTCTGATCCTCTTTTCATCGGAGTCCATATAATGCTAATCACTAATTGTTAGCACCACTGGTTTGTAGCACAGGATGTCTCGAGGTGTACTAGCATAAACCATGCTGCTGCAGGCACCAATTTTCCTGCGATCCTGCAAGAATAAGTGGGTATCTAGAACGAATTCCAGTCTTCAGATTGTTGGAAGGTGGTAGAGACTTACTCTAAACGACTTCCTGCTGTTGTAAACAAACATGTAAACAGTGGTATTACCTGGTAAACCTGTAAAGATGAGCTCCGGCACATGTTTGAGGTCGTTTTCTGGACGATTCTTTTGAAAATGTTCATTTCTTTCCTTTTTGCTTTGACCTGTGGCTCGGCAGGCCTGCGGTCTGGTCAAGAACCTGGCTCTGATGACGCACATCACCACAGACATGGAGGACGGGCCCATCATCAAACTGGCCTTCAACCTCGGCGTGGAGGACGTCAACCTGCTGTGCGGAGAGGAGCTCTCCTACCCGAGCGTCTTCCTTGTTTTTCTCAACGGTAAAACTTCTGCTGAGAAACTTGCAGAGCCAATGAGCAGGTTCTGAATAAACTCCAGCTGCTTTAGGTCCTTTGAAAGAAGCTCTAATCCAGCCGGTTTTAAATGCATTGCTTACATTAAGTGAATTCTTTCCTGTTTAGTCAGAGGATGTAATTTTGTGGGACGCTGATAAGTCTTTAATTTCATGGCAGCAGTTGGTGTTATTCTTGTGTCAAAACTTGGCCCTTTAATTACTGTATTTGTTTGTCTTCGCTCTGATAAATGTCGACTTATATTAGCTGCCGTACTATTTAATTAGTTAGTAGCAGCAGGTGTCAAAGCCCTTCGGATTGTGTTTCCTCACAGAGGCAGAGCACAGTCCCTCCTCTGTTCGCCACTCGTTTGTCTGTCAGAACCGATATGAAGCAACCGCAGCAGGCAACCAGAGCTCTGCTTCCTCAGAGTATATGTTGCCATAAAGCTCCTACGTTTCCTCTACAGCTAAAGCTTTTGAGTGAAAGTCATCTCTCTTTTCTTTCTGATTTGCTTCTAAGGAAAGCTGACTTCATTTTTTTGTTTTTTTCCTTTAATGTTTTACCGTACAGCAAAAAAAATGAGACCTTGGAAGTGCTTTGTAAATTCATTTCGATTTTGTTTTGCAATATTTGATCCAAATAATTACAAAAACAGTGTAATTTCTAGGTCATTTAGCCACTTTTCACTTGACAAGTTCATGCAATAGATGCAATTTGTTTACATACTAAAAAATTGCTAGAAGCTGCTAATCTTAGCCAGATTTTTAAAATTTATTTTCCATAATTGAGCAGCCCTACTTCTGAAAAGACAAACTGAACTTATTTTGTCAGATCACACAGCTGTAAAACTAAACTTTCACCAGCTTCCAGAACATTCACTTGACTGAGACTATTGCTGCTCAGATAATTGCCTCAAATCAGTTGTAAAACCTGAAGACACAATTCTTTCTGTCTTCCCGACAAACTGCACATTTATTTCATTTTGGATGATTTCTGTAAAACCAAACAAAAGGATCTTAGCTAAAAGCATCTGTTCATCCATAATGTATCAGATCTCCGGCTGTCGCTGCCGTTCGTTCATCTTTCCACGTTTCCTCCGCAGGTAACATTCTGGGCGTCATCAGAGACCATCGGAAACTGGTCAACACCTTCAGACTGATGCGCCGGGCGGGTTTCATCAATGAATTCGTGTCCATCTCCACCAACATGGCCGACCGCTGCGTCTACATCTCGTCTGACGGAGGACGACTCTGCAGGTTCGGGCGCTGTTGAAACATCAGAAGCGTATATCTGTGAGGGTTTTTTGTTTTCATAAAACAGTAATCAGGAGTGATTGTTGTGTTTATTCTCGCCGCAGGCCGTACATCATTGTGAAGAAGGGACAGCCGATGGTAAATAACAAACACATTGAGGATTTGTCTCAGGGCTACAGGTGAGTGATGACCATTTTGAAGTCGACAACATTAAGAGACCGCTGCACTGAACCCACTGATGATCTCATAATTATTCCACCAAATATTGATTTCTGAGTTAAAACATTAGTATTGTTGTTTCTAAATGAACATGAACTTGTTTTCTTTGCATTATTTGAGGTCTGAAAGCTCTGCATCTTTTTGTTATTTTGACCATTTCTCATTTTCTGTTAAGAAATACAACATTTTTGTTAGTTTCAGAGACATGTTGTCAGTAGTTCATACAATAAAAAAACGATGTTCATTTTATCCAAACATATACTTATAAAAAGTGAAACAAAAGAAACTGATCATTTTAATTAATTAACTTATTCTTTTCCAGAGCTGTACCTGCCAACAACTTTAACAATGTATGCAGAGCTCATTTTGAATAAATTTAGTTGTTTATTCTTCAGTATCAGGGGAAGTTGAGTTGAAAGTTCGATTTTTTTTCTTTCTTGTGTACTTGTTCTTATTTTATATATGATAAAATAACATGTACAGTTTCAACTTTGGTCAGCAACTCTGAGGATGGCTCAAACACTGCTGTCGGAAATTTGACGTTTTTTTTTTTCACCAAGTAGTAATGATCAAAAACACAAATTGGTCCAAGCACATACCCTCTGATATCCCATATCTCAGTCTTTAGCTGGATATGGCTTTGCAATCTGGCATATACATGTATTTTTTAATCTTTAATGGTAGTGCTCCGTCTTTGACCTCTACATCTTTTTCAAGCCTTCATTAAGAAGTCATTTTTCTTCTTATCACCAGACTTTTTTCTATGCAGTTTTGAACTTTTCAATCAAGGTTTCCCTTCTCTTCTTTCTGGGAGTAAAAAATTGTAATATGTTTTTTTCAGTTCTGTATGAAGCTGTAACATGTAGTGTGTGAACATCCCATCTGATAATTCCTCAATCTTTTTAACCCAGAACGTTTGAGGACTTTCTGCACGAAGGCCTTGTGGAGTATCTGGATGTGAACGAGGAGAACGACTGTCAGATCTCCCTTTATGAGCACATGATCAGCAAGTATGTGGACGAAAACAGATAAAATGTTAAAAAAAAAACAAAAAAAAAAATCCCTTCCTGAGTCACATCAGCCGCTGCTGCTTGTGTTTATTTCCTCCCTCTAGAGAGACGACGCACTTGGAGATCGAGCCCTTCACGTTGCTCGGCGTGTGTGCCGGCCTCATTCCCTACCCCCACCACAACCAGTCGCCCAGGAACACATACCAGTGCGCTATGGGCAAGCAGGCCATGGGTAAGGCGTCTGCTGACATGGCTGCCTAGAAAAGTTCCTCATTTCATTTAAACTTTTTCCAGATGTGGAAAAAAAACAAGAGTCTAAAAAATGGTTTTCTACGCGTATAGTTTTGTTTCGTTGTGTCATTCCGCTCTCTTTTTGCTCTAGTGTTTCTTTCTTTCCATTCTGCACTTCTTCTCTTCCTTCTTTCATTCATCCCTCCCTCATGTCCTTCTCTCCTTTAATTTTTCTTATTCCCTCAGTCTTTGCTGCCTTAACTTAGTTCCTTTTTTCCTTCTATCCTCTTGCGTCCCCAATTTTATTAGGGACGTGTTCTTAATCACTAATCCCTCCATCATTTTGTTCTACCTTCTTTGCTTCATTCATTCCGTTATGCTTCCATCAACCTTTTCTTTCCTTCTTTTCTTACTCTTTCTTTCCTTTTCTTCCGTGTGCTTTCTTTCTTGTTCTGTTTTTCTACACCTGCCTTGTTGTCTACTTCCCTCATTAGTCGTTTCCTCCTTTCCTTTCTTGGTTCCTTCCCTTGTTCATTCTGTCATGTTTCCATCAGCCCTTCTCTCTTTCCTCCCTTCCTTGTTTCGTTTCCTGCCTTCTTTTCCTTTGTTTTGTATTTTATATTTCCAAATTAACTCAAAGGACTGAGAACTCTTATCTTCTACCTGCTCGTCTCATTCGGCTGCAGAGACTCTCACTGGCAATATTTTCATTTTCCATGATTATTCCTGGAAGTCTGGACATTTTTTTTTTTCTGAGTTGAAAATAAAATGCACAAAAAGGACATTAGAATAACAAGCAGTGTGGATACAAGCAACCTGCTGGTTCTTCTCCCCCAAAACTCGTCTCCTGCAGCACTTCTTGTCAGAATACATTTGTATGTGTGATTGAGTGTTTGTCGAATGTGTGCGCGTGTGTGTGTGCGCGTCGGCCAGAGTGTGTATGCACGCGGACATCAAACATGGGGCGCTTGTGTAGGTTCTCCTTTGTGCTGTGTGTGTGGAGGCCCTTTCCCTGCCAGTCACCCAGAGTGTCATTAGCAATTCATTGTGTCTGCTCAGGCTGAGCTCGGGGGGTCAGTGTGCTCAGCTGCAAAAGCCCACAGAGTGCGCACCCAAAGCTCCTTGGTAACCAAAACTTCCCAGAACGGGTCGGCTAACGTTCGTAAGAGCCGGAGTCACACCCCCGCCCTCCCCTCCTCTTCCTCACTGCTTCACCTCTGCTCATCCATCCCTGCCCTTCCCCCATCCTTACAAAAACACTGACTGGAACTATATTTGGCCCAATATCCTCTGTGTTGTCTGTTTTGTATGGACAGCCCTTTACATGTGCAAATCTGGTTGTGTGGCCTGAGCCTATTATCACAGGCTCTGTGCTTGTAGGCTGATTGTGCAGTAATAGCATCTGACAAATGTCAAGGCTTCCAGGGAGGCCAGGCCTTACGCCATAACTCTCCCTGTGAGCTCTTTAGAGCAGAGTGAGGCAGGAGGACGAAGGTCTACTCTTGCTGGGCGTCCAAGGAGCCAAATTTATATTTTTCAGGAAAAATATATATTTTAAATTGGGTGTTTTCCAGCTCTGAATAAGGATGGATAAATATTCATATTTGCAAACGTCCATCCGTTCCCCAGTTAGTTTGTCCGTCCGTTCAGCTGTTAATTTATGCACATATGTCTTCATCCATCTGGTGAAGATGGATCATACGACTGGTGCTGAAACAATTAATCAGATTAATTGTGATGAATCAATTATTGACATAATTGTTAACTAACATTAAATGATTAATCGTTAACTGGAGTATACAGACTCTAAAAAGGTAATTTCTTGAAAAAAGAACATATTCAGATCAATCATAAAGCCAAAATTGTACAAAAACATTTGTCTGCGAATACGTGACTCATTGAGTGGTATAGTTTTAGTGGTTCAAATTCACTAAAGGAATACTATGCTGTTGCTTTTTATGGAATTAAATGTTTAGGCTGTTTAGTAAAAAAAGGAATTTATTTATTTGGATTTTTAATGTTGTCCTAATATTGTATTGAAAGGGTTTGTGGTTCAAATGAAAAATGTTCCAATGTGTTTATCTGATTAATCAATTAATTATGTGGATAATCAATAGAAAGTTGCACATCCCTGTGTCTCTCAGGACTACAAGTCGGACTGTATAGGAACCCTAACTTACGTTAAAAATGATCCAATTCCTGTGCAGCCATAAAATGATCCTGGAGTAAATATTCAGATTAAATACATATAAATCTGGTTTTCTGCTGTCGTCTCCTGTCAGGAACTATTGGCTACAACCAGAGGAACCGCATCGATACTCTGATGTACCTGCTGGCCTATCCTCAGAGGCCAATGGTCAAAACCAAAACCATCGAGCTGATTGACTTTGAGAAGCTGCCGGCGGGTCAGAACGCCACCGTGGCCGTGATGAGTTACAGCGGCTATGATATCGAGGACGCTCTGGTCCTCAACAAAGCCTCGCTGGACAGAGGTGAGACTCCGCTGCTCCTTGCAATCCACTGAACTCAGAAAGCTTTCCCTCAATCCGAGGTCAACTCTTCAACGTTTTAGACTATGTGGGGCTGAATGTTTTCTTCCCCTCAGGATTTGGTCGCTGCCTCGTCTACAAAAACACAAAGTGCATTCTGAGGCGATACACAAACCAGACCTTTGACAAGGTGATGGGGCCCATGCTGGACGCTGCTACGCGCAAACCAATATGGAGACACAACATCCTGGACGCTGACGGCATCTGTTCCCCCGGTGAGAATCCGCTGCTGCTTCTCAGTATCTCAATATTAGTTATGCAAATACTGTTAATAGTGCAACATGATAAAGACTTACAAATCTTTGAACTACAGAGATGATGATGGCTTTAATTAATTTTTAAAGAGTTTAGGAGACCTTGGAGGAAGAAATAAAAATTAATTAGGCTTTGTGTAATTCAATTTAGATTAATTACACTGTATGTATCACCACTTGAATGTATTTGAGTTGAATAGAGAAATGTGTTCAATAAAAAAGCGGTTTGCAGGAAAGTATGCTGAACTCAATTGCTGTTAAGGTTGAGTTATTTAATGTTTTAGCACAAGTAATTGATAATTGTTGAGGCTTTAGGATGCTGACCTGATGCTGATTTATGATGTGACGCTCAGGTGAGAGGGTGGAGAACAAGCAGGTGCTGGTGAACAAATCAATGCCAACCGTCACTCAGACGCCACTGGAGGGCAGCGCCCAGCCAGGTCAGCCGCAGTACCGAGACGTTCCCATCAGGTGAGGCCCGGCAGGCTCTTCTGCACTTCAGTTCAGCTTCTGTGTGAAGCAGAGGAATCATGGTGTCTGTCTGTCTGTCTGTCTGTCTGTCTGACTGCAGCTATAAGGGCTCAACAGACTCGTACATCGAGAAGGTCATGATCTCGTCCAACGCTGAAGACGCCTTCCTCATCAAGATCCTCCTAAGGCAGACGAGGAGACCAGAGATAGGAGATAAATTCAGCAGTCGACACGGGCAGAAAGGTTAACACACGGCACATTTCAACCCTAGATCAGAACAAACGTCGGTCGTCTTCCCAGGAGCAATTATTGGGTCTAGAAACATAAATTTATCAACTTTGAAGTTTCTGTTCAGTTGTAAAAACACAAACATGCTCTGAAATCTCATTAAATCTGCCCGAGTCCCCAAAATCTAATGTCCTGCAACTTTTCAATGCATCCCTGCTTCTGTGCACCTGAACCCAATGAATGGAAGATGCTGACGAGCCTTTTGATTCAGACGTGTTCGAGAATCGAGACATGCAAAACTTGCATGGACTGGACTTGGGAACACTTGATCTAGAACGTTCAAATTTAGGAGACTCACAAACATAATTTTGCTAAATAAATTCAGCAGGTGACATGAACATAAATGGAATAAGTGTTTACTAAAAAATGTTGTTATGGGTGAAGAAAAGTTGCAGGTCACCTCTGTCGACTCAACAGAGCTTGTTGAGTCGACTCCCAGTGGCCGTTTCTGTCACTTCCCCCGTCCTCATCTTTCAAGAGCTCTTTTCAATTAATTGGCTCTTTGTCCTGTGCCAGACTATGCAAATTTATTACACCCAGCAGTATTCTGGTGTGGGGGGGGAGTGTTTACAACCGTCATTGTTTTGCAGCACCTCCTCTATAGAGGGCCTGTATGATGTTTTAATCAGAAAGCTAACTGGCGCCATGCATAATTTACTCTCTTCATTAGTGCGGTGGACGCTGGGCGGTCAGCTCGGGGCGGGACAATGTCTTCCGTCCCACATAATGACGAAGACGAGGGTCACCGTGGGGTTAGCTGCAGGAGCAAAGGGGTGAAACATCCAGATGTGTAACCGCGAACAGCTGGGTTTCACTTGCTGCTCCATTCAGATGCGTCATTTGCTTTGGAGTCTGACGTGAACCGCAGCTGGACTAAATATTAGTAATCGAGTAATCTATTGATTATTCTCACGGTTAATCGAGTAATCGGTCTTAAAAAAAAAAAATAAAACATTCACTCAAATCACTCGAGGAATCGTTTCAGTCCTACTAAATATTAGCGCTGATGGTTCAGAGATGCACTGACCGATCAGCTAATTATCGGAAAAATGGTTCCCTGTGTAATAGATGCACCATAAATAACAATTTATTTGTTACAATAATATTTACTTGCATTACAAACTTTACGTCTTAGATTTATCAGAGGTTTAGCATTTTTATAGCTCAATAAATTAAATATAAATGGACAAAATTTAAGAAAAAAATCATTTCTACACTTTTAATCCTCAAAACATCTTAATGCCTGGGGTTTAACTTGCTTTTATTTGTGTTACAGAGCAAAAAGCTTTTCAAATCTAAATGTCTTGGTCCTTTAAGGTTCATCTGCCAGAGATCAAATTGGA
This sequence comes from Poeciliopsis prolifica, assembly GCF_027474105.1. Classification (NCBI taxonomy): domain Eukaryota; kingdom Metazoa; phylum Chordata; class Actinopteri; order Cyprinodontiformes; family Poeciliidae; genus Poeciliopsis; species Poeciliopsis prolifica. Next base: position 12,462,055 of record NW_026562376.1, on the reverse strand, counting down.
CAGTTTTATCCTTGGATCTGCTCTGATTTTTTTTTTAATTGCAGCTCAAATGGTGAAATACTATTTTATAAAATTATAAAATTAATGAACATTAAGAACTTTCTCCAATTCTGATCTCTGAATGCATCAATGAACATTAGAGCTTAATAAAAATCAGCCGACTGATTAAAGAAACAAATGGCTTGATGGATAAATAAGGATCATTTCTTCATTCGCTCTTTGACTCAAAATTATTAAAGCAAACTTATTTTTCCCTCCTTGCTCCAGTCGTCAGATTGGAGATAAACTGAACAGGTCAGACCTCAAATAAAATGGAAACTTAGTTTCGGCCCCTGATCAGTGGATCGATTATTTTAATTGAATCTTTTAGGAGATTTTCAATAAACTCAGAGAGTAATTTAATTGGAAGTGAATTTAGTTTGCAGTGTTTGCTACTCCGACATCCCGGTCAGCAGAATAGGTTAATTATTTACCAGTCTCTCTCTCTCACACACACACACACACACACACACACACACACACACACACACAGCTGTGGAGGAGGTGCAGGGTTGTCGGTATTGGGGGCCCATTGTGCGAGGCGTCAGTGCGGAGCTGTATGATCGGTGATGGAGGGTCCCGGACCCTCGCTGTTGTCTTCCTTTTCTCTTCTGATTTCATGCCTCCTTTATCATTCACTTTCACACAAAACAAACAACACCAAAGATGTCTGCCGCTATAACCAGTCCGTGTGTGTGAGACTTTGTTTTTCTGTGTTGTTCCTCCAACCTTTTTCACATCTTTCCTCACTGATCCTGATTTTTTCTTTTATTTTGCTCCTGCTCCTTTTTTCTCTTTCTTCCTTTTGATTTTTCCCTCTTTTCACCGTCTTCCTGCTGTTGGACGACTTTCCACCAGCTTGCTGCACTTGTTCCCTCTCCACATCCTGTTGCCACATCCTGCACAGCATCAGCAGTCAGTCGACCCGCTCTGGTTAATAACACATTTTTCCCACGTGCATCGCCTCAGTTTCTCCTCTCCAGTTGATCCCCTCCACTTCCTCCGAGTTAAACTGAAAGTCATGGGTGTGTAATCCTGCTCTCTCCGTCCAGCTAAGCACCTTTCTCCACTTCCTGTCTCAGCTTCTCTTTCTCCATTTCTCTTTTTTTTTTTTGTTTTTCATTTGCAAATGGGGCAACAATGTGTTTGCCCTGGCCGGGGAAGAGTGCTCCGGCCCCCCTCAGCAAACATTTGCCCTTGCACTTAAACCCCTGGAGACCAGGGAGCTCGTCCCCACATCAGGCGAGTCAAAAGAAGACCTTGTCTGTCCACATGAGTATGGAAATGTCACTCTTTGCTGGGGTTCCTCACACCGACGAATTCCAAATTACAAACATGATTTCTTTTAGAGATAGAAAAACTAAATAACGGTCTCAAACTTACAAACTGCACTGTGGATATTTACATTTAAGCTTTTATAATCTACACCTGATAGACAAGGCTGAGTGTAATTAGTTTTGATTCAGATCTGATTTGTTAAAATGCAGCCAGAAAGTTCTTCACCAGCCTGCTGGTGGTTTGGCAGATGCTTTCTACTAGATGTTTTGGGGTATTTTTATTAAAAATACGAAAACTCAATACACAGACTATTGATTGTAAACAAAGCAAACATAAAATCCAAATTGGTGGGAAGAAAGTACAATTAAAAGAAGAATTTAGTAGCAAAGATGATCAAGAATGATAATCTTTGATTAAGTGTTTATGTTCATCCACATAAAATTATGATGACTGAACAAACATTAGCAATAAGAATTTATCACTGACTCAATAAAAAAAGGTTATTTTAAAAAGTTTCAGAAAACCAAATGTGGAAAGTTATTGTATGAAATCCTGCAAAAATCAAACCTTCATAAAAGCCCAGAGCTCATTTTTGTCTGGTAACTCAAAGTAAACTGAAAGTATTAATTCAGAGCCTTTCAAAGAGTGTTTGAATCTTTGTGTCTGCCCTGGCGCTGGTTGAACAGCCTCTGCGTGTGTTTCAGGTGTGTGTGGCCTCATCGTCCCTCAGGAGGACATGCCGTTCTGTGACACTGGGATCTGTCCAGATATCATCATGAATCCCCACGGATATCCGTCCAGAATGACGGTACGACGCCTGCTGCTGTCAGAGCCGTGTGCTTTGGTCCACATGTTTTATTGTATTTTGATATTTAACATTGCGCTTCATTCATTTTGATTATTTTCTGTCTTTACAGTGAGTAAAATTGGTTCATCCCTAACACGTAAATTCATGCTTACATTTTTAAATAGTTTTTCTAAAGCATTAACTCAAATAGTCTTTTTTTAAGTTCTCATGTTAAACTGACTCCTGACCCTCGGTTGATATGTTTTGTAGTTTGGACCTGGAAGTTTAAACCCCTGTGTTGCCTCTCCTGAGACAAAGCCCTCATTATCTGCTCTCCTCTTCTCTCCGGTTTATCGTTGGCTTCCAGAGCACACGTCCATTCACGGCGTTAAGCAGCAATCTCGCTCTTTACAAACAGATATTTGTTGCTGCGGAAACGGTGCCAGCGAAGCCGCCGCCGCCTCTGGCAGAGTGTGGAAGTTTCTTTTTTGTTTTGTGTGTTTTTTTTTTATCAAACACGCCCAGAACTGAAGAGCAGGACAGACTGTGGACAACGTGAAGACTTGTCTTGTCCTCTTGTCTGGATGCTGTAAAAGCCCGATGGATCTTTACTGCTGAAGTTGTGTGCGTGTGTGTGTGTGTGTGTGTGTGTGTGTGTGTGTTTGCTGGGCGTCGTTGCCTCGGAGAAGGCTCAGAAATGTTTGGCTCCGGAGGATGTTTCTGTGGCCTGAGAGTGATACGAGGGTAGGTGTTTGCCTTTATGTGGCGGGGTCAGGGGTCTTCGGGGTGCAGCCTCACAGGAATTGTTGAAGTCGGTCATCCTTGGACGGATGTCCTCTCCCTGAGCGGAGGGGGGGGGGCGGCGACATGTGTAATCTAATTTCACCCACAATAATCAACACTTTGTGTCAGAGGCGGATAAATCCTCAAAAATATCCAACTTCTGGTCAGAGTTTTGTTTCCTCTCCATGTTTGATCAGGTTGGAAAGTTGATAGAGCTGCTTGCTGGGAAGGCGGGGGTCCTGGACGGACGGTTTCACTACGGGACGGCCTTTGGAGGCAGCAAAGTGAAGGATGTGTGCGAGGATCTGATCCGATACGGATACAACTACCAGGGCAAGGACTACGTCACCTCAGGAATCACCGGGTAACTTAAAGAGAGGATTATGCAAACATTAAATCTGAGCAGGACAAAACACGTTTACATTCCCCCTTCATGATCGTTACTTTGGGTCAGCTGAGCTCTTCTGATGCAACGACTATAAAACATAACTTCAGTGAATAAAAAACAAAAATTTGAATGTGTTGAAGTCTTTCTCGTAACCAACCAGGGTCAAATATATACATACACCTTCATTACTATTTGGTGAAATTTTTCCCAGGAAAATTGGATAATTAGGTTTCTGATCATTTGAAAAACATTTTATTTATTTACTTATTAAAGAATGTGAACAGAGTCACAAATCTCAATTAGTTCTTTTTTTTGGTTCACTGTAAGGAAATATTCTTATGCTTTTAAACTTTTCTGTGTTGGATCCAATCATGTGTTTCTGCCTTTTGTCCTCAGAGAACCTCTGGAGGCCTACATCTACTTCGGACCGGTCTACTACCAGAAGCTGAAGCACATGGTTCTGGACAAGATGCATGCCAGAGCGCGAGGGCCCAGAGCTGTTCTCACCAGGTGAAAACAGGGAAAAAAATCTAAAATCTCAGAGAGATAACATACCGAGGTGTAAGGAAGAAATTGCAACATTTGCTTCATTTTCAGTTGTTGTGGTTCGTTTTCACAACGCAGTGTCAAACAAACCAAACAAAGGAACGACACGAAAACCTTAGAAGACACAAGCGCAACTTCCGTATTAACAAAATGTAAACAGAAATGGAGCAGTGCCACCTTTTTACGGTTGAAGGATTTCTCTCTGGTCTTTCTCCCGCTAGCATTAGACTTTCACATTTGTTTTAGCTGCACTTACCCAGAATGCCCTGCGCTATACTTGGCTTCCTGTCCTCAGAGTGATCTCCAGTCTACATATGGACTCAAAGCCCGCTTGAGTTCACGTCAACAGAACCAAGACATGGACCAGTTTGCTTGTTTTTTTTGTTTGTTTACATCAGAGTTCGATTGCATGTTCACACCTTGCTTAGACTGAAGTGGACGACACAGGGTTGGTGTGAATGCACCTTATATGTTAGTGGTCAGGATTGCATAAACGATCCTTCGCTGAATGTGTTTGTTTCAATCTCCACCAACAGGCAGCCCACCGAGGGTCGCTCCAGGGACGGAGGTCTGCGACTGGGAGAGATGGAGCGTGATTGCTTGATTGGCTACGGAGCGAGCATGTTGCTGCTGGAGCGTCTGATGATCTCCAGCGACGCCTTCGAGGTGGACGTGTGCGGACAGTGTGGCCTGCTGGGATACTCTGGCTGGTGAGTCGTAACCACAGATCTCAACAACTTGAAACACAAGTCGTTTCATGAAGGTTTCAAAGATGAAGTTTAGGCCAGATCTCAAGAAAGGCTTTGTGTGAAGAAGATGATGAAAATGAATAGTTGAATTTGAGCTCATAGGGGTGTTGTATTGTTCACATTAGAAAAAAATGCAGTGACAACTGGCTTGGCCACAGCAACCAAACTGCAGCTGATAAAATGATCAGATTCAGACGAGCAGAAATCGAATGAGTCCGATTGCTGGACAGGAAACAGGAAGTGCTCACTGCAGCACTTGCTACCTACTCAGGACACAGCGAAGCTGCAACTGAACTGCAGAACGTTTTCACAATACGAGTCTGTAGAAACGGAAAAGTCCCCAGATTTGTCACTTGTTGTGTTTGTTTAATAAAAAAATAGCTTGAAGTGCCTGAACAGTCATCAAAGGACCAGTGCATCTTTCTTCCTGACGCCCCTCTGCTCGTCCCACATTTGGCCACACCCCTCAGTTTATCCTGGCTCCGCCCACTTTGCTGGGATTTTTTTGTGAATTGATCAGGGACAGGGTTAAATGTTTACCGCACTCGGGTAAAGTTCACCCCAACCCCGGTAAGCGACGGTAACATTATGAAAAGCTTGTGTCACATTTATTATGCTAAAATTGATCAGTATTCAGCTGAGCTTCAACTCAGAATCTCTTCTGTATTAAGTTTCCCTGAACAACATCTGGACATCGCTGTGATTTTTTGAGGAGAGGAGATAAAGTTCATTTTCTTGCTTTGAACTTTGACAAACCACAGATTTTATTTTTCATAGTAAAACCACAAGCATTCTTGACGATTTCCTGACACCAGTTCCACTTTTATTTTGCCAACTGCTGAATATTTTTGGAGTGTCTCTTTAAAGCTGCAGTTCCAGTAGCGGCCGTCATCGGGATATCTGCGTCTGTTTCTGGTGTCCAGGTGTCACTACTGTAAGTCTTCCTGCCATGTTTCGTCGCTGAGGATCCCGTACGCCTGCAAGCTGCTGTTCCAGGAGCTGCAGTCCATGAACATTATCCCTCGCCTCAAGCTGTCGCGCTACAACGAGTGAGAGGCGGCAGAGGCAGAAAGCTGCAGACGCTGGAGTGGATTTGATGAGGGAGAATCATCAAAATCCAGTTTATGAACTTCTGTTAAAGTTTATGAACTTCAAATGTACAGTTTGGAGGTTTTCATTTATGTTAATGCCTCATCAATAGATGTGTAGTTTGTGTAAATAATAAATGCAAAAACAAATGTTTCTCAGTCATCTTGTGTCTGTTGCTTAATTGAATTAATCTGCATTTCTTTACAAATATTAAGACTCCACCATAAACTGGATCCCTTATGTTGCTCCTGTCTCTCTATTCATAGTTACATGACATTTCTAATCAATAATATCTCCTTCTAGTATTCTAATATTTAAATTGGTGAATTTTGTCTTCTTCCTAAAATAATTACCTATGTATAAATATTTTTTTATTTTAATTTTTTTGCCAAAATTGATTTCTTAGGCTGTTGTTTTAGGAAGGTGACAAAGTGTTTCTTTGCTCTTCAGATGATTAAAACATTCATTTAGAAATTGGATTTCTGATTAAATGTAAAATCTTTCTAACTCTTAACAATTGTCAAAAATTGTTCAAACCACAGAGTATTTTGTAGAACTGTGTGTGTTTGCTCTCTATACCATGACTTCACATTTTCTCAGACTAACGTAAACATACAATATATTTGGATAAAATTTTTGGTTGTAGACTGAAACTAAGTCGTGCCTCATGGTGAATCCAGGAACAATTTGTGATTACCTAGAAGTCTGTGACTAATGTGACAAAATGTCAAGGAGTGTGAATAATGTTTAATTAGATAACCAAGTCTAAAACTGCACAGGTGAAACTCGGGGATTTAATAATTAAGAATATCTAAAATCTCACCACCATCTAGAGATGTTTGCTCCAAAGATATTTACCAAACTTAACTCAAGTGAATATATATAACGTTGAAACTATGTGGTCAGTTGTTTCTCTTACACTTTATTTCTGTCACTCAAAAGGCTTGTGCATAAAAAAAAGACGTCCTTCATATTTAAAAATTTTTTTTACATCACCTCAAACTAACAAACCAGTTGAAACTTCAACACAATTCTGGTAACAAAACATCAGTGAGATTCACCAACTCCTCCAGGGAGAGCAATTCAATCTCCAGGCAGATTTATCCCAGGCTTGCAATTCATGGCTGCAAAAAACTAGATATATATGTATATATATATATATTTTTTTTTTTTTTCTTCAATTTGGTGCTTTCAGTAGATTAGTTCAGTCTATGCATGTAATTCACAGTAAATTCAAACCTGTGTTTTGAATTATTCAGTATTGGTATTGAACACAGTCCAGATAAATCATTCAATTTCAATTCTTGCTACTTGCCAGAAATAACTATACAAGTAAGGCACAAAGTATTCATACTTAAAATATTAATAATTTTTTATTAATTTTCTTTTTCCACTTTTAACTTGTTTCTTAAATTATAACATTTTTAGTATAATTTAAATGTTGCTGTATTTCCTAAAAGAACCTGACTGGCTTCTCATAAAATCATCTAACTGTGTTTTGTTTTGTTTTTGAATCTGTTTTCAATTGGAGAAGATCACAGCGCCTCAGCCAGCGCTGACATCTCTCATGTTGAAGGCCACGTGACGAGCAGACGGCTGGATTCGGGTCGCCGCGGCGCTCGCTGACATCACCCGTACACTGAGCGCCGGCGCCCAAGTCGTGTTGATGTCAGCAGGGAGAGAAAGCTGCTTTGAGTCGTATGGTTTCCTCTTTAAACTGTAGCCACCAACATTGTTGGTAGCCACCACACCCACACACACACACACACACACACACACACACACACATACATGCACACACACACACACACACACACACGGCTCTCCTGGGGCCTTTTTTAACGCCACAAAAGCATGGATGTGTGGGTTTGTAAGTGAGAGTGTGATAATAATAAGAGGCTGCACCTGTTTTTCCGTAATGAGGAAATAAAAATATACATCATTTAATGATTGAAATGAATCAGATCTTGTTTGTTTGCTTTGCACCTGTTCCTGTCTGAGAGCGACGCAGAGCGGGAGTCTGGGGGTGCAGCCGCGCCTCCTCGCCCTGCCGTGCATCAGGTGTCTGCAGCAGCATGAAGCATCAGCCTGCGAGCCGAGAAAGAGAAAGTCCTCCTTCGCCTACCGTGGTGTGGTGAGTAATTCAGCCATAATCCGCCTTTCTCCTCGGCCCGTCTCCTCTCCCCCCCTCTCCTGCCGTTCCATTCATATTCTAATCACAGCTTTCCCTTCTCCAGCTCTCAGGCACTCCATCAGAGCCCTCCCAGCCTCGGGCTTTGCACTTTTACTTCCACCCCCCCGTCTTCTTTTGTGGCCGTTCCCTCTTCTCAGAGGCACACCAAAAGAGAAAATAAGGCGAAAGAGTGAGCAGAAAAAGAAAAAAAGAACGACGAAGACTTTAACTTTGAACATGCCTCTGTAAAGATTCAAAATGTTTGGAAGGAGAGGAACATGGAGAAGCAGCTTTACTGAAGAGCGACTCAAGTGAGGCAACAGGTGGCTGTGGGATGTGTTCATGGAGGAGAGAAGAGGTTAAAAAAAGCCTGTAAAGTTGAGTAGTGAGTTCATTTGGAGCTTCAGGGTGTATAAAATGTATGAAATGCCATAACTGAGAGCGGGGAGGCCACAGTGTTAGGATGTAGATCTAAGCCTCTTTTTTTCTGGTTTGGAGGGAGCTTTTCTTATTCAAAACAGCCCCACAAAAGACTTCCAGTGAGCTCTGCCACATCCCCATCTGACTTGGGGCCATTCATCAGCCTTCCAAGCCTATCAATGACATGTCCCCATCAGGGCTCCTATAAAATCAGCCCCTTTCCCATGAAACATCAGCAAACATTTTGACGGGTCTGGCTTTCCCCCCGCTGGATTTCTGGAGTCTCCTGCTCCCTTCTTTACACCCACCACTCCCCCCAACCCTGCTCTCTCTCTCTCTCTCTCCCCCTCTCTCCCTCCTCCGCCAACACCGCCCTTCTCCGGGTGAACCCCAGAGCCTCAACATCTCCCGTGACGGGCAGTGGTCAGGGAGCCTCAGGACGAGCCGAGAGGAGATCGTCGGAGGAGGGGGACGGAGAGTGTGCACTGAGCCATTTTACTTGGAGGAGCCGGCGTCGTTGATGGGAAGAGGATGCACTGCGGGCTGCTGGAGGAGCCGGACATGGATTCCACAGGTCAGTCCTGGTAAACTGGACGCAAACTTCCACTTCTTAGCTGCGCCCTGTTTTTTGGTAGTGTCTCAAACTTTCTCTGGACCGGCTCTGGAGTATTTCTGGTAAATAGGAATCTGAGTTTTATTTATTTTTCTTCCATCAGGATCTGTTTCAGAAAAGGCAGTCAGAGAAGCACCTGCTCCCAAAGTTTTGAGTATAAAACAAAAAACAGTGAAAAATGCCAATTATTGTAAAAGCAATTAGTAGTTCAAAATACGAAGGACAAAACGAAGATATTCTCCTTTCTTTTTTTATTTGTAGATGTTTGGCAGCTTTCGCCTCAAAGTGTCGCTTGTTCCTGCCGATAAACGGGCCAACATCCATCTCGGTTGTTGATCGGATTTAATCCAATTATTTGGATCCCCCCAACTTATCTGTTCTTGTGGCAAATGAAGCCTGAGCTCCGAGTCTCTGTGGAGAATTAGCTTCACTTCAGTGGATTCACTTATGCATCTCCAAGCTGCTTCTTTTCGGTCTTTTCGATGTGAAAAGAAGGACAATCTGGCAGTTTGGCCAAACTGCGAGGCTCCGATTAAATAAATGCATCTGAAGCAAAATAACGACAATAATTCAAACTTGACGTACCTCAAACTATTTCAAACAGCTGTCCTCAGGATAAGTTGTGACAAAACTTTTTGTTCTGTCCTTTCGAAAGGCACCTTCTGTACATTTTAATGCGAACTTCCAAAAACTTTTATTGTCTGCTGTGACCTGAATCCTCTCTAAAAGCAGCTACACCAGAAAAGGTTTCAAAATTAAAGCAGAAAGTTAATAACACATTCCTTTGAAAAACATTTTTTTAAAAAAATACTCAACACTCTGACCGCCGACTCACTTTTTTCTGTTTTTTAAAAAGGATTTTCACTTTATCATGCAGCTCCCACATGAAAGCATTGTTGTTTTGCTGCTGCTCGCTCTCAGAAAGCACACCAGTCGGGCTTTTTCTAAGCAGAAATCAAATGAGCACAATGGCCTCTATTCCAGCAGACTGCTTCAGTAAATGCGCCCAGGCTCTTTCTTTTTTTAAGCTTCTGTGTGTTCATGTCGTCGACTCCGGAGAACAATGCTGGATTCCTGCCGTCTTGCTGAAAACATCTCAAACGGGACCCACGGCTGCGCTGCCGCCCCACACAATCGCTTGTTGTGGCCTCGGCCTGTCACATTAGTGACGTTTTAAGTGTCCTGCACCATGTTTATGTAAATACAGCTTTTGCTCTGTTCTGCTGCCGGATGATGCTCCTTCCAGCTGCAGAACAGAGCAAAAGGTCTAGAGGAATAAAACAAACTTAGCCCTTCAGCTTACCTAGATCTTGTCTTGAAGAAACAGGAGTAAATATTGTTTTTTAAATCTTCATAGAGAGCTGGATCGAAAGGTGCCTCAATGAGAGCGAGAGCAAGCGATACTCCAGTCACACATCTCTGGGGAACATGTCCAACGATGAACGTAAGCAGCGAACCTCCAGACGTCTGTTTGTTCCACCTGCTGCTGTTTGGTCACATCACCTGCACAGAATCAGTGTTTTCTGATCATTTGATTTACTCTGATGCTTGTTGACTGCTGCAGATGAGGAGAAGGAGAACAACAGAGCGACTAAACCACATTCAACACCAGCTACTCTGGAATGGTGAGTCACTAAATGTTGTTCTTTTTTTAAAAAGATAATTATAATAACCAAAGAAGAAGAGCATTTAAGACTCATGTAATCTAATAAAAATAACAGGGAGGAACAATTAATGTGCAAGCACAGGATGTCTATGTTGAATATGATGTTTTGACTTTTTTTATTCTTAAAGAATAAAAAATTTCAACCCTCATATATTTTTTCAACCTGTCAGATTCCCTTCATATCAGCCTTAAATCGGACTTGTGTGAATTTTAGTTGCTGTACATTAAAAACTCACTCAGGTTATCAGATTATTTCAGGATTTGCTTCATTTAATAATTTAAGTTTCAATGTCCATCAGATCTTAAACCTTTTGTAGTTGAACAAAAACAAGACCTGATTTTATCCGTATCAATTTTGCTGAGTTGGACAGGATTCCTGAACGCGTTTTCTTCTTGTAGCTCTTCAGTTTTGTCTTTCTGTGACAGTTCTTTATGTTTGAGAAGTTGGGTTTTTTGCATATGTATTGGTTTTCTTTTGGTAAACAAATGTCCCAAAAGTTGTGCCACTACTATTATAATGTACATTATACAGTTAGTATAATGTACGTAGCTGTGAACTAGTTTGAAACATATGAAATTAGTTTTGTCAGCTGCAGTATAATTTATAACCTGAAAAGATATTTTGTTTTACCAAAATGTTTCATTTGCCTGGAAATAATGTCAATCTTGAGATGAATCTTATATTAAATCTGTGAAGGAAGTTAAAATTAGGGTGATGTCAAAGAGGCTCTCCAGCACTTCCAGCTCCAAAGATAAATTATCAACAGCAGTTGCAGCCCCTGAAATGACTAAAATCTTACTTTCTGTATAAAACAACACACTATAGACCACATGAATTTAGTTTTAAACATTTAAATAAAACTCGATGATGAAAGTGCTTCTACTTTCTTTTCACAATGACAGAACATGATGCGCTAAGATGATCACAGAAACATTGGGAAGCAAATATTCTAAATTGCAAACATTGTGCAATGTTAATAGAAGTATAAAAGATTTATTTGAACAAAAACGTCCTCCACCTTCAAAACCGTTCATGTTCGGATCAGTCTTTGTTTATTTTATTTTTCTGTTAAATTCTTAAACTTCTGTGCTCATGGTGTTCCTCAGGGTTCAGTATCACATACGTTTTTTTTTATTTTCTTCTTTTTTGTAATCAAGAGAGCTGAATGCACAATTTAGGAGGAGGGAAAAAAAACTTTCTTTGCATTCATGTAGATAATCGAAGCTTTCACAGGATCTCTGCATAATTTAACAAGTTACAAACTTCACTGCAGTATCAACATTTGAAATATCAAAATTGCAACCCAGTGCTGGGAGCTAATATTTGGTAGGCATGTTTATTTCTGTCAACACCAACTCCTGCTCTGCATATGAAATATATTTGGATGGATTCTCACAGCACACCTGGTTTAGATTAATTTGGATTAAATTAGACTAAGAGTAATGAGGAGAGAAGAAAAATTAGGCTTAATGGCAGTGATTGTAGTCAAAGGAATAAAAATAAACCATCAATAATATTTACATCCACAATTTTCCTTAAATCAAGCAGGTGTCATTTTAGCTAGCCATCCCACAAATAAGCATAAAGAGCATTTTAATTTGAAAGGCTGTTTTAGTTTGCTTTGCAGAAAGTTTTTAATGAGCTATAAAATAATGTACATCCAAACAATTTACTGTGGTTCTGAACGGCTTAATGCAGCCGTGGCGACATAACTCTGAAAACTGGCTAAAAATAATAGCAAACATTCTTCTAAATGTTGATAAAACCATGCAGCTACTGCTTCAAATCAATTATTTTTGCTTAAGGGCTCCTAGTGGACCAGTTGTTGTTTACATAATGAAATGTTAATTGATGAAAGGTCGCGTACCACAACATGCTGACTGAGCAACGATCACTGTTTGCTGAATATGATTGAGTAAAACTGCTGTTCTGATGAAGCTGCTGTCAAGCCAATAAAAAGACTTTTAAATCAAATCCTCTATATGAGTGTAAACTATTAGGTTACATTCATAATGTTTTCTCTCCACATAATTTTCCAGTGTCGAATCTCACACATTCCAATAAATAAACTCCAGCACATATTTTGCTTGACTTTGTTGCTTAAAGCTCATCCAGAGGTTGCAACCCCCTCATATGTGTTGTGTCACAGGTTAGAGGAAAACTACGAGATAGCAGAAGGTGTGTGCATCCCCAGAAGTGCGCTTTACATGCACTACCTTGACTTCAGCGAGAAGCACGACACGCAACCTGTGAACGCGGCGAGCTTTGGAAAGGTGAGCTCCCAATGTTAGTTTTCATCACCGTCATTCCCAGTGTCGCTCATCCTGCGCTAAATTCATTTTCCTGAGATATTAAATTGAATCTCCTGAAGTGACCTCACAGATTGTGTATGAGGTCAAATAACGTAGTAACAAGTTACATTTATTCAGTTTCATTTACTTAAATTTTTCTACGCTGTACTTTTTACTTTAGTAATTTTATCATGAATTATTGCTACTCTTACTGAAGTGAGATTTCTGGATACTCTACCCTTTGTGAGTAACTTCACTCAATGATGAAGAACCAGCTTGTTTTAAACAAACAAAAATCAACAGACATAAAGTTTCATTTGTTAAAGTTTGACGAGTTTCATATTGAAAGACATTTTTTTTCTTTTGCCTGATTTTGTTATTTTATAGTTATGTTATTTAAATGAATTGTTTTCATTTGGTCATTAAATAAATACCATAATTTCCACATAACTTTACATTCCGCTCCATCTGTTGATGTAATTTTTAAATATTAAATGATTGATGTTTCGATTAGTTACTCTGCACTTGAGAGACACTTTTACGTGAGTGAAAATGTGTTGAAGTAGCGCCGCTCTTACTTGAGTGCAGTTTTTTCGGTTTTGGGCTGCAGCTCCTGAAGCAGCGTCGACCGCAGCTCAGTGTGAACATTTAATCTAGAGCCAAAGGAGATGTGCTTTCGTCTGTTCCCACAACCCCAACAAGTTCCTCAGCCTTCCTGCCCCCAGCCGTCCTCTATACCCCGGGCTCCGGCCCCAGCCCCCCACCCCGAGCGTGCCCCTCCGCCCCTCCGCCAGCTCCTGTCGGAAGATATTGAAAAAGAGAAGGGGCCTGGATTAATGTGTAATTAAAGGAAATTTGGAAGGGTGAGATGTTGCGGAATGTTAGATCAGTGGCTGGAGCAGTGTGGGGTGTCCTTTAGGAAGGCTTCATTGATTCGGGACAAAAAAACGAGAGAGGGCCCGGGCTGCCTCCCTGTCTGCTCATTTATCAAGCGGGGCCTGACAGAAACTTCACAGCTTGGCCCCTTTTTTCATCCCACACAATGGAGAGCTACACTGTTTGCTAAAGTTTCTGCACCGGGAGCCGGACCGAAGAGCCAATCTCTGCAGACAAAAAAAAAAGAAGAAGAAGAAGAAAGTGACAGAGAGAGAGAGAGGAAAGAAGGAAGGAGGGGAGATGAAAAGGACAGGGAGTGAGGATAGGAGAGGCTGATGAAGAAAGGAACGAGTCAAATGACTGGACGTCACAGAAGTGACAGAATTTATTTGACTTGTATTTCATGTCTTGCTGAAACACAGTCGCTTCAGCAGCAGGGGAGTTTGATGCAGAAAAGCAGACTTGGAAAGTCATAAGCATAATTAAATCAACAGTACTATAAAAGAAATGACAACAACTAAACCCTTTCATGCGTGAATTATGATCCTTTAGGTCAGGATTTATTTTTCCAAAGTGTTTTTTTTATTTTCTTAAGGTGTTCTAGGATTTTTTTTCTAGGTGATCAGTTGTAATTTTCTCCAAATTAAAAAGTTATTAGGAAAACACAGCAGTAGTGTTGGTGTTTAAAGGTTCTGTGATGTCACATGACTCGAGTCTACTTGAGTCTACATTACAGTAGATGGAGGGACTGGATATTCTTACGTTGCTCTTTCGTCTGTTTGCCAGATTAGATTTAACAAAAAATATTGCAGTGTATTGCCAGTAGTTAATAGCGTATTTTAAGATCAATCAATTAATCAAATTTTATTTGTATAGCACGTTCCAAAGTGCTTTACATTACAAAAAGCACAAAAACACAAAGTCATGCAACATAGAATCAACATTAGATTAAGTCTTGTGCCATCGTATGATGGACATTTTAAACATAGAAATTCACAAAAACACAACAAAATGGCTTTTAGATTGCTGTTCAGTGCAGTAACTGATATGTATAAAGGGTTAAATGAATTTTTAAAAAAAGATAAATATTCCATACTCTTATCTAAAAATCAAATCTTTCAGCTTCTGAAGCATCAGGCCATCGCAGTAGCGCCACCATGCTTTACTTTTGCTGTGATGTCGTTTTTCTGAAATGCTTTGTTAGTTTTATAAAGATGAAACTGAACCAGAAATCATATTTATCATGAAGACGCATTTTCAGAAATGTGATAAAAAACCTTTCTGTTCTTTTCTGATTTGAACTCTCACTTTGACTCCAGTTTAGTTCAGATTATTCTGATAGTTAAGTCTTTAACATTGAGCGTAACAGAGGAAAGTGGTGACTTTAGTGCTTTTGATGCTGCTCTGGGTGTTTTTTTTTTGTTGTTTTTTTTATCATCTCCTGTTTGGGTCTTTGCTCATCTGTCCAATGAATGCACTCAGAGCGATTTAAGAAGAGAGGCATTTACTTATGAAAATAGTCAGGTTGGTTTGAAAAGCTGAAAACCGCTTTTTGTGTTTAGTTGCGCTAACTTGGTCTAATATTGAAAACTGTTTCATGATCTGGAACAAACTGAGAATAAATGACTTGAACAGATTCTTGGTTATGTGATGAAGTGCCACCAAACTTCTGAGGTTAAGAAGTAGCGGGTCGTGTAAAACATGTAAAAATAACATTCTTTAAGTGCTTTTTTGGCATCAAGTACTTTAAACTTAAAACAAATATTCAAATGAATAAGGATTGATTGCTACTTTGCAAGTATTTGAATATTTGCATGTTTTTCATAGAGGTGAGCCATAGCTGGCCCATGCTGATGTATTCCAACATTATTTATATAAAGAGAGGAAAGAAAATGGATTTATTTAGATGTTTCACCTGAACTCACTTTCTTGAGGTTCTGTCAAGTTGAAGTGGTGAATAAAACATGAAGCGGGGCATCTTCAGCTCTCCTGACACATAAACGTTCATGTTTGTACTGACAGCTCTGATCTCCTTTTCATAAACAGATTATAAGGCAGCAGTTCCCAGCACTGACGACCAGAAGACTGGGGACAAGAGGACAGTCCAAGTGAGTTTGGACTTTTGTTCACATCACAAACAATAAGCAGAAACAAACAAGCTGAACTCAAACGGGAAGTTTTTCATTTAAGATGCAGCAAATACACCTAGAACCTGATCACAGCGGCGGATTATCATGTTCTTAAAGGACATCCTGTCCTCCTCAGGTACCACTACTACGGGATTGCGGTGAAGGAGACGTCCCCGTACTACGATGTGATGTACTCCAAAAAGGGGGCGGCGTGGGTGAACGAGACGGGGAAGAAAGAGGTCACAAAGCAGACAGTAGCGTATTCACCGCGCTCCAAGCTGGGGACGCTCCTGCCAGAGTTTCCAAATGTCAAAGACCTAAATTTGCCTGCCAGCCTGCCAGAGGAGAGGGTAAAGGACAGTTTTTAAGTCCTTACTTACTTACAGCTCCCCCCATCTCACCATTTCTGCTCCCCCTCTTTGACTCTTTTATCTGGCTTTGCGTTGAGAGAAGGACCTTAAGGATTTATGTGCTGGCTCCTCACTAACTCTTAATCTTCGGGGGGCAGATAATAAGATCTAGCAGTGGACAAAAGACGGGCACTAGCTGTCCGGCTTTTAAAAGGGGGGCCATGATTTTAAATGGTTTGTGTTTTGCTGATCTCTAAAGCTCGTTTTATATCGCTCTGCTCCAGCCTGGACCTGTAACATGTATTTATTGGTTCACAGGCAGATTTATTTTCTTGTTTTTGCAACACTTTCTTTTTTTTTTTTAGTTTCACCTCAAAAGAGGGGGAAAAAAAGGCTGTAAAACTTTCTGCTGCGAACAGATTAATACCGTTGTTGCTTTCAGGTGTCAACGTTCATCATGATGTACAGAACGCACTGTCAGAGGATACTGGACACGGTCATCAGAGCCAATTTTGACGAGGCAAGGTTTTGAACTCTACTCTCTTAATGAAACGTAAGCATAAACCTGTTCTTGTAACATCGCCTGCTCGGCGCCTGCAGGTCCAAAGTTTCCTGCTGCACTTCTGGCAGGGCATGCCGCCCCACATGCTCCCTGTCCTCGGCTCCCCCACTGTGGTCAACATCGTCGGTGTTTGTGACTCCATCCTGTACAAAGCCATCTCCGGAGTGCTGATGCCCACCGTCCTGCAAGCACTACCTGACAGGTGAGCATCTGTGTCCAAATCGCCTTCAGTCTGATGGGATTACAGCTCGATGCTCACCTGCAGACACAAAGCCTTTATCTCTCACTGTCTGAGATTAAATCAGACCAGGCCGCTCCTGTTTAGCTGCGTTAGGAAAATTATTTCTGTTTGTCTTTAAAGTCAGAAGCTGGCGTACGTTTTCCCTGTATGTGGCTGAACTGCCTCCCACAAGCTTCTCA
This sequence comes from Poeciliopsis prolifica, assembly GCF_027474105.1. Lineage (NCBI taxonomy): Eukaryota > Metazoa > Chordata > Actinopteri > Cyprinodontiformes > Poeciliidae > Poeciliopsis > Poeciliopsis prolifica. The sequence goes on along the minus strand of NW_026562376.1, from coordinate 12,444,895 downwards.
GCAGTTCGCTGGAGGTTCGGCCCATTCCTCCTGACAGAACCGAGTCAGAGTTGTTAGACGTCTTGCTCACACCCACCTCATTAGCGCTACACACACATTTTCTAAAAGACTGAGAACAGACATTGTAATGGCCTCTCTCAACAATGTCAAATAATTTGCTTAGATTCATTGTTCATTTTGAAGATATTGCTTCTATATTTCTTCCTCACCTATTTAGTGAAGTTGTTGCTGTGTATGTTAGAAAACTATAAACTCCCTTCTGTACGTTGATTTTGGGGTCATTTTCTGAATGACCTTTCAGCTGTCTGGTGTCTAGGAAACATTTTGGTAATCTTAAGTCACCTAAAACAGAAAAAGATGCATCTGATTTAACGTCGGACAGTAAGAAAACTTTCTGTACGGAAAACTTTATGTTCAGCTGTAGAAATGTTTCGACCTCCTCAGATTTGAGAGCGTGGGTTCAGTTTAGAGATGAATTGATTGTTCTGTAGTTTACAAAGCTCTAGGGCACCAAATAGATAGTTCTATCTAGAAAATAGAACTATCTAGAAGATAGATAGTTTTCAAGATATTTTTCAAGATATCTTTTCCTAAGCTTCCTGCTGTGTGTCGTTGCTGTTTCATGTTCAGAGTTGTTATTTTTAGCAACTTATATCACAGGCTAATGTGGTTCGATTGAGAATGTCACCTGAACTTGAATACCTGCAAAATGGTCCAAACATCTCCAACACCAGCATATTCTGTAAACCACAAAGGTGGAAACATAAGAATAAAAAAACAGACCAACTTTGGTGTAATGGACTTGACCTTCTTGCTACCACTGTCCCTTTAAGCTGACATAGAAACCTGTTAGCACCTAACTATGGACACTTTCTCAAGGTGTTTTGCCTCTCAGTTTTTGTTTTGATTACAAAATGCAAATACAGCATGTAATAATGCTTGTTTTTTAATTCATAAATAATAAATGGGGCTCAAAGAGCTGAAAATGATCCAATTCCTGTAGAGAACTGATTTCTTTGCATGTCTCTACTTCGAGCTGTTTATGCGAACGCTTCCAATCAACTGCAATTGTGACGAGTTAAACTTTTACCGTCACTATTTATAGACATTTTTCTTATTAAGAATGTCTTATTATAATAACAGTGCAGATTTGACCCCGCTGTAGTTTTCACTTACTGCTAAATATTGAGTGATCTGTGGCTTTAGCTTCCCTTGCAAATGGCAGAGAAAAAGATTTAATGAGTTATTTTGATGAATGTTTTGAAAGCATTTCCTCTTGAGAATGTTGCTCTAACTTGAGCTTTAGATTGTTTCTTATGTGATGCCCTTCAGATGAAACCTCAGGTTAAAATCTCATTAGCTGCGGCTAAATCCACTCTGTTGTCTCTCTTCTGCACAGCTTGACTCAGGTTATTCGGAAATTTGCCAAACAGCTTGATGAGTGGCTTAAAATAGCACTTCATGACCTTCCTGAAAACCTGAGGAACATCAAATTTGAACGCAAGTCAACCACAAATGATTTATATATGCTGACGTAATAAGCCGCATCCTCAATATTGACCATTTTTCTATGATTTTATTTCCAGTTTCAAGGAGATTCTCCCAGATTTTGAAGCGACAAACGTCATTAAACCATCTCTGTCAGGTGAACGTCGTGTTTCTGAATGTTTTTATTAAAATCCATATGAAAAGCAAAGCAACGAATCAGATAAGCGACACACAGGCGTCACATTGTGATTTCATGCGGCCCCTAGGCATCTCGGACTGTGATAAACAGTGCCGACATCACCTTCCAAATGCTGGAGGACTGGAGGAACGTGGACCTGAACAGCATCACCAAGCAGACACTTTACACCATGGAGGACTCGCAGGAGGAGCACAGGCAGCTTATTATGCACTGTAAGTGTCACATTTAAAGCTCAATCGCTCACTGCCGCGTAAACAACACCCTCAGTGACGATCATTCCCACGACCGGTGGAGTCAAAGCACCGAGGACGGGGAGCAAAAGGTTAAACAAGTTCATCCTCCTCTCCGACGCCCCGCCAAGCCGCCACAATTCAGCTGCCGAGAGGAGCAGAGGTCGCTGATATGTGGACGACGCTGTGTTACAAGGCTGTTGCTCGAGTTATGTCAAGCTTCTTTTTTTTTTTTTTCTCTTGTCTCAGTGTATCAGGAATTTGACCGCCTGTTGGAAGAGCAGTCTCCAATTGAGGCCTACATCGAGTGGCTGGACTCCATGGTGGACCGCTGCGTCGTCAAGGTGAGAGACGGCGATAAAGATAAACGAAGTTTTATGAATGACTGAGCATCCCACAGACATGTGACTAGCTGCAAAACAGGATGAGGTCATCTGTTTCACTCTTTTGAAGCATTCTCCTCCTAACAGAAGGCCTGGAAATAGAACCAAAAAATAAATCAAATCTAATTCTAGAAACCTCTTAGAATATGTCCTTCAGTTTCAAGAAGTTAACAAATTAAATCATTTTTTTATAGATGTAGGTTTCGCTCCAGGGTGGCCTGCTGATTGGTCAAGGTCACATACCACTGCAGCAAAATAAAAATAAAAAACATTAACTGTATATCAAAACTATACATATTTTTAAATGGTCAGACAAAATTTTAAATAAATTTTAAAAACAATTTACAAAAAACATATTATCAATATGCCACAGTTTTACCAAGAAAATCATATAGCTTATAGACATAAGCTTCTTTTAGAGTCTAAAAAATAATTTTGAAAAAAACTGATGATAAATGAAAACAATAATATTTTTATTTAAAAATAATAATTAGAAAAAATATATATTAAAAAAACAGCACTGTTACTTTAGGATTGGCTGCTTATTAAAAAATAAAATAAATAATAAAAATGTATACCATTTTAAACACGCAAACCAGACTGAAATAATTTTTCTCGCTGCACCTGTAGCAGTTATGATTAGTTTTGTTCAATGAACCTGTTTGTGCAGCAAAATGCTAAAATTCGTTCACCTCTGCAAGCCTTTCTCACTCAGAGGCACTTAGCTCCCAGTCCTCCCAGTTAATGATGTCTTCAAGCTCCCCATTTGCACCCATTATGTGCCAGATATGGGCTTGTAAAATTTGGTCGCCCTGGCAACGTCCTCCGCCGCCCAGACAATAGTTCAATAGGAAGGCGTGTCCCCGGGGGCAAATTAAATAGTTGACTTGTTGACATGTTTTTCGTTCCTGAGGGTTAAGCCCCAATACGGACCCAGGGGTTAATTCTAGCGCTCCCTCCCCCCACCTCCATCTTTTTCTCATGGAAATGTTCTCTCTCTAGGTGGCGGGGAAGAGGCCCGGCTCGCTGAAGAAGGTGGCCCAACAGTTCCTGCTGATGTGGTCGTGTTTTGGTACCAGAGTCATCCGGGATATGACCCTGCACAGCGCGCCCAGCTTTGGTGAGCCCAGAACGATTCATGCTCACACGAAGTTCACAGTCTGCTTTGGAAACGAAATGTTCTGAGCAACTTTAGAGATTTTATGTTCAAGTTCTGCAGAAAAACCACCGGTTAAAATCTATTCTCTTTATGAAACGTTGCAAAGCCACTGGAACCCCAATGAAATGACATCATGTCAGTTTTAGGCTTAGAATTAGACTCCCTCTGTATGAAGAACTGTAAGTGCCACTGTTTCTCAGAATGTGCAGAAAAAATGAAAAGAGAAGAACATTACTTGCTGTGATTGTTTTAATTTGAAATAGAAGAGCAGAAATGATGTGTTACTTGTACAACTTTAGAGAGATTCAGGAAATATTTTGGTATTAATTATTTCGAGTAAAACAGGTGACATGGATTATGGGTTTACTTATGACGTCTTTTATTTACCTCTGTTGTCCAATCTTGGACATTAGAACAACATCAAACCAAGATTCACCATTTCTCAGTTTCTGTGGAATTTGCTAGTGGATTGGTTCAATAACCAGGCTACCTGCTATTAGCAATATAAATTAATAATAATGTAGTTTTATGCATTTTGTTCTTTGTAAAGCCAGTATATTTATTAAAGTGGTGTAAGTGTGAAAGATTTGTTGAGAAGTGAGTCAGCAGTATTTTTTCTACTGCAGGTTGGGTTTTAAATGAAAAAAGGATCCAAACATGTTGGTCTTGAACTTCCCTTGTCCATTTATTAAGAAGTTTGTTTCCAGCAGGAAATGAGGCAGGCATGTGAAGGGAATACAAGCTTTGAAAAAAAATCTGTTTGTATTGACATTTTACTGAAAATTAATGTCAGTGATGTTCTCTGTAATCAATTAAACAATCTCTTCTGGCATTACATTAATCGGCTCCTTCGTATTATGCTAATACTTTCACTGGTATTTTGTCTTGGTCAAATAAAAGAAGATGAATCTGCTGCTTTTTACCCTCATATCAGATAAATATCAGTCTTCAGAAAAAAGATGGAGAAATAAAAATGGCTGCCTTTTCTTAAAACCTGCTGTGCACAAGCCAAAGTTAGAAACAGTAGTACGAGTGAAAGAGGGACAAAGACAGATTTCTCCATCTTCCACTCGCCGTGTCTTTGAATATGAAAACACGGCTGGTCGCGGTGTTTTGATAAAACAGGTCTCTGTGCACAAACAGCTAATTAACAACGGCCAGCCCTCCCCTTTCCCGAGGCGTCTGGCTGCTTTTTACCCCTTCCTATGAGTGTCCTGGATTGCGCCCCGCTCCCCTGAATGACCACAAGTGTTTTTATTATGCGCACGGCGGCGGCACAATGACACGTTTGTGACGCTGCTGCCTCATCTGCTCCCTGTGACATCTGGGGTCAGCCGACATATTTCTGAGGCTGAGTTGGTTCGTTTTTTAATGACGGCGAGCCTCCTGTCAGGATGTGAAGTCATCACCGCTCAGAAAGTCGTCGTTTATTTCATTCATTTTCCTATCTGTAAAAAAGTTTTGTGGTTTTAGCAGGAAGAGATAGCATGCTGGGTTTTTGTGTCTGCAGGGTCCTTCCACCTGATCCACCTCATGTTTGATGATTACGTTCTCTACCTGCTGGAGTCGCTGCACTTCCAGGAGAGGGCCAACGACCTGATGAGGGCCATGAAAGGGGAGGGGAGCACAGGTGAGGCCTCAAACACTGAGCTACCTGCAAAGAGTAAAGCTACACAGAGTCAGCTTAAGTCAGAAATTTCATTTACTGTTTCTGTATTTTATGTCTTCAGACTTAGAGGTTTACATTCACCAAAATAATTTTGCTGTTAAATCATTAGAATAAATTAGAGGAACACCTGGGATTGTATTTTGGCAACATTTCAAACACGCTGCTTTCCTGTGTGACATCATGGAAAGTCTGAAGAAATTAGACTAGATATCAGGAAGGGACTCGGTTCATCCTTTGATTTAATATCCAAATGTCTGAATGTGTTTTGATGTGAAACATCCTCACTGTTAGCCACAGCGCAACGAGTCCTGCCCAGTGAAAGGCCACTCCAAGAAAAAGAAGCTATTACAAAGTCGAAACAATATGAAAAGTAAGATTGAAGTTTGAAAATGCACTCAGGAACAAGCATTTTTATTTGAAGCCAAAATTTGAAGTGTTACTTACGGGAAAACGGAGGAAATCTCAGCTGTCTATCCATGTGAGGTGTCGGTAACACCATCCTGTTGTGTGATGGTTTTCCTCCAGTTTGTACTGGTGCAGTTCAAACTTCGTAAATGACCATATTAAATGTTTTTGGTGAGATAGCTTGTCCAGTGGCTTATCTAATGAAAATAGACAATTGATTTTGATTAAAAAACAGTTTTCAGTTTATTTTCTATTTGATTTATCAGGTGCTTTTGGAATGTTGTATCAACCAGCTTTTATTTTAAACCACTCATCCGAATCAAAGCTTACTCAAGAAATTATTTTAAGCTTAGAGGAATAATTATGTTTATTTTATAATCTAAAAATTAAAGCGGGGTAATGTGTTTAATGCTTCCACAAATCTGGCTTTTATGAAAGGGTGGCAAAAATTAACATGCTACATCACCCTGAACACACCATCCCTATGCTAAAGCACGGTAGTGGCAGCATCATTTGTTGGGAGGATTTTGTTTTTTCGGTTCAGCTGTGCAACGTGTGCCGTCCTTTGCAGCCTCCTTTGCAGTTGGAGGCTGCAAAGGACTCAAGACTAAAGCAGAGGTTCGCCTTCAAGCAGCACAATGATGGTTTTGGTTGAAATACATCATCGTGTTAGAAAGCCCCACTCAAAGTCTACGAATAAATCCAATTGGGAATAACTGGCAAGACTTAAAAGCTGATGTTCAGAAAGGTTATCTGTCCAGTCTGATAGCAATTGAGCAAATTTTTAAAGAAAAATGAGCAAAAGTCAGAGTTTCTGTGTGAGCAAACAGAGGAGGCGTCCAGTAAATTGTGATTCCACGAATGTGTCTCTCCTGACTCTTTCAGCAGAGCAAGAGGAGGAATTCACGCTGACAGAAACCAGCCCCACCTCCCCATCTCCGGGGTCCTACTCTCCCGCCCGCTCCGTCCAATCGGTGGACGTCTCGTCGGCCAGCTCCCCCACTGCCGCCCTGTCCCCAGAGTACACAGGGGTCACCGCTTCCACAGGTGAGACAGGACAGAAAACGAAGCGGTTCAAAATGCTCCACGTTATTTAGCTACTCCGCACCGAAACGTTTGTTTCTGTGTCTGCCAGGCGCTGTTCAGTCATATACCTGGTCCCTTACATACACAGTGACCACAGCGGGCGGCTCCGCTCCGGAGGCCGGGCAGCAGCTGTCCTGCATGAGGAGCAGCGGTCCCGTCCCACCGCCGTCCTCCGCCCACAGGATGCCGGTGTACGCCCACAGAGAGGAGCACGGGTAAATACCACCCCGGTGTTAAATGCACCCACAGGAGGTCTAACCGGTTTCACCTGCTAATCAGACACGTCTTCCTGCTGCTCTTGTCTCAGATACAGCGGTAGCTACAACTATGGCAGCTACACCAACCAGCACCCCCACTCCATCCAGAGCCAGTACCCGAGCCTGGCCCACGAGCCAGCCATCCCCGCCCCACTTCACTACTCCGCCTACCACCGCTCCTCTGCACAGGTCAGTGCTGCACAGGCAGGATCGGTTCAGACAAATCTGAAAAGTGTGGCATACATTATTCAGGCCTGTTTTTGCCCCTAAATAAAATCCTGAGGAAGTCGTCTGTGTTTAGCATAATCTTCTTAAATCCGGCTGTTATGTGACACTATTAGAGAACAAACAGCTTCTAGAAGAGAGGTCAGGGAGAAAGTTATACAGAAATTAGGGTTAGATTATAAAACATAATCTCAAACTGTGACCATCTCACATAATTCTCTGAGAATGGAAAGCCATCATCCTAACCCACTTCATGAAAAAGTGGCAACAAGAACATCTAAGATTTTCTTGTTGCCACATGAGACATATTTTTTGCTTGAAGTTAAAGTGATGAGTACAGCAGAAAATTGCACAGTCTTACTGTGAAACATGATGGTGGCAGCTCACATCTGCTCTGTTTTATGTATTCTAGGTGTTTGATTTATCTGAAAGCCACAAGAAACTCAGTTTGATTAACTGCAAAAGAAATTGGTTTGGTATTTTTATTGTTTTAAACAAAAAATTTAAATATAAAAAAGAGGTTTCGGTCCTTGATGTTGCCGTTCTTGCAGCCTGTGCTGTAAATTCGCTCTTTGGGTGGTAATTTCCTGTCGACGGAGCGCCAGCCTCCGCTGCTTTTATGATGCGGCGGGGGGAGAATCGGCCGGACTTCAGAGCTCGCAGTGTTTCTAAACGTTTCTGAATCAAACCCTCTCCGCTCGGCGGAAGCAGACAGTGAAAGGTGGCTCTACCAGGGGCCAAGAGGGGCCCCGCTCTGTTACTCCTCCTTCCAGCTCTCAATGGTCTCTTCATGTGTTTGAGCCAGCAGCAGCAGAAGGGGCGTTTATTAAAATATTGTTATGCAACGACCCCTTCTTTGCCTGTGAACAAGAGGCAGCTGAGGAGTCTGCTCTGCTCTGACCATCTTTTTCCATGCCGTGATCCTTCATAATGGAATCGACTGTCATGTTTATATTTAGCCAGAAAAAGGGAAAAGACTCCTACTTCCACTTTTCTACTTTCGACCCGTCTGAGCTTAAATGAAGCACAATGACTCCACTTTGTCAGAGCAAGAGGTCGGGCATGGAGCGACAACCTCATCCGGATCCACATCTGTCCAGAGTATTTTTATCGCCAGGCAGATTAACTCGTTGTTCTTTGTGCGCCGTCACCACAGGCAACGCAAATAACAAATAGAAAAGCCATTTTTTAAGGAAAAAACTATATATATATTTTTAAGAGGCTTAATTTTTTTGTTTTGACCATTTTTGGCACAACTTCTGAGACAATTTCCCCCGACAGGAAATTACCGTCGCCGGGGTCGGCTCACATAAACAGGCTCACATATGAGATGACAGCGAGGTACCGTCTCAGAAAGGAGGGAGTTTACTGATGGAGGCTTTTCAAGCTTCCTTCAAGGTTTTAAATTGGTGTTTTGTTGATGTGGAAGAAAAAAGCTTATTATCAATCTAACAGGTAGAAGAATTCAGCATAACGATTTAGTTTTTGGGTTTGTTTTTTAATAAATTCAGAATATTTCTTCTATTTTTATAGATTCAGATTTATATTTGGATCTATATTTGGTCTGTTGATTTATTTTATTCTGATGATTAGTTTTGTTAATGCTGGGGCGTGACAAAGTGTTTGCCCCTTCCCGATTTCCAGTTTATTTGCATGTTTTCCACACTTAACTGTTTCAGGACATCAAACCAATTTAAATATTAGTCAAGGACAACAAAAGTGAACAAAAATTCAGTCTTTAAATTTGAATTTATTTCCCTTTTTATTTACTTTTATGTCAAAAATCAGCTCTAAACCTTATTTAATTGCTTCTAGAATAATTCTTGATCAACCTTATTGTCTTTCTCCTCCTCAGTACCAGCTCAACAGCCAGATGCCCCGCATGGAGCCGTGCCTGATGGGCAGCACTCCTCGGTTGCACCCTGCGCCCATCGCCCCCCGCTGGCCAGATGTGTCTCCTGCTAACAGCTGTTACTCCAGCCCGCCTATGCATTCCTCTCGCTATGCCACCTCTGGGGACATGTACTCTCCTCTCGGCCCTCGCAGAAACTCGGAGTACGAACACTCGCAGCATTTTCCAGGCTTTGCCTACATCAACGGAGAGGCCACTACAGGCTGGGCCAAATAGGGTTTGCTAACTCCTTACCTGGTAAACCGGCAGCTGCAGTCTCTGAACTCTCTCAAAGACAAAGAGGAAGGCGAAAGAAATCGAGGCCGGACTGACAAGTTTGAAGAGGCGCGTCACATCAGTCGCCCTGATGATTGTGGTGTCACCCGACCAGATCTCCAATTAATCATTTCCTCCATCAAACACTTGATGGAGGAAAACAAATCATATTGATTGTCTGAACCTGCAGCAAAATCATATAAAGAGTGCAATGCTGCTGCCAAGCTGTGCCTTTGTTTCAAGGAATGTACACCTCAGCCGGAGTTGGCCTTGCTGCTCTCAGTGCTGTGTTTGGATACCGGTGCAGCTGCAGGTTTTCCTGCGGGCGTTGCTCAGCACTGTTGCAGCATCTCATCGCGACGAGCTGCACCGCCTTAACCATCTCCTGGGACTCCAGGTCTGTGACTCTGAGCTGACAACCATCACGTGTTTCCATCTCAGATAGTTAACTTAAACACAACAAATGTATCCTGTCACAAGCTTTTCTGCTGTTTTTCTGTGACTATATATCTATAAAGATAGATATATATATATAAGTATTTTCTGTAACTTTGTAACATGGTGTAATGCTATATTTTCTATGTTGTCTGTTTTGTATGGTTAGTAAAGGATGCATTAACTTAGGGTTGTGTGTTTTATAATGCACTCAAAGCTACGGAGGACCTATTACCCTATGGGTATTTATTAAAAAGGGAAATATCAAAGTGTACAGTAACATGAAGTCACTTTTCTGTAAATAAAAAGCACTGGAGAGCATTTGTGGTGACAGTTAAATTATGTTGGAAATATTCCGCCCTCATAAATAATTCAACAATTCAAAACAGTGAGTCTTTTTTTTTTCTACTGTTTTCATGAGTTTTATGTTGAGAAAACACAATCCATAGCCACTTTTTGTTCAAACATACATAACGTAATAGCGTATTTGGCCTTCACATAGTTCTGTTCTGGCTTTGGTCACACGTAAACAATACCAACAAGTTCAAGTTTAGGATCGGACCAGTGTAGCCAAAGTAAATAATCACATTTATTAAAGGAAAAGGCCAAATCCAAACCAAAATGGTGCCCTTTTTAAATCCAGGAAAAACTGACTGACTGCAAAATTGTTTCTTTTCTTTTTTTTTTTTTGTCGCCACACCTAAAGCCTGATTGTTGTCAGAGTTGTAGAGGTAAGAAAGAACTTAAAAACGAAACCTGTTCGACAACATGAAGTCACATAAAGAAAATGTGGGACAGTCACCAGCTAACCAAAATCACTCAGAATCCTTTGGCAACTAAACCAAGAAGGTCACAAAAGAACCCAAAACAATATGTGAAGCAAAACTGGCTTCACTCTTCTCAGTTTGAGCATCGTTTAATGACTAAACACTAAGAAAGAAGAAACTGGGCAGAAACTGCATCCGTGTTACAGTGATCATACAAAATCCTGGCGAATGTCTTCCAAAAAAACATCCTGATTAGCCTCAGCACTTCTGGCAAAGTATTATGTGGACCAATGAGTAAACAGTGGATTTTTTTTGTAAGCTGGGCATCTTATTACACCTAATGTGAAACTAACATGATTTCAGAAAAGTGTCATCACATCATCATTTAAACACAGTTGTGCTGGCGTGATTTTCTGGGACTGATTTGTTGCTTCAGTATCCCAGACAGTATTCCAACATCATGATAGAACCATGATTTACGCTTTTAACTAGTAAATCTTGAATAAGTTTCTGACCTTATGCTCAGTAGTTATGTAGCGGGACAACCACCCAAAGCACCAAAAAACTTTAAATCTGATTTAGATCCTGCGACATCACCAGAAACCGGCCGGCCATTCTGGAAAACCTTCTGCTGTGATTAAATATGAAACAATTGTGCAAGAAGAGTAGGAGGAAATACTCATCACCAGATATCATAAATGCTTATCACTTCTTGAACTGAACAGTTTTACCAGCCATTGTTCATTCTTTTTTAAGCCGCTGCAAGAAACAAACTATTGGTGTAGTCTGCAAACAAAAGACTTTGCAGTTACTAGATACTTTGCAAATCCTGTTATTAAAGAAACGAAGAAGCTAGGCTCCAATCTGAACCTTGTATCCTTGATACATCAAATACTGAAAACTGTTTTCAGACCTAAGAACTCTGAAAATTACAGATTATAAACTATAAGACCGATTGGTCTTATAGTTTATAATCTGTAATTTTCACAGTGGGCCGTTTTGTTCACATTTTTGCTATAACTTCTTTTATTAATCCATGTGATGCAAAATGGATTTAAATTAATTTCATTCCAGTTTTATTAATGCTTGTTTTTGTTTGTTTATAATGGTCTGATACTTGTTAAAACAGCTTTTAAGCACTTAAGAAAACCATAAAAACAATATTGTCAACATTTTTTTCAAAATGGAATCATTTTAACCTGACTCCAATCAATAAGTAGATATTTTTTTCTGGAATCATTTTAGCAAATCCATTTTTTCCATCTTCATAAACTCAGAGGGAACCTTTCAAATGGGGGTTAGGTTTGAACAAGAAGAGCCACACTGATGAATAAAGTTCATTTCAACTGAGAGAGTGTCCTGCTGTGCTGAGGTCATTGCATCTTAGTCCCACAACCTTTAACCTCTTACCCCTGACTGCGTTTCTTTATATATCAGAGTGAATCCTCTGTGCTACATCTCTAAAATCCTGCAGGACTCACTGCCGAGACATTGAACACAGCTAACTTGTTTGCTGCAAAAAAGAAAATAAAGACGTCGGCCCTTCATTGTAATATAATCGCCTGACCTTAATGTCAACAGCAATATCCGTCATCTACTGAGATCTCTACGCCGCCTCGTCTGGCAGCTGAGAGAACCATGCTGTCACCTGGATGTGACATAAAAATAAACTTGATTCTCAAGGTGGCTCCAGATACTTCCAGTGCAGGATGAAGCTGATGACATCATCCACCCGGAGGAAAGAATGAAGAATAAACATGATAATAATAAACACAATAAACTATAATGCAGTGAAAACAACTGAAATACAGTATAAAATGTAGCTTTCATAAACAATCACTTCTTAAAAGTAGTCATGGTCCGCAGTATCGTCTTCAGCCTGGCTAGCTTTCTGAGAGAGGACAAACTGCCGTTTCTTCGCCCTCTCGAAAGCAGACTCTCATTGCCGGTGCAGTGAAGTTATTCCAGGAAAACAGGGAAGGAACAGCTCCACTTTTAAGGCGGCTGGTGGTGGATCCGCTAACAAAATCCTCCGGTGTGAAGTGGCGGCTACATACGAAAGTGCTCCAGTCTTTTTGCAAAAGCCCGGACCTTCATCTCTTCGGATCGCCTGGATCCACTGCCTCCGTTGGTCCGGGTCCGTCGGGAACGCATGATATGACAGATAAAGCTGTTTTCTTGACCCACATGAACAACCAGGGACTGAACAAAAACAACTGCGCCGAGACTGAACCATTATCCTAGCCTTTTAATGCTAACGCTATAGCCACCGGAAGTTGTATAAACCCCACATCCGCTTTATAAAACGCATGCGCACAAACCGCCTAGGCCCCGCGCATGCGCACAACCGCCCCGACCCCGCGCATGCGCACAAGTGCCCCGACCCCGCGCATGCGCACAAACCGCCCAGGCCCCGGGCATGCGCACAAGCGCCCCGACAACGCGCATGCGCACAACCGCCCGGTCCTCGCGCATGCGCACAAGCGCCCAGGTCCCTGTGGGTGGATGTGTCGTGTAGTCATGGTCCGCAATAGGCGAAGCAGACTCTCTCATTGCCGGTGCAGTGAAGTTATTCCAGACAAACAGGGAAGGAACAGCTACACTTTTAAGGCGGCTGGTGGTGGATCCGCTAACAAAATCCTCCGGTGTGAATTGGTGGCTACATACGAAAGTGCTCCAGTCTTTATGCAAAAGTCCGGACCTTCATCTCTTCGGATCGCCTGGATCCACTGCCTCCGTTGGTCCGGGTCCGTCGGGAACGCATGATATGACAGATAAGGCTGTTTTCTTGTCCCACATGAACAACCAGGGACTGAACAAAAACAACTGCGCCGAGACTGAGACATTTTCCTATAATTTTAATGCTAACGCTATAGCCACCAGAAGTTGTCCAACCCCACATCCGCTTTCAAACCTGGAAGCGTGAAAAAGGTCTATACTGACTGGTATAGGAGATACTTCCTGCCCAATGCATCAACATCCACAAGTGTGAAGTTACTTGAGATATATGAGCTACAACATTTAATTTCACTCTGGGAGAAACAAAATTGAATCCTGAGAATCCACATTACATCTAAACTCCAAGCAATGAAAATGTAAGATATCTATAAATCTAATTTTAAAAAATACAAATGTGTTTTATATTTGCAATAAATTAATTTGAACACAGTTATCAAACTGTTTAGCATCGTGTAGTTTGTGGCAGCAGAGTGACGGATGCTGCAGGTGGAGGCGGTCAGGGGAGTCGCCCTGCTCTCAGTGACACCACCTTAGCCTGGCAGCTAGCACTGGCAACGTCCCAACCGAGCTAGCTGTCCGTGTTTCAGATAGTCTCCACACCATGGATCTTAACAACGTCCTGTCCCAGCTTGAAAATGCTAACGAAGAGGACACAGAGGCGCTTTTACATCGGTACAATGAAGAGGTGAGCCAGCGGCTCGGTCAGATGTGACTCAACCAACCTGAACTAGCAGCTAAAGCTAGTTAGCTAGCTAACTAGCTTTGAGTTAGCTTCGCATCTTGAGTTGCGAGCTGAGCTGAGGTGTGTCAAATGACTTTTAATCTTTAGTCAAACCGCGTCGTGTCCGAGAACGAACAAAATGAGCAGAAAAAAAATGCTTAAAAGAAACAAAACAACAACAACCAAGTTCTAGTCGATATGTTGCCGGCCGACAAGATGCGCGACTTTATGTTCCTGATGCAAATCTCTGACAGCAGAGCTGTTCAATACAGCTCATCAGTAACAAGGCGACGGAGACGAATGAATCAGCCCAAAAACACGGAACAGGTCAAAACAACAACAGGAAAAACTGAAACGACATGCAAGAGAGTGCTAAATAGCTAACTAATAAACTAAAAGAGCTAACAAATAGTGAAGGCGTTAGAAATAAACTTATGTTGTCAGCTCGGTGAGAAAGCTGTATCATTATTACAGAGTTCAGTCTTTATTTAAAGGAGACAACAGTTTCTGCTTAACTCAGGTTTTCAGGGAGTTTGATCCAAAGATAGAGATCAAAGTCTGACTCCTTCTTCATTTTGGTGCTACCATTGACAACACGTATCTGAACAACAGCTCAGAAATGTGTTTAGACCCAAGACCGAGAAGGCTTCAATTAATACTATTTGTGTACAATCAGGCAGCCAGAGCAGTGATGTGATTCATCACCCTGGTTGTGGTCTGGACTCTGGCTGCAGCGTTTTGGATTGACAGTAAAGGGGAAATTAAGAAGCAGTGATGACATATTGCACAGTCATTGAAATAAAACCTTTTTAATTTCAGAACACTCAGACCTTCATGTTTAACCAAAAAGAAGAAACCCTGCGGAGTGTGAGTATATCTCAGCGGAGCTTGTTGTCACTCGATAGTCTTGTACAGCGATGATGACATTCTTCCTCCCTATCTGTCCTGTGATTCAGAAACTCTGTCAGAGTATGCTGACGGTTCTTGGGGGACAGGTGCGGCCCAGCTGTCAGAAGACGTGTCTGGAAACACTCCGCATCCTGTCCAGAGACAAGCGTGTGTTGGGGCCCGTAGCCACCAAAGAGGGCATGCTGGTTCTGACTGGGTTGGCAATGCTGCGCACCGGACAGGAAGGCGAGGATAAACAGGAAACCACTCAGGATGCTTTACAGTCTGAGGAGGAGAAGAGGGTGGTTGTGGAGGCCTTGAAGTGCCTTTGCAACGTTGTGTACAACAGCGCTGCAGCTCAGCAGGTGTGTGTGGACATCCAGCTGGTTCACAGCCTTTGTGCCAGCCTGTGCTTCGCCCGTACGTGGCAACACGAGGTGGGCCTGTTCGTCCTGCGCCTGTTCTTCCTGCTGTCCGCCCTGCGCCCAGATGTGAGGGGAATGCTCAGGAAAGACTGTCACGCTGTGAGACTGCTGACGGAGGTTCTGGAGCACACTCTGGACGTTCACTGGGTAGGGACATATGAGGCGGCTCGACCAGAACCGCAGGCTCTGCCCCTGCCCACAGAGAACAATGAGCGAGCCATGGAAGCCCTTAAAGCCTTGTTCAACCTCACACTCTCAGAAAGTCGGAACGAGGTGAGGATGTTCGGACTTTGATTTGCTGTTACGGTACAGGGGTCAACATCTGGGTTTCTGTTCAAATCGCTACAACAGCTATAGACCTGTTTTTCAATTTCTCATTTTTGCTGTGTTTGGCAAGAACATTTTTAATGAAGCCAATTTTAGCTTTAGAAATAACTGGGAAAGAATTAGCCTTTGATTTAAGGTAGATTATATGCCGTAAAAGTTTTTGTCATCTTTTCTTGTTGCATCTTGTTTCACTTTCCAAGAATCTTTTTAGATTCTTCTTTCTATTATAATCTGCTTCTTAATTGTTCAATAATTTTTTTGCGTTTTTACAGGAGGACAATCACCAGTTCCGACTCCTAGTTGCTATCCTGCGTCATCTGTTGATGCTGAAAACAGAGACAGAGGAGAAAACAGAAGAAGTGCACAGGTGGGAAGCTGTGAAATGGGCCAAACGGCTGCTAAGAACAGAATGTGCCCAACCCAAACTGACATCTTATAAAAAAATGTATTGTTTACATAATAATTGTCTTAAGCATCTGATTTTACTTTTATGATCTTGCTGTAAAACTGCTGCTGTGCTCCTACTTCAGCCACACCGTCAACCTGCTGAACAACCTGCCTGCGTCCTGCCTGGATGTGCTGATTGATATGCCGGTCCAGGGAGGCGTGGAGGAGTACAGAGGAAAAAACATGGAAGCAGTTCAGGTGTTGCTGGACTTCATGGAGAGGAGAATCGACAAGGTAAAGATGGTCTTTCGGAGCAATTAGGGAAGGGCTCTGGTGAGGGTCATTTTTACAGTTTACATGTCTGAAAAACACGCTGCTAACTTTTTACAATGTTAACGAAGTATTTGAGAAATCTAAGATAGTAAGTTGGATGTGTAATTAACATACCATTGATAATTGTTTAATTGTTCCCAGCTGTGACAAAACATTTATTCTGTTACATATTTTATCGTTTCATCGCTTCCTGCAAAGAAACCCGTTGATATGAAGTTATTCCTGCACAAAGTAATGATCCCCTCATCTGGTTGCTTTGTTAACCAGATGCAGTTTGTTGAAGACATTAGACATTTCCAGCTAACTGCATTACGTTGCTGCATAAATATGTTGTGGTTTTGTCCATTATGTTGCTCTTTGAGCTGCACAGCTGTCTGGGTTTTTGTAACTTTAGCTAAAGCTTAAGTTACAAAGTGGGATTAGGATTAAGGTCCAGATTTTCAAATGTTTTATTATTGTGGCTCTCAGCAGATTCTTGCGTAAAACAGAAAAGTGTGATTCAATGTCAGATTGTGAGGCAGAATAGCCACTATATGGAAAAATCAAGTTTCAAGTGTAGAGAAACATTTATTTAATCTCTTAGTTAACAAAGTTACAACAATCTCTGCTTTAGTTTCTGTAACAGTTGGCAAAAATAAATGTCAATTATTTTGTTTACCACTGTGTATCTCATGTTAGTAAGACGCAGTTTTTTTCCAGTTTATGATGTGACTCATTTGTCGTCTCGTGTCGCTTCACAAAGGGCTCCAACTACAAAGAGGGTCTGACTCCAGTGCTCAGCCTCTTGACTGAAGGATCCAGATGCCACAGAGAGATCCGCAGATATATCAAAACTCAGGTAATGCTGCAAACAAACCTGCAGCCAACCATTATTTTAGTAGTTGAAAATTCTGGTGATCATTCTTACAATTGATTAATTAGATTTTTAAAAATTGGCCTATTCTTGCAGATTTTTCATTACTTAAACTTATTTCATACAATTAAAAACACATATAAAATGCAAACAAACACTTCAGTAATTTTTTTAAAATAAAAAAATATTTTATTGCCTACAATACATTAGCATAGTATTACTTACATAGTACATCATTTACACCATCTGCAGTTAAAATATTTCTGATATCAACATGTGAGAAGCTCAGCCGTTTCTGCTGATTAAGGCTAATTTGATGATTATGCTTTTGAGTGACCAATTAAAAATTGGATTGAAAAAGATGCTTAATAGAGTTTTTTTTTGTTAAATTTAAAGGAAGTGAAGCTAAAACTAAGCCACTGGAGAAGTTTTAGGTTGAATATATTTACAAACAAAGATGGTTTTTTTGTCTTAAATGCAACACGTATGTATTTTTATACAGTTTTTGCTTAATTATTGCTGACTTTCTTTCAGAAAATGTCATTTTTTAAGAGTCTGTATGCTCCATTTAACATTTTTTTGATTATTAAATTAGCGGATGGTTATAGCAATAATCAATTAACCATAATCAATCTAATTCCTTGCTTCACTCTTACTGTGAACCAAGCAGAAACAGCTAGTGCTAACCTTTATATCTGCTGAGAATTACTTGGCAATATTACATACAAACTGTTGTGCATGGTAGGTACTTCCTCCCCTGAAGGACGTGAAGAACAGGCCCGAGGTGGGCACCACCATCAGAAACAAGCTGGTTCGCCTCATGACGCACGTGGACATGGGCGTGAAGCAGACGGCCGCAGAGTTCCTGTTTGTCCTCTGCAAAGAAAGCGGTGAGTGAAGACGAGTGAGACGTGTTGAGCGCAGGGCGTGTGAGACTGACATTTATGCCTGGTTTCAGCTTTTGAAATACTAATAAGTTCATATGTGCGACGTCGCCTTTCAGTGGACAATCTTTTGAAGTACACGGGATATGGGAACGCAGCAGGACTCCTGGTGGCTCGGGGGCTTCTGGCTGGTGGGAGAGGAGAGACGGAGTACTCTGAAGATGAAGACTCGGACACGGATGAGTATAAATCCGCCAAACCTTTGTGAGTTTCTCGGGAGGCATGTTTGGGCTTGCTTCACGCGGAAAAAGTAGTTTGCAGATGTAGATTGGGCTTTTTAATGTTTATATTCCCAGCATTAACCCCATTACTGGTCACGTGGAGGAGCCGATGCCGAACCCCATCGAGGAGATGACGGAGGAGCAGAAGCAGTATGAAGCTGAGAAACTGGCCAACATGTTTGACAAGCTGACAAGGTGAGACTCTGAAGCAAAACGGGGATTCAGAAGCTTTGTTCAAAAAGCAGGAAAGGTTCAGTTTTAAAGATGCGACAGATGACTGATGGAGATATGTACAAAGACCCTAAAATGTGGAGTTGATATGGAGACCTAGTGAGCTCTAGAGGCCAAAGTACTGATGAAAAGTAGCACCAGGAATTATTTTAAAAAATGTATTGTGAACTTATGTTACTTTAAAGCTTTTTACACATTTTACCTGGAGAATCAGGACATCAGAAAATATTGTTTGAGTTAAACAGTTTGACAGTTTAACTCTTTAACTCCTGCAGTATTTGTGGAGAAAACAAGTCAGTAGAATTAGAGGCAATATTTTTCTCTGGCGGTGCTTAAGCTCAGTAAGTAAGCTGATGTAATTTGGTAAAACTCTCCTCTTCCATGAAAAGAAGCTTCCCATAAATGTGCTACCATTAAGACTTGCTTGTCAATTAATAATAATAATAATTTTTGCAAATATTTGACCTGCTGATTTTGATTTCAGATCCTTCACATTCCCTTGCAGAACTAAAACATGAGAAGACGGAAAGCCTCCAATTGAAACATACTTTTCCAGCAGCAATAACTACAGTAGTTAGTTATTAACCTGTAGCAGAGGAGAGCAATGCTGAGGAGAGCAATTTAAGATCTTAAATTGCTAATTTAAGATCTTAAAATCTGTTTTAAGATCTTAAATTAGCAATTAGCTCATCAATAAACCAGCAGACAAAAAGCAAAAGCTGATAAATGTTAAAACAGGCCAACTTCGCTGTGCCATGTTCGGCCTTCCTGTTATCTGCTAAATCTCTTGCTGTCTTTTTCTCTTCCACGTCCTTTAACGTTCTCAAACACAGCTTCCTTTCAGATAGCTTCCCTCATGCCTATGCTTCCTCTGACGTAAATGATTAATGCTATAAATGGCTACACCTGAGCTCTGTAACATCGTTCATTGTGGTTTTGTGGGCAGGACCTGTTAGTACTCAGGTAGTTCACATGATTTTGGAATAAAATCAACCATTTCAGTTTACCAGTTGATTCTTGGTGCTTAAGTGAAGGCAGCTGGACTACTTCTCTTGTTTCTTGAAAATGTTTCACCTCTGTGAAGCGTTTTGAAGGAGAGGTGAAACAACAGAAGTCGAGCAGGACTGTAATGTGCTGGATGGTTGGGAATCTACAGCAGCGCAGTTCGATTTCTAAGTGCTCCTGTATTAAACATTGGTGCTGACATGCATCTGGTGAAAATAGCTGTAAGTTTTAACTAGTTTGCTCGATGGCCTATAGTTTGAGTAAATATGAAAAACAAGTTTCTAATTGGGAAATTTAGCCTCCATGTAAACCCTAAAATTTTGACACAAAGGAGAGAGAGAGACACATGAGGAGGGACGGCTGATGTTCCTATTCTTGGCTGATCGACTGATTCTGCTTTGGAGGAGTGTTTGAAAAGCTTCAGGTTTCTGCTGCGTTTGCGTTGACCTTTTCATTAGCGAGCGGAGGCTAATGTTACCTGCTAAAAGGTGACTGTGAGCTTTCTCCCTGCCAACCAGTTCATCACAGGAAGAATCTTCTGCGCCACCCGAGTCTTCAATTAGCCTCTGACTGGCAGCCATCACATTCAGCGGGAGAAAATAGGAGCTGGCCCGCACGTCGCTGCAGCATCATTACCTCCACGTTAATTATCACCTAATTGGCAAACGCGGTCGGCTTGTTGGCTCAGCTTCCTTTATGTTCCTCATTGAAGTTGTTTTTTTGTTGTTGTTGTGTTTTTTTTTTTTAACCACGCGTCCTGACTCGTGTTGGAGGCGCCAGTCGCTCCAGATGAGGAGCAAACCGACACACAGGCGTAAAGTAGACGGACCAATTTGGGTGGAACGTGGATGAAGAAGAAGAGACACAGCTGAATGAAAACGGCGACATAAGGGAGGCGACCTCGTCATTGTTGGCCGCGGAGTCATAATGAGACACGTGCAGCCAGAATGAGAAGATTCCTCCTCTGAGGCCGCATGGTCTTTCTTCTCTTTCCAAGGAAAGAGAGAGGTGCTCTTCCATCAGCACAGGTGCTAAGGAGATTGCTCAGCAGCCGACAAGAATGTGCCCCACTGACAGCGCGACCATTCGTCTAATTAGGACACACACCCCAACCCCAAAGTGATGGAGAGCCTCCATCACTTCTGAGAAGAAGAGAGGAGATATTTTTTGGGTGTAATTAGGAGCAGTGATGTTAAATGTTTGTTTTTATTAAGACTGAAGGTGATTTTTTTTATTTATTTTATTTTATTTTATTTTACAAACCATATTCTCACATGTTCCTCCCAGTAAATCAGTTTTACTTTCAGGAATCTGTCTTTTGTGTTTAAATCTGTCACATTAATGTGTAGGGATCCTTTTTTAAACTGCTGATGGATAATTCAGATGGATCATCTTGGACGGAGCAGTGACACACACACACACACACATATGCAGGTATAATTGGATTAGGATAAAGGGCCAGTGTTGGCTTTGAGGAGATTAGTTTGAGCACTGATCCTGTAATTAAACTGCCACAGGAAGGGAGAGGAGGAGGAGGGAGAGGATGGTCAGACAGGGCCGATTGTCATTGAACGGGTGAGGAGAGGGGTTTGGATGAGGGTCCTCCAGTTTGTGTATGAATAAGAACAAATTCAAGGCCCTCATTAAGTCTGTCCAGAGACACAAAGAAGCCTGAGCAGAGTTTTGCGCGGTTCAGATTTTTCAGTCTTCTGATTCTCCTTGCTTCTTCCTCTCCACAGGCAGAACGTGATCCGGCCGATGGGCGTCAGGCCGGACGGGACGTTGGCGCCTCTGGAAGAGACGCTCATCTGTCGACCAGAAGAAAACTCTGACACAGATTCTGACTAGTGCGCCTGCTGGTCCCGATTCTAGAGCTAGTGAAACTGAACTGTGACATGCTGCACTTTCACATTTTACATTACATG
Source organism: Poeciliopsis prolifica (assembly GCF_027474105.1). Classification (NCBI taxonomy): domain Eukaryota; kingdom Metazoa; phylum Chordata; class Actinopteri; order Cyprinodontiformes; family Poeciliidae; genus Poeciliopsis; species Poeciliopsis prolifica. Next base: position 12,423,426 of record NW_026562376.1, on the reverse strand, counting down.
TACATGATATAACGTAAAAACCATCCTGGACCCAGTGATAACCCATAAAGTCCAGCTTGTCACCAAAGTGTGTGATAAGAGAAGAAGTAGTAGTTCATTGTGGATTAAGCTGGTACAGTGACTATATGAGCTCAAATGTAAGATACTGAACCTCTGGCACATAGTTAGGCATGTTAATGATGGAAAACATGGAGTACGCCTTTAAGTCTGTCAGGCGTCATGTTTCTGCTTCTTACAGTTATTGATTTCTTGCAAAAGTACTCACACTCCTTAAAGTCTGTTTCTGTCAGAACTTAAATCCATTTTATGTGACACACCAACACAAATTAGAGCATAACTGCAAAGTTGAAGCGAAGATGGGATTTAAAACTACAACTTAAAATCTGAAGTGTTTTTGTGGTTAATACTTTATAAAACCTTTTTGCTTCAATTACAGTTGCATGTCTTGTGGTGTATTTACCAGTTTCGATCGTCATCCGTATGTTTAGAGTCGATGTCCAACTTGAAGGGGAAGTTCTGGTCACCTTCAAACAGGATTTACCGTCAGCTCTGACTCAACTCTGTCCCTGCAGAAGAATAGCATCTGCACAGCATGAAACCGCCACTACTTTGGGGATTGGAGAATATTAAACTCTTAGGGTTTCCAAATAAAGGAGGCAGAAAGCCACTTTAATCAGATTTGCATTTATAAAAGAAAGTACTTTTTTCCCTAAACCTCACGTATGCACATTTTGTGTTAACCATAAATTTGTGGTTGTGATTTGACGAGAAAATAGACTTTCAGGGTATAGATACTTTTGTGAGACATTGCATTTAGTGTTGTGTGTGTGTCTACTTTGATAGAAGCTCAATGAAAGATGTCTGAAGTGGTAACATCTTTTAAATGAATGACTTGACAAGGACTGAAAGTTTGCAGCGTAGATGTGAATAATAAGAAAAATCAGATTTTAGCCTCCTTCTCCATTGCATACCTTCTGTGCCATGATGACAAACTAAGCTAATTTTTCAGATTCTTCTTGTCCTCTGAAATTAAATTTGGTTTTTAACTATTGGAATTTAATCAAGACTTTTCAGAAAAGATACAATAAATTGAAACATAATTGAAGTATTTAACTAAAACGTTAAATGCACCGTTGCCTTCACCGTAAGCAGACATGAGCGATGGACGGATGGGAGTTTATGAAAGTACAAAGACTCGGTCCTGAAGGACAAATCTTTAGTTCCTCAGAGTTTATTTGAGGCCTTTCTGGTTACCTGTTGCATCCTTAAGTTATAAAACTTAACTTCTTGCTGGATCATTTGGTTTTTATTATTAATTTTTTATTGTGAACACAGATGCCAAGGTTTCAAGTCTTAAAAAAATCATTCCTTTTGTTTGTGTTTGTTGCTCACATTTATGTTCTGGTACATTTTTAATTAAACACTGGACAATTAAACTCCTCCTTTGGTTTTAAATCTCGCTGCCTGGCCACAGGCACGTTTTGACCACTGAAACGTTTTAAATTCAGGCTTGTTGGAATCATTTTTTTAAGAAGCTTATAGGAAAAGAAAAAGCATCCTGACATGTAGTTGCTGAAACACATCTCTTGTGGACTTTATGACCATGAAATATGTAAACTACAATGATTGTTTTTAATCGATTTACTTTTGCCAAATCTACACGATAAATCAAATGTTATTTTTGCCCCCGATGGAAAATGTTGAATTTTATATAAATCTTTGTGTGTAAGCCTGACTATTATGAATTTATAGTAAACTGTTGGTACAGTAACAAGTCCAGTTCCTGAAGATTTTACTGTAACTGAAATGCTTTTAAGCCTTGTCAGATTTTTGTTGTATTTTCTTACAGTTATGTTTTTATATTTAAACTGTTCAGACTTTCCTTTGTGCTTGTAAGTTATGCTGTTATTTTTCCAACACATAAATCCTGGGATCCTTTTGAAATTTGCATGAACGTGGGAAGAATATCTAGTTTGCACATTTGTTTTTTTGTGTACTATGGGCAGCACAACTTATTTTGTGATGCTTTTTCACTGAAAAGTTAATAAAAGTGAAGAACACTGTCTTCTTTGCAAAGAGAAACATTTATTAAATACTGAACATTGCATGATTGAGATAAAACAACTTTATTAGCCTCAGCCATATGAAATCACTTTGGGGAATATTTACTAGTGTTCTAGATGGAAACTAGATTAACCACCTTATATCTACATATTAACAAAATAAACACCATATTTACTATGACTGATGTGAAGCAAAACAACCTGCATATTTAAAGAGCAGCTGAAATGAATTTCTCCAGAACCTTTTTCTGTATTACAGGCTGAGGCGTCATTTGCTTGCTCTTGAAGACGCAGAGCTTTTGCTGTCTGTTTCTGAGTCGGTGTCCTCGCTGCAGCTTCCTTCAGCTCCTGGTCTGGATGTCTTCATGTCTTCAGTCTCTGCTGATGATGATGATGATGATCCAGTGGTTACCACAGGATGGATGCCCTGCAGGAAGGATTTCATCTCAAATAATCAAGTTTATCGCAGTAAACTTTATTAAAAAGTGGAACTTGAATAGATTAATTAAGATTAATTACACATGGATGACATTTATTTGCTACAGTGAAGGCCATTCAATAAGGAGTTTCTAATAAAAAATTGTTGCCATTTTCCATTAATTTTTGCATTGGGTGGCTCTGGTGCTGCTTTGAGGAAAGGCAGGTTGCTTTAATATAAGTCTTTAGCTGCTCTTTATTGTTGGGTATCGGAGCTGAACAATAAATAAATAATAATATTAATAGATAAGTCGATTTCAGTCAAACGTGACTTTGACCAGAAAAAAAAATGTAATAATTACCTCATTTTATCGCCAAAAGATGCTTCAGGCCATTATTTTAAGAAGATAACAAAGAATATGCACTGTTTGCAAAGCTAACAGAAGCAGGAAGTGTTGTGGTTAGTGTTGTATTTAAATAGCTGTATTGATCACACATATAAGCTCTATGAACAGACATTTAATTCAGCAATTCTTATTTCTTAGAAACCGAATTCCAGGTTTTTCATTGGCCATTTCCATTAACTTAAAGTCCATTAACGTTACGTTAATGAAAATAAAACTTGATCTCTGTCCGACTGTAATCAATCTATTTAAAAGACTTTTGAATTCAGTTAATGAAATAAATCAACATTTTGCTGATCCCACGTGTCCTGATGTAGGACTCACCAACTTTTCCTGAGTCCTCATCATTTCTTCGATTTCACCGCTCCAGCCGAGGATCTCTGCAAACCTCCTGACCGAGTCTGCCAGATCCCCCAGCTCCATGTGGTCTCCTCTGCGCAGCGGGACCCTCTCAAAGGGGCCCACAGCATGCCGGTTCAGGAGCAGGCGCGGCACAGTGGAGCGCACCGTATTCACCAGGCTAGCAAAAGGCTCGATCTGAAAACAAAAATCTCTATTAAAGATCAGACGCTACAGGGATGATTTTACGACAGACAACAACAAAAAAAAAGAAGTTGAAGCTCACCTTTAAAGAAGTCCCCATAATGATGAGAAGGTCCGCTTTGGGGAAGTCTTTTGTGTGGAGAAAATATTTCTGAGGGAGGTCTTCTCCAAAAAACACAACATCAGGTTTGACAGTAGCGGCGCAGAAGGAGCAGATGGGGATGTTGTCAGTCATTATAGCAACCTGCAAAACACACAAAAGAAAAGATCACAAAGCTGAATAAATCAGTTGACAGCATTTGGCGGGTCGTGGAATCGGCATACTTTAGCCTCTTCGGCAGGATACGACGTGTAGCACAGGTGGCAGGACGCTGTGGCAAAACTACCGTGGGCCTCCACGAGTTTGTCTTCAGGGATGCCGCACACTGAGGAGGAGAAGAAGTTTAATTACCGAGACAAAGGCAGAAAATCAAGTCAAGAGGCAGGAGAAAGCAATTCTAATGAACACTTTGCCTTTTAAAATCAGCTTTACTGAGTTATTGTTTTACAATCGAATCTCAGTAGTTTCAAAAAACTACTTCTATCATACATTTCCACGTTTACAAAGTCAAAGCAGTGTTATCCCCACCCAATGACTGAACCTCCATATCGCCGAGTCTATAATGACAGTTTCTATTAATTCATGACAAATTACAACTTAAACTTGAAATGATTAAGAAAATGTGAAACTAATAGTGAACATTTTAGCTTTAAAACAAAAAATATCTTTAATAACTTTTTTAATAAACTATAAATTTGTTAAAATAATGCTGTACATTTATTAATTCAAGATATTTAAATGAAGCCACACATAAAAATATTGAATACCTAATAGGAATTTATTCACTAAGTACGTCAATTATAACTGGCAGTTGTAAAGAACTGTATTTCTTAAAGTTATTATTCATTTTTATGTACCTTATTAAATATCTTTACTGACGTGAATAAGGCCCTAGATAAAGTTTAGGTTATGAAATGTTTTGACTTGAAATACAGAATTGGGGAAAACCACAGACACTATGAGAAAGAAAGGAAGGAAGAATAAAAGCATAACAGGAAAATTGTGACAGTAAATTGAAAAGAAAAAAAGAGTAGAGATGGAAAGAAGGATGGAAGGTGAGATGGACAATAAAAGCGTAAATAAAATCTGAGACAATGTCGGAACGCTGTGGTAGATATTTGTCTGTGTCCTAACTCACCTTTCTCCAGCCCATCGATGTTCTGGGTGTACAGCCGGAGCAGCAGGCCTTTGTGGTGGAGCATGCGGATGAAGTAGTGGATGTAGTTGGGACGGTGGCAGCCAGGATACAGAGACTTGGCCAAGGAGAAGAAAGGCTGCGGGTTGTTGGAGAAGTAGTCGATGTTGAAAATGGCCTCAGGGTACGGGATGTTGTACTTCTCCAGGTTGGCGTAGAGACCTGTTCCTGGAGTCCTGGAAGCAACATACAGCACTCGTCAAGACATGTCATGAAAAAAATCCAAAACAATCAAAGTAAGAATAAAATACAAGATTTAAAAATAACTCCACAGCTGAGACCACACTGACTAGGTGTGAAGTCATAAATCAAAAACAGAAAATAAAGGACAGATACAGACCGGAAGTCTGGGATGCCGCTGGATGTGCTGATTCCTGCTCCTACCACCACCAGTATGTTCTTACAGCGGCCCAGTTTCACAAGTCGAGCCACCGACAACAGGCCGCTCCGGGAAGAGGACTTCACCGGGAATGAAGACGGAACGATCTGATCGGATGTGGACTCAGAGGACGGACAGCTCTGCATGGGAATACTGCCAGCTGCGGACATCGTTCCTTTACTGCAGGAAAAACGAAAAGTCCTAGAGTAGTTTACAAAAACACTGACAGGCCTTATTCTTATTTTAGTACCACAACAAAAATTAAGGGGAATAAATCCAGTATTACTCCTGCTCCATATGTTCTACTTTGAAACGTGTGGCTGCAGTAGCATGTTTTCACCTTGTGGAGTCCAATCGGCTCACACTCATCAGGCTGAGGTCTTGAGCGAGAGCCGAGTCAGGCTGCTTCCTTCGTTGCTTTTCATACGGACCCTGCCACGACTCCTGGGGTTCTGCAGGTTCTGGATGCCTGGTCTGGGAGCTGGAGCTGCGGGTTAACCTGGTGCCTGGAGGCTGGGGAACTTTTCTATCCCTGCTGGATCTGGACCTGTTCATCCCAACACCTGGTAAAACGTAACAACAACAGAAAGTTCTAGTTTCCATTCAGTTCTTTTATACATCACAGGTTCACAATAAATGTTACCTCTATCTACTTTCACTTGTAAGAAATCCAATTCCCAATTAATCTGAACTCAATCCAGTTGCAATTAAATCTCAGTTTACAGTTTATTCAGGAACGAGACACAGCTGAACAAATTAGCACTGCGCTAGTAGTGCTTTTTTTAGGAAACAAGAGAAAACGAGTGTCACTTAATGAAAGCACCAAAAGTTCTCTTGGTTGGTTTCTCCAGAAGAGAAAAACAACTTCACACAAAAGAGTTGGCTGGACATAGGACAGATGAAAGGAAAAAAAAAATAATAAAAATCACATTTAATCAAAGCGAGTCGTTCTTCAGAGAGAATAATTTGTTGAGCTTCTTACGTTTGTTCTTCTGTCATTCTGGGTTTGCATTTAGTTTTATGTTAAAATTATTATCATTATTTGTTGTTTTTGGGTGAAGAACTTTGTCCAACCACAGCTGCTCTCAAATGTGCTACATAAATAAATTTGATTTGAGACAGAGCAACACAAAAAGAAAATGTGTTTTCTATGAGAAAAACCTCAAAAAAGTCCCCTCCAAGAAAAAAAAAAGTACAAATTTATAGCAACAATAGCTCTGCTGCAGCTTAACACATAAGCACCAGGTCAGTAGTACTTTCTATAGTAAGTACTATAGGGCACATCAACAAAATAACAGGACAATTTATTTCAGTGTTTTTGTCCTGGAAAGAAATGCAGTTAAAACACAAAATTTCTGATCCAGAAGGCAAAACAAAGCTCAAAGATTACACTTGACATTTTATTTTCCAAACAATCTGGAATTAAAAAGTTTTTTTTTGGACTAACTTCAATAATCTAACAGTCTTATTAGATACAAAATGCTTCCAGTCATTTATTTTTCAGCTGCCATTCTTCCTCTTCCTGGTGTCGTATTTAAAAAGCTGTTACACTGAAATCATCCCCACATCCTTTTCTTCTGAGACTCTCCACACAGAGGGGAAGCTGAAATGTTTTAAAACTGTCAACAGCCGAACAAAAGCTAATGGCTGCAATATATTTAGCCCCCTCCCCATTCTCTCCATAGCTGCTATGCTAATACAGTCCACAGCTGTGGCAGCTTTACTGTTCAGGGAAAGCGGAGCGTAGCGCTGAGAGGTGAAGGGGAGGGACTGAGAGTGGGATGAGGGAAAAGAGGAAAGTTGATAAGAGTCAACAAACCCAGCTGGGTGAGCGGGGAAAAGGCGCCCATACAGCCCCACAATCACATTGAGAAAACCAGCAGAGGGTGGCGGGGGCAGAGGAGATAAATGATATGTAGGCGAGTTTCAATAAGGACGGTGCCCAAGGAGGAGGGAGGAGGCTCACCTAAAACTAAAGACCGTTGGAATGGCTGAGCAACAAAGAAGTGGACAAAACAAATGAAGCTATCACGAAACAAACTTCCTTCTACATTCACCTTAAAGGAGATAAGCCATAAAGGATCAGAAAAAATTAAGAGCAGGGTTGTACAGATTGTGGTTTTTTGCCACCAATCTTTGAAAAGCCTGACCTGCAGATTCCAATTTTAGCTTCCAATTCCAATACCAATCTTTTGTCTGAAATGTGACTAAATACAGTAAAAAAGTCACTGAGATGGCAACAGTAGGGTGACTATTGTTAACCTGGTGCGCCGGTCTGTCAGACAAACCTCACGGCAGAGCTACAGAGGACCGTGGTTGATTTTTAGACCTTGGCTGAGGTAGATAACATTGGTGGATAACATCGGCCCTTCACCAATCATCTGGAAGACAAGTCGGTGCACCTCTAATTGAAAGTCTTCTATTTCAGAAAAATACTTCCACAGTACCACCAGGAAGTATTCACACCATTTCCCATTACTGAGGTTTTGTAAAGGCCTTTCCTAAGAGATTCAAAACGGAGCTCAGGTGCATCTGATTTCCAAATATCAACCCACAGATGCTTCAGGAGCTTGATCCAGCTGTGGAACATTTTGTTGACTAAAAATAATTTGGAACCGCTGACTTTATACAAGATCAGAAACCAGGCAATGAAGCTAGAAAAACAGTCCAAAAAAAAAGTTTTGGCAGCATTGTCTTCAGGATTCGAAAATGGAAAACACCTGAAAAGAGCCTTCTCTGTATCTAACTGGACCAAACAGAGTAGACAATGAAGAAAAGGTGCCCCAGAACCTTTATGACCAAAAGGTAAAAATACTAATTTGTCTGAGGTGATGAACTAAAAAGGTGTCATGTATGGAGAAAAATAGTCACTGTCTAGTACCAAATATCACAATAAGTTCATCGGCCAGCCCAAGAGTTTGGTGATTAGTTTTGGTGATTAGTGGCTAAAGACAGAGATTTGTCAAGAAAACTAAGGCGATGATTAATCTTCTGTTATGATAATGACCTCAAGCACAGAGCAAAGGTAACAAAACAGACTGGACATATTTGAGATGTGTGGGCCAGTCAGAACCAGCGCTTGAATACCGTTCTCTGGAAAGAGCTAAAATGGCCGTCTATTGACTGTTCCCATTTAGCCTGACAGCATATAAAGAACTACAGGTTTGTAAAGCTTGTAGAGACAAACCCAAGAAGACTCGAAGCAGGATGATTTAACAATATTTTAACCCAAGGGCAATCAGGCTATTTCAGAATAGAAAATCTCGACCAAGTTAAAGGATGTGAAAAATCTATTAGAAAAAAGCCGTAATACTAGAAAACCCTAATTTCATGATATCAAATTCAGTTTTTAGAAAGTTATTTATTGAGCTTAAAACAGATCAATCTTGCGTTCAAGAGACAAACATCCCAATTCACTACTTTCATTTAAAGGTCCTCAATCTTTTTGCTCCTTTAAGACTGAAGCCCCTGCATTACTAGACCCCCCTCCTGCCCCTTCACATCCTACAGAACTATTAAAAACAGTAGGAGGGCGAGGGTCTCTGCTTTTGTCTGGTCTGCTCTCAAAAAGACACTGCTGAGTACAGGCAATAAATCACAGGCCCAGTTATTAAGGTTTCTCACAGATGGTGTGAGCTACCATCACACAGCATCTTACAGGACAAATACCCTCTCCAAGCATGGTCGCAGTTGGATAAGTTGAATTTCTTTTACTCTGCACGAGCACAAAAGTCATTTTTTTATAAAAACTACTGTTCAAAACATCTGAAATCCTTCCGTTTTATTAAATAAAGCTCTAAATGTCTGCAGATGCTGTTATTGCTCTTTAATGACAAATAAATCCTTGTATAAATGACAAAAGGGCTTTATACGGATTTAGAAGCCCCCCTACTTGCTTGCCCTTTCACACTACTTGCTCTCGCAGATCTCCCAGATCGAAAATCTGAGTGTCCCATAACAGGACCACCAGGATAGCGGCTGCTCATACGAGGGGATACAGTTATCTAATTAAGAGAGCCTCACAACACTGGGAACACATCAGTGATCACCTTCAAAACTACCCCACACCATCTCCTCGACTAAAAACCCATGCTGTCTGACAATCCTTTCAAAATGCTGGAGGCTCAGACCAAAGGCCAAAAGCCAGCAAGAGAAAGTGGGCAACAAGTTGATGCTAAAGCAACAAAGACACAGCTAGCAGGGTGAAACCAGAGAACTCTTTAAGCAAATACTGATGTGTTTACCTAAAAGACACTCAATAGTGTAATTATTAACACTGCATGCAGAGAAAAAAACTATTGTTTTAGTAATTGATTGCTATTAGATATTATTCTGATGATTATGCAGTAAGAAAAAAGGAGAAAATTGGCACATTCTGCTGATTTTTCATTTATCCACTTAAGATCTTTTTATTAAAATAGTAGAAATACTTTAAAAGATGCAAACAAACTAATAATTTGATTCCCATTGTGAAAATATACATTTTATTGCAGAATATGCAGAATTTGAAACATGAAGCTAAAACTAGGTAGAACATATTTACAGCCTTTTCTTTATCTTAAATGCAAAATGTATATATTTTGCATTTTGACTTAAATCACTGCTCTGATTGTGTTGTTCTTTCAGGAAATGGTATATTTTAGAGTATGTATATTCCAGTTAAGGATTAATCATTAATTCTTTCAATATATTAAATCATCACAATTGATCTCATCATTCCATCTTTTATGCAAATGAAATTTAGGAGAGCTTAACTCAGATTCCACTTTCTGCACATTATGGCTACAGTTGAATTTAATTTTAAGGAGATAAACAGCTGAAATGTGGCGCTGGAGTCTGTTGGCACCAGACTCAGCTGCATCTTAAAGCAGGTTTGGCTAAGTTTAATGAGGTGCTTTTCTGCTGCAACCCCAGCATTTAACCCTCCACTCACAGAGGAGTCGAGGACGGCCAACTTTGATCTCCCCCCCGTACCCCCAACCCGGGGGACAACGACCAGCAGCCTGGTCGCCATGGAAAGCTCTTCATTACTTTGCTGAAGAGGCAACGGCTCTGTGTTCTCCCTCCCCACCTGCTCACTAATGACATATCACTCTGTGTAGCATCTTTGTTGGCCTCTCTATTGACACAAAGCGCCAAGTCCTAATTTGTGTTAGGATGTTGTTTGCTCACACAGAGGAAGGTGGGTGGCGGCGGCGGGGTTAAACTGGCCCAGTGGGTCGATGGATAAGTAATGACTTGTCTAGTTGCCCCTCAAAAGACACACTAGCACTTAATTAATAGCATATCAGAAATCAATGTCAATTCTCTAAAGATATAAGACAAAAGAATGAACTTTTTTTTTTAAGCAAATTCCAACTTTAAGTACTCTTGAACAGTAATTATCCAGTCGATCTTGTAGCTGAAGATAAAGAGTAGAAGTGATGTTTATGATGATATTCTTTAAAAAGCTACACACACTTTTTCTGTTTACCTACAAACATGTATGACGGGAAAAATCCTCACTTGGAGAATTAAAATGAATCAGTTCTGCAACTGAGATGAGTTTTTTTTTTCTTTAATAAAATGTAAACAAGCAGTACACGAGGTATCACCAATTAAAACATTCATCCAAGTCTCAATACTATAAATGTGTGAAACTTTTCTAGATCCTGAACAAAAACAAAAGCATGCCAAGTGTCTGCAGTATAAGCCCACACTGACACCTGCTGGTAGTTTAAGTTCATTACATCAGAACTGTTCATGGAAAAGAAAAATAACTGAACATATGTTCAAATAAATAAATAAAACTAACAACTACATAAAGAAAGGTACTGACCACAAAATGGATTGTTAACGATAAGTGAGTTTATTGCTAACCAGGAGTTGAATTTTCTTGCCATCTCTGAGGATAAATTCTGGTCTATATTCACAATTAAATTTAAAAATACTTTATCAATCCCAAAGGGAACGTTATAGTTGTAGTGCCTTGAATTATTTAAATTTCTTCAGTGGGTCATTGGAGGTGGGGACGCATGGTGGCAGGAAGGAAGGATGTAAGGAAGGAAGGGTGAAAAAGGGACAAGAAAGGACAGAAGGGGGAAAGGGAAGTAAATAAAAGGAAGGATGGACAAAGACAAAAAATGAATGAATACAGGCACAAGCAAAAAAATGTAGGATGGAGAAAGAAAACATGTATCAAATAAAGATGGGAAAACAAGGAAAGTAAGTCACCAAATGACAAGGACATGAGGAAGAGAAAAAGAAATACAAGATAAAAGAAAACACTAATATGTTTTCCATAGTTTGGTTTTCTCCATTTTCCAAACTGCTCTGATAAATCTGCTCCACAAATTGATTTATGTTTGTCTGTCTGTGCAGACACATGCAATTTGTTGGAGAATTACACTTTTTTTCAAATCAAATACTTTTGAAAGCTTCAGTTCACACCTTTCTGTGCTTTGAGTCACTTTAAATGATAAAAAAAAAACATCTCCTGTCCACAGAGCATTTCACAGATTTACTGACAATTCAATCAACACTTTTGGCTGTAGGGACATTAACTGAAGCAGCAGAATGTTTTTGATCGCCCCTGTAAACTGCAATCCAGATAAACTGTAAGTATATTTAAGTCAATGCTAAAAACCGACAAGGAATTGGAGGAAAATTCAAATGAATGCAACATTTCACCATTCTTCGGTAAGTTGGTGCTGCAATAGTTCAAAAGGGGCAAACAGGGATCACATAAAATTGAAACCCAGACCAATCACAGCTCGGGCTTTTTCCCATTGCGGTGCTGCAAGGAGTTACCTGCCTGTCTCCAGACTGCTCGACGAGAGATGCAGGCAGTCTGAGCTGCTTCCGCCTGAACGCTTGAACCACCTAACGGAAGCTCGCTCTGCGGCCGTGACGCTCCAATCCACAGTGGAGCTCCGTCACTAGTGGCGCTCAGGTCACCAGAATCGGCTTTACTTCTTTTAAATTAGTCTGTCTTCCTCTCAGCCACACGCAGGAAATCTGCATGGAGTCTCGATTGAAGTTTTAGGGAGCAGAGGTCTCACTCCGCCGTTTATTCCGTGCAGTAAATAAGTCATCAAGAACGAATACAGGCGGGAAACGCCAATGCAGTCACATGACGCGGTGTTTCCGCTTTCAACACCAATTTCTCAACCTTTTCAAATCTAAAAGAGTGGATGTACTTGTTCATGCATGTCATTCTAACTTGATGATAAACTGCTGTTGAATCTTTTGTTAATGTGTTGATCTTAAATAAATAAAAGAATAAACAATGATTGCCTTTTAATTCCAACATGTAAGCTACATTTCTATACAGAATAGATGCAGTTCATGGGAGATGTAAATGTAAAACATCCTAATAATCATGTGTACACTTTAGTTTGGAATAGAATAGAATAGAATAGAATAGAATAGAATAGAATAGAAATATCCTTCATTGTCCCATACAAATTCAGGAAATTCAGTTGTACCAGCAGCAAGTTAAAGTTTAAAGGAGCTTGCATTAATGTTACATCTCACGTTTCAAAAGTTTAGGACCTTGAGGATAACTTTAGGAGAGGTTTCCCGGGGCTTCTCTAAATTGAGATTGAGAAAGTTGTAGATAACCTCAAAACTTCAAGACGATGTCGTTTAATGTCAAGGAATTAGTCTTCGTGGCTGTTTTAGGCATGCACTTTGAAAGTTGCTCCTGACTTTCAGAAAGCCAGTAGTCTATAAAGTTTACTTTGTGAAAACAGAAGAAAACTCTCATGAAATGTTCCCTGAAGGTTGACCAGTTGTTACATTTTTAAAGATGAATTTGACATTTAGAGCTTTGTAAAGAGCTTCATAAAGTGTTTCTGGAGACCATGGGAAACCTTACTGCTGGTGATTTCTGTATCTTATGGGACTCTGACATATTTATAAGACACAAAGAATAAACATAAACTTCAGATTCAGATCTACTAAAGAACAGAAAAAAAACATAACATGAAAGTAGATTACTCTAAAAACCTTGGTTTGTCCAAGGAATATAAAGTCCTTCAATCACCTATTTAGATATCTTGGATCTTAACTTTACTGTATTACTATAATTTTATTACATTAAATAAAGATCAAAAGGGCAATTTAAATTTATTTTATATTTCATTTGGGGATTATTAATGAACCCGATCACTTTGTGCCAGCCATAGCATTCATGTCAACGGCTCCAATAATCTATCATAGAAACATTATTCCCGAGGAATGGTAGAGGCTCATCTTCTTGTAAGAGACGATCTTCACTTGAAGGCCGCAAAAACACCTTAATCGTCACTTCCTCCCTGAGGAAGAGGCGGGGCTGCTGTATTTTAATCAGTTTGGTAACGCTTGAATGATTCAGTTCAATTAATTGCATGGTTTATTTTGTAGCCTCCCGCCATCATTGAGTGACAGTTTGGGTGAGGGTCGGGGGTTGGTCTTTACAGATTATAGACATTTAATCTCCTCATTCGCAACCCCCCGAGCATCCCGCTGTATGTGCTCAGAATTACTAGTTTCATAAAAAGGAATGCACTTTTATTAACACACTTTAAAAAGGCATTCATGATAATCTATGTAATCATTTCATGCTTATGAAATCCAGCAGATTCAGAGATCCAGTTTATACCTCTGTCTCTCTCTTTCTGTGTGTGTGTGTGTGTGTGTGTGTGTGTGTGTGTGTGTGTGTGTGTGTGTGTGTGTGTGTGTGTGTGTGTGTGTGTGCTTTGTGGGTGGAGATTGAGAACCTCCTCCTAAAAACAGTCAACACCAGCCTGCTTCACTCCCTGCAGCACCTTTGTTATTTCTAAATTTGGGACTGCAACATATTTTTCGTATTCATCATTTTATTTACTTATAGTCTCACAACCTTCCTACAACTCATTGAAATTATTTTATTTTTTTCGACTAGCCACCATTACAGCAAGGTAAGTGTTATTCAGGACCGTTAGGGATCAGTTTTGTCTAACGAGAGAGTCAGCCATGAAAACTTGAATACAACCAGTGTTGTTTTTTGTTGTTGTTTTATTTGGAGGGGGGGACTAAGAGCAGTGACGTTCTAACCACAGATTCGGGCCGAACTCGGACGTTTATTCCTGCTTTCAGTAGAGCAAACGGAGGTTTGGATGTCGAACGTTGTTGTGTTAAACCGTTGAAAATCCGCGAGCGACGTGACGTACGAGCTAGAAGATTCTACACGTTCACCGTAAAGCGCGAGCAGTTACAGTGGCTGAAGGCGTCGACCACACGCAGACCGATAACGTGTCTTTAAAGTCCCGCAGTTTGGGGTTAATTGCGTTAAAAGCCGCCAAACGACGCACGTCCGACTCTACGAGAATGTGTGCAGAAGTTGACGTCCGTGAAACGTTGCAGGCAGCTAGCATAAATTGTTTTCACTTGGTTTGGCACTTTTTCTGGAGGGGTGAACTCGCGCAGTTATATATTTAAAATCCACTCAAGGAATGATTTGACGTCCATCAGTTAATTCACGACGCAACTTCCTGAGTAAGTTTCCCTTTGTGTTCATCTTTTGAAAGGTTATGAGCTTTTAGATGGACATGTTCTTTTGATATGGACGATATAAACACGGCGACAGTTATATAGAGCAACCTTTTAAAATGCTAATTTTTGCCTTCAGATTTCTTATACCTGAAGTTAGGTGTCCAGGTTTGGAAAATATGTAATCTCTTAATGCGACAGATATTGCATGATCATTGCAGTCCCTTTCATTATCTGTTATTAATGTCAGAAGGGTTGTCAGACTTTTTCTGTCTACCCTTCCAACATGTGATATGGATTCATTACACAAAGAATGTATGCTCATTTCTAATATCTATTGCTGAAGGTTAGTAGAAACCTGAAATTCAGTTTGTAGGAAAAACATATTACAAAAGAACAATAATTTACAGAAGTGTCAGTCTACTGAGAAGCATGTCCATGTAGTGCACACTGGATGCAATCAGTTCTTGATCTGGGATGACCAACCTGTGGCGTTGAGGCCACATTTCAGAAGAATCTCAGGAAAATTAAGACTGCAATGTTGTTCAGACATCTGAAATTCTCTCTGCATGTAAATACCATGTTTACTTTTCTTTTGAAAATCAAAGACCAGGAGTTTGGAGGAAGGGTGAAAAAACATAAAACCCAACTTGCTTTGTGATACAGTGCGCTTCCACAGATTATGATGAATTGAGGAACTAACGTCCTCTAATGTTAGTTTATTGTTACATCAAGTCCTAAGTCAGCTGCCCATCAAGAATTTTAGAGCATGACATTCTCGATGTGCTTGATTGACCATCAAACTCACCTGATCTAAACCCATAAAGAATTTATGAGGTGTTGTTGTGAGGATGAAAATGAGCAACACTTGACCCAACTGTCCAGAAAGGCTGGTGTTAAAGCGATCTGGGCTTCCTTAACAACTTCTGAATGTTTACCATCAAACATTTGTTAAATGTATTCTAGTAGAGCCAGATATCAAAAATGCACTTTTGTTTATGTCAAGACAAAATACGTATTTGGATATTGTCTAAATACTGCAATGGTGTCCAGGGTGAACCCGGCCTCTCGCCTGCTGACCGCTGGAGATGGGCACCAGCACCCCTCACTATCTTAATAGGGATATGCATGTAAGATGATGGATGGATATTGTCTAAACAAATAAAAAATGTTATTATTTTGTCCGTTAATTTTGTTACCATTAATATGTTGTGAAAGCCTGACATTGGGTCAATTTCTTCCATGTACAGTAAACTGCAGTGATTGAGTTGTAGTATAAAAAATGACTTGCACATTGTTAGAAGTTTATAATCCTGATGAGATTCACAAATGAAAACTTAATTTCTCAGTGCCTAACTTTTCAAGAATAAAAAAAAAAGAAAACATGCTAAAGTTAAACTTAAGCATCTTTCTTTTTCTCCATCAAAATGACCCCAAAAAGAGTTTTTGGTCTGTTTGGTTTCAATCGTCCCATTTGAAGATGTTGTTCAGCTTAGTTCCAGACTACAAACAGGTCGGCCTTGTTTTTGGTATTAGTAGCACACCCAAAACACACTCCTTTATTTTCTGACACATTGTGTGCTCCCAGCAGCCTGTTGTGTAGTGCTGACATTCAGCTCCACTTCATTTTATATATTACTGTCACATCGGACATTTAAAGGTTTTTGACTGCATACAGTCATGAAAGTACAACCTCTTCAAACTCTTAATGTTTTATGTTATTGTGATAACCTAACAGAATTAGCAAAACTCAGAATAGACAATACTTAGATTACTAACTTAGATTTTTTTTTTTTTATTGAACAAAATTAAAGTCAAAATACTAACATGTCTGTTTTTATGAAATTCCTGGGAACATTGTCTAACCTTTGGGGGGAATATGGTGGGATGTTAACTCCTGGAAAAGTCTGAAAGCTCCTAATTGTAAAAAAAAAAATCGCTTTTCTTTAAATGGATAAATATAATTTGTTTTCTAATGACCTTATAGCCCCTTCCATATGTTTTACTCCTAAGGTTTTAGAGGAATAAGTCGTATTTGTTTATTTTACGGGTAGATATGTAAAATACTTGAATTATTTTATGCCATGACTTTAATCAGCACTCTGACAAAGTCACATTTTTAAAGTAAAACCTGTTTATTAAAGAAGATAAAAATTCCTCCAGCTGTAATCGTCAGTGCATACGTGTAACTACTTGAGTCACCTTAGTAATTTTGTTATGTTTGTTGTCAGATGAGTCAGGCCGAGCAGGTGCCTGAGGACATCCCTGCATGCCACACAGATGAGCCAGAAGCTACAGGTAAGCTGAGCTCTAAATCTGCTTTGACACCTCATAAAACACACAAGGCCAAGAACACAGTTGAAGTTTTGACTTAAACTGACTTTTTAATATTTAATGAAGGAAAAAATAATCAGGCTGGATTTGGTTAAATTAATGTCAAGGCATGCTGAATCTAAATTACAATGCAGGAATGCAGCTTTTAAGCATCACCTAAAGCTAATGAACTTCATATACAGAGAGGGCCCTGCGACAGACTCCACTAGGGACAAGGGTGTTAGAAAATGAATGGATGCATGGATATACAGAGAGAGATGAAAAGCATTGAAAAAATATGTAAACACTGCAGGACTTGTTTCTATTATGGAAACATACCTTCCATCACTGTTCTCCAAGTAAAAGCTCCATCATGTTTCACAGACTATGTTTCTTTACCGTGTCAGACATTAAATAAAACTAAACCTTTCTGCTTGGATTCAGTTTGAATGAGCAAAGTGATTTATCTCTTCTAAAATAATGAGAGAGAAACATTTTTCATGAACATATTCGTCCAAGTCAGAATTTACCATACAGTGAAATGTTTTTTTAGCATTAGATTGTAACTGTATGTTTTTGGTCAATTGTTCAGGGTATCCTTTTACAATCATCACAGTGGTTTGCTAGAATGTTCATTCGTTGTACTTCACAATGAACTAGATCACCGCAGGGTTTGCAAGTTTCCCTCCTTTTCCCTCAAATGTAATAGCAGAGGAGTTCAAAATTCGTCCTGTGTGTTTTGAATTTTTTCTTTGGTTCAACACACCTGGATCAAATAATGGTTAATTCTCTCCAGAACTTTGACATCGTGATGACGTAGTTGGAGCAGAGGCTCATCTAAACTTTCAGGATACCAGGCCTTGAGTAATGGAGCGGGACACCCATGGACGACAGTAGAATAGAGTAGAAATGCAGTGCATGTCTTCAACCCTGAAGGTATTTGCAAACTGTAATCTTATTTAGTTGTTGCTGCTGCTTTTAGATCAGTAACCACATTTCTGACAGGCCTTATCAGGCCATGTTGGTGAATTACTTGTTTCATTGTGGATACTGACACTCTCAGCAGCTTCAGCCTCCTGGCAAGGTTGTTTGCATTTGTCCTTTGGGAGGATATGTGCATTTGGCAGCAGAGCACATTCATCCTTCCTGAATGGTACAATGGCTGGATATTTCCCTGGTGTTTATACTTTCATATAAATGTTAAAACAGAAGAACGTGGCACCGTCAGGTGTTTGGAATATGTATCCAGGGATGAACCAGACTTTCTAATACCTTTGATTTATTTAGATTTTTTTCTATTTACAAGATCTGACTCAAGAAAGCAGTTTGAGGTGTTCCTTTAAAGCACACCACAAAATGCCTCCAATTTACTCAAATGTAAAGTAAATTATCAAAACTTAGAAAATCTACAAACTCTTTAACTGGGTTTTCCCAGATTATTTAAATGTTTAGAAAACCTCACCAACGCCAGCAGGTGGCATGATGTCCTAAATGATCGTTGTCTGTGAGAACTTCACCCTGGACCTGTGTGGTAGCACTGGCTTCAGTTTCAATCCAGGTCTGCTGAATATTCCCCAAACTCTTGAATAGGCTTTGATTCACATTTGTCTCAAGGCTGAAATGATCCTGAAATTGACACCTTCGCAATCTTCCATATGTTTGTGGAGGCTGTACTATAACATTTCTTTTTAAAAATAATAATTTTATTGTCTTTATCTAATATTCCTTTTTTTAAAAAACAGAATTTGTAGTTTTTAATTAAAATTTATTAAACAAACACTTGAAGCATTTCACTTTGTGTTTATGCTTTTGAATAAATTACTGACATAAATTAAGTATTAACTGATATTTTTATTTACTGAAATGGAATTGCCCCCGTAGTCACAGAGTAAACAATCTGTCTTTCAGAAACAAATTAATCATTAAAGAAAAAGTGATAGTATTTATAGCTTTTTGTCGTTGATTAAATCAATTCACAAAATGTTGATTTTGTTGTTTTAAATCAGACGCCAACAAGGACCACCCACAGACACAACCAGGGATGTTCGGCAGGTTGGCGGGGGGTTTGTATGGAGCCACCAAAGCTACAGTGGGTGGCGTGACTTGGTTAGGAGGAAAGAGCCTGGACATCACTAAGACAGCTGTCTGCACTGTGGCTGCCGTGCCTGTAATGGGAGTGGGGCTGGTGAAGGGGGGAGTGTGTGCCGTGGCTGGCGGTGTGACCGCGGTCGGATCTGCAGTAGTCAACAAAGTTCCTCTAGGAGGCAGCAAAAAGAAAGACAAGTCTGACTGAAATGGAACTGGAGACTGGACACACACACCTCACACTGCTGTTGATGGTTTTACATTTGTAAACGGGAGAAAAAGCAACTAAAGACTTAGAGCTGCAGTTTGCAAGTTATGTTGTTTTTGTTATTTTTCAACAAAAATAACAAAAATTGTATCTAGAGATACAATTAACAATTGTTTAATTATGTCTTCAAAATTTGTGCATAAAAGAAAGCAATACAGCACACCTGTTCTCTTTCCTTTTGATTCAAGACAATCGATGATGATGATCTGTGCCTTATAAGAAGTTGTTACTATCATCTGGAAATAATTCACTTTCAGCTGGTAAATACTAGAAACACTCTGAGTCTGATTTCTGATTATTTCTCTTCAGCTAAACACACGTTCTGACAAATGATCAGATAAATCTGATCAAGGACATGGTAGGTAAAGTCCAGTTTTTTAATATGGATTTCTATGGGTTGGTTTATTGTGTTTAACCTAAATATTTTGGTGTCTTCCATTTCAAAGTGCATGCTTCTCAGATGTATGTCTGTCTTGTAATCTTCTCACCTTAGTAGAAGATCCCTGTTTTAGACATTTTATTATTATTTTCACTACAATAAATGCATTTTATTATTGTGCAAAGGACTTTTTGTAATTAAATCTTTTCTCATTTGTATGCTTTTCTTTTGTTCTTCTTGTAAAATAAAGCTTAAAGGTTTTTAAAATAAAATTATGGAGATAATTTTCTTTATTTTAGGTAAAAAAAATATATATATATATAATTCAAATGATTGAAGTTTCACTGTAAAATTGTATGTTTTAATATTTGGAATGAGATTTAATTTCTTCAGTAATTCAGAACTCATGTATTAATTGCAGTAAATTGGTACTCCAGTAGCATACTGATCCATAACAATTCATTAGTGCATCAGAATTGGTTAACTGTGAATTATTTTTTAAATGAATATTTATACAGAAAGTATGTTTTTATAAACCATTTTTGAAGCCCCTAAAAACTATTATTGGATACATTAAAAAACAATTTCGTGCAGCACAATAAAACATGTTCAGTTTCTGCTTGCTCAAAACCATTCACCTACCAGGCTTACAGTTTGGTAATAACAACAAAGTTAATCCTCCTGCATACAAAACACAGGCACCACCCTTCGTCCTCTTTCTTCTGCCGTTTCTTCCTTCACCACACAATCTAATGCATACCACCAGCACTCCACCACTGCCAATGTATCCAATTCTATCAAAAACAAAAATGCTAATTTAGTTAATCAGAAATAGGACAGGGTAAGTGGATGAAAATTTGAAGCGTCCAAATCATCGTAGACTACTTGTTTGACCGGTCTGTACATTGTGCTTCTCACTTGTTTCAGCCTAAGATGGTTTTCAAGCCAAATTACTTTGGAAATGCTGTTTTGTATGTTTTCGTAAATGAAATAAATGTTTTTTGAATCTCAAATTGTGTTTCAAGAGTTTGTTCAGCGCACTAAATATAATATTGTAAGCCAAAGAGGGTCAAATGAAATCTGTAAGAAGCAGAAACAACCCATTAATCTTCTCAGTTAACTTGATACTGAAAACAACTTCAGTATGCAACAGTTACATTTATTATTTCTCTTTGTGGCGCCCTCTGACCTGGGCAGAAATCCACCACTGACTGTCCTTGATCTGTCCCAGTGTCTGTGCTGTGAAACAGGTGAAACTCCAGGTGTACAAGTGCTGTTTGCAGAGGCATTTGGGTCTTAGCATGTGCTGTTGTCAATGACCGACTCAAAGGGATGCAAAATAATCACCAGCCAAGGTCTTCCAAGCAGCGAGGCTTACATAATTTTTTTTTTACTCTGTTTTGTTGACTCTTTGGGTCACAGTAACTTTTAAAAAGTCAGATCGTCTGGTTTTGTTTGCTTTTAAATGTTTACTTTGTTCGGTCACAGTAGCAGGAATATTGATTCCCCTGCCCCTAATTTACATGTGAAACAATTTAACCAAACAATTTAAACAATTTGTAGCACATTCTATCTTTTTTTTGTTACATTTTGTTTAACTGGATTTACAAATATCAATACATTGTTTTTTGTTGTTTTTTTTTTACATTTTAATTCATGCAGTTTGTCAACAAACTATAATTTAAACTATAATTATTTTAAACTTGGGCTGCTCCTGCGATGCCGTCTGGTTTTTTTCATGCTTGACATATTTGGAGAATTTGTACAATAATTCAAACTCGTACAATGAAACCACAAAATACAACACTGATCATATTGTCAAGTAAACAACTTTTACATGAAGGACTAACAAGAATCAATCATCCCATCTTCAAAACTGAATCAACTGCTGGTTATATATTGTGCAATCATTTATTCAGAAATACAGTTATTTATTTATTTATTTTTTACAGTTCAACAACTGCATTAATTTTTAAAGTGTTTTTTTTCTAAATGTTCCCAGTTGAATTGCTGAGGTTGTCTCTGCTCACTCCTGAGGGGCAGTCATAATCACTTGTCCAGATGAAACCACAACCTTTGGTTCAACCTTCCTCTCCTCTGCAGCCTCTGTGTCTCTCTCTGCACGACATGAAAACTATGGTCACATCTGGGTGTCTGTTGATCATTATATTTTTCTAGGCTTTTAAATGACTCACTTACTTCCTTTACTGTGACATAATGGTTCACAGCTCACACCATGTCCTGGAACACACACAGCTGTGCTGCAATGAATGTACACCTGAAGAAGAAAAACATTATTAGGAATAATATCTAATGACAGTCATTTTTTGTCAGGGTGCTACATTCATTACATATCTGTTTTGGGGTTCCATTGTGTCGGTGTCCACAAAGGCAAACATTTTGAAAATGAAACGTCGGTAGTGAGTTGGAAATTTCAGACCAGATGAAGGACCCACTGGAACCAGTGTGGAGAGGTAACGATCGTCTGCATATGGACATCTGGATGGAGATGGAGTAATACCTGGGTCAACATGGGTGTGTTACGACAAACAGCACAGCAGAGCCAGAACATTTCTGAAGGAATTTAAACAGGGCCTGCCAAAGTGTGGAACCCAGTGTTCTGATGCTAAAAAATTGCATCAATGCTAAGCTTTGCTAAGATAATATTGATAGCATGTGGAGAATCTCAAGCATGCTGACTAACATGGACTTAATCCATTCAGTAGGTTAAAACTTCCGCATTAGCTAAAATTAGCCAAAATGTAAATGTCAGTTTAGATGTTGCCAGTGGCATGAGGGGTATCACTAGCATGTTGTCATACAGTCACTTCCTTCATTCAGTATACTAAACATGGCTAATAGATAATAAAAATTGACAACAGCTTATTTTAGGGAATAGGCTAATGCTAATGCACTGCCCTGCAGTGCTAATCCAAGTGCTAATGACTTGCATTAGCACTGCCTGAGAGGAACATTCACGCTTTTATTTTGAAATTTTCAGTAAGCTTTGTTTTAAAGGGCCACACTAATACTAGGTGTAACAATGGTTTAGTTAAACCACTGTTACACATATAAAGCCCAAAAGAGCAATTACCTGATGTGAAAATCTGAAGGCTTTTATTTTATTTTGGTATTTTCACAGAAATATGTAAATTTATCTACACATAAACCTGGTAGCCAAGAAACATACTTGTCACTTACCATTAATTTGCCCATTTGTTTTAGGGACCAAGGAGCAGATGGGAAATTTCATCTCCCTCAGGGCCAAAGGAGCCAATTGTTCACAAGGGCCAAAAATTCTGAATTTTTACTACTGTCACAGAACAGTAGTAAAACTGGAAATAACTTTCCAGTTTTATTTTTCTCTATCCAGAAAACTGCAGCATTGTTTTCAAAGTAGTCATGTCAATAAATTAAGTTTATTTGACACGATACAATAATACTTAAGCATACTGTGCAATGTTTTGTGGGTTGCTCTAAAAAAACTTCATTCCGGTCATTTTTTCTCTTTTTCTCTATGTGTTAAATTCATTCTAGACAAGATGGGCCTCCATGACATAGTAATACCGTCTCAGACCGAAAAAAATGGGATAGCCTTAAAAATTATGAATTTGTCTTTTAATAAACAAAATCATGTGATTTACAGTCTGGATCCATAAAAATGGTTTTATTTTTAATTTTAAATAACAAGTACAAACATTTTAAATGAAATTACTTTCAGTTTGGTCCAGTTCGCTTTATGAAACAAATATTAAGTAATGCATAGCAAATACAGTTATTTACACTGAAAACTGCAGAATTAACCTCAGTGACCTATTCCTGGAAAACGTTTGACAAAAAAAAAAAAAAAACATAAAAACAGAAAGTCTTTGGCAGTGTGCCTTGAGGCAAGATCAGAGACATGGATAGGGTGCTGCAACAGAGACACGTGACTTTTCTTCTTCTGGATGACACGCAAAATTCAGATGGAGGGCCAGAAGGGGATTTCTCTGGTTCAAAACATAGCAAATTGATCACAACAGTAATGCCCTAAGTAGGCTAGAACTGAAGGAACTGATGTTCTTGTGGTTTCATCGTCTACATAAATTGTTCCAATGCTTTGCTAAGCTTCCACTTCAGTCCTGTCACTCAAATAATGTTATCCAATATATTAAACATTAACTCTACCCAGTATAGTTTTCAGTTTGTAAACATTTCCTAAACATGACGGTAGCGGTTTTGGACACGTAGCCCTGACAGTCTTATCCATGGTACCGTAGCAAAATCTGGCGAGGTAGCACTGATACCTTGATACATCATATGAAAGTGATGTAGCTATGAAGTTACATCACTCCGCTGCTCTTTATTATTAAAATGATAAACGTAGGTTTTCCTGGACTTTTATAAACGAATACCTCTTCTATGCATCATTTGTTTGTATTACTATTGGTACAGATTAATAGGCAAACCCTATGCTGCGTCTATTAGTAGCTTAAATTAATTCCAGCTATAGACTTTAAAAACAATATTCAGATTTCAACATGCATTTTCTAAAGAGTCAATATTTCAGTTTACTTTTACTCAGTTACTTCAGTGTTGTTACACCTCTGAGATCATTTTTGCAGCTTCTTTAATTGTGATACCAGAACTGTTTCACTTAAACATTTCCTGAGATATTGTCAATTTATTTTCAAGCAAAACTCTCAAAAAGAGCTTAGGGTTTATCAGTTTTTGATTTAATTGTGTGGCTAAATATGAGCACTTTATTTTTTATGTATTTATTATTGTTTTTATTTTTTCAGGTTTGCATTGTTACACCTCATGATTTGTTTCTGAGCCACGATTGAGCCGCTCTACCAATTACCTTTCCCTTGGATCCAAGCACCTGGTCCTGCTGACCGCTAACGTGTCCATCAGTCCACTGTCTGCCGGATCATCACAGCATGGACCAACTTTTTATTTACACTACTCAGTTAAGTTAGGATCTGGAAACCAGACGTCAGATATGCAAAAATCTACCTGCAGACTTTATTGGCTACCCTGACACTGCAGTGACCCTGGACTGAGCTGAGCCGCTCTTCATCCCCTCCAGATCGATGTGTTTTCATCACCAGTAAAGGCAAACATGTCTGATGTCTGAGTAACTGCTGTTCATTTTGTTATCCTGTTTGAACTTAAAATAAAATCAAGTGTCTTTTGTAATATTCTGGATTTCATAAACCTTTTTTCCCCCCTTTTGTCAGTGCTTACATTACATCAAGTATTTGCATGTAGATCAGATATTAAAATAGACTTAAGTAATACCAGCAAAGAAATGTGAATATTAAGAAATATGCAGTTAGTCATGTTATTCAATATACATTGAATTAGGCTGGATGATATGACTTTAAAAAAATTGTCATACTAGATTTGATTTTAATCGATTCCTCCCGTCCTCAATTTCTATAATAAAATTACAGAAAATACTTTCAAGACGTGCCTTTATTTCAATCATTTCTTCTGGTAGTTGTATAACTTTACACTTTAAACTTGAGGATCTCACTGTGCCTGAGATGTATCGTAGCATTATGGCCAGAATCCATCCACCCATCCATTTTCTATAACCCCTTGTTCCTAGTGGGATCGGGAGGTGCTGGTGACTATCTTTACTTTCTTTGTGAACGTTTCGGATGAGAGGCGGGGTACACCCCGGACAGGTCGCCAGTCTGTGACCAGGATCAGGGGCGCTGCCAGGAATCTTGGGGCCCCATGATAAAAAATTAATTTGGGCCCCCTTCGCAGCTGCTGTTATAGTTTCTTGAGTCTATCTGATCCATTAAAAGCGTCACAATTTTAAAGGCTTGCAACTGCCTTGCTTTCCCTGATCCAATTTTGATACTGGCACAATACTCACTGCTCATAAATTCTACATGCAACAATCCACAGACTGGTTGCTTAATTTGTTTTTAATAGTTTTTAGCTGGTTGAAATGTCTCTCCCCTCCAGCAACACTCACAAGCAACGTGCAAAATATACATGAAGCAATCCAGACTTCTCCAAAAATGCTACGTTGTTATATTTTGTTCAAGTGGCAGAATATAACTAATAAAGAAACATGTTTTCTCCATACTTGTTAAAGCTGTAACCATGTGACAATTTGCAAAGAAACTGTCTAAGATCAATGTCCTCCACCTCCTCGAGTTGCTATTGCTGTCTGAAGAAATGTGAGGTTCTGTCCAAAAACAACCAATCAGAACCAGGACAGTCTAAGCGCTGTCAAGAAACCTCATTAACTCCCTGCTTAGTGTGCTAATGGAATATTTGATGAAGATTGTTTGAATTTCTGTGAGTAATAAATACATTGTTTTTGTTGTGTAACTTTAAAAGAGTTGAGAGACAGGAAAAATCAGATTGAACACAGTGTTGCTCAATTCTGTCACTGGGACAGGGCTGAAGGTTATACTGGTATCAGGGTTAGAGCTGCTGCTGACCCACTCATCTGTTGTTAAGTGTGGTAAGTAGTATAGGGGAAAGTTAAATATATAAATATGTTGTTAAACTCTTCCCTTCATTCATTAAATGCTAGTGAAATGGAGGTAGCCTGTAGCTAAGCTAAATGGTTGACAATCTCTCAGTCGACCCACCTGCCTTGGAGGAAAAACTGGGCTATAAATTGACACGCTTGTAACTTTTTCTCTTTCTTTGTGAAACCCTAACTTTATTATTTTTCTTGGCAGCACAGTAACTGCCACAGTCATAGCGATGTCTTAAAATTACAAGAAGTCGTTTTAATGAGAAACACATTGATCTGTTTCAGCTCAGTCCATGTGGTTCTGACACATTCGCCAGTAATCAAGAGGATGTACATTTCCACTTCAATTAACCAGCTAAGATATTCTGACCGACATTAAGGTAAAAATAAAAAATAAAGCAAATATACAAAATGGAAACAGAGCGACGGATAGGAATATGTTCTATATAGAGAAAAGCAAAAAAGTTAATAGAAGGAGAAGCTGTTAGCAGCATTAGCTTAGCCGATCCTTCCCTCCAGGAAGCCACCAAACAGAACTTCCTGCCCAACTCCAGCTATACTAAAAGAAAAAACAACAAATGGAACAGAAAGATAAAATAACAAATAATGCCAATTCGATAATTGTGGTCCAGATGCAAAAAACGTTATGAAATTTATATACATCTTACAAATTTCACAAATCAATTAGAAAGTTTCACAAATGTTTTATTTATTCTGATATTAGTGTTGAATAATCCAGTCAGAGTTTTAAGTGTTTGGGTGTTGTAGGTTTTAAAATACAACGCATTAAAAATGCTCAAGATAGTGAAAATAAGTGTAATCATTTAGCTATTATCCGAATTAGAAGCTATATTCGGAAGCTAACTTCAGCTTCGATTGATAGCTACTCATTGAATATTTTACATATATATATAAAACATCATTGCACAGATAGATCACAAATCGCACTAATAATCAAAACGTTTAACTTCTACATAGCATCTTTGTAAGATTGTCTCTGTTAGCTACGTCAGACCTGAGGCATTATGGTGAATACAAATGATTTATTAACTTACCATTGAAGTTATTGTGAAGTTTGACACATCCAGCTTAAAATCCTTTGTCGTTGTTGGAGCATTTCAGGATGTCTGAATAATTCTATAAGCACCATTAAGAGGAGCCATTGTTGACACATTGTTGCCTGCGCCCCGGAAGTGACCCATGTGGAAAAAAAAATGCGGAAGTGCTAAAACGGAAGTCCGTGGCATATAGGCTAGGTGGAGAAAGAATCTTATCTTTGTGAGACACCCAGTTAGTTTTTCTGAAAAAAGCAGTCCGAACAACTCCTTCCCGTTCAGGAACTGTGAGACGTATTCGAAAACCATTTGAAGCGTATGAGAGGGCTATTTCTCGTCTCCTATAGTATTGCGATTCATATCTCTAGCTCTCTCACAGTAATATCAGCGATGAGAGAAAGATGGTGTGCGTTGAGTTCGGAAATTTTTGAGAAAAGGATGAAAATGATTGTCTGGGAGCCTGAGGTTACTTTGTCACCCTGCTTCGCTCTGAAGCACCTTGTCAGAAAACCGTCAGCCCCAGGGAAATTTCAAAAACATTTTACGGAAGAAGGCATTCGGTACGATATTCTGACCGACTTTCCTACCAATAGCTCGATTTTTGTAGGCGTGAGGGCAATTTCAAACTTGTTTAGGGCAGGGGTGCCCAAAGTCCGTCCTGCATGTTTCAGTTCTCTTCCTGGGTCAAATGATGACTCTTAGAAGGCCTAAGAAGAACACTGACATGCTGAAAAGATTGTTTATACTACCAGGGAGAGAACTAAAACGTACAGGATGCCGTCCCCCGAGGACTGACTTTGGGCATCTCTGGTTTAGAGGGTCAAAAATCCACTCCATCTCTTACACTAATGGAGCCGCAGTTGGTTTCAGTTACACTCTGCGTTCCGGCAGTTGGAAGTTTTGCCCGTTTTTCGACTTTTACGTCGCCATCGAATAAACCCCTCCAAGGGACATGGGAAATTTTTTATCTTTTGCGTTCTCGTGCAATAATGTCCACCTATTGCTCCCATACATCTATGGCAAGTCTGTCACTGCCCTCCCGATGCATTGCTATGCCAGGCCCCAATAACATTTTGATAACATGTTGATAAAATTAAAATATTGCTTCAAACCTAAAACTGCAAGGGCTATGAATAGCTTCATGCTAAACTGTAGAAATGTCACTTGCATCATTATAAGGTAATTTGTTCACTACACCAACAGCAAGTTCCCTTATCATCTTGCAGAGTTCTGCACAGTACTTGCTTTTGTGAGATTTAAATGTATTTTATCCATGAAAGTTAATTAGTACTCCTATTTTACAGATAAACTTTTCTTTTATAGTATCATTGGCAATTTTCCCTTAATTGTAATCACTGTTTCTAATAAAATTTAACATCTTTCTCACTCAGATTCAAATGGCATTAAGAAATTTTTTCGAATAAACATAATTGACATAGATGTAATGAATCAGCTTGTTATCATTACTAATATAGTGAAAAAAAAGTGTTTTAGTTACCCATTAATCAGAATGTCCCACTGGGGCAGGCTATGAGGGCTGGGGGCTGTAGTCGCCCAACAGCGTCCAAGAGTCAGAACCAGTGTGGGATCTGTCTTGTTAAGCAGCTGAACTTCCACATAGACTGGATCCCTCAGTACTTTGCCAACAGGATAGTCTGAGGCCTGATAGTAAGAGGTGTAGGCCACATCCACTGGGAGACCAGACGCACAAGTTATTACAACAGCCAAGTTTACAAAATGATTGGCATCACTTTGTGGGCAACATATACTGACCCTCTTTGCAACCCTTTGTAATGCACTGGCCATTGCCCAACTTCAGAACCACTCTAATGGGTCCAAGACCAACAGCAACGGGCACATGAGGATTATTCAACAGCAGAACTTCAACCACCAGGGTTTCAACTGAGGTGCCAATGTACCTACACTGGAAGAGTAATCTGGAAAAGAGAATGGGTGTTAAACTGGCTTATAAAGTTATTCTTAAAATATGATACTTTTCTAATGTTCACCTACTCATAGCTGCTGTCCCTGGTAATGGCGCCAAGAGGCCCAACACCCACTTCATAGGAAGATGTCATAGAGTTCTCATAGATTATAACTCCAGGCTGCTCCTACAATATGTTAAAATGGCAAAAGGGTTATTTATTGAAAAATAACCAGATTATTGCCAAAATTAAAGCAATTTTTCAATTTTGATTTTACCAATACAACAGTGCCACAGGCAGTAACAGGAAAGAAATAGATAGCAAACATGGAATTAGAGTCAACGTGTGTACAGCCTGGACCTCCTCCCCACAGTGATATCGTTTCAAGGTCAATGTGGGGCAGGGTGACGTCTTTGGCTACAACAACAATAAATTGGCCATCCTTGGTACACTGGACTGTCACTAATGGGGGGGGGAAACACAGGATACAATAAGTTAAACTATACACACAAAATTCCACTTGTAAGAACTTCTGATTAGTCACTTTTGTTTTGAATGAGATGTTTTACAGACTAATTAATGTATTTCAGTTTTTGTCTTACGAGAGCAGCCGGTTCAACACTCACCTCCTTTTCCAAAGTAGCAAGACTGGCCTTGAAAGCAACAATTTCTGGCCTCACATTCAGTGGCAGCAATGCCTGGAGCTCCACATGGTACTCTTGAAGCTTTTGGCACATCACACCTTTTATGGTGTGGTCTCAGGGGAGGAATGGTGGCTGTTTGATGCTTCTGTGGCTCAGGATACTGAGGCCAAGCAGCCATCGGTGGCTCAGGATACTGAGGCCAAGCAGGCATCGGTGGCTGAGAATACTGAGGCTTCGTAGGCATTTGGGGCTTAGGATGTGGAGGGTACTGATGCTTTAAAGCTTCATATGGCAATTGCTGGGGGTTCTGAAGTTGAGCGTAAGGGTTATGAGGTTGCTGAAGGATCTGATGTAGACGTTGCACAGTGTTTTGAGGTTGAGGGTAGGGATACTGAGGTTGCTGAGGGTTCTGAAGTCGATCTTCCGGGTTCTGAGGTTGCTGTGGGTTCTGAGGTCGACGTTGCAGGTTCGGAGGTTGAGGGAAAGGGTTCGGAGGTTGCTCAGAGTTCTGAACTTGATGTTGGAGGGGGTTCTGAGGTTGCTGAGGGTTCTGAAGTCGATGTTGCGGGTTCTGAGGTTGCTGTGGGTTCTGAGGTTGAGGGAAAGGGTTTTGAGGTTGCTGAGCGTTCTGAAGTCGATGTTGTGGGTTCTGTGGTTGCTGTGGGTTCTGAGGTTGAAGGAAAGGGTTCTGAGGTTGCTCAGAGTTCTGATGTCGACGTTGCAGGTTCTGAGGTTGAAGGAAAGGGTTCTGAGGTTGCTCAGAGTTCTGAAGTTGATGTTGGAGGGGGTTCTGAGGTTGCTGTGGGTTCTGAGGTTGCTGTGGGTTCTGAGGTTGCTGAGGGTACTGAGGCAGCCAAGGTTTCTGGGGATATTGAGGCATTTGATGGTATGTCTGTGCCTCTGCTTCATTGCTAGCCAAGCAGCATAGCAGAGCTAGTGCTGCCAAACAAGTGACACTCCAGTGACTTGCCATGACCTCACAGCTGTCTGGTCTGGTTAGTCCCCAAGTCTACGCTTTCTGTCTGCTGTTCCATTTATGTCTTCCCAGGTGTAATGCTTTACAAACTCCACCCCTTGGGGAAATAATAATTCCCAGCATTCCCACAAAGAGGGGCAATTGTGTCTTATCAGATCAGGTCAGTGAGTCAGATAAGAGTATTACATTATGTTACAGGTCACAATAACTTTTATGTGGTCTTTGCACCCCAAAATTTATCTTTAGCAAATGTTTGTTTTATTAGCACATCATCACAAACACATTGATCTTTTCTCTGGACTTCCAGCTTCACTTGATCTGCACCTAAGCTAATGTTTTTTTCATTCTCAAATTTACTACTTCTCCTGTTATTTATATTTACATCATACAATCAAAAATCCAGTAGAAAAGAACATTTAGCATAAAATTGCCTCAGAAAGAAATGTAGAGGTCCTACAAAATATTTTCTTGACCTTGCTTTGTATTTCTGACCAGGATTATGGTTTAAGGTTAATTAACAAAAGCGGGTTTAGAACATTAAATAAATATACAGAACCATTGTTATATTTAATGATAGCATTATACATTCAGTGCAAATCACATTATCACAAAGGTGTTATTGGATTGACATCTTTGGACTGTTGAGTCCATTGGACTACTGTAATAAAAACTGAAGCACACACAAAGTTTTAAAATGATTTTAAGCTTTGTAAAATGGAAAGTTATCATGATAAGTAACCATACAGACACTATTGTAGAAGGGATTATGTTTCAGGTCAGATAATCCCTTGTTGGCTTGTTTATAACCAATATTCAGATAGGTCACAACATTTAAATAATGCTCCATTGATGCTTTGGTGTCTAAAGTAGCTATATCAGGAAAATGTCCCGTACACGGATATTTTTTCAATCAGTAATTTTCCAATTCTGGTGAGCCTGTTAGGCATGTAGCCTGCGCTTCCTCCTCATATTTCACATGAACTTTATCTGGTGAGATCTTCTGCTGTAAACCCCAGATTCAAAGTTTAACCTATGACCCATTCAGAAATGGCTTTGACAAATGTTTTGTAGCCTTTTGACCATCTCTTCTGACCTTTGACATCAACAAGGAGCTTTTGCAACTTACTCACCAAATGTTTTCTTTTTTTTTCGCACCATTGTTTTTAAACCCAAGAGTTGGTTAGATATCAGAGCAAAAGTAGATCAGCAGTTTATTAAAAAAATTATTTAAAAGAGACCATAGACTTTAACATAAGGACTAGGATTAGACAAGTGCTTCTAATTGCTTATAAAGCTAATACATATATCATAATGGAAAGCTGGAATACAGAAGACACTGAAATGTTCAGAAATCAGTTCTCTTTGCACTTAAAACACTGCTAGTTAATGCTACAGAACGGAGAAAAGAGGAAAGACGTTTCTAAATTTTACTCTAATGTTTTTCTAACCCTATCTATAAAAAGAGCTCTTAAATAAGGGGCAATTAGACTGAGGTCACTGGTGTTGTTGACCACTTTTTGTGGATTGTGAGGCAGCCTTTCGCTGAGCAATGGGTTCAACTTATTAACAAAACCAGAATAATTTGTCATTTTCCACCTAAGCAACGCTCATTAACATTTTAATAAATCTCAGTCTAATTTCCAGTTTGTTACTAGAGGTTTAAACACACATTTATTCTGGATACTATTGGTGATTGCCAATAGTGTCCAGCATCTTACTTAGTAATGTCTTATTGACGTCGGACCACTTTTTTCAGTAATGAGTAATCTAACGCGTTGCTCTTTCAAATCCAGTAGTAAGACTACAGTTGCATTAAAGATTTTTTATTTAGAACCTTAAATTTGTGTAAAGGTGTAGCAGAGATTAGATCAGTCAGACTGAACAAAACTCATATCTGAGCAACATTTGAATTTTAGTTTTACTTTTCAACAGGTTGCTTCCTCAGAAAAACACATTTGATGTGCATTACTCATCATTTTTGGTCCTGCAGTTTGAAAGTGGTTTAGAAACTTTTTAAACCACATTTTATGTTGCATTTCACTGTAACTTTGCCAACCCCCCCAAAATTGGGGGGGCTTTCCTACTATGAACAAATGTTGATACCTGCAGGGCATGGTGTTAAAATGATACACAGAAATGTGGAAGTGCGTCTTGATAAGTTAAAATAGCATGTTTTCTTTTTTTGTCTTTTCCCACTTTTCTGCTTTTTACAATAATTAAATTGCAAAAGGTACTTATTTATATATACATATACATAGATATGATATATAGACATTATATGACTGTCTCTCTAGATAGATAGACAGACGGACGGACGGACGGACAGACAGACAGAAAATTTGATACCTTTTTCTTAAAACCAATCTCTTTACTTTTTCAACAATCCGCTGAGCTCTGGAGTTACTTTTCAGTGTCCATCGAGTGCCTCCAAGTGGTCAGATGAGCATCAGCCCAGAAGTCACACAAGCTTACATCTTCATCAGTCCAGTTGGCATAATGAAGTGATCCAAACGAAGTTCTGCAGATCTTCGGGTCGCTCTGAACCAGAACCAGAAAGGACTCCAAACTTCAACATAAAACATAACTGTGACAAGTTACCTTTGAACTATAACAAGTTGCATTTGAAGTCTTATTCTTCACGTTTAAGTCATCAAAAGCTCTCCTTGAATTGTGCACTTTTTCTTTAAGAAGTGACCAGCGCGACTGGCCTACATCCCCCACAATTCCAAGCGGCGTAAGCCCGTCTGTCGTCGCAGAAGCGGGGCGATAGCGGCGCCTGATCCAGAGAACATGAAGGCTTGTGCTTGCGGAGAGTGACCGGGTCAGAGGTGAGGGCGACTGGTTCTACTGGGAGAAATGTCTCTGTCGTCCACACGCAGCTCAGACTCGACCAGCCGGAGGAGAAAGACCGCAGACCAGTGGCAGGGTGAGCGGATCACCTTCCTTATTTGGCTTCCTTCAACTTAAAACTTTATTATAACCTGCAGATTTCATCACTAATAGAAGGGGATGTCTACAGCATTCTCCATCTTCATTTTACTGCTCATTTTTCAGTCGTTATTCACCAGTTTGCAGATAGACAGACAGACAGTCACACTGTATTAATTAGTTAAGTTTTCTCTCAGCGTGGCTGTTTGTGTGCGTTGGATGGTATTAAAGTGTGACACAAATAGCTGCAAAAACTACCGACTCAACTATTCAATATTATCATTTGGAACAAAAAAAAATCTTCCAAAACGAATATTTCAAAACCAATAAAAAATAAATTAAATAAAAAAATCATAACAGCGAGTTAAATTAAAAAGTATATTTTTGAATTTGTTTAGTTAAAGTGATCATCAAGGGGATTCTAGCAAAAACACGCGTTTAGCAAATGTTTATATTTGTTAAAATGTTAAAGAATGAACAAAATCACTACAGGGAGGTTTTTAGATGTAACCCCCAAATTGTCATATTGACTGACTGAAATCATCAACATGCTGCTCTCTTTGTCATATTTGCTCATTCACCTTATGAAGCCCAGACAACAGCACAGAAATAGGAACCAAAACTAGGCTCCAAGTTAAAATGGGTGAGCATTGATGTCCTGACAAAAGGGGAAGTCAAGATTTTTGTTCTAATCGAGTGATGTCGTCAGTACTGTTTTGTCTGTATTGTCTATCGAAATAAATATGATCTTATAATTATTAACGAGTGAGATGTGACATTCTGACTCTGTACAAAAGAATAAAAGGACCTCCTGTTTGGTCTTCGCTGTTTCAGTGCATGCAGTGTTTGTCGTGACTAAAGGCAGTAAAATAATCTCCTCTCTGGTGTTACAGATCCTTCATGTGTTCTTGATCCTCATACAAGTTACAATCATGAGGAGATCCTTGACGGGCCGCAGGAGACCCAACAACTTGATGCCACACACACTCCGTCTCCACATCACTCCTTATGTCCTGCAGCCACTTGTAAGTCTTACGTACCAGAACGTTGCTTATGAGCAGCGTTTCCCAGCAGGTTGACAAGTGTTAACTGGGCAGGTTCATGCTTGTTGCTGCAGGTGCGAGCCGGCATGTCTGTGAAGACAGCTGGGAAGAGATACAAAGCAAGAGAACCATCAGAGTGGAGAATGAAGTGGAGGCTAACAAGCTGGTCAACAACTACAGGGTGAGACGGCGAGGGGTTTTCTTGCAGGTTAGAGTTACCAGAGTGTAAAGGGCTGGGAAACTTATAATTTGGTCTGTGAATCAGTTTGGTTTCAGAAAATGGAAGAGCCACGTCACGGCGCGACCGTTTGAAGAGCGGTCAGATGTTGTGAAGGAGCTTTACTCTGAACTGAACGTCATCAAGCCACACTCAAGTCCAGGTACAGATCTTCTGGTTTTAACTTCTAACTAAAGCTGTGAAATTATAAAGTTATCAAACAGTAAATTTACTTTTATAATTCTGTTGAAACAGGGAATCTCATTGTTATATAGATTCAGAACCCAAAGAGAGATATATTTCTATGTGTATGGTAATTTTCTGTGAAATTAGAAAGAAGACTTTTGTTGATTATAGACTAACTTGCTGATTTGCACCAGTAAATTAGTTGCAAAGAGATGTTTGTCAAGAAATATCACAATATGTTGATGAGGACATGAAACCTGTATTAAGATGTTTTAGTTAGGCTGTCCCAATAATCAATTAATCGCATAATAAATGAAAGAAAGGCATAATTTACTGTTTTTCTTTCTACCACAAACTGGATGATAAAAATCTTTTGTTTATTGCTTTAGTTTAAAATGTAACCAGTAGTCCCACCGAAAGATTTTTGAGCCTTGTTTTTTTTTTTTTTTTTTTTTTTTTTTGTGGCTCTGTTTTCAGGTCACTTCATCACATGTGGAAATCTTGTGTATGTGCTCCTGTTTGGTTGGTGGGTGTCTCTGGCGTATTTTTTGGTCGGCATTCTGATGTTCATCACTGTTATCGGCTTACCCTACGGTAGGTGGGACATGTTGTGTTAAACATAAGATGTCTTCCTCATTGTTATTTTTCTATTTTTTTTCTGTGACTTTAGGGAAGCTTTGCTGGAAGTTGTGTTGCTACTTCCTGTGGCCATTTGGAAACACGATCCATGAGGTATTGCTTCTGCTCAGCCTCTTTCCTGTTCGTCTTTCTGCTTTAACATTGAGTCCTGCTGAATCTTGTTTCGGCGTTATTGCTTAGTTTTGTGGTGAGGAAAGCAGGAATCTTTTTTTCCTGACTAAAACCACACATTTTGAAAATTGCAGCTGCAGACCGTGTTTGCAACACTGCAGATGTTGCTTAAACTTCACTTCCTTTGAGTTTGAAAGAAAAGAAATGAGAAATAATTTAGTATTTGCTTAGTTGTTTTTGCTTCTTTTCTCGCATTACATATTTTAACTTGAAAAATCATTGAATGAACAATATGAATGGATGTTATAATCCATTCATAAGTAATTTGAGATCTGTGGATATAACCATCTTTATTTTGGTAACAATTTATTTGGCGGGGTAAGACTGACATGACCCTGTCATAAACATGACATAACACCTGTCATGAAGAAGAAGGCTTTTTCATGAATGGTTACCACTGTGGTCACAAAGTGTCATTCGGTAAATAATGACACTTTTAATGCAAAGTTGACCATTTTGATGGACTTTTAATGCAACCTTGCATTAAAAATGTCTTCCTGACAAGAGTCATAAACATCCATGAAAACTCCTTCACGTTCATGACAGGTGTTATGTCATGTTCACAACAGTGTCATGTCAGTAATAACTCAATAACTCCGACTTGAAAATGAGATCTGAAGTTAGTGTTTCCAGATGTGCATTGTGGATGAGTAGCGACAGAGAAATAACTCCTCCCTGTGGTTGGTTGTCCAGATAGGAACGACTTTGAGGAGATGTTGTGAGGAGGCACCAGACTGTGAGTGCAGCGTGGAGACGGTGGCGGACAGCTCCTCGGTTCTGCTGCCTTCGGCCTCAGAGGGACCGGCTCCAGAGATGCCAGAACGACCTCCTCGCACTCCTTACTGGGTAAGTGTTTACAGTCACAACAATGAGTAAATGTTTACAGTCACAACATTTGCATGTGCATGTTGTTTACTTACAACATGCACAGAAAAATACACAGATAGCTTTGAGTGTTTGTTATTGCTCTGAAGATTGATGTGCAAGTCGTTCAGGTTTTTGAAATTGCTTTGGAAAATGTGATTGAAATTTAGTTGGAATTTTGCAGCTGAATAAATTATTAATCTCTTATAATGTAGCTTTAAGTTACATGACCTCACAAAAGTATTCCTACTCCTTTAACTACTTCTTATTTTGTCACATACAAACCAAACTTTATGGAGGTTTATTTGGATTTTTTTATGACAAACCAACACAAAGTAGTGCATAGTTGTGAAGTGCAAGGAAAGCAATTCAAGACATCGGAGAAGTGTTGCTATAAATTACATACTCTACCAAAGGATCAACTTTTTTTTTTTTATCAATATCAAAGTATTGACTTAAAACAAGCTCCTATATCTTGCTGAAAAGTTACTTGCAAGTTATTTTTGTCTTATTTCAAGTCTACTTACATATTTTCACCAAAAAACAGATAAAAAATCCTCGGTAAGATTTTGCTTTTGCAGTTCCGCAATTTTTAAGTTATGGGGCTGAATATTTTTTGTATTAATTATTTTCCTGCCACTTTAAAATTTGCTTTGTGTTGGTTTATCACATCAACTCCCATATAAATTATATTGCATTTTGTAGTTGTAACATGACGATTGGTGGAGAAGTTCAAGGGTCATGCAGTGGACCTTGGTGCAAAATATGATGTGCGGTGGAAATGTGATGCTGCACTGAACCCTAAACATGCCGTCCTCACGGTCAGAGTCGATGGTGGCAGCATCATGCTGTGTAGATGTTTTCCTTAGCAGGAACAGAGGAGCTGAAACACAGCTTGTTAGAGACTTTAAATACAGAGTAGAACGGCTTGGGCTTCCTGCACACCCAGAGCTTTTTAAAGACCCTGTTTGTTTACACAAAGTGCTCTCCTTGTTATCAAGCATCGTCTGTCCACCTACGTCTGGCTGCTGCTGGGTTTTCCTCCTCTGGCTGTCGTCCATTCTTTGGTCTGCTTGGTCTCCTGGATCCTGGTCTTCACCATCCCAGTCTCCAAGATGAGCGCTCAGACCGTGAGCGTCATTCTGCTCCTGCCTCCTGAGGACGTCCTGCTGTCCTCCAGCTCTCACAGGAAGGTAGGAGGCTGATGAGGAGTTTATTATCGACCACATCAGGTTGTCTAGAGAAGCAACTCTTGACTTTGTGCTTTTAACCTGACCTGCAGCATCAAGGCTATGAGACCAGAGCTCTGCTGTGCTGCTACCATGCTGCAAACTGGTACTACTACAAATACACTGTTGATGGGATCAATGTGTTTGCTGTCAGTATCCTTCAGTTTTTCTCTCTGTGTGTGTTTGTGTGTCATGGCAAGACTTGTAAAGATCTTTGACTCACCCCTCAGACCTCCTCCCAATAGTTATTGTTGCCCTGGTAATCGGATATGTAGACAGAGAAAACCAGTTTGCCAGTTCAGAGGTCAAGTTTGCCACAGCGATCAGCTCCATCATACCCCTGTCTTACTACATCGGCATGGGCATCGCAAGGTAAAATGTCCGTGGTCCTCTGTACAGCAGGGGATGAACAAGGTTTTGAAACATTCTCCATTTCTGCAGTATCGCCGCCCAGAGTAACTTCGCTGTCGGTGCTGTGGTGAACGCCACCTTTGGCTCCATCACAGAGCTGACCTTTTACATCACAGCCCTGCTCAGAGGCCACCGGGCGGCCAATCCCTGTCTGCAGGAGGTCGTGAAGGCGGCGCTGACTGGGACGCTGCTCGGATGCATCCTCTTCATCCCGGTGAGCATGTATATAAAGAAAAACATCCTGAATTATAGCTAATAAGCAACTCTGTGCTTTTCACAAGTTTTATAAAAAATGCTGATTTAATTTTCCAATAGGTTGTGACACTAACACCTAGTTTAGTATCAGTGTGTTTAATTGAGGAATGAATGTCCCTGACCTAAACCTCAGAGTCTATGTAGTTTTGTTAAAAGAATATTAAAGGAACCTGAGCTGCTTTAACACCTCAATACAGCTATGTCAAAGCGCATCGAGGGAGCATTTTATACAGAGGAATTTATTTTTATTACAAATCCTTTTTATTTGTCTACTGGAATAGTCAAAGTAGCTGATAAAAAATATTTTGAGTTCTCATTTGCTGAGTCATAATTAATAAACTTGCCAGAAAATAACACTTTAGATATGTATACCACCCTGGGGGATTCATATAAACACAAATAAATAAACCTTTCCCGTCATATTCTAACTTATTGAAATGCACTTCTAGTTAGTTGTTAAACTTGTGCAAATTAATAGATATCTAAATTCTTTTGCTTGTTTTAGCTAACATAATATAACCAAATACGTTTCTTGAATTTAATAAAAAAAATATTCAGGATGTATGAAACATATTCTTATATTTAGGGCATCTGCATGATAATCGGGGGCCTGAAACACAGCGAGCAAAGATTCAACAGCCGATCTACGGGAGTGAGCTCTGCACTGCTCTTCATCTCTGTGGGAGGCGAGTATTTAGTATTTAAGTAGCAGCAGTGAGTTTTGTTTGGGACACATTCCAACAAATCTGGATGTTATCTGAAGGTGAACAATAAATTGGATGTAAGAAGACAGAGAAAAGCTTGAGGTTGTCTGTATTTCACTGTGGTAACAAAGTTGCTAGTGATCAGCAAAGAATTAGGATTTTTTTTGTGTCTGAATTAAGTCGAATAATCTTCTGTTTTCTGTGTCTTGCAGGTGTTTTTGCCCCCACGCTTTTCTCCAAGGCGTACGGGAACCTGGTGTGTGACGCCTGCACCAACGCCACAGGAGGAAACGCCTCGATCAACGCCAGCGGGCCGTTTGTGTGCCACAACTGTCACTACGATCTGGTCAGTAGATGTCAAGACTGCTGCTCTTTCATGGTCGGTTATATTTACATCTGCCTTTAAGACTGATTTTTGTCTTGTTTTCTCAGAAAAATGGCACTTTGTTTCGTGACCACATCCAGTGAGTGATGCTTTATTCTTATAGCTTTTCGTGATTAAATTTAAGACTTTTCCAGATTCGAGTTCTCAATTTTGTGTGTTTTTTTTAAATAAAATATAAAAGAGTAAAAATCAGATATTTCTACTGTTGATGGGCTAAAACTGTGGAAAGACACCAAGCTGAATGAAAGGAGAGGGAAGAAGAAAGAAAGAAAAGAGACAAGGACTTAAAATGGTAACATCACAAGAAAATAAGGACGGACATGGGGGAGAAAAAGTTTTCAGTTCTCTGTGTTAATTTTGTAAATGTAAAACACTAAAGATCAGTGTTATGCCAGCTGTTTCAATAATGGTTGGCTAAATACGTGGAACCTGGAAAAAATTGGAAACAGGGAAAAAATCACACAAGGAAGGAAAGTTGGGAAAGAAGGACAGAAAGAAAAGAACGACAGAAAGGGCACAAGGTAAATGTAAAAGCATGAGAAAAGAAAAGAATACAAGGAATGGAAGAACAAAGAACGTAAGGAAAGAAGGATTGTCACTGGAAAACCAGGAAAGAGATGAGGAAGCAAAGAAAGAACACAGGAAATAAAATATGGAGTGATGGAGGGTGGGAATAAGGGGACAAGAAAGGAGGAAAAGAAGGTGGTTTGACAGAAAGACGTAACTTGTAGACAATAGTAAAAGGACAAAGTCTTGAAAAATGTTGATGCTCTTCTTCGGGATTTCACAGGAGTTCAGACAAGCCTTTGTGTTTGGCTGTGTTCTTGTTAGGCCTCTGGTGTACACCGTGTCCGCCCTCCTGCCTGCTGCCTACATCATTGGACTGATATTCACTCTGAAGACGCATTCGCACATTTACAACATCCATGTTGGAGAAGGGCAGGGTGAGACTCACACACACGACTCCCATCGAACAGCAAACTAACAGCGTTTCATTGTTCCTGTTCAG
Source organism: Poeciliopsis prolifica (assembly GCF_027474105.1). Taxonomy (NCBI): domain Eukaryota; kingdom Metazoa; phylum Chordata; class Actinopteri; order Cyprinodontiformes; family Poeciliidae; genus Poeciliopsis; species Poeciliopsis prolifica. Next base: position 12,382,657 of record NW_026562376.1, on the reverse strand, counting down.
GGCAGAGCTTTACACACATACAGAGCTGTGAGCAATGTTTGAGATGTACTGCATCGGATGGTAAATGCTGTTAGATTGTTTGTACGGATTTAGATGGACTATCAAAGAAACTTGATGTTAGCCAGACAAAAAGTTCTGCTGTCTGTTTGGGATCCTGTAGTTAAACTCATCTGTGTCCTCATTTCAATCATCTAGAGATTGAAATTTGGATGTCATCCTTCTTCTTTCATATCCCTGCCTGTTTGTACCTCTGAGAGCAAAACAGCCCCTCAGCATGAGCCTCCCTCCTCTGTGCTTGTTGTCATTGAGACCAAATAATTCAATCATGGTTTCATTTGAGGTTAAAACCTTTTTCCAGAATATGTTTTGGCGCAAAAGCTTCTTCTTCAGTCTGATGGTCAGGTGTGTTTTGGATTAAGATGGGCTTGATTTCTGGTGGTTTATACATTTTTCTTGTTCATCAGTGATAGCAGTTTTTGTTGAGATGGTTGAAACTTTGATGCATGGAGGTGGATGTTCTCAAGCTTCCCCCCAAAAATGGTTTGGAACGGATAAAAAAACATAACAATAAGGTCCCGACTTTAACAGTGCTGAGCTTAGACTTATAGGGAAGTACTGTAGAAAATAAATATGGCCCCACATCAATGTCAAATCCATTCCGGTTTGCAGTAAACCCTGATGTTCACACTATAATTTGTGTCTGATCAGAGACCGGTCATCATGGGACGGTGGTCCACTGGTCCCGCTGGAGGTCTCTGCTCATCCTCATTGTGGCCACCGTTCTGACGTCCGCTTGTGCCGACCTCGCCACCGAGCACATCCAGCCCATCCTCAACCAGCCCAACGTCTCTCAGGTCGGTCTCCCGCCATCTGAGCACGCTCAGACTCTTCCCTGACTGTGCTGACCCTCCCTACATCTTTCCTCCTGCAGTACTTCATCGGGGTGACGGTTCTCGCAATGGTCCCCGAGATCCCAGAGATTGTTAATGGGATCCAGTTTGCGCTTCAGAACAACATCAGCTTGAGGTCACTTGAGTCGTACTAGAGCTGGAAAGCTACAAACTGGTTTCTATTCCTTAACATTTGCTGTGTTTCCTCCCCAGTTTGGAGGTTGGAAGCTGCATAGCTGTGCAGGTCTGCATGCTGCAGATTCCAATACTGGTCCTTTTTAATACCTTCTGTGTATGTCACTTTCCTCCTTCTTCTTATAATTAGTTCACAAAAATTTCAACTGATAACCTGTTTCTGCTTTTGTTCAATAGGACGTGGGCTTTGTGCTGCTCTTCAGCGATCAGCACCTGTGGGCCAGCATTTTCAGTGTCATTCTGGTCAACTACATCTTCATGGATGGCAAGTCGGATTATTTCCAGGGTGAGTCCTGATCAGCTGGATGCTTACTAAATGAAATTAAGACTCGGGGCAACAACGCACATCAGAGGTGTTCATCTGAATGATTGCTTTATTTACAGTGTCTGATTCTAGCCTTTAAGAGTTAAACCGCAGATTCAGTACAAAGGTTACATAAACAGGACAGGAGTATTAAAACTACCTAAAGTAAAATGCAAACTATGTTTTGTAAAATTCTTCCTGCAGGATCAACTCTGACTGTGTGTGAGGTCACACCAGCAATAAAATATGTGGAATGGTTGCATGATAGTTCCTCAACTGAGAGTCTGTGTACACATTTCTACATCAATAGGGAAATTTGGGCTAATATTAATATAGCCGATATTTACCAGTACTCTATATTACGTACATTTCACTACGATTTTGACTCACATGATGTGAGTCACATCTGCTTCTGTTAAACAACCCAGTAAAAAACATAAATATTGGGTATTAATACCATCCCAGTTTTACTTTTGGGACTAATTATGTTAAAAATTACAACACATCAGCTGGGATCTGCGTTAATATATTATGCTTTCTGATCCACCTCTTAAGAAAATTTGTACTTTTCTGTTAACTTAAAATCTAAATGTTACTGTTAATCTGCAACTTTTTCACCAAGTTGATGGATAGAAGTTGCAAAAAAATAGAATCCCTTTGAAAATGTTAAAAAAAATAAATAAATAAAACTGTATCTATATTTGAAGATTAAACATGTTAAAATCACTTTAGAGTTGTTTTGATATTTCAACTGCCTGGTGTTGTACCTGAATGCAGCATGTGCAGGTGGTAGAAAATCCCCTCTCATCATCTCCGATTCCTTAGATTTGCATCTCATATGTTGTTTGTTTGGGTTCAGAGTTAGCTGGTTACTCTGACCTGGGGTTCTGGTTCTGGGCTGCAGCTGCATGAAAAATATTACTGTTCCCAAATTGAGCTTAGCAGTGGCTGGGAACCCTCTCAAGTTTCATTTTTATCATTGCTTTTTAAAGTTGCGCTCACTTGGTTTGACACTTGGACATGCTGCTTGTGTTCAGAACAATGCAGCATTCATTTGTTTGTACTGGATATTTTGGTACAACTAAATTACCTCTATATCATAGTTAAAACTCAAGGCCCATGGATCAAATCGTGCCCACCATAGTTTATGTGGCCCTGATATTAAAACAAAGCAGCTTTTATCTGCTTACTGCCAAATTGCACCAATCAATCCCTACAGTTTGAGAAATATTCTGGAAATTCACACAAAATCAACAAATCCTCACACTTTTAAGTTTATTGCAGATTTTTCTCAAAAACATATTCAGTGGTAAGATTTTTTTATATTTTAACAGCTTGTGAACAGATTTCATCCATACATTCTGGCACAAGCGGCCCTTTGAGAGCGTTCATTATCTTGATTTGGCCCAAAATGAAAATGAGTTTGACACCAATGTGATGGAGGAAATGTCTCGGCAGCTTTAGTTTATTTCCACTGTGAAAGCAACCTTTGTGTCTCTGAAATTTCACAATTTGTTTTTTTACTTTTGATCATTTTTGTCTCTTCAGGTACAGCCCTGGTGGTCGTCTACCTCATCCTCCTGGCTTCGTATTACTTTGCTCCGTCTCCATCTGGCTGTTGAGAACAGAATCAAGTTTCATCTCAATTAGGACTTTTTAAAAAAAAAATTAATATGAAGGACGCCAAATGAGCAAATATCAGTTGCACAGAATCTCTGTGGGGGGTTTTTTGAGTGTTGATGGGTGAAATCTTGAAGAAAATCTGAAGCATTTTCTCCATGCAAACAAAATTAACTCAGGTAGGCACCACTAAATGCACTATTATAACCTGTGAACTATATTGATGTGTAATGTATAGGTTTACTGAGTTTATTTATTTTAAAGAAATATTCCCTTTTTAAAAATATGAATGACTAAGAAGTAGTATTTTTAAACTGGTACAAACTATATTTAAAGCACTTCCAGAAAGAATTGTTAAAATTTGTAAAAGTGAATCTCAATAAAAGTTAATTTATGCAGTTTGCAATAATTATAACAGCAGTTTATTTTTGTTACATTTTATGATTTGGTTCAAATTTAGGTATACATAAAACATGAATTACAAAAAAAAAGGGGGGGGCTTTGGATAATCAAATTTAACAAAGTTTGAAATATCTCCTTTTCATTGTTGAACTCTAAGTTTTTCTGTTTGAGTTGAATAAGTTTTATTACATGGTTGATGTAGATAACCTGCATATTACTGCAATCTGAGAAGAAATAAAACATATCTCCACAAGGTCTCTTAAAAAAAACAAAAACAGCTGCCTGTTTTTATTGTGTGCACAGACCAGAGAACAAGATTTACAAAACAACGCAGCCATATTTTTCTCTGATGAGACATTCATTTGTTCCCCAGAGGATTCTGTACAAAGCGACATGCAGACCATATGCAAGCAAGATTTCACTTTCACAGACGGAATTAAAACTTAATCAGGCCGATACTTTTGAGCTTCAAGCTTAAATAAGGCCACAAAATTAAAAACAAAAAAAAGAAGAGGATGGGGTTAAAACAATTCAAAAGCATCAACAGTAACAGATTTGGTGACAAATAAAAGGCCTGTCTGGAAACAACACAGTATCGCCCAACTAACTCCCAAGTTTTCCTACGTTTGGTTCGTCTGCAGAGAATTTCACACCCATCACAGTTTTTAATATCCTGAGTACGTCACACGCACTGACGAGGACTGCAGAATTACACAGCAGCTTAAATCTGTTCACAACACCCCCTACAGAGAGACCGAACATAAACATTACAGCTTGTTACAATGCAAAAACTGGAAATGGGATCAGGAATAAAAAAAAGAGGCAATTGATACAGCACTTGTCACCAGTTGATGAAATGAGCAGCACAGTGTTTCAAATAAATAATTAAAAAGTTTATGTAAAGTCTGCTGGAGTTCCTCCTGAGGAACCAGGAACAGTGTCTGAAGGCTCAAGTGTGAAGCACCGTCGCCGTGGTTAAAAAAAAAAATCTAAAACATACAAATAAAGTTTGAATAATCTGAAGTTTGAGGAATAAAAAGGCACAGAATGCATAAAGGAAAATAACAGAACTGTGGTAGATATCGTGCAAATTCATGACCTAGATAGTGGGTTCCTATTTCCACCTCTGAAAATGTAACAGAAAACCAAGTACAGGGAAAACAAACAGTTTCCAGACTTTTTTACTAGTTTTTAAAATGTCAGAAAATACAATTTTTTAAAAGATATTTCTTGAAACCTTTATTTTTTGTCTTAGATGTTTCCCATCACTAATTGAGTGACATTTGTTGGCAACTTTCGATTTTTGAGTTGCCAACGAATAAACAGAACCAAAAAGGATCCATTTTGGTTCTTTTGTATGTTTTAGTAAACAAAGTCTAAGTTTTTGAAGTACTCCTGGCTTAGTCATAACAGAATGAAGTATAAAAATTCACACTTTGTGTTATAAAGAACTAAATTTAGTCCCAAAAGATCCAAATTAGATTAGATGCTCAAATAGTAGTGGAATAGCCCTTTACTGCACTCTTAGCTTTGCCATTCTAAAAACATGGAGCAGAAAAATCTGGAAATGTGTGGATTTTTGTACTGGAAGCAGCGTAGGAACCCAGAGGAAATGAAATGGTTGTAGAGGCACCACAAGTTTCACAGTGAGCCTTTAAAAAGAGGCTGCTGGGTTTTCCTCTGATCCCAGAAGCAAAACATTATCAATGGATTATTTGTCAGTTTGAAGTGCTCAATAGCAAAACACATCATAGCATCTTAAATAACTTCCCCAGTTAGATGTCATCTCAGATTTGTGTTCAGTGGGAACACGTAGAAACCAGATGCAGATTTCATCTGCAGCGAAATGTGGTCAAAGTGAGGAATCTCATCAGACTCAGCACTGGGCCCAAAAGACAGCAAAATGTTAAATCACACTGCCTGCAGCCATATTTAGTTTGTTTGAACTTTTTTTTTGTATTTACCTTAATATTTCACACATTTCTGGGACACAGAAAGGAATGTGCACAGGTTTTAAATTACAAGTCAAGTTTTATATGTGCACCTCCTTCACTGCCTGGGATGGACATTTGAATTTCGGACAGAAAAGAACAAAGTATTTTCCCAGCCAAACGGCACCAAGCTGTCTTTGACCTACTTACAACCAACGTTAGTGTCAGTCTCCATCCGTCCCCGGTGGTTGGTCTGTGTGTTCAGCCTATCTGAGCCTCTGAATTAGTGAATGCGTTAGTCCCAGGCTCAGCAGCTGAAGGGTGGACAGCTGCATCAGGTGAGGGAACGATTTCAACAGCTTCTCCCAGGTCATTTCCAGCAGACTGGGCACCACCAGCCACACTTTATATAGAGAGGCAGTCCTTTGGTTCCCAGAGATGTTGACAACACCGCCGTGGATGTACATGCAGCCAGCCTGCAGGAGCAACAAACAAACATTAAACCAGTGGAAGGGCAATTCTGTGGCCCAAAGCTCTGCACATAATGACCTCATGAAAACTACATGAGCTGGGTTTAGCTGACGAGCTGCTACTCTGGAGAATTACAATACTGTGCAATTTCCTCTGTTTTAGGGCTTAAACAATCAAATAAATTGTGATAAATCAATATCGGAAATATTTGTGAATTAATTTAGTAATCAATCATTAAATGAAGTAGACTCAAAAAATAGGCCATTGGCTGGGGAAACACTCAGCAGCAATCCAGCCAAAACTGTACAAAAAAATAAAAAATGTTGCATTTAAGAGAAAAACAAACACCTTTGTCTGTAAATATGTCCTACCCAGAACATCTCAAGCAGAATAGCTTTAGCTTAATCTGGTTCAACTTTTGTAATAATAAAAAAAAACCCAACAAAGCTCAGCGCTGATTTCTGTAAGGACACCATCAGAGCAGCAACTGAACTTTACAAAGATCTGCTATAGTAAACCAACGGCTGAAAATCAGCCACTGAATTCTGATCGACTAAAATGTAATCCATTAATCAATTGTTCAGATGTAGAAAACTCTCGGCGCCACGTTACTGACCGGAGTGACAGCTGCGGAGTGAAAGTAGGCCGGTTCCGGCATCACGGCGGGCAGCTTCGTCCACTGAAAAGTCTGAAGGTTTATCTTCCACAAGTCCGACAGGATGAGCTCGCCGTTATAACCTCCACATATAAACACGTCTGAACGCACAGACAGGCCAAGATAAAAGGTTAAATTCAGCATTTCAGGCGTGTGTCGTGTTGATGTGTGAAAGCCTGCTTACCGTCTTTGACCTGAACACAACTGTGACACCTGCGAGGAGCAGGATAACCTGGAGTGATGAGATTTAAAATCTTAACACAGTTCATAGAAAACAACAATTTGCCTAAAAGAGGAGGAAGAAAAACAAGAACATACCTGTATCTTCATTGGGTTTGGTTAAAATTTCTTCCCAGTAATTAGTTTCCAAGTTATATGCATGAATCTGATGAGCAGAAATGAAATTATGAAAATACACACTTAAAAGTTGAATCCAAACCTTTACTCATTAAAGATAAAGATACAAAATGTTTATCTTTCTGTCTGACATTAAACCAGACTAAACTTCTCCTGTTTAGGCGAGTTAGGACTACTAACCTACAATGAAATGACTAATTTTTAGAGACTGCCAGTTGTATGATTAAACTATCACTGAAATGTTTGTTCATAATGACATTTATTAGCATCTGGAGGAAAAAAGGAGAAACTTGAGACCATATTCCAACTGTGGGGGACAAGAGTAGCAGCATCGAATTGTGAGGGGAGACGGAAATGGAAAAATTAAGACAATTTATGATATTAGCCAGAAAGTTTATGCTTAAAAGAGAAAGATGTGGAGTTAAATAGGAGTGTTTGAATAGTGTGATTAACAAACCCGACGCGGATACATCAGTTCTGCTTGAAGGAAAGGCCAAATCTCCAGATTATTGAGACAAAGTCAAGGCAGAAAACCAAAATCATTTGATTCAAGTCATACAGTTTGAAAGGCAATGCTATCAAAAACTAATGAAAGACTTTATTATTCTGACATTTAGCAACTAGAATAACTCTGCTACCCCATCTGACTCCAAAGGAAAAAAATATTTAATCTAGTTTAATGTCAGACAGTGAGGAGTTCAGGCCAAGTTTTTCCATTCTTGTTCTTCTTACTTTATCTAATGGATATGACATCCATGAGGTTCCACCTCCTAAAATGTATATCCTCTGTCCATCTTGAGCCAGCTCATGTCTGTACCTGAAAAACAGAACTCGATCCGTCTTTATCTGCTGTGATATTCTGGACATGACGGTCAGAATAAACCCAGTGGGCGAGTCTGATGGCTCTGAACTCACTGACCTCTCATCAGGTAGATCTCGCTTTGCGTTTTTGGGCTTGAGGTGGGTCCACTCCCTGGTGCTCAGATCCAACCGGTGCAGGTCGATGCTGTAAAGGTAGCCCGTCGTGCCTCCAAACACGTATAGGTAGCCATTTATAATGACCATCGCCTGGAAACAAAGCGTCCGATGAGAGATTGGTAAATGAAAACACCAACACTCATCACAGCGTTGAGGTCTAGACAGAAATGGTACCTGTCCATAGATCTTGTTTGGTTTCTTCCCCTTGCAGTTCAGCAGGTTCCATCGTCTGTACTGGACGTTGCAGATGTGGATGTCGTTGCTGTTGTTTTCACCAAAGGGAATCCCGGTGCCACCAAACACAAGCAAGTTGTTGCCATCCAAGACAGCTAAGAGGCAAAACATGATTTAACTCCGATTCTCGGCATAAAGCTGTAACAATATAAAACCACAGGACAAAAATCAATCTCCAAGTTTGCATATTCATACACGCCTGTGTAGTTATTTAAGATTAGCAGAACCTGCAAATCGGAAAATTACCATAGTGTAACACATTTCCTCTCTCCTGACATACTCAGCAGCAGGTACAAAGGAAATAAGAGACATACTTAAAGAAAATACTTAAAGAAAATACTTTAAGTGAAGACAAAATTAAGGAAGACATTCACCCTAAAATATACAGGCAGTATTTATTAGGCATCATGATCCACATTAAATCTAATTTAAGAAAACAAGATCCTGCAAACCAGCATCTCACTCCAATAAAGAGGCAATAATTGATGGAAATATAACTTAAGATGCAGCCAGCTGCTGTTTTCACTTAGACTGTCTTTAATTAGAGGTCCAAAAACTCACTAATCACACAAACCAATATTCTAGGTTACTTGAATTTTAAGTATGAGAAGCTTGACTTTCATTTACAGCATATTTGTGTGCCCACACTAGCCTGCTCATATTTCCACCGTGCCACGTCTGTTCTTACCTGACATGGACGCCAGCTCTGTGGGCATGTAGCCCTCTGTGCGGATCTGCTGCCAGGTGGCTGTGGCGAAATGAAACCGCCAGAGTTCCCTGAAGAGAGGGTAGTCCTCATTATCCGACCCGCCCGCCTCCTCGAAGTCGGGGTTGTAGCCTCCGAACACATACAGGTTAGAGCTGTCTGCAACGCAGCGGTGTCCACTGCGGGCAGAGGGTATGCAGTGTCCTGTGGGAAAAGTTTGAATCTTAACCAGCTGCAGACTCTCTCTGGAATCGTAGGGAACAGACTCTATCCGTCAACCATCTCTTTTCCCTGGAGTTTCAGTACCTTCTTTCAGGAACCTGAAGGGGATCCGGAGGTTGAGGCCGTTTGGGGAGAAGATGCGCCGAGCCTGAAGCCATCGTGCTCGCTTCTTGGAGCCTGAAAACACAGAAACAAAGTCAAGAGTCAAACTTAAAAGAACTTCAGCTGACCAAAGTGCTACATAAGCTATGATACAGGTTGATAACTGGGGTAATAATAATAAACAAGATCAACGTTTTTCTCTTCTTATAGGGCGAAACAAAATAGCACATAACTATGAAATGGAAGGGAACTGGTTTACTTGTTTTTTTTTTTTTTTAACTTTATTCACAATTTTTATTTGGCCTCATGTAGTTGAACTGCTTTTTGCTTTAATTACAGCAGCAGACTTTGAGAGTTGTGCCAGTAACTGCTCTGCAGTTACTGGCATTTTTCTTTGTGAAAAGCTCAGTCAGATGGCATTTCACTCTACAGATCTTTTCCTGCTAAAGAGGATTTTTTGTGGGGATGGAGTTTTGACACAGTGCAAAGCCTATAGACAAAAAGTTATATTTAGGTCTTGTCTGAGCATACGTGGATATTATACTTCCCCATGTTTGCAGACTGTACCCCAGCTTGATCTCTGCTAGTCTCTTGGTTTTTCCACTGCTCGGTCCATCACAGCAGCAGTAAACACCACTATCTTTAAAAATATGATTCCTTCCAGTTAATGGGCATTATTAAGTGAAATTGTTTGCAGCTTTGTCCTGATTTGTTCCTTCAGCATCTTCCCATTACGCTGCCACGTGCTCTTCACGGTTTGACGAAAGTATATCAATAAAAGTGCTAATAAAAACCTTTTGTGATGCTTCCGTAGCAGCGGTGGCTAACTCCGGCCTGTGGCTAAAGCTAACAGATTGGGAACAAAGAAAACTCCCATTGTGTCAACTTCACGTGCAAAACCGCAACATACAGTCACAATCAACAAAACAACTCCCCTTTGGCTTGTTGGAGGTGCTACGCGCTATGCTGTTGCTAGCAACTGGTTTTGTTTACAAACCTGAATCGCGGGCAGAGGGCCGCCACGACAGTTTTTGAAACTCATTGAGGTGACTGGAGGTTCCGTTCGGTTCGAGCGACGACATTTCACTGGAGACACAGACACAGAGGCGGTTCACAGTACCAAGAACTGGATCGGAACCGGACTCCCTCTGACTATAGTCCAGGCATCCGACAGCGAGAGGCGAGCACCAGCTTCCCAGCAAAATAAAACCGACAGGCGCTGCTCACAGGTAACCAGCTGATCTGAATCGACCAATCAGAGGGCGAGGAATGGTTCGTGTTGCGTTCAAGAGCCGCACCGCACCTGGTGTTGACAGTGACAATTAATCTGGATTGAGATAATTTATTTTGATAAATAGATTATTTCAGCTGCTGTATTGATTGTAGAATTGTTGAATTCTTCTGAGCTTGAATCGTATTTTAATCAGCCTCAACACTTTTGTCTAAGACGTCCAGGATATGTGGCGAACCACTTTTAAAACAGTTTGAGGCAATGAGCTGGTTTGAGTGGCTTCTTTTCATAATGCATATCAAGCATCAACAGTCCCCATCCTGTGCTGCTGCTCTGCTGTCATGCAGAAATCTGGATTTTGACCTTGTTAAGTAGACTTGGAGACATAAAACAAAACAAGCATCTTAATCCTATGCAAAACTTTTATCACCTCATTCACATCAGGTGTGAAAATCAGGATACAGAATGGTTAAGTACAACAGAACATTTGTTTTTTTTACTAAATGTAACTGACATAAATTACTCTGTGGACACCTATCTGGGTGTGAATGGTGCATCTTTTAATGCACCATTGTTCTGATTTATTGATTAGATTCGGATCACTCAGTAAAGAATCGGTGGGTCCAGACAGACTGATAATCTGGCTCCTTTCGTCTCTTTACTGAATGCACAAAGTTGTAACAGAGGAAATCTGATCTCCCAGCTTGTCAAAATTGGCACAGTAAGCCTCTTCACAAAAGACGCCACGCAACAAACTGAAATGAGGTCATATTTTTAGCTGAAGGTACACCAGAGACATCTAAATTACATGGAGTCATATTTCAGCTTTTGTTCAGTACTGTTTTAAAATTTCTCTGTTTTCTGTTTCAGCAGGGAAAATGAACAGTTCTGGGGGAAAAAAGCAGACATTTCTGAATTTCTTATTTTTCCTATCAGGAGGTCTGCTAAAACAGAGGAAATAAAACCCACATTATCACCTCATCTCTGACCAACAGTGCTTTAGATGTTGTATGTTCAATGTGACATCACACTTACTGGCAACAAAATGCAAGCTCCAAGTTCAACATCCAAGAGGAATGGTCAGATTTAGATGTGATTCAGTTCACAAGCAATGGGCGCATCTGGAGAGAAATGAGTGGCAGCATCACAAGAGGAGCTATGTGTTGCAGGCGGTTCCTGGAGCAGCCAAAAGTCTGACAAACCAAGTGAAATAAACAAAAAGAAAAAACAAGACGCCGGTATCTGTACGATTGTGCCATTGAAATCTCCAGCTGGACAGCAGGTTCTTCTCAGTACCATACCAGACAAGATGTTGTCAGTCCGCTCAAGAACCCTCTGCTTTGAATATTGACAAGTTCTGACAACGCTGTTCCTGCATCAGTGCTACTCCAGACAAACCTGTACCTCTGTGTCCAGTGCACATTGAAATGATCTTTAATCAATAATAAATACATAACATGACTATATGAAGTCATTTTTCAAGCCTGTTTCAATGTTTTCTCTTGATTTCAAAAAATGCTTGTTTTGATTTGCCTGTATCTATCAAAAAACTGCCACCTCACTCTAGCATTATGGCGCTCTGCATGTTGAGCAATGTCTTGCAAACTCAAACTAAAACTCCTAAAAAACTGTTAAAGCTGGTAAAAAAAAACATTCCCAGGGAATGTTTTTCGGTTCATGTAAAATGCCTCCTCTGTGTCTTCTGACCCTCACTGACTGCTTAGACTGACAGTCACATGCTGTGGACTCTGCCTGAACACATCACTTAACTTATGATGCCTTTGGCTTATGGGCTCTCCTGCCTGCCATTTGAAAATATTATTGTGTCCAGATCCAAGTTGCAAATAAATCATAAAATGAGAGTTCAGTTGTGTTTTCAGTGAGGAGATTTCAGCTCACAATGAGGGAGCTGAAGTGTGTAAATGCATATTTTTAAAATCTCCTTTCTATCTGTATTTTAACATATTGTCAGAGATGTTCATCAATGCAAGATTATATCAACTGTGACTGTCACTCCGAAACATTGCTTCACCTTAAGTAAAATCTGGAAGGACTTATTTATCCCTTTTTACAAATAAATGATTTCAAGTAAAATCTGTATCAAATTAAATGTAGTATTCTTCTCACACTACTCAGCCTTGTTGTTTGTATTCATTATTGTGATGAACTTTGAGATTTATTCTAAGGATTCAGTCACTATTAAATACAACAAACTTACAAATTCTAATTCCAAGTAAAAACAAACCAGACATTTTATTTTGTACACTTATTTTGTAAGTATACAAAGTATGATTAGCTGATTTTATACATGCAACAATGAGTTTAGATGATAAACTGATCACCTCCACACATAATGACGTTTCTGCAGCACATTTCCAAGGATAACTAATTTGACACAGAATAATAAATTGTCCAGCTAGTGAAGGGTGTGTCTTTTCTGGACAGCTGTCATTCACATTCCCCCTGACAAATTTCACAAATTTTCCATAGTTTTTACATCAGGTAAGTTTACAGTCTAACCAAACACAATGATGAGATCATTATTGCAGGCATTTGTCCTTTTGACTAAGTTTAAAGTCGACAAGAACTGCTGGAAAATGAAGTCAACCTCTTCACAAAGCTAATCAGCAGAAAGACGCTTGAAATGCTCTGAAATCTCCTGGTATACTGATGTGTGGCTGTGTGCCTCAACCAACCAGGATTATGAGCTGTTATGCTCTTTTTCCAGACTCTGGGATTTGCTATTACGTCTTCTTTTCCAGTCAGTTTTTTCTTCTACTGAACTTTCCAGTAAGTTTGAACAGAGCACTTTGAGAACCAGCCAGCTTGACCTTTGTGGCTTACCGCCATGGTGGTTGGTGATGGTAACAGTTTGCACTTCTGTGGAGTCAGCAGTCTTTCCTGTGATTGTAGGGACTCTACAAAACATTTCTGAATTTAAAATAACTCCCCTTGGCATTTTTATTAACTTTAAAACAATCAGAAATTAGTTCTTGAAAGCTTATTGGAGTTTCACTTTTTAAAAAAAACTAAATTAACTTTTCAATTATCTTCCGATTTATTAAGCTCCACCTGTGGACACCGGAACTATTCAATATCTAATCATGTTTATGGTTCACGTCGTTCACGTGACACAACTTGTGTCTAGTGTGCTTATTCACGGCTTCCATCGAGGCGGCTTGAGCGCAGATCTAGGTTTACTAGAACAGCACGCACTTTGTGCTGTAGCCTCGGCTCGAGCCACCTTTCCATAAAAAAACACAAAGAAAGGCGACTTTTAACCTCAAGCATCGCTTCCGATCCCTCCAGGAGAGTCGGCAGTGTCATTTGGACAGTTGATCAGCAGTTCGCAGAGGGTGTGTGCGCGCTCCCGGGCTGTATTTCTGTGCCCGAGCCCCTCCTCCGGTTGGTTCGGCCGCTGGAGGTGGATGTCGCTGGCAGAGAGTCTTCAGGACAGGACGCAACTAGGTAGAGCTGGCCGGGGAGGAGGAAAAAGACAGAAATAGGCGATGTTGATGTCCTGTTTATGGAGGCTGCGGGCAGGCTGCTGCTGCTGCTGATAACAGTCCGGTGGCCTTGGCGGTGCTGTCAGGCTGAAAGGTGAAGGTAGTCCAGGAGCCGCAGGAGTATTTTTAGATCTCTTCTTTTGAGGTACACAAAAATGTCGTCTCCAAGTCCGGGCAAGAGGCGAATGGACACCGACGTGGTGAAACTGTATCCTTTTTCAACCGAACGTGGTCAAATGAACCCGACACGTCTCTTGGCGACTATTGCCAGCTGTTTGGTGGCGATTATTTACATTTGTTCGCTCGGGCTGGCAGCCGTGTTCTGTTTTTAAGTGTTTTTACTTTGACGTTCCTGGCAAGGGTCTGTGTCTAACAGCAGCTAACTGCCCCAGAAGGCGAATAAGCTGTGAATTTGGAGCAGTATTTGTTGAACCAATGCCATATATGTTATCGGTATGTTAGCTGTAGTCGTTCTGCTTGTTTCCACAGTGAATTAGCAACGGAAACTGTCGCAATACAACGATGGCTGTTAACTCTGTTAGCTTGCAATGCTGAAGTCGGTATCCGATTTGTGTGGCTTCTAATTCAGCACTTCAGTAAAGGGCTATGTCACTGAGACCTGGATTCACTTTAATCAGATATATCTCAACATCTACTTTACTTATAACAGTCTAAGTTGAACTTATTTGTTTTTACCTTGATAACAGATTATTATATATGAACTCTGGGCTTTACACTCTTATTTTTACCTGTACTTGCGTTTGCATTAATGGAAGAAAGGATTTGCAAATCACAAGATGTGTTTTACAGTACATATAGTTATAGTTAAACATTTCAGTCCTACTTTGACTTGTAGAAGTGTTTTTTTTTCTTTCAAGGTGGACCAATTCTCAAACTCATTTCAAACTAAAATATTGAAATGGGAAAAGGTTCAAACAATCCCCTTTTATTTTCTGTCACAGAATAGAGCTTTCATAAATCCCAAAGTGTGTTTTTTACAGGTTTTACTTGTTTAATAATGTCTGTTTTCAAACACATTTCAGGGTAATGTCAGGCTAATGTCATAAAACGGTCCATAAACTATGCTTCACGGAATATTTTGTCAGTGGAGAATAATTCAGTCAAGGTTTGACTTGTTTCGAAACTGGGTTTGAAGCAAGACCCATCAGAAGTGCTGTTCGTGAAACAACAAAAAAAAACAATCTTTATCTGTATTTTTACAGAAAGCAAAATGTCCATCAATCATAAGCTGACCTCTACTGAATCTGTGGATTGTATAAAATTATTCAGATAGGATTTCATCATCCTAAACATTGTGGATTTTGAATCAGATCAAAAGTAGTTCAGGCTCCTTAAAAACTATGAAACTCGGAAGATACGAATCGCACGCTAACTTCAGCATCCGTATTAGCTCTGAACATAGTTAGCCTCAGCTTTAAAGCGTCAAGTTAACATTTTCACCAACAACTATTCGTTCTCACTAACTGACAACACGTTATGAAGTACGAGCGAGTGATTTTCTACATTCTGGAGACACTTCTCCGGGAAGACACGGGTGTTAAATGTTCATTTTGTTAACGTTTACGTCGCGGCAGTTAGCTGTAGCGTGCTACCGTCAGAAGAGAACAATCAAACTCGATCAAGAGTCGATTCCGATTAAAATCCTGACGCAGCTGCAGGGCCTGCGGTGACCTTTCAAAACAAACGGCCTGTACTTCAAAAATGTTTTTTTTTTTTTTTCAAAAATAAAAGTGGCTGGACTCATATGGTTGATTTAAATTAAAAACAAAGCAGAAATTCTTATTATAAATAATAAGAATTAATGAGCGTTGGCGTGTTTTACCTTTGATAATTAAGTGAAGGAAAACAAAATCTTCAAAATGTTATTTTAAGTTTCTACAATAATGGGTTAAAAAAATGAGCACGACTGTCGTTTTCATAAATATATGAATATTTGTACCCCCCTCCACCCTGAGGCTTTTATAATCATGTTTAGTAAATAAGCTGTGGAGTATTTAATTTTTTATTCTAACACGTATTCTGGGGCATCAGCGGAAGTAAATTTTTCCTCCTTTAAAGGTTTAGTGGAAGCGTGTGCTGAATTGTTTTGTTTTTGTCCTGCAGCTTCATGCTGCTCTCTGACTGGCCAGCCTGTTACCATCCGGAACCCGGTAGAAGGCGGGCCTTCGGCGCACAGCTGACGGGGGACAACAAGCGTGCTGTAGGGGCGCATCACGCGGGGCTGGAGGGCCGGGGGACCGGGGGACCGGGGGACCGGGGGTCTGGGAGCGTCCCTCCTCGGGCAGGGAATGGACGGAGCTACACACACTCTGCAGGATGAGTGCGCTCAGCAGGTTTTTGCTTAAAGCTCGAGGTGATGACCCGTCAGGTGGATCAGTGGAAATCGGTTGATTTACAAATGAAGCCGAAACTTTCACTTTAGGGGGAAGGAAAAGTTTAGGAATAGAAATGTTGTTGTTGTTTTTTTCCCCCCCATGAACAAATGATTACTTAGAAATTGGACGTTTTACAAAAATTTTTTTAGTTGGAATAAAATGTTACTTTTTATTTTAAAATTGTTTCTACACCGATTTGCGGCCATCTTCCACATTTTATAAAGTAAAAAAAGTACTTGCATACAATATATTATAAATGTCAAAGTAGTAAAGTCACACAGGACTGTTTGGAGTGCAATTATTGTTGACTAAAATACTAAATATTTAAAGTACCATGATATTGATAATGTGGCATGGTGTCTTGCTTCACACCTGACTAATATGGAGTATTGGAAGAACACACAAGGAGAAAAATATGGATTTATTTCAGCTAATTTTGTGATGTTTACTAGTAGTATCACCACTATGTTAAGGTTAGGGTTGATTTTTACCATCTTTAAGGGTATTTTGTAACTGCTTAGAAAATTTATAATTTAAGAGATTTTTCTACAAACTACTCAAAACTTAGATGGTATTTTGAAAGGTATCTGACAGATATATATTTTTCATTTTTTACCATGATTAAAGATGCAACAAATAGTCCACTAATGATCGATTCTGTTAAATTCCCCTTAACAGACTGAAATATATTTTTTCCACATCAAACAATTTAAGTACTTTGATGCACGTTTGTTTTGAGGTTTTGATTTATTAGAGATTTTTTTGGGGGGGGTTTAAACTATGACCTTTTTCAAAGAAGCTGCTGCTTGTTTTTGTGAAAAGAAAAATCAGAATCTGTTTTAAATTGCACAACCAGACAGACCTCTTCTTCTATTATTTTTTATTTTCAGTAAGTTTTAATAAAGGATTTTTATTACATATACAGAGAGGAATACTTGTTCTTTTTTTTTTTTTAAGACACCATCTTGCAGGCAAGGCAGGTTTATTTCTGCACCACCAGGCTATTTGAAATACTTAGTAGGAAAACAGATAATCTGAGCTAATGCAAGCTTGAAAGAAATGCATAAAAGTAATATTAGCAGAATGTAGCAATGTAAGTTATGAGCTGAAGGAGAATCTTTTTCTCTGTATCTGATGGATTTTAGGCGTCGTCACTCCCACACTTGACAGAAACCAAAACACAAAAGAAGGCAGACCTAAAACTATGACCTTTTACCTGCATGATTGTTTTGATTCTTTTAAATGGAATAATAGATGAAACAGACACGTGTCATTATAATTAGTAGAAAAACATGAGATCATTGTATGAGCTTAAGTGCTGATCTAAAGAGCAGTGTGAACTTGCAACCAAGCAGGTTTTCTCTTGTAAATCTCCGACTGAAAGAGCTCTGCCTGAGTTTCTATGGGTAACCCTCCGGGGCGAAGAGTACAACTTGTACATCTCTATCAGGTTTTATTTATAGGATCCGTTGCCTTATATCACATTTAGTCTTCCTGTCTGTGGTTTGCTGCCATTTTTGGCGTGGCAAACGTCTTTAAACGTTTGTCATTATGTTTTTTTATGCTGATATGAAGTGCGAGTTGTTTGCTCTCTGGCAGCTGAACGCCTGCAGCTGCCATGCCAGCGCCGTTCCGATTAGACTGTTGGAATATAAACGACTGAAACTTTCGAGACGGAGTGATGAAATGAGGTGAAAGGCCTGCTTCAGACTCGAGCAGCCGTTGAGATTAAATACCTCCACCTCGCTGTGTTGTTGTTCGACAGCTGACTCACCCTCATGTTTCTTGCTACCACCACATCCTGTGACTATTAACCATCCAGGAGGTTCGATGTTTTCGTCAAATAAAATGACTCATTATTGTGTGTTTGTTTTTGCTTTTACTGTGCAGTTGACGATTTTTGTCTTAAACCATGCAATTGTTTTATTGCTGAGGTTTATGTTTGCTGGTTGAGTTTATCTGATCGAGGCCTCTGAATTATTGATTTCATTGTTGCAGCTGATGGTACTGATCCAGTGTTTGACCTTTGCCCAGCCAAGGTCATGGAGGGGTCAGAAGGATGACGGTTATGAAACAGCTTTGTTGGGGTTTTAACTTTCCTCCTGAGGTTTTTGATCACTGTAGGATGTTGAACGCATGTTTTCCTTTAACCAGGAATCAGCATTGAGAGTAAACATGAAGTCACGATCCTGAGTGGACTGAATGAGTTTGTGGTAAAGTTCCACGGACCTCCTGGAAGTAAGAGTCTATATCATTTGTCTTCAGCAGCATACCACAATATTTTACCACATGTGCATAAAGCCTAGTTAGCTTTGACATTTTTAGACTTTATGTAAGCATTTGTGCCTCACAAAAAAAAAAAATCACACCACTTTTTCACATTTTGTTGCATTAAAACCTTAAATTTCTCTGTATCTTTCTGTGTTAGGCCAATTCAACAAATCTCTGGACTTCAACTAGGCCGTTCTAACACATTAATATTCTTTTGCCTTTAGCTATTCTAATGCAGATCTGGCTGCATGATTTGGGTCATTTTCCTGCTGGAAGGCGAACCTCCGCCCTAATCATAAGTCTCTTAACAGTGTCCAACTCTGTCTCGTCTAACCAGATTCCTCAGCCCTTTGGTTGACTAATAATTGACCCTATTATTTTTTTACCTCTGCAGCTCCTCTGGAGTTGGCATGTTCCTCTTGGATGCTTCACTAATTAATCCTCTCCTTTCTCTCAGTCTTGCGTTGTTTCCTTTGTGCTTCCTAATTATGCACATGCATGTGTTGGCTGGCATGAAATGCCATAATCCCACACTTAAATGTTTCTGGTTTAAATGAAGCAAAAGGTGAAAAAGTTTTAACAGGTGTGAATTGTTTTGCAAGACAAAATTATTGAAATGAACACTTATTTGATTAAAATTTTTTAGCACCGTATGAAGGAGGCGTGTGGAAGGTTCGGGTGGACCTGCCAGATAAATATCCGTTCAAATCACCGTCAATAGGTACGGATACGTTTGACAGTTCTCATTTTGTCATGGTCAAATTATAATAATAATGGAAACGCAAAGTGAGAAGATAACTGAGTGATTTTTTTAATGTTAATAAAATCCTTTTTTTTATTTTTCAGGTTTTATGAACAAAATCTTTCATCCCAATATCGACGAAGCGTAAGTTGAGCTAGCTTCTACTTGCTGTGACAGATGTTTGAGCATAAAATCAATCTTTTCAGTTTTCATCACTTATGCTGCTGCTGTGTGTGTTTCTCAGGTCAGGAACCGTGTGTTTAGATGTTATCAACCAGACATGGACGGCTCTCTACGGTAGGTCACAGGGGCGTCAGCTGAAGATCCAAACTTAGATAAACTAATGGTCATGGCCTAAAATTGACCCACGCAAATACACTGTGTTCTAGATTATTATGAGATTTTCTTAAATGGTCAATGCAAATGATGGTCCGTATAATTAATTTTAAAGTCATGAACTATTACAGTATAAATGAAATTTTACTGAACAGTATTTTTTTCAAAAAAAAAAAAGTCAAAATGCACTGTTCAAAATTCTTGTGCACAGCATGTGGACCATCCAGGGTTACACAGCAGTCATCAGTGAACAAGTCTGTTTAAAAAGTTAATCTTCATGTACGGCTGGGCCCATTGCGACTGTTTCTGCTTGTTGGCTCTGGTTTGGGGGCCGAATAGTCGGTTCATGCACCGCAAGCCTCTGGAGGATCCTCCACCTTGAGGTTCCAGAGGCACCAGCAGCTTCAAATCACTGTTTGCTGCTTTGTAAGAGCGTTTGAATCCCATGAATTTGTCTAACAGAAACCTTCCTCATTATGCCTTCATCTGTACAAACCCATCTTTGTTCTGAATCAGCCACAAATCTCTTCACAGTATGATGACAGTGCTTCAGTTTTTATCAAATGTCTAATGTTTTCATATCTTGTCATACGGCACTACACTCTCCGATGATTTTCTATGTCCCATGTTGCTTGAAACCTGTGGCCTGCTTAATAATGTGGAACATCCTTTTTAAGTAATTTCCTTTAATTGAGCTCACCAGGCAAACTAATCAACCCAGCTGTCTGAAATTAATTATAGTGATTCAAAGAGCCCTGACACACAATACCATCTAGAAATTTAATAGCACAACAAGAAATTTAATCTTTATGACACTTAAATCCAATTTACATAATAATTTGGAACAGAATGAAGTGCTCAAACTGGACCTGTCCTGTAGAGCTTTACACTGTTTAATCAGCTTACACTGCAGTGATAACTGCTGCTTGTATTCAGGTCAAGCATTCAGAGCTGATAGATTAGAAAGTCTTGAACAAGTGAGGAAGACATGTTTGGGTTTAGGTCATTTTGTCCATTGGCTGTCTGGGGTCTTTGCAGTTATAGTCAAAAAAGTCTGGCTCAAAATGTCCAGCGTTGACCGAGAGTCGGTTCAGAATCCGCTAGGTGAGAGGGACGGTCCATCTCCATTTCTCCTCGATTCGCACATTGAGATGGTTACTGATAAACAGAAGGTCGACACTCTAGTTCTGTTTTTTTTCTTTAATCAAGTTCTTACATAAATACTTAATTGCCAAACTAATTGTTGCGTGAAAAAATAACTTTAGATAAAATAACACAGCAAGCAAAAACGAGAAGAGCCACAAAGAGAGGAAATATCATTTTGCTGCTGTGCGTCTCAATTATAGATTGAGGGAAGCGTGGGATGTGGTGACACATTTCAGTCAGACGTGCAGGTCGAGATTCGTCGACTCGTTCAGCTGGGTGAAGGACTTTTTGTGGAGGGTTTTACTGGTAAATGTGAGTTGATAAAGTATATAATAGGGATTAAAAGTTTGAGTTTTATGTCCATAAACACGAGACATTGTCTGACAACATAAAAACAGTGTTATATGTCTTGACTTTATCATTGAAAGGCAATATTTTGTAGCTATCTTGGAGGGTCGGGTACGACCTCAAAACTACTAATGACACCAACAACATGAGATTTGTCCTTCTGGTTGGTTTCCTTTTAACTGTGGGTGAGGAGGCCTCTGTTTGCTGTGAAGAAGATGCAGCAAATCCTGTCTCCTGTTAGCTTCCTGTTTGCTCTTCCCCCCTGATTTCTGAGGTTTGTTGCACAACAGACAGCAGCACTAAAACTGAACTGCAACATTGCCCTTAAATACCAGTCAACGGAAGAGGATTTCTGCCAAGTCTGTGGAGAACCATCCAGAAATGAGCTCAGAAAAGGAACCGACCGTGTTTGTAATGAAAACATCAGAATAACCTCGTTACAGCCGAGAGAACCCTGGTGTCTGACGTTGATGCTGTTCTCACTCATTTCTCCGTTCTTTTCTCAGACCTCACCAACATCTTCGAGTCCTTCCTCCCTCAGCTGCTCGCCTACCCCAACCCCATCGACCCTCTGAACGGGGACGCCGCCGCCATGTACCTGCACCGGCCAGAGGACTATAAACACAAGATCAAAGGTACGACGCCTGTGATCAAACTAAAATTGAATATGTCTGCAATTTTGGTTTGATTGGGTTTCAAAAAGCAAAAGTTACTGATCTGATTTTAACTGAGTAGCGTGTGGACCGGATCACTGAGATCATCACTGTGCAGTTGTTGTTGGAGTAGATGTAACTTGTATTGTTGTGCCTGTTAAACCCTTTTACAGACATATTCACATCTCTGGAATATTTCCACATTTTCAAATGCTCCAACAATAAAGTTTGTGTTTTATTGGCTGGTCTTGTTGTCTGCAGCAAGTGGCTTTTTGGTCATTAAACAATGGCTTTTAATATTGGGCTAAAAATGTGCAGAACCACATTTAAATATTTTAACATAGATATAACAAATAAAGATTCAGCTGTTTTTGTTGTTGTTGTTTTTTTGCTTTTGTTTTCTGGTTTTTAAAACTTAAAGACAAATAAAATGGCAGTTCTTTCAAAATGTTAAATTCTAGACATTATGCGTTTTTTACGTCACCTTTCCAAAAAGTGGATGTAAAATTTGTGCCTCTAAATGAGTTTTACTTCAAGTTTTATTTGTAAAAGTTTCACACCTGATTGACCAAAAACAAAGTAGCAGAAAGTTTTGGTTGAAAGTTTTTGCAAGGCAGAGTTTCTGTGCCTGGGTCACAGCAGCGTGACGTTCTGTTTCTGATGGACGTGAAGCTGCTGTGGACGTCAGTTTGGACTCATTTATCTGCTCGTCTCTTCCAGAATACATCCAGAAGTACGCCACAGAGGAGGCTCTAAAGGAGCAGGAGGAGGGCGGAGGCGACTCGTCCTCCGAGAGCTCCATGTCGGACTTTTCCGAGGACGAGGCTCAGGATATGGAGTTGTAGTGAAGGCAGAACCGTCCTTCACCTCACAACGGACTATCATTTCCTAAAGAGCAGAAACTCAGTACTATATTCGTATTTAAACAAACAGGACAATTTTTTACAGTAACACGAGGATTTTTATTGCTACACAAGGTTTTGCAGTTTGGAAAAAAACAAAAAAAACAAACAAACCCCCCAACAATGTTATGTTTAGGAAATCATCACCATCAGCTCCTCATCATCACTATCAGCTCCGCACTCTTCCTCATCATCAGAATGAAGTGTTGCTTTATTTCAGCTGATCTCAACACACGATTTTCACGCTGCACTATAAAACTGATGCGGGACGGCACTCTACACGCTTTTACCACCTTTTTACTTTTGCCATCATTTCCTCTTTAAGGCAGAGCTGGGTGACTAAAACAGAAAGAGAGATTTGAACTTGTTTTTTTTCCCCACTGCCACCTACGAGGAGCTGCAATCATCACAATCACCGCTGCGAAAGGATGGAAAAGCAGCAGCAGGCCACAGTGGGCTCATGTTTTCGGTGTAGAGGCTGCAGACGGTCGTTCCAGGACTGCAGAAAGATGCAGACGCATCACACACTTTCTATGCGCATCATCAGCGTGTGCATGAATCTCATCCTTTGACGTGTTGTGTTGCTCCGATGATGCTCAGCAGGAATCAGGGAGAGAGCGCCGTAATCAATATCCTCTATTTTCGAGCACCTCCTCCTCCTCTCCGTTTCAGGAAAGTGTTTGCCATTCTGAGTATCTTTGTGTGTTGTGGCATGACACAGAAGTACAGACGAGGGTCAGTGGGGATTGTCGTTGAACTTAACTCTGCCTATTGCTTGTGTTGAACTGTCATAGGTGTCTGACATGCGTAGGGATAGTTAGTTTCTTTGCAGGTGGTGAATCCTATCATGATGTATGGTTTAATACTTATATAATGACAAAAGCTTTTCCTGTTCAAGATGTGGAGCGTTAAATCATCTTCATCTGCTGAATTAACCCTTCCAAAGAAAAGTTGCCCCTCATGGAAATGTGTCCCATTGCAGCGCTCTTTGTTTCACATTGGTCACGTTTGCTGTTTCATGCTGTCTGCAGCATGTTTTTTTCCAAAAATATCGGGACCAAAAATATAATTATTTAACGTTCCCCCTAAAAGGTCGAACTCTAAAATAAAAACTTTAAAACGTCTTGGCTTATTGCAGCTGGGCTTCATGCATCTGTGGGCGACAGAGCGGTGAAGGTGTTGCTGTTTAATGTGCTGAGCTCTGAATGCACCGGGGATCAGACAGGAGAGCAGGAATGTGTCAACATCAGAGCCAGTAAAAAATGGGCCATTCCTTGTTGTTTAAAGGTGATTTAATCAGATCTCCTTAAACTCCTCTGGTTAGCTTTTGTACCAAATAGACTGCATGTTGGTGTTAGTCTTAGGACACGATGTCTTCAAATGCAACAGTAACAAAAAAAAACCCACTGTCCAGCCTCTCTGGATGCCATCAGGATTCCTCGCTGCGTTTATTTTCTTTTATTAATTCAACTCATGTTTGACGCCTTTAATTTGTCTGAATGTTTTTATTTTGAACTTTTAAGCCCTGTGTCCAGGATACAGATCCAAAATATTCCGATTTTTAAATGGCAAAAATAAAAAAAAATCAATAAATGTGCTTCCCTTGTAACTTGAAGAAAGAAATAAACAACTAAAAACACGATTATATCTTTTTTGTTTTTGTTTTTTTTCCAATGTGGAAAGAAGTTCATTTGTCACTAATTTAGAAAGCTCAATTTTTCATGTTGGGTAGAAAAAAGGTGGCAGTCCCTGTTTTGTCCACTAGATGGCAGTGTCCGGATGTTTTTCTTGTCAATAACGGCTACTAGAGCCTGAAACACTTTATTAGAGCCTATGAAACTTTTTAAAAACTAAACAAATGGACCAAAAGTCAGAATATAATTACCTCCACATTGTGCTCGTTTCCTCGTGTTAACAACTTTCTTCCATTGTCTCTCATTTTCTCTCTTTCCCACATAATTAACAAGTTACTTAATACATACACACACATGCACACATTTACACGTCCCCTCCATGGCTGCCACCTTATCGTGGTGGGGATTTGAGTGTCCCAGTGATCCTAGGAGCGATGCTGTCAGGGCCTGGTATTTAGACTCCATGACTGATTGGCAAGGAGACACCATTTTAATTGTTATTTAAACTACTTTTTAGTTTTCTGTAGCTAGCTAAAATAATGCTAAATTAAAAATAGATTAATGAAATTAATATAACTAGTTAGGTTATAATCCAAAGCTTTCATATGACATAGCCTATTTACATTTATAAAACTTAATGGTTTTTCAAATATTCTCACCACACACATTTCAAGAAAGAGCTGGGAGATATATCCTGGCCAAATGAATAAAACATGAGGGCAGCATGTACAAAAAAATCTTAAAACATGTTAAAAGAATCTGTCTAAAACACGATCTACCAGCATTAGCATGGCTAATATAATAAACCAGGCAGTACGGAGCGGTGCACAACCATTTTACTTTTTTTCTTTTTAGAAATGTATGACAAGTGCCGCCTCTCATTAGGAAGGTAACAGTGGTTACCGCTGAGCGGTAAAATGCTGTAAATACCTGCAAAACTCCTCAACGGTGGACTCTAAAGCCGCGGGTGTTTTGGATCAAGCAGGAACCGCATGTCAGCTCAACCAATGAACAGCGTCAGTGAGCCGCATGTAAGGTGCTACTGCATCGGGCTGCCTTCAGGGATAGTCGGAAATTACAGTTTTCCTGGCAAATCTTTGCCGATCTCATAAGTATTATATTTTAAAATTACCATTTCCACTGGTCCAAATGAGTTCTACAAGCACCAAACGGACCTTAATGTCACACCCATGTTTTCAAAAATAATCTGTTGCTTTAAATGCTCTCAGATTAAAGCAGAGGGGCTGTTAACATTCTGCAAGGTGGCTCAATGCACGAAGTGTGAACTTCGAGGAAGTGGCCGCTAGATGGCAGCGTAAGGAGCAACACTTTTGCATAAAATAACCTTTATTTAAACCTTCACAGAGTAAAATGGCGTAAATAAGAACCTAAAAATGCACTATTTATCTTTTGTATCAGGACTATAGAAAACTTAAGCGAATGATATCGATTTCCTGCTTTATCAAAACCAAAACGTTTTAATGAACAAAAACCTTTAACACCGAACACACACATCAAACCGACATTTAATGCCATAAAACCCCAAAATAAGACAAAAAGAAAGAAAATAAACTTTTTCTTTCATAAACTTTTTTTTAATTAATCCAGTTGGGGTTAAAAGTGCAGTAGATCATTTTATAAGGCCTGTTATTTGTATGTTTGCACTGAAAAGATCCAGTTGTGAGAGCAAAATCTTGGAAACAAAATATTTTTCTTTTGCTCCAGCAGCTGTTTCTGTCCAGTTTGGCAATAAGGGTCTCACGGAGAAACGACTTCAGAACAGATTAAAACCTTATTAGTCTTTTCATTAAACTCATGCTGATCATGGACTACTGCAACACTGAATGGTGCCGTGATGGAGTCCAGACCAGACCATAATGATCTAATGAAATATTCATCGGCTGTGTGGCCACGCTGCCCCTTTCTGCGCTTATTCTGGTTTCCAGTTGCAACATCAGTGTTTAATTTGGCGAGACGGCCACTCTCAGTAATTAGAGCTCATCCCAGAGTGTTTGCCTCTCTCCACACAGATAAAAAAAAGCACTTTGAGAGCAAATATAAAAGGACTGGGTTGCTTTTTCAATTTACGAACTTATTCACATGTCTGGATTTAAAGTCGTAAAAGGTTTTAATATTTGCGTTGCGTAATGCAAATGACAAAAAAATCAAATAAAATAAACCCGCAAAAATGACCCACTTTTGTGCAGAACTGCGGAAGTATTTTATTCGGAAAAGAAAAAGGTCGTAGCCTATAAACGTCAAGTTTTTTTTTTTTTTTTCGGAGTAACCCGAGAAGCTGGAGGAGCCGCGCAGGGCGCGGAGAGCGACGAGCCTCTGCTGGCCGGCTGCGCCTCCTCCATAATGTATGGAGAGGACAAAGGGAGCGCGGCTGGATTTCAGACTTAACTTTGAAAGAGCCGTAACCCAAACCCGCACTGTCCGACAACAGCGGATCCGCAT
This sequence comes from Poeciliopsis prolifica, assembly GCF_027474105.1. Taxonomy (NCBI): domain Eukaryota; kingdom Metazoa; phylum Chordata; class Actinopteri; order Cyprinodontiformes; family Poeciliidae; genus Poeciliopsis; species Poeciliopsis prolifica. Next base: position 12,355,965 of record NW_026562376.1, on the reverse strand, counting down.
CAGCTGAAAGGATGATGCGTCTTTTTCCACCTGCAATCTGTCTAATAATCACCGACAGCAGGTAAATGAGCCGCGCGCAGCTCTGGATGCTCGTATAAAACGCGGCGCGCTGGAGGCCTGCGCTTGGAGAAACTTTTGCGCACGCATCGACGACGCGAGAGGGGAGGTCCTGCACGGCCTGGGTGCTGGTGAGTCCAATTGTTTGAGTCCAGAGCTTTACTGGAAAATACAAGAACAGTGTTTGTTGTGTTTTATATTTACTGGATTTCTCCTGATTGGGTAACTTTTCACCGCTATTTAAGACTGAGATACACAAATTAAAGGGTCTAATCTCTGTCTTTCATTCTTTTTTTTTTTTTTTTTTTTTGCAGCCTTCTCTTTTAATTTCTGTTCAGGTTCGCAGCTTACTAGTGTTTTGTTCTTTTCCATTACCAAAAAAGAGAAATTGAAAATACATAAAGAAAGAAACAAAGCAATATTTTGCTCTTTTTTTTTCTTTTTTACTGATTCAGTCTTGGATGCTGAGCCGCTGCATGACAAATTGTTCAACAAAGACAAAAGCATGCAAAGTCTCCAGCCTGAATCTGACTTCATTCAGTGAATAGTTATGTTTAAGCTCATCTAGTGAAGTAGAGGATACATGCTGTCTGAGTTCAGCAGCTTGGAGAAATAGCAAACCGGCACTCTGTGTGGGGATTTAAAAGCGATTCTATTTTGTCTGTAGAAACGTCACCGGAGATGCTGGTGAGTCATTTCAAAAACACTAAAAGTCCTTAAAGAGTTTGTTGCTATATGAAAGAAATACAGTTGTTTTTCAGGGTCATAAAAAGTTCCTTCAAGCTAATGCTACATGTGTTAAAATACTCAAACACCATCTGCTGGCAAACATTTTCTCCTTCGCTTGGTTCAAAATTCAAGCCAGTCCAGCCAGGTATTTATGGAAAGAAAGCATTTCCTACCCGATAAACTTGATGCTCACAATAACAGCTGTGGCCTTCTCAATGGTCTGACTATCAACTCTCTGCCTGATCTATCGATTTGTGGCATAAACTGTGTTGATTCTTTTCCCCTCACATTAAGTTTGTGTCTCAGAGATTCCAGTTGTTCCAGCAGAGACTGAACATGAATCCACTGTTTTACGTCCACAGAGCTCAGTTGCAAAGAAAACCGCTCACTCTGTCCTTTTTTCTATCTCAACAACGAGCATCGGACATCTATGCTACATGTTGCCTTTGAAAATGTATTTTTGGCAAGAAAAAAAAATATTGGTCTTTCATTATTGGGATAGATGTCCGGATGGCATTGCAGTGGCTTTTTGTTCTGGAAGGCATGGCTCAAAACGCTATTTTAGTTCAGGAAGGATGTTTTTTAACAATTGGGATCAGCTTGGGGTCCATACTTGTGACATATTGTCTCTTTAAAATACCTGTGAAGTCCCAAACGTGGAGCTGAAGGCAAGGAATGGTCAAACCTACTGATTAGCTACTAGTCTGTGCAGATTTCAGACAAGTAAAGGAAGGAGATAACTCTATTTATTAAAAATATGCCTTATTTTGAATGTCTCTTCTGGTCCTGTCCTCAAATGTTTATCACACGCTTAGTTAAAAAACAACCTAAATAAACTGGGAGAGTTTCAGTAGTTTAGAATCATGGACATAACATTTTAACGGGCTAAAAATGCAAACTCTAACTTATCAAACCAAGTTGTTCAGAAAAATTATGAGAAGACTCTAGATTGTTTTATTGGTGCTGAACGTTGACTGCAGCCAGTTGCCTAAATAAAGCGAGTGTATTGCTGCAGTGGTTGCTCCCCCCTGTGCAGTTGCCACATAAAACTTTCTGGACGAGCCCCTGGACCTCTCCGGCGTCCTGCAACGGCTCCTCAGGAATGGGCGCCCTGTGCGTAAAGAGGCGCAGCGGAAATGTAGCGTCCCACCCAGGACCACTCATGGAGGCGGCAGAAGGAGAGGGAGGAGGGCGGCGTGGATTACTATCCTGCCTGTGGGTTAAGATGCTTACCAACTAATTACCTGTCCATGAAAATCCCTCGCTGTGCAGCCGAGCAGGCAGGGAAGGACAGTTGGAAATCTGGAGGGAGGATTCGCTGTGGACCGAGGAAATACGAAAATATATCTATTTTCTGATGTGTTGTATATTTTGAAGAGTGGTCGGCTGTGCTGTGTTGCTGCTGGACACTTTTGTTTTTGACTGTGGGAAGAAGCTCCTTTGCTGTAAAGTGTTGACTTGGGGATGTTGGATTATCTTTGTAAGGTAGGAAGCTCTAATCTGCAGGAAGTGACGGTCCTGCATAACTTATGAAAAAACAAAACAAAAAACAAGGAAACTAAGAATTAGTCATTTCTCGTATCACACCTCCACCACGGATGTATTAAAATGTGTCTCTGCAATCTGCTTGTTTTCAGTGGATGCTAACGACATGGTCAGCAATGAACTTATCTGCTGCTGCTGCCAGATCTGATTATAATTTAGCCTCTTTTTCATGACTTCCACTCTCCATCAGCCTGACTGGAGATGTGGGCCTAATAGTCATCACTTACGTGTCCATTATCAGTAATAAGAGCAGCCCAGATATGAGGAGCGACTAAAAACACTCAGCTACAACAAAGCACCTTCAGGAGGTTTTGATGGATGCTCAACTTCTTTCTCTCCCTCTCTCTCTCTGTCTCACACACACACACTCGCACGCACACACACACACACACATATATACGCATGCCTTTTGCTGTATTGATCTTTCCCGGAAAAGGGGAAGATGAGCCCTGCTTTGGGACTCATTTGGGGCATCTCAAAAATCACTTAGCACATCATTCCCTACAGCCAGAATCAATCCGAGTTGGAGATCTTCTCTCGCGGAGGCTGAGGGGGAAAAAATGCCAAATACGACAATCTGTAGGTAACATTTAGAGCTGCATTTTGGTTGAAGTAAGATAAGCGGAGCTGCAGGCCTTTTCAGGCTGCAGCAGATGGCACAGGTGGATTTATTCTCCGTCCTGCAAGGTAGAGATGAGGAAAGGACAGCGATGTTTCCACTCTGCATAATCTTGCAAAGACCTCCAGCACAAGCTTTGCTGAACTCAAGAGAGGTCATCAGGGGTTAGCAAGCGTCTCCGCTAGGCAGGGTCGGATCCTGGCATCAAGGTGCACAAAGGGTTTAAGCAGCTATGGAGCCCATCATAAAACAGCAGTGGTTCAAAAACATCAGACAAAGTGCCAGAGGGATTAGAGTTAGCTTGCAGGTGCTCCCTTTCTCCCACCTGATTAGTTTTATTTCTATTTATTTGTGGGCAGCGATGAAAAAACCGACTCATCATACCAGGACCATCTTCCACCTGGACAGTAGGAGGCGCCGTTCCACCTGCTCTGTACCTTGTTCCTCAGTTTGTTTTCTTAAACTCCAAAATAAAGACAAACAGAAAAATACAAAGATTAAATACATTTAAAAACGTTTCAGTGACATATTCTGACCTGAATGTCAAATAGTTCTTTATAGATTTAAAAACATCAAAGATGAGAAAACCGACCCAATTTCATTTATGCTGATGATTTAATATTTGTATTTTACATAAGCATGAAAATAAAATAAAATGAAATTTAATTTCTTGACAATTAGATTTTTATACCACAAAAGACAAACATTATCGAAACTATCGAAATGTTTTGTATTTTAACATATACAGTTTACCGGTTTCTGATCATAAAGTCCAGTTTCCAAAAAAGTGACACATTTTGTATCCTGGAAGCTTTAATAATTTCGTACCGGATTGTTTTTGGAGCATGGAGCATGTGTCAGCTTGTGGCAGCTGGGGAGGCGTTTCGTACCGATGCGACGATAAAAGATTCATATCCATCGTCTATAATCAATTCACAGTGTGTGGAGAAATGTGATTTTATGACAATAAAACCTGCAGCAGGAAATCCCTCAGAGGGAGTCAGCCTGATAAATTGTCATGAGCTTTCATATTTCTGCTGGCCCAAGCAGAAATCACTTCCACTGTAAATAGAAACATGTTTGGACGTAACAAATGACAAAAAGTAAATGATCACAATTTAACTGTACATTAGATTTAATATGGATGGCACTGAGCTTCCTTCTCATAGCTTAAGTTTTAAGCATTTTAATGCTTAAAAATCTTATATGTTTATTTTTATCAATTTATTTCTATTTTAGGCATTAAGAGTTTTATGTGTTTAGTCAAATTATTTTATTCCTCTTGTAGGTATTACAAAATAGTACATAATTATTTATTTTTCAAAATAAATAATTATTTTTAGATGAAAAAAAAATGTTTTGAGTGTTTTTATGTCTCCTATAGAGTCTTTGTAAATGTTATTGTCTCGTGTTTTCTCACTAAACTATACAGTCTCGTTTCCTCCATTTCTTATCTTCTACAATTTGTTTATGAGTTTTATGTTAATATGTGAGTTTGCTTTCTCAGTTTGGTGATTTGAATCTGGACATATTTTGTTATTTGTGTCAGTTTTTCACCTTTTTGTCTTGCACCAGTGGGAAAAGTCCTCTGGCTGCGATGGACGATGTGGGACTGCGCCTCCATCTCCTCCTGTTCTGTGTATGGCACTGGTAGAATTCACTGTCAGAGCACACAATCAGTGAATTACCATAGGGCCATAAACAGAGTAGAGACAGAACCCTGCAGTCCTCCATCGGCTCAAACGTCAGCTGTTTTTCCTGAAACGCTTCCCATCCTCTTGGCCCGTTTTGGCACTAGCACATTTTTGCTTTGTTCCTTGTTGTTTGAGCAATCATGTGTCGTGCCAATATGGGCTGAGAGAAAGACTCGGCTGTGTGTTTTCGCCAGGACGATGTCAGCGTCTCCTGTGTTTCGTCGGACGGACAGGGCGAACTATGGATCTCATCGATTGTCCTATCAGATGTCCCAGGTTGCTATGGAGGGCGGTGTCAGAGATGCGTCCCCGTGTAACCCGAGCGTCGGTCGCCACGTAGATCAGGTGGCGGCGACTCTCTCCCACAGTGTTTGGCAATGGTAGAACTCACTCTGGTGGGCTGGAAGGATCCGGTGGTTCTAGACTTGCCAACAACTGACTGAGAGCTTTGAACCTGCTGATCTCCACCAACACATCAGGAGCTGCAGAAGACCAGAGCCTCACGCAGACCCGCAGGTTTCCTGAGGTTTATACATGTTTTCATGTTACAGTTTAGTTGGATTTTATGTGATGGACAAACAGAAAAAACCTTTTAAGAGTGACATGCGTTTATAGGGTCATCCATCTGCACCCGCTGGTCCCGTCACAGGGGAGCTGGTGCCTTATGGGTCACCAGTCCATCACAGAACAAACACACTCTATTAATACGTGTAACCAATTAACTTGACAGTCATGTTTTTGGACAGTAGGAGGAAATCAGAGAATGGGGCAAACATGCAAACTCCATGCAGACAGAGAGTGATTCAAACCTGGGACCTTGTTGATGCGAGGCAACAATGCCAGCAACTGAGTCAGTACTTTATAAAAACATGCTTTGCTGCAATCAGAGCTTCGAGTCTTTTACCAGCTTTTTTTGTGTCTATACTCTCTTTGTAAAATAGTTGAAGCTCAGTGAGATGTGACGGGGCCTTCCCAAAGGTTTTCGTCCTGGATTGCCCTGCATTTCATTGTAGCATCCCCACAGCATGATGCTGCTACAACCACTTTACTGTTGAGATATTTTTTAGGATTGCGGGTTTGAGTCCCAGCCTCTCAGTATGGAGTCTCCCGGTGCATGATGGGTTTTACTACGGCTTCCTCTCACCGTCCAAAAACACGACTGTCGGGTCATTTAGTCTCTCTGAATTCTCTTTAGGTGTGTGTGAAAGTTTGTTTGTCCTGTTTGTCTCTGTGCTGTCCTTCACATATTAGATAATGGATGGATGGATTTGTTAAGGAGGATTTGTGTTGATTTTGACTTTTGAATGTCTAAAAGGTTAATTTTGCTCTTATCTGATGACAGATGAGAGCAAATTTGTGCTACATTCAGGCTGATCTTCATGATGCTGTTTGATCATTAATGTTGTTTAGCAATACTCTGAGAACAACTCTATTAATAATGAGATTAAATTAAACACTGGTGGACTCTATTAAACAATGGAGTAACTTCTGAAGGTTGCACTGGGTTTTATTTTGGGGTATCGGAGTGAATTGGTCTCACTACAAATGCACATCACTCCACAGGCTTTTATTTGGGAAAACATGTCTTAACAATGGATTGTTTTCCTTCCTGTTCACGTTTGCACACTACTTTGTGTTTGTCTATCACATTAAATCCCAAATAAAAACATATTAATACTTCAGCAATTTCATAAATGTTCTAAATGACAAACACGGGTGAAATGGTGGTTTACGAGGGAGAGGTCTGTGACGCCGGTCATGTGTGAGAGGCTGCAGGCGGAGCAGCGAGGGGTTCAGGCTCATCATCCCCCCCTGCGCGTTCCTGCAGTCTCAGAACATCTCAGAGATCCGTTTGGAGGAGGAGAAGAAGCCAAACATGGGAATCCATCACCAGTCCAGTGCTTCTGCTCACTCCTCCCCTCACAGATGTGTGGCGACCCTCAGGGGTTTGTCTTCGCCACGGTTTGCTGGTTGTGACATCAAACCTCTTATGTAATCCTAGGCCTAAAACACCGAAGGTATGAACCGAGGCAGACTTTGATTAGTGAACCATGAGACATCGAAACATGCAGAGGCCATTAGGCGCACACTTCTCTGATCAATAAATCAGTGATGTTCATGGGCCGAAAGAGGAGCTCAGCCAACGGTGAAACTTGATCTGTTTTCTAGCTAAAAATGGTCAGAGCAGAAGATAAATTAATTCAAAGTTATCAATCTCTGAGCTGACGTTCTCACACCTTCCTCTTTTGCTTCAGGTGAAGCTAACAGTTTATTTCTGTACAAAGTTTTGTTCCATGTTTAAAGAAAGCAACACTGCAAAGATTCAAGCTCTCGAGTATCACAAGAAACATTGAAAACACCCTGGAATAAATCTTGAATTAGTAAATTTTACTTAAAAATGCACTGGTTTGCTCAATGTTGTGAGAAAATGACATGTGCAGTAAAAATGTGAAAAACGTGTATTCAGTGTCGTCTACTCATGTGTTTCACTAAATACAGCAATGTGGAGCTCCGCTATAGATTTCAAACGACTGTGCTAAATGTGAGAATCTTATTTCTGAAATACACCAGAGCTACTGAGAAACGAACAAGAGATAAAGATCACTCAAATTATTATTGGAGATCAACTCCACGAGTGTCGACAGCCATCATAACATGAATCCAGACAGATAGCAATAATAATAATAACGATAGTAAAATATGCAAAGAAACCCGAAAGACATTTCTAATAAATACAAATAGATATATATAAGGAAAAGTAATAAAAGATGAAAGGAATAGAAAGTACTACTAATAACAGTCAGACACCAAACTAACGCAGGTTTCCTGAAGCGGTCAACTTCAGCAGCTGATGTCTCTTCATCATGTTTCACTGCAGACTCTCAGAGTCCATTATGTCCGCCTGCAGAGGATGTGGGGTTAAGTGGTGGCGAGCAAAGTGAAGGAGGAGGTGAGGCCTGTTCGCCGACAGCTGGTACGGGCGATTAGACCCTGCCGTGATGCAGGAGAGGCATCAAAGCTCTTTAGGGAGAATCCCCCTAAACAGGAGGAGGCAAGGACACACGCGACATCCACCAAATCCCGACACTTCCTGGTTGCTGAAAATGCCCACAAACCGGGCTTACTGGTGCAGCCGTGTGCCGGCTGCACAGCGCAGACCATCTGTCTTCCTCAGACTCATCACCAGGCCGCGGATTACCAGCAGCCGACACTATCACGCTTTTTCTCTCCGAGATGAGGGTAACACTGGAGTTTCATTAGATTAGTCTGGGTGTGGAGGTTAATGGAGCTCCTCATTAATCTCACACGCTAATTGCTGTTGTCTCTGCTGTTCTGCTGGCTTGTATGTCATCGTATCTGTCACATTACAGGGCAATTACGCTAATTTCAGCTCGACGGTGAGTATCGGATGTTTCATAGGTTTCAAATCCTCACAAGAAGGTGATGAAGGAGAAGCGTTTGAAGGTGGAGCCGTCAATTTGTCATCATCAGTCAGAAAGATGAGATTCTGGAGATTTTGCTATTTGAAGGAAATTAGTTGAAATGTGATTTTTTAAAAGGATTATCAGAAAGCAAAAGAAGACAGAAAAGATAAAAAAAACATTTTTTTGCAGATGTGTTATTTCTGTACCCTTGCTGTGGCCAAAAGTGAACCACCTCACCTAAATTAGAGGTGGTGCTTCAGTGTATTTACACACACACACCAAGGCACATATCCCGTCCCTGGATTACAGTAATCCGGGGGTATTTTTAGGACTTCATGAGCAGAGGCAGACTATCAAGGAAAACAGATAGCTGTCATATGACCAGCTGGATTTTCCAGGAATACCGTTAATTATGTCACGACCTGCAGGAATCCAAACTGATACAGAGATGATTCTGGACGCAAAGGCAGAATAAATATCTGGATTTATCTGGATTTGTAACCCAGGGACTCAATCTGAGTCCCTGGGTTACAAATCCAATTTATATATGTTGTTATGCATTTCCAAACACACCTAAATCTGGAAATTTATGAAACGCTTAGTAAGCTTTTTTTGAAATTACTGATTCAGTTTACACAGGTTACAGGTAAATAAATGAAGATGAAGATATTTTAGGCTCAACTAGAGCACAAATACTAGAATTTTGGGTGAAAAATATATCAGTGTTTATATAAATAAAGATGTCAGGTTGTGGTTTCCTTAATCAGAAGCAGATGTTGTAGAGATGCTGGTCTTTTTAAAAAAAAAAATAAATAAAACTTAAGGTGGGAATAAAGTCGATCTGATTGGTATCTTACAACCACAGACTTTAATGTGTGCTAATGCTAGCAAATTATGGTATTTGAAGTAGAAGATATTTGGTTTTAATTTCCTCCTTTTGGGTTAAATTTGTATCCAGCTCCTGAAATGCTGCAGCTGAAGGTGCAGCATTTCAAGCAGAACAGCATCCCCACTTCATCCCCATAGTTCCCATCACTTTAGAGGTGATTATACTGGTTTATTTGGTTGTTAGAAAATTGCATTGTGGATATTTTTATGTCTTGAAATTCAACTCATGTGTCCAGAGTGTGAATATGCGTTTATGTAGTTGATATTTTCAGAAAGTGAGCACCACAAGCAGATTGTGACAGACATAAACACAATAAAACATCTCATAAAAAAACAACACTTTGTCGCCTCCTAGTGGGTAAAAGTTGATGAAAACAGTCCACTCTTTTTGAAAAAGTTTGAACAAATGTCTATTTTAATAATTAATTCAAAATTTACTGGATAATATATTCTGATCACAGAAGTGTGACTGAAAAAATCCCCCAACAAAAAAGTAAAAAAATAAGATAAAATATAAATGAAAGGATGACATGCCACGATAGCAATACATTACACGTGACTGCAGGGGGCGCCAGTGCCTCATGGTAGGAGGTGTTGAATGGGTTTTCAAGCCAAATGATCTCCTCTGTGATTAATATCTATTAGGAAGAAAAGTCTCAGTCAAACATGACCTTATATTATCTGTTTTCAGAGGGTGAATATTACCTGTAATAATTGGGTTTGAAGGGTCCGTGTTTGCTGATGCTGAGGTACTGGGCCTGCTCATCGGTCAGCTCTGTTACATGAGCGTCAAACATCGGCAGGTGCAGAGAGGCTACATATTCATCTGGAAGTACAAACGGACATGTTGGTATTTAGAGCTCAGATTAAATGTTGAGCAGACCTGAAGTATGCATGTTCAGCATCAAAGATAAAACTTGCCCATCTTCTTTGGCAGCAGGTAAACGTCCTGTTTGTACCGGCCTGCTGGTGCGTTGTACAGCTCTATTAGCGCCAGAGCCTGAAACACACCAGCAGACAGTTGGAGGCAAAGTTATGCATATAACTTAAGATAAAAAAAAAAGAAAACAACAGGTGACATACCTGAGTTGCAGCTGTGACAGAGAGGACGAATGACGGCACAGTGGAGCAGCTCAGGTTCAGCAGCCGACCCTGAGGGAAAAACACTGGAGTGAATAAAAGGATAAAATGATGACAAAAATTGGAAATATGAAATAGAAAACATGTCAATGGCAGTTATGATGATGATTACAACAATAATAATAAAGTGAAGCAAATCTGAATACACAGCGCTGCAGAAGTGTTTCCACGTCTTGTACCTTCAAGCTCTGGAAGAACATTTAAAAAAAAAACACTTAAAATGCTAATTTTCTCTGATTTTACTCTTTAGAGTTACATGTTTGAGTAAAATGAGCATTGTTCTTTTACTCCATTAACTACAGGAGGGAGGGACATTTCCTCCCTCCTGATCAAACCACGTCTGATCCGCCTGCTTTCACACGGTCAGCTGTCTCCGCATGTTCAACAGGGCGTTGTCAAACTCAGAAGCATGAGAGATCCTTCATCGCACACAGACAGGCTGCGCTAGCGGTGACTAATCGTCATCGCCGGGTGGTAAAAACAGCTTAGTCACCTCAGCCAGGAGGACGACCCGCTTGCCGTCAGGCCAGATGATGTGGTCCACTTGAGGCCTGACTCGATGCCACTTCAGCTCACTGGTCCGCAGACTCGCCTAAGAAGAGAACATCTCGGAATCAAACACTCGAATGTTCACGAACACAAACATGATTTAGTCTCAGAGTTTTTACCAAATCTATCTCAGTGTTTGAGTGTCCCATGTTGCAGACGATGCAGCCACTTCTCATTCTGTCAAAGTGTTCCCGAGTTACCACGTCCTTGTTGCCTTGAAGGAAACGGCAAAATGACTGACTTGCAAAAGTATTTATATTTCTTGAGGTTTTTCATATCGGAAACAAACGTTTGTGTATTTTATTATTAATGACAGGTATGTTTTTGGACTGTGAAAATACCTGGAGACACCATGCAACCTCCATAAAAAATAATCTCCAGGATTTAAGCCCTGTGCCACGGGTGTCAAACTCAAGGCTTGAGGGCCAATTCTGGCCCGCCAAAGCTTTTTATGTCAAAAAGATAACAGCGTGCTTAAACATTATTTTATCAATCACATCAAAACAGTTTTTATCTGTTTACTGCCAAATTACATCAGTCATGGATATTTACGTAAAATCAACAAATTCCTGCTTCTTTTTGCACTAAAACACAGCTGTGAGTTTATTACAGATTTTTGGCAAAAGTGGTGAAAAATATTGGATCCAAATGATTGTTTTCTCCCACCTGTAGGTGGATGTATTTCTTACTTCTACAAAACATCTACTGGAGCTTTACTTAATTTATAATCCATAACGATACAGCGAGTAATAAAAAGTCCTAATTTCCATCATACAAAAGTACAAATATTTCAAAATTAGTACCACAAACACCTTGATTTTTACTGCACAAAAAATCCCCAAAACAATTGCAAAATCCTGGAGGGACTGAAAAAATGTTCAGTATTATTTAATTTTAATAATTTATTTAGATTTCAACAGTTCGTTAACACGTTTTAGCAATGGATTCTGGCACAACCGGCCCATTAAGAACATTCATGATCTTGATTTGGCTCAAAACTAAATTGAGTTTGACCCCCTATCACACCTGTGCATCCCAGTGCTCTAATATAACAAATTATTAAAAGTGACGGAGTGTGAAACCGTACAGATACTTACCCTAATAAAACTAGAAAATGTTCATTTATGAATTCCCTTTTCAAATTTCTCCTAATGTCATTTTTACATAAAATTATTAAAAGAAGAGGTCAGTAGTACCTGTGCAGGTGATCACCAGGTCTGCATGTCTGATAACTTCACTCAGTGTAACCACTCTGAGGCCATCCATGCTGGGAACAGGAGGACGACAGGGTTCGTTTTAAACACTCGCTCATTGCGTCGAAGGGGGCGGGAGATTTCCCGTCCTGACTCATAAAAGCTTCCTCTTATCATACCAGGCCTGAAGGGCACAAATAGGATCTACTTCTGTCACGTAAATGACGGCGCCCAGTCCCTTCAGAGCGGCGCAGCAGCCTTTCCCGACCTGCCAGGAAACACGGACAAAAGAGGTTTGCTGAGCTGCTGAAAGATTTTGAGTTTTTATAGAAAAATCCAGCATGTTTTCATCCCGCTGACCTCGCCGTATCCACACACCACCACCTGCTTTCCTCCAAACATGACATCAGTCGTTCGCTTCAACCTGGAAGAGTTCAGCCGGGGTTACTGCGGTGCAAGTCACCCCGCCTGTTTGTGGTCACAACACACTCCTTACCCGTCCAGTATGGACTCCTTGCAGCAGTAAATGCTGTCAAACTTCTGCTTGGTCACAGAGTCGTTCACGTTCATGGCAGGGGCGCACAGTTTTCCGGCTTTGGACAGCTGGTACAACCTGAAACAGCCACAGAAACATCTGCTTCTGGAGTCTGATGACTTGATCCACGGTGTGTGGAGAAACTAACCGATAGATGCCCGTCACGCTCTCCTCCACAATGCCTTTGAGCTTTTTGAACAGGCTCGGATACTTCTTGTACATCCACTGGGTCAAATCACCGCCATCGTCCAGAATCTGCAAGGAACATCTTTAAAAATTATAATAACACAGGAAAGTATGGCTGTTCAAAACATAAAGCTAAAGAAGCCAGGGAAGAGTTCATCAGAGTTCAACCATTTTTATGTCCTGAAGGTGGATTGTTGCCACATCAGCATAACATCCTCCACAATGCCTTTGAGCTCTTTGAACAGGCTCAGATACTTCTTGTATCTTGTACAATAATACACAATTATTGTGTATTGTTGTGTGTTTCGTCCTGGCGCAGTGGAAAACACTCCCTACGCTCACTAATGATCCGATCAAAAAACAAACAGCAGTTTCTAAGTTTCAGAGCTGTGAAGAAAAATATCTGGTTGTGTTGAGCTTGAGGTCACAAGCTGGTGAAAGGGAGGTTCTCTTTTAACAATTAATAGTAGAAAGCACGATTCATTGTATGGCACGTTTTCCTGAAGAAGACAAAGCACCACCAGACTGGAACTCTTCTCTGACTCTTGATGTTTTTCTGATTTTATATAAGTTTTTGTAAACTAGCTGCTCTCATATTTTCTCCAGTTGATTATAATTGTCACTGTGAATCAGTTGGAGTTTCAAACCATAAAAATGTTTTGTATCCCTTTCCAGATGGACAGACAGACAGACGTCAATGACCGAGTTTCTCATCTGTCTTTAAATTTCTTCAGATGAGGATATAAAACGCTGCTTGTTGAGATCGTAGCCGACTTCATGTTGTCAGACGGACTCTTCTCAGGTTATTTCTTCGTTTCACTGGCCTGACTGGCACTTATATAGCCTGGGTGTGGCTAATATCACTCAGAACATGTTGGCCAGACTTCACCAGGAAAAGCAGATTGGACCATTTGTTGGCCAAAAAGTCTTAGAAACTCATTTAAAAAACAAATTTGTCATGTTCCGTGTTTTTCTGTGAGTCTTCTGCGTTCCTGAGTCTCCTTGTTGTCCTGTCTTCCCCTTGATTGTTTCCCAGGTGTGTCTTGTTCCCTGATTACCTCTTGTGTATTTAACCCCACCTGTCCTGTATTCCTTGTTGGATCCTTGTCTAATGTTATTCTCAGTCCGTTGTCCGGTCCTTTGTAGATTCTGTTGCTACCAGTGCTGAGCCTCTGTATTCTGCTCTGTTGTGCTGCCAGGAGTTTGGACCTTTTGGATTTTGTACCTGTTTTTGTTTTCATTAAATCTTCATTAATCTCACCTTACATGGGTCTCCAAGCACCTGCCTCACCTCTACACCACCATTACATGACATATTTAGGTTCAAAAATTAAAACTCGCTCAATTTATTTGACTTAAAGGTTACAAGACAGTAGACACGACTAAATGAGACTCAAGTGTTTTACAGTGAGTCGACATACCAGGTTTGGCTCCCAGGAGTCAGCGGCCACGCAACGGTCTATACACCACAAGAAGTCATCCTCCGATTCTCCTTTCCAGGCAAACACCGAGATTCCTGACGAACACCGAGCCACAGAGAGGATGAGGTCATGAAAAGACAAAGCAGAGGGAGATGACCCACCGTGTGGGGTTGATGTAACTGGGTTTCACCTCCTTCAGCCAGAGCAGCAGCCACCGAGTTCTGAGTGGAGAAGATGTTGCAAGCGGCCCATCGACACTGAGCCCCCAACGCTGCCAGGGTCTCAATTAACACCTACACAATCATACATTAACGTGGTTATTGCATATTTACTGGATTCAATCATTTAACTGCTTTTTTTTAACCCTACATGTCCTAAATTTAAAATGTCAGACTGGATAGTTTTGCTTATTTTAATTCTTTAAATGTCCTGTGAGTAAATGTATTTGCCCAACAACTGGAATTTTCAATATCCAGCAGTCATTTTCGCAATTTACCGTCTATTAAAAGAGCAACCCTCAGATTAATTTCACTCCCTGCAGGGGAGAAATGACAGTAATAACCTGATATGACTGGAAAGCGCAATGTCTCCCCCTTCAGAAACCTTTGGAATTTTTCAGATAGTGCAAAGTGTGGCAAATTTACGGTATTGCAAATTTGGCTGGAATAAATTTACTGATTGAAGCTTAAAACACAAAATGATTTCTTTCTGTTTCAACACATTAAATCCAGCAGTAATTCCAGTTTGTGCATTCATTTTGCACAAAACGTGTTTGATACAAAAATGTATTCAAATCAACCTGGCTCTAGTGAGTTATTGTTTCATTATGAAATAATAATTTAGAATATCTAAATTGTCTTCAAAATTACAATATCCAAAAACTTCAACACAAACTTCAACTAACAAAATGCTCTTTTGTTAGCATTTTTATATAATAAAAATGCTAGATATATAATAAAAATGCTAGGAAATCCCACCTGCTGTGGGATTTTCTGAATAAATGTAAAAGTTTCACTGGACTAAATGAAACCCCCTAAAGCAATCAAACTGCTGAACAGCTGTCAGGTGCAGTTTGTGCTGAACTGACCGCTGTATGTGCAGTGATGTGTGTGCATCCCGCGACTTTGGCTCCAGCCAGCGGTTTCTCTCCACCTGCTCTTTTCCTCAGGATCATCAGAGCCGGCATTTCTGAAGTAGATATTCACAAAGAACTCTGTTCCCGTTTTCCATTTGAGTAACTTTTTCTGAAATGGTGAATGAGAGCTGCATAAAACATATTTGTTGCACCTTGCTGAGCGATGTCTATTTCTTTGCGCCCAAAAGCAGCCTGCTTGATGTTTTTGATGCAGAAGTCCGTCAAGCCCTTGGAGGTCTTCTGCAGCTTCTTTTGGGGAGGGGATTCATCTTCAGAGCTTACGCTGCCCACTGCTTTGCAGAAACAAGACAAAATACTCAACACCGAGTCACAAGGTTTACTCAGGATTTAATTTCCCTCAGACCTCAGCTTATTGAAGACTTTGAAGTCTATACAAATCCTGGCAGTGACTGACACTTCTGAGAACGGTGATAAGTGGAAAACTGAAGGGATTCATTTTATCAAACAAGCTTTTTTTTAAAGTTAATCTGAAGGAGAAGATAATCCTCGGAGCACCAGCTTCCAAGTGAAGGATGTGGGGTCAGACCTGAACTGAAGCTGTCTGCAGACGACTGGGAGACGGAGTGAGACAGAGGCCGAGGTCCAGCCTTGGTGGGAAGCTTGTTGAATTCCTCTTGCTGGTCATTGAGCTGAATTTTCTGCAATTAAAAAGCTCAAATGACACAGGCAAATGAAATAATCTAGGTTTTAAAAAAAACATAAAACATCCACAGGTCATGTGAACTGTAATCAGTAAATTAGCACAACCTCATCAACATTAGCTGTTTCTATGTTTGTGCACCAAACCAAATGCAGATAATTTAAAGGGGGGGGAGGTTACTGGTTGACCTTTAGACTTTAATTAATATATTCAAAGCCAAAGCAGCACAAACAGAGTTGAGTTGATTGACACCCATTTTAATTGATTTGAAGAAGGAAGGGGCGCCTGGTCGAACTTTGATGACCTCGAGAAACGTTTCTTTATATCTTTAAAATGATAGCAACACAAACGAACATTTTTGCTGCACAAACATTTGACATCAATTTTGTCTGATTTGAAAGGCAACTTCTCTCACAAAACTAAATCAGGGTCACATGTTTTAGAGAATTACTGCGCAATTCAGCTGGGAACTCTGCAGTCAGAAGGAATTTGCATTTTCTCTGTGACAAAACGAAGTACGTCAGAAATTACGTAAAAAACCAACAGTGTTCGACCAAAAAATCAACTCGACATGAGTTGAGGATTCCCACTGTCCTCAGAGGAAACTGAAGGAGAGAGAAAACCTGCTTCAGACCTGAACAACTACAGTGCAAACCTATGATGTGAGTTTTCCTCACAGACAGAAATGCATTTTGTTCATGAGTTATTTTGTTTAGTACAGTATGAAGTCTTCCTGTTGTCGCTCCTCTTTCTCCTCTGTATAATTTGCGTTTTCCCACATTCTCTTTGTGATATTTGTGAACCCTTCTCACTTTCTGTATTATTTTAAATTCTAAATTCTTTATGATTCTTAGAACCTCATTATGATCCACATCATCTGGCTTCCCATTATTGTGACATCTCAGTTTTGGAAACAGTGTCAGAGAAGCATCTAAAAGCTTCACCAGATATTTGGTTCAGGTCTAAACCTAAAATAGCGACGTGACAAAACCAGGGACACATGAGTAATATTCAAAGTTTTAGTACATTTTCCCATGTCTGCAGTTGAAGAAAGGAAAAAGTTAAAAAAAAAGACTGAATGATTTTAACTCCCAAAACATGCAGGAGAACCGGGGCTGCCATTAAATGTGAAGAACTGCCAGGTGATAATCTGCTGTAAGATGTGTAATCATGAATAGCACTGTCACATTTATTTTATATATAAAACCATGGTTTGCCCTTTTCTGATGTTGTCCTCAAATAAAAAAAGCACACACACAGCAGAGTTACAAAATGTACACCATGCATGAATAAAAAGGATTTATTTCATGCATGGTGTAAAATCTGAATTAAACTTCTTTGCTGCTGCGCTAAAATCAAAGTTAAAGCGTTCCTCTAACATGCTGCATGAATATCCAGAATGTCTCCCCCATTAACATCCCCTGAAAACACTGGACTCTTGTTGAGCCACCGCTTAATCTTTAGCACAGGAAGACATTAAGCTGTGACTTGAAGCAGCTTGAAAGTTAACTTAATGATCCAGAAATAAAGAAAGGCTTGAATTCAGGCCAGCTACTGTAAAAGAACTGAAGATTCTTTAACTCAAAATACCTAAAAGTGAAACAATAATTTTACATTAATCCATTTCAGACACTCAATAACTCTGAGGTGTTTTACATACATATATATAACAACAACAAACACTCAAACAGCTTATGAATCTGTCCTATTTGAAGCCCTGACCCTCCGTGAGAAGAAGCAGCAGCAGCTGTGGTACCTTGATACAGATGGACTGCACTGTCTCCTGCTCCTTCGCCTTAGAAACGTTCACTAGTTTGTACGCTTTCTTCATGTTGTGGCGAGCGCTCCCACTGTGACACTGAACAGCCCCACAGAGCTGCAACCCAACACTGTGAAACTTTTCAGAGCCAAAGCTTCACGTCACGCCCAACAGGTGACAGAGGGAATAAATAATGACCTGTTTGTGGACTCAAAGCAGAGGACACTCAGGAAAAGATGAGGGGTAGAGTTAGCGTGAGGCCACGATGAATAAGATTATGTTCCTCGGAGAAAATTCTGCTCTTGACGGACAAAGAGACGAGGACAGACTGGGACTGTGAGGCTGAGAGGAGCAGGACAAAGGAACCAGCCAAGTAAAGAAAAAAAACCACAAACTGTTGTTGCATTCAGGAACAAACAGAATACCTGCTACTTTATTTATTTACTCTAAATGAGACTGAAGAGCTTAAACTGTTTTGTACCACATCTTTGAAGCTGTTGTGGATCTTAAATTGATGAAGAACGTAAATTTGGACTGGATGTGCAATTTTAATGAGTCTTTAGTAGTGTATGAGAGACAAAACATAGTTTTTGTTCTAAACGGCCCATCATACCATACAAGACATTCACAGGATTATCTCCATTCGATTAAAATATTGTGAACTGATCTATAAGAAGCAAACATAATCAAGAACATCATAATCTGGGATTTTCTCATTTTTCAATGCGTCTAAACCTATAAATTTGCAGAATTTACTATTCAGATTTAATATCACACATTGATGAAAGACTATGCATCTTTTTATTGGCATATGAAGTCTTGTAGCCCCTTCATGACAAGATCCAAACCCTTTTGTATTTTTTTTCTACAAAAGCATTAAAAATAATTTCTTTCATTTGATTTGTACCCTCAACACCGGTGAAAAGTCTGGAATGAGAGTCCGTTCTCATGAGAGCGCGAGTGGTGAAACATTTCTAGAGGCCTGCAGCATGCGTCTGAAATCATTAACTGCCTGAGTAGATGCAGATCCACGCTCCCTGCATGAGGACTGTGATTACAGGAGCACCTTGTGTTCTACGCTCCTGTATTATAAGCAGGTAGTAAAAAAAGGTCTTTGCTCACCATGTTGGTCTTCAAAGCCTCAGCCTCGCTGACTTTCCGTCCCAGTTTGGACGGTTCTGCCTTGTCTCTGTCACGAGGCGTCCACCTGCTCTCTGCTGCCTTCAGCATCCTCAGCAGAGTTGGGCTGCATTTTACTGCTCCGTCTCTGGCAGCTTCTTCTGTGTCCTCCTCTTCCTCTTCAGCTCTCTCCTCTGTGTACGGCTCTGGAAAGTATTCGGGTACTGCCAGGTCCTCCCAGGAACCGCCTATATGGTTCTTTTCCTTCGCCATCTCCCCTGTGCAATGCTGGAATGAAGTGACTTAGGTTTGCTCGCCCTCCGTCCTTTACCCACATCCTATTTCTCCCTGATAGAAATGTGTTGACCCCAAACAGCAGCACTGTCTGGTCACTTTGACAAACAATGGAGCAGATAATTGGTCCTTGATGCAGTGTGTACAGGGTAAATACTGATCTGAGTCCTCTTACAGAAAGGTATAACTTTGGTTAGTATAACTGTGTCTCACTCATAACCTAACTAAGCTGTAGACGCAGTGATCTGCCCATCCTTAATGGTTCTGCTCATATTTGAACTGACAGATCTTTGGTGGTGCTCTCTCTGGACTTGCAGAGCCACTTCTTCCAGTGTTCCTGTTGATAACATTGGCACCAAATACAATAGGAAAGACAGGAGCCACATGGACGGGGGGAAGCATCATGAACAAACAGGTATGGTGACTCTTTTGCTTACAATAAACCCCAAAAGCATCAATAGAGGTCCTATGTTGATCGACTACCACACAAACAGCAAGATGGGAAGATTAGACGGTGCTGGCTCAACATGCACTGACAATATGACAGCCTTAAGCTGACACATAATATTTAATATATTATTAAACTTCAGAGCTTTTGCATTGAAGCACATGCGAAGCTTTGCAAAAGTATCCACAGCCCTTAAACTTCACATATGTCTTAATCCAACCATGAACTTTAATTCTTTTTATTGGAATAGTGATTGACCAACAGTAGGTGGCGCTCCTCTGTGAAGTGGTCTTGTATGTTTTGGGTTGTTGTTTATCTTATAAACCAGGTTCGAAGTCTTTACCAATTTCTAACAGGTTTTCTTTCAGGGTTACATCATCAACTCTAAGCAACGTTTCACCAAGTGGAAAGTGTGAATGTAAAAATGTAAACAGTGGTTTCATTGCCCAGAGCTCCTCCAGTCAGAGGTTTGCTGTGTTTCCTGTATACACAGCTTGTGACAAACTTCTGAAAGGACTTCTTACTTTAGCTGTTTTTCTCCACTATGAAGTCCACATTTTTTAACAAATCTTGTGTCAGCACAGATTCCACTGGAGCTCTGTTGAGGAATTTTTTGATTTGAATTGATATCCCTTATTTTTAGAACTGCAACAGGACAAAGTAGCCCAAATTTAAATTTTCAGGCCTCTGTTATTTAGCTTCTGAGGCAAAAGTATCAATGCCATAGCTTCAAATCCACTAGAGGGCACAACAGTTCCTTTTTCACCGTTTACCTCCATAACAAAAACTCAGGAGATTATGAAGCTGCTTATGATGTCCAAGCAGACCAGCTAACTTTCATTTCTAAATCAATGCAGGTCAGAAGACTCAAATATATATAGTTGGTGTACGCACTCCACCTCTCCTAGAGGCCAATCGATGGACTCCACAGGCGAACGGGGACAAAATAAGATTCTAACAATAAGATTCTACAACGCTAAAAAAACTTTTGGGAGTTAAATACATTACCAGGTCTTTGTTACAGTATAATAAAGTACACACACAATATTTTATTATTTAAAAGAAAGTGCACAGGAACCAACAGAATCCATTTTTGGCCGTTTCAGCTTTCGGCTCTATTTTTACTAAGGGAGTCCATGAGTTTCAGCTCCATTCTAGGCGGAAAATCATCGTCCCCGAATGTTCTTGTACTGGCACAGGAGCAGGTGCTTGAAGGTGATCTTGAAGGTGTCGTTGCAGAGGGCGTAGCAAGCGGGGTTGACAGTGCTGTTGACGTAGCAGAGCCAGTACAATATGCTCCACATTGCTTTCGGGACGCACTTGTTGCAGAGTGCGTGGACGAGGACTGTCATGTTGTACGGCGTCCATGTGACGATAAAAGCAACCATGACGGCCACGATGGTGCGCGTCACTTTTTTTCCCCTGTCAGCATTGATGCTCCTTCTCCTTTCCAGAGTTGGCAAGCTCTCTTTACGTTCAGAAAACTGAGGGATGAGAGGAGAAGATTAAGGTTTCCATGTTGACTATTTTAGGTTCCAAAGTTGTGTTTGTTTTTCGTTTAGCGTATTATGAATAATAATTGTTCCTATTCAAACAAATGTCAAGTATTTACAAATGAAGAATATTTAAAAAGGCTTAAAGGCTACTACAAAACGGAGTAAATTACTTACTTTATGAAATTTTAATTATTTTTTTACTCACTTGATGACTTAATTTTACCAAATACAACAGCTTAAGGCCGCCCAGGCCTTGAAAGGCCCCATAAATGCTAATATTATAACAGACCACTGATGTAAAAATTTTACTTTTGTTTATTCAAATGGTTTCAGCATAGATAAATTTAAGGATTTTAAATTGTTTAACATTTAAGATTTTAAGGAGCATAGAACAATCTTCATGGTTGCTTCATGTTTTGTTACGACAGCAACTACGTGATGCTATGAATTTAATAAATGAGTCTGAGTTCTGTTGGTTCACAAACTCAGTAAGTTACAATCACAGCGAGTCATAGCAGAGTTGACGTAGCAGTTTAAATTTAAACTACACCTCCTCTCTCAGATTTCTCTAAATTGGTCGCTGAATTCTGTTAAGATGGTGTCTGTGTTGGAATTTTACTCACACTAAAACTTCCCCTTAACATGTAAGTTTCTTTGGAAGTCGAAGCTTTGATAGTCTCCGATGAGGAGTCCCTGTGGTCTGCCTGCAATTCTCTGAGGAGTCCAATTTCACTGTGCTGCTGCAACATTTCCTTCTCCTTCCCCGCTGAAGATTCCTCCTTCTCTTCCACTA
Source organism: Poeciliopsis prolifica (assembly GCF_027474105.1). Taxonomy (NCBI): domain Eukaryota; kingdom Metazoa; phylum Chordata; class Actinopteri; order Cyprinodontiformes; family Poeciliidae; genus Poeciliopsis; species Poeciliopsis prolifica. The sequence goes on along the minus strand of NW_026562376.1, from coordinate 12,334,279 downwards.
GGCTGAAGGAGACAATATCTGATAAACTTCCACTTGAGAGTCTTGTAACGTTCCTCGTTACGCTGTCGCAGTTGGTCTTCGCGATCTGCCAGTACAGGTAGGCCATGATGCTCAATGGCAGGTAGAAAACTATGATGGAAGCCACAAACATCAGCCATGGGTTGTAGAAGAACTCGAAGTGGCAGTGAGTCGAGAGCACGGATCTCCTTCCTACAATGAACTGCCAGGACAAGATGAAGGGACTCCATAGGACAAAGGACAGGATCCAGGCCGTCGCAATCATCATCCCGGCCATCTTGGTGCTGCGACATGCTGGGTAGGTCAAGGGTTTGGTAACGCAGAAGTACCGGTCAAAGCTTATGAGGAGTAGGTTCATGACTGAGGCGTTGCTGACAACATAATCAGTAGTCAACCAAATGTCGCACTCCACCTCTCCTAGAGGCCAGTGGTCAATCACAATGTAAATGGCATAAAGGTTCATGGACAAGAACCCAATAAAGAGGTCTGCACAGGCCAAACTGAACAGGAAATAGTTGTTGATGGTCTGCAGGTCTTTGTTTACCTTTAAAGGAACGACACGGAGCAGAGTGTCAGATCCTAATCTTTTTTGTGCAGTATGATGTACGTTCTCTTGTTCCTATTAGATTATCCTTCTGCACAGGAGCACACACGATGCATTCTTATCTCTAAGTCTGGTGATGTTTTCAAAGTGTGCAGGAATGGATGCTTGACTCAAACTCATTAATCATGAAAAATGTAAAAAAGGAAGACCCCAACCTTTATGGAGAGCAGGACCAGGATGTTCCCGGTGACAGTGATCAGACTAAGGATTCCCGCTGCCAGCAGGATGAGCACTATCTCCACTACTGTGTATGAGCTCTCTGAAAAGAGGCTGGTGCGACTGCCACGAGTCATGTTAACGATGGAAGACGCATTCGCAGTCTCCATCTTGTCTGATGTTGCTCTCAGAGAGACTTCAGGCTTCAGTCATTTCTGCACAATCCCTGGTAATGACAGAGATTGTAAGGGAAATAAATCATTACGTTTAGGTGTTCATGTTCTGTCTTGTTTATTTTCACACATCATTATGTGTTACTCTCGGGTTATAAACAACCTGCAGGCTATGGGAGTGTTTCAGCAAGCAAGGCCCACATAAGCAGAATGCACAGGTATGACAGGAACAAAGGCTGCAACCGGTGTGTTTACTAGGCCACACTTACATGAGGCAAACCAAAATAAAACTGGATTAAAAAACAGCATACAGTGAAACAAGCTGTTTTAATTGACCCACATGTAACGTCAAGGCCCTCATGGTGTTGTTTGATGACATGCATAAAAGCTTCTGCATAAAACAGAGACGCTTCCATTAATATATTTCTAGAGGACTGATTTTAATGTTTTAAATCAATAAAAATTAATTCGCTCTCTTCTACTCTGCAAACCAGAGCTACTCAACAGCTTTTTCTAGCTGTTGTTGAGCTAGAAAAAGCATCAGAAATACAGATGCAGCCTATAAACAATGTGATTATGTTTTATATATTAATCAGAAAATCAAAATTAGTTTAGTCCAGCGGGTTGTTGCTTGCTGCTAAAACCCTGTCAGAGAGTCCATCAGGCCTCATCAGAAGATCGTATTGTACCTGAGAGATGCTTTCTTCCTGCTCTTATAGCCGGATGAAACTTCACTACAGGGTCTCTAATTTCATCACTCATTCTTCAAAAATCGGTTTTGGGACAATTCTGTCACAGATAAAATGAGTTGTTTATATCACAGGACAGAGAAATGTTTTGGGAATTTAGTGCTTCGGAGGCTAGAATTGTACTCCACATGCACATACATAATCTGCTTCTGGATGTACTAAGCTGGTTCTAAAGTTTGAAAACTAATAAAGCTAAACAAACAGACATAATTTATTTGTCACGTTAAGGCAAACCCTAAAAAAGGTAAGATCTGGGGAATTAAAGCAATTCAGTGTAATTGACTCCCACACATTGGCAGGCACAATTAGCAGTTCTTTTACACAAAAGCAGAAGCTATGAATGATGTAGAATTTATAAAAGCACAAAAGCACTACTTGTTCTAAATAATCTTTGTTTCTCTTAGAATGACCATACATTACTCTCCATTGATTGATTGATTTTTTTGCTTTTTTAAATGTATTAATTTCATTTACACATAAGTGATGTAAAGTCAATTTACCATCGACACATACGTATTTATTTTAATGAATGTGTATTTTGCAAACATTGTACTCTAAATAAGTCATAGGTGCAGATCAGGTGAATTATAATTATATTTTGGAATTTTTAAGAATATAAACAATACTAAAGAATTTTAAAATAATGAAATTATGGTATTTTTTGGTGTGGAGGGCAACATGAAGCTACTGGCCAAGGGATGTATTAAACCAGCAATCATTTGCTGGTATCATCAGTTTATACCTGTTTATATACAGGACTACCTATTAACACATTGTAATTTCCAACAACGAATAAACTTTTTTTAGAGAACAAGAAGAGGCAGAAGAGGCTGAGGACATCTGTTAGTTTCCATTGCTCCAACATCATCAGGCAATGGTTTACTGCCCACAACAAGATGCTGATGGTGTTCCTCTCACCCCGTTTTTCATTCAAATTGCTCCTTCTAGTTCCTGGACACAGGCAATATTTCCAATCATGACCCTGAAAGGATAAAATGACCTGTACAATGGATGCATGGCAAGGTGGAGACAGCTATTTAAATAAATCTGTCCCTACAGAAACTGGAATTTGCTCCCTAAACATAATAAATGGTTGTGCCATCCTAAGCAATAACAGCTTTTAATTTTTTTTTGTTGTTGTTGCAATAATTGGCTAATCCATCAACATATTTATGTAGAAAGTTTAACTTAATGTTTCAAACTCATGTATAATTGGCTAGAAATCTAGCTTGAACAAACAAGTTAAATTCTGACAGCAGAGAGTGAAAGGCATTCCTACTTAAAAGAATTACAACACAGCCGCACGGCATTCTGGGGGATGTAGGAGCCGCTCAACCGCTCAAGGTCAGCGAAGCAAAGTTGGTGACGTCAACTCATAGACATAAATACGCATGTCTGTGACATAAACTACTCTCTCTCTCTCTCTCTTTGGTTACCTAGCAACAGCCTGTGGAGTAACTAGAGCAGAAAGTCACGCCATTAATTTGTGACATTTCAGATATTTGAAGTGAACAAAAAAAACAGAAAGAAACGAGTCAGTAATTATTAATGTCGACTGTTGTCCGGCATTACAAGCGCAACTTTATTATTAACAATTAAGAAAAGACATTCATCCAGAGATCCATTAGCACAATGCTGACCAGAGCTAAACAACAAAAAAGACCAAAATGGAAGTTCAAACGAATACAACAGAAGCTGTAGCTCACCCGTCACCGGTAATGTATCTGTAATGTCATGAAAAATGGAGAATTCAGTCACGTTTCCTCTTCTCTGTCGTAGTCCCCATCAACTTTATCACCATAGCCACCTAAAACTGCCAGGCATCGTGGCAGGCGGCGAAATTCTGAGTGACCCAAATAAATTAAATTCAGCGATGCTGATTGGCCAAATATTTATTATTTTCTCCTAGCAACTACGCGTGATTGGCTAGTGAGTACCAATTCTCGGGAGCTATCAGAAGTGCCCCAGGAGAGTAACAGAGGTATTTTACCCCTTCTTCATCCAAAGAAAACTAATCTGGAGCTACAAAATATAAGAGCTTATATTGCTGGTCAACTTTTATTCATTTTCTATCTCAACCTGTTGTATTATGACAGGTTAGAGACATGATTATCTGTTGTATAAAAAGGGAAGATGCCACTTCTACATAGTTTTCATAGAGGTGTCAATATGAAGAGTGAGAAATTTAACATCAGGCTGAAATGCAGCCTCACACAGAGACGTAAGAAATATCAAAAAAGTGTGTGCATCCCCAGCTAAACAGGAATTCAAAAATAAAGACGTAGTATAAAATTAACATGGAAAATATTTATATTAAAAAGGGAACACATTTGGTAAAATATTAGATTTTTTTGTGGAGGCAGTGAAGAGCTGCATGTTCTTTCTTAAAGTGTTATCACGTTAATGAAGAGGGACTCCCTGGAGTCAGAAAAACTGGGGGATCCAGACTCTGGATATGTTCCTGGTGGTACGCTGAAACAATTTAGTTCACAGCAGAAAACAATATCTATATTTCCAAGGCACCTTCATGGGAATACCTCACAAATACGCCAAATATTTTAATATGATTCATTTTATTCCTTTGCTGTTGTTTTGCTTTTCTTAATCTGTTTTTAATCTGGCTTTCATGTCCCAGATTTCCTAAATTAAAATGGTTTCATTCAAGCAAATACTATAACTGGCAATTGGCAAAAATCTAAGATATTTTTTAAAATACTAGTTTTTAATGGTCTGACCATATTTCTGCAAGCAGACATCAAAATATGTCTATGTTGTAGTATGATAAGTTTGCAAAATGTTTACAGTTACTGCTCTCACCTGCAAGACTGTGATACAAATCCATAAGGATTCACCTCGTCCACAGGGACGAGATGAGCTACTTTAGTTTTGTATACTTTCCTTCGTGCTGTAAATGATGTAGACAGAGCAGCAGAAAGTATCCTGCATGTGGATGAGGCTCCTCCTCTGAAAGAGCCCAGTGTTTTGTGTGTGTGTGTGACAGTTCAAATAAGAAGAGGTCATGAAACTATAACTGACTATTTTTCTGAATCCCTTAAGCAAGGGTTGCATATTTAAATTAGCAAGAGACCACAACATAAAGGGAGAAACATCTGATTCATGACTGTGGAGAGCTCTGGCCTCTGCAGCAGAAACACACAATAATATTCCTTGTTTCCAAAACTCTGGAGGGAAAAGCATCAATGGATGTAGAACATAAAGTTCTACTGAAGAAGGAAACAGAAGACAGCTGTCCTGTTTCTCTGCTGCTGCAGGACTTTAACCTTCAAGACTCTGATGTTTTGACCTTTTAACCAAACGCAGTTAAAAGGTCTGCGTTTGGTCACGGCCTTACATTGATGGAGTTACCAATAAGGATAATTTCCCCCTGCACAAAATCATTTCATGATTTGAGGCCAGAAATATTTCATAAAAAAAAAATTAACCAGTCAATCAAAAAATAAAGCCAAAAAGTGAAACAGAAACTATAAAAATTTATTATCTTTCATTTTTCTCATCATTAGGAACGGTGATTGATATTTCACCTCCTGCCACTAAAAATAGCAAAAAAAAAGAAAAATATTCATATTGAACATAAAATTCATAGATAATGTGTTTGGGGTCCCCTCAGACGAACATTTTTTTTCTGTAGATATGATCTATGATCATACATGTTTGTCTCCTTTCAGATTAAAATATAATGCTAGGAATTCCAGATTTCACATTTTTCACTCACAAATCTCAAACTGATCAACATAAACTCAGAAAAAAACTTAAAGCCCTTTGAAGCAGGTAATTTTGACAAAAAAGTGCAAACAACAGGAGTCAATTTTAGATATTCTCAGAAAAACCCAGATTTCCTGGAGATGCACGTTGATTGCTGTTTCATGACTCTGCTGCCCTCTAGAGGACGGATCTTTCTCTGCGCATTCACGCGTATATCTCCCTTGAAGGCTCAATAAAACACATTTACCTGAGTTTTAAAGAGTTTGCGCTTTTACGTGTGGGTGCATTAAACTGATAATAAATAATTATGTAATATGTTATGAACCCTTGTTTTAATTAACAATTCAAACATAAACTTGTACTGTTGCATCGTGCTGTTTTTCCCCTTTCTTTTGGTTAGTATCACAATGACAATCTTTTATTTCTGAAAATAACCCAAATCTTCAAGAGGCCTTTGTGGCAGATGGAGGTGATATGTCACCATGGAGATGGCAGTGCTGTCACTGTATGACGTATGTAGAAGGCTTAATTACTGTGGCCAAAGAGAGGGAGGAAATGACAGCTCTGGATGGTTTTATTGAAAGGATCATGGCTCGGATCTAGAATTATCTGTGAATCTTTTTTCAGCCTTCCTGTTGAGCTTGATGACCTTGAAACATTCTCATGATTCAAGGATATTGTTTTCTGTCAAGGCTGTCTGCTTTTGACAGTTGTTAAAGTCATTTCAGTATTTGGTATTCAGAGCACAGCATCTCATTCAAAATAACATAATTCATTACTCATTAAAATAGGGATGCTCAAGTCCAGTCCTGGAGAGCTACTATCCTTCTGCAAACTTCAGCTGCATCCCTGCTCCAACACCTGAATGAAATGGCTGAATTGTTGGTCTGAGGCGACGACCCTGATTGCAACTTGATTGCAATTAAAAAACTGTAAATAAAAACATAAAACAATAAATGAATTAGTGCAGTTGAGAATATTATGTGCAAGAGATGGGGCAAAAGGTGTCAAAATTTACATAATTCACACTAGCTGACTTTTAATTCTTCATCCTGCAGCACAGTGGATGATAAACACACTAATGAGTCTCACTCTGTGTCCCTGATCTCCATGAAGCAACTGGATCACCAGTTTGCTGATGAGCTGCTCCGTCATTGGACCATTTATCTCTCGCTATTAAAAAAGTCTAAACATTTCCTGTTACCTGGGGGTTCGCTGACATGGCGGTGCCATGGCAGCAATAATACACCCTCCTCCCCGCAGTCAGAGACAAACAAATCCGAACACAAGCCTTTGGTGCTCCTGACTGGTGTTATGCTGATTAATAAAAAAAGATCAGATATACTGACTACGCTTGTGGCATGCATGCAAAGACAAATCTTTCCATGTTCATTTCGAGTGGAAAAATGATGGCACTAGTTTGCATGACGGTGAGATCATCTGCAAAGAAAATCATATGTAAAGTGAGGAGATGAATTCTGACCACATGTCAACCCTTTTCCATCCTGTGTGTACATAAATAATAGGACACAAACATTAATTTGAGCTCAATCTGAGTTTGATCCTGAAATGAGAACATGGAGAACAGGATTTTTTATCTTTCACTTTTTGTGAAACAGCTCACCCTTGGTGATTCAAACAAGTGACCCACAAAATAAACTAACACATGCTCAGTCAGATCATTTAAAAACAATTTTTTACTAACTCTTTGTTTACTTTAGCTGGGCGGGTTTCTACTGCTTTAGAGCCAGGGCTAATTTGAATTCATGGATGTGGTCACCGCAAAGCTCAACCACAGGGTGTGACCCTCATTTGGGAGCTTATCCCTACACCTCCTGACAGCGGCACGGCAGGCCTTTCCCATCAGAGCAACCCGCATTTGGCTCACATCTTCCCTAAATAATTAAAAAGAAATCTCAAGCCCGAAATCAGATTTGCGTTCCACTTTTTGTTTCCCTCTTTGGTTCTTCACACATGGATGTCTGAAAGTACTTCCAGAATGTTGGACGTTTTCATATGCCTTGAATTTTTTCAAAATTTTTTCTGATTAAAACCACATATTTGAATATATTTGATTGGGATTTCTAATGATGGACCAATACAAAGCAGTGCATAATTTCAAATGGGAGTAAAATGAAACCTGTCCTTTTAAAGGGTTTTAAAACACAAAGGCTGAAAACTGTGGCCTGCATTCAGTTTTGATTCCTCTGAGTCAGAAAGTCCTAAATAAAATCCAGGGCAACCAATTCCCTTCACAGTCGACATCTGTAAAACATATTCCAGTGTTTTAAACCTGGATCCTGTAAAAGATATCACACCCTAAAAGGCTGAGTGGAAAAATAAAACAAGCTTAATGCAAAGAGAAAACCTGAGTTGGTTTTGTTAATAATGATCTGTGTCTGTCATTTTCAAAGCATGAAAATGAAACATCAGTGGAGCTGATTTGCCTAAGTTGTCATAATATTGCCTGCACAACATCAAGTGTTTACAGCTCCCATCAGAATAGCTGGAGCCACACGTTTCAATAGCTGAGATACATTTTTGGATTTAAAAAGCTATTAAATATGGGGGCAAAAAAACGTTTTTAGATGTGTTAAAAATATATTTCTGTAAACACTAAAAGTACAACTTTATAAAGTGAATTCTGATCAATTACAATTGGAATAAATACACGGTCACTTCATTCAATCAATCAACTGCACTATTTTTAGAGTTTCCTGTTCTTCTGAATAAACTTTAATCTATTTAGCCCATCTCTGGTGGTCATTCAGAGGCAGAAAAAATCTCTGGAAGGGTCGCCAGTCCATTACACAACACAGAGACACACATTAATGTGATTTTTTTCTCATAAAAACATACTAATGAACATGAACAAATAAAATTACTGCAGTTTTAGCTTTGAGATGTGGCACAAACCCATGTTACGCAAGCAAATATGCTGTGACCACATAAGCAGGAAAAAGCAATCTTGTGGTTCTGACTCGCTGGTTAACAATTATCAAAATTTGTCTGCAATCGTTTCTCTCGGTTTCACTATCATAAACTATAAGTATTTATTAGTACAATAACATTTTAAAATCCTTGCAGCATCTTAACGTTAGTTCTCTTTGAGTACTTTCTTGCAGAAAGTCACCATATGTTGAGACGTCTCACTTTGCTGCCCCCTGTTGGTGACCCTAGGCAAGTTTCCCTCCACCTCTGTTCTCTTGTCATTTTTCTTTCAACCAAAACACTAACCGTTTAACTAGTGCAAACATTATATTCTTATTGGCAAAATGATTGTCTGAGGTGAAAAAAATGGTCAGATTAAATCACTATAGGCAGTAAGTTTCCTCTGATGGTTTGAGCTGAACTTTGCAGGTTTTACCACGTTTCCATCATCAAATATCAGGGAGTTTGGGGCAAAATCTGTGGTGTGTGTTGTCAAGATCAGGATTCTGTGAAGGAATCCATGCAAGGAGAAAAATTAAACATCACAATTTGACGTGTGTGATCCCTTAACAACCAAACTTAAAGCATTTTTGCAAATTGTGAAAACGTCAGCCATGAACATTCAGCCTATGTGGTCGTGACTGAATGCATTAGGGATTTTATCAATAACTCAAACGTCTATAATAGAACAGATAATAAGTCCTGGTATATAAATCACTGGGCCAACATTCCGAGACCCAGAAAGAGTTATTTTTGTAGAAAAAGGGTAAGTTTATCTCAACAAATCGTCACTAGCTTTGTTTCTAATCTGTAAAACAATGGCAAAAATATTTCAAGCAAAATGTTGCAAGATATTTTAGCGGGAGCTGATTCTTTGTTGCATGGGGTAGATTGCTGTCTTAAACTCTGAAATAGCAGGAACTTTGTAAAAACAGTTCTTTTATTCTCTCATTAGAAAGAAAACATTAAACCATACTTATATTCATTGATGTGAATAATTTTCTTGCACGGTTTCTATCGTTCAAATGTCACTGTTCTTTCACTCTATTTATGAGGATTTGACGTTCGTTGCTCAGCTTTCTGTTCCTCCCACGCAGTGAAAACGTCAAGGTCAGTACAACATAAAAGAAAGTGGTATAACTCAAGCTTTCTGTCTGATTCTTTTATCTGTGCCATGAGTGAATGAGTATTTGGAGGATTCAGTCACATAGTGAATTATGTCAGCTCAATTCTGGGAATATGGTTGTATTTCAGCTTCTTTTGAAAAGACAAAAAATCTGAGAGGAAGCTTGGAAAGCCTTTGACAGTACATCAATTACTCTTCCCAATTATACCCACAATAAAATCTGAAAGATACTGGAGAGGGTGCAGACTAAAAAGGCTCTTGTTCATAAATTGAAATCTTCAAACTCGACTGAAATAACAAAATAGTTGCAGTCTGCAGAAAACATCCAAGGTCGGACGAAACAAAAATTGAACTATTTGACAACGATGACCAGAAGAACCAAAGATGGCTGAATCAGCTGCGTGGCCTGGTAGAGGTAGCATCACATTGAGGGTGGGTCTAACAGCAAGTTTGAAACTTATCTTTGCTTTACAACCAATGATGAAAACATATCCTTTCAAAGGTTGTGTTGAGTTTGTGTTTTTATGTTTTTAAGGCAAATTACTTATCTTATTGAAGTCTTTGGATTTTCTTTAGATTATGGTTAGATATCAATGTTATTTATTCTCTGAATTGTAAATGCACATTCATGAGGTAAATAAACCTCCCATGGAAATGTCTCTTTGTTTGTTGTACATTTACATCAAACTATGAACTGAATGTTGACAAATGTTTGTCATCCTTTCAAAAAAAGAAGACACTTTGAATTAAACATATATAGCCAAACCCACCATATTTTTTCAAATTAAAAATATAAACCCCAGAAAAAGATGAATGATTCCCCGCCTCTAACAACTTTTTTCTCTCCACCAGTTCTGTGAAAGCCTGTTGCGCTGCAACGCATGCGCAGTCCAGCGGTATGCGAGACGAAGAGGAAACGAACATTTTCACAGCTCCGTCATCGATGCAACAATTTGTTCCCGTCTCAATTCTCCGGGAATAACTGGATACATCGGACTGGTTTAACTCTGGGACGCAAATAGAAGAGGTAGTTACCCCACAGCCCCTCACTTTGAGTCTCAACTCGGGGATTTTGGCTTTTAAATCGGGGAACTGAGAACGAGGTCTGGGCGGTTTGGATCTCGAGTGTTGTAGAGAGACAGGCTGCCTCCTCCTCCTCCTCCTTCTCCTCGCCAGTCTGGATGCTAGCTTCGGTAGCCTCTGCATGCTGTTGCTGCCGTCGTGGTTGAAGTTGTGCCTCAGTAAGCGGTAATCTGATTTATTTTCAAGAGCAGGTGAGAAGAAGATGGGGTGTACTCTGAGCACGGACGACAAGGCGGCGCAGGAGCGGAGCAAGATGATCGACAGAAACCTGCGGGACGACGGGGAGAAGGCTGCCCGGGAGGTCAAGCTGCTGCTGCTGGGTAAGAAAAACATGGATGGACTGGGTGTGTTAACCGGAGACGGACCGTACTGTTAGCTTGTGCATGTAGGGGATTTCTTGTTTAATGTGTCGAAACTGGAGGCGTTTCTTGTTTTTATAGCAATTAGAGGAGCTGCGGTTCTCCTGTTAGCTAAACTTTACGTTGTCCCCGTTGTGTCGTCCATCCTCGACAAATTTAAATCCACTTTCAGTCACCAACGGCGTGTTTCCTCTGGCTCAGGGCTCTTCTATCCTCCAGTAAGTCCGTAAGCTAATTTAACTGTCAGATAATGAGCTGCTTTAGCGGCTCGGTGGTAGCACGGATTATTTAGCCAACCAGACGAGTCCAGGGTCGGTTCTGCCGTCCAGGATCGGTTCTGCAGTCCAGAACCGGATCTGGATCACATTCAGTAACATGCGTGCTGCTCAAGCTCCTTCAAACCCGCAGCAGCCTGGTTGATGTCCAGACACCCGTCCGCAGCACATGCGTGGCTCGTAAAAGTGAAGGTTTCAGAGAGTTAGTTGGTGGTTGTCCCAGTTTTGCTGCTCAACAAGTCTGAACGCATTCCAGCTCCAAAATGTGGTGTTAAAAAAACAAACAGTTTCATCAGAGAGAGCAGTGAATATTCACTGAATTCCATTGAAAAGTGTGAAAAATGCTTTGATTAAAAAGAAATAAATCTATGAATGACTGCCAAAAAAGTCAGTTTTCCATCTAAGGAACATAAAGGAAAACAGAAAGTAAGACTTTGGAACCACTTTAAATATAATTACAATGATTTTAACTGTTCTTCTTTCATTTATCTCATAAAATGCCAACATTTTACGCACAACTATTTTCAAAAATCATAAGTACACGTAGATGTCCTGTTGTCCTCGATGCTTCATAGACAAATTTTACCCAACGATACAGCAGATAAACACGGTGAACCAGGAGACTTTTAGACCATTAATGTGTTCCTGTAGGTCTTTATTTAGTTATTTTATGCTCTTTAAGGCCAGTTGGACATTATATAATTAATTGCTGTGGAAATATTTTACACAGACTGAAATTTCACATCTTTTAATTACATTTAAAAGGTGCCATAAATGTGTCTATGAAACTCAAGTATGGAGAAATATGTTTTTTCTTTTCAATAAAAGTACACAGGAAACCTGGACAAAGATTTTTCTGCCTTGAAATAAACAGAAAAAAACTCAATTTACAGTGTTTTTGGGACTACTTTATATTTTGGAAGACTTTATATTTTTAAAATAACATGATTTATGTGGGGTGGTGAAACGCTGAGTGTCGGTCTTGATGAAATGATCTCCAGAAATCCTTTTTCAGATTCATAACTTCATGCTTCAGCCACATTTCTGCCATGGTAGCACACAGGACGAAAACAGTTTTTAGAAATATTCAGGATGTCAAACTCCTGAAACATTATACCAGTTCTGAAGAGCTGGTATAATGCAACGTTCTGATGTGTCACTGGCTCAAAACACTGAAAACAAATTCCTGAGTCATCTCCTCAATTAATTTCTACTGATAACGGCAAACAGCTGCATTACTTTGAGGACTTCATAGTTTTGCACAATGGCTGCTTAGCGTTTTTATGTCCAAGTGTAATGGACATAAAAATCTAATTATATTTGAAATGTTCAAGAACAGACGGTTTAGAGGCATCAAGTCTTTGCCAAAATACTTTTATTGATAGAAGTAAAAGCTAAAAAGTTAAAGTGTCAGCTCTGACACAATGATGGATGGACTGTGTGATTTTTATTATTATTATTATTGTTAAATCATTAGGATACTGTTAAAAACCATTTCCACATTTTCCTCATTCCTCTTCAGCTGTCATTAAGGTGCATGCAGCTCTGTATGTGAATTGCAGCGTCGTGTGGGCAACCACAAACAGGCAAAATATGTTATTAGCATGCAAAGCATCAATACTTGATCCATGTGAAATCAAGTAATAAAACTCCAATAGGAGTTTTACAACTCCTGTTGGAGTTTGTAATACACTGCAACATGAGTTTCTAATAGGAGTTTTATTACAAACGCTCCATATTGCACACATCAGCATTGCGATAGTGATATTCTTGCAATGTATTGCGCAGATCCAATAGATGGATGTACACTCTTGATATCTCTTTGTCGCTGCAGCTGAAATAAAACTGAGATGGTAAAGTAAAATGCCTGAAGAAAAGCGTGCAAAATATGTTTGAAAGAAAAATCGACAAAAGACTTATTGGTCTGATGTGTTAATATCCAAGTTTGAAGGAATAAAATGACACTCTATATAACGTGTTGTATGCAAGTTTAGTTTCCTTATAGGTAAATATTTTGATAAATCATGAAGATGCATGATTCATACACTACATGTGTATGAGTTAATTGTATACATGAATTAGTAACAACATATTTTGCGACAGACACATGATCAATATCAGTATGTAATATGTCTGATGGAATATTCAATAATTTCACTGAACTCCGATTCAGAACCGCACAGCATTATGGGGCATGTAGGTAGAGAACAAACGTTAGATCCTTAACCTCTCATTGGTTAAGGATCAAAGTTGGTGGCATCAATTAACTCACTGGCTTTTTGGTTACCTAGAAACAATAAGCAGCTTGCAAACAATAAATACTTTAACCAGTTATGAAATCTCTTATGTTGCAGGATGATTGTGTCTGAGGGCTAAAAACATAAATGCTCATCTGGATTCTTCAATGCTGCACAAAACTGTTTGTAAATTAGTATTATTATAATGCTGCCACGCCTTTCCCCACTGCTTCCCCCTGTGTTGGTTGAATGGATGGATGGGGCGCGGGTTGCATAGCAACATTAGTGCTCTGGCTGACAGCAGTATGCATCTGTCACAACTTCAATTACACGACAGAGACGGCAAAGTGCTCGTTTGAACCCTGCAATATGCTGCTGTGTTGTTTTGCATTATCGGTGGCATTTATCGTGATTAATCTCTGCTTTTCAGTTCTGGTTGCTGCCACTTTTTTCCCCCTGTTGTCAAATGCAGTACACTGTTGACCTGCTGATGGCTTATGTAAGTGTGCGTGCCTCATTTGCGATGCTGATTTGAATTTTAATGCTGGCGGTGTGTAACAAAAAAAATAAATAAATGTGTTTTTTTTTCCCCTCTTCAGGATTGCCACAATTACCAGCACCAGAATCACTTTCGATTATGCGATTATCATTTGTCATTTTACAAGTTGGTGTGGTGTGTTTCATCTCACATCTAGTTCATTTATTTCAAGTCACGTCCGAATTTCCCAAACTTAAGTATGTTGCAATGTCTTTGCAAAAGACAGCTCAGCCCAGAAGAGGCAGAGTTGTTGTTTTTCCTTCAAAATAAATCCGCTTTTATTGCTCTGGAGCCCTGTGGCACTTTTGAGTCCTTCAACAAGCATGAAACATTAGATTCCTCTGCCTTTTCCAACAATCGGCTTCTGAAGTGTCCTTGAAATCTAACAGCAGCAGTGCGCTTTGAATGTGTGATTTCAAATTAATATTTTTTTTCTTCAGTAATAACAACTCCGTTGGATGTTCGCTGTTTATCATGTGGGACAATGAATTGCAAAACACTGCAGCTCACCTGGGAGCAGAGAGTCCCTGCAGAGACGGCATAATTAAAATGTTGTGTGCTCAGCTTAAAACACTTCTGTATCTCAGAGGGACTCTGTACAAAACACTTTAATGGCAAATTCAAAAGCATAAGGAAGAGGAGTGATTATGTTTCCTATTTTTAATAATATTACCCAAGCACAAAATTGTACAAGCAGTCTGGAGGTGTTTTATGGTTCAATATTGGATGCATCCGAGGCGCTGCAGTGCGATCAGATGGGAGGCTGTAACCCAGATAAATGTAAGCTGTGTGTAATCTTGTTGACAGGAGGATTGAGATGATTAATCCAATTGCTCAAAGATCGCTCTAACCTGGCCCTCAACAGCTTCCATGCTATTCTATGTAATAAAGTGCTGGTGTGTTGCTCCTAAGACTGACATTTTTTCTCTCATTCTGAATATCAAGCTGCTTCTCTCTACACATTTTTATCTCGGCTGTAGAATTGTGGAGTAAATGAAGGTATTTTTAGGATTATCTCGTTTATGACTTTTGGTAATTATTTTTCAAACGGTCAGATTTGTGCAGCAAAGTGACCTGTTTTTAGAAGGGGAGCTCTACCACCTGAAGGTAATGGAAATGAGTACAGTGATGCAGAGCGTTGTACAAATATGAGGGCAAGATTTTACTGCAGGCTGCTGGATGCAAATTCTGGTCGCTACACACATTAAATTTGTGGGTAGATGTTCATGTTTCAGTTGAAAGGTTTTGTTTTAGTGACTAAGTTACTTTGTGCAGTTTGGTTTTGTGTATTTGGAGTTCATTCTGTCACTTTTAACAGTGAACATTATACTGCACTTCACCTTCCTGATGCTGGGAAAGTGTCGTTCGCCAGATGTCACATTTTAAGTCACTCTGGTTTTTCAGGGCTTTGGGTTAGCTCTGCCTGCTGTAGAAAACTTTTCACTATTTTTTTATTTATTTTTTATTGTTTTATTTGCTGCAGGGTCTTTATGTGTTCATTTAGAGGATATTGCAAAGCGTAGTGGTGCTTTTGTAGGGGGATAAGACCAGCAAAGGATTCTTATAGTCATAATAAATATTGTATTATTACTGTATGCGAAGAACTTAATTAATGTGAAACATGTGTAGCTTTTAATTTAAAACACAAAGTGAACAATAATATAAATATGTACAACACCTGCTTCATGTTTGTTGAAGATGTTAACAATAGAATGAAACATCTTTTATAGTCCTACAATGGGGAATTTTCTGTACAACAGCAGCAAAGAATAAAATACTAATAAAGTATTTTATAGAAAAAAAAAGTCATAAAAAAACCAAAAACAAATGTTATATTTTGAAGAGCGTCATCCTCAAAATATTCAAAAAGCATCAAATATGTCGATCAATATTCTATTTAATTTGTTTAACAAAATTTCTTTTGCCTCGATTTAATGAAACTCAGTGTTTCAGCTGTTTTGCAGTTTTCTGGAAGTTGATACTGTGCTTGGAAAATACAAAATATTGTCCGTTTCGCTCTCATACTTTATCTATGATCTTTAATAAAAGGTGTCAGTTGTTTGTTTTTTTATGTCTTACCTCTGCATGGTTTCCATTTCAGGCGCTGGAGAGTCTGGGAAAAGCACAATCGTCAAACAGATGAAGTAAGTCTGAAAAAGCAAACATGCAGTTTCCAGTGTTTCAGAAAAAACCAAATCGGCATGTAATAACACAATGAGAATAATCCCAGAACATTTTCCCCCAGACTGCATGAAGACGGACCTTAATGTACAATGTAAGGTCACATGAGATTATTGAAGATGATGCTTGTGTAAAATCGATCCCACATCAATGTTCTTCTGTAGTGCAGACGTCCATTAGTTTACTGTAAGGAGCTGAACTGAGCTCCTCATTGTGACGCATGATCAACCTACGCCTCACTGGCAGTTTTTATGGAGCTGTAATTTCCTTACTTTAAAGGCGACGTTGTGTTTCGTTTGACTGTCAGACAAAAGCATCTCATATTGTTGTCTGCTTGATGAAAACATGCATCTTCATGTAAACTGGGCCTTAAGAATGACACAATGAATGTTGTAAAGACTTGATTCAGATGCATCTTGTCAACAAAATGAAACTGTATGAAACAATTAAACGCAACAAAATAATTAATTTGGTCATATTTATGCTCAGTTATGTGCATTGTGTTCTGAGATTTCTACTCATGTTACAGGGAAATCAAGTTAGAAAAAAAAACAATTTCAAAATTATTACAGGATGAATGTGAAATTTAGTTTTGCATTTGAACCATAAATATTCCACACTTATAAGTGTATTGATAAATGCTAATCAATTAGTTAAATGGGCATCAGCTCAGGCTATTTGACCCTCATTGCTTACCATACTCACGTCTGATGCTCTGCTGCAATCTGCTGATGTTTCAGATACAAAATGTATTGATTAGTTTATATTTTATGTGCATCTGTCTTGTCAAGCATAACATTGATCTCAGGTTAATTAAGTTGAAAGAAACATTTTAGTTATTTTTTATCTAAATCAATAATTTGATAATGGTTTTAGGAGTGTTTGAAGTGTTAACTCAGATTAACTTTATACTTTGGTTTTGCTGCCCCCAAGTGGCAGATTATGTTTCTGGTTTAAATGCCACCGTCCAGTTTAAATGTTTAAAACCTCAGTTGTTTTATTTTTAATCTTTTGTGTTTATTTAAAGAGATATAAGAACTACAGCAGGCAATTGAAGGTTCTGGTGTCCTCTGCTTGTTCTTCAGGATCATCCATGAGGCCGGCTACTCGGAGGAGGAGTGTAAGCAGTACAAGGCCGTGGTCTTCAGCAACACCATCCAGTCCATGATGGCCATCATCAGAGCCATGGGACGCCTGAAGATTGAATTTGCTGAATCAGCCAGAGCAGTGAGTCCAAGAAAAGAGCTTATTTACATTTATTCCCCCTGAGTTATCAGGATGGGGAATCGCTTCAGTTTCCTGTTCAGTTCTGACGTTGAGCAGATTCACACGACATCACATGCTCTTAGATCGGCACATCTGAGCATGTTGATCTTCCTCCAAACATTTTATGAATTCGGTGAGGTTTTGGCTCCTGAAATGTGGAATAAGGCGCAGCGAGAGATCAGCCAGGCTCCCACTCTGGCTGTTTTTAAAACCTCTCTAAAAACACTTTTCTCCTCCTTTTATTATCGCAATCTTTTGACCTTTGTACGTACCTGGAGTATTTGTGTTTTTATTTGGCTCCTATGTGCTAATTAATCGCTACTATTCCTCTTCTCTCTCTGTTGTTGTTTTTACAGAGATAAAGTGGTACAGTAATAGTACAGGTTATTTATCATCAGTCCCCTGGTGCCTTTTCGCCTCAGTGTCTCATTGTGCAACATTAGATGAACTGGGTTTGATTGTAAATGTCACAAACAAAGATGTTGGCCATAATCCATAAATGGTGATAAAATATAAGTCAGAAAACTATCATTCACGTTTGTTTTTTTTTAAATCTAGCTGGACTTTTTCTTTCCTTGCAGAAAAAGGACTTATTCATTTGCTGAGCATGACTAATCTCACTTTGTAATAGTCAGCATCTTAAAGTCCAGATGTCTTTCTTTAGTGATTTTCATGCTTTTGCAAACTGTTTTTCTGTTTACCTCAGAACTCTTCAGTCTTTAAACTCAAACTCTGTTGAGACAAGAAAGTTTTTGTTGTTGTTGTTGTTTTATAGTATCATGTCTCAGATGTTCTCAGATCAGATCTGTAGATAACTCAGTGTATGAATACTGGCAATTTATCTAATATCTCTTTAATTCTGTTTGTTGAAAAAAAATAGTTAATATATCTCTCTATTTGCTTTTCCAAACCCCACAGAGCCTCTAAAATAAAAAATGTCATCAAGTCTGGATAGATTGTAAAAAACAAAACAGCAAATACTTGGAATATGAAAAATATTTGTGTTTCTTCTTCTATTACAACTGATAAATAAAGGACCTTGTTTATATTTATATGGTTGGTTAAAACATGTTAATTGTGACACTGCTGCTGAAAATTGCAATATCTTCTCTGTTCATTTCTTCAAAGTAGTTTCTTTGCTATTGCAATATTGCAAAAGTGATTTTAACATCCTTTGAGCAGCTCTAATTTTAAATGATCTTTCTTTTTGCTTTTCCCACTGAGCGTTTTGAGTTTTTGTCCACTTTCACTGACTCTTTTGGAGTTGTTGACAGAAACCCTGAGCTCCAAGATCTCCTCTTTATCACAAATGATAATTTTAGACTGAACTTTATTCCGGTTTAAATGTTGAACCTTACAGAATGTAAACTCTTCTAACTTTCTTTCTTCACAAGCAAGGGAAGTGCACGGTGGATTATAAATTGTAACTTGTTCAGTGGAGAATAATCTTGTATTAATAAGTTTTAAAAATGAAACGGAGTTGAGTAAAAACTGTCCAAATACCAAACATGTCCGTGAGCTGGGAAGGTCTCGCTCACACTGCAGAACCAGAAGCTCAGTTCTTACTGTGGTTTATTTCATGATTTATTCATTTGAGAATTGTTTTTATACCAGAGTAGCTTAAGAAATATATTGAGTTTTGATAACTACAGTATGTAAATTTTTTTTTTTTTTCTCATTTTAATAATCTTTAGGACGATGCCCGACAGCTGTTTGCCCTGGCGAGTACAGCAGAAGAAGGTGTCATGACGCCTGAGCTGGCCGACGCCATCCAGCGGCTCTGGAAGGACGGAGGCATTCAGGAATGCTTCGGCCGTTCCCGGGAATACCAGCTCAACGACTCGGCATCATAGTGAGAGAACCCCAACTGTACTGGGGCGGATTTAATTGATTTTTACCAGCTAACTTTGTCTTGTCTGTAACTGTTTGTAGCTACTTGAATGATCTGGAAAGGTTATCTGCGCCTTCATACGTCCCAACGCAGCAGGATGTGCTGAGGACCAGAGTCAAAACCACCGGCATTGTGGAAACACACTTCACCTTTAAAGACCTGCACTTCAAGTAAGTTAAAGTT
This sequence comes from Poeciliopsis prolifica, assembly GCF_027474105.1. Taxonomy (NCBI): domain Eukaryota; kingdom Metazoa; phylum Chordata; class Actinopteri; order Cyprinodontiformes; family Poeciliidae; genus Poeciliopsis; species Poeciliopsis prolifica. Next base: position 12,314,786 of record NW_026562376.1, on the reverse strand, counting down.
TAACAAATGATTATTTTGTTTGTTTTTTACCACCTGTTCTTTTGAGGCTAAACCTCTGCTGAGTTTCAACTATTGATAGATGACGTTAAAGGTAGTCATCTTTTTTTTTGCTGCGTCACTTTCAGTTTGAGCAATCCTCCAGAATCACATGAAGCTGCCACCAACACTTGACCATTTTATTCTGTATTTATATCTTACAATCTGTGTGGATTGGAGAAAATCTGCACTAAATTCAAACTTTGTCACCCAGTTCTTGTTTTTTCCAAATTCAAGTTTATTGTGTGTCTTGGAAAAGTATAAGACTTGATTTCTCTTGTATTTTTTTTTTCAATCCAAGTAAGTGTAGAGAAATAAAATAAAGTATTAGAAATAAAAATACAACTAGGCATTTTTGCTAAATAAAAGGATTTTCACTCTGATTTAAAAAATTGCCCACATTTTTGATGCATCTACATCACAATGGAATTTTTCGTTCAACTCGTTCCTCATTTTGTTTTTTACTAATGAATAAAGAAATGTTTCAAGAACTTGAAAAGTACCATTTCATAAGGTTTTTTTGGTTACTCCATCTGATAGTTTGTGGCGTAAAAAGTAAAATAACTCTTCAATCTTTGACTGAATCAGAACCAACAACTAACTTTACATCTAACTGAATATTTTGCACACTGTTGTCTATAATAGTAAAATGAAAATTTTTTTTGATGGAAACTAGAAACATATTTGTATGTTGTACTTTTATTCCAGTTATGGAAAAAGGTCGAAATGTCTACTTTAAAGCCCCGACTTAATATAACATTCATGTTTACTGTAAGTGAATGGAACTTGCATGGATGTGTAGGCTGACCTGGTTTATCACTCTGAGGCGATGCAGGCCTGAACTTTAAAGCCTCAACGTTGATCCGTGTGTTTCTGTGACGTCAGGATGTTTGACGTCGGTGGACAGAGGTCCGAGCGGAAGAAGTGGATTCACTGTTTCGAGGGAGTGACCGCCATCATCTTCTGCGTGGCGCTGAGCGACTACGACCTGATGCTGGCGGAAGACGAGGAGATGGTAAGAGTTCACGGCCTGCCTGGGCGTGCGCCACCTGCCGCCGTGTGCTGAACCTCTCCGCTCTCCGTTAGAACCGAATGCATGAGAGCATGAAGCTGTTCGACTCCATCTGCAACAACAAGTGGTTCACAGAGACCTCCATCATCCTCTTCCTCAACAAGAAAGATTTGTTTGAGGACAAGATCGCCAAGAGTCCTCTGACCATCTGCTTCCCCGACTATGAAGGTGAGTCACAGCAGCAGTTCTTTATGCTTCTTCAGCTGCGCTTTAACCTCTGACCCTGTGAGTGGAGCTGATTAATGGACAAAATGTACAATTTGTTTTAATAATGCTTAAAAGAGTTGAAGAAATTAAGTCAAATAAAATTAAATCAATTAAAACATTATTTTTAGTCTAGTTTGTAAAATAAAACTGGTCCTCAAACATTTCACCTGGTAAAATAAAGTAGCAGAACTATAAATAAATACATTTAAAAATTCATCACTCTTCAGCAGAAAATAAAAGTTTACTGAAAAAGAAACTGACAGTAGGATATGGCTTCTGCTGTGTCACACGTTAAGATACAAAGTCATGTAGATATTAGTTTAAACAATGACTTAATTCCTTCTTTTTTTCAAAATGATATCAAAAACATGCATCTTTATTTTTTATGTTAAATCAAAACCTGATTGTTGCAGTTGTTGAACAACAGCGTTATGTCGGATTGATTTATGTGTCCAAATTGTCTGTAAAAAGTAAAACTGACTGAATATCCTGCAATAATAAATAATAATAAAATAACTAAAACACCTGCGAGATGTGACAGGAGAAACAATAAATAATTAAATGACTTAATGGGTCTTTTTAAGTCAATTCCCATCAGGTTTTTCAGGTTAAATGTTAACGACTCTTCATGTCAGTCAGCTGTCTGAACATCAGTGCATCAAATTAAACGAGACAAAGCAGCTCAAATCCAATTAATTGGATTCAAATCTTAAAAAGAGGAAATAATTGATTAAAAGTAGCACTTGAATATTGATTTATTATTTTGTTGTTCTGAAAATTGAGGCTTTTGGCTGCAAAAAACGCTTCATAACTCTGAACTGTAATTTTAGGTCCCAACACCTACGATGACGGTGCAACCTACATCCAGTTCCGGTTCGAGGACCTAAACAAGAGGAGGGATGTCAAGGAGGTCTACACCCATTTCACCTGCGCCACCGACACCAAGAACGTGCAGTTTGTGTTCGACGCCGTCACAGACGTCATCATCAAGACCAACCTGAAGGACTGCGGCCTTTTCTAAAGGTACCGCCGACCCGTTCCGACACCGGCTGACCGACTCGGCTACCGATGCTCTTCCTCACTAATCAGACGGTTTTCTTTCTATTCAGGCAGAGAGTCGGCCAACCAAGTGACTTAGTTCAACCCGGAGTCGGCGTGCTGGATGGGCCCTGACGAGAATGTCACTTTTAACCTCTTATTAACTTATGTTCATCTCTAAAAGTTTGAAAGATGGTGTGTAGAGAAAATCTTTTTCTGTAAGATATTTGTACAACAGTCTATGGCCATGGATTTTTAGAAGTTTTAAATTGTGTTTTACTTATTTTTATTTTTTTACATAAAGAAGAGGAGTTATTTTCCAGTTTGAGGGTCCAAAAATGAGCGTTTTGTTTTTTTTTTTGCCCTGTTACCTTAGTTACAATGTGTGCTCTTCTTTTAAAGTCAGTGTAGCTTTGGCCATTTAAGTCTTCACTCAGTCACCTGATTTACTCTCTGGGCATTTTCAGCCTCAGTTTTTGCATAATTTTATCTCTCCATATAGAAAAACTCTCCAGACCAGTTCACTCTGATGCTGACAAACTGTGAGTGTGCTTGTGTGTGTGCGTGTGTGTGTGTGTGTGTGTGCTGAGTGATAGCTTTGTTTTGTTTGAAGCTAGATGCCTGTTTGAATGACTGTCTCTGCGTGAGTGAATGTGTGCACCATATAAACGAAGGGACTTTTATTCCTCTACTTGTCATCCTCTTTGAAAGTTGTATTTTTCTAAGCGACCAAAAAAAAAGAAGCTACTCATTAATTAGTCCAAGTTGTTGATGTGCTCCTGCAAATATTCCTGGAGAATCATGAGGGAAAGAGGATGGCAGAGGTGGCCTTGTAGCAGATTTGGGATCTGGTGTAGATCTGTGTTCAGTGTAAAGACAAACCCGAATGGGTTCAGGATTGGAACATGTGACGATTTCAAGTTGCATATCTCCCCCCTTTGACTCCTTTTGTTTCCATTGGATTTATGGACATTAGCGGACTAATCTCCATGATTTTGCTAATAAAAGAGCTGTTCTGGTGAAACCAGGACAACTTGTGCAACAGACGTGTACGTGTTTATCCTTTCCTTTTATTTCCTTCCAGGGAAAGCAGTGAAATTGTGTCAGTACACGTAGAAGCGGCTGAAGCGTTTTATAATATTCTGTCAATGATTCTGTGGATTTTTTTATGACGCTTTATTGTAGATAGAAAAAAACATGTAAATTTCCACAAAGAAATAAAAAACGATTCTAGAGAAAACAACGGACATTTCTGAGTTTGAAAAGTTGCAAATTTGCTGGAAGAAAGTCAAAAATGTTCAAATTTTGGAACAAATTTCCAAGACTGATTGACACATTATTATTTTATAGAAGTAAGCTCACCTTCTAACTAGTTTTCAGCTGAGCTTTTGTTTCCTCTCAAAGGAGGATAATTATAATTTATGCAAAGTGGTTTGACGCAATTTCCATGGAATCAAGGATCCACTCAACTCTGAGTGAAGTATGAAGGATGATCTGAACTGGATGATACTAACTGAGGTTTCTGTAAAACTAATTTTCTTGGGGAATCTTGTAACTTTGGATTCCTGTTTTATAAAAGAGGAATGTTAAAAAAGAAACTATACAATCTGTTCAAACTCTGTGGCGTGAAACCGTCACAGTCTTTGCAACATTAAAAGTATTCATATTTGCTGACTGCGGTAACATTCCCATCACGGGTTCTGTTTTTGTCAATCATTGCCTTGAAATAAAAATAAAATAAACCATCTCCACAGCCTGCAGTCAGTGCAGCTGAGAAGTTCTGGGTTCACAGCAAGTGACCTTATCCTCATTTTTCTGACATTACACTGAAGGAAGTTTCTGTTGCACCATGTGACACCATCTGTCACAACTGTCCCATGATTTACTTCTCCATGCTGCAGCCGACTGACTTTAACTGTGTTGTCAACAAGCTTCAGGAAATGCCTGTCAGTGTGGCGACACTTCCAGCCATTAGTAAATAAATGGCATGAACAGAGCCGCGTTTTAGAGAGTTAATGGACAACTGACAGAGGCCTGTAGACAAGACAATCCTTCATATGCTTCATCATTCAAATGCTAAGATTAGACATTAGTGTTGAAATATGTGGCTGGATTGCATTAAAAACTGAGAAATAATCTGATTAAAAGCCTGGGTTTTCAAGTCATAAGAATGTTTCTGTAAAAAAGTGAAATTCTGTTCTTTGAAAGCTTTTTGTGATGGAGCAACATGAAGCGGTGCATAACTCTGACCTGGAAGGTTTTCAAAATGATTAAAGCTGAGTTAAACAGCTTGTCAATGTCCTGCAGACAAACTTTTATTTGTTTAACCAGCTTATTTCCAGGGATGCCTGATGACAGCAGTATCTATTTCTCCATGAACTCTGTCCTCACTAGAACCAAATCCCAAAAATGTCTGATGCTGCCACCAGCATGTTTCCCCTTAGCGATGGTGTGTTCAGGGTACTGTGCAGTGTCACTTTCCCCCCCACATTGGTATCACCTGACCAGATCATCTTTATTGTGCTTGCGCTGTTCCCTACATGGATTGTGGCAAAAAGCAGAGATCTCTTACAAATTGTCCTCTTTTACCATCAAATCCACTTTTGTGGAATACACATCCAGTACTTGTGTTAACTGAAGAGTAAGACAAAAACAGGGCAACTGCATGCGTCACTTTTTAGTTTTTATATTTGAAACACAAAAAGTAAAGCGGTGTGTGTTGCTTTCTTTTCTCTTCAGTTTGGCCCAGCCTTACTTTGAGTTCATTTGAGTTCATGTGACTTTAGGCCATTTTCCAAGCGTTCATGCAGGAAAAAGGTGACCTCTAGCGGGAGCTTTACGTAACTGCATGCAAAGATCAAGACTGACGACCACTAAATGTTCACAAAGATGACAGATGATTGAATCACCAGTTTGGTAAATAATCACACGCCTGGCTTCTAATAAAGCCTGTCATGTGAAATATGCAGAAAAGTGTGAAAATAAGATGTCCTTGTTTTCATAAGACATTGAATGTCTCAATAAAGACAGAGACTCTTCCATCCCTCATGAACTGATTGAAAGGAAGTAGTGAGGAAAAACCTGGAGTTACAGAGTAGCCGTCTTAAAACAGGCTTTGTTTGTTATTTTTTGAGTGCTTTAAAGACACCGAGATGACTGTGGCTAATTTCATCTTTCAGACGACTGCCCAAGCACAATGCTCAGGCGAAGAGGACGCTATTTTTGGTGAGGCATTGTGTGATTTAAAAGCTAATTGCAGAGTCATTTAGATAATCCCCAAAGCCCTTCCAGAGAGATCAAATGGCGTGAATCTGAAGCCTCTTTAAAATGAAGGTGTGAGTTTGAGGAAAGCGCGATAAAGAGGATAATGATGAAATTAGTGATTGTGATTCAAAAAGTGTGTCATTGCAGCCTGCAGCTGCGATTCAAAACAGAAGAAAGCTGAACCTAATCTCTGAAGAAACTTTTTGACCTCGAGAGATTAATGCATTTTAGGAGTCATTTATTCTTATTCTCTTTTATCCCATGAACTACTGACAACATGTTTCTGAAAATCCCAGCAAAAGTGTAGCATTTATCTGCAGAAAATGAGAAATGAACAAAATAACTAAAAAGACGCAATGCTTTCAGACCTCAAATAATGCAAAGAAGAGAAGTTTATATTAATTTAGAAACAGAGCTGTATGTGCCTTTCTAGTTTCCTTTTAAAAACATCTAAACTCTTAGTTGACTCACGTCTTCAGAAAATCTGCTCACAGCTGAGAGATGGTTAAAAATAAACATGTTTTTGGTTTCAGTCTAACAATCAACAAATGATTGTTTCCAGAAAAACTGAGGGTCATGGAGAGGCTGTAATATAGCAAATTTGATTAATTTTCCTGTTTTACCCAACAACCAAATATTTCTTACTTAATCTTCTGATCCACATCCATGACTGGTGGTTCTCCAAACTCCCTGCACAATTTGTATTTCTATAATTTCAAAAACAAAAAAATTTATTCTGAGTCTGTTATGAAAAAAAAAAATCAAACTTTAGCTTCCTGTGCTTTGAAGATGTTTGATGCAAGATCATTTTGAAGGTAAAAAAAATGGTTCAAATAGATCATTAAAGCTGAGTATGACATTAATGAAGGAAACTTCTAGCCTCATTGGTGTGAAAACAGTAGTTTAGTGCAGCTTCAAATCAATATTTCCTCCTGGAGCCGCGATGTACTGTGATGAATTATTTCACAGCAGCTGACACTGAGACCAGCGCAGATCTGTGAAGGCTAAAATCAGATGATCCGTGTTTGGTTTCAGCAGCCTCCTCCGGCGATGGAGGCTGTCTGCTCTGGTCTCCAGTCATGTTGGATTCTGTACAGGTATGCAGCCATCACCAGCTCCGTTTTTATAATTAAATCTCATTGTGAGCTTTGAGAGGGGCGGGAAACCCATCGTGATACACACGCCAAATTCCCTGAAGCGTTTGAGTCTAATTAACTTATTCTCTGTGTGAGTGGAGCTGATTTTTAACTGCTGCCTCTTTTCCTGCGGCTCCTCGCAGATGTCGTTGTGTTTTCTTTTTAATTTTGAGGTTTAAACTCTTCCAGAGATGGGAAGAGGCAGTGAAGGTGACTCGCTGATCTCCCACTCTCTTTGTTGGGAAATAAAAACAACCTAGTATGCATTTCTTTCCTAAAAGCAAACCCTACAAAGCAGGGAGTCAATGAGGGAAGCTGTGGCATAAATCCATATAAGCTCTATTGAAATTCCTCCTCGGAGAGCACAGGCTGACTCATGTTATTGTATTTTTCTCCCTTCTGTTGCTTGGAAGCGTGTTTTAGGATGTTCATTGCTTTCCACCGATAATAATGACATGAAGTAATCTCCTCATCTTTCCTCTTCCTGGCCCAGCCGGTGTGCACAAACAAACGCAGCCACAAATGCATCAACAAATATTCTGAGGAAGCCCACATTGTTTTTTGTTCCTGCAAAATCTATTCTTGGTCATTAGCTTTTTGGCAGATGTAGGAAAATGTCACATATCCTACGTTGCTTCAGAGATCTGCTTGAGTGGAAGACTGGCTCTCAAGCCCACAATCATCGTGCCGCTGTTGTTGGTTTCTCCTGCAAGTCACACTGAAACTGTGACACAGCTGTTCCTCTTCCGCAAACTGTCAGGAAAAAATCTTAAAGTGGCTCTAAATATAGATATTTCAGCTCATACGTTCTCTCTTTGTTCCTGTGTCACGCTTCTGATGGTCCAAAATAGTGGAATGCTCTGATCCAGATATAGATACAGTTTCAGACAGAAGTTTACGTGCACTTTCCAAAATTAATGTCATTAATTTGGGGCTTTTAATTATGCATTTGAACCATTCTTTTTCCAGGGGGGATTGATGATGTAACAAACAAGTTAAATGGAAATTACTTTGAATTTATTCTGGATTTTCTCTCATTATTGGATGAATGTTCCTGACCTAGTTGCAGAGGAACCCCAGTCTTATCTCCGTTTTTATCAGAAGGGCTGAAGTTAATTGAATTGGTTTGTGTAACTGGTTACCCATAGTTTGTGAATTTCTAGTGGGACTGTGGCTAAAGATTTGCCCCAGGCTCGAACTGTAATCTCCCTCCCAAAAGATTTCAATATGAGTTTGGGATCATGTTCTTGTTGGAAGAATCGGCTGTGTCTAAGTTTCTGACCTGAAAGAAAACCGGTCAGGATTTGAGCAACAACACGGAAACCATTGAGGGTCAAAACCTGGGATGATGCAGGAAGGAAGCTCCATGTTACCCACAAAACCTTAAAACGTGAATGAAACATGCAGTTTACCCATGTGGGCAAACCGAATACCTTCTGGAGACACTTTCTGTTTAGGACAGCAACAAGATGAGGCTTTCGAACCTGAAAACACAAAACTCGATTGTGATGGCAGCAGTATCATGAAGGGGCTGTTGCATGATGTGGGTGGAATAATGGAGGAAGAGGACCAGCTTCTAATTCTTTGACTGTACAAGAAGTCAATGGCTGGGGGGTTAAAACTTGGACGCAGTTTAATTTTCCGACAGAACAATGATCCCAAACAGATATCCAAACTGTTTCTAAAATCATAAAACAGACTAAAATGAAGATTATGGATTTATCCGAACATTTTCTCTGGTGAAAATGTCTGTTTCCGAACCAGTTCCAAAATTATCAGAATACAAGTGTATTGATAAACAAAATTGAGTGTTTCCTTTTCAACTTTCCAAGGGAAATTGCACCACATTTGACATTGCTTGGGTTGCATGTGAAGCACTTTCGGATTTGAGAAAATCCACCATGTTCAGGTTTTCTTCGTTCCATCACAAACATGGAACAAATTAGTAATTAAAACAACACTGAGTGATGAGTCCATGTCAATGTGACTGATACTACACAAGAAAAAAAAGCAATTAAGTCTATAGATCAATGGGGGAAAAAAGCACATCGCGATAAAAAGCAATGACAGAGGATTAGATTTGTGAAACAATATCTTCAGATGTTCTGGTTTTGAGGGGGAAACCTGCAAATCCACACACTGACGCCTTGCAACGCTGCAGCTCTGGCATCCACCAACCGAGTGGTAAATAAAGCTGGGATTCATTTCCCCTCTGGGTGTGCAATCTACTAATCCAACAAATTTTCTAGATTATGCAGTTCTCTTTTTCCACACCAGCAGTTCCTGTTTAAGATGGATCTGCTCCACATGGTCATCTGCTTAGAATTAGTGTCAAAAGCGTGATTCGCTGCTGGCCCAAAACACAGTGACCTACATGCCAACAGACTTTAAGTAAGGAAAGTAACAGTCCAAGTAGATCCTCTGCTCTTCATGGATTATTCACACACCCAGGGGAGTGTGTACCGTTCAGCGTCACGAAAACAAACCCATGTTGCTAAAGCATCCACACAAAACAGGCTGGAGAGGCAAGAAACCTTCATTCTCCGCAGTGATAGAGGGGCCCGCTCTGGACGGGGGCAAATTAATATTGAATGAAATGTGACTCGAGCCACTTCAGAAAGCCACACGGACATGAAAAAGTAATGGTGACAAAAAGATTTGTCGTTTTCAGTTGGACTTGAGCGTACGCCATCATGCATGCCGGCTGTTATGTAACTGACTGATTGAATGAGGAAGACTCTGAAAGGCCGAAGATGATGGTTCTGATTGGTTACACCTATGAAAGTAGAGTCACATAAACAACTCTTCACTAATGAGTTGAGAAAATTTGATTTTTTTAAAATTTAGTACAGCCCTTAGCAAAAGAATAAAATCACTTTTCACAAACTTGTCAAAATGCAATTTTATTCAATTTTAGTTCAAAATCAAGAACCAAATTTGGAATTATACAGTAATTTATAGTTATAGGTTGTCTAATCTAACAAACACTTGTAGAAGTCTATTTCTGCCAAAGAGTCAATTTAATAGAGGGTCCTTATGGAGTGTAATGTGCCAAAGCAGCTGATTAACAAGAAAGCTGTCAAATTATGGAAGGAAAAGCATTTTAAAAAGTCTGCAGCTTTTCCAAAGTGCCGCATTGAGATTTATGGTGAGAATTAGATAAAATCTTTCCTGTTTTTACTGAAAGTTTGACTTCATGTAGGGAATTAACAGGAATGTGATATTATCCTTTCAATGCTGCACTGATATCTGAATAAAAAAGCCAAACTGTCACCTTTCTGAATCCTGTAGCATGTTGCGGTCTGCTTTCAGGGTAAAGTTTCTTGTCGTGCAAAACCATGCAGGGAGCTATAGATACTGGACAACATGACTGTAAAACGTATCACAATTTAATCGTTTCATGCGATAATTATTGATTAGTTTTTTGTTTTAAATATCTGAAATACTGCCAATCTGATGGTGTGGCCTTTCCTGTTTCATCCGCAGTTTTGAGACAAGGCAGCAAAACCAAACAACTGCCACTCCACAGGTTGTTGCTACATCTCCCAGAATGCTGTGCGGTTATTGAACATTCTATTGGATGGATTTTCTATTGATATTGATCACATGTTTATATTGTTAGTGATTTATTGTCCTAGGCCTGCTTGTAGTTCCTCTGTCTGTAGAGATAATGGTTGATTTAAGAATCATCGGAGATTTTTTTTTACGTCCCTTATGAGACTCACAAGGTTTCTGAAGGCCTCGGCCCGTTGGACCTCACCTTGGTGTTCATCCTCTCACTGCAAATGTTAGGAGAACACAAAAAACACTAAATGTCTGCAGTTCAAACATGGCAAACCTCCTTTAAAAATACAAAGCGATGATGTCATGTAGGCTCAATGTGATGCACGTGTGTTTGATTTCAGCTATTTTAAGTCGGAAAAAATGTGGGGGTGATCTAATTTAATTCTTAACAGAGATTGCATTGTTGTTATATCAACATGAAATCATAAAAGTATTTTTTCTTTAAATTTATTTACATTATGGGAATTATTCAGGTATTGTTAAAACGTCTTATTAAATATCTATATGTTTAAATTTGCCACGTTGACAGGGTGTCCTGTCTTTTGTCTGGAATCAGACGTTTTCGACTCAAAGAGTCCAAAGCATCAAGTCATTAGTGGTAAAGTTTGGGTCAAGCTGCAAGGCTTCTGTGATTCAATCAAGCCGAGTGTAAAATCATTTGCATTTGTGACTGAAGCACAAGAGATGTAACTCAAATTCAGGTGTTTGGTGACTGGCCCCCAAATTAAATTCTGCTTTGGTCCTCAGAAAGGCTCGGGTCGGCCCTGGAAAAAATCCACCATCTGAGTTCAACAAAAACAAACAAACAAAAAATAGATATAATGATGAAGATTTAAAGAGACAAAACAATCGCGTCTATTCAGATTTCTCACACTGATGACACATGAACTTCTGATGGGAAACAATGTTAAGGATTCATTGTTCCTGTTAACATTTCGGCCCATATATGTGTGAACATGTGAGTATTTAAAACCAGAGGTTGTCTGTCCTGCAGGGTGAACTGTTGCTCCTCCTGCATGTCATCTCCAGCGTGTGATCAGGCAGCCGGAGGAAGCGCCCCTGGCAGTGTAGTAAACGAGAAGCGCCTCCTCTCTCCATCGCTTCACGCCGAACCAGAACCATTCATCTCTCCCCTCCTTCAGGCTTCACATCCGGGTCATCCGCCAGGATCTGTCTCCTGCGTCTGTGGCTGACTGGGAGTAAGAATCGTTCCGTCCGTCCCTCCGCCGCCGCCGCCGCCGCGCTGTACTGCAGCTCTGCTCCCGGCCGCGCGGCTCGCCGAGCGGACACTGCGCTTCGCCTGCACCGGCGACGATGGAGCCCCGAGCGCCGTGAAGCCTCAGCCGGGTCGCACGCACACAAAGCCGGGGGATGAGACGGTGAGGAGAGGCTTCGTGTATGGGCTAGCTGGCGGTGATTGACTCACCCGAACCATGTCGAAGAGCCTCAAGAAGAAAAACCACTGGACCAACAAAGTCCACGAAGCGGTGATCACCCGTGGGAAGGACGGAGAGCTGGGCTTCGAGCTGAAGGGGGGCGCGGAAAACGGCCAGTTCCCGCACTTCGGCGAGGTGAAGCAGGGGAAGGGACTCATCCAGAGCGGAAAACTGGCCCAGGATGAGCTGCTGCTGGAGGTCAACGACATGCCAGTGGCCGGGCTCACCACCCGGGACGTGCTGGCCGTCATCAAGCACTGCAAGGACCCGGTCCGCTTCAAATGTGTCAAGCAAGGTGAGAGGTTTGGGAGAGAGGGGCCAAGAGCGCAGCGCGGCGCACATTTCACCGGGGGGAGGCTTGAGAGTGGCGGTAATAAGTGAGAGAGAGAGTGAGTGAGCTGGGTTATTTTTCAGGCTCTGCTTTGATTAAGATGTAGGCGAATATGAGCACTGAGCTGTCAGGCTGAGCTGAGCGGACAAACGTGGACAAACGGACATTTCGGGCCTGTTTGTGCAACGGCGGGTCCAGTCCAGTCCAGCAGAATCAGCAGCTGTAGTGATTTGTTTACCACAGAGTCTCTGGTTCGATGCCACAGCCTGGAGGGGGTGTGTCTGCACAGACGTGATGTTTTCTCCGTGGACCGAGCTTTTCTCACCAAACGGGCCTTTGCTGTGGATCAGATGGTGATTCTCTTGCATGCATCACGTCAAACATTATTCTGGAAACGCTGCTGGTTCCTTATTAGAATATTACATAAGGCCAATTTAAAGAGGATTTTTATTACAGGAATGTTCTGCTGGGGTGGGGAGGGAAACTGTCATAATCGACACCAAGAACATTCAGGATGGTTTATAATTTTCGCAGAGTGAGATAAACAAGGATAAAGGCAGGAAGTTTAATGGAAGGAAGAAGTGTGGCTGACAAAAGGTGCCCTGTATACCCTGAGCCCACAGATTTGGGAGAATTGTGAATCGAAGCCCTTTGTCAGTTCAGAGTTCAAGGTTCTTGAGACTCAGAGTGAAGGTTCCACATTCGGTGAGGATTCGTCTACTGTTGGAGATCCTCCATGTTCTATGAATTACAAAGTCTACCAGAACATATCAGAGCACTTTATGCTTCCCTCTGCTGACAAACTTCCTGGAGACGCAGAGGAGCTGAAGGCTCCTAGCGATCATAGGCGTAAATCCCGGGGGGTTCAGTGGGGTCCGGACCCCCTCAATCTTGGAAAAGTCTAGAATTGTCCCCTGAAAAAAATCATTGAAGAAACTTTTGCATTCAAATAATATCAATATGACATGGCAAAACTAAAAAAAGGCTTAAAAATAAAGCAACTTAAGTTATAATTTAAATAGGCCATAACTTGTATAGGGAGGCATTGCAATAAATCAATGTTTATGAAGAATTTTATTAAGAGCAGATTCTCATTAAAACTTTTTTTATTTAGAACCTTAAATGTTTGTAAAGGTGTAGCAGAGATTAGATCAGTCAGTCTGAACAAAACTCATATAGAAGCAGCGTTTGAATTTTAGTTGTACTTCTCAACAGGTTGCTTATTTAGAAAAACATATTTAATGTGCATTACTAGTCATTTTTGGTCCTGCAGCTTGAAAGTGGTTTAAAAACTTTTTAAACCACATTTTATGTTACATTTCAGTGTAACTTTGCCAACCTCCCCTCCCCCCCAACATTGGTCTTAAGAGATTTTCCTGTTTATGGTCCCCCCAGTAATGAGATGGGATTTATGCCCTTGCTATTAATACAACCTGAGAACCTTAGTGGAGCCACTGGGTGATCACCTCCAGGACAAGCTCCTGTAAGGAGCTTGTCCTGGCTTGTTCATGTAAAAAGAGCCCCAACTAAGTTTTTAATACATATTCTGTACAACACATGGATATACCTTTTAGTATATTGGTGTATACATATTTATTGGTCTTATGTAATATACTTATTTGCTAAAAAAACATTTTGAGTTGTCATTGCCTGTGAGCCATAATCATCAGGAATAATAAAAAAAATGTTGCTCAGTGTATAAGAAACATTTTGAACTGATTAAAATAAATAAATAAACTTTTAAACTATATGCTAGTTTTATTGATGCGTCTATTTATGTGACTTTTTGGTCATGTTTTACAAAAAGTCTTAAACATAAAAACTTAACCTGAATGATTCTGAATTCTTAAAGATGCACTCAACTTCTCTGTTTTTATAAAAACACCAGTTTATTGAACCTGATATTTCATTGTATGTTAGCAATTTAGTTTTTTAGTTTTTTTTTCTTCATTTGATGTTTAATTTATTTAAATTTTATATCTAATTTCTTTGCATTTTCCTCGCATTCTTCTGCTTCTGTTCTCCATTTATAGATCTTTATTTATTTTTTCATCTTGAGAGGTTATTATTTGAAATCCTACAGATTTTTTTCAGTTTTATATTTTTAATTTTAAAACTTCTCTTATCTTTTTGATGTTTGTTTTTTAAATCTTTTTAATTTTTCTCTGTTTTAACACAAAATATTCTTTATTATTATTTTTTTGGTTGCCTTTTGTAGTTGTTTGTTTAGCTGTATTTTACAATGTTTATAATTCATAAGTTGACTGATTAAGACCAAGCATGGTCACTGATTTCATGAATGAGAAATAATGGCATTTTAAGTAATTTTCCTTGAAATCATAGCGTTCCTTTCATCATATTCTGTGCTCAGTTGCTTTCTTCTGACTGGGACATTTTTTTTTTTTACTCAAAGCAAGAGGTCTCATGCACGATCTCCTTAAATACTTTCATATTGATCATGTCCGGGGCCACCGGAGTTCAGCCGCTGCAGCCATTGTTTTGTGTAATCATTTTGTCCTCTTGAGGGTGAAAGCTCGCTCTAATGTTTCTGAGGCACAGCGTCGGGTTTGTGGCAGCAAATCTTGTGTGATTGACCTGCTTCTGTCAGCCAGTGTGAAAACTACCTTGTAACTAGAACATAAAAGCATGAGTGGATAAGATATTTATCATTCATCGCACCATTGGAGGCTCAGTTAAAACTCCAAATAAGTGATGGAGAGCAAGAGGAGCTTGCGGTCCTACATACAGTGGCTTGTTTCTGAGACAGAAGTAAAAGCAGGAGATCAAACTGTTTTTTGTGTTTATTTTTGGCCGCTGCAACATTTACTCAGGCGTCCTCTGCTGACTGCTGGCTCTCGATCTGTTTCCATGCGCTGTATCAATGTGATTGATCACTGCGCTGGAGCTGCTGACATGGTACGGTCTTGTGATGTGCAGCGAGTTAGACGGACAGGTCTATTCTGCCGCTCCGTCCTCCTCTCTTATCCATTTAAACATGAGCCTATCTGAGTTTCCAAACACCCACATCACTTCTCCGAACGTCCGTGAAGACTCTGCTGTTTGAGCACAGCTTGCTGCCCCCTTCATGTGTTTTTCTCTCCTCTTTCTCTCTCTCTCGTTTTCGCTGTAATATTGCTGTCTGACTTTCATCCAGAGGAGAGCAGAGAGTGTATTTATGGATGTTAGCTGCTGACATACTGCTGAGGAAATCATCTAGAATGCTCTAAAAAGGTACAAGTGAGAGGCAAGACTCCCTCCCTGCAAAAACGACTAAATTATAATAAGATCAATGTCCTGAATCTCAGCGTATGTTCATAACTTAGCATGACAATGAACCCATATTGAGGTTTACTGAGGTAGACTTCCAGGAGAAGAATAGAGCTGAAACCTCATCTCGAACGCACTCATCTGAGATTGAGATTACACAACCACATCGTCATTGTTCATTTATACACTTGCCAAAAATCACTTACTTTTGCAAAAGTACTCATTCTCTTGTTAGTTATTTTGCAAAAATGTGAAGTACTTCACATTTTTGTCCTTTCACAACCACAAATATTGCATTTTATTTTGGTAATTATTTGAGAGGGCAACATACATTGTGGAGCCGATACTTTGAAGATCCAACTTTTGCTGCAATCACAGCTGCAAATCTTTTGAGATTTGTATTTTTACCTTAATAGACTGGCATCATTTGCTTATTCTTCTTAGAAAAAAAACTCACGCTCAGTAAGATTAGATGGAGAAAGTCTGGAAATATTGCATCAGCCCTCCAGACCTCTCTGGACTTCTGGTTTTGGTCTGCTCTGCATGCCCAGAATCAAACGAGGAGAAGCAGCATTCAGCTTCTACACACCACAAATCTGGAACAAACTTCAAGAAAACTACAAACCTGCTGAATCAGTTAGTGCCTTTAAATCTAAGCCTGTTTGGAGTTGCTTTTGAAGCATAATTGAATAAGAATTTAATGATGGCATTTGACTAAATGTAATGTTTCAGTTGTGGAGTCTATGTTGAACGACTTTGTGTTTTTATAACATTAAAATACGAAAGTTTTATGTTATATAACTTATTGAGGCTTACTGAGCTTATCTCAGTAAACCTCAATAATTGTTTATTTTCATGGTAAGTTACGATCAACTTTATGTTTGTCAGAATAACAAATTTTGCTGGATGATAAATTGATCCAGAGGTTATAGCAATAAATAATAATGTTGTTTTGAGACTTTTAAGTGATATGACAGTAACTGCAGCTGTAACAAATTCAATAAATTCACCAAGCTGGTGAATTTGGCAGTTTAGGACGACTGCCATGTTTTGGTAGGTTTCCCATGATAGCCATAAACATTTATCATTTTTCTTCCACTTTTACAATTATGCGCCACTTTGTGTAGGTGCATCACATGAAATCTTGATAAAATACAGTGAGATTTGTAACATGCAGGAAGGTTCATGAGCGGTTTGAGGCACCTGGTCACCCAGAACTGTTTTTCTGAGTTGCTGCTGCATCTTCTGGCCTGAGCCACAAACACAGACGGTATTGGTTTCACAAGCTGACGAGTTTTCTCCGTCACAGTGTGCAGGTGTCAGTGGTGAGGAGACATTAAGGCAGCTATAAAGCCCATATAAAATCAGCCCTTCATCCTTTTACACTGTTCAGTCTTTCTTTGGAATATTTAGCAGGTTAGGAGAGCTGCTGTCTCTCCCCCTGCTGTACGTGTTTGTGTGCATTTCTGGCTGCCTCAAAGGTTTCTGGTTTCTCTCCTGGCCTCCAAATAGATCTAAACAGCAGCAACATCACCAGACAATCAAAACAAAACTCTTCAGTTTAGCGTTCAAGACCTTTACAGTCAGCTTACATAAGACAGAGCCATTTTAACTGAGAATGCCTCCAAATGCCACATTTGATTTCATGAAGTTAGGGAGACGTTGAGGCTTTCAATGTTTTCACCAGGGCTTAAAAAATAGACACAAGATATGTTTGTTTTTAAAAGACATAAAAAAAAAATGACATGAGTTTTGATAATGAGTCAAACCCCATTTCTGTTTGATTATTTGTTAGGCAGCAGATCCGTCGGTGGTGTTTGTGTCTTCGTGAGCAGCAGGCAGTGCAAACGGCTGCTTGGTTCACCGAAGCAGATTTCTTGAAGTGCCATAAAGATCTTAACTGTGGCGAGGTGTAAGAACAGCACGGAGCACAGAGAAGTGTGAACAATGTGTGTGTGTGTGTGTGTGCACGCGTGTGTGTGTGCGCGCGTGTGTGTGTGTGCGTGCGTGTGTGTGTGCGTGTGTGTGTTTGAGTTACAAAGTGAGAAAGAGAGGTGGAGGAGACTTAAGATACACTTGGATAAATTCCAGCTTGTTTGTCTTTGTCTAATAATTTACAGTGAATTGTTTTACTTTGAAGTCTTAATTAAGAGATTCACAACAAGCTTATTTAGAAAATTATAAAATGATAAATGGTCAAAGTTTGATGTTCATTATAATTTACTTCCTAAGCAAATAAAGGAAAGTGATCTTGATTTATTATAGGACAATAAATTCTCAGTATATGTTATTTTAGGTGGGACAAACAAAAACTGAAGGTGGACTGATCAGTCCATTCTGACCGATTCACTCAGTACAAGTACACATTTTTTAGAAGGGAAAACCTTGATTTATATCCAGAGGAGCAAAAAGAAAAATACGTTATCTCCATTCAGGCATCAATGTATAATTTGTCACCATAAAACATTTTGCTGGATGACAAATTGATCCAGAAGTTATAGCAATAAACGATAATTTTGTTGTTTTGAGGCCAATTTTACTGTAAGTGACATAACAGTAATGGTACAATAATAATGAAAGAACACATTATAAAAGATGAATAAACTTTCTATTCTAATGAACATTTAAAACTGCAAATGGAAGAAACCTTAAATATCCAAAATAAATAAACTAAATGAAATTAATTTTGAAGAGGTCGTTGAGACCAAAGTGCCAAACTGAAGACTTTTATCATCCAGTTTTTGGCAGAACGAGAGAAAAAATAGATAATAATAATCACTGAGTTTGTTTCAATTTACCATGCCCTTAATTGATTTATTGATTTATTGTGACAGGCCTAATTTACGTCTCCAACCTTTTATCTGATTCTCATTAAACTCCAAAACTGTCTCAAGTGCATGTTGTGTTTAATATCCAAACAAAAATGGTTGGAGTTCATAGTTTTTATTCTACAACTAGAAAAAAAGAAATATTTTTGAGCATTTGATTTGAAGATACCGGATCAGATCCCATCAAGTGATAATTGGCCGATTCTGATCTCCTGTCGACTGGTGCACCTCTAACATATCACATCTCTCTTTAATTGTGTTTTTAAATGCGGTGTTGTCAACTGAGAGATTTATTTTCACTTTTAGCCTCATCAAAGCCACTGTTGCAGACTGGGCAGCTCATTCTTCACCAGTTAAACAGACTGGAGGAATTAATTCATCAATCTATGATGTTTTGGTTACGTTTAATTAAATAAAGTGTTTGTCTGACTCATAGGACTTTATATTTGAACACTAATGCATCCCTTACTTTGACCTGTGCTGCCAAATGTCAGCACATTAAATAATAAATTAAATGCTTCAAATTAAATGCCTTGCACTAAATGGAAGTTAATAAGGAATTTAACTGCAATAGTATTGATTATTAACATTGTTATTACCACAAATGGCCTAAATCTGGGTTTATTGCAGCATCACAAACACTTGCTGTTAAATCAAATTGTGTTTATTTCCTCTTGACAAATTATAGACTCCTTTATAAAAAAGTACCTGATGCCACTTCATAGTTTTATTAAAAATCCTATATCTTATGTTTGAAACAACTTTTTGTGTGGAAGTGATGAAAGTATTTTGAAATTTGGGTGGAACAGTCGTTTTGTGTGCTTTGTGTCTACTATACATTTCAGAAATAGCAATGTGGCGTTAATTTGATATAATTTTTGCATGAACGTCACCATGCATAATCAATTGCCGATTCGGCCTCTCGATAGGACTGCAAGACACAGGCTGGAGAAATTCACTGCAATATTCCTTGAAGTTCAAATTCCTACATGAAACGTGTAATGTTTTTTAATGACCCAAGCTAGAAATACAAGATGGCCACCAGTTGAGAGAAGATTTATATTTGAAAATTAATACATCTCTTACTTTTAGCTGTAAGGAATAATTTTAACTTTTAACTTCAGGAATAATTAGTGACCTTTTTCTGTCATTTAGTTAGTGGGATACGAATGCATTCAACAAACCCTGAGGAGTGAACACTTTGTTGTATTTAAAGGGATAAAATGTAGATGAATAAGCAGGTAACCGTAGCCCCATACTCATGCTGCTCTGGGCAGTTGCCCACATTGTCCAACTTGCTGCTTTGGAGGAGATTGAACTGCAGAGTCAGAAACAGTTTGGATGAGAGCAGTCTGGTGCTCGCTCCAGCCTCCACAGCTTCAAAGGGAATCATTTTAAAGTCTGATAAGTTTTATTTATGCTCCATAAATTGCTTCTGGTTATGTCAATTCTGTTTTTTTTTTTTTTGTATTTTTATCTTTTTCTGTACTTTTTAGCATTTGTGATTATTTTATTTATTTATTTTTAAAAACTTGCAGTCCATCAAAGTTTGGGGAAATGACGTACTAAATGTTCTTTGAGAGCTAAATGTGATCCAAAGCTTGGCAGGACCTCCTTGCTCAGTTATAGCTGCTGAGCTCAGACTGGATAATCAATGTTTGGAGGCGTCGTTTAGCGAATGGTCACCCAGTGCCAGTGTTAAAGCTACTGCCAGCTTAAATTAGCTCATGTAAGATAAGCCCCTGCCTTGGTGTTGCTTCAAATCGCGATAACATACAGTGTCTGTGAAATCAAGACCTTCAGGAGGAAATGTTTGAATTTGTCAAGTTTCAACTCTGCGGTCCCAGTCCCTCCAGTCGTCTTAATGTGGCAGCAGTGTTGAGGGACAGACGGAGCGGAGGGAGAGAAGGCGACCTTCTTCTTCTCCTCTCTCGTTGGTTTGTTGATGAGAGGCTTGAAGAATCAGTGCATAACATCCTGTCTGTTCTGTCGGTATTAATAACTCACCGAGAGATGGGCTCTGTCAGAAACGGAGGAGGATTTTTATTGAGGCTAGAAGCTGCTGGAGCTCGGCTCAGAGGATCACACTCGGGGCTCAGCCAGCCAATGACCAAATATCTAACTAGTCCAGTAAAGTGAATTGGGTCAAAGCTATTCTCCACACCACAGGCGCACTGCATGTGCGGACAATCTGGGGCTGTGCCGCAGCATGTGTTTGCATAATACAGAAAGATTTGGTGTTTCTGTGTCAGATCCTCTTCTGAAAAGTAACTCTCCTCCAGTCCTAACAGGATCAGAGTTTTACTGGCACTTGGCTGTTTTTAGATCCTAGTTACTCAACTGGAAAAGTTTGACCTTAAATAAAGGGTCTTTTGTCCCTAGAACGACTGTTTTCCAAGGATTTTTCAGATACTACAGTGCAAACCCTTTAGTTCTGGATCCCCACCTCTGTGAGCAGATGATGCAGCTTATTGGGCCAGATCCTGAAAATGAGGATTCATCTCGGGTCTTACTGCGATAAACACCATATTTTGATAATTATTCATGATATGTGCGAGTGCTGAATGAGAGCGCCTTTGTGTGGCTTCTGCTGAAAAAGGGAAAAAGAAATGCGTGTAAAGTTGCTGCATGCACATCCATATAAAAGGAACATTAGGAAAGTGTCTTAATGTGCAACATTTCGGCGCTGAATCATCTGGAACAACATGGACTAAAAATATGTCCGAGCCTTAAAGTGCAAAACAAAACGGCTCTCTTTGGTTTCAGCTCCAGGTTGTCAGATTTATGAACTTTCTTTACAATTCTGAATTAGAAAAGTTGGGGACATTATGAATAAAATATTTGATTTATAGACTGAAGCTGCACAATATATGAAGGCTCTGCTATCTTTGCAGGCTCAGGCTGGGTTTTTATGTGGTTGCTAAGGACTGATTGAATTTAATGTTTGCTAAACTATAACACTATTTATGCCCAAAACTCAAATCATATATTTGACCAATTGTGGGTTCATAAAGTTTATTTTACAAAACCAGTTATGCCCCCACCCACAACCTTCATCAAAACTCCCAGAGTACTTTGCAACATCTTATTGTTCAAATTGCTTACATATATTTTCTTGTTTGTTTTGCGCAGGGCAGTTTCAGGATTTTGGCGAGCTCAGTGCCAAAGCAACCTGAGATCAGAAAATTACAGAAAAACCCAAAATAACAGAACAAAATGTTTAAAAAGACAAATTGGTGGAAGATGTAATCACTTGATGATGCTGTGATAGACCTGACTATACTAAACTATATTCTTATACCTGTTTCAGATAATCAAACACAATATTTGAGGAAAAATAACCTGAGTACATACAAAATATTAGCTATACAAGCCAACCTGGACACTTGCAAAAAAAAATAATCTTCACCTAAACCTAATAGCCGGCTGTGACATTAACAAGGATAAGCAGATATAGATATTGGATGGAGGACGAATGGATATTTAATGAGATCATATACATGATTCATCTTTGTGTTTTTTGTGGTATTTCTTCCTCCCCATAGATTAGATGTTAACCATGTTTTGTCACATCTGTACATGTTGAGCAGCATGTCTGTAGTGTGAATGTCTTCATTATTACCCACCTGTAACTTTCAGATATAACTTTCCACGGACTTTATGTGCACATCCAACAGAGTCAAGGTTTCCCCCAGAAAATCCGCCAGCCCTGGTGGTTGAGGCGCCTGGCAGTCATTCATCCAGCAGGCTGCAATGTTTTCAGCTAAAAAAAATGCTTAAAGTTGACAGGAAGTTTGAAAATATCACTTGATAATTATGTATTATTGGAAGATCGGAAGATAAATATCTGAACACAAAGTAATAAGTCTTTATTTTTTACAGCAAAACAGTTCAAATATCTGACCTTTTCACCATGTGGTTGGTCATTTCAAAGCACAGGACTAAAACTTTCAATGAAGTGGTTTTTAGGTTTATGTTTTCTGTTGCATAGTGTTTACCAGCAGAGCCAAGAGCAGCTGGGAGTATTTAAATTTTTAAATACTTCAGTCTGTCTTCTGCTTGTTTATTTTATATTACAGCCTGCATGCTGTAAATCAGAGTATGAGCAGTGTCTCGGCTGGCCGCGGTGAAGATGCTCTGCTTTGTGTTTTATCAGCTTTTTTGAGCCCAGGGTATTATCAGCATGTAAAATCTCAGTTCAGGTAAAAGCAGCCCCCAAATGAACTTGGTGAGTCGACAAGAGCACATTTACTGAGGAGCCCAAAGTGGGCAGAAATGGAAGCACTCAAGCAATTTTTTTAAGTTTCCCTGCTTACAAATAGTCACTTTGCTCCTTTTCATCCTTTTCTTGCCCCATTTTCATCCCAAGAGCTTTAGAAAAACATGCAGAAGATTTACAGACGCTGCTGTAAACGGAGACATCTCACTCTTTGCCTGTGCTGCATTGTACCTGTAGTTATTTAATTACAACAATTCAATGCGTACCTTTTGTTTTTCACTGTGTGAGACAGAACTGCTGCATAAAATCCCATTTGAGGATTTTTCTTCATTTAGTTTGATGATCATCCCTCCCACTTTGCATAAATCATATCTTATTTAGACAGGCAGGGCTCCAGCTGATGGTTTACGTTCATAGGGCAGATAAGCCAGATTAGCCTTCTCTGTCAGTTTATGATTTGAATTAGATGGATTATGAAAGATGAGACACAGAGCTGAAACAGGTGGGGGGCTACCGACAATGCTCCAGAATTTATTTTTATTTCCATGGAAGCTTGTTGTTTCCCCTGGGATAAACATAAACAGTTCCTGCATGCAGGTGCTCCTGTATGAAAGAACCAGTACCCTATGGGTTACATTTTTTCCCCCAGCAATTCTTGTAATTTTGACACAGAAATGTCAGCCTATTGAAAGCCTGTCTCTGTATTGGATGGTATATGCATTTCATTCTTATTTAAAACCTTTCTGCCTCACAATTATGAAGTCAACAGTCTTTCCCATCATAGACTATTTTTATATTAGAGATATAGTTTTTGTTCTTTGCAGAGCGTTCAGCCGCAATCATCAAAACTATTAGAAACAAAGCTTTAAAAAAAAAAATTTCTCTAAGCGTGGAATGAACTTGAGTTTCACTCTTTAAACTGACTAAATTAACCTTATTGTTGTATACAGTAAATGCATGAATACTGATTTGAATTACCTTTTGTATTTATTCGCAGTTTGCATCTAAGCCAACATTTCTTTTGTTATTGTAACGGATCGTTCTGTGTGAGGCCGTAATTTAATCGCTGCTCCGTCTTAAATGTGGAGTTAAACTCCACTGCTGGGTTAATCACGCTCGATGCTGCAGCAGGCAGCTTTCTGCCTCCCTACAAGAAATCTCAGCTCATGTGTTAAAAGCGCTTCATCTGCATTCACAGGATTTCTCCACTCATGCAGTTTTCGCCTTCCTCCAGCAGAGGGCGCCGGAGCTCCCTGCTGCAGCAGCAGCAGTTATTTATCCACCCTGACACGCTCACTGTCGCTCTGTGGTTCTTTATTCCTCTTCAGAGGGAAAGTTAATAATTGTGCTGTCCAGTATTTTAATCTTCAGTGCTCGAGTCACATAAAAGTTATGAGTAGCTATGACAACTGCTGATCTTGCCTCAGCCTGAATGCGCCTGTAATTATCACCAGGCTGTCTGGTTTGAGTTCAGCCTGTCTGGAGCGACGCTACCTGCTGCGGTGGCTGAACTGATGCAACTGTGCTGCACGAAATGGAGCAATAGATTCATGGCTGTGATGACCAAGCTGTCAGCATCCTCAGGTTTTCCCAGTAATGGCATCTGTGATAACTGGAATTACGGCCTTCAGCGTGCAGAAAACTCGCCAACCCTGGTGGTTGAGGCGCCCGGCACTCATCCATCCATCCAGCAGCCTGCAATGTGTTTGAGCTAAGAAATGTTCAAAGTTGGCAGGAAATTTGAAAATATCACTTGATAATTATATATTACTGGAAGATCGGAAGATTGATATCGAAACACAAAGTTAGTCTTTAAAAAAATAAATGCTAATATAAAAAAACCCAACCTAAATAAATAAGCAATGCTAAGCCTGGTGGGATCAGAAGTTAAGCCTCGTAGCCCACCAGGCTTATAAAACACCAGTTTTTCTGCTTTTCATAAAGCAGAAAAACTCAATCAGGTTGTTACTCTTGTGTTTTTTTAAGTAACTTGAAGGACAATTTATTGGTACAGACAAGCTTTATTAGGCTGTCTGCTGGGTTATAATCATCAGGTTCCCTTTCCTCAGCTTTTGTTTCAATCATTGTTATTTTTCTATTGACTGGAGGCTTGCCGATGCTGAATTTAAAGCCCCCAGATTATCGACTGCTGCTCCACCAGAATAATGAGTATTTTACGGCTCAATGTTGCCCTTAAGAGTCCTTCATATTTTGCGCTCTCCTGTTGTGTTGTTTCTTTATTGTTATTATTATTTCCTGCTCCTGCAAAAACGATAAATGACCCCGGTTGTACTGTTGGACTTTCTCCGCCCTCCTTCCCTTCCCTCTTGTATCAGTGCTGCTGTTTTCATTTAGATGCAACCTGCATGTTGTTTCTGATGGAGTCTGAAGAGCCCTGCTCGACTTGGAAGAGCGCAATCAGGAATGACAAACACCACCGTACAGCCGCCGCAAACACCAACACGCCGACGCGTGCACACCCCCGAGTCCATCAGTATTTATCTCATCACTGTGGTTGTGTGATTGAAAGTGAAACGAGGAATTCATTTACCTGCTGAGGGAGGAGGGATCGTTCTTACAACCTTTCATCTTTAATCCTGCAGTCTCATTTGTAGTGCAGCCGTGTTTTCCTTTAATGTGGCTCTGAGGTTGTCAATGTGTGTCTGATCTTGATTATGGCACTGTAGGGAAAGACATGGAGGGACATCATCATTAAGACCGGTTTGAGGATCAATATTAGGACCTTCAGGAGAAAGACTCTGTCATTTACTGTTAGAAATAGGCCTTCCCTCCTGCTGTCTCCGGAGCACTGAAACCGATACTTCATCCACAGCTGGACGACTTCAGCATGACAACCAAAACCAGAATTAAACCAAAGTTTTTATTTTCCTTTAGAGATATTCCTCAGTGGCGCAGTTGGTAGCACTTTTGCCTTGCAGCAAGAAGGTCCTGGGTTCAATTCCCGGCCCGGGGTTTTTATGCACGGAGTTTGCATGTTCTCCATGTGCATGCATGGGTTCTCTCTGGGTACTCCGGCTTCCTCCTACAGTCCAAAAACATGACTGTTTATTGGTCTCTCTAAATTCTGAAAATGGATGGATCAGGCGAATATGGAAGAGTTGTTGTTTGGTTGGTTGTAACTAAAAAGATATTGTTGGCAGCTTCTGATATGGGCAACATGGGCATTTTGAAGGGGTGGTTCGCCCAGGGCGTCAGCTGCAGAAACGCTTTATGGGAAGTGGTGAAGAGCGTTTTGCTTTTTTCATAACATGCCAAACATAAATCTTATGAGCTGCAGCACAGTTCACAAAAGAGACAGAAATAACAACAAAAAAGTGTCCATTTGTTTCTTGTCTTTAAATATTAGAGCGTCTCACTTCTTTTTTTAAGTCTCACATTTTTTCTCATCAGCGTAAAGCCCAGTGTGAATCCACACGCCTGTTCTATTTTATGAGTGTTGCACACGTTTCATCTCTTGCTTTTATTTTATTTTTGTTCAGTTTCCGGGGAAACTTACTTATCTTTAAATGGAATGTGTCAACAAATTGGATTTCGATTTTATGTTTTAAGAGCCGTTGCTTTAACAGTTTCTGCTTCTTCTAATCTCTGTGATTAACAATGTTCCTAAAGTTTTGGGTTTCAAAATGCACGTCTTTGCAGATGCAAACCTACACTAATCAGGGAAAAACACTGATTAATGTTAATGTAGCTGAAGCTGCTGAAGAAGTTAATACTGAATCCATTAGAAAGAGTTTAAAAAAATGGATTTCTGTTTGGTGCATATGAATGAAAAAATCCAATGAAACTTTATGAAATATATCCATAAACTAACTTTTGTCAGGAAAGCAACCTTTTTAACTATTCATTGCCACATTTGTATATATTTGTACTTAAATGTTTATGCTCTATTGTTTAAGAAATGCAAATATTTATGCCCCTTTATGCTTCTTTGTAATCTGAGCAACCTAATGTAGAAATAGATGAAAGTTATTGATTACAAAGCCTCTCGAGGTTTTGTTCTCCATGACAACCACTCTGTAAAAACAGCATCTTTTTCGCGTCTCCTCTGCCTTCACGCCCCCAACCGTCAGCTCACATCCCAACCTTTAACTCGCCCTCACTTTATCTGCTGCGGCGCTCGTCCGTGTTCGTGTCTCAGGGGAGATCCGAGCCGGCCGCTGGTGAGTCCGGATTTAAATAAGTGGATATACTATCAGAGTCAGAGCTGACAAGGGTGAATTCCTGAAGCGTTACTGCAGGATTGTTTGCATTTAAGAGTTTAGTGGTGAAATTTTGTTCGCAGGCGAACTCGGTGAATCACTGTGCAGAGACGACGTTGCTCTCCTGTCGTGGCCTGATGGTGGAGTGGATATGTCAGAACTAATTCTGTCTACCCAAATCAAACAAAATGGCTCCTGTTAGTTCCTGCATCTACATTCTCCAGGCAAACCCAACTTTATTGTGCACACACACACACACACACACACCTGTCTCCTGGAAGAACTCAGTGTTTGCAAATGACGAGAAATCCTAAAGCTCTTTACATGTGGACACTTTTTGGCTGTTAGGTGAAGATTATTTATCTAATCTAATTTGTGTTGGTTGAGGAAACAACACATTTCTGAAGATTCATTAAGGATATATAAGGGATAAAGAATTTAATAAGATGTAGTGTAATGAACAGTTTTGTTCTTTTTATTCGAGCTTCCAAGTCAAAGGTGCTTGAATTGTTAAGGTGCATAAAATAATGTCAGTTACTGCATCGTGGAAAAATCCCAAGAAACATTATGACAATTTATTTAACTCTGATTGTTAAATACATTTCTGTTTGCAGCCTCCATAGCCAAACCTTATGATTGTGTTTTTAGCCAAGTTTGAAAAACCATAGCGTGCTTTTTATGCACAGCTTGCAAATGTGAAAGGATCGTCCTAATCAATTCACACTTCCAGTGACATTTACAGTAACAAGGAGACGCTGCGGCTCCTCGTCTCTCTGCGTCACGTGATCTGCTCTGCAGGGTTTACTCAGACGTCCCAAACTGTCCAACAGGAGAGCACAGCTGAAACAAGAAGTATTGAGTTGTAATATGTTCAAAAAATATATGAAGCAGGAGAACAATGTTTCTCTGTATGTTTTGTCTGAATAAAAGCAGCTGGAATAAAGATGAAAGCAAATATAGAGTCTATTTTCAAATTTTTTTCTGTGATCATATGCTTTTGAAGCAGCTTAATTTGACAGGTCAGGCTGGATGCTGTTTCATCTTATCAAAATGAATTATGTGTGTTCCTCGCTACTGAGGGCACAGAGGTCAAGATTTACAACCCACTTCACTGCAACCTTGACAAAACAGTACATTATTATCAGCTTGGCTGTGTTAAAAATGTAATAATATACAAACTGCACTCCATGCAAATGACTTCAGGACGATGGGAAGATTACAATCAGACACTTATTTTCTCAGACAATTAATTCAAAACAAGCAAATTATAAGAAAATTAAATATGAAGTCTAAAATATAACCATTAAAATTGCATCAAAGTTGTTATTTCTATTGGCGTTTGTCTCTTATTTGTGCCACTGTGTGTTTGTTAATCCATGTCCTGCCCCATCGGGAGCGAAGCTGAAGAGAAGCTTTTAAATCAACAGTTTGGCACATCAGCGTCCCTTCCCATCAAATGCAAACACGTCGAGTCGTTTCTGAGCCATATTCACGTGAACTCCACTTTTTAATGAGTGAAATCAGTGAGTGACTCTCCTCAGTGATCGGGTTTTATAGGTCCTGAGTTTCACCATCGTTATTGTTGCTTCTGATTGATTCCAGCCATTAAACTGAAGCACTGATGCCCCATCTGTTCCTGCGTAGTTTGTATCATCATGTTGACATGCTTTTATGTTAAAGTTTGTGATTGTCTGATTTACCCCAGCATACAAGCGCGACAAGATGGAGAAGCTGAAATAAGAGTTTGGAGGTTTTTTTGATGATTGCTGCATTTGTACATTCTAGATCATGTTTTTGATGAAAAAGAAATCAAGTTCTTTAAAGGCGTGAGAGAAAAGGGAGTCTGATCAACAGGAAGACATTTACTGCCTGGACAACCTGCAATTTTAACTGTCTACTGTTATGATGAGAACCTCACATTAACTCTGCAGTGCTTTCTTAAATATATGGAAGAATGCAAACATTTAATTCTCTAAACCACAGACTTTAGTGTACATAATGGTGATTTTATGTGACGTGCATCGTTGAGAAGTGGAAGGAAAGTGAGATGTGGTATTAATTTTGATCAATAAAAATCAGAAAGGTTTTACATGGATTTGTGTTACTCTGATACCTTCAAATATGCAGGTGTGTAGCTCGAGCTCAGCAATAAGACAAGAGGCCCTTTGTAACTCTGGAGGACCTGCAGAGATCCATGGCTCAGGTGGGAGAAAGCTGTCGTAAGAACAACTATTATCATGCAGTCAACAATTCTGGCCTTTATGGAAGAAATAAAGGGGAAGGAAGACTAGCAGAAAACGCTTACTGAACATTTTGCCTTCATTCAAAATGGTGTGTAGTCAAAAAAAAACAAACAAAAAAAAACTAACATTGCACTTTGAACACACCATCATAGGAATTATCAGGCACTCAGGACCTTGGAGGTGAGGCCATTTTCTCCAGGCGTCCAGCTGCTGGACTCCAGTGAGGAATCTGGAGCTGATTGTAAATAGGCCACCTTGTTGAAAGTCACTGTATGGTGGCACAGATTTTCATTTCTCTTTCTCTCTCTTTTTTTTATTTTTTGCTTGTGTGTTTATTTTGGATAAACGGACTTTACAGTGAGTAAAGTTTGTTTACTCACTGTATTTCTCTACTGCATTTCTCTGTGAGCAAAAGCTGAAGTGGATGTTGTCTGCCTAGATGGGTTTGTGATTGATAGCACTGTCTTTCTCTGAGATCTGGATGTATCTTATACATGTCTTGTCTATTCCTTTGCTTTCTTGATGCAACCAATCACCAAGAAAGCCAGCTGTAATGTTCTATACACAGGTTTTTGATATCTGTGGCATTGTTCGTCCTGCACAGTTAAACCAGTCAAGCATTTTCAAATCATCCTGCAGACTCGGCTCATATCATCAGCATGTGTTTCTGTGCTGGTGTCTGTTTATTTCTGTTTTCTTGACCAAACCTCACTTAAGAAACTGCCCAAGGCGTCTTCACTGGCATCTGCAGCTGTGAGCTCATCTGCCCTCCATGTGCGTACAGCTATGTGTAACCTCAGAGTGGCATATGCTGCTGCTGCGTTTTGCTGTATTTCTTCCTGCTGTGTGACGTAAACACAAGGTCAGACTGGGCTAGCATGTGGTGGGTGAGATGCTGAGTATTTGAGAAATTTCTGAGGACATCTGCCCGCTCTCAGACATGCACAAAAATGGAAACCCACATCTTCGAATGCCTTCGAATGCATGAGCATTTTTATTCTGCCGTCAGACAGCTTTTCTGTCTTTGTCTTGCACACTCTCACACATGCACTTGCACACTCTAGTGCAGTAACACCAGAAGCAGATAGAGGATGCTGCAGGATTGTGGAAATGGCCCGGCCAATCGGCTGGCAGGCTTTTTTTCCCCTTTTTTTCAGAGCCTGGCTTCCCACTGGCACATCTTCTTCTCCTCTTTTTTCCTCCTCCTGACGGTCGTCGTCTCTCTCCATCTATCTGTGTCTCTCTCCATTTACCATCCCCCCCACACCCCCCACCCCGGTCGTCATCTTCTGGGATTAAAATTGGCTGCAGCCGGTTGCTGTGTGCCGGAGCAGCAGTTGGGAAGCAGAGGAAGACGGGGAAGACGGGGAGGTTTCACCAAGGTAAAGGAAGATGTGTGGCGGTAGGATGTGAAGCTAGAGGACGCCAGGGAGGACAGGCTGTCAGTGGATATATACCTGTGGAGAAAGACTTTTTTTTTTTTTAATCAACATCTGGGCCAACTGCTGTTAAGGTGCATGGATCTCATTCCCTCTTCACTGTCTGGCTTTCTTCATCTCAACCTCTCTCTATCTGTGTGTGTCTTTCTATGTGTGTGTGTACTTGTGTGCATGTATGAATATGTGTGTGTTGGTGTCTGCATGCCCAACATGAAGCCTGTGCCTGAATACAAAGCAGATTGGTTTATCAGAGAATCACGTCAGGCCTGATGTTGATGAAGGTTTTACCCATGCTTCCTTTTCTCTCCTCATTCCTCCTCTGGCTTTGCTGAAAGCAGCGATGAAATGGTCTCAGTTTGTGCGAGCGGACGGTGCATTATTGTTTTCTGAGAATCAGAGTCACCTGTGTCAGGGACTCGTGTGCATGTGTTTGCACGGGGGCCCGATGCGTTTCCACTCCAGTGCAATGTGTCAACCCCCCCCTGACAGGTAGGCTCTGCATCAACTTGTAGGCCCAAGGCTGTTGACTCAGTTTGGCAGGAGGTCAATATTGTATGCATGACTGGGAAGACATGTTTGTCATTTGTAAATGCTTAGGATGTAACCTCATCCCTTCCGCTGTCGGATGTGATACTATTGCATACCAAATGTTGCGTGTGGAGTGAGTTCCCCTCCTCTCGTCCTCCTGGGCTTCTCTTGTTTTAAATGCAGGCAGGAGAAACTATTTGTGGACCTTCTCATGAATCTTTCCCCGCTCTTTACCCCTCTGCGTACAATTGTGCTCTTTGCTCAGTTCTACTGTGTTGCACTTCAGTGACTTAATGACAGGAAAAACAGCTTATACAGCATGTAATCTATGGAAACAGAGAAGCGTGGAGAAAAGGGGCTGCGAGCTGTTGTCCTCTGTAGCTTTTGTTACCTGACCTGCTGACACCGCACATTAAATCCCTATGGGATCACTGGTTTACACAATTACCCTGACGTGTGTGTTTGGGTCACTGGTAGCACTGGTTGTCTTGATTTGGCTGTGAAAGTTTGCATGAACAACCTTTTTACTGCAAGGCAACAGTACTACCAACTGTGCCACCCCGCAGTCCAAGATTGTGATTACTGTAATACCAGTCATGATGTTATAATTAATTATTCAAAAAGGTGTAAAAAAAAAATAAAATAAAAATTGGACATTTGGCATGAAATGTAAAATATATATATATATTTTATCAGAAACAAACTTTCCAGTTAAATGTTGATGAATTTCAACTTAAATCTGCCAGGATGATCATTTTAGGCTGAAGCTGCAGAAAAACAACAACAAGCAAACAAACAATTTCTTGCATTTCTTAGGGTTTGAGCATGTTTGTAACAAAGTTCCTGCAGTGATGAAGAACATAAATGCAGACAGAAACACATTATTACCTGTTGCTGCTAACTGTTTTCAGCAAGTCTATTGATAAATATTGTACATGTAGCATTTCACATATTTAGAAAATGGATATTTTTGGATCAAGGTTGGATAAATAAAATATGTCATAAAGTTAGAAGCCTGACTTGGAAAATTAACAAAACATGAAAATTCAGGACAGTGTTATAAATAATGAATACATTTTAACATGTTTACTGACATGTTTCTGGTTCTTCCAGGGGTTAAATAATTTAGGTTTAGAGAAAAAACACATTATTAGTGATTTTTGATTTTGTAAACCTGCTTACTTGACACAACTATCAACAAAATCTTCTGGTTTTCTTATTTTGAAAAGGGAGACATGATAATGTAAGGAGTCTCCATGTTCTCTCTGTGCATGCATGGGTTCTCTCTGGGTACTCCTGCTTCCTGTCAGTCCAAAACATGACTGTCAGGTCAGTTGT
This sequence comes from Poeciliopsis prolifica, assembly GCF_027474105.1. Classification (NCBI taxonomy): domain Eukaryota; kingdom Metazoa; phylum Chordata; class Actinopteri; order Cyprinodontiformes; family Poeciliidae; genus Poeciliopsis; species Poeciliopsis prolifica. The sequence continues at coordinate 12,282,620 of NW_026562376.1, read as the reverse complement.
TTATTGTATAAGTGTGTCTGTGTAATGTTGCGAGTCTTTGTGTTGCCCTGTGATGCTTTTAGCTTTGTGTCCCAGTATTTCATCGCATGATATTCCTAAGTATGTCATTCTATGCATAAAATGCAGGTCAAAGTGCAATTTTGAAGGACTTTTGTTGCTAACAGCCATTGACCTGCTCACTGACCCTAACAATGACTGCTCACGTGAAATGGAGCAGGGTGAATTGTACTAGTGAAACCAACCTCATATAGTAGTCTTTGAAATTGTATTTATTGTTTTTATTGGAGTTCTAGTGGCTCCTGAGAAAAGTGGGCTTTGAACAAGCAAACTTTACATGTTCCTGCTTCACATCAACATGTAAAAATAGGATTTTATAATAGTTTCCTGCTGCAGCTTTAATGGAGGGTTCTCTTTCAGGCCAAAAGACTATTAGCCACCGTGGCTAATTGTCAGCCATCTTAATTAGCTACATGCAAAGTTGATTAGCCGCGACCTGATTGCAGAGTTCTTTAAAAAAGAAACTCCTATGGTTTAAACTGAGGTCAAATGTAACTTATTACAAGCTTAGTCAAAGAACTGTGAGGATAAATTCTGCAGACTAAAATACGTAGCATAGTGTTGGTTATAAAAAATAAAGTAACTGTTCGGTGAGCATGTCTGGCTACCGGTAGCTACATCCTGTTTGTTCTCCAGAAACCAGATGTTTGTTTAGGTTTGGAAAAGTTTCTGCTCCCTGGAATCTACACTTGTTACTGGCCCAATTTTTGTCAATTTAAATCAAAGTAGTCGTGTTCAAATGAATAAAACAGCCTTTTCTCTAAAACACTACTGACCTCCGCAAAACATAGAAAAGTGTTCACGTTTGAGAAGAGTTGACTTGCTGTTTCTCGTTTTTACTCGTTTTAGCAGATTTTCGGAGACCATTTGAGCGAAGTGTCTCTTTATACCTGACCCTGACTCAACTCTTTTCATTTTTTTTTTTTTAGGGGGGTAGTTGACAAAGATTTGCGGCACTACCTCAACCTTCGCTTCTCCAAGGGCTCAGTGGACCACGACCACCAGCAGATCATCAGAGACAACCTCTACCTCCGCACCGTTCCCTGTGAGTCCGTGCTCTTCTCCTCACCGCTGCTCCACTCATCTCACTATCTTAATGCTCCGGCGTAATTGTTCCTTTTCCCTCTTTGTTTCTTTTTTAAATAAGATGCTCTCGACTCCTCCCAGGGCCTTTTTTCCCCCCCCTCCTCTCTTTTTTCCCTCCCCTTTTAGTTTTGCCCCAGGATGTTTCCCCTTTATTTCTTTCTCTCCGTCTCTCTCCGTCTATCGCTCCTTCTTTTCCCTCGGTCGTCCGAGGTTTCCACAGCAACCACCTTCTTGTCTGGAGGCTTGCGTTGTCGTGATGCCCTGCCCCCCTTCAGCACACATTCACAACACACACAGAGATGCAAAGAGATAATAACGTCTCTCTTGGAAGTGTTTGGAAAATTTTGGCGTGCTGGAAAAACAAGCCGTCAGTCAGACGCTTCCCGGGTTCGCCATGAAATCTGGGGTTTGTCTTTCTCTCTCTCTCTCTCTCTGCGTGCCTTTTGCTCCGTTTCCCCGGCAGGTCCTCCTTGTGTCGATGCATCGAACGGCTCATGAATCAGCTCGATGACTGGCTGCTACTCCTTGTTCGTGGAGCATGAGTCAGTGGATTCACGGCCGTATTTATTTTTGTTTGGATCCAGTGTCAGTGAGCGTAGGTCAGACTTTTCAAACAAGTTTAGTTTTGGTGTCTTGATGGTTTGTTACTGAATCCACTGAATGATTCCTTTGCTGGTGTGTTGAGCGACTTCTTCCTCTCTCTGTCTGTCATTTTCACCACGTTACATTTTCTCTTGATTTTAGATTTCAGACTCAGAGTGTGAGAACTGAGGCGCCTGTAAAGGTCAGGATGTGATGTCATAACCTACAGTTCGCCATTGACAACGATTTTTCTTTCTTTCTTTTTTACAAAATATACAGTTTGGAAAAGTTTCTGTATCAGAATAATAGTTTCTATGTTTTTATTCCTATTTTTCTCATTTACATTGTTCTTTCTTTCATTTGTTCCTTTGCTCCTTTCTTTTTCTTTCCTTTCTTTTTTCCTTCCTTCCTTCTTCTTTCCTTCTTCCATTTGTTCGTTACTTCTTCTTTCTTTTCTTATTATATTCCTTTCTCCCTTCCTTCCTTCTTTCCTCTTCTTGCAGGTTACATATTTTCATCCAGTCATAAATGTATATATTTTTAGTTTATTTCAAGTATAAAACATTTCAGGAATGTTTTCAGTCTGGAAAACTCTGGGATCTTCGTGTGAATAATGTTTAGGAACCAAGGATACAGTAAGAAAGCAGAACTGCTCTGTAGCTGAGTGAAGTAACAGATCCAACAATACTTTAAAATAAATGATATATTTCTCCATTTAGCTTTTGTATTTAAAAGAAACTAATAAAATGAGTCAATGCAATAAATAAAAAACTTCCAATTCAGGGTTATAAATGTTTGAATTCAGTGATCATTGATGAATTTAAACATCATCAGTGTCTGAAGTAAACATATCCAGTTGAAATGGTTTATGTAAGCTGCAGATTAGAGCATGGCCTCCACCTCTCAGTGTCCTGCATGTTTCAGATGCATCACTGCTGCGACTCAGCAGAATTTAAGGCTGAATCGCCTCTTTTTGTAATTTGGTATTGACAAGTTTTGGGAGTCTGTGTGAATTGTAGCCTCAGTTTCCTGTTCTCTTTGCTGACAGGAGTGGCAGTGTGAATTAATGTTGCTGCAGACCATTGACCTTGCATATCTTGGTTGTAACCAGTTCACCCTTTCTCCTCTGATATAAAACCAGTAAACCAGTGGGACGGTTGAGCTGAAACTGGGGCGATTGGTTTCTGAAATACTCGATGCAAAACCCAGAACACTTTCAGAGTCTCTTTTGTTCTTGTTGTGGTTTGAAATCCAGAAAGGAATCTACATCCAATTTAGATGCCTAAACTAAACCTGGACCAAGTAAATGCAATGTGATTGGCTAATATGTGCCAACCAAGAAATAACAGATTCATTTTGATTAATTAATTACATAGAGATGAATATGTTAATTTTCTTTAACCCAAATATTTATTTGTTACCAGCTTTCTTTTTTTTTTCTGGTTTGCCAGTAAATCTGACATACCTGTCATCTGCAAACAATAGTGATGGACGACTATGCCGCTTTTCCTGACCCACTGGGGTTCATTTTTGCTTCAAAACAATCTGATGTGAAGCTGGAAAAAACTGTTGTTGTGTGTAAGTTGTGCAAAAAAGAGTTAGCCTGAAACCAAAACTAATCAACTCTATATGTCAGTGTAAACGATGCTGCAGCAGCTCAGACGTCCTCAGCGCTAATGTCAACTTCCACAGGCCACATTTCAAAATAAGTATTTTTTCAAAGAAGTTACTGTGAGGGTGCTGTAAATCAACTCCCTCACTCAGACACAATGAGAAATTTGCCTTGTTATGCTTTTATTTTGAAGACTACCTTGTTTCTCTTCAAGGTCAACTTCCTGGAGGCTGACTGGCCTCACGGTGTGCACGATGGCAGCCAGGCTTCACCTGCAGGGAGTTCTCCATTTGTTTTCATTCAATTAATCATCAGAATAATCGATAATAAAAATAATCATCAGATGCAGCCCTTCTTGGAAGTTGAATATGCATAAAAATCTTTGTTGTTGAGCTCATATGTCTATTTATCCAATAATTTATCAGTGGAAAAATGTTTTGAATTGAACATGTTGCCTATTTTGTCGACCTATTGTTTTGATTAAAATGTTAATTCATTGCAAACTCTGTAACTGAGTCACATCACTACCGGTAAAGTTGGTGTGTATACTTTACAAAATTTATCCAGAGTTTTCTTGTCGGAGGAACCTAAAACTCCACTCAGGCACATCTGCAGAAGTGATTTGACTGTTTATTATCCTTTTAGTAATATTTTTCCCAAGGGCAGTCTTTCAGCTGATAATTGTTGTCTGGAGTATGTTGAAGTGTTTTCAATAACAGTGAGGAAGTTATTTCAATATCAGCGATTAAAATCCAGTGTGATAAAGATTCCTCTGGCAGTGACTCATCCGCCGCCACCATTCAGAGGACAGAAAGGTTGTAAAAAAACTTAAGTAGCAACACTCTGGTAATGGTGTACGCAGAAGATTTATGTGTCTTTTGCAGCTAGTTACTGTGTTTAACACCAGTGTCAAATTTGACAGGAGATTTGCTGGAAAAGCCTCCATTTCTGTCCTTCTTGTTTTCTGCCTGGCTCAGACTGTCGACTGTGTTTTAGGCGACGGACAGACTGACGGCCGTGGTAATGAGCATTGGCTGAACCTTCTAACACCTTCTCTCTGCTCATCCTAAAGGACGCCATGTGCCCGTTTTGTTCACATCATCCCCCGTTTTGCAATAATATTTCAATTACAGTCACCTTCCAACCTTTTATTCGAACAGAACAATTATTATTATTCTGTGATAATGTAGTAATTACGTCTCTGTATTTATCTGTCCATCAAGTTGCAAAGCCTATACAGTGTAATGAAGACTCCTGCCCTTCATCTTTTGAATGAATCATTGACTTACCTGTATCTTTCAGCCTTCGTTCACAATCGAGAAAAGTCTGAGAATTCCTTTCAGCATTTTCTAATCTGCAGAAAAAATGTCTGCACTAAAGTCTCCTACTGATTAACAAATGCAGTTGTTTTCACAGTCATTTATAATAAATGAAGCCTTTAAAAGCTCTCATGCGATTGTGATATAATTATTGTAGATTGAAATGACAGTACCGATTGCAGTTAAGATTTATTTATCCAAGTCTTATCGGTTTTCCTTCATCGGCACGTTCCCATCATTCATTCATCGGGAGCTTTTGCAGCTCCCTCAGTGTTCATCCACATTAGGGCGAATATGTTTTTAATATTATGCTGAAGTGTAATAACCTACCAAGTGTTGCTTTCTAGCAGTCCTAGTTTTGCAAAACGAGATATGTTGCTGACAGCTGCAGTTGAGCAGTTTCTACTGTCTTCGTGCACATTTAATCAAAAATCACACCAGTGACATTTTACTACTTGTCGGTTATCTACAAGAATTTAAATTCAAGCTGAACGGGACATCTGGTTGTTAAAATTTGAGTCCAGAACACCACTATAGGACAGGAAATCTGCAGCATTTTTCCACAAGTTAAAACTGTCTCTGAAGAAAAAGTGCAATTCACATTTACAAAATGAAGTTTTCCTCCACCATTCTGGCAGCTAAGCAGTGTCGTATTGGGCTGCGAAAGAAACATCAGAGTGCGCAGATCAACCCTGGGTGTCCCCTGAACATCATAAGCCTCAATTTGCAGGAATTAGTGGGACAGCTGAGGATGTTTCTGCCTCAAAGACTGGAGCTGCAGTTAACAAAGCAGCTCTGAGGTTCTCCTCAGGGTCCAGTCTGTTTGTATTTAGTCTTCAGCTGAACCAGAGATGAGACGCCGCCGTCACAGAGACAGGCGGCGCTGAATGGTAGGAGCTGGATTTACAACAGAACCCAAAAGCAGTAGGCAAAACCAGCATGAATGAGAAAATTTAATTCAACAAAGACAAAATCCAACTTACAATAAAGGGGAATACAAAAATCCAAGCAAACACAAAAACTGAAGAGGTGAGGAGATTCCAGGTGGACACAATGAGAGTGACGAGGCGTGGCAAGGTGACAAAACGCTCTGGCGACAAGTGACAGAGAGGACAGAGAGAGACAGAGGAGCTTAAATAATAGGTAACAGGTGTAAGAGGTTAGAGCAGGAGCTAACAGGGGGGAGAAGGGAGAACAGGAAATCATTCAAATACTAAAGAAACATGATACACTAGAACAGAAGACAACTAGAAACACCAAACATAACAAAAACCCCAAACTAAACTCAAACAACTCCAGGCCCCAACTCTTAATAAATAGTTTTTTCCCCGTCAACCTTATTACAATGTAATAATATTGTTAAACCTCAGTTCCACAGTTCTTCACTGTTCCATGAACAACACTATCACAATTTTTTACATCCCATCAGGCTTTTTTTTAACCATTTCCTCAACACCAGTAGGATGCTTCCCCGTGATAAAGAGGTTCTGATCAAGTTCTGGTGCCCAATTCTTATTCCACTCAGCATTATCTCTGATCTGCTATTACTTCCTCTGTTTTTTCTAACCTCAGCCTTTATTCTGAATGCTGTATGGATCTCTTCCTTTTGATCCATTATCCCACTGAAGTTTCAGCTGGTTTCTGGTTTTTGGCTTTTGAATTCAGATTAAATCCACCAGAGAATATAACAGAAATAACCTTTATCGTCTCCGTGCTGAAATTCAGACGTCCCAGCAGCAAAGTGACGTGCAAATGAAACATGAAGAGTCACAGGGTCACATTGTCTTCTTGTTGTTTTAAATGATGGTGTCAACTCAAATTACAGAATATGATGACCACTTCAAGTAAAGCGTGTAAATAGATGACACTCCATTATTGGCATTTTTGAAAACTATATCCTTTTGGGTCGGGTGCCACCACTTTAGAAATACTTGTCGAAGAGTTAAAGGTTGTGAAATACAGCTTATCTAACTCAATATAGATAACAGAAACCATTCTTTGTAGAAGAGCAGAATGTGACTCTGTTTTAGGCAAGTTTAAGGCTATTTTTGTGTACTTCCATGCCTACAATGTTACAAAAACTGCAGAACAAATCCAGAAATTTAAATCTGGTTAAGTAACAAAAATCTGAAGGAACCCTGTGCTTTGAGTTGGCCCTCTCTGTTAAATGTGAGCATGGTTCATTGCATGTGTTGCTTGACTTTTTGGGAGTCTTACACTCAGTTTAGTCAGGCATCAGAGTGACACAGCGTCAGATGGCTAACTAACCGGTGATGGTGGTCCTGAACGCTGCTCTGCGCTGCCCGCCGGGGCTGTTTGTTGTCGCGGATTGAAGCGTTTGACAATTACTGTTTGGTTTTTTTGTTGTTTTTGTTTTTTTTTCTCCTCTTGTCTGCAACGCTCTGACCATGCTGTCAGAGTCGGTCTGTCAGCTTGACGAGCAGACGCCACTCTGCATCACAACATGCTGTCAAGGACGTGGGAGGAGGTGTGTCTGGCTGTCAGGGAATCTGTATGCGTGTGTGTGTGCGTGCACAGAGCTAGAAGGCTCACATGCTGACATCAACTGCATCCTGTTATGTCATTGGGCTCAAGGATAGCCTGCTGCACCCCAAACATAATGAGCCTAATGTAAGAATGTTCTCTTTGATACCAATGACATGCTGCAGACTTTGTATTTTAAGCTGCTGCGGTTGTTTATCTGTGAGTTGGGGCTTTTCTTTTTGCACATGCACTTACCTCTCTTTGAGCGCAGATGGCAAAACGGTTGCAGGATTAACACTCGGAGGACATTCCCAGGTTAGAGGTGTCTGAAGATGTGCTAAAGAGTGAAAACTGACTTACAGTTCCTTGAAAAAGTATTCTTATTCCCTTGATTTTCCACATTTTTCATTTTAATTCAATATATGTTATAGGCCAGCACCAAGTAGAGCAAACATATGAAGTGAAAGGAATGTGTTACATTTTTTTTTCTCTGTGCCCCTCTGCTTGGCCACCCGTAAATAAAATCATATTTACAAGTTGCCCAGCTAATCATTATTCTGAATCTCAGTCTTAATCTCCTCATAAATCCTGGCGTTCTGTAAAGGCATCATGAGGAACACAACAGATAAAGCCAACATGGACAAAGCTTTTAGATTTTGTGCAGCAGCATTAAAGATACACGACCCAGATCTCATAGTGCCTTGCAAATTAGCAAATTAGCTTAGCTTGCTTTCCATGCTGCCAAGGATCTTAACTTTTCTGGTGATGGTAATGTGGCATCTTCCAGCTTCACCGATTCTTACTTTAGTACATTTGAACTAACCTTTTCACTAAAGGACAAAACCAGCTGATTATTTTGGCTAATGGCAGGTTTGGAGGAGCTTCAGAGAGTCTCAACTCTGGTGTGAAATCATGTGACAACTATTAGAAAAATTATGGAGTTTATGGAAGAGCGATGTGAAAAAAGCAATTCTTGAAAGAAAGTTTTGTTTGCAGTTTGCAGCAAGCGAATTAAGAGATACTGCGCACACATGGAAGAATGTTTTTTTTTTTGTTTATACATGACTTAATGCATGCTGTGCCACAAATACTGCACAGTAGGCTGAACACAGTACCCCCAAACATGGCGGGGGCAGCATTATGCTGCAGGAGGATGGGAAAGCTGATGAGATGAGAGAATTCAGCAAATACATGTTTGAAAGGCCTAGTCAAAGTTCAGACTGATATCAGATAATGTTCTGAGACTGACTGAGGTGGGCTAAATTGCAACACAGGTCACAATTTAAAGATTTTTAGTTGTAAAAATATTCAAACTAGGACTCAATTTCCTATCTCTGCACATTTTCTCAAACAAAATCCAAATGAAATGCAGTGAAGTTTGTGTTTGTAATGCGACAAAATGAGGAAAAGCTCACGAGACACAAACATCTTTACAAGTTACTGCATGTGCTGGAACGGTAAATGTGGAAACGTTTTACAATCATTTAGTGACTATATTGCTGTGCTTTGGGACTGAGATTCAACCCTTTATTTAAAATTTTAGGGAATAATTGCCCCCTTGAAGGCGGAGAGCATCTTCTGTTCCAAAGTGGAGATCAGACGATTAAAATGAACTGAAAGAATAAGAAAATCAAAGAAAAAAAAAGGGTAAAAGAAAGAAGGGGATCAGAAAACAGACTGTGGGGGGAGGGATGGTGATAAATGTAGACATGAGCTTCTTTTACTCCTAGAAGATGGAAAAGGGGAGAAGACAGGCAGAGAGGCAGGAAGAAAGAGGACAGAAAGTGTAAAACAAGAGGACGGAGGCTGTTGGGAGAGCGGACGTGCTCCGAATGGAGGGAGAAGGCAGATATGAGGGAGTCTCGTAAGTAAATCCCAGGAGAAGCATCTTCTCTCCTGCTCTATACGCAGAGACATCAGCAAAGAGGCTCTATAAATAGCCTGAACAGTGAGCAGCACATTTCTGTACTCAGATAGCCTATAAATACATGCAGCTTCTGTCGGTTCACATCCAGTGCTCTGGACTCCGGCTGCCCGGCAGCTCTGCAGCCTCTGACAGGGAATCCTCCGGTGGAGACACGGAGGAGGGGCACATAAAGATGTTAATGGGGAACAAAGCCAGGATGCATAGGATGGAGATCGTGATGGCGTATGACGCACGCGTCTGATAATGATAGCAGTAATGAAGATGACTATCATAATGATGTGAGGAAATGATGCGTGGAGGGAGAAAGGGACCTTTATAACCCTGATGAATGCATGATATTTTAAAACATACTGTTAATTTTCATGCCAGCTCTATTAGACAGAGCATTCTACCTTAACGATTAGATAGTAAAGTGATAAAAGGCAAAACATTAAATACTATTGATATTTAATAAAATGCACATTTATACTTGAACTTGTCCTTGTGACTTATTTAGCTTGTCTCGAGCTAAATAAGGAAACATTTTACGGGGAACAGTTTTGTCTTTAACAGCTGCAGTTTTCTTTAGAGATTCTTTTATCTGGTTTAATTTTAACGTATCAACGAGCTTGGATGCTTTGGAAAGTTCCTCCTTATCTTTTATTTATTTTGATTTTGTTCAAGATAGCAGCCTTTCTCTTAAATCTTTAAATCTGATTTCACTAGTTTTTCTTCACTCTCCCTGAATTTTTTTCTAAAATTAGACACTGGACATTTCTTTCTACTACCGAGATAAATAAATTATTAAAATTTGGAGGATACCTCTTGAAAGAAAGTCTAAGCTATATTTTCCTATTTAAATCTAACATTACCGTGTCTTTTGTTTATTTAAAAAAACATTCAAACCGAATAGAAAAACATTAGTTTAGCATGAAATATGTAATACAGTAGAATACAACACAAAAACTTTCTTTTTTGTGTTGTGCATAAACGCATCAGACAAGCAACTGGATCATTTTTCAGTTTTATACCAGCATCTGTAAAAACTACCAACAATATTACAGTTTAACACATGAAACAGCATTTTACTAGCAATAAGGTGATCATATGAAGTTGAACTGTTAGCAAATAGTCCACATTAAATCCTTTATTTGTGTGACTTTTCCATTTAATTCATGTAATAATCAGACACGGTACATTTGGTTGATTTTGTTTGACAGACTAACACAAAGTGATGCAGTGAAGCGAAAAAAGAATAAAATATTTTCGCTAAAAATAAACTTGAAAGTGTGGCATTCATTTACAACCAGCCCCCTTCTCCCTGAGTCAATACTTTCTGGAACCACTTTTCATTACATTCGCTGCAAATCTATTTAGGTTTCTACCAGCTTTGTGCATCTTCAGACAGACATTTCTGTCCATTCATCTTTTGCGAAACATCTCAAGCTCAATCAGAGCCGAGAGTCAAGAATATAGCAGAAGTTGAAAGCGAAGTTGAGTAATTAAGAGATACAAATTAACTCCCTTCATTTTAGATTTTTATTTGTAAAGATTGTTTAAAACCATGCATGTTTTCATTTCCCTTCATATTTATGAACTATTTGTTTATGACAGAAGAAAAATTCAAGATGCATGAATAATTTGATCAGCAGCAGCACTGATCAAGACTACGTAAAAAAATACATCAATCTTTTGTGTTGCACTGATGGTAACATTAAATCAATCATTTATGTAAATATGTCTTTATAGTGATCAGCTGTAAATGTGTTAATGCAACTGTTTTAAGTTGAATTTATTTGATTTTTTTATTGCTGATTTACTGATGTCATACCTCATAAAGTTTGATCATCATCTACATCTTAGCTAGCAAAACATTTTGAACTATTTACTTCATTTCTGTTTACATTTAAAAGCTGTCTCCATCTTGTCAAAGCACATTAATGGACATCCGTCACCAGGCTGCAGTTTTCCTTGCTTGCCTCTGTCGTTATTGCATTCATGCAAAATATTTTGGCGAACTGACTTTTTGCTATAAAGCCGTCTTAAAATTGGATTCATTATACTGTTGATGTGAAAGTCAAATGGACACTTGCTATAAATATGCTGGGCCAAAACCTGCTGCTTCAAGCCAACAGTCAGTCAATGCCTATGTAATTATTTCCTCAGCAAAGGAAGCTGTCATATTTACCAGATTCCTCGCTGACAGTCATTTTAGGGACGCTAGTCATGTTCATAATGGTTCAATGAGCTGATAAAGATACGATTCATTCCCTTTGTGTTTGGCTCTGTGGGAGAGTTTATTGTATGTGCACAAAAACACACGGCACTTATCTGTGGATGTCTCTTTTTTTTTACTCCTGTTGCATTGATTATTCTGTTTGTGTGCTGAGATTTAATAGGGCGGGCTGATAAATGAATCATTTGAGTGTTACATGCCGTTCTGTGTTGCTTCTGTACGCATGTGTGTATGAGAAGAGAGAGAAAAAGAAGTACATCATCCCCCAGGGACTCTTCTTAAAGGGGTGATTTGCCTGCTGGCTTGCTCTTGTTAAAGGCCTGCCTGACATGCTTTGATGTGGTTCTGTGCTCCCTGCAGTTTGATTGGCACAATGGATTAATGTTGTTGCACAGATGAAAGAGACAGCGAGGGGATTTCATGAAACGAAAATCGCAAATATTGAACGTGATTAATGAATTTGCATTGTTTGCAAATTGCTTTCTATCTTAAATGTCTGGAAAAGTGATGTTTTATTTCTTTTTGGCTTTTCTTTAGGTCGATGCTCTCACTCAAGCTGAGTATTTATCTTCACACTTCTCCACTCAGTGTCAGTCTATGATTAGAGCGATGAGTCCCTATCATGGTCAGTCAGCAGCAACACCTCTGAAATCCTAATTGCTTGCTGTGATTGGTGTTTTCTTGCACACACACTCGGAATACCAACTCGTGTGTCACCATGACCCGCTCTGTCGTCCTATGTCAGTCACTCAGCTCTACAGACTAATAAAGATGCTTTTCAGGCTATTGCGGCTGATTTCCTTCGCCACAGGAGACACCTCAGTACAAAGGTAATTTCTCAATGTCACCCCTGCTGGTTACATCAAGCAGCACTGTTGTGTCTCAGGTCAAGATGCTGGACCAAAACATTAAGCTTTTTTGAAGCCGAGCTTGGAAAGGGAATTACTCTTGATCCTGATTAAAGTGCATTTTTCATAACTGAAGATTTCTACTAAAGGCTGAGGGATTCTAACTAGATTTAGCTTTTTGTTCATAGAGGAAGAATCTTTCCTGCAAATAGTGATGTAATGGTGGTTTAAAGGTGTTTTTTTCCCCCACAAAATCATTCTTAGATAATCAGATCTATTGTCTATTTTCAGCTCCTTTCTGATTTGTTTTACAGCGTCTCGTCGCTTAAGATCCAAATAAGCTGCTGGCCGCGCCCCCAACTCACGTTTACAGTGGCGACAAACTGATGCACAATTTTATAGCCCTACTTCTTTGAAGGGCGTAAGTGGAACCTCCTGCCTGACAGCACAGAGTATGGAAACTGTTATTTCAGTCTTACTTTGTGGAGTATTAGTTCTAAAATAGTGCACAGTAGGAAAGGTCACTCTCTGGTTTGCCTGAAGACTGCAATTTATCTCCATGCTGACTTCAACTTGACTAAATCTGAGAGCATCCTCAAACCAGAGCAGGGATTTACATGGGGAGGTGAGGCCTGCAGCTCCAATCAGAGTCAGACCTGTCTGCTTCAACACCAGTTGAATGACTATGAAGTAACCAGGTGTGAGCTCTCAGTGGTGAGGCTGTGACAGTAATTGATTGTTGTGCAAGGCAGTGACCTGTAGCTACGCGCAGGAGAAAATGCTCAAACTGAGAAGCAGAAGCTTGTAACACCGAGCGGCATGTCTGACATAAATATTACTTTGGTGCAGCAAATGTAGATGTAGTTGCTTGTTACGATGGCGAGTCTGTCTCCCAGGCGGTGGTGACATGTCAGCGTCGGAGTGTTGCCATGTCGCACCGCCGCATCTGCAACTCGGACTTTGTAGTGTAAATAAGGATGCCAGTATGTGAGCTCAATCATACCTTCTCTGCAGACCTGCTGTCATGCCTCACATCTGCCAGCTGGGGTGGAGGAAAGACGGGATGGAAAGAGAGCAAGAGAGAGGAAGATGAGAGCATAATGAGGCAAACAGGAGAGTGGATTAAAAAAGACAGAAAAAGGGAGTAATGGGGACAGAGAACACCTACAAATGGATGGGAAGAGAATGAGGTAAATTGGAAACAAGAGGAGGCCAATTTAAAACAGCAAGACAATTAGGCAGATAGACAGACAGACAGACAGACAGAGAGAGACAAGGAGACTGTCTGTCCTCCTCTCTGCTGTTTTTACTCTGCTGCTTGCTATGCCATGAAAAAGATTCCTGGTAAACAAGCTCACGGTTTTAAAGACCAAACAATCTCCCTCTATTTGATTCTTTGTTTTTGTTAACAAAACTTTCCTTTATTTCCAGTTACCTTTGCTAAAGATGTTATGGTAGACATGGGCTTTTATACTTTCTTTGCAAATTAGGATTCGTTTAACGCTTGGTTGGTAATTACAGTTTTCAGGGTCTGCAGAGAAAGACACAAGTGAAAGGAAACATTCACTATTTGCAATTTTTCTGATGCCACACATTTAAAACATATTTTTAAGCAAATGTATTTTACTCGAAGATGTACCCAAAGTGAGCTTGACAGACTCTACAGAAGAGTTTGGCCTGCAGCTTTAAGGGTTATACAGTTCAACCCTCGATGCATTTAAGGCCGATTGGATTAGGGACCCAGAGGAATCTAGGAGTGGTTTTTGTTTACTGGTTCGCAGACTTTGAATCGAGCAAGGCTAAAGAGGAGAAACAAGAAGCAGCCTGTGCCGATTCAGCTGAACAGACATCTAACCAGACAGTCTGTTTGCTGCTGCGACATTTCGCTTCACGTTCATTTCACACAGGAGACGCGCGCTAATGCGTGTGTGCACCTTCATGTATAAAATCCTCTTCTGAGCCCACCTGGGGATTATTGTAAAAGAGCGGCACACCTGTTCACCTCTTGGAGACTATTTTTAGTCGCTGTTGGATTTTGGTGTTACAATAGACTTTGTAATAAATCCAGTGAACTCCCAGGACAGCCTGATGCCGGTGATGGATGAGATGCTGTGAGAGACTGAGCTAGAAGCCTGACGTGGGACCGACTGCATCCAGTTTTATTCATTAGAGTTTGTTACGCACTCCAATTACTGTTCAATCGCCCCACGTATTCGTACCGCAAATGTTTTACACAAAAGCACTTTTTTTTTTGTCAGTGAATCTCAGGGCTCTAGAGGACATAATTATGTCAGTAGATCTGTGTCGAGCTACAGAGCCCTGAGATTCTGTGTCTCAGAAAGTATATATTAAATATACTTTAATATTACGTATTAAAGTATATTAATACTTTAATGTAGATTAAAGTATTAACTTTTAATATAAAAGAGCCACTTCTCTGTTCCCACACGTACTTGTGCTGAGACTGTATTATTGGACCGCCTCTTCCTCTCACCCCTTTATTATGATAATCAGCCCATCGATAGAGCTATTTTTAGCTCCTAGTCGCTGCCGCTCTGCTTCTCCCTCTTGGTGACTTCCTGTATAATTATATAAATATGCGTATGAATACATGTGTACGTTCTCAAGCATCTTTGCCGACTGCAAGGTCAACCAATCAAGCTTCTTCCTCGATGTCTCCATGTCTGCTGGTGCCTCTTTTGTTTTTCTCTGCCAGTCCATTATTCAGTAAAGGTCTTTGTCCTCTTATCGTTTGACACCCAGCTAAGTTATTTCAGTGCATCAGCTATTTCAGCTTTACTTCTAAATGGACTTTCCTTGTTGTGATCCTAAGTAATCTCTCTTTCTCTCGTTTTCACCCCCCCCACCAAACACACACACACAGCTGCAATCCCCAATGTGAAAATGTTTTATAGTAGCTAGTTGTTATGGTTTGGACCAGTGAAAGTCTTCATCCTCTAAAGTGGCAGCTTTGAAGCTTTTCATTGCTATTATATATTTAAAGCATTTAAGCCATAAATCTCTGCTCCGCTTTGACTCCTACTCACCTCTAAGAGGTTTGGCCACGCTGTCTGATTGCAAAGCAAACACCTTTTATGGCCTGCAGCCTCTTTTACCCCTTTATTAGTAAGAGCATGACATGCAATCAATAGATAACAGCAGAACTATTTTTGCCTGCAGGAGGGCATCACTTTCTTGTCTGTGCAGTCTGCTGTCTTTTTTTAAAATTTGCTTGTATGGCTTTTGTGCTCATTAATAATTACTGCATCATTTTGCATAGAGCTATTTGCAGTCATGTATAAAATAACCAGACCAGCTTCTGTTTTTTGTAGAAATTATTTGTCTTATTATAAATTATTTGAGAAAAAATTCACTTGTTAGAATAGAAAACTGGTCTAACAGTCGTCATATAATTCCTGCTGATTCTGATTTAAAAAATTAATTAAAGTATGTTCAAAATAAAAACGGTGTGGCATTCTCTCAGGAAGATTATTTATCATTTGAAACAAGCAGTAGTCAAAGAAGGTGACCCAATTCAGGAAGGAAGACAGCAGATGTTGTACATGCTGGTTGTAATGGATTTCTGACACAAAATCCCAGTACAATGTGTCATTTTAAACATTCATCAAAAGCTGCATGCTCAGATCAAAAACCTGGTGAGTGCAGAGAAAACTCAGGAAATGATATGCTGCATTCCTAAAATGATCTTAAATACTTAAAAATTGAAACCAAAACTAGAAACACGTCAAACAAAATCCTATAAAAAACTAAACAGTAAACACACACTGACCTGACAATCTGTGTGTTCCTGTAAGAATATGTGACCATTTGTTGATTATGACAAATGTAAAAGCACTGAGAGTTTCCTTTATGACTAAAGAAGTTCAGCATATGTTCAGTCCATTGGCCATTGAAAAGAAACATTTTATGACCTAATGAAGGCAAGATGGTTATGTTGAGATCTTCATAACTTTTAAGCCAACCCCTAAAGACTGAATTTACACAAGGAGAGAAAAGATGCAGGTATCCATTCTATTTTTTCTCTCTTATTACCAAAACAACTCACATCTACTATTCTGAACACATCTGCAACATTGGACATTTCTGTGAAGTCACTAGAAGAAATGTCCTGCCGTTGTCCACCAGTGTCCTATGAGTTATAGATTTTATTTGACCATTCCTGTCCTCCTTGTTTCGTGTCTGAAAGAAAATTGGCAAGATAAAGACAGAAAGGTGTGAACCAGAGCAGAAGAAACACAGTATGGATTTTTCTCTTTTATGAAAAGATTTACTTTGTCTGTATTTACCATAAGCAGTGGAGACTATTAAGAGCCAGTAGTAAAGCAGAAAATCAGGTAATGTGTGAAACCAAAGGAAAGGAGGGAAAAATAGGAAGTGGATGTGGATCAATAATCCCAGCTCACATCTAACGAGATGCTTTCCTCTCCCTGCCTATGTTCAGCCGGTGTGTCCAGCAAAGGAAGCTGTGGGAGAAGGCCATCAGCAGGTCATCAGTATTCCTGCAGGCTCTGCCTACTCCGGTGTGGGCTGGAGAATAATTTCATTCTGATCTTACAGATCAATAGCTGTACCCACTGGAAGGCGACCAGCCCCGCCTGGCTGAGCCGATCTGAGCTGCTGCAGTATTCAGAGACACACATGCTTGGCTGCTGCTTTTTGAGATTTAGGTTTTATTAGTTTGACCTAGAGCTCAGTGCACAGAGTGGAACTCATTGCAAATACCTGCAGAACATCTTAACACAGATATTTATTGTGTAGGAAAACAGGTCAGCAAGTTTATGTTTTTAAAGCCAGACTGAAAAATTACTCGAATAAAATGAATGCTATAGTCGCAGCTTAATATACAGTGTAATTATGGTAAAATAGGCTTTTCGATGGGCTCTATCTTTGTGAAACATTTCATGTTAAGCGTTTGCGCTGACTGAGTCAGAGGACAAATGAGTCAACTCGTGGGGGTGGGGAAGATACTTATTATACCTCGTGATATAATGCAATTCAATATAAAAAATGTTCAATGCAGCCTAAAGGATTACCACAAAATAAATCAATACTTCTCACAGTGAATAATGGAAAATAAGTTATTTCCTGTCAGGTTTTGGTTTTATTACAACATTTAGAGTCTAGACAAAGTTTCTAACAGAAAGGAAAAGAAAAACATCTATATTTAGAAGACATGGATAATTGAATACAATGTGATAATTGTTTATTGATTCAATGTATACAGTATTAGGTGACAGTTTCTGGCTGAAGCATTTAGATGTTTCTAATGATCCAGATTAGCAGGAAATTAATGAAAACACAAACCTCTTCAAAATTACTACAACAACAACAAAAAAATCCTCTGATTATCTTCAGTTTTAATTTAAATTCTGCAGATTTTATTATTTTTGTTGTTAGGTTGTTTGTATGTCTTGTGTAATTAAGCTTTGTGTGGCTAACAAAATTAAATTTATTTTATGATTTAAGAAGGAGATTGTTAGATTCTTTTCTCTGAATAAATGCAAACCATCATCCTGAAGCTGCTTTTTGCATTAACCTACACTGTCTTAGTCTGACATCAAAGCTTTGTTTTACATTTAAGTGTGTTAAACACTTTTTCGCATCACTGCTCATGAAAGAAGCACTCAGTATCTGATTTCTGTGCATTCCCTGTTTTCTCATTATGTGGATAAGCTCCCATCCTCGCTCCCAGCAGTGACAAGAATACTGTTGGGAATGTTGGGTGAACCCAACACAGGAGTGAAGTGGTGACAGACGATCAATAGCGATCTAATGATTAAGATATCACACTCTAGGGAGAGTTAATGTGCATATGTGTGAGCACCATATGCGGGTCCGCTGCACATCCGTCACCTGCTGCTCTAATCCTCATCACAGTTCTGCTTTCGTACCAGGAAGCCAGTTCACACCTCTGACCTCATTCCTGCACATATAAAGCTTTAACGACTACCTGAGGTGTCACTACCTGGTAGAAATGGGTATTTATTGTATAGTTTATTATTTATGGTGATAAATTTCTTGCCATTGTAAGACTTTAGATTAATTGTTGTCATGATAATTTGCAATCAATGTTTAAAAAAACTGTGCTTATTGTTGGGACTGTTAGCTTTATTATTTTTTCCACTGTTAGTTTAATGGACGCATCAATAAATTTAAATACATTTGAAAACATTATTAAGATTAAATACATTTTTTGATGGGTCAGGTGTCCTAAAGAAATATCTTACAAATAGGAATGTTTAGCAGTATTTGTGTTTGTGGAGCTGTTATTGCTGTGACATGCAATAACAGCCCCACACGAAGCAGTAAATAGTTCTGATCATCACTTTTATTGTTATCACAACAGTACCACAAAGTATTATTACAAAACTCTTTCTTGTATATTTCTTGGACAGTTTTGGAAAATTTCTCTTTTTTTTTATTTATTTTTCCCCCAATCTATATCTTTCCATAAATATTATCTGCAATTAATAAAGGTGATCTAAAAAAAAAAAAAAAAAAAAAACAATAAAAGAGTGATCTACTACGGGACAGAGTTTCTGCAGCCCATTGGTTGATTTGGGTGATTGACACATCTAACAGCCAATAGAATCGGCGGGTTTATGACATCAGCAACATCATGCACCAATCAAAACGAGCTATAACGCATTTGAGTAAATGACCGGAAGCTCCAGCTGTGCGCTGACACAGGAAGTCGTTTGAGTACATAGGCGGTAACCATGGAGACAGAAAAGTTGAAAACAGTGAGAAATCACTTCAGTGTGACGCAAAAACATTTGATTACAGTACGTGATTGGAAATATTTACTCTAACATGGATCATGACCGGGACACAAAAAAAGGTTGGACTGAATTTATGTTTTTAGCTTCGTGAACTTAGCTTGTTTTTGTTGTTTTTTCATTATTTGGCTGCTGGTTCAGCCAAATAATGAAAGCTTTTGATCCTGGTGTTGTTGGAAACAGCAGAGTCTGGGTTTGAATCTGATTGGTAGTTTGTGTGGATAGGTCTGTCATTGCTACGTGTTCACCAGGTGTGAGTCGTTAGCATCAAATTAGCGCCTAATTATGTTTTTTAAACGCTTAGTGTTTGAGCTTGGTGTTGTTGAAGTAGAAAACGTTGTTAGAATTTAGGTGAGCTTTTGCTCATTAGATAGATATGCAATATGCCTATATCGGTTACTATAGAGCATGTGCTTAGACTGATCTGGTTAGCAGAAGTGCTTCAGGACCCAATATTGGGTGTTTTGAACTATACTCCATACCGACTGCATGGTGAAAATAACCTGGATTTCCTTTTACTTTGCCAGGCCAGCGACTGTTTTCTGGCAGGATCGATAGAGATCAGGGATCAACACCAGCAGACTTCACTGGGCCTGAGTGAAAGTCCACTTGGCAGTGACACAAACACACCACCTCATTAAACTCAAAACTCCCATCGCTGCCGTTACACACAAACCTAACACTGCTGCACTGATGAAGATCTCCAGAGCACTGACAGAGGAAGACTCTAATTGCAGCATGGTAATGTGGAGCCTCTGCATTCCCTGCTGCTTTGACAACAATCCAATCGGTGAGGCATTGTGTGCAGTGCATTGGGGGGGGTTTGACTTATGCCTGGCAAAACTGCCATATTGATTTAGTCATATTACTAAAGCGGCACCAGATTGGCTTTTAGGGACTGAGTGTCTGTTCTTTGCTGTTTGCCTGCTTCTCACTACTCGTCTCTGACTGTCCCCGTCAGAATCTTGTGAATGGAGCTTTGGCGATTGGAGGCAATGACTCTTCAATCAGCCTCTTCACTTCCATTTCCTTTCCCCTCCCACTTCCTCCCGTACACTTTGTAGCCTCAAATCTGCCGTCTTTTCCTGTCCAGCCCCCTTCTTCTTATTTTTTCCTTTCCTCTTGGCTCGTTCCCCTGCCTTCCTGCCTTTTCTTCTCAAGTGTCCTATTTGGCTGTAATGACCCCTCTGACTCTGTTTTTCTCTTCCTCTCGCTCTGCAGGTACCACCAGGCAGCCTAAGGAGGGGGAGGTGCCAGGGGTGGACTACAATTTTGTGAGCGTGGAGCGTTTTATGGAATTGGAGCAAAGTGGAGCCCTGTTAGAGAGTGGAACCTATGAAGGTGAGCACCAAGGAGTCAAGCACAGGTGTTTATTTGGAGGAACTCATGTGTCAGTTTCTCTCGTTCTGAACGCTCGTGCTGCTGCATCTTTACTTGATTAATCAGACGTGTCAGGTGATGAAGCTTCAGTAAACACACCGAGGCTTCAGTTTTATAGCTTTCAGTCATTGTTGAGAACATGTGTGTGTGTGTTAGCTGAAGCAATGCCAGTTGCATGTCATCTCAAGTCTGTGCATCTCTGCTTTGCTACTGTCAGGGAAACATCCACAGATGGAGGATTAGCTGGTTCATTTGGCCAGAAGAGATTTTAACAGCAAGCACGGCGGAGCACGCTCACATAAATGTTGCGTGTAAATGTGCATGTGAAGATGTTACAGTCATCGGCGTGGTCATGTGTGCCTTCCTTTCTACACATGTTCACATCACAGTCGTTTGTCTCTTCCATTATATTTTTTTCTGTGGGGCCACAGAGTACGTTTCCCCTCAACAGAGAGCTTAGTTGTGCCTGCTGGTGGAGGCTGTCTGTTTCTGGATGGCTACACTGGAGGTGCTGCAACTCATTTTGGGATTCAGATTGAATTAGGAAAGGGGAGAAAAAGAGGACGGACGATTTCAGGTAAGACAATAGAAACAAGGATGTGTCTGTAAAAGTTGAGAGTGAAATCAAATCATGAGTTTATAGAAATTTTGGACTTTTATTGGTGTGTTTGGTTTGATTATATTTCCAGAATGGAATGATTATAGAACCTATGATGAGTTTTAAAAACAAGAACTGGGTGCACAGGTTTGACTTTTTTTAAATCATTGAACAACTTTCAGAGAAGCCACAGAAAGTTTCTAGCCATGATCAGGTTTCCAGCGATACACCAAGAAATCTTTTTTTTTTTTTTTTTTTTTAATGCATCAAAGAACACTCACAATTTTGTGGTCTATAGAGAGATCAACAAAAGGCTTGCACTTTTAAGCTCAATATTATGTAATTCTTTAATTTTCTGTTGGACTTAAAACTACAGACAATGGTATATTTTCCTCTATTACGGAAAAAAAGGAAACCAGTCAAGAGTCATACTGCCTGGTCTGACATAAAAGGAAAAGGAGAATCTAGTTTTGCCAGGAAAAGCCCTCTTTTATCAGAAACGGTAAAGCTCATATTGATTTGTTTTCCTGCTTTCTCCATAATTTATTTTAATAGGAATGATGCCTGAGTCATTGTCCTGTTGGGCAACCCAACAGGATCCTAACACTGTTATGAAGGCACTGTTAAGTTTTATTGTAGTTAGGCCTGGAGGTATTAAGAGCCACAATTCAGGCCATAAAAAGCCACAGGCTGCAGACTGCTGAAATGGGTGGATTATATTTTCTCCATGCAAATCAGAGGCTATTCCCATTAAGTTAAAAATTAGCATAGAGCAGAATATTATGGCATCCTTTATTGTCCCACGGTGGGGAGGTTCTGGAGTGGCAGCAGCAAGTCAAAAGTCGGTGGGAGCATGCAGATTCACACAAAAGTTGAAAATTATTCAAAAACAAAAATAAACACCTGTAGAGTGAGAGGAAATGTGCAACTGAGTAGGGTAATTTAAAAAGATACCGGGTAAGCATGCATGTAAATATGTGCATGTAAAACAACAACAGACTTTTTACAAGAAAAGTAAATAAAGCTTCAAACGCACCATTAAAACAATCAGACTGGATGAGGGTATGAAAACTTTCGACCTGCACTGTCTGATCTTTATTTTTATCAAACATTTTGACCAGGTGTTATTGCACAATTAAGACATTTTGCGCTCTAGTATTCCATGAGTGCTGTGAGAAATAATTGCACAAACTGCCATCTTTTCCTCAGAGATAACCTCACCTTTGATCCTTGCTGATATTTTTTAAAAGTTTCATCACAAAGCCTTTCAAAGTTTACAAAATCTGTTTGAATTAAAAGTGCCTCAACGTTAAAATGTTCAGCGATTACAGATAAACAGGTCCTGTCCCCAGATCCAAACTCTCCAGTGACACAAACACAAACAAACTGGCGCTGGCTGTCTCAGTTTTACAAAATCACAAAATGTGCAAAATTATAGAAGTCATTTCAGATTTGGGTAGATGTGCCCCCAGGAAGATGTTTACTTGGAAGCTGAATTGCTAAGCTGCAATCAGTTTGAAGCTATTATAATAACCAGTATTTTAGATTACAGCATTATTCTGTTTCTTAATTTAAGAACCAATAATGTCTAATTCAAACATAAAATGGAATATAATTTAAAGTTCTTTTTCCAAGCGTGTCTGAAATATTAAAAAATTCCCCTCTTACATTCTTTTTCATGTCTGAAAAACGGATGAGAGAAACCAGACACTGATGTGAAGTCTTAAAATTTGTAACATAACAATTATACGTGCTATACATGCAACCATTTGAGATGAGTCAAAAGATGCCAGTAGATGTCTCAGTCAATATCAGGTGAGCGCTTTCCTTTGAACCTGCCGAGGCTCTTCAGGAAAAACTGAACTAAACTTGCCTCAGTCTGCTTTATGTTCTCTGAAGCCTGTCTTTTGGTTGGCTTTGAGCTTTCACAGGTGGGTTCTCAATGCTTTTTCTGTCATCCTCCTGTCTTTGTTTACCCGAGCCTGTGCGCTTACATTTACATTTTCGACAGGGTGCGCTGAATTTGCCTCGAGAACGCAGAGGTAAATGTGCTTACTGACAAAATGGAAGCCTCTTCTATGATCCTTCTGGAGCATTAATGCTGATCCCCTTTTTGTCGTTTTTTTGACGCCTCGTTCTATCGTCTCTGCTTCTTCTTTGGCCATAGATTCTTGACTTCATTTTTCTGAAGTGTTGCATCCCTGAACTTTTTGACATGGCTTAATAGAGATGTAAAATCCTAAGTCCAAAGTACAAAAACGTCAGTAATGTCAGACTGAGCTTGTGTGAGAATAAACCGAGAACCCTCTCCAACCTCCTTCATCTTCCACTGAAGCACCAATCCTGGTAAAAACCAATTTAGGTTCCTACACAAGTTTCCAGACTGTGTCTCTTGACTCAGGCTAATGAGTAAAAACAACTTGTATTTCCTCTTTGTGACCAACCCTTTGCTTTGAAGAATTATAAAAAAGGGATTATGGAGCAAGACATTTTGGCTCCTACCCACAAGCTACTCTGTCACAGGCAACTGTGTTAATACTTTGACCTGCAGTAAAATGGCTGAATACCTTTATATAATTGTCTCTTCTTCACTATGCTTATCCTATGGTATACATTCATTCAACAGTGATTTTAAATGTTTGTTTATTAGCAGATTTATTCTAATTTAGCTTTTTTTTTTCAACACATCTGGATGTTACAAATCCTCAAAACAAAATTTTGTGCCAAAAAAAGTTTTGAAATGTTTTTTATATATATATATATATATATATATATATATATAAGATATATACTTATACTTATGTGTAACCCGTATATGTTCATCTCAGGTCCAGTAGGTTAACTTCACGACAGATGCATTCAGGTTCATTGTATTTAATCCAAAGAAAGAGAAAACTATGTTGGTGGTTAACATCAGTCCAACATGCCCCTACACGTTGGATGAAATATAATAAATAACCCTAAACAAACTACAAAGCAGTAATAGAGCTAATAGCAGTTAGCAACAGCCAGCAGTTAACATTTGGAAAAAAAAAAAAAAAAAAACATAACTAAAATGGACATTAATAATAACGGTTAAAAACATACAAAACATAGCAAAATTACTTGTGAAGCGCTGTATGTTATTAAATGTGTCTAAAATATAATACTTGTAAAGAGAACAGCTAATCCTAATACTGTTTTTTATCAAAAAAAACAGTAAGTCAGTTGCACACAATTTGGTTAAAAAAAATGTGGCCATTTTACAGTTTGTAAACAGCTTTAAGTCAGCTCAGGTTACTTTCCCACACAAGGTTTGGGTTTATCGAAATTGGGAACCTTCAGATTCAAACAGAAGAAAACAATATAATAAAAAAAAAAAAACTGAAAAACTTAGTTTTGGCAGGAATCCCTTTTCAAGAGCAGCACAACAGAACTTAAAACACCAATAAATGTTTGGAGACACAACAAAATAAATTCAAAGAATAAATAAACAAATTTTGACAAACTTCACATATGTAATATTAAAATAAAACCTTGTTACACATGCACATATACAGTATAAAGGAGTCACTGAAGAGCTTTCGTAACAATGTTTGAATGTATCTACAGGTTGTTTGCGCATCTTTCATTTGTGGAAAATGGTTCTCACTGTGGATCAGTGATTTGTAACTCTCTCCAGACTTTTCGTCATCTGCTCTTTAAGCTCTTTCGATCTCGTTATGATTGTTTGCTTTTTGAGATCTTTCAGCATACTTCCTGTTGTCAAACCGGTCAAATTTATTGCTTAATTCTACAAGTCTTGCAGTCATCTACCTGTGTGACTTGTGAAATTAAACTTTTCTTTCCAAACAGTGTTCATACCTTCAGTGTCGGTGTTTCCATTTGGAGTCCTATAACAGTGAGCAATAGGAGACACGTAATGCTACTTTTGCATTTTGATCTTAACGTTGTAGTTTTAAACATATTTAGCTTAATGCTTTGTAAAGTTTATTTAAAGAAAAAGAGACAAAGGAAATTGTCATTAACATACCACAACCCTATGTACTCTTATTTTTGGTGAACTCGTGCACAAAATTTGCAGTATGGATGAAGGAAAAAGTATTAAATATGTACTTTTTTCAGTGTCAGAACCATAGATTATTATTTATGATTAACATATTTTTCCTGCATTGCAAGTCCAGAATGACATAAACTTTGCATACACAATTTTAAACAGTGGGATATAAAGAATGATGTACGTCTATTTATTTTTGTGTGTACGTATATTGAATGAGAAATAATATTCGTGACATTGAACCATTGAAGGTGGAAGTTGTTAGAAGCTTAAAAGCTTTGAAAAATTCTTGAATAAATCATTAAAACTTTTATAAAACATATTCATCAATCTTTTTTCATTGGTCAAATATTTGAAAACCTGAGTTTTTTGTTTTTGTTTTTTGTTCAGCTCTGTGTATTAACCAGGAATAAATATCACTTGTTCTGATTCAAATTGTTCTCCTTCAGCAGTAACATTTCTTTTTTGATAAACCTGAAGAATAAAGCAGCTTTTGAGTCCAGCAGTAAAATATAATCACATTTGTTCAGCTCCCCTGAGAGCCTTGGATTTGTGGATAAGAAGACACAATATAAAGTCTTTTTCTACTGGGCTGAGAGTTGTTGTGACTCCTGGGCCTTTTGATAGGTTGAGACTTCAGCACTGTCAGTAATCTGTGGTTATCTACATGTCGGAGACTTTTAGAAAGATCTACACACAAAATTCACAACAGAGTACTTTATAACAATAAGAACTTAAAAGTAAGAGCAGGTGTTAAAATTTTTTGTGGCGCACTTGTGAATTTAAGTTAGAAAATTAGGTGCTGTGGGGTTTTTGCAAACAAAATCAACAAGTGGAGAACAAGAGCCACTATAGCAGCCCACACATGAACTGAATGCCTTTGAGCCTTTTATTTCATCAGCGTACATACTGTTTGCATAAATAAGATGAAGATATATAATTTCATATCGAATAAAACAATATACATTCACAGGAAATCAAATTCTTGCTTGATCTCAGATGTCAAGAGGGAAAATAGCAGGCAGACAAATTTAACCACCTCTATAAAGACAGTAGCAAGAGCCTTGACAGTTGTTGATCTGTAACCTACAGGTGTGTGCTAAAACAAATTAAATGAGAAAATCTATCAGTAGTCGTTTTACAGAAGCAGATGTTTACTGTCCGTCAATATGAGAAGGGCTACAATCCCTGTTCTGAAAAATGTGAAGTCCTTCGTTTGGCAGAAAGATTATTCACAAGTAAAAAACCTTTTAGATGGTTGATGCTCTTCCTCAAAGTGCACAGAGACCAGGTGGTATTAGAGGTTCTAGAGGAGCTTTCATTGGACCAAGGTATGAATGTTGAATCCTGAAGCACAATGCCTGAAAATGTTATATAGTCTTGGAAACATGCAGTGCAACCTGAATATATTCACACCCTTTGGGAATATCAATTAAACATTATTTTCATTCAACTAAATGGTTTGTGTGTGATAGAAAATCATTCATCATTTGCATCATGTTTACATTTTGTTAATAAGTGAAAATTATTCAGAGCAATCAAAACCTACTTATGATTACTGAGTTTGACTTCAGGTTTTGAGGTTGAAACCGTAATCACCCTAAACTTTAGATTAAAGTCTAGACTCAGCGAAAGATGTTAAAAACATTAATATTAAGTTAGAATAAACATGTCTGTCAAATTTAAATGTACTAGAGATATGAATAATTTTGGAATTGACTGCATCAGTGTTTGAAAGTTTGCATCTTTTGGTAAAACTGAACTCTCCCTTAACCTCTTAAAGGCTTTTCCTGCTGTTAAGGATGTCAATTACATTTAGCAACATGCACCCCAACTTCAATTTCCATGCTGTCCCTCCTTCTCACACTGTAATAATCGCTCTCCAGGCATGCTTTGCTAATTCTGTCCAGAGTAACAGTTGCAGCTGAGGAAAAGTGAGATTAATTAAGAGGAGCAGACAGCTGGTTAGGGCTTTAAGAGGCTGCAAACTACTGAATCAGGTAATTTAGCTCAGCAGTGATGCAAAAGTTGTATTTAACCCTGTGATGCTTTTGAAAATAACAGTTTGTGCCACTCGAGTGCAAGTCTGTCCACTAAAACAAAACTCAAATGCATATTAAGTCTAAAATGCTTTTCTGAAGTGGATGATTTTTATTAAAAGTAAAAAGGATTTCCAATAATGTGCATCGGCCATTTAGTTTCTGTCTGTCTGACAATCTCCTCTTCAAGGTTGCACCGATCAATCCCACTGACAAAGCAGTAAAATAAAACCAAGAGCATGATGGGAAGGAAATCTGAAGTAGGTCTGAAACCTGAAAATTCACAGTAAAACGGTAATCTCTTGGAAATTTGTGAGAGGAAGATTGGAGTGTGGAACAAAAGCAACAAGCCTCAGTCAGTGGCTGCCAAAAGCTTACAGTTTGTATCCTTTCTGTAAGATTATACTGCAGCAGAATGCCAGCTGTTGAGTAAATTTCTCTCAGGAGTAAACTAATACCTGGAGAGGTCACTCTGCTTTTTCACCACTGAGCTGCTCAGACATTTGTGTATAAAATTTTATTCTTTGATTGTCCAGAAAGTAAAGCGATTCTGACTTTTATGTTGGAGATTGGATTTAGTCTCTTTTCTGTATTTTTTTCCTTTTATTATTGTAATAAAAGATGTTGTTGTTAAGAAAGTCATAGTTGCCAGACTGTATCTGCCAGATAAGACCTCTAATGGTTGCTTCTTCTTGCAACCTGAGCCTGCAGATGCGCACCATTGATTCATGCTAATGTTTAGTTAAATTAGTTAACAGGCAGTTTTCAGTCCAGTTATCTGCGCTCCATTCTGTCTGTATAGCTGATCTGAAAGGCAATCATATTGTCACTAAGCCCTCCATGCCGACATTACATCACCTGACATTGCTCCGTTCTGTGCTCCTACATTCAGACCTCTAACCCAGTGGCTCTCTGCCCTTAGATAACTTCTACGGGACACCGAAACCTCCAGCGGAGCCGTCCCCGGCAGCCCCTCCTCTGAATGTGAGTGAAGCCCTGCTTCCCGGAGCCCGGCCGAGCGCCCAGGGCAAGAGAAAGAGGAATCAGTCGGTCAGCAACATGGAGCAGCGCGCCAGCCTGGAGCCGCCCGAGGAGGAGGAAGAGGAGAGCCCAGTTGTCAATGGCAACGGAGTGGCCATCACACCGGGTACGATCACAGCAGGAAGACAATGTGTTGTAAAACCTCATACTCTGCTTTTCCCAAGACAGAGTAGTACTACCGAGAAGGAAAATCATGCAAGACTTTTAAAATGATTTACTAATACAAATCTGAAAGGTGTGGCATGCTTTTTGTATTCACGCCTTCTATCAATTCCCTACAGAATTAATTGGTGTACATTTTTATTTTAGCATTAATTCAGCCATTCTGTGAAGTTTGCTAGTTAGTGAACAAACAGCATCATAAAAACCAAGCATCAGTTTGTGCTGATCGGGAAGAACGTTTAGGTTTTACAACAAAATGCTAGCATCTCAGCGCACTGCTCAGTTCCTCATCTGGAAATAGAAAGTGCAACAAGAAAATTGTTTTGCTTTTAACTCAGAAATTAAAGTTCATGAAGTTTATTTCACATAAGTCAAGTTATAAACATTGTTTTATAAGTTCATTAATCTTAAATTGTGAATTTTAACATCATGCTGTGATGTGATTTAAACCAAATAATTATTTCACAATATGCAAAACAAAACTGCCGTCACCTCGTTAAAGATCACTCATTTCTCTATTATTTTTTTGCTCACATTACCAAGTTAAAATAACTACTTATTTTACTTTAGAAACATTAAAATTTTTGTTTGAAGTAGCATGAAGAAAATATTTGCTCTAATAATAAATGTTATTAAATATTACAATGAATTCTGATCAAAAACATTTAGCGTGAACAGGACATATCCTCAAGCATTAAAATAAACATTTTATCTTATAAAAGGAGTCAGACCAGCGTAACACACTTCCATATCAGGATACAGAAACATGCCGCCAAGGATTCTGGGAAATAGTTTCCTCTCCTCTCTTTCTTTTTAAGTGCTCACCTAAAAACTCTAGTTTATTTAACTCTTGGAAGTTTGACAAAAAATAATTAAAGGTGGACACAACTTACTTGGGTAGGTTTATCTTTCATGAAATCAAATATTAAGGTTCAAAATCTAAAACTTTGTAAGTCAGTTTACTTGGCTTAAAGTCTAGAAGACAGTAGACACAACTAAATGTGGTTCAAATGTTTTACAGTGTAATAAACAAAGCAAACATTGGGAAGATGATGATCTGATCTGATGAGAAGAAACAGACATGATCAAATTTGAAAGGAAGATAGTTAGAGCTAAATACAGGATAATCTTCAAATAAAACCTGGTTAAAGTATCTTTGGTTCGGTTTTGGAGTGTTGTCCCAAAGTTCATCACTAAATTAACTTGATAATTTATTGACACTGGAGGCCGAATACATACAAAAATCAAATTTTTTAAGTTTTTAAGTTTTGTCTAAAGAATTTGTTTTTTTTTCCTTCCACTTCATCTTTAACTACTGCTTTGATTCAGCGCTTAAAATCCCAACAAAACACATTCAAGGTCGAGGTTTTGAGATGACAAAATGTGATAAAGTTCATGGTTTACAAATACTTTTACAAAGCATTGGAAACTCAACAGTTTGGAGGATTTTATCCAAGATCTTTTTTAAAATCGTCTTGCAACATAAAACATTTTGTGTTTCAGAACAGCTGTGATCGTGAAGACATTTTTATTTTTCCCTGGTTTGGATTTCTGGCTGCCTTTTAGTTTTGTCCCACTGGTATGATTGAATCGAACCGGAGCAACAAGCCAGTTGTTATTGCAGTTGTTACCTATCCTTCTTACTGTCCCCTGAGGTAAAACGTAGCTCTCTTCCCTCCTGCAGCCCGGTGTCACGTCTGCAGCTCAATCAGCAGCTCCGACAAACTGCACCCTGAGCAGTTGTAACAAATGTTAACAGACTCTGCTAACATGAGTGTGAACTGCAAAGGTTAACAGTAACCTTATGTAACAGAAGAAACAAGGGCACCGTAATGTCTCCATTTTTAGTCACTGGCTGGAGTCGCATAAAGGCTTTGGCTCCCGTCTTTCTGTCCTCTCATTCCTCCGTCTCTCTTGTTGTCTTTCTGCCACTGGCTTTTGTCCTTGTTGCTATTAATACCAAACGTCCCTCTGTTTCTCTCCTCCTCACTTTCCCCAGCCTCCTGATATTTTTTTATTATTATTTTGTCCCTGTGGACCTGTCTTTGCTGCCCCCACTCTTCCTTCTCTTTTCTCCATCTGTCTTTGTTGTCCCTTGTGAAAGCATTCCGTGTTACGTTTTCTCTTCATGTATTTATTTCCCCCCCCCATAAGCTGTAAAAAAAAAAAATCACAGTATTTGATGTAAAATGTGGTTTTTACATTAAAACACAGGGCTACAAAAATATTTTTCCTGTTACAAAATTGCGGTTTTTGTCATGTTGTCAAATACAAAAAGCCAAAGGGAGAATATAATTACCCATCTTTTAAAATCATATATGGAAATGTGATTAGTCACATTTGAACTTGCCTGATATCAAAGTAGGCTCAATAAACAACAAATGATTATTCGAGAAACATTGTTCATCTTTCAGTCTATCAGAGACTGGGCACAAATATTATCCATGAGATAATTTAAAGATCAGAACCACTGCTGAAAACACAAAGGCCAGTCACATACTTTCCAAAAAAAACATCTTGATGATCCTAAAACTTTTTTTTTATGAACTGACAAGAAAAAAAAAGTCACTTTTTGAATGTTTTGTTATATAAGGTGTAAAACTAACACATAATTTCAGAAAAAAAAACATCACCTAGAGCTCATTTCTTGCTTCACAATCTAGTTGATGTACCACAATTCATCAAGTCTGATTTAGAGGCAATTAATTCACCAAGGGTCAGGCTTAGATCAGCAAACTACATTTTTGTTTACTCATGTCGTCTTTGTCTGATATTATAATTAGTTTGATAATCTGAAACATTTGTGACAAAAAAAAGTCAGGATTATTGTAGAGTATGTCCAATCCAAGTAGCGGGTTTCTCATCATTCCACCAGCTTCTCTCTCTGCTGATGACCTCTCCTCGTGTTTGTGACTCAGTCTGTGACCCCTATAGTTTCTGTCTTTCCCTGTTTTCTCAGTTTCTGACATTCCTATGCTTTTTTTCTCCTCGTGCTGATTGTTCTTAGACTCTGCCCTCCCTCCCCGGCTGCCTCTGTCTCCTGGGGCTTCACAGTTCTGCGGTGGCTCTGCTCTGACTCATCACACACCAAGTGTGTAGTGCACCCTCACGTCTGCATGTGTGTGTGAGAATAAGTCTGTTTTTGTGCTCCAGAGTCCAGTGAACACGAGGACAAGAGCACAGATGCCTCTGGGGAAGTTGCAGCTGAAGGGTCCAGCCAGGCCCCAGCATCATCCGAGCCTCCAACTGAAGGGGAGGAGGCCCCAAAATCTCCCTCCAAAGTCCCTGATGCAGATGAGGAAGAGCTCGGTCCTCTGCCTGACAACTGGGAGATGGCTTACACAGAGAAGGGGGAAGTTTACTTTATAGAGTACGTCACATTTTTGTTTTAATGGCTTAAAAGTATGAGATGTTTCTCACTGTACCTATATTGTAGTGCTATAGATCTCTATAAGATCCTAGACTTTTAATGTTTATAGATTTTGTTTGGCACTGAAACATGATAAATATGCGCTATAATAATCAACAATATACATTTTTAACCTATCTTCAATATTCAAAGGAGATGTAATAGTAACCTTGTACTTCTGCAGGTTTTCTGAAAGTTTTTTAAAGTTTTTCTCTGAACTTTACCTGTTTATTTTCACTCCAGTGCCTGGCTATTTTGAGAGGAATGCGTTTGTGCTTGATAAGCCACTTAGATGTGACCCATAAATCTCTGACATAAACGGAACACACACTTGAGATGAACCTGATCACTTTAAGAAATTTTACCACAGATACTCAGTTTCTCCCAATTTCTTTGGTTGAGACTTTGAAAATTCACATGTAATAGTGAATGTAACATAAATTGATATTTTAGCAGCAACAATGTGTATTTTTCTAAACCTCAAGCCTTAACCAGTAGTGAGTGGGGGCGAAGCAGAGACCTTGTTATTGGAAGTGTTGGCATCTAACATCTCCATCCAGCTACTCTGCTATCTCCATGAAATCTTGAACATAAATATTATTAAATTTCTCAGTATCATGCAGTGTTAACTTCTGGTCAAAAATCTTGCTGTCTCAGCATCGTAAAGCTGCTAAAGTGTCTGTAGTGCAAAAACGTAGCTTTCTAACATTATGTTATAAGATCTGGATGTTACACCCAGTGTTGATAAAATAAAATTGTTAAAAATAAACCTAATGTAATGCACCCACTTTAAAGTCATGGTTTATGTATGTGTGTGTAAATTTTATAGCTCTGGCCTCTCCTCTTGAATAATTGATGTGGCTTAGCACTGCTAATCAGACATATGCACACACACATAGTGAAAATTGCAAAAGTTTGTGTGTGTGCGTGTGTGTGTGTGGGGGTGTGTGTGTGGGTGTGTGTGTGTGTGTGTGTGTGTGTCTATCCTGTTGAAGTAACACTCCTCTCACCCTTGGTAATTAGTAGCTGGAGGCTAATTAGTGGATTAATAGGCATTCGGTTTACCTCAGATATTCCCTCGTCTTTCTTCACATGTAGGACATTGGTGTTATTTTTTGCACCCTTTTTTTTTAATGCTCTCTGTCAGTCACTCTCTGACCTCTGTTTGCACTTTTTTCCCCACCCTCTATCACCTTCATCTGCACCTCACCTCCAGTCACAACACCAAAACTACATCGTGGCTCGATCCGCGGCTAGCGAAGAAAGCAAAACCACCCGAGGAGTGCAGGGAGGACGGTGAGTCTGAGCAGCCTGTTTGTTCTCTTAAAAGCTTTAGTTCACGTTCACGTGAGTCAAACTCATCTCTGGGAATTCGTAGGTGTGTTTTGTCTCCACATTTCCTGCTGCTTCTGCACCTGATGTCTCTTTATAACACACTGTTTTTCCTTCCTGGAGGATGAGTTCATAAAAACACCCAGCTGTCAGAAATGTGTGCTGCTGGTCTCCTGGCTCTCCAGAGGTTTTAATTCACTTTTGATGGAAGGATTTTTAAATCCAGACAGAATACAATGAACAAATGAAGTCCAAATTGGGTAGGAAACTAATGTGTTTTGCCTTATTTTTACACATTGCAACCTGAGTGTATTTAGTTGAGATTTTTAGGGAAGAAAATTTCTAAACAAATGTATCCTGTATTTAACTCTTGTGATTCCACTGAGGAAGAGTTTCCATTCATGGTTTGTGTTGTTTTGCATAATCTATTCCTGGTTTGTCCTTCTGAGATCGAATGTCTCCTGGAAATCCACATTACAGTCTAAATTTGGACTCAGTTAAGGCTTCATGGCTTCAACAGTGTTTGGACAGCAAAGCGCTGCAATGCAGGACATTAAGCTCAGGACGCAGAAAGTGACTGCATTTTTTATATATATTTTATAAAACCGTGTCTTCTTGTGTTTGTTATGCCACCATTTGATTAAGAGCTACATGAAACAGAGCAACCAGATCAAAAGGTAAGGTGAACATTTGTTCGACTGTATCAGCCTTTAGGTAACAAATTACCTTGTAATAAAATTCACTAAAGTGAATCTGAATCAATATCTTCTTTTTCTCTGTTTTCCATCTGTTCTGTATTTTTTTCTCTACATAGTCATAGCTGAAATTCCCCCCATTTCCTCTTTCAATCCCCTCTCATTAAATTTTCTACTC
This sequence comes from Poeciliopsis prolifica, assembly GCF_027474105.1. Taxonomy (NCBI): domain Eukaryota; kingdom Metazoa; phylum Chordata; class Actinopteri; order Cyprinodontiformes; family Poeciliidae; genus Poeciliopsis; species Poeciliopsis prolifica. The sequence goes on along the minus strand of NW_026562376.1, from coordinate 12,248,820 downwards.
ATTTTTTGTCTTCTCCCCCACACTTCATCCCTCCCAATCTCGTCTTTGGGCAGTTCTGGGCCAGACTGCGGCGGGAATGCTAATAACCCGAGTCAGCTCCGCATAAGCTGGCTCTTACTCTCCACATTCAAAGTCGGACAGAAAAACATGTGGACACCACTGCTATCACTGAACAGATCTATATGGTCTAAATGCAACAATAAGAAGACACCTCCATTCTTAATTTTTATTCCCTTTAAACAATGCAAGTGTTTTTTATGGGAATGAGCAGTTATCAGAATCTGTTTGTTTACTCGTTTAACTCGTATATTTATGTCCTTGGTAGTAAGGAAAAAAATCTATTCTTTTTCTACTTTGTGCAAACTACAGGATTTCTTGTAAAATATAAAAATAGCTTAAATAGATACATTCAGGAAGAATTTATCTGTTGCATCAGCCTTCTGGTTAAGATTTGTCATCTTAATATTTCAGTATGGATGACACATTAACTGCAGGAACTGGATTTTTTGTGCTGCATTTTCTGGAGCCCCATCACTTTGACAGCAGAACCCGGAGACAAAGCAGAACATCAAGGGGGGGATTCTGGTTTACCACTTTTTAAATTACTGTGAACCTTTGGATTTTAGCTGGTCATAAAATATAATAGGCTCTGCTTTCTTCATTCTTTGGACCGCTTTTTACATTTGCCATTCTTGTCTCTTCCTCAAGGCTGTCATGCACTGCAAAATGCAAAATCTTCCAGAGTAATTTTGGTCTGGTTTCTAGTGTAAATATCTTATTACACTTGAAATAAGACAAAACTAACTTAAAACTATCTTTTCAGCAAGTTATAGAGGCTTGTTTCAAGCAAATAATTCCTTAATATTGATAAAAAATGACTACTTCTTTTGGCAGACAAATTAACTTATAATGTAGTAAAAATTTCTTTTAAGTTTAAGTCTGCCAATGAAAATAGCATCCATTTTAAGGAAGTATTTACTTAAAGCAAGCTTATATGCCTTTCTATAAAGTACCTGTAAGTTAGTTTTGTCTTATTTCAAATTCCCTAAGACGTTTGCACTGGAAACTAGACAAAAAATTGATTTTGTTTTTGCAGTGTGGCAATGAAATGGCTTTGCCACAGTTTTCCTTGTCCATAATGAATGTATTTTTATACACATCTTCAGCTGTACTGTAGGCAAATGAGATAATTTGACTCAATAATTTACATCGACAGGATGTCAATCATAAATTTAGCGCAAAAAGAAGTTTTTTTATTTATTTATTTTTTTATTGCTGAGTTGAATTATATGAAAAACTTGCCAAATTATCTTTGCAACAAAAAGCTTATTATGCTTTTGACTCTTATCTGTTTTTTTTCTTCAGACTTTTGTGCCCCAAGTGCTGACAATCGGGCACCTCCTTGGTGCCCGATTATTAGCATCTGTAAGAAATACCCAACTATAGATGTGAATTGGAATCTGCTTAAAGCAATGCGTATTTAACTGATTTATATTTCACTTGTGCAATAGGGAAAATTCAAGTTGCTGTTCTGCAAAACCGAGTTACAGCATTACTTTGACTGAACTCCAAATTAGAGGTTAAGTTCAGCTCGACCTCGGCCGTTTGGGTTTGCTGTTTGTGCCAGATGAACCAAAACAACCAAACTGACCAATCAGTCACTGCCGGTTGAAGGATGACGCACGGTCCCACAGCAGTGTGTGACCACGCAGATCGCTAACATGTGAAGAACTTATATATGTTTTTGCAATGTTGCACACGACTGAGACCCCAGTTTGAACTAATTGTTAAATAATGAATAAATTGCCTTTTTTTTTTTTGTTTATTGAAACTTTTTAATCCAATAAATGATGAAAAAGGGATTGGAAGAGATGATTTGACAACACAAATTCTTGAGTTTTTGAGTTAAGTATGCATATCTTTTGTGCTCACACATCACGCTCTGTTAAATGTATTAGCCTTTCATCAGCGTACATGTGGGAGAACGTTGGCTGCCATTTTCCTTTTGCTCTTTTGGTGTATTGAGACAGAGATGGGGCACAACATTTCGTTCCCCAGATGTGTTGGAGCCTCATGGAGAGATGCTGCTGCTGCAACCAAGTCGCTCTCCAAAAGTTCTTGAAGGAGATTAGTGGAGAGCGCAGACAAATCTTCATCCACTATGTAGGCTGCTTTTTTGCATTTTAGTCTACTTCTTAAAGAGAATCATAAATATTTTCAATAATGTATTAAGCGTTCAGTACTAGCTCACCTCCTTCTTTTTCTTATTCAGCTTTCTCTCTCAAGTATCCAACCAAACAGCCGTGTTTCTTGGTACAGTTTTTCTGCTGTATGTAAACATTAACGCGGTCTGTTTCGGTATTCAAGTAGACCGCGATTATGTCTGAAGTAGTGCTTCGACTGATGAATTTAAATTTACAACATAGAGGCCAGAGCTTCTTTTTCTTTTTTCTTTCTTTACCTCCTTATTTTATCTCTTTGATATTGATTTATCCTTCTCTTTGGGTTGCTGTGTCACTATCTTGAGGGCTGCAGTTTTTAGAGAAACTGATTTCTGTGATCTAAGCCTGCTGGCAGAGGATTTTGAATCAAATGCTATTTGCTGAATTTTTGTGAAGGTCCTGGATGACATATCATATCCTCTTACCGCACTCTTGGGATCCCACCTTTTCAGAGCGGTTAGCACTTCAGCAGCCACTAGGATGATTACTAGATGTTAATAATTATTTAGATGTTCATTTGTTATTGTTTTTTTATTTTTTTTTGTTTCTATTTTTGGGCCAGCCACGCATGTTCAATAAAGTATGTAGAGAGCAGAGTTGATGTTGAAGGATAAAAGTTGTCAGAATGATATAATAAAAGTGAGCAGGCAACATAAGGAAGAAGTGGAGCCGATTTTAAATGCCCCTTTGCCTGAAGGATTTCTCAGTCTCACAGCCTCTGGCAGGCAGCAGACAGATATTCAGAGGAACTTTCATCAGTTGCTGGTTTCCTTTTCCCTCTTGTTATTCCCTTTTTGTTGCCTCCATCTCATGCATGTCTGGTCTTTCTGCTTCACTTTCCTTTGGCATCTCATATCCTCATTCTGCATTCTCTTTCTCCTTGTGCGGTCTCCCAGGCCTCTTTTGCTCCCATGGTGCATTTTGGTGAATCTGGAAAGAGGTTTGTTCATGTTGATGTGTTGCTGCAAATGTTGGTGAAACCTTCAAACACATCAGCAGGTCCTGCGACTGAACACTGAGGCGCACCCAGAGTTTGTAGCCAGAGATCCGCATCAGATGGAGTATGTTTGCTTCAGCTTGTTTGTAATATCTGCTCAAGGGAAATTGTGCTAAGGTTTACCTTTGTACTGTTTTAAGTACTTTTTTCAGCTGGTTGTAAGTGCTATGTAATAATAATTGTTACTTTTTTGAATCATAAAAAAAAAATTAATGTGTCTTAGATTTTTATTTTAAAACAACAAAGCATTATTTTTACTCAAGGTTGTCATGCTGTGATCATTTCAAACTGAGACGACCAAAAATATTTTGCTGCATGGATCAACTTTGTCATAAAATGAGGGAGCAAAAAGAGAGCGAGAAATTACAATCTGCCTCCAAGAAAAAAACAAACATCACTACAAAATAAAATAAGCATCCTTTAGTTTATGTTCATTATTTTAGATCTAAAACCTGTTGGGGGAAACACTATTTTCCCCCAAAACTTTGTGTTTTATCTGTGTAGTTTGGTTTGTTGTCTGTTTCATCAGTGGCTTAGGAGGATAGATCTCCATAGTTTAGTGCTGGAAATTCAGAGTCTCATCCCCAGAAGAAAGAGTGTTTACTGATGGGATTCGCGATAAAACAGTAACTGGGACGCTGCAAGAGACACACACTCGGTGGCAGAGTGTGTATTCGCCTGTTGTTTGAGCACACGATGCCGACAGGTCCAGCCCCCACCTGGGGAGTGAGAGGAGAAGTGGCTCTGCTTAAAGCACTGTTTAAACCTCAGATGGTTTTATTTTTCCTTCTGATGGTTGTTTTACTGGACAGATCACATCGAGAGGTGTTAACTCAGACTGTGATGCTTATTGGACTGAACCAGCTCAGACGTGAAGGAAAGCATCAGATTTTTAAAAGTTTTTGATCTGGCAGTTCACAAAAAGGTGAAATACAGACTGAAACTGTATATAATTGTCAGACTGTTGGGGTGAATATCTTGTTTTGAACAAAACATAAGTTTGCTTCCCTAATTTAAAAAAACAGCAACCAGGAGATACTTGTTTCATTTGCTCCATCTTTTAGGTTGAGTGGTAGGGTTAGGGACGGCCCAAGGCATAAGCAAACTAAGCAGTCACTTAGGGGCCGGTGGCCCCCTGAGTGGAGCAGATTTTTTTTTTTTTTAGTAGTTACTGTGTTATTATAATATCAAAAACACCCAATTTCACTATGAACTGATTTGTTTTTACAATATATATTTGATAATGTATGTAGAAATCATTATTTTATGGATAAAAAGAAAACCTGAAATTTAAGCCACTGGGGGCTTTAAATTAAACCATCAGAAGTTGATTTTGAAAAACACTGGAATATGAGCACTTTTGTTTAATAATATTTTTGTTTAATTTAATAAATCATGACATTTTCAATCAGAAGTCTAGTTTGGAATATTTGAACGTAGATTTAAATACCTGAAAATGACCAGATCATAGCTCAATTTAATTTTTCTTTTTACCATAAGGGTATCAGTTTGTACAGCTTGATATTCATATTATTTCAATATGTTATGATGTTTTTTTTATTCAAATCGTTAAATAATTAAATACTAAATATCTATAAATAAATTGCACACAATAAAATTCAGCCTAACTAGTGGCGAGTCCCATCAAATCTCGACTCACAATGCCAGTCATTTAGTAATTTCTTTGATTAAAATAAATGTTTTAATTTTATTTCCTAAAGAGTCACATAAGGTCACCCATGTGTTTTCTTCTGCTCATTAATCAGGCAGAAAAAGTAATCTGACATAAAAGCTTCACAATTGGACTTTTCCTGCATTCAGACTCTAATCAAACTACACAAATGAGCCTCTCAGAGCCACAGATACGTCTTCAAACATGGCAAAGAATCAGATTTGGTGTGAAAGGAGAACGCACTTTTACTTGTTCAGATATGCTAACAGTGTTCAGCCTTTTAATTCGCATCACATACACACTCTACAAATATGTGAATGCTTAAACACACACACGCACACACACACACAGTCTTTCTATGTTTCAGCGGCAGGAAACAGAGACAAGTCGCAGCCCTCAGCTCAAGCAAGGGGAGAGGGATGGGAAAAAGACTTTCATTGCTGGTTTCCATGGAAACTGTCTCCCGATCGGTTTCGGGGGAGGGCAAGCAGCGAGCGCATAAGTTAGGCCGACATTTAAGGTGGCTCACGGACAGGCTGGGAGGGGATTATTTAAGGTGGTATGAAGTAGGTTTGGTTGCTGTGCGGCTAGCATAAGGAGGGTCGTGTGAGGTAATGCCTGAGCAGAGCGAGTCCGCTGAGAGAATGATAACGCAGACCGGAGATAATTGAGGTGTGGCCTCCTTTCACCTTGGACTGCACAGTCAGCACGCTCCACTGCCAGGACACACACACTTTGACACACACATTCTCGCATGGATTATTGATATCAGGATCACGGATCTGCCAGTAATTACATTAAAGCGTGAGGGATGTTGCTATAATACCAGCGTCACGCAGAGTAAATAATTGTAAAAATGATAAGATTGAGGATTTATGTGTCGAAGTGCGCATCAGTGATTGTTGTGATTATGTGTCACACGCTGCTGTTTGTGCAGTGTCTGTGTTTCCCACCCAATCACAAAACAATGCTTTTTGTTCAAGTGTATAAAGTCTGCTTAGAGGAGCTGGTATTTATTGTTTTGTGAGACAGAAATTAATTTTGCTTATGCAGCCCAGAATGGCCTTTAGTTCTGCAAAGCTGGCATGCATATGAAAAAAAAATGTATGTCATAAATGCTTTTTTATACTTCAGAAATCAGAAATTTTGTCTTCTGAATTATGAGAGCTGATTAATGCAGTGTGACACATGTAATTCAATCAAGTAGTCTTTATTTCTGGGAGCACTTTTCATACACAACGAAACAAAGAACTTTTACATAAGCTAATAACGTGAGGCAACAAAAACAACCAAACAAATGGAACAGAAAGAATTACCTAACCGAGGCCAAGATTTGAAAATACATACATGTGAATAATTCATGTTGTTTTGAAGGACTGGAGAAATTTAATTGTGCTGAGGAGGTGGAGGAGGAATTAGACATAGAAGGCAATAAATATTCAGAATGTGGATTCAGAATCCGCTAAATTTTAGAAACCTTAAATAAATGAAAAAATGTTAAATAAATAAATATAATAGAAGAGAACTGGAATCTGTACTTAATTTGGTATAAAAATAGATAATTATAAGATTTTACATGGCATAAAAAATAATTAAAACTCTTATGTTCTTAAAAAGAGAGCTTAGTGTGTCAAACACTGAGAAGCATTGCATAAAATAAATAAATGCAGATTTAAAATGCTAATTTTAGTTCCAATGTAGGTGTAATTTCATATTTACTTCATGTACATTTGGCATATGTTTAAGTCGCCTCCATAATGTAATCTGCAGCAATGACTTGATAACAACTGTAAATAATCTCATGCTACATTATGGAGATACTCTGGCTGCATAGATGAAGGTTCACTCGCATTAGCATGTCGAACGCTTGTAGCAGCAACATGGCCGAGATCTGGCATTGTTTTCGGATAAATTTATTTGACCTCTTGGGTCAAATAAATTTACACAACCCTGAACTTGTGTTCAGGGTCGTCCATAAAGCGTCAAACATTGGGTGACCAAAAACAGATTGTTCATTTTCCACCACTCATTCCAAGATACACACTCTCATTACAGAAAACGCTTGTGCTTCATTAGCATGCATGAAAGATGCAATGGATCGTAACGTTTTCCCAAATGTTCCTCAACCCTTCACACTTAGAGCCATAAGAAATGTGTCTAAATATATGCTAAAATGAAAAAACGTGATAGCGGCTATAGTGCTGCAAAAAGGTTACTTAGTATATTTGGGTCAATTATTCATCGGTAATTGCTTACACAATAAAAGAAGATTATAAATAATCCCTGGCCTTGATCATTTTAGATATTATAGTGAGAAAAATGCCAGAAAAATCCATAACCGCTGTTAAGACTGTAATTTTATCCAGAAAGCCAGATAGCTGAAAAGCAAAATTATGAAGCAGAAACCAGCAGCGACTCTTCTACATCGCATCACTTCCTCTTCCTAATGAGTCCATTACTCCCATTCTTACCCCCAAAGTTGTCGCTTCTGCTTTACATTTATAGATTGTGTATGTGTGCATTTGTGTGTGTAATTGAATGTCCGTACTAAGCTGAGGCCCATCTAAATCCTTCGTGACTCAGAGTTAGTGCATTTCCCTGCTTTTTCAGTCTGTGCGACACATTGTGTTTGTCCATCTGCAGTTATTTTCAGTCAAAGTTAAACTGTGAAGTACTGGACACGAGAGTGACTTAATGTGGCAGTGTGAGAAGGAAGATCAACGCCTCACAAGCAGTTGCTGATGAATGTTGATCAGAAATAAAAGGTCTTTATGTGAGTTTCTGAAAAAGCTTGAACTGATGAGGGGAACCGGACTTGTTTCTGTAGCTTCAGCTGATTTACAAGACGAGGTCACGTCTTTGTATCAAAGCTTGATGAGAGGCACCACAGTGTAGGTTAAAGAATGTTCTTTTCTATTCAAATACTGCAGAAAACTTTCATTGCAACTTTGTAGTAATCTACAAATTTTCCAAATAAGTTGTATTCAGTCCCTTTCTCTCTGACGCCCCCAAATAAAATCCAACTAAATGTCTCGTCGTTAAAAATTTGAATTTGTTTGTAAATTTAATCTTTTATTTATCCAGCTCTTCAGTGAAAGTGTCAAAGGTCTGTTAGAAAATATTGATGTAAAAACAACATAAAGACAAAACCAAGGAATACACTAGTGAGGAAGTTTAATGCAGGATCAAGTCTTAAAACAATAAAATTTGAAAATGAAAAGCATGACCGGCCAGCCTTGCAAAGGCAACTTTTAATCTTAATGGGATTTTTGTGTGTGTTTTTTTTTTTTTTGGTGAAGTGAGGGTTAAATAAGATTTTTAAGCTGTAGCAAGTGGCCTGTTGTAGCTCTGGATGACCTACAAACGTGAAATAATGAGTTTTGTGAAGAGCTTTGCTAAAAAAAAAAAAAGTCACAGGAAGTCCTATTTACAGTCCTACTCAACCATTTAGAAAACGGTTAAGTGGACAAACAAAGACAGGACACAATGAAACATGGTGGAGGCAGCATAATGCTGTGGGGATAGTTTTCTTCAGCAGAGACAGGAAATTTGGTCGATGGAAACAAAATGGAGGTAAAAATCTTCTAGGAAAGAGCCAGACCTAAAATGTCAGGCATATTCTTTCTTGTATTGCAATGGCCTAACGAAGAATCTGTTGTAAAACTTGAATATTGATGGATTTGAGCTTGAGATACTTTTCTAAGAATTTCAGTCTTTAGCTGAGTAAAGGCATTAGAAAGAGTTACAGCTGTATTAAGTTGTGACTTAAAGGGCCTGAAAGTAAGTTAAAATATTCAGGTTTTAAAAACTATGTGTCATCTCGTTCACAATAGTGCACTTCTGTGCTGGTCTGTAACATTAGATGACAATGAAATACATTGGAGTTTGTGGTTTTAGTGTGATTGAACACCGTTTTCAAGGGATTTGAAAACCTCATTTGTGTTTAATAAATTCGATGAGGCCCATTTATCAGATTATAAGTACCTTTTAGTCTTTAAGTAGTCATTAAACATATTTTTCATTAAGGGTACAATTCCGTATTAAAAATTGTTTCTTTATTGGTCTGGTGTAATATTCTAGTTTTAAATGTCAGGTTTTTATTGACTGTTAGCAGAAAATCATTATCGACAGAAATAAAGGTGAATGAATGTGTTTCACTTAGTAATACAATTTCTGAAAAAGAATGCCTTTCCAATAATATTCTGATTTCTTAAATGGGTTTGTATCTTTGAGTGTCACTTGTAATTTAGAGGAGGAAGCGTCAGAGTCCAGGAGGTTTTGTGGCGGCTTTTACAAGAAGCAGAGACTTAAAAGAGACTGGATGACACAAGAATGAAACCGATAAGGAGTGGAGTAGACAATTAACAAAGCATCCACAGGAACCATCAAAGGCGAAAAAGAGTGGGTGTGTGGAAGAAAATCACAAACAAGAAGTAGTTCTGTGGGGGTATTTGGCCGTAGTGTTATGTGCACAATAAAAAATGAGCACATAGGAAAAAAGAAGACGGATTGTTGTTTTCCTCCCTCGCTTCTTTGTATCGGCTCTTTGTTGTGATTCGTGTCGCCGTAAAGAAGCCGCTGCTGCAGATCGAAGGCTGGCGTGTCTACTAAAAGGCGCTTTGGGAGCATCTGCTGTGGCTGTGAGCCCTGAGAGTCATGTTGTCTCCCCTGAGTGGTTCAATTTAGTGTCTAGCTTCCTTCTTCTGCTCTCTGAAAATACTAATAGCATTTCTCTTTTGTCTCTGTTCTTCTTTGTCTCAGAACTGCCTTATGGTTGGGAGAAAATAGATGACCCCATCTACGGCAGCTACTACGTTGAGTAAGTTGACGTTTTATTACCCTGCTTCATAATAAAAGAGGGAATACACTTTTTTAATGTCCATCTGGGAAAAAAAGACTATTCTGGTTAAAAGTGTATCCTTATAATCACTCTGTGTATAAGTAATTAAACTGTAACTACTTATACACAGTATTATATGTGTGGTCAAAATATGAAGTAACTGTTTTAATGCTCATCATCTGTCATTTTTTCTGTAATTTGTTTTTAAACTATCCAAAAAGGACTCGTGCAAAACATTCCTAGGAGTGGGCATCCTCTCAAGTTCACCCTGAGGCCAAACTGTGCAAAGCGAAGAGTTATTACAAAACGCACAAGAGCTTCATCTCAAACCCTCAGGTTGCATCTTAAGAGTGGCACTAATTGTTTTTTTATTCTTTCATATGCACAATAAACTAAACAAAACAAAGTCTCTAATATATTTGCGACAGTTATTAATGCACATTCTAACACACAACCACTTTGATTTGAGTTTGTTTTTTTTATTCCCTGGTGTTGATTCCTGTTGAAAATGCTTCATTGTTTTCCACGAGGTGTCATAAATATTGTATATGCATGGTCTGAATGGATGAGAATAATGGCTTTTATAACAGCAAAGACAAAAAAAACATACAGACCAAATGTTGGGTACATTACAATCTTTTCTGTCCCAGGGGACTCAAATGAAGTAATTTATTTACAAAAAACTGCACAAAAAACTACATGGATCAATATTAGTGACAATTTTTGGTAAAAATACTACAACAATGAAAAACAGTTAAAACTTAACACATTTTATGCATGTCATCCTGATAGCCACATGTATAAGAAGAGAAGGAAATGTGTTACTATATAATATTTCTACAGCAAAGGAGCTTTTATTTGTTTGCATCCAAAGGACATCGGAGGAGCATGTAATAAAGAAACCTGCAAGAGCTAAAAGCAATAGCGAGCTCTCTTTGGTTTGTCAAAGCTGCTTGTGGAGCAGTGTGGGCAGAACTACATGAGACATTTGGCCATAAAGCTGAACTCCACAGTTGGTGAAAGTCAAATAACATGTCAGTCGTGTTGGCTGTAAAGTTTGGTTAAGAGATGCAATAGTTGGACAGCTGTCAGTCATGGCGTTCAGCATGAACCCTTCTGCAAACTAAAGTATTCAGGAGTCAAATGTGAGACCATCTGTCCGACAAAGTTCATGAAAAGCACAACAGTCCACAGTATGGCAGCAAATATGGAGTGAAACCATATTTTAGTCTAATGAAAATGTTGAGAAAAGACCTTCAATTAGCTGAGGATGAATATAATCCCTCAACCTCCAATTAATGTCTGCAAAGAAAAGTGAGCCCCATAAATTCCCCACAGCAGTATCCAAGATGGACGAAGTACTGGAGAGATTGCTTTGAGCTGCTTTGGTTTTTACTTTTCAATCTACTGAAGAGCAAAATCTAAAAATTGTTGAGTGTAATTTTTCATCCTTGACTATTTACCTCATTCAGAAGATTTTCCATTATCTTCTGGTATGTAAGAACTATTTCATTTTTTTTTCAGCGCTCTGCTTCTACTTTTATTATGAAATATGAACACTTAAAATCTCAATTGACATTGATCTCTGCTGCTATTTGCCTTTAACTTAGAAAATTAAACATGTGCATCTGTGTTTTATTAAATACTTGCACTTTCAAAAGTGGTTTCTTTTAAGGAGGCTTTAACATTTGTGCACATTTTAGGCAAACTTTGTAAATATTTTAAAGCCATTTCAACAACTTACAGGAAACCTATTAACTGGTTTTGAACTGGTTTCATAATTTCTCATGTTTTTTACAATGTTATAAGTGAAGTGAAGGAGAACATGGAGTAAAGTTTGCTGAAAATCTGAACAGAGCTGCAGAAAAGACATTTACGCTTCTATTTTTCACCTTCCTGATAAAAATAAAGGTTTTAAATTAACGTTGGAAGATTTCTCTCATTTTCAATGTGAGATTATGCTAATAAAGCAAAAGAATATTAACTTATGTTTACAGAGACTTCTAATAAAAGTGACTGCTAATGAATCTCCTGAGAGTCGAATCCAGCAGTCTGAAGTGTTATATTCCTGTTTATGAATCTCTACCTTCTAATCAAGTTTTTACTCCAGAGCTGTGCTTTTATCTTGCTTCTTTATGGCTGACAGAGCTTCTCTAAAGGCTTTTCTGTTCATTCTAATGATGCCCTGTATTTTCAGTCACATCAATCGAAGGACTCAGTTTGAAAATCCAGTCCTTGAAGCCAAGAGACGTGTGGAGCAGCAGAGACAGATGCAGAGCCAGGGACTCTCTGCTCTGCCTTTACCCACAATATACAGAGGTATGATCCCAACGTCACCTAATGGAGACCCTGCTCATACAACAACATAGACCCAATATGAGCTGTTCAAAATGAAGTTGCTAATTTTGAGTGTTTCCTGCCAAAACGGGCCATCTTGAGTTATCCTGAACTACCCCTAAGAGTTTGCAGTTTCATGTGCACCAGATGAGGCAGATGTCACAACGTGCTGCGCAGGGTTGGCTGGAGATCGGGGCTAGTTCAGGCAATAGGAGAACATTCTCACCCCGAGGCCTCCGGCCGGTCAAATGTGACGACATATGAACCCAACACGTTACGTTCTGCTTGATCTGAGAGTCCGCATAGCAGGGAAGCGCATTGTAGATAAACTCTGAATTTTATTTAATGCAAAAATTCAACAAAATTATTTGTTTTGATGTAGCAAAACAAATGCTTCCTGGTTTTGACAAAAGAGAAGATGTGAACTGTAACAAAAAGCTTGTCTCTGAATGTAGAAAAGCCGTTGTTTACGAGGGACCCGACCCAGCTGAAGGGCACCTTCCTGTCCACGGCCCTGCAGAAGAGCAACATGGGCTTTGGCTTCACAATTATCGGAGGCGACGAACCCGATGAGTTCCTGCAAGTGAAGAGTGTGATACCAGACGGACCTGCCGCTCAGGACGGGAAAATGGACACAGGTAATTACTGGATATGTAATGGAAACTGGTTTGATGTGTAAGAACAATAAAAACAGCTTCTCCTGCTGGATTAATGTATTCATAGAGATGTTTAAGTGTGGCATCGTGGTTCTGACACATAGCCATGATGGACTTTGGGTTCTTGCCATAGACGAGTATATGAAGTCGATTTTGCTGCCAGAAGTTTAATTTCCCTGCATCAATGCCAAGTAAATATTGATGCTGTGTTGTCACAACGCTTTTCCATCCTCTGCTATAATGCTTTAGTTTTAGCTGGCAGAAGTCACAAAGTCCTCAAACAATACAAGGACAGTTTGAACATCCAGATCAATTCATTTAAATATTTTCTTGATCAACAGTTTTCAAAACCGTTTGCTGTTTTGAAATTTTTGCTCAAAGCTTTTTGTGCAGAAGGATTTGGATCATAGTGTTGTTTCTTTGTACTTTTCTAAGCCACAATATATCTGTATTATTTTAGACTTTGCTACACACTGTAAAATATTGTGGATTTTTTTCACATCTTATGACATTAAAACCACTAGTAAAGCAATACTTCAACGTGAAATACTGAGTAATTGTTAAGGAATCGGAAAAGTGGGTCATTCATTTATTTTCTGCCCTATTTACTCCAATTCCTTTAAATAAAATTTATTATAATGACCCTTACGGGTACATAATAATCTGCGTGTGTTTAAAGAGGTTTAGTGGGACTTACAAAATAATAGCTGCAACAAAACAAGCAGGATAATACATGGGGGTTAATATCTGGCCAAATTGCTAAGAGAAACATCTTAGATAAATCTGGAGTGCTGCAGATTCAGAGTAGACCCCTAAATAAATAGATAAAATGCAGTGCAGTTCTGCACAAAGCTAATCTGTTCATGTTTCTCCTTTAAAATGACTTAAACAAAATTTAATAAATAATTAAATAGGTAATTATACATACGACCGATTACAACTGACTTCTCCATTCAATCACTGAAAGTAGCAAAAAATCCACTCAGAGCATCGGAATGGACAGGAGCTTCTTAAAGAGACAGAGACCAATTTTAAGGCATCAGATATGGCTATGATCAAAGTTTCTGTGAAGTTGTTATTGATTTATAGACCATTTTCATAACAACTGAAGGCAGCATTGTTACTTTATTGTGGTATAAAGTGTCACTATGTGCCTGGAAAATACATAATATGCATTCTCATTCCTTTACAGAGAGATGTTTTGTCTTTTATGTTAACGCTGTCACACATGCTGGGGTCTAGAAAAGCCGGAGCTCCTAGGTAAATAGCTTTATGGAGTCGAGAGCCATCGGCTGTTCTGCACGTCATCTGATGGTGGCTGCAGAGATCCGGTCAGGACCAGCTGCCCTCGGAGAGCAGACCAGAAAAACTGCCTCCCCAGTACAAATGCAGCTGTCATGAACGTTACCAAAGCCTGTGGATGTAATGTCGTAAACATGATGTGTTGATGAGGTCAGGCTGTTGTGCTGCTACTTCACACCTGATCTTTCACACATTGTGCAGAATATGTCAACCTTCCTCCCCTAATAATTTTGGAACCTCCTGGTGAAATCTGTTCGTTGCTGTTGCTGCTGCGGCCATCTTTACCTTGGTTTTCTCAACACCTCAGCGCCCCTTAGCTGGTAGGGTGGGGTCAGAGTTCAACGATCTTTTCCTCACTTGCTGACATGCACATGTTCAAGGAATAGGGATGAACTCATCTCTCACTGACAGGCATGACTGTGTCTTTATTGGCTAATGAAATGGATATAAACATTTACAATGTTTCAAAGTTCCAGGAGAATTAATATTTGGACAACTTTCCTTATTTCATTTTCTCTTGCTAAAGTTTCGCCAAAATATTCCAGTTTATGAGATGTTTCTTAAAATCTACTCTTAACAGAATAGGAATTACAGGAAATAAAAAGCTGTGTTCAGAGGTTTGTTAGCTGCAGAAATATTCATGGAAGCATATTCAGGGCGCCCCATATTTGAGCCTTTGCTTTCCTTCCAGGCATGAACTTTAGTTTCCCTGCATGCTTTCTTTTCTCTCACTGCTCTGGTTATAAAAGACTGAAACTTTATTGGTTGAATCTCGAGCAACACCTTCATTATAGGGTCTGTTTCTGTTTCCTGGGTCCCACTGCTGGTGAAGAATGGGAACTATTATCAAAAATAACACACACAAAGAGTTAACACCAGTGTCACTAAATTGCCCACTTGTGTCGTATTAATCCCCTGAATCTTAAAACCACATGAGATTCAGACTCGGCACAAGTGGCGGTGTCTTCTCATGAGGATCACTGAGTTACAGACTCAACATTAACCATTTGGATTTTCTCAGAGCAACGCATGAAATCCTCGTCTGTCCGCTTGTGAACTGGAGACTCTAAGCAAGCTACAAGGTACAGATGCCTACAAGAGGTTCATACATAAGCTCTTTATGTATGTGATTTAGACTGAGTTTACAGAAACAATAACCGGTGGAGGCTTAACCTCGGTGCAGACTTTTAAAGCTGTAGGCGAAAACGGTTTGTTGTTGGCCTCATGCCTGGCGCTGCTGGTGTCTAAACATCTCATTCAGAGCAAATTTCTAAATCTTCCTCTACTGCTCTCATTGTTTCTGTTTTATCTATTTCTCTTTATTTTATCTCTGTCTCCCCCTTTCCCTTAAAGTTTGCTCTTTATTGAGCTGGCTTATCTAACTGTGCCGCCTGACGCTTCCCCCTCCGTCTTCATCCTCTGCGTGTTTTTCTCTGTTTTCTTTCTCTCCTCTTTACTTTTTCTCTCTTTATCCCTGCATCCTGGTGTGTCAGCCTTGCTCTCTGTTCTGATTTTTTCCCCCTTTTCTCTCCAATTTGCTCGTCTCCACTCTGTGACATTGCCAGAGCTGCACTAGCACAGACTTTCACATGCAGGGACTCACGCAGACACCCTCTGACTGAGATTAGCTGGCCTATTTGGCTGTGTGGCATTGCTCTCAGGGATTGTGCATGATTGTGGATTTGACATGTCTGGTGTGACATATATGTGTGTGTGTACAGCAGTGTAAAATAAAGTATTTGAGGCAGCTGTATTTGTCACTGCATTGTCACTTTTTACTGTGAAATACAAAGGAAGATATGAGGTTCTGATGATATATGATGATCTATAACTGATTTCCAGTGGAGCGAAAAACTATTTGGCTCCTTCCAGATTTGTTCTATTTTTTTTATATCAGGTTTTAATGTTTCATAACATTTAATAAGAGTAAAAAAAGCAATTTAAACAGACCTGGCCACATGTAGATGAAAAATTGTCCCTATTTTTGATTAATAAATTAGCTGTGATTAGCATTTTTCACTTCATTTTCACCAGTCACACACAGCATTGTGTGTGACTGACCAACAGACTCAAAAAAGCACTTTAATAGAACCTGAAATAGTATAAGGTAGGAAAGAAGTGATTTTCATAATCTAAATTTATTCAAGAACAAAAGTTCATTTTAATATGTTAGTGTGGATATCTTGATAGAGACATTTGTTAGGTTTTGCGTAAAACCGCAATGAGAGCCATTATCATCAAATTGAGAAAGCACTGAACCATCATGAACCTTCCCTGGCTGACCAAATTTACTGTATTATTATGAGTTTCTTTTCAGTGGATTTTATTTTCTGACATTTTCATTTCTGCCGTAGTTGGCTCTCAGTTGTTTTGGTTTTATACAGAAAAGAAACCTGTAACTTATTAGGCTCTTTAAAAAAAAAAAAAACATAATAAATCAAACAAAATTAAACAATGAAACAGGAATAAGATTATTAACCAAATATATGAACTTTATTTACACAAATATATGTTTTGCAAAGTAAAATAAGCTTTGCTATAATAAGCATTTGAAGAGAATAAGCAATGCTGTACAGAAACAAAAAACATCAATTTGGTTCCACACAGTGATCCAGTTCAGTGCCTCCCACACTGTCCTGGAAGCACCAGGATCTGAACAAAGGGACAAACAATGACCAGTGTAAACAAAGAAATATTAACAGAAGTAATTTATCAAAAATGTACTATTTCAACAGAAGAAAAGCATAAATTACCTGAGGGTTTTTCTGTAGAGCTGAACACGTTACAGAAGTAAACAGAGAGCAAGAGATGGTGCTCCTCTACTAGCCAACAAATACTTTTTTGAGGTAGAAATATTATAATTTAAAGTTTTTTAACAAGGAACAATATCTATATGAATTTGTTCTTTATCCATTGACAACAACTGACTAACATTCTCTCTGAACCATTAAAAGGAGTTTGTCTCTAATTGTTCTGACTCTGTAGAGGTCTTTAGATTTCCTTTTTCA
Source organism: Poeciliopsis prolifica (assembly GCF_027474105.1). Classification (NCBI taxonomy): domain Eukaryota; kingdom Metazoa; phylum Chordata; class Actinopteri; order Cyprinodontiformes; family Poeciliidae; genus Poeciliopsis; species Poeciliopsis prolifica. The sequence goes on along the minus strand of NW_026562376.1, from coordinate 12,231,786 downwards.
GTGGAGGCCATTTTTCTGCAAATGTTTGCTGCTTTCATTCAGTCCTTAAATGTCTGTCCCTCTCAGCTGCAGTAGATCACCGTCAGCAGCAGGCAGGTGATACGATGTTCCTTTGTGGCTCTTTCAAGGGACAGTCTACTTCCTCTGTGTTCCGCTGCTTCCTGTTCTGATCCCACGGAGACTTAATGGCAACAGACTGTGACAAGTTGTACTTTTCAGAGCACAGTGTGTCACACCGAAGCACTGACACTAAAGCTTGTGGTTTGTGAGACATAAAACTGCCTCCAGTGTGACTACAGCTGCTCTCATCTTCTTTCCTTCCTCTTCAGGGGATGTCATCGTCTACATTAATGACATCTGTGTGCTCGGCACGACTCACGCTGATGTTGTGAAGCTCTTCCAGTCCGTGCCGATTGGTCAGAGTGTTACGCTCGTGCTCTGTCGAGGATATCCGCTGCCCTTCGACCCCGAGGACCCGAACGCTGCAGCAAGCGCCTCCCTCACGCCCATCGGCTTGGAGCACCGCCCACTGGTGGTGAACGGGCGCGGCAGCTACGACCCCTACCTGGAGTATCTGTCGCTGAGCTCCCAGCTTCCCCCTCAGGCTCTGGCGCAGGCCGGAGCCTCTCACCCCGGGGACACGCACCTGGATGGCTCGTCGCTGCCGCCCACCACGCCCGGTTCGGCCTCCGCACACACGCCGCGCGATGATAATGTCTCGATGGCCTCGTCTGGGGCAGCTGGTGTTGCAGGGGCAACAGGACAAGGACCAGAGCTGCTGACAGTGACGATGGTGAAAGGTGCAGAAGGTTTCGGGTTCACAATCGCAGACAGTCCGACCGGGCAGCGAGTTAAGCAGGTGATGTGTACCATCTCCTTCTTTTAGTTCCTTTAATATTCTTTATTATTCAAATATTATTAGATTCTTTTATGACTTAATATTACCAGGAATTACCCAATTGAGATTAAAGTCTTCCTTCTCAAGAACTTTCTGAAACATCGAGTGAAGTATAAGATAGTTATGAAGTTATGAGTAAACATAAAGCAGAGTTAAAATAAAAAGTTGCCTTTGATTTGGTGAAGAAACCCAAGTAAGTAAAGATAATTACACCTAAGATAGCCTGAAATAACAAGGATATATTTTAGACAATTTGAATTTAAAATAATAAATAAAAACTGTCACCATCATACTTTTAAAACCTGGCTGCAGAAAAAAAAGTGCTTTCATTGCATTATTTATTAGATTTGCTGCTTAGCTGTGAATAATCACTAAAACCTACTTCTCTTTAAACTTTTTTTTCTGTTTTATGTATATTATCTGTTTTAATAAATTAAGTAACACAGTGGGGAAAAAACTGTTAAGCATAAATTACAAAAATACTTCAGTATACCAATTATTTTTTTAATTGGTCTGACATTAAAATATAGATTTTCCCAGCCTTTTTTATTTATTTTTTATTTGCATTAGGAGAAAATGCTGTAAAATATAGATTTATTTCTGAGTATGTTCAAACAATGACAGTTTTCTTTTTCAAAAAACTCTCCAATCACATCCAAACATACAATGAAGGTAAAGCAGATAACATTTTATTTCTGTTTAAATGAGAAAATGTACATAGGTGGTTGGCTTTTTCTTCTATATAATATTTCAGATATATAGCAGTAATTTGCTGAGTGAAGATTAATAAATAGTTTGTAACTTTTCCTGGAGAAATAAGTTCCTCTCCCGGCTTCTGTGCAGCATCTCTGATGGTCCGATCAAATGTTCTTCTGCGAAGATGGGGGAAATTAATTGATTATTTAGGATTTTCCACTGCCCTGCATGTTTTAAATGTTTTCCAGCTCCAGCACACCTTGACACCTCAGCACCTTCTCATCAGATTCAACTTCATGTTTCTTGTTTGAACCAGGTGTGATGAAGCGGGAAAAGATGTAAAACATGCAGAGCAGAGAGCTCTGAGGACCACGACTGATGCGGATCGGGTATTTTTGTTAGCTGCTTCGTATTAATAACACATTTCAAGCAAGTGATGGCGGATGTGTTGCTGCCGGGGTGCAGGTGTTGGAGCCTGGTTCTCAAGGCGCGTCGGGCCTGATCGAAGGAGACCTGATCCTGGAGGTGAACCAGCAGCCGGTGGCGTCAGCGGGACACGGACGAGTGGTGGAGATGCTCAAAGAGTGTCCAGTGGGCGCAGAGGCAACACTCCTCATACAGAGAGCAGGAACAGGTCAGACTCATCAGAAGGGTTTTCTTTTTAGTTTATGCTTTCGACTCATTAATGATCAAATAAAATACTGCTTCTTTTCATACCCTGAAGAACGTTCCTCCCTCACAGAGTCTTGAAATTTGGGACGTCGCCTTACGAACTTATTCGCACTCCTTGAATATTTCTGCACTTTGTCACGTTACAAACATAAGCCTCAATCATTTTTATTGGCATTTTATGTGAACACAAAACAGGATATATGACAGTAAAATGGAAAGATGCATTTGCTGCAAAAGAGTTTCTATATGTCACATCAATATTCAACTCAAAATCATTAAAGATCAAAATTTCTAGTAAAGGGTTAAAAAGCATAGACATAAGTTTTTAGATTTGTTTATTAATATCTTAAAGGTGGGAGGTTGACTTCATACGACATAAAATGTTACATTTTCTTGATTTTCCATCAACTTTTGAGTATTTAATCTGTTTTTGACAAAAGGGGGAATGATGGAAGAAAGAAGAACACCAAATAATATCACAATTGGCTGCTTTGGAGATTTCATATGCCAAGATGACTTTAGCAAAATTAGGAAAGAGTCCAGATCTGGAGCATCTTACAGCTAAATATGTGCTGGCTTGTGATCCTCCTGCATCATTTTATGGAGCGTCTTCAACCCCAGCTGCTGCTTTGCGAGAGAGGAGTCAAGCAGAGGTAACAGTGAGAGCAAAATACAGTTTGATTAGGATCATTTTGACAACTTCTTATTTTTTTACACATTCGAGTCTCTGAAGCTTTTTTTATTTAGACTGTCTGAAAGTCTGTAAATGAGATTTTGCCTCTGCAATATTAAATAATTGAGATTACTGATTCCTAAGAACAATACATAAAGTTCTTCAAAACATTTAGTTGTATTGATCAAGAGAAATAAACTCCTGTAAAATTAATAGATTGTTGTTTTTTTGTCTGTGCAGCTTTGCTGAGAGAATTTATCAAATGCATTGTGACTGCTTGGGCTTTATTAATCTTGTCATGTTGTAGTGGCTGTTTAAAGATACAGAATATTAAATGTAAAACAAGCTGGATAGCTGCAGTGGGAGTTAAAGTATCTTTGTTGTTGTCAGGAAAGCAGTTTCAGTCCCACAAGGAGAAACCATCTTTATGATAATCGCACTCGGTTCCTCTGCTCTCTGGAAAAAGTCTCCAAAACACAATTTCAATGCTTTCCAGACCCAAACCCTTTTAATGTGTCTAATTGTTGCTAATTGTTCCTTCATCCCTTCCTCTGGTTTTTGTAGATTTTTTAATTTAAACTGTGACCCTAACAGAAGCATTCAGAGTAAATAAATTAACAGAGAAGTTTCCTAGAAATGCGTGAAAGTGTGGAATCTGGACATGAACAATGTATAGGAACCTTCCCGCAGTAGTTATGAGGAAATGTTTTGAGCCTAAATCCCCTGCAGAGCTCACAAAGACAGACTTCCGAGAGTTGTGCAGGAACTTGGCCGACTGGACTCATGCAACATTGATCTTTTGTTTCTGCGTTCAGGTCCATCATGGTGTGATGCTGGGTTGGGAATATTTGAAACGAGACAAGAACACAAAGTGATGAGCTGCTCTTGCACAGAATGGTCTTTAAGATATTCTGCACATTGAACAACAATCTAAGCATAAAACAAAGATGAGACTTTGATCGTTCTTTGGAAATATTTCAAGGGAAAACAGGTTTTCACTGCATAGAAGCTTAAAGGAAATATTCTGACCATTCTTTTCTGTTTCCTCCAAAGAAACTTAAACTCATCGACTTTATTTGTTTGGCATGTGCACTCGCACCGATTCTACAAAAGATGCTCTGGTCAAAGGTCAGAATTTGACTTGGTGATTTCCTTAATCTGCTGATAACATTCAGCCTCTGGCTATCTGACAAACACATTTTTAACCACACAGGGAGGAATCTGTGGAGCAATACACAAACTCCAGAGTTAAAACACCAAGAAGCAATCTCTTTTCTATAATTCGTGTTTTCCCACTGACTTTGGTTTCTCTGGGATTGACTGCCGGGAGAGAAGTTCATTTGCATTGTTTCTCAGATGGTATCAGAACAATACAGGGGTAAATTGTAGACTCTTGTTTGCATCACTCTTTTCATGGATTGTATTTAATTAGGGATAAAAGTAATCAGTCTAACATGCATCTCAGGTTTAATTAATTAATGTGTGACTGGAATTATTATTTAGACTTTGAGAAGCCATCAAAGACATGAGCGCTCAGCGATACTAACACCTGATGTAAGAGCTGGTTCGCTTATTTTACGGCAGAGTTATTAAAGCGCCAAACTTCTGCACAGCAGAGCAAACCCAACATGAACCAAACACTCTGTACTCCGGCTGCATTAGAGCTAATTAAAATGATGAGATGAGAACAAATGATTCTAATGTTTCCTGCAGAAGCAGAAAATGCAGCAGTGTGTGCAGCTGCATGGTTACATGTAGACGTGAGCAACACAGAGCTAATGTCATGCTGCCTGAGCATCTTCTAATTAGCAGAGCCGGTGTCTGCCCCCTGGTGGTGGGTTAAGGAATGCAGTGTTATTTCACAGTCAAATTTATAATTCCCAAAGATAAGAAAAAGCAAATTAATATCAGATTTTTAAAGATATTTCATTTTCTTGCAGACTTGTTTTGAGGTTTCAGTCTGTGTATACATATGTGCATTTATTGGTTCATAAATTATAGTTAATATTAAATCGTTTATACTTAACGCTGTGATGAATCCTAAAGAGAAATTTTATCCAGGTTTCTCCAAGTTCTTGGAGTCTTGATTCATTCATCCCATATTAAAGTCTAATAGTCTAGAATATGTTTAGATTATTTATGTCTTATATCACTATATCTTGTTATATAGTGTGCGTTGTTGTAAACGCCATAGACTTACATTTCAGAGCCAACACAGATTATTTTTAATCGACTTAGGTTTTTAGTTCTAACTTAAGCAAATAAGTATGTTGTTAAACTATTTCGCTAATTTACTGAAGTTACTCATGTAAATCTTAAAGGGCATATATCATAATTCATTTTCTGATGTGTTCAGGTTAGTTTGATTAGTTTTCATGACTGAAATCCAGAAATATTTGAAATAAAAACTTCATCATTCAAGAACAAAACTGAGCACAAAGCAGCCAGAGATGCAGCTGAAAGCTGATGCGGTTGTAATTGTTGCAGCAAAGTAAATCATAAGAAACTTAACAAAAGTAATGATGGCAATGTCTCCATCTCTACTTTGAATTCGTCAAGTAAAGATTTTTATTTTTCACATGGAGACTTAAGAAACCTGCACTCTGTGGAGAGTCGAGCCTGAAACGAAAGGAACTTCTTTACAACCATTCATGTTTCTGCTGGAGTTTATCTGCTGATCACTATTTAGTGACAAACAAAAAAACGATGACATCCTGAAACTTCACAGTGTTGCTGTTTTGCGTTTTAGAACAGAGACCCTCTGTTGATCTTCTTCATGTGTGGCTGGGTGTTTCTGTGTGACTGCCTCGCCGTAGCGCGGGCGCTCTGCCAGCGTTCTGCTGAGCTCTGGTCATGTTTGCAGCTCCGTCCCCTGACATCCCAGACCAAATACGAGCCAACCACATATCTGAAGCGATTTGCACCACCAGTCAGGATGCGTTTGAAGACAGAGTGAAAGGAGAAAGTGCCGAGCTGCTGAGCCAATCGGAGCGAACCTGAAGTTCATCCAGAACCCAGCGGGCGAGTCTGTGAGGCCCAGCCTGCCAGACGGCTTGACCGCTGACTTGTGAGGGAAGCCACACGATGGCTCTCTGGAAGTCATTCATTTGTAATTCATCAGCATTCGCGTGAGCGTGCCACACACCCCGCACATATGCTGGTGAATTGTATTTGCATTTAAATTAAGCTGACATGCAACTGTGAGGACAATGTTCCTCTTTAATCTGAACGGACAATTAACTCGTGGCCGATAGTCATTTTGTTCGTTGAATCGTTAAGGAAAGTTTCCTGAGAATGAGTTATTAGAATTCCTTAAAGCCTCCTGAAGGCCAGTATTCCCTGCTGAACGCAGTTATCGTTCCCAGCTGCCCGCCGAGCTCCAGCGTCACCGAATCACTTCAGCACCACGGATAGCGCTCTCTGAACTCACGTTCATCTGCACAACTCATAGAAAACCTTGCTCGTCTTCTTTCTCCTTCCCTTTAATGTTTGTAACAAAAATTTGGCTTCTGACTAATTTCTGTCAGAACAGGCAAAAGATTTGATTATTCACCTTTTTCAATAGTCGTTTGTATTTATTTTGTGCATTTATTTCAAACAAGAGGTCAAGCAAACAGTAGGAAAGAGAAAAACATGTAAATTCATAACCAAGAATAAAATCATTTGTTTACTACTCTTCTTTTTGAAAAGGATGAAATGCAAGACTTAGTGACTCGATAATTATCAAAAATGTGTCATTAAAACCATGTTATAATATTCATGTGCCTGTTCAGTGCTAAAGAGCCAACAGTAAATTGTGACGTAGATGAGATGGATACAAACTAACTCTCACGAGACAAGAAAATCTAGGAGACACTGATTCATCGATTGCATTCCCTTTTCTGTAAACTTTTGATTTCTCTGACAAAACAATGATAGTAGAAACCTGCAGCTGGTTAATGAATTTCACAAAATACAAAAATCTAAGCTGAAATGACTTGTTTGTTTCAATCTGGCTTTAGCATCACGTTAGCATAAATAAAACATTGATCTTGCTGTGTTTTCCAAAAGTAGCAAAATTTCCAAAACCTGGATGTTTTTGTCACATTTGATGCTCTAATTTGTTTGATTGTCTTGATATCTCCTAAAAGTCTAACTCTGTCTTGTCTTTTCTCTGCCAGAACAAACAGCAGACATGTCTCAACATGCCAGAGAAAATGTGATTCCTTTTAAAAGTCTCTGTGCTTTAATGTAAAGCACCTGATAGAATAATAGCTGACATTTATTCTGCTTCACTTAGTAATAACCTTCACCCCAGCAGCGGCGTTGTCAGTACAGCCTGTTAGCACCAGGTTGCTTCGTTATTTGGTTGGAATAGTGACGGATTATTGGGTGTTCGACTGGATCCTCATCAGCTGATTTCTCTGTTCATCAGAACAATCTCACCTAAATGACGATCAGATCTAGATAAGTAGTGCAATGACATTGATATTCAAATGTAAACTGAGCTGCTGTCATCATTGCTCAAGCTTTTACATCATCATATTGACTTTCTGCTGCTGCTTCGCTATTTCAGGCTCTTAACACCTTAAATTAGACGTGTTGATGAACATCCTGGAACAAGACAATCCATTATGCTAATTATTTTGGGCTCACAAGACGAGACAAGGTTTCATGAATAATTTTGTGAAAAGAAGAATCCATATTTTTTGTTTTCACTAACAGAGTAAAAGCCTAATTGTAGAATAATTCAGGGAAGGTTTGACTTGCATGTATTACACCGTTTGAGAATGACTCACTTTCAGGTGGTTCTGAAAATGCCGTTTTGTGTTTTCACAAAAGCAATAAATTTTTCAAACGTCTTAAAATGTGATTTAGAGAATCTTTGTTTGGTAAAAAACTATTCAAGTGTTCTACATTTTTTACTAGCGATGATCAAAAACATCAAACTGGGATGTTTGAAAGGACATTTTAATTTTGCACTCTTTGGAAACATTGAAGAAATGATACTCTTGGCGTCATCAGTGTACCTGTTTTTTTTCTAAAATTATGCTCCAATATAAATTTATCAAAGTAGGCAATCTATGAGTACCTAAACTTTACTGAGCAGCTTCTCTGTTTTTGTCTTCTGAGCAGCTGTTTTACGCAGGTGATGCAGGAAACTTGAAATTACTTATCAGGACTTGAAAAGTAATTTCAATAGAACTGAGTGAATGAGGTTTTTGGGTCAAGTTGAGGTTATTTATGAACCAAATTTAAAATGAGACAAGGTGACAGTCCAAGACACATATGGCCACAAATAACATTTATTTATTAGAGCTTAATCTTTATATCCGTATTAATAAAATCTGTCCAATCCAGCTCGGTTCTCAACCTTCTTATTCCTTCTCATTTGTGCAGATCAAACGATGTTCTGCAGTTCACAAAACACAAGTAAAACACATTTGAAGAAAAGAAATCCTTAAAATGAATCAGGAATCCTGATGAGTTTGCTTTGTGTGCTTTTATATTTTAATTAGATAACAATTTACAAGAAAATAGCAAAACAAACTGACAATGGCCTTTTGTTCTGTAGGTGACAAGTTATTTCTCAAGTGATTGGCTGATTTTACAGGATGAAGCTGGAATGTAGCGTCAGTGCAAGCAGATGTAGTCGGAGAGTCCTTCCAGAAATATATTCCTCTTAGTGCTCCCTGACATTTCTCGTGAAATGTCATAAACTTAATAAATATTAACTACTTGAATTCTCCGAGGAATTTTATACAGGCACCCATCTCAGCTACAGGATTCATGCAGGAGTGGAGCTGTAGGGGGAAGTTTATGTATTTCAGTCCATGTGAGTGGAGTTTCAGATGCAGTGGGATCTTTTACAAGGCAGCTGCTGCACATCTAAATGTATGTATTTGGGGCTTAGCAGCACAAATGGACTGTATCCCTTAGATTCAGAGTCACAAGGGAGCTGTGTTCATGGGTGTGTTGTTGTGATATAGCTCTTTCTGCTTCTTTCATCCAGATGAAAAGCGACTTGCTGAGAAAAGTGTGTGTGCTTATGGTTGGGAGTGTGTGCTTCGGGCCTACAGCTAATGATGTAAAAATGTTGAAAACAAATGCAACTGCAAAAATTGTTTAGGGGAAGCGACACAAATTCAAAATCATCACTGAGGTATTTTGTTACTTTCCAAAAAAATGGGTTTTGCTTGTTTATCACTCTCTTATCTACTTATTTATACGTATATTTTGTTTTGTAACTTTGGAACAAATCGTGTCTGTTTATTTTCTGTAAGCAGTTTTTTTTTCTTTTTTTTCCCCCACAGGTCACATCGCCCCATGGAAGGCGTCCAAACAAGTACGTTTCCACTACTAACTAACTAAATACTACTAATAATGACAATTAAAAACATAATCACAACAGTTCAAAGAAGAAAAGATAGAAAGAAAGCAAATGTACAAAAGACTGATAAGAAAAAAAATCAATAAAAATAAGACTAAATACAATAATTACACATTTTGTGCCAAATTTTTAAGTATGAATAGATTAATTATATTCTGAAGCCTATTCCAAAGACCTAGAGTAAAGCAATCAGTTTTAGCTAACTCTGTTTATGTAGGCTAAAGCAAAGCCTTTTTATATTAGTGTTACGCAAATGCCAATTAATAAGAAACTTACAAATACACGTCATTTAGGTCTAAAAGAAGAATATTTATAAATGTCTGATCATCTGTACATCTACCATCACCCACAGAGTCATTTTTACGGCTCTGTATAATACAATCACTGAAGCAAAACATTTAAATAAATTTAGTTCACATAATTAGCATGTCAGAGGTCAGGGGATTATTTTCCTGCTTTGTTTTGCATGTTTCCTCATGTTCCCTGCTGTTTTTGAATGAATTTAGCCTTGTAGTTATTTTAATTTCCCTGTGATTAGTTTTCATTTGATACACTTGTTGAAATACTAACAACACAAAAAATCTGTGGTATCACTTTTTAATGTGTCTTTGGAATAAAAATATGAATAAATGAACAATAGCAACCTGTGCACATTTAAAAAAAAGAAAAAAATTCTAATCAACTATAGCATTGTTCTTCTGAACTCCCAAATGTCTTTCATCAGTGAAGTTTCACATTTTTTGAAGATCTTTTAAAATTAAACTCTTTGAAAGTCAGTCCTTGCATTACAGTGTGCAACCTGTTATTAAAATAATGAAAGTAAAGGACAAAAGAAACTAATTGCAGCACATGAATTTTCTTTAGGAAATTTGAAAAAAGTAATTGAAAACCTGAAAAATGAATGATCCTCTAGCTGACAGGTCACTTTATTTCAAAATTTCAACCAAGAATTAGTCAGGAATCAACTTGCTGACACTAAAATACTACGCATTTAAAATTAAAATAAGTTCCACTTAAAAGAGGAGCAATTTAGCTTTATGAAATACGTCTGATTACAAAAAGTGCTACTTAGATTAGTTTGATGCTAAGTTGTCTTTTTTTGTGCAGAAATAACACTTGATTATATTTAGCTGGAGTGACTCCCAAAAATAATTATCTCACGAAAAACAAAATCTGGCTAATTAAAAAGCATAACAGCAAAGTGAAGATGACCTAAAAATACAGCTGTGTATTATAGCTTAGTGAAATGAAATGTTTCCTGTTTTGTGTTTTATTATTATTGCTATTCAACCAGTGGGACCCTCAGGGCAGCCCTCAGACAAACCTATCCGGCCCGGTTCTGCCGCCTGGCACGCCCTTTCCAAACCAACCACATCACCGCACATCTGTACCCGACTCCACAGAGGGGTTTGACCTGAACAAACCCGACCCTTACGACCTTTATGAGAAATCGAGGGCCATCTATGAGAGCAGACGTAAGTGCAGGAAGCCACAACCTCCAAAGTTTAGACATGCTATGTTATAAAACTAAAAATGTCTTCCTTTGAGTAAACACTTTACAACTATTAAAAAACCCCCGTCATGTCATAGTTCTTACCTCACCCTTTGACCCCGTCGCATCAGACATGCAGGACAATCCTCCACTTAAGGCCAGAAATTATATTACAGATTGGACTTTTTTACCCCACATGTCCCTTACTATGTAAACTAACATGGTGAAAGTGAATTCCTGCTTATCCCAGTTAAAAATCACCATCCACCTTCAATCCCATTTAGTCATGTAAACACATTCATATACTTCTTTTTTTCACAGTTCAGCCTTTGTTATGTGAAAGGCAATGCCCTTTTTTGCTCTTTGTATGCACTTTCAAAAATATTTTGCTCAAGGGAAAAGCCTTTGTTTTGGTATATTTTAGGAAGTGTTGCATCACATTTCAACACGTCTTATTGGCTTATTTACTAATAGGTTTGGAGTCACTTTCTTGTATGAATTTAAGAATTTGTTTTACTTTAAGGAACACTTAAAAAAAACTCTATTACACCTGAAATTCATTTGTGTTGCTATCAGTCTATTATTTTTTGTTATTAGAAGCTGCCTCTGTCTCCTAAAGCCAACATGGCAACATGAGCTTTTTCAAATGGCCTGTGTGTTAACTTTAGGTCCTGAGTACGAGGAGGTGGAGGTGCATCTGCTGAGGGAGAAAACGGGCTTCGGCTTTCGCATCCTGGGGGGAGACGAGGCCGTGCAGGCTGTGAGTCCGGACGCCCGTGACAAGGCTCGTATGGGACGGGCTGGACCAACACTTATTTAACCTCATCCACACTCCCCCTACATCCATCTACTGCTACACCACACACTCTATCAGCGACATCCAGAACCTTGCAAATATAATCACACCTTTTATACTTCGCCACATTTTGTCCTGTTATGACTACAGACTCAAATGTATTTTGTTGGGATTTTATCTGGTCATCCGGACCAGTAATGAAGGCGTGGCAGACAGAGGAGAACATTTAATCAGAGGAGCAATTGAGAGGCTCACGGTAGCTCAAGAGGAGCTGCAGAGATCCACAGCTCAGGTGGAAGAATTTTGTTGACAAATATGAACAACTTGAGAACATTGGCAACGAGTGGCATTAGACCAAATGTTTTGGAAAGTGGGAGTATCATGCTGTTGGTATGCTTTATTCCAAAAGAGACAGATTATGGGAATATCAATAAAAATAAATACTGGGATATCAAACAATGTTTGAATCAAAGCTTGTATTCAATAGAATGGCCAGTCAATGTCTGGACATAAATCTAACTGAGTCTATGTCTAGATTTGGATGTTCACAGATTCACTCCCATCTAATCTGACTGGATTATTTTGGAAAAGAGGAAGAGGAGAAGATGACTCTGGATGCGATAAGCTGATGGAGGCAAAACCCAAAAAACCAGCAGCTGTAACTGCAGCAAAGAGTGATTCTGCAAAGTCTGGACTCTGGAGGGCTGAAAGCAAATATGCTCTAGACTTTTCAGATTTTTTTATTGGTTGCTTTGTGTTGATCTATCACCTATAATCCCTATAAGATACATTAAGTTTGTGGCAAAATGTGAAGAAGTTTCAGGAGGATGAATATTTTGACAAGGAGATGCATCTTTTAGACATGCTGTAATTTACAACACTAACTCTCTAACCGCTCACTGCCTCCCATACTGAAGGTAACGCCTTGCTAATGAAACAGCATGACTGTGGCAAACTGAGAGAGTTTGGCTGCAGATTATTTGAAAGGTCAACCAGGGTCCTCCATTTTTGTGTCTCTGCACTGTTGCCTCCTGCTCGTCTTCTTCACCTTCATCTGCGCTGCTAATATTGATTGTCTTTGAACAGATTGTTATTGGCGCTATAATAGAGAACACTCCCGCTGAGCGCGACGGCCGACTTCGACCCGGGGACGAGCTAATTTCAGTGGATAAAAACGTGGTTGCTGGGAAACCGCACAAATACGTCATTGACTTGATGCACGCCGCTGCCCGCAACGGTCAAGTCAGCTTGACTGTGAGGAGGAGAGTGCAGATGCCTGGTGAGGACAGGTTTTATTTCTCCTACTTCTTTTTACTAAAATTGGAGGACAAGCTGCTCAGTTCATTGGCATCAGATTAAAAAATATGACTTGGACAAGACACTCATGCTGATGGGCTGCATTGAGGATCAGCATGTTCTTCTCTCACAAGCCTTTTCTGTGGAACGAGATCGAACATGTAGATTTGAAACCAGACGTAGGCCTGTCACAATAAATCAATTCATCGAATGATGAATCAATAATTTTCATTGGCTTGATCTAGAAGGAATTTAAAAAAAAAGTTTCTCAAGTTAAAACTTGCCATAAAATGTTTTGTGTATATTAGAACAGTACTGTTCTCTCGTGATAATACATAGTGTGTATTGAACATAGAAAATATCAGAAGGACAAAGCTTGTGTACCAACAGGAAGTCTCACTTTAACATCAACTTTAGATGTGTGTCTGTTATTATGTTAAAATATGTTTGTTCTTTCTTCGTTGAAGTTGCTTGTAACTTTCTCTTTTTATAAAAAGATACTAAAGTAAATGTAATTGCATAACTGTAACTAGTTACTACCCACCTCTTCAAATCATAAGAATATTGACTTTAATCTCAGAATTCTAACTGTGGATTAAAGTCAGAATATATTTTTTTTTTTTGGTGGTCCTAATCCTCTTCCGTCGAACTGAAACATTTTTATCATTTTATTTTCAGTCTGACTTTAAAGCATTGTTAACAGACAGATTGGTTTTACAGTTACAGTAGCTCTTTTCCTCTCGTTCCCAACAGGGGAGCCGTGCCCGGTGAACGGCCGGAGTCCCGGTTCTGTGTCGACGCAGCACAGCTCTCCGCACAGCGACGCAGCCTCCGCACCGGCCCCCGTGACAACAAGCGCTCCAGCTGCAACCTCAGCCCCGGAGGGGTCCGCTCTGCAGACCAGCGACGTGGTCATTCACCGCAAGGAGAACGAGGGCTTTGGCTTCGTCATCATCAGCTCCCTGAACAGACCGGAGAACACCACAGTCATCAGTGAGTTTATCGTCACGACCCACAAACACCAGGAATCGACTTCTGCTGCAATATAATGGGGGGATTATTCTGCCATATTTGGAGAGGACGTATTTTAAGTCTGAAAGCAGGATTACATGTCTCAATACTTTTACTTACATTTGTATTTTGAAAGCAGGACTTCATGTGTTTCTTCTCAAAACTTGAAATGTTATTTTGGATCTGATATTTTCAATTTTTAAACAACTATGCAAAAAAAAAAAAAACATTTCAAACCTCACATTTATTGGCAGCTTTGCATGATGTCAAACAACAGCTGGGTGTTTTAGCAAGAAGATATAATTATAACGAAGCTGGTTTCCACAACCTGGGGGGTTTGACTATAAAACAACCCTAAATATTAATGTTTAGCTTTTGACATCTCCATCCTCAAAACTGCTCACGGCTTTAACTTTGCTATTGTCTGTTTCTAGCTGTGCCTCACAAAATTGGACGCATCATTGAGGGAAGCCCTGCAGACAGATGCGGGAAGCTGAAGGTGGGGGACCGAATCCTGGCCGTGAATGGACAGTCCATCATCAGCATGCCTCACGCAGACATTGTCAAGCTCATCAAAGATGCTGGACTCACAGTCACGCTGCACATCATACCAGAAGAAAGTAAGACCAGATGTTATTCAATTATTAAGCTTCTGTAGACAATGTGTGTTACTTTATAGAAGTTTTCATACCTCTTGAACTTACAACAGTTTAGAGTAAAGCATTTCCTTTTGTTCAAATGGCCTAGTCAAATTCCTGATGCCCTCCATGTTTACAGCTGGTAGAGACTAAAAAAGTCTTGCAGCTGTAGTTTCAGTAACAGGTGATTCTATAAAGTATTGACCCAGGAGGTCTAATAAAGTGCAACGCAGTTTTTGCTTTGCAATTTTTGTGTTGAAATGTGAATAAAATGCACAGAATTTTGTGGTTGTAAAGTGCTAAAATGTGCAAAGTTTCAGGACAAATGCTATTGAAAGACCATTTATTGTATTAAATCAACAATTTTGTGGATTTTCTTTATTTAACATACTTTCTCCTCTTGAGTGTTCTTTCTATTTTCAGCCTGGCTTCTCTGCTTGGATGAAATTTAGTTTCAACCGTCTGTCCGTCCCAGGTTCCCAGTCTGGACCCAACTCAGAGAAACAGAGCCCCATGACCCAGAAACACAGCCCACAGACCCAGCCCAGTCCTGTAGCCCAGCCAAGCCAAGGAGGCGCCCAGTCAAGCCAAATGGCCGCTCAGTCTGGCCAAACGACGGCTCAGCAGCCGGGTCAAGCACCGGTCCATCCCGGCCAGACTGCAGCTCATACTAACCAAATGGTGGGTGGGCCTCCTGCACCAGCAGCCTCCCAGCCCGCACCAGCTGGAACCCAGCAGAGCCCGGTCACCCAGTCCTCTGGCCTTCCTCCGCAGCTCTACCTCCATGACGGCAGGTGAGCTGGGCTGAAGAGAAGCGTTCAGTATGTCAGTAAGTTCTTTGGTAATGGAAGAAAAGGATATGACATTTCCACAAGGAACAGAAACAGATTTTGTGCAGAGGAGAGAATTTCTTCTTCCTCTTGAATGCCATAAAGTTCACAGGGAAAAACGTGTGACTGCAGACAGTTTTCATCCCAGGCAGAGTCTTGGTCTCAGGCCGGCTGAGTTGCATAACACCACTTAGCGCCTGGTGTCAGTGAATAATTTACCATACGGTATCTGTTCTATAATTCAGGAGCTCTGCAATCAGGCCGTGTTACGTGTCAAAACTATGAAAGTGTGAGCTCTTGCTTTGATAGGTATGTAAGTCCCAGGCCAGGACTCACAGAGTAGCACTCCCAGAGCTGTGAATTTATACCAGTTTTATAAAAAAGAACTGGGAAATTCTTTAAAACTGGAATTCTTATTTCCGTCCTTTATCTCCATCTGCACGCACGCAGGAATTCTTACCCACCGTTTTCCTGGTATGTTAGTTATTTCTCTACTGATTAACCTCCAGTGGACTCCACTGAGGCTATTCTTAAAAACACCACTCTCCTCCTTGTGACACAAAGCGCAGTCATCATCTTGTTGCTCATTTCCCTTCATTTCAGGTCAGAGGTAAAAGCAAGGCAGGACGTCAAACCGGATTTTCGACACCCTCCATTCACCGACTATCGGCAACCTCCTGTGGACTATCGTCACCCTCCGGTCACTGATTACCGCCAGCCGCCGACGCTGGACTACCGACACCCGCCTGGCCTTCTGGACTTCAGGCAGCATCCTGCAGCAGCGCAGTTCCCTCTGGGAATCCCTGCTGACTTCAGACCACAGGTAGAGCAAGAACTCTCTGCCCCTGTTTCATAGACTTCAAATTTGTATGCAGGTTTGTAACGCAATGCAGATTAATCAATCAGGATTATTGCTTTTTGGAATAGTAATTATATGCAGTAGTTAATTGGAGCTCTCTTACTTGTTCTCCAGGACTATGATTATTTCACGGTGGAGCTGGAGAAAAGTGCAAAGGGTTTCGGCTTTAGCATTCGTGGGGGCAGAGAGTACAGCATGGACCTGTTTGTGCTGCGGCTTGCAGAGGACGGGCCTGCAATCCGCAACGGGAGGATGAGGGTGAGACAACGACTCAGATCGTAATCGTTGCAGATCTTCGCACAAGTATTCACACCCCTAGAACTGTCCCACATTTTGTCACTTTACAACAAACTTCCACAAGTTGTTATGGGATATTAGCTAAAAGACGATTTCAAAATGGTGCATAATTATTAAGTGTGAACAAAAACAAAAAAAAATGGTGCTAAAAATGTTTTTATTTCTGTTTATGAGAGTCAATACTTTGTTGAATCTTTTTTTGATGCTGCAATGGCAAAACCACAAAATCTTACCAAGTGTTTTAGGTCTACTTTTATTTTAGGTAAAATATCTTAGTACACTTGAAATAAAACAAAACTAACTAACTGATTCCTTAATATTTACTTTAAAAGCCCTAGTTTTACTAGTGGATTATTTCACTTATAAATGACATTTTTCCCATCTTATGAGTCAAACAATCTGCCAGTGGAAGTAGGACTTTTCTTTATCAATGCTAACAAATTATTGACTTAAAACAAGCTTCTACATATTGTTGAAAAGTTAGTTTTTCTTATTTCATGTGTACTCAGATAAAAGGTTAAACATCTCTTCAATCTCATCCCTGACCTGGGAATGTTTTTATAATATTTGGGTTTGTGGTGCTATGAACGTTGTGCCACCAAGTCACAGTCATACAGTCATGCCATAATTTTTACAGTTATCACAACAGTATTACAAAATATCATAATAACATTTAAGTCCATATCGTCCACCTCTAAACTCTATTATCTACATTATGAACATCTTTTGTGGTTGTAATCCAACAAAATGTGAGAAAGTCCAGTAATGTGAATAAACTTTCAAGGTACTGAATTAAGTGATATAAAACAGTTTTCTGAGTAACACAAAGGCTGATTATGTTAGAAAGCCAGACTTTCAGGCCCAACTAGAAGCTGACAGGACTGGACCTTCTCCCGTGTGTGTGTGTGTGTGTGTGTGTGTGTGTGTGTGTGTGTGTGTGTGTGTGTGTGTGTGTGTGTGTGTGTGTGTGTGTGGGTGTGTGTGTGTGTGTGTGGGTGTGGGTGTGTGTGTTGTAGGTGGGGGACCAAATCATAGAGATTAACGGAGACAGCACCCGGGACATGACTCACGCCCGCGCCATTGAACTCATAAAGGCGGGAGGCAGGCGGGTCAGGCTCCTGCTGAAGAGGGGCACCGGACAGGTCCCGGAATATGGTGGGTTCTCCTGGCACACACAGAATCCCCTAAACGGCTCCGTCTTTCCACCAGACCTCTCTGTCAACAGATGCATTTTTCACCATTCTTGCCAGGCTTTCTCTGTGTTTTGGTGATGAACTTCCAATCAAACGTTGATAACTTGCTACATTTTATTCTTGCTTTTCTCTTCTCTTGTCTGAAATTAAACTCATCCTCGTATATTTAACTATTTCTTATTTAACTGTGGGTACATCTGTAACATCCTTCATGTAGTGTAACCCATCTGCTGTGAGTAATGATTGGTTTAGGCTTTTACTTGCCTTCCCTCAGGAATGGTACCTTCCAACCTCTCCATGTGTATGAAAGGTGACACACTAAGCTCCCCCTATTTCTTCCTAATGGGCCACTCTAAGGACACGGTTCGTGGAAAACTGCATGTCTTAACATACACACTACTCTGTGTGCTTTCTGCATGCATGCATATGTGATCATTAATGCCTGGCTAACAAACCAGCCCAATAATTTCTGGCCAGAAGTTTACATACAATCATTACTGGTTTTGATACCGTATTAATAATGTCACACGTTTACTGAACTGTTCTTTTTCCAGGGTGGAATGATTGTTTAAAACTGAGTGCATTTGTTTTAATTTTCTCAAATCCCAGCCTTAAATAAATACTTCCATTAATGTCCTTTAGCAAATTGCACTTCACTCACAATTTTTTGCAGACATCAGCAGGCTTCTGGCTTAATACTGTCTGCATACTTGACCATTGTTCTTGGCAGAAATTGTGAAATTTATTTAAATTAGTTTGTTTTTCTGGCTTCAAACTGGCTCTTGAGCAGAGTCCATAAATTCTCAATTGGGCTGAGGTCAGCATTTTGATGTTGGATCACCGCAGTGACTCCAGTTTAACGTCAATGTAAAGTAAGCAGGTCGCAGCTAAAGAGGAAGCACCTGCTTCAAAATCACACCTGAAATCTGAAACTGGTCACAAAGACGAACTGAAAGCCCAGAGGAGGAAAGTTTTATTGTTAGACAAGAAAAATTCGACTGCAATGAACAGAACGATTGGAAGACGCGAGGCTCTCAAACCGAGGAACACTGTAACAGTCACCATGATGGTGGCAGCATCATCCAAGCAGCATTTCTCCAAGTTACTCCACAGCTGAATAGTTGAAATTTGTCCTGTTGGGAGTTTCACCAATGACCTCAAACACAACAAAGCTGGGTTTGTCATAGCTAAAGCAGGATGAGATTAAGCTCTGCCAAATATTCTCAGAAACAGAAAACAAAACAATTAAAGAAGGAGTTCTGTCAAGAAGAGGCCCCAGAATCATGCCAGAAAGAAAATGTTTGTGACTGAGGAGGAATTTGTGAAGCATATTTAACTCAACACAATGTGTGTGATTATCACCCAAAACGCTCTGATGAATGGATGTAAGCTTTCAACCAGAACTTTATCTGTGTGCAGAATGTTTTGATGAGACTGCAGAATGCTGAGGGTTGTGAAATATTTCACACAACCTGAAAGTGTGTAATATCTTCAAGCATGCAGCTTGTTCTTTTTTTTTCTCTAGTCTTGTATTTTCTCTCTGTTTGCATGTGCATGATGGCTGTAATGTACTCTCATGCAGGTCCTGTAAATTATTTTCTCTCTGCGACAGACTGTGCCAGCCCCTGGGATTCCCTTTCTACAGCCCACTTTGCCCTGCAGGAAGTGACCGTGGAACCACATCTGAATCCATTACTTCCCTCCCATCCAGCTTCATCCCCAGACTCCCCTCATCGGCTCCATCTAGAGGCCAAAGTGTGCATGGCAGACAAAGCTCCGCTGCTGACAGACCACTGCTCCATTAGAAGGCCAATAGGTGGCAGGTCCACTAAGCAGAAGTGCGTCAACGTGGGGCAGGGAACCCTTCAGGGGTCTGAAGAGGGGAACCCTGCGTCCGGCGAAAAGCCGCCTCGGGTTTTGTCTCACAAAGCGCTTATGGGAAGGTCCACTGACAGAAGAGAGAGGCAGAAGGAGAGCTGCTCGCCCTGTTGTGAGAGGAAGGGCCGGCAAAAACACGCAGCGGGCGGCGTTTCACCCTGGGACCCGTATGTGACAGTGAATCTGAACGGAGCGTCTCCGGGAGAAGGAGACGGACCTGTCGGCCTCCAGGAACGGCTGATGTCCAGGAATCTATTCCCCAGAGAAGAAGAGAAGGCCGGTGGCCACAGCGCGGTGTGCTGCCGTTCTAAGACCATCGAAGGTCCTCCAGCGAGGAGCGCAGCTGCCTCCCCGGGGCCCTGGAACATCCCTGGGCCCGACAAGCTGCCTGGCACCCTGAGGTCCTGGACCTCCACGGTGAGCAGGTAGAGAGGATCCTCACACTGTTTGGCTCTGTGTTCAGTTCTCATCACCAGGAAAGCATCTTCCTTCAATCTCACTGTCCTGATTTCTGCTCCACCCTGCGTATGAAGTCTGTTTTTACATGTATTTTTATTCATACAAGAAGATTATTACACCCTCTACCTTAAGGACTGGAGAAACTTTATAAAATATGATGAAGGACCCTCACATGTGAGCGCTGCTCAAATCTCATTTTAAAGTGTGGAGCTTCACACCTTTACCTGGCCGACTGAAGGTACACAGGGAGGGGAGTAAGTATTGAACACATCACCATTTTTCTTAGTACTTCTAACAGACTCAAATACAGAAAAAATAAACCAATACACATGAAAAAAGTAAGAGAAATCTGAGCAAAAAAGTGAAATGCACAGGGAATAAGTATTGAACCAAATTGTTAAAATTGTTCTGTGAATTTGGTCTCTTCTGACCAGATTTGCCACCAGTATTTTGTTTGTTTGTTCCAGTTGTCAACAAGTCTTGACATGCTTTTTCTTCAGCAGTGGAGTCTTGTGTAGTGAATATTCATAGAGAAAATATATGTTGAGGACATAAATGTTCTCATTTCTCCTAATTGTGGGTCTTTCTTAAGCTCTCTTTGGCCCTTTGCTCTTGGATAACTTCTCTGATTATTCTTTAAGCTCTTTGCAAAAGGAGCATTTGACTGACCTGGTTTAAGGTTAAATTACATTCTGGATTACTTTTCCAACTGACCGGAAAATTCAGAAGTCTGGTTTGTAACCAAAGCCGTCAAGTATATATTGCAACAATAACTGCCATGCATCTTGCACAACACCTTCAAAATATAAAACGTTTTAATGAATTAGTTTGTTCTGATAAGGAGAAGGATTTATTTTCTAAATACTGACAGATTATAGGTGTTTTGTGTATCTTTTCCTCATGTATTCAATACTTGTTCCCTGTATCATTCCAATTTATTACACTTAAAAACTAATTTATGCACTATTTGGTGTTAAATTCATTGTGTTAATGGATTATTTGAGCTGTTGGTGACTTCTGGTATCCAGGTTTTTATAATTGACCCATCAGAAATATTCATATACATACTGAGGATTTTTTTATGCTCAATACTTATTTTCCTTACTGTACATCAGCACAGAAAATCATCTTCTTGCTCTGTCTCTCTCTGAAGATGGGAGATTAAAATATTTTTGAGTGTTAGAGAGCTAGGAAGCTGGAGCTCTTGATTCATATGTTACATGGCTACAAATATATACTGTAAATGTAAAGAAGATGTGAAAATTATGTACATTTTGTATACTCAAAGCAAACCTGTGGGTGTTTTTGAGGCAGTGTTGTAGTTAGATACATTGTACAAATTAAGGATTAAAAAAAAAAAAAAGTATCCTGGGACAGTATTTTAGGAACACTGTTTCCATGGCCTTGTCCATATCGACATATCAAAGACTGACTCTGAACCGGGCCGCAAAGGGAGGCGGTGTTGGTGTGCATGGATTCCAGACACGTCAGTCTTTCTGAAGAGCTCTGTGGGAAAATCACCTCTGGAGGATGAATCGGATGTTTTTAATTCACCACTTTCAAAATGACTGAGAACATTTGGCTTAGTAAGAACTCATACGACTCCTCTCTCAGTTGCGTACTCAACCTGATCGCAGTTCAACCATGCAGTCATTGTGCAGAGTTATAAAGCTGTGTGTATTCATTTGACGCCCAACAGGAACACTTTGTCCAGTCTCCTATTTCTATGCCTTTTAACTGTGCTAAGTGTACCACATCACTGTGGGAGAGGGGAGGAGGAGGTCGACGGTTATGAGGTGAGGCGGAGTGCCTTACTCAAACTAATGCAGAGATTTGTTTTTTGGGAACTTGGTGAACCAGGCTGAGATGTGGAGCCTGTTTTTTTTTTTTTTTTGCTTCGGATGTTAACGCCAAGCAGTATCTATCTGGATGCACTCTACAGCTGTAAAGATCAGCCGTCTCAATTATTGCAATTGTCCCCCCCGAGTGATTCTGACGGGGAGAAAAATGTAGCCTGTAGCATCACGTCCCCTCCTTGAAGTAATGTGGAGCGGTTTATCAAGACGAGCCAAACATCAGAGTGGGTCATGGTTTCTGTTTCACTTTTGTTTTCTCTCGAAGGAAACATTAGGTTTGTATTAATGTCGCAGGCCCATGGTGAGCCCATAAACACAAACATATTTGTTTAATAACCAAACGTTGGGTTTGGTCGCGGTTGAGGCACGCCGCTCTTAAACTTAGACGCTCGAGGGAATGTCAGTTTTCTCCTGCAGCTCTCCAATTGGATGCCATTTAAATCTTCCTGCAAGATTATTAAAAATGAACCACTGGAGCTTTTGAGTACCGGAGGACAGCATGACGGCACGCCCACACCAGACCTGAAAACCGCTGGAAATGTGCTCTTTGTGAAGCTACCTGCATTCTGGGGTCACTAGTAAGATCTTTTACACCGAGGATCCCAGGGATTGATGTTAATCCACAGCCGAACCTGGTCTGGATGGTTCCACGCTGACAGAACTGTGGGGGTCTCTTTTGTGCATTAGCGAGGTCCCTGACAAACGCGTCACCAGGGAGTAGAAATGTGTTTTCTGTACGTATGTAGAAAAGCTCAGAGAACATGTCAACCAGCCCTCCGTTTCCATCCAGCCCCCCTCCCGCCCCTCTGCCTGCTGTGACTGGGTTTGTATGTCACACAAAACAAAAAAGAAAAACTGCTTATTAAATCTGTGAAGGATGGCAAGTTCATATTCCCCTTCCCCCCTTCGAGATCCAGTATAATTGTGTAGTGTTAATTGTGTAATATTCACCTTGTACAGCTGTATTCCTACAAATATGGTTTACTGTATCATTGATACTGTAGTTTCAAAGACGTGAACAACTATTTTTATGAAATGCGACAGTACTGATATATTACATTTTGCTAAAAAACGAAAAACTTGTTTACTGAAAGATATTCTGAAATACTGTCAAATAAACTCTTGACATGGTGTAAAACAGACTTTGTTGGAGACTCTTTTGTAATGTTTTATAGTCAGAAAATGTCCCAAGAGTTTACAAATGATTTGTTTTTTTAGCATTTATGCAAACAAAAAGTGAAAATCTTCTGTGATCACATATTTTTAACACCTTTACCGCTATAAGAAGGTTGAAAAAATTGGGGTTAATATCTTGGCTGATAATTTATATTCAACTCAAAGGTTTGAGCACATTATTGCTGCTTTTCAGCTCTGGCATAAAACTTCAAAACTGAAGTAAAGAAAAGGAAAGACATTTGTGCTTTAAACCCTTTATTGTCACACAAACACAAAATATGAAAAAGGGTGACTCATGAACCTTTATCATAAAGTTTTGAGGTTTCACATAATTCATTTCATTGAATCATTGAATCAAACCCATGTAAAAGAAACAAATGGCATGATTAGAAACTGACAACGCAGACCTAATTCCTGACTTTGGGACGTAGAGGGGGAAAAAAAACAAAGACTTGCATTGCAAAATGGGAGCATTTCAAATCCTTTACAATCTCCAATGTTAACACAAATAAATAAATTCTTCAAACGTGATTCAGTTTTCAACCAAGACAGCATCACAGCCAGTTTGAAATTCAACAAGTATAATTCACATTATCCCCCCACAACACAAGCATTATCCTATGATATTCCCCTTTAAAGGCACAGTACACTCATAAAGGGTTTCAACAGCATTAACTGCTCAAAAATCTGAAAACTGTTCTGGTACACATGTTGTCTATTCCAGAAAACTTCAGTTTCTGGATGCTTGTTGGCTTCTGTAATTGTTGGTACCAATTACACTCCTTTGCAAGAGCGAGACCAGTCATATCTGAAAAAGTCCTACAAAGAAGGAAATTACAAACATGGCCAAGTTTAAAAATCCCTAAATGAGCCACGTAAACGCAACATTTTGTTGCTCCTGGCTCACAAGAAAAGTTCTCCTGTCACTCCTCAGAGCAACTTCCTGTAGGAAGTACAAACTGCCCGTCTCCTTGTTCGCTCGGAGGAGCCTTCAATGGAGGAGGAAATAAGAAAACATTTAGAAAGTCAAGAAGCAATTAACTACCAGATGAGGAAAAACATAAAGCCTTACATTCATCCGTTTGTAGATCCCCATTTGGAAACGACAGCAAACCACATCGACCACGAATCCCACCATGCCGTGGATCATGCCTGAGAGAAAGAAGAGATGAAAGCCACTGCATCGACATCGCAGAACGGGTTTCAAATCCCATCAATAACAAATAAAGCCGGATTTTTAAAACTACTGATGGAAGGACGCTGCATGCAGTCACAAACACATTTATTCCTGGACTATATGACCGTTCAATCTTGGAAAACTAAATTACAACAAATTCTCCATTTCTATATTTTCCTTTGGAAATCTGGAACTATTTGTTCTATTAGAAGAAAATCCGTTCCGACTGTTGATAAAATATCGATTCAAGTGTTTTGTGGTGTATTTAAAAAATATGTGGGCTGTACAATGTTTTTCTAAAGGTGGGTGTGATGTATATAACAGGTTCCAATTAATTTATTTTTGACTAAAAAAATTTGTTTTTTCTTTTTTTTTTTAAGTGGGATATGTCAATGCATCTATTAGATTTTCATTTTAAGAAAAGTCTAAAATGAGATTAAAAATGCAGATATTCCTTTACAGGAGCAGAGATTTACTGACATCTGCTGCAAAATGCGCAGAATGCAAGTGATACTAGAGAGCCCTGGTTTTAACTTCCCTTCAATAAAATCTAAAATAAAACTTCTGCTCTACCACTGATAAAAAGCAAAACAATTCACCGGGGCAGTTTTTAACCTCACTTGTTCAAACTTTTCACATCATTTAAAACTGTCTGAACGCTTTAGTGGGTTTAGATCTACATGAATAGATTAAAAAAATAGTTAAATTAGTTACATTTATGAACTTATGAAGTAACTTATTTAAGTGGGTCACCAATCTAACAAATTTAACAAAGAAAAAGGCTGTTACTGAAAGCAGGTGTTATCCAGAAATGATGGATAAGGTAACGACAATGTTGTCAATCCTTTACAATTTCCAACATGATGTCAAAAATGGAAAATTGTTGCAACAAATGATTCAGTTTTCAAACAAGAGAATATCAATGAGAATTGAATTATAATGATAAAAAGGAAAAAAACTGAAAATTGATGAAAGACATTGTGATCCAAATATTTTTAACCTTAGCAAATGAAAAATAAATTATTGCAAAAGAAAAACTAGCATATCTTCTCCAGTGTATTGTTACTACTACTTTCGTCTACCTGTTGTGGAAAAAATGCCTCCAACGATGCCGCAAAGCCTGACGAGAAACTGCCAGAGAGGCATGTGCTGCTCGGTGACTCTGACCATCAGTGAGCTTATGTCATATTTCATGAAGATCCCTGAGACTCCGTGGCTTCCTGCAGCGTGGTTTATAACGCGCTCCTGCAGGAAAATGGGGATTTAACACATAAACCGCAGCAACAGTCGACCACACGCTGAACTGAAATACAATATTTAAACGTACCCGCTCTGTGACCGAGTACTGATGTGTTTCTGCAGACACTTTGTAGGTGTTCAGCTTGGTTGGCACAATGGTGATGAAGTACTGAAACATGTGGTTTGCTACAAACAAGAATTGTTCATTCGTTAATCGCTGAGGATTCAACGCAGGGAAAATATCAGCGTGCAGCAGTCATTCCAGGCTGGTTTTTAATCATTTTTATCTACATATGCATTATGTTTGACTCGGCACGCTGTATTGGTCTCTCAGTAAAAATGATTTTTGTGGCCACAAAGTTGTGATCGGTGAATCCTGAATGTGGGCTTTGGCAGAAGGGCCTGTTAGTTCCTGCTTATAGAGAAAATGCACATAGGCACCGTCAGCAGTGATCTTTTCTGTGCCGTCCAGAGGGTTGATCAGTCCAGGGATCTCTTCTCCAAAAGAGAAGTGGTCAATTCGGTGGGAGAAGTTGTAAGCTGGAACACAACAAACCAAAACAATCCTGATGAGGTGAATGTAGAGTTACCATGCGACCAGAAGCTCAGAGAAAATCTTACAGTCGTGGCTGACAAGTGCAGCCAGATGGGCGTGGCCTCTGGGGTGAGGTATGGACCTATGGAGAGATTAATAGGTCAAAGGTCAAACTTTCTGCTCAATTAACTGGAGGTGTTGATTATTTTGGATCTTTATCTTTTCATACATTTGTAGGTTTTCTTGATCAAAACGGAGCTGCTTGCCACTAATCATAGCACATGTTTTGTGTTTCCAGTGAACTCATCTCAGCTGGAGGAAACTTGGTTATTTTTGGTTTGATCAGGGGTCATGATCTCATTTTACAATAACAGCAAACGCCCCAATATATAATAATATATGCTAAAGGTTAATCACATAAGTATGAGATGGAAATGGGTTTGGATGAAGAGGTAACATCTGGTTACAACACAGTGATGTTCAAATTGACCAAAGCCGTCAAATATTGAGGAACCAAATATCACTGAAACAAGTTTCAGCAGGATACTTTTGTTCTCCCGACAAACTGACCAATCGCTTACAAAAACCTTGTGGCACAGTAACACAGAGCTTACTGTGGTACCTGAGCCATATAGGGTTCAACAGATGAGCCTTTGTGTTGGTGCATAAGAAAAATAGGGAACAATGGGAAGAAGTGAAGGCCTAACACAGAAACTACAAGTCAAAGAATGAAATTAAAGATGGAGGCACATACTTGCCGATAGTGATGTGGAAATTTCCCGCCACTTTGTTAACATACATGTGTCCATGTATCCGACAGGCACTGGGTGAACTGGAGCTATCATCACTGCAGAGGGAAAGGTTCAAGTAAAAGTTGAAGATGTTCAGGTTCATCAGTCAGTGTGTGTGTGTACACTGATCGCGAGGTAAACCAGGGTCTTTACCTTTGACTCGGAGCAGGAGCAGGGTCTTTCACTAAAGACTTGAAGAGAACGTTCTGCAGAGAGTGCTCCACTCTGAGACGCTCCTGGATGTGCAGGAGGGTCCTGGCCAAGAGGAGTGGAAAACAAAAGGCAGCAAATGGTAAATAAATGGCAAACTGACTGAATTTATATTTTCTAGTCCTACCAATCACTCAAGGCAATTTACGCCAGAGCCACACGTTTATAAAACAATATGCAGATTGATAGGCTGCTTCGAGTTAATTGTCTTGTCTGGGGGACGGTTGTTGAACTTACATTTGCCACAGTTTTCGCTCTGGTGGGAGTTCAAACTTGACCTGAAGTGTGGAAAAACAAGAAACAGTCAGAATAATAGAGATGTGTTGACACTGTGAAAAAAATAGTCAAGTAAAAACTCACTGGTTCATATTTTAAACCGTCTGAAGCAACCATCGTCTCTGCCAGATCCAGGACATCTGCTCCTATGTCTGCATTATGCAGCACAAACAAAAGAAATATATAATTTTTTAAAAAGTAGGAAACCTTGAAAAACAGTGAAAACAGTGGTTTTCAGTTTAAATTTGTAGCTTTTGAAAATGTATTATCCTCATAGCAAGTTGCCAATTACAGGGCTACCAGTAAAAAATAACTTTAAATCATAAGTAAAGTAGTAAAATTACCAGCTTAATAAGAAAATGCATCTAATCCCTACACAATTTTTACATTTTAAATAACAGGAAACTAATTCAATCATTACTACAAAAGCAATAAGATGACATTTTATTAAAATATGAATTGTGATAAATGTATGCACTTACACTGACATCTCATGGCTACTGTGATGTCCACATTTATCCTGAGTTTGCTGTAAATGAGGAACAGCCTAGATGAGGACACACACTTCATAGCAGGTAAGGCTGGATCGTGTTAAAGCTTTTACCTGGTGAAGTCTTTGTCTACCTCGTATTCATAGTTCATCCATGTGTTTCTGTACACGAAGAACTCCAGGAAGGCGAGTACCGCCATGAGGGAGAAAGCTACCAGAGAGACTGAGGACAGTTTCAGAGACTGACAGTTAGTAAAGCAGCTGTAGCAGCTGGTTTGTGCTTGTGTTGCTAGCTCGTACCTGTCCCTCCGCTGGCTGTGGTCTCCACGTAGCTCTCAGGCACTTTGGGGAAAGCATCTAATTCCTTCACCAGAGTCAGAGCTTTCTTCCTGGATATTCTCCTCATGTTTGGGGCCAGCAGCAGATGTATAAACCCCTCATAAAAGTGAACACTTTCAGGCTGCTAGCTAGCTGGACACATTCGGTAATTAGTGAGTTTCCATTACAACTACCGAGCTAATCGTCCTGCTAACTGGTTGAAACGTGACTGCGTACGACTGAGCTTCTAACGCCCAAACTGCTTTTAAAACGTGTTTTTTAAGTGCATATGATGTTCCCTGCTAATCAGGAAATACAACACACGAAGGAAAGGAAGTTACCTTGTTTTACTCCAATAGAACTTTTTCACGGCAACCGGAAACTGTATCTGATAGGGCAGCGGCACTTCTTGTTTTGGTGACTGTAATTCAAGTACTCTGAAAAATGGCTCTCCTCCTCGGTGTAACAGTTGATGTGGTATAGAAAGACCTTTTTCACGCTTTTGCATAAAGACTGGAGCACTTTCGTATGTAGCCGCCACTTCACACCGGAGGATTGTGTTAGCGGAACACAGCCGCCTTAAAAGTGTAGCTGTTCCTTCCCTGTTTGCCTGGAATAACTTCACTGCACCGGCAATGAGAGAGTCTGCTTTTGAGAGGGCTAAGAAACGGCAGTTCGTCCTCTCAGAAAGCTAGCCAGGCTGAAGATGATACTGCGGACCATGACAACACGGCACGGCCGGGGCGGTTGTGCGCATGCGCGGGGCCAGGCCGATTGTGCGCATGCGCGGGGCTGGGAGGTTGTGCGCATGCGCGGGGTGGGCCCGGATGTGCGCATGCACGGGGCCCGGCCGGATGTGCGCATGCGCGGGGCCGGATGTGCGCATGCGCGGGGCCGGGCCGGATGTGCGCATGCGCGGACCCATGGCGGATGTGGCGTTGAACAACTTCCGGTGGCTACAGTGTTAGCATTAAAAGGCTAGGAAAATGGCTCAGTCTCAGCATAGTTGTTTTTGTTCAGTCCCTGGTTGTTCATGTGGGGCAAGAAAACAGCCTTGCGTTCCCGACGGACCCGGACCAACGGAGGCAGTGGATCCAGGCGATCCGAAGAGATGAAGGTCCGGACTTTTGCATAAAGACGGGGAGCACTTTCGTATGTAGCCGCCACTTTTTTTTTTTTTTTTTTTTTTTTTTTTTTAATTCTTTATTACTATTATCAACATATACATTAAACATGTAATCGGCTTCAAATGTACATAAAATCTGAAAAACATGATGAAGCCGATCTCAGCTGCATCCATACAGACAAAAAGTTGGAACAACAATAACAAAACAAAACAAAAAGACATACATTAGGGGTTTTCCAGCAATTTCATGATGATTATCATATCATATAGTTCTGTAACTTGACCTTTGTTCATGAATTTCAGCGATAAGAAGAGGTGGCAGAGATCCTTATGAAAAAAGGGGAAAGACGGTTTGGTTTTAAGGAAACGACATTTGTGTATGAAAAACTTGCCCATAATAATTATGACATTTAACAGAGTTTCAAATTTCTTTTCTTTTCTCATAGTCCCAAAAAGATATATTCTTGGAAAAGTCCGGTAAGTTCGGGATTTTAGGAAAAAGCCAGTAGTGAATATCATCCCACAATGCTTTGCAATGCACACAATCATAGAAAAGATGTTCAGTCGACTCAATATCACCATTACAAAATAAACAAGTGTTATCATCAATAGCAAATCGAAGTCTAAGGAATTCCTTAGAAGGGTAAACGCCTGAAAAGATTTTGAAGTGGACTTCCTTGGCTTTTGGAGGAATGGGAAGCTTTAAATTTTGTTCTAATTTTTTCTTTCTGATCTTTTGAAAAGAAATGCGATATAAAATTTGGATTGGATATAAACGGAAATAGAGAACTAATAAAGCATTCCCGAAGTTTTTTGTTTTTCAATTTCTTATCTGTGATACTGAGCCCATTAATCAATAGACCAGGAAGCTCAGCGGTTCTGCAATCAGGGATCTCATACAAACATTTAGCTGTAGATAAAATATTTGGGGGAATAGCATTAATAATCTTTTGAAATACACTTTTATTTATTTGTAGGTTATTTACCACTGAATTCTTCAAGAGACATAACCTTCCCATTATTTAATAAATGCATGACAGACCAACACCTTGTTCTAGCCAATTATTTTATAAAGATTGATTATTATTAATTTTTACGTAACGGCAATTCCACAATGGAGTATTGTGTGGGCTATAGTTATGTTTATAGATTAACTTCCAATATAATAAAACTTGCTGGTGAAAGAAGGAAGTTTAACAGGTAGTTTTTTAACGTCAAAGTCACATCTAAGAAGAAAACTAACTCCACCCACATTTGAAAATATTTTATCTGAATATGGAACCATAAAGCCCTTTGGTTTGTTAGGAAAGACCGAAGCCAATTCATTTTTAAAGTACCGTTCATGCTGTCAAATTCAATAGCTTGCAGTCCTCCATCTTCAAACCTTTTGATTAAATTACCTTTCCTGATATAGTGAGTTTTCTGTTTCCATATAAAATCAAAATTCATCCTATTGATGGATTTGATAGCTGAAGTGGGTATTCCTAATGTATATGCAGGATATATCAGTCTGGAGATACTTTCTATTTTGGTGAGAGCTATTCTTCCCAGAATAGATAAATCTCTGTGTGTCCACTTATTTAAATGAGTTTTACAAGTTTGAATTTTTTCCCAGATATTTAGGTTTTCTAAATCAGATTTATTTTTATTTATATGCACACCCAAATATTTGACACTGGATTTTACAGGAATATTAAAAGCAGTCGATAGAGAGCAGTCTTTTAGAGGCAAAATTTCACATTTGTTTAAATTTAATTTAAGACCTGAAGCATTTGAGAAGGAATCAATCAATTTAAGAATTTTTGGAATTTCATTCAGATTATTAAAGAATATGGTTGTGTCATCAGCGAGTTGACTAATAGAAAACTCCTTACCCATTACAGCTAATTTACCAAATTGAGCATTTTTTTAATTGATATGGAAAGCATTTCTGCAGCAGCAATAAACAGCAATGGAGAGATTGGACAACCTTGCTTTATACCTTTGTTGATGCTAAATCTGTGTGAGGTACCATGTGGAAGACACACTGAACTGTTGGTATCTTTGTAAAATGTCCTAATTACGTTAATAAATTTATCACCAAATCCAAACAAAGCTAAAGCTTTGAACATAAATTCATGTTCTATCATATCAAAGGCTTTATAAAAGTCTAAAAATAATACAAAGCCTTCATTTTCTACTAAGTGATTATAGTCAATTAAGTCCAATAAGACGAATGTTATTATGTATAGAGCGCCCTTTTATAAAACCAGATTGAGTGTCAGAAATAATTTGGGATATGCCTGATTTTAATCTGTTGGCAAAAATGTGTGTCAGAAGCTTGTAATCATTATTTAATAATGTTATCGGCCTTAAATGATCAAGGATAGTTGGATCTTTCCCGGGTTTAGGAATGAGTGTGTGACACCTTGTTTCATAGTGTGAGTTAAACAATTATTTTCTAATAGTTCTGTAATCATTCCAAACACAAGTGTTCTGATTTGGACCCAAAAGTGTTTATAAAAGTTACTTGTCAAGCCGTCGCAGCCTGGAGCTTTGTCCTTGGATAAAGCGCCCAAGGCTTTATCCAATTCCTCTATAGTGATATCTGCCTCACATATTTGCTTATAATTGTCATCAATTTTAGGAATCAAATGTCGAACAGAGTTAAAGAATATTTCTGTCATTGAGTTATTATATTCAGAAGAATATAAATTGCTATAGAAGCTAAAAATTTCCTTAGATATTAATTTTGAGTCAGTGCATGGTTTATTATTAATTTGCAAGCAATTTATTGCATTTCTCTCTTGTCTTATTTTTTCTAATCTACAGAAATATGCAGTACTTTTTTCACCATCCTCAATCCACTTCGCTCGGGACCTTAAGTAAGCTCCTTTGGCTTTTTTAGTATAAAAATCATCTAATTCAGTCTGCAGAATTTTTTTGCGCTGTTTGTCCTCATTATTAAAAAACGGTTTAGAACAGATGTGACTAAGTTCTTGAATGATTTTTAATTCCTTTTCCTTATTTTGGATAGCTATCAATTTGCTGTGTTTAATTGAGATTTCACGGACTTTAAATTTAAAGAATTCCCATTTCTTTGTATAAGAACTCAGATTTGTATCATTGCAAATTAAATTGAGAAGCTCCAGGATTTTATTATTAAATTTTTCATTGTTAAGGAGGGTTGAGTTGAACTTCCAGTAACCTTTGTTGTGGGATGTTTTCAGTTGAGTTGTGATACTGAGTTGTATTACACAGTGATCAGACAAAGGTGCAGGTGAAATTCTAGCATTTACATTATTTTGCATCAGACTGTCTGAAATTAGCCAGAAATCAATACGTGATTTAGCTGAGCCATCAGGTCTGAACCAGGAGAAAGACTGACTGCTCTGATTTGCTTCTCTCCAAGGATCCACCAAATTCAGAGATAAACAAAAATTTTGTAAAACCACATTTATATGATGAGATTGGAATTTAGAGGGAAATCTATCAACCCATTCATTGTACACCATATTAAAATCTCCACCCAATATGAGATTGTTCGTGGGATATTTCTGAGATAGTTCTTTTAGTTGACTAGTTAGTTCAGACAATAAGGATTTGTTCTGAGCAACACTGTTGTAACCATAGACGTTACAGAGAATCAGAAAACTAGTTTCCATTTTGAGTACACACATAATCCAGTGGCCCTGTTTGTCTTTCCTATGAGTTTCTAGTTTTTTCTGAAAATTTTGAAATAGTAAAGCAACACCAGCAGATTTATTAGTACCATGAGATAAAATTATTTTTTCCCCCCATTGATTTGACCAGAAGTTCTCATCTGCCTTAATAGAGTGAGTTTCTTGTAAAAATATGCAGTTAGCATTTGTATTTTTGCAAAAAAGAAATATTGATTTTCTTTTAATACCATCTCTCAGACCCCTAACATTTAAAGACACACAATTAAAATTAGAAAAGGACACAACCATGACAGAAAAACACCAGAAAAAACAGGAAGGAAAGTGAACCTCTAGTGTTGAAAAAAGGGTGAGAACTGAGCACTAACTCCCTTTAACTGAATTTAAAACAGAGTAACTGACCTCTAACCAGGAAACAGGATTAGAACATATTTATCAAAAAGATTGATCACTCCTTTGAATGATCAGCTAAACCTTATTAGATAGCTATATGTATTATTTTACCCAATTTAAACAAAGGAAATTATAGAAATAAGAGAAAACAACGTTGTTTTTCTTTTAAGCATAAGCTAGCATCTAGTGTTCTTGTGCAACAGTGTGTGATTACTAGACACCACCGTTGGATCTCCATCAGTCAGGGAAAACCCGAGCTCCGCTGATGTAGCCAATGTGTCCTCGGTAGTAGACATTTTTCCCTTCATTTCTGGCTTGCTCCATTTTGGGCCAACTGCAGCTCTTGCCTCCCGATCCTGTTTGCAGAAATCTTGCTTGAAGTGGATCCCCAGCTCCTTGCACGTCTTGGACTCTTTGGTGAGTTTCCAGAAGACATCACGAAGGTGTCGCATGCTGAACTGAATGAGTATTTGGCGATGTCTTCCGTCTTCCTTTTTCCCCAGCCGATGCGCGATGTCCACTGCATTGTCAATGGACGAGGCCCAGTGTGGTGCAATCTTGGCTAAGATGTCGATGACTTCCTTGCGGGTATCTTCGTTATTCTTTTCTTTGAAGCCCTGAATTTTTAGGTTCCAACGGCGTTTATAGCGCTCTAGTTCCAGCAATCTTTCCTTCATCTCCGCATTTTCTTTGATTAGTGAAGGAACCACTTTTTCCAGACCACATAGTGTCGCTTTGCAGTCTTTTATATCAGCTGCATTCATTTCGGCTAGCTTAGAGATGTTAGCAACCATTAGCATGTTGTCACGTAGCTGCACGCCGAAGTTATCAATCTTGTCCGTTAGCTTATTAATGGCTTCCACAACCGAGTTTGTTAATGTCCTCATTTTGGGACACAATTACCTTGCTGGGTGGTGTTGATGTCTTCCCAGGCGTTGGAGGAGATTTCCTTTTGCTTGTTGGGAGTGAAGTATCCATACTATACTCGTGGTCAGCAGTCGCAGAGCACGTTTTGGGGGAAACCGCTAGCTTGGTGTCCGCTTTGTCTCGTTTCATATCTTTTGTAAAGTTAAATATGGTACAGAAAAATAAACTGAAGAGAAATATGATGTATAGGCAGGTTAAGTAATCTTCGGAACTCAAAATGAGAGGTCTTAGCTAACACGTCGGGATTAGTGCATTAGAGTTTAAAGTAAGCTGTCTGCCCGGTTCGCCATCTTTCCGCCACTTCACACCGAAGGATTTTGTTAGCGGATCCACCACCAGCCGCCTTAAAAGTGCAGCTGATCCTTCCCTGTTTGTCTGGAATAACTTCACTGCACCTGCAATGAGAGAGTCTGCTTTCGAGAGGGCGAAGAAACGGCAGTTCGTCCTCTCAGAAAGCTAGCCAGGCTGAAGATGCTACTGCGGACCATGACTACACGGCACATCCACCCGCAGGTAAAAGATAATATATTGTATATATTTTCCATGTAAGATAATTTTAGTAAAATATAACTGTTGCTATAATAATAATAACATTATTATTATTATTATTATTATTATTATTATTATTATTTTCACATAATAATGAAATTATGAGATTATGTGGTTATGTATTTTGGGGAAAGATTAAGTCAATGGCTGTATACATACATGCTCCGACTCACAACTTGTATTGATCTTCACAGAAGTAATGTTTCAAATATATAATTAAAACTTATTGCTAATTGTATGTTTTACTATTTTATTTTGTGGTTTTACAGGTGCACTTGATGAAGCTCTGGATTATATCAAGGAGTTGGAGGCCAGACTTCAAAAAGTGGATTTGTCTGCCATACTTTTTAGCCGCTACTGTGCCTCTGATGACCAGATCCGGTTCTACACCAAATTTCCATCTGAATGTGTGTTCCGGATCTTCTGGAAGTCCATTGCACCCTCTGCATCACGCCTGGTGTCCTGGACCAGAGCATAGAAACTTGGGGAGGAAGCATGTGCTGCCCGCTGCATGCCTCTGATTGATGAGTTCCTGATGTACTCATTCAGTGATGCAGTGGGCATGAAGGAGCAGCTCATTGCTGACATGTTTCAAGTCAGCATAGCTACTGTCAGCCGAGTGACCATCACCTGGGCCAACTACCTCTTCATTGTGTTCTCTTCCATCACAATTGGAAGCCTCTAGCGGCTGTCAATGTTATTGCATGTTATTGTGGAATAAAAAATATTTGTATAAAGACTAAATTCGAAAAGATAAATTCTGAAAATGTGTATTATTCTTTTAAATTATTATTTAACATTAGTGAATGTCTGTTTACATCATAGGTCAAAAGATGCTTAAAGTGGTGGATGAGAGTGATTGTTAATAAATGTCCAATAAAAACTGAACAATGAGAGTAAAAATTCTACATTTATAAAGTTATTAAGGACACGTGTAGTAAGATTAATAAGTGTAATAATCAATGATGAGACAATGATTAATTCTTTAACACTAATTTAATTACATTTAGAATGAGAGGAACACTGTGTATTTTAATTACGATGCCATTAATTTAAACCAGTTTCTACATATAAATAAAAAAAAATCCAGCACAGATTCACTGTTAGGACTACCGCATTTATCTACAGACATACTTTATAACTTCAAGTATTTCTTTGGCATGATTTAGTAGCTATGAAAGCACAAAACATGTAAGCATGCCAACAATAATCCTCTTAATTTCTCAGAGATGTAATCTGTGTAATCTTAGAAAGACGGACACTTATGCAAACACACAATGTACCTGCTGCCAAAGCAGACTTTAGATTGACTCTCAGTTTAAGAATCTGTCCATTCTACTCCGCAGGTACAGAGTCCGGACCCTCATCCCGCAGCACAGCCGTCTCTAGGAGGTCAGAGGTCGGCGTGTCTGGTGGTTCCTGAGACAGATCTTCAGAGCATCTGCTCACGGTGGGCGAGATCACATCGGGGCTTGTGTCGCAGGATTCTGTGCTCTGCTCTGATGTGGCCGTGTTGGTTGTCGTAGCAACGCTTGGAGGAACCGGGTCGAATTCCTCGTCGTCATCCTCCAAGATTGGTGACTCATGGATGTCTGTCATTGAAGAAAAAGGTTAAGCTGCTGTAGCAACATAATCTACATCACGAGAAAGGGTCAGAAAATAAATAACAAATATATTTTATTTTAAATGTGTTTAAACTTTTGCGTCACAAACATTTTGAGAGTTTGGTGGTTTAAATTTTCTTTTAGTCCATAATATAAAATCTATATAAAATGGTTTCAAATGGCTGGTTGTGAAAATCTTTGGAGCAATGAGTGCTTTTGGAAGGCATCATACATACGTAACATGCTCAAGTTTTTGCACCACAATAGTAAACTTGAAAGTTTTTAAAAACTTAAGATTTGTAGTCAAAATTAGTAGCTAATGGTAACTTACTACTGAAGGCCTCTGGGTACTGCTTTGCAATCTTTCCTTTCAATGTCCTAGTGTACAAGAGAAAGATCCAGAGGTCAGAAATTGTGTTGTGCACACTACAGATATGGCTGAAAAATAAAAGCGAGAGAGAGACTGATGACTAACCTGATCCTCCTGAAGACGCTGTCCAAATCCTTCTTCATGTCAACCAGGGTGCGAGTATGAAGCAGGAAACGCTCGTTCATCTGCTGCAGCCTCACATTCGATAGTCCATTGAAGTTGATCAGCATCTCATTGGTTTTCTCAAACCGATCGAGCCTATTTGCACAACAGAAAAAAAGGTTTACTTAAATTTTCACCACATTACAAGCACAAATTTTTTTTAGACCAACCTTGGTACAACAAAGAATCTACAAGTGTGATTGTATAAAGACCTCCTTTACTGTGATACACTAAAATTAAATCAAGTTTAACAAGACTCTTTCACTAATCATTTATTCATTAAGCAGAACAAAGACCAGAGGACACAGCAGATGAGTAGGTTAATATAAGTATCCCGATGAATTAAATGAATTTTACCTTTTTATCCACAAGTCCAAAACAGAAAAAACATATATGTTAGAAAATAGTAAAAGAGAAAAAGACAAAAGTAGTACAGAAATAGATAAATATTTAAATCTCCATCAGTGGCAAGACCACAAAGTATCAGTGGTGCCATCACTTTTCTTCACATTTAGTTGCCTTGTTGTAAAAATGTCCCATCATAATAAGAAAGTTGCCTTACATTACAGTACATGTTCATTCACCTTAACTGACCAGCCACAGCAAGGAGAGAAATAATCAGATTCACTGTAATTCTGAATCAGATGCAGAAATCAACAGCTTGTTTGGGAGACTAATTTGATACAACAAGCCGTTCACTTAATAAAGTGGACCTGAAAAGAAAATATGACTCAAAGAGAGATTTTCAGACACCAGTCAGTGTGTTATATTGCTATTTTGCTCAAAAGACATTTCAGTGTTTAGATGCAAAACTCATGCAGAGCCATGGTTGCAGGCTCCTGTATGGTTGCAGGCTCCTGTACAGGTCCTGTCTGGCTCTGCATGGCTGCAGAAACACCTGCATAAAGCTACTCACATGTGTCTCTGCGCCTGGATGATGGCGTTCACGTCCTCAGAGTTCACCATGCTCAGCATCCTGCTGCAGAACACACCGGAGGCCGTGGGCTCCACCATGGTGATAGGAAAGCTGCAGAAACATTTACACACCTAATAATTAGAGGCATCATGTTCGGGAGACAGGGGATAAGACCCTGCATTTCCCCCATTGACATGCTGTTAAAGCAACATTTTCGTCATTGAGCGAAAATGTTCGAAATAAAGAAACGAAGCAAGATGATTTCCTTACATCTGCGCCCACCGGCTCCTTGCGTAACTAAAAAGGTTCAACTACATCTGACAGCTGGCCAGCCGAGAGGAGAACAAAACAAATGGGTTTAAACTTCCTGTCCCATGATTTTCTTCTTCTTGCGAAACAATCGGACGCATTACCGCCACCAGGTGGCAGAAAGCGTGAACTGTCAAAGGATTCCGCTGCCTTTCTTTTTTTGCGTAATCCCGGATGTCACGTGCCGCTTCACGTTCGTCATTGCCCCTTGTTGGAGAAGCGTGTGCAAAACAATTGGGTCATCGCCTTGGTGATCGCTTTGTTTGTTTGTTTGTAAGAGTAGAATTAGAGCGGTAGCTGTCATCTTTTTAATATCCGCTCAGTCCTAATAAAGTGAATTTGAAACAAGGAACACAAAGATCACATTTTACAGTACAGAATGACACACATGTATAGCAAAAACTATTCTGATCGTTACTAAATGGACACTTAATTCAATCAACAATTAAATAATTAGGCTTATGATGCTTTGGCTGAAAGGAGTCCAAACCGTGTTTGGGTTCAACGTCTGAGGTTTGAGGTTTAACAATTGTTGTTCATCATGTTGGTAACAACATGATGACAGAGGAGGGGACACAGGAGAGGGACATGTTCATCATTTCTGCAGGGAAGAACGTTCAGACAGGACGATAAGGTAAAAAGAATGTTCAGAAATAACTAGGTTGGAAGGATTTTGACAGGACATGTGGAGGGTTTCATGTTTACGAGAGAGTGAAGGAGGACCATAACTGGGGAAAAAGATGCATAAATGGGAAAATAGGGAATCCAAATGACTATGTGCTTGAATTTTTAAATCCTCCAATAATACTGACAGTCAGGAAAAAAAGCACAAGGAAACCCACAAATTCATACTTTCATAAAACTCACAAAATTACTTTTATTAAGGGACAAGTAAAAAAAGTACATGATGTATAAAAAATACAAAAAACGCTTTGTCTAAGTTGTAAGCTAAGTAAATGCATAGCAACAGTACATGCAAGTCTAGAGTTAGGTATCCTACTGTGGTTTCCTACTACTTTAACATTTGTAAGCTATAAGATTAAAGAGGGAGATGTTCAGTTTGGCTGCAGTCTACCGGTCGTTATAGTCTACATGATACAGATGCAAAGTGGAGATACAGTACAACTTCGGTTGCACGCAATTCGGCTGATGAGCAAATA
The DNA here is from genome assembly GCF_027474105.1 of Poeciliopsis prolifica. Lineage (NCBI taxonomy): Eukaryota > Metazoa > Chordata > Actinopteri > Cyprinodontiformes > Poeciliidae > Poeciliopsis > Poeciliopsis prolifica. The sequence continues at coordinate 12,192,485 of NW_026562376.1, read as the reverse complement.
AATAGTTGCACAAAAACAAAGCAAAATCGATTCGACACGACTTCAGAGGGAGCTTGTGTCGGAATCACATTCCCAAAGATGAAAAGCTAACAATGAGAAGGATTTCTAGAACAACACTTCTAAGCCGGGATACAAATAAATATGAATTAAATAAATAATGAAACGTGTATTTTGAGAGCCATTCGACCCACCCGGCCCTTTTATTTACATATCAAACTCACAGCTCCAAATGATCAACATCATATGTATGAAATTTCATATTAGTGTTCTTCTTCTTGTTTTGTTTTTTTTTTCTTGCTTTTTTTTTTTTTTTTTTTTTTTTTTGTGTGTGTGTTTTTAAGAATACCATAGAGATACGTACAAATGGCCCGGACAAGCACAAGTGTCCATAGAAAACCTGCATTGATTTGACATTGGGTGAATTTCAATGTGCTTTGGCTTTCGATTGATAAATAAAGTATTATCAGGCTATACATCACAACACGTTTGTGGTATATTAGAGGCAATGGCATAGAATTTCTGCTTCTATAAAGACCTTTATCATAAACTGACCCAGGACTGACAGAGATTACTGATATTGGTATTGCTGAATGACTATAAACTGATCATTTTGTGTTTTTCTGTTGTTTGGTGAGATATCATTAAGCAAAGACACTATTTCTCCCTTTCCCTATGTCTTTTCTTTACATACAAAAATAAGTTACAACTTCGGAGAAACGGATCAAAAAAGAAACAAAACAAAAAAAAGCAAGATATACAGTTTCTGTAAGGCCATGCTAAAATTTCCAAGACTCATGCATCAGGGTATTTCAGGTCTCTTGGGTGAGTGAGCTTGCCATTCATGCAGAATGCACTGTGTGTTGCTGAGGCCACAATAAATATAGCTACTTTCCCTTTTTGTTTTATTCCTTAATACCAATCCAGGATTAACACTAGCACTGTCTGTGACACACAATTAAGGCTGGTGTACTTGCTGTTGAGATTGTGAATAGGCCTTATTTAAATGGATTAACATTTGCACACAGACGTTCTAACAAATACACACAGAAAAACCTCTGATAGGAGGGGATATCGTGAAAAGACAGAGAAACACAGGGGCCGCTGTACATGTCTGTGCTGTGTCAGTGTAAAGTATCGATCGCTCCAAAGCAACTTCCAAAAATAAAGACAGGAAGGTATACTTTTTATAAATTAAAGACTATCACTATCCAGGTGTAGCTTCATAATTATAATATAATCAAAAAGCTCATTTATTTTTGTAATTCAGTTCAAAAAGGAAAACTTATATGTTGTTTGATTCCATATATTTCTTTATGGCTTGCAGAAAATGAAAACCCAAAATTATGTCTCTCAAAAAAATCCCAAAATCTCATAAGACCAATAAATAAAGCCTGGACGGTAAACAGAGAAATGTTGTGCTTTGGCATGCACAATCCTAAAACTGCTGACTAAACAACTATCCAGCAGATAGTTAGAGTTCCCACATGAGGTAGGCAAATCACCAAGAGTCTTTACTAAAGAAATACCAATTAAAAGTTTAGTGGAAGAAAAAAGTGTAGTTGAAAATTATAAAATAGTAATAACTGCAGCATTGAGAGAATTGTACGTTTCTTCAGACTAGTCTGTTCACAGACTGTTCACATTTGTTGATTTTAAATCTAAATTCAACAAAAGTTGATTTTAGATTTAAAAAATTAAGGTGCCTAGAAAAAAAGAGAAAAAGAGAGAGAGAGAGAAAAAAAAAAGATACATTAATGCAGTAATTTAAGGAAGAGGAACTCCAACTAGATACTGAGTGCAAATACTCTACATACATAAGTTTTTATTGGTCTTATGAAATATTTGATTTTTTTGCAAATCTAAATTGTAAGTTCTCATAATCTGAAAGACATAATCTTAAAAATTAAAATAATAATATTCTGAATTCATCTGCAGAAATAAATGAGCTTTTTGCTGATATTCTAGCTCGTTGAGATGCACCTGTATCAGGTATAAGTAGCTTAGAAGATATCCACAGTGAGAATGGGTTTAGATGTTCGAAATATTGAGTTATGAATTTCAAGTAGCACCCTTTTTTTTCTGTGAAGAAGTGGATGTATTGCGTTTTGGAATAAAATCTGCAAAATGTACCAGCAAACTAGAGGTCCAGCATTTCATCTAAAGTAGATCAGTAACACCACAGATGATGGTCCATCATCAGCATGGTTAAAAATATCAAATACAACAACAGAAAAAATACAGAAAGAACATAGAAGTCCATAAGTTACCGTTCGACCATAACAATGAACAATCCTCCAGCATTATCATGGAGAAAACCAAAGATGTTATAGCTGCTTTTGACTGAAGGCAATCTGAGGCAACTACTTTCTGCAAGTGCTCGGGGGGAGAGAAATAATGAAAAGAAATACTTTCAAACCAAATCCATCCCGAGATTTCTCCAGAACGTTACCAGATGAAGGAGGAAAAAATGGGTTCTTTGCCTCACCAGCCTTCCTCCATCACCTCCCCGCTCCTGGCTGGAGGTGCTGTCACACGTAGCTCAGCAGATTCTGCATTTTCCCCACCCATAGGCGTCTCCTTAACCACCTCTTCCTCCACGTGGGATTTATCCACCCCCACTTGACCCTCCTCTACTTCGACCTCTTCCTCCTCCTCCTCTTCCTCCTCCTCCTCTTCCTCCTCCTCTTGTTGCTGCTGCTGCTGCTGCTGTCGCTGCTTATTGCGGCAGCAGGGTTTGAACAAATGGGGGTCGATGAGCACCTCCCCGAAGCGGCCCTTGTATATTATTCCACAGCACACCTTTTGCCTGCAACAGAGCGAGACGCGTTGCATCAGATGTGTGGAAAAAAAAAAAAAAAAAAAAAAAAAAGCCAAGAGGATTAAAGCTGAGTGTGTTAACAAGCTGCAGTTAAAAGTGTAACTGCGAAAATCAACACAGAACAGTGTTAAAGCGTTTTGTCAACGACTAGATTAATATAAGCAGTTTGAGCATTAAATTGTATTCTTTGAATGTATAGAGTCTATGTTCAAAATGAATATTCTAAACACAAAATGGTTTTATGATCTAATTGATTAAATGCTCACTTTATTGTGATGTAAAGCATGCAACTTTCAGTAGATCTGCAGATAGATTGTCTTTGCTTCATGGCTCATCTGTAAAAATGTTTTTGCCTCCTTGCTGATTTTGTCTGTTTTTGCTTTTGTGTTACACTTTCTTCAAGGCTTTGTTAATTGAATAACAGATGTAAATACTTTGATATTTGTCTCATAAATCCACAGAATATTTTCCAAAAATTCTTGGAAATTTCAGCACACGTTACACCTCACAAAAATTTTTGACCAGTCTTTGTCCATAGTTCAAGGAAGACCTTTTGTGTCTTTTGTTTTATTCTGGTTTTGTTTTTTGTTTATTTGGTTTTTTTGCTCTCAGGGTCGTTTTACGGGAGTCTAAAGTCTAAACCCCCCCAGTTTGTCATTATTTTCAAACGGATATGCCTAATTTCTACAGAGCGGTGCAGGATGACCTGTAAATGGCAAAGCACTTTTTAATTGATCTATGAATAAATATTTGAACAAATCTAAAATGCTAATGACTTCCAGAGAGAAAAATTACTAAGATGTTGTTTTATGTTGCATCTAAACAAATCCAACAAACTAGAGTGAATGGAAATTAAACCACTGACATTACATGTGGTAGTGTCTTCTTTTGCATACATCATATTGAACATATCTGTTCATATCTGTTCAACATGATGCTGAATATTAAGTGTTTGTGTTCCAGCATCAAATCTACCTCTTCCAGTAAGTGAGGTCCAGGAAGGAGAAGACCGGGGAGCGGCTGGACCCGGGGCTCAGCTCGGTGTCGGAGCCGTCGTCGGACAGGTTGCTGTAGCTGGGAGACTGAGCTGGAGAGGCACTGGAGGTTGTGCTGTGGGCATCTGAGTCTGGAGAGCACAACAAAGCTCAGGAGCGTAATATTTTTGACAAAAACTTAATCTCCACTTTTGTTAGTTCATACTGGTGGCAGGGAAAAGTAAAACTCAGAACTAACTGTTTCTCTTCAGCTCCTTCTGCAGCCTGCTGATCTGGCTCGGCCGAGCTTTCTTGGAGATGGCTTTGATTTTCTTGGGCCTGGATGTTATCTTTAGGCTGGGGCCTCCTCTGGCATCAACAACCTGGTCACAACAAACATCCACTTTTTGAAAATATTCTAAGGTTCCGATCATGCAAAAACATTAAATTGGCTCACATTTAATCGTATTAGAGCCTAAACACTTCAGGATTTTTATGTGATAGACCAACATATTTTATGTGATAGACCAGAGTGTAACATAATTTTGAATTGGAAGGAAATTATGATGGTTTTCATACATTTCTAGTGTAAAACATGTTTGAAACACAAATAGGATTTGATATAATCCACTGCTGTAAGTCTGGTAGTTTACGGTACAACTCAAACTTTCACAGTCTCCAACTGTTTTTGTTTTCAGGATTACAATCCGTCTAGTTTCCCTGAAATAGAAAAGTCCGTGCCACGTCCGTGCCTCAAATGGGGGAATGACATCTTTACAGCAAATAGTTTCCTGCCACACATGAGTTTATATTTTTAAAAATCACCAGATTTGCAGTTATTCCATGCTCATTCGATACATTCTCTGTGTGATGCTCAAAGTTAGGATATTGTTACACTGGATCTTGAATTTGAGGTAGATGTATTTATAAACATGTCTGAAAATTGTGAATAATTTTCTTTCTTTGGATTATTGTGAATGGATTTATCACATAAAACATGAATGCATTTGTAAGGAAAGCCAAACTCACATGGTTCCAGTTTTTCTTGGTTCCCACCGGAAGCTTTTTCCATCGCTTCACAAGGAGGACGCAGGCATTACAGATTTCTCCTGATCTTGTTTCACTCAACCTGCAAAAAACACTTTGTTGCAACTCACCATGCAGTGTGATGTCACTACACAGCACATGTTCAGGTGGGTCTCTTACCCAAAACAGCTCCTGAAGTCCTTCTCGTACCGCTTGCTGTCTGTGAAACGGGAGCTGGAGGACTTGGCCCGACAGATGCAGCAGCCGTCCAAACTCCGGTACATTTTGGGCTTATGAAAGCCAAACATCTGCATGCACACATATTTAAATTTTAACGCCTCATCACAACAATTTATTATCATACAGTGCAGTGCCACACATTCTACCACGAGACGAATCTTAGAAAATAACATTAAGCAAATCAGATGTGCTCATTATAATTAATTAAAAATACATTTAATAATAAACATCATGCGTAGATGGGGTGTTGGGGAGCATCTCTCTGCTGTGACCCACATGATGAAAGTAGGTCAACAGTCAGACTGCGTGTCAGACAGATAATGTCACCATGCTGCACTGGCTGGATTCATGCAACGTTTGGGAAACTCGCGGCACACGGAGCCCGCAGGCGGCCACGCATCGTGCAATATTGCGCTCGCATATAACCGTGGACATTTTTTGCTGCGTTTCTGGCCGCATCTGAAATGAAAGGGGCTTGTCTGCGGGAGGAGACTCCAGCACCTATAAGCGCGCAATATGCAGAAGTGCACGCTGATTTATGTTGCTAGGCAAAATGAAATCTCCCAGTACACATGTGGACCAACTGCGGCAAAACTGGGAGCCGCGCCCCCCAGACTGGATTTTCTTTTCTTTTCTTTTTTTTTTTTCTGCCATCAGTCCTTGGGGTCTTCTGACAGTGCGTTGCCACACGGATCATGCAGAGATGAGGAAAAAAATCAGAGACTTCTCACTCTGCTGCTGATTTCACAAACATAGAAGATGTTATGTTTTATTTAATTTCTTTAACGCATTCAATCATTTCTCATTGATTGAATGAGAAATGAAGCCAACTGGGGTCTTGTGATGCAGAAACCCAATAATTAGATTGAAAATTACCTGTCACACTCGCTAAATAAAGACGCACACATTAGCTTTATTCTGTGCAACTCTGATTTTCCTTTTTTTAATGTTTGACCTGACAATTTAATTGAATGTTTTTTCCCCGCCAAGGAGAAACATGTGCTGCCAGTTTGTTGATCCAAGTGGAAGCTTTGAGTACAAGAAAATATTAACAGATTAAAAGAATATCCCTACTTTTGCATCAAAGTATGCGCCCCTTTTTGTATTAAACACAAATAAACTGAATCAAAGGACACAGTGACCATTATTCTGTCATTAGACTAACAATTATATTTCTTAGTTTGGGTGTGTTTAATAATTAAGAATGAATGCATATTTTTAAGTGTCCGACCTGCTGATCACTGCTCAAATGTATTGATTCTGTTTATTTATTGTGAATTTACTATGTTTTTGTTTGATTGACTCAATAGGAATTCTTCATACAAACATCCTTATATATTCAATAGTGTACACTTTACTTTTATTAGACTCTGCTAATGTGTCTCAAATACCTGATACAGTTTAATAAACAAAAGTAGCAATATCAAAATATCAAAATAAAGATAAATGTATTTGGCACATAAAAATATAAAAATAGAATTCATCTGTGCTCAAAACAGTAGCAGCTGCAAAAATCTTGACCCATTTTAAATCCTTTTAACAAGGGTTAGTAGTATTTACAATAATAATAATAATTACTATCATACTGCAATCATTACTACTATGTGGAACCACCCTCAATACTATCATCAATGTAATTGTTTTCAGTAATAATATTTATTTAAAAATAATAATAATGACTGAGCTGCGATGTTTGCGTTTTGCATATAAAATCTGTAAATCACATCACTGCACCTATTTTATTACAACACACTAATTTTGTAATTTATTTCTTTGCTATTACTACTTTAATTACCCTATAATTGCTACTACTCCTAATAAGCTATAAAATGAATGAATAAAGCAAAGGCAAGATAAATAAAAGTGATATTTTGTGTAATTTATTTAAATCAGTTCACTACACTCCTTGACAGGGTGGCCTACAATTAGTTCTGCTTTTCACCTCCGCGTGGGCCTTCTGTACGTCCGAGACGATCTCTGCAGCAAAATACAGTACGTGACGCAACTCAACATGGCAACACACTTCAAAGGCGGAGGCAATGTGGAGAAAAGGGGTGTGATGCGATTTTCCGCAAAAGCTGCAATTTTAGCACGTAAACTGCAACAAACCCCGCGGAAAGCTGTTGCTTCTGCTTCCAAAACGCGCAAACACTGCAGAAACATCCAAACCTCGCGCTTGTTGTCGCCGAGGGAAGCGCGCACGGCGCTGAAATTTCACCGCCCACTCTCCAGCAAGGAAGCATGGCATGCCACACGACCTGCTTCTTGCGCACCCATTTTATGACGACCGTCCTCTGCTCGACGGTGCCCGACTTCCACGCCGCTCTCCAACTTTGTGCGGTTTGACGAGCTGAGAGCGACGCGTTTCCAACGCAAATCATCTCGCCTCGCACCGCGAAAAAATAAAGCTTTTGTGTTACAAGTGTGTAATTTGATCTTTACTCTTTGTTATTCCGCGGCCGCGTCGCTGCAACTGTCCACATCCAACTAAACATGTGCGCAAAGTTCAGAGCGACTGCCTTCGTACAGTCGGTTCCCACGCATTTATTCTCGCACAAAACTAAATATGCGAGGCAGTTTGAGCCGCGTGAGGCGTTCACGAACAGTTTGCGTCTAGCAGGAGGTGTTTTGTTGACAGCGGCGCCCGCGTGTTGAGACGCATCTCTACTCCGGGTGGGCGTGAGAGATTCAACTTGGCATCGATGCGTACAGCAAACCAAAATACGCACTATTCCGACTTTCTGCACCGCTGTGGCGTTTAAAATCTGGATTAAGAAGCGTTTAAAAACCGACTTCAATCAAACTGCATGTGCTAAAAGGAGCGATTCCCTCACGCAGCCGAGTGCAGCAATAAGAGCCTCGATCTGCTTCCAGTGTCTGCATCTCAACTCCTCCTGCTCTTTCTTCCCTTCCTCCCCACTAATCTCCCCACTTTCTCGAATCATTTCAACCATCATAAGGTGACCCAGAGCTGACCGCGCCGGAAGGCCCCAAAACAACACCAATTGTTCAAAGACAACTCGAGGCTTGGTTTTTTTTAATTACGCGTGTGAAACGACTTTAAAAACCAGCCTGAGAGACGCGCCGGGACAAACGCGGCCCGCTCGCCGGCGTTACCTTGTTGGAAGTTTGGTGGAGCTGACACAAAGCGAGTGTCCCTGAAGAGCGTCGCGGCGGAGCTAGTGTTGGGAAAACGAACCCGCATCAGTAAACCCGCTCTCTTGTTGATGTCTGCGCTTGAGGACGGGACTGGATAGTTGTGAAGCTACTGCGCCTGCGTCACATCCACGCCTCCATTTCAGAGTAGAGCGCAGGGCCCCCTCTGTTTTTTCTTTTTCTTTTTTTTTTCTTTTTCTTCAATCAAACTATTTACATAAACGACGTGTGACGTAGGCGTGCGTCTGCGCTCCGCTGGCCTTATAAGGCTGGGAATATTACGCGGGAACGGGGGGCTCGGCTCTGGTTGCTATGGCGCATTGGAGAATGTAAGCAAAGGGGCGGGGCTTGTTGTTTTACTACTCGACGCCAGATGGCTCGTCTCGGGGCCTGCAGTCTTCAGGAGGCTCGGCGTCTGGAGTCGAGATGGGCTTTGTTGATTTAAAATTCACACCAAAACAACCAGATTAGTGTTCAAATAAAAGGCGGATAAAGTTTAATCCCCAGACTCACTGATCACGGGAAACAAACAAACAAACATGTCCAATTTGTTATTATTTTATTGTAAAGCAATTAGAATACAATACGGTTTTATCTTTAATGATCAATTAAACAAACTATTGGAAGATTGTGTGTAATTGAAGAATATGTTTAAATAAATATTTTTGAAAAACTGGAGTGCAAAGAAGCACGTCAATAAAATCAATGCTATGTTGAGATCTCAGAGTCGTTTTGGAAAACAGTGGTGAACCAACAGCAGCGTTTAACTCTGGAGAAGCTGCAGAAACCCACAGCTCAGGTGGGAAATCTGTAAACTGTCAGTCCTTCATGCCATGGATCTGGTCTTTGCATAACAGTAAGGGAAAGCAAATTTATTTACCTAGCACGTTTTCAGCAACAAGGCGGTTCATTTTCAAAATGCTTTACATGAAGTAGAAGAAAATACCAGCAAAACAACAAACCAAAAGAAAGACAGCAAGGTAAACTACATATTGGTTCCCCATGTTTCATGAGAATAAGTATAAGTAGTGACAGTAAAGCGATTAGTAAAATAGAAACAAAACAAAAAGCCATCTGCAGTTTGCCACAATCTAGCAGCAAACATAAGAAAGAAGCTTTTCTGTTCAGATGTTACACATTAACAAAAATATGTTTGGTCTACAACGTCATAATCACAGATTGGGATCATAGTCAATATTTTCATAACAATTTTCAGCATTAGAAAGTAAAGATTTTTCTGAGATTGAGCAGAAAACTGTGGCTGTGCATCACTTTGACTACATTATTTGACACATGATGGAGGAGCACATTGTGCTGCGGATGCAGAATCTCGACTCTTTCACCTGCTGTAAAATGTTGCTCTTTAAGGTCCTCATGACTGTTTTAATTTCCTTGGAAATAATTTTCAGTTTGGCTGCATAATCAAAGTAATGCAAGTATTATTTGCCATTTTAATATTTGATGTAGAGTTATTTCAGTTCAGTTTGTTTATATAGCACCGCTTCACAAGTCATTTCAAGGTACTTTACTAAAAAGGTTTCATTTCATTTCAATCCAGTCACACGTTTCATAACAGGATTAGAATTAGAAAAATATTCTTTCTTCTGTGGGTCCTGTGGAAAATGCAGTGCTTCACAAATTTCTGTGAAAAAAATAGACAAAAGTAGAAGTTTAATATTTATGTCTCACTCTGCAGTTATTAAAAAAACAGATATTAGTTTAGGTTCTCGTTCATGTCAAAAAAAATAAATAAAATCACAGATAAAACTGCCTCTTCTCCTACGACCATCTCGTATTAGGACTGTAGGTGGCGCTGTTTCTTTGTGCGTCTGAAAACAGATTTTCCACCTATATTTTCATTTTTTTAACATAAAACATTTTAAATCAAACCGAGATGAACAAAAACATATAAAAAGATAATTTGTATTCCAAAAATGTACACTTTGTAAAACTTTAACAAGGAATTTTAAAAAAAGAGTCTTATATATATATAAAAAAAATGTTGGTTGTGTCTGAGTTTTCTAAGTTTTAGCATAGAAAACAAACATATGGGCCAAGACAGAAGTACTGACTGAGATGTGCTTTGGTTTCTGATCTTTCATCTAAAATGTAATAAAAGAGGAACCATTTATCTCAAAAATGTTTATTTTTAAATACAATGCCAAAGTAGTTCTCCTTTTGGGTTGAATGACTTTTTCTGATTTAACGTTTTTATGACTATCAAATGTTTCAAATTAAATAACCAAATTGCTGATATTGTGCAACTCTAGTGTGGGAAGAAAAACCCAAAGAGTAGGATTTTACTTAGTAAGGATAAAGGCTGACCAAATATGTTCTTTTATGAAAATGTAATTATCCTTTAGACCAAAGAACCGGATGTGTTGCTCCAGGCACCAACAATTGCCATCAAGTGTTTGCAATGACTGGAAATGAGTCGTTAACTCAGATCCCTGCAGAGGATTTTGGCTTTACTCTTCTCAGCAGATTTGTTCTAATTTGGCCACATTACCGGGTCTCAAAGCGCAAACAACCCGCTTAAGGTCAAGCCACAGCAACTAAATCAGATTTAAACCTTCATTTTTTCAGCCGTTCAGAAACAGATGCTGGGTTTGTGCTACTGATAGCTATTCTGCTGCATCATCAAAATGTCCTTGAGTTTAAGGTCACAAGCTGATGCGAGGAGGTAGAATGACTTGGCACCAAAACACATTAAAGACCTGCTGTCAGTGCATCCAAATCACAGGAGTTTTGATTCAAGTCTAGAATCAGAAACGACAGAAGCGGCTTTTAATCTGTTTCTCCTCCAATATGGAACAAACTTCCAGAAAACAGCAAAACTACTAAAACTACTGAGTTACTTTTAATCAAGGCTAAACACCCAACAACTTCTACATGGATTAAATCTAATCTGGATTACATTTTTATTTACCTCTCTTTATTTTGCCATCATAATGTTTTTATGATGTGAAGCATTTTGTTGAAAAGAAGATACAGCTTTGTAACCATGACTTTGTTTCCCATTTGTTCCAAAATTTCTTTAGATTAGAATCCGACGTGTTTCTTCTTGAGATATTTAATCTACTTCAAGTTGCCAAGCAGGTCAGGCAGTAACCAGGCCAGGAAGTGGATAGTGAAACACGACCCCCCAAAATTACAAAAGGTAACGACATAACAGCCGTTTTATGATGATCCTTAACACTTAAGTGAGAAAAACAAAATAGATCACTAAAGAGGCCAAATTCTGTTTTGTAAATGTTCAGAGTTATGAATTAAGGCTCTGATTTTCTTTTTTTTATTTTTTATTTTGCAACAAAAACTGTCACAATGCCATATTTCACGCCAGGATTTGTTTCAGGATTTGTTGACAATGACATTTCAAAGCATACCAGCTGTGTCAATAACTTTAATTTCTCAACAGCACAAACCATAAATAACTTATTGCTCTTCCTAATCTGTATTTAAACGACAGAGACTTGGTCATATTGGGGTACACTGGTGCTTGCAGGACAGTGCAGAGGATTACATTTTAACATGTTAAATTAAATTCAACGTTAACATTTTACATTTTTAACAAACCTGTGCTCTGTTATTCCCATAAGACAAACAAACAGCATGTCTATAGTAAGAAAGCTGGCCTACAGAGGGACCCACTGTTACTGCAAACTTATCAATGTGTAATAAAAAATGAAAACAATTGGGAATGAACGGCTGGAGCAACGCTAAGAAGTCTGATGAGGCAAAAATATTTACGAGAGAGATTGGCGACTGGGATTCCTGACGGAGGGACAAACAGGACTAGAAGTGACACAATTAGGACACCAGCTTGGATCCAACTGGGGCTTTTCATAAGCAATACTCTGCTTAGCATGTGACTCCAAACTGAAATAAAAAATAAGCAAGACACAGGCCAGACATGACACCATAACAAGAGCTTCATGTAACATTTGTTTATGCTTAAATTATTCAAGGAGAACATTACTTTTCACGACAATATTTACTGAGATATCAAATAAAAGACGGTTAATAAGGCCTGAGCAATGACACTTCAGATTACAACACCTAAAGTAATGAAACGAAAAGATTCTGGCCATGCAGGTTAAGATTTTAAGTGCGAGCAACATAGCAGTGAGTAGATACAGTAGACCTAAAGTCATATAAGATGGATCATGAAAGCAGATATCTTCTGCATGTTTGAGTTGATCTTTTCTCCCGGGGGAATTTCACAGTGTAGACAAACACAGGACTAGTTCCTGGAGCAGATATAAGACAGTTTACATCAGTGAACAAAGCGATATGTTTGGTGCTTGAAAAGTCTCCGTCTTCATCTGACGACTTTGACCATGGAGTTACATTTTGTCAGAGTCTGAATGCATCTCATCTCATCAGGGTGCTTTCAGGGTCAGAGTTCGACCCCTTTGACCAGGGCCGCCTCCAGGGTGATGCTGAAGTCGTTCAGGGTTTGCAGGATGCGACAGAGGGAGTGCAGGGCGGCCCGGTCCCGCAGCAGAGCGCCGTCCTCATAAGTCCGAGCTGTCAGGGGACACTCGGCCAGCAGGGGGAACCACTGAGACAGGAGTTTGTCCCTGCAGAGGGACAAACCGTAACCAGGTTTGGTGGAAAAAAGAATAAAGTTTGAAGAAGCCATTCAATTCTGTCATGCTTTGGCTATGTTTTATCATTTTTGTTACAAGTCAAACAGGTAGAAACATCAAAATCTGACTTTCATCAGCTATAAAAATGTACCGACTTCAAATTTAAATGTAAAACAATCATTTGTAATTAATGCAATATTTCTGACAAATGTCAAACTACAGACGTGGATTCAAGGATAATCAAGTGATAGCTTGATTATGCGTAACTCACACAATATAGAGGGAGGTAAAGGATGCAACACATTATCACAAGTTCTTTTGAGTATCATATGGTTTATGTTGTTATGTATTTGGCTGCTTTGCCAAAATTTGACCTCTTTATTTTTAAAAAAAAATGTCAGCCCACCTTACGCCCAGGCAGACAAACAGCTGAAATTTTCCCTCCTTCCCGATGTTCCTGGGGGAAGAGTTGATGGCGTGGACGTAGCGGCACAGCGAGTCACAAGGCGGACTCTTCGGTAGAGTCGAGCCATGCAGGTCGCCCATCTGGTCATTAGTTTCCATAGAAATCACTGCTTTTTCTATGGGAAGAAGTTAGTAGTTTTAGTTGGAAAAAATAATAGGTTTTCTGTGTGGGTCCTAAGATGAAACATTCCCACTGATTGAAACGGAAGCACAAATTCGAAGTTGGAGAGCTGGCTTACCCACGAAATCCCAAACAAATACGTTCCTCTGGAAAAGACGGTTGGATCTGAACCCGTGGAGGAGGAACTTCTCCAAAGCGAGGACCAGTCCTCCTTCACCGCATAGCAAGACTGTCAGGTTCCCTCTCTGGGGAAGAAGAGACGGTAAGAAAGCAGCTACACAGAAGAAACTGCAACTGTGCTCACTGTAACGACTCTTATCCAAACTAAAACCCATCTGCAGTAATGATGTCTTAATTAACTTCCAGATCAATGCAGATTTATTTATGTCTCTGGAGAGAAGTGGCATTCTTCTCCCAGACACATGAAGAAACCAGGCTGACTGATGGAGGTGATGAAGCGCGTTCAGGCGCGAAATAACAGGATTTCTACTCCTCTGTGAGTTAACCACCTGTCAGCCTTTCAGCTTAACTGAACTACAGCGTTAAATTGATGCATCAGTTATGAAGACATTGTCACAGGAACACACCTCCTGCTCAGGTTTGTGAAAATGTTTCACAAGGTTGTTGGCCGCCTCCCTCAGGTCCTCCTGTACCTCGGCAGAGTGCATTCCTGACGGCAAACACAGAAACATGAGCGTCTTTACTGTTTTTATGAGGAAAAAGGTGAGACCAGAGCATGATCTGCTGTTGCAGCACAAACAAACAAGTAGGTCAGGCATTGTGCTAAAGAATGTGCTTCTCTGTAAGTGACGTACTGCTTCGGCCGCCGAGTGATCCCAGCACCGTTCTTACGCTCTGAGACGGAGACGCCAGCTCCGGAGGAGTTCCCGACCACCGTCCAGCGTCCTCCTCCGCTCCGGGAGACACCAGCTGACCAATCAGGACTCTCTCCAGGCTGCCGTCACCCACGCCTTTCCCCAGCCATCGGCCACATGGAAATCTGCAGGAAAAAAACACAGTTTTATTATTTTTTTTACATTTTTATCTCTCTCAGATGCAGATCATATGACAAAATTTGTTTTAACCAGTTTATTCAGTGATGATTACATGTCTTGCTTTTAGGCACTGGATGCAGGATAAAGCAGATTTACTTCATGTTATGAAGTGATGGAGCAGCTCTTTGTACAGAAAGGATCCTTAAAATAAATCCATCTAACACTGAAAAACGATGAGAAAATCTCAACCTCTTGACGTCAGAGTTAGGACAAAATGTTTTGTTTTATATAGTCTAACCAAAGGCATGGTTATTAGTGAACCTTCAGGACGGCCGGTTGGCATGTGGGGAGAGTCTAGACTTGGTGATCTCACTTTTCTTAAATTTTAATATTAATGTGGATCTAGTTCTCTGGGTTTAACTCATGTTTATGTCCCCTTAAGTTATGGATTAAATAATAAGAAGTAAAAATTGTATTCAAACTAAAGATTGGACTTTGCCACATTTGTAGGACGAGACTGAGCTGTGCCAACATGACTTTATTTTTTATTTTTTTGCACATGTTTCACAGCTTCATCAGAACTGCGGAGCCACGCTGAACACTCAGTGAAGGGACCAAGCCAGACGGTGAGTCTCACCTGTAGGTGTGACCTGTGATCTCGTTGTAAACCACCACACAGTCGATCAGACACTTGGCCAGGAGACCCGAGTTCTCCTGCACTCCCAGCTGCAGCGTGCTGAGCCGGCCCAGGTTCTTACTCTGAAACAAGAAGCAAAGAGACAGAGTAACAGGCCTGCTCTGGCATAATCCTGCTGCTGGAAAACCTTTTATGTACCTATATATGCAACAAGGCTTCTTCCAACAAAGTCTGGTCAGCTTTAGTTTCTTGGCCAGTTATTTAAATCCAGGTTTTTAAGTCAGACCTAATTAGATACTCACTTTCTTAGGAGATTGTAGTGGACAATGTAATTATCCTAATAACTGCATATAATTTTTCAGTATCAGCAGAAAATGCTACTTTGTATTGGACAAGATTTTGTATGTGCCACTATTTTATTAGATGTTTTAGTTTAAACTTATAAGTGCCTCCACCCACAAAACAAAGAATAATTATTGTCAATCAACTACGCTACGTTTGCACTCCTACGGTTTTTATTGGCGCTGCTTCTGTTTTAAAGATTATAATTAAAGTTTAAAGGTCAAAAGGTTGAGTAGTTATGCCATTCTGAAAACAAAGCAGAGGGGGAAAAATCCCTTAGATCTCAATGACTCTGGGTTGACAAAGATGAAAAAAAAAAATCAGACATTTCAGAGGAACATTTCACAGACAGTGAGAGTAAAAATCTTAATTCTGTGTAGCCCAGAAGCAGTTTTACAAAGCTCTGACATTTTCTGCAGCCCTATTAAGATATTTATGAAACATTTCATTTGAACTTCTGTCGTTACAGGCAGTGAACACATGTTGATTTTCTGGCCTGTTTTGAGGACAGGAGTGAGAACAAACCTGGAAAAAGATTTCCTGTGCATTCTTTGGGATCTGTCTAACGCCTGAATCGCCCAGCTCTCCTGACACACACACCCAGGGGTTAACTGTTGCCATTGCGATGCTCAGCTTCTTCATGGGAATGATAACAACGCGGTACGGAATACCTGAGGAAGAAAGGCGAAAAAGGACACAAAATACAATTTATATGCTGTTAAACATTCCTCAATAAATCTTTACAGCATTGAAACAAATTCAAAAGTGTCGTCTTTGGCCAGAAGGCACAGCAGTAAAGCCAGATGGGCGGAGATGGACATCGTAAAGCTCGACCCAAAGCTCGGGACTGGTCTCTTTCTGTGTCCTTCGGTGTGACAGGAGTGGCAGTAAATCCTGCTGCATGTCAGGTTTAATGGGACTTACTGATGGAGGTGAAGGTGCGGGTAAAGCAGAGGTAGTCCACAGTGTTGAGGGAGAGCAGGTGGTACAGAAACTGTTCTCGCTCTTCCTCGCAGAGCAGGAATGCATGAGGCTTGTACAGCTGCCTGTCAGAGGAGCATACAAATGAAAACTCAGACAAGATGCAGGAAAAGTAAACAAGATTAAAAGTGTAAGGAGCAGACAGCTCAGCTTTTGGCTCATGGTTAATACCGCAAATAGAAAAAAGAGCAACAAACTGAAAAAAATGTGTTGAATTAACACATTAACACTGATTGAGCACTAGCTCAATTCAGAGGGTCTGAGATGTATGTTGCTTATTATGTCCTTTTGTTTTATTGTCATCAGACTCCCGACGACAAACTTTTCTCTTAAAATTTGATAACACTTGTTCTATAATTGCCCAACGGATCTGGATCGTTTCACGTCAGGCTAATAAAGATCAGTAAACTGAGACCTGAGCAGCTCCTGGTTCGTCAGCAGCTCTTTCAGGTGTTGGGACAGCATCTTCTTCTCCAGAGCCAGATGGATCCAAGCTCTGGCCTGTCCCACCTCTGACAGATTGTCTCTCATGGTTTGGATAAACCTGAAAAATGTATACAAAAAAATTGAAAAAAAGGTAAATATATAAATGAGACGTCTGAACAAATTCCAGGATTTCCTTTTTATAGTGAAACATTTCTGTTTTTGATACCTCATGTCCTGAATTAGCGACCCTCTCAGGAGCAAAGAGCCGTCTTCAGACAGCCTCTGGTCCACGCTGTTAGAGCCTGAACCAAAACACAGAAAACCTCTTAATCAAATACTTGCACACACACATAGAGAAGGAACAACAGTGACGTTGTGCTGCTCTAACCTGGTACATCAGCAGGTGCTTCCATCTTCTCCTGAGCAGCCTGGTAGTGCAGCAGGTGGGACCAGATTGCTGACTTTCCCTGTTCGTCACAAACACGTTGATCTCCTTCAGAGCTCTGTGACATGCGTCATGTTTGAGGTTTCTCAGATGTTCCTTCTCACCTGTTTGATCTGCAGGCCGTGGCCCCAGGTCCTCTCCAGCAGATCACACAAACCGTGGATCAGAGTGTTTTCCTGAAGGCCGGTGATGTTGGCTTCTCCCTGACCCAGCTCCACACACTCTTTCCCCATCCTCTCCTTCAGCATCCGCTTAGTCTGAGAAAAACAAAAAGTGGGAATAAACTCTCCGATGTGTTGTTTTAAAACGATCAACCTCCATCCATTCAGAGGAGGAGAGCGCTCACCTTCAGGCGACACTCGCTCAAGAGCCCATCGACAAATTCTCTGTGAGTCTGAGAGACGGCTTGAGGCGACGGGTCAAGGAGTTTCGACTGTCTGAAGGCTCTCCTTGTGAATGCGTGTTTCTATGGAACAAAGAAAATGACCTCGTAGGTAAATGATGCAGCTTTTGAGGCCTGTATGCATAGCTGTGTGTGTCAGTACCTGTTTAGGTTCACTGTCGGTTCCAGACTGATCAGCAACACTCCTTCTGGGTTCAGTCCTGCGTGAAGCTGTGATGCGACTGGAATACCTGGAGAACACAGAAAATAATAAAATCTACTGCTTAAAATGGATAAATCTGCATACATTTTTACTTAGACCATGTTTGTTTTAGCATAAATATTGATGTGTTTCTATGTAGCTAATGGAGAATAATCTCATGTTGCCCATCAACAGTCAAACTGATGATTTTCCAGCTCTCCTGCACCTGTTTTAAATGGGGTTATTTCTAAACTTATTTCTAGCAAATCTTCCATGTTAAAACTTGATACGTTTCCAGTGTCTCGTTTCTCTTTAGCCGATTTTTAAGCCCAACAGACTGCGAGAAGGAAGCAAAGTCTCACTTGTGTGTGTTGTGCGCCTGTGCGAGCACGTCGGCCTGCAGTCTGGGGAAATATCCCGGGTGATGCCGGCCCTGCCCGATCCTCATGTCCAGCAGGTGGGGGTGTATGGCCGTGTGGTCCGTCTTCAGCAGCCTGCGCTCGATGGCCTGAGCTGCAAGAACAAAAAGATGCAAAACAGCGTGAGCACTTACTGTTCCAAGGAACCACAGGGAAAAAAGAAAGAAACAAACAAACTTGCACTATGTTCGAAACAAAACAAGCAAAAAAATATCTGATAGGGGAATGAAAACAATGCAGCTTGTGCAGTAAAGCTGAAACAAGTCGGAGCATGCAGTATTTGATGCAGGTTCTACAGCGGAAACAAACCAAACAAAAGAAAAACATCGCTCTGCTTATAAAAAAAATAGTCATGCCACTAAGACAATGTTAGGAAAAGTGAATCACTAATTTCAGTTAAAATGTATTTTTTGACAAATACAAGAAACAAAAAACAATACAACACTCCTTTTTGCTCCTATTGCTCCATCAATAGATCCCACTAATATTGATAGATGGAATGATAAAAACTGGACATTAGGCTCTTTAACTTGCACTTCTTTTATCAGCTGTAACACACATCAAAATATTGAGGATCCACATGTCTTTCAGTCACATTGGAAATACACTCGTCAATGTATTGTGGAGGATTTTAAGTGACAGACCCATGAAACTAATGCCATTTATTCTACAAATAAAAATCTGAGAAGTGTGGCATGTGTTTGTATTCAGGCTTTTAGAACGGCCTAATCAAAGCTGCAAAAGTCAATTGAGAATGTGTTGTAATTGGTCACAGATGCCGTCCATCCAATCTGACAGAGTTTGAGCTCTTTCACTCTCCAAATACACAAAACTGATAGCAACAGGACTGATCACTGTAATTTGAGCAAAACACGATTCAACAAAGCAGTGATTCTGGAAGCTTTCATGTTTTTATTAGCAAAAAAAAAAAAAAAAAAAAAACTCAAATAAATCATGTTTTATTTTCTTTACCATGTTTTATTTCTTTATCAACTCATTTCTTTGAGTTGATTTTTTATTTACATGATCTTCTCCATACATTATAGGGGCATTAATTATGTAATACAGGTTATTTTGAGAGAATAATCCATTTAATCATCTTATTCCCTCACAGTACCTGACTCAAAGAGCGTGGTGCACTTCCTGTAAGGACGGTTCCGGGACTCCTCGTCGCTTATGTCGTACAGTCGCTCTCGCTCCATGCGGCTGTCAAACAGCTGCTGCAGCGGCTCCCTGTCCACCCAGCGGGAGACAACCTTCCCGTCAACAAAGGAGGAAAACATGCAGGTTTCCAGGAATCGGGACAAGAAGTGCAGGTGGGCCGCTGGCTGAACTGAGAGGAACGAACCCTAAAAACAACGAAAGCGACTAGATTTTAGCGAGTAAATGAGACACAAGCATCAGTTTCAGCAATGCGGTCAGGAATCTGCTCTAGTACCTTGTCAAAGCTGCAGGTGCCGTCTCTATTGTTGAACCACGAGTCCAAATCCATAGCGCTGTTGACAATAAAGTCCTCATACCTGCCAAAAATGGCTGCGAATCGAACGGCGAACACCTCCCTCAGCTGAATATTTAATTTTGCAGCCTTCAACTCTTCCTCTTCCTCCTCAAACACGTGTCCCAGTGTCTTTCCTCCCTCTGAAACGTTTCCTCCTCCGCATCTCCTCGCCAGAGCCTGGAGCCGCTCCAGCACCGCCAGCTCTTCTCCTCCGAGGTTCCCGTTCCTCCGGTCCTCCATCAGGTCCTCCAGCACCAGGCTGCTCAGGCGTGGCGACGCCGATGTGGAGCCTGTGGTGGTCGTCGCCGTCACTCCTCCCCGTGGAGGGAGCCCAAAACTTAGCAGCACCTCACTCAGCTCCTGTATGAGCTCGGTCTGATCTGGGAACGGAGGCAGGTCCTCCGGCGCTTCCACGCAGTGGCTGTCAATGTCCACGAAACACAGATTGGCCTGGGGAGCAGAAAAACACAAGCAGAGCGCCTCAGCCAGCATAATAGGGTTAACCAGTCAGATTTACATCGTGTAGATAAAGTGGCTGAGCTCCAATTAGGCTGCGAGACGAAGAAATGTCATTCATTCATTCTTGCTACAGCGACAAAATGATTTGACTATCTCTGCAACAGGAGACACTGGAAAATATTTCTGTCAGCCTCTAACGATAAGAAACTTGTGCGATAAAATGCATAAATCTGCTGAGCGCACATTTTCTAAAGAGTAAGAAAAGACAGGCGAGGATTTAAAAAACTGCCTCTGTAAGCAGCAGTCAGCAGCAACACAACCTTCAGCAGTGACCTGAGGCCGACGGTTAAACCCTGAGGGATGCAGGGAGATGCACTGAACAGTCGCAGTCAACAGCATCATCCTCCCAGCCTTCACTTCATTATGTGAGCAACAAGCAGGGAAACACAATTTCCCTGCTTGTTGGCTGTAGACTTTGAGCTCAAAAACAGCCAAACTTGTATGATTCATGATATTTGGAGAGCTTCTCATTTGCATGAATTATTCAGTAAAGCCCATTATTATGGATTTGCCAGGCTCTTCATTTCTGCTTTCATCCCCCGGAGCCGTCTTACTGCGCCCTCCTTTCTGGGCCAGAGCAACTTCAAAAAGGATTCAGCGAGACATTCATGCAGCATAAAGCGATCTCGGATGCAGGCGAGGATGTGAAATGAGGACAGCTCCGAGGGATTGTGAAGAGCCAATCACAGGCAGGGAGTAGGGGGGTGTTGCTGCATGGAGCAAATATCTGATCTGGAAAAGGCTGCGAGAACGCCTCATTTTAAACATTTCTAGATCCTCAGGAAGATATATGAACCCTGACTTTGTGGCTAGTTTACACATTAGCTGATTCTCTAGTCATGCAATTCCAATGTATTTAAGATATTTAAGTTTTTTTCCACACATGTTCTCTTTAAATCATAAAGATAATTGTTTTTATTGCAATTTTATGTAAAGACCAACACAATGTAGTGCATAATTGTGAAATACAATAAAATCAATACCTGATTTTCAATTTTAATGACTGAAAAGGATAGCCTGTATTATTGCTTTGCCACAATTAATCTGATACCCTTAAAACCATTGAAGCATTAGGATGATATAGTCAAAGTAAAGGCAGCAGGGTTTCCCCTCAGTGTAGTATAAGCCTGGCGGGCCACCAGGCTTTACTTGTGCCTCCACCAGCTAAGTATTGTTAATTTATCTTAGTTTTTTTTTATTATTATTGTCTTTTTTAAGACTTTATATTTGGTGTTTAGGTATTAATCTTCCAGTCTTATAAAAATGCATAACTATCAAGTAATATTTTCAAATTTCCTGTAAACTTTAAACATTTTTAAACTCAAAAACATGACATCCAGCTGGACAACTGCCCTCAAGCACCGGGCTTAGCAGGTTTTCCAGGTGAAACCCTGGGCAGGATGGAAATACAGATGGAAAGACAGACATTAAAGAAAACCTGCTAGAGGGGTTTGTAAAGTCCCAAAAGGTGAAACAGTTGAACAGGCTTGAAGCCTCCTTTTTCACCTCATGTGGAAGGTGAAGCGAGGATCGCTGAGCTCCGTTTCTGTGCTGGATGCCCATCAGGAAAGGCACTGGAGCATCGAGGAGGTGATGCAGGGGAGTAGAGATGATGGGGAGGTAGATGTGCTGCCACTGGAATGGAAACAGCAAAGTGGTGACGCCCTCTGCCACCATCATCAAACGCTGGTAGTCTGAGGAGCAGGAAGACAAAATCTGTTAGCATAGAGTAATCCACTTTATTAACCCCAAAAAATATATATATATATATTGAAGCATTTAAAGCAACACTTCAAATACGAAGTATAATTAAATCTTCTCTTTAAATGCCTGAGGGTCGGTCAGATGTCAGTGATGGTCACTTTTTAAAATCAAATTCTCATCAAATGTAGCGTTTAGTCAGCTTCCTACCTTATGTAACTGTGAGCATTTATTACTGAATTACTGTGAAACTACGTTTTTCTGAGACGAAATTAGTTCTATTTCACCAACCTAATGCATTTCTGCCTCGTGAAAGTTTGTGGCTTTCACTCAATAACATTTCAGTATTGCCTCTTTTTTGCATCTGGCAGTCCAGTTCTATAAAATCTGAGCTGCAGCCACGTCAAGATGTCTTATTTTTCAAAGTAACAGATAAAAACAAAATGTTTAGATTTTCAGTGTCAGCTTGCAACTTTCCAATAGGCATAAATGAAATCGATGAAGACAAGCAGATAAATTAACCTGTTCTAGGTTTTATTTTTTCCAATATTATAAAAAAAAAACAAAAAAACTTCCACAAACTTCTTATTCATTTACCTTTTGAATACAGCAGGACTTGGGTTTCCAGCAGAGCACAGGTAAGTAGTTTAACCATATTGTCCACACCCAGCAGAGAGAAAGCCTCTCCCAGAGGATAGTCTGCGAGGGGAAGCTCCCCAGGCCCGGGCCGCTGGCACACAATGGGCCCCTGCACCCCATGAAACCTCAAGGAGCGTCCGGGTGGAGGCAGGGGCACCTCGTACAGGATGTTGTAGACATAGCTCTCTAGGGGAAGAGGTGGAGCCGTTTGGGATGTCACAGCCTGGTGAAGTTGAGCCAGAAACTGGCGTGAAGCTTGCAGGAACGGGAGCGGCGTGATGAGGCAGAGGGCTTTGGACACGTACAGGGTGTCACGCGCTGCATTGAAGGAGCCCACGCAGCCCAGGCAGCCAGAAACTCCAGACGTCAAAGACTCTGCATCCGACTCCTCCAAGCTGCTGGCGAGAGAGTCCATGCTGGAGGTAGAGGGCGTGGAGGCGGAGGAGGATGCGGAGGAAGAAGGCGAGGAGGCCGACGAAGAGGAGTGGTGCTCCACATGGTGCATCTGATAGAGAGTCTGCATGGCGGTGATGATCTGAGGACTAGTCACCTCCTCGTAGAAGGTGTGAACGAAGCCGTAGGAGTGCGTTCCGTCGTCAGAGGCGACGGTGAAGGAGTGGAACTGCGGGTCGAGGCTGTCCGCCTGTGTGCAGAAGGACAGACCTCTGGGCAGGCAGAGCTGGAAGCAAAGAAAACAGCAGAATTAGAAAAAAGCTTAAAGTTAAAACTGAAACCTGAGGGTGAAAATGAACTTGAAACTTTTCACTGGCTCACATTGAACAGTTTTTTAAGTCATGTTGCAGGCACATTTATCGATTTAACTTTATCGCAGCTGTACAAGTCTTGATAACCTTTTGTGCTTCATAAAATTCATCCTAAAACAACTAAGATGTTATCTTACTTATAGTTTCATTTCACAGACAGTTCTCTGTCATTATTTTTATTTAAGAGTTACCATTTATTTCAATTGTTTTGTTTTTTAATTCTTTACTTGGTATTTTCTGGATTAAAGGTTATTGGGTTTTATTATTGGAGACAATTGAGAAAGATTGTTCATCTTACTGAAGAAGGGCACCTAATATTTCACTAGCATTTCTGAAACTTTGATTAAGATACCCAACTTAACAATACACGCAAGCAGTCCTTTCAGATTGCAGTGTTGCTAACACTGACATTGTGATGATGACAGCGATCTGCCTCCACGGTGCAGGCAAACATCTCACCATGTTGACGGCGTCCTTGTTGAAGGGGTTCCTGTCCGTGTTCTCCGGGTAATGCACCAGAACCTTTGACTTGAAGGACCGCCGGATGGGGCTTTGTTCGAAGCTCTCACCTGACAGACAGAGGGAAAGTGGTTGGCTGTTTTTATAACAGTGCAAGAAACATATCTGGCCTTGATTTGTACTGAATCAGAAAAGAAAACAGAACAGATTGGAGCATGACAGAACTCAGACAGAACACCCTTTCCTGGTGCAGAAAGGACACAAAGTTTAATTCCTGTTGACAGCAAGGACAATGCTGCAGCGAATATAGAGGAAGGTCCCTAGAAAAGGTTACGTAACTCATTAATATGAAGACAGTCAGTTGGGTGAAAAGGATGCAACACTGTTCCTCCTCTATGCTCTGCAGCAGAAATTTCTGTGCTTTCTCAGAGTGATGTTTGTGCATAAACAGAATATTTTATATATTCATACACACACACTCGGCTGAAAAGAGGTGATGCAGTATATTTATGTTGGTCGGAGCGAATAATAAACCAAAATACTTTCATTTTTCTTTCACTTTCCAATGGTATATTTTTATTTTAAAAAGTGCCTACGATAAAACCTTCAGCCTATTTAATTACATAATTGAGGTGCAAGAAGCACATCAGGTTCTATAACATCCTCCTGTCTGCTGTGAGGTGTGACGCACTTGCATCGGCGTGCAGAAACATCCACCTGACCTGCCTACAAAATGACGCACAGCGACCCGAGACAGGAAACTGCACCATGGAGCAAAAAGAAGAAAAAGAAATTTAAAAAAAAAGAGAGCGGAGCGTTTCACGTCAGTCTGGTAAGAGGGAGGCAACAATGAGAAAAGGGCTTCTTTCCGTATGGTACCAAACGGAGCGAGAGCTTGGCTCAGAGAAAGACACTGTGTTTCCATGGCATCCGTTTCCGCTCCGGCTTCGAAGACAGCCAATAAAAAATAAATAAAATATAAGAAAGGTATTTGCGCTCGTCATCAGTTACGTCACCTTCGGCTGGCACACTTAGAAGCCACTATAGTCCTGATGCGCATCCCCTCAGCGGAGGACGTAAGGATCACGTTTATGTGTTTGACTGCGTGTCAGAGCACAGGGAGGAGGAAGGAGGTTTGTTTTCGTGTTTCAGTGAAGGAGTAAATATCTGTTTCTGTCGGCCTGTAATCACCAGCTCTCCTATCAACATACAAACACATAGACTGTCTTCCAAAACTGTTTTTCACCCCTTTTAAACATTTTGTCACATTACAATTAAAAATTGTATTTAGATTTCAATGTGATGAATCAACATTATGTAAATAATAATTGGAAACGGGAAAAAAAAAATGATACAGGGTTTTCGGTTTTATTTTTTGAGAAGATGCCTGAAAACCTGTAGACATGACTTCTTATGGCTTTTTAAAAAATTTTGTCTCCATCATAAACAACAGATTTGAGGAGCAAAAATCAAATTCTCCCAGCAGAGCTGCAGATCTCTGCAGCTCCTCCAGAGTCACTTTTGGTCTTTTCTTAGATTATACACCAGAAAACTATGTTCAAGCTTTTATTCAGGGGCATCAGAGTAAAGAGGCAGTATATTTTATATATTTATATTTGAAAAACTCTATAAAAGCCGTCTATCCCTTTCTTTCCAGTTTGAACCAGTTTGAAGTCGTTCACTAATTATGTCCGTCTACTTTGAAGTTCCAATAAAAATACTCACTAAGTTACTTTATTGTAACAAAAAGACGATATGTTTTTACGTGTAAGAATATATTTTCACTACGCCTCAGTTTTGTTTTTGTACAGAATCACTGTGGGCATAAATCAGGGGTGCATAAGAAGAAAAACATTAAAAAAAGAAAGAAGATTAAAATGACAAAAAGCATTGAGTGATTTACATATTTATCAGTCCAGCAAATAACAGAACAGACATATTTTGGAGGGGTTTTTTTTTGCTCTTTTTTTTTAGATTAGCACCACGTCTCAGAATATAATTAACTCAAGCTGGATTTTCTGCACACCAGCATCAGATCTATTATTAGACAAATGGTGGCATCTCTCTGCAGTCAGCTTTACATTTTAAAGCAGCTCCATTGGGCCAGGGAGATCTCACCCTGCTGCACTGATGTCATCCCTCCCCCCTCTGTGACCGCCACCGGGCCGAAGCCTCGGCCGTTCAGCATTCCAACAGGCAGCGTCATGTGAAATTTGATTAGGCTGCAGAAAACACAGAGGCATCTATTGAGGAGCTAACAAGAGCAGATTGTCTCTTGGTGGGCTTTCACTAATTACACCAACGCACAAAAGGAGATACAGTATTACGTCATTCTGGCTTGAACAAGACAGGTGAGCACGGTTTTTAGATTATGAGTGTAAAGGGACAAAAACAGACAGACAGAAATCCCTTGAAAGGAGCAGAGCCCCCCGGCCTGCAGGCTGTTACATAAGCAGATTGGGGGAGCTCAGATGTACAACCAACTGGGATGGTCACTCACAGCAGGGGGGCAGACTAACGGGTTAGTCAGAGCTTGGAGAAATCTGCAGCAGAGATGTGCATTATTAAAAGGTTGTGCATTAAAATTAAATATGCATTTCAGTTTGCATTTGGGCTCCATTGCAATTAACAAAAACGAATGATTCGTCCAATTATTTTGTCCCTGTGATTTTCACACTGTAGAAAACACAAATTGTTTGGTTTACGGTAAATATGGAATACTGGGAATGATGACTATTTTTATTATTCTGACAAGACGACACTACCTTAAAAAATCAGTCTACTGGTGGTGTCCTGTTGTTTTTCCTCCTCCATTGCCTGTGGTAATGTAAGAATTTTTCCCCCAGGCTGGTTTAGATTATATTTATTTGACAGATTCCAGTCAAAGTTAATAATAGATCTTCCATCTACACTATGGAGTACCACAGGGCTGTGTGCTCAGGCCAATCCAATCTACTGTAAGCTTCTCTTGGTGTAATTGTTGGACAATATGGGTTGCTTATCTGTTGTCAGGATAATACTCAGCCTCATGTACCATTAAAGACTAATAAATCAGATTTCTTAGCAGACTGCAAGCGTGTCTTGAAGAATGATAAAACCCAAGATAAGTTAATTTGTAGCTTTTAAACTCAAAGCAGAACTTGCCTTCTTTGGACCAAATGTCTGTGTGATTGGTCACTTTTTACTGTTTTCTTATCTACATTTAGCAATAACTCTCAGATTTTGGATACTTTGCTGCTGAATGATGAGACCCTCGTGGAAAGAAATGATACATTAACTTGAACATGAAACTCGTAGGAATACAAACAGAAATGTTTTATCGGGACAGAATGAGCATTTTGGCTTTTTAACGCTGATAGCAACAGTGATCCAAATGATAAGGATTTTCCATAATTGAGAACCAGCTTGTGTTACATTAACGACTTGGCACCAAAACTGTCAAGTCATAGCTACCTTCTCCCCCTGAGGAGTCGCTCTAAATGAGCCTAACAGAGGGAAGGAGAGGACGACGGGGTGTGACTATTGTCTGCTGCTCTAGAACTACCTGGAAGTGACGTTTGGCTTATTTAACACACTCAGTTCTGTTTCCTTACAAAGGCTTCAGGACGCAGGCAGAACATCAGCAACCAGAAGAAAATCAGAACATCTCTCCTCCACTGCTTCTGACAACCAAACACCTCCTTTCCCACCCTAATCTGCCCAAGACTAATTTGGTTTAGATGATAAAATTCCAGGTTTGTGTCAAATCGATGCAAAGAAGCCACAACATGGGTCATTATCTGCTCAGAACAGAACGATCCGGACGGTTTCGCTCATCCTGCCTGAACCCTGAACCTCCTGGCCTCGATTCTCCAGCTGTGTTCCAGCTTTAATGTCCCAGACAGGATGTTGTTGTTTGTCCGTTCTCCACTGTTCCCGATTCAGGTGTGTAACCAGATGACTTGCAGAAAACTGAGGCACATTCTGGACTCCTCTAACACACTGCTGTTTTGGAAATATGATGAAAACATGAGGAGGACTGCGCCTTGTTTTCCTCGGGCAGGGTCAGACAAAAGGACACGAATAAGAACCAGGAATCAGCTGTCATTGTAAATCCATGCAAGCTGATTCAGATCCATCAGAGTTTCTGATTTTTTTAGACATTCTGAAACGTGTAGGGACATTTTAAGAAGCACTGAATGAGAGGGATCCTGGATATGTGTTACATAAACATTGGCATATTTTCTTCTCAAAATGGAGCATCTCAACACTGCAGACAGAAAACACATTTTAAACCCAAACGAGCCTCACTGAAAATGTCATCCTGTCTAAGTGATCATGTTTTAGATGAAATCCGGCCTATTTACCCGCGCCATCGTCCGGCTCCAGGCCCGTCTCCGTGTCCACTCCACACACGACAAAATAGTGGGCGAAGCGGCATGAGGCCGACCCGCCCGCGGCAGCTGCGGTCCCGCTCATGTCGACGCGTGGATGGGGGTGACAGCTGCGCGGTTCTCAGGTTCTTCTACTTGTGCCTAACGCTGCGGGTTTTCATAGCGGACCGCGCGCATAATCCAAAATGTCTCTGAGGTCCGCTCTGTGACTGTGATGGAGTCCGGATGATCCAGAGATGGTCATCACGTTTGTTCACAGAGGGAGGAGGAGGAGGAGGAAGGCTGGGTGGGAGGAGAGAGAGAGAGAGAGGAAGAGGAGGAGTGGGAGGAAGGAAAGGAGACAAAGACAGAAAAAACAAGGACGGCGCGTCTCCAATCTATCCGCGTCACTTAAAAAAAGACTTTTCACGAAATGTTATTTTTATTGACATCTGTTTTTCAGATACAATATTTATTGTGGCACCTAAGATAAACTGATCAATCACCAAACAGAAAAGCAGATATGCGCATTTGTATTAAAAAACAGTGAAAGCAAAATAACAAACAGGTCAATTATTATTGTTTTATTTAGCTATTAGGAAAATTATGGTTTATTCAGTGTTGTAAGAAAATATTTTCACTTCATTTCTATTTTTTTTCTAATTACAGATTCAAATAATTGTATTATTAAAAGTAACCCGAGTAACACAATATGCAGTTTATCATTATTATTTCACTTAAGGGAAATTGCAAAGCACATTTAGGGAAATGCATTTTCCCTAAAGCACATTTCCTTCCATGGAAAATGTGCTTTCCAAAAGGAAATCACATTTCCTCCTTGCTAACTGGAGTTAAACTATTTGGAAATCTAAGCTTTTTATTTTTTTCTAGCCACATCTTATTACTGATTTAAATTACTTGAATAGAACCAGTTTGACAACCTGAAGTAGACTGGACTTCCAAAAAAGCAACACGCCATGACCCAATCTGAAGAAATTCAGAACCAGATTGCAAACCTAATGACTTCTAATTCCAGTGTGTTTTTAGTTGAGTGAAATCTCAACTAAAAACACACTTGTTTAGAAATGAAGCCTAGGCGTAAATTCAATCTGGAAGACTCTTTAGCCCCTCCCGCAGCTTTCAGTAGGCGCTTCCCGCTAATCACTGACGACCTATCATCGCTAGACTTAGCCATGTCGCAGCCAATCACCGACCACGCCTCAGTTCATAAGGACGTCCATCCAAAGTGCCTCCCGTTTCGCTGCTGCGCTCAACACGTTCAGTCGCACGTCCCAGCTTCCCAGCAAACCATCCCAGCGGATCCCTTTCTTGGTGATTCCTTGCGTACAGCTGCTTTGCCGTGTCCTCGACCCTTCCTTCCCCATCAGACGCTCCCGAGTCTGCGCTCAGCCCACCTCCACCCCTTCTCCACCTCCATCGTCCAGGCTCCCAGGCATACTCATTCACTGACCTCCACCACCAGGCCGGGTCCCGGGGGATGTCATTCCTATCAGCATCGGGAATGCTCATCCGAGCTTATCGCGTCAGCTCGATGTCCTTAGCCGGGGCCCGAGCGCCAAAGACTTAACTAACTTTTCTAATCGCTTTCATTCTCATCTGAGTCTCTCCCGATTGAATTGTATTTGAAATGCAATATGTAACAATGTATTGTTTATTCTATGTTGCATGATTTTGTGTTTTTGTGTTTATGATGTAAAGCACTTTGAAATGCCTTGCTGCTGAAATGTGCTATACAAATAAAATTTGATTGATTGATTGATTGAACCACAATGACAGCCGTTTTCCACAAATTGAGAAAATGTAGAGAAGTGAACTTGGCAAAGTTGGTCCGAGAGAGTGCATGTGTAATGTACAACTGAAGGAGGTCACAAATGTACCACTGAATTAAGCAATAGAAAACTTTTCACCCATATTTAAAAAACATCAGTGGCTGCAGTTATTGACTCTGATGCAATCAGCTGGGCTCCCTTAATTTTACATTTCATCAACTAGCATCAAATCTATTGGCTTGATTATAATAAAGGGTAATATTACTGAGGTTAGGAGAAGGCTTGGGCAATGAGGTCAACTAAAAGTCATTTAAATGGGAATAAAGTGAAAGCTTTGCACTTTAAATTCCTAACTTTTACTCAGACGTTTGGCTGCCCTCTCTGCATCGTCACATATTGACCTGTAATTGTAAAATCACAGCTTTTGGCTGCTGTGTGTTTTCAAGGTTACAGCAATAAAAATTAACTGACCAAAAATAAAATAAAAAAAAGCTAATATTTCCTCCAGATGTACTGGTGAAGACAGCCGAGAGCATCATTATGTGTGGCGCCACCGTGTGGTGGGCCAGTTGTACTGCTGCGCACAAGACAGACCATCAGTTGTTCTCAATCCTGTCATGTTTTTAGTTTGTTTCTCCGCTAACAAACACCAGATTTGTGTTTATTGTATCACTAGCGAACTTCTGACGGAATAATTCAATATTTTAAATCAGGTGCTTTTGCAGAGATCCATCTAAAACACGAAGAGACTCAGAATCACTGCATTAGATAAAGTTATAGCAAACAACGCTACCCCTTTTTCAGGTCAAGAATTGTAAATCAAAGCAATAAAGACTAGCTGGTCTTCACCAAGTTCTAAATGATTTAAAGTGCAAAAATACTGAATTCGACAAATATTTACCACAGCAAGATGAAAGGCTTTAGTGATAAAGAGTGAGACGTTGACATCCCCTCACATTGTTGCTATTTTTTAGCACCTCGCTCCATTAAGATCTTCCAACAGCCTTTATAGGTTATAGTCGAGGCTTCTGCTTCACAGTCTGTTTTGGAGCAATTATCCTGTGGATTTGAAGGCATGTCTCCTGCTTCACGACCCAATTTAGGACTAACTTTAGCGGTGTGACAGATTGCCTCACATTCGGCTCCTATATATTTGGTGTGCAGAAGAGCTGGAAGGTGATTTCTGTGGCTGCAACAGAAGCAGCCACATAGAAATCACCGCACCACCACCAACCACTGCAAGTTGTTTGTGCTGATATGCCATTTGTTTTCTGCCAAATATAGCGCTGCGCCATTAAGACCAAATTCTTTGTTCTGAATTCGTCTGTCCACATGGACTCAGCATTCCAGGACCTAAATTTGGGGAGAATTTGTTGAGCGTTCCCTTCCTGTGAAGAATTGAAACTCAAATGTCTAAACGAGAGAAAATCTCACTGCAAGAATCCCACAAGTGGATGAAAGCAATGGATAGATGGACTAATATGACTCTGGAAAACTTGTCTGTTTTCAGTTTAAAGCATGTCAGCTTTAAGTAAATAACTGAGGTCAGATTTCTGATCTCATGCTCAAACCCTGCAATTGTTTAAGGGTGCACTTACATTTACCCCTCAGTGTCAACTCTATTGATGTATGTTGGACAAAAACAACTAAAGCTGGATTCACATTTGCATTGATTTCTGTTAGTATAGTTTGCCAGATGGTGATAAACAAAAGCAAAACATGTAAGAAATTCAAAGTTCAGATACGGTTAAAAGTCACAGTAAAAACACTTGGATGTCTCAATTTAGATTTATTGAACAATTTAAAGAGAAACATTTTCTAGTTAGGGAAAAACAACAAATGAACTAGTTAATAAATATAAACTGTTATAATCAATCAGCATCCTACCATTCAGTTTTGGTAAACCATAGTTGCCTGAGATTTTTAGGTCAATAAACAGGTGTCCAAACATAAAAAAGTGCAGCATATCTCAACATCTACTCACCACAGCTTTTAACATTTCACATGTAGTGCCATACTGTCAAAATACTATTCTTAAGCACTTCTTCTGGTCCGATCAATATTTAGATGGCTCCCTCACTTTCTGTATCACTAGTGCATAGATTTGTGTGATATCAAAAGCGTGCAGTTCACATTCATCACTGGTGTGGATAAATAACCTTGTTACGTATAAACAACTAATAAACAATCATGGCATCTGGACCAAGTAGTCCAACATTTCCAAGCTGCATCTCTGCTCAAGTTTCATGATAAGTTGCATTGCAGTTCAAGTCTCGTCCTGCTGCCTGCTGGGGGCTTCGTTACGTACTCCTGCTCAAGTATTTAATGTCACTTTCTTCTGGCAGCCGTGGTTCTTCGTTCATCCAGGTTAATAACTGATGCATAACTCTGCTTTGTGGTGGAGGCAGTGGCTAAACTTTAATATCTTCATGATTCACTGAGCTCCTGGCTTTCAAATTTGCAGAACAAATAATCAGCAGTTTTGTTTAAAGGTTTGCTTCTGCCTACCAAACAGAAAAGATTCTGTTATCTAGATATCCTGATAGCTTAGATTTGTATTAAAAAGAGTTTCTTTAAAGTCAAGTACATAATCCGTTAGAAGTTAAACTTATGACTGGAGACCAAGATGCCTCTCTGAGCTACAGAGGGTTGGGCACAGAGGAAATATAGCATATAAACATTTGGCAGTTGGGCTTGACTTCTTAAATGTCACCTGAATCTTTTGAGATTAGTAAGTATCATTTTAGAAGTTATCTGCAGATCATTAAGGAAAATAGATTTCTTATAAAAACTCAGAAGTGAAAAGAAGAGGAGAGTCTTTTAAAGCTTGTGTATTTACATGCTAAACAAACGGTGGCATCATTTTTACCTATTCATAGCAAGACTGTAGAAAATTGGAGTGTCTGAGATAAAACTGAATTAAGTATGAAGTTATACTACTGATGAAAGGAACACTAAAGAAAAACAGTATTGCTGAGTTTCCACAGGAGGCTACAGCACAGTCCACAACGGTTAAAGAGGAACGGTTTAAAGACTAAAGCCTGGCAGGTGGAAGGAGGGAAGTTTTAGGTCAATATACGAGCTACTTGGGCCTGAATCTCCCCAGCGGGGTGTGAAAGCAGCCGGACAAGTTTGCCGTGCAGCTGGGAGGATTCATCCAGCATGACCCGGAACAGACAGTCCTGTTTTCGTCTAAGTTCGTCGGCCACCTGTGCTGAGGGCCTCCAGGCCTTCAAGTTCCCTACAAAGGTTAGCAGTCGCAGCAGCACAGCCGTAGACGTTCGTTCATCAAAGAGAAGCAGCACAGATGCAGGAGCCTGGGTCCCAAAGCAAAGAGTAAAGAAGTCAGTTTGTTTTGATGCATTTCTACAGAAAGATATGCTAACTGACTGGACGATAAAAAACGAGTACCTGAGCTTGAACTATGTCATCCATCATATCTGGATTAGATGATAAATTAACAAGAACTTTCAAGGTCTGAACCTGAAAGAGAAACAGAAAAAATTCACAGATTTCCTCTTGACTGTTGGACAGCAATGTGTTGCTCCATTTGTTTTCAAAGTCGCTTAAAGATTAAACTCAATTCCACAAACCTGTAATGCTTCACTGCCGACAACCAGCAGAGACAATAAAAGAGTGACCGATCCCTTCAGCAAAGGCTGATGTTTGTCTGTGACTGAGAGGTTCGTCAGCAGCCGCAAAGCACCCAGCTGAAGGTCAGAGTTCACTGCAGACATTTCAATCAGTTCCAGCACTTGTGGCACATAAAGCTTCAATAGAAGAATAAAAAGACATCAATGCATCAAGTAGAGCCTCATTAAAGTCAGCTGGCTGTTGTGTGGTGTAACGTTTACAGCAACGTACCTTTATTTGCTCCTGGTTTTGGATATTCATACTCAAATTATTTAAAGCATTCAGAGCTTGCACTCTAACCTCTGGAGCAGGATCAGAAAGGAAGCCAGCTATGACAGGAATCCCTTCTAATTCACGAATTTGGTTCTGAAGAAAAAGGCAAAAAACAGTAGATGAGGAGCTATGATCAAAAAACCGATGTATTCTACACTGATATCAAGAATAAAAGTAATTAGTGAATGCTCACAGTTTAGTTTGAGAAGATTATCAAAGTTGCCTTAACTTAATTTGTTTAACATTGATTAGTAGTTTACAAAATAAACAAAAGAAAAAATAATCAGCAAGTGGAAATGGTTCAACATTCTATGTCAGCTGAACCATTTCTGGGCTTTTTTTGGCCATGAGTTTATTCTACTGCATGACCCAATTATCCATTTTCAGTTTTCTAGTTCGGTCTGGCACTTATTATGAACATCCTGACACTTGAAGGAATTAATGATGTGATTTATTCTAACAAGGATTCCAGAAATTTGGGGCCAATATTCCCACAGCATCACAGATCTACCACCCTGCAGAAGCAGTGGTAGATGTACAAAATTAATTTTAGTATCAGCTCACCAAAACATATTACTAAGGTTTAAGCCACAGGTCACCAAACTCTTTTCTGTATTTTAGTGATAGGGCAGGGAATGCCCCTTGAAATAGTGAAAAACAACAACACTAAATGTACATGTTTAGCAACTGATTGGTTCAGTTGTTTCCATTCGACGACAAACAAACAGAATCCACAGGGCCCAGAAAATGAGAGTTTGTCCTTGTTGGTTGTGCCAAAAGGTTTCATTGTACCTGATTTACGGTGAAGGCAGCAGCGTTTCCCAGCGTGAGAAGAAACTGAGCCCGATTAGATACGTCATCGATGGTCTGCAAACGTGACAGCAGCATCTTCAAGTGATGCATCTCCAGTTTGTTGGGAGATTGATGGACGATCTCTCCTTCAATGCAAAAAAAATAAAACAAATGAATAAATAGTTATTGCATTCTGGAAAACTAAATATGAAGAGGCGGATTTGTTAACAGATCAGGATTTAAATCTTAATTAAATTGCATTTTTAAACAAGAGATCAGAAGTTAACTTTCTATTGTGAGTGCAGTGTAACTTTTTAATATTTACCTGATGTAGCATCATCTGTTCGGGCACAGACTACATCCAGTCCGGATACTTTCGCTAGCAGACTCCCCGGCCCTAGCTTCATCCCTCCCTGCTGGCTGCTCTTCACGCTGGGACTTTCATTATGGGGATTTTTCCTGGTTTTCTTGAAAACTTGCCCGCTGATAAGTTTGTACAGTCCGTAAGAAGCGCCAGCACCCGCAACAATTCCCAGCAGAGCCTTCATGTTGCCGAGCCTTGGGATAACACTGCCATCACCCATGCTGCTAATCTCTGCTAGCTGCTTAGCAATTAGCTGCAGATGTTCCGAAACGTTTGAAAATTAAGCGGTTATCAAACTAACCGAGGTCATATGTTAGCCAGCAGTGGTTAAAAACTTCGCCCTGAAACAATTGACCGTTTTCATTGTTGTAAGGACTACACAACTTTGCTGAAAAGCTACAGTTGTCAAGTTGTCAACCTCATCAGTTGGACCGTTTTAAGGCCAACCAAAAGTTTTCCTGAGTTACTTGCATAAAACTTCTTTTACGTTTTGGCTCAACTTTTTGCAATATATTGTGATATTAAACTTATTTTTTAAGTGTTACGTGTTTTGATTACATATTAAATAGTTTGAGCTAAAATCGTGAATTAAACTGCGATAAATCTCCCAGCGTTAGTTTTAGTTGTCCAATGTTCCTCCCTGTGGCAAACTGGCTGTGGCTTTATTTGTAATCCCTGAGAGCTGAGTTAGATAACAATAAAATAATATAAATGTAATTCTGATTTATTACTCACGCTTGATACAGTCTCTGCAGCTTATTTTTACAGTTGCAACTGCAAGTGGTGTTCTTGTTAAATTTCTGACTAGATATTCAACCTTCTCTGGTGGGATAGGGTTGCATTTTTGATTGGGCGGGGTAAAAATAGGCCATGTGTTATTTTAGGTTGCTAATATGGCACAGTTGTTGACCAGTCACACAACCTTGACCAGGTATAATAATTATAGGGGGGGAACAAACAAAAAAAAACCATTTGCACCTTTAAATTCTGCCATCATTGTCCCAACTGGAAAGAGGCCAAAGTACTAGTATTGCACTAGTAGTTTAAAACAAAAATCCATAGAGGCAGGCTTTTTTAAATGCAAGAGTGGACAACCAGACCAAATTAGTTAAATACAAACCACTTAAGTCAATTTTAAAAACATCCTAATATAACTTCAGTACAAATTCCACTTAATAGCTAATTAACAAGTTAAACAAAAACAGAAGAATTTGTCACTTCTTGAGGTCAGTAGCCAAGTACTGCACAGCACTGCTTTAGCCACTATCTTAAAGAGATTCCAACAGCTAGGGACAAATTAAATGGATACTACAATTTACCTGGCACACTCAAACGATATTTAATAAATATACAACCGTCTTGCCATAGCCTCTGCTCAATCCTTCCGTTACCTAGCAACAACGCTTTTCGAAATCGAAATGTCTGACTAAATAGAAATGAAATCGTGCTAACGGAGAAGCAGACACATACATCGAGCTAGTCAGCTGAGCCGCACACAGAAAACATGGCGGCTGCAGAAACGGACCGAAGCTTGAAGATGAGTGAAATTAAACAATGCCTCCCACATATAAGCAAGGTAGGCTGTACAACGTGGAAGAGTTTTACGCATAAGCATCCAAGTAGATACGGATAGTTAAGCGCTCATGAACCTTTAAAACTGGCTTTAAAACACATATCAACTTTCCTTCGACAGGCATTGTTGACAGCCGCCTGTTTGACGTATCCCAATGAACCGGTGGAGTTCCTGAAAAGAGTGCTTATTGCATTCCAGGGACATGATAATCTGAGAACTGTCGACTGGTATGTACCGCCTGCGTTTGATAAAACAACCGCTTGGTGGCTCCATTTCTCATGTATTTTGTCTTGGATAAAGGGGGAACACCAACTCTGCAATTTTCACTGCAGTCATACAATTCATACAATCTAATGAAAGTTTTTTTTTTTGTTTTGTTTTGCAGGCAAAAATTTGTTGATTATGTAAACGATTTCATAAAAAAAGATTCTCTGAAATCCAAAGCTGTAGAAACAAGTTCCCAAAGCACCCAAATGGTATTATACAAGTATGTAATAGTGAAATACAGATTTTGGAAGTGAATACATTTTAATTTAGGCATTTATGTGCTTTGCAGGAGCGATACTGTCAATTGGAAAAGGCTGCCTCTTGTTACATGAGACACTTACTGGGTATGTGCTTCAGGTAGGTCTACACTTGTGCTATCAAGAATTACAAGCGCTCAGTGCAATTTAAAGAAATCTATACAGACATGTGGCATACCCTTTTGTGACTTCAGGAAGCTTTCTCCCAATTTTTCCCCAAGTCATTTTGCAAATTGAAGTGAGAACGGCATCTATGTACAATATCTTAAAGCAGATTTCCATTGCCGTTTATCAGCCTCGTCCGTTTGCAACAGGTCCTTGTCAAAACGTCGTCGCCCTCCTGGAGCGGTTTTTGGACTTGATGTATGCCTTCACAGAGGAGCGGGAGGATTTTTGGGGCTTTGGGTGAGAAGAACTTTTTGTGTTCTTCCGGATCCAGTTCAGATCTGCATCTCTGGGTTCAGACAACAGCTCCGAGGGCCAAGAGGCAAAGTTAGTGGCTCCGTTTCCATGGTTTCAGAAAGCATCTGTGAGCGGTCTGGCTGGCTTATGGGTTTTAGCAAGCCAGCTTTCATTGCTTCTTCATAGCCACTATTTAGGAAAAGGAATTTGTCTTGAGGAGAAAAGGAGCTCAGGCGACCCCGAGGGGAGATTTCTTTCTGGATAGCTTTATGTGGAGTGAAAACATTTTCATTTGGCTTGTAACGAGCAAAATTGTATTCCGGATGGGCAGCCAGAATAAACGGACCGGAGTGGAACTTTTGGTGTCTGAAAGTGCCGGAACGTCCAGTCGGGTCATGCGTTGGACTGAAAGGTTGCACGCTGAATCCAAAGTGAAAACCACCCTGCTCCTTTTGAGGTTTATTTGCATCCAACTCAAAATGTGAAAAGAGAAATTTTGAAGGTATCTGCAGCAGGTATCATGCTTGCAGATACCTGCCGCAAGCATGTGGGAGGATACACTCCGTCATTTGATCTCTTGCCAACACTGGATTCGTATGCATGAAAGGACTTGGATGCTTTCTTCTCCTTTAAGCCTTCAACATTTGGAATGTAGATATAATTTTTTGGTATGAAGTAATTCAAAGATGGGGGTTTGTGTAGAGAAAGGACATGAGATTGACCCACCCTGTGGAATCCCTTACTGTTGTCGGCACCAGATGAAAACACAGGGATGCATTTCGCCTTAAGGTCCTTTGACCTGTAACGTAGAGAACTAAACTAGATCTCCTCACTGAAAAGAAGATGAAATCTTGAGATGGGCGGTCAAAAACAGCTACCGTTTTATGATTGATGAATGAATCACCAGAGAATCTGCTCAAGGGGAATTTTCTCTGCTCATAGCCTGACTGAACATGACTGTTTTTGGAAACACTCAAGAAAGCGTCTTTGCGTCCACAGGTGGACTATCATTGGTATGACACTTGACATAACAATGTCAAATGACTGGATAAACATTTGGCGACTGTAAAACATGTAACCGCTTGAAGAGTAGAAGGGATGATGTTTTGAGTGAAATGAGGAGGCTTTGTGAAGAAGCTGTATTCATCCACTTCTTGGTTATTTTGATCTCGTCTGCTCAAGACGTTTTGTTCATTTTCACCTTCGGTGTCTTTATCCACCATATCTGGTTGGCTTTGCACCATCTCTTCAGGGAAGCTGCCAACAGAGCCAAAACCCAACACGTCTTCATGGAAAATTGGTTTACTCTGCAGTGAAACAAAGCTTTGCTCCCGTTTAGTCTGTGGACCTCTGGCCAGGCCTTATTTAAACGGCCTTATTTCTCCTGTTGCCTAACCTGTTGTACATTGTCTCCATGTGCAGTATTATAACCGATCAGGAAACAAACAACACATTATTTTCACTGGGATTTAAACGGAGGGGGGTAAAAAACTCCTGACATGCTTATCAGTTTGAGGAGGAAAGCAGATGCAGCCCCATAAAAGCATGCATAACCAGGAAACCCTGAAACACTGAAATATTTATAGATAGAAAGCAATCAAGCTAATTAGGGCAAAACATCTATATAAAATGCAACACGTGTTTATACCCAAATGAAAGATCCATGACAGCACATGCAGCAGCAGAGCGGAAACAGCAGACCCCTGATGAAAACTGCAGCTGCCTGTTTGGTAATCTGCCTAAATACCTGCAGGTGCAGCAGCTCTTCAGAGGTCACTAAGAAAAGGAAAAAAACATCAGGACTTCACATTAAGAATAAATCAGTCAACGAATACGCCAAGGTTGTTTTGTTTCTGAAGGCAGCTAGGTTATTTTGCTACATTTATTTTCATCTCTTCTTTCTGCCTCCAGATCCACCTTCCAGTCTAGTGGCGGCAGGAATTCACTTAAAAAAGCTTGCCAGCTACCAATCAGATATAAAGAGGAAGCATGCATACAGACTTACAGGAATGCACTTCTATTTTATTCCCTACATTTCCTGTTCCTGGCAATCCGTATGTTTTAAATGCATTTTCCTTCTCGGAATAATTTCAGCAGTGGATGCGTTTTATGTGAACACTGGAAGTCGTCTCTGTTATCCTTATTTCTCCTGTTTCCTAACAATGAAACTCTAGAAGATAAAATAGATTTGATTAGCAAATATTAGGTTGGACCCACTGCTGTATAATTAATGCATGGACCCCTCACAGCCTCTCTTTTGTCCCTGTTGACTGAATTATTGATGAGTTGTGCCTGCCGTGGTGTGACAGGGCGTGGAAGAAGTTCATTCAGCAGAAGAAAAACGAAATCTTAGCGATGGCTCTGCAGATGCAGGTGGCAAAGATGTATGCTGAGGAGAAGTGCCAGAAAGCTGCATTCTTTGGATGGCTGATCTTTGAGAAGTCATACAGGAAGAGAAAAGCAGGTAGGTGATGGTGAGAAATGATAATGAATGCTGCTGATTTATTGCATTTGAAAGGCATCCCACTCCAGTTAGTGAAGCCAGAGAAAACATTTGCTGTGGTTAAATATGTCCAAGCTGAAAATCCTTCCAGATGCTGTTGGATTGCTCCAGTCTAGTGACTCATTTTATCCTGAAAGTAGCTAGAGACTGGCAATAAATTCTGAACTCTTAGGGGGCATGTTTGCTGAAATTTTTTTTATTTTTCGAGTTAATGTCATGCTAAAGCAATATCCCTTCCCTACACAGCACTTTAAATGAATCGAGGGCTAAAGCCAATACTCTCATAATAGGGTGAGAATGGCATGACCTCGGCATATAATAGATCTTTAATGCAACGGAGCAGAGTAGAGCGAGCAAAAACATACATTTTAGAATTAAATTAATAAAATATTACAGCAGGCATTTGAGTTTTTTAGAGGGGACAAGAGGGAGGGGACACACTGAACAGGTCGGCATTTCATCGCAGGGCAACGCAGACGCACACAGGACACGCTCTCCCACACACACATAATATTTCTTTCTATCTTCACCAGGACTTCCATTCAATTTTATTTTTCCGTAGCTTAACCCTGACTTTTATGCTAAACCTAACCTGAACTCTGTTCACACCTTAGTTTTAAACCTAACCCATAACCCAAAAGCCTTAAAGGCCTCTTGGTCTTCAGAAGGTCAGTACATATGACAGAAATCATCTTAAGTAGCATAGGTGGGCAAGTACACACACAAACTAACACCTAAGGGCAATTTACAGTAATAGATTGATCTAACAGTCATGATTACCAAACATATTCTGGGAAGCCAAAGCGTCCAGAGAAATATTATCATTATTATCATCATTGTTTAAGACGTGAACTGGCAGACTATTCAGTTAGGTATAAAAAAAGATGTTTTTTTTAATATCACGTTCATTGTTAAAGAAAAGTTTCTCATTCATTTAGCCGCCATTGCGAAACTTCAGAATCTGGTGTACAAAGTCCGCTTCAACCGCTACATAACAGCTTGGCACGTCGTTACTATGGATGCAAAGAGGCGAAGAGAGTATTTTGAGGTACTAAAGATATTCCTCTGAAAGTACGTTAAACATAAGTTGCTTTCTCATTTACCAGTTCTCGTTCTTATATAACTGGCAGAGGTTGGAGGCAAATGTCAAAGAATTCGACAGTAAAGGTCAGCGGCCTTCTAAGACTCATCTGCTCGAGAAAAGAGTTGATGGAATCTCAGACCTCCCTCATCACCTGTCACTGAAGGTACCTCATCTGCAGCTCTCACCATTCATTTGTTTAGATAGTATTGTTAGTATTATCCTGGTCTTCATGTTGAAGCTCCAGCTATTCTGTTCCCCTCTGTAAGGAGTCAGTGGTGAGATAATTTGTGTTATTTTAGGCAGTGTGTGAACTCTGTTGTAATCCTGCATACAGGTTCTCTGAGTGATTAAACTCAGATGCAGATCATTATAGTTTTATTGCAGTCTGTATCTCATGCATATATTTATACATGATTTATATCCACTAAAGTAAGAGCCGTTTTAACTTGGTCTATTATTAGCCATGCTTGCTCGCTCCACTTTTAGCCTTTGATTGTTTTGGATTCACAGCAGCTGGCAAAGTGAGAGATTTGTTGGCCTTCCTTACTCTGGTGTTTCTATAGAGAGTATCGCCTGATAAATTGTGCTTCGGCATGACTATGTTTGGAAACAGACAGGGGCTGCTTGCTTACATATCTCTGCCATAAAAAGTGGCAAAAGGGACGATGAACCCAGTCTGGGTTCTGTCAGTACCCAGTCTGGGTTCTGTGAAACCAAGGAACAACTATCAATCTGTCAGCATCAAAGTTGTGTCATAGTTTTTGTCTGAATTTCTGTGCCAGTGTCTTTTGCCTGAAACTTGTGTAAATCTCTTTTTTGTTCTCAGATCTTTCAGTATTTAGAATTAAGGGACTGGCTAAACTGTTCTGAGGTGTCCAATACCTGGAAAGCGATTGTCCACTCAGGCTCGTTGTGGAGTCAGGTCTGTGCTGTGAAATATTTATAGAGGATTAGTACAAATAAATATTCATGCTCGTTAAAACTTCAGTGCCATTCATTGGGGTTTTATGTGACACACTAAATAAAAAATAACCCGAAACATAATAAAGGAAAATGACAGTAGTAGTAGTAGTTTTTAAAGACTGTGTCATAGTTTTACAACATGACCCCTTTAACTTTAAAAACCCCAAATAAGATCCATCAGAAGTCAATTGATGATTAGTTTTTTTGTCTGCAATTTAATCTCAATGTAAATACAGCAGTACATTGAAGAACATCAGAAAGCAAACAGCATCATGAAGACTAATGAACACAGCAGACAGGACAGGGAGAAGTTTACTG
Source organism: Poeciliopsis prolifica (assembly GCF_027474105.1). Classification (NCBI taxonomy): domain Eukaryota; kingdom Metazoa; phylum Chordata; class Actinopteri; order Cyprinodontiformes; family Poeciliidae; genus Poeciliopsis; species Poeciliopsis prolifica. Next base: position 12,150,113 of record NW_026562376.1, on the reverse strand, counting down.
CAAGGTTAGCTCATAAAATATACAACATTTAAGTATTTCAAAGAGCTCTTTTCAATCCACTATCTGGAAATAGAAAGAATATGGCACAGCTACAAACCTTGGTTTAGGGTTTAACTCCGAAACCAACTGACCAGGGGAGAAGAGATGTATCAGAGACACAATAAGAAGACCTGTCAGCCATTTTGAGGACTGAAAGAACACGCTCTGGTCAGATGAGGCCAAAATATAACTTTTTATCCTGCATGCTGAACAAAGTCACACATAGTAAAACATGCAGGGAGCAGCAGAATATTTTTCTTTAGTAGGGGCAGGGAAGCTGCTATGTCATGATATCGAGATGGTTGGAGCTAAATGGAGCACAATCCTTGAAACCTGTTTTCTGTCCCAGAGGTTTATTTTCCTGCAGGACAATAACCTAAAACAGAGAGCTACAAAGTAATGGGTCAGACCAAAGTATATTTGTCCATTAAAAAGCCACAATTAAAGCTTAGACTGATTTCCAACTAAGAATCTGAGCAAATAAATTAAACTGAATGAGCTGGAACTATTTTACAAAGAAGAATGAGCATAAATCTATTTCTCTAGATGTGCAAACCTGATAGAGACATCAGTATGAAGTGCAGAAAATGGTGACTCTACACAAAGCATTTCAGCTTTTTATTTATAAAATAATTCAAACCCATATAAATATCTCCTTGAACTTCATATTTAGTTGTTTTGTTCTATCTGAAAATATCTGTGCCTATAATGTTACATAATCTGAAAAAGCTGAAGTAGGTTGAATACCATTAGTACAGTGGTAAAGGTTCATGCCTAAAGTGTTTTTGTCTCTGCTAGATTGACTTCTCGGTGGGGAAAGACTGGGTAACAGATGCTATAGTGCAGAAAATACTGAAGAGCTACCGGCCCTTTGTGACCCACCTGAACCTGCGCGGCTGCCATTCGACAAAATGGTCCAGCTTAAAATATATCAGTGAGTTTTAATTTCTTTATTTGTGGTTTTTTTTAATGTCTTTTACTTGTGCCAATACCCACAGGTGATCAAATGTAAGCTGTGCTGTTTAAAATGCTAAAGTCAAACCAGCTGCAGTGGGACTGTTCATATTATGAATTACCTGACAAACTGTAACAAGAAAAAATCAAAATGCAAAAAACATAGCAATGAGATGCAGACTGTTGTACTGTATTGACAGAAAGGGAGAAATGAAAAGTCTTTATTAAAAACAAATCATTTGAGTCAGGCCAGTCGGAAGATCTGGTATTTTTGTGCCACTCTCAGATGGCTCGGCTCCAACTCTTCTTCTTCTATTTCTCCTTGTAGTTCCATTGGTGAGTCCCAAAGCTCGGCGTCCCTTTGGTTTTGATCCGGTCTGCTGAGCTGTCTGTCTTTAGGACAGTCTCTGTTGTAAGAATGCACATAGTCCTCCACTCTCTCCCCATTATATTCTAGGGGAGATTGGCAAAGCAGGCCAGAGTGCTTCACCCCTGGATGCAGACGTAGCCAATACACCATGTAGTGTATGCTGGGGGGTGGAGGGAGAAAAAGTAAGCAATTATTAGAATAAGTCTTTGGAGTCTTTGTCAGCGGTTTGGGGGTGGAACTCACTTGTAGTCGCACATCCAAGGATTTCCTCCTAGTTTTAGCTTGGACAAGAAGTACAAATCTTCAAGAACTCCATACTGAACAAAATGCAGCCTGTTGGATGACAGGTCCAGCTCTTGAAGGTGTAAAAGTCCAGACAGGGACCCTGCAAAACAGTAGAACAGTGATTGACTCGTGAGAAGACGTACCTAAACAGTCGTACCACCATGCCACAAACATTTTAAAACACAAGAAGCTCTATTTCTTATTTGTTTTCATTGCATGAGGGATTGAAGGATGGAAATTATTTATGCATTCTAGTTTTGCACAGAAGCTGAAACTCTCAAGTTTCTAGTTAAATACATTAACGTTCGAAATCCTTGTAGCTTTTGCTTTCAGACACAGAAATGCATTAATAATGCAGTACATTCTATTCCAAAGCAAAACGAGAGGAGAAGTTTATCAGTTGTGTTGTTATTCTGAAGAAAGTGATGGAAACTTTGAGCAATTACCTGAGAGCTGTTATTGCAGCCAAGGACAATTTGATTTCACTCCACAGTTCCTGCATTTCTTGGTTTTTGACTCAGAAGCAGCATATTTTATGCTACCCACATGTTTACTATTGGATAAACTTCAAGAGGCTTTCCACTCTGCAATATTTATTTTGTAGGTCTGGAACCAAGATGCAGGTGTGACACAATTAGGCCCAACACCACAGTTTGTAAAATATCGTCCATATCATGATGTCTGAGCCACTGTGCTTCACAGTGCATGAATTTAATGTTTGAGGGACCTCTGACAAACTGTCCGAAGGTGTTGCACCATTTCTTTTAAAACCAGTAAATGTGCGCTTTCCTCTTCAGCCAGTTTTCAGAGGCGTGCAGAGGTTTCTTGCCTTTAGCTTGACTTCACATTGGGTCTGTTGATGGTTATAGTTTTCTCTTGAATTATTCTTTGATTACCCTGGAAATGATCAGTGATTAAGTCTATTTTCTGTCAATACGGTACAACAGTCTGCGTCAGGTTTTGCATTTTCTTCCCAATCTGCCTCACTTAAATTTTTTCTTTAAGCTTTTGAATTCAGTCAGTCAAGCATCCAATCATTTTTGGCACTATTTCAGATATTTCACACTTTCAAATCAACTTTTTAATCAAGATTCCTGAACAATGTCAGGATTGGCCATTTTCCCCAGATTTCAACATTTAAGCTGCATTATTTAACGTTTGCAAAATACATTTTTCTATATTGTATGTTATATTATATGTTGTTATAATATAATATTGGACAGATAAGCTTTGAAAAAAATCAAGCTCCTCCTCCTCCCTGAGGTATGATTGCTGTCTGAAGAAATGCACAGCTCCCAGTCAAAAACAACCAATCAGAGCCAGTCAAGTATACTAACTTGACTTATCAGGTGCCTTTAGTTTGTATTCCTTCCTGTAGATGGACTGGTTCATTTTTTTTTTTACCAGAACCAAGTTCGGACTGAAGTTAAATAGATTTCAGTTTAAGTCGCCAGCGGGATTAGCTGCTGGTCTGCTGATGTTAAATTCAGTTCCTACCAGTGGGCCGTGATTTACTCAAACACAGCGAGGCTATATATCAGCATGTCTCCTTGTATACCTCGTCATAAATAAAGCTAAGCCTGTATATACATGTATGGCTGAATGCCCACCACTGCTCAAAATAAAAAAGGGGAAAACTGAAGCCACAGCAGTTGTTTAACTGTTCCCCACCTTTTGGACTTCAGATTAAGATAAACACAACCGTATAAGTGCAGCAATTCATTCTAAGTATTACCGAGATGATTACATACAGGACATGTTATTATATCCAGTAATCCTGATGAATCTGTGAGCATGGGGGGTAACACTTACCCGTGTCGATCCGCTGCATGTCGTTGTTGCTGAGGTTTAGGATTCTGAGACTTTTTGCTCCTTGAAAATCTCTGGGTTTAAGATGGTGGATTTGATTAAGGGACAGATCGACCCGAACAACACTGTCTGGAATACCTGAAGGCACCTCAGTTAGACCTGGACAGACACAGGAAGGGTACATTTACATTTATTTATTGCAACTTTTTTTTATCCATATTCACCTACATATGATTTATTAAATGAAAGACTGTTGTATCAAATTATTTCTGATTCCACATTTCTGTCACTTGCAGAAGAGACAAACTGCAGCTTCAAATAAATCTAGGAGAAGCCAGCAAACACAATAGTATCACATAACTGATTTAGTCCATTTACTCGAAAAATTTAAATATTTTTACTCTAATACGCTGGTCAAAACTCTCTCTCCAACCAGATAAGGTGCTAATAAATTGACATTAATTAGTGTTTATAGGAATAACTGACTCAGCACTGAAAAAAAGACAGATGTGCATTGATTCATTTTATGTCTTGCCATGAAAATGTTTCTCTTTCAAAAAAAAAACCCCAACAAAACAGCAAAGTTCAGCTCTTCCAGTAACCCAACAGTAATTATGAATCATCTGCTCTTAACCCCTCTGTTACATAAGACCAAGTGTTGGGGATTACAGGACCAGCTTTAGGGCTCACGGTAGAGAGACGTTAATCAAATTGATACTTGGGAATAAAGCCTGATCTTGAACTTGCCTCGGTTCCTGCAGTCCAACCACGAAACGGGGAAAATGTAAGTGTGGCACAGCGCGGTGGCGTCTAGTTTGCCGCGGATCGGAATGGGTTCTATAGTTTGAGTGAGGTTGATGTTTGGGCCAAATTCCTCACACAGTAATTCAGGATCGATCTGCTTCAGCTTCCTGTCCTTAAGGCTGACTGGTTCTGCACACCTAGAACAGGAGATGTTTACAGGTTAACAGTAAATCAATGATGCTCTTATTAAATATCTGGTGGCATCGTTTACTTGGCATGATTCCCTAGGTTACGGTTGCTTGGGACTTGAAGAGTGCGTATGAGGCTTTCCATTGGACAGAGACATTTCCAGGGATTGTCGTAGAGACGCAGATAGTGAAGGTTTGGCATTGGGATGAGCGCCTCTTCGCTGAGCGTTCTCAGTTGGTTGTGTTGCAGCAGCAGGGTGGTTAGGTGAGTTAGACCCTGAAAAGCATCTTCATCCACTTGTGAGATCTGATTTTGTTGAAGATCCAGACTGGATAAACGTTCGTATCCAAGGAAGGATCCACCGCGGAGCGCTTTAATTTGGTTGCGGGCCAGAAGGAGATGGTTAGGTACTCTGGACCAGGTGCTTGAGCTGGGGATGAAAGTGAGACTTTGATCCTGACAATCCAGATAGACTTCTCCAGATTGAGTCATCTCTGAGCAGTTTGGTATCACAACGCCAGAAAGGCCCGATCTGCTCTGACGCCGCAGAGCCTTCATCCTTGACCTTTGGAAAAAAAAGTCCAGCATCTCATAATTTGTATATAAACACTGCACAAGTTGTACACATCAACACAGTGCTGTAAAAAGTATTCAACTCCTGACAGATTTTTATGTCACTTTATTAATTTTGCACATCTGTGCTCTCACATTTGACTAAAATATCACATTTCATGTTCATGCCATTAAATAAAACTATGAGACTTATTTCCCTCCGACCTGTGACGACTGTTGCATTTTGTGTGCTAAGTAATAATTTGTTAATGGGAATGATGTTTTACTTTATTTATTGCTGCCATTTGAGACGTGATGATCTGGCTACTTAACTTGTGAATGTTCCAGGGTAATTGTGTCAGTTCACCCAGAGTTTGGCAGATAAAACTTTAGATTTAGTAGTTTAGAAATATAAAATTGGTCCCCTGCTGCTGAAACTGTGGCTGTTGGTGATTATGTGTGTTTTCAGCCACTAAGCACAGTTGCGATTAGATGCGGGACAATAATAAATCACTCAACAGACCTCTGAAAAATTTGGCCCCCCTCACTTGGGAGATTAAGGTTAACGCCCCTGATCTGCTGTGATTCCTAAAAGCCCTCATCCTTATTCTTTGGAAACAGACAGAAACAAATCTCAGCTCACTATGACTTATAAACACCGGAGTCTCTGGAAACAGAATTGTAAACAGCAGTGAATCCATACCTTTCCCGTGTAAGTTTCTGCCTCTTAAGTCCTCGGCCCTTCCCTGGTCTCTTTGGCTCGGTGGAAGGGAGCAGCGAAAGAGCCACAAGGACTAAAAAGATCAGTGAGATCACACGCATCCTGAACTCTGCAGGGTGTTTATTTTCACCTACAGGAGCAAGAGTCAAAGCGGGAATCTGTGAAGAAAGTCTTCAGTCCGCTGTCTGACGGGCAGCTGTGTTGGTTTTGATGCAACACAGATTCTCTTTACTCTGTTGTGGAAAAAAAGCTCAAGTCAGCACATCATCAAAGAGAAGAGACATCACATAAAATTGATATGTATCGAGGTTTATTACTAGTACATAGATGAAAACAATTTAACAAGCCTTGCTTTGCTCATTTTGTTTTTTCTTTTCTCTTTTTTTCTTTCCTTTAGGCGAATGCAAAAACTTGCAGGAACTCAACTTGTCCGAGTGCTTGGCTATTTCTGTAAGTAAACTAGTATATGGTTTGAAAGTTGGAGAAAATCTTGAGACTAAAAAAAAAGTTTTTGGGTTATATATGCAGTTTTAAGGCTAAAACATTTGTCATGTTGATTTAATGCCACCCTGCATTAAATTACAGATTGGCAGGATTTCTGGAAACCACATTCCCCACACAAATGAATCACTCTGACTCATTTTTGTCCAGCAGTCGTAAATCTCTTTTTTCTTATTATTTTACAGTGTGAAGAAAAGGAAAGCAAAAGTTTACTGTAAACTTTTTGTAGTGGTTTTAGTTCCACTCTAATGTTACATTTGATCTCAGCTGCTGGTACCTGGATACTGGTATAAAGGCACAAAAAAGTTGGCCGAAACTTTCCATCCCACCGTTCACATGTTTAGTAATCCTTACAGTTCGATGACAGGTTATGTTTCTCTGCGTCTAAAGTTTTCCCTGTGCTGTGTACAGTTTCTCAGTTCCACCCTTACATGCTGCTGCCAATCAACTGCTAAACTTTTTCCAACCTCTCAAAACATAAAAGTTTGACTCTTTGGAAATATTCAGCATTCAAAAAGTGAATATGTTTGTGGCATGACCAGTAAAGGACTGCCACCATATCACTGTTGGGAAGCTAGAAGCTGCATATCTGTTCAGTCAGACTTTATTTTGTTTTTTATTTATGTAAAGAAAAAGTGTGATTGGCTAATTCTAGTTCTGCAGCCGATTCAGACAATGTTATCAGCTAATATATGGTTAATCTACATGCTTTATTACATAAGGAAAAAACTGTAAACGCATGTAAGAATCCATGCAATGAGCTTTTTACAACTACTAGATGAAGCAGTAATAATAATAAAAAAAGGTTAATCAAATAATATTTATTTTAGCCGCAATTGGAATTTTGTTTTCTTTGCTATTTTGATATAAAAGTGAAATAGCAATGGTTTTGTTCTAAATTATAATGTAAGTACATCAAAAGCCTGAAAGTTCAACCCGATGCTCAGACCTTTAGTTTCGTACCAGAAAATGACAATGTTTAATTATTAACAGCATAATCTTTGTTTTCACATAAACTGAGTCTTAAATGTCTTTCCAGAAAATGAAAACCCAAAATGAAATGTTTTCTAATAATAGTCCGCTTCAAAATAAAACATGTAAATCAATCTTTGTGACGCTGAGAGAGACATTTTACATTAAACTCTGCTCTTTACCAGGATATGATGATTCACAAAATCACAGAGGGATGTCCGTGCCTGCTCTACCTGAACCTTTCTTACACACTCATAACCAACCAGTCTTTGAAAGCAATATTCAGGTAAATATTGTGAAATAAAAGCTCCAGATTTAGCTTTTTCTACCCTATATGTACACTTTTTTTTTTTTAGTCTAGACGAGCTTGAAATCAGTCACCGCAGTAACAATAAAAAATATCAGGCAGTTCTTTTTCTCAAATAGGAATTGCCACAGCCTTCAGTACCTGAGTCTGGCCCACTGCCGCAGATTCACAGATGATGGATTTACAACCCTGACCACAGAGGAAGGTGGTCGAAATCTCATCCACCTCGACTTAAGCGGATGCCTTCAGGTCAGCCATTTTGCTTCTTTTGGTTCCTAATCAATACAATCGAAGTCTCCTGATGACCAAAGCGACAGTTTACTCCTAGACTCAGTTTCCAACTACTGCATCCACTCTCCCGTTTGCACGTGTCTGATCTTGTTTCTCCCTCTGCACTGGGGCGCATCGGAGCGAATGGGGGAAGGTCTGTGAAAGTTTCAAAACATCTAAGTGGAGGGGTTGGGTTTACACACCCACCCTCTCCGCATGTGTACACCATGTAACATTTGCACTCATTGCTCCGGGGACGAGCATTAGCTGGGATCCAGATGTATGGTTTTCACCATGAGATCATAAGAATGCAGAAAATGCCAAAAAAAAAAGCAAAACGCAGAGAAGTGGGTGAAAACCCACTTTCCCCCCTCTCTCTTCACAGATGACACCCAAAGGGTTCGATTACATTTCTACAGGATGCCCGTCTCTCAAAGAGGTTGTGATGAACGACATGACAACTCTGTCAGACACCTGTGTTTTGGTAAGAGTTTATTTCTGCAACATTTCAGAAGTCACACAAAGTAAACCGGATGTTACTGAGATCATAAACTCTGGCGTATTATGTGATGTGCATAAACAACATCAAATCAACGCTGAAGCAACACAGTTCCTTAAAAAGTATTCATACCCCCGTATATTTAACTTGGGTATTTTGTTGTGGACCAAAAACAAAGAGGTGCATCACAGTGAAGAAGAAGCAAGAAAGTTCAAGCTAAGTCAGAATAGATGTAGATGTTTGTCAGCATCCATCATCAAGTCTTCCCATAGAGTCTTAATTTAATTTAGGTCTGGACTTTGACTAGACTATTGTAACAGACAACTGTACAGCTTTTGCTCTATGTTTTAATGTCTTTAACTGGTGGAAAGCAAAACTGAAAATGAGGAATAGAGCTCCCACAGCTTGATGCAGCCACCACCATGTTTCACCATGAAGGTTTTTTTGTTGTTGTTGTTTTTAGGGTAATGTGCATTGCCTGTTATACTCAAACCCTCTTAGCATGTTGCACAGAGGGTCGAGTGTCATCTGGTCACGGTGTTTCGTGTTTGTTTGGTCTCTTCATGGCTTGTGGCAAAATGCAAAAAAATACTTATGGCTTTTTCCCCCCCAACAATGGATTTTTTCTTTCCAAATTCGTACAATTGTACAATAACTGAGCAGTAACTCTCTGCAGCTCCTGCAGAGTTACGAAGGGCCTCTTTGTTCCTTCTCTAATTCATGCTCCTCCTACGTGGCCTGTCAGATGTAGTGAGTGGACGGCCATGTTTTGGTAGGTTTGAAGTTGTTATATTCTATTGTCAGATTGATTAAAAACTCATTTATGGGATGTTCAGAGATGTTTATTCAGGATTTAAACCTCTCCACTCTATCCCAGTCTTGTCTGCTGTGTGTCCTGGTCTGCATGACAATATTTGTTCACAGTTGTTCTCTAGAGAGCCTTTGAGGCGTTCACAGAACATCTACATTTATACTGAGACTATTTACTACTTGGATTCAATTCAATTACGTATTAAAGTAAATTGTAAATTGCAATATGAGTACAAATTCATGCTGAACTTTTCTTTTTTCTTTTAACTGTGTCACTTTCTTCCACTCCCACTTCACTTTTGTTGGTATTTCTTATAAAATCTAAAAGTTTGATTCGGTAATACGACTTTATAAGTCAAAGGGTATGAATTCTTTTTCAAGGTGGTGCTGTAAAAGTGAAAAAATAATGTTTTTTTTTTTTTCTTTTTCTACCAGGCCCTACTTTCCAAGTGTTACACTCTGTCCTCCATCTCTCTAGTGGGCTGTCCTCTCCTGTCCGACATCACCTTTAAAGTCATGGCAAAAGTAGCCAATCTGAAAAGTTTGAGTATAGAGGGTGAGACCATTTTGCATCCTGCTGCTGTTCTCTTTCTTAGCCATGTGTGGATGTTATGCACTGAGGCAGGAACATGTTCATGTGTGCTTCAGGCAACAACCAAATAACTGATGTGACCTGGGAGGCCCTGTGCAGCTTCTCCGCTGGTCTCAACAAGCTGCATGTGGTAGACTGTCCTGGAATGACTGATGATGGCATGAGATATGTGGCCATGCTCAGACACTTGAATTACCTGGATGTTTCACTCTGCAGCAGGTGGGTGCAGGTTGTGTTGGCTTCATTTGCTGAATCGATGGAATTACGTCATGGCGTTCTCCATCGTGTCTTTCAGGGTGAGTGATGCTGGAATCAAATGTTTGACTGAAGGTCCCTCAGCAAACAAACTGCATAACTTTAGCCTTAGTCAGTGTTGCCTCATTAATGAGTTCTCCATCAAGAGGATTGCACGAAGGTATTTAGCAACGTTCAACTACAGAGCTCATCCTATCCTGATAGTTAATCTACATTTTCCCTAAATGGGATTCATGGCCTGCACAAAAAAAGTAAAATGTTGCAATTTTGTGTTTGGGAAACAATTTATTAGGTTGCATAAACTGTTCCACCTTAATTTGAGTTACTGTGAGAGGGTGACAGACCAGGCTGTGGAGAACCTGAATGGCAGCTCCATCCAGTCTCTGGACTTGACTGGCTGCAACATCCGAGATCAGGTACTAAACCACGTTGCTTGTTCTCCGTCTCGATGACTATTACAGTGTTCTCTATTTTAGGGACTGGCTTCACTTCAGAAGATCCGTCTAAAGAAGATTGTCATTGCCAAGTGTATATTCATCACCGATCAGGGCATAGAGGTACACAACTTTCAGTCATTAGTGGCCTCAAGTTTATTTCCTTCTGGATATTTTTTGTAGAATCATCTCTCCCTTTAGAAGCAGATGTGAGAAAGAGAAGATATCAGCACAGTTTTATATCCCTTTTTATGCCTTCTTATTTTCCTTCCGGACAGAGGCTGTGCGAGAACGCGAGAGATCTGGAGTACATTGACATTTCCCAATGTCCGGCTCTGACTGATGCAGCAATCAAAGCCATTTCATTTTTCTGCAGTTGTCTCCTCAGACTGAAGATGGCAGCGTGTCCACAGGTTCAGTTTGCATATGCATATGGAGTAAAGTGTTTGTATTTTTCTCCTAACAGAAATTCTTCAGTTCTTGCTTCTTATTTAAGTTTTTCAAATAAAAAAATAGTTTGATATGAAATTAAGAACGCTACTGTCAAACGCTATTCAACCCACGTCACCCTGTATGAAAAAAGTTATTTCTCTGCAAGTCAACCAGATACCAATATAGGTATTGGTATCTGTATCGATACCAGCATCAAGCACTGGGATTCATACCTGTAAAAACAAAACGATATCACGATATCCCGCCATCTGAAGTCAGATGGTGGGAGGGTGGCCAAAATGTCCAGAGTTTGGAGATATGTCAAGGAAAACACAAAGGATGATAAATAAAACAGACTGCCCTCTGTGCTTAGCCGAGCTGAAAATGTGTTTCAAAACAAGAAAATGTGTCTCAACGAGTAATTTGATAAACTATTTACAGATCGAACAATCCGTGTGTCATGCTCTATTTATGATTTGTTGAAACAGTTAAAGTGATTACAGGTTTAAAAAGAAGAGCCCCCCTGTTCTAAATAAATGTTAGTTTAAAAAAATCTATCGTGTGACGTTTAAGTACCAATTTGTTAACTACTTGTTTTATCGGTACTTGGAGTCCCAATACCAGAAAAATCCGGTATCTCCTAAAATCAACCATCTGACTCTTGGTGTCAACAGCCAACAAGCATTTCTCATAAGTGGTGGTGAGTCTTTTACATCTCTGTGAATGAATTTTGGAGGATTCTTCTAAACCAGCCAAACTGGAGTCTTTGGGATTGATGATGCTTCCCATTTAAATCCAAACTTTGACTAGGCTGCCCCACAACCTCATGTTTTCTGTTTCTGATGTTTAATAGTGGACTTGCTGATGTGCTTTGACATTATCCTGGATTTTCTGGTTCCATCAATATTATCCAGATTTTGAAGCAGCAGCACAGCAGCCCAAACACACAGTGTTTGATTGTGCTCTTTTTCTGATATGTGATTTTAGTTTTCAACCCAGATTTAAATGGGTGTACTGCTCTTCTTACCAACCCACAGAATATTTTTAATGAATACATTTTTCACGTAGCACCAGGTTGACTTCATATGTGAAAAATACATTTTGTATTTATTTAGATTTTCTTTGCTGATACTAAAATTTGATCTCCAACATGTGAGCAGATACTTCTTCTCAACACTCGGATGCACACTCACTATTAAATATTATCTTTCTTTAGCCGCTACAGTTCCTCGTTTTGTTTGTGTTCAGATGACAGATATGGCGGTCGTGTATCTGACCACTGGCTGTCAGTACCTGCGAGAACTCGACCTGAGTGGCTGCAAACTCCTCACCGATCGCTCTCTTAAAAACCTAAAAAAGATTTGTCCTCCACTCACCACCATCAGATTAAATGACTGTGCAGGCATCTCATGGTACATTAAAAGTCAAAAGTCTGACATCTGCACGCTTTGCGAGAGCTTGTCTAACAAATGTCCTTTTTTCTTTTTAAAGGGAGGCTGCTGTGAAACTGAAAAGACGCCTCTCGCACTGGGAGTATAGCGGCGACACATCTTCCTCCTGGTTCGATTGCAATGTACACAAGATTGCAATGATCCCGAAGGATAATGACTCATGGGTAACGGAGAGGGACATTGGAAAGTCATGAACAGCAATTACATCCAGAAAGCTCGAAGTTCTGTTTAAATACAGAAAAACCTGGAGGAACGATTATCTTCAAGCAGAGGTCACAACCTTAAGTTCTCAAAGTCCGGTGTGCTGTGACTTTTAGATGCATATTTCATGCAACCTGCCGAATGGTTGAATTGCCTCCTCAGCTGGCAACTAGAAGCTGCAGAGTCCTGCTGACGACATTGTTATTTGATTCAAGTGAGATGCAGCAGAGGTGCACCTAAAAGCTGCAGACCAACATCAAGGGCAGAAATTTGAGGCCCCTGTTTCCGATCACTCCAACCATCGATTTAGGAGCTTTTGTACATTTCTTATTAAAGTGTTTTTATTTTCACTGATATATTTCAAACCAATTATAAACCAGGTAATAATTCACCTGGCTTTGCCATGGTAATTCACTAAAAGGTCTAGACCCTTTTAGTCTTTCTTTTTATTTTTTTTTTTTTACTTAATTGTTATTTTGTGCCCTTTCACAGAAGAACTGGTCAACAATTTCTAAGAGCACAAACTGTAAATGAGACAAATAAAGTTTAATATTTACTAAAACGTGTTAATATACTTACTTTTATAAAGTAAAAACTGTGCAGCAACAATGACATGTTCTCCACGTCTTGTTCTTCACTCGAAAATGCCTTTTACATTGATTTTAAAGAGATTTTTAAAGCTATCTGTAATTATTTTGTTGAGTGATTTATTAAAGAACCTATTATTTTATTAAAATATCTTTTTTAATCATGTAAAAAAAAACACTAAATACACACAGTCACAATACATTGATTGTGTGATTTGACATGAACATTCAAAAGACACTTTAAATTAAATTATATTTTTGAGTGCACTGTGAAGACAGGAGAATAACTTTCAGCTGTTCGCATAGTATTAATATCCGGTTTTCGGCCCTGAGAACATTGCGATGCATCCGGTCACTTAGCTCCCGAGCTTCAGGGACTCAAACCAGCTTTGCGTCCTCAGCTGGACGGATCCTCTGTCTGTCCGAGCTTTGACCCACTGGTCATCAGGAGGTTCTCCACTCATATAGCCTGAGACAAACGCATTAATGTCATGTTTCATTCACTGGTTGGAGGTTTTCATGTCATTGTCAAGTGAAGAAACAACGGATGGTAGGAGCTCACCAGTCAGTGTGGTCCGGCCGTCTGCGGTGTGTCTTTGTTCATCATGCAGAAGAACCTCTGGGCTGACGTTCACCGCCGTGCCGCAGAGATTTACACCGGCTCTCAACGAAGACGGGACACGCACACTCACCGCTCCTACATGACACAAAGATTGAAACTAAATCAGGAGCACAGGAAAAAGTGGGCTCTGTCTACGGCATACTTACCGTCCTGAGTGTGGAGGTCAGCGGTGCCACCGTCTCCCACGTAGACATCAATGCTTCCGCTAATAGAGGAAACCTTCAGGAAACTATTTGAACCATCTGCAGGAGCAAAGCAAACCTCAGACTTTGATAGAAACCATGCGTGGGTCAGTCTGCAGCCAGCCAGCCTGCTTACCAACAACTGTATCCCCAGACTTGTTCTCCACTGTGGCGTTACCTACAATGAATTAAAAAAACAAGATTAAATAACCTCATCACTACCTGCACTTCACCACGCTGAACAGAAAATAAATATCTGAATACTTTAAGCACATCTTGAGTTGTAACACATTACATTACATAGCTGAAATTCACATTCAGGAATACAATAAAATTGTTATTCAATCAATTTTATTTATGAAATATTTCTCAGGATTGTTTGTGATCAACGATGTCACTTTTTACTGCTAACTTGACTTTATAGCCATCTTAAAGCAAAATAGTTGAAAGGTTTGTGGTAGATTGGGACCACATTGTGCTTAAATCAACTGTGACTGGATCTGAGCCCGAGATTCCTTATGGCTCAGCTTTACCAAGAGATTTAACCTAAAGCAGCTGTGGACCAGAATGTACTGGAAACTGCTAAACGAAACAGTTGTTTTTCTGAAGTAAAGTTTCTTTAAGCATTATTTAAACCCTTAAAATCATTGAGTCTGGTGAAGGTTGTCATAGATCAGCGTTTCTCAGTTCCAGTCCGGAAGGAGCACCGCCTTGAATGTTTTAGGTGTTTCTCTGCTGCCATGCATCTGACTTGAATAAGTGGGGGATTAACAGGATTTTGCAGCACTCTGTGGCATGCAGGGGAAGTCAGGCGGTCATTTGAATCAGGTGTTCTGGAAGAGAACATGCAGGGCAGTGGAGAAATCTGGCCAAGATCAATATCTGTGCGGTCAAATCTGGCATGTTTGGTTCACAAGTTTTCAATGTTTGTAGGATTTAAGTTAATGTAGAATATATTTATGTTAAAAGATTTTGTGCAGATTATTTGGATAATACTTACAAGATTAATGAAATAAGGAAAACAAATTACCAGAGTTGGGTAGTAACTAGTTATATTTACTCATTTATGTTTACCTGAGTACATTTTTGAGGAAAATAAATACCTTTTGGTATATTTGAACTATGCTACACTTTTACTGTTACTTGAGTAATTTTATCACGGAGTGTTGCTATTATTTGAGTAAAATGTCTGGATGCCTGAGTAACTTCACAAAGTGAAGAACAAATTTGTTTTAACTATATAATTACCAGACAGAAACGCACAACTGTAGTTTTTACTAAAGTTTCTAATTGAAAAAAAAATATTTAAGTTTTTTTTTGCCTCATTTTGTCATTATTTTATTTATGTGAATTGTTTCCATTTTGATATTTAAACTACCAAAATTTCCAATTTTTTTCCATATTTTGGTTAGTGTGACGATGTAATTCTTAAATACAAAATGATCGATAATTTGATCAGTTACTCAGTACTTGAGTGGCTTTTATACCAAATACTTTTTTGCTCTTACTTGAGTAATCTCTTAAATTGCTACTTTTTCCTTTTCCTTGAGTAAAATGTTTGCCTCAGCATGCTGCATTTGAATTTTTTTGTGACTTTCTAAACCCTGCTGGTCTTCGACTCACACTGTTAACACAACCTGGTTACCTGGTTTTTACGATGTTACGATGGTTTTTACGATTTTAATTGACGGCACCTGGTTTTTAAAAACCAGGTGCCGTCAATTAAAATCAGATGTGCTGAAGCAGAGAAACATCTGAAACATGCAGAGCAGTTAAGATGTGTGTAACCAAGTATGAAAACAGCAGTGAAAACAGGAGAAGGGGATTATATATGCAGAGAGTCACGTATTCTGGAGGAAACAGGAGAGAGGAATTCATATTAGTGTATTGCAATAGGCCATACAAATATGAATTGCCTTTTATTTATTATAGGGAAAAGTGACACTGAATCCAGAAAATGTGGGTGCTAATGTTTTATGACCCTATGTAAGCAGATTTAGGAAGCCTTAGCATCTACATTTAGGTGGTGGTAATTCAATGCAGTTAAACTCCACAGAAGAAAAAGGAGAGTATGACTTGTGTTTTTATTTAGACACCCTTACTCTGATACCCCTAAATAAAATCAGGTGTCACACTTAACTGTGCCAACTGAGTATGGCAACCAAGACATGGCTGTTCAGCTAAGCTAACAGGCAGTTCGAGTGGAGCATTGATCTGAGGAGCAAAGACCCAACGCTCTGTTTGGAGAATGAATTAAGAGGAAGCTATTATTCCTGGACTCAATAAATCAAATGTTTGTGGAAGAGTGCAGAGAAGAAAGAAAATGGCAACCCAGCCATGCACACATGAATTAGTAGAAGTGAGAAACGTTTTCTCACCGTGCACATGACCCAGTTCTACTCTCCCCGAGCAGGAGAACACACGGCTGGACTCGGCATAGACCGCTTTGACCTTCAGAGCTCCGTGCTCCGTGGAAATGTTCATCCTTGTGCCTTGAAGCTTCTTGACATCAACCACCTGCAAGATGAGACCTCAGGTGACCGCACACAGATGTAAACACACACCACTTCAGATCAGAACACACAACATTTAACTCACTGGTGCCGACGGCTGCAATAGGACGCTGCTACCCCCTAATGGCTGCTAAGAATAAGACCGAAGAGCTGCAGAAACCCTGTCCCACTTACGCTGTCTCCCTTTGTGCTGATGTCCACGTTGCCATGGATGGTGCCCAAACCTGTAACGTGTCCGCTGTGGGACCTCACCTCCACTTGATGTCCCTGAGACATCACAAGAGGATGAGGAGTTAAGCCAGTTTCAGATATTTGACGGTTTAACACAATCAATGATTATAAAACTGATGCATATCAATTCTTCACATCATTATTTTGTCTATTTTAAGGCATAAAAATCGCTACAGATTTATTTTTGCAAGTGTCTTTAAATTACTTCCCTTCTTTCATCACCTTTTTTTGTACATTGAAGCCAATAAGAAAGTGGAAACTATAAGACACAATTTAAATAAAGATATTAAATAGTTTTTTTAATATTTGAATAAATATAAAAATGTGTGTGTGTTTTTTTTCCATATAAGTAATAAACTTTTGCTAGAGATGAAATTAAGCATCTCTGACACAAACATTAACATACATTATTACATCACTCTGTTACAATCCACTTCTTTGGCCTTACTCTGGTGAGTAGTAACCAATTACCAAGTACTCATATTAATCATTTTCTCGTGCCATACTTTTTACTGATTAATATTATTTCACACTAACGTTACTTTTACTTTAGTCAGATTTTGGCCACTCTACACACCTCCAGTTATGTCATTGAACGAACAGCAAGAATGTTTTAACTCAAAAATGCCCCAGACACAAACATTATGCTAAACTGGGGCTTATTGTTTTTAACAAACTGTACTGATGCTATTTTTAGGCCTAATATAGAATTTTCAGGCCAAATGCTACAAATACTTTATGTTGCTACTAAATACTCTATACTTGTACTGAATTGTACTTGAGTACAATTTCTGCCTTTCTATGATTTTGATATGTTGGTTACATCTATCTATCTATCTATCTATCTATCTATCTATCTATCTATCTATCTATCTATCTATCTATCTATCTATCTATCTATCTATCTATCTATCTATCTATGAGGAAATACCAACTTTAACAGAGTGAAGCAAACAGCTGCCCTTTTCTGTTTGCACTTTGCAGACATCACTCTCCATCCTCTTCACCTGCACGTTTCCTCCTCCTTCAGTAGTGATGAAGAGATCTGTCAAAAGCACGCAGGTTCATTAAGCTCCATGTTTGTATGCGCAGCTTTGTCATTATTGTAAAAACTCACTAGTTTTGATTGGTGCGTCCATCTCAATCGTGACGTCGCTGTTCACCCTCTCAGCAGAGATGAGCAGCTCCTGGCTCTGTCCATCATAGTGGACATGCAGGTCCTCCGTGCAGCCCCCCCGGTCACTGTCCGGACCGTGGACCGAGATCAGGGCTCGGTTTGCCTCGGGGTAGGCGTGCACGTCCAGCGGGCGGACGCAGATGTTGCAGCGCAACCGGGCCCTCACTGTGGTGAAGGGGCTGACGTCCAGGGCCCATTGCCGCAGGGGCGACGCCTCCGCCCCGTCATGTGTCGGCGCTTTTGCGGGTTCGGAGCTCGAAAAGTGCCGGGAGGCAAGCAGGGGCCACCGGGGCGCAGCGGCAGCCGTGTGACAGGATGTGAGGGGCCAGCACCGCAGGAGGAGCCCCACGGGGCCTCTCTGAGCTGCGGATGTCCACAACATCTCCTCTGAACCTCCAGACACAACAACACAACCTGCTGAGTCTGATGTGCAGTCATTCAGTCCCACCGGGGGACGTGAGTCCCGAGCTGCTACTGAGACTACCAGAACCGCTTGGATTTCAGAATAAAAGTCTGCTATTTCAAGCGTAAGATTTTTAAAACTTCCTGAAGATAATGCGGAGATAATTTGAAGTATCCAGGGCGGCCCAAGGTAGGCGAAGTTTACTGCCGAGACCTCAAGTGGCCATATGACATCATTGAACATATCAGAAAGTGTTAGCAGCCGTTTCCCCGTGATTTCCTGTGAACGCAACATGAAGCTCGGTTCCTGCGCCTGTTTAATGATCCTCTGGACAGGAGCGTCAAACTCTTTTCCTTATCCTCCCTAGCTGCATATTACATTTGTTCCTTCATCCTTTTAATTTGAAGGGAAGTTCATTCACTCTATTGTTCGGTCCAAGTTGCTTTGGCAAACTTCACAGACCGGATGTTGTGTTCTTGCGTAAACCTTGAACCGACCCCTTTCTGGTTTTAACCAATGAAAACAGACAATGGAGCACCATGTGGGTGACGTCAGTTCTAGCGCAAAGGATTTAGGGAAATTGAGTCTTAAAGTTGTTTTTACATCCAGATTGTTATATGAAGGTTAAACAGTACAAAGTTAGATAAGATTTTGATACTTATCAGACATTATATATAAGATACTGTTTTTTTAATTAAACAAACTGTGTTATAAAACAGACCAATCAAAAAAATTAAAAACAGCTTTTCTTCACTGTTAAAAGGAAAAATAGTTCAAAAGGACAATCATTACGATGTGACCTTTGTAATGTAATATACTACCAGCAATACAGGGATGCTTGTTTTTACACAAATGAACTGTAATGAAATCTCATTCCTAATAGTCTCTCATGTGCTCATACTCCTCTGAAACAACTTCATCTCTTCTGAGAAGGATTAGGAGAGAAAATTTGACCATTTTCCAGGAAACCATTTCTGAGGTCAGGTGGACAATCTAATCTAGCTCACAGTAATTCATCCACCAACGCTCTTCAGGGAAGCCCTCTCCAAAGTTGCTCATCCGGGTATCCACGACCTTTGCCTGGTGCTCTGATGGAAAGTCACACTGGAACAGACAGGAGCTCCAAGTTCTTCCTAAATAACCAGGAGCATGAAATCATCCATAATGTCTTTGTATGCTCCACACCCGGCTCCTAAAAAGCAACTCCAAACCAGTCAGGCAAGCGTGTCCCCATTACGACCTCCACACTCAGACTTTTCCACTGGACAGCTCGAGAGAGCAGCAGGATTTTTTCAGATCTAGTCTGGCTGCAATAAGTTTCACACCTCTGCTTCCAAGTCTTTGCATAGTACTTAGTGATGTAATGGGTTTTGACGCACTGCTCCAGAAATCTAAAATAAAGAGAGCGTGAAATCTGGCTCTGCTGACAGTTGGAGACTTCAGCCAGCATTTTCTCCGCTCTGTGATTTCAGACACACTGTTTTCCAGGCAGAGTTGTTGTTTTTCTCAGTTGCTTTCAATACGTTTTGACACCAACACCAATTATCAGTGTAATGTTTAGTGGAGGGAATATTTTATGAATGAGCTTATTATGCATCCTGTCAGTGCATCGCAGCTGAATTTACCAAATTCCTGAGCCGCCTGAATGCCTGAGTGCTTAATTTTACACCTGATGGTTCCTGATGGCCCACCGAGGTATTAAATAATAGTTACTGCATTTTACAGTTCTTTTAATAAATTGCTGGGGAAATTGGTAGAAGGGCCGGAGTTTTCTCGGGTTGCATCGGTTAAAACAACACTGCCCCAATATGTTGATGTGCACTGCTGGTCAGCTGGCTGAAAGAAAGTACCAGTACTTTTCCCCTTGTGACAAGAAAGACAAATTCAGCTGCTTGTAAACAGTTCTCTTTGCAACAAAAAAAAAAAAAAAACTCAACATATTGGCATAAACTCCTACGGACAGCAATACATTACACTAATGCCGTTTTGAAACATCAATAAAAATTTATTATGTTTACCACAGTAAGCATATGTACTTGAAACCCCCTCTTCTAAATTAAGCAAATAGGCTATTACTTATATGTTAATTACATTATAATTACTGTAATCAATATGTTCAGTTGTTGGCAGTAGTTGTTGTAAGTAATGCATTTCTGTTTTTTTCTTGAAATATTACCTGTATAACATAAAATCTTTTTTTTTTTTTTTTTTTTTAACAAAACTTATCAAACCTGCCCATACCTATCTGTAGCCATAGCAATGGCCGGAACACCTGAATTCAATGATTTGTATGGGCGTTTCTTAATATTTTTTTGCAAAATAGCTTATCATCTGTTTCTGCATTCTAGTAAATTAAACCACGTTGCTGAATGTACGGCCACAAGATGGCAGCACTGAGACGCTGTTAAGTACAAAAAGATTCGTAGAAACCTGGACGAAAGCGTTTGATGTTCGCTTTCTTAACGCAAGCCGAAGCTCTTTGGTCGGGTCATCATCCTGACTGATTTAAAAGACTGTCTCTCATTGGTGGGGTAGTACTCTGTGGATATGTTGTGCCACGTTCCCCAGAAAATACCGTCCCGAACCCCTTTGTACTTCCCAAAGTAATATTTGCCGTTGAGGTTTGCAGCCATGCAGGCATCAAACCACCAGCCGGAGCTGTAGTAGGCCCCGCAGTTCCCGGACGGATACCGGTCGTTGTCCCTGTCAGGGGTGGTGAACGCCCTGTTGTTGTGGTCGTAGGTTTTGCTGAAGCGCAGGGCATCGCCCGCCGTACCTGAGTACCCGCCCACCGTCAGTCTGTAGCGGAGCCGCTCGCTGGCGACCCTGAAGTGCTTATACTGCGCATGCTCAGTCACTCCATCAAAGTCCTCCAGCTCCACCCGCAGTTCCATGTCCCTGTCCCGGGTCAGCAGGTGCATCTTGTTGTTGCCCAGCCAGAACTCTCCTCCGTCCAGCGCTCCGAAGCCGGCCTGGTAGTCCGCCCAGGACCGGTTGAAGCTCACGGTGCCGTCCTGGCGGCGCTGCAGGAGGGTCCACCCGCCGCCGTCCAGCTCCATGTCGCAGAACACCTTAAAGCTGCTGCTGCGGAGGTCAGGGGTCACCAGGTAAAGTCCGCTCCTGGTTTTTCCTCTGAGGAGATGGTCTGAGCAGTCTCTGATTACTGTGGAAGAGGAATGGAGGAAGAGAATTGAACTAATCGGTTGCATGCAGTACAGAAAGTGCAGGTGATAACATTCTCTCGCAGCTCTGGGACTTGGCTGAAAAATGTCCTTGACCAGGTCAAATGGCAACAATGTTATGTGGAGGACCAAACAAGCCAAAAATAAAGATGAAAATATGTGAGTCGAAACAATTACAGTGCTTCACTAAAGTATTCACAAGATTCCTGTGAACCCTTTCACATGTTTTAACATATGTGATGTATTTATTGGGATTTTATGTGCTAGGCCAAGAATATCTTGCTGATTATAGAGAAGTGTGTAGACATTTATTTATTTATTTTAAATTTTGGTAGGTTTGGTCCTCCAGAGCCAAATGTAGTGTAACTCCTCCTCACACAGTTCTGATGACTCTTCAGTCATTATATGTTATAAAGTCTCTCTTAAGTCATACATAAGGCATTATATACACTTTATCTAACACTTTAGCTATTTAAGATTTTTAATAGTAATTTACAGCCATTTACTAAAAGCCAGAGAAATTTTAAATTGCATGAATTTAATTTACTGCTTAATTTTTAAATCATGTAGTCATTAAGTGACTCATTGTTTTTTCATTATTTATTCTTCAACTCATCTATTGGCTTTAGGATTATTGATTTATGCAAAATTGCATTTCACATCAATATGGAGTGAAACAATTCAACTATTGTAAGACAGATTTTACAGAGCAACAATTGTTTAAACTGATCACTAATAATTAATTTAATTGAGCAACTTATTTATTTCTATACTGAGTTTGACAAGTTTAGTTGGTTCTCGTTAATTTAAATATTTACATACACAGGTTCAAAAAAACATAAAGAAACTAAATAAACTAAACTTTATGGATAAACATAAAATTTATCCATAAACTTATAATTTCCTTGCTTGCTATATATTAATCTTCAAAATTATTAGCATTATTTTTTGAGTGCCTTTTCTATCATTCTTTATTTTTTTTCTTTATTTTTTTTTATGTATTTCTTTCTTTCCTATTTCCATTTCAAATTTTTTCTGTGTTTATTTTTCCTATTTACTTAAACCAAGCAGAATGACGCAGTGAAAACAATTAAATGTTTAATTGTTTAACTTCACCAGTAATTTAAGCGAGAAGTTTATAGTGAGGAGTTTACGGCTTATTTAAATAAAATACGCCTATTTTAACGCGGCGAGTAAATTATTACTAATTACCATGACTGATAGCTGAATCACTGCTTCCACTGAAGAGTGTTTTAAAGCTGTTGGTCCTTGCATTGTTGCGGCGCTAACCTCACAGTCATGCGATCTACAAGTTGTGCACACATGCAGATTCTTTCTGATGATGTATGGCATTAATATGATCTCAGACCACATCATGAAGTTTACTTTCTGATTAATTGTTTGAGGCTCTTTTGAGTTTACTGTGTGGTTGTCATACTCAAAATTCTTTTAAGTTTCCTTTTTAGATACGCACATACCGACCTAATTGCTGTGATGCATATAGTTTACTCATTCCTTGTTTTTAATGTTACGTTGCTTGAGATTTCCTGAATGAATGAATGTGTCTTAGATAAAAGCGTCCTTTTCAATTTACTGCAATAAACACAGTTGAACAAGAGAGGCTACATTTTCAGAAGGCTTCTCGTAAATGTGACAAGTATAGTAAAACGTGCAGAAATCATAAAAGTAATCTCTTGCCTGCGGATGCTGCAGATGTTGGCAGTTTCCCTTGTGTCCTCTCAGGCCCCTCGCCGGTCTGGGACTCCTTTGGAAGCTGGTCTGGTCTCCTGTTAGGAATCAGGCTGTTGTTGACAAACGCAGCCACCTGGTTGATTTTCACACGCAGCTCTCGTGGGCTAGAAGTGGACATTTCTGCAGGCGGGGGCTCATGGCTGGAGGTGGAGGAGGTCTTTGACCTGAACTTGGGGCTGAGTGTGGGGGTAGTTTTCAAACTGAGGGGAGAAACTGGGTTTGCATGGGTGCTTTCTTCTTCATGATGTGTCTTAGCCTTAGATTTGGGAGCTTCGCTCAGCTGTGTAGCTCCTGGATCAGTGCTAGTGATAACATTTTGGAGGATCCTACGGTTGGTGTCGTTTGGTCTTGTTGTCATTGGGGCAGATGACAGCAGCCTGGCTGTTTGTGGCCTCGGATCAGACGTAATCCTGGTGTTTGGGCTTGATGTGACGTCTTCGGGTTGGGTGTGAGTGGCGGGGAGGTATCCATTTTTCAAGCTGTTTGAGGTCTTTGGACTTAGAGTTATGGTCTTCCTCACACTTGTGCTGAACTCTGTTTCCCCCAGGGTATGACTCACTTTAGCTATTTGTTTTTTTAGGCCAGATGTAGGTGGGGTGTCAGTGCGAGAGTTTTGGATGTTTCCTGAAGGAACCCAGCTGATCTGAGGTGGGCTTGTATAGCTTTGTGGACTTGGCTTTGGTTCCACTGCTTGTTTTGACCTCTGTACAGGTTTAGCTCCTGGCCTGAACATAGGTCCTGTTGATGGTTTGTGTCGAAATGGAAACCTCCGTCTGGATGTTTTGTTGTGCGCTAATTTTATGATTTTCTCTGCTGCAGATATTGGTCTTAGAGTAGTCGTTAAGCCAGGTCTCTGGGGTTTCAACCTGGAATTTGTTTGTTTGGTTTGGTTGGTTTTAAGGTTTGCATTTGGTCTTGTTTTTAAGCTTGGATTGACCTTTGTGTTTTTCTGGTTTTGTCTGTTCTCTTGAGCAGGTTCAGTGGTTTTGCTAAATTTGGGTATATTACTACCAGGTTTGGAGCTTTGGTCTGGTGACATTTTCACTGAATCAGATGTTGAGTCTGACTTGTTTTTGTGCTGCTGTTCTTTACGCTTTGACTCTGGTGAAAGTTTTTGGTTGGATTTTGGTATTGCTGTATCACTTTTATTTGACTTAAACCCTTTGTTGTTTCCTGGGTTTTGTTTAGCTCCATGGTGGTCGTGGGCGGTTTTTGTAATCTGATCAATTGTTGCGGTAGCTAGAGCTGATGTAGATGTTTCTTCTGGTGCTAAACCTGGTTTAGATGTTGGTTCCTGCAAAGATGCTTCTTCAGACTTCTCCCATGACTCTGTTAAAGGTTTTGGTCTTTTTTCACTTTTGTTGAATTTAGTCACATGAGAGTGTTTACTTTGAGAGTCACTGTTGGTGGATTTCTTTTTTTGATTTGGGACTGCAGGAGCTAAGTCCGGTGTGGGCCTGGGCTCCTGCAAATTTATTTCTTTAGACTTGTTCCATGTTTTAGTTGGCGGTTTTTGAGATGCCGTCTCACTTTTGTCAAATTTAAACTCTTTAGAAATTTGAGTTTCAATATATTCATTGTTAAATGTATCCATATGATCAGGTGTCGTTGTTGCATGACCAGGTGTAGATGTTTGTCCGTGTGCTGAATCTGGATACAGTTTGGCTTGCTGTAAGTAATTCTCCTCCACAGTCTTGGGTGAAGGTTTTTGCTGGGGTTTTGGGGTTGCTGCTTTGTTTTGATTTGATGTAAAATCATGGATTTTTTCTGGGTTACCTTTAGCTTTGAGATGGTCTTGACTGGTTTTAATCACCCAATAAGTTGTTGTAGTAGCTGGATCTATTGTAGATGTTTCTGCAGGTGCGGGACCTGGATCAGATGTAGGTTTCTGAAGGGTTTTTTCTTGAAACCTGTCCCTTGGTTCAATCAATGGTTTTGGTGTCACTGTTGGACTTTCAGAGTCTTGAGAAGTTTGAGGTTTGAGGTGTTTTCTGATGTATTTGTTAATTTTATCAGGTATTATAGTTGCTTGACTTTGTGCTGATGTGTGTCCAACTGTTAAATCTGGAAAGGGTGCAGGTTGCTGAATGTCCTCAGACTGGTCTACTGATTCTGGAAAAAGTTCCTGGATTGGTTTTGATGTTGCTGTTCCACTTTTGTTAATCTTGTGGATAATTTCTGGTTTAAGATGATCCTCACTGAATGTTTTAATCTGATCTGGGCTTGTGGTACCTCGATGTGGTCTTACACCTGGATTAGGTGTTGGTTCCAGCCAGGACTTTTCTTCATACATACCCACTGTATGTTTTGTATTTGCTGTTTCACTTTTGTTAGACCTAAACCCTTGGATGTTTTCTGATTTGTGGGTCTCTTTAAGATGATTCTCACTGGATTTAGTCGTCTGATCAGAGTGTTTTGTTAATTGATCTAATACAGATGTCTGTCCAGGTGTTACATGTGGATTTGATACAAACTCCTGCAAGAAATTTTCATCAGAATTGTTTGCTTTCTCAGATTTATCCTCACTGTTATTAACAGGCTTGTGTTTAGTTTTGTGGCTTTCCTGGCTGGATTCATCCATGTGATCAAGTGTTGTGTTTGCTCGATCAGATATAACTTCCAGTCTATGTGTTAAGTCTGAAGGGTTTTTAGACTTCCTTGAGGGATTTTCTTCAGATTTATCTCCAACGTGGGTTAAAAACCTTTGGTTTGGTTGAGGTGAAGCAGTGGTTTCACTTCTCTGTGAATTAGGCTTGCTAGGTTTAGGCTTAGGTTTGTGTTTAGTTTCAGGAATTCCCAGCCTGGATTTGTTCATCAGGTGATGGGTCATAGGGGGTTGATCCGGAGCAGATGTCCGTCCAGGCCTTACATCTGGATTTGATTTGGGGTCATGCGAGGGATTTTTATTTGATTTGCTCATTGGCTCAGTTAACAGCGTTTGTTTTGGAGTTTTTGTAGACGTTTCTATTTTGTTAGGTTCAGAAGAAGATTCTTGAGTGGATTCTGGCTTGCTTTTGATTTTAAGGCGATACTGGCTGGAATTTTTCTTCTGATCAGGGGTTACAGTAGCTTGATCCGGTACATATGTCTGTCCAGGTGTTAAATCTGGATTATATTTGGGCTCCTGCAAGGAATTTTCTTCAGAGATGTCCACTGCCTCGGTTAAAGGTATAGCTGTTTCAATTTCAAACTCTTGGGAAGGCTTGAAGTGATTCTGAGTGGAATCATTGGTGTTATCCGGAGATGTAGGAGGTCGTTCTGCAATGTCCTTTAGTCCAGAGGTTAAATCTGGACTGTTTGTAATCTCCTGTTCCATATTTTCTTCAAATGTGCCCACGAATTCATTTGAAGGTATTTGGTTTGGTTTTGGTGTTGATTTGTACTCTGAAGTAGGTTCAGGTTCAAATGTTGGGGTTTTCTTGATGTATTTGCCCTTCGAGGGATTGGCTTCATCAGTTGGATTTGATGAATGATCGGGATTTTGTAATATAATTGTTTCATTTAATTTTTCTTCACCCAGCCTTTTGTCTGACTTTTGGTCAGGTAGGTCAGTAATAAAAACTTGAACAAATTTTTTTCCTGGCTTTAAATTTTGGTCAGCATTTGAAACTTTGTCAGACTTTCTATTGGTTAATTTATATTTACCTGAACGTGTCGCATTTACAGCTGGAGGTCGTTGAGCTGCAGGTCTCTGGACAGCAGATGAAGTGTTTTGCTTTGATTGTGTCTCATTAGCTCTACTTTCCTGTTTATGCAACAAAATGCTTTTGAGATTTTCCTCAGTTGTTGAAATATCAGTGCTGTTTTTTTGGCCAGTTTTTTTATTTTGGATTTGTTTTGAGTCTTTGCCAGGTTTTAATTTTACACCTGTGGGTTTGTGAGGCCTATTCCTTTGGTTGAGTTTAGGTTTCTCCTCTGTTGAAGGACCTTGATTTGGTTTGTGGTCATTCTTGGCATTCTTTAGTCTTTTGTCTGCCTCAGGCTTAATTCCAGATTTATATTTTTCATCAGGCTTCGATGCTTGGGCTGGTGGAGGTTTCAGATTGATCTTGGGTTTTGAGCTGATGTTCTTCTTCGGTGCCCTGTGACTATGATCTGTAACTCTGGATGATGATGTTATGAATACAGTGTGAAGAGGAGATGAGGTGGTTGGAGTTGTTATGGATAACTCTACATCAGCGATGGCTATCTGCTGTCCTGGACCACCCACTGTGGATATTGTTTCTGTTGTTGTAGATAGCCGCCCCTTAACTTGGCGTCTGGGCTCAGTAACACCAGCTGCTCCGGGCTCTGTGCTTCCCGTTAGTCCATAACCAGCTTTTGGGTCATGAGTGACATCTGTGATGAAGCTTAAAGTGGAGCTGAGCAGAGAAGGTGATGGAAGAGGTGATGTAAAGCTTTTACTGTCGCTCAAGTCCGGCCTTGAAGTTAATTCTGTTGTAAGGGGAGTCGGGCTGATCGATAAAAAGTCTGTCTTTTTAGTTGTCTTGCTGGATGATGTTTCTCCATCGTCATCTCTCTGCACACTCTCTGTTTTAATCTCCCTCCCCTTTTCTGTGAGCCCAAACCTCTCCATCTGCTTTGGTTTCTTTTTATTTGGGTCCACTTTTATTCCCTTTTCCATTTCAATCTGCCCCTGGTCCTTATTCATATTTGTTGTGTGGTTCTTAGACATCTTTATTCTATCAATGGCTTCAGCTTTATTATTTTTTTCCATTTTTGTCTTATCTCGCCATATGGGATGGCCAGTTTCTTCTTTTGTTTTTTCCTTGTTTTTGTCCAACAGATCTTGAATTTTCCTTGAGCTCCCTTTGGGATTTATCACAGTAATCTTTCCTCTTGTCACATTAACAGATTTTATGTTTCCACCAGAGTCTGGCGTTTTTAATGTGTCCTCTCCTCTTGCACCCTCAGTCACAGGTTCTCCTCTCCTGTTTTCTTTTACAACTCCTCCTGTTTCCCATTCGTTCCCGTCTTTCAGCTTTTTTTCCTCGTTGTTTCCGTCCATTGTTTCCACCTTAACACCATCTTTTCCACACTCCTGTCTGAAATTTCTCTCATTCTCTTTAAGCCTCTCATTCAGCCAGTCCCTCTCATCCTCATTTGTGATCTTACCTCCATTCAGCTCTCCTTCAGTCCTCCTCTCACAGTTTCTCGCCGCTTGACCACCTGCGCAATCTGCACACATGTCCCTCAGCTCATCGACACTCTCCTTCAGTTTCTGCAGGTCCTGCATGATGTTCTCCAACTCCAAAAGATGTTGTGGCAAATGAACAACCAGAGGAGGAAGACTGATGTGGAAGGGGCACGTGTTGTCGTGGTCCCCCGGTCTGCACGGTCCTACCGGTGTCAGAGTCGCAGCACAGGGTCCGAATCCCCGGTCGCCCAGGAGGACTCCTTCCTCCGCTCTGATCCGAGAGAGACTTGAAAAGGCCAGCAGGGTCCCACACACACAGAGCACTGTTAATCTCATTGTGTCTTGTGAAGAAAGAGTGAAGATGGAGGAGGGAGAGGGTGTAAAAAACACCCAACTGTTAGTGAAGCGCAGTGACAGCAGAGAGGAGGAGACGAGGTGGGAGGGAGGCAGATGAAGCCGAGCCGCAGAAGGAGAATCATCTCAGCGGATTGGGTTTGGGAGGCAGTATATGATGCAGAGCTATGACAAATAATTTATCCTCTTAAAAATTTCAGTTGTTTTTTTTCTTCTAATTGCCAGACTTGAGTTGATCTATTTATTTCAAACAGGTTTTTAAAAAGCAAGGACAGAGAAAACATGCGCATACATAATGAAAAACAAAATAATTGTTTACCAATACTTTTCTGTTTGACATGGACTCGGATGTAAACGTTCAGTCAGAGACGCACAGACGTATAGTTCATTCGATCTAAAATGTAGAGACACACAAATACCAACAATGCTGATCATTACTCCAACTGCTGTCATTAATACTCAAAACAAAGCCAAATAGAAATCATTTATAAGCTGAGGCTTTTCAGCTTCTCTGTGCGTACCCGTAAACCTTTCAACTCTTAAGAAACAACAAATACTAACAGAATCAACAATTAAAACAAGAGAAGAAAAAAGTCCACAAAGAAACTGGAAGATTAAAAGTAAGAAAATCCACCATCATAATATTCATGTATTTTTATAGCTTTAATTCCCTTTTAAAGCTATGATGTTAAGTGTTATGTTATTAGGTGATTTAAGATACTCTGGAAAACTATTCCACAGGTTCAAATCAAATATATTTTAATATCAGACAAAGGTAACTGTTGACATTTTTTGAATAAGTAATTACCTCCTAAACCTGGTCGTACAGGGGCTGTGGAAGGCTTTTTGTTTTAAATGAGTTAAAACAGAGAGTTTTCAAGTTTGGATGGTAAAATTACTCATCTCAGAAATTCCCAAAAATGTGGTTATTAACAGCTAATATATGACAAATAAGGCCCTGATTTCATTTTCACATGAGGCCGAATGTGAAAATGAAACAATCCCTTTATTTAAAAGGGATAACTGTCTTCCCTTTTAAATAATATGCTTATTTGAAAATTGCTTTCAAATTTCTGTATTTACTCCAGTCATCGTTGCCGAATATTGATCTGAAACATTAAATGTGGGAAAAAGAAATTGAAGAAATCTGTAAAAGAGCAAATATTTTTCCTAGAAATTAAATGTTTATTGCCTTACAGCCTGAGGACATACAGAAGAATTATCACTTCAGCAAAAGAGAAGTCTTAGGGAGCATCCTTCTCATTGTAATTGTATTATTACAATCCCATTTATTTTCTTTCTGGTCACGTCACCTAATGAGGGCCAGTTGTCACACATTCTCCCTCCATGCTGTAAGGATAAATGCGATAAATACATGTGTGTCACAGTTGTTCTGGCAGAGGCTTCCAGCATTTCCTGTCAGAGCGTCCACAAACATGTGACTGACAGATGTCACAAGTCAAAATATGCATTTGAAGCAAACACACAGAGCCAGAGCCAAGAAGATGTTACTCTGATTTGTGACATTGTATTTCATTTCACTGTAAGCTGTGTGGTACGTTTGAACTCCAGGGTAATGTAAACCAGGAATGATTTATCCAAGAGAACCAGAAGATACACATGCAGTGCCGGAGAAGAGAAATGTCTCGTGTTATGAAGGATTTTATTCTGACTCAACAAATCCTCAACGAGTGTCGGATTTGGTGAGGGAAGTTCTGGGTGGAGAAGCTGATCTCAGTGTGTGCAGACTCTGTTGTGCTGCTCAATCATTTTGAGATTTTGTCACTTTACAACCACATAGTTCAATGTATTTTATGGAGATTTTATGAGGTAGAACAACACAAAGTAGAACATATTTGTGAGTGGGAAGGTTTTCAAAACCTCAAAAGCATACCATGGTATAATTATAGCTCCATGTCTATTTCAAACGTCTTCACCAGGTTTGCTCATCTCGAGCTATATAAGAGCTTAGTCCGCTCTTATATAGCTCAGTCAAATTGGATGAAAACCATGTGTGAAAGCCAATTTTCTTGTTAGTCATAGTCCATTAAACTTCGACTTGGACTTTGACTGGACCAGTCTTAACACGCGAAGATACTTCAGTGTTATTCATTATTGTCCTGGTGTGTGGTAGTTAGATGACCCAATGTAGACAACAGGCTGGTGGAGAACAGCAGAGTTCAATTTAAAACAAACAAACAAAATTTGCAGGTGTTGGAACAAGGAAAACAGAACATGGAACCAAGTTACTGTGTATTGCAGACTTCTGTCCAGGTCCCTCTTGAAAATCAGAGCCAGATCTCAACGGGGTTTACCTGGTTATATAAAGGAAATAAATTTTTTTTAAAAACTGTGATGAGGACAAAATAAGAAACCAGCTCTGTGAAAGCCAGAAAGCATAAAGTCATAAAGTAAGAAACTAAACACAAAGGAATGGACCTGTGGCAAGACCATAACAACAATGACATGCAACACAGAATAATAAACTAAATATGGTTTATTATTCTGTGTAACAAGAGCAATAAATCCAGAAATTCTAGCTTTTTCTATCATGCAAATTGTCTATCTTTTACGATAACCTCCAACTCATGGTTTGTTTGGGGGATTTTTTGCAGTACTTAACATGTTTTTCTCTCCAAACACATTATGTCAGCTGAAGAGAAGCATGATGCTGTCATGGCGTTAAACATGATGTTATTTTTCCACTACACACTGCATCTTGCAACAATGACTTTATTTCTGCCACTCCTCAGGCAGAATAAACTGTGAACAGATTCGCATACCTGAGCTCTAGATCTCTACAGCAGTGTTTCCCAACCCTGGTCCTCAAGGCACACTGCCCTGCACGTTTCAGGTATTTCCTTGCTTCCTTGCAGTCCAGCTGATTTCAATTGATGACTGATTAACAGTCGTTTGAATCAGGCACATTAAAGCAGGGAACCTCTAAAACATGTAGGACAGTGTGCCTTGAGGACCAATTTAATGGTTATGTTTTGTATAGAGCATAGACGTATCCCAACCTATTCAAGAAAGGATACTAGGTTACACCGTTTGAATACTATTCTAGTGACCTCAGGAGGCAACTGGTTGTAAACAGTTTTATGTGGGGATATTAGAGTGAAGAGGGCTGGATACAAGTGCCCTTCATGCTATTTTTAATTGTACAAACTATGAATCATTTTCCTTCCATGGTTTTCGAGCAGCTGAAGACGCTCGTTCACACATAATCCAAATAAAACACACAGAAGTTTGAGGTAAAGTTGCCTTTTGTAAGTCACTTCACGCTCATCTGAGTCCTGGACTCTTGGCCGAGTCTGTTTTTCCGCTGCTTACAGTCTGCAAAGCAAAAAGAGAAAAATCGCAGTCACATGAGCTAAATGAGGTATCTGCTTGGCAGGGAGTTTAGATAATGAGGCTTTAGTTTCCTGGGTGTGGATGTCAACCCCAGCAAAGGAAGTAACATTTGACTAATCACATTCAATGCAAGTGTTTGATATGTCTGGTTTGTTCATTTGTAACGCTTATTAAACCACCTAAATTATCGCATTTTAAAACCGAAACTTGAGCTTCACTATGTTTTGTCTCATTCACAGACTTGGAGGTTTTTCAGCTGTGACTTAAGCAATCACGCTGAAAACCATTTATTTAGCAAGAAAACCTTGTGAAACAGCAGGTTGGAATGGAAAACAAGTGAGTGGGAGAAAAAGGCACAATATGGAATATCATTGGCATCTGAAGCCTCTGAGAGCTTAAAGCATTTCAATGACACACTTAGATAAAGATAATGTTTGAAATGTTTGATAAGATTAAAGATTTATTATGTTGCACCTTGGATTCAGAGGGCTTTAAAGCTTGGGCCTTAGTTCAAAATTCCTGTTAAGTGAGCGCAAGATTAGATTAAACATTATTTAGCATTTTTAAACTGACTGCCCATTATTCTTTGTGCAATCTTAAAGTTTCAATCTGCTTTCCAAAATAATTTCCCACAGGTGTTTAATTGTTGACTTTTAAGACTAGGTTTGTTCATTGTCATCTTGGCATATTTAACTTAGTGAAAATAAAAAACAATTGGCTACGATGCTGGAGGAGGTGCTTGTATGGAAACAGTGCAATATGTCATGCTGCAGCTCACTTCTTATGTTTATTCTTTAAACCACTGTTCAGAAAAACCATGACTCCAAAAAACTGGAAAACACAGAATTATCAGTAAGGTATTAAGTGATGTACTGTCATAATGCCTCAGATTGTGATTAATACCACTGTAAAAATCTGTTTTCCGGCTGTGGCACAGTAAAAGTATCTGAATATAAAACCGGTCAGATCTATTTGGGTCTAAAGGAGGCTTTGCTGACAGGTTACAAGAAAAAAGTGCTGGCGTTTAAAAAAAACAAAACTTTTCAGCTTATAAACAACAGAGGTGTCGAAAAGGATTTTATTTTTTTTTCGGTCTTGTTTACAACTCAAGTTTGGCTCAATTAAGTGAATCAAAACATTTACATGCAATGAAACAACTGGAACATTATCAAAGTTTGTATCTAATAAAATCCAGCCAATTGTATTGAATCACAGACTTTGCAACATTTTCTCCTTCTGAAGGTTGATAAAACAGAGACTGAGCTGTTTGCGAGTTTGGAGGAGAGGCACTGCACCCGCATGGTGGTGGTAGCGTCATGCTAAGGGATTTTTTTTAGTCCCAATGGTGCTGATGCAGTCAGAGTATTGAAAAATGTAGGAGTATTACAAATTTGGAGATACCTCATAGTAACAACAGGTCAATGAACCCAAACACACTCAATGTTGTTTTCTAAATGGATAAAACAGGCAGACGTGAAGCATCTGGAATGACTCTGACTTAACAAGTACAAATCAAGCTTAAAAGCAAAGCCTTCCTCAGGAAACTAATTAATTTAAATGAGCGCTACAATTTGTGATAAGAACAGTGATTGAATATCCAGGAGGAGTTAAACAAGAAACGTTGGTAGTCACAAAAGCTCTGGCTTCTCTGCAGCCTGCAGGGGACATTTATAGTGAGAGGGTGTGTATAATTAGACTCTGTGGATAAGAGTAAATATAAACTTGTGTACCAAGTTCTTGTTTGTAAAACGTCACCGCAGCTGCGTTTTTTTTCTTTTTATTGAAGCAATTGTCAAATTAACTGTGGAACAGCTATGTGAAGAAATGAAGGTTCTTCTTAAACAGCGACCTGGAATGAACAATATCAACAAATACTTAGGTTTATTGAAGCAGTTGTAGCAAAATGAGCCAAGAATCGCTCTGAACTCTTATGTTTTCTGTAGAGAAATAAAATTTCTCAAAGAAGAAATAAAACAAAGCCATAAAAGTTTACACTGAACTGATTCCAATGTTTTCTTTTAGCTTTAAATAAAAAGTTATTATAGTTTTGTTTTGCACATTTTTGAATTTAAATCATCCTTTAACTAGCCTGATTTTCACATCTGTTGAAGTATTAATTGTCTGTCCCAGTAAATCCGCCTGGCTGTAAATCTTAAGTTGGTCTCCCCTTCTTCCTCCTCTTCTGATAATGTGCCATGAGCTCATCTGACATTTGGCAACTGTTGGGAGGATAAAAGCCAGAAGTACAAGTTCGTTCACCTTCCACATTGACTTCAGCACTCCAACAGCACACTGTTGAATAGTGTGACAGAAATGTTTACACTGTCGAGAGGCTTCAGTCTTATTGATTCACGGCCGAACCCTTTACAGCACAGCGGAGCATCGATCTCAGTTTGTTGCTCAGCCACATGAAGACCATCAACCGGACTGGACTGAACGTCAGTAGATGCTGAAACTTTAATATTCCCAATAATCCACTCACTCCGGGGCTTCACCCATTTATGGACAGCATTCTCTTTCCCCCCTCAGTGTACCCTCTTGGATACAGTGTTTTGAATTCCCCCAGTGGGCTGGCTCGGCCCACTCTGTCTTGGATTGTGTAAACTCTGTGTTTTTTTTCCCACACAGATAGAACAAACATCTGACCATCAGTCGGGCCTTCCTGGCAGAGCGCTTCATCTCCATTCAGTTTGGGAAGAGAAACCAGTGTCATTTCTCTCGTCTGAGTTTCCATCTGAACCAGTGTGAACCCGGCACAGTGAGGCGCAGCACCATGCAGCACCATGCAGCACCATGCAGCACT
Organism: Poeciliopsis prolifica; assembly: GCF_027474105.1. NCBI lineage: Eukaryota > Metazoa > Chordata > Actinopteri > Cyprinodontiformes > Poeciliidae > Poeciliopsis > Poeciliopsis prolifica. Next base: position 12,115,429 of record NW_026562376.1, on the reverse strand, counting down.
ATGCAGCACCATGCAGCACCATGCAGCCTCTAATAACACCACTCTTCGTCTGCCTTGAAACCTACCTGGATGCTATTATTTTACAGACTCGCTCTCTGCAAGCCAAGAACTAAAGCAGACATATTAACTCAGCACAGCCGTCACATGAGCCACACCTGCTCTAATCCAGACAATCTGTGCGTATTACTTCAAAATTAAAGAGCCACTCGTCTTTCCTGACTTCATCTTCTGTCTCTGTGATGCAGATCCGCCACGAACTTTGAGATTCACACAGGTTGTCTGGTTGTCACAGGTTGTCTGCGTCTAGGTCCTTAATTCTGCAGTCACACATGCATTCCTTTCCCACATGTGAGTGTTTTTCATCCATTACGTGCCTGATAGTGACTCCTACCAGTGATACAATCAAGTGATCCTCACATCTGGGCTGCATTTCTTGCAGCCAGCCACACAGGAGAACGTCAGGTCAGTCTGGGTCTCATTAAGATGCTTTTATACTTTATTTTCAAGAAACCTGGCAGGGATGAAGGATGCTGATGCTGGGTGTAACGTGGAAAACAATATTATTAGCTGCACAGTGTGTCCAACAGGCGGGGGCGCTAATTTATATTTTATGGTTTATTTTCTACTAAAAGATCAAGAGGACCACACCTCTTGAATTTTATATCACATAAAATTAAGGTAATCTTGAATGGATTTTATATAGCAGTGTCCCACATTATTCCCATCTGTGGTAAACAGACTCTAACCAAAAAGGAATTAATACTGTCTGATGACTTTTTTCTCTTCTTCATTACAGAAATGACCTCAAAGAGTCAAAATAATGTAACACAATGTGGTTAATTATCAGAGTATGGACAAGATAGGACTGCAAGATCAAATCATGCAGCTCAAAAGTATTCATAACCCACACGCCTGGACTAAACTTTATTATATTTTGTTTAGGTTTTATGAACAAGACCAGCACAAAGCAGACAGAAGAAAAAAGATACTTAACGTTCAATGTATTTTGTTTACATAAATAAACAGTGTGGTTGTATTTGACCCATTTTACTCTATCCCTAAATAAATTCCTCTGCAGCTCTCAAAAGTCATCTAATTACTGGGGACAACCTATGTGTAATTTAAGCTTGAATCCAGCCGTTCTCTGAAGGCCTTTGAGGTTTATTACAGAACAATAAAATTAAACGGCATCATCTAAACCAAGGAACATTGCAAAAAGGTCAGAAAAAGTTGCGGAGACGTTTGAAGTGTACCAGCATCTAAATGAGGATTGTTCTAAGGATGGAAAAACTTACTGAATCTTGATCGTTAATTTAAACTGTCACAGTTCTGGTAAAGAGAGTCGTAATGAGAGAAGCACTCAAGAGTCTGGAGGAGCAGCAGAGATTCACGTCAAGATGTGGGGCGAATTTGCAAAGGGAAGAGAAAAGGATGAATTTTTTACAAACAAAAATGTGAAAAGTGTGATGTGCATTTTTACTCAGCCTTAACTTTGACTATGCCACTCAGTGACAGTGACTCTAAACACACGAGCATAGCTGCAGAGAACTGGGTTTGATTAAACCATTTATGTCTGCGAGTGTATTTTAGACATAATTTTAGTTTTACTACAATTTATTTTCTTTTGAAACTCAAGATAAAATTTAATTGACAGTTTCTGTATGATTTTAATCATAATTAACCCAAAATGTTCATGTATATATATATATACATATAAAAAAAGGCTCTTTAAATTGTAATAAATAAAATAACATATTCTCAACTTGAGAGAATATTTGAATACAACGACATCAGACTTGTGTTAACATACATTTTTTATGGATGTTTTCCACTACGTCTGTAGGTGTTGTTTGTGTTAAGAGAACTATAAATGACCCTGACTTTATTATGTCCAGCAGACTGTCTTCATCTCTATGGAAACCTTTTTAAGAGACAGAGTGCAGTCCAGCACTCGCCAAATGAACAGGATGAGTCAGAGGAAATAAACAAATCTGATTTTAGAGTAAGTCTGTTAAACACTGTGCACACTGCCTTTCAAATCTCCCCAGTAGGTCAAGACCTCTAAATTTATGGGTGCGGATCCAGATGAGCAGCACATTAAAGTTGAAGAGGAGGAATAGAAGAATATGTGACTAAAAGCTTGAGCTAAATTTTTCCACATTTTCGGTGGATTCGTTTTTAGTGTATGTCATAACTTAAGATAACTTTCGTCTAACGCATCAGCTGGCAACTATTAAGTTTTTAGAAAATTCGTCACAAAGTTGGAAAAATAGATGTGATTAGAATAACAGCTAACCAGGTGATGTTGTGCACGGCTCTGTTTCATTTTAATTCGTAAACTTAGACGTTGAATGAAGTGTTGAGTGTCAGTGAGGGAAACCAAATACTTCACATTTAAGTTCCATTCATTTACTGCCATCTAGCGGCTGGTGTGAAAATTACACGCTTAACAAAGAGTGCAGAGGAAAAATATTATATTTACAAAAATATAAAATGGATAATAAAATGAGACGGAGAATAACACATTGACTGACTGTGCAAAGTTACATTTGAAAATAATTCAGAAGAATCCATTAAAATCTCCATATAACACTCCAAGTTTTGTTGAATAATCTGTTTACATTTTTTCTTCTAACTGCAGCTTCAAATATAGAATGAGATAACTGGTTAAGTAAGTTAAATAAGATGATGCTTAGTCATTGTAAAATGTTACATTATTAAATCTGGAAGACAAAAGGAACTAAATATTCTGCTATTTTTGGTGGAAATGCATGTTGCACTTATTTAAAATCAATCCTGTGTGCTGGTATTTGGGGGGAGAAAAAATGGTTCAGAAATGAATGGCATCTGTTTTGTATAAATGTTCATACAAAACATTTTTAGAAGAACATTAGAAAACAACTGGTGTTGTTTTCTAATGTTCCTATGGAACAAAACAAATTTGTTTCACATGTGTCTTTGAAATAAAGAACTGATCTTAAATCATTAAAACACAGCAAAACATAAAAAAAGAAGGAATTTCCTGTGTGTGTATGCAACATAGCTCGATGTGTTAATGCTGCAATCGGCTGATTATGTGAATTCAAAAAGTATTTTAAAACTTTACTAGGCCTTCACTTCAATAAACAAAATTCCAGGATTTCTGCTGTAAAAAGAAATGTAAAAGTGCAATTTTTATGGTTAAAAGTTTTTTGTTTGTTTTTAGTTTATTGTTTTTGTTGTTATTGTGAAGTTCCTTAATAGTTTATGTATTAAGATTGTTGCAAAAGTGGATCCTATTTGGCTTGGAGTTTGATCACCTCCTCTTGTGAATGTTTACTAAGAAGTAGAAGTTTATCCATGCCCTTACCATCAAAACATTAAAGTCCTTATTAATTGACATTAATCGATTTAGTTAATTGACAGTTAGACAATCAACTGTTCAATAGTTAACCTTTTACAGTGAACTTTTTTGACTTTATTTGCTATGCAAATTTCTCTCCATTTAACCAAATCCGCCCCAGTTAACTTCTCTGAATATAGAGGACCAAAAATATCTCCAGAAGGTAAAGTAATCCTCTATAGACACGTCCTAATACATTTTTTGGAACATGTTGTTTGAGTGCCATCCACCCAGCATAGTATATTAGATGTAATATAGAGATATTATATATTTCCCAGGGACTTAGTGCCATTTTATATCACAATCAAGAAGCTACGTTACCTTCAGTTCTTATAAAAGTGTATAATATGTATCAAACATAACTTAAAAGAAATTTCACTTCATAATTTGAAGCCTGGAAATTGGCCTATGACTCTAAGAAGCTCACGTTTTTCCAGCACTCAACCTTCAGCACAACATCACAACATTTCTCCATTATGCCATTTACAACCGTTCCTGGCCGTTCATATGTGAAAGGCAACGCTCACATATGATATGCTCAGCAGATGAGCAGTACTCCCAAGCGTTTGCTGATTGCTGCTGTCTCTAGTCTGGAGGAGCAGAGTGGGTAAGGCTTGGGAGATGGATACTTCGTGAGATGGAAGGTCAGCTGGAGACTGCAGTTCCAAGAAGTAGCTTTATTTTTGATGAAGGAATATAAAGTCTGAAAAGTCGATTTTGCATAATAACCACCCTTTAAACAATTACTACAATATTTGCCTCCCAGTCATTTTAATAAAGTGACTTATTCTTATACAGAATCTCCCCATTGCTCCATGTGAGGTTAAAGAAAAGTTCAGCAGTTTTCTAAGCCAGGGGATCTTGTTAATGAAACCTGGATAATTTAATAGTTTATAATCACATTTCAATATAAAACAAATTTGAGTCCACCCACCAGATTAAAAATATGTTTGGGGAACTCCTCCCATCCCCTATCCACCCATCTTTTCTCTTTTTGTACGTCTTACGTAACAGGCTAAGCCCCGCCCTCGGCCTGTCTCTCGCGCACCAGTTACGTCTGACCGTAAAAAATAGAAACTTCCAAGATGGCCGAGTCCGTGGACTCCATGCATTTCGCTGCGAACAGCAAAACAAATTCCCCGAATCCCCTACTGGCCAAACGACCGCCCGAGAGCCGTCCGCAGTCTTCCAGCGACATTTTCCCACCCACCCCGAAGAAGGTCAGGGTGGAGGAGAAGGGCCTGAAGCACAGGAAGCTGAACGGAGAGGCGTGCGCAGGGGAAAAACACAACGGGAAGCAGAGTTGTGGAAGCCCTGCGAAATGGAGTTTCGGCCCGGCCAAGGCGAGCCACTCCACCGCCTCCGCGATGCCAACTACCCCTGTCCGGAAAATCTTCAAAATCAGCAACTTCCTGGCGTCGCCTCCCAAAGTGAAGAAGGCGAAGGAGAAGCGGCGCAAGGAGAAGGAGAGGAGCAGCGAAGCCCCGCGGAGCTCCGCCGCCGCCGTGGAGAGAGTGAGCCCCGCTAGCTGCCATACAAAGACGGAGAACGGCGACGTGAAAACGCTGCAGAGAGGTAGGACACCGCGGCGCCGCCAGGCTGCTCCCCACCACACCACACAGTGTGCTGCTGCTTTACAGCGAAATAAACCCAGTTTACCCACGAATCCATCCAAGGAATGTTTTGTTGAGTTATTTGACATTTTGCCGCACATCAGGCCTCTGTTTTTATTAGGCCCATATGGTGTGTGGATACACGTGGAAATGTTTCTCGTTGAATTATTTGGCACAGTTGGGACACAACAGTGTTTCAGTTCACCTTTTCATCTCCCCAGATCACAGCGTGAAAGAAAAAGACAGGCAGAAGAAGAAGGAAAAGAACAAGGAGTGGAAAAAACACAAACTACCACCTGTGCATGACATTGTGAGAGAAAACGGAGAGGTGATGTCCCCCCAGAAAGGTAGGAATTTATTCAGAATATGAAATAACTTTATCAGGCAGAGATAATGGTGCTCTTTAAATTGTCTTAGGAATTTAAGTCAGTTTAAAGCAGGTTTGGTTCTAGTTGTTTTGACATCTTATGCAAAATTATATTGGAGGTTAAGACAAACACTTGACCTCAAGTGTAACAGCTGTACATTTTGAAGTCATAATGGATCAAAATCATAATTCACAGTACTGTGCATTTGGTGTGAACAACTCTTGTTTTGATCACAGAGTCTAAAGAAGTGCTCAGCGTTGGTTCAGAGGAAGAGCTGCTGCTTAAGAAACTCAAGAAAAAGAAGAAAAAGAAGCACAAAGACAGCGAGTGGGTGAAGGAGAGGCACAGCCGGCCCAAAATGTACCACCGATCCTGCCAGACTGTGTGCTCAGGGGTGACTCTAGGTCTGCCGGAGTTCCTCGGACGGATCAACGGGGACAGCAGCAGCAGTGGTCTAATCCACAGCACTACACTACCACAACACTTCCAGGATCCTGCTGCTGCTGCTGATTCTGCCGCCATGTCCTCCATGGTCAGGGACAGGCTCAGCTACGGCTGCACTGCCACGGCGGGCCTTCCCGGGCTGGAGTTCAGCCATCTGATCCACATCGAGCAGCAGGCCAACGGAGGTGCCTCTGTGGTGCACGCCTACACCGAGGAGCTGTCCGGTCTGTCTCCAGCAGAGATGCAGCGCTTTGCAGAGGAGTTTGTGAGCCTGTCGTTCAGCGAGGATGGAGCTCAGGCCGCACGCTTTGTGATGGGAATCATTCACGGAGCGGCTTCCTACCTCCCAGACTTCCTGGACTACTTCTCCTACAAGTTTCCCAATGCAACAGTGAAGATGGAAGTGCTCGGAAAGAAGGACATCGAGACGACAACCATGGCTACCTTTCACTCTCAGGTGAGGATGGGTTTCTGAACTGCATCAGATAAAGACCGGGATGTTTTGCCACTTCAAAGTCTCTTGGTAGTTTGTGAGCGGCTCAGTTGTCACATCCTGAAACGACACGCCTCATAGTTTGTGTCCAGACTTGGTGGATCCTTTCAAGCTGCGCCGCAACATCTCCAGTCTTTTCTTGTGTTCAAACCGTGTCAGTTTTCAGGTAGTCTTGTAAGGCTAAAAGCTCTGATGTTGTGTGGTTTAAAAAAGTCGTGAAAGAGACGGTCCATATCTGGATGACTGTGTTAACGTAGGAATGTTTGTGGTAGCTTTTCTTTTTGTCCATAAAAAGCTGTGACTTTTCCATTTATTTATCGATGTCACTGTTAAGCTACTGTCAGATAGTTTGTGTCTTGCTATTGAAAGCTTGTTGGAGGTCTAAATGTGAGAAAATGAAGGCGATTTTGAAGAACATCAAGTCCTGTCAGATTTTTAAGGTGTGTGCGTCACATTTTGTGTGGTCATCTTCTTAATAACGCACGTATCATGGAGTCAAGGGCACGGAGTTCAGTGTCCTGCTGCATCTTGATGGGGATTCGTCAGCTTTGGTGTTCACCAGTATTTTGTTGTGTTTTTACCAATCAACTGAACAGCTGGGAAGGAAATGTCAGTGCTGCTTGACTACAGACAAGAGGTCAGATACTTAACCTGAATTCAGCTGAAAGACGGTCAGTTCCAGTTTCAAGCATTCAGCATGCCGAGTTGGATCAGTCTTCTTCAGCGCAGACAGGATCTTCAGTGTCACATAAGATTAATAAACGTTCTTATATAGTCATAACAGACTAAGCAACGCATCAATCAATTGTATGATAAATTAAAATGAGCTTGTTACTTTCTATTTTGACAACAGTCGGTAAAGAGATGCTCGCCTTTCATTTTGAAAAATGCTGCAAACGTTTTAACACCTTGTAAGAAGTACTTAGTTTTCCCCTTTTTAATTTTTTGTTTTACAAAAGTCCTATCTGGCACATTTGCCCTTTTCCCTTGTTTCAGTGAAATGGTTATTTTTTTAAATGTAATTTTGGTTACGGAGACTTCAAAATCTGTTTTAATTATTATTGTTTTGTTGATTTATTTTGGATATTCTAAATGTTTTCCAGTTGCAGTGTTAAATGTTCTTTGACTTTTGAGAGGATCCACATACATTAATGTATCATTAATAATATTATACTACCTGAAAGTGGTCCCAAAATGACAATATTATTGCTGCCAGAATAATCTTCAGGACAATTTATCATCCAGATAAATTGGTTGATATGACAGGCCTAATGCTGCAGTATTGTTGCAGTTATATAAATGTTGCAGCCACATAAAACAGTCCCAATTATTAGTTAGACTTAGCTGGTGATCACTTTGGCTAACCAGTGCTAAATATATGGAGAGGCAAAGCAGCGATTAAATAAGATTTTTCTCTTACGTCACTGAAATGTAAGGAAGATATGCAGTAGTTTAATACTGAGATGTTAAATACTTATTTAATTATTTAACATCTCAGTTTGATATCAGAAATTTGGAGTTTAAAAAGTATTTTTGTGTCACTATTGAAAACTTTTTGATTATGTTGAAGTTGTCAAAGATTAAAATGTGAAAATACCTGAAGAGTCAGTGGGAGGGATGCTCTGCAGCGATTGGTGGCTCTATTTGGGGCGTGCTCTATGATTGGTTGTTTTTGTGCTGCGATTTGCTGGGTGTTTTCTTTGGCTGTCAGCTGGAGACGGAGTTTATCTCTTCCATGGAAAGTTCACCAGTCAGAGAAAACATGCAGGCTGATCGGTGATTATTATGTTATTAATCGCTGACATTTTCAATGAGCAATAATGGAATGTGAACCACCAAAATCCCAACTAACAACCTGGATTAAGAGATGCACAGAGAGATTTTGTCTATACCTGTTTTATCTGACTCTGATTTCTCTAAGTTTAAAATAAATGAGAACCCTCAAAATATTTTTAGAAAATGTTAATTTAACCAGCTTTCCTCCAAATTATTCACAACAATACAGACACATCTCAAATGATAATATAATGGACAATAAGTATGAATTTTACAAAATGGAAAATAATTTTTTGCACATTTTGTTGAAAAAAAAGAAGCATTTCTTAAACTTGTTTGCACTCTTCTGAATAATCAGTGCAAAAATCTTCAATCTTATGTGTTTCCGCTGGTATTTTTAGGATTTAAATTTAGTGATGAGCTCCAAGCTTTGCAGTAGGAAGTCTTCCCTGATTCTGTATCTCTGTTACGACCGGGCCGCTCCAAAACATAAACATTACACCCAGCCAGAAGAAACACGTTGGTAAAATCAAAACATTTCTTTCAATCTAAGCCTGCTTGGTGTATGAATAATTTTAGAGCTGTTTCACTGAAAAATGAAACGATTTACTCCTACAGTTGACCAGGTGACAGTGCTGTTCCGGTCACATCACTGTAAATCTACTGTGTTTTAAAATCCTCAAGAGTTTGGGGAATTAATATTTGCATAAATAAATCCACCCAACGAATGAAGCATAACTCCTTTCTCTATTATTTGCACACAAGATCCATTCACGAAACCAGACTTTTACATTTAATGTGATGGTATGCAATTAAGCAGCTTCTTTAAAGAGACTGTGTTGCTATTAAAAGGGATTTTACTAAAAAGATCAATGTTATTCCAGCAGCTTGGCAACATGGGACGTTTTAAACTCCCTTTCACAGCTTATATTATTGATTAGCGCAATTATCAGTCTGTGCATGTTTTCTATGTAGAGGAAAGCTGCCAACATTTCCTAATCCAGCATTTTCTGATTAAAATTAAATTACTAACTTAATTTTATTGAACAAAGTATCTGTGCTGTAATGTCTTTTGTCTTCCTGTTGCTTAGAGAGTGATAATTTAATAAGTAATTTCCTGAATGAACCGACACTCATACTTCCCTGTTCTTCCTTGGACTTAATTTGAAGATATCTCACTAATTCAGAACATGTTTAACTTTGACTCCTCTTTCTTCAGTGACTTCCACACTGAAGACTGTTGCCTGCATGGACTGCATATGACTTACATAGGACTTTCATTAGCTTCTGACTGACCAGTCTTTAATCTGGAGCAATCAAAACTGGCTGCTTTTTGAAGTACTAGCAGGATTTTAGCATATTTTGCAGAGTTACTCACTTCATTCATAATTTAGAACCATTTTTTTGTCTAAGTTTAACATTTAGCTGGCTGCTCTTTAATGTTACCCAGTTTGTCTGTTTAACCTGTTATCATTATTTTAGATTTATTGGTCTAGGTTGAATGTGGCAGCGCCTCACAATGAGCTGCAGGGGGCTTTACAACTTTCATGTTAAGGTTTTGGGTCGGTTCTGTTCTTGACTCAGGTTGGGTGGTCTTGACTAAACAACCACTAATTATATGTGGAGCCTGTAACATTTCAAGGTAGAGGATTCTCACTTCTGACAATGTTTGAGGATGATGATAAAGGCCATAGAGGGACGAGAAAGAGAGGAGCAAACCTACCTGGGTTGAGAGGAGCAAACCTACCTGGGTTGCAGATTGCCTCGTTGGGTGACAAATGGTGCTCAGCCACTAAAAATGGAAGCTCGAGTTTGTCACATGCTTTGAGTTTAAGCCTCGTTTCAACACGCTTCAGCAAGTTAAACAAACGGATTTAGGTCACGGAAAGATTTCATACATCTATGCCAAACTCTCTTAGCTGTGAGAACAAATATTTCAAGACGCTGAAAATATCTGCACAATATTTCAAACTGCAATTATGATGATGCTATCAGGGTTTGGAATATACAATGTAGATGGGGTTAAGCTGTGATGTTTTAGGAGCTTTGCTTAATGTTTAACAATAATAACTGTAGTGTGACGTTTCCCTGCAGTGGTGAAGTCCCACTTTCATATTCACAGAATATGCAGTGAATGTGTTGAGATTTCACAATTTATCCGTTTGCTTTTTATTGACTAATTTTTCACTTGCTGATGCAAACTGCAGATGTACAGTTTTGCAGATTAGCATATAGTGAAGCAGCAGCTCTAAAAGCCTCTTTAGTTAAGTGACTGAATTAATTCATGGCAGCTCTCAGACTCGCGCATTGTATCCGTTTCTACTGCACACACACAGTAGTTATGGACTCAGGATTGCACTGGTTGACTTAATAGAGAGGTGTGCTGCAGAGGCAGGCGGTCTTTAGCGCTCACCGCCTCGGAGCTTTGCAGGCGACGTGACGATTGAATGTGTTTGACTGCTTTATTCAGGCTGTTTCTGTTCATTGGTTGACATGGAAGTAACAAGAAGGTAAGAGCAAAGCATTTCCTGAGCCAAAATTAGTAGTGTTTCCTTTTCTCAAGTTGTATGATTTTTATTTTGGATGCTTTGATTTATGTCACTGAATGCCACGTTTGTTCAGTTTTTTTTTTTTTTTTATCTTTTCAGGCTGCAGCAGGTTCACTCTCATTGCAAAGAGCGTTTCTGCACTTTTTGTTGTGTTTATCGCTTTGCTTTATAATTGACCTCAGGGTAAAAATCATTTAGCTGTTGCTCAACTCTGGCTGGGTCTGTCGTTCAACCTCTTTGATTTGTACTACATTTCTGCTTTCCAGTGTTAATGTTCTCTGAGGCAGATTAACCGCATTGAAACAATAATCTTGTGTGACATAAGACTGTTCAGTTCTTGTTTTTGTTTGATGAGACGGCAAAAGTGAAACTATGGAAGAGATAGTTGAGTGCAAACATTTTTTTCTTGGTTAATTTTAACTTTCAAACTTCAGATCAAGACTGACTCACAGTATAAAGTGAAACACAACAGGTTAGACTCAATCCAGCTAATGTTTTACTAGAAGTTAGTTTTCTTTCAGTGCAGAAACGCTGCACAATTAAATTAAGTATTAAGTTTGACAGCTGGTCACTGTCAAACAATACTGCTGAGAAAAATAAAAACATTTTGTGCTGCAGGAAAATTAAAATCAAAGGATTGTCCTTAAAAAACAAACAAATTAATGACATTATTATTGTCCTTATTTGTGCAAAGCCCATAAAACAGATGGCGAGCCAGCAGCCATGTCTTCAGTTGTTATGGAAGTGTTGTGCATATAAAATTTAACTTAATAATTTGACACCTTGAAATTTAACCGATCTCTTTAAGAAGCTCCTGCCGCTTCCAGCACATCGTCACAACAATTAAGCTGCTTACAGCGGCTCTTACCAGCGTTTCACTGAGTAGTGATGAGCTCAGCAGACTCTATTCCACCAGGTGTTTGCTGATTGCTGCGGCTGCTAGTCTGTAGGAGTTTGCAGGGTAGGTGAGGTTGGCTCGGAGACTGCAGCTCAAAAAGTGATATGTGAAAAACGTGGCACTAAAAACGTTTAGTGGCCCAGAGCAGGTTGCCACTGGAGAGTAAAGGATTTCTCAAGCCTGAAAGAGTCACAGCAACACTTCAGGTATGTTTTTGATGATGGAATAACATCAGAACATGATGTAAATCGCAAAAAAGTCCATTTTACACAATACCCCACCTTTTAAGTAGCAAACCAGTGAACAAGATGTGCTTTAGTGGAAGTGCTTTGGATTCAGATGTGAAACACGTTATTGGAAACAGAAGCGGCTCCATTTAAAAAGTTCATCATAAAATAACCAGAAGCACAAGTTTGTGGTTTTGATTATACTTCTGCCATCAAAAAATAAAAAAAATCAATAAAAATGATAAAATATAAGTCAAGCAGTTAGCAGGATGGGAACACAACACTTTACTGTATCTATTATGCTTCTTCTTATTAATAGTCTTGTAGTTAAATTCTATAAAACTAAAAATACAACAAGAATAATTCCGATCATGTTCATCAGAAACATCAGGTCTGGTTCATGTTGGCCGTCAGTGTCGCCAGCAGAGCCGCCTGCTGTCTCCACTTCTCACCGGCTGCATTCACATTCAGATCAGGTAGCTGCAATCTTTTCAATTACGATGTAATTTACTGTTCACTTAAAACCAAATCAGACGGTGCGACGTGTCAATGTCATGTCTGAACAGGCCAGCGTCAACGTAAACGCACATCGCCCAAGCAGCCACCTTCTCCTGACGCCGCGCCGCGCCACGAGAGCAGCGGCGTCCCTCCCGGATGTTTTCTCCTCCAAGATAAAAAACGCAATCGATTAAAAACAAAAAACAAAAAGCAGCATCCAAACCCCCGGGTGTTTTCCTTAGAGAAAACATTCCGCTCTGCTTTTATGACAATTTCTGCAGCAACAGCGGAAGAAAGCACAGCTGTGAGTTCGGAGGCAGTGCTCTGCATCTGTCCTGTCTGCTCTGGTTCTGGACGAGCTCTGCACCGAACGCCTCGGGCCGAGCCTTAGCTTCTGCTTATGTGTTAGTGAACACGGCCAAACCGGACACAGAGGTCCAGACCGGGCCAGGAAGTGTGGCTGCATGCAACAAGTTGGACCAATGTGAAGATATTAGACGTTTTAAATATAACTTTATGATTTTTAGTCAACGATGATTCACTGACACGAATACTTTCACTCAGATATTGCACGCTATAGAGCCATTTCACTTTTAATATATCTAAATAATTGCTGACGGAGCTATTTTTAAATATTTGGATTGTATTTTTTTAATCCAAGAAGTTTATTTATTAACATTTAACCATATTTAAACATTTCTGATCATTCATTCAATTTCCTAACTTTTATCTCCATATACTGCACATATCCATACTTGTGTTGTTTTGTTTTTGCCTTTCTCTAAATGGTTGAAGAAAGTAAAATTAGTGTATTAATTATTGCTGTGGAACAATTTAAAAGAACACATAAAATTATCAGTTTATCTGATTGAACTTTTTATATGTCTGAGTAAATTGAACTTTGTTCTTTTATTCTATGAACTACTGACATGTCTCTGAAATTCCAAGTATAAATGTAAACAATGCAAAGATAAACAAATTTATATGAATTTAGAAACAACAATGCTAATGTTTTAACCCAGGACCGGTTCAGAAATCAATATTTGGTGGAATGACCAGGAGATTTTCTCAATGTTTTCCAGAGTTTTACGTTATACAGGATATACTGGACTTAAATATAATATTGTTATAATAAAACTGATTATAAAACTATTTATTAAATATATTTAAGTAACTCATTGTGTGTCACAGCAGTCTTGGCCCCACAAGCACAAATACTTCTCTAGAAAACATTCACCTTTGAAATGCGCTGCTTTGGGACATAAAGAAGAGTGATTTGCGTCAATAAACTGCTCTGTATTTGATCATATTTTCAAATTTATTGATATTTATCGATGCTTTCAATGAACAAAATAGTAAAACTGACAAAACAGTTTTTTTTAAAGCATCATTAATTATAATTTATCATTACAGCTATACAGAATATGTATATAAATATAACGATGATGGCTGCTGTCAGCCTTGAACTTCACCTGTGGAGCTAAATACTTTGTTCTTGTTTTAGAATTAGAGATGTAGATTTGAAGCTGTCTGAATGATTTTCTATTCCTCCATCACATTTCTCTGAGTCCCAGCAGCTTGGCTTTTGTTTGCTTTGCTCCTGACATTTCCATTTCTCAATAAGAGCTGAAGGTTGAGGTTTTCTGAGTGCACAGTTAAGAGCAAACGGTGAAAAGGCCGCCTGCCGTGTTTGTCTCGCTGTGGAAATGTGCCGTGATGTGAGCTGGGGCCTGATTTGTGTCCCCTCCTCCAGGTGAAGAGGACGTATTCCCGGGGAACGTATCGTGCCGGCGCCATGCGGCAGATCAGTCTGGTCGGAGCCGTGGACGAAGAGGTCGGCGACTACTTCCCAGAGTTCCTCAGCATGCTGGAGGACTCTCCTTTCCTGGTGGTCAGTGCGCTCTCATAGCTGCAAAATGTCCGCACCGGCGGCGTGTCAACATCTGTTCGACCTTCCTCTGTGGGTGTTCTTGAGTTATGCAACCTGAAGTTTCCCGCCCTGTGTTTGTGCAGCGAACTCTGCCGTGGGGAACCTTCTCCAGTCTGCGGCTGCAGAGCCCGACGGAGAGCGACGACGGCCCCATCATGTGGGTCCGACCCGGGGAACAGATGATCCCCATGGCGGACATGCCAAAGTCCCCCTTCAAAAGGAAAAGGTGAATTTCTATTCCTTCACCACATTCTCATGTCAGGCCTGCTGCACTGTAAAAAGCAGAATGTCTCATGATTTAGATGACTGTGACGCTTACTTGCTTTAGGCCGTTTTGCATGTAACTCTGTCCGGTTTTATATGACTGGACGGAAAACAGTGAAATTAAAGTCACTCAACATTCAAGAATCCCAGCTAGAAACTAACAAATTTCATCATTTATTGTAACTATTTTGTTAAATGAGTTACTTTTAATAATACAAATCTTGTACTTCAGGGATGCTGGAACATTATGTAACATTTATGTAACAAATTTATGAACTGGAGAGTATTCATGAACCAAAGAATTAAAACATTTTTCTCAAAACTAAAATCACAAAACGTTTTAGTCAGAATGCTTTTTCCTGCCTGACAGTAAACTGAACATTAAATGTTTTAGTTAAAAAGACAAGAGTCTGATTTTTTTGTAGAAAGCAGATTTGAGATTTAGTGTTTAAGTCAATGGATAGATGTGCTTCTATCTTCTATGAAATTAAAAAAGAAAGCATAAATTTTGGTTACTAAATATACTTTGTGCTATTTCTAACGTTTTTGTCATAAGATTTTAATTCGTGGGTCACAAAACGTTTCTATCCGCATCCGTCAGAAATTTGTATCATTCTGGACCACAAATGGCCCCTGCGCCACAGGTTGGACACCTGGTGTCCTTTTGCCACAGTTAAACTAGAATTCACTGGAAACTTGGATTAAATTGCTTGATGAAAATGTGATTAATCAGAATTAATTGACTAGTTTTCAGAGGCAGTCTAGGACATAAGTGAGAAAAATGCATCAATTTCCTTCCTGTTCTTAAGCATGCAACATTTTGTTGGTCTATCATCAATAATCCCAGTGAATCACATTGAAATCAATTATTAGCACCTGAAATAAATCAGAAAAAGCTCAAGAGGTGTGAATGCTTTTACAAAGAACAAAAACCCATTTAAATACCTGTAAGAGAGTTCGCCTCCTCTGTGAACCATGACGGCTGTGAACTGGATGTGTTGCAGGTCCACCAACGAGATCAAGAACCTGCAGTACCTGCCCAGAACCAGCGAGCCCAGAGAGATGCTGTTCGAGGACCGGACCAGAGCCCACGCCGATCACATCGGTCAGGGCTTCGAGCGGCAGACCACGGCCGCCGTCGGCGTGCTGAAGGCCGTCCGCTGCGGAGAGGAGTGAGTGCAGAGGATCCGTTTCACTTCTCCAGATCCTCCCGCAGTGCATGCTGGGAGGTCTGAAGCTGCCCAGCCTGTGGTTTACTCAGGCTCGCTTTTTTTTCAAAAACCTGTTGTGTTGATCCACAGCAGCGACACTCCGCCCCGGATCACCAAAGACGTTGTGTGTTTCCACGCCGGAGATTTCCCAGACGTGGTCATGAGGCTGCAGCTGGACCTCCATGAGCCGCCGCTGTCGCAGGTGGGTCGGGCGTTTCTTTCCTCAAGCTTTCCAGCAGCGTGCGATTCGTGTAAATGCTCATTCCTTCTTCCTTTACTGCCCCACTAATTATTTCCATGCTGACAGTAAATCTGGTTTAGTGTGTGTAATATAAATTATCTGCTAAACCGCTGACTATTAACTCAACTTGCCAACAAACGAGGAGCTGCCTCGATTCTTTGTTTTTAGTCTAAAAGTGTTTTTACTGCAGACAATAGACAAATTAATGGTGAAGTAAAATGCATGTTTAGCAACCAGGAAGCCAGTTTAGAGAAAACAAATTCTGATTTAATTTGCTTTCTGTTCTTGTGGGCAGAAATTAAGTTGAATTTTTAATAAATGAGATTAGGCAGAAATTCTGTAATCTGGTGATGTTTAGAGTTTGAAACAGTCTGGAAAACATTTTAGACTGAGAATGAAAAGAATTACTCAACTTTTGTCCCAAATCCAAAAGAAAGAGGTATTTTTGTTTTTCTTCCTCCTTCCTTTCACTCATACACCCTTTCCTCATTTCTTTCCTACTTTCCTTCCCTCCTTCTCTACTTCCTCCTCCTCGACATTCGTTCAGTCCTACCTTTTGTCACTCCTTTATTCATTTCTTCCTTTCTGTTGTTCTTTTTGTGGTTATTCCCATTTCTCTCTGTCGCTTCTATCATTTCCACTCACACTTTTTTTGTATTCTTCCTTTTGTTCTTATTTCCATTCTTTCAAACTTTATTCTTGTTTTTCCTTCCTTTCTTTAATACACCCTTCTATCCTCTTACTTTCTTTTGTACTTTAGTCTTTCTATCACTCCTCGTATCCTCCCTTTTTTTCCTTATACAATCAACCAAAAATCTGAAATTTGGGGTCTGGAAATGTTTTAACATAATTAATTTAGTATTGGCAGGATTAATGCTTTGTTTTGTGTCAAAATAAAAGCTTCTAGTGAATAAACACCACCAGAAAGTCAAAAGGTGCATTAACGTCAAAGTAGGAAGAAAATGTCTGAATTAAAGAGAAAAAAAAAGAAACATTTTATCCTATTGGGTTTTGTTTTGTTTCTAAAATAAATTTGGTGAACGTAAAGAATAAATAGAGCTGGCTAAGCGCCGTGTCCTCCTGTCTCCGTGTCTCCAGTGCGTCCAGTGGATCGACGACGCCAAGCTGAACCAGCTGAGGAGGGAGGGGATCCGATACGCTCGCATCCAGCTCTACCACGACGACATCTACTTCATCCCCAGAGGAGTCGTCCACCAGTTCAAGACCGTCTCCGCAGTCTGCAGCCTGGCCTGGCACATCCGACTCAAACAGTACCATCAACAGGAGGAGAGGAAGGAGGAGGAAGAGGAGGAGAAGTGTTCACTGAGCGAAGCGTTGCGTAGAATCAGACAGGAGGACGACGTGGAGGAAGAGGGCAACAAGTGTGACTTTGGAGTGCAGACGGCGAGGAAGGTGGAGGATGAGGACATGGAGGGACGAGAGGAGTCACCGTCTCAAACGCTGACGCACCATTTCAAGGAGGAAGAGGAAGATGGCCAAGAAGAGATGAAGGAGTTGCCAGGGACACAGTCTCTGCCTTCGGTCCAAAATGAATCAGAGGAGGTTGTCTTCAGTCCCACGCTGATGGAAATTAAAGTGGAAGAGCTACAGGAGGACAGAAAGGGCGGCGCAGAGACGAATCAAAGACTCCCGGGTCAGGAGGACGCTGGACAGGACTCACCGTCCCTAAAGTCCTCACAGCAGATCAAGAAGGAAAGTGATGTGGAGGAAGAGCGGCAGCCAAAGCCAGCGCTGCCAGACAAGAATAAAGATGACACGACGAGCGCCTACAGCACACCGCAGATCAAAAAAGAGAAGGATAAAGGTAAAAGAGAACGAGACGAAAGGGAGAGGACTAAAGAAAAGAAGGAGAGGGACAGGAGTAAGGACAAGGAGAAAAAAGACAGAGGAAAAGACAGAGAGAGGGAGAAGGTCAAGACTGAAGGAGGAAGAGACGGAGGCACCCTGATCCTGACGCAGATAAAGAAAAAGGAGGATGAAGAGCGGATGAAAGAGGGAAATCGAGGCTGCCCGACCGCGCCGTCCGCTCAGAGAGACGAGAAGTGGGCCAAAGAGGCCGACTCCAAAACACAAACCCACTTCAAGAGAGACAAGGAGCACGACAAGGACAGAGGAGCGCCTCCGTCCCGGCCGGACGGAGAGGACGGCCGGGACGGAGGCTCACACAAACACAAGTCCACACATGGGAAGAAGGAGAAGAGCGGCCACAAGGAGGGCAAGGACACGAGCACGTCGGGGAAACCAGGCAGGGAGGACGGAAAGACAAACAAACACACGCAGCTGCAGGTGAAGAAGGACGGCAAGAAGGAGAAAGACGGCGGCAGAGAGGAGATCAGGAAGAAGCCTGAACACAAACCAGCACGGACGCTCTTCACGTTCGATCTCTTCAAACCCATGGAGGCTCACCAGCCGTTCGCCCTCTCCTTATCAGACAGCAGACCCAAACCTCACACCGACCCCCGAGGGTCCTGCTCCAAGCCCGGGTCGGACGCTCGGACACTTGTCCCCTCTAAAGGACCAAAAGTAAAGGACTCATTGCAGGGAAAACCTGCAATGTCGGCGGGGCTGCAGGACTCACTAAAGCAGCCTCTGAGGACACAAACGCCACAAACACAGAAAGACTTCTCGATATGAATGTCTCCACGTCTTCTGCTTTTATTGCCCTCCTTATGCCAAGGCCTTGTTAAAATATTTGACGGTTCACCCTTCCCTTAAAAGGCGACCATTACATAAATTAGACGTCGTTGCTGCGACGCAGCGAGACGAGGATGCGCTCTGCAAGGATTTTAACAGCGCCAGAGAATGAAAGCTAAGCAGCTCACTTCACTTGTTGGTCGGCAGACGTACGAAGGCTTTAACGCGATTCGCTTTGGTGACCCCTGTGCACTGCTTAGCTTCGCTCATAAAGCTCCTATTTTAGGTACTCAAGCCAATCTGAAAACAATCATCTTGCAAAGGTTTTGACGCCTGTTTCACGTTTAGTTTTTGTGTCACTAACTGAGTTGGATTTTATGGGGATTTCAAGAGAGAGGACACAAAGTAACTTAGGTTACATGATTGACCATTTTGACATCTGTTTTCTCCTTTCTCTGATGCCCTGAAATAAAATCCTGTGCAACAAATGAACTCCAGAAGTCGACTGATTAATAAATAAACCTGTAAAATATCCATCTCCCCTTAAATCAGGTCTTTTTGGAACCACATTTCAGTGCAGGTGCAGCTGTAAGCTCATTCAGAGTGAACATCGGTTTCCAAGCTGTCCAGCCAGATTTAGGGCCACACCTGGAGTCTGCAACCCTTACAACATACAGAGCTATTTGGTGCTTAAGACAGTCAAAAAAGGTAATTTACTCTAGAAATTTCTTGTCATTTTTAAAGAACCAGAATTTTGTTTAGATTGCAGCTTAATGACGAGGAAAAGTACACTAAAGTACACTAAAACTGGTACTTTAGTGTCATTCTTTGTAGAAATTCAGTGCATATATGCTGCAAGAAAATGAAATAAAAACAGTTAAAAACACTACTTATTATATTTGTGTTCAAAAACCTTAACTGGTTCCTTTTTCATTTTTACCCAAAGTTCTTTAGAGCCATTAAGAAAGTCCAAAGAGACAAAAGCAGCACCAGAGTTTCGAGTTGCAGACTCCCAGTCTACAGTCTTACCCTCATATTTAGCCATCTTGGAATCAACTGTAACCAGCTGCTGAGTCCCACACCATGATGAAGCCACCACCATGCTTCATAGAGGAGGTCATGGTCCGGATGTGTTTAAAATGTGGCTTTTTTTTGTTGTTGTTTTAACTTTCTTCAAAACTTTTTCTCTTTTGGTTCTGCTGTGTTCATAGGTCTTCATCCTGCTGTGAAGAAGCTGTATTTAAAATTAATTTACGTTACAAACTGTCCGCTAATTAGGTCTCTTCTGCCGGTAATTAGTTGTACTGGATTTTTATTTAGTGGTATCAGAATGAATCTGTGCTGATTGCAAATTAATTATGTTCATTTGATAAATACTTTGCGTCTCTGTTAGCTGAGATCCCGATGAAAACATTGAAACCTGTGGCTATAGGCTGACACAGTGTGGAAACCATTTGAAACAGTTTTGCCGGGCGCTGAGCGACGTGAACTGGGAGATGTCGGTAGGTCCTCCACTGGTCTGTAAATCGTCTTACTGTTGCTTTGGTGGGCAGGATTTTCATTGTTTATAACACTCCAAAATCAGATTCTATCAGTGGTTTTCAGACTGGACTGTTTGACACACAGGGCTGTAAATTATACTGTAAGTACCAAAACTGTACAGTCTAGATGTTATTAGCACCGGTGTGAGGAAATGTATACAGAAATTGCATATATTTTTTGTAAGACAGGTTTTATTTTCCATAGAGCTTATTTATATCATTTACTGTCTGTTTTTATTTGAAACTGATGTATGTGAAGATTTTGTTGTAAATACATTTTATTTCCTAAGATAATACTTGGTAGTGTGATTTATACTCTGATCAGAACCTCTCAATAAATGGTTCTAAATGTTGACTAAGTTACAAAGTGTCTCCTGTTTTTTCTAAGTTTTAATTTCCTGATTAGATGCTTCAGGGTGAAGCACGGCGACGTGAAGAGTTACTTTCAAACCCAAGTTAAATTGTCTTAAATTGCGCGAGTGAAACATGGAAAAGTTTGACTTGAATCGGTTCTTACAGATTCAACACTTAAACTCCTCCACCTGAGGGAGCTCTCCACTCGGCCCCGGCCGCAGGATCACATTCAGACTGAATCATTTTATGCATCTGGATAAATGTGCATAAAAGATTTTCTATTCAGTTGAGTGCATTCATTTACTCATCAGTCCATCCAGTTATTTTTAAACAAATCATTAAATCCTGTCTCGTATTTGTCATGATTAAAATAAATGGTGCAAATAAACACCTTAAATCAGTATGCGGATGTGTGCCTACCCACTTGTGTCAATAATTTATTAAATTGTTAAATTTTAGATTCATGGCTTAGACCTCAAACATGAAGACAAATTTCAGCGCTTTATAGTTTCTATTAACTATTGAAACTTCACCATGAAACAATAGAAATCTATCATTAGAGCTTTTCATAACTTAACATCTTATTGGTTGTAACCAATTATGAGCTTCACCCACTAACATAAATGAGTAAAAGTGAATTTATGCTGTCTCGCAGCACACAGCGATAAAATAGTTCAAATGATATGCTTTGTACACATGAAAACAACTATAGAGCTTTGTTTTCCATTTTAAAATAAATGGTCAATTTAGTTATATAATTATTTATATTCATACTTCATCCTCATACCAATGTTTCACTTTGCGATAATGACTTGAAAAACTTTCATATTTTTTTACTTTACAGCTGCAAACTTCAAGGATTTTAATGACAAACAAACATAAGGCACTTTTTTCTTTTACAAACAAATTTGAAAAGAGTGTCGTACATAGATAGCAACGTGCAAAAAGCAGTCGAGATATGAGGAAGTCTCAGGAGTGGCTGCAGAGATTCACGGCTCAGGTGGGAGAGTCAGAGACAAGGAAACTGATCAGAGTTATTGGGAATAAATATTTGTGACTGAATATTTCAGTAGAGACAAACCCAAAACACCGGCAGCTGCTGTTGAAATGAAAATGGCTAAAATGTTCACTCAAGTGCCCAAAAACAAACTCCACACTTTCAGTTATATTTTTTATTCTTATTTTATTCTAAGAAAAGGAATCCTATTTTTTTTTCTTTCCACTTTAAGATTCTGCATTATTCGCTCTGCTGCTCTATCACAAAACCTCCCCACGAAAGAAATTGACATTTGTGGTGATAATGTGACAACATACAGTTCAAGGTTTCTACATTTGTAAATCTGTCCTTACCAGCTGCATCCAACATGTAAATAATATTTAATCCATCCACATAATTATTGACTTTTATCACCTTGGAGAACAAAATAGCATAAAACCTCTGAAGCAGAGAAGTAAAAATAAATAAAAAATGATGCTCAGGGAGGATCTTAAAACCAGTTTAAGTCTCTTTTTTTTATTTTACTTTAAAATTGCAAAAAAGCGGCAGTGAGTAAACCTTAAAAGAGGGCTGGATTTAACTGAACAATCCCAGACATGTTGACATTGAGGTGAAGTTGTCAGATCTAAAGCAAAGTGCAATTTAGTCAGGCAATGACAATGAACTCCTACAGTGGAGAGAAAATCATACCAAAGTTTTCTCTTGTTATGGTGCTGCAGTCCCAGGTTTTAAAATAACAACTAAATAACTGTGCATCCCTCAGTTAAGAGGTGAATATCTCTAAAAATAACAATGTGTCCGTTTGTAAGGGTTTCTCCCCCGCCTGGCTCAGTCCCTCCTGTAGTGGAAAACACTGTATCCCAGTTCCAGCAGCGCTCCACCCAGCAGCACCCACAGTGGGACACACACCACGCTGACCCAGATGTCCGTCAGCTTCTCAAGCCGGGAGCACAGAGTCAGACAGAAGGCCAGCTTGAGGAGCAGGGCTGTCAGGTACCACAGCCTCCTCTTCACGCTTTTCTCCTCGTCCCTGGGGTCAAAGTCCGGCTTGCAGCGACCCGCCATCTCCACGATCTGCATGAGGATGAGGACGGTGTCAAAGGTCCAGACGGGGAGGAAGATCAGGAACCAGTTCCACTGGATTTTGGAGTCCAGCTTGAGGGCAAGCATGATGAGGAAGACCAGGGCGAAGATCCAGGAGAGGAAGACTCGCTGAGCCAGGGACATCTTCATCTAGGAAGGCGGCGACTGACCAGGCTCATCCACCGGCGGAGGCTGGAAACGAGGCCGAAGAGCGCAGCGCAGGCGGCGGAGTGATCCCAGCGCAGGAAGACAGCTAGCTCTCTGTCCGGCAGCTGGAATGAAACACAAACGATGAATAAGACATAACCAAAGTCCAGTAGCGGGTGAACAGGAAGCTACTGTAAGTCACGCAGGACTGAGCTATTCAATGTCACTCAAACAATGTGGTAGGAAGAGCGCTTACCGAGTTTACCGACACTATTTCCTGATAAATGCAGTGACTCGTTAACAAGAAAACATTTATATTTAACCGTTTCACAACAAACCAACCACGTAGCAGGGGTTAGCTTTAAGCTAAAGATACATTTCCGGTTTGTGTTTTTAACAACGTGATGCGTTTCCTGTACTCCTTTCAAAATAAAAACATACGATTTTAATTTATTTACTTTTCAGTTTCAATCAGACTACACAGAAAACACGGAAAGAAAGAAAGAAAGAAAGAAAGAAAGAAAGAAAGAAAGAAAGAAAGAAAGAAAGTAGTTGAAACCAATGACATACTTTTTTTCTCACTGTTTGAGAAAGTAAATCAGACTAAACTCTTCCGGTTGTAGGACAGGGAGGTTTAAAAAAATTTGTCAAATTTCAGAATAACTACAAAGAAAATTTTTTAATTCTTAACTGCAACTTACACAGACAAAGATTAGTGTTTGATAATGTTATAGCTTTGTTAGCTATTGAAAACTACAAACTACTGTATCCTTTCGTGACATTATAAGGAAATCAAATGAAATCATTGAATATATGAGAATGATTATGATTCTTCTTTGGGTCAAATTTCCAGATGCCTGAAAATGGTGTGTTTATTTGTTCAAACTATTATAAACAAATATGGAAATGTTCAGCCAACATACTGTACAGGAAGTAGATATGTCTGTCTGTGACAAAATGTATGCATCAACTCCAGAGGAGAATACCAAACCTGGTGTGGATGTTGACTGAAATGACCTATGATCAGATTAAACTAAAATTGAAGGGTTGTAGTGTGATGAACATTTTTAATAGAAAAATGTTTAAAACCTCTGCGACCCTTGAGATCCAACTAGGTAGATAATTAACTAAGTTAAATCAAGAATACGTTGTTTACTTTGAAAGGTACGATACCCTATTCATTCATACATCAATAATCAATTTAAAATAGCATTTATGGGGTTTTTTGTTTAGATATTCTTGAAATTTATTTATTTTTATGGGGCCAGTATAACAAATTTATACAAAGTACAATTCTGGAGACATCATAGATTGTCCAAAAAGTAAAGTACAAAATGCTTTGAGGTAAAACATCATTGAAAAAGATTATTTTAAAAAGTTTGTATTTAAAAAAAAAAAAAATCTATTCCTTTCAGGACAAATGTTCACTGTACAAGATCTATTCTTTCTAAAAAAAAAAAAAAAAACAAAAAAACATTTTATTTACATGTTAGTGGTGGTGCAAAATACAGTGTGAGACAACATTCAGTTGAAAATGTTTCCATCTTTGTTGAATGTAAACAAACATTGTCGTATTCCCTTGAACCACGAAGCCCATGCAGAAAAAGCAAATGCAGTCACAAAATAATTTTGCATTAAGCGCTCGGAGCGCTGCTGAAAAGCGAGAAAACCTCTTGATCCCCAAAGCAGCACATGAAGGAGCAAAAACAGGGAATATAAAAGAGTCTTCATCAGAGTACACAAATACAAAACAACCTGTAACAAAAAATAATGTGTAGTTTTTTTTCTTTAAAGTACATATTCTCCAGGGAAGCAAGAGAACAACTAAAGCAAATAACTGAAATAAATGAGGAAATGAATGAATAGAAATATTTATTTCCCCCATAATGAACAAATCCCAGAAAACAACCGAGAAAGATAAAGAAATCAACAATTTGTCTCATAATACTTTACCTTTCAAACCTAATCCATTTAGGATACTCTGTGTCTCACTGATATGTAGTTACATTTATAAATTAAAGTTTAAAAGACATTCTAATATAGTTTTAGTTGTAAACGACATGCACTACCTTGTCATTGGCAGGGGATTCATTTTTTAATGCTGTGTATCCTCACAGACTATAAGAAGTAAGATTATTAGTGCAACTAGAGCTTTAGACACTCAGATGAATTCAGATGATCTCAGTGAATAAGAATATCACAGAAAATCTCAGTTTTTCAGCTTCAAAACAAAACTCATCAGTGTCATTTTATTAATTACAGTCTACAACTAACAAAACCTCACAATTTGGTTTCTCTGAAAATGCGAACGTTACATCAGCCGATGAAAAAAATGACGTTCGTGTCACTAAAAGTGACACAATCGAGGCGAAGATTTCTGACTTGACAGAACGCTGAGTGCCGCTGACACTTTCCACAAGAAGGGGAAGCACAAGACACAGAGTGCTGCATGCAAACATGGAACGTTACACGGAAGGAAAAATGGCATGGAATACAAAGATACCACAGCCTTGAGATGATTGTGAAGCAAAGTACATTCAAAGGACTGCAGAGGGAGTCAGTGTTACAGGACATGGAGAATAACTATTGTTAATACTTGGTCTAAGCTCCTTTTGAGACGTCTAAGCAGCTGTTTTAAGGAAATGTTATGATCTACATAATTATGAGGAAGACAGCTGATTTAACAAATGAAACTGTTTCTACCTCACTTTTCCTTCCTCTCAACTTTCCATTAATATAATTGCATGCAGCAGTGAGGGAACTTTCACCTGCTGTGAAATAAACATTTGTGGCTTACTCTCTCTCATTGTGGAAAGTGTCAATAACTAATAATTTTAGTTATTTTGAACTCTTATTTTCTGAGAAACTGCATTTTGAGTTTTCATTATTTGTAAGCTATAATCATTTGATTAACAGAAATAAATGTTTGAATATCTCTGTGTGTACTGAATCTATCCAATATATAAGTTTAACTTTTTAAGATGAATTCCTGGAATAAGTTCAATAACATTTTAAGTTATTTAGATGGTCTTTTGTGTTTGTTGATTGCATCATCTTGTTAGGACTTGAACTTTTTTTGATAGTAAAAAGGTTTTATCACTTAAGATCAACACATTTTCAGCCATCAGTACCACATCATGTCAACTTGGACATGCATGCTAATTTAAAATTTTTTTTTTTTTGTAGCTGCTTAAAAGTTTCATAAAAGAATTTAAATAAAATCCACACTGGAAGAAGGTTGTCTTTGAAGGTATAAAAGTAAAATGGAAGATGTACCCTTTTCTACCAAAAGATTCCCACACACCCTCGCTGTGGCTCCTCGAAGGGGCCACAGCTACACAGTGCTCTGCCTGCTCTCACGGCTAAGGCTCTTTCCACCCGAAGAGTAAGAAGGGAACTCAATAAATATCCCATCTGAGTCTGAGCCGGCAGACCCCGGAACTTGTCCGATTATGGTTTCAGGGCTGGACGATTCACTTGGCGGTGAGGAGGACGCCCCCTTGCTGAGGTCAGTCACTGTGGTGGTGGCCTCCGTGCCGTGGAGCGCGCCTGAGGAATGAAGGATGGAAGGAGAGGACAGGGCCAGGTCCATGGCACCGGCGCCTGCTTGTATAATCCCTGGGAATGAAACAGCATTATTGTGTCGTTACAAATTCTGGTGTTATTTGATAAAATGGTGGGTGAAACCAGTTAGAAATCAGTCCTACCATTAAACTGAGAGCCCACGCAGAGTCTGTTAGAGGACGGACCAGACAGCTCAGATCCTGGAGTCAGGTCGGAGTAGGTCAGCCCCTGCTCCTCCAGGCATGATATAATCTCACAAGCCGAGTGGCGGCGGATCCCTCCGCTGCCGACCGAGCTGGGATCCGGGTCGTACTCCGCCACGGGGGTCAGCAGCAGGGGGATGTTGTAGCTCTTAGATCGTACCACAGGGTTTTTGGATGGCTGGTCAGCAGACTTGGGCCAGCCCCACGGGACACGCTTGTCTGTAAAACGAGACGAAAGCAGGGGAGGGCTTCCTTTAAAGACCTTTCAAAATACAGCACATCATTATTACTTTGCTTCTGGCTCACCAAAAACACAGCAGTGATCGTCATCCTCCTCCCCAGAGTAAAGGCCGTGGGTGCCCAGGTAAGGTGAGACCACCTTCTGTACCAGAGACTCGAGTCTTAAATAATCCTCATTAACGCCGCGCGTCTCATGGACCCCCTGAAACACACAGAGGAACAAAAACCTGGTGGGCAGAGTACCAACACCTGTACTCAAGGAAGAGCAGCAGCACCTCAACACATTTCTACACTAGGAAAAGTGAAAAATAGCCATCCAAGAGATTACTAGAGAGTAAAAAAGTATTTGGTAAAACGTAAAAACATCAATCATTTAATATTTGAAAATTACATCATCAAATGGACCGAAACATAAAGCTATGTAGAAATGTTTGTATTTTAAAAATTAAAATGAAAATAATTTTTTTCTATATGAAAAAGCGTTGAGAAGCCCTACACTTTTTAAAGATAATAAAATTTGTTTTTTTCATGGATAAAACAGATAAAGATAATGGTAATGTCAACCTCAACTCTATAAATAACAGACTGTTCTGAAGGGTCTGTGGTCAGACATAGGAAACTGTTTGTTTTGTTGAGTGTCCAAACATGAATCCAAAATTAAGCCAAGACTATCATTATTCCTCTGCAACACGCTAAGATATTAATAAGGGTAAATATAAACCCAAACATGATTAAAACCCAACATCAATATGATATTGGAGGCACTGATAAGTAACGGTTAACCTACAGACAGAAGTGCAGAGTTGTGTAGAGAAACAAAGAATTTACAGGTTTTACAAATAAAAATCTGAAAAGTGTGGCATGCCTTTATATTCACCCTCCTTATTGCAATAACACTGAATAAAATCCAGCGCTCATTTATTCTTAACGTAACAGTGAAGAGCATGTCTTAATGTCTGAGATATCTCCTGCAGAAGGATACTAACTCCAACACCAAAACAAGAAGCTTCACTGAAGGTACAAAACACAGGAACGACGTACTGCTTCCTCATGTTCAAAACAAAAATAGCTGAACAAATGAGAGTGGAAGTAGGAGAAAATGTTCTGCTCACCTGCAGTATGAGCAACATCTGCGTGACAGAGGGGGGCACGCGGGCCCGCGGCCGAGACAACGCGTCCTCCAACTTCACGCTCAGGACGATGGTGTTCCTGAAGTGAAGCAGGGCCAGCTGCCTGACAGAGGGCTCCTTACCCTGCAGAAAACACAGGGAGGAGGAGACCGCGATGAGCACCACCCAAGAAAACGATTCAACAGAAGAGATGTGAACAAAAACAAACAAACAAACAAAAAAAAAGAACACAAGCAGCTTGTTCAGGAGTTTGTGCACCTGGACTGGGTGAAAGATGGCCTGCAGCATGGAGAGAACGTCACAGAAGAAGAAGTCCCAGGTCTCTGCCAGCGAGTCGAGTAACTTCTGGCCTGCATGAATCAGAGACAAAACAATGCCCTGTAGGATTCATTGCTGTTTACATTCACTATGTTTTGTCACATTACTACAACAAACTGCATTGTGTGTTATTCAGAACTCATGTGACAAAACGGTGAACAGAGACCAAGGGGAAGATTACATGGGTAAGAGCAATCCGAAAAGTTTAGGAAGGATTTAGTATTCAGTGGTTGCTGCAATTAGTCTTTTGGGTCATGTCTCTACCAGTATGTAGAACATTTTTATGCATTCATCAAAGCAAAACTGCTCAAGCAGCTCCGACGCCTCGATCTGGTAGCTTCAGCTGCAACTTTAGGGTGATTTTCTGCATGCAAGTCAAACCTAAACGCTCATCTAATGTTCAGCCTCTAAATGGGTTTCAAGTGTAACCTTGTATTAGATATAACAGTCTTCAGAGGATTGCTGTGTTTTCAGGGTGATGTGAAGATTTTGTTTTTCAGATGTGAGTTAAAAGCATGTGCCAAACGTTAACCCAGACCTACCTTCATAGTATCTTATTTTGTCCCGAAGAATGACCATGCCTTTCGTCAGAAGCTGATTCTGTGGAAAGTCGACAACAATTATGGTCGTGATATAGGAGGATCATTTGTCGTCATTAATATTCTTGTCTGATAGAACTGTGAGGTTCAGGCCAGTAATAAATTTAGAAAAAGGAAATAAATGTGCGTTACCTGGAGGTACTCTGAGAAGAAAGAACCCAGCTCAGTTTTCAACAAATGCCTGAAAAAGACAATAACTGTTTATTTTTCTAAACTTTTAATGACAAAGTGTACTGGATGAAGATGTAATAACATATTTAACCATGTTCTGTAAAGTAACCCAGTAGTTTCCCAGTGAAAACAAAGACTATATGAAAACAGTCTGTTTTCCCGAAGAACATTTTGCTGAGGTCAGAAAAGATGAATCCACGTCTTTGTGGCTTTTTCCGGAAATATTTTCGGTCGGCTAACGTGGAGGCAGAGAGAAGTGATGGGTCTGGCTCGGAGAGATAATGAGATATCTGGCCTGACCACATGACTCCAGAGCCCCACATACACATCATACACAAACAAGGTCATTGAGAAGAAAACAGTCAGTCAGCAGCAAGCGCTGGACAGACAGTAATTACACAGATTACAGCACAAAATTAGATCAAGAGTCTAAAATGAAGCAGCTGGATCTTCACAGCTGGGGAATCCATGCCTTGTGTTGATTTCTAAACCTACCGGACGCCTTCATTCAGGGTGTAGAGTTCATTATCGGCCAGGCCCTTCTTCTGGAAGACTGCTATGACAGCGTTGTGGATGCTGCAACGCAAACAGAAACCACATTTTACTGCTGCTCTAAATCCAGCGCGTCTTCTGCCCCCGCTCTAATCTGGTGTACCTGTTCCAGGTGGCGTTGGCTCCGGCCCTCTTCTGCTTCTCCCCTCTGTCCTCCGGTGAACTCTTCTCACTCTTACCAAGCTCACTGAGGCTTGGCGAGCTCATCAACTTCAGCCGGTGCAGAGTCCTCATGAGGAAAACATTAAAGGCGGACAGGGGATAGACGAGAAAGAAGGTCAGGCAATGAGCCGACATACGCAGAGGAAACACGAGGAGACGGCTCCGAGGCAGAGGAGAAATCAAACGGCGGAGGAAAAAAAAGAAAACAAAGAGCAGCCGGTGACAGAGGAGGAGGAGGAGAGAAGTAGGACAGAGTGGTGCATGGTGAGACTGGGGCAACAAGCGAAGAGCAGGATGGGTGGAGCCCAGCTGGGAGGTGAAGCTCTGTGTCGCTGCACCGCCGGATCTCTCAGAAGAGCAGGAAAACAATAGCACACACACCGCTGGGGGCATTCTCTGCCTCCTCCAACCGCCTCGCAGTCCGTACAATACCGCCATTGATGCAAACAAATATTTATGCAGAGCACAGATGCCAGAGGAACTACAGGGCAAGCAGGCCTAAAGCAGTCGCTGCGCTTGTGACTGCACTGAGAAGAGGAGAAGGAAGTCATATGGTTTATTGACAAGAGCGGAAAAAGGGACAGGAAGCAGCGACACGGTGCAAGACAATGAAGAAGGTTTTCCTGCTTCACCACAGCTGGATGCGGAAAACGAACAAATGAAAAACAGACCTCTGCTGCAAAACAATGCCGTAAAATATTCTCAGTCATTTATTTATGAAACTTATTTTTTAGCGTGAGACTTGAGACTTTATTCCACACTAATAGTGTTGATCTGTGGACTATGTTGAAACAAACGTGGAACATTCTGGAAAGTGTGAAGTCCTGATGAACTAACATGACTGGAGAAAGACAACATCGGTTTCCCTCCACAGCAAACACCTGATGCCAGCCTGCTAGTGTGGCAGGCACAATCAGTTATTTTGTTTAGAGAACATTTAATTTTTGACACAATGAATGAAATTATTGTTACAGAACTGCTCTTTGCATTTATGACCTGGAGACTTTTAGTGTTCTAAATATTGCAATAATCTGCTGAGAGGGCAAGTATGTTTTTTCACCGCAGTGTAATAAACAGAGTTTACCTGTAATTTATTTGCGGTATAAATACAGCTGCTCTGAACACTGCAAGAAGACAAAACCTTATCAAGTATCTTTGGTCTAGTTTCTAGAGCAAATATCTTAGTGCACTTGAAATAAGATAATTAACTTTTAAATAATCTCTTCATGAGATATAGGAGCTTGTTTTAAGTCTGTAATTTCTTAATATTAATAAAACAATACAAGTTCCACTAGCAGATTATTTCACTTAAAGGAAGACAATTTTCTCATATGATAAATAAAATAATGGAAGTAGCACTTTATTTTAAATCAAAATTAAGAAATTATCGGCTTAAAACAAGCTCTTATATCTTGTTGAAACATTAGTTGTTAGTTAGATTTGTCTATGATTTTTGTCTATGATTTTTGCACTAAAAACTAGACCAAAAATACTTGGTAACATTTTGTCATTTTGTAGACAGAGATTTGTTCGGGAACACAGCAAAATATGGTGGTGGCAGAATCATGCTGTGTGGATGTGGACCAGCTGGAAGAAAAGATTCGAGTTTAAGTCCCGACTTCTAGACCATGAAATGTTTACTTCAATCACAACATTATCAACACTTCCTGGTTCATACTTTAGTGCTTTAGAATTTCTTAGAGATTTTGATTCAATGCAGTAAAATAGCCTGTTTAAAAATGGCAGCAGAGTGATGAAGACCTCGTAGAAAACTGAACCGGACTCTACTAGAGTGAGCGCTGCCACAAATCTCTCTGAGGGTTGAGAGCTGAAACTTTATCTGCTGGGCTGAGTCACTGCTCTTCCTCTCTATATGGGACATCCCCTTTAGGAGACATGGTCCTCCAAATCCTCATTTATTTCAGGAACCTGGATGTAGCCTAATTGTAATTTTTAGGACCTACTTTGGTGCAGTCATAAAAAATAAAAAAGAAAGTGTCCTCGATTGAAAATCAAACTTTAAAACATGGAGAAAGAGAAAAAAGCTACGCATATTTTCTAAAGAGATGGGTGATGAAAACAAGCTCTCTGAAAAATAAGACACGGTGAGTTTAAACCCACGCAGTCCAGAAACTCTGAGTGCTGACAGCACAGCAGTAAACAACAGACCCCCTTTCACTCCCACGCACGCACGCAAAACACAAACAGCATGAAAAGCAGGGCCACAAACGGATGAGACGAACAAAAGGAAAGAACCGAGTCAATCAAGCATCCCCAGCATGAGATCATTATCACCAGGCCAGCATGTGTTGCAGAGAAAGCTCAGCTGGGTAAGGAAATCATCTGGGACCAGAAACAGGCTTAATGCTAATTAATATTTCATGCGTTTCTTCCCCGGGATACCGCATGGTGTTAAATGTTAATAGCGGGCAGGAGCCGAGCCTCACCTCCTGAACGGATGCTCGGTGCCGCTGCTGTCCATGTCCGGGCTCGGGGGAGGGGCCGAGAAGGTGCTGAAGTTGAGGGAAAGGGGTCTGGGGGAGGAGCGGGAGGCGTGCCGCCGCCGGAGTCCGTCAAGCATCTGAGCCCAGGAGGGGAAATGAAGGCAAAACAGCCGTTAGGGTTACAGGAGAGATGTTTGAAAAAACAAGCAAGGTGGTTTAAAGTGAACAAAACAGTAGGGGGTCCCGTCCAGGCCTCCCTGTTCAGACTCTACAAACATGAAACTAGAGAGGAGAGGTCAAACTTGATTGATTCACCAAAATAATATTTATTTTCCCAATTAGCAGTTTAATACTTTTGTGGTTTGGTTGCTTTGGCTGCAGTGGGACATTTTTTTCTTTTTCTTTTTAACAAACCGTTCCTCAGTTCATTCCCAAGAAGGAGGTTTTCACAATTCACTGACCCAAAACCTTGAGCTGAATGTTTTAAGCTTATGTCCTTCACAGCGAGACACTCACCACCCGAGACCACTGGGAAAATAAGTATCAAACATTTCATCCTTTCCATGCACTCTCATGTTCAGGTTATGCTGTGGATTTTCCTTCAGATTGTTGCCTTGCTGAAAAATTCCCCCTCATTAAATCTTCTGATTCTTATTGAGTATGTTCCTTTAGTTATATCGAGTCTCAGTTCCAAGCCTGCCACAATAATACATTTTGCTGGACGATAAATTGTCCCAGAAGCTATTTTGATAATATTGTTGTTTTGAGACAATTTTCAGATAATACTACATTAATGGCATAATAATGCAATGAACGCAATCTGGAAAATCTGTGAACTTTAACGTCTAATCAACATTTAACACTGGAAGAGATTTTAAATATCCAAAACAAATGAACAAAATAACAGAAACAACAAATAAAATGAATTATGACACTTCTGCAAACAAAAGTTTTCTGAAACAAACATGGCTGCCAGGTAAAATAGTTTCTCTAGAAACTGCACTTATGAGTGTGTGTGTGTGTGTGTGCATGCGTGTGTGCGTGTGTGTGTGTGCATGTGTGTGATTGTGTGCATGCGTGACTTTTTGTTGTGTTTTGATGGATTGGGTCCTGTCCAGGGTGTACCTCGCCTCTCGCCAAATGGCTCCTGAACAAATTCACCATCTGGAATGGACTGATGGATGGACGTTTTGACTGCTTTGTATGTGTTTCACTTGAGTTATCACTGAAACCTGTTGTGAAAGGACAGGCTGCGAGTCCATCAACAGAGAGACGCACAGGGAGAATATGCCATGTCAACAAAACATTGCTACCAATGGCACCAGCCTCACAAGAAAAGTCTAAGAAAAAATATTACTAAATTTAGCATCTACTTTCCACACAATCTTACGGCAGCTTTCTTTGAAACCGTTCTGGAAGGTCTCCTGCTGCCCGATCAAAACCTCTTTCAGGACCATTGATCAACTCAAAGAAAAAAAGCAACAACTACATAAACCAGAAACATTAGTCAAAAGGGAAGAACAAAAACAAACCAATATACTGTCACTGTTTTCAATTGACAGAAGTTGTTATTTCAGAGTCTTCTCTGTCAGTTAAGAGTCATTCAGAAATAGCAGACGGCTGTTTGGCAATCGCCTTGCAGCCTTCCCGTAATCACTCATTACATCCGCGGAAAAAAAAGGGAACCAGCATGTGTGTACATGCATCGGTGAGTAAGTGAGTGAATGGTTCCTGTAAAGGCTCTGTGGCCTTACAGTTACAGTGCATTTGGGTGTCTCCCTGCATAGAAACACAAATCTGAAGCTCAACAGCAAAGCGCCATCCGGTGGTCAGAGGAGGGAACAACAGTCTGGCATGTCTCTCTAAAAGACAATGGTTTTACAGAAGAATGCCAGATAGTGGTGAGGAATGTTGATTGGCGTGTGTGAAGAAGGTCTGATCGATTATTGCTGGATCAAATCAAATCTGAGAGAGGAAAACAGAAAGCGTCTAGCAGAAACGCCAAGCCACGCCAGTCTGGGCATTTCTGCTTTTGTTCTCCCCTCCTCCTCGCCTGCGACTGCACTCTCACATCCGATCGATGCCGCTTTTTCATTTCTAATCGACCGATCTTTTCCGACCAATTGGTGTACAACTGAGCGGCCTTTCCCCCCCGACATTAGACGTCCAGTCTATCGGCGCAGACACGCAACCAACAGTCCACGTTTCTCCTGCAGGGGAGGACCGTTCAGCAGCGAGCCGTGCGTACGTGGAGCTTTCTAATTCACCACTACCTGCATGGATGAAACACCGGGGCTAAACACGCCCGCACGGATGTAAACACGCAGATGAGCAAGTAAAAAACAACAACAATCAAACAAACACACAACACACAGTATCACTGTTGGATACAAAGTTGGTGTGCGTGAAATGCGCCCACAGGAGCAGCAGCAGCCTGCGCTCACCGTTCCTGATCCCGTCGTGTCGCACCCGGTGGGATGAAGCGGTCATGTAGAGCCGAGAGGAAGCGTCTTCTGACGGGGACTCATCAGCGGGAGGCTCTTCGAGCTGCACCGCGCCGGATTGCGCAGCCACACGGGCGGGCGGGCGTCAGGGTGCGGGATGAAGGATCCGACCGACCGACCGACCTCTCATTCATGAGGCAGGAACCGCCGCTCGCTCTCTGGCTGCGGCTCGCCCCCGCTTTGTTTTGACGAGATGCAAAAAAAAAAAAAAAAAAAAAGAGGCACAACCACACACACACAAACCTGGTCGCTGTTACGAGCACGCACGTGAACGCGCGTTGTGGTTAAGGTTGTTATTGTTGTTATTATTATTAAAGCTGTGCGTGCGAGATGGGGAAAACCGCAGAGCTTCATCAGAGATATGCAGTTTGTCTCTGTAAGATGGTTTATTGTGCCACTTCATTGATGGGAGCAATAATGAGCAAAACAGGAAAGAGCAGCGGACATAATGGCAGATGTGCAGATAGTGGCGCAAAAAAAAAAAAAAAGAACTGCATGTGCCACATTGGCTCTTATCAGTGAGAGTGAGAAAAATAACATCCTCACCAAACACACATTATCTGCACTGGCTTTAAAAACAATGCTGCAGAGTGGAAGAGAAATCATACATCTGTTTTTGGATGGGTTAAACACAAACATCTAAAAAGTGCAACATGGATTTGTATTCTTCATCATCGCCAGAGTAAATAGTTTTGTACACTAGAGACTGGGAAAATGGTCCAATTCTGCACCTCCGTCATCTGCGAACAGAACATTTTAAGTCCTTCCCCAGATTCTCACTGAATTTAAGAGAAGACTAAGACCTAATCATTCTGGAATATGACTAAGTTTTAGTTTGAACCTGCCCCAAAGCTCTGGATGAATGTTTCAAAATATTAAGCTGTACAGGTGGAAAATAGCTGATATTATGAGACAAATTAACCACCAAAGGAAACATCCCAATGACCAAAAGAACAATAAATGATTAAAAACCTCACAGATATAAATTTTTCCATTTTATTTTTCATGTTGTGCTTGTGCAATTTCCAATAGACCATGTTATCTGCGGATTTGAATCTTTTAAAAGTATATCTGCCTGGTTTTTATTTGACTTTTTCTGGCTTGTCTTTTGTCTCCTCTTGCTTAAATTTAAAGATAAAACGTTACGACACAAAACTTCAAGTTCACCTCGAAATTTTTCCTACCAAAACTCCCTGCGCTTGCTCCTTATATTATCAGTTGTAGTTTAAAGGGGTCTAAATACATTTATTAAGTAAGTTGTCTTTTGAATATCGTTTTTTCTTAAATGATGAATTTTTAACCATTCCTCGTAGCCGTGGGCCTGTTGACACTTTCCTTTCCGACAGTCTTGAAGGCAGCATGAACAGGCTCCTCCCATCGGCAGTACGAGCGGGAAGTTCACGCTGTTGCTACTTTTCCAGCGTAAACTGCACATTTGTTACATATTTCTTTGGACTTTTATCATAAAAATAGCTCAAAGGAGCTGAAACAGGTGAGTTATACTTACATGTTTCGTAGTTATTGGTAGTCGGACCTGCATACAAACCGTATTAGCAAGTAAAAGGGAGGAATGAGAGCTTTTCCTGAAAGTATCCAACATTTAATAAACTCTTCACTGGTTATTTTTATGTTACAAATAATCTAGGAGTTTTAAATGAGCTACTCAATAGAAAGAGAAACTGGGACTGTGCTCCGTGTTCATGTACACCTATGGAAGTCCAAAAGGGCCATAATTCAACAACAAAAGTCAACAAATGGTTGACATTTACGTCACATTTCTCACTAAATAGAAAACAACTGAACATGATGTTTCATAAGTGGAATATTAACTAAACATTTGGAGCTTTTACAGTATTGACTCAAGCAAAAGCAAATATAGTAAGTTACCCAAAAGTAAATGGGAGAGCCTCCGGTGATGGAAGTAAAATAAGTGGAATATGAAAAGTTGCAACAATTTTAGTCATTTCAT
Organism: Poeciliopsis prolifica; assembly: GCF_027474105.1. Classification (NCBI taxonomy): domain Eukaryota; kingdom Metazoa; phylum Chordata; class Actinopteri; order Cyprinodontiformes; family Poeciliidae; genus Poeciliopsis; species Poeciliopsis prolifica. The sequence goes on along the minus strand of NW_026562376.1, from coordinate 12,078,902 downwards.
GGTGGACAAAGAAATAACTCAATAAATTCAGAATAAAGATGTTATCATGCGGCGAGTTCATATTTTAATTCATAAATCTCGTGTTTGTTTTCACTATTGGCCAATTTTACTAAAATCATTTATGTGCTTATTTCCCATTTAATTTGAGCTATGACATGTATGCATGATTATTTATGTTGTAAATGCATTTTTCCACTTTGGGCATTTCATCATTTTAGGACGACAGCTATGGAGGAGAAGAGAGTCCATGCATCATCCAGGAGCTTTGGACAAGTAAGCAGAGACAAAGTGGAGAGAAGCGCCATTTTTATATTTATTAAGGACAATAAGTAATAAATTAAACAAATGTAATTGATTATTGAGGTCAAACAAAGTTGCTAGCTTTGACAGATGTGTGGCTTGAATGAAGTTATGAATATTTATTTACGCTGCAAAAAATCTTTGTCCAAAAAATAGTGAGTTTATTTAAATTTTATGTGACATAAATTGTCTCTGATTTGCTCCACTGTTGAACTCCACTACTTGAATTTTTCCATGTATCCTTCAGTACTTTATTTTTTTAACTTAATGACTGAATGCATTAGACTTTTTTTGAACGATTGTTTAATTTTAATCATTAAGCAATTTTAAATTTAAATCTTATTGTTCCTGTGGTTCTAATGTTGGATGGAACCGATAATGCTGATATAATCTTAGTTGTACATGCTTTGGTCAATAGTTGTTGTTTTAAAATATGCTTTCGAAATTAATTGACTTGACGAAAGCTGAGTTGGGTTGAAAGGTTATGAAAAACACAGCATGAAAACTGGTTCTTTTTTTTCACGTTTACATTTGAAATGAATGAACCAAAGATCAAATCTGCTCTGCAGTTAACTTCTCCTTAGTGTTGGATAATCCAGTTCTTAATCTGACTGGAATTATAGGACTTAAAACAGAGTTGATTCAAGCTGTAAAAGATTGCAACAAATATAAATAAATAAAGAAAGAAAAGACAATTTGTATAAATAGTGTATTGAAGTTCTGCAATATCTAGGGTCAGAGAAAAAAAAGTTTGGCTTTGTTTTCTACCTCAACTGAATGGAAAAACATACATTTTTGAAAAATAACGTACAATAATTACAGCTCTCTTCACCACACTCCTGAATGGGAAGCACTGTGTTGTTTAAATTGGTTTGTAAACTTGAACTTAACTGATATTTACTAGAATAAGAAACAAATCTAGAGTTAAATGACATGTAATTCATTAAACGCCTACTCTATAACATGCTGCACCTGTCTCTGGACAGTGCACCTACACGGCGGAGGAGTACCGGGCCGTGCAGGACGCGCTGCGGCAGCGGCTGGGACCCGAGTTCATCAGCTCCAGAATGGCTGGAGGAGGACAAAAGGCAACACTTTGTGTTTCTTCAAAGCCGTGTCCAACGTTTTAAAGACTTCCTGCAACAAACCACCTCTGGGGTTTGAGCTAAATGGACCTTTTTTTCCTGTTTTGGACAGGTTTGTTACATTGAAGGACATCGTGTCATCAGCCTGGCCAATGAGATGTTTGGATACAATGGATGGTCTCACTCCATTTCCCAGCAAAATGTCGGTAAGAAGTGCTTGTGCAGTCGACGTCAAACGCAAGATGTTATTTGTCAAATGCCAGTATTTTGTGAGTAGTAAAGTAATGTACAATGATTTTTAATTGAAAAATAATCAAGTTTTCCTTTGTTCTCAGACTTTGTAGACCTCATCAATGGGAAGTTTTATGTTGGAGTCAGTGCGTTTGTCAAAGTGCAGCTGAAGGTTGGACAATCACTCTTCATTATGTGATTCACAAACTCTTCGTTAATGTCTGCTTGGAGGATTTTTCTGTCTTGTTGCATGAGAATCACAAAATTCAATGCATTTTATTGGGATTTTTATTTGACAAAGCAACACAAAGTAGTGCATAATTGTAGAGGAATGCTTGGTTCTCCTGATTCGAATGTGAAAAAGCGAGGGGTGCTGTTGTAATGAGACCCTGAAATAAGCAAAACTGGTAAAGCCAAATGGCAAAAAAATGTTGTTGTCATCATCAATAACAGTTTGTGAAATGGATCGATTTGCTTCCCTCCAGGATGGGTCGTTTCATGAGGATGTGGGGTACGGAGTCAGCGAGGGTCTGAGGTCTAAAGCTCTGTCTCTGGAGAAGGCGAGGAAGGAAGCTGTGACAGACGGCATGAAGAGAGCTCTGAAGTAAAGAAGAATTTCATGCTTTTCTTTCTCGAATTTGCTTGGATTGGTGCAGAAAAATGAACGTCTCTATTCATCACGGGCAGATGTTTCGGCAACGCTCTGGGAAACTGCATCCTGGATAAAGAATACCTCCTTGCGATCAACAAGATTCCCAAACAGGTGAGGAATGACGAAGCTGAAGCTGAAGCTTTGTGTCGATGTTTCTGTAATCACCGCTTCTCTCTGCACAGCCTCGTCCGGATCTGGACCCGGCACAGACAAAGCGCTGCGAGGGCCAGCCGTCCATAGAGAAGGCCCGCTTCTGCAGTCTGGTCAGAGATCCAAACGCAATGAGTGCAATAGAACCTGCCAGGATGCCGCTGGATCCCAGAGTCTTCAATCAGAACCAATCAGAGGCCCGCCGGCCCAGTTCAGCTGACTCTGCAGCCGACATAAAGTCAGAAAACGTCTCCAGGTGAACACACCGTGCTTCGCGGGGCGATCTCGTTTGTCATCTTCGCTGTAAAAGCACTTCTTACCGTCGCCTTCGTCCTCTAAAGGTCAGCCGCAGACGGTGCTGATGTCGTCATATCCGCCCCGAATACGGACCCCAAACATCTGAGGAAGCTGCGGCAGCAGCAGCTGCAGCAGGAGTTCAGGAGGGAGATGGAGGCCAAGAAGCTGCAGCAGAAACTGCAACAAGCAAAGACTGAAGAGGCGGAGGTCACGATTGGACGGAGATCCACGGGAGGTAGAGGTCCAGCCAGAGAAAATATGATTGGCACAGTTTAGTAAAGCCTTAATCTTTTCTGTGTTGTAGCATAGAAAAGATTAAAAGTGTTTGAATTTGCCGTACTTAACAAAAAGTACATTTTAAAGGTGAATCACATCCAAGACTGTTGCAATAAATGAATTCATTGCACGATAAATTAAAATGAACTCAATAATCATTAGAGATGTTTCCCTCTTAATATTTAAAAATAATACAAACATTTGATGACAGTAGTTGGCTTTTTTTTTCTTTTTTTCAAACTCCTGACATTTTTTCCTGATTAATATTTTTTTGAAACACAATTTTGTTTCCACACACTTCATGATTAATTTTAATTATTGTTGTTTTGTTTATTTATTTTGAATTTAAAATGTTTCCCAGCTCCAGTGTTACATGTTCGTTAGAAGTTAAAGGTTTTGGGTCTTTGAGAGGATGCACTCGCATTAATGTACCATTTTTATTTTAGTTGAAAATTGTCTCAAATGGCAATCATTTCTGGGACAATTTGTCACTGAGCAAAATTTCTTATTGTGGCAGGCCTAATCATATCCATTTTGTAGATAATATAGTAATGATTAAGTCAAATGATTGTGAAAACATCTGTCTGACAAATCTGATTCCATGAAAGCATGATTGATTGCTTCCCACAAAAAAACTTAAAATATTGTAAGGTTGTCAATAAGAAAGTTATTCTCAATTAAAGTCGATTCACAAACTGGAATTATTCTGCGTCCATATATTACATGTCAAGATTTGATCTCCAGTTTTTCTTCTTCTACGCCTCAGGTGAGGACGGTGCGTCTGCGTTTAGCGACAAACCAACATCCGGAAACCAGTCAGGCAGCAGGAACACGTGTGCAGGTAAGATTATTCAAACAGCATAAATAGTCGAAAAGTCTTAAATCCTTCTCATCTGTGATTACAGTGTTTTTGCAATTAATAACTTTTTTTCACAGGTTTTCAATTGGAAGTGTAGATCTTAAAGAGCAGGTTTCATGGGAAGGTTCATTCAGTTTGCATGGTACCGATCCATTAAAGTCTAAAATGTGGACAGTAATTAGTTACAAGTAGGCGTAAGCTAATATTTGACCGTTCTGAAATCTCAACTGGATCAAACAGTACTTTAATCCATCGCCTCGGGTTTAGTTGCTGAGGTTTCCTCCTCCTGTCTTGCTGTATCTGCAGACGATCCAGAACTCTGGGATTTCACTTTGGATGGGATCGAGGAGCTGGATGATCCCGCAGGCGCGTCTTCTCCCAGAGGGAGCGTGCCCAGAACGCCGGGGGGTCACCAGATGCAGACGCGAAGTAAAACCCCTCAGAGAGCGTCGACCGGAAGCCCGAACGCTCACTCCGGACCGCCACACAGCAATCAGTGCCAGGGGAGACCAGGTAGAGCATCTCAGAGTGTCTGAGCCTCTGGTTGAAGTTTTTATTTTAACTTCTACTCCTCTTGATTTCCAGGCGAGGCCTTCAGTCCTTACAGACAAGGACAGCAGCTGAAGAAACGCCGGCTGGACACATGACACTTTACTCTGCGCTTCGATTAAAACCTTTGTTTTATTTATTTTCAATATACTTGTGTTCCTCTTGCACAGCATTGCTGCTGCATCACAATGTTTGCACCTTATTGATCATAGAAAACCTCTTGTGCACCATTACGGTCTTAAAAGTGTTTTAAATAGAAAAATCGGAATAAAACGTTTAAATCTTTTGAGGAATGAGCAGACGGACAAATGACGGCGACATCGTTTGTATTTGATATTTTTATTTGTTTTTACATTTTGTACAATGTGGAAAAATGTACACAAAACAGACACAGAATCACAGGAAGTCAGGAGGGATCAGATGAGAGTAGAACTGTGCGCCGGGGCCTTTCACAGGACGGAGGGGGTTCTGGGAATTGTGTGATCGCACACCGACGCTAACCTTTGGGAGCTTGTGTTGTGCAGTGGTCAAGTTGTGAAATAGTTGTTTGTTGATGGGAATAAACACCCAGTAAAGCGAGCATGCTGATAACCTATTGCTGAGGTTGTGCCTGTGACATCGACGACTGTCAGGAAAGCAAACGAGTAAAAGAAATACTTATCAAAAACCTTGAAGTTAACACTTCATCAGCATGCAAATGTTTCCAACACCCCTCGCTCCCTATAAAACTTTAAACATTGCATATTCTGCATTGCAGGAAGTCATTTTTTTCTCTAGAGAAGTTAAACAATTTGATCTACAAGCAGGCGAGAGAGTCACAACAACAACAGCATGGCACTGCTGCGAGGTGGTGAGACAGCAGCTGAGTCAGCAGGAGGACTTTTGAACCTTTGTACAGCCCACTCTCCACTTAAAACACGTGCTTCTATAAAGTTGTTTAGTAATAAATTCACAAAGAAAATGTCAGCAAAAAAAAAAAAAAATCCATGTTCCCACGAGTCAAGTAGAAATACACAGCTGATTACACAACCAACACAAACGTAAATGTAGAGAGAAAAGAAACGGCACATTTTGACTCTGTGCTCTCGGTTCTGCGTCTGTTTCGGCGTTGCATGCTCTGAACCGACCGGGTCGAGTGGCTTTTAACTTTTTTTTGTACTGGTTTAAGCTGCAGGGCCTGGATGAATCTGGAACCGATCATTAGTGAGGATGCAAGGCACTAAAGTGTTCCTCGTGTTTACGGCTTAGAGTGCATGTGCATTAAGAGTGGTGACGGAGTATTATGTGAAAGCCTCATATTTACAAAAACAACAACGAAAAAATAGGAACTGGGTGCAGGGCGGTCATAGAAGAGCTTAATAAAACAGCAGGCTCACTCCTGCACGGTGAGAACGATATTAACTGCAACCACCCTGCAATTGCACTTTTTAATATTTCTTTACATGTTGTTTAACAACCTTTTAATAATAATTACAGTGAAACAACATCAAAATCTGATGGCTGAATACAAGTCCATAAAGAACGTTTGTCTGTTGTATTAAATATATGCTTACAAAAACAGATCACAGAGAAAACAAAACAGAAAAAAAAAGAAACAGACACTTTGGGATGTGAGAGGTCACAGTTAAATGTTATGGGTACAAATATCTTGTGGGACATGACTTTGCAGTAAACCCATGTATTTGTGTACTTTGCACCGCCTGGCCACACAACAGAAAACTTCTTTAAATACTATCCCAAAAATATTAATTTGGATACGATATGCATGTTTATCAGCAATAACTCGGCTGAAGTAAAAGAAGGGATTTGATGTTTGGGCGGGGTTAACTCCTGCAGCGGCGCCTTGTCAGTTAAACTAGTAGTGATCAACACTGTGAGTCGATGTTCTCACAGGTGAATCTGGATGATCAAAAACTCAAACCACAAAGATTCTCACAGAGACGGGAATATGTCAGATATAGAATCAGAACCCAATGGACTGATCTCTATGTACAAGGTCAATGTTTAGATGTGTTTGGGGATTAAGGCCACGGTTATAAGGGACTGTTATCTACTTCACCATTATTGCATTTTACTCAGTAGTCTCTGGGATCTATCTGTACTGCGGCTCTATCACTTCTCCCTGACTTACCAAGTCCTTCCTCTAACCTTACAGAATCACTCCACTTCTTATTTCACACTTTCTGTACACTTAACACTCTCTTCCCCACTTGCCAAACGACTTTACTTCCCACCACTGTGTGGACCGGCTCCACCGTCTTCAGTCCCAGCTTGTTCTAAAGTCCAGATCAATAAGGATGAGCGTCCCAGTCCCTCCTAAAGGAATGACGATGTTGCAGCATCTTGCTTTTCAAGACACCTGTGGCTGCTTTTGGTTACGCCTTCGGTGTGCGGTGCTTCTGCGGACACCGCCGCCTGACTCGTCACAGCTTGCTTCCACAGCTAACGGCAGGCTAAGAATGACGCGCTTTGTGCCGTGGAGGTGTATTGCACTCTCCCACCAGTTGTCAGACAGACTGAAATCTACCTGAGAGGACTCGAACCACACCGGTCAACTCTTCAACAGAAATAATACACAATGTTAAAAAAATGAAATAAAAAAACAAACGAAAAACAACAAAAAAAGCACAATACAAAGCCAGCTAACCAGCAAAATGCAAAGAGAGGCTGTGGTTCTTGGGTCAACAACTGCCTGACCTCTGACCTCTCTGCTCTGTACGGCCCTTTGTCTCAGCTTGGAGCAGGGCCTGGACGGGGCTACGTAGGCCTTGGACTGGTCCCTCCGTGGCTAACCGTGGCCTGGCTGGTCTGACCTGTTCCCATGTGGTAGCCCTGGTGCATGGACACTGAGACAGTAGTGGGGGGCTGGTACTGCTTTAGTGGCTGAGGGGGGGTGTGCATGCCGACCTGGCAGCTGCCCGTGGGTCCGGCCCACGCAGAAGCACTGTAGGAGGCTGGAGCATAGCCGAAACCCTGGCTGACTGGACCTAGCGAGCCTTTCCTTTGCCCCAGAGGGGCTGCGGGATTGGCCGGGTTGGGCAGGTGGGTGCTGGTGGTGGTTGTGCAGTTGGAGGTTCCGTGATGGGTTGGACCCAGCTGTCCCGGCGCTGAGAATTTACGGCCCATATTCGCTGGAGGGATGATCTGTGTAGCAACGAGAAGGGAAGGATTTGTTGAAATTAGGGCTGAAACAACTAAGCAAATATTTAAATAATTGTCAACTAATTCGGTATTCAATTAATCATTAACTGGAACCTACAGACAATCTGCTGAAAGAACACAGAGCAGTAATAAAGCCAAATCTGTATGGGTGAACAAAAGATGTATATTTAAGATAAAAACCTTCATTGCAAATCTTTTCCACCCAGTTTTACCTTCATCTGCTTCATAGTCTGCTAAAGCTATTACACACCTTTCACTGTCCAATTATTAATCAGTTCATCCAAAAGTTAAACTGATCTTTGACACCTATGCTGCGTTGATGTCAAAGGTCTGAGCTTTTCACACCTTGATGTTAGAAGTATTTTTTAGCTGCAGGTTGAAGCTAAATCTGGTTAACTGGTGCTCGATGTTGAAGCTGGTCTGAGACCAGCTTCAAATCAAAACCAAGACGAAGGTGTTACATCAAATCTGTGCATATAAAAACAACTTTAACGTCTTAAGGCATCTGACCTGCTTATGTGAAAGTGTCACATTTGGATCTGGTGCTTATTTACAAAGAAACCAATAATTGCTTACATAAGAAATAGTGTAGATAATGTGCTACTAATTCACTAATTCCAGTGGAAAACATGTTTTAAAACATGAACATATTGATCACCTTGTAGATCAACATTGTTATAAAGAGAGCTACGATGTTTCTGAAATACGATTCAAACAAACTGCTGTGAACTTTTATGATTTATTTTGTTTTTTTAACTGGAGCTGTTTGAAGATGGTGATGTATATTTTGGCTTCAGCTGATCTCTACCTTCAGCCTCCAGGACCAACTAATCTGAGCTGAGATTTATTTACTGCATGTAAGATATCAGCTGTTTATAGTCCCATTTTGAACAACTATCCCTTGAAATAAAAACCTAAACTGAAGGCTTACATCCAGTCCCAGAGTTGCAGAGGTTCCGGTCTTAGGCCCTTTCTTGGCGTCTCTGGCAAAGTTATCCACCAGCTGGTGCATGTCATCAGAAAAGGTGCTCTTGGTTTTCTGGGTCTGAGATGCTGACGGAGCCGCTCCACCCATTTGGGACAGAGAGTTAGAGTTGTTCTGGCCGAGACTCGACCCATTGGAGGAGCTGGTTCCACTTGATCCTGCACACATATTTTATACGGATGAGCTGCGAACTGGAGAAACATTTCAGTTCCTGGTCGATGACATTAAGCATACCAGTGGAAGAACTACTGAGGCTTGGCAGCGATGGAGACGATGCGAGTGGTTGTACAGATGAGCTAACGCCTCCGTCAGCAGCCCCCGTTGCAGACGGTAAACTCTGCTTCAGAGGCGACTCTGACCCATGACTCTGACCTGAGCATTAAAACACAAGGATTAAACATTTAGGCACCACGTTTTATTGGAAACCGGGATGATCAGCCGCCTGTCCTGACCTGAATGGCTGGGACTTGGCTGTCTGCTGCTGCGAGATTTGTGGCTTTTGCGTCTTCGCCGACCTCCGCCCAGAGCCACGGCAGGGGAGACGACAGTCGGAGGTGGAGATTTCCCCATTTTGGAGTACAGTGCCTCTATTTCCTCTTTCTGACGACTCTGGAGGAGCTGAATCTCCTTCATGTGTCTGCAGGAGATATTAAGTTATCTTTTTGAACTTGCATGATGTAAATCTCAACAGTAAGTAAATGTTTGACGCACTTTTCTCTGAGGCGACTGATTTCTTTCTGAAGTGCTTCGTCCTCTGCTTCAGAGTCCCCCTCACTGGTTTCATGGAGTTGTGGGTTTGGAGGGTCAGAGGTCGAGGACGACGGTCCGTTCGGCAAACCGCTGCCATGTTGTGAGCTGGAGTTTGCTACTGGAGCTGGCGTCACTGCAGAAAATCAAACAGTGAACATCATTCCTTGAAATAAAGTTTCACCTCATGATACAGAAACATTTGTCATCACTGGGTCTGATGGATTCAGCATAAACATCATGCCAGCTTGAGCTATAACAATCAGACACCAACAGGTCTGACTCGTCGCAAAAACAACAAAACGAATCCTTCAGACTAGACTTCAACTACCATCCTAAAGACCAGAGACGTTTATGAAGAGTTTTTTGAACATTCTCATTTATTGGGGCACTTAATGTCGCCACGGTTTTCATCTCCATCTGCTACGTTTCTTGGAGCATCAACGCCTATTCACATTTCTAAAATGGTAGATATTAGACTTTTTCATTTTTCAAAATGAACGCGGCCTTTAGCAGCTTTTTGCCAAGGCAATTGTTTGTAAGAATGAATACATTTAAATGTAATTATAAAATGTTTATGTGTTAATTAATGCGTGAGGGCAAACGGTAAATGCTTGGATTTCATATGGCTGTGCAGCGTGAGACATGACCTACAGGTCGTAGATTTGATGAGAAAATGTTTGTTTCAACACGGTACCAACTGTAAAGCACAGTGGAAGTGGAATCATGCTGTGAGCCCATTTCACTTCCACTGGTCCACTTCACAAACAGGAAGGAGTAATGATATGATTACAGCTAGATAGACCAACCTTTTTGAAGGGACTAACATTAAGCTTCTGGATCTAAACTATGTTTAGATAAAAGAGCGGTCATAATATTGATGACGGCTACAAACAGCACATATTTTCTCTGCAGCTAAAAGAGATTTTCCAAAAGATTAGCGGAGTGTGTGCATTTATTTGAGCCTGGAAGTATAATTCTGACAATATGCATGTAAGATAATATCCATAATTCATTTATAATGAATGCATCAAGTTCTTACAGGTTGTCATAAACTGGGTCAAACCCCAAAAAAGAAGCAAGGGAACTTTAGCGTACCACTTTTACATAACATTTTTCAACATTTGTTTAAAACCTCCCACTTACCTGTGACTAAAAACCGTCCCACTTTAGAGGCAGCACTTGTTTCAGACGAGGCTTCGCTGCTTTTGGTCACCTGGAAGCGTCCAACGTTGGTGCTCTGAATACCAGAGTCATTGGAGATCGCTGAGGCTCCGTCGGCCTCATTGGGCCCTTGAGGCAGTGGGGACGACTGGTGGAGTGTGTTATCTGGGCTCGAAGGTGCCGAGGATGACGAGGATGAGGAAATGGAAGATGATGTGAGGGACGAAGAAGACACAATGGTGGACGGATCTGGAGCGCTGTCAGCTGCGACAGAGACCTACATAATAAGATGAACCGTGAGGTTTTTAAACGTTCAGCTGTTTAACGTTAAACTTTGAATCTTAAAGTTATTGAGACTCACTTTAAAGCGTCCCAGAGTGAAACCTCCCTCTGGAGGCTGGACATCGTCGCCTCCCTGAGCATTTTCAGGACTTGGAGCTCTCATTATCTGAGTATCCAAATTCCCCTGCAGTGACTGCTGGTTCACACACAAAGAAAGTAACATAGACAATAAAAACAGACCCAGAAGTGAAGTCAGGTTACCACAACAAATTATAAAGATAATATAAATCCTGTTTAAACAAAGCCAATTCTTTTAATAATCTGCTAAAGGCAACTAATGGTTAAAACAAACTAAGCTTTATCTGGATGCATTTTAGACAGGTGTTTTTTTTTTTTTTTACCAGAATACTTCACATCAGATAATCAACCAGTGTGAGATCATTTTCTAACATGGGAGCGATTAGGTAAGGAGAATCTTTGATTTTTGTATCTTGTGGTGATACGTCAGAGAAACGCACCTGGTTTGGTCCAGGAAACGGGTGTACAGGTTCAGATGGAGGTGTAGCAGCTTGCTCAAAATCAGTAGGTAAAGTCTAAAATGGTAAAAAGGAATCTGGTTAAGAATCATTGCAAAAGTAAAGATAACTATTGATTTATTTCTGAGAGCTGAATTATTCACAGACCTGAGCCCGGAGCTTTGATGGAGGGGGCTGAGCTGACTCCCCCGGTGTGGTCGAGCCCTGAACACTTTGTGCGCCTGAAGTGAGGGGAAGGTTCGACGGAGGAACCAGGGCGGCTCCAGGAGGAGGAGAGGAAGTTCCCGTGGGAGGAGAGGAAGTCCCTGTGCCTGAACCGAGATCCACCGACACAGAGGAGGCGGAGAGCTGGTCCTTGAAGAGTGAACGGAGCTTCATATCGAGGGTTAGAATGTCATCCCTGCCGACAGTCTTAGACTGGACCTCGGCTCCCTCAGGCTCCGTTGGGTGTGGTTGGGCTTGGTTCTGGCCTGGTACCGTCGTGGCCGGCGGGTGCTGAGGATGGATGGACGTAACGGCACTATTAAAGGCCTGCCGCTCTGAAACTGGGGCGGATGGACCGCCGGGCGGCATATTGCCTGGCTGTGACCCGGGTACCACAGGTATGGACGTCTGGGTGGTTGGAGGAGAAACGGTCGAGGACGAAGTCGGAATGCTGGTCGATGGCGGATGCTGTGAGAGAGCCGTTTCATGGGAAGACTGCGGCGAAGGACTGGAGTCGTTGTTCACGGTCTGGGATGGAACGGGTGTTGGTAACGGCGACACTCTTCCTGTTGAGTGAGGAGGTGAAGACGCTGACGTGACAGGAACGATAGCGGTGGGAGCCACAGCTTCAGGAGGGGACTGGGTTTTGTTAGAGATATCAGAGGACAGAAGAGGGCCCGACTCTTTATCGGTTGGAGTCGAGTCGATGGTGCTGCTTCTGTCCAATCGAGCTTGTTTGAGTTGATTGAACGCGTGCTGAAGAACCCCAGATGGAGCAGACAGTGAGAGGCCCAAAGGAGCTGCGGAACAAAGTGGAACTTTAACACCTGAAATTATAAGCTGGCATTAAACAGCAGACAAAACTAATGTTCTTACCAGAGGAAAAGTCGTCTCCGACAGATGTATTAGCAGACGACGCTCCAAAGAACTGATCTTTCAGACGCGACTCTGGGACCGGGCTCACTATGAACCTCCGTCCTGTTGAATGAACCACCTGAGTGGTGGTGCTGGGGGAGATGCCTAATGAAAAACACGGTGCATCAAATCAGTGTATGCCAAGACACACGTAGCCTCAGCTTTTTACACTGTCCCGTCTCATTTCTGGTCAAATGAGACGGCAGAATGAAAACACTACACCAGTCTGTCAGGAAAGCTGTGTGTCCGTCAAAATCTACAGCGTGTCAGTGTGCAGAAAATCAGAAGTTTGTAGCCATTATGCTGAAACAAGCTTCATTCATTCATCAGTCAGTCAATAAAAGTACAACAGATGGAGTCAAAAAGTGGAGAAGTCTGAAGGAATGCAGAATAGTTTCTGGTTAGAATTTTAGTAAAAATCTAGCACTGATTAAACAAAAAAAAATGTGGACTCAATTCTGCTGCTTGTGTAGAGGATGTGCTTCATGTTTACGAATCAGTGGTCACTAAATTTAGGTCACAACTTAAAGATACTGTAATAAGTTCAAGTACCTTTTATTAACGAATGCAATTGTTTGAACTACATAATTTCAATAAAAAAAAAAAAGTGGACTACAGATGAAGGGGACAGTGACCCACATTACATTTATCACTTTGCTCCAGAATTAAACTAATCTCTAAATGCAAAAGGTATTTAGAGGTTAAATGCCTTTTGCATGATTTTATACATGTTCATACCAGGCACGAACATGATCCTATTAGGATAAAACTCTGTGAAAATTAAACACACTAATACTAGTTTTATTTGTTTACCTGGTACCATGGGAACAGTCAGCTCAGGTTTTTGTTGATGACTCATCTGCAAAGAGACAATGTATTCAGAAACATCCTCAGATTTGGCAAGCAGGAGTGAAATCTCTTCATTCGTATGGGTAATAGACGTACCTGTGGGAAGCCATCTTTAATGCTCTCTCCCTTCTCGTCAGCCATTTCTATGACCTCCCGGACCTGCTCGATGAACGACTCACGCTCACTCTCCAAGATGAACTCACTATCAACCTAAATGAAAAGAAGACATATTTAGACTCTGTCAGATCCCACAGGATTTTACAAAGTCCCTTACAGAGGTTGGAATAAACTAAATCATCAAAACTGCATGCTCAGTGAACAGTAAATGGCTTAACATAAATGACATCTACTAGTAAATCAACTTTACCATTATGTGTGCAATTTCCTCAGGGTTATCCCCATCTAGATCAAATCTGAAGGTAACCATCTTCCTGTTGTGAGTTTCCAGTTGGCACTCTGCGACTCGATCTCCCACATTAGAAATCTGCAGCAGATTTCAGGTAAAACTGATTGGTGACAAATAAACACAGGAGCAGAAAGAACTCAATACTGGCAGGACAACTGCATACACTGAGAACATTTAGCTTGGCCTTCGCGGTCTTCTCATGGCGAGATCGGCTGCGGACAGACCGCCGCTGGTGACGCTTCATGGTGCGGCCCTCATGGCGACCCCCAGATGTAGGACCGCCATCGTTACCGTCACTTAGACCTGAAGCTGCGTCTGACAGGCAGCTAGATGAGAAAAGTTCATGCAAAAGATGATTAGCAAACTCCAAGATACTGGGATATTTTGTGGCGTGACAGTGCAAATTAATAGTGATAGCATTTGCATTCGATCATATTTTGAGCATTTGTTGATGTTCTTATGAAACAAAAAGTGACAAAAAATGACAAGAATAACCCAACATTCTCAACCAGTTTTTACAGAAAACTGTAAACCACAGTTTTTGTGGTTTACAAACATAAATTAGAGTATATATGCAAGAAGAAGCAAAACAACATCATACCTGTCACCAGATGGTGGCACTAAAGCAGAAGAACTCACAGGTTGTTCTACTGGTGTTGAGAGAGGAAGACTCACAGAACCCTACAACACACATTTAAACAAACTCATGACTAAATCTTAAACATTATGCTGGTAACGATTACCAAAAATCTTACCAATGAACCTTTCAGACCACTTAAAAACAGCACAGCTTAGTATTTCTAAACAAAAAAAATCTAATAAATTATCTTTGAACGAGAACATTAGATGAACTACAGTAATTATTACTCTCATCCATATTTTACTGTTTTCACTGTTTAAATATCCTTTTCTTGAATTACTTTTTACAATTTTAGATTTCATCATAAACAAAATTTTATTTTAAGTCTCATTATGATTAAAGTACATTTTAAGGCGTTTCATAATTGTAGGGTTTTTAAGACACTTCTATCTCTGATGTGCGCTTACTATAAATACAATTACGACACCTCAGTTCTACAGTTTCTATAACGAATATTATCCATTTTTTAAAATCCAGTATAGAAATATCTTTATTCAAGTCATCCACCAGATGGCGCTAAATTAAAGCATGAAAAATAAGTGGATACAGTAACAGCAAGCCCATTTCAGAAACCAATTACTGCTGTGCAACAATTTTCATTTCCCTCTGAATCTGTCTCTGCTGAGCTTAGATGGAAACCATTTCCACATATATGTTTCTTTCATTTTGTTGCACACGTTTAGTTCTTTTATATTAGTTGTATTACTCTTAACACAATTAATGATAGAATAAATACCACTCCACATTAATCAGTTTAAAGTATAATTTCAAGCCACAGCCACACATTGAATAAGGGTACATGTATTTTTGCCCCAGGAATGATGACACAGTCTTTGGAGCCATGCCAAAGAGAAGTATAAGAAATGCTTGACAGTAAATTCAACAACCCATACAAGTTTGTTTAGTGCTCTGAAAAGTACCTGCAAAACAGAGAGGCATGAGGCCTGATAGAGGAAGAAAAGGTGCTCTGCGTTGATTGGTGGAGACATGATGGGAGGACTTGGATCATTCCCCCAAGGCTAAAAGCCATGCAAGAATAAGTAGCATGCAGAGGGAAAGAGTGGAAGAAAGCAATGGCACAAACACAGTAAGAGTTGTGTGTTCATGGAAAACAGACAGAAACTTTAAACAATCAAAACAAAAGTAGACAGAAAAACACTCATGCAGTCACTGTCAAGCAAATCAGTAGGAAGTCTGAATAAAATGCATATCATGCAGCCAAATGTGTGCTGTATTCTCTGTATACAAGAGGAAACCTTTTTATGTTTGAGAGCAAAATCAAAACATTAATTTCACTCATTACTTATGTATGTTAGTTTAGTGATGCCTATAATATGGCTGACTCATATGTATGCATTTTAAAAACAGGTGAAAGCAAGATTTAAAATGCATATAAAGCATTAGCAGGAGAAGTTTGTGAATCACCTGTGGCTGCTGAGCTCCACTAGGAGTTTGGGCCAGTGTGCTGCTGCTCTCTAACTGTGGCTGGAAAAAAACATAACAGGAGCATGGGCATCAGGGATTGTCGAGAGAGAGAATATAAACATATTAAAAGGAAATATACATCGAAGACCAGGAAAGAAAAAAAAGGCATCTGGCCAGGAGCGCTGTTAAAAGACAAGCTGGAAGAATGCAGCAATACAGGTATTTAGGGCACCTTGTGAAGGCCTGGTTGCTCACTAATCTACAGTACATCTGTCAGAGATTTCCTCTGTGCTCTTTTAGTCACATGCACTTACCTGTTGGATAACATTGCTACACAATTAATCTATCCGAAACTAGGGCCACGGGGTTGCTAAGCGAAAAACAAAGCATCTTATGTGCATTTCTTTTTATTATTTCTTTAAATTAGAAAACACTTTGTACCGCTACAACTACTACAGTAGAAATTACAGGAGTCTACAGATTAGTACGAACGTGTCCCTTTAGTTTCCCTGAACATGTTACTCTTTAGACTGAGGGCGTATTAAAAGGCTGTAGCAGGACAAAGGTACATTTTATCTACCTTAGGGGGAGGCGATGGTTGGTAGTAAACTCCGTACTATAAAAAAAAACAAAAGCACAAGGTAAGAGTAGCAGACTGAAGACAGAAGTCAAGTTAATGGAGGGGGAGAGAAACCGGACAGGAAAGTTATGATCCTGCTGCCTAAACCAGCACCTCAAGCAGGGAATGTGGATTTTGTAAATAGACAACCACCTAAATAAATGAGCTTTCACTTTAAAAGACTGACTACAGAGAAAGAGGGTGTGTCCTGAAAATTTTTCCAAACTATTATCATATAAACAATAGATGTGACCAAAGCAAAAACCCTGTGAAAAAAAACGGTTTCAGATTTCACAATTTACTCTTCAAAGACATAATGATGTAACATCTGAAATCATACCTGTGGAGGCGTCACTGAAGCCAACGGGTTGGTGGGCGCACTAGGAACAACTTCAAGTTGACCGGCTTGCACCTGGGGTGGAAAAATATATCATGAGTCCTGGATGCAGATTACAGCTAACTGGTCATTTTTGTAAAAAAACATATTAAAAGATACTGCAAAAAAAGTGTGGCTGATATATTAATTTTTCTTTCAGTGCTTTTAAGACAACAATGCAAGCAGAAGGGGGAAAAAAGCACATTTTCATATCAGACTATTGGGGAACTAATGCCTGTCTTCTTTAGCTCCACCTTACTTTGAGCTTAAAACAAAATATGCCTCATTTGTCTAATTTCTTGTCTATATTCAGAAAATTATGACCAGTATATTTGGTCATGCCTCAGACAAGGAGCTTTCTTTTTTAAGAGATTTATTAAACCTGTTCAATTTTTGTGAATAGCATTTGCCAACAGGTCCTTCAGACACAAAAACAAAACTGTGCCTCCAACTCTTCTAAAGATAAAACAAGTGGGAGAATCTGTCTTGTATGTTCTCACCGTTGACATCGAATCATTTTGCATCTGTGAACATGACGCCTGCGGCTGAAGATGCTGATTTGGAGAAATGTAGGGTACTTTAGGCTGAGGGGGCAGAGCCTCAGGAAGGGCGGAGGAACCAGGTAATCTGTCCGCCAGGTCCCGAGCTGGACAAGAGACAAAAAGGTGAACTGGTTGGTAATCACAAACCTTTAGAAATCTAATTATTATGGTCTCTCAGATTGAGTAATTATACCTCCTCCAGTCTGTTGCAGATGTTGGTCCGACTCGGACTCTTCAGACTCTGGCTGGATGCCACTGACGCTCTGTCCCTGAATGGGAACTTGGACTTGTCCACTCGACTGAGGAACATAAACTGGCTGGGGAACCCCTTGGGACAACCCGGTGACATTAGTCGACTGAGCAGTACTGTAGCTTGAGCTCTGCATACTCTGCTGCGATGCTGGTTGGCCGCTAATCTGTGTGCTGTGTTGGGTAGGTTGGGGCGCGACATAGGCTGCAGGCTGCGTTACCGGCTGTGACTGAGACACCTCCAGACCCGACTGCTGGCCTACTTGCTGTTGTGGCGGCAAAGAGTGGCTCTGCACTTCCTCTTCAAGCCGTTTCTTCTCCTGATCTTCTCGGACCTTTAGGAAAATTCAACAAATACTGAATGAATCTTCATTAAAATAAAATAAAAAAAAACTCCCTTCATGCTAATGGAAGCAAGAACAAGTTGCACATTTACTCCCTTATGAAAGAACACCATGAACATTTTATAGCACTTTGTTCATTGTAACCACACACTTCAATTTTATTATTTTGATTACAGGTGACTAATGCATAACAGCATATAATTAGAGATTTTCACCCACTTTTTAAAAAAAAAAAAACATTCCTATAAGTTGAAAGCTGAGCCTTACTGCAAAGCATCTTTAAATTGTGATTTTTTTTTTTATCTTGCCCTGATTTCTTAAATGAGATTAAGTCTGGACTCTTGTACTGTAATACTTTCATGCATTGATGGAGCTCCAACTGAACATTTTCCTGATGGAAGGTGAAGCTCTGCTCGTTTTACAATGATTAACAGGTTTTGTTTTAGCCCTGACCTGTGTGCAGCTCCATTCCCATAAATTTGGGCCAGCTTTGTTGTTCTGGCAACAAGCATTCCCAAATCATCATGTTGCCACCACTGCCCTTTACGGTTGAGACAGTGTATTCACACTTAAGTGCACAAGTTAGTGTTCTGCTACATAGAGTGTATAAAATGAAGGCTAAAACGTTAATCCTCTGGTTGCCAAGTCCCACATGGCGTTTGGAAGACTGCAAACAAGATTTCTTGTGGCTTTTTCATTTCACAAGATTAATGAAGCATCAACAGATTTTTTTCCACCTAAGCTGTGATTCTCTGCAGCTCCTCGTATGTTACAACTAGTTAGAGAGAGATTACTTTAATTAATTCTCTCCTAGCCTGGCCTCAGCTTAAAGGTCTTTGTGGGTTTGTTGTCGTTCTACACTCTGTTTTTAGATGATGGCCTAAACAAAGCCCAATAAGATGTTCCAAGACTGGACTACTGCTTTATTACCAAATCCTCCATTAAACTATTTTATTCCTGTCTGACAGGTTACTTAGTCTTCTTGATGCAGTTTGTTTGCTCTCTTTGCTAATTATGTCAAATCTCAAGGTAACTGGTGGAACTGGATTTGATTTGGAGGCATCAGATTTCTGGCTCGTTGTAAATAAAGAAATAAATAAAAGCCATGCATTCTTTTCCTTCCACTTCACAAAATGTGCTGGTTTGAGTTGGTGTATTACATAAAATCTCAAAATACATTGAAGTTAGTGGTTATAATGTGACAGAATGTGCTTAAAGTAGATGAAAAACATCAAGCTTGGGACACACCTGCTGCCTCTGCGCCCTCTTGCGAGAGATTAGAGACACCCTGTCCTTTATGGCCTTTGCAATGGTCTTATGGTCTCCTTCACAAACATAACCAGATTCAACCTGCAGGAGGAAGAATAGATATTTAAGTCAGGAATCAAAGCAGATTCTCAATCTCCAGCATTTCCACACACAGAACTCAACATATCAGTGCAATACGCCATTGCCTTTAATTGCAGCCATGTATTTGCGATGTTGCCTTCACACACAGAGGCACAATGGAAACGAGTGAGCAACAAAGACAGCCCAGCCTTGAAAGGAAAGGCGTGAAAAAGGCTGTTCAGCGCATTAAAATACGTTCAATTTACCATTTCCTGAGCCACATCTTCTGGGACATCTTTGTTGAGGTCAAAAGAAAACTCTATAGCTTCGTTGTCTTTGTACTTCCCCTTCAGTTTCTTTATATCCTCAATTCTCAGCCACAGCTTGATTGCCTCCATCTCCCCATCATCCTCTTCAGCCAACTCCACACGTACGCCAGTGTCCTCTTGGAAGAAGGCATGGTTTAGGAGATCTTTGATGGAGTATCTAAATAAACCAGTGAGTAAATGAAACCCCAAAGCTTTAGAAAAAATAAGACAGACATCTAGCATAAATATGGGGATTTTCTAAAGTTCGAGACCTCTCATCTTTGTTCTGACGTATGCAACCCTCGATAATTTCCTTCACCTCAGGAATGGCCACCTTGTCGAAGCTGCCTGGTTTCACCCCCTACAGAAAACACAGAACTCTAAATGAAAACCACTTTCTACAGCTGGAATTTTTCAAATCTAAAGAGATTTTTGTATCTTGCTGGAATTTTTTTCGAAACCACAAAAACATTTATTTGAATTTTTGTATTGGGGTTGAGAAAGTGGAAAAAAATATCTAGCCTATTACTTTAAACATTACAGGTTTAGCATCCAAATAAAGCAGAATTACCGAGAAGACATTTAGAGTAGTGGGGGGGGGACATTAAAGAATGTCAAGCGGTGGAAACGGAGGGGGTACAGACAGAGATGACTGATGAGACGTAAAAAAAGAAATTGCAGTTAAAAAAAAACAAAAAATGAAAGCAACAGTTTTAACCTCCTTATGCGAGAAATATGAATGACTCATAACTTACATTGCGTTCCAGCAGTTTGCCAACACAACCTGCATGAATAAGACTAAAACTATGCGGTTCTCCGATGTAGCTGCTTCTGTTCAGGAAAGGATTCGATTACTAATTTTATCTTGTAGATAAACGGCACGGCTTCTTTGTGAACTATCTAATAACCTTCAACATCTCACCTCATTACTTAAGAAGATACATCAACAAAAAACTGAAAGCAAAACAGGATGATGTAAAAGGAAGGGGTTTTCTGGTGGGGGAAAAACAATGCTAATTTCCCTCTTGGAAGGTACCGGTCAATAGAAACGGAAAATTAATTCAAAAATGCGCAGGTGTGAATTAAGAATTACTCCAGAGACACAAGTCTTCGTGGCACAGAGGAGGAGGTGAAGGCATGGTAGAGACGTGATATGTAGTGCTGACAAGACGACTTACGCTGGTAACTCTGCGGTAGATCTGTGCAGCGTTCTGGCACTCTGAGTACGGGTACTCGGAGGTGGCCATCTCCAACATGCACATTCCAAAGGCATAAACATCCACTGACTCGTCGTACTTCTCCTCATACATCTCAGGCGCCATGAACTCAGGGGTACCTTAAATCAAAACAACTATTCAGAACTCTCGAACTCCCTTACTGACTGTGTGGGCTTCTCATAACCCATTGCTCCTCTGCTCCTCTAACCCATTGGACGGGGTTGAGGAAGAGGAGGATGAGAAGAGTGATGGGCCCGCTGACATCTCCTGGAGTAGAATCTGTGAGGTGAAAGTTGGAGGAGAGAAATAAAAAAAAGGGGGGAAGGAAAGTAAAAAAAAGAGAGAAAACAAAAAAGGAGGGGGAAGCTGAGCTCAGTTAGACTGTAGAGAGGATTGCACGTGTTTGTCTGTGTAAGACCTCGACATGATGGGGCATATATATATGTGTGGGTCTGAGGTAGCTGGTGTACAGAACACACTTTTTGGCAGGAATTCATATTCACAGTGCTTAATAATTAGCTCTCAGTTAAGAAAATTGCTTCCAACAGCTGCAGTGAAATTACAGGTACTCTAGATCGTGCCAATTTGCTCTGTAAAAGAAATAAAACTAGCGATAGAAGTAGCTTTTGTCAAAACCTTAGCCACAAAAAACAGTGTTAACTTTACTCATTGCAGTACACTCACCTCTCAAAGTCTGACCTACCACATCATCCTGACCTACAGGAGGAAGGTGTTACAGTGAAGGCTGACAAAAACACATCCCATAGCTATTTACAGAGCTGAACAGTGTGTCCTGCCCACCAGCCTCACTAAACTCATTATTTTAGCTTCAGTCTCAGGTCTGACACAGAAAAACTCATTTAGGTATTTGATTGTAATTGGTTTTGATATTGATGCATATACAGCACACTATTAAGACTTACCAGGCCCATAAAAGATACTTACTTAATGACCAGCAGTACCCTATTCATTCCAAACAGCAGAATGGGGCACAGCTGAGGCTAGAGCCTACATTTTAAAAGCATACTCAAGAATGTGAAAATAAAATAAAATAAATAAATAGGAAGGGGGAAAAAAAAAGACAAAATGCCGACAGAGGCAAAGTGGAGAGAGCTCCCTGGACAGAAAGATGGAGCAAAAACTCTCTGCAGTCCTGCAATAATTTTATAGATAGCAAGAGACAAACACTAGGGGGGGAAAAAAAAACAAAACCTGTTGAAGCAAACCCATAGAAAGAGATGTTAAACAATATATGTACAACTGGCAAACAGACCACATATTTCCAAACCACAGGACAAAGACCAGTCTAAGACACAAATACCTAAAGCCTGAAAGAAGGCATGACAACTACTGTTATATTTAATATTAATAGTTAAGAGTAGGAGAAACATTAGGCGCTACTTACAGTCAGTAGATGCCTGGAAAAAAGACTTTTTTTAACAGACATAGAACAGAAATGCTCTGTACATCGATCAAATATGAATCTGCGAGGAAGAAAAACTATGTGCAAATCTGCCACCATATTTGGCCTCCATTTGAGCTGTGGTTTGTTTGAGAGACAGCTGAAACACTGTGGTCTGTTTTTAAACCACATTGTCAGAGAAATAGCAATTTCATAAAGACAAAGTGTCCAAAACTTCAGAGAAAGACACCGTCCCACAGGGATAAGGAGGCTGAAGTGATTCTGAGTTCATACCTATAACACTCTTGGCGAAGGATGCGCGCTTCAGGGTGGCCAGTCCCAGGTCTCCAATCTTAACAGATCCTGTCGGCCCTGTGATGAAGATGTTGTCACATTTGAGGTCTCTGTGGATGATTGGCGGAGCCCGAGTGTGAAGAAAGTGGAGTCCTTTGAGGATTTGTCGACACCAGCTGCGCAGCACTTTGATTTTCATCACCTTGAACCGCTTCAGATATCTGCGAGAACAAATCATTATTTCTACAAAGCCTGTTAGATGCACTGAGTATCGAATGATAGGAGCTGTGCTCTTTTTTGTACTTGCAAGAAGATAATGCCGCAGATGAACATCAAGTACATTTTGACATTTTGACTTGTACTTAAAACAACGTAGGATTTAGGCATACTTGACATTTTGTTCCTTTTTTTTATTTCTGTGTGCTACAGAAATAGAAACTTTGACCCAAAATCAAATTTTTACAATGAGTTAAGGCAAAACATTTTTTAAGAACATGAGTTCTATTGATTTTATATTTTTAAGTTTATCAGTTGATAGACTCACGTTTTAAGTGTACCAGAGGTCATCAGTTCTGTAACCAGAACAATGCACTTCTTTCCTTTGGAAGGTCCCTCCCAGGAGTCATAAAAGCGAACAATGTTGGGATGTTGTAGTCCCTTTAACATCCCCGCTTCCTCCTTGAAGCGCTGCCGCTCTGTCTTCGACAGCTTACGATCCTACAAACAAAACCAAAAGGAAACATTTTAACATTTCATAACCACCACAATAATGCATGAATGTACATGTATGAAGTTACAGTGATGTTCGGTGTATAAACACCATTAATTCAATTTTCATAAATACTGTGAAATTTCTCTTTTTTTAACAGTTGGACACAGGATATAGTGTCTTCATGAAACAAAAATGTAACTGTGTGCAGCTGTGGTCAGAGGAATGCATTTCTGTTTTCTCTGGCAAAGGCTGTGAAACACAAAGAATGTGTTGAGGTTTGCCCTTGAATTCATTCAAACCAAATTAGAAGTGCAATGATGGATTGGATGAAAAATAATCAAAAACAGAAGATGAAATAAAATCATAAAATTAGACACAAAATGACTTTGTTCACAAAATCAGCCTATGTAGTTCAGATTTGAGCTTTTATATGTCATGAGGAGCTGCACTTATTTATATCATGGAAAAATGCATTTCTCTAATATGTGAAACATATATTCAAAATCAATTAAGAGCTTAAAGCATAAACACTAGAAGTCTTTGATGTTCTGCCCATTATCCCCCCAAAATTTAAAACACGTGAAACAACCTCTATCAAGTTTCAGGAGCAATTTTCAGCATGACCCATATTTAGATTATGCATGACTAGAGAGCAGTAAACCCACTGTAGTTGAACAAGTCGTGAGAAACCCAGCAGCCAAAGACCTCAAGTCCCCGGACAGCTGGCCTTAAGCCAAGCTGCCAGCATATTCAATCCGCCTGGAAAAGCAAAATAAATGTTTTGACTTTGACGTTACAAAACATTACTTTGTCCATACAATAAATAAATAAATTTATATTACAACTTTCACTGTGGAGATGTCTGAGTTGTCATGTCAAAGAACAATTGGGAAGCCGAGTTGGGAAAATGAATGAGCTAATCAAAGAAACACCAGGAAACAGTGAGTGAGACATCAGGCAACTAGACCAACTGACCTACTTTGTAGAAAATGTATCTATTTATCTTGTGGGGCCATGGGTTCCCCTTCTCCTCTGCTCACCATGTCAAAGCAAATATGCAAAATATCTACAGCAGCACGCCCCGTCATTCTCAAAGCTCCACGGCTGTGCACAAAACCAACACAAAGGATATTGATCACAAATCTGAGATCATATAATAATAATAATTGCGCTAATAAATCCTCTGTTACAAAGACCAAATCTGTAAATAACCTAATTTCTTTTAAACAACAGTTCAAACTTTTACATCCATGGCTTTTAGCATTTATATTATTCTTGTATGTTTTCAATATGTCTAATTATAATAATAATAATAATAATAATCTTTTAGACCCGAAGCAATTTTAGCGAATGTAAATCACATTCACTGTTAACTGCAAAGTGGAGGGGAAAGCACTGCTTCTAGGCAAAGACTTTCATAAATAATCTAACAGACCAAAAATAGATTGAGGGGGGAAAACGGCCTGCGATCATGCAAACACTGAGTGATTGATGAAGCTTAGCTCCTAACTTACTTTGGGATAATGTTTAAAGTGAAAAATCCATTAATGATAGTGTTGATAAATGGAAACTGTTATCAGTAACGGTATGTGTAACAATATATGTGTAAAAACCTTTGTAACTGCAGGTCAATTGTAAGCAAGACAAGCCAGCACAAATCAGTTAGCAAATTTTCAACACTGAACAGATTTTAAAGTATTAAAAATAAAACTACTCAAGGGAGTACCACTCTTGTCTTAAGTTAAAGTACACAATTTAACAAAGTAAATTGTACTCTTTGCTGTTTTGGACTATTCTGTTGGTCATTACAAGTATAGTCATTTAGTTGTCTAATGTTAAGTTTATGTTCCAAGCAACCAAACAAAAAAGAAAAAGCTTGTAAATTTAAACCATAAGCAGAACATGCCCTGGTTTGTATTAAAAGTCGGAATTCCCCCAAATTTTGGAAACTGAATGCAGGGCCCCAGCAGAACAAGTTTCTCCAAAATGAATGATAATTAAACGTGTTAAAAAATAACAAAAGTCTAGAGCCACAGCAAGATAGAAAAGTGTGCAGGAGTTTTTTCTCCATCTTTCATTTTTATTCTATACCCATAGGTCAGATCACTCATTAAAGGCCTTATTTGACTTTCCTTTATGTCTGTAAAGTTTAATGACTGTATTTTGCACAGCTATGCTCAAATCAAAACCACTTTCTTGTACTTCCTGCCACAGTGTCACCAGAATGATATTTGCCAATACTAAAAACGTCCCAGTTTCACAGTTGCTGTTTTAACGACAGCTGTTTTCTTAAAAGCTGGGTTAGTCATCGATGGCATTTGGGTTTAAAAGGTCATGTCATGGTCTCCCACATATTTTAGTCAGAATGAGAACCAAGACAAGTTAATCCTATCAGCTCACCTTTCTGCTCAAAACTAAACCTTTTTTTTTTTTTGTTAAACTGACCCACGTGATTTACCACTGCAGTGTTACAAACAGTAAATTGCTGAATGCTCATTTAATGTGTCTGGTTTGAAAATGCTTATGCTGGATTTCACTTGATAATTTTTGAACAATACTTTCTAAAATATTACAATGTAAAATCTAGTAACACTCTTATAGCAAGCCTCCCAGCAGCAAACCATTAAGATCAGCAATAAATCGTAGTTGAGTTTTAGTGCGACACTTTCAACAGATCCCTTGGACAGACCTGTCATTGTCTCTGAATAAATCCAGAGGTTTCCCTAATCTCTAAAGTATGGCTACAGTTAGGAGAAGGAGGACGAGTTGGGGAGATGACGCATACGAAACTGCATGAGTGAGGAGGAAAGGGGAGGTTCCTAAATTTATTTCCCTTTCCCTCAACTTCCTCTCTTTGGTGACCTACTTATTGTTCAGACATGCCAGCAACATGAGATACAAAACAAATGAGTGTGGTCATGAGTAAGTAAAGAAGGGTGTTGGTCTAGAAACTCTTGAGGATTTTGACAAATTGGCTTTTCAGTTGTACAACAATGCAGCTTTAGATCACAGTGATTTTAGGCGAACTAGCTGCAGGGCCTGAAGACAGGGAAGTGGAGTTGGTGATTTCATTTAATAACAAACCAAGAGACAACCAGCAACAAAATTAGATGGTGAGCTTGCTTTATGTCAGTGCTAAAATAACTTTTTATTCATGTTTCAACTAGTCTGCATTTTTATTAAGTCCTGAATTACGGAAAATGCAACAAGATTAGTTTGCAAGTTTTGTAGCTCCCTTAAAGAATGCACAAATCAAACTTTTGTGGCTGATTTCTGGAAAGAAAGCTTTGATCAGTTGATACAGACTTTAACTTATTTCAATTTCTCTTGAAAACCTATAATATAGACATTTATAATAGCATTAAAAATATTGTTTCTAGTCTTTCTGCAAAGGGCTGTGAAAAGGAAGTTAAAATCAGAACTGAGACAAAGAAACATTTCTAACTGCCTTTAGAGTCTTTTGTAAAAAAAAAAAAATTAGTGCAGTTAGCATTACTATAAGAGCAGTCTGTGTGTATTCCCTAATTGAGACTGAACTCTGCATTTTGCAAAAGGCTGGCAACATATCTAAAGCCAGCATCTTCCATAATGTTGAAATCTCAAGAAGATAAAGTAGAGCAACATCCCTGTACTCTGAGTCTGTGCAGTCTTACAGCTATCTACTTAAATTGTTGCTCTAACACAAACTGAACAATCCACAGAAATGTTTCCAGGTATCATAAAGAAAAATACAGATTCCTTTTAAATAGCATCTAACATTTCTGTTCTTCCTCTGACTTCAGGTTTAATGCATCCAATCATACATAAACTTATCTTCTTTGCTCAACACTAGTGTCTACACCAAAAGCTTTTGTGGCTGGAGACATGGTAGTAAGTGCATTCGGTAATCAGAATAAGATAAGACTTTTCAGGTTCCAACCAGCCAGTCACCAGGTAGAAGACTTCTATGAGTCACAGTCGTTCTGACTACCTCTGTGGCCAGATTGTCAGGTTTATTGCTCTCCTTTCACACCATGGCTTCTGGTGGTTGTGTGACACAGAGAATCTAGTCCTGAAACAATAAGTTATTTCACAATACCGAATGGCAACGTGGAGTCAAAGAGTGAGACTGAGTGTGACTCAGCAATGATGTGTGGTCTTATTCGTGTAATCTCCCTCATACTGCTGTTTTCAATAGAATTTAAACTTAAAGCCAAAAGTCTTACACTGATTGATTAAATTCACACATTCCCAAAAATACAAGAAAGTTAGCAAAATTATTCTCATGTTGATCATTTAGGCCAATTTTTATAAATTATCACCGCATCAAAATCTTGTGCAATTCCAGCTGTCCTTTACAAAACTGCTATTTCAGCAAGCCATGAAGACTTAATACTACCTTTAATGTTATAATCTATCTTTAATGACAGAGAGCAACTTCAAGTGAGACGATCAATCACGGGGGTAAATACCAGCATGCCAAGTAGTAACATGTTAACTGGGTGTATTTTTCTTGCCAGGGTATTGAGTTGATATTTAAAAAAAAAAGAAAAAGAAGAAAAAATCTAAACCTCTTTGAGGAAATTAAGAGGGTGGGAAGTGGACTGATGGTTTACTAGCAGGACTGGGCAGGTCAGCCTGCTGTGCTAAACACAGGAGATTCCTCAGCGAGGAATGTGACCCGTTTTGCATTCACACAAGCATTAGCAACAGGAATGTACTGAGCATGCGTGCGACTTGCTCCAAGTGATGGGGGAGGGGCACGTGTCTGTAATCTTAACATTGTTCTGAAACCAGCTTGCATGTGAGACTGTGGTTCCATCCGCTGCTGTGTGAAGGCCAACAGCAGTCATGACAGGGTAAAAGCTCAACATTATAACCAAACGGTCATGTGGTGAAGGAGGTCAAAGTTTGGACTGCACAGCGGTTGGGACGGACAGCAGAGCCACAATTACACACAGTTATCTATAAACAAAAAGTGAGGTCTAAAAGAGATCCTGAAGAATCTAGGTCAAAGGTCACTTTTGTAAAACAGTTTATCTTTGTGGCCCACTTTGTAGAAGAGAGGCAGATAACTTCAGAAATGACTGTTATTTTATATCTTAAAAAGTGGCAATTATGTGGTTATGGAAATATTCTCAGATTTTATTTTCACTCCCTTATTATTTAGCTGTCCAGAATTTATTAGAATGTATTTAACTGCAGGTCCCTGAACCACTAAAACTTTATTTTACAGTGTTTCAACAACTCTGTTCATTTCTAAGACAGAAGAAACATTGTTAATGGCAGATTTCTGAGGTTTCTCTACTTAACAAAAGCAAGACTTTCCATAAAATCTTATTCCTCTGAGGCAATAACCCCATCCAGTCAGCCAGGCTGCATTCACACAGGGAAGTTTTTACCATGCTTGGATGAGCAGTTCAATCTACAGCAGTCTAAGAGGAAATGGTGACTTATCATTTTATCAAAAAGAAAATTACAGCGGCCCGGGTTCAGGTAACAACATGGAAAGAAATCTTTCTGGCTCCACTGTCTTCACAGAAGAGAGGCAAGACAATTTAACACTTTAAAAATCAGACATCTCACTGGACTGAAAAGTGAAATGTGAAAGTTGCTGTAAAATAAAATCATAGTGCTACTATAGTCTTTGAAGCCACATGGATGGGATGATGCATGTTCATAGCACCCTTTACGTTTACTTCTTGTGGCTTGGAACCTGACAGCATAATCCCACAAGTTAAATGTAAAATTTTTAGAACCATTCTGAGCCTATAGTTGTTTATCCACTGAAGTTGGTGTTGATCAGTTCCAGCATGTGACTCAATGCTTTCACTTTGATAGATTGCAGAGCTTCAACAACTTTTAAACGCATTATCCTTCAAAACAATTACTTCTGATAAGATGATCAGCCACTGAAATCCCTGATTTCAAGACACACTGATTAAATAAACACTTTTTTTGTCACACAAAAGTGGGTCAAATAACAAGATTGATTTGATTTGTCTCTGAAAAGGAAACACACAGAACAAATTAATGTAATCAGGTATACTTTTGCTTAAGAATGAAAACAAAGTACATATAATGAATTTAATTTAGCTTAAATTTAGAAATTTAAGATCTAAAAGCTGATTTAAGACATTTTAAGGCTAAAAAGTAGATTTATACTTGAATACCTACACAAACCTTTTAATAAAAGCCACACTGATCATTAGCTTTGGCTTAATAATGCTTATCGAATAGATAGTAGAAGTTGTATTAGTCATGACTCTATTAGTGGATAATGGATTAATTACATAATATCCTATCATTGCCAATAACACCATGTGTATTATTAATACTGTTTTATTCAAAGTTTCATGAATTAATACTTTCAAGATAACAGTATGTTAAGCCTGTTGGACGGAGTCTCGTGACAGTGTCTCAATACTACTTGTCAGTGCGATATTTAATATCCCCATCACAACACATTGTAGAGTCCCAATACTCCTGTTATATTCAATATATTACTTTTTGTGTAAGATCGTAAGTTGATGGTGAACAATATTAAGTTTTGTTTAAAAATGGCACAAATTCAAAACAAAGATCATCTGAGGTCACTTTAAACAACGGAAAAACCCAACATAATTGAACAAGCATTAGGTAAAGACATTTCCTGTTTTAAAATGAAAAATGTCTCAGAATGACATTAGTACAATTCTGAAAAGCAATGACACTAAGAGATGAATTGTGCATACCTGCAGCTCACACCATGCCACCTCCACCGTGGTTTCAGTGTCCAACCCTTTGTAGACCGTCTTGAAAGAACCACGTCCAATTTCTATATCAAACTTCAGGAAC
Organism: Poeciliopsis prolifica; assembly: GCF_027474105.1. Taxonomy (NCBI): domain Eukaryota; kingdom Metazoa; phylum Chordata; class Actinopteri; order Cyprinodontiformes; family Poeciliidae; genus Poeciliopsis; species Poeciliopsis prolifica. Next base: position 12,048,980 of record NW_026562376.1, on the reverse strand, counting down.
CGTCCGTCCGGTGATGTTCCCACTGCTTTGGTTTCTGCCTCCTCGATGTCATCCTGGACCCTTTTCTCAGCTTCTCTTTGCTCTGCCTCAGCTCGTGCCCTGGCAGAGTCCTTATCCTCCTCCTCCCCCTCATTCTCAAGAGAAACCTTCACCTCAGTGACACTTTCAGATTCTCTGTGACTAGGCAAATGTGCCTCCAAACATGGTGCGGTGTGAGCTTCGATCAACATCTCTGCATCTCTAATGTCTTGCACAACAGCAGACTGTTGACCCAAAACGTCTACCTTGGCAATCTCAATTTCTTTCCCCTGTTGCTTATCTCTACCGTTATCAGCAGACTTCTCAATTTGATCACTTCTGGGTTCAGCCTTCAGTAAGGGAGGAGCAGCAGCCTTGTGCTCCGGAGGGACCAATTCCTGCGGCTGAACTTGTGGAGGTAACGGGATGGGGATTTTGCTGGGTAAAGGAAGGGCCAGTGCTGTGGCATTGGAATCACTGATGACACTTCGACGTAAAAAACGGTGTTCAGGGTTACATCGGTCTCGCTCCATGGTGTGATGTCGACGTCTCACTTCCACCGGCCGGGAATCACCCATCATCGAATCTGAACCAGAACTGGGGCCATTTCCACTTCTCTGAGGGGGGGCTAGGAACTTCACCATTTTGTCGTCTGGCTTGTCCGACATCCCACCACCCAGGCTTAGAGTAAGAGGGTACAGTAAATAAAAATTAAAATAAGCTTACTTCCATGACTGCCCAATAGGTGGTATTAACCTGTAGTCAAAAACAAAAAGGCTGAACTGAAATCTATCTTATGCTGTCCCTTTGATTGCTCAAAGACTGTCTTTATATTTATAATGCAGAGACTGGGGGTGCAAAATGGGAGGTGTTCTCTTGTCAATGGGAAAACACTGAACACCGCAACAGAATGCAGAGTATTGATGTTGATACACAAGTCTCTTTAGTTCCACATCATCCATCCTGTAAGACAGGATGCTTGACAGGTTCTTTCAAGCATAAGGAATTATTGGCAAGGACCAAGCGTGCACAGCCTCCGACAGGCACCAATCACCCCAAAAGCAGGGTGGGCAAACAGTGTTAATACGCTCCAGTCCACTTTGTCCTGCAACAAAGAATCCAAAACAAAAGTTAGGCCCAACACATTTCAAAAGTAACCAACATTATGTCAAATGTCAACAAGATTTGTAGCGTTTAGCATAAGGCAAAATTTACAGTACACATAAACTTAACCTTTCTTAACCCCGAAGCACAGAGAAGCTTGATACAATTGATGTAGACTTTAGAAATTATGTTTCAAGTAGACTAATCTATTTAAATTTGCCTAAAAAAAGAAACTACATTTACAGCTTGTTGAAGATTGAATTTTTGCAGGACGAGTAATTTTAATACTGACTACACATTTTTCTAGTTCCCCCAAGTTGAAGATCAGATTTCAACTTGCGTTCGATTTTGAATTATGTGAATTTCTTCAAAAGTAACACAATTGTTCCAACATGCCCCCGCAACTGGGTTACGGGGCATTTTCTCTCTAAAGTTGCCAACAAGGGGAACAAATTGAATTAATCTATAATCTCTTAGCCTCAAGCCTACCTCTTGTTTTGCTAAAGCTCAGCACAAAATAGAAAATTGAACTGTGTCCAACTTTTACAAATGACTTTTTTTTGTCCTGAGCATTATAAACAATAATCATGGGCAAAACTTCCATTGACACAGTTTAAAACAGTCGACACGGTACATTATACTAATCTGAGATTTGCCAAAAATGCACACAGATATGAATGATGTATGACAGATAAAGCCTTTTCTATTTTACCCATGTTTTATTATGTCAGAAGCTGGGATTTAATAGAAAACTCTTTTTAAAACAAACTCAGAGATAGTGAGGCAAAAAAAAAAAGGATCTGAACAAACATAATTGTCAAACATAATTTCCTTAACTGTATTTATTGCATTTAAGTAGGTCTTTAGGGTGTCTCAGAATAAACTGTCTTCACTGTTAACATTATGGTTTTGCAATTGTTTTTTTAGGGCTCGAATAGAAAAATTAAGTCCAGATTTTATTGTTTGTCACATCCCATCTTATTATATTAATAAAACTCTCTACTGGGTAAACTCTGCCTCTTTTATCGTGTGTATTGAGAGAGTATACACAATTCTGTTGTATTGAAGACAGAATAAATTGGCTTTGGGTAAACATTTGTTCCCCCATTATAAACTGTAATGTTACAAAATAACCTGGTGAATCCTACCCGTAGTTATTTATTTTAAACTGAACTCAATATCGCAGATGTTTTTAGTTTTTAGTTGTTTCTAGTAGGAAAAGCTGAGGGAAAATATAGTGGGGGAAAAAAAGACTGAATTGATCTTTTTTTTAATTTTTAAATGCAGTAATTACTATCATGACTAAAAATGTTGCAAAAGTCAACTTTAAAAATAATAGCCACGTTGAAGTCATGGGATCTGCTTAACTGTGACAGTACATATAGATATAAAAACATTACTTAACCTCTTGTAAAACTGAAAGCCCGTGCTTTACTTTTAGGAGCCAGAGGTGGCTGCCAGAACACATCTGACAGGTAATAATTATTGCCACCAGTAAATAATCATGACAAATTCTATTGCCTATGTTCAGGGTGGAGGTTAGTAAGCATTTTGAGCAGAACAAAGATTTATATAATCAATAAAACATCTTTGTAAATTAAACCACGGCTTCTGTCGGTTTAAACATCCGTTTTAGTCGGTGTGTCAGTAACAGCAAAAAACCGATTTGCATCCTGTCCCCTGATATGGTTGTTCAAGCGAGCAGTGACAATGTTGTTACATATTAATCACCTTTTTCCTGTCACCTCAGCAGCTATGGCCAACGTAAGCAACCATAATGACAGAAAGAAACCGGATAAATGTTAGTCGCGCTTCCATCCAGATATACAAAAATATATACAAACGTAAGAATAACAACAAAAAATCGAATGATGACCAAATAAAACCTTTTAGTACATTTGTATTTTTTTTAGCTTTGTATTAATGACACCCTTGTCGTCTGAAATGGCAACATCGAGTCAACATTACAAAGCGAAGGGAAGCAACGGCTCTTTGTTAGCAGCTAGCGCTCAGCTAGTTAGCTGGCGTCGGCTAATCCCTTAACAGGGAAACGACAAACCAGCGATGACTAATTTGCGCGTTGCGTCTTTCTTCAATTCTGTTCAACATTATAGAACAGCCACATTGCAACCTCTAACCCCAATTCTCATTCAAAGCCATTTACAAACCATTATCAATAAATAATAATGTCACAAGTTTACCGTGTCGAGCTCCTGTTTCCATCCCGGAGTGATTAACGCCACACCGGATACGTTCACCCGGTGTGAACGTCGGTTGAAAAGGCGGTGACAAAAAGCGCCACTGCTACCCAGCGATGGAACGTTAGCTAGGCGGGTCTTGCTAATGGCCTAAAAAGGCTGGACCCACCTTCTTAGCAGCGCTTCATTCATTTCAATGTTACGAGGAGCTTTAACAACGCCAGCGTTGGACCATGTTAAGCTGATAACATCACAATGACATTAGCCCTGCTTGTTGAGTTTTGCTGTATTGACGGCAAAGCCGAGCTAATGTTTTGAAACCTACCTTCTCTCAGCGCTAGTCAACGCCACGATCTGAAATGGAAATTCCCATTGTAAAATAGCCTTCAGTTCGTTTGAACAGAACTCACTTACCTCGGTTTAAAACGCAGCGCAAGGATATATCCCAATTAACACGGAATTCTATATTATAATCGGATCCTTTACATCCAAGTTGTCGAAGGATGAACGTTGTTAAAGGTGCTGCTAAGGTGCGCATTTGCAAGCTGTGAACTGCATCATTTGCTGCATACACAGTACTCACCACACAGTTTGAACAGAACAGTGTTGTCTTATTTACATTTAATTGACTCAATTTTGTTGCCTGTTTCCAACTAGAGGTGAACCTGAATGAACATTCGGACGCATATGTCGCCTTCTTTCTTAAAACTAAGAACCAGTAAATTAAAAATAACGATAAATAAATAAAAAGATAAAAATTTGGTTTCATTTTTATATGTAAAAATATAAAATTATTGGCAGAGAAAATGCTACATCTATTTTATTTTGTTTATTATTATTACCTTATCCACACCTTCTCCATAAGTTTCTTGCTCAGAATTTCCAACATCGGATTTACAAAATTATGAAAAATAAATAAATAAATAATAATAATAACTGTTTTATCCAACCTCCAAGCGTTTCATCTGTGTGTTTATTTTCTGTGTACTTGTTCATTCATATTTGTTTATAGAGGAAAAAAGACATAGAACCTTAGTCTTGCAGAAGAAATAGCGCCTCCTACAGTCAGAGTATAGGACACACACAAAATTAGGTCGATCTAGAAATTTGAACGAACGGGACAATTTTTTGTTTCCGTTTTTGCTTCTCGAACTAAACTTAAAATTCAACACGGTTATTTTTGAACAGAAAAAAAATCTGCATTTCAACTTAGTATTTTATTTTTAAAATACTAAAATGTATTCTGTAACCAATTTAGTTGAATATCAGGCAATTTTTTAGACAAAAACATAAAGAGGACGTTATTGATATAAACGATGAATGATTTGTTCGCCACTGTCTTCTGGCTTATTTTATAAACTGAAAATGAAGGATTCTACACATTTTATCAAATCGTTCGAGATATCTGAATGCTGACGAGCTAATATGCATCAACAAATAAACCATAAAACAACATTACTTAGAAAAAACTTAACTAAACGTTTGTAAAAACATGTTTTGTCGAGGTAACATTAAGTAATTTTTAAAAATGAAGTTAGTAAGGTGAACACTGCCCCCTGGTGGCAAAGCCTTTCTGCCTTTAAAGATGGAAATAGACAAATAACTACAATAATGTTAATAATTAAAATGTATATATATTTAACATATTATATTGTGATTAACAATTTCACTTATTTTATAGAACAGTAACCAAATTCACTATTCATTTGAGTATTTATTCACTTATAGAATCATTGTCTCTAAAAAATGTAGTTTTAGTGAAGGAACTACCACTTATACAGTAATAAAAATTCACATGTTGTGTAGATTAACCGATCAAATGTTGAAGTTTGTTTGGTGACCAACAATTACATTTACTCATTATTAATTATGAATATACTTTAATTCCAATTTAAGATCAATTGACCAACCTGACAGTCATGTTTTTGACTGTACTCTCCAGAGTACCTGGAGAGAACCCACTCATGCACAGGGAGAACATGCAAACTCTGTGCAAAGACCCCAGGCTGGGAATTGAACCTTGGACCTTCTTGCTGTAAGCCCCCCAATCACGAGCATAATTGACTGTATTTAGAAGGTTTTGGTAATATGTAGTTTTACTTATTTCAGATAAAAATTTTAGCCCTCATGCAATCACTCGAATGTTGACTAAGTAAATAAATTCACTTAATATGCAAATATTGTATCAGCTAAAAATATATGAAAAGAAAATCTTCATTAGGGATCAAAATAGATTTGGAAGGTCAGCTGGAATTAGGGTTAAAATTAATAAGGGTTGGGATTGGAATTAAGGTTGGAAGCAGGGCTAAAAGGAGGGTTAGAAGGAGGGTTGCAAGGAGGGCTATGATTAGGGTCCGAAGCAGAGTTGGAATTTGGGTTGGAATTAAGGCTGGAAGGAGAAATTGGGATTAAGGTTTGGAAGGAAGGTTGGAATTAGGGCTGAAGTTAGGGTTACATTTATTGAGCGAAGGGCTAAAATAACTGCTAATGGGAAAACCTTGACTTCCAAAGGTGGTACTTGTGAAATAAAGTTGGAGAAAATTCTCTAGTAACTTTTGAGCATGCTCAAAACTAACACTAGTTAGTGTTACTGCAGCCTATGCCACAGCCTCACAAAGACCACAGATATAAATGCGTACCATTTGTCAGCGTCGACAGATAAGTCTCTGTTTCACCGGGTGTCCAGGTGATCTACTGTTCAGTCCACATTCATTCCCAAACAAACCACTGTGCGGTCGGGAGCGCGCGTTTAAAATTAAAGCGTGGCGAGAGAGACTCTCGCGAACGCGCACTGGGGGCTTGACGTCACTGAGGCGCCCTGGCTCTCCCGAGCCGCTAGTACTGCTGGTAAAAAGATGGGAAAATCAGATAGCCGTTCATCGACAAATTAACATAAAATGCCAGTTTTTACCACACATGTCCGGATGCTAGAAGACTGAGCTCCAGCAGCGATTTGAGCTCCACTGGTCAACGACAAAGGTAGTTTGATTGAAGAGGGTTGTTCCCCTCTTTCTTACCTTTAAGCTATTGTGTTAGCGGCAGAAAATAGAGATTTAGCTTGACCACTAAATTTGGGTTGGACGAGCCTCCATATGTCACAGTGAGCTAACACTAGCCGTGTGCATTCTTTACCTTTGGCCTTTAATGGGCATTTACGGGGCTCACGGGTTTGTAGACGAGCCTGAGAATGAAGAAAAGCTGAAAACGAAGAGAAGGAAAATGGATATGTTGGATGGGTGTCTCCAAAGCAGCCGCTGCATGCTCCGTGTCGTTTCCAATGAATCTGGCTGAACGTCTAATACTCCGTTAGTGTGCAACGTTTTAACATTGCAAGGCAGGACGTCGTCAAATTAAAACACCAGGATCGATTTTTCACTCGCTAATATTTCTATTTGGATTAACATTTCTCAGCAGGGAAAAGATTTTTTCCTCCCTTGAACGTCCACCATGGACAATCCCCTTTTTCCCCTCCCTGCTGCTTTTAACCTAAAGCCTCTGTAAATAATATTCGAATTATTTACATTTATATGATAAGCAAAACGTTGGCTTTAATTATGACCAGTTATGTTATATTGGGGTAAAGGTAGAGTTGTCATGATTTAGTGTTAATCCCAGCAGGGCTACGCCGAGGTTACACAATTAAAATTACAGCTGACTGTGTCCCTAAAGGGCCTTATTTCTTGTTAGATCAGAAACTAATCATGTAACCCAGATTTTAATTAATGAGTTAGCTGATTACACATTTTAATTTTACACTTATTCACACCATAGTCCTTTAAATCACTGCCAAAGACATTTTCTTTATGTTGTCATTGTAGTGGTATATGGTCAGGGAATTTTGAAATATAGGCACAAGGTTAGTGTTTCTGAGTGACTTTGTAATCTATAAATATTCCTGCTAATTTGTACTGAAATCAGAAGTCTCTGTGACAGACCTGCACAGTATTAAGAAGCTTGGTAAAGTACCAAAAGTTTTTTTTTAAAATATATGTATTAAAAGTTACATGAATATCAATGTGACAAAAAAAAACACAATACTTAGGTCATACCACGATCTTAACTTTGTATTTATATCTCATTGGTTTTGGTTAAAAATGTCACTTTTTGGTGTTGATGTGCACTTTATATGAGAAGTGGTTGTTTTCTGTTTGCAGATTTATTTGTAACTCTGGGAACTCTTGTCTTCAGTTCCTAAAGTAAAGAGGAGCAGGCTTTTTTAAAAATATTATGAATATTTTGTCCAGCACCTGCAGTTGAAGTGGCATCATCGGCAACACTCAACTGTTTCAAGGCAGCTCCACAAGATCTGAAAGGATTTACCTGCATCTGTTCGTCTGTTGGCTCCATCGCTGGTTAGCAGAAGATGTACGGTAGCGCCCGCTCTGTTGGCAGAGGGGATGCCAAAAACGGTGGAGGGAGAGACGGAGGCGGTGGTGGCAATCAGGGATCCGGCCGTTCACCACGCCTCCCTCGATCTCCTCGGATGGGACACCGACGCACCAACAGCACCGGCGGCAGTGGAGGAGGTCCTGGAGGAGCGGGCGGGAAAACTCTCTCCATGGAGAACATCCAGTCCCTCAATGCTGCGTATGCCACCTCAGGACCCATGTACCTGAGTGACAACGAGGTTGCCATGGCAGGCGACCACATACCCAAAAGTGGCGTGACGGTGACCGCCGCAGGGCGACAAAGGGTGACGTATGGATCGCGAGGAAGCAGCGGTGGAGTCGTGGCTGCTAGCACTCCCAATATCTCCACCACGGTGCCTGCTAACGCGGTGCTGCCAGCAGGCATGATGGCCGGGGATGCGCTGGCGTTCGGGGACCACCACATGGCCTCCACAGTGCCACACTCTCTAAGGCAGGCCAGAGACAACACCATACTCGACCTGCAGGCCCAACTTAAAGAGGTATTTTATAGGGCTGAAACCATTAATCAGAATTTATTGATTTTTTTCAATAATCAACTAATTTAATAATCAATAAATTGTTATCTTGAATATACAGACAGAAATAAATAACATTCAGATCAGTAATTAATCTAAAACTGCAAAAAAATATCATACAAGATAAAAACATATTTGTCCTACCCTGACCTCCTCAAACGTCATAGTTTTAGCTTTGGTGATTCAGATTTTCTAAAGGAAGGTTATGGTATTGCATTTTAGGCCAATAAAATGTTCATTTTCTTTTAAAAAGTTTTTGTCTTAATTGCATCTTTAAAGTATTTCTAATATTGTATGAAAAGGCTCAAGTGGTTAAATTAAAAATCTGTAGACTGCGCCTTTTTTTTCCCATTCGATTAGTCATCTTAACAATCGGTTTCTGAACTAACTGTTAGTTACAGAGTTCTTCTGCCAGTTTGCAGATTTCTTCCATCAAGAACAAGAGACATTGGATGAGCTTATAATCTTACTCTGTTCGGTCAGGTTCTGCGTGAGAACGAGTTGTTGCGGCGAGAAGTGGAAGTGAAGGAGAGCAAACTGAGTTCCTCCATGAATTCCATCAAAACCTTCTGGAGCCCGGAGCTGAAAAAGGAGCGAGCGCTCAGGAAGGATGAAGCTTCCAAGATCGCCGTTTGGAAGGAGCAGTATCGCGTTATTCAGGACGAAGCACAGGTGAGCATTTCGGTCTCTGATCTGAAGTTGGTTTTCTCTGCTTCAAATCATCACATTTTAAGATGGGCAAACCACATTTCAGTCAGTGTTCCGGCTTCCACTTTCATTATTCTCTCCATGTATATGTTTAAAAGCTGGTTTTGAACATCTAGTTAATCCTCTTATGTGCAGCTATATGCTCATGCTTTGCAGATGAAAGGGATGTAAAATTTAATGGTGCATTAGCATTTTCGTGTGCTTTGGAAAGCACTGGAAGTGGTGAGCATAATAAAATGTAGCATTAAGGCCTATTCAACGTGTGTGTGTGTTGTAGTGGTAGTCGCAGATGCAGTTGTGTGGATGTAGGACTTTATATGCCTGCATTGTGTTGAATAAGATGTTTTTTGCTCTGAGTTATGGGATGTTTTGATCACAGCTGGTTGGATCACACAAAGTCTGAGAACACAAGCAGAGAAAACGCAGAAAATGAATCTATATTAAAACAGCCTGGCTGCTTTCTGTTGTCTAAAAATGGATGTTGACACTTCGAGTTCTGCTTTAACAATGTTTTGCTACCCATTTATTGGGGGTGTGAGATTCTTACATGATGTTGGTAAAAATGATACTACTGTTTAATTATATTTACACAAAATTTTAAACAAAAATCCAAAACATGACTTAATGTCATTTATTTCCCACAGAAGTCTATCATATTGAATACTACAGTCAGGGTATTTATAAGATTTGTTTTTATTCAGTATTGGGGAAAAATAAAGTATAAAACTTGCATAAGTTTTGCAGCTTTGTTCAAATTCTTAATGGTCAGAGTATGTTTTTTTTTTAATTCATCACTGGAAATATTTCTATTAAGTGTACACCAATCTTATCCACTGACCTTATCTTCTTCTGGAAAAGGCCTGAAATCAGCCGCTGTTCTTTTTGAAAGAAAGTTGGCTGACAGGCTGACCTGTCCACAAAGTGACGCCTGCATCTGTATGATTAACAATTGTCACTCAACTGTTGCCAATGTAGCAACTTTGTTGCTATGATTAGTAATTTTTCAGACAAAAAAAATCTGGATCAGCCAAAAGTGGAGTCGGTAGGTGAGGTTTGGTGAAAATCCTCACCTATTGGGTGCACTGATTGCCAGAAAACTATAATCAGTGCACCATTAGTTTTCAAACACCTGAAATGGTTGCAAGCTGCACCTAAAACCGTAGATCTACAACTTTAGTAATGTGCGTTTTGCTGAATGTGATGTATTGATCCCAGCTGGTGGGATCTATTACATCTTTTCTCAGATGTGTAGTATGAATGCACCTTTCCTCTGGCTTACAGTTTATTTTTTTGTTAATGAGACAATACAGGAACTGTCAAAGCAAGTGGAGTTCACTCTGGCTACATGAAGCCCAGAGGAGCACACTGCTGCTCTGCACTGCTGGTCAGCTGGCTTAAAGGCTGCTCCTGCTCCTCCTATGAATACAGTCATGTTATAGAAATGAAAGGAGCACCACCTATTCCTCATATGAAGATCACACAGTTTTACAACTATATTTGATAGCTTGTGAGTGGTTGTTTGTTAATTAACTAATATCAGCTCATCAGTTATATTATAAAGAGCAGAACAAAAAATACTTTCTTCACTAACTAACTAAAAACTGCTAGTTATATTTCTTTCTTTCCTATTTTTAAAATCATCACACAATAGATGCTTTATAGCCAATTATAATTGTATGAATCAGGATTGTGTAGCAGCAGTGTTGTTGCTTTCTAAAAAAAAAAAAAAAATTGATTTTGGAAAAATTTTGTGTGAGAATCCTGATCCCTAAAAATGTAACATTTAAAGTATGCAGTAATAATTTTATGTCAACCAGAGTGATGCATTTAATAATGCTAACATAATAAACACATTTGAAGCAAAATTTAAAAAAAGCCTTTGTTGTCACAATTGTTGAAATTAGGTTTCATTAACGAAGACAAATTGTCTTTGTTTAACTGTGACTGTTAATGGATGAGCCGCCTCCTGTGTAATTCACTACTTTCGCCCTGCTGACTCACAGAATCCCATTCCAGACTAATTCCCAGTTCTGCCCGACCAGCGCAGGGCTAATCAGCGGGTGCTTTAATTTAAAGATGTCAGCTTTCAAACGTCTGCCTCCGCCTCCCACGCTGGCATGCACGGAGACACAGAAAGGCACGGACACTGATTACGGCTTTGTGGTAAACTGCAGGCGTTGTCCTGGAAGGAGGCCCGACTGAATGAGCATATTTGCAGTTTCATATTGGCTGCTTGTGTGCAATTCTTCCTCTCTTTCACAGTTACTTATGTTTATTTGAGTACTTAATTTCATCCAAATCATGTTTTGCTTCTCCAGCAAAATAGCAAATATAACCTGGTGTTAAGATGAGTTTAGGTGGTGTGTATGTGTGTTTTCTCTCAGACACCTGACTGTTTTCTTCCTTTAGGCAGTGAGGGTGAGAATATGGGGCTGAGGAAGGGAGAAGGTGTGTATATCTGTGTGTAGGTATATCAGCGAGAGAAGCGGGGCGGTGGTGGCTCGGTGCAGTGAGTCAGCCTTAGTCACGGGGTGTAGAGGGTGATGGAAAGGGATGGTTGGTGAGAGGTAGGCAGGAGTAGAAGGGAGAGTTGGGAGGAGAGCAATGTGCACTGGTGGAGGGTGAAGGACGGATTGACAAAGAAAGGGAACAGGGAGGGGTCAGGACGACGGCGAAAAATGAAGCCAGACACCGACTTCTCTTTTTGTTTGGTCTTCTGAAAAACGCTCGCAGCTGGTTCAGACCAGAGCATAACACAGCCTCGTGTTACGGCCTCGCAGCAGCTCTGCCGAGTGCCGTGGCGTCAGATGCTGCAAACAATGCAACACTACACTGGGCCGATTGTGTTGCACCACTTGTATTTCTCAGGGCAAGAAATGCAACACTCTACACAGAGCGAGATCCAGAAAGAGGAATCAGTCAAGGCAGGGCTAAACGTATGATAAAAGATATTTTTAAACAAAATTTGACACAGTCATATTGTCATGGTAACCAGTAGTGCGCCTCCTGCTCATTGACATCTGGCACCAATAACCCTGCATGGAGTTGGTATAGAAAATAGATGAACCGATAGGTACTATTAAATTATAATACCATCAGTTCTCATTTAGCTCTTCTTAGTTTAGCTTGTTTTACACAGTTAAAATACAGATCAAAGATATTAAGAAAAAACAATTCTGTTCAGGAAAAGCAAAAGCCCATTAGAAAAATACATAATGTGACCCAAGAATGCAATAATTTCTTTGTCAGTTGATTTGTAAATGTATATATAAAAAAAAAAAAAACACGCATGCAAAAATGATAAAAGTGACAATCATAATTATTTAAGCTTCAAATAACATTGAAACTATTTTTACAGAATGCCTTTTAGCAAGAGTGAAAAGTTATTTTGAACTTTGCAGAATGTTCTGTCATCTCAATCTTTCATTGTCTTTAAAAAAATAAGATTGTTAAAAAACACTAAATTATCCTTCTGAATTGTTATTCTATGGGACCCGGTGGTTATCTCCTCCTACCAGCTAAGAAAGGTTGGTGGCATCAACTAACTCTCTCACTCTTGGTTGTCTAGCAACCACTCTGGTCACCTGGCAACAAACTGTTGACTAACTAGCATGGTAGCGGTTTTAGGTTTCACTCTGTGCTTCATAACTGCTTAAAAATAAACGATGTGAAGTGAAAACTGTGGATAAAAAAGGAAGGGTCAAGCCTCCAGTTTGGTAATATTTCAGATACTTAAAACAAAAAAGTAATCAGTAATTATCAATGACAACAATTATTCATATTGACAGATATGAAATGCTTATAGTGGTATGTTTTCAAGTCATATTGTCCAGCCTTTTTTGTTTATTTGTTTGTTTACTTAAAAAATATTGGTCTTCTTTTTAAGGGACAATCACACCAAATATTTTTTGCATTTTTACAAATAGACAAAGTTGACAAAATATTTGTAACGAAGATGGATGTAATGGACATGTCTGCCCCCAGCATCTCCAGATGACTGTTCAAGCCCTTCAGGATGAGCTGAGGATCCAGAGGGACCTGAACCAGCTGTTCCAGCAAGACCCCGCCAGCCAAGGAAGGGAGCTGGCCCTCGCATCTGAACCCACGGAAGAGAACTACCGGAGGCTACATGCTGAACACGAGAGGCAGGCCAAGGAGCTCTTCCTCTTGAGGAAGACGCTGGAAGAGATGGAGCTGAGAATTGACACACAGAAGCAAACCTTGGTCGCCAGGGACGAGTCCATCAAAAAGCTTCTTGAGATGCTGCAGAGCAAAGGTGGGTTTTAGAGACTTTTAAGTATGTTTTATAAAAATGGAAACATTAATCTAGTGCTAATTGTTGTCCAGAGACATAAAAATGGTGAAAGTTTGGAATTACAAAAGTCTTGCACATAATTTTTTGTTTGTCTCTGTTTGAACTGATTGTCTGATTACTGGACTAAAACTGTCCTACTATGCTTATGTTCACTAATTCTCTGTTTTTGTTTGCGTTTGTGTGAGACAGCTCCATCTGCCAAAGCCTCAGAGGAAGACCAGGAGAGGACCAGGAGGCTGGCTGATGCAGAAATGCACCGGCATCACCTGGAGAGCTTACTGGACCAGAGAGATCGAGAGATAACCGTCCTCAGAGAGGTAAGGCCCACATCAATGACCCAGACTAAATGGCACATTGACATCTTCCAGCTCATAAAAAAAAAAGTTTTTTTTTTCATGTAAAATCCCTTTACATTTCTGATCCAGCAGGAGCTTCATCGTCGCTACGAAGGAACGCCAGAGTCCACCAAAACAAAGGCTTTACAGACTGTTATCGACATGAAGGTGAGAGTATAACTGTTTCTAAGCAATCAGCTTCGCCACATTGTGCTTCCACTGGTAACCAACTTAAAAAACCCAAGGATGCAAAAATCAACTCCATGGAGCGGAACTTGAGGGACATGGAGGAGGAGCTGCTCATGATGAAGTCCAATGGACTTCTGAGCTGCGAGGAGCGGCAGGAAGAGATGAAACAGATGGAGGTGTACCGCAGTCACACCAAGTTCATGAAAAACAAGGTGAGAGACGGAACCAATTCGATTTAGCTTCACTCAGATTCGTAAAGGTTTGTCCTCCAAGTCTCCTGAATTAAATTCTTTCTGGTTTTCAGATGGAGCAGGTGAAGCAAGATCTCTCCCGGAAGGACACTGAGCTGCTGGGCTTACAGACTAAGCTTGAGACATTAACTAACCAGTTCTCAGACAGCAAACAGCACATCGAAGTCCTCAAGGAGTCTCTCACTGCCAAGGAACAGCGTGCTGCCATCTTACAAACAGAAGTACAACAAAAGGCCAAAAGAAAACAAATCACTCATTATTTGGTGAAATTCTTTTAATGTACGTTGTATTTGTTTTGCCAGGTTGATGCCTTACGCCTGCGCTTGGAGGAGAAAGAGGCAACTTTGAATAAGAAGAGCAAGCAGATCCAAGAAATGTCCGAGGAGAAGGGAACCCTGAACGGAGAAATCCACGACCTGAAGGACATGCTGGATGTTAAGGAGCGCAAAATTAATGTGCTGCAGAAAAAGGTGAAGTTAAAAATGTGCCGTGTGGTGTGTCTCCTGTGGTGGATGTCTGTGTCTGCTTCGCTGACATTGCATCTGCTTTGCAGATTGAGAACCTGCAGGAGCAGCTGAGGGACAAAGAGAAGCAGATGAGCAGCTTAAAGGAGAGGGTGAAGTCCTTGCAGGCGGACACTTCAAACACCGACACGGCGCTCACAACACTGGAGGAGTCTCTTGCAGAAAAGGTATGTTTAAATCGTTCGGCTGGCTGCTGAAATTCTCAACTGTTCGTGTGAAAAGGTCTTTTTGATTGTTTCTCTTGCTCCATCAGGAGCGAATCATTGAGCGTCTGAAGGAGCAGCGGGACAGGGACGATCGAGAGAAGACGGAGGAGCTAGACTGCTCCAAGAAGGAACTGAAAGAGCTGAAGGAGAGGCTGAGCTTACTTCAGGGAGACCTGTCAGACCGAGAGGTGAGTAACAGATGGAGGAACACTCTCCGTTCTGCTGGGACTCTAAAAATACACACAGAACATCTTTCTTTTTTTGATGAATTATTGTGTTTTCAATTTCCTCCTGCTTGATGAGCTCAAATCTCTCTTTTGCTTGCAGACCTCTCTGTTGGACCTAAAGGAGCACGCTTCATCTCTAGCCTCTTCAGGACTCAAGAAAGACACCAAACTCAAGAGTTTGGAAATAACCTTGGAGCAGAAGAAGGAGGAGTGCCTCAAATTGGAGAACCAACTAAAGAGAGTGAGCTAACAAATCACGTCAGGCTACGTTCACACAGCAGGCAAACGTGACTCGAATCTGCTTTTGTGCCCAAATATGAACCTATATCTGGCTTTTTCACCAAAGTCTCAATGGTCTAATTCTGATCTGTTCATCCCCAGAAATATAAGATCTTTGGTACTTAACGGAACTAAATCAGACACATATCTGATTGTTCACAGTCAGATGCGTCATAATTCAAAAGATGCTAGATGCAGTAAATCAGAACGTAAACAAGGGCTGAAAATTATGAACTTATGAAAGAAGTCTGTGAAAAACTGCCTGCTCCCATTGCTGAATAAACTTTAGAATGGGTCCTTAAATGACTTCAGCCATTATTATTTATGTGAACAATGTGCTGCTGTGTGATGTCAACGTTCTTCTTTTGCACATGTAGGTCGCTTTGGGGGTCTGTAAACCTTTCAAACAGAAGTTTCATTGCAGCTGAGTCTAATTAGTGTGAACGACCAAGCAAAAAAAAAATATTTTATCAAAAAATGAGAATTGTGCTGCAAGACCTGCAGTGTGAAGAACCATCTGGTTCATTCTTACTGACATGAATGTGATTCTTGTTAGGCTCAAAATGCGGCACTGGAAGCTCAAGCCAACACAGAGCTGGCAGAGCGTATCAGGAACCTGGAACAGGAAGTGGTCCGACACAGAGAGGATTCTGGGAAGGCTCAGGCAGAGGTGGACCGCCTCCTCGAGATACTTAGAGAAATGGAGAACGAGAAGAACGACAAGGACAAAAAGATCAGTGAGCTGGAGAGGTGGGTTATCTGTGGTGTTTGATGAACACAAATGAAGTTTACTTGTCCCAGCTGGAGTTTCTCAGTTTGATTCCAGATGGTCAGAGTGACCCGAACACATGATCACATTCAGACGAGAGGCTGTTTTTAGTCCCTGTCACTCAGATCTGTGCAAGCTGACATGCATCTGCTACTTCTGCAGTAACTCGATGTGATGTGTGGCACATTTCTCATTCAGCATTTCATTTAACTTGCTCATTTTTAGCGTCTCTTTCTAAAAGGTTTGAATTATCAGATCAGCCTCTTTTTCTTCATTCCTAATGTTTCCATATGTTCAGTTTCTTAGCTTGAGTCTCTTTTCTCTTTGCTGCTTTCTTTCCACTGGACATTTCTTACCTCACCAGTTTGGCCTCCAGGTTAGTACTTGCTCTTTTCTATCTGCCTGACTCCCCTCTCACTTTATCCTCTTCTTTTATTTCTTTCCTTCCTCTTTCCACCTCCTGTTTCTCTAAAATGTGTTCTGGGTACACCCTTTACTTTTTTTTTTTTACTGGGCTCTTCTTTACACTTATGTTCATGATTCTTCTTTGTCCTTCTCTGGTTTTAACTTTGAATCAAATCTGACATTGATGCTGTTAACTGGAGGAAATACACATTTTTGAAATGGTAAAAACCCTGCTGAAAACCATCAAATGTCAGATTTGCATTTTCTTTTTGTTTTACCGTTTTATTCTTTACGAAGCTAAATATTTTAGCTTTTACTATGGAAGTATTTGTATGATCATTAAGTCATAAAAAATCATATTCCTTGTCATCCTGTCAGCAGGTATTTAAATTTGTGTTTATATTTGAACCCATAGCTTCTTTAGTATGAAGTATTTAATGTACGTAAAGATAAAAAGAGCGGTCTATGTAACAATTTTTTTTTTCTGCAAATAAGCTGTCTCCATATAATTACCAAAGTATTAACAGTTTTAGATTTAAATAATCAGATTTCCTGTCAGTGTTTTTGCAGGAGTCAATCATATTTTGTCTCTGTAGGCAAATGAAGGACCAGACGAAAAAGGTGGCCTCCCTGAAGCACAAGGAGCAGGTGGAGAAGAGCAGGAATGCTCGACTGATGGAGGAGGCCAGGAAGAGGGAGGACAACCTGTCCGAATCGTCGCAGCAGGTGAAGGTGAGGCCTGTTTCTGAGTCGCTTGGGTTTGAATGCAGTCTGCAGGAAATGCACCCTGTGGCGTCGCGTCGGCGTCTAACAAAGCAAACTCTTCGCTGGTGTGAAGGACACTCTGCGTCAGAAATCAGAGCGCATTGAGGAGCTGGAGGAGGCTCTGAGGGAGAGCGTTCAAATCACTGCTGAACGAGAGATGGTGCTGGCGCAGGAAGAGGCTGCTCGATCGCTGCAGGAAAAACAGGTAATTAAGCACACACTAACACACAGACACACAGGAGAGACGAGTCAGTATTAGTCAACCAACAGAAGCAGCCGCTGCCACATTTCTAAACATTCCTCTGGAAGTCTTCCCTTTCACCTTTGCGGTGTTGATTACTCTCTTTGTCCTGCCTCCTCTCTTCTGGCTTCCTCTTCTTCCTCAGTTCCTTTATCTTTGCTTGTCATTTTTTTCTTGTCTTCTTTCTGCTACACAACCGCCTCTCCGAAGCACTCACTCAAACCAATGCATGAGTCCAACCTCTCCCACTTTAAGTGGTCTAAGGTACGAGTCCAGTGTGTGTGATCTCCATCAGTGATCAGCAGCTCCGTTAAAAACAACACTTCTCCAAGTCATGCAGTCTCGTGCAACGCTTTCTCTAGAGGTTGTTTTTGGTCCGTGTGGAAGCTTTCAGATTGATGTTCAGACTGCATGGATTTGTGAAGTGTTTGTGCCGTTTCCAGCCCATGTAGACTTGATGGGATTGTTTTTACCTGCTGTTTGCTTGTAAAGTAATGTTCCTAGGCAGACGGTTCACTTACACTGCAATGCAAATGTGTTCATGCTTCTTGGATTTTCCCATATTTTATCATGACACAACCACAAACTTCAGTATCTTGTAGAGTGAAAACGATTAATTGTGTAAGTTGATTATTGAAATAATCGTCAACTAATTTAGTAAGTGATGAATCATTAATTGGATATATTCAGACTTTAAAAAAAGGTCATTTACTGAAAGAACAGAATACGCAAAACAGCAATGAAGTAAAAATCTACAGAAAATCTATACATTTGGTGCTTAAGTTAAATAAATCTTTGATCTCAAGTGGCATACTTATAGCTTTACCTTGTTCAAATTCTATACATACAAAATCTTCTATTAAGTTCCTTTTTTTGTCTAATTATTAATTGGTTAATAGAAAAAATAGTCCAGCACTGTTTAAGTCAAGCAGGAAGGGCTGAGCTTTCCACATGTTGCTATTGTTTTGCTATAAATTATCAAGTATTCACTAAAGAAATGCTGTTATTGGATTTCAGGCAATAAAATGTTTTTGTTTTTTTTAACAACAGAAATTAATTCTTTATTTGCATCTTTTAATGTATTTCTAATGTTGTACAAAAAAGGCTTACTTGGCTAAATGAAAAATTTGCAGAATGTGACAATTTTTTTATCTGACTGTCAGAATAATCGATTTCTAAATTAAATGCAAAAATGTTGTGCTGTGGAAAACTAACCCCACAAATCAAACTGTCCAGTCCTGTAAGAACCCATGGTGGTGGCAGTATCATGCTGTGGCAGTGCTTTTTTTCAGCATTACTAGATGGCTCTATAAAGTAATGTCTCATGAAGATTGGCTACAAATGCAGTTTTCAGATTTCGTATGTGCAAAATACTTTGAAATCTTGCTTTTACTTGACAATTGTTTCTCTTTCTTGTTGTCCCATCACACAAAACTCTCAAAACATGTTTGTGGTTGTAGCATTGGTATAATGTGGAAACGTTTGCTGGGTATGAAAGCCTTTGTGAGGCACTGTATTCATTAGTTGGCCAGTGAATGAAGATGAACTATTCAACTTTTCTCTAGTTTGGTAAATTCTTGAAAAACAAAACAAAAAACACTTGAGAGCTCATCTCATTTGCTTTGGCAAGATGTTTGTTGTCACCCCTCCGGATCAGATTTCCACCCAGCCCTGTCCCCCAACGTTCAAACCCTCCAGGTTTCAAACATTGCTAAAATGTCTGAGGCACTTCTGAGCACAACAAAGAGGACTGCTGCTGATGTGGAAGGGTTATTTTAGTCGATCTTCATCGCTACGTTAATGTTGGTTTTTCTTTTCTTTCTTTGATTGCTTGGATCTCTGTTCAGTTGCATTCAGAGGTTAAAGGGATAGTTGGACATTTTTTATGTGAGGTTATCAGAGGAAGTTTCCTTACCTGTTATAGAAACGTCACAGCTGATGAGTTTCTCAGTGAATCTCCCTTCACTGAGATTGGTTGAGAAAACAATCTGAACAACCTTTATTGGACATTTATAATGGACTAATATAGTAATATATTCATATTTTCAGAGTTGTTTTAAGAAATGCACAGATCTTTTGATTTTTCGATTCCTTATTCTGTGAGGCTTTGACCTGCCAATACTAAGTTTAACTGTTTCTACTAAAAGTCTCTTGTGAAACAAAACAATGGCTTCATCAGAAACTGGACCGACCAGATTACAGTGTTGTCCCTCTCTCTCTGGGAATCATCTCGGGCATAAAAACCCTTCAAACAAGATCCACTTGTGGAGAATTGCAGCACATCTCCTATATTGTTTTTTTTTTTTTCTCATTAACTTTTCTATCGTCAGACCGGGAAAGTTAAAAGAAAACCATATCACAAAATGTCTTTGATTTACAAATTGTTAGGACTTTTTTTTTTAATTTACTGTAACTATAGATGAACCCTTAGCTGGCTTTGTTGTGAATTGTTTAAATCAGGCCCAGGGGTCATTTCTGACTAAAACCGAACCAATGAGATCATATTCAAGACCACTGCTGTATTCATAAAGTGGTTTCTTTTGTAAACTTTTAAAGTATTTCTCTGGGATGTTAAAGTATAGGAGCAGCATGATTTTTGTACATTGTAGATTTTTATGATTTAGAAATCTTGGCTTTCGGTCTTAACTTCCATTCATAATGGTTTTAAAAGGCTTTAAAAAGCTCTCAAATTGGAGTTGGTGAAACCTGCAGAAACCCTGATCCATCAGGGTTTCTGCATGTACCTGATGAAATTAAGATTAATTGAGCAAATACTTTCCATTGCAAGAAGATTTAAATTGATGGTCTCGCCCTAAGACAGCTGTAAAAAATGTACCGTTCTCAGGTCGCAAAGTGCCCTCTTGCTCTTTTCACAAACTTCCCCTTGTTTTGATTTGCTGAAACTGTGACGGCTCACTAGTTGTTAGTCTTCCTCACAGCAGTACGACTCCTTTCTCCCACAGGTAGGGAAATGTATTTACAGAACCTCACTTCAAACAATCCAAACTGTCTCTTTAAGGCACCCTGGAGTAAAAGTACTTGTATATTTGTTTGCTAGTAACAGTTGTTTAGTAGGCAATGAAAACAGATTATACAGCTGTTCTTCCCTTTCATCCGTCCATTTATCATTTAGAAACTCCTGTAAGTGTCATTTGCTGGGAAAATGCTTGACACTTGACAACCGTTGATTTCTAGGTATATATGTGTGCGTGTGTGTGCGTTTCCAGATGGAGGAGCTGCTGGGTGCCATGGAGAAGGTGAAACAGGAGCTGGAGTCCATGAGGGCCAAGCTGGCTTCTACCCAGCAGTCTCTGTGTGACAAGGAGGCCCACCTCACAACCCTGAGAGCTGAGCGCAGGAAACACCTGGAGGAGGTGCTGGAGATGAAGTAAGACCCACACACACACACACACACACACACACATACACACACACACACACACACACACACACTGACTCTTTAGGGTGGTATAGACTGTTGATTATTGATTGCTGCCTTAATCAAGTAAAATGTCATCCATTTCTGGCTTTTCCCAGTCGGCATGCTGGCTTTGTGATATAAATAATAGAATATACCTGAGCTATTTGTACAGCTAAGCATCCCGTTGCTTCATCTACATCAAACAGGCAGGAGGCCCTTCTGGCCGCCATCAGTGAGAAGGATGCTAACATCGCGCTGCTGGAGTTGTCGTCCTCTAAGAAGAAGAAGACGCAGGACGAGGTGGCTCAGCTGAAGCGAGAGAAGGACAGACTGGTGCAGCAGCTCAAGCAGCAGGTGGGGAAACGCCATCTGGGATCAGGAAGGGGAGGCGTGACATGTGGAGACAGGAGTTGCTTAGGGAGACCTGAAGTTTCACCCGGATGTATTTTGGAGCTTTATTAGAAGGGTCACCTCTGTGTCAAATGATGAAGCTGTTTGTTGTGACTTGGTGGATTCATAGCTTTTTTTGTTGTTCTTTTTAGTTTGAGTGAACCACACAAACAAAATCAAGAGTAATAATTGAAGAAAGAAAAATATGCTGTATTATATGACCACAGGTTATGCCTCTCTTTTGTTGTATTTTATTCTTTTTCCCAAACATTACTTTCATAATGTACTTATTTGTTTAGTCGTTGTAGTAAGTTGTACTTTGGCTTCATTGTTTATTCATTCTCTTACAAGTCTGGCTGTTGTGCATAAGTTGTAGAGTAATTTTTAAAAACCAGCCTTAGGGTTTTCTTCACTTCAGCCTCCACATTGTGTCACCAGGCTACATAGCCACAAAAGAATAATAGAATAATAAGCCCACTTTAGCTTTCTATTGATGAAAAAAGTGATTTTGTTTCAGATCAGTGCGTCACTTTCTGAACAGAAAGATCAGGTTTTATATAAAATTAGAAAAATGGGAAGTTCAGTTTGAGTATTTTCCAGATGTAGACTCCATCTCGTGCACTTTGCTGCTGTTAAGTGTTTGAAAAAATCAATTAATTACTTTTTTCCTTACAACTGTAGTTTTGTCCTTCCTTTCTTTGTTTTTGTTTCTATAGAACCTATAGAAATGTAGGTTCTTCATTTCGACCCAGGCATAAATTAATTTAAAATTCTGTTTTTAGGTTTATAGACTGTATTTTTAGATATAGAAAGTTATAGAAACCTCTCTGCAAAAAGCAAAGTGACTGAAGTGAGTCTCTCGTGCACTTTGCTGCTGTTATTGTTTTATGGTTTCTCAGATCTTCCACAAAAATAAATGCGATCTTCCAGGTGTAGTTGATTTCTCAACAAAAAGAAACATCTGCAGTACATTTTATAAAAAGCAATAGGAAACCCCTCATGATCAGATTTTGGCCTAAAGTAGAAGTTTGAAGTTGCAGTGAATTAAGGCAGTTTTCATTGAAATGGTTTGAATGAAACGTTCGAACAGAAAACAGGTTTGTATTCATGCATGGTCGACTGGACAGGCCAGTTCTAAGATGTTTGTTTGTGACTTAGATGGAGTCAGAAAATGTCACTGCTGACATTTTGAACTTTTCTCTGTTTTCAATCGTCAGACTCAGAACAGAATGAAGCTGATGGCCGACAACTACGAAGATGATCATTTGAAAGCTGCACACGACCACACAAATCACAAACCCTCTCCAGATCAGGTAATCTATTTGACACGGATCTGATTTGACAACATCTCAGTCGCTGAAAAAGATCTTCTCTGAAGCGTCTGTCCAGAAGGTCGGACTGGTGGACGCCATGTAAAGGCAGCAGACGGTTCTTTGTGTCGATGTGCGCTAACCACGTTTTTTCTTCCTAATGCTGCGTCTGGCTAACCTTGTGGTTACCAGGATGATGAGGAGGGTATCTGGGCGTAGCCTGCCTTATGCCCCTCCCCTCTCTTTCACAAACTTTTTGTTCAGAAGGGTGAGCTCGTATAAAGAAAGCTAAACCTTTCACCTTCACCACTGGCATGTTGTTTTTTTTTTCTTTTTTTCCTTCATTCATCTGTGGTGCTCTTCATATCGTTTGATGTTGGGTCACATTGTTTGGAAGCATTCATTATGTGTTGCTTGTGCAGCTTAAGAGTCTTAAATTTGCATGCAGTTTCTATGCTGCTATTTGTTATAAATTTCACTCAGTAAATGTATTTGTTTTTCTGGCTAAACTAAAGCTGTCAGGGATGGATAGCTATGCATGCTGAATCATGATCACTGCGGCTTCATCGCGCGCAAGCACTCGGACCGGACCGAAACTCTTCTTCTGTCATCTGGGAGGCGAACAAAAATACTTTAGCTGACACTTTTCCTCTTCCTCCTCTCTGCAGATGATACCCCCTCTTCTTGTCCTGTCCCAAAACCGCAGTAAGCTCAAACTCTACATCGCCCACCTGACAGACCTCTGCCATGACCGAGACCCCAGCATCCTCAGCCAGCTCACGCCTCCGTCTCACTACCACCACAGCGACCCTGACGACTGGGAGGAGGAACTTCAGAAAATGAGCGACGAACAGGTGCTGGGAAGAAAAAAAAATCTACATTTTTTTACATTTCAACAAACTGCTATGCGTTTCAGTTGGATTTTTATTTTGGCAAATCAATAAAAGTTAACGCATAAACGAGTCTGGCTGGAATAATTAGATGGGTTTTAATTGTTTTTAATCTTTTTTTTATCAAAGCAAATCTGTTAACTATGCAGTTCTTTAGTATTCTTCCCCCTTTTTTCTGTTACCCCTAAATAAATAGCCAAACAACTCAATGCGCTAACTAAAACATCCTACAACGGTTGAGTTTTGCATCAGTTTTTCTTAATCGTTTTAGTTTTGCGTGTCTTCCTGCTTTTTAGTTATTTTTAAGTCACTTTTTTGAGGTGGCGACAAAAAAGGTTCCTCTTGAAATTGTTTTCAGTTGCCATGGCAACATCTCCAATTTAAAGCGCACTTTGATGCTGAAAATATCTCTAAAACAAACGTGGCAAGCTGAGATTTTTTTTTTCTAAGTTGTCAATGTTTTCAAGTGTCAAACATGCAAAACAAAATAAACATCAGACCAGGAAGATCAGTGATTTTAAACTTTTAATATTTATTTTATACTTTAAAATAACACTTTTTTTTTCCTTTCTGATTTTGGGCAAGTTTCTTACTTCCATAACTTTTGCCCTTTGACCTGAACATCTTACATTTTAATACCCGGTGTTTCAGCTCCTCTCTATGCATCTCTATTTGGCATAGACAAGTTGTTTGAACTTGTCTATGCTGCAGAAACCTTGTGTGTGTGACATAAAAATCACAGACAACTGAAATCAGTATCTGAGTTTTTTTTGTTTGTTTTTTTTAATACTTTGGACTGGATCTGGATATTTGTCACATCTTTGAGGAGCTGAAAAGATTTTAAAGAGCAGTTTAAAATATAAAAGTTTAGCTAATAACTCACTAGAACATTCTCAGGGCTGCTGCTTTTAGAGGAGTTGAACTCAAACATGATCCTTTATTTCTCTGTGTTTCCAGTTGAAACGGGAGACCGAGGTGTGTGAGAAGGAGAACGGGGAGCTGCAGGAGTTTGCCAATTCTGTTCTCCAGCAAATCGCGGACTTCTGCCCTGACATCCTGGAACAGGTCGTCAATGCGCTGGAGGAGTCATGCTGACAAATCTGACTTTGGACTTAAGCGAGCGGAGCCCAGGAAACCCCGACCTCCATCCAAAAGGAAGCGAGGCGGCCGAGGCGTCATTTTCTCCACCCTGCATCAAGTTTTCCAGGAAACTGAAGTGCTTTTCTGTCTCTTTTGTCACTTTGAGGTCAGGCTGGCTGCATCAAAATAAGGAAATTCACCAAGCGACACTTTGAAGACGTGTTTTATTTAGTGCAAACGAGGGAGGAGAACTCAAGCACACACCTTTGGCGATGTTTATCTTTTAGCGTAGCCACATTGTAAAAGATGTTCCAGATGAAAGAGGAGCCTCACAAAGCCTTACCTCCAGCAGGAACTGACCTTCATGAGGCACTTTTGTCTCAGGCTTTTACCTCTTTTATTCATCTCTAAAGCCTTTCATGTTAAAAGGGGAACACTGATCTCATCCTTTGGGACAGAAAAGCACTTTTTTTTTTTTTCTGGGGGAGCTGCTAAACCCAAAGTGAGCAGGGTGGAGTCGAGTTCGGAGGTGAGGCACGACGCTGTGTAGACGTTTGCTTTCAGTCTCGCGTTACCTATTGCAGCGCTATCTAAACGCCACTTTTTAACCAGAAGAGCTCCTGAAACCCTTGAGGTACGTTACTGCGTCGTCAGTGGCATTAGAGGGGGGATCAAGACTCAACCTTTCACAGAAGATCTGAGTTTAGTTACTACGTTTATAACAGAGGAGAGGATTTAGGGGGAGAAAGCTTTTCTTTCATTTCTCGATGGTTTTGCACACAGCGTCCACTTGTTTATGAGGTATGCAATGTTTCTTTCTTTTTGTTTTTTCTTTTCTTCTTTTGAGAACGTTCTCGTGGCCTTGGAGCATGCACAGAGATCAGTACAGGACCTAAATGCAGAGGCTTTTCCGCCTCTGTAATACTGGTGCTATGGCATGATGTAAGAACTGATCCTCATCCAAAGTTTCTATAGGAGTTCCTTAAAGCCCACATACCGACGGCCCTTTTTTGTATGCTCAGATGCCTCTGTTGGTGTTTTTCTGTTTGTTTTATTGTTCAGGGCTGAGTTTTTTAATTACTAAGTGCATTGATTGACATTTACAGAGGAAACGAAAGTCACTTTTCAAGCAGATTTTGACTTTTTAAGATCAGTTTGTAAATAACGTGATATTCAACACGTACAGTAACTGAATAAAAGTAATAACAGTGGAAGGTGTGTTGTGCATTCTTAAAAGACAAAAAAATCAGAAAAGTTCAAAGCAGTGCAGTTGTCTTTTGTGTCTAATTTTGTCTCCCGGGACAAACGTATGTGTGACAGTGCTGCCATAAATTGCAGAAAGTCTATGTTCTATAGAGAAATATATATAAATAAGATATATGAAAAGTTTACTGTATCAATATGCATTG
Source organism: Poeciliopsis prolifica (assembly GCF_027474105.1). NCBI lineage: Eukaryota > Metazoa > Chordata > Actinopteri > Cyprinodontiformes > Poeciliidae > Poeciliopsis > Poeciliopsis prolifica. The sequence goes on along the minus strand of NW_026562376.1, from coordinate 12,023,001 downwards.
AATGTTTGCACAGAATCTCCAAGAGCGAGTTGCTCTGAACAAAATAAGTGTTCTCAGCGGAAACTGAGGGGAAAAAAAAAAATAAAGTGTCAAAATAATGTGTGAACTAAAGACGTTTCAAACCGTGACTATGTGATGGGAGGGTGAATTCCCTTGAGTTTGTTTCTAATCGTCTTTTTCAAATAAATATGCTCGCCAAACGGTGGCGCCATCCTAAGACGCCCATGTTGTCTTTTCTTAGTCGATGGTTTTTGTTGGTGACCCTGATGCATAAAAACGAGCCTCCAGCTGTCGTAGCTCTCCTGCTAGCAGTGATTATATTCAGCGGGTGTCAGAGTGAGAACCAAAGACACAGCTGGAGGTCAGAAATGAGAGTTGGATGCTTGTTTTTCTCCGTCAAACTGACTGAAGAGCTGTTTCTTTCCCTTTAGCTCCTTACAGCTGAATTCAAAGATTATTCTAGCAGTGTTTCATTCCCCTTTACTTTGGCCTTGCTGTCCTTTCTTCCCTCAACGTCTTTTTCCTTCAACTTTTTAACTGGGAACACAGAGCTAATCACGGGGCTTTAAGTTTGATGTTTGTTTTTGCATTTGTAAAAAAAAAAAAATTAAAAATGTACTGCTGTCTGTTAATGTCAAGAATCAAACTGAATAAAAAAAAAAGACATGTTGGTTACATGGATTTTGTATGTATGGAAAAGAATAAATTATGAGCCTCGTTTTCTTGTGAAGCTTTTTTTTTTTTTTCCTTTTTTTCAACCAGAGGAGCTCCCAACATAGTGCTTCATGTTCAATAACTAATATTTCATATCATCTTCAGCACTGGGGGAAAGAAGGTATTTAATTAATTCATGCATTTTATGCTCAGAAATGACTCAAAGCAGCAGTACTTCATATTTACTCAAGTAAAATTAAAAAGTAGGCGACAAAGAAATGACGCGAGTAAAACAGCATTTTATAAAAAGGCGACTTGAGTACTAACTGATCAAAACCTTTTATCAAATGTTTCATATGAGATTTTTAAATTGCGATTTTATTTGCTGTGAGAAAATAATTATGCACAACCTGCATTGATCTCCCTACAATCACACCTTCATTACACACATAAACATGACCTTGTATGCTTCATTCATTCAAGCCGGATACATTTTAATGCTTGGAGTTAAAGAATGCACCTAAAAATGATAGTAAAATAGTTGAATAATAATTGTGCACATACAATTATTTGACAATAATTGTCTAAAAATCATGTTGATCTTTTTGAAACTCCAGTTTCCTATGATACTTTCAAATTAGCTGCTATAGAAGGAGGGTTCTTTACAAAACTTAAACATTTACTAGTTTTTTTTTACTTCACAAAGTGATGTCACAGCTTAGGGACAAACACTGGAGAGCGACATTTTCTACCTGTAGGCTCTATTTTCAGTTAAAAATTAGAATTTAGATTATTTTCTGGTTAATTTATTAGAATTTGTGTTTTAGTTATTTAGAATAAGTTTGTCAGGCAGTAATTTGTTTTAAGTTACATTTTGGGACGTTGATGTTTCACATATTAACATGTAGCTTTTAGGTTGTTCGTTATATGCAGGTGGATGGCCATTTGGTTTTTAACCATTTTTGAAGTTTTTTGGACCAATAGTTACATCTACCTTTCTAAGCAAATCACAAGAGCTTCCTCTCAGAAGAATTAATCTGTAGAATCCATTTTAAATTAAAAAAAAGAACAACTGAGACATATTTATATTCTTTATTCATAAATACCACTATTTTATGAATATAAAACACTTTAAATTACTGCGCTTTTTGGACAAATACTCTGGCATTACAATTGAAAGCTCTTCAGGAGAAAGAAAAACATCAGTTTAATTGCATATAATCTGTGTAGCTGTTAACACTTTGCTGTAGGTGTGGAGGTGAATTTCATGTTTAAATTACTTTCTCAGAAATATACAAAAAATGTACACAGGTAAACATGAAGAGACAGGAGTGATCCACCCACTTCAATTTGAAGTACACATGTTCTCAGCAAGTTATTCAATACAAACAAATTACAAGTATTCAAACAAACAAACAAACAAACAAACAAACAGAAATAAATTTAAAATCCAGGAAACTGAAACCTTTTTTGTCTTTAATAAAAAGATTTTGCAATGAAAATCATCTTGAATGTAAAAAATCTCTAAAAATATACAATCTAGTCTAGTTTTCACCAATAGTAGGCACTCCTGTGTTCAGTGGGCGAGGTAGCTGCATGGTCCGAATGCACACAGGCTGCAGGTTCGGCAAAGCAAGAGTCTTGAGAAACTTTGGGGTAAAAACAAAACATTGTGGAAGAAGTTGCTCCAGGTGGGTCCCTCTTTGTGTGATCACAGTTTAAGGTTAAATTAAGAACGCCTACAGGTGAACAACGGCACTGTACAGGATGAAATGAGAAACTGTCACCTCATTCTCTCACTCTCTGTCATCTGCCATAGTCCGAGGTTTAATACTTTAAGGCACGGGAGCTGCGTTATCCTCTCCAGACCCCGCTTGGTGATCTTAGTGCAACCATACAGATCGATCCCCGTCAGCTGAGTCAAGTGGTCAGCTATCAACTCCAAACCTTTGTCTGTGATTCGCACACACTGCCCAATGTTGAGAGTTTTGAGTTCGTGCATTTGGCGCACCATCCTGTTGATCCCGTCGTCGCTGATGTGACAGGAGCACAGGGAGAGAGACTTGAGCTGATACAAGCCCTGGGCGATGTAAGCCAGGCTTTGGTCCCCGATCTTATCGCAGAAAGAGACGTCGAGGCCGGACAGCCGGAGGGAACCCATGGCCAGATGCATTATCCCCGTGTCACTGATGTTATCGCAGGAGCGCAGGTTCAGGCTGCACAGCTGGGTCATCTGTGACAGGTGGATCATCCCTGCGTCTGAGATTCCCCCGCAGAAGCTGAGGTTGAGCACTTTGAGCTTGTTCAGACCCTTTGAAACGTGTTTGAGAGAAAGATCGGTCAGCTTCTGGCAGTCCTGTAAGGTGAGCTTCTCCAGAGTCAGGCAGCCCTCTGCAGCACTGCGGGTCATTCCGGACAGGTGGCCGATGCCCACGTCAGAGACGTGCCTGCAGCTGCGAAGGTTAAGGCTTTTGAGTCTGTGCAGCCCCCAGGCAATGAGCAACAGGCCGGTGTTGGTGATGTTGCTGCACCCGCCCAGCTCCAGCACCTCCAGGTTCTTCAGGTACTGGGCGATCCTGCCCAGGCTGGAGTCTGTGATCTGCTTGCACAGACTGAGGTTGAGGACGCGCAGGGATGGGATGTCCTGCACAAAGGCATGTCCCAGACCATTGTCGGTGAGGTTGAAGCAGCCACACAAGTTAAGGCTTTCGATCTGCGGCATCCCCTGAATCACGTAGCTCAAGCTTCGTCTCAGGCTGAGGATTTGGACCTTCTTGATCCCCCTGGTCTGCAGACTGGGGAACAGAGACGGGTTGGCTCTCCGTAGATGAAGCTTAGCTTCCACCCCCCTCCACACAGACTTGTGGTAGGACGCGTCTCTCCAGGCCGCGCACACTTGGGCTACCCTCCCTTTGTCCTTAACGTCCAAGTAGCTGAAAATAATGGCCAAGATTTCCGGGAAAAGGCACGATATGTGTGTTTCCGTTTGAAACATGACTGCTGGGTGACTTCTGCCGGCAGCACGGGTTGCCTAGGAGCGACAACAAAGCGGCGTTAGCTGCGCGAGACTGCCGGTGAAGTTATGTAGCATTAGCGCATGTCAGCTAACGGATTAGCATTGGATGCTGCGAAACAAAAAGACTGTGACACTCCAAGCAAACTTCGCTATTTTACAACATGGCGAGTCGAATTAAACTGACGCTACAGTTCACCTGCCAATAAAGCGGACTTAATTTTAAGGAAACAAGCGATATTTACCCAGAAAGTGTCGGCTTAGCCCGAGCTAGCTGTCTAAAGTTGAGAGCTGGAAAGCCGCCGAACCTCCTCGTCCGGAACGACGTACTTTTTACTCCAAATCATCTCAAGCAAATTCAAAACGTCTCATTTTGTAGAATATTGTAGCCATGTGCCCGTTTCCCGACTGCGTCTATCTTTAGACCCAGCATTAGAGTGAACCCTTCCCTTACAATTGATACGGCGCCGGAGCAGCTGGAAGCTAGCTCGCCCAGCGGCTCCTAGTGGAGGCTGCGGGCAGGGCCGGTCCCAGAAGTTCTGGGGCCCGAGTAAAAACAATATGTTTCTGCAGAAGTGTGATAATTTAAGAAACAAATAAGTCATTTAGGTATTTATGTATATGAAGATGGAATTAATAAATTAACATAAATAAATATGTCTGTAATTATTTAATGGATTCAATTTTTGCATATTTAAATATGAAAATTAACATTTTCTTTATTTTTATTACAAATATGTATTTCAGTATTTCTATTGAATCATTTATAGTTCTGTGTAGAAGCACAACAAAGTAAACAGTAAAAACAAGGAACTTAATTCTACTGACACGTTCTTGAGTGTAAGTAGACAAGTAATTGAATAATTTTCATTCCTATGAAAACAATTAAAAACGATTTGAACCTTAAAATCTCATTTTGGTAGCCTTGTGTCTTAAAAACACTGAACAGCAAAAACAACAAAGAATTTTATCTCAGGACCTTCTTGCTGCAAGGCAGCAGTGCTATGAACTGGGTCATGGTGCATCCCCAATACTAATGCAATAAAATGTGACTGCGAAACTCTGGATTGCAACATTTTAGTGGCCTGAGTCTTGGAATAGATATATCATCTGTCTGCAAAATACGTTCGCTTAGTTCAAGCTGGATGGATCCTTCTTTGAACTGGCATGACTCTGTCTTTTAAGGTAAAATGACATTTATTGTGAAATGTTTTCCCAGTTATTTGAACTATTACAGGTCAGTTTTATGTCTTTCTACTTCTGAAACTAAACTCAGATACTGTCTGCTCCTAAAATAGCTCCATTAAACAAATACCCTCTTTTGTTGATGTACCTTTCACACATTTAAATGAGACATTATGCATGCAATCAGGCTAACTCCTCTTTTCTTGTGATTCTTGAGCGTTTCAATAGTTGCTTCACATACAAAGTATAATAAATGAAGTCAAGTAAATTAACTGTGAAAGATGTCCATATTACACAACGAAACATGTTGACAAATATTTGTTTCACTCTCCTGTTGCACAAAGAATAAGATAAGGGATTATCAAAAAAGAAAAAGAAAAAGAAATCCCAAATTGTTTTCACCTTTTATGTTTTTGCTACAGCTGAAATGTTTGTGACTGAAAAACTACAGCCTGAGGCAATCTGCCCTCATCATGCATGTCTATGTATTAGTGGAATCAGCTTTTTGATTCCAGTGTAAACCTGGAAAAGGCTGAATAGTTTGCACATTCCCCAATAAGTTTAGTCTGCATATTTTTCTAGCATCCGAGACACAATGAATCCTCCTCTGAGGAACGGTATAATCTGACAACATAATCTATGATCATTCTTTCTTTCAAACAAGTTTTATTTTCCACATTCCTTCTGACTGAGCGCTACTTAGTGTAAATGCGTTTGACCTGGCAGGAGGCCAAAGTTACAGCAGGGAGGCGTTTACTGACCTGCTGACCTCTGGCAGTGACAAAGACATGCAGCCGAGCCATCACTTTGAAATGGATGAGCAAGCCTCTAAATGTCAGATTGGCACAGAGTTTGAAGTGTTCACTCAAAACCTGACAGCTATACAACACAACACCATGAATCTGTGTCACTAGTAGATAATTCAGATCTTCTGTGTTTGAGAAATTGCAAAAAGTTAAATGAAAAAATTCTCTAAAGTGAACTGTTCAGTTCTGTTAAACTTTTATTTGAAGACTCCGAGGTGATCAGTTTTCATTCTCCTTCACCAGCACAAGCTCTTGCCTCAACTGTTTGTTTTTAAAAACTAAATAATCATTTGAAATTTTAACTCTGTGCTTTATTTACTTTTCTTTCCGTCTTATTGTAATAACTGATTTATGATTGTGGGTGTAATAGTAAAGCGTTCGGTGAACTGATGTTTTTTTAATATGGTAAAGAAATAAACTTGACATACTTTTCAGATTTTTATTTGTACTAAAAGTGGAAAACCGATCATTTTACTTCTGCGAGATGTGTTCATTTATCATCAGGGTCGTGAATTAAGACAATCTTTACATTTACTTAATTTAGAAAATTAACACAAACGTGAGTGTTTTTTCTCAGTTTTTCAGCGTGAAAGGTTTTAGAGCATGTGTTTGTCCAGCTGCAGTTAGTTAGAGTCTCTTTTGGGCCCGCAGAAACGCAGCGGCTTCTCACAGCAGTTCACTCTCGGCCCTGAAACAATAAATATCTACAATTCCTGGCATACTTTAGAGCTCCTGTCCGGCTCTCTTCCTTTGACTACCTCCTACTCTCTGCACTAAGATCACAGACGTGTCCAAACTCTTTTAGAGAAGTTTTCTTGAAGCCGCCATAAATGATCATCCAAATAAACCGCCTTCTTATTTTTAAACTCTACATTTCAGTTTAAAAAGTAATTTAAAGCTCAATGCCAGTTCTGACACTTAGTCCAGTATTATGTACAAACTAATACATATATCTGGTGATCTATCTGTCAAAGTTGAAAATAAACCACTGAGATCGACAACTGAATGTAGCTTATGTGAGTCCTTTAGAATAAAGTTCAAACTAATGACAATGGAGTTTATCATTCGTCGATCCATGCGTTCATATAAAATGTTCAAACTACCAGAGGTGGAGGGTGGCTAACCTGAAAGTTGTTTGGTTTAGTCTAAAATATCTCACTTAACTTGAAAATTTGAGCCATCAAAAAGAGAAAGTATTCACTAGCACAGTTTTGTTTACATCCTATTTAAGCAATGCAAGAGATAAACATGGTGTGAATGAAAGAGATGCGAAGGGAAAAATTAACACTCATCAAAGCTGCCAAATTTCAACTAGGTAAAGTGATTTCTTAAAGCTTCCTGAGTTTTTTATGCCATCTCCTTTTAAATAACTCTTGCAGAAAGTGCATTTCTGCAGAAAACATTAATTCTTACCAAATATGGGTGGTCCTCAACACTCAGTGGACATGCAACGATAAAATGGCCAAAGTTCACAAGAACGTTTGAAGCACCTTTTCACTATCTATCACTTTCAGCTGCTCACTCAAACCTTTGTATCTTCAGTAATCCGAGACCTCATTTAAGCAATGACAAAGAGGCAAAACTGGAGTCAATTTATGGTCACACTGATGCCTCATAGTAACAAGGTTCTGGACTTAAATCTTCATCAGAGCCTTTATGTGAGGAGTCTTGTGTCTCCCCTGTGTCGTAGGTTTTCTCAGTGTACTCAGGTTTCTTCCCATCATACAAAATGTTTATGTTGGGGTCACTGGAAGCCTTGAGATTCTCTTTGGTGTGAGTGCATTTGTGCATGGCTGCTTGTTGGCCTCATGATGGACCGGCAGCCCATCCAGGTCGCACTCCACCTCCTGCTGATGACATTTAGCACAGACTCCTGCCTATGTGTGACCTTTAACAAGATGAGGAGGCCATGAAAACGGCCGTGCAAAAGTATTTTGCACATTTCACTGGAGTTGTTTGAAGTACACCAGCATGAATTGTGCATAGTTTGCAGCTGAAAGAAAGAGGGACACAAATGAAAAGAGTTTATTAAGTAAAAATCTTAGAATCTGTCAACAGCTCAGCGATGCAAGAGTAGAAAAGCACAGGGGGCGCAACAAGTATGCAGAAGAAGTCACTCGTCAGACAACAAAATTGAACTGACATGGATAATAACTGCGTCCTGAACTCCCGTCTGGAAACAAGGTAGTGGCAGCATCATGCTGTGGGGATGCATTTTTTTTCAACAGGTACTGTAGAAAAGGGGTGGAACAACAAGGTCACTTCCTCGAAATATCTGTGAATCATAAAGAAAATGTCTGTGAACTCTATGTTTCACCATGTGTATGTTTGATTACCATTTAATGTTACATGTAAAACATATTTTAAATTGATACGCTGTGATACACCAGCTTAGGGAATGCATAGTTGTGAATATGAAAGAAAAGATCCCTAGTTTGATTAATGCTTTTCAAATAAACATTGAAGTTTAGTGTGCTGGATTTGAAAGGCAACAAAACACTATATAAGACAAATTTTAAAATTTTATTATGACATCAATTTTTAGTGATCTGGAGACATTTATGTAACTGGTCTGAGTTGATTTTGAGATGTATTAATTTATTTATTGTACGTTTGAAACACGTTATATTTTAATAGAAGCCTCACTTGTGCTGCCCAGCCAGCAGAGGGCAGCACTGCTCTGGCAAAAAAAAACCCAAAACAAAGTAAATATAAACACATAAATTAAATAAATGCCTCTATTGACGAACATTTTCAAAACCTTGTTTCTTGGCTCATGGCAGAACTGGGATAAGTAATAAATTATGTAAAAGACTTTCTTTGTTTTGAGCTTTGCAGAAGTTTAGACAAACATGGTTCAAGGAAATAACATGAACCCAGAGGAAGTGAGGTGAGATGTAAGTGGAATGAGATGAGATCAGAAGAAAACACAAACCAAAAACAGAAGGAAATATGAGTGATGGTGATTCCCCTTTCGGCCTCCCCTGTGGCTGGACTTGTCTCTGCTAATGACCCTGTCTGCTGGCTCCTTCAGCCAGATGGTGAATTAACTCCAATTAGCCCACTCTAAGCAGATCTTCTCTGACAGCTCGTCATACACACCAACACAGACAGACAGACAGACAGACAGACAGACAGACAGACAGACAGACAGACAGACAGACAGACAGACAGACAGACAGACAGACAGACAGACAGACAGACAGACAGACAGACAGTTTTTCCATCCCTCCTGAAAACATTTCATTCATATTCAACCAAATCCAACCTTCAGATGAAGCTTTTATACATGATGGCCAGATAAACTGCTGTTGTAAACTTCGTAATTATTTCCCTGGCTGTAGGCAGGTTTAGGTGATAAACTATTTTGTTGTTGGCAGCCAATAGACATGTGACTTACTTGAATGTTATGTTCTCTTGTGTTTCTCATTATGAAAAGTGGCTAAGAGAATATTTATAAACTATGGTACATATAATAATAAAACAGTCTATCTTTAAATATTGTTTATTACAAATGAAAATAATCACTCAGATCAAATCTCAAAGATTTAAATAAGTGTTCACTTCTTCCTACTCCTTTTCAAACAGAAAAGTAGTGAACAAATTATTTTGTTCACTACGACCAGGAACAAAACTACTCAGTCCTAGGACAATATCTATGCACACAATTTTTTTCTGTCCTGCTGTTTGCTTGTTCTCTTGTTTTTAAAACCCGTTTGAAATAAATAAATACAAAAAATGCCTTCTGTTCACTGAGCAAAATACCACCACATCATGATTCTGCCTCCTCTGTGCGTTAGAGTTGGGACATTGTTTACATGCTTCCCCTTTTCTGTTCTCCAAACGTGTCAATGATCTGTTTTGCCACACACTTCATTGAGCGACTAAAACAGTAAATAAGTTGTCAGAATTCATGCTTTGTGTGTAAATATGAATCTACACACAAACATTAAGCCTTTTTGGTTTAATGTTTCAACATTAAACCAAAAAGGAAAAACTGATGCGTCACATGTTGTGGTTAATGTATGTTTCCCTCTCTCTCTCTCTGTCTCTCTCACTGTCTCTCACACACACACAGCGGGCGGAGACGGTTACTGCTGTGTGACCTGCTGGCACTGTGTTCTCCCTCAGCGAGCTGTGAGCGGCCTTCCTTCAGTCGGCGTGCCGCGCCTCCTCTGAGTGTCTGAAGTCGCATGACGTCTCAAGCAGAGCGTCCTGCAAGATTTGCTTGTTGACCAGTCGGCTCCACTGAGGGGAAAAAGCAGGACCGAGATGCTGCATGTGTCTAACAGGTGTTGTCCAGGCTTCTGAAAGGACTCCATCTGGGAGTGTGACCCCTGACCTGTCCTGTAAACTGGGTCAGCAGGTGCTATGTGCAGATCAAAGGTCAAGAGGTCAATTTGTCTGCAGCTGAAAACAGTGATGCAGCAAAGAAGGAGGATGAACTCTCTTGTGAAACAGCGACATGAGGTCCGTAAGCTTCTCCGTCTTTGGGTGGTGCGGAGCTGCGGAGCTGCATGTCAGTTCGGAGTAAAAGTGTTTGTCTAAGGAGCAGGAGGACAATAATCCCTTTTAACCCCATCAGCTGCTCAGATCCGAGCATCAGAATCAGCAGGCAGGATGGACAGCAGCTGTCTGGGAGACATGTTTGACCTCTGGAGCACAGAGGCGTCATATCGCCACCTGACCTCCGACCTCAGCTAGGATGATGTCACACGCACGAGCCTTTGTAAATCATGAATTAAATACGAACCTCCAGAAACACCTTTCAAGAGTATCGCATGACTGGAGGGGGAGAAAAAAACGGTGCAAGGATCGTGGCCTGCGTTTCCATTCCCTGTTTTCTGACACCAGTAAATTCATTCCAGTGCAACCAGTGGCCTTCAGAAGTCAACTGATTAAATAGAGCCCACATGTGTGTAATTTAATCTCAGTACAAATAAAGCTGCTCTGCAAAGCCCTCCAAGATTTGTCAACGGACATCAGTAAAAAAAAAAAAAACGGCAGCAGGGAGACGATGATGCAGCAGACAGGGCAGCAATGAAGCTGTGTTAATGATAACGCAGGTCGAGGTTGGTAGACTGGGTTTGGAGCTCAATAGATCCGAAGCATAGGTATTTGTGCCCTCCATAAATCTGCTCTTTACAAAATGGAGGTAAGAAGAAAGTAATTGCTGAAGGAAAGTCATCAGATGTCCATTTACAGTCTCTGACAAGCAAGGAGACATAGCAAACATGTGAAAGAAGGTGGTTGAGTCAGAAAAGACCAACATGTACATTTATAACACTAAAGGTGGAGCAACCACACCATCCCCCCCCCTGCAAAAATAAAACAAACATGGTTGTGGCAGATTCATGCTTTAGTTATGCTTTTCCACAGCAGGGAGAGAAAAATAGACCAGAGTTGATGGGAGGGAGGAAGAAAATCTGAGAGAGGTTGACAAGGACGACTGTAAAAATGGAGCAATAGGTCAACTCAAAGCTGATTTATTTGTTGGAATGGTCCAGTCAAAGTCCACACCAAAATCCAGTTAAGAATGAGCGGCAAGACTACAAAATGTATGTTGTTAATATGTTGAAAACCACATATTCCTTTCACTGCACAATTATCCACTACTGTGAAGTGTTTCAGTTAAGAACATGAATAAAAAGTGTTAGAGATAGTTTCTTCTTTAAGGAACTGGCTCTGAAGTCCAGCGGTGTTCACAGGAAGAAACAAGAATCTCTGCACATCTTTGGGTTGAGAAAAAGAGAAAAAAACGAAGGAGGAGATTGCTGAAGAAAAAGCGACAATACACGAGGAGAAATGAGTGAGATGTGGGTTGTGGTATTGAGGTGTTAATGTTTGTGTCTGTGAGTCGTGATGCACAAAAAAGGGAAAACAATATGATGGCACAATATAGATCTAGGAAGGGTGAGTCAAGAACAGCAAGAGAAAGGAAGTTCAGTCCACTTTTAATGCTTTGCTACAGATATCAAAGGTTAGCACCAATTAAGAAGACAGTGGTTTTTGTTTGGAAGTGACTTAAGTTTGACCTTTGAACCCTTCAGAATTCAAAAGGTTCCTAATAATCAATGGATGCATTCCTAGTTCCTTTTTCAGCACCATCCATCTGGATATTCCTTCACTTTCTTCAAGTCACTTTATCTTTCATCATCCTTCTTTCTTTTAAATGCACTCTACGCAGTATGTTGAACCTAAATCAAATTTTTTACAAAAAAAAAAAATAGATTAGTTTGGAAGGTTTTTATCTTTTTTAAACACTCAATGCTAAAAAAATGTCCATGAACTTGTTACAAAATATAAGTTTTTAAAATATTTTCACAGAATATTTCAGTCTGACATTAAAATCATATTATGACTGGAAACTGAACAAAACAGCACAAACATTAAGAAAAGTATTTAAAACCAAATACACTTCAAAGAAAGGTTTATTTTTATTAAAATATTTTTCAGCTTTGGCCATAATTATGTTGCAATGCATAAAATAAGAAATCCAAATTTCTTTAATTCAAACATTTTCACACATTTCAGTGTTTGAAATGTCACACTGAACAGTTTCACTTCAAAGTTATATATAGGTATTGTTTTTGCTTTAACGATTTCTACTTCTTATTTCTAATTCTGGCTTCTTCTTTAAGGATACCCGGGAAATCTCATGCAATCCAGAATAACTCTAATAAAGTTACATCAGGCACAGGTTTTGCTGAGTTTGTAAAAAAAAACAAAAACAAACTTCAATGGGCTGAATTTGTGTTTATTAAGAAAAGTTCTCTACAAAATTTATTTCCCTCCTTCTAGGATAAAAACGTCAGTTGTTGCAGATTCACAAGTACTTCTGTGGTAAATAAATTAAAGTTGCTAAAGGAAAAAGGCAACACAAAGGAGAATCAATAGAATATATAATATATTTGAACACTGACAGCATTTCCTTCCCTAGTTGATGTCACGGAAAACAGAAGAACCAGTTTCAGTCAAAGTAATAACTGATAATGCTTTGTGTTTTCTACTGTGGTGGAGGGAAATCATTACAGGCTGCACTACAATGGAGAATAGGAGGTGAGAAGAGCAGGAAGTAGAAAGAGAAAGAGAGAGAGAGAAAAGCTCTAACAACTGAAAAGAACCAAACAGAAAAGAATCATGCTGGGATAACAACTCAGCGAGAAAATGGTCAGAAAAATATCCTGTTTTTTTTCTTCATCCTTGCTGTCACTCTGTCCCCTTCTTATATCATGTCTGTCACTGCGGCGCAGCTCAGGTGCAGCGACTGCTCTCAGCGCTGCTGCTTAACGCTGCTGCCAGTTATATAAATATCCACTGATTAAATTGGGATTTTTCATGTGGGGGCAGGTGGCTCAGTGGGCTCAGGGCTGTTATAGGTGTCTGCGTGTGCTTGCTTTTTCATGTGAAATTGCTGCAACTATTCAGTTCAAACTTCAATTGTGCATTTTTGTTTCTATTATGCGCTTGGGGCTATTGCGGAGGAAAACGTTGAGTGCAATAATCAACAGATTTGTTTGATTTAGGTCTCGTGAGAGACTGGGTATAAAATAACCAGAAGAGAAGCAAAAAAGCAATCAGATATTTTCTTTTACAAACATTTATTGAATGGCTTAATGAATTAATTCCTATTTAATTAATTCTATCATGACTTAAATTAACAATCAGACAAGAAAAATACAGAAACTCAAAACTAAACTCAAGTGATCTGATGTGTCCAAAAGTCTTTAAATCAATAATAATAATAATAATAATAATAATAATAATAATAATAATAATAATAATAATAATAATAAACAAAAGGAAGCAATGACCTAAACAGAACAAAAAACAAGAATCCAACAAAATTACAATTTAAAATAATCCAAAATTTTTTTTGTCTGTTTAATAAGTGAAAATTCTTGGGTACTTTTTTGTTTATATCATGTATCTCCACATATCAGATTTTTGTTTTGTCAAACAAGTGAAACTGAAAAACAAATACCACAAAGTTCACTTTCCGCTTGACATCTAACACTGTGACTCACTTGGCAAAATGTTTGACCAAATCTAATCCTCAGTTTCTATCAAAGCCTAAGTTATTTTGTTCACGGTTGAAGACGTGCTGGTCATGGAGGAGAGGAGCTGAACAATGAAAGATTTCCCTCTAAAACGAAACAGAACAAACTCCAAGAACAAGCTGTAAACCTGCAAAGTGCTCCTCTAGGAACCAACAGAATAAGCAGATCTCTGCATGAGATGGAGTTGATCACTAAGAGTTTTCCTAGTTTTAAATGTGAACATCTGGACGAAGTAGGTAAGATGATTTATAAGGGAGTTAAAAGAGGCGTTTATGTTTACGTCAAACCATTCAGGATGATCGTCTGACTGAACGGTTTGGTCCAGAGGTGTTCAGTTTCAAAGACAATAACTCACGTCTTACGTGATTTTAAAAGTGAAAATGAAATAATCATTTTTTTAAAAAGCTAACCTAGATTCAATCTTTGAGATGTAGTTTGAGTAAGTAATCAAATTCATGGATAAATATAGATGAATGTGAGCAGAGATGCAGTGGGAGCTGCAGTATTCTTACCTTCTGTACCTGAAAGAGATGGACACCAGAAAAATGATCTGAACAGAAAGGCCTATACCTGAAAAACAAAACATTAAAGATTAGAGCTGTCACTCCTTGTAATGAGTAATGATGATGACAACAAAGACCTTAGAGAGCGGTCTTTCCTTTTAATCAAATACCAAGACAGGGTAACGACAAAATGAATTTAATACATTAAGCATCATGAGACATACTGACAAGTTTAAGCTCTTGTTAAAAAGGAAAACGTGTAAAAATTAAATGTATAGTATTTATTGCAAACAGATGCTTTTCAATAAACAACTAACTAGTGCTGATATGATTTTGGTGTAAATGTTTGTAAATCCACTCTGGTTCAGATTCCTCAGATTATTGATTTGTTTGAGTGTTTGAGAAAAACTCACCTCTGTGAAAGCAAAGTGAAAATTCAAAAGTAAAATAATAACCACTTTTAATCTCTCAATGGATTTCCAGCTATCTTTACGATATTGTGACAATTTACCATTTTTTTCTCAGCCATTTAGCAATGTTTGTTATCCTCGTCTTATTGCCCTGAGCTTTAACATAAAAACATTTAACTAATATTATACCGAGATTACATTTGGCTCCACAATGACCACTATTTCTATTAAAACATGTAACAAAATGTCAAAATTAAATGCTGTTTTATTACAACGACTCGATCTCACACTGAAAATGTAACTTTTAATTTGAGGAAATATACAATGAGGGAAAACTACCACAATTAGAGATAAATGGGTTTCTAGTACCTTTTGATGAAAGTTCGTTTTTTTAGGCAACTTTTAGATATCTCCCTGACATCTAAAGTATAGGAGAAGGAAAGAAAGGAAAAGCAAGAAAAGTATCAATGACAAAGATTGCTTAAGTTTTGTTTATTCTCCAGGAAGCATTAGCAACGTTTCTGCTAAAGAACAAATATTTGTTAAAATAAGAAGTTTTCCACATGATGTGAATGCAAAGGAAATCAATTTGGGATGTTTTTTTTTTTAAATAATAATTTTTTTTACCTTGTGAGATTTTGCTGCTGCAAAAAAACATGAAAATATTTGAAGGAATCTGAACCATTTATTTTTTATTTTTGCTCATGGGTGCCATTACATGTGGCTAAGATTGCTCAACTGTTTATTGCTTGTTTCATGCTTGTGTGATGAAGTGCACCATTAAAAGGGCTGGAGGATCTTTTTTAGTACTCAGTAGTGTACTGTGATCACAAACACACACACATTCCCTCCCTCCCTACACACACACATACACACACACATACAGACACACACACACACACACACACAGGACATAAGGAACAGATGACTTATGTGTAAAACAGACAATCACCTACTCCTATCCTTCCTTTTCACTTTTCTCCCAGCATGTTGCTGGAAACTCTCACCCAAATCACAGAGTCTCATGTTTGTGCAGCACAAATTGCAGTGTTCTTGTAAATTGTGAGCGTTCGTAGTGTTGTTGCTGTTGTTATGTTTCTTGTAAGTGCTAAGCATTTCCTCCTCATCCCTCCTCCTCTCTCTTTATTTGCTGCCCTCCCTCTGGGCTGATGTGATTTAAGGCTGCGCTTAAAGACTGACGACTGGGCTGTTATCTGTGCGTTATTGATGCAAGCGGGGCATTTCAGCCGCCACACTCAGACGCACCAGAATGGATAGATGGAAGAAGGAGAAGAAAGAGAAGAAGAAGAAGAAGCAGATATCTCAGCAGATTAATGCCTCTTTTCTCTAACATTGATTTATTTAATCAAATGGTTGAAGTTTTTTTTCCCCCAATCCCTCTCTCTCCCTCTCCTTCCCTGTTTTCCCTTCACAGCTTCCCCCCCTTGTCTGAACATTATGTAGATGTCAATAATTTAGCAGAAGATTTAAGAATTCAGCACTTTAACAACAGGTTACGATCTTTGTGATGAAAGCCGTAAAAAGATGTGTTTGTGAATAAAATATGATTCTGTCTCCTTCAAAGCAGCTGAAACCTGTCAGCACCGCCGCTTGTTTTCTGACAGTATCGCAGCGAAGTGACAGTTCAAAAGCGGGGGTTTGTCTTTATCTTGGCAGGTTTTCAATCTTTGCTCTATTTCTGCACACTGCCGAGCATTATTTTGTACCCATTGTTTTTGAGACTGTCTTTCATCTCCAGGGCTTTGTTGTTTTCTCGCTCCCCATCTCTCCCTGCTATGATGGGACTTTTTCTCTCTTTTTTCCCTCATCCTTTTTTTTTTCTTGCTGTTTCCTCTCATTGTGTACAGTAGCTGCCTGGCTTGTCTAGTAGCTCACAACCCACTAACATTTCCCTTTCTACCTGATCCGAAGCCACTTGCTTTTCCTGCTTCCTGTTTCTTCCCTCCTCCCTCTTCCACTCTTCCCTCCCTCCTTTCCTCCTCCCCCCTTTTTTACCCCACAGGGCTGGAGATGCAGATCGCTCCTTTGTTCCTGACATCTGTTTTGTTGGGTGATTAATTGAGATGAGCATGTGGGTTGAGGGCCCGAAGAGGGGGAGCTCAGACCCCCCAGGCAATGTGTGTGTGCGTGTGTGTGTGTGGACATAAAGGTACGTATTTGTGTGTGTTGCCAGTAAAACTACAATTTTTCGCGATATGGTTACAGTGCCTTGCAACAGTGTTTGTACATCTTGAATTTCATCTGTTTTTTAGTAAATTGCAACCCAAAAATATGAACGTATCCCAGTTTGATTTCATGCGACGGATCAACACAGAGCAGCGTATAATTGTAACAAAGAAAGTAGTTTTCAGTTGATTTTTTTAAGCTGACCAAAATCTGAAAAGTGTGGCGTGTATTTGTATTCAGCTGCCAGAGTCAATGCGGCCTTTGACTGCAGTGGGAGATGAAAGTATGTTTATCTCTATCAACTCACTCAGTCTTTTCTGTGAGGTCCAATCTGAGAAGTGACAATACCAGGTTTCTGCTGCCTGCAGAAAAAACGTGTTTAAATAGTATGAAAAACGTAAATTGAAAGAAAGTTAAAGTAACTTTTACAACAAAAAAGGGGGATTTAATGAAAATCTTTAAGAGCTATTTTTTTTCTAGCATGATTTGAATCTACTTACCGGAAAGCCGAGCAGGATTCCCACAAAACTGTAATTTGAATATTCCAGATTGAAATTTAACAAATAAGTAGACATTTTAAGGCAATTTTAAAATTATAGTGCAACAATACAAAATAAAGTAAAACGCAAAAAAGATTTTCACAGTGGTGGAAACAGGATGGATGGATGGATCTCCAGCTGCAGGATTTCTGTCCAGCTCTAGTATTTTCCCTCAGCATGATGATGCCACTGCTGCTTTGAACTTGATGATGTGCAGCTTTTTGCCGCACTGATCAGCTGTATTTACACTGAGACTAAATAGCAAACATGGGGATTCTAATTTTCAAGTGGAGGACTTCTGGAGGAAGTTGATTGTGCCTGATTTTATATAGGCTTTTCAGAGTAAAAGGGTTGGAATACCCTTTTTTAACCTTTTTTGTCTGTGAAATTTTTAAAACAGTGTATTATTTCCCCTAACTTCACATTTATATCCTAAAATGAAATTTTACTCTGGCAATAAAGCATCATTCATTGAATATATTATAGATAAACAATGTATATTTTGCTTGTTGCCCCTTATTGTACATTTTTAACCCTTGTGACGGATTATGAC
The DNA here is from genome assembly GCF_027474105.1 of Poeciliopsis prolifica. Lineage (NCBI taxonomy): Eukaryota > Metazoa > Chordata > Actinopteri > Cyprinodontiformes > Poeciliidae > Poeciliopsis > Poeciliopsis prolifica. The sequence continues at coordinate 12,005,091 of NW_026562376.1, read as the reverse complement.
TGCATGTGAGACGTCTCTTTCTGCGAGCGATCAGAGGTAAATGTTTTCGAGTCAGTAGGTGTCTGTGGAAGTGATTTATGATCGCCAGAGGTCAGAGAGCATCAGAAAGAACAGACACAAATTTTGAGTTCAGAGAGAGAGGTGAGAGGTCACCTCTGAGTGAGAAGGTCAGGGCCAGGAAATATGCAGGGAGACGTTTGGTCTCTTCCTGGTAGCTGACGGAGTGCATTGGGACCATGTAGACCCAGAGGGCTGAAGTAATGCCTATAAACACTTTCTGCTTTCTTTCAGTGCTCATGATCAGAAATGAAACCCATTCCCACATACAGAGTCTGAATGTCACAACAACATGCTAATTCTCGGTGCGTCAGTGTGCTCGGCTCGAACTTGCAAACGGACAGATGGACGAGGGGAGACAAGTACAGTGAAGTCCTGTGGCTCGGGCCCATTAACAGCCCTGATTTACGCTGCTCTCCATGCGGTGTTGGGACACCGTCAGCCCAGCCAGTGGGAGTGCTGATTTAGGGCTGCAGCAGGCCATGCTCTGATGTCTGCGTAAACACACATCAATGGCATGTTTAGGATAGGTTTACAGCCAGAGCGGCACCGCAGAGCCTGAGTCCCAAAGTTCATCTGGAGTGGTAAAAATCTGGGGGCCCGAAGAAACCCCAAAATATTTCCCTCTGAGTTCATCTTGCATACATGAAGTCATATGTGCAGAGAGATACGTTCATAGTCAAAGCATTTGCAAACCTTTAAAAGGGACTTGACATTCACATTTTACATGTTTTTATGTCTTCATTTGGTTTTCTGCTGTTTCTAATTACAGCAGCTCTTAAAAAGTTCTTAAAAAAAGACACACCCAGACATTTTCTGGCAATAACTTCATGTTTGTTTTTGGTGTCTGGAAAATGAAAAGTTTTCAAAACCTACCAATTGTAAAGTCACGATAACTTTGATGTTACCTAGCAACACCAGTGGAGCCCAGTCCATCAGGTGATGGAAGCTCCAACACATTTGGTAAGCTGGCTTTATTGTAATGGTTTTTAACTAATGGTTTTTAACCATTAGTTAAAAACCATTAACTAATGTTTTTTTTTTACCATTAGTTAAAAACCATGATCACAATCTTAACAGCTGATTGCAAGAATTTGAATTTTGCACTATTGGATCTTGAGAAGGTTCTAAGTAGAGCTTCACAATGTTAAAACAGTATTCAAGTATTTGAATGTAATGAAGTTTTATTAGATTTTCTTGGGAACTACATGAAGCTTTTGCCCAGAATTACATATGTATGTAATTTACATTAGAAGTTTATTTTTCTGTAGTGAAAAAGGCACAAAACGTTTTCCCGCCCATGTGCCCACATCCTCGTAAATCCGGCCCTGGCTGCAGCTGAATTTTCCGACTTGAATTTTTGGACTTCCAGTTTTTGCATTCAAACTGAACACGGCATCAAGATTAAGATGGATGTTCGTATGTTTGATGTTTTTGTTTGGACTTAGAAGAGAAGATTTGTTGCTGAGCCGAGGAGAAAGCTCTGTGATGGTGATGATCCTTCATAAACTAATGGTGTCATAAATTCAGCTTCATGTCTCTGCAGCTCTTGCTGCTGCATTTTGAACTTGTTTTTCACAGTCTGGAGGCCACAACGACCCCATCAGTGTCCAATTATATTCCTGATGGTGTGGAAGACACAGAACAGCTGATTAGGAGGACAGAAGTGATGAGGAGGATTGTTTAAAAGAAGATGTGCAATATGTGCATAATGACTTCCACTGACAATTATCTTTGATCCGATGTGAAAAACAGCCTCTTCGCTCCCCCAGTCGCTCCCCCATCCACCACTTTACCCTCCACTCCTCCAATCCTCGAGTCGCTCTTTTAATCTTTTCGCTCGCGTCTTTAAATGCCTCCTCTCAAACAGCTCGAGTGACTTCAGGAATGACAAATATATAAGAGTCCCTCCAGTCGGCTCCTCCTTCACGCGCTGTGTGAACAGAGTCAGAGCGACTGGGTAATGAGGCTCACTCACTCAGGGTCAGCGACCTCGCTGGGGCTCGGATGGGGAGGGGGAGGAAGCAGGAGGATGGCAAGGATGCCAGGATGAGAGGAGAGGGGCTTTTCTGTGTTTTTTCATCATTTCTTGCCTTTATTTGTCATCTTCTCTGTGCTCCTTGTCAGCGGTTACTGTGCTTCATGGACACAGGGGAGCAGAGAGAAAATGTTTAAATACTGATGGCAGCCCCCCGGTTGCTGCTGGGACCGAGGTGTCAGCTCCTATTCTGCTGCAGCCGCCATCTGACAGGCAAATGATAGAGAAAAAGATGAAGATGGGGGGTGTTGCTTCTTCTCTTTCTGTGTGTGTGAAGGCAGAACAAGAGTCCCAGTGAGAAGGACTGGTGAGGCTACTCCACGTCTCTCAGCTGACTCTTTCTTCCTCTTCACATCCTTTTTTTTAATCCCTCCTCCCCTCCTGTTTCCTCCTGCTTGGTTTGGTGATTGATTGAGTTATCCTGCTCCCTCAGTGACAGGCATTCCCTCACGTTTCCACGGCAGTGAGGTCAAAGGTTGGCACTCCTTATTGGCTTTTGTCTGTAATCATCACAGGTCGCACTGTGTTATTATTGGCCCCCGTCCCCCTCCCCTTTTTCTCTTGACCTCTCCAGCCGTGCTCCGAACGGCAGAGCGTGACTCTTGGGGAGCAAAAGGTCACGACTGTCTTGACCCAGAGGTCACAAGTGTTTACTCGAGTGACAATAGTTTTGTGTATGTTAGGTTGGGTAACGTAATGGGAAGAAAAAGCAATATTTTCCCGTATTGGGAAGATATTACTTCTGTAACTGTTACATTTACTTGTTCATTTGCAATTAAGGTAAAGTCATTTTATTGATAATTCACATTTTCAGCAACAAGTCAGTTCAAAGAGCTTTACATGAATTACAGAAAACAAAACAACAAAGGAAAGACAAAAAAAGGTAACTATATATTTGTTCCCCATGCTTAGTAAGAATAAATTGAATTTATAAACTAGTTGGGGTTTCTCTGAACTCTTGTTCTGATAAAACTAGATGTTTGGTCAGATTCGTGAGGCATAAATTATGTTACTTACGTGGATTATTTTCATTTCAATCTTTAAAATATCTTTTCCGCATATCTTTATATTCTGGTCTGTCTGATGCTATAATTTTTAAATTTTAAATGAGTAATGTTACTCAGTACCTGAGCAGCTCTTTTACAAAAATACTTTTTTTACTCTGTTGAGTAATTTCTTACTTTTTTCTTTCACCTGAGTAAAAACATGATGAAAGAAGTGCTACTTTTACTTGAGTATAATTTTTGGATTCTCTACACACCTCTGGCCATATCTGATCAGAAGAGGCTAAAAATAGTCTAAAACACTAAGCAGACCAAACTCTCCCTCCCATCACTTCCGGCCTGCTCCGCCCTCTTCGCTGTTTCTTAAGTATTCTTTATCTCTCCGCTCCAGTCTGGTCTTGCTGTCAGTTTGTGGTCGGCAGATGTTTCACAACTGTTCATCAGTCTGACTGAATGCCCTGCTTTGGCTGTCCACTAAACTTCCTTTGACACTTTTGCGTGTAAACTGTACCGTGCAAAAGTTTCAGTAGACTCCAATCCCATTTTGCGTTTTTTTTCCCAAGCAGACAGACTTGAAGGAAATCATTTAATGGGGTCGTGGCAAAGAGATCAACATTTTATTTCAACATTTTTATTTTTATGACTTGTTTTCTGTCCAGTCACTGTACTCTGATGAGTGATGGGTTACTCATCACTGCTATGTCTTGGGAACTATTGTCCTGATATGTGATCATATTAAGACACTCAGTTCTTTATTTTAAATAAATATCATGTTAACATATAATATTTTTTTTTAATCTTTGAAAATAAAACATACTTATTGTAATTGCACTCTTGGAATAAAATATACCAACAAAAATGTATTTTATAGTTGATGAAAACTTAGAACCTTCTAATAACTTCTAATAAAAAATATTCAGCAAACACCAGAAAAACATTTATTGCTGTGATGACATAAACCAGGTTAGGTTAGTCAGATATTTGAAAAAATGTATTCTGTGTATATTTTATGGTATCCATAGGACCTGTTTTGTCCCTCTTCTCGAGAATCATTGAATTATGACTAAAGAATATCATTGCAGAATTCCTGGTTTCACTTTTCTTTGTTCTCACATAAAACTTTGGTTGTGCTTTGATGTTTTTTTATTCTTAGAGACCAAAATGTTCCTCCTTGAGGAATGGAAATTAAACTTCTGCAGACTCTTTCTGTTTGTAAAGGTCACAACTTGTACTTCAAGATTTGCAAGGGCCTGCTGCTGTGGGTTTTATGGTGCCGTTTCAGCTTTTTATGGCCATATTTTAGCATTTTGCAACCTAATTTCTGGCCGACACCTGATTTCAAGTTCTTTTGAGATCATGTCAGATTCATTTCTAGTCTCACGAGCTGCGGCTGTCGTCTTTCTCCAGGCCTCAGACTTTGGATCTCAGTATGGCGTTCACACTCACGTCAAAGGTTAGGAGCTCATCAAACTAAATATCTAAGGTTTAGACAGAACAAACATCCTTTACAACACTCAGTAATGATGCACGTGCTTCACGTGCAATGTTCATGAGTGTGATTCAGTTCAATTCAACTCAAAACCGCTAAAGGGATAAGCGATTACGAGTAGGGATAAATACAAGGCTGTTCTAATGTGTGCATCATCAGCCTTTTCAAGAAGCTACATAATTTATTCAAATAATCTAGAAAAACACAAACTTCTATGTGGTATCCAAGTTGTTCCTAAATGCTTCAAATATTCATGGGTCAAAGTTAATTGGCTTAACTATAAGTGATCATGAATTCAACTGAAAAGCCATGAAAAAGAAGCTAAAGATGAAAAAAACTTTCTAAAACCTTTGGAAACTTCAGATCAAAACCACTTTTGAAGCTCAGAAAAAGAAATTGGGTACTTTCAAAGCAAAATAGAAGTGAGGGATGAATTAATACTTTGTGTTCGTTAAAGGTTACAAGTGTGCGCCTTGTGTACATGGTGTCCCGCAGCTGGCTCTCCTCATTGATCATCCAGAGATAAACAGGGTTATTGATAGCTCCTCTCACGATCTTCAATCAATCTCATCTCCAGCACACGTTCCTGCTCACCTCACAAGGAAAAGATAAGACAAAGTGGAGGAAAAATCATTTGCACATTCATGTCTCCATTGTGAATGTGTGCGCTGGAGCAGAGAGAGAGAAATAGAGAGACAGAGAGAGAGAGAGAGAGAGAGAGAGAGAGCTGTGTGCACCATATGTGTGAGAGAGGAAGTGACAGAGAGAAATGAAGGCTCCTCTGTGGAGATGGAGACGGCGATAGAGTGGGCCAGGTTCCTCCAGGCTGCCGCGGACTCACAGACGGAAACCACAAGAGGCAAAACGACTCTGCGGCACTGACGCCGTGCCACCAGTGTGCAGGACTCCACAGAAACACCGTGGAGGATCAAATGCCCTGAGAGAGAGAGAGAGAGAGAGAGAGAGAAAGAAAGAGACAGAGAGAAAGGGACAGAGAGAGAGAAAGTGTTTCTGACCAGTTTTGGGGGTCGGAGTGCAAGACCTGTGAACTTTTGGAACAAATCTGAATAGAATTTTAGGACTAGAAGATGAGAAAAAAAGGAGCTCAGAAAGAAACAGATACCCCCCTCCCTCCTCTCGCTCTCTCTCTCTTTCTCTCTCCCATGATGAATCAGCTGTCACTCAGGCACAAGTCCAATCTACTGATAATGAGAAGTGCATCAACACCCTCTCGCCTCTCTCTCTCTTTCTCTCTCTTTTCCTCTCTCTCTCTCTTTATTCACACCAGCTCCATGATCCTTCCTCCTTTCTTCAGATCGCACACACACACTCACACATAGACTAACACACAGGGAGTTGAATGTGCACTAACACAAAGTCATTCATCTCTCCCTCACTCATGTGTCTTATGATTCTCCTCCTCTGCCCCTCTTCCTCCTTCCTCCTCCTCCTGGCAGATCTGAGCAGTCAGTGGTGGGACTGAGGCAAAAGAGAGAGGATGAAGCAGGAGTGGAGAACAGAGGAGCACAAAAACAGATCATTATACGGCAAATGAGCAAGAGGCCGCTGAGTGAATAACAAGGAAGGGATTACAAAGCGCAGGACTTAAAAAAAGAGGAGAGGGACGCCATCTGAAGACTCTTTCTATCTGCTTTCTCTCCCTCTTTATTTTTCTTTTTTTTTACCCTTCCTGTCACCCTCCCAACTCCTCTCAGAGCGTCTCCCCTCCCAGGCTGTCTCCTCAGAGAAAGATGGCACACTCTGACCCATCCTCAGCTCATTTCCTTTCCTCTCTTCCCTCCATCTGAACGATTTCTCTTTCTTCTCCGCTCTCTGATCGGGTTCATTCCAGGAGGTGAGGAGGAGGGGAAAGTGGGGCTGACCTCCCTCCTGCTGCACCTCAACAACACACAAACACACACGCCTCCTGAAGGGCCTGAAGGGAGCAGACAGGGAGCAGGAAAACGTCTGATGACTTTCACCCGCTCCACACTCTTTAACCCGGTCGACTGAAGCTCGATCCTGTGACCCGGACTCTCTGAGTCGGCGCAGGAGAAACCTGGGAATCATGTTTGGATTAAAGACGCCGCACTTCTACCTTCCAGGTGAGACCATTTTAACCAGAATTGCTGCTGGCAGTCATTTCACTTGTAATTAAATCCTCTTTTCTGGATGCGATTCACGTCTCGGGCACTTTTAACCTTCAAAACAAATGTTTTTGTTCCATCGTTTTGATCGTCGCCAAAGGAAGAACAAGTGCAAACGCTTAATAGCGGATGTTACTTTCACTTTTATCCACATTCATTTTCTCAGTCTGACTCATAACTAATATTCAGCTGCTTTCAACATAGAGAAGCTCAGGATTTTGTGCTACAACATACAGAGCAATCCTATTTTTTCTCACATTCACATGACTGATGTCAATATTTATTTATTTATAAGAAAGTGACGTTAATTTAAATTTAGACAGTCTTTTCTTTTTTTTTTCTTTTTTTTTTGCTTTAAAGCTTTTTGCCAAACAGCAGCAACGTTTTTGTCAGGAGTGAACTGTTAACAGAGTGGAAGCAGGTGTGAGGTTACCTGGAAAAAGGTGGTCAAACATGTCTGAGAGTTGAGTGTGGGAATTAAGCTGCAGGGAGGAGCAGCAGGAGGAGGAAGAGCAGGAGGAGGTCAGCGAAAATACAGCAGCCAGAGAGAGGATTAGAAATGACAAGTTTCGGAGAGACGGGGAAAGAAAAGGAAAGGAAAGGAAAGGAAATGAAAGGAAAGGAAAGGAAGGAAAGGAAAGGAAAGGAAAGGAAAGGAAAGGAAAGGAAAGGAAAGGAAAGGAAAGGAAAGGAAAGAAAAGGAAACTGGGTTTGTACAGATTGCTGTCTGCATGAGGTCAGATGTGTTTCCCTTCTGAACTCTCACTCAGGTCTCTGACCTCCTTGTTGTCTTTGGTCAATGATTAAAATCCAGTTTGAGTCCAGAAGACAAGGGAAAGTGGGGGCTAGAGGGGGTGGTGGAGGAGGGCAGTTAGGGGGGCAATTAAAGGGCGTGGGCCAGATTAAACAATGCTCTCTGCCTTGTGAATCTTTCATGCTGCTTTTTGAATTATACATCTGCTTTCATAAATGATTGAATCTGGGTGATTATGTGTTGCTTTGTCACTGTTTCCATATTTCTGCGTGCCGCCTGTGCTCATGTGAACAAGACAGGACGAAAGGAGAAGAAGAAGTAGAAGAAGAAGAAGAAATCTCACCAGGGAGCAACACTCCCCTCTTTTCCTCCCTCTTCTTCGGCTTTCATCCCTCTTTTTTCAGCTCCCCAGGTCTCATGTTGTGTGCTTGTGCATGAACTTGTGTGTGTGTGTGTAAATGGGTTTCTTGTCAAAGCTGGCATCTTTGTGTGTGGCCGTGTGCACCTGTTTATGCCAGTCTGTGTGTGTGTGTGTGTGTGTGTGTGTGTGTGTGTGTGTGTGTGTGTGTGTGTGTGTGTGTGTGTGTGTGTGTGTGTGTGTGAGCTCTCATCACTCACACATTTGAAGATGTCCCAGCCCCCCTCCTGGTCCTAACTGCCGTTGCTGTGGAGACTGTGTCAGCCACACACTCGCTCCTCAATGATCATTTGACAATGTGGAGGGTGAGGGGGATCGCGTGTGTGCGCGTGTGTGTTTAGTGATTACGGTGTGATTAGTCAAGGTGTAAGAAGCACAGCTGAGTGAGGCTGGATGAGGAATAAATATTGAAGGGAACAATAAAGGAAGCTAGTTGTGTGAGCCACATTTAGCCGTTGTTACCCTGAGCACATTGTGACCTTAACATGACGCGATCACACAGAAAAGAAGAGGGTGGCATTTTGCTACCTTCTGCTCTCAGGACCCCCTGCAGAGATGAGCCCTACACACACACACACACACACACACACACACACACACACACACACACACACACACACACACACACACACACACACACACATTGCAGCAATTTCCTTTTTATTTTCAGAGGCTTGACAGAGGATTCCCACAATACTTTAAAACAAAACTTTATGCCATTTCAGGAAAAACAGCCTTTGGGTCTCTGATACTAATAAATAAAACTAGAACTCAAACTTCATAGCACAAATGTTGTGTGCTTTGGTGGCTTCATGAATGAAAGCAATGTGTTTTCAGTAAAGAAATATTAAAATGTAATGATCAACATGTGCCATTTTTTTTACTTAAAAAAGCACAAATCTGGCAGCAATTTCTCTAAGTGGTAAGTAATTCATTTGTTGGACAGTGTTTTGATTCGGTATGTGACCATTTAGCATGTATTTACAGCAGGGGGTGGTAATTGAATGACTTCAAGGCTTTTAAAAGAATATTTATTGCCCTCAAAGCTTTTCACATGTTGTCAAAATAAAACCACAGCTTCACTGTTTTTATTAGCATTTTTATGTGGTGGACTGACACAGCACAACATTTCTGTGCTTTGGTTGAGTTGAAGAGAAAACTTTATGATTTTTAACTTTTCAGACAGCCTGAAAACTCTGTGTCACACATTTGCATCCAGATACTTCCTCTCAGTTTCTCTCTCTCTCTATCTCTCTCTCTCTCTCTCTCTCTCTCTCTCTCTCTCTATATCTATATATCTATATATATATATATATATATATATATATATATATATATATATATATATATTTATATATAATCTAATATGATAAGGCTTTATTAGATTAAATTGTGGCGTTCTACAAATACAACATTTGCAGATTAAAACCTTTTTGTTTGTGTCTAGTTTATGATAGTCAAGATTGATTCTTCAAATTGAAGTGCAATCATTTTTGATTAAATCCCTACTACTATATGACTTTCTATATTGGAGGCCGGGTAAAGATCCCAACAACAGTAAGAATACTTTAAATATGACATTTTGATAGAGATGGACAGAGCCTCGCTCCATTGTCCACATGAAGAATCCCCTCTTTGGCATTTGTGTTTCGATCGAGTCATGCACTAACTCATGCACGCTTACATTATCGTTGAGTCAATAGGATGAGGAATTTAGATTGTCGTTGTGTATATAAGCCTGTCGTATTTATTGGCTGCTGTGGTATTTTTCTAGGGCACCATGAAAGTGTTCGACTTGACCCCGGCATTGATTTCCATGGTATGTGTTCAAACCACAAGGACGCAGTGCTGTGTGATTTATGACAGATGTCAGATGGATGCAGCACATTCACTCTGTTTTTGACTTCGGGATCTTATCTGCAGCTGTGTGGAAACTTTGAATCAACGATCAAAAACAAAACAGGGTGTGTAAACGCATTGACTGCATCGCCAAATTTAAAAACTACTAACCATGATCAACATAATCTGCAGTGATTAGGCCATTGAAAATATTTTTCACTGACAATCCCAAAACTTTAAAGCAACTATAAGATATAAGTTTTGACCAGAACTTTGTAACTTCCTGCAGCAGCTAGCTGTATTGTGGTACTACCATGTAAACAAAACCAAAAAGAGCAGATTACTTTTTGCTGAGTTATTTCATTATTTTTATTTTTGGCCTAAAATTGGCAACATTTTGTTTAATTGTTACTGTATCATTAAGCAACCACAAAGAAACACAAATATTATTTTATTGTTGTTGTTGTTTTTGATGGCCAGCGGAGCGCTTGTAATATGCTCTCTGAAAAATATAATTAGTAGTTCAAATTCAAAAGTGCCTTATTTATACCTAAGAAAAATTAAAGGTTGTTGCAACTCATATCAATTCAAATTATTCTGAGTTATTTATATGTTTGTTGGCAGAGAACATCTCATGTGGTTTGGTCTGTATTTTGATGATTTGATGTACAGACTAGTTTGAAAAGACTGACCCAACCAGGCTCTGAAGGGTCTGTTCCCAATAACAGTCCCTTCTAATGATAAAAATAAAAGTATTTTTTAAATTATCTAGTTAAGTACGTGACATACTGTCCTTTCCTAAAAATGTAATTAATAATTGACACAAATATTTCAGGCTGAATCATACTTATATATAACTTTCCTCATCAGTTTTCTTTTAGGGATGATATGATTGGTCCTTGGGGGTCAAATCAAAGCGTTTCACATCTGCATGCTCTGACTTCGCACTTCTCTGCATTCATTTTGTCTTTGTGTGGTCGCGCGGGAAGCTGACATGGGTGCTGCCTCAAGGGGGGGCTGCTGCCAGGATCTCCTGTGCTGCTGATTGTGTGTTTGTGTGCGTTTCTGTGCGGCACTGCGTGCGTGCTTTTGCTCACCGGCGATGGAAACAGGGTCACGGTGCTCCACCTCAAGGGCGCTGTTATTAATGAGATGAATAAAAGACCATGACAACAAGGAGGAGATAAAAACCACACACATCATGCAGCAGCCGGATGACTATCTCTCGCCGAGACAAAAGTACAAAGGAAGTCATAAATAAAATAGTTTTCATCTTCTCTAACCTCCGGCGACGGAGAAAATCAAACCGACAAAGATGTACGAGTAAAGTGAAATTAATAAAACAGAATCTTTGGTAAATTTTTCAACAAGAAAAACAAACAACTGAGCAAGAAGGCAAATTAATGCTAATTGGTGAAAGAGCTGGTGTCACTAATGAGCTCTTAATTAACAGAGGACTCACTGACAACACAAGCCGACATGTGCACTCACATACCGTCATTATACAATCTTTAAACTCGTTTAGAGGAAGCAAAAAAGCTTCAGGTCTCACACACACACACAAACACACGTAGGAGGTTTGTGCCCTCTGGGCGTTGGAGATGTGAATAAATGCCAGCAGGTTTTGACCTGAGGTGATCACTGCAACTGCGAGCAACCTCCCTTCCTCTCTTCCACACACTCACAGGCAGAGACACACAGACATGTCATGCACCAGCACTAATACTAAAACTGTAATAACAGTTTGATGTGCAATAATGAGCAGATGGTGGAAAGAGAAGTTAAACGCAGAAAACAGCAGATAAAATTTGCAGACGTTAATGTCCCAATCAGGATGGCTGCCTCTAGAAAATGCAAACAAATAAGCAAAGTAAAAAGCCAAACACATGAACTTCCAAGTAAAACATGTAGAGGTCTTATTTTTCCTCTGCTAATCAAATATGTTAATCTTTTTCTTGGCAGAGATTTATGCTGAGCATATATTTTGTTATTCTCTAGGCAATGAACAATGATTATGAGAACGTAACTGGGTAATAAAGCAGAGCTTTTCACTGCTAGACTTAAACTACAAAGTTTTCAAAAACTGCTACTTTTGTGTTTTGCATATTTGCGTTAATGACATAACAAGAGGTACTAAAATTGAACAGTATCAGCTTGGTGGTGATTTTAATGATGGTTTTTAATCAGAAATGAAACAAACAAGACCTCCTTAAAGTTGGACTTTTGCCTGGAAAAGTTGAGCTCGGTATCGAACATGTAGTTGGTGAAAATTGCTATTAACTATTTATTAGCACTTCTGATAAAAGTGTGTATGCTTTTAAGAGAAAAGGAATACACAGTTCTGTATAAAATTTAATTGTGAACATGTTTCTCTAGCGTTTGAATGTCTTGTAATGGCAATTGTAATTAACGCAACAACAACGTTCCTCTGGTTTTCTGACTTGGAAATGGAAAGAGGTCAGCTCAGCTGAGACTTCAAACTGTCCTAGCTCTGACTTCTCAGATAAACTGGTGATGTTTGACCCGACCGGAGCACAGTGAACTGGAAAAACCAACTTAAAGTCCCTTGCACTTTGTGAAAGGGGTCATAGTCATCAGAAAGGTAGTTTGAGCTGTGGTGTTTAAATGAAGGTCTTTTGGTTGTAAAGTTCCCAAAATGTGCTAAAAAAGCGTCTCCAATACCACTGCTGAGTTCATGCTTTCATTTTGGTTAGACTAAAGTGTAACTTAATGTGAAACCCTTCAGAAAATCTATTAAATTTGTGTGAATTTGTGGTAATTGTAACTTTCTGTTCTTAGCTGACAGGAATGACTAGATCTGGTCTTTATCTGTTGTAGTCTGCCTTAAGGTTGAATGTACTGAACACTCAGAGATAATGTTCTGCAAAGTTGCAAGTCACTGCTGGCTTTCTGTTATTTCTATTTAGATTTTTGTCTACATAGCTGATGCTCACTTGATATTTTCTCTTTTTCTGGCCATTTTCAGCAAGACTTAGATGATGGTTGCACTGAAAAATCCCAGCAGACTTCCAGTCTCTGAATTAGTCAAATCAGCTCTCTGGCAAAACCATCTGTGCCCTGAAAGTCGACTGGATGCTCAGAAATCTTTGCCTAAAATGATTGTTGAAGATTTTTCATACTGAATTTTGACCATTTCAGTCAGCTTTGTCTTCAGGAAAGAAACAGGCACAAACCCCCCCTGATGTTCATAATGTTACATTTTCCTAATATCCATACAGTATTTTTACTTAAATTCTTAGCTGCAGACACACACAAGTGAGGAAATTGGATTGAAACATAAAACAAGGGAAAACAAACACAAACATTGACATATGCAAAACAACTCTAATCGGTTACCTTAAGGCTTGTGTCTTTCAAATCACAATTTACAACAAAAAAGCCAAATGAATACAAAAACTGTCATGGCCATGACATGTTGTCCTCTTCATAACAAGTCACATCCAAAGTGGACTGGAGTATTTTAAACACTAATCTGTTTAAAACTGCTTTATGGTCTTTAAGGATACAATTCACAATACAGATGTCTGCTGACACGCGCCTCCTTTTGTAAGGTTCGCAGCCTTCTGAGTGTGTCCTGGCTGACAGGACACAAACACACACACAGTCAGACACACATGCACGATCAATGATGCCGCTTCACTAAAGAGCCTGTTGATTACCCACAGGCATGGCCCTGTCGGCCACCTGGCTGCAGCAGGTTAGCAGGTTCCAGTGAACCTGCACGAGCCGCTACGCATGCACACACACACACACACACACACACACACCACACACACACACAAACACCTAAACACGAGTACACACACACCAATTAAGCTGCTGCCTATGCAGGGAGATTGACAGTATTTTGTTTTTTAAAATGGTCCTTTTGGATTTATTCTGTTTCTGCTGCTTCTGAAAACACGCAGCAATAACTTAATCCAGACTTTAATGTGGATACCAAAGCTAAATCTGAAATAAACAAAGCTGAGTTCTAGTTTTAGTGCTTAAATCTCACAAATCAGTAATGCTAAACAGCTTTTTATTATCCTTTGCCTTCATCATTCGCTCAGTAGGTTTCTTGCTAAAAAGAAACCGTCTTAAGTTTCTAGAATTTTGAAATTTCTTTGTATTTCTTTCTCATTTGTTCTTTATGTTTAAAAGCATTTTATTTTTTCTCTTAGCGACTTTTGCAAATGGCATATTTTTTTTGCTAGCACATATTTATGTGTTAATGTGACATTAAAAAAATACAAGCCACATATTCCACCACTCTGTTTGATTAAAAACTAAACCCCCCCCAAAAAACTAGGAACACAGCAGATCTGTGTTATGCCCCCTCTTATGACATGATGTACTTTCTTTTTTCACATAGATGACTGAGAAGTTTTTGAAACTTTAGCTGCTAATGTCTGCGCTTAATTAAACATCAGCTATAAGAGAAAGTAAAACAGGAAGTGAAAATAGTTATCCTGGGATGGGAAGAATAATCTACTCCCTGTGAACTTTGAACTTTGAACCCAGACATTTTCAAGAACAATAATCACATCGCATTACATCGCATCTGCAACAACACACCTGAATCCAATTCAGCTGATTTTCGGCTTTTTGTATTTTTGTTCTTCTCTTGTTTTTGTTATTGGATTATCATCGTTGCTAAGGGCGTCTACATTTGTCTTATTTTGTCACACCTGCATCTCGTGCCACTCATTAACCCTCTCAGTACTTCAAAGTCCTTTAACCTTCTCAGGTCTTCTCCAGACTCTCTTGTTCTCCATTGTCTGCTTCCTTCATGCTGGTTTCCCTGAGCTCCAGTTGCTTCATTGCTTCCTGTCAAATGTCTTCCAGTTCCCCTCATCTGGTCTCCACTTGGGCCCACCTAATACACAAATCATGACAAAACTCACTTATGAAACCCGATGTGTGAAGGAAAACTTCACCCTCCAACACACCATCCTCACAGAGAAACATAATGGCTTAAGTTAAGGTTTATCTTAAAGACTTTTAACATGAAGTTGGAGTTGTGATGAAACCATAATAAAAAAAACTGCTGAACACTTTACATGTCGTACTCGATCAGCAGAAGCTTGATAGAAAAAAACGTTAATTTAAGTCTGGCTCCTTTGGCAGCAAAGAACACAAACTTTGCAAAGAACCGTACGTTGGACAAAAACACAAAGTCTAGTCACCCTTATGCTGTTGCACACGTAAAGTCAGTAACCTTCAACACACAAACATCTTCACAGATCTGCATTTGCTCACATGCAACCTTGTTCCGCCCCTGACTACATTTGCATAATCTGCATAATGACGAAGGCTTTAATTGCCCACGCCCAGGTAAGGGATCATGTGGTTAAGTGGGAGATCATAATTATGTAAATAATTGGCCCTGACCACAGCAAGCTGCTGGCACCCATCTGGAGAGAGAAGGAAATGGGTTTGAGAACTGGAGGAGGGAGGGAAGGTTTACAAGGCAGGAATGGAGAGAAGGGAAAGAGGAGAGAAGGAAGAAGGAGATGGATAAAAGTTGATAAGGAGCTGAAAAGGAGGGAGAAGAGGAGAGAATTGGATTAGCAGCCAAATGATGTTGAGAGGAGACCGTTTTGTCAGAGTTAGCATCTCAATTACTTTCAGTGTGAGGCCAGTAATTCTCTGACCCTTTAATCTTCAACGCATCAAATCTTTCTGGATGTCTTCATTGTCAAAGACTACAGAAATGCACACATATAGCCACACGAGTGCACGCACGCACACACTCACACGCGCACACAGGCCTGCCACTGTATCCGCTGCACAGATGGCGGAGGCAGCCGCCCCTTCACGCAGACAAAGGGAAGGTAATTCTCTCTGCAGGACGTGAGCAGAGCCGGAGCTGGAAAAGAGCAGCACACATCAGCTCTCCCCTCCCCTGTTTCCTCGTCTCAGCCTCAGGCCAGCAAACATCACAGGGGTAAACTGGCAACGCACAAATAATGGTGTGTGCGTGAGTGGGTGAGTGTGTGCTGCTGCTGGTGAAACAAGCTTGAAGAAGAGAGACAGAGAAAATAAAGAGCGGGAGATAAAATGAAAAAGAGGGAGAGTGAAGAGAGGGAGGAGGTAATAAACAGGATTAGGGCTTATCTTTACAGTGCTGTGTGTGTGTGTGTGTGTGTGTGTGTGTGTGTGTGTGTGTGTGTGTGCGTGGACGTCATCATCTGTGTGTGTGTGTGTAAATGTAATGTTTTCAGTGTGTGTTGTGCCTGAGGACAGAGTGAATGACTCCAGTATTACCTTTGCCAGAGTGTCTCTGACCCCCAGGTATCTCTGCGTGTGCATTTGTGTGTAGGTGTGTGTGTGGGTGTGGGTGTGGGTGTGTGTGTGCATTTACCCACTGTATTCATGTACATGTGGGTTAGAGGGAGCCGTGTTAAAGCCACAGTTATTTACTTTTAGGATGTGAATATCTGTGTTTGGATAAACCAATTCTCACATGCAGGAAGATTCCCTCCTGTGCGTGGGCGTGCGGGTGTGCGTGCGCACGTGTGTGTGTGTGTGTGTGTGTGTCTGTGTGTGTGTGTGTCTGTGTGTGTGTGCATGAAGGGTCACAGTGATGGAAGATGCCATTGTGCACTTTGCATGTGTTTTGGTGTCAGTGCCTCAGGACAGGGAGCGAACACATCCCCTTTCTGCCTTTGCTGTTGCTCTTCAGTGTCAGAATTAAAGGGGCAGTTTTTGAAGAGAAGGTAAAAGTAGTTAATATCTTGCCTCCAATAGATAATCTTACCGCTCTTGCCATTTAGTAAAAGTCCAGATTGTTACACAACCTGAAGCTAACAGAGAGCCATCAAGGCTTAAAGAAAAAAAAGTGTTAAAATCAATAAAGTAGATTTTGCTTGAAAGAGAATAATCTGGATTTAACACAACTTTTTCAGTTGTGTAAATGTTTGCTCTGTTGCAGATTTCTGCTGGTTTACCATTTTGTCACACTTAAATGTTTCAGATAATGAGGGAGCCGTGTTAAAGCCACAGTTATTTTATTAGAACAAATGACCTGGATAAAGACAAAAGGTAGCATATGACGATTGCATTTATTAAATAAAAAGCTACCCACACCAACTTTGCATCCATGTGGATAAGAATAGTTGAGAGACAAAGTCACTGACTTCTCTCAGTCTGGAATGAGTTACAAAGTTGTTTCTGTGGGTTCTGGACTCCTGTGACCCTCAGCTGGAAACATTATCTAAGAGAAGAGAACCATTCCAGCAGCGACTGTCCTACCAAGATTAGTCTGAGATTCAGAATCCACTGGTCACTGGTCTGTTTATGATTCAACAATAAGAAACATACAAAGAGGAAATAATGGCCTCCATAGGACAGATCTAAGGAAAAAAACACATTAACCCAAAAATAAACCATCGGAATGATCTGTAAACCTCATGGTTGTCCCGGGGTCACGGTGGTGACAGTGTGATGCAACGGGCCTCTCTGGTTGAATTAAGAGAAAGTCCAATCGACCTTAATGTCAAGTTCTCTTTTGTTATTCAGCAGGTCAATGAAAGTCCACCTCTGACTTTCTCCAAAAGATGAAAAAACAAATAACTAAGAAAATCTTGAACTGACCTTGTTAAAGTCTGAACTTAAACAAGTAACCAAATGGGCCATTCATTATTAAAACCATCACATGAGAAATGCTCTACAGTGAAGAATGGATCAAAATACCTCCACATTGATGTAAAAAACTAATTGCCACTTTAATCAAGCTTTACGTCAGCAGCTGTGACACACCAAGATAGCTTTTTCCTCCATGAATTGTAACTTGTGTGTGTCCAGGATATTCAAATTTGTCCAGTGATACAAAACATGCCACTGTAACAAAACATCGAAAAGCTTTCTGTAAGGTCATAAAATACTTTTTCCCACAGCTGTGTCTTTGTAAGATACTGACTGCATGTCAACATTCACCAGAACCTGTCTGTAAAACTCCTGAGCCATCCGTTTAAATCGCAGCACAGACGAGGTTTATTGATCCCTGACTGATCCCAATGCCGAGACCAGTCGTACTAGAGGGAACGGAGGTTGAGGTCGTGGGCTCCTACAAGTACCTTGGGCTGTGGCTGGACAGTAAACTGGATTGGTCAAAACACACCAGCCACCTTTACGGGAAGGTGCAGAGCAGGATGTACTTCCTGAGGAGACTGTGGTCCTTTAACATCTGCAGCAAACTGCTGTGGATGTTCTACCAGTCAGTGATCGCCAGTGTCCTCTTCTACACCGTGGTGTGCTGGGAGGCAGCACATCCAAGAAGGACACGTCCAGACTGGACAAACTGATCAGGCGTGCCGGCTCTGTGGTCGGCATGAAGTTGGACTCTCTGGTGACGGTGGCAGAGGCGAGGACACTGAACAAACTGCTGGACATCATGGACGATAGCAGCCACCCTCTACACACCGTCATCAGCAGCCAGAGGAGCCTGTTCAGTGACAGACTGCTGCTTCCCAAGTGCCGGACCAATAGATTCAAGAACTCCTTTGTCCCCCACGCCTTCAGACTGTACAACTCCTCACTGGGGGGTCGGAGGTGACACAGGACAGAGGGAAGAAGGAGTAGTTTTTCTACAAATGTGAACTCCATATTTATCAGGCCAAACCATACAGTGCAATACCATATCACTGGTCAATCTATCCACCAAATTGCTATAATTTCCTTTTGTGTTGTATTTATATTCTTTGTTTTGTATTTAATTTGTATTTTTTTGTATTCTTTTGTGTATGCTTACTGTGTGCCACATTTTTGCCTGTGAGCTGCTGGTAACTATAATTTCCTGAGGGAGTCTTCCCAAGGGATCAATAAAGTCAAGTCTAAGTCTCTAAGTCTCTAAGTCTAAGACAGAGACTGGAAGCTCGGAGGATAGATTTGGTTTCTCTTACAGTACTTGTCAAGCCATGCAGCAGTAGCAGCACCAGCAGTAGCAGCACCAGCAGCACCAGCAGCAGCAGCACCAGCAGCAGCAGCACCAGCAGCATTGCATGTGACAGTGTTTCTGTTTGCAATTTTCTACCTGACCACAGCTAACAGGCGGCTTCAGCGTCTCCCCAGCTCCACACTGGGGGTGTAGGGAGGAGGAATATATTTAAATAATCAGAGGTTTGGGTTCATGGCTGATACTTTGCTTCACTGCTTTTGTAAATGAGCATCTGCGTGTGTGTCTGCGGGAGTGTGTGTGTTTACGTGCATCCCCTTTTTCCAAAGACATCTGTGGATGTCTTGGTGGATTGTTCTTATATCTGCTGCATTATTCCCTCCTTCGGCAGAGATGAATAAGAGGTGGATGTGCTGTTTGGTGTGTCTGGCTGCGTCTGCATACAAATGCGTGTGTGTGTGTGCGTGCGTGCGTGTGTGTGATAGATAGAGGGCTTTATAAGAGAGGAGCAGGCTAATGACCGGGTCTCCAGAGGCGGTGAGATTCCTGAAGCTATTACTGCTGGAGTTCATAACGGCCTGTGTGCTTGGCCTCTTTTACACGCTGCTTAATGGGGGATCCTACAGTCACCTCGCCGAGCATAACCCACACCTCTGCAAGCTTTGACCCCCCCCCACCACCCGCCTGAAGCCTCTCACCTCCAGCTCTGCACACAAACAGAGAGGCACATTTTCAGTCGAGAGGTTCCTGCACCTGCATGTGCACATATTACACTTTATCTTCTTCTTCTCGCCCCCCCCCCCCCTGGCAAACACACTTACTCAGAGAGATGTACAACCTGTATGGGTCACAAAGGATGGAGGTGAGACACCCACCTCAGAGAAAACCGAGAGTGTCTGCCTGCAGTGCACAGCAGAACCATAAATCATGTCAGACTGCACAAGTCTCTGCAGACACAAACACACGCGCTCACTCCCCCTCTTTTCTCCTGTGTGGGTCTGGACACAAGACACACAAAGAGAGATTTGAGGATTATAGAGGGGCCTTGCTTATTTATTTTCTTTGCCAGCGCTTCCTCCTGAACCTGCTGCTTCCAAAGGGAGGGCTGTTAATCTGTGTAAATTATTGACTAATTTGAGGCTTGTGTGCATACTAGCGTGGGATTTCTTCGTTAGTGTTGCACAAATCTGTGTGGAAGGACTGGAAGAAGAACATCAAGGCTGTTTGTTTCAGGAAAGCGATTGGGGAAACAGGAAGGGAACGAGAGAGTGAGGGAAATCGAGAACGAGAAGGACGGACAAGGTAGAAATCTACACTTGGAAGCGCAAATTGATGCCAAACAGCTGTTAAGAAGCTGCAAAGTGAAGCAGCAGCTGCTTGGGAGACATGAAGAGAGGGATGAGGAGATGAAGGGATGAACAATCAGGAAAGAAACAGGCTGAGAAGACCCAGGGGAGATGTTGAAATATTAGAGTAAAGGAAGCTGGCTGAGAGGACTTACTGCACACGCTGACAGAGAGACGCTCCTGAACATGTTTATTTCTTCATCCTTCTGATAGTTTGTTTGTAGTTTCACCAGTTATCCAGGGACAGTCTTGTATAATGAAGCCAAACTTATTCAAATGTCATCATTTTCCCTTAACAGAGTGAGAACATTTTAGTAGTTGTGATTATATTCAACGACAGCAGTTTAATTTTACTGTATCGTATTAAAGTTTGGGGCTTTCGACATTTTTCCACTTATGCACTTTTTGATGTAGCACAGTAGAAAAGCTTGATGGAAACATCAATATGAAAAATAACTTCTTCGATTCAGAAAAAAACATATTTATGCTTGCTTGAAGTGGTATTTAGCTTTTCCAAAATAGACAATAATTCTGCTGCGGTTTTCAAATGTATTCAACCATCCTCCACAGCGAAGAGAGAAGTGCCCGGTTGAAGTTTTATCTGAGAAATCGAGTTCAATGTGAGAAAGCCCCGACGGCGCACTGAAGGGAGATGAGAATTGAGCAGAATTATGACTATAGCTTCAGATTCTTCACCTCACTTCAACAGCTGGCTTGTTGAGACAAACAACCATTTAGGTGTCACAAAAGGCACGGCCAGCCCAAGCCTCCACAGGGCCCAAAGCGAAATGTGGTTTTGGGGCCCTGAAGTTCTGCTAACAATGTGGACTGGCTGCAGTCAGAAGTCTGATCATTAGATCATTCACACATCTGCTGTAAACCTGTTGCATCTCTGGCAGTTCTGTTTACATTATATACATGTATAATATGATACATTTATTGGCCAACTGATTTATTGGCCAGTTGATTTCTGGGCGGTTTCCTTAATTTGGGGGTCATGATCTGCTGATACTTGCATAAAAAGCTGATCTTATCCCCTAATCTTATTTTCGTCAGCAAAGGTTTGAAAATCAGACTTCGTCTGCTGCACAGTGAGAGGTTTGACTGACAGACCGGCCCACCAGGTCTGGTCTGCATGTTTACAGTTAACAATATTCACCCACTGTTGCCATCGCAGTGACTTTTTCTTTGCTATATTTAGCGACATTTCAGACAAAAAAAAAAAAAATAATATCAGCAAAAAGAACCTACTCATTTGAAGTTTAAAACTCAGTTTCATACAAACACAAAGACTCTAGCATAAATGTTTGGGTGTTGAACTGGACCGTTCCAGGTCGCCCTCAAGCTAGCAGCCTTACAAATCTTTTACATTGCATTAGATTACCAAGGCTCATTAAAACAAACCTTTGTCTTGGCTTTTTCTATTCGCCCTCCCTGAAGGATAAGTCCTTATTTGAGACATTGTTTTGCGAACTTAACTTCTACCACAGCTTTGGATGTTTGGATGCTCACTGCACTGCAGCTCATGATACCAGCGAAGCATGCAGTACCTACCGCGGCCACCAAAGGGCCCCAAGAGCAATTTTTATTTTATTTTCATCCATGAAATAATGATTTCTACATGCATTATCAAATGTATATTATTGTAAAACAAATCAGTTCAGAGTAAAGTTGTGTGTTTTTGATGTTATAAAAACACAGAAATTACTAAAAATAAATAAATAAAAAATCAGCTCCACTGAGGGGTCCCTCAGTGGCCCTGGGGCCCCAGGCGGCTGCTTAGTTTGCTTATGCATTGGGCCGGGCCTGCCAACAGGACAATGACCCCAAATTAAAACTAGATTTTAGCTTCTATAAAGCAGAACTACTTTGAGCAACAGAAATGGCACTGACACCCAAATGAAAATCTGTGCTCCTTTAAAGCCAGAAACCAACGCATTTCAATAAAATTGGTGTATTTAAGTGATCTAATGTCCAGCTGTTTTATCTATTATTAGTTGTCCTGTATGCAAACTCACAAAGCCCGTGCCTTTGAGGAAATTTACCATCATTTAAACAAGTACACTCAATTCTTGGTCATAAAATTCACTGAAGCTGTTTGTTACTAGTCCACCCAAAGAACGATAACGTCAGTACATTTTAGAAACCTCAACTTAACATTCAAGCCCATGAATCAGATTACAAGAATTTGCTTTTGCATCTACTGGTTTGGTTTGTAATAAATACATTTTTTGGGGTTGTCTAGTGAAACAACATCCTACAAAAAACATGTAAATAATTATTAATTAATTACCTTTGTAGATCTTTTCAGACTTGAAATTATCTTCCAAGTCATTGTTTTGCTTTCTCTGCTCCAGCTGCAAGAACCAGGTATTGTTTTTCCCAGTTTTTTATTTTTTATTTTTTTTGCTGTTGTTGCTTTAATTGGCAGTTGGTGTTGAGATACAGATAATGAACACAACAAAGACTGCAAATGTTGCAGTTATTCAGCATTTAACCAACAATGTACCCAGGAAACCCAGCAAGCAGCTGGCTTGAGACCTGAAGCTCAGATGTGATAGCTGCTTGCCAGCTGCACCACGCAGAAAGCAATTTTACTGCTTTTGAAACTCATAAGTCTGTTTAAAACAAATCATTTGGTAGGAATAAATTACAAAATCTCTTATTTACGAACTATACAGCTAAAAGCTGAGTCCCTTATAGGTGACGTTGTGATATTGTGCCTGCTGATGAAAAAACCATCAAATTTTGTTATGTGATACATTGAGCTGCTTTGCATATTTCACACCAGTCAGATGCTCACAATAGTTAAAGCTGCAAACTTTAATGATTCCAGTGCATGCTTCATTATCAGGATTAAGCTTTTCAAGATTATTCTGCAAACACTTGCAACATACAACAAAATATCAAACACTGTTGGATTGTTTTTATGCTTCTTCTTTATGATTAGGCACCATTTTTACTGGCAGTTCATGTTTCTTTCTGGCCTTTCACAATTCTGTTCGGTTCTCATCTCCCTTCAGTGATCCATAGTTCAGTCTTTCTGTAGTTGTGTACATTTGTTTTTTTACATCCCTTGGATCAGAGTGTGCTGTTTTTGATGACTGCACAGTGTTTTTATGTTGTAATCTTGTTCTGACTGTACAGTATACTATTATTAATCTAGTTTCTGTTTTATAGATTTCACATTTCTTACTATACTTTTTGAACATGTTAGTGTGAAGCTACATACTTGATGCTGCTGTTACTACAGCATAAATGTACATTTTCCTCAATGAAAGATATTTCTATTCTATTCTATTCTGTCTAAATATTCTCTTTTTCTCCTTTTTTTTAGTGCATATGTTTACTGTGTTGTACCAAAAGCACTAAGTAATCCATGGTGATATGAAACTCTCAGATTCTGGTTTGTTTTTTTTGTTTTCTTTTTAGATTTTATAGCATCTATGCCTTTTATTTGCAGCCTTTAGACAGGAAAAGGGCAGAAAAAGGGAGTAATGCATGTACTAAAGTTGTGCGGTTTGGGGTTGGGAACCCTGGTGATTTTATTGAAACCAACAGCCTCTGCTATGCCGCAGATTACCTCCTCTTGCCATGGACATAAAATGTGGACAAGCTGACAGTTTTAATTTTCAAAAAGCTGTTTCGGTTTCAGCTGTAATGATGGATGGTCAGTACTTATGAAGCACCTTTTTTATGACTTATTTTTAAAAATACACAAACTGCTTCACTAGGTGTTTTACCCAAATGTCTTTCCCAGCGGCTCTTTGGTAAACGGGTGTGCATAGAAACTGCCAACCTAGCAATTAATGGACAACTTGCTCCATTGCCTGAACCATACTCACATTACTCTTTTTTTTGTGCACTGTTCCTTTAATGGTGCAATCTTCCTTGATTTAGTATTCTGCTTTTAGAAAAGGGTAAAATCCCCTCTGCAGATCAGTCTTGATCAGCCAGAGGCTTTTAAGGTTTTCTTTCTTAAAATCATCACCAAAATTTATTAGTTGTTTTGTGTGTATATAATTTAAACAATATGTAGGGATTTCTGAACTCTTCCTGGGTTAAAACATTAGCATTGTTTGTTTTTTGCATCATTTGAGGCCTATACGCACTGCATCTTTGATCATTTCCTATTTTCTGCAAACAAATAGTAAATTTTTGCTTGGAATTTCAGAAACATGTCAGTAGTTCATAAAATAAAAGACCAACACTCATTTTATTCAAACACATACCTACAAGAAGTTAAACCTTCGACGTCTTTTGAAGAGAATAGACAATGGACACTTGCTAATTTGTTTACTGTAAATTCAGCGTTTATAAGAAGATGTTACTTTCACATATAGTTAGATCAATATGCCAAGATGCCCACTGGGCGAGGATCTTGCCACCTAGTGGAGAAAGAAGAATCTATTGCCATAGATTTGAACATTTCTGCAGAATCCAATAATTAATAGCTCTACTGTTGGTAAGGATGGTTATTAGCAGCTGCAGCAGCCTGTTACTGGTAGTATTGCTAATTAGTTAAATATGGCTGTTGGTAGGTCTCTGAAGCAGCGGTAGCAGCAGGAGGAGCTGCCTGGAACAGACCTGATTGTCTCCAGTGGACAGTAAACATGTCCAGGCTGTGAGGGATCTGCAGTCTGGGCTCACATCTTCCTTCCCCACATCTCTCCATCTCTCCAGGGAGCATCAGTGGAGCAGGTGCTCACTCTCTTCTTCCTCCTCCTCCTCTCTTCTCTCTCTCTCTCTCTCTCTCTCTCTCTCTCTCTCTCTCTCTCTCTCTCTCTCTCTCTCTCTCTCTCTCTCAGAGGACAGACAGTTAATGAGTTGCCCTCTCCTTCCCACAGCTCCACACCGTGTGTGCTGCACACACTGTCGTCCCGGGGATCAAACCGTACATCGCAGCGCACAGAGCCGTCATTTGTTTAAACGATATGCGCAAAAACAATGCGCGTTTTCCTTCCGGTGAGGTGGTGAGTTTTGTGTTTTCTGTTGTTCCAACTCAAATGTTTGTTAATTATCCGAAGGCGCGGCTTTTTTCAATTAAGCTGGTCAAACTTTCTCGCTGCTTCTGCCGTTTCTTCAGTTCGTACTTTTGGCGATTCTGCGGTGTTATCTTCAGCTCATAATCTCTCTTCGTTGGCGTCAGACGGACAGTTTTTGTGAAGTCTGAAAGTGAGTGTGATTAAACCAGTCAGCAGTATGTCATCAGACTGGTTCGGCCTGATGGACGGACTCGAGGCAGCTGGAATAAAGCAGCTTCTGGCGTCTGCGTTTTCAAATCCAGCCACGTCGGGCTGCTGGCGCGTGCAGACGCTGGGGGGGCTGCAGACGCTGCGCGAGCGCTCTGACCGTACGTCAACGGCGGCGCCATGTTGCGCGTGGCTTTTTTGTTGAACGAAAACAGTGATGCACTCAGTTTCACAATGGACAATTAATAAGTGACATGTTTTTGAAAGTTTTCTCTTAGATTTTAAGCTAGTTTGAGACTAAAGTGGATTAAAGTGCATTAGAAGCTCATTTTGACTCAAATCTTTCAGCTTTGATGCTCAGGTGTTTGATATTGTATCTCACACAATTAACTTTTATAGTGGTGAAATGAACGCATAGTTTTAGGCACAAATCCAACTCAGCCAATATCAATTGAGTGTAAATTTATAATGTCTCTTTATCAGGAAATCCCAGTTTCCAACTGAGCATCAGCCTCATTTTTAGATGATCTGGTCACTCTTGTCCTTACAAGGGACAAGAGTTAATTGTGTGTCTTGGTACAGCAGTGAGATTTGGGGTCATAAAGGTGCTTGAGGTCCTTCCTTGTTGTGTGGCTTCTTGTTCTACTCAAACTCGTCAGCGATTAAACACCGCACCTGTTTGCTCATCTAAACTCAGGAGTATACAAATACATGCTGTGTGTGTGTGTGTGTGTGTGGTGTGTGTGTGTGTGTGTGTGTCAGCCTGCAGTTTCCTCCTGATGGTTTGTCTCCCAGTACTCCTGGGAGACAGAGGAGTTGCTCTTTAATCCGGGACCTTTAACAGCAACTGTATTGTTTGGCTGAGATAGATGCCGGCAGGCGCATCAGCAGCAGTCAAGCGGATCCCGTCGCTTTTGTGTGTGTACACAGCCCGCAGGTGGAGCTCAACACACACACGTGCGCGCACACACACACACACCATGCACCATGTGCTGCTCCTGACCTTCCATAGACCAGCTGCTCAGCAGGGGTTACTGTGTAAACCTCCAATCTCTTTAATTACCTCCTTCTCATATAGTGGCTGTAAACTGATGGCTTCAGATTCACCTGGCCGTCTTTATTTCCTCACCTTACAAAATGTGAGCCAAATGTTGATTTTTTTTTTTTTTAATTCATGTCAGTCCTTTTCACAGTAGAAGTTATGAAGATCACTGCTTTTTATTGTGATCAGTTGACGTGCAATAATTTAATTTTAAAGAATATATAAGCACATTTAAAATGATGCAAAGGTGATGTATGTAGGGTAAAACCTGACGCATTAAAAACATGACCTAACCAGGACTTTCAAGCATTTCACTCATCTTCAAGAAAATCTGTCATGTTTTCATGTGGCCAAGAGTTTTATGGGTTTTTTTTTACTCCTTTTTTTCGAGGAGTTAAAAAATAGTAAATTAGAAATATATTTTTATTCCCTTTGCATTTTCCACTGAATTTCTCAAACTTCACCCCACAATAGAAAATAAAAATCCACTTTGAAGTGGCCAACAGTCTTTTGAGTGTTTTTACAAAAATATTCTCTACCAAATAAATTTTTTTTGTGTTGTCACGAACTTCAATGTATTTTTCTGGATTTAAAAAAATATATATAATAAATTAACAAAAAATCTGCATAATTCTGAAGTGGGAAAAAATTATAAAATTTTTTCTAAGTCTTGCTGTAAATTATTAGTTGATTTTATATTTGGACTTTAACTATTCCATTTAAACACATAATTATTCTATGATCTGAATAACTCCTTTATATCTCTGGTTGTTCGTTTGGGGTCATTGTCCTGATATAGGCCTCTAACATGTTTTCTTCCAGGACTGACGTTTTAACCTTCAACCATTTTCTCGTCAGACTTCACTAGCATTACTGTCCTTTACTGTCCCCACATTCTCACAGCATGATGCTGCCAACATCGTGCTGCAGAGTAAGTTTTCCGCTAAAAAATCTGTGACAGTGTTGTTGTCACGATTGAACCTGTTAACCTTCTTCAAAGTTAAGTCAACACTAGTTATCTAACCAACTAGTTAACATTACCAACTATATTTTATTGTGTGCGTGTGTGTGTGTGTGTGTGTGTGTGTGTGTGTGTGTGTGTGTGTGTGTGTGGGCATGTCTCTGTGTATGTCTGACACCCTGGATGAGAAAACCCAAAGAGAGAAAATGTGTTGAATGACATGCTAAACCTGTTGATCAACGTGTTCAAGATTATTTCTTTGATCTTCTCAATAAAAAAAAAATAAATATTCATAGCTATATAAATAAATGCATAGTTAAATGAGTTGGAAAAGGATAGAGTCCCTTCTCCGGGTCAGAGAGGATGTTCTACCCCAAGTGGAGGAGTTCAAGTATCTCGGGTTAGGATGCTTCCTAGATGCCTCTCTGAGGTGTTTCCCCTGGAGGAGCTGGAACTAGTGGCTGTGAGAGGAGAGTCTGGGCCTCCTTACTTGGGCTTCTTTTCTGATTTATTGATCTTGTTGTCCGGCCTTTCAGTTTTGTTTTTCAGCGACGTCTTGGTAAATTTTCAGTTTTGCCACACCTTTTCTGTTTCAGGACTACAAATTAAACTTGTATCCCAGGTATGGCCACCTTGTGTTGGTCTATCACAAAGAAACAGAAGCAGACATAAAAGTTTTTGATTCTGGCAGAACAAAATGTGGAAAAGTTCAAGGCACTTGAAACAAAAGTTCTAAAACTTTATTAGTCTTTCATTATTTTCCAATGATTAATCAAGAAGATAGACTCTTAATCCTGAAGCAATCTGAGTTCTTAATCTGATTTAAAGGCCATATGGGATTGTTCTGCAGCTTATAGAACAAGCAGTCAGAATCAAGTATGAAAGAGAGGTGGTGAATGGAACAGCTGCTAAAACCGCACTTCTTTGGCCTAATCTGCAGTCCGATACAGATTAGGCAATCCTTTAATCTCTGAATGATCCCTCCACGCTTATTATGCTTTCAGGAGTTTTTTTTAATTTTTTTTTTTTATAGCACACATCTTGGTTACACACTGTACTTCACACTTACCCAGCACCTGCTACGATGGTAAAGGTTGCGTGCATCTGCTATCTGTGTGTCAGCACACATCGCTCGTGTTTGTTCAGATGGTCGGGGTCTAGCCGCAGCGATGTCAACACCTGGTGAGCCAAGGCTGTTTAACTGTCTGACATCACCCCCACCCGCCCCACCCCTCCTGTAAACACTCCTCCAGTTTCAAATTCAAAAAAAAAAAAGGAAAAGGAAAAACCTCCATAGGCTGAAGTCAGAGTGACAGAGAGAGGCTGACTCGCCTCAGACTGTCTTATCTTTTTGCATCACCTTCGTATCGGAGTCGAGACTGAGTCACAGATTGCACAGGAGATTGATGACAGAAAAAAAAAGAGAAGGGGCAAATGCTGCTAGAGACAGAGTGGTTTCACAGCCAGGAGGGGAGGAAATGACGAGGCACAAGTAACGATGACACTGACAGATACAGAAAAATGTATCTGTCAGAGCTGCTGCTATTTATGTTCTGGTTCTACATCTGATGGCCAGTGACAAGATGCTTGAAGACAAGTACACTGATTAGAGAAACTAAGATGGAGGGGTTGAGGGGAGGTCAGTGCCCTGCAGCCAGGAGGAGGTGAAAGGGAGGGGAAAAAATAAGAGAAGAGAAAAAATGAGGCTTTTTTGTTTACTGATAGTCTGCATTTATTCCCTACTGAGAGATCCTCCAGTTATAGTTTGATCCCTCTGCTGCTGCCTCTTTCTTACTGGGAGTGTTGGTTATTACAGTATGTGGTTTTTCTGCTCCATTTATCCCAGAACTATAAATGCACGCTGGCTGTTTGGTCCCGAGGGGTCACATGCATACGTTTTCTGACGCACAAAAAGAAAGAAAAGAGAAGGCTGAATCCTGAGTCAGCTAATTGTTTGTGTGCAGACAGCCCATGCATTAATATTTGTGTGTGCGTCTTCAGCTGCGTTGTTTTTTTGGTTTTTTTCCCCCTGAATTTCTAAATAGGCTCGATCCTTCGGGTGTGTGAGAATCTCAGTGTGTGTGTCGGTTGTTTATGGGTTGTAAGGATGTGTTAAGTGTTTCTGTGCGAGCTGCAGAGTGACTGCAGCTACTAAAGCCATTTAGCAGCCCCTGGAGGAACCCCAGAGACTGCTGTGTTGACGCCACTCTGACTGCTATTACAGACAAGTTTAAGAGGCCGTAAAACATTTGGCTATTTTTCCTTACTCTCTTTCTCTCCCCCGTGTGTGTATGTGTGTGTGTGTGTGTTGGGGAATTTGAAAAAGTCTGCCAGCTATTGTAGCAGCCACAGTAGCCATTATTGTGATTAGCATTAACTCCAGAAACTTGTTTTAAAGTTTAAATGGAGCATATTTTCACTGTGTGTGTATGTGTAGGCGTGTGTTTGCAGGCTCATTACTGGTCTTTACACCAGGTAACTGTTCATAAACACAACCTAGGATAATCAATTTAATGTCAAAGTGTTGACATAGACAGAAACGCACACACATTCAGGCATGACAGTAAGGTCAATTTAGTGTTACAACCTCTTCTTCCACACTAATGCCCCCTACTTGCCTTCACACACATGCACACACACACACACACACACACACAAACCCTCTCTTTTTCTTTAATGAGCTGACGAGGCAGAGCAGGTCTTCCCCCTGCTGTCCACGCTGTCCCCTGGAGTCCAGCCTGTTTTTTGTGAGGGAGTAGGAGCAGAAGAGAAAGTGAGTGATGCAGAAAGAGAGGCGCTAAACACGCAGGCCCTGACATGTCCTGCACCGCTTACGTCAAGCTGAGCTGAATTTGATTGAGTAGGCGGGTGTGTCTGTGTTTGGATGCGCTGTGGCACACCCTGATATAATTTCCATTTTGGCAAAGGTGAGGGAAGTTTTATTAGTTTGTAGTGGTGGGATAATTTTAGCAACACCAGTGGCTTTATCATCTCTTGGATGACAGATAAACGTCCCAGAGGTAAACATTGAGAAGGCGGTTGTGACATCGTACCACGAACAGTTGGTATATTTGCTAGTGTTCACACCCACAGAGCTTTTCTACATTCACTAATTAGGCGACTTCTGAAGGTAATTAGTTGCACTGCAGTTTATTTATGGGTGTCCAAATAAAGAGGGGGAATACAAATGCATTCCACTTTTTTCCAATTTTCAATTGTAGACAAACTGGAAAACCATCGATCATTTTATCCCGCACATAAAAGCTCAGTGAAATGCATAGCAGTTTGTGATATAAAGTGAATTGATTTAAATAATTTGAATGCTTTTGCATGGCACTGCAGTGTAAGGGGAAATTAAAAATAAACAACCAAAACCAAACACCGATGCTTCACTTCTGCATGCCAGCTGTGTATCATAAAACCAGTGACACAGATACTGTAACTGCGTAAAAGTCATTTTCATTTTCAGATTCATCTAAACACCTGGAGTCAAGAAAAACTGCAACAGACAAATGCACTGTGGAAGTAATTCAGTCTAACCTTGCTGAAAAGCTTTGTTTTTTCTTTGCAAATGTCAAAACAATTTTACTTTTACTTGCCAGTGATGTAATGTTGTGGCTGATCGAAGTGCATGGACACCTGAGCTTCGGTGTCTCTCTCGATAACAGGACACAGAAAGGCATGGCTCTTACTTTCTTTCCCGTTTTGATTAATGATTTTTGACTCAGAAGTTGAAACTTGTGTTTCAGATTTACGTCATACCAAAGTAACTGTTAACCTGTGGGAAAACCTGTGGGATTTCATCGCTGTTGTGTTCATGGTGGCCAGGCTAACATCTGATAGCAACATAAGCAAGTATCATTTGGTATGCTTTTGCATTTTATACACATAAACAGAAGTTATGAGGTTCTTTCTGAACAAGTGATTTAGCAAGAACCACTTATTCATTAGGCCAACTAAACAGTTTGTCACTACAATTACCAGCTGGGTGACGTTTTCCAGTTCATATTTTTACTTTTCTAACCTGGAAAAGTCTTTGAAGTCCTAAAATACACCCCAATCAGGCTCCTGACTGGAGCAACTATGATATATTTTTCTGAACAGATTCTCTTCCTCCTGATTTTGAGATATTCAGCAATTTTTTCCAAAGTTGAGACTTTTATAATATGTTCACATGGGCATGTTATTCAGAGATTAATTAAAATTATTACAGAGAAACATGCAGGCTACACATTGATTCATGTACATGTTGCTTCCTGTGCAGCAAAATACAATAATAGAAGTTGTTTATAGCATCACCTCCTCCTAACATCCGTCTTGCTCGGTACTGAGTCTACCAAACTTCGGCTATATGTGTATAAAGTTACACAACTGAGGAAAACATAAATAGTGTCAGAATAAAACGAGCTAAATCTGTTTTTGAGAAACCATGCAAGTCTTTGCATGAATTGCTTCAGAGTGCATTTTCTTTTTAGTCAGGAAGTAATTTTGTTCCAAACCTTATTAGCACAACAGCGCTTAATGAGGCTGGAGCTTATCGGAGGCTGATAAGCAACCCTGGCTTCAGTGTCCAGTATAGCTGTAAAATGTTAAATTCATAGGTATAAATGATTTATTAACACTTCTGATGGCTCGCATGATCTCATCAAACTATCATTAAACTATCATCACACACAGCTGCTTACATAATCTGTATGTGATCGTGTTCTTTCTGTGCTTAAATGCATAAAAAAAGGGACAAAAAATATTGTTGGCGTCAACTACTAATATTGATGTAAGACAACAAGACAATTAACCCATTCCTGAATTTCAGACCTGCAACCAGAGTGTTTGCAAATTGCCACCGTAATTTCCAGCCCAATTCTTCAACTTCCCAGTCAAATCAAATTTAGTTTCACTTTTCACTCTCCAGAAAGATGAATTTGGCAGAAATATTCCTGGAAACAGAACCCCCACCCCCTAAATTTAGCATTTGTCAAGTTATAGATCATTACAATAAGAATCAATATTTTATAAAAATTTTAGGAAGTACTAACAGTTGTTGCTTTTCTATGTTAAATTAAAAAATAAGAGTTGAAATCTCTAACTTCTACAAAGAAAAAGTTTTTGACATATTTGTTAAAAGTATCATTATGCCATGACAATTTAATATTAGACAGATAATCTGTGTTTCCAGTACAAACTGCAGAAATATGTCAATCAATCAGAAACAACCAATCAGAGCCAGTAGGAGGGTTTTAGCGCTGTCAATCACTTTCATGCTCACCCTCACTTGCTATCTGCTAGGCTACAGAGGGTAATCTGCCTTGAGTGCTAAGGCCAGTTAGCGTAGCCACCGATGACAGCGGATTAATGCTTTTCCTGGAATGGTAAAATGTTTCTCCGCCATCAGCACATTGAGCAGCGTTGATTGACAGCAGACGCTCCTCCTGGTTCTGATTGGTTGTTTTTGGTCGGGAGCTGTGAGCATCTTCAGGTGGCAGCTGCAGCTCAGGAAGGAGCTCAGTGGGTTTTGTCAGAGAGTTTCTGCCTCATACTGTCGCAACATGGTGACAGTTTAACAACAAATGGAAAAACACTTTAATACTGGGAAAACTCTTGATATTTTTTACCAAGATACTTAGCGATTCATTTAATGATACAACCACATCTGTTTTTAACAGCAACAACAATAATAAATTAATTTAGGTAGAAAACCCAGGTCAAACATTTCTAAGGAGATTCCTGTAAACATCTTAATTTCCACTGGGGTTTTTGCACCTCCTCCTCTTCCTCTCTCCCTCCTGCTGAGGGGTCAGTGGTCAGAGGTGAGGGGTGAAAGGTTTCTGTAAACCCCTTCTATATACTCACCCCAGATCGCCACATAGCTCCACCCCCCTCTGGAGTCCCAAAGCAGATAGCTGACTAAAACAGAGAAACAGAGTGATGGATGGAGGGTTAACACTACCACACACACACATGCACACAGAGCTCAAATCACACACCCTCCCTCTCCTTCATCACCCTCCACCTCCTCCTTCTACTCATCCTCTCTCCGCCCCCCAAGCCACCACCAACACCGCTGCCGCCGCCGCCACTCTACCCCCCTTGGAGTGGGAGCCAAAAGGGAGGAAGGCAGAAGACAGAAGAAGAGAAAGCGTAAACATCAGGTTGAGTGGAGAAAAGGGAAAGATAGGTGAACTGTCAGAAAAGCGAGGAGTTAGAGGCTGGATGGAGTGGATGGGGTGAGAGATTGAGAGGAAGGGAGGGTGGAAGGAGGAGGAGAGGTTAGATAGAAAAGGGGTCACGTGACCACGTAGCAGCTGCAAGGCTGAGAGGGGGGGAGAGTGAAAGAGTCTCACACAGGAGCAGAAAGACGACGAGCAGGAGGAGATCAGTGAGCGGCAGGCAGGGGTGAGTGTTTGCATGTCTGAATTACGTGCATGTGGACACTTTTAGTGAGCGCTCGTGAAAAACGGCTGGAACATCAGAGGGAGCAGCCTCTGAGGAAAAAGATTGTTTTAAAAGGGGAGCAGGACAGAGAGAGGAGATCATGTGCACTGGCTTTTGTTGAACAAGCTCAAGTATGCTGAGATAAACACGAAAGAGGAGGAGAGGAGACAAAGGAGGAAAAGAGTGAGAGTGTGGAGAGCAGAGGAGAGGAGAAGAGAGGAGGGAGGGAGGAAGAGAAGGAGTCGATAGAAAGTGTCTTATCATCTCTCCCTTGACTGCTGGGCTCAGCAGAGACAGAGATGCACACACACATGTACGCACACACAACCACACACACTCAGCTTATCAGGATCTGAGCTTTTTACTCTCTTTGCCTCTTCCTCTTTTCTTTTTAGCATGTCATTACCAGAGAAGAAACACATAGATTACAGAGTGTGATCCTTGCTGTTAGGCAGCATGAAAGAATGCATCAATACCAAAATATGTCCTGATTATTTTGCTGAAATCTCAGGTTTCTTCTCCACTTCATGTCCACTTTATTCAAGACTCCATCTGCTTCCTCCATCTATTAGTTTCCTGTGAGTGATTTGCTCATGTGTGTCACACGGTGGAGTCCAGGATCCGTCCAGGCGTCTGTAAATATGAAAGTCTCTGCTACTTTGAGGCCCTGACACCTGCCTGTCCTCCATGCTCACCAGCATTGTCAGTGGGATTGAGCAGAGCACTCAATAATCATGTTCAGTGTGCACATATGAATATTTCATGAGCGTGTTTGCTGCTTTTAGTCTTCGTTTGTTCTTCTTGTGGTTTTCTGCGTGTGTGTGTGTGTGTGTGCTTTGAAGGTGTTTGTGTGCTTGTAATGAGGTCATGGTTGAAGCCGGCAGAGGGACGGGACGGGACGGTGGGGTACGGAGGGGTTTGGGGGGCGAGGGAGGGGTTGTGAGGGAGTAATTCCAGCTGTAATTAACATTAGTGGGTCAGTGTGGGGATGGATGAAGAAAACAAGGGAAGCTCCAACCATGCTGGTCCCTCACTGCGCCCACTGTCCGGTGGATCGATGTGGGATTGTGTGTGTGTCCGTGAGGGTTTGTGTGTTGTGTCGGGGTGTAAAAATGCAGTTGTACTTAATAAGACTCCTGTGTGTGCGTGTGTGTATGGATGCTCCTGGGTCTTAAGATGTGTCGGCTGGCTCCCTTGAGGAAACGGACATGTGTGCGCTCATGTGTGTGATTTGCTATTAGGGTCAGCGCTCTATTTGACACAGCTCTACTCCCTCCACTCTATCTATGCTGAAGCTGCACTCTCTATCATGATCACAGACAGTAAAACACACACACACACATTTCTACACACTTGTCAGCCAAAGTCATTCAGTTTGACTAAGACACCAGCTTGGATCAAAAAAACAATCATTTTTCCAACAGAGAGAAATCTGGTTTCATCACATTTTTCAGTGATTTTCAACATTTTAAAGCTGCTTGTCTCTTTCTTTACCTCAGGTATGAACCATGAGTCCAATAAATCGGCATCATTAGGAATGATCTCCACAGCAACTCGCACCACGGCCACAGTCAGTCCCCTCAGCCCACTAACCAATGGGAACGCAGCTGCCCAGTCTGCAAACTCCGGATTTGCTGCCGCCCTGCGTAAACTGGCCAAGCAGGCCGAAGATCCCCGAGGTGAGAGGTGGTCCGGTCCCCCAATAAGCCAGAACTGGCCCTAAACTGGATGGAGGCCAAAGCACAATCTTATGCAGGACTTGCCAATTTTTGCTGATTATAGTTTCCTTTAAAGAGCTATAATATAAGAAGGAACAGCAATCAAAGTACTTCTTTCTCGCCTGAGTATTAGGAGTTGCAGAGACAAAATAATTACCATCCTATAACCTATGTGTTTCCCTTTTATGTCAGTATTTCCAAATCTAGTATGTTGCATGAAGAGACACTTTGATAAAAGACATTCAGCCTTCCTGTTTTCTGCCAAAAGTCTTGATCCAACTCTCTCAGCCGGAATGATTTTCTAGAGCTGCACAGTGTATCCCAGAGTTTTCAGAACGTCCTAATGAAGGTGTTGAATTAGAGCTGACCTACTCTGACCTCTTCCTCTCTGTCTCCTCCTTCATTTGTTTCCATTCATCTCCTAATTATGACAATCTAATTACAGCCAATTATAGGAAGTCAGTGCTCAACTTCCTCTCCATCCTCTGGCTCCCTCCGCCTGAGAATGTGTGTGTCTGTGTGTGTGTGTGTGTGTGTGTGTGTGTGTGTGTGTGTGTGTGTGTGTGGTGCTACATGAACAGAGTAATGCCAGTAACTGTTACACTCTCTCTTTATCACATTTAACACCTCCCTTCGCAGCGTCACACCCCAGCCTTTTTCAACAATCCTTTTCTTCCTTCATGTTAGACACACGTGTATCGTCTACACACACACAAATTTATTTAGCTTCATCGTGCAATGATTTGATTTTGATCCCTCCCTTTCTGTCTCCCAGTCTCTGCCCTCAGCAGTGAATCGTCTCCGGTGTCTTCACCAGGCACCAGCCACCCCTCGCCGGTCGCCACCCCAAAGCGGGGCTCTTTAGGGCCCCTCCTGGGCCAGAGCAGGGGCCACAGTGTGCCGAGCAACCCACCCGTGGTCACCATCGCTCCCACCAAGACCAGCAACGGCCAGTGGAGGCCTGACGGCCGACAGGTGAGCTGTTTGCTGAACGCCTGCTGGTGTTGTAGCCGAGTCTGAGATGAGGCATCTGTTTTTATCCGCTGTACGTTTCATTTCTTCTCACTTTATCCTCCATAAAAAAAAATAAAAAAACAGTCCGTGCGCTTGTCAACATCCAGCTGTCAAAAACAGCCATCCCATCTCGTCGTGTATCGCTTTGTTTTTGTCTCACTGCTTCATTTTGATGCTTTCCTACCTCACTGCCACTTCAAACCACCTTCTCCTCTCGCTAATCAGCCCGTGTCTTCAGGAACACAAGAGCTTTGTAAAGAAACAGAGAAACGCTACAGAGCCCAGCACCTATTGTGCTCTGCTTCCTGCAGGGTGTGTATGTGTGTATATGCATGCGTGCGTGTGCGTGTACTTGACCCTTCCCCACAAAAGACTCGGGGCATGAAGAGAGGTCTGTGTGTGTGAGTGTATTTAAGCTGGGGCAGGGAACCAGGCCCCCTCACACAATGCCGAGGTTAGCCCCCACAGTAGCCACTTCCCCCTGGATCAGAGCGTTCTTTTTCCCCCCTCCACAAAGAGCACTCTGTGGCTCTGCCTGCCTGGGGCTCCCTTTCAGAAATTTGGAGAGCAAAGGAAGGAGGGAGGCAGCAAAAAAGAGAGCCGAGAAAGACGGGGAGGGGAAGAAGAGTGAGTTGCTTTGCTGCGCGCATGCAAAACAATCTAAAGAAACAGATTGTGTTTGTTGTGTTGCTGCTTTTTTGAAGCCCGCCGACCGTGTTTGAGATCAGAGGTCAAGGAACGCTCAGGCTGCTGTCCATGCCAGGTCGTCTCTGTTTGCCCTGTAATGAACTTGGCCCTCTCAAGATGTGGCATTTACCCATTTTGTTTTCCAGGGTCAAGCGCAGATTGTCACCTCCAGTATTCCAGTTTGTAGGGAATAATTTCACTCAGTCCACGTAAACCTGCAGATTCACGTGGATATGCCTCATGCACACAGAATTAGTTTTTTTCTGACATAGCTTGACGGCTTAAATCATTTTATGATTAGTTCTAGTTATAATTAGTCATGTGAATCTGTTCCTTGAATCTACATGACCAGTGACATTGTCATGACCGGAAGCTCCTGAGAGCAAGACACTTTCTGTCTGGGAAAGCGATGACTCATCAACAGGGACCCAACCAAGCTAATTATTCCACCTTTGAAGCTCAGATTGGTCACCTGGGCAAAAATGACCATTTGCTTTGTTTCTGTCAACATCAGCTGCTTGTCT
Source organism: Poeciliopsis prolifica (assembly GCF_027474105.1). NCBI lineage: Eukaryota > Metazoa > Chordata > Actinopteri > Cyprinodontiformes > Poeciliidae > Poeciliopsis > Poeciliopsis prolifica. Next base: position 11,967,530 of record NW_026562376.1, on the reverse strand, counting down.
GCCTGCATATTTATTTCTTTTTCTTGCTCTCTGTTATTGTGAGATTCTTCTTATGGCTGAGTACTCTAACATTGACAAAGAGTGATCTGAGCACCCTTTGGTTGCTGGACCCCTGCTATGAAAGCAAGCGAAGCATAAGAGACCCGTCTGATCGGACGCTAGGAGGGTAATGCCCACAGTGTTGCCTGCTGGGCCAGCAGACATTAACAAGTGTTGGAACAGAGACCCTAAAGACAGTCCCCCCCCTTCCTTAGAATCAGATCTGCAAAGATCTTTTCACCCAAGGATTTTCAAAAAGCTCTACTGGTCTGAATAACCAGCAGAGCTCAAGTCGTTGAGTAATGACTTCAGATCATTTATCTTTCACATTTACAGTCGATTTGATTCTATAAGTATCTCATGGTGATTTTCTTATTATGTTTAGCTAACATCCATGTTGTATCGGATTTGAAAATGAGTTGTTGCATGAAGAAATATAAAAATATAAACTGTGTGGTAGGAATTATTCAATGGGAATGTAAAAAAAAAATCTCTGATTAACATTTGAGCCTGACTGATTTAATTGTACATTAGTACAATTTTATAATCAGATGTTTTCCAGTGCCCCCTCTTTAATTTGATCCAGTGGAGATTTCAGAAAGATGTTTTGCAAGAGATGGTTTGAATCTGCTTTCCATGAATGACGTATCCAAAACTATTCAAAAATATTCAAAGCAGAGGTATTTCACTCCAAATCATGTGAAGTAGAAAACGCAGGTAGCAGACCAGGCGCTGTGCACTGAGGTCATTTGCTTGTGGTTTGACCGCGGTCAGCCCCAAACCTGTGTGGCAGGGTGCTGCCGTGGAAACAAGATATGACGCGTTAGAGGACGTGTCCGTCTTACACTCATCAACGTGCTTAAAGCTCCTGGGCTACTTTGTCTTTTAACACGCCCAAAACCTAACTGTCCGGGAAAACTTTTGTTGTTTTTGATCAAATAAATTAAGATAATGGAACTTTAATTGAGATTTTCGAACTGGAAACTGGAACTGAGACATTTTTTATTTTGTCAGTTACCTATTTGAATACTTTCAAACTATAGTATCTAACAAAAGTAATAATACCCCTTGAGCCTTTTCACACATTTTCTCACATTCCATCCACAAACGTCAATAATAAAACATATTTTCCTTTCGCTTGGCTAATCTTCCTGGATAAACCACTTTGAAAGGGAAACAAAGCAGAATCATGCTGTGGGGAAACTTTACAACAACAACAAAAAAAATGTTTGAGGCTGTAGAGAACCAAAGACAAGAGCAGAGGGTCACATTTAGGCAGGTCAGTCAGCCTCAACATACAGCGAGAACTACAAGGGCATAGTTTATATTAAAGTATGGAATGGCCTAGTCAAAGTCCAGACCTACATTTAGCTGAGAATTTTTTAGAAAGACTTGATTGCGAGTCAAAAACTCTTTCCGTCCATTGTGACTGAGTTGCAATTTCTCACAGGGTCTTATTCCTCTGAAAGTGTGACGATGGGAAACATTTTGACTGTCATGGTGGCTGAACTTTACAAGCACAAGCTGAGCCTCAGGAAAAGGCAATTAGAGAAATTAAATACATTTTATAAAACAAAGGGGAAAGTACATCAATGCCAGACAACTTTACTCAACACAAAAAATTAAACTAACAGAGGTGTCAGGACATACACAACAGGGACAAAGACTGGATATAAGAACAATGGGAATGTAGTGAAGAAGATGATTGAAGTGATGCAGAGAACTGACCAAGGGAAAAAAACAAAACAGGAACTCAATCAATCATTAACAAAGAGCATAATCCCAACACAGCTCATGGAGAGTGAGGCAGAAAAGATAAAGCGGCAGGACAAATATTAGGATAATTTTTCTGGTTTGATTTTGATTTATCCCGACCAGCTCTCGACTCAGCTGAGCTCTCTGGGAGCAGCTCTGAGGTTTTTCCTCAGCATCTCCAACTCAGTTCTTGTCCCCCTTTTCTGCTCACTTTAGACACACGCGCACACACACACGCACACACTCACTCATCTCCTGGACATCCACAGTAATCCCCGCTCATGCACTCCTCTGTCTCCTTGTCAGGTTGAGTCAGGCGTTCAGGGACTAAGCAGAGAGCGGGTGGGAGCGGAGAGCGCCCCGCTACAGCAGGACAAGAGGACGCCGCCCGTCCCCCCACCTCATTCGCTGGTTCAGTCCTTTGGCCGCGCACACAGCAGTATCATGCAAGACCCCCGCTTGCAGAGCATAAGGTAAGCGTGGCTCATGCACAAAAGTGGACTGAAGGTATGTTAATTGTCCTACAGCACGCTTTAAAAGCTTATTCTGCAGTTTACCGGGGCAGATGCACGCCGTGGTTCCCTCGGGGGCTGTTCCAGAGGAATACCTGCGAGCTCTCCGGCCCTTCGCCACCTCGGATGACCTCAGATTGACCTCTCTGCCCCTCAGTCTTGACCCCTCTGCAGCGGCCCATGCAGCGGCAGCAGCTGCCTACTATCACCCTGCCTACCTTCACCACCCTCTGTCTTTACAAAGGTAACTCTGCACTTTGACATTTGTGAAAGACGTGCGATGACGGCACATGGAGCGTAAAGTTAGCAATCACAGCAGTAGGAGAGCTTGTCCATTTAGCTTCACATTTGCAGTTTAGCACAAGCCATGTAGGGAGACAGCAAACATGTGGAGGAGGGTGCTCTGGAGAGAGAAAATGTAACTTTATGACAAAATACTGAGAGGTGATAAAACTAATGCCACGCATTACTCCAAACACACCGCTGCCACATGGTGGTGGTGGCAGCATCATTTTGTAGGAGATTATTTTCTACAAGGAAAAGGAAGCGGTCAGAAACAAATAATAGATTGAATAATAGAGAGTGAGTCTGTGAGATCCAAATCAAGAAATCTTTAATCATTGTACAGGTTTTTACATCATTGAGGAATGAATATAGTCTAATCAGTCTTTCAAGATGTCTAGAATGGTTTAAAAGCTAAGAAAAATATATTAGTAAAACCAGGCAACAAAACTGTGATGTAAGACTATTGTTTTAATTTTTTGAGGACGTTGTAATGAAAAAATGCTAAATTTGACTAAAGTTAGTGGATTTTTGCTAAAACCTAATCTCTAGCTCGTGGGGTTATTGTTCTCAGTAACTGGTTTGTCTTAATAACAAACACTAACACAATTCACATTTACAATTTGTATACTTTGGTCAAAATAAGACTTTAACTAGTAATCTCTGCTTGCTGAAAACCAGAATTAAAACCCTTAGGTTTCCAGATGCCCCTGCAGCGATGCACTTCACACAGATCTGGTTCTGTGGTGGAAATAACCACACAAGCTTGCTAATGCTTATGAAAGGGTTCGCTTAGAAACTTAGTTTTATTCGTGTGCAAATGATGTTTAAAACTCTCAATGCAATGGAACAAAAGAAAATCAGCCGAAATTTTATGAACACATCCTAATTTAATAACTCTTTTACACTTCAGAAGAAAATCTAAATGTTATATGCATAAGAAGGGATGTCAGCCATGTTGAAAGTCAATATCTGAGATGCTAAACAGCGCATTAATGTTTGTGTGTGTGTCTTAGCAGGATGGAGGAGTCCCTTTGTCTTTCTGCACTGCGATCGCAGTTCTACTCTATGCCTGCAGGTGGCGCCTTCCCTCCCCTTCACCCCTCGGCCCTGCAGCTGCACCTACCTGGAGGCCGCTACCCAGGAGAAATTAACCACACAGCTTTCTCTGAGAGGTAACTTCTGTCTTTCTTTTTCTCTTTCTTTTTTCGCTCTCTTTTTCTTTTACTCTTTCTCTCTCTTTTTCTCTCCACTTCTCCTTCTCTCCCTGTCTGCAGGGCTTTGTAATCTCTCTCTGCAGGGTAAGCACAGGTTGCTGAGTGTGTGATATTTTTAGCACACACCCCACGGTGCCTCCTATACACTCATCACACACGCACACTGCCCTTCAAACACACACTCTGTTCTCCTATATAAATGCATATGTACACGCGTGCATGCATAAAATCCCATGCTTACACACGCAGAAGTATACTTTACTCCCTCTGTACCATTTTTACTTGTGAGCTTTGAGCTCCTTTTCCAGGATGACATTGTTTCCCTGCAGCATCATCCATGGGGGTGGGGGGGATGTTTGTGTTTGAAATGGATGGTATTTATCGTCTGGCTGTGTAATAGCGCCTGCATTTCTCGCAGGTTTCTTTGCCTGCTATTGATTGTTGCTGAATGTGTTCTCTTGTGTGTTTGTGTGTTTTTTTTTGTCATATTCCTGTGGATACCTATTAAGCGTTCATCTGCTCCTGCTCAGTCATGCTGTGCCTGGATTATTTTCCTTGTGGTAAATGGAAAGCGCGCGTTCACATCCGTGTGGGTTTCTGTGGATGCTTTGTCACAAATGTTGGTGTGGTTAATATCTGCCTCATGTTGGGTGTTGCATCTCTCACCTTCTACTCGTGTGTGTGTGTGTGTGTGTGTGTGTGTGTGTGTGTGTGTGTCATTGTCAACCTCCCTCTCAGGCTACAGATGGAGAACGAGCTCCGCCAGCGTGAAAGAGAGCAGGAGCGAGAACGAGAGAAAGAGAGGGAGCGCGAGGCCGGGCTGGAGCGGGAGCGAGAAGAGGAGCGGGAGAGAGAGCTGGACAGACAGAAGGAGAGACAGAGGGACAGACAGCACCAGATGGTTCGGACGGCCGAGAGTCAGTACCTGGCTGAGCTGCAGGCTCGAAGGGCAGCACCGCCGGAGGACAGGGCCCGACCTGCAGAGAGACTCACTCCTACCAGGCTGGGTACATACACACCAACACACAACCCACAATGCGACTATACATGATTAATTGCTCAGACATTTCCATTGTGCATAAGATTTTGTTCATTTTATTTTTCTCCACTTCAACAACAAACTTCATTAGAGAAAATCAAAACGTGTGCAGCCATTACCAGAGGGGATTATAAAAGCCAAATCAGAAGAAAAACAAACTTTTGAGTGTGTACACATCCCGTGTTGGACTGCTAATTGTCACTGAACTGATAATAAAGCAGTTAATTCCTTACATATAGAAATCAGTGGCTGATAATTGGCCAAAAAAGATATTAAATAGTAGTAAATTTTCTAGCCAAATATTTGGGTTTGCTTCCAGAAAAGCAAGTTTCAGATCATGAAAATATAAAACTTCCAATTATCAAATAATAATCTTTTTGGGGAAAAATATATAAACTGAATCGGCCATATGCAAAAACGTAATTGCTATGGTTGCCAAATAATATACTGACTATTAAATTTCACTGACCACCTGGAGAATCAAGAAACGCTTGAACTGGACTGATCATATAACAGGAAGTTGGCTAAAAGATCGCCAATAATGATCCATCATCCTCCAATCTAAAGAAATTCAAGAATACATAAGAAACAAAGTCATCCTCTCTCATTCTGGAAATGGTTGCAAAGCCATTTCTTAGGCTTTGGGACTCCAGTGAACCTCAGAAAGAGCCTTTGTCCACGATGGTGGAAATATGGAACAATGGTGAATCTTCTCAGGAGTGTCCCACATACCAAAATTACACCAAAACCGCAGTAGCGACTCATTCAGGAGGTCACAAAAGAACCATGAACAACATCTAAAGCACTGAAACCCTTAACTGACTTTGTTGTGGTCTCTTCTTCCAAAAAGGGTCAATTGTGGCGACTGTGGCTCAGTGAGTAAAGTTGTCATCTTACAATTGGAAGGATGACGAATCGATTCCAGGGTCTTTAACCTCAAGTTACCCATCAATCTTACCCATCAATTTGGATTATGAAAGGTCTTTATCCAAACCTTTCCTCTCTCTTTGAAGAAAGGCTTGGATAGATCTATCCAGCCAAACCTATTCCATGGAGTTCTTGAGAAAATCCACATAATGTCTGGAGGTTTTTACTGTGTATTTATTTATTTACATTTGAGAGCAGGGAAGTAGTTAAAACACCTACATTCTGAGATATGAGTGAGTGAATTAATGCTTTTGGTAAAACGGTGCATACAGTCTAAAGATTCATCTCTCCTTTAATTGTCCAGATAAAACCAAAGACCCAGACCAGCTGAATTTCCCAGGAACAAAAGCGATGCCCCTGCAGCCTGGACTGTCGTCCTCCAGGGCGTCCGTCCCACTCCCGGTGCCCAGCCTGCTGCCCGCTCACCTGGGGAAGCATCGTGCCGTTTCCTCTGGGGGGATCCACGAAGCTCTGGCAGCCGCCATGATGACTCAGAGGGCAAGTGAAGAAGTGTGGTTGGCACGGCAACGAGCACAGGAGAGGGAGGGTCCACTGGAGGTGGGCCTCAGGTCACCTGGGAAAGGCGTGGAGACGAGAAGAGACAGCCACAGGTGAAAATCTCACAGGAATTGGCAGCACTCTAAATGTGCTGTTGTCACAACACTATGTGTAGACAGACAAAGCTTGATTCCCTTAACTGAAGCTCTTTTATTAAAGGAGTTTTGTAACCAAAACACAGCAGAAAGGAAAAATGCATTACTAGCAAGTACACATATCTTATAGCTGTACTAAAAAAATTATATACACTGCTCTGCACATGAATATTGTTGTGGAAAAAAACTATTTTACCAAGCACTTTTCAGGTGAAATCACTCAATCAGGTTCATTTATATAATGTTCACAATACAGAGAGCTTGTAGGACAATCAATAATGACGAAGGTCTGGATGAAAAGCTCTGCCAGGCAGAGACAACACTTGAGTTTTATAAGGAATTCAAAACAAGAGGCGACAGTGTGGTTCTGATGCAGCTGCAGAAAACAACTTCCAACCTTGTGCATGTAACCCAAATAGTTCATGTTTCATATAACATGATCAGAAGATGTTAAATTGTAGAAATTTTCCACCACAATACTTACAATGAGAAAAGTTTCCCAAGGTATAAAGTACATTCAGTGTTCGTGAGCCGTTTACTTTCTCTAGGTTAGCAGAGGAAAATACGTCAAAGATAATTCACTGCTAAGAGCACTCACTCGGTCATCTTTCAGGAAATGCAATATGACAAAGATTGTTTGTAACACAGATGTCACACTTCAAACCCAGAAATGTTAACTCATTAGACATGATTCAAGTTAGTCACACAATTTGCTAACTAGGAACTGATGTAACTTATTTACACAATAAGCTAATTTACAGTATTTAACCAAAAGGGATGATGCTAAATGTCTTTTTTTTTCTTGATAACAAACAGAACCAGTACAGTCTATCCCAACCCAGGCAGCAAAGACATACCCCTTGGCGCTCCACCGCCGCTCATCTCCCCTAAAGGTCCCCACCATCCCGCTGCTCCTCCAACAAACCTGTGGAACCCAGCCTCCCTCGTCGACACGCCCGCAGACTCCCGCAGAAAATTCAACACCCCTACACCACCGACCCGACCGCCGCCGGGACTGACCCGGACTGACAGGCCTCCGCTGAGCTGGGGAGAAGACGTAAGCAAGAGGACTTCTAAAAGCCCAGAGAGGTGTCCCCCTCCGAGGGGAGCGGGTTTACAAGAGTCGTGGAGCAGGACTGAGCTGGACCGAGCCCTGCATGGCTCGTACCCGCGGCATCACATCAACAATCACCACAGACCGACCGCACCTCCGTCTGCCCCAACTGAACAGGGGCTTCAGTACCAGGCGGGCCCTCCGTCCCTGATCCGGGAGCGGCAGACGCAAGCGGTGGACCGCATGCTGATCTACGACGAGGTTCTGCAGCAGCACCGGCGGCTGCTCAGTAAGCTGGACCTGGAGGAGAAGAGGAGGAAGGAGGCCAGAGAAGGAGGTGAGAGAGGCAGGGACTCTGGGTTGTGTCTGTACAATGCCTCTTGTGCCTGCTAATAAATAACTTCTTCCCTGTTCTGCTTTCACCAGGTTATTACTATGACCTGGATGAGTCATATGATGAGAGCGATGAAGAGGAGGTAAAGGCTCATCTGAGGAGGGTGACAGAGCAGCCGCCTCTCAAACTGGACACATCCTCCGAAGTGCGTAAACATTGTACATCTGGATTTTATGTTCCCATTTTCTACAGTTCTTTTAAAATCTACAACCCTTCATCATTTTCACATTTGTCACATCACAACAACAAACTTTAGTGCATCTTACTTTTATTCTTTTGCAATAAATGATGTGATAGAATACAACATAAGTGCAAAAACAATGATAGGGAGGCTTCAAACCATTTTGCAAATAAAAATGTAAAAGTGGGGCTCGGAGTTTTAGCCACATTTATCTTTCCATCAACTCTGTTCATCTTCCGTGTCCCTGCTGAAGAAAAGCAGCCCACAGCATGATGCTTCCACCACCATAGTTTATGTTTTTTTTTCATGAAGAAGATGTGATTTTTTTTTTTCAAGAAGTAAAATCTTGGTCTTATCTCACAAGAGGTCTTGTACAACTTAATAAACTTCTGTGGCCGTCAGATTAAATTATAGATGGACTTCACTCACTATTCAATTTGTCACGCAGAATTCATATATTTTTTTAAACCCTGTGTTTCTGATTTTTATTGGTTAGCTGCTTTGAAACGATGTAGCTTGTGATGGTCTTAAATCCATGTTTGTACACTGAACTCAGAGGTTGTTATGTGACAAAATGGGAAACGGTTCAAGACGTCTGAATGCTTTTCTAAGGAGCAGCGCAAATATTCACCTGTTCGTATTTCTCTCTTCAAAGAAAGTGGACTTTTTGCGTTTGTGCGGCCTCACTACGCTGACCCATCGGGATGAACTGCTGGCTGAGAAGAGGAGGAAGAGGAGGAGGAGGATGAGAGAGCGTAGTCTCTCCCCACCAGCAGTGCGGAGCAAAAGAAAGATTTGTTCACTTTCAACGCCCACAGCTTCCCTCACCACCCAGTACTCTGCTGAGCAGATGGACAGCACTCCTGAGCTGGAGGAGAAAAAAGATTTCCTCCTTATGTTCAACCTCAGCCATGTCAGCCCTCAGCAGAGGAGAGGTAATAGCCTGTTTAGTAGCTGCACACGTCCTACGTGATACTCCGCTGTGGTTCTGATGAGTCCTCTCTTGGAAAAAAAAAAGACATTTTCTTTTTCTCGGTTTTTGTGTTTGCTCTGAAGATGTAGGCGAGGTGAGAAGAAAATAAAGTAGGGAGGAATCAGAACATGAGCTTGTAGCGAGATTTTCCACTTCTGCCAACAAAAGTCAGCTTTAATCCACATCTTGATAACATATGGTATCCTATAAACAGGTCATACTGGGGCCTGGGGAAAAACATGAGCACGATGCCATCCACTCCTCTCCCTTTGTCATTATTTTTCTTGCTTGACTAAGACCTACTTGAGACAAATTGTTCTGCAAAATGATATACAAAGGAACATTTCCTATATTTTCTTCTTACCTGTATCAAATTGTTTGTTGTTTATTGTTTTTTTCTCAGGGAGTGTGTTGATTAATGCTGATGGTTTGACTTTTCTGTTCAAAGATAACTGTCCTTAAAGCTGCTTTATTTACTGCCTGTTTTGACTTTAAATCAGTTTGCCGAGGAATACAGCTGCTTTACGTGAAATGTTAGCCGTCAGCCCATGCAGGGATCCTATGTAGAGAAACATAACAGCACAGACTATGTTGACAGTCACAGAGCCAGACGTAGATGAGTTATTTAGCCAATCAAAGCATATCTCAAAGATGAGAAAGTATTTGCATTTAAAAGATGTTTTGATAGTGGAAACGTATATAAACTGAACACTTATCCTGGAAACTATAATTTGCTCACAGCTGGCAATTTTTTTTAAATGATAAGCCTGAGTTAAATTTGACTTTTAATGGGCACTCTGCTGCACTGACTCAGATAATCCATTCAGTGACATTTTTCCATCACTTTGGGCCAGTCTGTCCTTTAAGTCCCTCGTATTTTTTGAACGAATGAATGATGGGTGTTCTCATTCTGTCTTTTTCTCTGTAGATAAGGAGAAGACAGAGGAGCTGCTGAGGGCTATTCAGAGGAAGACTGTGACATTAGACACACTCAGATATAATCCTCTGCCGCTGTGTAGAAGTCCTGCTGCTCTTTTAACTGGTGAGTCACAGACAGACTCACCAAAAATCTGGTCGAAACAGAATTTTAAGCTTGGAAAACATTCATCAAACCCTTCTTGTTGTTTTTAGGGGACTCCTCCGCAGCTCCTCAGTCAAATGGACACCAGTACCCAGACTCTCACAGTCCCTCTCCTCCCTACTCACACAAACACAGGCAGAATGACATGCCCAAAGCCTCCATGGACTCCCAGGTTCCCCGCATCACTCCACCTTTAGCCCCCCATCATGACAAATCTGAAACAGCAGAGGTTCAGCAGACAAGCAGGAAGCTCCAGGTCCATCAGAACGGCGCCGCCCTTCAGAAAAAGGAGTCCGGTCCTCTGGCAAACGGCCGTAGCCGGCCCTGGGAGAGGTTCACACCTGAGGCTTTCGCTCAGCGCTTCCACCAGGCGGTGCTGCAGTCCACACACAGCACACTGCAGAGCAAAGGTGAGCCTTATGCTCTCGTTCATGCTTCATTTTAAACTTGCAGTGTTCTGCCATCTAGTGGTTGCGATGAGAACAATCTAATATTCAAAATTAAATTGTGGAGCATCTGTTGTAAACATGATTCAAGCATTTAATGTCTGCCCGGATATTTCTCCCCCCAGGGCAACAGACAAGCAGACTCACTAGCTGCTGGAAACACACATGTCTACAGAATTGCACTGTAACATTTTTAGACTCACCACACCTCAGTATCAAGAAAAGTAAAAAAAAGCATTTTTTTTTTCTTAGAAAATTTGGTTGCTTTGAAAGACCAATTTCGAGGCTCTCATAAACTCAGAGCTGTCAATGGTTCCTAATATATGTTGGCCATTGACCTTACGTTAGCGCCCCCAGGTGTTTAAGCAGCTCTGATATCAACTCAAAAGAAGGTCAAGCCTTGTAAAACTGTGCTGTTCAGCTTTTTTTTGCATGTTTCCATGGAGGCTTTGACAATTTAACACTGGTGATGGCCTCCTTGAGCCAAATTTAAAAAGAATCTACTAAAAATAGAGACATGATTGTTTGTGTGGGTGTACAAACTTAGTTTATTTCATTTCCTTTCATAAAAGATATTTTTGAAATTAAAAATCATCACTAATTAACCTTCCAGATTGAATCTGCCCATAGTCTGCATCATTTGAATTTGCTTCTTAAGTTATTTTTATTCTTTGGAATTTAATCGAGTCCTGACACTATAGCATCTTGTGATGGTTCATCATTTTACTCTATTCTGATTTTACATTTTTCACATGTTCTTGTACAGCTCTTTGGTGGAATTCTAACCTGTTTTCAAACGTGCTTTTATAAATAAACTTGACATTGACTAATGACCAGGATCAATAGTAATACAGTACCAGAACCAGTTTGAATGAAGGCGTGTCTAAGAAGTCCTTGACTGACGCACGCTGTTCACTCCTCAGGCGTCTCAAACTGTGCCGCAGAAGTCGGTGGAAAACCTGAACGCTCGCTGCCTCCAAATAACCCTCATCTGAAAACGCTGCACATCAACCACGGCGCTCAGCACTCGCACGTCAACGGCCACCATTTCCACTCGCCGGCACCAAGCCAAGATGCTCCGACTCTGCGGGAGCACCTGTCCAATGAGGAAGAGGAAGAGTCGGATGAGGAGGAGGAGGAGGAACTGCCAAGGAAGTGGCAGGGCATTGAAGCTGTTTTTGAGGCCTACCAGGAGTATGTGGATGGTGAGTACAAATAATATGTAGTTATTTGTCTAGTGTTAAACAGTTTTCGTCGTATGGATGTGTTTAAGATTTGAAGGAATATTTCCTGGGATTCTACAAGAAGACATAAGTCACTACAGCATCTTTGATACGTTATAAGTCTCTTTGGCCTTTCAGTTTCTCTCCATGTATCCGTTTGCTTCAACTAACCTGGATTTATGCTAAATGAAGAGAGTTATCTGCCACTGATTAAATTGTTACTGCTGATCGACTTTTAACACAACTTCACAAAAACTAAAGCCTTTAAAGCAGAGGTTCTGCAGCCAATGCTTTGTTTTTCTCTGTGCAGAGTGGAGCATAGAGCGGCAGGTTCTCCACAGCCAGTGCAAAAGACTTGAAGCTCAGAATTACAATCTGACCAGAACTGCTGAACAGCTTTCTCTCACTATGGGGGTAAGAACGCGCAGCTCACCGTGCATTCATGCATATTTGTGTGTTATGAGTGTTAGGTATCTTGAGTCTGTTCAGAGTTGCTTCTCTGTAATGATATTCGTGTTTATCCTTCGTTTACTAGGAGCTGGTGAGTCAGAGGCAGAAAATGAGGGAAGAGCGGGACAGGCTACAGGCCCAGCTCGAGCACTTCAGGAGATGTTTGACACTGCCGAATGTCCACTGGGGCAGGAGCCAAAGCAACGGGCAAGCACAGAGGTGACCTTCGAAAGAGGCCGCGTCACACTGACGCCGGGCTGCTTGCCTCACTTCAGGAGCTGGACATCTTCTTGTTTCCTCTCTGACCTGTCCGTTGTTACCTGACCCCTCCCTGGGTTTCCTTTTTATTTCCCTGCCATGTTGCAGTGGAATCCAGAGAGTCTGATCATGGATAGTGAAAACCCTTGGCCCATAATTGAGCTCAGATCTTCATTATATTGGTTAACACACACTAGGAGTCTCTCTGGGTAGCATCAAGAAGAGTCGAGTTCTTCAGTGAGGTTTAGGTCAAGGAATCAAAGCTCACCTCAGGCCTTTAAATTGACAGGATGCACTTGAAATGGAATTGGAGTAAATACTTGACAGTCTTCTGTGTTGTTAAATGTAATGTATTCTGAATTCAGAGCAGTGTGCATGCTCACAAAATGACCTACAGGACAAATGAAGCTTCTAAAGTATATTTAATAGCAAAAGGGTTTCAGTTGAGGGTGTTTTTTTTTGTAATGGTTCTTGTGATAGATGAAGAGTTTTGTAAGTTTTACTGCTTTAACTTGTGAGAAAGCCATATGCTTTGGGGCAACTGCTGCTGGTCAGAATAAAAGTGTTTAGTAAATTATGGACAGTAGAATAGTTGTGTTTTGATGAAAAGAAATGCTACATGATGTCAAAATGTTTGGGACTCAAGCTGATACATGTTGGTCTCTGATATTGTCCATGGGGTTTTATCTGAGGATCCACAGTAAATATCGCATGTCCATAAAAGTAGTTTTCTGATGGGCCTTTTGAGTTTTTCTGTGGCATTGAAGTACTTTTGGACAGATCCCGGTTGAAATACGTTGAGAAAGTATTTTCAACACAATGTCTCTTGTTGATGGCCTGTGTGACATGAACATCAAAGTCATCAATTTTTTTTTTACGACAAAGTAATGCCTCTGTTATCTTTTTATAAGATTTATTTTTGCTCAAGCCACATAAATTAATGTCACAAAGAGAAATTATTTTTTTTCCATGTACGAGCATCTCTTTGAGCACAAGACACAGTAGCATTTCCTCCCAGTTCACCTGACAGCTTGGCTCAGTCACCTCTTCAAACCTGCTGAGAAATCTTGAATAGTTGCTTCAATCAGTTTTTATGTGATGTATTATTTGGGCTGTATAATTGCAATGAACTATTTATTACCACATATTGGTGTACATTCCGATGGAAATTTACATTAAAATATTTGAAAAATGTTTAGACTGATTATTGTGTTCCTCTGTGAGTTTTCAGGCCCTATTATTCCTTATCCATGTTCCTGCAGCAGGGCCAGTTTGGAGAGGCTGAGAAATACCACAAATTCAAGCTAAGTTAGAATAGATGGGTATAAATGTAGAAAACATATTTCCATATTATCTGTGATCTTACCAATATTGTGAAAAACCTTAATGTTTTTGTCTCTCATTTAAGAAATGAAACTCTTATATAGATTCATCATACATTAGTGAACTGTTCCAAGGTTTTTTCTTGATTATTATGATTATAGCTTGTAGGTAGTAAAAACACAAAATTCAGGGTCTCAGAAAATTTTATTTTAAAATAATAATAATAAAAAGGCATACTAAAGACTCCTGGTGTTACACACTACAGTGAGTTAGCTCAAAACTATTACTACAAAGATTTCCTGACTTTCTCAAAGGTCTCCCAGTCTGAGTCAGTAGCGACACAATCATGGAAAAGACTGTTCTTAATTCTTAATCTTTATTTCTTTATCTCCACAATATTCATAATTTCATTATTATGTGATCATAATAATAATATTATAGCAACAGTTATATTTTACTGAAATTCTCTACATGGAAAATATATACAATATATTATCTTTTACCTGCGGGTGGATGTGTCATATAATCATGGTCCGCAGTAGCATCTTCAGCCTGGCTCGCTTTCTGAGAGGACAAACTGCCGTTTCTTCGCCCTCTCGAAAGCAGACTCTCTCATTGCCGGTGCAGAGAAGTTATTCCAGGCAAACAGGGAAGGATCAGCTCCACTTTTAAGGCGGCTGATGGTGGATCCGCTAACAAAATCCTCCGGTGTGAAGTGGCGGCTACATACGAAAGTGCTCCAGTCTTTATGCAAAAGCCCGGACCTTCATCTCTTCGGATCGCCTGGATCCACTGCCTCCGTTGGTCCGGGTCCGTCGGGAACGCATGATATGACAGATAAGGCTGTTTTCTTGCCCCACATGAACAAGATATGGCTTTTAAAATTTAAAAGGCATACATGGCTTTTAAAATTTAAAAGCCATGTAATTTTCCTTCCACCTCATAATTACCTGCTGATTTATCACATCTAGTCTCAGTAAAATACAGATATTTGTATTTGGAATGTCTAAAATACAAAAACGTTGAAGGTGTGTAAAAATGTTTGCAGTTTGCTCTAAAACAAAACTTTAAGAAAACCACAATGTTAGGGCAAATTACTTTTATTCCACATCCATTTTCTGTCAATAGGAATAAAATGAAAGAAAATAATTGCAGGAGGCAAAACACATGACATGCCATGTTTTAAAAAGCAACACCCGCTGAACAAAAAAAGAGGGATTATGTGACGCGAAAATATTTTCTTGAAAATAACCCATCATGTGAGGAAGGCTTGATATCTGGCAGCTATTCAGATGGGTTTTGGACAACTACCAAAAGATAGTTGTTCTCTGTGAAGACAGAAAGGACTGTGGTAAGAACAGTAGGACCATTAATGGAGCTATGAAGAGCCTGTGAGCAGTAAAATGATCTCACCAGGAGCAACCAAGATCTCTTGTTTCTTGGAGCGAATGCGCACAAAGGTGAGGTCATTTTGAGGGTCAATGTCTCTGACTCCGCTCCTCGCCAACGTGGTGAAGTTGCGAAGAAGTCTTCCATAAAGAGATGTTGTGGAGTTATCCAAAGTTGTTCTGATGGGGAGACCTTCAAAAACAAATGACACAGAAACATTCAGATTTATTCAGATTGGAAGAGAGTAAAGCTTATTGTCAAGATTGTTTCATTCTTGACTTTATCTACCTTCTGAGTTTACAATAATTGTTCCAATTACACCTTTATGCCCCTCAATTCTCTTCAGAGTCTCTTCGGCATCACCCTGTGATATAAAAAAACAACAACAAAAGAAACGTCAAAAACAGAGAAATTACGTTTAATCACTTGAATTTAAGGATTTATATCAGGAGATATTTTTTACAACATATTGAGACCTTTCTGCTAATTCAAAGTAGAAGACATACTAGTTTTTATCAGAAAGTAGCGAAATTAATACAGTTAACCGTGTTTCTTTCTTACCATTTTCTCCGAGAGCTGTACTAACGGCTTGAGTTTCTCTGTTGCCAAGAGAAACGGAAGAGACGTCACACGCAGTCGGAAGTGAAGTGGAGTGGGCATTCTGTTTAGCTGGTGTGTGGTTCGGCTTCGTCGCAAATATGCCAGAATTAGCGGTGGAAAACGTGGTGGTTCATCCGCTTGTGTTGCTCAGTGTGGTCGATCACTTTAACAGGTGAGTGAGATTTGTGTTTATGTTCGTCTTAACACTAATATTTGTTGGAAAATTGCCCATTAACCGCTCACTGTAGCATAGCTAAGCTAAGGTTAGCCTTGCTGAGTCAGACCCCCATTGAAAATGAATGGAGAGACATGACAAAGCTAAATAGCTTAGTTAGCTAGTTGGAAGTTTGACAATGAATTATGTGCATTAAATTGATCAACAACTTAACTTTTTTGTAGTTATGATTCATTATTTCAGTTATTGATATTTATACCGTAGTGATAATTCATGTTTTGTTAAAGCCTCTCATTGTGAAAACTTAGTTTAGCTCACGGCCCCGTTTATATACATTGGTTACATTTTGACTTAGTACATATATACACATACATACGTAATCCAATGCAGAATGCACCAGATTTTACACTGTACTGTTATATTCACGTGCCCATATTCCAAAATAATAGTTACTTTCTATCTTTGAAATGAAGTAGGAAGCAAAAGCATGCCCTGTCCTGTAAGGTAAATTTTGTCTTTATAAACATAAGCGCACACTCTATCTATTGATATATGCTATAATTATCCATGCATCCTGCAACAAATGAAAGAGTACATATCCATACAGAAGCATACCCATGATCACGTCTGGGATATTCAATAAATTGATCGGATGGTATTTGTCAGATTAAACATTAAGCCTTTTAAAAGTTGATATTCAATAAATTGATCGGATGGTATTTGTCAGATTAAACATTAAGCCTTTTAAAAGTTGATATTCAATAAATTGATCGGATGGTATTTGTCAGATTAAACATTAAGCCTTTTAAAAGTAACACTTAAGTGGGTATTAAATAAACCTTCTTTTCTGAATGTCAATGGTTTTTATCATATAATTTTGTAACCTTAGATATTGTATTTTCATTTGCTGCAGATGGAGCAGCATAACAGTGAACAGAAATAAAAGCTTGCAATTATTGATCTGTGTAGTTAATCTGTGTTTTATTTTGTAAGTAGAGTTACTGAAATAAATTAACTTTTCAGTAAACAAAACTATTGATTGGGTCTTTATGTAGACTTACAGTCATACCAATACATTGGAGAAAACCTTTCTATATGCAAACTACACTGTCTGAGATAGCTTTTTTCAGCTACTGGTAAATTTTGTTTATGAAATAATATCATTTTTTAATATCCTTTTGGATTTCTTTTAATTTATTTTGTCCTGGCACTGAAGATTTGAAAAATTCAGGAATACATTTTGCATGTTAAGGGGCAGCATGTTGTGTCTGGATTTGCTAACTATTTGTGACTTTGTATTGGATCAGATGATATATAACATAGCATGTTGGTATATAACAAAAGTTAATCAAGTTTAATTTAGCCACGCTTAACTTTTTGGTTTATTTTATCTGCAGGATAGGAAAAATTGGAAATCAGAAGCGAGTAGTGGGTGTTCTCCTGGGATCATGGCACAAAAAGGTTCTCGATGTCTCCAATAGTTTTGCAGGTAAGTATCAGCATGAAACAATACAGTGCAAACTAAAGGATTGTCGTTGGTGAAATATATTTACAAACCATCTCAAAATCAACAAGACTGACTAAAGTACTGTACAGTAACCAAAGTAAAACGTTACAATGGTAGAAATGGAAAAAAAAAAAAAAACTTTACAAACAACACAAAAAATTAAAAGAATAACAGACACAACAGTCTTAAGATGCCAGAAAGCAACATAATTCATTGCTTAAATTTAAACATGCTTGTGTGACAAAACATTGTTGTGTCTTTTTAGTGCCATTTGATGAAGATGATAAGGACGACTCTGTATGGTTCCTGGATCACGACTATCTTGAGAACATGTATGGCATGTTTAAGAAAGTTAACGGTAAGAAAGTGAACATGCGTTAGTATTGGATCATTTTTTGACTCTGTGTTCACCTGTTTTTAACCGTGTTTTGCTTTTTTAGCCCGAGAAAGGATAGTTGGGTGGTACCACACAGGACCCAAGCTCCATAAAAATGACATTGCCATCAATGAGCTCATCAAGCGGTATTGTACCAACTCGGTAAGCATCGCAGTCACCTCATATGGACATGTCTTTGTTTGTTCTGGTGATGAATGTCTTCCATACGCCCTGCTTTCCCACCAGGTTTTAGTCATCATCGATGTGAAGCCCAAAGATCTTGGACTTCCCACAGAAGCATACATTTCAGTGGAGGAAATACATGATGTAAGTAGTTTAAGTCTAGTTTAAACATAAATGTTTGTTTAGATTGCATATAAAAGAAATAATTGACCAATTTATATTTTTTTTTCTAGGATGGCACTCCAACATCAAAGACATTTGAACATGTTACCAGTGAAATTGGAGCTGAAGAAGCAGAAGAAGTGGGAGTGGAGCATTTGCTGAGGTACAACACTAACTCACCACCTGCTTCATCACCCTGAGTGATTACTCCTCATAGTGAATGCTTGGCTGGTTTAGGGCAAAGGCTTGAGACATGTTTGAGTGCGCTTGATTAAGACAAAATACTCAGCTCCTTCCTGATTTCTTCTCTGCTCTACCCTGACTCCAGAGACATCAAGGACACCACAGTGGGAACTCTGTCACAGCGCATCACAAACCAAGTTCACGGCCTGAAGGGACTCAACTCAAAGCTGTTGGACATCCGCTCCTACCTAGAGAGAGTGGCTGCAGGAAAACTTCCCATTAACCATCAGATCATCTACCAGCTGCAGGATGTCTTCAACCTGCTGCCAGATGTAAACCTACTGGTAAGATGTTGCAGCTGACTGACAGTTACTTACTGTAACTGTATTGTACGTTGTGTCCGCTTCTTGAACATGTGGCCAAACAGCTCGTTGTTGGTCTCAACTCAACATGAAACCCTGTTATAGAAGGCATTTTCCTCCTCCATGTGGAGTTTAAGATTGGCTTTCACGGGTTCTGGATAGTGACTTCAACATACTTGCAATTTGGTTCAGACTGTTAATATTTGCAATATTGCAAAAATACCCACTACTAGTTAAATGACAGATTCTGAATTTTCAAAACCTTACAGCTCTCCAGGTTTCAGTCAAAAACCATTTCATCTATATTTTGTGTTTTTAGTTATTTAATTCTAGGTCCAACCAAAGTCATTTAAATTAATTAAATCTGGAAAATGATTTATGTAAAAGAAAAATACAGAATATAAACAAATGTGTTTTCTGTGGTAGTTTTCACCTCTTGAGTGAGAAAACTCAGACATTCGTACAAAAAAGTAAAAAAACAAACTTCATTGTATCTGGTTTTGACACAAAACCAAAGAAAGGCTTTTTTTTTCGTATTTGACCTGTTATAACTAGATAAAAAAAATCCAATAAAGGAGCAATTCTTTGACTCTGCTGGATCAAAGTCAACGTCTGCGTTGTGGTTTTGGATGATTTATTGTCCATACAGATAATGAGACCCAACTAGGGAAAAAATGCATTTAAAATGTCCATGTGAAATAAATATTTTTTTAATTTGGGAAATATTGGTATTTATGAGCTGATTTTATTTTTATGTTTTTGTTATTGAATACATGTTTTTGCTGCAGGAGTTCACCAAAGCCTTTTACCTGAAGACCAACGACCAGATGCTGGTGGTCTACCTGGCCTCGCTCATTCGCTCTGTGGTGGCCCTGCACAACCTGATCAACAACAAGATTTCCAACAGGGATGCAGAAAAGAAGGAAGGGCAAGAAAAGGAGGAAGGGAAGAAAGAGAAGAAGGATGACAAAGAGAAAAAAGATGAAAAAGACAAAGACAAGGAGAAAGAAAAGGCAGATAGTGCCAAAAAAGAGGAGAAGAAGAAGAAATGAGTGCTCTTCCTCTGTGGTCTCTCAAATCACACCATCTTCAGCAGGATGGCGTTCTACTTTCTGCCCCTCTGTATGTGGGTCTGAGACTAAAAGTAGGACTCTAAATGGGGAATTGTGTCATTTGAGATTTGGCCTCCTGGTAACAACTTTCCACTCAAAGACTGCTATTATCGTAACGAGATGATGACATTTGCTCTCCAGTGTTCTGAGCTGTGAGAACATGTTTATGCTGTTTTCATAGTTGCCATCCTCTTGGTGTTTTGTAAAATGGAGTAAAAAGGATATTGTTTCTGTATCACTCATTAAATCCGAAGCAAAGTCAAAGTTTGTTTTTGTAGATTTGTTCGCCTTTTGTCATAAAAAAAAGTCAATAAAAAACTTTCTTGTTTTTTGGATATATTTGTTGGCAGATATAATTTCAAACTCTAAGTTTTTGCAAAGGAGTTGTTTAATTGCATTATGTTTAGATGGCCAATTGGACTGAAGTGAAAAGGAAAAAGTCAATTATGCATGTTGTATTTATTTGTATTTAGCGTTACACAGGATTAAATAAACCAATATGTGGTTTGTAGATTAAGATTGCCTAGAAGCTGCATCGACAACTGGTCCTGATTCTGCAAGAGTACACTCAAGATTTTAAAAAATGTCCATTATAATAGAAACAATAATCTCTCTAGATTCTGAGGTAATTTTTTTACTTACCCAGTGAACAATCTGGATCACAAACCACAATAAGCAAGAAGATGCTGTTTATTTCACAGGTTAGATTCATATATCAATTGATTTTATTTCAAGTAAAGTGATGGCAAATCTTTCTGAATCACACTTTTTTTTTACAGCAGAAATGCTGATATTCTAATAACTGCTAAAGAGAAAATGGAAAGTTTTCAGAAAAAACAAAGCTATTTTAAAAACGTTTTAAATTTTTTAAAATTTGCAACACAGGATGGAAAACAACCTAATTATGTAATTTGTGTGGAATTTCAGAATGTTTGCTTTGGGCAAACATACCACATAACAATGCATCAGGTACTATGTCAAATGTCACACTAAGATTCCAAAAATGATCACAGATGCATTCCATCTCAACATTATTGAATTTCTAGTTATAAGAAAACCAAATGACAGTGCTTAACAGATAAATGGTTTATCTACTAGCAGCAGGAGAATCCACTCCTACCCCTACCCCAATTAATTAAAATGTAAGAAATCATCGAAATTCTTGAGGTGGAATGAAATACAAAGCACAAATCACACAATACTTTCTTTATAAACAACACTTGTTGACGGATTAAATATATTTCAATCTGGCACATGTGTGCGCCCCTGACCGATATTGCTCTGGGCGAGTGCCCAGACAAAAAGGCTCTGTACTTTTTAAACTGAATTATATATTTTTTTTACATTTCATCAATAATTTTCATCAAGCATATTAATGAAAATGTTAGATAAAATTAAATATTGGTTTAAAAACTCGTTTTTTTTAAGGTGCTTTATGTTTGAGCGCTTTATAAATAGAAGAAATTTACAAAAAAAACAAAATATTGGTAAATTTTTTCATATACATATCTTTTTTCCTACTACAATAATAATGATGATAATCTAAAGCCAGATCATGTGCAGTGAACGCGGCGCGGTTACTTCGGAATAGAAACGTCTTCAGTTTTGTTTCGTGTCTTTTTTTCTTTCTTTCTGCGTCATCTCGCCTCTTCGGCTCTAAACTCGCCTTTCATCTGCAGCAGTTTCCTAAAACGCCGCCAGCGCCAATATAGCGCATTTAATCCGTGGTTGTGTCGCAGAAATCAGATTATTGGGCAGGTAAACTGGATTCTGACGTAGAGGCTTTAAAACCCCCCCACGGGGCCGGAAGCGGTAGTTCAGGAGGGGTGCAGCTCAGCCAGGCTCCTCCTTTCCTCCTCTTTTTAAGAGCTGGCCATGACTCCGGGGTAAATCTCTGCGGCTGAACGGAACGGAGGAACATGGCTTCGTATCTGCAGGTGAGGCTGTCGGCTCCCAGCCGGCGGAGCCGAGCGGCGCTCTGATAACTTGTCCACTTGTCAGGGTGTGGTTTCTGAGCTGCGTCGGCTCCCGGCTGGAGGCCGTCACCAGAGAAGATCCTTCTCGCCTTCATTTTGCTCTGCACGCCCCAATCCATTTTCTCTTTAGAAGGATAAACAGGTGGCTGGGTGGGATTTTGACCAGACAATCGTTTGCTGTCTCAGATCGCAGATGATGAGAAAGGACATGACCTGGACCTGTTCTGTGTGCCCAGACATTATGAGAGCGACCTGGACAAGGTGATCATCCCCCATGGACTCATCATGGACAGGTGAGGCACCCTCCATGGGAAACACCTGGAGTCAGCTTGTAGGCATCTCACTCTATGGGTGTTCTCTGCATAATCCTAAATTATAACTTCAGTTATTATTATTATTATCACTTCTTCAGGATGTCCTGTTGTTGATAATATGGTGAACACTTGATATATATTTTGATATATTTCAAGTTTTTATTCCTGTCAATTTTGATTACTAGGACAGAACAAACAAAAACCTGCGTTTCAGTTTATTTCATCGTTGCTTTGCTTTAGTAGAAATATCCGACTGAAAGTTATGTCCATCAGTGGTGCATGTGTGGCATGCATGTTGTCAACTTGATAAAACACTGAGGCACGATCACCTGAAGATGACATAACTTCCCAAATCAACCCTGATGGTGGAAACGTCTTACTGGACCCTCAAGCAGCTTGGATTCTGAGCCTCTTCACTGTTCCTCTAGTCTCTGAGATTTTGATTTCCAAATTACATACACATTTTGTTTCTAAAGACTGGCTTTGGTCAACAATTCGGTCCTTTTCCTCCTTAGTCCACCGAAGATGCGTCTGATGCTGTCTGTATCTCGGCTCTTGCAGAACAAAGTCCAGCTGGAGTTCATTGCTTTGCTCCAAACTCTTAAATGTTCTTCGACTCACACTCCTGCAAAGGCTAACGCTGTTCTGTTTTTATGTGTTTTTGTTTTTTCTTTCCTGAACGTTCCAATACCATATTTGGATTTGTGAACTCCCAGCTCCTTTAGCAAGAATTTAATGGCTTGTGCTTTTTCCATCTATGTTTAAGTTGACCAAAGTACAACTTGTAAAGAAAAAATATTTATTTTCTTATTGGTCTCATGTAAGTAATTTTCTGTTCCTGAATTTTGGTTTTTCATTAGTTGCATACTTGATATTTCAGTCAGCATGTATATAAAACCCAAAACTGAAAAGAAAAGTTTCATATTCGAACTGCTGTATATCATTTACAGAAAATTATGAAAGTTATGTCACAAACTAATATGAAAAAAGTAAAAGTAACAATATGATGCGTTAATTGAAAGGTGGGGCTGCTAAAAAGCTGTTCTTGATTCCCTGAGTAAATTTAGCTCCATGCTACTGCAGTGTGTCAACCTCTTTCCTGCAGGACGGAGCGTCTGGCCCGTGACATAATCCAGGACATGGGGGGACACCACATCGTGGCTCTGTGTGTGCTGAAGGGGGGCTACAAGTTCTTTGCAGACCTTCTGGACTACATTAAAGTGCTCAACCACAACAGCGATAAATCAGTCCCGCTGACGGTGGATTTCATTAGAGTCAAGAGCTACTGTGTGAGCTGCCTTACTCATTACATTTTCTGGAGCCACTTGTGCACCGCATTTGGCAAAATACCAGTGAGAGTGATGTATAAATGATAACTCTCCTCCTGCATTGCGCATAATGTGGAGATTTAGTAGGCCTTGCAGAGTGAGTTTGGACATTTGAATCCCAGTCTGGAGTTGCTGAAGTGAGTCATTATGATTTTTTTTTTTGTGTGTGTCATCTAGAATGATAAGTCAACAAACAATGTCAGAGTGATAGGAGGAGACGAGCTTTCCAACCTAGCAGGGAAGGTGAGTCCTCTCCAATGCAGCAACTCACACACACTCTGCAGTTTATCTGGATATTTACTTCTTTTTGCTTTTTCTCTTCCCTGCAGAATGTTTTAATCGTTGAGGTAAGAGTCTGGTGGATATGCAGGTATAATGTTTGTTTAACTTGGCATTTATCACCTGACTAGAGTAAAAAAAACAACAAAAAAAAAAAACACCCTGATAATTTACTTGTGTTTTGCAAAGCAAATTTCTGGAGTTTACCAGACTAGAGCTTGTGGCTGTCACTGTCCACTCAGTTTGCTTGCTTCTATTTAGCATTCTCACACACAGTCATCTGTAGTTCCTATTTTCACAAATGCTACATTTAAGAAGTGCATCTCTCTGTTTATTTGCGACCACTTCCTGATGCTATATAAGGACATCGTAGAGACTGGAAGGACGATGCAGACGTTACTTTCCCTGCTGAGTGAATGCAATCCCAAAATGGTTAAAGTTGTGAGGTAGGCGCCACCCTGACGCAGCACAGGGCACAGACAGCTGAATTACACACCACAACTTTAACTGACTAGTACATGGAACAGAGTGTGTCAGCAGTGCTCTTAGCTAATGGATACCTGAATTAGAGATGTAATGTGACAGAGGGAGGGAGGAGCTTAAGAGTTAATCTGCTGCTCTATAAACTGCACTGCACAGGATATTTTTTCCTCTTGTGTTTTCCTGAGGTCTTTAAAAAAAAATAAATAAAGATTTAAAAACAATTTCCCACACAGGCTATATACTAACCAAAATGGTACAAGGCAAAATGGTTCATAAGAAATATTACGTTGCACTGTTACAGGAGATTTCTACATGTTGTGTTTAAAAGGCTGCCTTGATTTTATTTCATTTATTTCATTTTTTATTTATTTATTTTTTTAGGTTTTTGCTTTATTGCTCTAATATTTTCTAAATTATCTTTCCAGCCTTCTGGTGAAGAGGACTCCGAGGAGTTCGGGCTACAGGCCAGACTGTGAGCATCTCTTTACTCACTAGTGTGTTGCAGTTCAGAATGATGGTGTTCATTTCATGCCCGCCACTCAGCTGCGCCTCTTGTTCTTTGGTAAAAGCAGGATTAGTGTTGGTTTAATGAAAATCTACAACATTTATTTTTTTGTACTAATTCATGCCTGCTTGCACCCAGCTCACAGTCTGTGGTTATGTAAGGCTTTCAGGTTTGAGTGGGATAATCTCTTCAAGATTGCCCCTCAAGGACAGCTGTTACTGTAAGCGTTTTTTTGACTTTCCTCTAATGCCCAACCGACACCTTAATCATAGCCTCGCAGAAACGGTAGGCGACCAATGATGGTTTCATCACTACAGAATCAATTAGAGTGGATGTCTCATCATTTTACCCCTGCTGCACCCAAGAATAGCCAGGATTCTTTAAATAACTTGCAGTGAGTTTCTATAATTGTTTCAGACATTGGTTTTGAAGTACCGGATGCCTTCCTGGTGGGGTACGCTCTGGACTACAATGAATACTTCAGAGATCTCAGTGTAAGTGATGCTGCGTTCCACTTTGGTGTATTTTAGCTGTATAAATTTACACTTTTCTTTTGTTTTGTTTACTCTAATCACTACAAATATGGAAACTAAAGTCTCTGGCTTTGAATGTAGTAAAATAAAACTCAGACTTCAGACTTCCAACATGAATCAGCAAAAGTACAACCAAGGCTAACCATACCAGTCACTGGCTGCGCTGTCAGCTCAGTCTCAAAATTGTTGCTGCTCATGCATGTACAGCTGCAGCCTTCATTTATCCTGACAATGAAACTGGTGTTATTGTCATTAATTTGTCTGTAATTTCCTTCCCCACTATCTTCATGGCAGCAAACCGTAAACTGACCTCTCCCCTCAGTATGCTGAGCCCTGTTGATCACTTGAAGTGTTTGCTCACAAATACTTTTCAAAATTGTCGTCCAATGTCTATAATGCACTTCAAAAGGTCTTTTTATTTTAGAAATTAAACCATCATAAATCACCTGGCGGTTATGCAGACCTTCATCACTGCCATGTAATCAAAACAGCAGAAGACAAAAGCAAAAAAAAATAACTTGAAATTTTCAAAAACATTTACTGTATATGATTTCAATTTAATATTAAGTGATAAAAACATTTCCTTCAGTCACTAGAGACTTGAGGCTGGACTTGGATGGGAAACTGTAATTTTTCAGTCCAATCGTTTAATGTGTGTGAGTGTTGCCTTAAATTAAGAAACAAAACTGTATGCTAATTACACAAAGTATAGTAAGTTACTCTAAAATGGTCCACATGTTTGAAAACTACCAGCCACTTGAAAATCCTCAGTGCTTTTGCACTTTTTGCACCCGAGATCTTCAAATGATTCGAGAGAAGGCTGCAACAAATTAAAAATGCCTTAATTGGTCCTGGAATAAGTCCATCCTTTTGGCCTTTAAATAATTCCCACATTATTTGGTTCACACGTGAATCGAGCAGATAAGTGAGGATTTGTGTCTTGATGTGACCATAGACATTAATCAGCAAAGAAAATGACTTCAAAAACTCTTGTATGAAAGGTTGTTTTTAAGGTGACCGTCTCATGAAGTCGGACTCCTCTTCGTAGGACTGAAGAGGCTAAAGTCCTTGCGCTGTTTAGGAAATCAACTTCTAGTCGGAGAGCTGTTGTCTCCTATTTCAGCGAGGCTGCAGTCTAAAATGGTGAAGTTGTGTAATATTAGCAGGAGAAGAAATTCACAGGTCGGACAGCTGAATGACATTGAGGGCTGCCTTGACTGTTGGAGGGGAAGTGCAAGGCTCAGATGACTAATTAGTGTCAGCTGAGCTGTTTGAGGAAAAAGCTTCCATGTGTCCAGCGGCTTCATCGTTTTAGTTTTCAGGTTCTGATATGGAAACGTACTCTCTAGTGATCGTGCATGTAGGATGCCTTTTCGTTTTTTAATGCAAATTTTATGAATAGATGCAGCAGGAAATGTTTGATAGAAATGGTGTTTATCAAAAGCTTTGTTGTTGTGCATAACTTAATCTTTAAAAACTGTTGCTACTTCGCTGACTGAGTTACAGACTTGGACCTGTTCATTCTTTAAAAATGTAATCGGGAAATGTCTCCACAGTGATTCACTTTCTTCTCATGGATTTCATTGTTTTGCAGCACATCTGTATACTGAACGATCAAGCCAAGGAGAAGTACAAAGACGAATTCAAAGTGTTGCAAATGTGACTCCATGAAGACTTGGACCACTGTGATGGACCCTGCTTAGCTTTATTGTGTTTTTGAATCTTATTTATTTTTATATATGACAATCCACAAAACATATGACCTGTGGTATATTATGGACCTTAAGAATATTTATTTTCATCCTTATTAAAAAGTGGGATTAATTATGTAGATATATTTTTGTTAAATTTTAATTATTTCCCATATTTATGTATATAGACTTAAGTTGTAAAGCTGTGAAATTGTTTTAGACACTGAGAAGAAAGAATGTCTTTAATTTATTCTGGCTTATTAATCAGGCCTTGTCTGTATACTTGAGCTGTTCATAGCTTTTGACCTCAGAGTTATGTTTCGATTCTAAATGCTGAAAAAACTTCTCATTGTTCTATAAATTTGTTTGTAATACAATCTATGCTTTATTTAATATATTTCATGTTTTCATTAAACAGTTTACAACAATACAAGTCCCATTAAAACCATGAATCCTTCGTCTGGTGTAGTTTCTTAGTTACTTATAGTTACCAGGTTCTCATTTTAAGAGCGAATGTGTGTGAATCTGAAACTGTCTATGGGTTGAAATTCCTTTGTTTCATCATTTGCCCATTTTGTTTCTATAGTCAAGCCTAAAAGTGAAGGTGAAAGGCTTTTGGTGGTTGCAAAAATACCTGAAGACTCATCTGTTTAGACTGGCTTTGGGAAAACGTTGTATATATTTTTACATTCAATTGCTTATGTGGTATTTTGTTTTTTATTATGACCTGATACAAGAAAAGTACTTCTGATAGCCACTCTCAACAGGATGATGCAACATCTTACAATCCCCAAAATATTCCTTAAACCAGCTTCCTGAATATATTTGTTCCTAG
Source organism: Poeciliopsis prolifica (assembly GCF_027474105.1). Lineage (NCBI taxonomy): Eukaryota > Metazoa > Chordata > Actinopteri > Cyprinodontiformes > Poeciliidae > Poeciliopsis > Poeciliopsis prolifica. The sequence goes on along the minus strand of NW_026562376.1, from coordinate 11,939,730 downwards.
TTTACTGTTTCCTTAGCTGCTTCTTCAATATATTTTGTAATAAATTGAAAAACTACTAGTAATACTACTTCCATTAATGCTCTTAATAATACCTATAATACCTACCACTGCTTTATATGAAGAATAAATAATGCTGCTATACCAGAAAGACATCCAGTCTATATTTTTCTAATAGTACAGCTTAATTAATTACAGTCTAACAGTCTAAATAGGATAACAAAAATACATAAATTTAAATTTATGTATTTACAACTTGGTTGTAAATTTAAATCTTTTATGTACAGGTAAAATAATGTCAGCTTAAGTGCATTGTAGATTTGGTTAACTTGTCTAAGTGGTCATAATCAGTTCTACTATAACATGACTGTTATATTACAGCTGAGAATATACAGCTGGATACCAAACATAAATAATTAAAATTCATTATGTGTAAATATTTAATTTTATATCTAAAAATCAGTCTTCCACCTGGCTTGTAAACATTTTTAGGAACTCTTGCCACTCACAACATGGCAACCGCGTTGACGTATCGTTTCTACCGGGTGGCGTCGACACGTCAAGACCGTGCTCTATCATCATTGGTTGTCATTCCTCTGTCAGGTGAGGTGGATTGTTGTTTGGAGAAAAATGGGGCGGGTCTTTCGAAGAAAGCACCAATCGGCGTTAGCTGCGCACGCCAACAAGGTGAACAGACTTCCGGAACTTGTGTGTATCGTCAATTCGCGTTGTATGTTTATTCAAAATGATAGTTTTTAAATATTTTCCTAATTGGAAATAAGGTATTTACTTTAACAGTATATATTCAAATGTTATACAATACAATTTGGTCGTAGCAGCTGTCAACTACTGTGGACCCTCGTAGCTTGTGAGGTAAATCTTTGCTAACTCCACTCCTTTGATTTAAATGGAAACTAATTAAAGCCATAAAAAGGCATGTTTGTTGTTTTACAGAAATTAAGATATTTCGTCGCAGGTCGAAAAGCGTTAATGTATGGTACCACTATGAATCTAAAAGAGGAGACAGTAGCCACTTTAAAGCGGTTTGACATTGGAGAAAAGTTCTCCTATCTTCCCGTCCTTCCTAAAGCGTCAGTGTTGATCCCCCTGTTTGTGAGAGGAGGACAGCTGCACACCTTGCTGACTCTACGCTCAAAGGAGGTAACCTGTGACGTCTCTGTGGAGGATAAATGCCGTCTTTCAGTTTCAGCTTCATGCCAGACCTTCTTTCACCTGTGTAGCTGAGGACCGGTGCTGGTGAGGTGTGTTTTCCTGGTGGAAAGAGAGACCCCAGTGACCGGGATGATGTTGAAACAGCCCTAAGAGAGGCACAGGAGGAGATAGGCTTACCGCCTGATCAGGTGGAGGTGGTCTGCACATTGTTTCCAGTCTTCAGCAAGGTAGAGGAGTACCTGAACCTAATCCACTTTGTGTCAGCGAACCAGATGCACCATTTTCTCTGATTTATTCATCTTCTTCCACAGAGAGGCTTGTTGGTGAGCCCTGTTGTTGGTTTTATAGAGGAAACATTTACTCCAACCCCAAACCCATCAGAGGTTAGTGCCGTGTTCGCTGTCCCGCTGGACTTCTTCACCAGAGAGAAGGACCACTACGTTACCCATGGTGTTGCTGGGATGACTGGACCGCTGCACTCATTTTACTTCAGAGACCCTACTTCAGGAACCCAGTATCACATATTTGGACTGACGGCTATGCTGGCGACATTGGTTGCTGTTCTCGCTCTAAAGAAAAAGCCTCAATTTGATGTTGGTTTTGATCTTGTGGATCCTTTAGCCTTTTTCAAAAAGATTCTGCATAAAAAACTGAGTAAGCTATGATTGCACTTGATGTAATTCTTCTAAACTCCTGTAGCTAGAGTACAATATGATTCTCAATTTCTAAACACCAGATGTTTAAAAAAAATGATGCACTTTTGTTTCCACCAGTAAACATCTCAATGCTTCCTAATAAAAAAAGGTTCCCAGTGCTGTACTTTGCTTCATTAATAAACCTATTAACATATGCATTTCAGCTGAGAATTAAGGTTTTAAAAGCTAAAAGCTTTTTTTCGTGAAGTGTTTTTATGTACCATTTCAATAATGGTACATGAAATCCCAAGCAAACAACCTAAAACACACCAGTAAGTGTTTTCCTCAGAACACACTGAGAAAAACACCACACAACCAAAGAATATGGTTAATTATAGTTGTGTTCAAAATGTTTCTACTTAAAAGCGCTAATATAGTTTCTATAAATGCAAATGAAATGGGAACCTTGCACATTATTCCAAACCAAAACATAAATAAATATTTCAAATTCATCACACAACAGGAACCAACATTGGGCTATTCAAAGAATATCCGCATTAAAAACTCAATCATGTATTGCATCAACACCAAAATACTGAGCCAACATTTGATGGTGTTTTAGCCCAGAATAACAAGGCTACAGTTTCTCTGCATTTCTTGATTTTGCATCAGAAAAATCAATGTTGTTGAGCGTTTCACATCAACAGAGAAATGTGATGCCACCCAAACACAAGTTTTCTATTGGAATAAATCAGAGGACTGGGTTGTGCTGTAATTTCAATATCTTGTTGCTGTTCTCTTAGGTTGTCTGCTTGGGATTTCTTCTTCAGGATAAGGCAACATGACCTCTTTAAGTATCTTGATGTATTCAAATTGCTTAATGGGCCGTAATATGAGAAAAATACTCCCATTTTATCATGAGTCATCATGTCTTAAAAGTAATCTTATCAGAAGAGTTTGCTTTTGGGGTGGGGAGTGTTTCAGATGAAATAATTCACAACAAAACTGACTATAGTACCTCACCTTCTAGGTGGTGAACTGTATCTTACACGAGTTTGACTTGACAGAAAAGTGTGGCTAGTAGCTACAAATTCAAACTTAGACATTTAAATTTTTATTAATTCATTTAATGTAGCAGCAGGATTACAGATATAAACAGAAGAGTATACAAATGTCCAGACAAAGGCAAAGTACATGTTAATAATAGTTCAAATGTATAACACGCTGGGGTTGACCTTTATCCTTACTGCAGGGTCTTAAGGCTAAGATACTAAAGCTCAAGCTACACAAAACTGATACAACAGAACAGTTGAAGGATGTGAAGTCGAAAGCAAACTAGGAAAAGTGAGCAAACTGATTATGCACAAGGTACAGCTCACGCTATTGGCAAACAGTTACCTCATCATGGCTGCCCCTTTTGATCGAGCGTTTCACATCAACAAATGTTGACAAGCACACCAACACCAGGACGTTTTCTACAAAAACAATCGCCACCGTCTTGTCCCTTTTACCTCACACTTACAAATCTCATGAGGCATGAAAAAACAAAACAAAAAAAAAAACTTACAGAAAACTACAGAAATGTGAAGCTGCGCAATATTTTGATAAAAATCACACATCTCGACGACTAAATTACAAGAAAATATATCAGTATGAGCTATGTTTATGACTGCTGAAATGATTACGGGTCAGAGAGGATAAAAAGGACAAGGAGCAGGGACACAAAAGGGACGCCAGTAAACACAGCAGAGCAATGGTTAAGTTGTCAAGGCACACAAAGTTCTGTTCAAAGCATCACAATTGAAATTCAAGATACCCCTGCAGTATATTTCACATTTAAATATACATGGATATTCACCGACATGACTGAAGGGACAAGCCTCCCTCTGCCCTCTGACATAACGCAAAGATGTGTGTGTGCTCTCTTCTCTTCGCCACAGTTGAATCAATATTTAACAAGGTTCTCTGTTTTTTTCTTTTTTAGGCCTAAATATACCGGCTCACTGGACAATGTGAAGGGCTGGACATGAAACCAAATCACCATCCGACAGAAAACTAATGAATGGAGACACGAATGACAGCTGGTGCCACACCCACTTCTATTCCCTTCGCCTCAGAAGAAAACAAAACAAAGCAAAAGAAAAAAAATCTCTAAAATGGTAATTGGTCCGATGTCAGATGTAGACCAAGCCAGGTGTCCACACCATGAGGTAAAATTTACATTCATGAAAGCGAAGTCACAGGTTGGCTTTCTGTGTTGGTATGGCTTTAAGAGGCATTAACCTTTCCACGGTTCTTCCACAACATCGTGTGCTCTTTTTAAAATCTCCCCTGACCGAGAGGAACGGAATGCTTGGAGACGGCGTGGCTGCGCTCTCACCTGATCTACAGTAAAATGGATGAGTCAAAGTGCCATTTGAGATGCATGACATGAAAACTAAGTTGAAAAAAAAATGAAAAAGAAAAAAAAAAATGAAAAAGACAACTTGCCCACACGTCATAAGGTTTGCACAGTTGGGGTAAAATCAATAACGATGTCCACTTGATTATATTTCTCAACTTCAAACAGTTCACAGTAAACCTGCGCTTCATCTCAAGAAAAGCACAATCTCAATGATATCTCCTGTGCCATGAGCAAAAACCACAAAAAAAAAAGCTTAGTTTTTACAAAAATACTCTACACTGATACATGGATACAAAATTTTAAAAAAGATAAGTTACTTTAAAATGGATCACTAACAGCTGCAGGACAAGAATATGACTATGACGATGTAAACAAAATGCATTTATGACCAATGGTGTAAGAACATCTGAATATTTATCAAAAATTGGCTTTTTGATGATGCCAAATTGGCTACTTTTGAATATGGAAAGCAAAGCAGTGTCATCTGCATGGGAAAAAAAATCATCAGGGTTCCCACACAATGTTTGTGTAAAAAATTTCAGACTTTTCAAGACTCATTTTTAAACATAAATGTTTGCTATGCGTTTTGATTTAAAACCGGTAAATAAAACAAAAAACGGTGGAACGATGGAGGAAGAACAGAAGGAACGTTTTGAGCAAGGAAGTAAGTACTGAAGGAAGGGCAGAGGAACAAGGAGACAAAGGACACAAGGAAGGAAGCCACCAAGGATTTTACCAAGGAAGACAGAATTAAAGAAAAAGAAGGAAGTGGAAAGAAGAGCAAGGAAAGGAAGGAAGTAACGAGACAAGGAAGAAAGGCATCAAGGAAAGAAGACTAAGGAAGGATTTAAGATTGAATGTCAGATAAAAAAATGTGACAGATGGACACAAGGAATCAGAACACGTGTGCAATGGGACAAGGAATGAAGTCCGGAAATATCAAAATTTTTCATGCTGATCTGGAAAATACAGAATTGAGATTTCAATCTTTTCCAGACTGCATAAATGTAGGAACCCCGAGTCATGCACTGCATCAGATTGGTGGAAAGTACCTTTTATTTTCTTGTCTTTTGTAAATCTGCTGAATTGCTTTCCACGGGAGAGCTGCATTCATCTGTAGAAATGAGTAAACATCACGAGGGTGTCCGGATGGCGACGAATCACAACGGGAGCTTTGGTACGCCTGGCTGCGCTCCGGTCCGAACCCACAACAAACAGCCAGCGCTGTGGACTCAACTTTGCAGACATGGTTAAAAACAAAGCCAGTGCTATTAGAAATGGTTAACGTCACAGCAGAGGTGCTCCTGTACATAGCACCATAGATAACAAGGAGCTTCGGCCTCTAAGTAACAGCGAGCCCTCGCTCAGTATGAAAGAGACGAGTCGTAAAACTTCATCCGGTGCCACTCTGAACGCTCTACAAAAAAAAACATCGCAAACGAGACAAATGGCAAAACAGTCTGCAGTGAATCGGTACAAAAAGGAGAACTGAACGCAAATCCTTCATTTCAGAGCAAAAGATGAAAGAATATCTTAGATGGCGATGGTGTAAAACACAAAAGGCCCACTGAACCAAACAGTGAAACATCGCAATGTTCTAGTGGGAATGGCTGCTTCTGGACAGGCTTTGACTGGGCCACTGAGACTTGAACAGTAAGTTGACATTCTATATAAACGCTATTGCTAAAAAAAAAAAAAAAAAAAGACTAAATGTGAAAATGTTTGATTAAAACGTATTCATCGATACAAAGACAACTGCCTTCTTTTTTTTTCTCGTGTACAAATTCAGCTTGTTCCTTACAGAGCTGTGGACGGACATAATCAGGAGGAGCGGGTTACACAAAGAGGTCATAAAGTGCTTGAGATAAAATGTTTATAAAACCACGCAACACTCTTGTTTTCACTAGTGGAAAGCTGCTTTCTGTCCACGGTTAATTGGTAAAAACTACTAACACATCAAAAAGAAAAAAAAAAAAGAAAAAAGAACTGAACACAACACACACATGAATGATGTTTGAAAATTCATCCAGAAAGCTTTCACAAACCTACTGATGAGGCCGAAACATGAAAACACTGCATGGCGTCCACAAAAAGTCACATTATTCAACAGGCTGAACCTGATTTGTGATTGTGTAATGTTCCCCCTCGCACCCGATGAAGTTCACAATACATTTTAAAGAGAAGTTTTATTTCTTTTTTTTTTTTTCATAAGCATGGGTCAGTTAGAGGCATCAGGGTAAACCATTTTTATTTAAAAACTACAAATTTAAAAAGGAAAGAAAAAAATAATAATTTCAGCCACCTATCACCTTTACTATGTAATTCTGTTTTAAAACTTCAGTTAGCAAAGTATGACCAGCATGTCTGGTAAACAGCTAACAGCAGGGTTAGCTAATTGAGCTTTAAGTGGCTGGACCTGCTGAGAGAAGACCCCAGTACTTCATTCCTCTCTCTTAAAAATAAAAAAACTATTTCAGGCAGCTTGGGGAGATTTCCAGTCATAGCGTAGAAACTGTAGAAGCGTCACCAATCTCTTTCATTAAGCTAAGGCTCTTTTTAAATGATAGCCTGAATGGTCCGAGAAACCAATATGAACTTATGCTGTCGGCGCTCAGAATGACGAGGAATAATATTTTGCTGCTACTAAATTTAGAAGATGGCTAGTCTATGTTGCTGCTTGAGACTAGATAAATTAACAGTTAAAAGATGTATTCATTTAGAAGCAGTTTGAATATATTTTTAAAGAAATTCATTTTTGTAAAAATATTGTAAAAATGTGACATTCAAGGTTGTACCGTGAGAATCTCATCCCTTCCCATGCCTAGTTCAAGTAAAAAAACTGATAGCTTTGTGCTTCTGTCCTCTTCATCAGACACTTCAAATGCAGAACAAATGTATACTAACAAATATAAAAAAACACATCCTTATTCTCAAAGAAATGAGCATTTCAACATACATGGATTTGTAGAGGTACAAATCCGCAGTTTGAGGAAAATTGAAAGAATTTTTCAAAGCCAAAAACTAAAACCAAAGATGTCTTCAATCACGAGCCATTTCAGCAACATTACATTTAATCCTAAAGTTTTCTGATTGACAGCCTGAAACCCTGAAGTGAAATGAAACCTCAGAGTTCACACATTCACAAAATGAGATTCAGCCTTTATCTGACATTCCATTCCTATTCCGCAGATGTTTCCAAGTGGCCGACATTCTTTATCCCATCCCAGTTTTTTTCTCCTCCCACACCTGGCGGGTTTGTTGCATCATTTCTGAGGCTCACATCATCTAAGCACAAAACAGAAACACTGCAGTTTTTTGTTTTTGTTTTTTTTTACATTAATGCATGAAGCAGTTACTCCGGGCCTCATTAACTTGCAGGATGGGTAATTACAAAGGTGGATTCAACAATTCAAGAGTAATGAACGATAGCTAAAATGAATAATGAATTAATAATTACCTTTTAAAAATCATGTCAAACCTCATAATTTGGGTTTTTAGTAAAAGGGCGTATTGTTATTAAGCATTAAGATTTTTTTTTGTTTTGTTTTATGGCACTGGCACAAAAACCAACACACCACCGTTGCCAATTTGATGAAATGTAACTTTAAGCCACACGTGTCCCGACCCGTCTCATTGCTTCTGCAGACTTTCCAGGATGTCCTCGATTTTATCCATGCCAGACGTTGCAGAAATGGTCGCCTGCATCTGATTCTGTAAGCTGCTCTGTATCTGTGTCTGCAGGCTGGTCTGCATTGGAGTTTGGGTGTTTGACTGCAGTGCATTTTCTAGGCTGGTCTGCATTTGTGCCTGAAGAGTGTTTTGCAGATTGCTGTGCATGGCGGGCGCGGCCTGGGGCATGGGCTGATCCAGCAGAGGCTGTATGTGACTGGAGTTCTGGGCTTGGGTCTGAGCAGGCAGGTTCGGTCCAGAAGAACTGAGCAACTGGGATGAGTCTGAGGGAAAGAGAGAACAGAGTCATTTTTACTAAGAAAGAAACTGTGGTTAAAACTCCAACAATCTTAAAAGCTTCATAAAGTTCAGGTGATTCTGGTTTTACAGAGTGGTGATTTTGTAATGCAAGATGTTTGATGTAATGTGTTGAACGTTTCTGTCTCAAAGGATGTTCAGCATTTCACTTCTCAGGTGAAGAAGATCCATTTTGCTGCTGAGATGCAAGGCAATAATGATTCTGTTTATTTATGAGGGGAAATTAGTTGATGGTTTGCTGTCGAAAAGTTCTTCTATATTTTGTTTAATGAAGATTACATTTATATTTTGGACACATTTTTTATGGCAGAAAAACATTTCCTGTGTTGCACACAGAGCGAGTAGGCAGGGTAACACTCCTGCAGACCGGTCTGTCCTTAACCAATCACATGCTAGGGTTAGAGTTAGGGTTACATATCTTCACCACTGATGACGACAAAGTCTGCTGGTAAAATGATTTCAAAAAAAAGAAAAAAGATTAAAACTGTCTCACCATTCTGGATGCCAAACACAAATAGGTTGGGCTGCCCTTGTGGCGCTACGGTGCCGCCCACTGCGGTCTGGAACAGCTGCTCTGGCGGCTGCTGGCCTGGGCTGGCGACCACGCCAACACCACCCTGCACCACAAAGATGGTTGCAGTTGGAGCTGCCGCCTCGGTGTTGAGCTCCTGGGAGCCAATGGTCCCCTGCAGCCCTGACAGGGACGTCTGTGGGATGTACAGCTTCATCGGCTGACTGTTTTGAACCTGGCTGGGGCTCGGGGTCACCTGCATGGGCTGCTGCTCCTGGAACAGGCTCTGCTGTTGGTTTGCGGTGGGCGCGGCGTTGCTGCCAGAGGAGCTCTGAACTTGGAACGACATGGGCTCGGCTGTGTCGGGTTGGGTGATTCCAACGCCAATGCCTGCGATGGGGGGCGCGGCTTGAGCCGGGGTGGTAAACAGCAGATCTGAAGTACAGAGGAGCAGGCCCGTCTGCTGGGGCTGAGAGATCTGGTTCTGGGGGACGGCGTTGGCCTGCGAGTGGTTTGGGATGCTCTGGAACAAGGTGCCCTGCTGGCCCAGCGGGAGCTGCTGTGGCGGCTGCTGGTTTTGCTGCGGGGATTGCTGCTGCTCCATTGGCTGGGACAGCTGGGTCGGAGGCTGGTTCTGGAACATGGAAACGGGCTGGGGCTGGCTGGATGACGTCTCCATGGAAGAGATGAAGGCCAGCTGGGGCTGCTGCGGTGCCTGCTGCGGCTGAGGGTTGGTGGACAGAAATATGGTCGAGCCCGTGGGCTGCTGCTCGGACCCGAGGCCGCCGCCGGAGAGGACGGTCAGCGTGTTCTGGAGCAGGGCGGCCTGCACCTGCTGCTGGGAGTTCTGGGTCTCGGCCAGCGGCTGCGGCGACTGGAAGAGTTGCTGTGGCGGAGACGTGTGGGATGGCGGCGGCGTCGGGAAGCTGGTCTGGATGGTGAGCAGCTCTCCCGCCTGCTGCAGCAGGGAGACGGGCTGCTGCGCCTGGGGGGAGGAGTGAATCTGGGGCTGCAGCAGCTCGGCTTGTAGCTGCTGCTGCAGTTTTTCCAGGACCTGCTGCTCCTGCTGCTGCAGATTGCTCAGGATCTGGTTCTGCTGCTGCTGATCCTGGAGTTGGATGTTGTTCAGGACTTGTTGTTGCTGATTTTGCTGCAGCTGCTGCTGCTGGATATTCTCCATCATCTGCTGCTGCTGCAGCTGCTGTTGGTCTTGAGGCTGCAGCATGAGCTGCTGCTGGATCTGCATGTTGTTGAGAACCTGCTGCTGCAGCTGCTGCTGTTGTTGCTGCTGCTGCTGATGTTGCTGCAGGTTTTCAAGGATTTGTTGCTGTTGCTGGAACTGCTGCTGTATTTGTTGCTGATGCTGCTGCATTTGTATCTGTTGCTGCTGCTGCTGTTGCTGCATTTGTATCTGTTGCTGCTGCTGCTGTTGCTGCATTTGTATCTGTTGCTGTGCCGACAGGGAGCTATCGGAGTTGCCCAACCGCAGGCTGTTCATGTTCTCCTGGACATGCTGCTGTAAGGACTCTGCCGACGCTGTCGGGTTGTAGAGCACGGAGTTGAGCTGTTGCTGCGCCACCGCCACCTCCAGCACCTGCTCCAGGGTGGTGGTCCCTCCAGCCTGCAGCTCCCTTACTGCCCGCTCCAACTGGGCCACTCCTTCCTGGGGAAACAGGGGGACCTGCGTCTGCTGCGGTGGCGGCTGAGCAGGAGCCGCCATCTGAGGCATGGCTACGACCATTATGGTCCCGCTGTTATCGGAGCTCTCCGGAGAAAGGCTTTCTTGAGGGTCTCTGAGGAACTGCTGGGGGACTTCTGGCGTCACCGGGGGGATGGTGGTGTCCCCCGACACGGGAAAGGATGTGGCAGAAGAGATCTCTTGCTTTTGGATGGTGCTGAGAGACTCCAGGCTGGGAAAGACGGGGGGCGCCTGGGGAAGCTCAACGTCTTCAGGCTGCAGGGGCATCGGGCTCTCGAAAGCTTCCCCTCCTGGATGAGGGCTTGAGTTTAGCTCCAGAGTCTGCTGCACTGAGATCAGAGGGTCCGGGGACGGCTAAGTGGAGGGAGCGCGGAGAAAGTTATCACCAACTGATGGAGATAAGATAAAAGTTTAAACAGAAAAATGTCTTACTTTGAAAACATCTGTGGGTTGAGGGTTGCTGGAGACCTCCATGGGTGTGTCCTCCTGCCGCTTGGAAGGCTGGCCAGAGCAGTCGCTCTGCTCCGAGGACACGGATTTGATCTGACCGTCAAAGATGCAGGTGTTGACCAGCGACGTTCCTTCTGTTTTGACCGTCTGGCCGCTTGAATTATCTGCCGAGGAGTGAAAACAGAGCTTAGAGGAAGTTTTCAATCTCCTGACACCATCACACATTCAGTTCATTTTATTGTTTATTTTATGTGACAGACCGACACCAAGGCGTAACTGAAAAGTGTTTTTCTGTAATTAAAATAAAAATGTATAAAATAAAATAAAAATTTCAAAAGTATTACTTAGTATTTTTTCAGTTGGATGCTTCTAAATAAAATTGTGGTGAATTGTGTGTGTAAATTAATCTCAGCATAAATACAGCTAATTAAAAAAATAAGCACTCCACACTTTTTACATGTTTAATTGTAAAATTTGAGCTTAGTTTAGCCTCCCCTTCAAACTTCTCCATCAGACAGCAACACATGCGTGACAGTAGACAACCATAGAAAGCATCTACCCATCTTATGACCAGTTCCTATAAAATGCTGTTTAATCACTTGTATCATGATTAGCTCATTGTGAACTAATTTAAAATGATTTGTGGAGCCAGATTAAGAGTTTGTCCTTTTATTTTTGTTGTAAAGCATCTGAACAGATTCTGCTCTGCAGCAATATGAAAACCGCCGGTCCTGTGGAGGTGAGAACAGCTCACTAACATCTAACACACTACCTTCACCCTCCCCCTCTCACCTTCACATATGCTTCTCTTTATCATTGCCTGTTAGTCTCTGCTCTCTCTGTCCATTCCCCTGCAGCTGTTCCATAACCTCAAGCCAAAAGCTGTATTATCATTTATCCCAGAAGGAAGGTTTAAATCTAGGGTAAGGGAGTAAGCCTCAGCGATCTAACTTATAAAATATACATGATCTAATTTAATCTCGGGTAAACGTCTCAGGTCTTGCTACAGCTCTCATTTCTTTTGTGTTACTCAGTATATCAGACTGCTCTTTTTTTTTTTAAAGCAGACTTCTTGAAGGCAATTCTTCTGCCCGTTGCAAATTACTGTACCCGACTGTTTTCCTTTGCTTGTTACACAGGAGATAGTAAGTTATCAATGCATGAACTCTAAATGGCATCTTTATGCACTTTGCTACTGTAAGAAATTTTTTTTCTCCCATTTCTTGATTGTTTTATCTCTGGTGGAGATAAAACAATCAATAATATTAATTCAGACAACCACAGAACCACATCTTTCAAACAGAACTGTTTTATACTTTTATGCAAGACTCATGCGTTGTGATTTGTGCATCACTAATTCATGTTTTTCCTTTCCATTTTTAAATACTTGACACACACAGCTCCAATGTTCATTTAGCTTTTGGCTTGCAGTCTGAGTCGAATGTTGTTGTTGTTGATAATGAAATATTTATTCATTCTTGTCAAGTGATCAGCCGTGGCATTTCTTGGCTGCACTTAAGTGGAAGAAAAAGTATGTCTTTGTTAAAGCCTGATAGTAAAAGAAATCTGCCTAAAAACAGTTTTGTAAGGTTTTATGGACATAATTCTGGCACACCCCAAGGGTTTAGGTGCCAATTCATATTTGAAGGTGTAATTAAATTACTCCCATGGCTATTATTAGATACAAGCAATGAACAGAAACGGAGTGAAAACACAGCAACGTGGCCCCGGGTCGTTATTTCTCTTTTTTCGCTTAGTGGCATTGACATTGTTTTGATCATATTTAGGTTGAAGTCATGCCACACATCTTACAAAAATAATTAAATAGAATAGAGACAGGTGAGAAGATGAACTATATGAGCATACGAAAGGCAACTGCATGGCTTTGTAGTTGTTCTACCTGATTCTGGAGTGTAGGTGAAAGCCTGAGCCTCGTGTGATCGACCAGCATTGGTCATCACAAAAATCCCCACAGACACAGGAGAGGTGATGGACTGGCTGTGGAATGGAGGGACGGTCACCACCAAATGGTTCTGGAATACAAGGTCAGCTACATTAGAGACAGGCAGACATGAGTGGTACAAACATTTAAACATTCTGTGTCCTGCAGGGTTTTCATGCTCCACGCATATTTCTGATTGTGGTACATTCAACCACAAACTTCAATGTTGGGATTTCATGTGACAGACCAACACAAAGTAGCACATAATTGTAAAGTGTTGGGACAATTGTTGATGCATTTTTTGTGGGAGATTTCTTCCAGGATCATTTAGGATTACTGACATAGACGGGGTGAATACACAAGTTTATGATACCTTTTGCTGGTTTATCACATAAATTTCCATCAAACATTGAAGTTTGTGGTTGCAATGCAAGCATACGAACACTTTTGCAAGGCACTATATCTAGGATTATCAGTCTGCATGTACCTGATGAAAAAGGTCCGTATCAATCTTCGCTTCAGCTTGCCAGGAATTGTCGTCTATGGAGTCGAGAGAAAATACTGTTTTTCATTTTTCGTCACTCATTAAAAATGCAAACAGAAAAGATCAGAAATGGAAAAACGAGACCTGGAAACACCAATAAACGGTCCTTAGTACCTGCAATGTTCTCCTGAAATATGACTTTAGTTCCTTTGAGGAAGTTCTTCCCAATTATAAAAACCTCTTCGCCTCCTTTCACTGAGCCGCTGTGGAGACTCTTCTTCAGGATCTCTGGGAGTCCAGCTGGCTGGGCTGGATGGAGACAGAGTCAAAGATTTTAGGATGATATTCCTAAGTTAATCAAAAAAAAATTTTTTGGGCCCAAAACAAAAAACAAAAAACAAAACAAAAAAGCCTGGCAACTTACTGCAGAGGATGGGTGATGAGGGGACCTGCAAGGTGAGCACTGAGCCATCGGGTTGGGGGATGTTGACCCTGAAGGCCAGCCTGGCTCGTGTACTTTTCTTCTTGGATCCCGCCACACCGATTCGTGCCTCCACGTCTGCGTTACGCAGCTTCAAAATCCCCACACAGTCCACACTGCAGACGCAGCACGAAGAGGAGAAATAAGCCCTGCGTACTTCGCACAAACATTATGAGCCTCGGTGTGAAATAAAACCATCTTTTCTTACGCTAGTGTCATGTCATTGCTGGGTTCCAGAGGGATCTCTATAACCGTTGTGCCGTCTATGTCCACCTCTTTACAGGCAGTGGTGTTGCGTCCCGTTACCCGACACGCCTGATAAAAACCGTGAGGCTTCACTCTGCCCGCATCGTTGGCAACAAACACCTGAAGAACCACTGGTTCGCTTATGCCTTCCAACTGTGGACAGAGCATAAAAAATAAAAAAGAAGAGAAAATAAGCGAATGGATACATCAAGCTTCAGCAGGTTCTTACGTATTCCATGACGTTTGATTTAGATTTGAATATATAAAAGAAAAGTAAACTGAATAACAAAAGTCTGAGGACTTTATTCTTTAAGCCATTTTTTAAATGATCCCATCCACATTTTACCAACTCGATTATTTTGGCATTAGAGTCACTTATGGAGCCCAAAGACAAATGTAAGCCCTTAAAAAAAACTAAAGAGACAATTTGTTTTTGAGGGCAACATTTTACATTTTTCCTGTGCTTCCTAACCTGGGATCTCCTCCGATGACACTCCTATGTTTTCTATTAAAAAGAAAGTTGTAGCTGCAAAATTTTGAATGTTATTGTTTGGTTTCCAGATTGATCTATTCTTTATGCATACAGACCTAACTTTTAGAATAATTTTATCAATATTACAAGTGCATTACTAATTAACAATATCACTGAAAAGTATTTCAGTATTTTAATACTGAAGTGAAACCGGGACTATACACATTCAAAAACTGTGATCCATTGTCTGTCAACTTTTTTAGCAATTATCTTTTGTAGTCTTAACATTTTATTTTCCTGAGAAATAAAACTGTGATAAACTGTAAACAATAACCATCATTATTAACAGAAACAAATGGCCGAAATACAGAATTACCATCAGGATGGTCATGAGTAGTGATTCAGAATAATAGTTTAAGCATTTTTCAAAACCTTTCTGGTTTAACACTTAGCTGAGGATGTTTGGGATCAGACCTTGACAGTGGGGAATCCTTGCTGTGTGCGATCTTTAACAGAACCTCTGCTGCCCTCCGTCAGGTACCGGGCTCGGTGCTGGGTCTCTGGCTGCACCAGGATCTTCAGCTCCTTCCCGTCACTCCTCTGAGGAAACTGGGCAGACAGTGAGCCACCTTTCACTGCAGTTCCTGAATCGAGAGAGCTGCAGGATAAAAGCACAGATTCAATTGCTGCAGAACAGAAAGAAAAAGAAATAGCTTCTATTGTACTGCAAAGCTAAAGTCATCATTACAAATGGAGAAATAAGGTTTGAAGACAGTCCACACCTTGCAATTGAGCTGGTCTTGTCTGTGCTCAGCTGGGAGAGGACAAAGTGAGGACCCTTGGCGCTGTCCGCATCAAACACGTCCATGCTGTCCTCCGGAGGGGTCGGCTTGGGGCCCGGTCGCTGGCGGGGGGTCCGTTTCCTGGATTTCCGCGGCACTTCCGTGTTGTCATTGTACGAGACGGAGCTGATAATGCTGAAGTTGGACACGGAGTCGTCGGCCCACATGCTGCTGCTGTGCTCCGAGTCCGGACACGCCGCCGCGGCGACGACGGGTTCCTCTTGGCACGACATTTGGCTGTCGTCAAACAGATCTTCGGGTGGCGGCGATATGCTCAACACGGGCCTCCGTTTTGACGGCGTGTTCTGCAGCTGCTGCACGCCCAGCCCCGACAGCACGCTAGTCCCTCCGTCTCCGCCTGTGGGGTTCGCTCCGCCGCCGCCTCTGCTGGGCGCCGATCCGGCCGCCTCCATGCCTTGCATCTCTGACGCTCCGGGCCCGTCCGCTCCCGTGGAGTGGAGGTGCTGAGAGACCGTGAGGTGGTCTGAGGGAGAGGTAGAGAGGCCCATGGCCAGGGAGGAAGAGGCAGAGGGGCTGGAGGTGGAAGAGGTGGCATCTGCGGTAGCACACACAGATCAAGTTAGCACAGATGTCCAGCACAGAGCAGGCTAGCAGTCCCATTCAAGCAGCTGAATTTGTGCATGATTTGTTCTGATTTCCCCTCTTCCCAACTCTAATTTCAACAGACCGTTTGTCGGTTTTACACTCTCACTGTGCATGCGAGAGCTGCCAAGCATTGATCAAATAATCTGAAGTTAAAGTTGAGAAGGGTACTATTGATCCCACAATGTTTTTCATTTTCTTTATTTGTTTGATTCCTGTAAAAAAAAAAAAAAAAAAAAAAAAAAACCTTCCCAATTAAAAAAAATCAATGTGACAAAACTGACATGCTTTGTTTACAAAAACAAAAGCAAGCTACAAATTGTTACATACACATTGCCAGAAAGAAACAGAACAAAACCTGGTCAAACTTTCTTGTACAGCCAAATTTTGCAAGCTGGATAAATGTGGCGCCAAATTAAAAAAGTAAAAAAAAAAAAAAAAGAATTGCCAGGGTTACATCACAGTTTGTGCAATGTGCATTCAAGTAGAAAAAACAGTAGTTTGTGCATGCCAATTGGAAGATTTGGTTGGGACTGAGCGTAGCCATGGAGACAGAATAAACAAGCCTCTGACCTATGGAGCAGTGAACTGCAGACCATTTTATATGCAGACACTCCCTGCCTCAGAGGGAACTTCCTGCAATAAAAACGAGACAGCCAATGAGCAACAAGAGAGCTGATCATTCAAGACTCATCTTCTGTCAATCACTAAATTGGATGAGTGAATACACTGAAGGAAGGAGTAGCTTTGGAAGTTGACCGTTTATAGACACTGAAAAGCATGTGCACTTTATTAATGATGATCTGTGAGACATTACAGCAGTCATGCTTTTGATCAGCGCTGCTTAGGGCCAGCTAGGCCAGACAGGACAGTGATAAGGTAGCATTAGCACAAAAAGCGCTCCCTCCGACACGACTGCTGACACAGTTAGTTTGCTTTTTACGTCAGACTGTTAGAAGATCCCTCGCAGCTGCAGGAAATGTTGGCAGCCCTAAACCATGACTTAAGATCAGACTGTTTTTATTCTGTAAAAATGCAAAACGAGTGACTGCCAAGGGGCAACTTGACGGTTTCACCAGAAGAAAACACCTTTATGTTTATTCAAAAAGTTGGGAGGAAAAGTGGGTAATTTAAAAGAAAGGATATAGTTTCATTCAAATAAAATTAAATAAAAATATACAGGAGCAGAGGGTTTCTTTAATGAATGCTAAGGCATCAAATGTATGCTTAGCACTAAAAGCTCTTTGTTATGATTCTTGGTAAAAAAAAAAAATCTTACAATGCTGGAAAACCTGTTTATGTCCTTTTAAATGGCTTTTTTTGAGCAGTAGAGTTAAGTATGTCAATAAACTCTTGAAAGATTTCTCAATCTCTCTTTGATAAAATTAAACTGCTTATTCCACTTGAACTATCGTTTGATGTCAAAATTGGGTTTGAAAAAAACAATACACAATTTAACAAGTCATTCCTTTAACAAAGAGTTGATGCAGTGATATCTAGAAGAAGCCCAATAGCCTGGCACCATGTTTACATTCTGGTCACACACTGATGTTAGACACCATCCCATTCCTTAGCCAGCATATGGCTTAAAAACAAAACAACTAATGTGTTTCTGTTGGTCACTCTGGCAGAACCAGTTCGCCCAAGCAGATCCAACAGGTGTTCAATAGATGGTTGACCTAAAGACAGGTCATCCATCCCAGTGTCATCAACGTGGAGCACAAAAGTGCTTGGCGCTTATCAGTGGACATGTGGGATGACCAAATCTCACCTGGTTAACTCTGTATGGCATTAGCCCGACAATGACAAGTTTTATTTTATTAGTGAGAGATACTGACCCTCAGTTCCACAAAGTCATTTTGTATTCTCGGACATGAACAGGCTTCCAGTGGTTATTATGTATTGCCAAGAAGCATTTTACAACAAAGAAATCATAAACTAAACAGACATTTCATTACCATTTGTGCTATGTTTATGTCTTCCAACTGTTTATAGAGCTTTGAGCAACAACATAACAAAATCAAAAGTAGAAGCATTAAAATGTAGAAAAAGTCAGGGAAATGGTAAAAAAAACCCCCATCTAATTCCAAATGTTACCATGTTTAAAGTAAGCATCAATTGGAATGATTCACAGGACCTGCTATAATTTATTCTTAACAGCAGTCGCAGTAAATTAGTCACTGAGACTTGCATTTTATAACTGATGTAAATAAATAGATTTGATTTCTGTCTAAAAGGAAACTCAATGATCTTTATCTATTCTTCAATTTCCGGTAAACAGAGGAGAACTTACAACATACTTCTTAAGGAAGCCCAAATATATCATTACCATTTACTATTATGTGAATTTTTTGAAAGAGCCAAGCATTCAGGTGACTGAATAAGATATTTCAGTGAAGATCTCAAATTGTGAAGTTTAACCAATTAGAGATATTACATTGGATACAACCAGTAATAAATAAAAGCAGTCAGGAGTCATATAAAACAAAACCCAAATAATATGGTCGCATGACTGTGCACATCCTCTTATAACCAAATGTGTGTCTCTCCTTACAATTAACCAATGTTTCTCTTGGCTTCTCTGGCTTGTAGCAGTACTAATACTACATCTCCTGTATTCTTTATGTGTTTGGGACCTGGGGTGGCAAGCTGGAATTTTTTTTGAAACAAAATTCATAAACTTTTGGCCAAAATCTGTAAACACAAATTATGAAGTCTCCCAAAACAACACTATGTAAACAGTGAAACATGGTAGTGGCAGCATTGTGGTTTGTGTCTGGTTCTCTTCAGAATTGCTGGCACAAAACCTTCTGGTTTCTGTTAGAAGGCTTAGGATGAAGAGAAACATTGTCTTTTAACCAAAAGGAAACATCCAAACCATCGAAAGAAAGGATTCTAAGGAGTTAGAGCAACGTTTTGGAAAGGCTCTGTCCCTAAAGCGACTCTGGATCTGCAGATGCCCGACAATCCGGCATGTCTGAAAAGTGTTTGCAAGGAGTATGTCAGAATGTACCATGCTGATACACTCCCACCCAAAAACAGTGTAATAAAATCAAGAGGCTTCGAAAAAATATTTGAGGGTGTGCACACTTATACAAGCATCTTATTTTACTCCCCCAACAAATAAAGAAGATTTCAATTGAGTTGTACCGGTTACAAATTGTTAATGGTGGAAAAAGATATGAAATAATCTCTGAGTCTCAGTTTTTACATCACAAATCCTGAATCATGTTAACAGAGATCTGTAGATAGTTTTTTTTCTATCCACTGGAAGTAGTGTGTTGATTGTTAAAACCCCCTCTAGGTGCCAGTTCATAATTTCTCTGGGCTCAAACCTTTGAGTTTCAGGAACAAATATACAAGACCTCCGAGTCTGGCAAGATGGATTACTTTAGTTGCATTATGATTTGGTAAATCCAAAGCAAATCCAGCTGCTTCAAAAGCTAAGTATTTCCCATGCTGCTGCTAAGGCAGTGCCATGCATCAACTCTATTCAAGACGAATGCGGCCATAGATCTGAGATATAAACCAATCAAGGAAAGCAGCTTTTATAGGAGAAATAACTTTCCAACGGTTTTAATAGCGGGCATTATGGAATAAGTGTCAACTTGGTTTTAAATGTCATAACAGCTTCATCATCTAACCAAAATACCAAAATTCTGACTTTAAACAGCATCCCAAAAACTAATTCATGACATTCTGTCTTTTGCTAGAAAACCCAGAATGTCACAGTTTAGTTACAGTAATAGGCTGGTGGAGCAGCAAAAAACAAAAAAACCCCAACAGGCCTAGGTGATGAATTTAAAAGACAATTGTTTCAGATATTTTCTAATTTAACTGGATAATATTAATAAGAATAAATCTTAAGTACTACCTTGTGATGCTACATCACCACGAAACATATTAAAAATATAAATACTTCACTAAAACATAGAGGTTTATTCACAACTAATTTGGCCTTAAATGAAAGGGTGAAGTTGCCCCCCAGACAATCACAAGGCCATAATTCGCCTCTGCTGACTTAGGGAGTAGATTGGAACAGGAAAACCGATTCCAGATCAGGGTTTTTCATTGGCTGGATGGATATCTCACCTGAGGCCAACGTTGCAGGGGGGGGAGGTCCCGCCTCTCCCCCGCTCTTCTGGCTCATGGTGGGTGGGTCTGTCTGGGTGGACGACGGCTGAAGCTGGAGCTCTTTGGGGAGGAGGTCATATACTGACTCTGCCATAAAGGGTGAGCAGGAGAACATGCATTAGTTCAGTGGAAAGAAAAACATGCATCAGAATGTCCATTATGGACGGTGTAACTGGAGACGATAAGGCTGCACTCTCAGGTGATGGATGCACTGCCGGCTTGGGTTAAGACCATTTAAGACCAAGAAGATAATTGAAAACAATTTTCACAAAAAATATGTTTGCAATTTTTTTTTTAAAGTTCACACTTTAAAACATTTTTAATTTTTTATTTATTTATTTTTTTTTACAAAAGCCAAATAATTAGAATAATTTGTGGCATGAATTTCAAATGCGTTATTTTCTTTAAATATGGAACTTGCCATATTTGGATAGACAGGCGACTGGATGGGTGGGTGGACAAACCGAGGGACAGAGACAGATGGAAAAACAAATGCACAAAAGACTGGATGGACAGAACTTTGGGGAATAAGTCTGGAAATGTAAACATTTTTCCATACACTTTATCCATACCTGAAAACACTTGAATCATACGCCACACTTTTCTGTACTGCAAACTGAGAGAACTCTGTGGATCTATTACTGAAATAGAAACCCTACAGATAACACTAACACAACACTGATAAACCAAGCTCGCCTCCTGCAGTGCAACAACAGCAGAAGAAACACAATGATATTTGATTCGAGTATAATTTCTAGTTGAAATGTCCAACCTCTGCAATAACATGGGATTAAACTACATTTGCTGGCTGATAAACACATCAGTCGGCAATTCGGTTGCTAAGAAACAGGCACCTATCAACACTGTGACTGATATTTCAACCGCGCGTTGGGAGCGGGCAACATGTGTAGTAGTCATCTGACACTTGGCACCGGCAGCGTCTTAACGCTGACAGGAGACTTGATCTCACACTTCTGTGACGTAAATGACGGACGCATCACCAGCCATGTTCCCACAAAGATCCACACAGTTCAGACGCAGGAAAATATGGATGTTTTAAAAATGAACGCCATGTTTTATCAAGCTCGCCTGCTAATGCTTGGGCTCTAATAGGTAAACCCCATTTTTACAGGACAGGAAGAGGATCGTGAGACGACCACTTAGCTTGAAAGCCAGAAATCCAGATCATTTTTATGAATGTTTATTGGGGATAATTAACAAATCTTGATAAATCTCCGACCAGTACAAATAAATGAAATTTAATGAGTGAAACTAGTTTAAACATATTATGACTGTATAAAATGATTTTTTAAATGACTAAAAGCTTTATTTGTTTCTGCATTCATTGCAGATTAACTGCCAATCCGACATGACCTCAGTCTAAACTATAATCGTTGGCACAGAGAAGCTGAAGTCTATTGTATGTGTGTTCAAACATGCACAGAAGCTATTTGTTTGCTGCAGCAGCAGCCAGAGGAACAAAAATCTTCATTGTAACACAGAACATGTGCAATAGCAGGAACTCGATATACTTCTGTGGAACAACAGAGGGACATCACATGAGAGGGACCAGAATGGCTGTTTATGCTGTGATCCATTGTAGGAGGAGGTTCATGGTTATTGGATTGACTTGATCAAAATGACTCCACGCTGGGTTCAAGCCGGTCCTCTGCTCACAAGTACATCACTATTTTATTTTATTGCCAGACCTGTGTGATTAGGAATGAATACAAAACAGGCTTATTAATTTATTCCAATTGGGATTAGTGTAGGTAAAGCATTAGGCATAACAAAGAAACTTCAAGCCAAAAATGCTCAAAATCAGTTAAATATAAAATTTAACATCATTATTATTCAAAAAGTGAATATACGAGTCAATCTAATCATTTAGTTCAGATATATTTTAACTATACTGCAGCACATTATAGATTTTTTCTTTTCAAGCATTAGATGTCTTGAGAGGAAATGATGGCATCCTTGTGGTAGTTCCTGCAGGTTTGGGGGACGTTTTGCATGCAAAACAACATTTAGGTTTATGATTGAATGAGCTCAATTGAAAAACCTCAAATCACATCGCGTTTCTATCCAATCATTGCTATTTGAACATTGCTATTTGACATACAAACACTGCTTGTAATAAATACAGAACGGGCCATAACAGATGGAGAACAATATGCAAAATTCTACTTGCACACACCGACAAACTGCAAAGAGAGGTTTACCATCACAGATTGGGTTGCTTATGTCCATAAATAACAATACTTAAATCAGGTGACCAGTGGTAGCATCTTCAAACATTGTTTAATCCAAACAAAAGTCTGTAAACTGTTGAACCATAGCAGCTTTATAGAGATGGAGAGCATAGATACTGGATGTAATAGGTTTAAAAACTTTAATCTAATCCTCTTTTGACCTAATCTCTGAACCTCCTGTTATTAAGACTTTATTTACATTAAAACAGTGGATTTAAATGTCACGTTGAGGTGACAGCACAAAGTGCTAAAAATCAGTTCTCTACAATATTTCTAATGAAACCAAAATAAAGGTGACGTTCCTCAAATGAATTTGCAGTGGTTGCCTAATTTGCAAAAGAGAAAATAAAAATGCCGTCTCGTAAAGTTTAAATTGAGATCAGTCAAAACAATACTCTGCAACAGAAAAGTCACCCAGGCGGAGGTTTGACTTCAACCTACACCGAGAACAATTAAATTATGTCATCTCATAGTTATGTGCTGCTCACATTACGCATGCCTCAGAGGTTCTGCCAAGATACAAGGACATCAGTCGGTTTCTATTCTTTGCAGCAGGATTGCGGCTATGTCAGGGAGAACTTACATGAAAGGACGAACCAAAAGGCTATGTTTTAGTTGCAAATTAAAAAAATAAAAATAAAAACACAAATAGCAAGAACTTACTTTAGTGCAGAGTTATGATTGCCTTGCAAAACAAAAGTGTAAGTCAGGGGGCAAAAAAACAATGCACTCATTAAAAAAAAGCTACAAAGAATGCATTTTTTTTTAACTATTCGCTTTTTTTTCTTTTTGCTTTTAAACAAACAATAAAGTACAGCTATTAAGCCCATTTTTGTCTACAAATAAAATTAAAATAACTAACTATATAAGCTGAGCTGTAACCAAAAGACTCAATGAAAACAAACCAGTTTTACTCTTGTGACAACGGGAAACAATTTCATCTCCAATTACTTCACATACTTCCTTTTATTCACTCTGCAGTTTTAGGTTTAATCCTCTATTGTTTGAAATTGTAATTTCTTAGATTCCTACAAAAGGCTATGTTTTAGTTGCAAATAAAAGCGTTTCCCATCTGAGAAACGCTTTTATTTTCTCTGAATAGTCAACAAACCCCACTCCTAACTACCACCAAGACAGACTAGTAATGCCTAACTGCTGCAAAAATCCAGTTGTGGGTTCTCAGACTGATAACCTCTACGTTTAGAAACAAACAGGAATTTAAAGTAGTTTCTATACGTTATACTTGGTCTATTGTGAGGAAATTGGCTTATGTGACTACAATATGTAATACGGACACATACTTTGCTTTGATCAGTGTCTACAATCTCTCATTTCTCAACAGTCAACTGGTCCAAGCAGAGATCAGACTCACTGCCAGAGAAAATAAACAGTCATAAAATAAAATGTGAGATTTAAGCATTTTCAGAAGTAATTATCTCCATAATTTAGAAAAGTAAAGCCACACATGAGCTGGTTTACATGTGCCAAAACCAGTATGGGGCCACATTGATTTGTGAGGTAGGTATTCTATAAATGGAAACGTGAAACTGCTTTAAAGGCAGGAGAAACTGCAGTCCACAAATTGGAGAGAATTTCAAACATGTTTGCTTCTTCACTGGTTTTGAATGTGATTTTTCGTCATTCGTCTCACTTTGAGCCAGGAGAAACATAACAAATAATAATAATTTAAAAAAAAATGTTAATACCAAGCAGATCCAGAGAAACCTAGTACTAAATGGAATGTGTAGCCAGCTGTCTTCCCTACACATACACAAAGCCTCTCTCTAGATATTTCGGATAAGCACTTCTGCTACCTCGATTCCAACACGTACTCCCACTCTGATACTCACCCAGTTACTGAGATATAAATAAACAGTTATGTTGTGGAGTGTGACCATATGGCAGTCTCACCTAAACATTTCAGGGTCACAGAGCTTTCTGTTGGCTCATGGAAGCCAGGACAGATGTGGCACCAGCAGGCAGGTTCAAGTTTTGTTGGGTAACAACACCAAGGTTTTAAGTGATGACAAAATCTGGGGTAGGCTTAAGATAGCAGCTCTTAACCATCAGTGGGGGTTAATGAAAGCAGGTTTATTTCATAGGGGACAAAAATGTTGACTGCTTTCTGAAATATCAGTAAAAGACAAGACAATAGAACTACTTGACTTTATTGGAAGCAGCAGTTTTACAAAGGGGCATCCCGTTATTTCAGAGATGAGCAGAGGAGACAGTTTGTGGAAGCTGTAATGGTTTTATGGGGTGAGAACATTCACTGTGATGGTGAATGTTTAACGTTGAATGAATAAGTCCAACAAATCAGCAAAGAGATTTGCAGGAAAATATGAAAAACAGATTAAAGTTCAGCAGTTTTCAGTCTGAAAATTACATGAAGAACATATACAGGCAAAGCATTGTGTAAGAACACACAAATGTTAAAAACTAAACAGCATTGTACTAAAAATAATGATCTTATCTGACAGAAGATGCACTGAAGATATTTTTAGTGGCTTTTTTAACTGGATGGCAGTTAAAAACACCAGTCTAGCGACTGAAAGTCTGGCATTCAGACTGAGAGTGGAGATTTTGTGCACACAAGAAAAACCGCAACATTACTG
The DNA here is from genome assembly GCF_027474105.1 of Poeciliopsis prolifica. NCBI lineage: Eukaryota > Metazoa > Chordata > Actinopteri > Cyprinodontiformes > Poeciliidae > Poeciliopsis > Poeciliopsis prolifica. Next base: position 11,914,803 of record NW_026562376.1, on the reverse strand, counting down.
AATGAATAAAAGAACAAAACATTACTGTGATCAGGCCTTGTGATTTCACAATTCAACATTAAACATGAAACAAAAAAGCAAATTTGAAAGTCTTGCTGAAAAACACACAAATGAGCTCTTTTATTCGCTCATTTTAAAGTTTTCTTCAATTATTGTTGCTTGCACATGCCCAAATCTTACTTAGATTGAGTCAGTAATAAGCTTTTGTTAAGTTAATTTGAAATGTTGATCATATAAATGTTTAAGTCCTTCAATGTGTGGAATTGCAAAACAATATTTAAGAACTAGAGGCTAAACTAGTTGCTAAAACCACAAATCTTGAGAGACTCAATAGACAACTTTTTGCAAATACTTCACACTATTATCATAGCCTTTATTTATAGATTGTTCCTGCAAACCAGTTTTGTCATTTTGTGAGACACCATTACCGACATTCACATCTTGGCTCTTCCTTCCCCCTTTATGATCAACCAATATCTCGGGTTATTTGTCAAACCAGTTTGTTCAATTCAAAAACTAAGTGCGGCGCAGATGCAGAGAAAGTAGTTGCCAATCTCCTCATTGCTTTTATATTTATAAGTCATGATGCTATAAAGCAGTGGTCCTACTTTAATAATCAACAGACAGGAAAGGCAGTAGTGTGGCAGTCTTTAGATAATAAATTAACATCAAAGCCTCTTTAGAATAACAGTCTGATATTCTTCACTAATATCTAACTGGGATTGAAGTGTAAAATCACAGTGTGATTCAAAAGCAGAGACCTCATCTCAACCATGTGGTTATAAAGACATCTTTAAAATGCTTCTGACTGATTATAAATCACCTAGTAAGTTGATTAAATATTACAAATATGTTCATTTTTATAAATAAAAGACATTACACAAGCCAAAGGAGGTGGGGAGAGGTTTATGTAAGGCGCTATGTTTTCAATTTTGTGTCAAACATTTTCTGTTAATAATAGGCCATGTCAAAAAACATTCTGTCACTTTTATTTTAACAGTTCACGCCACCCTCCTCCAAGTCCAGTGACCTGTTCCGTCTCAGCACACCCCACCCAATAAAATTTAATGTAGAGAAGCATCTCTCCTCAGATGTTGCACCAGAGTGATCCTGGCATATTTTCGATTCCTTGTGCAGGATATATGTCATTCACTACACCACAAACTCAAGCTGCCAAACCAACCTTCCCTCAGGTATAAATCGACTGTTGTGGCAAGCCACTACCTTGGTTGCAACAGCAGCGGGTTGACTTCAACTCTTTCCTGTCAAACAGAGAGAGACTGCCAGACTTTGCTTTAGAAAGCAAACTCGAGTTATATATAATCCCCCCTTTATAAAACTAAATGTCTGAGTCTCAACTATTTTTTTTGTCTTGGATCATTATGTTTAACAGGATGAAATGTACACTTATGACAAAACAACATCGACATTCTGTAAACATCACTCAGACAAGATGCTTTTACAGAATGAAGTACGGTTTATTCCAGCCCCGGGATCCATGTCAGCATCCATTATAGTCTAAGTAGATCTTGCTCAAACATATAAGGTCGAAACCCTTTTAGCTTGAAGGGGCTCTATGTCTGACCATTGTCTCCGAGTTGTATTCCTCAGATGTAAAAAAGTATCTGACAAATAACGGCTGAGAACACAACTCAGAATCTGGCAAACGCTGCTTATCCAGTATGGTATTTAGTAAAGCCTTGAAATTTGCATTCTTGATTTGAGCCTATTTGTTTAATACTGTTCCCACTAGCTAGCCTCTTTTAACCACACTGTTGAAAAAAAATCTGACATTTTAATATGTCCTGTGCTAAAAAAAAAATAAAATAAATACATTCCCCTGTGTGTTTGTTGAAAATTAAAGCTACCTTTAGTTATTGCTTTAAAAACCAGTCAATTAGCAAGCTAAAATATTAAGTAACTATTAGAGCAAAAAGACTTTCAATCATCTCGGGATCAAAATATGCTCATTTCAATAAAATTCCCTCCTGATAAAAATAATCCAGTTCTTTACTTTGAATATGCTACAGCACAAGAGTAGCCATTTCCCAGAAACTAATCCATATAATTTCTCTTGATGCAAGTTTTGAGGTGATTGACACAACACAGACCTGGAAATAAAACTTGAGCCAAATGCCGACAGTGAGCCACATACCAAGCTAATCACACAAAGACACGATGAAGAGTGTTGGTCTTCATCGTCCAGCTACGCCCTCCTAATAATAACAGAGCAGTTGGCTGACACGTGTGCACCAGCATTAAGAGGCAGATTACATTTCAACTCCAGCGGGCAGCTTTATACGCAGCCTGGAGGGGCCATCGACTTCATACTTTCATTGAAACTGGAGAATGTGGAGGAGGATAACTCTGGGTCGGCTCCACTGAGCAAACCAAAACAAAAGAGGGGCTGTCTGTCACGTTAAACAGAAATTATAGGAATACACAGGAGAGCTTTAATGTCCATTCAGTGTTGAACGTACATACCAGCACGCACACACATATACGGTGTGTAGAATCCGAGCAGGACTTAAGTACCTTAAACCGCTGAACAATGTAGTAACAGCAAATCGACCTCACGTAGCTTTACGTTAGCTCTTAAATGAGTCCATCGTGATGCGAACAACTAGCTGGCACCCAAATGTTAGCATGACGATGATATCTTATGATTTCAATCGACCGCAGAAGATTAAAATGATTTTCTACTCATGTGGCAAACAGGTTGTTGCTCTCCAGCCCACCAACCTGATAACTGTGTTAGCTCGTCTTGCTAAGAGCAGAAAAGAAGCTAGCCACAGCTAGCTAGCAGCTTAACATGAGCCGTTAAGACATTCATTTTGGCCGCCGTTCACATACACACAATCGGAGCCGAGACTCCACGGAAGCCTTTCTCCACTAAAAACTTACCTTTAGAGTATAGAGATTTAGGGGAATTGAGGTCAATATCCGAGGTAAGGAGGGATATAAAATCAGAGGGCATCGCAGCGCTTCATCGAGGGGGAGGAGGAGCGGAGAGTCTTCAGTGGAAACGGAGTCGGATAAATCCTGCGCTTCAGAGGCCAAATTCCGCGCTGTACATAATATAGCATCGAAACTTTTTCAGAGAAACCAATGTAAAACTTCCAATTCCTGAAAAATATCCCGTAATCTGCAAATGTGTGTGTGTCTTTGCTGATAGACACGTTTCGCCCAACGAGCACACACAAACACACACTTGACTACTGTTGGTCGGCCCATCGAGCAGCCCCGCCTCCCAAAGTGTGTAGCGCATGCGCTGTGGCTGCAATAAGAGAACTACAGCTTCCCATCATATTTACAAAATCGAGCATTTATATTGAATAAGTTATTGTATGAAATCTAGGTAAGTAAATGAAAATTTATAATTCTTTGAATGCGTTAATTTAGCAAATACATGAAAATCAAATTAACAGTGAAAATCTCAATTATTTCCTTAGCTTTTTATATATTTGCTGAGTTCCAGGCAATCAAATATTTATTTAAAAAAGTATGAAAAAGACGTCTGTAACCCCCTGCTTCTATTAGAGATAAGCAATAAATTAAATTGAAGTGTTTTTGGGTGTGCTGTGAATGCAAAAATTGAACACACTGAGACCCAGCCAGGACCTATACACTGTAACCAAATAATATGTTATTTTATAGATTATCATGTAAATAATTCAGAATTTCCTTTTCCACTTTTTTTGTAAAGATGATGTTCAATAAATGAATTTGCAAGTCCAATTTTTGGAACTTCCAAGTTCAATAAATGTTCAATTCACATTGTAAACTTTCCAGTCAGGCAGGTCACCCGTGACAGGAGAATAGTGTGGTTAACAGGCAGGTAATGCAGCAGGAACAGGTAGATGGAGCTGGTTTTGCATACAAAGGAACTGGCGAGGTCCTGTTCAGGGCGAGGCAATCAGACAATTACCAAACTCAAAGTTGTAAATTATCATGTTACTTACATGCAAAGTGATTTTTATGTCCTATTTCAGTTTTATTTTGATTGGATTGCAATCTTATTGGATTGCAATCTGGTGATATTAGCTTCACTGCTTCATCTTTGTTTGCTTACCATTCATGATTCTTGTTGAAAGTTAATTTTTTTTATCGTATGATCCAATGCATTTTAAAATAAAACAAAACAAAAAACAAGAACAAACAGAAAAAATAATAAAGAAAGCAAAAACAAATTCTATTATTCCTTTCATCTATCATCAATACTGCTTATCCTTTCATGGTTAGAGGTTACATTCAGCTGTCACAATCATTCAATCAAAAAAACTATTATAATAAATAAATAAAATAAGATAGTGACCAAAACTTTTAATGTTAAATAAAAAAACTAAAAATTGTGATCAAAACTTTGACTCCTTTTCATCACAAATTTTTCTTATAATGTGAAAAAGTTAGTTATAAAGATCTTATTTCTGTTTATTAAAAGTTTTGATCACAATTTTTATATATATATATATATATATATATATATATATATATATATATATATATATATATATATATGTTTTTTTTAATTTAATAATTGTGAAACAAATTTAACTCCACGGAAACCTTTCTCCACTGAAAGGCTTTAGTTTGCCTTTCACAAACTGAAGCCTTCTCTGACACATTTGCGTCCGCATTAAATTGTATTTTTTACAACGCTTACGGGACGGATTAATTTCCTCAATATCCCAGAAGGCACTTCGGCTGTCGTCAGCATGTTGTTGCGGAAGTGCCGGGTGAGCATTTTTCTGATAGCGTTTTTAATCTCCCAGAACAGCTACCTCTGTAGCTGTTACTGTGCTTGTCCGCGAAACAGCGCCGTGTCTGTGGAAAGCTTGAGCAATGGCAGCTCTGAAATACGCTGGTATGGACGATACGGACAGTGAAGACGAGTTACCGCCTGGATGGGAAGAGAGGTCCACCAAAGACGGTTGGGTTTACTATGCAAAGTGAGTGGGAACCTCTGGATGTGCGCTGTCAGACTATCCCTGCTGGACTCAGGCGTCAGTGTTATGTGTAAATTAGTGTTAAAATAAACAATTTTCTTTAGCTGCAGCTATTTAAGCTTTCATAAAATGAAGGGAGCTCACATAGTTTGGGGTGGCCTTAATGTCTGGATGTAACTTTTTCACTTAATAAGTGATCATCACTTGAAAACTGTTTTTTGTATTCAGTCAGGTTTTTCTTGTGAGAGATTTTGATTTGTTTTATGTGCTCTTATATAACATAGAGTATCTTCCACAAAAAAAGATACAAATGGAATTGATACAAATTTTCACTGCATTGTAAAGCTGCCAGAAAATCTGTGATGTCATCATCAGGGGACTACAGATAAGACTAATCATACTTTGATTTGAGAACTACCACACTTTTCCTGTGCTTATAAGAAAGATAAATTCAGTTGTTTAGAGATATTTTGAGTCCATTGAGGAAAAAAGGGTCAAATTTTATTACCCTTATTAATAGAATAATGATGTCAGAAGAGGGATTTTCACTTAGAGTCTATAAAAGTATGAATGTATGTCTTCAGTTTACTGTAGGTATTTAGTTGGGTAACAGTTACATGTCTAAAACGGCAATGTAATGTGAAAACTTAAGCAAGTACATTCAGTTTAGAATATTATTCTAAATTATTTGTATAGATCTCAAACTTAAATCTTGCAAAGTCTTAAATTTAGCTTAAAGAAAGGTAGAAACCTTGTGTGATATATGTGGAGATCTTTGGAGGCCAGGAATGTTTCAGAGTGAAAATGCTGTATGGAGACAGACTCCTACTGACAAAGATTGAAGATGAGGTTTTAGTGTAGGCAACATTACGACCAGGTGACATTTTTTTTATCCCAGCAGATCATTTGTTCATTAGTTGAATTTAGGACACATTAAGCCTCATTTGTTCTACACCACAATAACCTTGCATTTCTTAACAGTTTCTGAAGTACTTAAAAAAAAAAAATAACAGTACTTTTGAAATATTGAGTTAACATTCAACATTTCAGCTTAAGAAGTCTGCCTTCTTTTAGCTCATTTTAATTCACATTACATGTGATATATTGTCACACTAAATACTGTCAAGACAGGTCAGGTGGCATGCTGGGTTATGTGGTCCTTATTGTTCCCTTTGTGCCAACAGCCATGAAGAAATGAAGACACAGTGGGAGCATCCTAAGACAGGAAAGAAAAAACGTTGTGCTGGAGGTTTGTCTGGAGCGATATATTTAATACTTAGATTTCCAAATTGTTCATCTTCTCACTAAAGCTACAAGTTAATAATAATACAAACATATTGCTTATATGTTAACAGAAATATTGTTCATGATTTAGTTTGGTTTCTAAAGATTTCACACATTGATTTCTGACCCCCAGTGGTTTCCCAATCCATATTTTACAAACAACCTAGCATGTTCCACTGATTTATAGAACATAGGTTAAGAAAATTATTTTTGTGAACATGTATGAGGTCAAATAAAGTTGCGTCAGTGCTCACATTGCGTTGAATTCTTATGCATTTGTGTGCAGTAATAAGCTGCTAAGAAGGTACAGTGGGTATACAAATGTTGATATTTATTATCCTGTAACCAAACTTATATGAATTTTTCTTTTGCAGATTTACCATATGGCTGGGAACAGGAGACTGATGAAAAAGGACAGAAAATTTATGTTGAGTAAGTAAACAAGTTGGAAAAAAAACCTCTTTGTCAAAATGAAACCTATGTGTCATTTCCCTTGAACTGTATCTAATATCCCCAATGCAGTAGGATAAAGTTTGAATTGTAAAGTGATTTAGTGAGTATGAATACTTATGAAAGGTATTGCATGATTCACAAAATCTTGTGAATTTCTGTCTCTTTCAGTCACATCAACAAGCGGACCACCTATTTTGACCCCCGGCAGGCGTTTACAGTGGAGGACGTAATGATAAAGCCAAAGCGTTATGATGGAAACACTGCTGCGTTGGAAATTCTTCAGGGGCGTGACCTTTCTGACAAAGTGGTCCTCATCACAGGAGGCAACTCTGGTATTGGTAAGTCCGAGTATCTGTTTTGTGTCTTTAATCACTATTTTTATATGCTGGCAATTGTTTCTGAAACTAAGAAAGAACAAACACCCAAACAACTGCATTACCCCGATATTTCCACCAGGTGGCGACAGTGCACCTCAATAGGAGGACGCTCTAACACAGTGACTCCCCTTTATGTCCCCATCCTTCCACAAGCAGACATTCATCAACATTAGCTTCCAAAATGATACACTTAGACTCAACAAATCACTCCTTAATACCGAACATGACTGCATTGAAGTTCATTAGCAGGGCTGAATTGGATGTCATTGTTAACTGTAATAAATGATATCCATTTGTACCCAGCAAATGCACGACTCACCATATAATGGCCTGGAAACAAATGCATTTCCTTTTTTGCTTTAGTTTAGATTAGCACAAGCTCTGGCCATTTGTTCACACTTGCAGCTTTGTGCGAGCTAGATAATGACAACGTGAGGGAGATCAAATAAACATAAAACCGTTAATTGTCTTTATATTCAAATTCGTTGTCCATAGAAAAATCACAGCAGTGTTATTGCTGTGCGTGTCTATTATGTGCTGCTGCAGGGCAGAAATATAATATATAGATTTACAGCTGCTCTGGGGCCTTCACTGAACAAAGACTTCATCGACTAGATGCTGCTGTTTTAATCTTTGGATAGAGTCTTTAATGATTTCATGGAAAATAGATGATCCATGATGTGATTTATCCATCTGTTGTTTTAAAGAAAATCATTTAAGACTTATTTTGAAAAAAGGTAAATTTTATATTTACTCATCCAGAATCTGCATTTGTAGCTTATGGTTCCTGATTTGAACTAAATAAGTCCATTTGGGACAAATATTTATCACAGAAGGATGGACTTAGTGATGATTTTTTAGGTGTAAAGTATTTTGAAAAATCTTCTTTAGAAGAGATACATTTACTTCCTGTGGCAAGAGAGTGGTGCCCTTGGAGTTTGTTCCACCTTCAGACACACTGTATGTACACTGTACTAAAAATACTTTTTAAAGCAGTGAAGTTTGCTTACTCTCGCTCTTCACTCTGCTTATTCCTGCCACAGTGCCTACCTCTCAATATCAGACACACACTCTTTAAAAAGTTTCAAATTTCACAGCACAGGCACAATTCTCAGTGTATTTCACTGGGATTTCATGTGTTAGACCATCATAAGGTAGTGCAGAATTGTTTTCAAGTTCTTTTACTGATATATATCTAAAAAGTGCAGTATGCAATTGAAATGAAGCACTTTCACTTTGATATATTAAATAGAAATCCAGTCCAACCTATCACCGTCACTTACTTAGTAAATGGAGGCCAGTTGTGTGTAATATAATCACAACAGACATAACGTGCCTATTGAGTTGGGTGGAGCTTCAACAATTCATCTATTTGTTTATTGTTAAGATGTCTGTTTTTTTTGTCTGTGGAGCTTATTATTCATAACAAAATTTTTTATTCAGTTTTTTGGAGGAAAAATGGTAAGACAAGGTGTAACAAAAACGACCTTAGGATGGTGCAATAACCGAGCAGCTGTGAAAGAGAAACAATAGGTGTTTTTGTCTACTTTTGTATCAAAGTTTTTTAATCCTTATTTCACAAACATAATTTACTAAGATCTATTCTTATGAACTGTAGTAAAACCAGAAATTAAATAGAAATGTTTATCTCAAGTGTGTTGTGCTTCAGTTCAATCAGTCTGTTAACTTCATATTTTTGTACAATTTAGTTAAGAAGTGTATTTCAGTTCTTAAAATTTTGTAAGAGTTGACTAATCTTAATGTAACATATGATAACAAATTATTTAATTAATTATTTTTTAAATTCAACCTTTAGAACATGACAAAAAGGCATTGTCCTTGATGGACAGCTAACTGTCCATACATCTGTTGTTGGTGTAACCATTCGTTTAAAAAAAACCCATCTTTTTTTAATCATTCACTGTAACTTTTTTTTTGTGGCTAAAATAAAAGATGATGTTAGAAGCAATCATTTTATTTATTACCAGTTTTCACTTTGTGGTGCCAAAATCAATGTGTTTCTTTTTTTTTTTTTTTTACAAAATGTAATTTTGACAGTGATACTTTTGTATATTTCATCTAAGTAGTATGGATTACGGAGATGCCAGAAGCATTTATCAGATATTAAAACATAAAATATAATATTCCTTTTAAAACAGTGGTACTTCTAAAATAACATTTTTAAGCCATCTGCATGCATGCAAGCTTAATCACACCATTCAGGAAATATTTAGTGGAACTGTAGAGGTGTTCAACTAACCGCCTTCTTTTTTAAGAAGAAAGAAGGATTTCACTAAACCCATATTATTTACAAGTAACTGCAAAAGACGCCACATTCCCACCTGTAATTATCTTTTGCTGGAACTGCATAGAAAGAAAGAGGGTGGATGTTCACAGTTTTACCACAAGAGGGCACAGGAGGACTGCTGTTTGGGTTTTAAACCATTATCACAAGAAATTCCTTCCCACGTGTTTCTTTTATTACTTTGTCATAATTAAAAACATAATAATGAAACATAGAACCCACATTTAACATTTGCTGTGAAATATTTGGTAAAAATAAAGGTATTTATATGGGGTAAAAAAAAAAATCAGGTTTCCTATAGCTTGTCTCAGGTAACTACGCCCCACAGACATTTTCATAGTGTATGAATTCTTAATAAACTCATATTAACATAACCTTTGTTTTACTCTGCCCCTTATTAAAAATGCAGTGGCGGTAATTAACAATATTCTTGTAGTAATTGCTTCTTGTTGCATCGTCCTTTGACGTTCCTAAAGTGAAATGTGGTTACGCCAATTGCTTGGACCCACTTAGCATTTTAATAGCATCAATAGTGTTTTAAAGCACGTGTCAAAGCCATTTCCACTTTCCCCAGTGCTCACATCTTCCACAGGAAGGGTGACATTTTTATTATTAGTAATGGTAGGATATTATTTAATTAGAAAATTTACATTTGAGCTCCTTAATTTTACTCTTAATGCACGTGAACATGAAAAGTGCACATATTAATTTATTTATGCGTGAAATACCATGGGTTGGTGAGAAGCCTGGAAGGTCTGGTGTGCCCATCAGTGGGAGGCAAGACGGTAATGCAGCTCGTCTTGGCGGTGTTTGCAACATTAGTCTTCCTCTCTCTTGCTTTCTGTTGCAAATTAAAAACCTGTAGCGACCTGAGTGGTGATTTTTAATTGTGATAATGGAAATGAATGATCGTAGTTTGTCCCCCACCCCTCCTCTCTGTCTCTCCCTCCCTGTACTTCCCAAAGGTTTTCTCTCTCGCATAGACCTATGGTGGTTTACCTGTACCTCTGCATTGATTCCTAAACGGCTGTGACCCAAGCCTGAGCCTCCTATCCATCCCCATTACGCACTCCTGCCCTGGCTCTAATTCCCTGCTATCAGCTAACTCTCAGGTTATTTACTGGCCAGAGGTCCATGGAGCATTTATACTTAAAGGACCTTTCTCATGAAATCTCTAGGCCCCTCTGGTTTGAGAGACAAAATACTTCTTTTTGTGATAAATATAGAATGAATACCATATATGAAGCAGTGGATTTATTATGATCTATATCCTAAAATATGATCTCCGTTAAAGCGAGACTATATTTGTATTGTCATCTGTTAGCACATGGAGCCACATGTGCCCCCTGACAGCTCTTTTGGGAAATATATATGGGTTTATGTATCCCACAACCTGAGGTACATCATCAGTCAGCTAGTTGCCATGTTGTCAACACAATGTATGTTTAATAGTGGTCAGAAATAACACATTGACCCCTGTCTCACCCAGACAGATTATTCAGACAGGCACAAAAGCCTTGAATGTGCTTTTTTTTGTTTTGCTCCTGATCCAGCACAATATATACAGAAAACAAATGTATAGCTATTTTTGGTAAAATACATATCCTTAAACAACAAAAAAAAACTAATTATTTTTTGGCCTTTGAATAAAATTTTGATTTCAGTTCCTAAACATATGTATTAGTGGTAAAAATGTGAACAACTTTGTTTTAGTTGTCACTGATTGTAATATTGTTTCAACTTATGTGTTCTTGTTAGAAATTCACAAATGAGGTTTTTTTTCCGCCAACAAAATTACAGTTATATTTTTTAAGTTTGACCTGACAATTAGAATTTTTTTGAAAAAGTTTTATTGCGTCTCGAGCTTCTTTTATTCCTGAGTAGATGGACAGGAAGAAAAGTGGAGAGAGAAGCACTCTCCACTAGTCTCGGGGCGAAAATTGAACAGGGGGCAACTGTGTTGAGGTCTGTAGCCTCAGCATATGGTGATCTCCCACTGAGCTATGTGATGCTCCGACAATTTAAATTTGATTAGGAAATATGTGACATAACAGAAAAAAAAAATCCCTGCAGGGTTCTGCAGATTTCCTAACTTGGATTTAAGAAAATGTAGAAAGCATAACAATGGATGAGACGATCCCTTGATATGTATCAAAGAATATGCCCCATAAATGTATCAATTTCTTTTATTAAACTGAGATAGAAATGTTCTTTGTTTTGTTTGATCTAAATAATGAAAAATATTTTTTTATGTAATAGCTGCTAATCAGTATTTAGATTGAACCGAAGAAAAATTGGTAAATTCCAATTTTCTGGTTTCTTTTAAGATCTGCATATTGACATTTATTTAAACTTTTCTAAAAAAAATATATATATTTTTTTATGTATAAAATGACAAAAAGACAAAAACAACCTATAATTTCCTTGATAAGGTAGCTTGGAATCTAACAGAAATTGAATGAATGACAAGATTATTTCAGTTTATGCAGCAAAATATTTTCCCGTAACCTTTACCTGATTTTCAATGTATTCCAGAAAGTGTGTTAAATTGTATGATGTTGTCTGAAACATTTATTGCCACAAAATAGTGGTTGTTCATTAATGGGTGCATTTATCAAATTAAAAAAAAAGTTATTCTCTCGGCATTTGACCTGCTGATTCCCAAGCAGAATAAATCAAAGCAAATCTGTCTGATTCCTATTTTTTTCCATTTTTTTGCTTCTTATGATTCTAACCCGACTCTCTTCTAAAGCTACTCTCTGACAGAATTACATACTACTGCAAAAGCTCTACTCAATATGAATGTGCACATTGAAATAATCTTGTTATTGTTTCAAAGGTGTGTGGTCAGTGGTGGAATAACGGCCAGAAAACACCCAGATTGAGGGGGATTTGCAAAAAGAGCACCTCATGATGTTTTATGTATCTCAATCCATCGCCTCCACAGTGTTTTAGGACTTTATTTTTATTCATGAAAGACTAACATTGTTCATGTATTTGCGCTGATCCCACTGTTGTGCTGTGTGGATTAAGTGTCAGGGCCAGCGCTCTCCGCTCTCTGGATGGAGAGATCCCTAAGCGTATTCAGTGAGTCGCGGAGTTGTGGGAGCCTCCGCTCGCAGATTAAACCCGCAGCCGAGCTTTGTGGCTGATCATTAGATTGAGGCAGATTTGTTAGGCATAACTGCCATTAAATTGGCTGCAAAGCTCTGGTATTTACTGCACTGCTGTTTATGAATAAGTACCCCCTTAAAGAGGCGCGCAGCGACGCGTTAAACCCGAGCCTCGGTAAGGAGGGAACTGCATTATTCATAGTGGGAGGAATTAGATGGATAAAAAGATGTTCCTGGAGAAGATGCCTGGGCCTCTGAGTGGCTGTTTTTTGTTCAGATGATATCCAGACTGACTTCCATGATTTTGTGTGTGGGCACCCACTGAGACATACAGTCTCTTGCTGAAGTATTCATACCCCCTGAACTTTTCCATACACTCAGAAAAATTTGACCAATGGTTACTCAAAAAAATTGAGGCAACAAAGTGACACGTAATATAATTGAGTAGATTTTATGTTCTACAATAATGAGTAAAAAGTATTGAATATTTTAACTTAACTTAACTTAAAAAAATCAAGTACATGTTAATAAAAGCAACAGCTGAAAAATGTTGGATTTAGTAATATCAAGCCAAATGATAAGTTATATTGACAAAAAATATTTAGTAAATCCAACTCAATTTTACAAGGAAAAATTATTTCTATTTACTAAGTTTCTGAGAAAAGATTATTTAGATTTACAAAATATCTGTGGGAAATTGATTCATATTTACTGATAATCTAGGTGAAATTAATTTATATTTATTAATTAAATGGCTGAAATTGATTTAGATTTACTAAAGATCAGCATAAAAATTTATTTGGATTAAGTAAATAATATAAATGATATCAACTCATATTTTAGCACATTATTGCTTAATTCAACACATTAACACTGTTGTTCTTAGACATCTGTAGCTAAAATAATTGATAAATTCTAAGTTGTTATTTGTGTCATAGGACTTTAAATCTATTCAATAATATTGAGTGTCACTTTGTTGCCATAATTTTTTTGAGTCTAATTTACACAATATCCTGACCAAACTTGAGTGGCATCAAAAAACAACAAATTAAACAGCAGCAGCATTTCTTTGTGAAACTTTATAAAACGTAATTATCCAGCACCCAACAAGTGCAAAATTCCAAAATACAACAATAAAACAGAGAAGGGGCAATATACAATATATCAGTATCAAGTCAAAAACATAGTGCCACTCTGCTCAAAGTATAGTTAACATGATTTTTTAGAACAATCACATCAACAACAATCAACTTGGACTCAGTTAAGCTTGCTTCAACAATTTATCAATCACATAAACATAGTTAACTTTATGTTTAAGAGGCATGCAGAGCACAACACAAGTATAAATCTTACCTGGGGAAAACACGACAAGATGTGAGAGATGGGCAAGACTTTTGAGGCATAAAAACGTCCATTTTCTTATTTTGCATGTTTATGCTACATCTTGTCACTGTGTTGGGGCCCTTGGCTCCGTGACACTTACTTTCCTTTTCGAAAAATAAGTTGAAAGACAGAACTGAACAAAAACATATTATATAAAGTGCAAATGAAACACAACAGCGTTTTGCAGCCTGCAGATCATCACCCTTCAGTGGTGAAGCCTGCATGGACTCTCCAAAAAGGCAATAGTGGATTCTCTATGCTGTATAAAAGGGACAAGGGTTCATGTGACAGACCTGAACAGATCCAAAGCCATATAACAGGCCGCACTACCACATATGAGAACAAGGGGTCAGTCCTTAGAAAGGCTAGTTAACTGTAATGTACTGCAAGAAAAAATACACATGCAAAATCCACTGAACTGAAAATTACCCAAATTTTAACTAACTTCACAGAGCATGTCACAAAGTTTTGTGTGTTGGTTTTGACAGTGACTTGCCTATTCCCTTTTGTTTAGTAAGGGTTCGTTTTCTTAAGCCAGTAGTTTTATTCCTGAGGCTGTTCACTTTTGTGGAGCTTTGAACTATACAGTCCGAGGAGAAGTTTCTGAAACTTCAAACGTGTATCTGAGCTTCTTTGGATAGGCAAGATTCACAGCATATGCCAACCCAACAAGCAGGGAGCAAGCCCTTGGAAAGTTACCCAGAGCAGTTAGAATTTTCACGCCGTCCACCACGATACCGATGTCTGGATCCTCTGACGTGTTAGCTTTGATGTTGTAGATCTTCAGGCTTTGAACAGCAAGGTCCTGTGACACACTGTCTTCATCAGCATCCTGTAATAGCAAGAACATTGTGCATATTAGACAGTACAGCCAAAGGAGAAGGTTCCATTTCCCAAATTGCTTACAACTGTTTGGACAAGAAAATCTGGAGTTTGTCAGCCGTTGCTAGTAATGCACTCTATTTATGTCAGTGTTTTAGACAAATATGAGATAACATTATCTCATATTTTAAATTAAAAATGAATTTAAAAATTAAAAAAGACAAATATAAATCAATCATAATAAAATATTATATTATAATATAATCAATTATACAATGATGAGCTGAACAGTTATAAATATTTCTAAATGAAGTTTCTGAAATTAAATCAATCCATTACACTATTATTTCTTCCTGACACTGTCTTGATTAATATCTTATTCTGCATTGCCTCAGTCTTTCTGTAAAAATGTCTTTGTATTCACAAAGCTGCGCCTTGGCCATAATTTCTTAGCTCGCTTTTAGGGACAAATTGCAAAGACTTAAAAAAAAATCAAGTTATGGTTAGGTAAAGCATTCTTATGAAAAAAATTAAATAAATTACTGCCAAGTTTTAAATTATGCCAGTTGGTAAAATGAAATTGAGATAGCATTCTGCACTAGCACTTAAAAATTTCTTAATGGAAAATAAAAATTAAAACACACTTAACAGAGGACAATGATAGCTTACCAAGAACTACTGGGAGAAATAAAGTTATGACTATTTTGCAATTTGACTTTCCAACGAATACCAATTAGAAGAGTTGAGATAAATCACCTACTTTATATTTTAACATCTACTTAAACTTACATCGTACTCTTTTAAGAGTTGATCTGTAGATTCCCCAAGGTACATCATCAAACATCGAATGATAACGTCTCTGGTCATGTTGATGTCAGGATTGCTTGGAGTCTGAAACAAAAAAATAAACACCAGGTGATTTATATTACTGTTAATAAGCTCAAGGATCCTTCCTGTGCCATCTTGGGGACCAGTGTAATAAAACACTACTGAAACAAATTCTCATGCGATTATTTCATATTCCATTTATAAAGAGAATCACAGGCTAACCTCCAGTAAATTTAAGTAATGATATTCCAGAAGTTTAAAAACAAAATTTTGAGAATGAAAGATTAGCAACCATAATGCTCAATGAAAGATACCTTGAGTAGGATAGCCTGCAACCTCAACCCCATGGTTCCGCCCTTGGAGTGGAAGAGGTTCAGAAGTCGAGGAGTATATTCATCCAGTTTGGACATGAACTTTGATTCAAGATGCACCATTGTGATTCTGTGAAACTCATCCTGGATCTGAAAGACAAATCATGAAACCAGTTTTAAAGCCTCAAATATTACAAAGATACATACTGTTCTTACGACATTTTTCAAAAGCAAGAAGATGGATCAAATTTGATCTATAAAATAGATGACAGTAACGCAACACATTTTGTATCAAATAGCTAAATGCAGAATCACAAATGCAATCCTTCACATTGACTAGGAATATTTCTGATTAGCATGCACTTATAACTCACATGAGACGGCTCAAATAGAGCGGGCCATCTGGCTTTGATGTCCTCTATACTGGGAGATTGGTTGATGATCTCGTTTCTTCTGTGTGCAAATGTTTTGGCCATTTTTTCTTTTATCAATGCATTGTTGTCCTTTTTCTTTACTTCAGTAAGCAACTGAATCCTCTCTTGTTCTTGACTTTCTTCATCCTCTCCAGCCGGGTAAGGAGGAAGGAAGTTTACCTCTGCTTTTCGAGGCTTTTTTACATTCTTTGCAGACTTCTTGTCCGCAGGGGTCTTGCGTTTAGTGCATTGCATAACACCTCAGGAACACCGTAGCCTCTGAGTTTGGTGCGATAATTTGACATCTTGTATTTAAGGCTTTGCTGCCAGCCATAGTAACCTGCAAAGGAACCGGGTTCCTTGAGACAAGGATATTTGTTGACAAGTGCCTCAGCAACATCACTTATCTGTGAACCTGATGGATAGGCTGTATAAGTATATACAGTTTCAGCCAATTTCTCAAGTATGTCTGGCTTGATCTTCGAGGTAGTGAGAAGTGTTCCATTCTTCTTGTAGTCCTCATTGCCTCTTTCAAGGTACATCTCAGTTTCGTATGCAAACTGTGGAATGGGGAACTGCTTTGGCCATGACTGACAGCGTTCTGTGGTACTGCGCCCAGACAGGATAATGGTGTCCTGTGAAGAAGATGTTCCAGCAGTTGACTCTGCATTTGACTCTTCAAACGATGCAGAGTCACAGTCAGTGGAATGTTGAACAAAGGAACTGTCCAAACTTTCATTAGCTGCATACAAGTTCAGAAGAATAGGAGAAGTGTGAACAACCTTTATGGTGCCCTTGTGTTTGATAAGGTCATTGTTGTGAAGAGTAAAATAATCTTCAAATTCCACATCAAAATACTGAAGACTGAACTCAGTAGAAATCCCAAAGGTGTCCTTCACAATATTATGCAGCTCCTCCACAGTGGGCGGGATGCCTGATGGAAGGTCCAACTTCTCAATTCGGTCGTCAATTATTACTCTGAGTTTTGCCTCCATCTCTGCCATCCAGACAAGAATAGACAAAGTTAAATATATTGTTATACAGTACATGAAAAAAACCTGTATAAAAAATTCATAAATAAAATCTGTACTTATTTAAATGGAACACCACACTTATAATCATAACATTAAATGTGTGTGCCATAATTATGATTATTAAATTGCTATAATGTCAACAAAAAAGGATACTGTTGTTATATTTCCAGAACAATGGTTTTAAAAACAGATGTTATGAGATGTAAAGGTTAACATAATTTATCAAAATTACCTAAAACAAACAACAGATGTGATGTTTGAGTGTGACCAAGCGTTTTCCTCCCACGCTGTATGCAGCCAAGGGGTACACATCACCAAGTTTCTGCTGCTCAACAAGAGCCATCTTGCCAGTGTTCTCTAGTTGAAAAGATCTAAGATGCTCTTCATACCATGCATGTAGTAACTTTACAATAAAATGTGCACGGCTGTTTAAAATGGCTATCTGAATAATCTCAGCAAAGTCAGGAAGTCCTCCAGTAGAGCCATACGGCAAGATCATCCCAACAGTGTACTTTGTTCCATAGCAAGTGACAGTGTTAGCAAACTGCACGGAAGACAGAAGCGGTGATGTTTCTCTTAAAGCTTCCTGTATGTCTGAATGCAGCACATCTAAAGGCATCACAGATATTTTTGTGACACACAATGGCTGTTTTCCAACATCAGTATGTAAATGGCATGCCATCATCATCTGATGTTTTGTAGCAAGGGTCACCAATATATTTTTGAAGTTCTTTGTGTGCCTCACAACTTGCTTGAAAAAGCTGTGTTTCGCTTCAAAGCGCATTGTCCATACACCAACCAGAGGCCCATACTCTGCAATCAGTGCAGGGTAATGTTCTAAGTAATGGTGTTTGGGTGTCAGTGTCTCTTCAGGAAAAACTGCTAAGAATCTGTCACGATGCTCAGATATTTTAAAGTCAGGTATGCAATAGTTTCAACTGTATGAACAGGGGCAACCACCAATTCAACAATATCTTTAAAGTCAGAAGAACCTGCCAGGCAGCATCATCCTCAGGTACCCGTGAACCAACATGAGTGGCAACAACCGTATTAGGGCCCAATTTTCATGGGCATTTCCTCCTATCGTTCTGCGACGAATGTAGTTTTGAGGACTGCTTGAGGGCTGTTGGCTTTGTCTGAGCCCTTATAGGGAAAACGTGTGATTAACTCGTTGAGTTCAGTCAAATTAAAGTACTTCTCTTGGTGAAAGTCTGAAAACACAATGCTAGTTCTCTTGGGACTATTCCTTCAAAAAGGTCATGTAGTGCATCTGGTGGATACCCAGACAAATGAAAGTGATTCAGTTTATCAGTCAATGGACACGACCGCTTAACGCCAAAGCAATGGGTTAAATTTGGATTTTCTCTCACAGTTTGTACATGCAAACTATGGTCCTTCTTTGTCCGAGGTGGAAACACTCCAGTCCGCACTTCGTGTGTCTGGTACTCTGAAGAATGTCCAAGACAAAATCTACAGATGTACGGCCCTGTGAAACTTTCAACTAGTCCGCTAATTGAATGTGCACTGAGATTATCGGCTACAACACAGTGTACAGTTCCTTTTACTCTTTTTCCAACACTGGAAATAAAAATCCCGTCCTGTTCTAGAGTGGCAAGATCTTTCAAGAGGGGTTCCAAAAACTGCTTTGTATTCAAACTGTTTGACATCAACAGCTTTGCAAAGTAAAGCTAGGTGTATCGACGTTAATGCAGACTGCAATTGGAAAGGTACATTTGCCAAAATCCAATAAATTGCTGTTATTTTGTGTTTTTTTTTTTGAAGTTCCTAGTGGGTTGCACACCTCAAAGTCATCGACATAAAGGATTACAGAGAGTTTTGTTTTGTCTTCTCCAGCATAGAAGGCATTTTGCTTGAAAAGTTTGCCATCAAAAGTTGACTTAATATATCCAGTACTGTTTAAATGTCTGGATGAGATTCCTCTGCAATGTGTTTATTCTTCAAAACCTTCTGCAAAGTCTCGAGAATAGGTACATATTGAAAGGTCTTGTTCTTTTGGGAATCAAGGATATATTCAACAGGATCAACACACTGGAAATGCTCCTTAAAATACCTTCTTCTCTTAAAAGCTGAACCAAGTGGACCACCTACAGCAAATGCTGTACTAATGGGATGGAAGTTGCATAACTGTTCTGCCAAGTCTGTTATGATGGCCTGGTCAACAATGCTCTTATTTAACTTCAATGTTGAATCAAGTATATCTCTAACAACTTCAACAGATGCTGAAGATGAAATGAACTGAAGGTCTTCAACCAAGGCATCAATGCACTTTACAGAGGCATTATAGACACTTTCTAGCTTCAGCAGAAGTAAACCAATTCTTTGAAGAACCAAGTATGATGCACTTTCCTTATCACAATCTAACTTGTGCACTCATTATGACTGGCCTCTAATGAATCAGGATGGTCAACAATCTGATCGTGGTGACTGTCATACACACCTTGCTTAAAACCGCTCAAAGAATAGGATTTGTGTGTTCTACTTTTGTGTTTCAGAAATGTATTGTATATATTTGTCCGAAAGCTGCATCCTTCAATACACAAAAGACAGTTTCGTGGCTCTTTAGGTGATTTCCGATATGCTGAAAGTAGTCCTTTTCTGTAGAACAACTAGCACTGCAAAACTAAGCACTTAAAAGCAGAGATGATTCCTGGCTGTATAATGACATGAGCTGTATGATACCTGGACAAATGTGTGCGAAGGGCACCTGTGTTTAAATGTGCAAGGGCAACTGTCATATAGACATGGCTGGGTTTGCCCACGACCAAATGTTGCGTGTTGTAGTCTGTAATGTTTTAGTAGATTCCCCTTTGTTGCAGACAAAGACTTGCAGATCTTACACTGCCACCTCATAGGCCAGAACCTAAGATAATAAGAAAAAAAGGTGTTTTTAAATTAGTGTATAACTAGTAGCATACATCTAATAGATCTAGTAATTAAATAATGTGCCAGGGCTGAACAATTAATCAAAATTTTATCAAAATTGCAATACAGCCTACTGCAATTTTCAAATCACAGGAGGTACAACATGTCTTAAATCTTAAAAAAATATTTTAAATGAAATGTTCTACTGCAAAAATGTCCTGGCCTACATCATAATCTAGAGACTTAAAAAAAATAAATACGTTACACATCCCTGCAAGAATCACGCCATAATCATCTTAATTTTCAAATGAAAATAAGAGCTCTATAATATACCAACTATGGATGAATACCTCATCCAAACCAACTACAAAAAATGAATTATCGTTTTAAGATGATAGACAAAACATGAAACAGATTTTAAGGTGATATACAGATCAACAAATGCCAAACAATAAATATTAATGTCAAAGATGCCCAAAACGGACTAACGAAGCATTTCTCTCAGTCTCTCTGTGGCAGCAGTCAGTACGAAGCTCTACGTACTGATTTCAACCCAACATTCACAGACGCATCTCACTGTGACTGTTTATCTGTCAGTGTGAGCTGCAACCACAGTTTGAAGCAAAACGTTTTTCCGAGAAAACAGGAAAAACGAGGAAGCCATTTGTGCCATCTGAATGTAACTAACGTAACGTTAATGGAGAGCCTCAGTGAGAGCCGGTGAACTTGGGTTTAGCAAAACACCAGCCACTGTGCTCAAATCACAAAACAGACGTTCCATGAAAATAACGCCAAATTAAAGAAGAAAGAATAAACTGCGCACTTTGTCTCAAAATGTAAAAAGGCAGATTTTTCTTCCGAAATGTGTAACGTTATAAAAACTGATTAGAAATCAGCTTTTAACATGCTACTTGAGTAAAATGTTACTTGAGTACATTTTAATTGTAAAAACTAAATGCAGTAACTTTAAACGAAACTCTTAACTTGATTAGCCTCTCACCGTTCAAAACAACGTCTGTTCCTCCATTATGGAGCCCAAACATGCTAGCTAGCTTGTTGTGGTGGGGGAGGGGGAGCTTGAGCTGAGGCCAAAAAACTACATTAAATAAAAGAGTAGCTTGTATTCTACGGCCACTATATATCGGTATTACGTTAGTCACATTAAATTGTGACAGAGACTACTTTTTCAATCATTGCGATGTATTTAGTCAAATCAAAGACTTCGAATCCTTCACACTATAACTTTAAAGTTGCCATGTTTGGTCATTTGCAGTAAATTAAGACAATGTTTAACTGCTACAAACACTTGAATTGTTTAACTAAGAACAATTAAAACATGTCTTACCTTTAAGCAAACGGTAGTCCATGAAGTGCCAAGCAGACTGGATGTTCAAATGCCTTGGGGCGGGAAAAATAAAGGCCTCCCAATGAGTAAAATTTATCAATTTTCTGCACTTTTGACTTTACTAATGAAAATAAATAAATTCTACTTATTGTTTTTCTGCTGATTTTATTGAAATAAAAAAACCGAGTAGAATGCAATTAAAATATATTCAAAATTTGGTTAATTCAGCTCAGTGAGATTCAAAACTGCACAAAGTCTTTTTTATTATGTATAGTTTGCTCTTATTTATTTAGCAAATATTACTAAACCCTGATCACACTTTTTTCAGTGTAGTTTCAGATTACAGTCGCAGATTTGGATGGATTTCAAGTGAAAACTCAAAATGTAACCATTTTAAAGCACTATTCTTCAGCCTCTTTTGTCCTGATACCAATAAGTAAAATCAGGCCTACCAATGACTTTCAGATGTTAACTAATAAGTAACATTCTACTTGTTGGGATTTTTTTTTAGTTCTGTGAAAACGAAAGAAAAAAACTTCGTCATAAGGACATAGGAACACAGGACAAGTCAGGGATAAAGGTCTGGAGAAGTTAAGAGCTGGGTGAGGTAGTTAAATAATAGCTTAAGCTTCAAATATTTCATTCAGTTTAATCCATCATCTTGAAATTGAAAGATTATGAGACAACAGCAAACAGTTGAGAGCATTAGCTCACGGTAACTCTGGAGGAGCTGCAAAGCTCCATACATCAAGTAGGAGGATTTGTTGACAGAAAGACCAAACTTTTAGTGTTACTTGTAAAATGCTCTGGAAGAGTAATACTGCATGACGAAATGTGGTTTTGGCAACATCATGAGATAGGTTTTCTTCAGCAGAGACGGAGACAATTATCATCATGTTGATGGGGACACTGAACAGAACAACTCTGGAAAAAAACCAACCTGTTATATTGGCTGTGAAACACTTGAGACTGAGGCAGAGGTTTACCTTCAAGTAGAAGGAGATCATTACACAGACCTACTCTAAAATGTCTTAACTCAAAACATATGCATTTGTTCAAAAGGTCAAATCAGAATCCTTATCAAGAATTGACAGATTTTTCTAACAATCTGTTAGACAAAATAGCTATAGGTCCAATCTGACCTTTAGCTATTTTGGGTAACAATTTCAGCAACCCAGTCTTCAGTCTATTGACTGGGAAGCTGTAAAAGATAAGACCTGCAACTGAAGCAAAAGGTGATTCTCCAATGCATTGACTCAGGTTACTCAGACATTTTTCAGATTAATAACAACAAATCTTGAATCATTTCCACTCTACTTCAGTTATTCACCAGCTGGCATACTTTGAAGTTTGTCATTGTAAAACAACAAAACTTTGAAAAGTTTAAAAGGGTATAAATACTTAATTAATGCTTGACACTGACCAGCTCTGTCTTTTCTGAATTGCCAGCAAATCAGTGGTTTTATTTCATTTTACCTTATTTTATTTTTATTTTATTTTTTCATGCCTTTATTGATGAATGTGTTTATTGGCAACGTAATAAAAACAAATTTTGTTAGTCAAATTGTTCAATTTTATTAACCTAGATCAAAATTTCTATGAAGTCAGTGGAAAACACATCATGGCCAGAGCTCTTCAATAATAATAATAATTACAGCTCTGATATAGTAGAAGGAAAGTGGTTAGTAGGCGAGGATAGAATACATATATGTGATTAAAGGCTGCAGGTAAAATAAAACGAAAGAGTATGAAGTTATTGTGTGTAGTCAAGTAGTTTATAGATCTATCGGGTTTATCGTCTGTACATGATTGGGGGGATTTTTGATGACAGTGCTCAACAGATCTAGCTGCTAGAATAGCCTTGCAGGGGCTGCACAGGTGGGATCCAGTTTGGTTTTGTCTAACTTTGCCACCATCACTTTCTCTCTTTTTGAGACCTGAGGACCGGTGGTGTCCAGTGTGGTGTGTAAGGCCGTGATGAGAGACTTTGTGGGGAGCTAGAGGTTGACTCAGAGGGTCAGAGAAAGAGGAGGGAGGAGGATGGGTCCCCAGACAGATGACAACATAGGAGAGAAGGGGGGTGTAGGATGGAGGCAGGAGGGGACAAGAAGGGGTAATGGAAGCACTCCAGTGCTCTCGCCTGGAACAGCTCAACCTTGGGCTGTAATTACCAACCATACATTCCACTTTTGGGGTGACATCTTCCTCCTCTTGGACCAGTGGAGGGGAATTAGAGGGGATCTTAAAAGTCAGAAAGAGTTGGAGAGTTGGGTTTCTCTGTGCTTCTTGGGTAAAAAACCCCCCCAAAAAACAAAAGAACTCACAACAACCAATGGAACAGGTGCAAATATCACTCAGTCAGGTGTTGGTTACGTTGTTTGAAAATTCAATCTATTAATACAACTTTAGAACATTCTAGTACTTTCCCCATGTTTATGTGTAGTTCTATTACATTAAGCAAAGAAAGACATTTATATTAAAAAAAAAAGTTGTTTATAGCCTGCATGTGCATGACTTGGAGCTAATGTGCAGGAAATAGTACACCACTGTTCTCTAACACCAGTGTTTATACACTCGATAACAGGGCTCATTGTTATCGAGGGGTATAAATACTTAAGTAATGCTTGACACTGACCAGCTCTGTCTTTTCTGAATTGCCAGCAAATTCAGTTCACACAAGTACACACATTCATCCCCCCTCATGAGTGCACCGTCTCAGTGCCATTGGTTTTTGTCCTACAGTTGAAATGCATATTTAGGCCTCCATACTTATGGTTTTCTTAGTTATGAAAATAGTACCAATATAGGAACTATAATTATGAGATCGCACAGTTTTTACCTTGATATTTTGGTTGTTTTTATTATGTCCTAGCAGTAAGTAGTGCGTTTCAGATGCTGCCTTTAAAGTAAATCGGCAGCTGTGCCTCCATTTAACTTAGTTGTTGTGGAATAACCCATCAGAAGTGACATCAGAAGTGACATCAGAAGTGACATCAGAAGTGACATCAGAAGTGACATCAGAAGCGACCCACATGAGCAGCAAACCATATTTAAGTGTTATGTTCAAGACAATACAATTTCATTAAATATTTTGGGGTTCTCTAATGTTTTTCATCAGTTTTATGTTTTTTTTCCCTCCTTACTTCAGTCTTTGCATTGTGACCCATCATTTCTGCACAGTCCTGCAGTCAGTTTATTAACTGTGCCTCTCCTGTGTTTTCCCAAGCACAACTTCAGCTCTGGCGGAGGAGGATTGTAGGAACTCAACGTGTTTGCCCCTCAGGCCTTGTAATAATTTGAATTGGCTTCTGATTGCCCAATTGTACTGCAGAGCTTATTTTAGTTAAATGCCTCTTTGGTTGCAGATCAGGAGAGAGAAGGAGCCGGCTGCTCCGTTTGCCAAATAAACACGTTCGCCGACGATGCTGGTAATGATCTCATTACATGGAGCCAATACACCTGTGTACGAGTGGAGGATGGGGGCAGGGGATCCGGAGGGGGGCGGTGGGCCAGGGAGGACAAACAAAGCGTGAAATCACTAAATCACACTCATTATTGTGGGATATCAGTGGGGCCAGGATCCTAATGTACCATGAAGAGCATTCACTGCTTAATGGACATTTTACACATTTTTATGCTTTTTATATATTACAGTAAAACACAATTTCAACAACAGCCGAGCCATTTACTGTATTTCTGTTACCTTGTGAAGCCCCATAGTGAGCACGCACAAATCAGAGGCTTTCCATTTCATCTCCTGACTGGCTTTTTAAGGCCATGTTCTCTTTTTGTGTTTGGGTTTGCTCTGTTTGTGTCTAATTAGACAAAAACAAATCTGGACCAGCGCTGCATTCTGGGAGGCCTGCCACGTGTTGTAAAACGGCTCACGGCATCTGTCGATCCACGAGCGTGGGAGAAACCCGGCACCTGACCTCTTGTCATGTAGCACCATGAGCGTACAATGCCTGAACAGGATCCTTTCGTTGTACACCTGACCAAGAACTAATTTCACTGCAAGCCCTCTCCACCGGTAACATGGGCAAAGGGGCGGAGAGTCCCTGTTACAGCAACGCCGCTCTCGTTATTTCACAATTAATGTCAAGCCCTTGTTATTTGTCATCGCAAATACATGGCTCCGGTGCGGCTGCTGTTGTCGCTGCCATATTCTAATTTGTCCTCCATTATGGAAAACACTGGTGTCGATTAATTTCACTTTCATGGTTTGTACACACAACAAGTGAGTGTGAATGGTTGTTGTTTACCAGAAGCAACTACTCTTGTCCAATTTATACGGGCTAAAAAATCATGACATGTTTTTAAAATTTGTTCTATAAAATGTTGTATAAAGACTACAAAATAAGACGAGACATATCCTTCAATTGGTATGTGATGTATCCTATTAATCTCTAGTTTTCTGCATAGGGCTCTATGGTGCGCTCTCATTTTTTAAAGAAATAATCAAATTTTCTATTTCGAAAAAGAAAGTAGATGTTTCAGAACATTTAAGACAGTTGGTGCAAATTGACTTAAATTATTCAGTTTTTCCCCATGTGGAACTTCTGAGTTGAAGGTAGATATGATCATAAAAAAACAATAAACCAACATCAGTTTTGTTTATAGCTGTTTTTGAGAAGAAGCCTGAAAAAGTTGATTTTGTAGATATGAATGCACATGCTATTTGTTTTTTGACATATACAGAAGGATAAAAGCATTACAGATGTACATACATTCTATAATTTAGAAGAAAACAAAGCTTTTCCCATCTGAAAAAGGTTCTTTTTAACCGAATTGAAAATTTTAAATGTAGCATTTTAGGTGAAGCTATTACGTTGGACCAATAATAAAACAAACAAAAAAAAAAAAATGCGGAAAATGTATTCACCCATCCAATTGAGTTTTGAGAGATTGAATTGGTTCTATCCAAGTGTTATATGGCTGCACTGTTTTAATGTTACTTTTCCAATGGAAAGATGATTATCAGGAAAAAGTATTGTTGTTTTTCCAGATGGTCAGCTCTGAGCTTGGCCAGGATAAAGGCATTTTATATGTCCTCCCTCCTTCAGCTTATTCAGTGGTCTCCAAATGTGTTTGAATGTTTTCAAACATATCACTCAAAAGTTGTCCAAAACAATACATTGGAAGGTTTTGCCAGGTTTTAAGTATGTATCTTTACAAAGTGTATTTCTGTTACACTTTGTAAAGGAAAGTGTAACACTTTCTGTTACACTTTCCT
Organism: Poeciliopsis prolifica; assembly: GCF_027474105.1. Taxonomy (NCBI): domain Eukaryota; kingdom Metazoa; phylum Chordata; class Actinopteri; order Cyprinodontiformes; family Poeciliidae; genus Poeciliopsis; species Poeciliopsis prolifica. The sequence goes on along the minus strand of NW_026562376.1, from coordinate 11,888,073 downwards.
TTACTAATGCCTGAAAAGCTGAAGTATGTTGGCCTAATTGCTATTGTTTGGTGCTTCTGAACATTAAGTGCATCTCTGGCTGAAGATGCAAGAATTTACACTTATTTTATTTGAACTGAGCCTGGTTGGAAATGAGTTAATACATGCATAAAAATTCTGAGAATAAAGCTTCTTGGTGCTACTCCTACAAATATAAAACCACATTTTACCGTGTCTGGAATTTTTATATTTTTTGGCCACATTGTTTTTATTTTTCTATCCATTTCTTACTGCTGAAGCAATCTCTTCTCTCAGCCACAGTCCCCTCCGTTACACCTAATAAGGTGTCACATAATTTCATTTCCATGCTTCACTTGTCAGAAAGGGATTCCAGTCCTATTCCAATTTTGAGTTTTAATAGATATTAGTCCTTAACACTCTTCTAACAATTAGGCCTCCCAGTTTTGCTCTTAATGAAAATCAGATTAAGACATATAATCTAATTACAGTTCATATTAATTCACCCTCTGATGCACTCTGGCTACTGCGCTGGCCCTCAGTTTGTCAGTCAGGAGCCGCACCCTTATTAAGGATACATAAATGTGTAGTAGTTTGTGTTTAGACTGACTTAGTGCAGCTAAACCTCTCCTCGATGACGTGAGAGATAGTAAATGTCAAAAGGAAATAAGAATATGGTGGAAGGAAAGTTGATCTCATAAATTAATTCAACCTACGGGATGAAACGACCCATTTAGACTTGTAATTTAGAAATGAACTTCTCTCTCTCTATCTCCAGTTTTTGTCAGTTTTATCATGGCTACATGATTTGGATGGAGCCATGAAGCGGAGTCGGACTGATAAATTCTGAGGGTATCTGCAGACCCTCGTTTCATGGGAGAAACGCACTTATCAAAGTCCCTTTTGATGTGCTGGAATATCACACTGTGATTTAGTTTGAACGGCATGTCTGTTTTCATTTGCCTTCTCTCATTATAAACCATTTTTTCTTAATTACTGCCATCACTGCATAATTATTAACATAATTAACAGCCGATTCCCCTCCTTCGTAAACCGGTGTGAGCAGCGATGGGTTCCCGGGAGCTGCCGGCCCAGAATCAAAACTTGATCTGAGATGAGAGGGAGAAGTCTTGAGCCACAATGATTCAATCAGTTTCATCACTTCAGAGAGAAATGATTAACTCCTACTGCTAGACCACTGAACCACTCAATAAAATAAATTATATGGAAAATTGATGAAGACTTTAGTTTGCACCCACACGCCCCTCCACCACCTTATTAGATTCAGCCGCGTAGAATCAAAGATATTTTAAAAATGAAACTAATCTTTGAAGAAATGCTCGCTTTTCAAATCTTTTTTAAAATTTTTTTACAACCTCCTACTTTTGTCTCCTCTCTTCTGTCTCAGGCTTTGAGACGGCCAGGTCTTTTGCTCTCCACGGGGCTCATGTGATCCTGGCGTGTCGAAACCTGTCCCGGGCCAACAAGGCCGTTATCCTCATACAGCAGGAGTGGGTGAGTAGGACAGCATCTGTCAAAGAGTCTTGAGATTTGACTATATTACTTTTCTGGAATCCTTCAAGCAGACAATGAAGGCTAATTATCGGGTCTGTAAACACTTCTGATATGGAGCAAAATCAGGCAAATCGGAAAAGTAAACAGATCTGACCTAAAGTTTAGAAATCTGACAGCATTTGCTGATTAAAAATCTTTCGATGTTAACATAATTCTTTTTTTTTTTTTTTGCAAAATAATTTTTATTTAGCGTTATATAAATTGCTTGAATGTGAAAATAAATTTGGAATGAATGAAAAATAGAAAACAAATGCATATTTTTAAAAAAATTTACTAAAGGTTAAGTTCATACAAACAACAGCTCTCTGGAGCAATGCTGATTCCTCTGTGTCTCCGTAGAGCAAGAGTTAAAAGGATGGAGGGAGGCGGAGGGAGGAAGTAAATGTGAAAGGGCATCTGATAATTACCTGAGATTATTGCTCTAATATCACCGCACTTGTGACATGTGCCCAGATTTACGAGTTTGGGAAAATAAACAAGCGAAATGCGGGTGCTGGAGCAGAAAGAATAAGCTATTAGTGCTGGGTTGATTACAGAGAGCAGGACTTGAAGATGGAGGAGAGTGAGTGCTTGGCGCAGATATGAGAAGAAAGGCTGAGAGGGAGGAGAAAAAAAGGGGAGTTGGGGTGCGGGGGGTGCGGAAGACAAACGTCTTTAAGCGTGAGTAGATCTACAGTGTTTAAACTCGCCAAAGTCTCTAATTGAAGTATGCCCCTGGGGCTGTCAGTGCTGCTCCACAGTGTGAAATCCACTGCTTTGTTTAAATGAGTGAGGAAAAGCTCTCAGTACCAGATTCTGTGCTACAATTGATTTTCAAGCTTTGCACCTGCCACAGATTCATCCCAGATACTTAATGTGGCTAAATTAACAAATGGAAGCAGCTTTTAAAGCATAAGTAAGTGTGACCTCTTGAGTGTAAATGATAATCTCCCATTTTGTGGTAAATTGGTATGTTGCGCGTGCAGATTTTTCACAAATTTAACAATCGAATTAAGAGTCTGGCTCTTAGAGCATTAAATTAGCATTTCTGAAGCTGCCTTCATTCTTCCTTCTCAGGAATTCCCCCTGTTAGAGGCTAATGAATTAAAGTCACAATATCAGAATAAATCTTGGCCACAAATTCTGCCCCTTTGGCGACATTATTAATAGATTCAGGAGAAGAATAGAGAGGAGGATTAATCTTTAAGGTGATGGATGGCCTCTGCTTACCTTCCCATGCTCCTATGTTAAGGTCATTTTGATAAGTGAGTATATTTTGGGGGTCCTCTGCAGAAAAGGTCATCATATCTACTTCCAGGTCCCTCGCAGAGTTCCACTCTAGCTGCCAGAAGTGAAGCCGGCATCCCGATTGTGGGCGACCTTTGACCTCTAGCTGCCTGCTTACTATTTCTTGAAGCGCCCTTCTTACTCTGTATCTGACTGTGTGGGATTGCGTCGCTTCTCGGAGGCGATTGCGATTGCTTACTCGAAGTTTAGGGTGGTGTGGCACAGCGCCGCCTCCGTGTTCTGATAGTGTGGTATATTAGTGGGGTTCGTGACGGATAATGGGCAGGTCAGAACGGCTAGGAAGAACGGGTCAGAGGGCTCATTCTTCCCAGCAAACAGCACTGTGTTCGGTACAGTACAGCACAAAACAATAACAGCTAACAGAACATCCGGGAATAGGGAAAGTAACTGTTGCACCTCTCGGACTAGTTTCTAAATCAGAAGTTTTTTGACACATTTAAATGTTTATATTTTTAATAACTTTTTTTATTAATTGTGTCTTGCAAAAATATTAATACACTAACTTTTTCACATTTTGTCTTGTAACAGCCACTAACTTAGGAGTTTTTTTTTTTTTTTGCATGTTCTATGTGTTAGAACAACACAAAATAGTGCATTAAAGAAGAAGGATGCATAGTTTTTACAAAAAAAAAAAAAATCTGAAAAAGTGAAGTGTGCACATACGGTATCCTTCTGCTGTAGTTACCAGTGTAAGGTCCTAGGGTTATCTCTGCAAATTATAAATTAAAATCTTTGCCCTTTCCTCATCTTAAAATTTATCATGGTCAGTCAGACTGGACAAACACAGCCTGCAAATATCAGTCCTAAACTTGAGTAACTGAATCTCAATTAGATTTAGGTTTGGATTTAATCATTGCCCTTCCAACACATGAAAAGGCTTTGAGCTATACTGTTCTGTTGTAGCAGGGTTTGGCCTGTAAACCCATCAACTCCAACCAGTATCCCTCTATATCCTGAAGGAAAGCATCCCAGCACCATATTGCTGCCACCACTGTACTTGTTCGTTTTTTTCCGCTAACAACCTTTTGCTTTCAAGTGAAAAAGTTAATTTCTGGTTTCCTCAGACCAGAAGACATTATTTTAGGTTTGATGCTTCCCCTGTGTGGCTTGTGGCAAACCATAAATGTAGTTAAGGTTTTGTACTGTTCCAGATTTGTGGAGTGGACTACTAAAGTTGTAGTTCCCACCTGAGCTGTATGTCCCCCTCCTCTGTTACAGTTTTCATGAGTTATCCTTGCTGCTTTTCAGATAAAAACTATTTAATTCTACACAGAATATCAAAGATAACATTTTATTTGATTTCTGTCGCTCTCTCATTGCAGCTGTCAGGTCAGACCTTTCCTACAAGATGTTGGAGAATTCGAAAAGAGAGAAGAGAATCACACTCATTCTGATTGGGTTTTAGAATCAAATTCTCATCGACTTAATGAGGTTAAAAAGGTTATATATATGTGTGTGTGTGTGTGTGTGTGTGTGTGTGTATGTATGTGTGTGTGTGTGTGTATGTGTGTGTGTGTAGTAATATTAAAAACGTCTCTGTCTTTATATTAGCTGTAACTAGGATGCAAGCTTTTCATCTCTGCAGCTCTTGGCCTTTGCTGTACTTTTTCATGTGGCCCCTAACCTTTCCATCTTCTATTCCACTCACAGCTCTAGCAGGTTAAGTTGCTGGTTAACAACTAAAGTGTTGCCTGCGTGCTGGAGATTACCGATTGCTTTTAAAATTATGCTTATCTTCCCTCCAATGTCTTCCTCAGAGAGTTGTAATGGATTCCCCAGAGAATCAGGGTGCTTCTTTGTGGGCCAACCAAAGCCCTTGGCCCCCTGAGTAGAATACAACACACACAGATTCACTGTTGTTCCACTGTCTTATTTTGTAATTTCTTTCCTTTTTGCTAATCCAAAATGCTCATTTCCTCCACTGCCCCATTGTACAGCACATGCTAATGAGATGCTTTGTAAGGGCGTTAATTAGCGAGTTAGTCGCTGATTGCTGTGCTTGTTTTTGTTGTTTGTGTGTGTGTCTGTGTTTGTGGTGGGGGGTATTAATATGGCTGCATGCTGCTGAGGAGGTTTCTGTCAGGGTCTGCTCTGGAACCAATTAGGCTAAAGCTCGGTGTCCACCGAGGCTGCTGGGAGGGGAATAAAGAGCCTGCTGCTTGCAATGTCAAACAGCAACATTAGCACAGGGCATAGAGGCAGAGCGAGACAGATCTGATAGGCGGCAGCCATTTATCCTGAGAAAAATACTTACTATTCTTTATCATATATATTTATGATTATATTTTGGGATATTATACTTTATAAGATATACCGCTTGTTTATGGATCTTGGCAACATGGGAAAGTGACTAAGTTCAAGATGAGTTTCACATTTCTTCAAAAAAGTTTTTTTACCTTCACACATAATTATGTTTATCATTCTGTTATCTTAAATGCCTCATTTGAGCTGATGTTTATTTCGTTCTTGAAATTTGCACAACTATCTGAAAACTACAATTCATAATCAACGTTAGTATTTATATTTTGAAAACGAATAAAGAACTCTGCATGGAATAAATCTGGACAATTATATTTTGACATGAAAAGGCGAAGAGTTATCCAGGGAGAGCAGAGCGTCACACATGTCCGGGCCTTTGTCCATTTGCCGGCTGTGTAACCTCATGTGTCAGTCGGACAGGCCCTCTTCCCCAACGGCCACCATGACACGCCGCACCACCGCCACACTCCTCTCGCTGAGGCCGACAGGAAGTGACATGTATGAAATGCTGACCTGGTTCGTTGTGACCCCTCCAGGCTTCGGGATGCTGCTCTTTTTTTTTTTGCCACCATTCCTGTAACTTTCCTTACACAATGACTTGCATCCTCTCCACTCACCTTTTGGTTCTGGCATTTTTTATTCTTTTTTTTCCCTAAAATCATCAAGAAAAAGGAAACCTATTTCCCAGGTCACTGAGCAGGCCCATAGTGCCCACTAGATCATTGTTAATCACTGTTATGTCTTTCGGTATTGTAACTTAAACTTTTCTGATTTTTTGCCAATGTTATTTTACTGCCAATTTAAATGTTTTGACATCTATAAGATTCCTTCCACTTTTGTCATATAAACAAAGCTTTAACAGTGGATTTCTCTCCACCTTCCTCCCTTCTGCCAGTCTGCTTCCAAATCGCATTCTGTAAATCACCAAAGGAGCACCGGTTCTCCCCTTATTTGCAGAATAAGGCACTTTTAAAATCTGCCTCTTTCCTCGCATATTGGTGTCATGAGTCTGCCTCTCCAGGGAGACCTTCCCATCTCTCTTTATTTGCTTGTTTGTTTTCTACGCGCAGTCTGTCGTTGAACTGGGAATAAAAAGGCTCCTGTGTCCTCAACTGTTTCCTATCTAATCTTGATACTGAAAGAGGACAAAAGATGGATTGAAAGTGGGTTCAATTGCGATTTCAATTTGAGGAGGAAACCCCCTTTTTTGCACCAGATTTACTTGACAATGATTTCTTCAAAACACAATCACACAAGGATGAGGAATTCTTTATAGAGTTACTCTGATACTTTCCTAAACATTTCTTTACATTACACGGGGTGGCTGCTTCAATGCCGCTTGTGGGAATACTGAAATAGGCTAAGTGTAGTACAGAGCGTTTGTCCAAAAGTGTAAGTCTTGAACACCTTGAAGTTTTCCAGTAGTAAGCAGTTTTAGCATGCACGTCATTGTGCAACAAAAGTACGCATGCACACTCGGGTGCACACACATACGCCTGTGCACGGTGCCCACACCCATCCACATGGCGTTTATTTAAATGCTTGATTATGCATTTTGCATAGCTTTGGGACATGTATCACTCTTCCCAGACTGCTAATAAAGTGACCAGGGAGATGGGGAACCTAAATGAATCCTAAAGTGCCTTGCTTGCATTCCTCACTCTCTCCCTCTCTCTTGCTCCTCTGCTTAGTTATTCCGGCCCTTCGTGGAAAACTGCTCGCCGTTCGCCTCCGTTCCTCCTCATGTCTGTCTGCTATAGCCAGGTGCTTTGTCTCCTGTAGAGGTGTGGCCTGCTCCTAATTGCCTGGACCACAGTGAACTATGGGCAAACGCTCTGAGTGAAGGAGCACCATGGAGGAATAATTTTGAATAAATCACACAGTTAGCCCGTTGATATTTTCTGCTAAATAAGCAGTTCAGCAGCTGTCTCACAAGGAGGTGCGAGCGTTGAAATGATGGGTCACTTGCCATGGGTCATGTTTGGGAGGATTTAAATGATTTAAATGATGTCACTGGTATTGAAGGGGACAGGCCGAGGAAGGATGTGTAAGGCGGCACCTCTTTGTTTGAATCTGACAGATCCTCATCCCTCTCTCTTTCGCTTCTCCTTGAGAAAGGAGTACATGTAGCCCTGGGACCAGGGGCTTCTTATGGTGGGAGAGGTGAGAGGTTGCCTGGATCTCTTTGGCTCTTTCTCTCCTCTTCCCTCTGCCAGCAGAGAATGTTTTTATTGAAGTCTGAGAAGTGCTGACCACAGAGAGACAAGTCCAGCATGCACTCTAATGTTTCAAATCAAGAGACGAGCCACTTGTAATAAGCTGCAGCCAAATAGACTGAGGCTACTTGATGTCTGCCAAACATGAAAACACAGTCATGTTGATTGCAAAAACCATCTGGCAACAAGGCTATAACATTTATCTGCAATTATACCATTCTCTCTTTGCACAAGTACTCAGGACCTCTGACTAAGTTCATATGAGCTTAGACTTAACTCTCTGTTTGGTGTCTGTGGGAAAAATAAAATGTCTAATATCCTTTACATTGTTTTATAGTGGGTGATATAGTTACTGGCATAAACAATACACATAGTGATGTCTTTGTAAACAATTCAGTTTGAAAGGAACTGGCACGCCGAGAAGGATGACAGAGTACTCGGATGGAGTGAGTTTAGCGATGTTGAAGCATCTGACAGACAAAGAGAACAGAATTAAATGTTATCACCAACATTTAGCAAGAATTGGTTAGGGTTCACATTCTAAAAGGTAAAGAGACACAATGATGACTGCGCATAGAAAACCTTTTGAAAGCTGCAGGAACATCCCATTTTTAGTACTATGCTACAGTACAGTTTGTATCACATTAAACCAAGGTTACACCCTCTGTATCATCTTTGTTCCTGTTTGAATGCATAAAATGGAAAGAAATACGCTGTTATTCTGGTGAATCGGTACCTGGCTATGATGTAAATTCCAGATTTGAGCTCCAACTTCCAGGACAAATCGATTACATTGTTACAGATATTTTGCTATAAATTGTTACTTCTAGAATATTGTAGAGGCGGAGTCAAATGTTCAACTGCTTACTGCTGTAGTTTTTGAACACCTTAAAGAGTAACTAAACTCAAAATCAACTTTTGTTTGCAGACAGACTATAAATTGGTGCTTTAAAATCCTATCTGTATTTTACTGTCGAAATAGTAATATTTTCATGGAAATTTGTGTAATTCTACAACTACAACTGCTTTAGTGCTGCCCTCCTGTGGTTGGAAGGTGGCTACTGCAGTCAAATGTTCCCATTAATTAGAATGGTACATCTTGGTTGATATCTACATCACAGCTCCGTGTTCAGGTATGAAACCATCTCACTCAAACAGGCCCATGTAGCGAGTTGGAATTGGAAACATGGCAATCATTGACCGATAGCGTTTTTAAGTTTTACTCGTGTGATTCATTTCCCATGTGGACACCGACTGGAATGGGGTGCCTGTCTGCTCTTACTGCAGGTGGTTTGCTGCAGGATAACAGTGTGAGACGGACTGCAGTGCTTCGGAAGTGGGAGGGGCTCACGGTTGCATTGGCTTCTCGCTCAGTCAGGACAGTTGACTGATGCTTCTTGTCATGGTGCTTCATGTCATGCATTCTCACCATAAAGGTTTTCAGTAACAGAAAAAAGTTGTTGAATTTGTTGCTAGTTGCTTTTATTTTGTTTTTTTTAAGTTGGTAGGGGGTTTGAAATATTAAATATATTGATAAAGTCACTAAGTTAACAGCGGTGTTTTCCCTTGTTCTGACCTCAGCCCTCAGAAGTGTGTTACAGTGTGTGTGCTTGTCTCTTGACTAAGCCCTCTATGGTTGAATTTTTTAAAAATTCTCTGAAGGTTGGCTTATGCTTTTACAGGGGGGATAATTACACTTTGACTACATTTTTTGGACTCACCTAAATGTGTCAATGTCTGACCCTTATCTTCCGTTTACCAGCTCTTCTGTCAGGTTTTATGAGATCGATTCTTGTTGAATCAATCTCGACAAGAATCAGACTTCCAAACAATCGTGCACCGGGCGAAGCTATGATGAGCGTCTAGAAAGTTGGGTTTATGGTTTTTCAAATTTCACATCCAAGTTTGCATATCTGGTTTACAGCTTAATCAGTCTGCATAACCAAATGCATATTTATCAGAGAGAAAATTCATGCTCACAGAATCAGACTTCAACCCATATATAATTATCAAACACACACACACACATACACGCATGCAAACATGCCACACGTTCACTTCCACATTTCATTAGTGAGGCAGATTCAGGCAGCAGTAGATTAAAAACAACGTGTGTTTTTACAGGTCCATAAATCAGGCGGAGGACGAGAAGGATTCATTTAGCGAACACCAGGCTTGTGGTGCTGTCGCCCTCACGTGACTAATGCTTAACTGCGATACGTTGATACAGTGCCTTTTTATTAGTTTCATTCTCTTTCAACCCATTTCGAGGATCATCTTTCACCTGGTGATTGGCTCACCGAGGACGCTGCATGTTGTTTATTTTTGCAGGAGATTTTTTTGATTAAAAATCTTGCCCTATTTTAACTGCGATTAAGCCTGCTCACTTGCAAATGATCAGACCTACAGTACAGAAATAATGCGCCCTAATCCTACACAGCTTCATTGATCTTGTGTCAACAATATAAATAAGCCACTGTGTCAAGTTATTTTTACCTCGCACCTTCTATTTGGATGGAAAAAGCCAGGTCATATCCGTTTCTCTTTTTATCCTGTGTGCAAACCCTCCTGCAGGACTCCTGCATGTAGAACAGGAATGTTAACCTGTTTGCTCTGCTCATATTTTCCAAGTGAAACCTGTGTTTTAATGGTGTGTGAAGCACAAACCCATAAAATGTTTTGTTCATTGGCGCTGCTCTGAAATAAATGCGCAAGACTCACTGACAAACCATCCCCTGCTTCATTTTTAATACTGAATCGTCTTCTCTCCTTTGCAGGCCTCAAAGCCTGCTTATGTCTTTGTGTTTATAGTTGCGCAGCCCCTGGTTTCAGACTGAGACTTGGATCGACACACAGGGAGCAGGTGTAATTTCCCCTGCACTAAAACCCCAACAAGTGGCATCTGGGGAGAGAGAAGCATATTACAGGTTCAAGCGGCTATGCTCCCTTTACCACAGAGAGCTACAAGCTCTCCTGACCTGTGACCAGGCTTAGCTCTGAATGTATTCGCTGGGGGAGGCTCAGAGGTGTCGGAACTACATCACTGTTTCTTTCAGTGTAAAGCATTTATTAGGGTTCATGCCTGTTTGGGGGGCCGCAGGGCAATATTATTTCCTGTCCTCCAGCTGAGAAGTGTGTTACAGTGTGTGTGCTACTGTAGAGGTTTTAGATAACCGGCTCCATATCGAAGCAAGTTTCAGGATTGGTAAATATATCAAATAACTGTGTAATAAAGTGGGCTGTAAACCAGTGAACACAGTTTGACCTCTGACCACTAATTCCCTAAGTCACAACGCTATACATGTAGACCAGCAGTGGACCATGACATGGAAGAGTGTCGTCTCAAACTTTCCGGAGCTCCAACAGTGATGTCCTCTCATGGATCTGGTTAGAGAACCAGAGAGTAAGAATAGTTACAGCAAAAGTTTGAAACCACTTTTAATTTCTTTAGACTCCTTCTAAAAAACATTTTTTTTCCAATTTTGTTTAGGTTTTCAGTCTTTATGATGCACTTTTAGTGATTTTCTTTGGATTTTGCCCATTTCTCTCATTTTTTTATCCTGTCCTATCTGTCTACGTTAGATAAACCAAATATGATGATCCTGTTTTCTAGAATAAGTCAAGCAAAAATAAAAACAGAACTTGATCCGCTGTCATCAAATTGATCATCTACTTTATAGCAGATTTTAAGTTAATATCTTTTTAAAAATTTCTTTGTTGACACTAAAATGCTATTTTATACACCGGCCTACTCACCCTTTGGGTTTATGATAGACAAAACAAGAATCACACTATTTTCAACTTTCTGGTTAGAACAAAGTGAAAATCAAATTATTGTTTTCACCAAAGGCACAAAAAAATGTCTATAAAAAAGTACATTTATGTCATGCACAACATAAAACTTCTACAAGAAAAAACACCCACACTACCAGATTACTTCTCATAAACAATAGCTGACCTATCAGATTATAATAGTAGTTTGTAACATAATTAAACCTTCCCCAGCCGTTATGCTTCAATTCAAAATCCAAATCCATTGTTTGATTTAACACCTTTGATTTCACTTTTTTCATTTCAAAGTGAAAAACACAAGAGAAGTAAAAAGTGCTGCTCTGAAATTAGTGGACTCAACCATAAATTAAAATGTGTCTTAAATACTTCATTAATGTTGATATTTTCCTAAAAAAATAAAATGTGCTTTCTGAACTTGGAATTTATAAATTCTCATTGTATTTGGAGGATATAGAAAGTTTTATTTTAGCTGCTCTTTTTGTGTAATTTGCCATTCTCTGTGGCAGCTTGTAAAATACTCTGAACTCTGAATTTTTATTTCCTTTATCTGTTTTGATTTTTTCCCATTATACCTAATAACTCATTTGGATATCAATATATCTTGATGGTCAGATTTTTTTTAAAGGTAAAGGTAATATTATTTAGATAAATAAATTTTCTGCTACGAGGCTGAAAGTGCTTTACAGGAATTAAAAGAAAATACAAATACATTTAAGTTTGTTTTAGTTTGATCTTAATTGCAAACTCTTTTTCTTTTTACTAAGAACATTGACTTAAGTAATAAAAGATCAAGCACAGCACAGTCCTTTGGGAATGTAAAAGATATGAATGGTTGTAGAAAAGCGGTATCTTGCTTTATTGCTCTTTTTTGTTCTACAATAAGTTGCCTTTAGCTTTGACATCTAGAGGTCGTTTGGGGTTAAAAACATTCTTGGGAAGACCTCTTCCATGTATTACACAGGTGGGGCATTTTTTTTGCTTTAGGTTTTTTTCATGGGGTCTGTTTCAGTCGCTTGATGAATTTCTTTTTTGTTACTTGACGAGCATTTCCAGGGCTCTATGTGCTTGGCAATTGCAGTACCAAACGTTACCATAAATTAGGCTACTTGGAGCGCTGCCAGCTTAGCATGAGCATGATTAGGATGTAGCATTGGCATGAGGCCAGCAGCTCCTTCCAGCTCTCTGATGACCAATCCATGCGGGTGCAAGTGAGCCTCATGTCATGGAGAAGCTACTACTGCTGCTACCAGCTTTCTCCATGGAGGACTCATGCTGCCACTGCAACAATGAATCACAACGATATTACTATTGAAGTTTTGAACATGCTAAATACAGCTGGGGGACCTGTCATCCTCCATCACAACTGATGGGGAGTACATGTGATCCCTAGAAGAACTTTCCAAACTATATTTTTGGCTAATTCTAAAGTCTAGAAAAGTTTACAGTCAACAATAAACAACTAGTTCAATTTAAGTGAATTTAATAACCTTACATCCTTTTGCACTTGTCCTCTTCATATAAATTTAAAAGTTGCTATCTACTTGTATATCTATATTTACAAGTGGTGTAGCAAACTACCTAATAAAATGTAATTATTTAACCTAAGTAAAATGTTAAAACGTTAATGCAGCGCCATTAACTTTTTCTTGAATGCATCTATGTGATTTTGTTAACCTGCCCCAATAATCCTTGAAAAGAAATCTCCATTTGGCTTCAGTGATTGACATGGTGGAAGACTTGCCAGGACGATAAAGGCGGGAACCGAGTATGAGTGAAGAGAGGGCTTGAAGTGGGAGGGAGGCCGGGTTACGTGGGGGCGAGGGGCTAAGATGCTCATGTATTAAATCACACGCCGGCCCAGGGGTCGGATTCATCAGGACTGATTCAGAGCTATTGAGTTTGGACTCCATCTCCCATAAATCCTGGCATGTGACGCTGATGGATGTGAGCCATAAAGCCTCCCGCTCTGACATGTGGAGAGTAACACGGGGAACCATGGGAAAATGTGAGTGCTCCAGGTTAATGTCAACGAGGCCTGGGAGTGAAGAGGGGATGATGGAAAGGAGGACAGTCAGGTACAGCGAGGGATGAGAGGTGTGGAGAAAAGGGATTGAAAAGATTGAGTGGGCTGAGAGCAGAATGTGAAAAAACAGAGTATTTGTGGAAACTCTGAGAAAGTGTTTGCTGTGACATTAGCTGTAATTCAGCTGTCATCATACTAGTCTAAGGCCAGACTGCTTGAAGTATGAAAGCGTTAATAAGCCACATTAAACTATTAATCTACTTGAACATATCAATCTCATAATCGATCAGAAATCAGCCTGAGGGTGGGATTCTTTCTTTTCATTTGAGCCATTTCTGCCTCAAATTTAGACAGAAATGTTGCTATCTGAATGTTTCTTTACTATTACTCAAAGATAATTAGATTTTGCCTGAGGATGTTAAGAATAAAAAACTAGGAACAAGTAATTTGTGTAACTGATCTAACTAAAGTTTTTTTTTTTTTTTTTTTTTACAAGAGATTAACTACATACAAAGAGATTGATAAATAAATAAAACAAAATAAAAAGGCACAAGTTAAGACATTGCTTCTCCATAGTTGGACGTTGTGACTAAAGAAATGTACATTGAGGATACTAAATAAATTGATTAAAAATCAAACTTTAATTTATCAGGTATTACGAGAAAATAGTTTTGTGACCTGGAAACTGCATTTCTAAAGTCTAATAGTATTATGGTGGTAATAATTTTAGGGGAAAATAAAATAAAATAAATAGGAAGAATTTAACAACTGTTTGTTGCACCAGAACGACCAGAAATTGAAATGGAATAATTATAAAACAACAATAAAACACAATAATAGAATAAAAACTGTTTAGTGTAAAAATACACCTTGCACTCTATCTAAAAATATGAAAAGCAGTTTTGTATTTAAAATATATAATTTTCTGAGTGGAGTGCAATGAACAGTGTTTTTGGAGATCAAAATATGTTTCCTTTTTTCCAAATGTCAATGTTAAGCTGCATCCTGTTAGCCTCTCTTTGTGGAAAGCTGTGTGTTTTTGATCTTTCTGTGCATGACTTTGTGGGGTTTGATTTATGATCAAGATAAATATACCTCATTAAAAAAAGCCATATTATTATTATAATAGTCCAAGCTATAGAAACTGCAGAAACTGACTAGACAGGAAATGGAGAGACATGTACACTTCCTCATTAACAGAGCCCCACTTGGACCATAAAGTGTCATCCCACTGTGCTTGAGGAAAATACCCTGATTATGGGGGTTAGAGGGGCATTGCTGCCCTAATGAAGCCTTCCACTGCAGTCGTTTATGATATTGGTATGGGTGGTATAGTGACTAGGCCTATGGGATGCACCAACTTAGAAATGGACATGAGATAACATTTGCAGTATTTTTGTTAGGACAAGAGAGCTGAGGGAATACATGCTCACGACTCATTTGGAGGAGTCATTTTTACAAAATTGCGGCTAAGGAAAATGAGTTTTTATGAAGAGTCAGGGGAGAAGCTAATTTAACAAAGACCCAAAAGCTGTGAGAGAGGTATGAGGGTATTTGTTTGCAGTCTGGCTCTGTTTTTCTTTACCTTGCCATCTTCCCTGTGTAGCTTCTTCTATCCGGCTGAAGAAAAAGGAATGATTGTGAGTAATATCACTTATCATTATCCTGTTTTTGCCTTTAATTTACATTTTAATGAAATGATATATCAATAAAAGATCTTAGTTTGTTTAATCTTCCAGAGAAAGACTGTAATCGAAATTTGTCGAGATTGGATTTTGAGGGTAATCAGCATATTTTTATGACTTAGCTGCCAAATGCGTAAGTTTCCCTATTTATAGACTTACAGAAAAAAATTATTGCCTTTTTCTCCCGATCTCGTATGGAGTCATGAAAACTGTGTATAAAGAAAGAAAGAAAAAGTATGAGTATGGAAAAGATTTGCCTTTTCAAACTTTATCTACTGATTTTGTTAGAATATAGACATCAGACATTTTTAGGGTGAACTATTCCAGCAAACAGAGATCTGTTCTACACTAATTACTAATAAGCCTCCTAGCAGAAGCATGAAGCATATATAGTATTTTATATTTATTTTGTGGGGCTAAGGAATGAGAATCATGTCGTGTAAGTCTGAGGCCATGGTTCTCAAAGGATGGATTGGTTCAGTCTCTGGCTGGATGAGTGGTATCTTGGCTTCTTTTTCACAAGTGAAATGGGTGATTCATAGATGGATTTGAGTCTTGTATGCAGTAATGCAGGTGTTTCTCTGATTTATTGTGTTTCACTTTATTTATTGTTCTTTCTATAATTAAGCCCTTTCCTATTGTCATGGCGTATGGATAATGACCAAAGGAGTCGCTGAAACAAGCAACTGAAAGTAGATTCCTCTGACAGTAACCAAAGTCATTCATCCCAGCCCTGTTGCCAAGCAGGCCAGAGACCACTCGAAAAATAGGAAGCTGGCTGTAGCAGGGGTCATTCTGGGTGAATTCAACCAAAACAAACGCGTGAGTCCAGTGCTAGCAGGAGAAATGGTCTGTGATCTTTTGCTTACGACAGAACAGAAATTCTTCACACCGCTAAAATCTGATGCCACTCCATTTTTGTTTACATTTTGTGAAGAAGGGAGTTGCGCTCATGTCTTCAGAGGTTATTGGTGCTGTGACACCACAGGTAAGGAGGTGAACAGGTTTTTCAAAAAGTTTGGTTTGATTTACAATGTACAGTGTGAAAGTGAACTGAACCAGCTGAAAATGTATCAAATGTTGCAATTTTGGTCCATAATAGAACCGAGTCTACCAGACTCACAAAAGTTTAGTACTGTGCTTGCCAACAAAAGATTTGGTTATCAAGGAATCATTTGCATAGGATGAAAATACATCTTTCAGTTATTTGCAAAAGGTTTTGACATTTCTTGATTCTTGAAAATGTTCTGCCACATTTTGTTTGTCTAAAAACCTGCTTTACTTGACCTAAACATGAAGCATTAGACTCATTTTGTGGAGCATCAGGTCCTGTTCCAGCCTTGAAGTTTTCATGCTGCTTAAGATGCATCCCTGTTTTGTGTTGTATGTGTGTATATTGGGATTAAGGGTAAGAATGTAAGGTGTTAAAATATGCAGCTAGGATGCAGCATTTTTGATGTAACATCAGTGTCATGTTTAATTTTTGTTTCATCTTTAATGTTTGCCCGACACGCAGAGACATGACAGTTCAATGCTCGATGCGCCGCCGATGAATGCTTTCCAAAAAGTAAAGCTGGTATTAACTGAAATAATAAAAAAGGATGCTTACTACTCTGCCACTGAAGGCATTTGCTCTGCTGAGGTGGCTTGGTCTTCATTAGTGCAGACATAGCCTCTGCATAGAGTAGCATGAGTTAAAAGCATGTTATCAGATCATTGCATGCTTTTCTTTTATGTAGTACTTATGTAAATTCAAACATGGTGTCTCTTGAAATATGGATCTCGTTTCATAGAATCTTTCAACATGTCCAAAAAATCTGTGGTATCCAGGTGGAACTATAAGACACACGAGTGTATGTAGCGTCTTTAGATGCATTGGATGACAACGCTACAGTGTACTGGGAAGACAAATGTAGAAAAGTGCTGCAGAGTATGAGAGCTGACTTTCCAGTGGCTTTTATAAAAACATGTCTAAACAGCCCCCAGATTTTCTGAGAACTTTGGAAATTTGAGTTTGCAAGCTTTTGGAGTTTCATAAGTATTTCAAGACTTTTCAGTCATTTGAGACAAACAAAATATTTTACTTGAAGGAATTTGATTTTATTTTGATCATCTTAATGATATATTTTTTGTGCTATTGTACATACCTTCCAGTTTTGTAGTAGCATTCTACTACTTTATTTTGGCTTTGATAAGCAGAATTTAATTTTTAAGATAATCTAAAAACATAAGTACTTTTCAAAGACCTTACATTCTTACATGCTAATCCCCTTCCCACCTCTTTTATATCTTCTCTTAGCTTCCTAATTACTCACTTCTTTTGTCCCTCCCCCCAACATCACCACAGGAGCTACCTGAGGCCCTCATGTCCACCTCATTTATCACAAGGGTTTGATTCCTCTGCTCCAACTAAGCACAAGGATAAAAAAAGAGTTGATGTGGAAGAGTAAAGAGTTCTAACAAACCCTTCTCTGTACATGCTCCTTCTTTTCTTCCTCCCTTTCCTTCAACGTGTGAGGGAGAGATGAATGCAGGCAGTGGAATTAATTGCACTCTGTTACTGAAGATCAGCAAGTTTGCTCAGTTGGCGTGCTGATCTGCCATATGGCTGCCCACTAGGTGAACGCTTTGATTAATGTTGCCCACTCCCTAGTTTTTTTTCCTCTCCGCTAATATTTGATTCTGATAACTGAAGCTCAGCTCCTGTTTCTGAATCTCCACGTTCAGGTTTTTCTCTGCTCACCTGAGCCATCTGTATTTGCTTGTGAAGTTTGGTTTCCACTCTCCTCCTACCTTTGTTGCTTGTGTACGTGCTATTTCCCAAAACCTTTAAGCAATCTGTTATCATTGTAGGCAGTGTTGGGCATCGGTGAGATTAGAGAAGGGAAGAAAGGCCAGAGTGTTTGTGTAAGAGAGGGATTTGGACCTGTGGGTACGACTCCTTCACACTTGATTAGGCCCCTGGTGTGTTCAGTGTTTCTCTATTAGCTTCCTTAGCCTGTTGTCTTCTTCTGTGTACAGTGACTGCACTGGAGCCCAGAGGTCTTAGACACACAAACACACTAACGCAAGCTATGCACACAGTCAGATAGGACACTGTGCTCGGGTTCAGGCAGTAACAAGGAGGTGAACAGATGCCGGAGTCACAATATCAATAGGGCTGACTGTGGATAATAATACCTTAGCACGGTTCAGCCATAAGACAGCGCTAACTAGAGAGGCAACTCTCAAGTGGAGCATTAGCTATCTGCAAATCACACCATGTAGCAGTGTTAGTGTGTGTGTCGGGTTGTTTCTGGCCTGAGGACTCCCATTACACGTCAGAGAACCAGTTTCTGCTGCAGGGGTGCGCTGGGAGGGTGTCAGTGCCACTCTCACTCTGTGATAAAATGTTCTCACCTGGGGTAACAAGTTCAAGTTTTTCCTTTCCTCCCCTGTCTTAATGAGGCAGCGATGGAGCGCTATGCAGACATCTATGTAGAAAGATCTATTATAATCACACGGGTGCTTTGTTTTTCCTCTGTTTTATGGCCTGTTCCTGCCGCTCGTCTGTCTTGGTCTTCCTCTGTCTTGTTAAGTGCTGCCATTCTCCTGTGTTTGGATGTGGCCCAGAGGGCCCTTACTGAGACCAGGGGCTCTGAATGAGCTGCAAACCCCAGCCAGCGGGTGCCCACAGTAGGCTGCCAGTCCCCCTAAATCTCCCTGATTACCTAAGGTGGCTTCGGTGTGATGGGGGTGTTACAAAGGTGGTGGGCTCTCTAAAGAGGCTGATTGAGATGCAAATGGAGGCCATAACTCAGAGGTAATGCAGACCTGAGCACCCTTAGCCTCGTCCGTTCCTGCTCACCTCACTCTCTCATCGTTCCCCATTTACTCCAGGATAGGAGGAGGGACTGTTATTGTCTCGAGGTAAAGTTAGATATTTATCATAGCAGAAGAGAATCACACACTTCAAGGGAGAGCCGAATAGAATAATAAAGTACAAGGGTGCAAAAGAATTTCGTTTTTAGTGGGGAACCAGACATAGGTAACGCACATGGTGCAATATTTGAGCACAAATTGAAAACACAGCTGCAGACACCAAAATGTGCTTGTGTTTCTTCTGAGGAACAGATGGACACAATAAAGTGCGAGGGACTCTGGGCTTTGCCAGTAGAAAGGTGGAGTGAACCGGCGAGGAGGAGGGGAGGAGTAATTGCGCAGTCCTTTGCTGAATTGTTCTGTGGATGCAAATTTAAATCCCTCCTATTATTTTAATAATCTGCCTTTTACTGCTTGTGCTCGGATCATTTGTTTGCAAACCAGGTTATTTGGAGAGGGAGGCTCGGGGGTAATTTCATGCTTTGGAGCATTTATATCTATAACTTAATGAGGAGAGGGCCTGTTGTTTCCTGGTAATACACTGCTAGAGGGAAGCAAACTTTTTATTCTTCGTTTAGGGTACTGTTAGAGGGCAATAATGTGGGATTACTCTGATGGAATTAAGGAGCAAACTGAGGAGAGACCTAATGCTGCTTTGGGTGATAGACCAATCTCAATACTAGTCTTTTAATTCAGTTTTTTAAGGCTACAGGCTGGTTTGGAGGAAATTAGCTTTCATGTTTGACCATTACATTGCAAAGGTACTCATACCCTTTAAACTTTTCCACAGTTTGTCACATGACAAAAACAAGCTTCTGTGTATTTTATTGGGACCAAGTTATCAAGTTATTTTTAGCCTCTAACTTTGACTTGACCAGTAGCAGGTACCAATTATCAACCAGGCAATTGATTGCTCTGTTCATTGTATTTAGTGGCATCAGAGAAGGGGGCTGAATATATAATTATGCATCATTGTCCTCACACTGTATAAATTATACACCTCTATGTGTGGGCCCATTACATAAATCCAATTAAAATTAATATTTGTAAAAGTTCAAGGAATGTGGAAGTTTTGTAAGGCAGTCTTCAAGTCACAGTCTTCTGAAATCTCTTCAGCTTTATGTCCTATTTGCCAGTTTTCACATTTTCATATTAATTCACAACAATTTAAACGTCTCAGGATTTTTAGATTACACATAATTTTGTTTTCTTATTGACACTATATGGATGGCTACATTTCAGCGTGACGTTCCAATACAAATTGAATTAATCCAAAGTTTAATATGTTTACCTAAAAGCCAAAAGGAAAATACTCTTGTGAGATGATCAACATTGTTAATGCAGTTACTTCATTCTTTAATGCCAGAGCTGCTGTTGGACAAGGTGATGGTACAGAAAGCTTCCTCTGCCCTCCCTCCTCTCTGTCATGGCTTCGTTCCTCAGGTTCCCTAGTGAAGGACTTTTCTCCCAGCAAATTTAATCAGACTGCATGAATTAAAGTAATAATTTAATTTGTTCACAAGGCGTCATTTATTCTCTGTCACTCCTCGGGTCCGTTGACAATCTTCATCTCTCTGACTTCTGACCTTTGCTGAGGTCGCGTGATGCATTTATTACATTGTTGTACGAGATGTGTTTAAGCTATTACTGGGCGACGAGATGCTGAACACCATGATGAGATTCTTATTATTCAGATTTGTGTAATACTTTAGCAGAATGCATAACTGTGTGACCTTATCAGCAAGCAGAGAAGATGATCTAAACTGTGCTCTAATCAATTACCTTATGAATTTGAATAATAATAACAATAAAGGTGTCCCCTGCTTCTTGCGAATTGTTAAACAGGGCCTTTCAAAAGTATTTACAACCCTTTTGTCACATCTTCTCACATTACAATCATAAATTGAAATTTAGTGGACTTTCATAGAGGGCTGCACAATGATGCAGTTGGTAGCATTGTTGCATTGCAGCAAGAAGGACCTGGAATCGATTCCCAGCCCGGGGTCTTTCTGCATGCGTGGGTACTCCGGCTTCCTACCACAGTCAGGTTAATTGGGCTTTCCAAATTCTGTGAGTGTGTTTGTTCCTGTGTTGCCCTGCGACAGACTGGCAACTTGTCCAGGGTGAACTCTCGCCCGGAACACAGCTGAAGATATGGAACCAGCAACTCCCGACCCCACTAGGGACAAGGGTGAACAGATGATGGATGGAATTTCATAGACCAACACAAATAACATATTCATAAGGACAACAATGAACTTTTTAAAAAGTGTGGCATACTCTGCCCTCTAACTATTTTTTTAAAGCCAAATTTCAAGCTTAACCTATAAACACAGGACCTTGAATGAACCGTTCTACCATGTGTGTGCTTTCATCTGAACCACTCCACTGTGACTTTGTTTGAGGTGTTTAGTCTCAAGTCTTTTGCAGCCTCTAAAAGGCTCTTTTCTAGTATAGAGCCTCCCATCACTTCCTTACAGCTCCCCTCTCACTGCTGAAGAAAAGTATCCCTCTGCATGATACTGCCACCACCATGAATTGTGTGTTCAAGGTGATATTTAGTGGTAGATTTAATCCACATGCAACATTTTGCATGTTGGCTGAAGAAAGGTCTCATCGAGCCAGAGTATTTTTATTCACGTTTTCTGATAAATTGCTTATGACAAACTTTAATTGAGACTTGAAACTTGAAACAGTGTCTGTCTTCAATGAAGGTCAGATCTGTGTAGTGCCTAACTAATTTGTATCTTGTTAGTGGATTATCCACCTGTACTGAGAATCTCTGCTGCTCCTCCAGAGCTCCCAAGAGCCTCACAGCTTATTTCCTCATTTGTGATTAGATCCCTTTTAGATCAATATACCCATAAACATCCAACCTCAAACCCACTAACTGTTTTTCTCTAAATCATTTCACATCATAAGGTTACATGTTTGGATCACCTGCCCCTGTGTACTTTTAGAAATTTGTCATTTTAATATTTCACAGTTGAGTGGGTATGAATACTTTTGGATCCCTTTTAATCCATCTTCCATGTATGCCACTCATGACTCAAGACAACAGAGGAAAAAAAGCCTTTATTTTTCCAAGAAAGAGATAAATACGCAATTTCTTGTTTCCATTGAAAACATGAAACATTTTTGGACTTTAGGATATTTCCAAACAAAAGGGCTTTTAATCAAAGTGCACACAAGACCCTGAGGAGGGTGAAAACATCCCTTCATCAAAAGGTCTATTTCACACTTACTCACATCAAAGGTGTCCATGTTTCTTAATTGCAAGATTCTTTTCTTATTCAGTTATGTGATGCTCATGTTTTCATACCAATGATTTGAGAGAAAAAAAAAAGTAGCAAATCAAAGAGGCTTAATTTATTATCTCTGAACAGTGATGTGTTCACCACCGCGGTGTGTGAGGAAATGTAAGCTTCTCTCTCATAGCTGCAGTGTTGTATCCGGCCTTGGGACACAGAGATGACGATACAAGTCGGGAATGTTTTAGGAGAAAATTAAACAGTCTCAAACGAGCAGGTTTAGATAAAGCAATCACATTACCGCAGCACTACAAAAAGAAGAACAAATTATTTTGTAGACGAGAGAGTGGCTCTTTATTGCTGATGCCTCTAAAGAGAAAGTTGTGTACCAGGGATGTGCATGGCCTGGGTGTTTTTCCTTATTCATTGTTATCTAACCTCAATGTAATCAGCCTCTAAGTCTGTTCGCCAGACGCTAAAGTCCCTGCACAGAATTGCAAAATAAGTTGGGTGTAAATATGTAATTGCTGGCGCTTATTCGGAGATCTGAAATATTAGGGAGCAATATGGATCGCATTAAAATCCTGGTTGTTAGGGGGATCGGTTACACTGAAGACATGCGGGAAAAATGTGCACAGTCTGCGAATCTGGCGGAGATAGAGCGGTCGAGATGAGGCAGGGGGAGACGGGAGCAGGAGAGGGTGAGGAAATGAAGGAGAAGAGACAGAGAGAAATAGGAGAGAAAGATGAAAATCTCTTGATGTCTTTCTGAGAACATAGACACATTATTTAAATCTCCATCTCTTTTTAATGTAAATGTGATCAGGCTCTGCCCTGGGTGAAGGAGTGAGAGAAACGAAGTTCGGGCAGAATAGGACGCACACACGCACACACTCACACACACACACACACACACACACACGCACACTGACAGACATCGAAAACTAAAAACCATGTTAGCCTTGAACATGGGGTGAAATTAATAGAGGACTTTTACAGAGAAAAACACTTTTTATTACATTTATTGTTCTTTCTTTTAAAGCACAGTGGTTGGTGTACAGTGTGTAAGTTTAGGTGTGTGTATGTAAGTTTGCATGTGTGTTTGTGTGGAATCTGATCCCTGCTGCAGGCCCCCTGGCCCTAGTCTGTCTGCATCCGAAAAGCAAACTCTGCAATTATGATGACCGCCCTGTCCTTTTCATTCCCCATCTCTGTCTCTCTCATCTGTCTGTCCTGAGCGCCATCCCTCCCGCTCTCTCTCTTCCTCTCTCTGTCTTCATCTTTGTCTTCACTCTGACCCATCTCTTTTGTAGCTAAATAAATTAGCCCTAATGGTGACTAGATCAGGAGTTATTTCTTCAAACTTTTTATGCATGACTGACGTTTTTTTGTGCTCTATTCATACATTTACTGTCTGGTGGGCAACATGTCTAAATAATTTCTTTGTGAAATTTTAAAAGCAACAACACACAAAGATAATTTTGAAAAAAATATGACAAATATTAGACAAAGTCTCTTTTTTGGCAATTTAATGTAGTTTAGCACCTACTTTCTCTAATTTGCATTGAATTTTAATACACAAGATGGGTAATTTTGCTGTGTCCTTTGTGCGCATGCTGGAGGAAAATATTGAGCATATTTATTAATATATGTTTTGAAGAAAGCTGTATCGGTTTAGCTATTAAGTACTTTTTCCTTGATTTTTTTTTTCTTGCCAAATCGTCATTTTTCTTTTCCTATTAATTCATTCCAAATTTACTAAATGTTTGGTTTGCATGCTTTTATGCATAAATGGTAAGCAAACATTGCACTACTTGGAAATTATATTTGACAGACATGCTTGCAGTTACAAGGTGTATTAAGATTCAGACTATAATATTGGATTACTGCAAAAACTAAAAAAACTAACAGTCTCAGTTTTGGGCCTAAGATATTCTTAAAAATTGTCATATTTTTTGTACTACAGCTGATATTGTATTTTACCATCTGTTTAATTTTTGCATATATTAATTTATTGTTTCCTTGATATTTTCTAAGCAAGTTTCTTCACCTGGAATTTGCTTACTGAATGTTTGGGCAGGTAATATTAAAACAATCTGCTTAAGCCACCCTTTTGCTCCTCCGTCATGAGAAAGTTTATACCTGGATAATTACAGTCGATGTTACTGCTCCATCTTGAAGTATGTCACACTCTACACTCAGAACAGATTGGTTCTTGACAAAAATGACCATCTAAAAAGGATCGATTGAATATTTGTGTGATCTTTTTCTGCTACATTCTCAGCTGCTTTGTGCTGCTTTCATGCTATTTCACATATTTCTTACATGGACATTGATTTTATTATTGTGACAGAATTTTGGACGCCGAGAAAAAGTTGCAAAAAATGATAATATACACACTCTAACTTGCTTATCTTCTTAAAATTTTAGTAAAATTTTTGTTTTATTTGCGATCAGTCTAAAATTTAAATAATGGTGTTGAAAAATGTTGAATTTGACTTTGTGCAGAAATTTGCACAAAGTTAATAAACATCTGTTCTTCGAAAATAGTAAGTTCAATAAAAGCAGATATAAAATCGCATTTCTTTGGTCACCTGCTGTGAAACATTAAACACACTAATAACCAACCATACGCTGACATTTTCTTTTGCAATTTTTTAAATGTAAAGTCCATGAGTTCTTCCTTTCTTTGAACTGCCTTTCTGTCTGCAGCCTCTGCCTCCTTGGCAGGTTTAACTGATCTGCTCACTAATTGATGTGCTGCATTCATTACAGTTATTAATGCTCTGTTTACTAACACGTCTTGCCCTTTGCATGCCGCTGAATAAGGATGTCAGTGAGCACTTAACCACAAGCTGGCCCTTTTCCTCCCCGTGCGAGTCCTTATGTGCGTGTCAGGTGCACGTTTGGAGAATCGGCATGCCTTTCCCTCATTCTTCATGTTTTTCATCTGGAAAATCATCCCATGTCCTTCCTTCACCTTTCCCCACATCTGCCCCCACACTTGCTTGATTTGTAACTTGATTTCAGGAAAGGGAAAACCTGTAGATTATCCTGCTTTCATTAGGGGGGGAAAAACCCAGTCCGTGTCAGAGAAAGAAGAAATCAATTTAATACAGACTTAACTGGAGGAAATTGCATATTCTGCCTGTATGTGCTGAACAGGCACTTTCTCTTCCTCACCAGAGACCTGCCTCCCTATTAATTGCACTGTGTTTGCACGTTGGAGGGTGAGGAAACGTGTGTGCATGTGAGCATTTGTTTATTTGTGCGTGTTTGTGTCTGCAACGTGCAGAACGTGAGGGTCCTGAGTTTGCAGGGGTGTGTGTTGGGCCTCTTTGTCTGCATGGAGGTCAGCTCTCCGGCCTGCTCCAGAGCACCCGGACAGATGTTTCTTTGCTTTTAGCCAGGGATGCGTGTACACACACCACACGTGGTGTGTATCCATATTTCTTTGTTGTTGTGAGGTTCATGCATAAGCACAAGTGCATGTGACTTAGCCAGGTGGAGAGGAGATTGGTTGGTATTTATGAACAAACGTCATAATTGTGACAGGATGATATACGAGCTGCACGTTCCACAGTTTCTCCCCTCCTTTCTTTTCTCTTTTTTCGTTTTGCTAAAAATATATCAAAATCTGTGATACGAGTCTTAAAAGCTGATGGCCAATTTAGCGGGGTGTGTTGCAGACAAGGTCACGCCGATCTGAGTTTCCCTGCGTTCCTCCCTCCGAGGCCTGTTCTAATCTACGGAGCAGGAAGAAGGGCTCAAAGTCATTTCTCTAATTGCTTTTATAAGGTGCCCTTTTCACATGGTCTCTTCCCTGCTCATTCACTTTCATCACATTTTCAACACCTTTTCTCTGCACCTGCTGGTTAGGATACACCCATGCTACATTGCTAACCCTATAAAGCGACGTTAGAAGTACTCATAGGAAGTGAAACTTGTTAAAACCACAAAAATGCTACATTTTGTACCTGATTGTGACTGAGGAGATTAACAAGGATCAGTGGGGTAAGTGTTTTGTACATATGGAGCACTTTGAAGCCTTTTAAAGCTGCCTCTGCTTTGGTGATCCATAAGAGGCATCGAGGTGGCGAGCGGCACAAGGTGAGGGTAGATGGAACCAGGGGTTAAAGTATGACACTGAAGCCTGAGAAGGATAAGGGCAGTGTGGGATGAGATTGAGTCCAGTGCATTAAGACAGTGTATTATTTGGCGGTTCCACTTGCTTGCGTCCATTAGTGGTGGCTGCTGTGCTATTAAAGGGGTCAGCGAAGTGTGTGTACCTGTGTACGTGTGTGTGAGGATGCCCACGTGTGTGTTTCAGGAGTTAGCAGAGTGGTCCAGTGTCTTATTGAACAGGATGAAGCTCCCCCTGCTTTAATACTTCTTCATTTTATTGGATTGGATGGCCTCAGTTATAATTGTATTAGAGCGCTTACCCGTCTTGCGCTACCTTCCACTCCTTTCCCGTCTCTCTCCACAACAGAGACCACATGCTGTAGGGAAACACCAGGGGAGGCTCTTAAGATCTCAGCCTTCTCTCTTGTAGGCAGAGGTTAATAAATTGTTGCTGTAGTTTTCATCCTTCCTACAGGTAAAAGCGAAACATTTACAGATTGTTGTACTGTAAGTTGGATGGCTGGAGGTGAGAGATGGTACATTCGTCTAAATTCTCTTCTGATATTTTTTTAATGTGCAGCCATCTGGACGATGTTTGACAGAGGCAAGGTGGAAAATAATTTATATTTCCAGACTTGACTTTTTTATTTGTTTTTATTTGCTTTTTTATTTGTCTAAAAGTTTCATCCATCCATCATAAATCTAAAAATGGACCTTTTCTATTTATAATTTATAAACATTGGCCATCAAGCACAGAGAGTTCTGGACATTAAAATCTCAGAAATCTGTGTAGGAGCCCTGCAGTTTGTTTTTAGATGATGCGTGCGGCTCTGTAGACTAAAGCCAGTTCCTGCGGCTCTCTGAGGGAGTTACCCAGAGGGGCATCGCTGTCCCTCGCTTCTGTCTTTCGTCCTTGAAGGGGAGAGAAGTTGTCAGGGTCCTCATAAAAACCCTGAACGATTGTATCTCTGTGATCTGCCTGTCTTTTTCTATCCTTTTTTTTTCTCCTTCTCCTTCCAGAACCTGGCCATCTGTCTAATTGTTCACCTCCATAGCTTTAATGCTTTTTACATGCTCCCCCCTCTTCTTTCCAGGCAATAAACTTTATTTTCTTCGCAAGACTTCAGTCTGCAGGGGGAGGGTAGGCAGGCGGGCAAAGCAGGCTGCTCACCTTCTTCCTGCTGGATTTGCTCCAGTGGACCCCCTAAAATCCTCCCTCTATCCTTCCTTCATTCTCCCATCTCTTCTTCCTTTTTTTTTCTACCACATCTCCAGAGGAGAGATGTTCGTCAAGCTGACACCTGCGCTCATCTTCTCTGCTGGCCATGCACTCATGAAGAGCTTTCCTGTTGAGGAGGCCTTCCCAGTGACCTGTTAATTATCCAACAGTGTGCACATTCTGACCTTGTTTGGGGAGCTTTTGCGTGCTCTCCTGCCAAAAAGTATTTTAGTGTGACGTAGTCAACATCACATGGTTAAAATGCACAATTATAAACAAACAATATTTTCTCTTTTATAAAATAACCCCCTTTCCCTTTAGTTTGTGGACCATGTGAAAGTGACACGAAGTATAAATGCATATTGCGTTTGTAAGTCATTAAATTAGACAGTTGTCTCCTCTCACCTGTGATTACTGCTGTGTGCGGATCATATAAGCAGATACCCTATAATCATATCTATAATAGTCATAATCAGCCCTTTAATGTTCGGTAATAGCATCCGTATAATGGTATAGAGAGGCATCAAGAGAATAATTCAAGCATAGCTAATGGTGTGATGGCATGGTTTTACCCTTGAGTCACAACATTGCGTTTGTTGTGTGCATGTGGGGGTGTGTGCGTGTGGCTGTGTATGCATGTTTGAATACGCCCCGGGGCAGTTAAGGTGTCAGTAAAATGCCTGAAGAATCCCATTTCTTAACTCTTTGTTGTTTTCGTCGTGCTCACTGCTCCGTGGAACGTCCTTGCTGGGAGTGTCATGTATGCTTAGCTTTGCAGGGAGACATTCCCAAGTGGTGGTCACATACAGGAGCTCATATCTGTGAAAAAAAGAGAAAAGGCTGACAGCAAAGCAGCGGTGGCAGGGTTGGGAGCTGAGTGCTCTTCCGGGTGTTATGCGAGCTGATGCCGTTCCTCAGGGATTCGGAGCGCTGCGCAGGAAAGAGTAGAACTCGGAGAGCAGAGAGCGCGGGATGCTCAGTTTCACTTCATGCTACGTGTCCTAGTGCTAACACATGTCAAAGTCCCATTAGAGCTTCCTTGGACCTAGCCTGTTTATTAAAGGCTTGTACTGATATAAACAAAGCAAGGTGGAGAGGACAAGAGAAAAGAGGATCTCTGTTGACACATTGACAAACATGGTATTCTGCTGCTTTTAAAGAGATGTGGCCCTGCAGGCCTGCATGTGTCTCAGCTGAGGCCTCTGGCCTGCAGCGGAGCGCTACAGTGATAGAGAGGATGATGAATATTTAGCTTGTCTTCTGCAGTGTGTAAATGCAGCTATGCATTCATTTCTTAAGTCATTTATCTTTCTCTTCTCCGCCCCTATCCTCAGCCTGTCTCCCAACATATGGCATAAGACGGGCCACACACACACACA
This sequence comes from Poeciliopsis prolifica, assembly GCF_027474105.1. Classification (NCBI taxonomy): domain Eukaryota; kingdom Metazoa; phylum Chordata; class Actinopteri; order Cyprinodontiformes; family Poeciliidae; genus Poeciliopsis; species Poeciliopsis prolifica. The sequence goes on along the minus strand of NW_026562376.1, from coordinate 11,859,404 downwards.
CACACGCACGCACGCACGCACGCACGCACGCACGCACGCAGCACGCACGCACGCACGCACGCACACACCCCCCACACACACTCACAGACGCACACACACACACACACACAACACACACACACACACACACACACACACACACCCCCACACACACACACACACACACACACACACACACACACACAACACACACGCACTCACAGACGCACACACACACACACACACACACACACACACACACACACACACACACGCACTCACAGACGCACACACAGACACACACATAAGCTATACATACAGAGTTCCTTAAGTCTTTGAGGTCTGCTGAGAAACACTATAGTTTGCTATAGTGGTTTCAAGCAAACAGAAGAAATGGCAAAGTGAAATGACTCACAGCAACTTACATTTCTGTTTCATTTGACAAGTTCAGTTCACATAATCTCCAAAAATCCTGACATAAAAGGTGAGTGGAAAGAAAAAAAACTCATACAGCCTGTCCATCTTTCACATACATGCACTCAAAATGTAGTAGATTTTAATTCTCACATTCAGCTGAATTATTTAACAGAATCTTGTTTTATTCCTTTTTAACTTCTAAACTTTTCATTTTTAAATTGACAGTAATGAGAAAATGAATCTTTTGAAACATTCTGTTATATTTATTGCTTTCTCTTTTATTTTGCAATTATGTATTTACTTTTTCTCTCAACAGCACAAAGCAAGAGTAGAGGCCATGATGTGTAACCTGGCTTCTCTCCGCAGCGTCAGGGAGTTTGCAGAATCTTTCAAGGCCAAGAAGCTGTGAGTATAAACATACATATTTGTTTCTGAACTTAGAAAAAAGATATAGATACTGCACCTTACAAAAGTATTGAAATCTGTTAAGCTTTTCATATTTTACTACTATACAACTACAAATCTCTGCATTTTAAGTGATACCTGAACACAATGAACCATTGTGATTGTGAGGTGGAAGAAAAAGGATATATCCTCCACAAGTCTTTTGCAGCCTCAGTTCTCTTTAAAAATTATCCTGTTTTTAGCTCTCTCAGGGGATGACGGATTGAACAAACCTCTCTGAATTGTTCAATAATATTATTTTATAAGTCTAACAAACAATGTGACAATTTCATGTTTAGGTACGACACTTTCCTAGTTTATCATAAAATCTCAATATAATCAATTAAAGTTAAATTTAAGAAAAATGAGAAAGTTCAAGAAGTACAATATTGATAATTTCTTTTATTTTAGGGTCTGATTTTTGCTGACATTTGGACCCACATCATGAAAGTATATCAGAACTGTGGTTCAGACTCCAGCAAATCAGATTTGGAAGTTCCTCCTCAGTAGTTTATGGACTTAGAGGAATAACTAATCCCTGTTATTAAGGACATAAACAGTGTAACTAAATCTGGTGTACTTAAGGGACATTCTGAACTTTACTGATGGACACCATATGGACATAACCCCAAGAGTGAGTGTGTGTACTTGTGTCAAATTACTTGACATTGGTTGAATGCTTTCCATCGCTCATTTTGTCATGGTCAGCTTTTACGCCATGCATCTCACATCCGGCAAGCAGACGTTCCGTTGCTATTTTGGGGTCGTGAATACAGTTGTCTGTGCTGCTCATCCACCTGCAGGTCTCAGTAGGACAGAACAGTGTGTGTGTGTGTCTGGGAAGGGCTGTTGGTGTCAAGGGATCCCCTTGGGGAGAGGCAGGGCAGCTATCGCCCGTAGCAGCCCTGGGGCAGGGTATGGCCGTCCAGGGCACGGTTCTTGGGTCACGGCCAAACTCTATGGTTGCGTTCTTCGATCTGTGTCATATACTTTTATTCCAACTTCATAACAAATGTATTTTCATCTCCTCATATTCATACATTTGCTATCGTCCCTTTCATTTCGCTATGTACAAATTATCTGTCTGCTGCCAGTTTTCTCTCTTTCTGTTTCTCATGTTGTCTCTCAGTCTTTCTTTACCTCAGTATTTTGGCAAGGTTGTATTTCTTCATTAGCCATGCTGTTGGAGGGGAGGTGGGTAGTGGGGGACTCCCAGGGGACGTCAGAGTACATTAATTCTCATCAGAAGGCGAACAGAGCAGAGTGGAGGCTGGGAGCTCTGAGCTGTGAATGGCACTGGGCAGCTGTCTGACTCCACCAACACTCTATTACTGCACGTATGTCTTCAGGCATAACACACGGCGGAGCCACAAACACAGTGGCCACATGCGTGAGCATGCATGCACGCTCAGACAACTGTGCGCACACTGTTTGCATGCGGACACAAGTGCACAATAATGCTCCTACAGCGTGTCATTGACAGGTGAAATGTAATCAGAGTCTTTTTCTTTGTGTTGCCTCGTTTCTCACTCTCATGCTTTTAAGTGCTCCAGTCAGTGGCTTTCATGCTGCTTTGTGTTCCATTGACCCCAATTCTGCTTTAATTGCCTGTCCTTTGAAATGAAATTACCTGGATATTGATATTGTTGAATGCAGTGCGATTTCATTGGGATGTAATTGATGAAGGACGCTGCTGACATAAACGCTTAGTACAACTTCTGCTTCTGCAGCTCGTAATTAACACGAGCTATGTGTGCTCACCTGCATTAATTTTCTCTACTTTTATTTCTGATGCCTTGAAAAAGTCTCCAAACTGCTTGAAAGCTCAAATGGATTTTGGGGGATTCTATATGATGGACCAACACAGCAGTGCATGATTAAGAAAACAAAAAAGGATGTGCAGTTATTCTTTTTTGTAACAATGAAAATATTGAAAAGTGTTGACATTTATTCAGCCCTGTGAAGGCAACACAGTGAACTGTCATCTGTGTTCATGATGCTGTTTGTTCGCCAATGTGCTGCAAACCCGTGAGGCCTTCTCAGAATATCCATACACAGTTTTGAGGTTACAAACAGTTTATTATACAGCTGTGGTAAAAAATGAAGAGACCACTGCACTGAACCCCATTGAAAACCAAATATTGATTTCTGAACTTTAAACATTAGTATTGTTGTTTCTAAATTAATATTAACTTGTTTTTCTTTGCATAATTTACTATCTAAAAGCGCGGCGTCTTTCTCGTTATTTTGACCATTTGTCATTTTCTGCAAATAAGTAAAAAATTTTTGCTTTGAATTTTGGCGACATGTCAGTAGATCATACAATAAAAGAACAATGTTTATTTTTTTCAAACATAGACCTATAACAAGTAAAATCAGAAAACTGATTATTTTGCAGTGGTCTCTTAATTTTTTCCAGAGTTGTTTTTTGTGCCCTTTTGCTTAATTTAAGACTTAAGGATTCAAATGAGATGAAATAAAAATACATGCCTTATATTTTGCTGGCTGATGACATAAAATTCCAGTGAAATAAATCAGTAAAATATATTAAGGTTCAAAGTTTATGAAACAGTTGCAATTACATTTCCTGTTCATTCAGTAATTTTCCTTACTCTATAAACATTAACTTCTGGTTCTTGGGGAGAAATAAGGGTCAGAAGGAGTTTTTACTTTGTGTGTGTTTCTAGTTTTTCTCATTTCAATAAAGTCCAGTGTTAATGACTGCTTGTCCAAACCTTACTCACACAGGCAATCTCTTCCTGCTGGCCTACATTATGGAGGAGGTCAGGGGTCACCCCCACGGGGGTTATTTAAAGTAAATATATAAACGTATGTGTCCCCGTCTGGTAGTTAACACCCTCGTTTGACCAGCGCTGAGATTGCACCGCGGCGCATGGTGTTCTGTGAAGCCTTAATGTGGAGAGAGGGACTGTGGTATGTGGCAATAGGCCTATTAAAGACATTCATTAGACCTGCGCTTATGAGAGAGGGACTAACTGGTGGGCAGTTGAATTAACAGGCCTTTTACATTACAAGCAGACTCACCAGAGCCACATTTAAGCTCTGTGTGTGGGGGGGAAGCTCTCTGCTGGCCAGGGAAAAGTTGGTTATCTGAGTTTTTAATAAGAAATTTGTGATCTTTTCTGAGTGACAGACTCTGTTTTGTCCCTTTGTCTTTGCAGAATAAGGTCACAACATTTAATTCCTAAGAGGAGTTACTGGAAAAAGGATTAGTTTACAATAAACGCTTTAGTGAGGGGGCGACTCTTAGGTCAGGAGTTCAAGCCCGTGGCGTTAGTTTGAAGCCCCTTGTGAGCACACTGGGGACTGAGCCAAGAGTTTTGCCTTGTTTTGCACAATGAGACTGCACTTCATACTCTGTTGGACAAGAGAACGCCAAGTCAAAAGCAACAAATTTAATTTGCCATCTTTTAAGCAAATGGCATTTTCTCACTAGACCTTGAAATCACCACAAGTTTTTGCTGCTCTGTTTCATTTTATCTATGGCATTAAGCATTTGTAGTCCTTCAACTCACACTTTGTAAATCCATATAGACTTCAGTGTGTCGTACTGAATTGTATTTTATTTGTTGGACTGACACAAAGTAGAGCATAACTGTGAAGTAGATTGAATATGATAGTTTTCAAAATCTCACACAAAGACTGAATACATTTTCATCCAGTCCTCTAAAGCTTGATACCTGAAAATGAAATTCAGTGGAACCTTTAAAGAACAAATGACATACAAGGAATCATTGTAATGCAACTTACCAAGCATTTAGATGCCTGTTTGTACTTGCCTAGAGCAGTTAATAAACCCATGAATCTCTGGAGGAGCTATAGAGGTCCACAGCTCAGGAGGAAGAATCTGTTTTCAAGACAATTGTTGGTCATGTAAAGCAGAAATGGAAGAAAGAATTGGTTAAATTATTTCCATTTCTGGTGTGCCACAAGTCATGTCTTAGTGCTCAAAAACTAAGACATGACTTGTTTGACCTCAGTCCAGCTACATAAAACTCGACACAGCCAAAAATTCAGCACGATCTTTTCAAAAAGGCCAACTCATTGTTTTTGATAAATATCCACTTTTGGTCATGCTACATGGTCACTTTTAAGGATCCACCATTTTGTTTGTCTTTTCAGGTTTTAAAATAAATACTAAAAAAAACAAACAAACATAAGAAGGTAAAAAAACACCAGTAATTTACAAATAATTGTGACATAATTATGTGAATTAAAACACTCTTTTTTACCTAATTAAAAGATAAATAGATCAAAGGAAATATTACTGGCACTTTTAGAGTCACTCAGCTAAAACAACAACAGCTAAAATCCTTCATTTCTAATTAAGTCTAAATGTAAAAACTTTTTTTATTTGAAGCAGGCTTCTTAAAGTTACCACATGCTTAAAGAAGTGGGATTTATGTCACTAAATTTTACATAGAGACTAAATTTACTGATATTTACTGATGTTCTTGTGGAAAAAAGAGGAGGAAACATTAACATTTTAGTATGTTTTAGTAAATTTTTTAAACATTAACTGAAATTTATTGTGACAATTATTAATCAAAATTATTGTCATGACAATACATTTTTTATGGTAAATGATAAATGGTGCCATAAACGCACATACATGATTGTTAGCCTAAGTTATGAAGAACCTCTGTGGAAGATCCAAAGATCAACTTATAGCTCAAGAGCTGCAGGCTGAATATCTTTGGTTTTGATCAAAGCATTCTCATGTAGAAGAATGGCCCAGTCGTAGTCCAGAAATAGATCCAGTTGAGTACCTCTGCTGAGACCTTAAAAATCAGACTGATTTTAGCTTATTTTGCAAATAAGAACGGACTAAAATGTCAGAATCTAGAAGTGTACAGCTGACAGAAATTCAGCTGTACTTGCAGGAAAAAGAGGTTCTATCCAGTGTTGACTAAGGAGATCTGAATAATGATGAAAACTGTTTTGCAAAACATGTACTGATTGTTGTTCACTTTACAGAAATGCACTTCTTTGTGTTGGTCTGTTTCATAAAATTCCTATGAAATATGGCAAACTTTGTGCTTGTAACTTTAGAAAATGTTTATAGTTTCATTGGGCGTGGATATTTTTCCAATGCACTGTACCTACTTGTGTGTTGTGGCTTCAAACAATTTAGTTTAGACTTCTTTGCCTTGCTATATTTTGGGTAAAAGCTTAAATGTCTCACTGCTGGTGTATTGAATATGTGCTGAGGTTGGCATTCTCTAAGTTGACTCCTGCCTAGGTTTGTGCTCTTTAATGAACCTAGTGTGTTCAGAGGCCTGAAGGTGATCGTACAGTATAGTACTATGTAATAGCATGGGATGGCTCATTATAGAAAGGCATAACAATTCACACATTAATTTTCCAGCATCCAGTTTTTAATTAATCCAGTAGGCAGTCTTAAACACGGGGTACACAAATTGCCTTCGGCCTCATAATTAATTCTAATGGAAGAAATTAAAAATTGGTGGGGTGTGTTTGGATTGTTCGCCTGTGTTACTGTGCCTTTTGAGCTCGCTAGAGCGTCACTGTCACCGACAAGGATCTCTCACTACCTTGACCAATCCCCTTTCTCTGCCACATGAGGAGGTGGATCTTCTCGCCCACTCAACGGAAATCTAAAGCACATGTGGGCCGCTGAATAAAATCAGCTGCTTTAAATATCACGACTTCAGAGAGCACTTGGTTTTATCTGCTTAGTCTTCTCCTGTCGATGTGCTGGTGGATTTGCTTTCTCACGGTAGCTGTGCAGATGTTGTGTTGAAACCCTTTACTTCCATCACGAGTGTGTTTAAATGATCGAAGAATCTGTTTCCATTTGTATCACCGCTCTTGGAATCGGGCCAGCTGGAGTCAGTATCTACAGTGATTGTGCAGCCATGGGGAGACTCACTAGAAACCTCTGTATAATCCTATCATTGATAAAGATGCTCCTCTGCAGACCAATAAGCCTTCTTTAACGGGCAAATGACATATTCTTGAGCCGACAAACTTAAAATATTGTCATGTTCTGTGTTTTTCTGTGTTTGATTTTGAGTTTTCTGTGTCCTGAGTTCTCCTCGTTGTCCTGTCTTCCCCTTGATTACTCCCAGGTGTGTCTTGTCCCCTTGATTGCCCTCAGTGTATTTAATCCCTCCTGTGTCCTTTGTTTCTCGTCGGGTCCTTGTTGTTATTCTCTTGCCGTTTGTCATTTAGCCGCCTGTTTGACCAGCGCTACCGGTGTGAGTCCTGTGTTTTCCTGGACATTATCTTCAATTAAACCAACTTTCACATCTACCTGGGTCTGCCAGCGTCTGCCTCACCACCAACACTTTATGACAAATATCTTAAATGTGTGAAATAAATACAACACAAGCAGCATTCCTATTTCATTTGAAAGTACATATATAATTTTAAAATACATTTTTCAGACGCAAAAAAGTGTTTGGAGCCATGCGTCTTTAAAAGTAAATGACACTACCACGTATGAAGAGGAATATGTGGAACCACAGAACGTAACTTCGTATTGATGTAGAAAGGAAATAAGTTGTTTTCTTGACAAAACAAAAAAACTTTCTAATAAAATATGTAGAGTGAATTTATAGCTGGTTACTGTCAACACAGAAAACAGTGAAGACTGCGCCACATACAGTAGATTTATGGTGGTTAAGACTTGTGAAAGTAAACACATCAAAAATATTTCACCACCCATTGATCTGAGAGTCGAGTCTCTGTATCTGGGACCGTCTTTATTTGGCTATATTGGCTGCATTCTCAAGTGTCTTGTGGTTATTTTTGTTCTTTTTTACTTTTTTAAGTAGCTCTGGATATGGAAATAATGTTTGATATTAGCAATTACAAACAAGAACACATTTGAAAAGAAAAGTTACAAAAATCACAAAATATGTGCCTTTGTCAGAAAAAATACATAATTTCTCTCTTTGTTTCCAGTTCCCTTACTATTCTTACTTTATCTCATACTTTTATTCTGATCTATGTTTTGCCTCTTTTGTCTCTGTAAAGTCACCTAATTCAAATTGTTTCTTTTGCCACAGTCCTTTGCACATTCTGGTGTGCAACGCTGGCGTGTGCACTCAGCCCTGGAGTCTGACAGAAGATGGCCTTGAGTCCACCTTCCAGATCTGCCATCTTGGTCACTTCCTTCTTGTGCAGTGTCTTCAGGACGTCCTGCGTCGTTCATCCCCTGCCCGAGTTGTAGTCGTATCCTCAGAGTCACACAGGTAAGAACTTGGTCGGTAAACAAAGACAGTGATCACACTTCTGCCCTTAGACATTAGATCTCAGGGCTGACACTGCTGACAGCTCTGTTTTTTTGGAGAGACTGTTTAAGAATGGTTGTGATCGGAATCGCACCTAAGATTAGATTCGGACACCCTTTGTTTTTTTTCTCATTGAAGCAAGATGAATTTACCTTTTTTTTTTTTTTTTGACATGTATTTATAGTCTATTGTTGAAATATGAGAAAAAGCATAAAGCTAATCTATGCTAGGATCTGTGAACTCCATGATAGTGTAGGATGATCATTAGGTACAAATTAATATAATGCACAATTTCAGTTAATTAATTTCCCAGTGTTATCGTTTACATTAGGCAAAGTAAACTTCGCTCTTGCTGAATTTTACAGCATTTCTAGCATTCACAGTAAAGCTGCAGTAAAGTCTCAAAGATAAAGTTTAAGCAGTAATCTCCCAAAACTACCCTTCAGCTCTGCTCTTGCTGTTATAACCGCCACAGTGGCTAGTTTTCAGGACACATTTGACAGATAAGACTTACTGTGTATTGTCAAACATGACAGCCTCAGTCACTGAAACTCATTTCCTTCCCCATGCTGTCACTATGAATCAAACGTATCATCAGATTGATGGATGGACTTATCAGCTAAAATTTACTTTGATCAAGTATCTGCTCCTTTCTGCCTGACCCCCGGACTCACCCTCTCTTTCTCACTGCTTTCCCCTCATCTATTGTTCTTTAAATCCGTCCCATTGTTAAACAACTCTACTCTACAACTGTGCAGTAGACAAGCATGATATCTTGCAGTGATCGGTGAGCCCAAGCCCTGAGCCATGTGTTTCAGAGTCACTCTCTTTCTGTGTGCAGCATTGATTCTGGTTTCAGTCAGTTGGACGGGCCGGCGGTGATTGATTGGAGCTCTGCAGAGTGACCTGCACAGCTGAGAAACATACAGTTATTCTAGCAGATCTACTATAACAGCAGCTCACGAATGACTTAAGTTTTACAAAGGATGAAAGGACAGGAGCAAAAGTTTGATACATTCTTGAAAAAAAAAAATAAGAAAAATAGTATTTATAAATAGTTTATTTCTAGAATAAAACATCCTGAAGAAAGTATTTGCAACATTTGTTGGTTTGAAGACTTGCAATATTTGGGGCCTTTTTTTTCTTGGGATGGCGAGAACAATGGAAAAGATCTTCATCAGTTGAATATTTCATACTTCACAAGAGTTTAATTGTAGAACCTCTGGGAAGTCCTCATAAGGTCCTCCAAATGTAGCATTTTTCAGTGCAGTAACTACACCTGCTTCACATTTCACAAAAATCCAAAAGCTGTTGGAAAAACTTTCTTCCAAGAATATGTGTCATTTCTGGCTGGGTCACCTGGAAGAGGGTGAATGATGTTGAAAGACCCAAAACACTCAATGATTCCCATTTAGTTTTTTTTTTTTTTTAAATATCAGAGCATCTACCCTTCAAATGAAGGGTAGATGATCTAGGAAATTACAAAATTGTTAATTACAGCAGACTAATGTAACACAAATGTCCTAATTAGCACATAAATGTTTTACTAAAACATCCTTCTTCCTGTGTCATCCCAGTCCCTGGACCTAAATTATATAGACAGGCTGTGAGTGAGTTGAACAGCAGGGTGTATCATGAAGGTTTTAACAATAAAGGTGCTTCTTTTTTAATGTGGCATATTTCACCCACTCAACATGAAGATGGGATTTGTTAACATTGCTTAGTTTGAGATAATTGGTTAACAGTCATTTTATTGAAAACTTTTAAATATTTTATGCAGTGTGTGGATGACACTGTATTTCTAAAGTCAGGATAAGCATGGTAACATACACTCTTCCTGTTTCTGCTTCCCTAACGCATTATCTTCACCTTCCTTCCTCTCCTTGATGATCAGCCAGGGATTTAACTCCCTCAAAGGGGGCTTAGCCAGGACCAGAGGGAGTTGGTTACATGCTGAACTAGACCAGAAGAAGGAGCAAATTTAGACAATATCTCATCGCACATCTTCTCTCCTATACACCTCATTCCAGACCTATATTGCATCCACTGAAGTTGCTTCCTTTTTTGTTTGTGTTATTTACAGTTTCTGCTGGATTTCCGTTTATTCATTTAGCTTCCCCTCATGGATAGTGTACGACCTCTGACCTGGCAGCATATTGTATTCCGTAAGCTCCTTGTATGCTGGTAAATCACTGACCTGGATTGGGAAAGATGGACATTCAAGTAATGGTTGGATGGTTTATCACTTTCCACCATTTGGGCTTACTGTGGAATTGACCATGTACCGGATTTGTTTACCTTCATGATGCTCAAACTCTGGCAGAACAACCATTGGTGGTGAATTGTGTCTCTCCAGTATAAAACTGATGAGCACCAACAGCCAATGAAACCAAGTTGTTTGATTACATTAAACCTGGCCTCGTTATCAACATCTCAAAAGGGAAACTTAGTGGCAAATAGGGTGAAAATCGAAGCAAGTAGCAGCGCATCCAGTAGATTCAGCCAGTTATTCTGTTCTCACAGATAGCCATATCTCTTTCATTGCCTTGATTGGCTAAAACTCAACAAATTATCAAAGACTTTTGTAAAATGTCTGCCAAACTAAACTATTACACAGAATAACGTGTGACAAAAATTAAAACTACACTTTCTTATAGTTTTTATTGACCCTTAGCTTAAGAAAGGTTCTTCTGAAACCTCTATCTTAGAGTCAAATGTTTAGATTTTATGTGTAGAAATGCTATGTTTGATATTTCTTATCATAAAATACTTAATACTTAATTGAAAGACAAGGAATGTAGGTGAGATTTTCTGGCACTGTTCAAACTGGTAAAATCTATAAAATCTCAAAATCAAAACTGTTATAAATACAAATAAAAATTGTGTCATGAATCAGAATTTCATTACTCATTATTATATTTCTGACTGGATAGACAGAAATATATGTAGGTGAGAGGATATGGTCATTAACCCAAAAGACAAATGCAATCGCTGGAAACCTGAGATGTGCAGAAACTTAGTTCCTTTAAATCAGCACTGAAATAATTAATATTTTCTGAAGTTTTCTGTTTTTTAGATTAACATTTTAATGTTTGCTTTTAAAATTGCCAACCTTATTAATGGTTTAGAAAGTAATTAAAGTTCTCTTCATAAAAAGACCTTTCATAGCTCTGCAGCCTGTAAATGATTTCCACTTAAATTTCTCTACTTTCTTACTTTAATGTCTTTTAATCATCTGCTAAAGAAACAAACTGATTGAAAAGTCTCATTTAGCTCTAACTAGACACAATCTTACTGCATTGTATGAACAAATAGTGGAAGAAATACACACAGGGCATTTCCAGGCAATTGATTTATCAACCTCTACTTGCTAAAGTAGTTACGAAGTTGCTGCACATGAAATGAAAAGCCTGCAGATGTTGTAATTTAGCCAAGCAAGGATGTTGCGGAAGGCGACAGTAAACAAGAAGCGGCTAGCTTGTAAAATCGCAACAAGGAACCCAGGTGACATTTTGATTGGTTGTTTTCTAATGACTGGATTAATATGTAGAGTGTGTTCCTCCAGTTCAGAGCTTAGCTCTGCTCACTCTCTCTCAAACACACACACACAGCACACAGTGTAGTTTTTTTTTGTGCTCAAGTATTGTGATGCAGTGCATAATAACACGAGAAGTGTAATGTTTAAGGAGCCTTGTCAAACATCTGGAGTTTAACAGCTCTGTCGCAGGCAATTAAAGAACATCATGTCACGTCTTTGATTTGTATGCAGCCAGCGCCACGCATCTGCTGTCAGAAAACCTTCACAGACTCACTCACGCTTCTCCTGTGAACTGACTTCTAGGTTCACGGACCTGTTAGACTCGTGTGGGAAGGTGGATCTGGCTGTGCTCTCCCCTTCGAAGAAGGAGTACTGGTCCATGCTGGCTTACAACCGGGCTAAACTCTGCAACATCCTCTTCAGCAACGAGCTACACCGGCGTCTTTCACCTCATGGTGTGACCTCCAATGCATTGCATCCTGGGAACATGATGTACACCTCCATTCATAAGAGCTGGTGGCTGATGACCTTTCTGTTTACTCTGGCCAGGCCTTTCACCAAGTCTATGGTAAGGAAGCAACTCAGAAAGTGTTTGATCACCATGAATCTGCACAAACGCCCACTGAGTGGACTGCAGTGTATTAGTTTCATGCGATTAGACTCAGTTCTGACTGAGCATGTACTTCTTTTGGCACACTCTTTGGGGAAAGAACGGGAACTGGATGGAAATAAGTCACTCCGCTGTGATGTTGGCTTTCACAGATAGAGCTGCTGTTTCTCCTGTCTCCGGTTGCTTTTTATTTAAGTTCTGCTCTCTTAGATGACACCAGATCTAATGAACTACAACATCCAGACAAAATTAAACGTATTTCACAATTTGTGCATCCTAGTTTCTAAAGTCTAAAAGTGTCAAAGTTGTTTTGATTTTAATATTACCTGCCCACCTGGGTAACCTTCTATGAGCATTTTTCCACATTTGCCATTTCATTTGCTTTGTAAATACTTGTTGAAAGCCAAGACACATTGAACACATAATGTCATAAAGCACAGTTTTGTTTTGAGACACAGAGAAGTTGCTAGTTGCCATGCCAGAGGGACCTGTTCTTTATTTCATCAGATTACAACTTTAATTTAGAAGCAGCTGTAAAACTAGATCCCCCCTCAGAAAATTGACACTTCACTTGGATGGTTGTTGCAGTTATTGGACCCCTGTGCTTCTGGGAGTTTTGTTTTTGGGTCAAGCACTCCTTGTAGGGTCATTGTCTGCTCAGGGAAAGAGCTGAAACTGTTGCAGGAGGTGAAGTATTGCCTTCAAAATGAAACTACAGCATAAGTGCTTGACTTTTGTTCATCTGGAGTTGCACAAACAGATTACAGTTTTTCCACAGAGCTGCACAGTTGAGAAGAAAACCAACCCAGACAAACTAGGATGGGAGGAAAATATTATCACAAACTTGAATGTTCGATATTAGTCTTAGTTTACACTGAGGTAAGGCTGATGCATGTGTCTGCAAGCATAGATTACAAATACTGAGTAATGAAAAACTTGTCAATTATTTTGAACAGCGTCTCACTTTATTAGGCTGCTTGGAAATATTTCACTTTGTAAAATACATATGATAACGGTAAGAAAACTAAATTTAAATGTTCCTTTGCTGCTATAAAAATAGTATTCTTTTAAAACTACAGTTAACAAGCTATAATCAACATGTCTGTAAAGCAGGTTGGCAACAGTTAGATGTACAGGCTATTATTAGTTTCTACAACTTAAAACTTTACTAAACTGGAAGATGGATAAAGAGGATATTCTACTTGAAATATAAATATGTTGCTTGTTTATTCTCCAGGTTTGCTAATTCCATGGATGAAAACAAGCTAACAATGACTGGAGATGCTCCAAGCCTGAATGTTTGGGTTCAAATCCCAATTTATAAATCTAAATATCGACTCTCAAGAATGTTGTCCAATCCTGAGCATTTTGCTTAAACACTAAAGGCTTTTTGAGCCATAGTGTTTGACACAAATATGACAAATGCCACATGGGCTTTGTTGGGTATACAGCTTTAATGTTTTTCTTCTATAAAAGCACATTAATTATTTAAGTACAGTTCCACACAGTTTTCAACAATTTTTTCTAAAAACAATTACAGTTTACACCACTAGCATTGCTAACACCAACAGCAATCTCCATATAATTTCTAGATTACAAAACCTGGTGTCAGACAGACTACCAAGGTTTCCAAGTCCATCTTTTACTGATGTTGAAAGTTCGGTAAATATTAAATTGTTAAACTTATTTTAATCACAGGTAGCCCTCCTGTTGTCTACTGAAACTCCCTGCTGCTCCTCAGCAGATGTCCAGAGTTTTCTCCTCGATTATTATGCACTAAAATGCTGACGTGGCATTTCCTTAGCAGTGGTGTAAGGAATAGTAAACATAACTCGAAACAAAGCTGTCCAAAGTAGGTATTAGTAGCTTAAAAGTTGAATAAATTGTCCACTGACATTAAAATGTTTTTTCTTAACTTAAAGGTGAACCAAGGACATGACTGATCAAAGTGTTTGGACCTACTTGAAGAATAGTAGGTAACAATTTGATTGTTACCTACTGTTTTTGAATTGTAATTTTGAATTGTAACAATTCAAAATAACTTCAACTATCCTAAATGTTTACACACAGCACATAACCAAAGTCTTGTATTTTCTGATTTAAAATACTTAAACTCTGCAATCAGACGCTTGCTCTGCACCTTTCATTCATTCTATTGATCTATCTGAATAGTTTTAGTTTCATTTTGCTCTTTAGGAGATTGCTATGTGTAATTTATTTACAAATTAAAAAAAAATATATATAAGCCTACACTTCTGGAATAAAACACATAGAAATATTAGCTCTGGTATCACAACACTTTGCTGTCTGGATCACTGTATGGATTGGTGACCTGAGCCCAATATCTACTCCAAGAATGTGATCAGAATCTGGTGAATAAAGCTCACCCTATCGCTTACATTAAATAAATGTGGATAATACTACTGTAACTGTAATAGCGACAACTCTTATCATTTTACATGTATAATAATACACATACAATAATTATATATAGCTGTATTAATCCATATCTTGTATTTTTGGCATATTAAATTGAGCTTTGGCCCTGCGTCTCGCCTAATGATTCCCAGAGATAGGAACTAGTCTCCTCACACCCCCACAAGAATAAGCGGGCATAGACAACAGATGAATGGATGAAAATTTTTGTTCCAAATAACGTCAATTAGATTATGTATCATATTTCAATTAAATGTTTTCTGTAGATGCTGTGCTACTATAAATCTTTGGTGTTTTACTCAATGTTGTCATGCCTTTTTGGAAGGTAGACTGAAAAAATTTAGAATATGTTGGATGATCTCCTTCTCCAATAACGCTGAAATGTTTTCTTAGGGTAGTCAAACAGTTATGACTTCACATGTTCATATAGAGCTTTGAATGATTTGTGTGCACTTTTGGGGCAGTTTTCTTTGCAATTTTTTCTTTATGAGAAAGAAGTGATGTGAAGTGTCAGAGTTAACATCGCCAAACACTTTGTGTTTGATTTATAAGATCCAGATCTGTGATTCATCCAACACTGTACCCTTTAGGCTTCACAGCCTTTTAATATATTCTTTACTTTGACAATTACATCTTTCCATTAGCTGTTCTTCATACTTTATCAGTTTGGTGTTTTCACTGAAGTGAAAATGTGACGTGTTGAAAGGCGGCGCGGCGGAGTTTTAGTGAAGCGTTGTTCTGATCCATCATGTTTGACAGACGCAGGGCCTCGGGCCGTCATTCGTCTCTCCGCCTTTTGACACAGGATGAGAGATGAGAGGAGCTGCTCCTCGGCACCAAATGCCAAGCTGATCGTTTCTTTGACTATATTTATTGTAAATCACTCTTTTTCACTCCTCCCTCTTCAGCTTCTTTTTTTTTTTTTTTTTTTTCTCGGTATTTCCGCATAGCTTCAGCCTTAAAATCTGTCCTTTGTGAATTGAAGAGTGCCCAAACTTTGTTGAACAAATGCTCTGACATTTTGGATTCATGCACACAGATGCAATTAGCATAACCTTTTTTTTATTCTCTTTCTCCTCCAGAACGGGGCGGTGGCTTTTCTTATGTCTCGTTAATTAAACCAAGTGTATATGTTGGTAAATATTACAGGACAAAGGTGGAGCTAGTAATTAAATTCTGGTATGCTGACACAGCTATTAGCTAAAATCCATGTCTGATAAAGGCCACACACAGGCTCACGCATGCAGATACACAGGCGCACCCTTAAGCCGAACATTTGCTCTTATTTAAATCTCGGGCTTGATAAGGCCCCTGAAAGTGTATCCTCTTTAAAATCCCACTCCTCACTGCTTCTGCCCCCACATTAAGGGCTTAATAAAACAGTGATATTATTTCAGTTATTGGTTGCAGGGATATGAAGATGGTATCGCTTTAATTGCTTGCGTACGCTTGCGGGATCCACGGAGATTGTTCAGGGATGCAAACATAAGCAGAAAGTCAACTCCAAAAAAACAATCACAGGGCCCCCATGTGTGTTCTTGCGCAAATAACCAGCCTCTCATTTAAAGCACAGGTTTGATTTATAGGAGCTCAGGTGGAGAGATATACAGTTTAGTTTCTTCACACAGATAGGCATGCATGAAGGAGGGCAGCCGTGGTGAGATAAATGGGACACCTGGAGTGGTCGTCTGTATTTGATTTGATTGTAATAAAGGTGATGAGAGATGGTGACTCACTGCCATCCTCTGATTAGTTATTTTTATAAACTCTTCAACAACTCACTTTAATATTTTTGACTTTGCTCAAATATTACCAAAATATACAACTTGTACTCTGGATTCTTAAGAGAAAGAAAGTTATCTATTAGCAGAGAGCACAGCCCACTCTTTTTATGATCTACAGAGCTGATTTCATTTTGCTGAGTTGAGAAAGGCATCTATAAAGAGCCATGACATTTTAATCAGCCAAACTATCTCTCACTAACATCATGTTCCCCTCCTTATGCCTTGATCTACTTATCAGAGATTGTGAGACCAGGCCTTTAACATTTCTTTTCTTTCCTCTTCCAATTTTTTTTTTAATTCAGCATGTTTAGAGTGGGAGTTCTTGCTGTGTTTATCAGTATGCAAAGATCTGGCCTGCAATGGGGGTGTATTTGAGCATCAAAACCTGCGAGAACAAGACATAGAAGATACATTTTCATTTTGATTTAAACCCAGAGGATTCTGATTGATGCTGCGATGGTGCCTTGCACTTTTTGATATTAGAGTTTCAAACTTCTACATATTTTCTGTGGCTTTTATGTGACAGACCAACGCAAAGTATCATGTAATCGTGAGGTGCCTATATCTTACTTTCCTGTAGTATCACCCTGTATTTAGCCTCATCGTCCCTTCATCTCTGATTGGCCATTTTGTGTTGCATTCCCACAGCATGATATTTCCACTGCCATGTTTAACATTGAGGGTTCAGTGCATGTTTTTGCGATTTGATTTTCTCATCAGGAAACAGAAATAGAAACACAAACAGCATATTGTTTTTGAGTTTTAAAATATTACATTAAAATACTTAAACTTAACTCACATATTTTAAGCAAATCATTTCACATTAAAAAAAAGATAAACCTTTATCATGTTTACTTCACAATTATCTGGCCACATTAGATCTGTTTGAACTTCTATAAAATCAGCGATAGCTTTGACTGTGTTTGATCTTGCAGTGTGAGATCAGGAGTAAGTTGTGCACTTTGAACCAAAAGTCTGGACTCACATTTAAACACCACATAATGAATTTCTGTGACTGTTGCAATTATTAGTTGGGCTGTAACCTTTGTGAGGTTGTCACCATGGTGTCGTGCTGGATCACTGACCCGGTGACATTTTGTTGACTGACTGATTGCTCCCTCGTGATCAGTGTACCCTCAGGCTTCGAGCAGCTGGCCTCAGCCCACGCTCATCAAATCTATACTTTAACTATAGGCGCAGATAATGCTGAGCAGCATGAAGATGTGCGTGGGCAGTGCCTTCAGTATCTCATCATGCAGTTATAATGGTTCAAGTGAGAAAGGGGAAGGATTTGTGGGCACACACCTGAGCAGCTCTGCGAGTCCCTAAGGGGCTAGTTTCATCAACGCTCTCTTGCCTTGTCCCTATGCTTCCTAGTGTTTTAGTGTGATTATTTCACCCAGGATCCTGCCTCGGGCTCCCAGCCACCTTTTTACATATGCACGGACTGAACTTTTGACCAGCCACCAGCAGACAAGGCTGCCTTAGAGAAAGGGTTGCGGGTCGAAGATGTGGGATTTACCAGCACCTCCTACACTGAGCCTTTCTGGCTGTGATCAGGAGCTCAGTCCTGCACCTCAGGGGTTAAACCCTCAGACGATTCCTGCGAGTGAGACATCAGCATTAACATACCGTATAACAGACATACAATGAAGCATTTCAGTCTCGGTTTCCCTGTTGCAGACAGACATAAGGTTAGATGCTCTATCCTCTGACTGCTGTGCACCTTAGTTCCCTGGGTGTAAGTATGCATGCTCTGCTCAGCCATGTGGAAACAAAGAGGAGCAGAGGTCCCAGTCTCCCACCACCCCTCCGCTTCTTCTCTGCAGGGTTAGATGAGCTGCCAGGCTGTTGTAATAGAGTCCTTTTGGATGATTAGGAGCTACACAGAAGGGGGTCAGCTTCCAGCCTGGCTGGAAACACCGCGTTGGCTTCTCATCAGTGGTGGAGATAGATTGCTTCATAATCGCACACAGAATGATCTTCTCTGATTTCCATGTTTTGAACCACTTTTCAGGAACGTTCCAATATTAATAAGAAATTCCTACCAGACATTTCCCGCTGTGCTGTTTCAGAATGTAAGGAGAAAACCTCCTTATATTAGAGACAGAGGTAGGGCCGTGAGGAGTGAAAGACGTGACGGTGCACTGTTGGATTTAAGAATACAATCCCATTTGGCTGTATTGACATGTGTGTTTCTGCCCAATCCTGTTACCAGGATTATTGTGTACGGAGATACCATTTCATTAAGAAAACACACAGACACAGCCACAAACGTGCACATGCACTCACACGCACTCACATGCACTCTCACACACACAGGGTGGGTGAACAAAGATGGCCTGAGGCCTGGTTATTCAGTCCATTGCACAGGGAAACTGTGTAAATGGTTTATTGTGGATGAGTTGATGTGATGGAAAGCGTGTCTGGATCAATAAAGAACCAATCAAACGCTGACAGCCAGCTACTGTATGCAGTCAGTCATTCATCCCTCGTGCCTGCGCGCAGTTATACAACATGAGTGTGAAAGGGGCACGAACAATATCCCTGCTGAAAATGGGTGACGTCGAAGTGGAAAACGATCATTTTACACCAAACTTTTTGCTTCCAGAGTTCCTGTTTTCAGCTGCTGGTTACTGCAAAAAATGATGTTGTACCCCTTCCTATTTGTGACATACTGCACAGGCCCTTCTCTGGAATTTAGAAAATAATTGAAAATATATTTCTTTGTTTCAATTCAAAAAGTGGAATTCAAATTTATTAGAAACATGGTGATGTAGTTCAAGCATTTAGTTCAGTAAATGTATGAACAGCCAGCTTTAATGTTTCTTATGTTTCTTATGTTTAATTACAAGAAAAATGATTAAACATAAATCGGTACATTTCATGAAGTCAATCAAGGAAAAACATGTAATTTAAAATAAAAGTAATATGAAATGAGCACAGGGACACAATTCAGCTAAGCTGTACAGCTTCAGGTCCTGTTGTCTGTTTCAACTGGAAGGAACGCTCAACATTTTCCTCAAGTTCTGTATTTGCAGAATTAAGACTTTTTATTTATTTATTTTGTTTTCTTAATGACTTCATGGATAACTAAGAAGTCAGCAGTCCTACTCATAAAAAGAGGGTCATATTATCGTATTTCTGTCTTAATAATTGCTTCTCTTTGTTGTGTGTGTTATATTACTTCTTTTAATATGAAATACTGTGAGCTGTAATCATTAAAATGAACAAAAATTAAGATCTTTCTGTCAAGAAATACCATAATCCAAGGATTGTAAAGGGTGAAAAAAAGAAAAGCCTTATGTTCCACCTTTTCTGAACACCTCGGGGAGACCATTAGGACGTCTCCCCAACAGGTGATGGCCGAGTCTGGACTGAGTCTGAGTCGGGGTTTTCCTAAATTACCCTGGAGCCACAGGTCAGAACCAACTAGACGCTCGTTGCCAGAGTGCTGTCTCTCTAATGGAAGGGATCAGAACATACCAAAGAACCAGAAACTGACCTAACCAGAGAGACATCCCTTCCCACTTACCCTGTACTCTTTCTTTAGAGCGTCTGTACCCTCTGAGGGGAGAAATATAAAACCTATCACCTCAGTGTCACTCCGCTAGCAGCTCTGCTTTCTTACCACTGACCCTCACAATTTGACACACAGACACACACACTTTCACACACACGCACCCATACACAACACCCCCTCCGCTCTTTGTTGTGACACAGAGCTGATGGACTATTTTTCAAATTGATTTCAAAAATGTACATAAGCAGCCGATCCCCTAGCCCAGATTACCTATTGATTTTTAATATGAAAAGCTCATTATATAAGCAGGAACTGCAACACAAAAAGCTAGCCAACCTTTGCATAAATCCTTTAATTGAATTTCCAGAGCCCGTGGTTCTACATTTTTTAATTAAATCCATTTCTTTTTTTAAGGGTTGCCGTGTAATTTGCATGCTGTGAAGTGGGTGCTGTCCCAGATAAAGTGCCATTGATCCTTATTAAGGCTCACCTCTGGGCTCGCTGAAAACCAACCGCAGAAATTAAATGTGCTCATGGTGCATACACTTATTGCCCGCATGATAGGATTAGAGGCAGAGAGACAGAGGGCGGGGGATGGGGGGGCGATTGAGATGGAGAGAGAAGGAGTGATGGGGAAAGAGTTGGGGGAGAGCAGGAGGAGGAAGGGGGCTTATTATTAATAGTTGTTCATATTAATGTAATATTTCACCTGTCCTCCTGTGGGATGAGATTGTTAATAAATACAGCTTGGCTAAGGTATTATTTGGGTTTCTCCGGGTGGTCTGTCAGTGGTTGCTGTGATTTTTAGATTTGTAGGTAGCATTCAAATGATATATCTCCTTCCGTGTCTGCGTATTTTTTATTTTTTTAAGTTAAATCAGTTTTCTATAAATACTTGCCTGCCCTTGTCTATAGATTTTTTATAATGAGAACAAGTGCACTTGATGGTATGAACATGATCATATCTCTGTGATGCTGAGAAGGTCACGATCTGCAGTCTGTCTAAGGAGAGTCTGTTTAACTACCTATTTAGAGATTAGATGATGCTCAATTTTCTTGTCCGTACCCTCTTTAGCATCCGCCAACGTAGGATGTGTGCTCTTGAAGGCGACAGTGATTTTCATCCCATGTTTGCTCTACTCAGATAGCTGACTGTAGAAGTGGGCTGCTCCTCTGCTGTCGTCCTGCGCGGCTGTATGGAGACGGCGGAGCGAATCAATAGGGATTAACCTGTGACCTCAGCCACATACTTATAGCCCAGTCGCTGTTGCACTCACATCTCTCATCAGTTTCACTTAAACAGTGAGCTTCACTCAATAAGGCGCAACACGCTAATTCATTTCAAAGATGGAGAGGCCCCTATCACAGACCTCTCTTTTACCAGAAGCTTAAACACACATACACACACAAGCACACAGGAAAATCACCATGAGGAATATAACTGTCGCAGTTGTGTACCTACTTAGTGCTCATCTTGTTTGACTCCAGCAGTTCTATTTTTTTCTATTTGATTAATTTATTGAAGAGATAATTAAATATGTAGGTGTTATGATAATATGGTGTTACTGCACGACCAAGTTGATGTCTATATTCATTTCGCCATACCAGGAATCTTTACCTCAACTCTGTGTGATTTATCTTTGAACAATTGATTAATCATTTATCATTAAATGTTCTAATTTAATTCCTCTTGATCAGTTAATTAAAAGGGCAACAGACATGGGTTTTCCATTAACTAGTCATTATGAAGTTAATGTTGTTTGCAGTCTAATGGCTATAGAAAAATGACACCATCCACTTCCTGATTGGATACTGATAGACCCCAAAACTGCCTCTTCATTTTTGTTTTTTATTCTTTTCTGCGAAATCTCAGAGGGAATCAGAGGGATGAATTTGCAACAGAATGCGATTGTATTTCTAATTAGGCAACGAAACACATAACACATTTTTCTTGGCTTTCAAGTTAAGTCAGATTTATTTGTATAGCTCATTTCAGCAAAAGTCCTGTTCAAAGTGCTTTTTCATGCAAACAGATATACAAAGATAACTTGAGGCAATACAAAATTTGCCTTAAAATGATCACTTTAAATAATAATTAACAGAAACTGTCCAAAGCAATGTGTCCCTATGTAAATAGCTAATTTCTATGAAATGATTACTGAAGAAATCACTTAGATGCTCTGAACTGATAAAATTCAAGAATATTTGAAAAAAATATTTTAAATCTGGAAATGGCTATAGACATTTGGATTTCAGATTACCAAATTAGAGCCTATATCCACAAAAACATGGAACAGTGGTGAACCTTTGCAGGAGTCACAGGCGTAACAAAATGAATCTAAGAGTGCATCACCAGCTACGACTAGTCCAGGAGGTCACAAATGAACCCAAACTGCTCTTTGTATTTCCTAACCCTTTATTAAAATTTGTTTCATCTGAAGCCGATGAAATGTTATATATTTCAATCCATATATATTTCTTCAAGTTAGCCTTAGTATGCTGCTCTAACATGACAGTGTTACACAAAATTCACATAGTTTTATGCTTTGTTTCCAAAGAGATCTTAATTGAGAAATATATTTTCCATCCTAAGTAAAGTCAAGCTTTGCTCCTGTCAATCAAGTTTCCACACAGAGCAGTCTAATGTTGGGATAACATATTTCAATGCACTTACACCTGAAAGTATCTAGATTATTATACTGTTTTGGATCTCACAAAAGCAAGCTTTAATAACAGTGATTTTTATAAACTGGTTGAACAAAAACAATTTTGCATGGCTCAATGCAGATAAAATTGAGGCATTGGGAGTTTAATTTAGATGGCCTTGATGTTAATTAAAAAATTTCTGTAGAAAGTATGAGGATATCTCGAGTTTGGATGCACGACTTTCCTTTATGTTCAATATTTGCATGTTTTTCCTTTTCCCTCTTGAGTCATTGACTTTGGTTGAGCGAATTGATTGGTATATCTTTCTACTTTTGTACATAAGAATGTAAAAATGTGTGTGTATGTGTGTATTGTGTTGAACTGTGCAGTGTCAGCAGAATATGCTTCAAGTATTGACCCATGACTGTCCTCTGCTCTGACTAGCTCTTGTCCCTAACTTGTCATCTCTCTTCTGCTTCTTTACGCCATAAATATCTTCTTAGTTCGATCCTTGTTAATTGATCTCTTCCCCCTTGACCCCCACATTTTAGGCATTTGAAAAATTTTATACTGCTTTGCTCTCTTGAGTATCCACTAACATAGCATGTTGGATGTGCAGACATATGTTGCACATCTGCATTTTGTGAACCTATTTAGCTTCACACACTTTGCATTTAAACACTTAGGTCTGAAAGGGGTTATAGAAGTGAATCACCTCTGTTATGCATGTTGTTGTACTAGGAGCCTCAGCTGTGCTTTTAACCTACAAACAGGTTCACATAAAACTAATCACCAGCAATAAGGGAGGTCAAATAACTCACTGCAGCAAGTCATTTCCCTCGTGGGGCAGGCCTAAATTTGAAGAAGGTTTCCCCTCTCCTTCCTCCAATTGTCCGAATGCAGTGATGTATTTCTTTTCATTGTTATTTGTATTCTGTTTTTCCCTTCTGAAATAACTCATATTAGTTACTCCAAATTTGTCTGTTTTGCTGCATCTCTCTGATATGAACAGAATCAACTGTATCTGCTCACTGAGGTGTGGTTGGGTACTGGCCAGAAACTAAAGGGGTTGATTTCCCTCATTTCATTTCATAATCTAATCAATCAGACTAATACAGCTTGGTTCCTTTTCTGTTTTCCACTAAGCAACCATGCATACATATTTACACCCACACACAAACTCACAGCTCACATCCTGAATGCCTGTAAAGCGGGTTCTTCCAGAAGTGGGGACCTCCCCCTTCCATCCTCCCCAAGGGGGTTAGACCACTCCATGTGTTATTGATTGCATCGCTGTTGCATGTTGTGCTCAATCATGCGCTCCATGCGTCTAACGTTGTCCTCTCCCACCTGGCCCATTAGATTAAGCTAATGCATTCAACCATTGATTGTTCATTACACTCAGACCTGATCAGCCAATCGTCTACCTGGTTTGACTCCACTTGACCGGTGAACCCTGGCTCCTGTGTCATATCGCCAGCTCTAATGCGATAAACGCACACACATGCAGCTCACAGCTCTTGTCTGGTGTTGTCATTGGTTCTGCGGGCAGCAGTTCAGCCGGGTTCTATACCTGTATCATATTCGATACTAATACTGTTTTCAAACATTTCCTAATCTCATGCAACAGAAAGCTATAGATCGGATCACGGAATATGGTACTGTTGCTCCTGCCGTGTGACTCCTCCTTAAAGATGTCGCAGTGAAAGACAGACATAAGAATGTTCTCCTATATCTAACTTAATTTTCTTCAGCTTTATTTTCAACCTGCTTTAGCTTTAAACTTTACTTAATTTTCTTCATCAGTCCTAAATCATTACTTCTTGTCATCAGTGTTTCTATGTTGCTTTTACTTTTGACACTCTAAAGGTTTATTGTAATTACAAAACAGCAATTTTACAGTTTATTTATTTTGCAAAAATGTTTAGTGGAGAAAGAGTGACTTGGAGAAAAAGACAATAAAATATTCATCTGTAATTTGTTTTATTCCTTTTAACTTTAGGAAATTCAACCTTTCTTGAAACTTTTGCAAAACAACTGATTTTAAATCAACAAAACTTGAGTGAGCTTAGCTGCTAATTTATCCTTGTTAAAGATGATACATCCATTATATGTCCACCCTTGTCCCTAGTGGGGTCGGGAGTTGCTGGTGCCTATCTCCAACTGCGTTCGCCAGTCTGTCGTAGGTCAACACAGAAACAATTAACCTTACAGTCATGTTTTTGACTGTAAGAGGAAGCCGGAGTACCCGAAGAGAACCCACATATGCACAGAGAGAACGCGCAAAGATGTTGAAAAAGATGATGGATATTTCACTCTGTGTAGACATCCATAGCTTGTCTACACAGCTTTGTGTACAGCTTTGCATAACCAGCAAAAGATGATTATGGAAAGTTTTGAGTCAGGTGGACTGAATAACACACCATATCTTCAATTCTTTTTAATCTAAAAACAATTTCAAAACTATGCATCATTTTTTTATCAACTTCAAAATTATGCACAACTTTATGTTAGTCAATCATAAAAAAAAGAAGTTATTGGATGTAACATGACAAAATATGGACAATTTCAAAGGATAATGGATAATTCTGCAAAGCCCTGCATGTCTCACCCCAAACTAAAACAGAAAACTTCCCCTCGTTGTTTCTCTCTTGACCGTTCAGGGTGAAAAATCTCACCTTGACAGTTGTGTTTAAGATATAATAATTCTCCCTCCCATTCCACTCCCACGCTTCTTATTTCCTCTTTTCTTTAATTCCTGTCGCTCTGCAGTATTGAGTCAGTCTGTGAGGAATAGCTGTTTTAGGGAGAGTCCTATTGATGCGCGTGTGTGTGCAACTGGAAGCACTTTGCTGAGTGATCGGGGATAGATGTCCTTATTGGATATGAGCTGGCTACTCCGTGGCTCTGCATTAAATTTGTATTGAAGAGGAAATTAATGAATGGATAATTTTATTGATGTTTCTGGTATTGAACATATAAACAAAATGTTCTTTTGAAGCATTGTGTGAGCGTTGCTCCCCAGCAGGAAGGAGTGGTCCCACTTGTGCTTAAGAAAGAATAAGTCCATGTTAAGTCCATAGTGTATTGGAAAAGAGAGGGAAAGGATCGATGGAAACTTGGTGCTCGAGACAGACCTTAATTGTATTATTTTCTTTCATATTCCTGTCCTCCCACATCCATCTCAACATGGCAGTGACAGATTTGATATGCACTGCTGACATTGTCATTGAGATGGATTTGAATTAGAGTGCTAGAAAGAAGTTTGTTCCGTTTTTTTGCTCCAGATCATTGATGATGAGATATAGGGTCCTCCTCTGTCACATAACAACCACAAACTACTGTGTTTTATTGGAATTCAGCGTCATACACCGACATAAAGCAGTGCACAACTGAAAGGTAAGATGCATATGTAGACAGTCTTAAAACTGTCTTTATTTACTACTATTTACCAAGTAAATAGTATTTACTACTATTTACCAAGTAGTAAATAAAGACTGTCTAAATCAAGTGTACTGTATGTAATTTAATTTGATGCATTCACACCAGAAATATACACACATGGTCGCATACAAATCAACAAATGTACTTGCATATATGGTACCTTTTAACCAGACAAATATTCACATACATCCAGTCATTTATATAGCATAACTGCATGCATTTATACATTAGGGGAAAAAAATATAGGACAATTCTACTGGAAAATCTGTTGGAGAAAACTAAAAGGTTTAGTCTGGAGCGGACATTTATCTTTCTACTGGGCGATAACCCCGAACAGACAGCCAGAACTACAATGGATTGGTTACATCAAAGCACAATCATGGTAAATGGTAAAAGTCCCTTACTTTTATTGCTCTTTATCAGATCTGAGGACTTCAACATAATATACATTGCATTATATCGTTATATATATTTAGATTGTTGTGAACTACGTAGTAACTGGACAATAACTGGGACGGACAGAACAGGGATTCGAACTGGTTACAAGATGAACTTCAGCTTCCTGAGCCAATGCTGCCCTGATACTCAGGGGTCAGAATGAGCGGGTCAAAAGGTCATTGAACTTTGTGGTTATGGCATGAAAGTTCAATAAGTATTTCACATTCTTCTGTTTTCCAGAACTTTCTTTAAAATGTTAAGATCAGTGCTTAGAAGTCTTCACTTATCAAACAACTTTCATAAAGTGGAAATGGACATTTTCTTCTGACACTAGAATGGAAAAAGATCAAAGAGATGATGGAACCTACTAATTAAAATAAAATGTTGAAGTGGGGTTAGCAGGATCTTCTTTGATGCGTGTTCTGGATGCACCGAATAGGTTCTGTACTAAATATGCTCTCTTTAAGTCTAAGAGGCTCCAGAAGGTGGGGCTTTAGAAGGCGCTGCAGACTGAGGAGGGGAGAGGAGGAGAGCAGAGGGGGGCAAGCTTGATGAAGTTTTTGATTATTGAACCTCCTCTGGCACAGGGAAGAATTACTGGATGCCATTTGGGTCAGTGCTCTTTATTGAACTACATTTTTGAAATACATCTCTCCCCCTCTTTCTTTCTCTCTCTCAGTCTCTCCCTTTTTGTAACTCTCTCGTCCTCCCTCCTGCTCCCCTAATTGGAGACGCCATAAAGGTGTGTGGGGTCAGTGGCTGTTCAAGGTGACGCTGCTTACCTTTCTCTGCTTTTTACCCAACGGGGCACATGCCACAGTAGTTCCTAATCATCCTTTTCTGCCTTCCTCACAGAAACCAGAGACCTAAAACTGTTATAACTTAACACCCACCTAATCTGTGAAAACTTTCAGTGTGATATACGGTTCTGTTGGTTTTAGCTCTACGCTCGGCTCCCTCTCTCTTTCAGCCCCGGCTCCGTGTCCTTGTGCCAGCCTGTTAAAGCCAGAGGGCACGCTGTGGGTGAATCAGAGACGCTCCTCTGCCAACATGCCCAGCGGGAGAGACCCTGTCAAGGGTGCCAAGGCCTCGAGAGAGGGAAAGGCAAAAAAAAGGTGGGGGGGATGGGGAGAGACGCTGGGTCATGCAGGGTTGAGTGTTGATGAATAAAAGAGAATGAAAAAACTCAAAGCAGTTCAAAATATGACAGCGAGATTTGATGTGAGGATTTTAAACAGAACGATGAGTGACCTTTCTGTTTATCCTCCCTACTGTTTGTGTGTTTTGTCTCAGCAATCAGGAGCTGGTGCAAAGCCAAAGGTTTACAAAGAACTGGAACCTCTTGTGTGAAGCATTCAATGACTCAGTACCGCTTTTGCCCATCAGGGGTCATTGTAGTTCAACTGTCTGAGCAGAGAAACCACAGCAGGGAAAATGTTGAGGCTTTGGGACTAACAGCTGCCACTCAGGTGAAATCACTTATCTGCTTTCTCTCAGAATCAAATACAAAGTGCATTAATTCAAACATATTTTTGCTGTTTCTGTATAATTTCTTTTGCAGGAAGTTTCATGAAATAATTAAAAACTCTCCAGTCTTTTTGAATCCTCTACCCCCTCAAAAAAAAAAAAAAAAAAAAGAAAGAAAAATCAAAAGTTAGGAAACTCAAACAGGAAAACAAATTTTGCCTCATCTTCTGGATGAAATTAATAATGCTTGAATTATAATTTGATGTCCAAGATGAGAAGACCATTGGAAAGCTTTGCAGAATTCTTTTAGACACTATTGATGAGAAAAAAAGTTAAGTCCTTTTATTTTTTTTAAAGCTTTTCCTGTCCCCTGATCTGTTGGAGTTTTAAAAAACAATTAAGAGCTTCTTAGATTATTTTTTGTTTAATTTCTAGTTAGAAAAATCGCTCAGCATTTTTTAATTTCTATTCGGTTCCCGTCTAAAACTTTTGCTGTCTGCCGTTAATTTGTGTGCACAAATTAAGCATTCCAGCGCTGCCGCCCCTGACCTCCAGTAGATGAATATTAGATGAAACAGCAGCCAATACGTGAATGGCTGTGTTCAGGAAAGCAACGATTTTAATGGCAGCAAGCAGCCATTAACAGTATATCTGAAAATAGACAGAGTATTTTCCATAGATCATTAATGACGGGAAATCTATCCCACTTTTCCTTCTCTGCATCCTTCGGAATATATCTCTTATTCCTTTGTCTTTATGTTTTTCCTACTTTATTTTATTTCAACTGAGTCTTTTTTTATCTTTGCAGACCATGTTTCAGTATCGTCTTACTGCCGGATGCTTCGTAAACGGAGGCCCTTCTTTCTTGGCTTCCTATTAAAAAGCACCTGATATTTGAATAGAGCTCTCTAATGTCTGTTTAGTATATAATCCACGTCCCCTCCTCCCATATTCCTTGTTATTCTAGTTTAGTGCTGTAATCAAGCAGGGCTTGCCAATAAAGTTTATTGTACGGAGCTAAGTGTCAATATCACACACACACACAGGGCAGAGAGGTCCCTTTAATTAGAAAAGGAGAGACAAGGGGGCTATGTGTGTGTGCGTGTGTGTGTTTGCGTTGAGAGGTGTCGGTGAATACATATATGTATTTATGTACGTGATTTTGTTTGAATGTAGGTTTTTTTAAGACCTGGAATCCTGCTCTTCATTATAAGAATGATAAAATGTGTGTAAATTTGAAAAACAATTCTGACACCTAAATCTAAAATTTTCTGCTTTTTATGAACAAATCAATTCCAACTTTACATAAATATTGAGCCTCGATGTTGTGCATCTATGTTGACTCTGAACAAACAATAATCCCTGCTATATGAAGTATTGATTAGAGTCGTTTCCTCTCTCTGGGTGACTTTATTAAAGAACCAATTGTAAAGGTCTTTATGATGATGGTATAATGTGCCGCATGAAAACTTGCACAAATGCCTCCAGTTGAAAGAGAGACACAAGCCAAACAAATATAACCTCCTTTTTCAGTTCAAATGATAATTTCAGATTGTAATTTAATTAGGAATAAATGCATGTATGTCTTCTCGTCCTCAATTAGGCCTCACGCAGAAAGTTCAGTGAAAATGTAAAATTGCATTATTGATATAAATATTTTGATTGGAAGAAAATTTTCAAAAAACTTTCTTCAGGACAGTGTCCCTCTGCGGTGAGAGTTGACTGCACAGCTTCAGTCAAACAGTAAAACAAAACAAGCATGTCTCCATTACAATGCAAAGAGATTAAAGCCAGATTAAGCAGGCTGTTTTGTCTCCAACCACAGATAGCTGTGTTAGCCTGACAGGGAGAGGAGAGGATGAGACCAGAGCAAAGAAACGTGGAGAAGAGAAGGAAGGGGGTAAAACGTGCAGAATGGTGAGGGAGAGCAGATGGAGGAGTAATTTGCGTGGGATGCACTAGATGAAGGGGTGGGGGAAACATGGCTGTGTGTCAGTGCTGAGTGATGCCTCTCGTTCTGAAAGAAATCAATTTAGGGGCGGTACGTGAACGCCGTGCATACAATAATTGAATATTACTGCTTACTATCTCCTTCACATGCAGACGCTCTGCACTGAACTGTAGGGAGAAGTGAATCAGGCGGCGGCGGAGCGAGCGAGAGAGAGATAGTGGTTTGGGCCAAATTACTGGAGAGGTTCAAGTGCTGTACAGATAATAACAGATACTTGAAATAATCTCTTCAAAATGGAAACACGCATGAGTGAGAGCAGGACTGTCTTTAGTGATTGTGTGCGTCTGTCTTCAAGTTTATCTGACTCGTAGGCGGGTCGCCCTCCATCTTCCACTGCTTGTCTGTCTGTGACTCCAACCTGTCAGATCCATCAGTTCTGTCTGGGTCACATGGCCTAATCAATAATCACAACTGTTAATCAATGAGCTTTTAAATAAGCATCGACCCTACTTATAAGGTTAGCCTCTTTTTATCGGTTTACATTAGGCTTGCTAACACAGTCGGAATAACATCAGAGTAGATACAGTGTAATGCAAAAGTATTCATATCCTTTAAACTTTTCCACATTGTAATGGCAGAAGCATCAACTTTAGTGGGATTTTTGGTAATAAACCATCATAAAGCTGTGCAGAATAGGAAATTGCATAATTTAAAGAATTAAATAAAAAAGCATTCCTTCTGCATGATGCTGCCATCACCATGTTTCACCAAGGTCATATGGTGGGGGAAAATGTTTCAGGAGAACAATGCAGCTTCTTCCACATACTAATTGTGTTGCTTTCATCGCTTGTGGGAAAACAGATTCTTCTACCTGAGCTGTGAATCCCTGCCGGTCCTCCTGAATTACTATGGTTCGCTTGCCTGCTTTTCTGATTATTTATCTCCCTGTTGGTTCAGGCCATGTGTTGTTGAGTTTACTGTTGTGCCAAACTCTTTCCATTGTGGAAGAGATCTCAAACGGTATCTATAAAATGTTTAAAGCTTCATCTCTGAGCACTCTGTTGTGTTTCTTGGTCTTCACGATGGTGTTTGATCACTAATTTTCTCTAACAAACTTCTGAGGCCTTCACAGAACAGCTGGGATTGGAAGATTGTCCTTTTCTGGTTTGCAGCATTGATATTAACACTTTTGTCATTATTAGACATAAGATGTGTTTGATATGGTGGTTATTGTTGGAAAGAGCTTTGTTTGCCCAGCAGGGATTTTCTTTACTGTACTGATGATAAAGCAAGGGAAATAACAAAAAACTCTACCTTCAGCTGAATCTTTGGGAGTTTTCTATTACTGTATTTCACTGTTAGCCACAAAATTATTAAATTCAAGTTAATTCAGTTCTTAATTATGTAATTTAACCACTACATTATACTATTATTTAATCATCGCCAAACACAATAATCATCCATATATCATAACAGATCATCAGGAAACATTTAATTAGGGTAATTATTCATTAATCCACAAACTGAGATTATTTTTAAGTTGCTGCAGAAATTGTTTGTTCAGTTTGTGTGCAGGTGTGTGTGTGTGTGTGTGTGTTTGTCCATGCTTGCAAGCCCATGTGTTTTGTCTGAATGTGGATTTGTGTGCTCATATGCATGCAGCCTGGTCTGTGTAATATTCGTCACTGTCTGATTTACGGTGGTGAGGCTGCCATAGTAGGCCGGGATCCACTGCATTTATCTCCATTTCTTAATGGTATTTCAACAGCTCCTACACCATCGGCTGTTTCTCATTTTAATGACTGGAGAAATGACTGCGTGTGTGTGAGTCAGTGTGTATCCCTGAGTAGTGTGTGTATGTTTATGCACAGTTGCAAATTCGGCTAAGCTACCTGAACTGCTCTTTCTGAAAGACAAAAAAAAAAAGAAAGAAACAAAAAAATGTCAACAATATATAAATATAGATATTTTCTTTGTTTGAGTGGGAGCTCTGATTGATGTGCTATAGTGACTGTTACACTGCTTGACGTGATTGAAATTGAGTTTTGTTTTCTGACATGCTCACAAAGATAACCCCCCACCACCCTCACCAAAACACAGAAACAGTTCCTACAAGATCTGACAATTACAAGAGGAGCTTTTAATCAATCTGGAATGCGGCTCCACAGGCCAAGTGATGGCAGGGGAGGAAGAAAACGAGTGATTAGTTCCTCTCAATCTTTAACTTTTCTTTTACTCTGTTTTTTTCTCCATCTTCTGTTCTGTTTCTCTTTCTCACCTTTGCTTTTTAACATGGTTGCATCCCTGGTGATTTTAGCCTCACTATCCAAACAAACCCCTCGTACTCTGCCAGCTTTTCCTTCTATTCGAGCGCTTCATGTTTGACTATTAGCTGACATGCACACAGGGAGCATCACTCATCTCCCCAATTTCTCCTCCTTGCCTTGCACCCAGCCCTCTCCTCCTCCTCCTTCTCACTTCTTTCTCCTTTTCCATGTGTAACTATTAGCAGACATGCTCTCAGGGAGTCTGATGAATATTTTAGCAGGCACAAGGAGGGGCTCCAACCATCCGCCTCCTCCTCCTTGGCTTCCAACACAACTAATGAACCAGAGTCAGTGTTTTTCCTATGCACAACTTTATGTTGGACTTGAGTTGTGGGGTTACTTTCGAGTCTGTAGAAACTGGGAATGGTTTAGCTCTAGATTGGCTGTATAATGTTAGTAGGTTTATTTTTTTGCAACTTTTTTGGAAGAGATTAAATTTTTTTTTACCATTTCTGACAATTTGGACAGGCTAAACATTGGGATGCCACATTTACTGTCAGGCAAGATTTGAAAGTGTGACACTTGAACTATTGCATTCAAGCAGTCCTTTGTGATTGCAGTATTGCACACATTTATATTGCAATGACCAACCAGCATCATAAGCCAGCATACTTTTACCCGCAAACTGG
This sequence comes from Poeciliopsis prolifica, assembly GCF_027474105.1. NCBI lineage: Eukaryota > Metazoa > Chordata > Actinopteri > Cyprinodontiformes > Poeciliidae > Poeciliopsis > Poeciliopsis prolifica. The sequence goes on along the minus strand of NW_026562376.1, from coordinate 11,826,491 downwards.
CTGATAAAAGTATGACTGGTTCATTTCTGGATAATATATCATTATAATAACACATTGTTTTTGTTTTTTTTACTGTAAGAAACTAAAGCAGGGATTTGAAGTTTCAATCTTATTATTCATTGTTTTACTCAAATCAGTGATCATCAGGTTTATCTTCTTTTCATTAAATACTTTAAAATCTAAAACTCCTTTGAAATGTACAGCAAGTATTTAGAACCAAAATATTACAATTTAGTCAATACCATTTTCAGGTCTGACATGCTAATTCTGATTTATTTTTCTTTTAAACTTTTTATTTGAACTTTTATTCTGTTTGGACATTTGTATGAAACTGCAGGTGTTGTATAAATATAAAATTATGCAGATCTCAGGCAGATATAAATAAATGAACAAGTGCACATGTGATCACAAAACCCTTCAAAGTTTTCAAATTACCCTGAAGGTGAAGGTTATCAGATGAAAATGAATAATTCTTCCTTTCAGAGATGTAGATGTGTATTGAGACATAAACACTCTGCCCTCTGCTTTTTAAGGCTGAACCTTTTTAATATATTATGTACTGCGACTTAGTGCAGAGAAGCAGGAATAAAAAACAAGAATTAGCCCTGAGTGTTTTGGAAAACGGCACCCATGAATGACCTTGTGGTCTTGGTCAGCTTAACCAACAAACCAGCTTCATTTCCTGAATTTATCTTGATGAAGGCATTCAGAAAACTTAACGAGAACAGTTATGAGGCTTTCTTTTGTATTTCATCCTTTCAGTTGTCTTTCACACTGCATCACTTTCCTTTTTTTTCTTCCACACCTTCCCAGCCTTGTCTCCCTGTGTGGTACAGTAGACTGTGTATGCAGATGCACGTGCAGTGTGTGCGTATGTGCACGCTAATCTCCAGATGAGGGGCTGGTGGTTAAATCATGATGCATAGTCCAGGGCTGCTCTGGCCACTGTCATTAATCAGTACAGGGGCGGGGGGACGTATCTGCTTTTTATCCATCTCTTAAATCAGTCACTGCAGCTATCGGCAGCCACCCCCCCCCCCACACACCTCCTCCCTCCCCCCTGCCATCTCCTCCCCTACCCTCCCTTCCCCCCATAGGCCGCTGATTGAAGTGGCATTGTTTGGGAGACAAGCGGCGCTCAATCAATAGGCAGTCTCACTAAATTACCGTTTGCATGAAAAATGAAGGGCCGCCCAACCTGACTCCATTCAGCTGTGGATGTGCTCCGCGCGTGCGTGTGCGTGTGTGTGTGTGTGTGTGTGTGCGGCAGATTGGTGCGACAGATAGAAACTCAGAGCGTACTGTAGGGGAAGACAAAGTGGCCAGGTAGCAGAAGCGGGGAGGCGTCTCTTTCTCTCTTCCTTTTCAAAATCGTTTGGACAAAGACCACCTACGGCTGTGTGGGAGTGAAGCAGAAATAGGAATTCGGGATTTTCTGCTCATGTATTGATCATGGCTTGTTAAGGACTTCCTCTGTGACCCTCACCCTTCACCTTGACCCTTCAGCGTTCACTCTAACCCTGGAGTGACCCGCTGCACTATTGCTTCATTTGTCTCAGTGCAGAGGAATCCAGTTGGACCAGATCTCTTTGGACTTTCTGCGAGGGTACTTGCGTGTCTGGCTCTACTATTGGGGTGGGGGTAAAGGACTTACTTTAGTCTTCAATGTGTGTTTGTGTGTGGATTTGGACGTCCAAGATAGACTGGAGTGAGGTCTCAGCCTCTCAGCCTGTTTTTGCTCTGCCCTGACCTCTAGCTATTAATCATCTCTAGATCTGTGTTTACCCTCAGTTCAGCTCTCCAGCACACAGGCACCTAGAGGGGCAATTAGAGAAGAACCACCTCCCCAGCACAGAGGATTACCCCCCTTCTCTAGTCTCACACACGCACACTCACACACATGCAGGCATTCACAAGTGCAGAATGAATCTCTAAGAAGCAGAGTTAGCCTCTCAGACATTCAGCTTTAATGTTTTTATTTACTTTAAAAGCATCCTGCTGTTAATACTAGTAGCATATCACAAAGCAGCCATTATATTTATATGAAGGGAGGGAGAGGGGGGAGTTTGCAGATCTTTTTTATTCAAACTCGTTATACCTGTGTGTGTCTCTCGCCCCCACAGGGCACACCAAACATGCATTAGTATAAGTTGCGCAGGCTGAGTCTCATCCCCGCGTACATATGGTAATGGATGATATGTGCGCAATATGTCAGCCACCTCATCATGTAAAAGCCTTGGTGTACAGGAGGGAGCACAGAGAGCTGGCAGGTAGGCATTAGGCATTATAATGGCCTCTATTTTTACGCAGTGAAACTCAAGTTGAAGAGGCGACGCTCGTGAAGCTTTCAAAAAAAAAGAGACGCTACTGAGGCTGTGTTATAGGTGGGTAGCGAGGAAATAAAGCTGCTTTTCAAACCACCTGACTGTTGGTCCTGCTTATTTAGGCCTGTGTGTCTGGGAACAAGTGGATATGTATTTGTCTTTTGTAGCTGTGTTCAAAAGCTTCATGCCACCGTTCCTTGTTTATCGAATAATATAAGTATTATTCGATAAAGAAGGCAGCCGAGAGGCCCACGGTAGCTCAGGAGCAGCAGAGATTCACAGCTCAGGCAGGAAAATCTGTTTAAATTATGGGTTTGGGAAGAAGAAAGCTTAAAGAAATCTTGTTTGCAGTTTGCCAAATGTGATGTAAGTGATGCAGTAAGTGTGTGAGAGAGGGCACCGGTGTGATGATAAGGCTTAACCAGGGTCTGTACAACTGTGGTTCAGCACTCCAGCCTTGGATCGTTTTCATGCTTGAATGATCCTTAGGTTGTGGTTAAGTGGCTTATCAACCAGTGGAGAATCCTCTAGAAATGAACTATAAGTAAAAGAAAGAGCAGTCAATGTCCAAATAAAACTTTAAGAATGTTGTGTAACCTCCTTGAGGGTTACAAGAAACTCTGGCTCCTTGGAAGTAAAATATGAGAAAAAAAAATCACAAATGTCTTTAGCTTTTTGCACTGTGATATCTCTTTGAAATACTGCAACCAACAAAAAGGGATTGTTGATGGGTAATTCTTCTCATTTTTATCATTCCAATTAACAACAAAAGTTGAAAGAAATTTAATTACCTCCATTAATTTTGTATTGACGTGTAATTCTGAATGCAGTATGCAGTTTTTTAAAAAATGATGAGACATCTTCAGTGCTTCAGTTATGAGTGACCGCTTGCTTGATCCTTTGTAACCCGTTTCACTTCTGTCACATAGTTGCGTACCTTCGCCTGTGCTTTAGTTGTAGGGAGTGGGCCAGGGTCTTGTTCTGAGTAGATGTAGGCCTGCCCCGAGCCCAGGGAGGTACTTAATCTCTGTGTGTATGACATGTGTGAGCTCAGGGTATTGTACTGTATGTTTCCCTCTCACTCAGCTGTACTTAATGTAGCCCATAAAGGCTACACAACAATAAGCTACGCCTGGCACTCAGGCCACCATTCCGCACTACACTAGCCCGCTGAGCAGGATAAATGACTCCTATAAACCTGTCACACACATACATACACGCGCACACACACCGGAGCGTGCACAGACTGTAGAAAGTCATCTCCCTGGCTGAGGAGGATCTGCTGTGGTTCTCACTGTGGCTGTGTGAAGTTTGTTTCACTCTGTAATAACCGGAGCCCAGCTCGTAAAAATCTGGGCTGAGAAATATGGACGGAAAAGGGCTTCTTGTTATCTGGGATCTTCACTCTCAGAAGATATTAATGGAGGCTCAGTGATCATGTGATGGTTCCATTATACATTTGTGCATCAGTCCCAATTGATTCAATCCTTTCCTATTCTTTCACCCCCGCCCGGTGTTCAATCAGGGGCCGAAGACAAATCCAACTTCCCTAATGTTTTGGACCTCCCTCTGCATTTCACCCAGGAAGACGGATCTACATTAAGAGAGGATAAAATAACCCTTCCTTGTGATAGCTGGCCGCAGAGTTCACAAATGAATGCCATTTAAAATCCATAAAACTGTTATTCTGCATAATACTGTACGAATATATGTGTGCATGAAAAGTAGTTAAGCATTAGTGGGTGTTTTGTGTCCAGCGAGGGATGGCCCCTGGACATGTTTGGTTGTGTGTGCAGTGCCGTTCGCGTGCGCAAGTTGTGCTTGATATGACATATCAGTAACTCTGAGATTGAGCGGATTTTATCTCTCATTTTCACAAAACAAAACACCCACAACCCATCCCGGCTGAGTGCACCGTAGCGGGAGCCGTGAAAGAGCTATTAGTCTATTTATGCATCCAGTGTGGTGTTTATCAGTCACACACTGACTGAGACACAGACAGCATCATCTGGCCCCTCATGTTGGTTTTAATGATTTTCCTGTTAAAGATGTCAGTGTCATGTTGCTTTTTGTTGTTTTCCTCCGTTGTCCCGGCAACCCCGGCTTGAAAACGGCGCGCGCAGGTTTGGTGGAACCTAACTTGGTTTTGATAAAAATGTAAATGTGATGTAAATCCTTGTATTTATTCTCTCACTTTAAAGGAAGAAAATGAAAAATGCCTAAACACATTATCTCTGTATTTTTATGTGTTGCCTATTTTGGCAACAGCCGTTGGTACTCATAAATAAACCACGGAGATAATAGTCGTCGACGAGAAATCCATTTTCATTCTTGATATTTATTCAAGCACTTCTCGGCCGTGTTTATACAATCCAGAGTATTAAAAGATTGATTCAATTTTGTGTTTTGGAATAAAATGCAAACAAAAACAGAAGCTTGTGTCTTTCTCCCCCTACACCCGTCTTGAGCTGAGGAGGTATTGTGGTTTATGTAAACCAGAGAGCTCTGAGCTCTATTCTGGGCCCAGAGCTTCCCAGAGAGACAGAAAGAGAAAACGGAGACGACTGAAGGTAGACTCCTGTGCTTTACAGGCGGTACGTTGTGTGGGTGAGAGCAGAGGGCTTAAACATGTCTTCTGGCTGGGACTCCGTTGGATTTCTGTGATCTTAACGCATTTCTTTAACAAACCAGAACCTCTACCAGTGCTCTTTCAAAGTCTTAGATTTATTTATTTATTTATTTACTTATTTACTTATTTATTTATTTATTTATTTATTTATTTATTTATTTATTTATTTATTTATTTTTAAAGTGAGGTAAATTAAAGTATTTTTTCTTCCCTATATTGTTGGGTTCTTGTTCTCCCTTGTTGTCACAGTTATAAGTGTTTAAAGCTTTTATTTATTACTCAGAAAGAGTATTTTCTTTTTGATGTTTAGACTTATTCGGATTCAATTCAGTTCAATATTATATATTATATATTTTTTTTCAATTTCGAAGAGTTTGTGAAATAAATGATCAAGTAACTCTTTGTAAATTATGACATATTTCTGCCTAAATACAGTAAATATATTTAAATATACAATTGTATGTCTACATCAAACAAATATTTTTATGTATTAAACAATTTTTTTAACAAAACGTTTGTTAAAACGTAAGTTACACTACAACATATATTGTTGTTAGCCATTTTTTTTACTAAACACATCTTGGCTCTATTTAAATATAACAACATGAAGTAGTCTAAAATATTTCTCAAAGCTCAGTACATCATGTCACAGTTGAAAAAGAATTAAGTGTAGTTGAGAAATAATGTCACTGACGTCGATTTTTCTCTGTTATATGCAGAAAGACGGATTTGCTAGTTTCACTCATGCAGCAAAATTCTTGGTGGTACTTAGCTGAGTTAGATTTAGATTAGTTGTTTTGGACAGCACCTTTCTCTATAATAAATAAAATCGCAATTATTTTGATAATGAAAACACTGAAGTGTGACAAAAAAAAAAAAATCAAAGGGGCCAATTTTTTTTTAACGGCAGTAAAATCCACAAAATGAAACACAAAAAAGTATATATTACAACACAAAGACAATTACTTACGGTGTGTTTGTGTTTTCTAAAACGATAACTGAACATTCATGTGGATTCTCTACTGTAGTGGGTTGAAAGTTTTACATAGAGTAGACTGAGGTGGTGGTAGATATTCAGGAGGTGTGGCAGTCAGACAAAGAGGCAGTCGAAGCATCCTTCATGTAATTTAAATGCAATTATGGATTCCTCCATCCAGGTTCTCTCTGGTTTATTGTGCTGGGGTGAACAACAGGGGCGTATCTTCATCTAGTCCTGCCAGAGAACCAGTGTTTCTGTCTGAGAGCTCAGCTCCTGTCTCACATCCAGTCACCTGCTCGTCTTATTATTGGACATTATTCCACTGGCAGAGTAGAAAGGAAGAGAGGAGGGGAACTTTAATAGCACACCTGAATGGAGGGTGTCATATAATCAATGCATACAGGCCTGCATTACAGGCTGTCACTGAGACTCCATCACGCAGCAACAGAACGGAGGAGGGAGAATTAACTCCTGTGAAAGAACGGGTTGGGTATCAGTGGCCCCAAATTAAACGGCTGGCTCCAGAAGAGATGGGGGCGGAAACGAGGCGCCACTTTGAGCTGCAGCTCTGTTTTAAACAATATTTGTTTCTCAGCTTGAGATTTATAGTCACTGATTTGCTCTTTGTCGGCCTCCCTTTTTTTGTCACTTTTCACTTGTTTGGTCATACTTGCAATGATATGATCAGAGGAATCAGTTGCAAATGTTTCAGAGATCCAGTTAGAACTTCCTCAAACAGAACTTCTGCTAAGAAGTTTTCTGTTTTTATGCCTATATGTGTGCTCAACTGCTGTCGTCAGCAGACTGTAATCCCTCTGAGCCTTCCCTGTGTGTGTGTTTGCGTGTGTGTGTGTTGGTCTGTTTCTGTTGGTCCATTTTTTTCTCCCCTGGTTTGGAAAATGCCGGACTGCATGTTTATGTGTGTCTGCGTGTGTGTGTGAGAGATGTTCAGCGGAATATCCTTTGATACAGAGAGAGTTTTTAGAAATGCAATTTCCTCCTTTTCTGTGTATGCGTGTATTCATGTTGGGCTTATTAGAATATGAAAGTGTTGCGCTGTGGTGCCGGGGTTAGCCTCTGCCTCCGTCCGTTCTCGACTCCCTCGCTTTCGCTCGTTCTTTGGCCTCTGCGGTCTCTCCGGCTGACTCATGCATTAGAGATGAGGGGCTGGAGAGAGGAGGGAGCCCAACGGCAGGGGAGGCCAGCAGCTAACACCAGGAAACTCGCCATTATAAACAGGATCAACACGCCTCGCATTCAAGACACTTTCAAGTCTGCGAGTGGTGCGTGTGTATGTAGTGGCTAAGAGTAGATGAGTGTGTGTTTTAAGTTTTTATGCGTTCTTTCATAAAGTTTGCTTTTCTCTCCTGGGTTTCAGTTTGAAAAATGAGATCATTGATGCACAAAACCAAATATACTTTTTACTTCTCTAAAAAGTACATATTTATGTTTAAAATCCCTTTGTTCTGACACCTCTAAGTAAAACCTAATGTAAAATATTGCTATCAAACATCATGTTAATTAGTAATGTGGTCCAACTGAGAATCTACCAAGAAATGGGTGTCCTAAACCAACAGGCCAGAAATGTAAGAAATGTAATCAGAGATTCAGCCAAATTACCAATTGTAAGTCTGGAGAAGAAGCAGAACTTCATCTCGGATGAGCAACTAACAATTGTGCATTTCACAAGTACGTTCTTTATCCAAATGTGCCTAGAAAAAGGCTAGTTTAGTTAAAATATAAAAGCATACTTGGAAAACATGGAAGATGATGCTTTGATCACCATCTTGACACAGAAAGAACAAAACTGAGCTTGGCAGAAAACTAACAGGTATTATGTTGTGAAGCTGCTTTACCTCAGCAAGGATGGGAGGGTCAGAGTTGAAGGGAATGTTCTCTCGAGATACATTTCACAAAAACATTCAGTTTACATATGGAGAGTTTCACAGACAATTACATGCATTCTAATTTAGTCCTTGTCATAAAACATGTTTATTTTTTTAAATTTTAAAAACTTTATTTTACAAAGAAACCCAGTCAACTGCATTTGCTGTGGGACTTAACAGCAATCCCTACTTATGAACCAGGATGGAGCGACAGTGGACAATCGATTGCATTGAGTCATTAACTTTGCAGCAATTCCTCATACTGAACATGCTTGTAGTGGAGATACAGAGCAATCCTGGGGAAAAAAACAACTATTACAGGCTGCAGAAGTCAGTGCTTCCAGCAGGACAATGACCCCAAACATGCAGCTAATAACAAATCCATTTGGGATTTTTGTTATTTACAACATTTTGGCAACAATGTGTCATTTTCCTTCTTCTTCATAATTAAGCTTTACATTATTTTGATATTAGATAAATTATAATTCAATGAATTTCTAATAAAATACATTCAAGTGTGTGGTTTTAATGCAACAGAAATCGGAAGGAGTTGAACCGGTACTGATATGTACCGGTTCGCTATCATCTATGCTGTCCCCAGAGACAGGACAGGTGGGACATTTCTCTGTACACAAGTAAGCCTTATGACTAGCTCCTCGTTCTATTTTTGTTCACATTTTATTGCATTTACAGTGAACGATTAGTTTGTTCAGGTATACTTCTTTGACTCTATTTCTATTAACTTATTAGAAAACGTGTCTCAAGGTACTTTGTCCGATGCAACTCAAAGAGAATCAATATAACTGCAGTGTAAAGCCAGTAACCATCCAGATCCCTTTGATTATCCTTTGGCCAACATTCAGTGTTGCACCTTAAAATCTCCACATGCACAATGTAATGAACAAAATGTTCAATTTCAGAGAAACAAGCCTAAACTGCATCAACTGGTTGAAGATTCACGTTAAAGATTATATTTTTTCAACATTATCTTGCATCCTCACTGCATTTTAATTTTCGAAATTCAAAACTGTCTTTCTTTAATTTTTGCATGAACAAAAAAGGATGTCCTTATGGTAATAGTACACAAGATATGCAAAGGATAATCCATCCTTTAATTTGTGTACATTTAATAATTGAGAGAAAATGATTTTTTCATAAAATAACAGCAGTCACACTTACTGGCACCTTTGCTGTTAATACTTTGCACAGCAGTCTTTTCTCTAACACTCCACACTGATAGTGACCCAGAAGCCTCTTCTTCATCGAGGCTTCGGCGTCTTCCCTTTATGCTCTTACACCTTTTCTGATGGATATATTTTGTAACATTAATAATACTGTTTTTGTACTGATATGGCTACATGTTTTGGATCATTATCATCAGTTTACTGTTAGCAGGAACTGATGTTAAATTCTGTTGAACAAGTATTACTTTTCACATTTCCAACAAATTCTCAGCCATTTTCTTAATCACATTGAAAATGTGAGTGGAAGGACTTGATGTTATTTGCACATCAATTATTTAATCACTTTGTTCACATCCTGGTTTTATTATGGGAAAATTTCCAAAACTGCTGCTCACATTCTTATATTTTCATTTTTTCTTTGTCTAAACAATGCATCAAGCTACAGATTTATCACTGCAGGAGCTGAAAACACAACTACATAGAGGAAAAATATAATTATCATGCAAAAAAAAAAAAAAAAAAGATCAAGCCCCAAAAAACAGCTTCAATTAAATCATTTAGTTGTGAAATTTATTTTTTTCTAATTTAAAGCAGAAAAAACATTGTAAGCAAGTCAAACAAGAGTGGATATAAATGCTTTAACAAAACAGGGTCTCAACAGACTGAGAGTGCTCAACAGCATCCTTAAATACATCTCCCTCCCCCCCCACACACACACACATAGACACACACAGTCAGTTGTCCGTTATAGTATCTGTACTGCTCTCCATATGTTTATGTTTGTGATGGTAAGATGGAAAATACTTTTTTAAGAACTCCCAATGTGGAATGCACTGTACAAAAAATGATTAAAATCAGGAGATTTATGGTTCAAGTAAAGTGTGATTTTTAGCTTTACAGGTTGTGTGAGATTTCTACTTACAACCTCTTTCAATTATCACTTTCCGTGTTCTAATCTCTGACCTCTCGCTGCCAGTAAGGGGATCACCACCCCACTGGTTAGGGAGTAATGTTCACAAGGCCGGCATCCTGATGGGGGGGTAGCACTGCCCTGACCTTTGACCCCAGCCTCCCCCACCCTTACCTGTGTCAGCCCACAGAGGACAGAGCCTGTGAAAAGATTAATGGAAGTCACTGCTGGATTAGATGTTTTCGTGTATGTGTGTGTTTCTGGGAGAAACAGATGTACACTGGCCTGTAAATATGACAAAAAATACACAGAAAATAACAGGAAATGTTTGGATATTTTTGTCTAATTAAATCTATGGTTGTGAGATATAGTTTTCCACGTGTTGCAATAATATGGAGTTGATTAGTTTACTGTCAGATGTGTAATCTGTGTCTTCTTCATCAATCTAACAATTAGCATGGTACAAACTCTCAGCCCGTCTTGTTTTCTTTCCTCACTTCCCTCTCCCGCTCAGTGGAGAGTGCTGTTTCAGCAAGGTCTTCTGTTCATTCTCAAGGTGTCCTCCACGCCGGCTCTTTTCTGAAGGCTCTTTTAATGGATTGGCCTGATATACCTTCCAAATGGAGCACTTTGAGCGTTAATTCGCTTTCTGATAAAGATCCCCTCCTTTTTACCTTCCCTTTCTATAAGTCTTCTGCCCGATTTGAAGTACACAAGGAAGGGCAGATGAGCACAAAATCCTCTCTCTGTGTCGGACCGGATGGGAAAATGGACCGAGGTGAAAAAGAATCAATTGGATCCCCATTCATGTGCTTCTGCGGTGGAATGATTCGCGTGTATTGTGGAGGATGGCTGGAGCTTTTCGACACTCTCTCCCCTCCCCACCTCTGCGTCCGCAGACCGGCCCTGTGTCTGGCGAGGAGGGAAGTGGAGCCTTTCTGACGGCTTCGTGGCGACAGGAAGGGTTATCGCTACAATCTGGCCATTGGCTGGTATAGCTGTCAAAGCTGTCGCTACCTCAGAGCTCAGGAGTATGTCGGCACACACACAGGTCCTGCGTGTGTGCCGACACACACGCAGGAGAAACACACACACACACACACACAGACACACACACACACACTTAGACTGTTCTACAGCACATAAAGCACAGACAACACAGAAACATGCACACACAGATATGCAAACAGAATCTAAATTATGAAAGTATGTTCTATAAGATAAGCCGTACATTTTTGGACAACCTATTACCGCTCCAAACCTCATCCAGTCTGTTAACCCACCGGGTGCCCAAGACCCACACTGAATTTCGTTTTCCCCAACAATGAAAGGTGGTCTGACCTGTTTGCCCACTCAAGTGTGACATTATTGTGCCGTATTTGCGGCTGAACTCAAAAACTTCTTTTGCTTATACTACAAATTAAACATCATGTCTCTACACAAGTGCTTACATGGTCAGATTTTTATGAATAACTTCCCACCCGCCTTCATTACCCATCTCTGTAGGAAAGCGCTCTATGTCTACTGGCCCACTGATGCAATGTGGTGCACTCTGAAGCCTCTGACTCTTCAAACAGTTTCTCTTGCGTGCGATTATTTATTTATTTTTTCCTCTGTCATTGACGGAGCGGGAGCGGTGCTCCGAGCGGTTTGTGTTTCTTTGTTCATCACTGGAAATAGAGGGTCAGGGCAAAGCCCCGTTTTTCTTGTCGTCTCGGCTTGTAGTTTATTTGTTTGATCAGCGTGCTGTATTGTGCTTGTCTGTGTGCGTTTGGGAGAGAGGGAGGAAAGAGGGTAAGAGTGGTTCTCCCACACAGGGAGAAAGGGATGGAGAGAATAAACTCGTGTTTACTGTGTTGTCCCAGCGGATGGGGGGCTCCCTGTGGTTCAGCCCAATTATGAGCAGAGAAATTAAAGCAGCTCAAAACGTATGCGCATCGTGGCTCTGGAGAGGAAGAGAGGGAGAGGAGGTAGAGGGCGAAAAGTGCAGAGCACAGGACCCAGTGGGCTCTCACTTGGACCATTTGGCAAACACACTAATTAATAAGCTTAGACACACACATACACAAACTCACACACAGGCACTGTCACATTTTTTTAGTAGGTTGACTTAATTCAAACAATTCCTCATGCTTTCGTTTAACATTTAAATGACCTGTTATGCTATTATCATATTTGTTGTATTTCAAAGCCGTTATTGCCGTATTTGTGGAGTAGTTGATTTTGCTGGTCCCTCTCTCCTCCACCTCGGCCCTGCTTGCCCTCCCCTCATCAAGACGGTGAAAGACAGAGACAGTGAGCTAATTCAACAGCATGTTTGATGCATTTTTAAACACCTCTGGACTTTTTCAAGTTTCCAGCCAACAGAAGAGCTCATCTGCTATAATTTAATCAGCAAGTAAAATCACACTGCATATTTAAGCAGCATTAAATATCTTCCCGTTCTCCCTCGCCGGCCACTTAACCAGAAACGGGAAGAAAAAAAATAAAGATTTTATTTTATTTCTTGCGTATTTCCCCCCATTTTCACTTTTTCATCTGGCACTTAAAAGAGGCAGTGATTTGTCTGGTAATTACCATCTCTTTTTGGAAAAGGAACGAGTTCAACTGCAGTTAGGGGAGTTGTGCTCGTTCTGGCACACGGGTATAAAAGCTGTAAGGACTCTAAAAGCCCTGTCCAAGCAGGGCAGACAGAGAGCTGCTTATACACACTATTTCTAATCACTGCCATTAAACAGAAATTTTAATCTCGTGTTATTCTTTTGCCATTAATTGATCCACATGCATTGCACTCATTACCTAATGCAGTTGCAACTCTTTTTATTTATTGATCTCTTGGTGATGCTTTTCCGTTTTTGCCCATTGCAGCTTTTATTCTTAAACATTGAGATGAAAAAATATATATATGTGCACATATAGATATCAGAAGGCCAAGTCTGTGTGCTGTGGGACACACAAACTGGAGCATGGGCTCACATGAGGATGATGGAAGAAGTGAGGATTAGATTTAGTACACCTGTTTTTTTTTCTCTGTCAAATATTTACATTGAAGATGGTTTTGAGATTACTTTTGGAGGCAGTACAACTAAGTGTAGATAGATTCAGTTATTTTTTGTCGCAGATATTGATCTAAGTCTATTCAAATGACATAAACTTTGCAGCTTCTACATCTCAATTGTGGTATCTTTATTAATTCTGAATCGCACATGCTGAAAAAGAATGTCGGCAAAGAGGTGTGAACATGGCAGCCAAGAACACAGTCAAAAATTTAGATTGTGACGGTGTCATGTTTGAAAAAATAAACTTGTCTACCACAATGTCTGCCTTGAGAAAAAGGAGGGACTGGCAAAGACTGCATCAGTTCAGAAAGATGAAATTTATATGCAATTCATCAATGAGGGGAAAAATTAAGACAGATGTTTTCTGAGAGAAGTAGGATGGACAGTTAATAAGCTGCCAACCTCCACTTGGTAAATCAACCTACAGTGACAAATAAATATTTAGGAGAAAAACCTTAAACTATATAAAATAACACAGTTAGACAGATGTTTCAGACTTTTCTCCTCTTATGACTAGGATTCTTATTTTGATGTCACAATAGTGTCAAAACTCCTATTGCTCTCAATAACTGTCATTAGCAGAGCCCATTTTTACATTATTACGCTCTGTACTGATTCTGCAAACCTCACTTTTCCCAACATAATCAATAATGATGACAGTACAACCCCTCCACAATAATATAGCTTTAAAAATATGACTGCAATTCAATAGCACATTGCTCTTCAGGTCATTTAAACACTCTGTCTACTGTCAGTTTAAAAGTCACTCAAAGCTAGCACTCCAAAGGCATTTACTGTTTCTTGTCCTCAGTTTGTCATCAGATACAGAAAAAAAAGAATTGCTCCCGCTAAACATTGAGAACAGCGTTGAGGTCTGGCTGTTGACTCCCTGCCTACAAAAGACATATACTCCAATCTGTAGTTGTAGTATGACATTTTGTCTCCTTCTTCTTGAGCATTGTTCCTTCAAATCCAAAATAACAAAAAAAAAAATTTTTACATTTTTTTTAGGAAAAGCTGGCTATATAAAATAATGATTTGACCAAACCCCACTCTGAAACCTTGGTCCACACTTTCTTTCTAATTGTTTGTCATATTTATGTGTTCTTTTGTCATACTTTGTGCATCGGTGTGAAGGAACAAGATGCTGCTGAGTGTTCTGACTCTGTATCACAAACATACACATACACACTCACCACCAATCCTCAGTTCCTTTTTATACTGCACTCTTAAGGGGAACATTCTGATGACAGTCAATAGCCCAGACAGTAGAGCTTTGTCAATATTTAGACAGTACTGTAGTGCTGGAAAATGAACCAATACACAACGGATGAGGCTCCTCACTGGATTAATGATGCCTGACTGACTGGCTGCTGCAGACACAAGTGGAGATGAAGATGTTATTTACCCCTTTCTTTCTCTCTCTCCCTCAAGCGACTCTCTCTCTCCCTCACATGCACATTACTTCATTTGGAAGCTGCTCTTGTGTAGTTTCTCACTGATCAATAAGTCCATGTTCAGTTAAAGAGGAATTTGATTCCAATAGAATAACACAGAGCTCTGTTCACTTTGCATTTGTGCCTCTCTCGACACTGTTCCAGCTTTAGCGTGTTGTTTGAACAGAAATACACAGTGGAGAGTTGTAGATCTGCTAGTTTTGATTGCTGATGGGTGGAAGAGGAAATGCTGATATCGATCCCAAAACACCTTCAAACCAAATTATAAGCAACTTTGTAAGCTATATGAAAGATATACATATAGCTTGAACTGTCTCTACAAATTGGGTGGTTTTCTCTCTGTGCCTCCCAAAATATAACTCATTGGTTTGTGGCCTGTCTGTTAATTTAGTGACAGAAGTCTAGCCTAACTTCTTTGAAATGTTTATAAGATCATCATGTTACCATTGACTGCATTAAACATTTGCAATTAGCGCTCCTGCTAGAGGTTGATCGGCTTTCCTACTGTGGGAAGTTTGTGGTGGGGTTGCCTGAATGATTCTAGTTGCAGATAAATGTAAACGTAACTGATACAGAAAAAAACAGGCACAGTCCAAATCCTGTTGTCTGTGCTACAAACACTATCGGGAGTTTTCAAAGCAGCAGACGTGAACATTCAGTATCGTGTTAATATTGTGTCTTTTCATCTCAAGGGTTTTTCCAATGCGCTTTGACTATATGGTGCATTCAAATACAACTCAGACATGATTGCATTTTTTTAATATCAAAGCAACATCAAAGTATTTGAGCATGTCTCATTATGAAATGTCAACAATTTTGTTTAAAGATTCTAACAACTTGACTTTTTCATGACTTCACTTCTAAACTTGACTCTTTCTCTCTCAGCCATTGAAAGGATTTAAAAGATAAGAAAGAAAAGATTTTACAGATGGTGACCATCAATGATTATATCATAAATGTGATTATGATATTATGAGAGCTTTCATTGTGGAATTGTATGAAACTCTCAAGGTTACTTCAAAGTCGAAGAAAGTTTGAACATTCACTCATGTTCAAATGAATAATCATGAGAGATACAGCACGTCTTACAGGAACATTAACACACACATGCAGCAGGATGTTTCTTAAAAATCTGTGAGGGATCCAAGGAGATTGTGGTTGAATGAAAGACTTTTAAAATGAAAGAGATCTTTTAAAAATTCAATCTGTCTCAAAAAAACTCTATTCAAACATTGCCTGTAAATTAAGAACTACTACCTTCCTGAGGGGGCTTTTTCAAGGGCAAATTTCTTCCGTAGTAATTTATTTTTATGTGGAAACAGAGGGGTGGTAATAATAGTCCCAGAAAACTTGCCTGGTTCCTGGAAATGTTTCCTTTAATGGAAACGCCCATTATGTTGTAAATAAAATAGAGGAAAACGAGGGAGTGTGTACCAGTTTGCGAGCCTGAATGCCAACACACATTAGAAGTGTGAAACTTGTGTTCAGATGTATTTTCTTTGAATAAATAATCCACACCTGCAGTAACTGGTTGATGCCCAACACTCCAAGATGTGGCGATCAGTAAATCTTTTTGCGACTGATTTATTTGGAAGCAGTAATCCATTTATCAAACTATCCATATTTAAAGTCAGTTAACAGTTTCCAGGTCATGTGTGTTATTTGACGAGATGAGATGAGAGGTGTGTGTTTTCCTTGATTATGTATGCAGGAAGAGATTGCAGTCAACAAGATCAATTGCAAGAGTCAAATTTTAAGGATTTAGCAGTGAGGTGGGCTCTGCAGAGGTGAGCAAAGATGAATTGGAGGATTGTCGTGGATTGGCAGGTGGACTAGTAGTTGATTTTAGGTGAGTCATTTTAAAGTTCACTACGATCTTATTCGATAAAACAGCAACTTTTGTTGGTGACTGTTAGAGGGTGGCTAAGCATTTAAATATGTAGGATAGTGATTGACTGACCGGCAAAAATATTTAGATGAGGATTACAAAGGATGGGTCGACCCATCCATTCCTCCTGAAGAACCAGGAGGTAAGTTTGCATCAAAGGCCATGAGGCACTGAGCTTGAACTGCAGCAACTAAAGGACATAACGATCTGGAGAGGCGGTAGAGTCCTGCTGGTCCTCTGGCACACGGATCAAGATCAGTAGCTCTAAGGAGTGAGCATAATATAGAAAAGATGGAAGAGAAAAACAAAACAAAAAACCTCAACAAGGATCATGACAATAAGATACAATGTTGAAAAAGAAAAAAAAAACTGAATCTATAGCACTGCAAATATTCTTAATCACATACATCCTATCCATTCTCCCCACTTTTTTTTGTTTTTACCTTGAAAGAAAATCCAACTTATGCCTTGCGTAACAAAGTTCTTCTTGTGATCCCTAAAGTTGTGCATTTCCTTCAGCCACATCGACTGCAGCGCCTCCTGACTGTGGAGGTTAGCTTCGCCGCTATCATCCTGCTCCATAAACCAGCTTCACTGAAACAGATTAAATGAACACAATGATTCTTTAATCAGATAACCCATGCTCGGAATAGATTAACCTTCCTTAATGCAGGTCCTCTGGCTCTCCGTTTGTCTCCTCCTCCTGTCTCCTCAGCCGAAGAGAATACGGAGGTCTACAAACTTTAATCTTCATTACCTGCTTTGATTTCTCTGCTAAAGGAAGAAATGCATAATTTACATCCTTTGAAGTAGCTCCACTATTACTGACAACATGTTACCTTTAATCTTAAGAGCCCTGGAACATTAAATATTTAGTCATTTACCGAACAAAGGAGCATGGAGGCGATGCCGTCCTACCTCTTTGACTTTCACTGTCATGTGCACTCAGTGTCCCTGGTAAGAAGCAATTAATTTTGGGGGAAGAAACAGCTTTTACTGAAGTGCAGGTAACTTTAAGTTGTTTTCACACTTCTGCCTTGTTATTTTATCCCGCTGAAAAGAGAGCGTTAAAGTAAAGTGCTTTCGTTAGCAGAACTGGAAACGGGTGACCGGAAGGCTAACAAGTGGGCGTCAGTCTGTCTATGTATGTATTTCTGATTTGTCACTTTCAGGCCCGTCTTGCTCAATTTATTCCATCTATGCACTGAGACTAAGATTAGAGGTAATGCCTCTGATCCTCAATGATGATATGTTTTTTTCTTCTTTGCCAAAAGCTTCGAAAGTACAAGATTTGTTGTGTTTGTAAAAAAAAAAAAAATAGGAGCATGAATGTGTGAGTCAGTGTGCATGTAGACACATGTATTTGTTTTTGCCTTTCTTGATTATTTACTCCCATTTAGCATTTTCTGCACACCTGTCTGCTGTGTAAAAGCCAGAGGTAGAATTTAAATTTTATCTCTTTCTGGGGATGTGTGGTGTTTATTGTTTAATTAATAAACACCACACTAGAGTAGAAGTGCAGAGTAAAAGAAGTTTGATTATTTTTTCGCTCTGAAATAAAAACAAGACAGGATGTAACCGACACATCATGCATGTAGTTGCTTATTTTATACCTCAAGGGGTTATTACCATATTAGATTCTACTTCTATCCACATCACCGTCCCAGAGATCATTTATGTTTGTGTTTTTGTAGCTACTACACCTTATGATGCAATTAAGTTAATATGCAGACACAAAACCTAATGCTGAAACAGGGATCTCTGGAAGATAAAATTCCCCAGCAGTTTATCACCTTCTCTCTCATGGGAACCTTTTGGGTTTATTCTGAGCAAAATGAAAAAGATACACACACATTTATTCCATTTCTTTGTATTTTTCTTCCAGGTTTGCTTATATAACTGCTGATGTACAAGACCATTGCTGCCCACTATGATGTCCTTACAGAACCACTTTTTAAAACATATATATATTTTTTATTATTATATATATATTTTTTTACTAATGTTCCATTTTTATTTCTAATCAGTAAATAGCTTCCCCTCCTCTTCCAACCTCCGAATGGTGCAGTGGCAGTTTGTTTTCTTTTTCCTCGTTGGGCTCTCTGAAGGAAAATTAGACAATTACCCAGACTCATAATGTTTTTCTACCCTCCGACTCCCCCAACCCCCTGTCTTCCTCCTCCCCTGAATTCCTCCCCCACTCTCCGCATCTTATGATTAATTACTCTGTGAACATCATATGCCGGTTGAACAGAAACAGAAGTGTGCAAAGACGTAATTGTGTGTCTCTGTTAATGAGTGTTGATACACGCTTACAGTAGTTGCTCAGTTTCTCTCTGTTGTCTTTGCCTCTTGCAAGTATACCATTCATGTGTGTTCACACACACAACACACACACGGACATGAGGTACAGATTACCATAGTAATAGCTGCTGAGTAGCTTAGGGCTGGTGACTGATGGTTTTAAGGATGTCCTCTGTCTTCCACTTGGTCAGTGAAATTAATATCCACTCCAGTCTAAGGCGACCTGTGTGTATGAAGTTGGTGTGAGGAACAGTGAGCTTGTTGCCTGCGGCTAAGATCTACCTAACGTCTCCTTTGAGGTCTGAGCTCCTGTAGACACTTGAGACAAACCTGCAATTCAGGTCATTAAGATGTAAACCCACCTCTTTCTCTCACTGCCTTTTCCTTCTTCGCTGCCCTGCCCCAGCTTCTCCTTCAAGTATCTACATGAGAGCCTACTGGAATAGAAATGCTCTATTGATCAGAATAAACAGTGGAATAATCTTTAGTAATCAGCTGGGGCCTTGGCTTTATTAACAATTGATGTGAATGCAGTGGAGATCAAGACATGAGCGCAGCAGTTTGTGTTTGTGTGTGCGCGTATGTGTGTGTTTGTCTGAATTAAACCCTCTGCTGGAACTTCCTCTCCTCTTTGGGCCCTTTGAAGAACTTAATGCACTCGAACCTGAAGTCTAAACCGTGTGTTATACAGTTTGTTACAAAACCGTTTTACCCCTTAAACTTTTTAAAACATCTTGTGTTATATTTAATCTTTCAATGATCCTGATGTCGCCAAAAAAATTTACAATAAAATCTCTCATTTGCTGCTATTTAACTGCAAAAACATTTAGTAGAGACAAATTCCACACTAAACAATGCAGGACAAAAAATCTGAATGACTAATGTTATATCCCAGTCAGTGAGAATGGGACTGATGGCTATTTAAAAAAAGACTTGAATCGTATTTTGACACTAACCCAGCAGGCGAGGCTGCACTCTTTCACAGTCCTGCAGAGAAACTCCAGAGTTTGTTTGCAGCTACTTTGGGCTCTGGTATGAAACATGCAGAGGTCCATATCAGCATTACCTGAAGTGAGGCTTTGAATGGACAGTGAGAAAACCTGGATACCCTCAGACTTACATGGATATTGAAGTCCTGCTGCCTTCAGAACAAAACAAAAAAAAGAGAAAGTAGGAAGCTTCTATTACTTTCCAAATATGGCATAAAGTAGAAAGTTTTATGTAGAAATACATACTACCTGCAGTCCATAATATGTGTTTGTGTGTGGATCTTTTTCAATGACTTTTTTGATATAAAAGAGACATTAAAGACAGAAGTTATAAACCAGAGTCATCCTTATTATTGGTTTGGATCCCAAAGGCACTAAATGACACTGTATCATTATAGTGTTTGTCTAAAGGCTTCAGCTTAATATAGAAGGTGTGTTGGGAAGACTTGTAGGATCAGACACAAAAGCCTTTTGGAATCAGTCTCATTCGTCTGATCGCTGTTTGCATGCAAGTCTCAGATGTGTCCAAAACACTCTTTGCTTTTTGTTTTTGCCAGAACTTCTCTGTCACTATTTTGGATCTTTCACCCTTACTTAGTAAAACAGTGTTGCTCAGTGTCTCCGTTAAAAACAAAAGAGAAACAACTGAACAAGATTAATTAATCACCTGAGCAAAACCAATCCATGATAATCAGGAATACTTCTGACTATAACACATGAAGTCTGACTCTGGCAAGAATACAAATTAAAACAAAAAATATGTACATTTATAAATAAAGATAATATGTTTATCTTGCGATGTAAATGAACTAGTTTATTCAGTGTCGTTATTTTGAATGTTCCTTATGAGATTCTTACTCTTAAAAGGATCATTTTGAAATCTTCACTGAGAGCTTGGTTTCTCCTTTGGCTCCTAAACATATCACTCTCAATCTACCAATCTGGAGAGCTAGCAAGCGACTAGATGAAGAAGAGCAGGCGAAACTAAAACAATATAAAGATTCTGACACCATTCAAAGTTTTCAGAGATGTTAAATTCACAATCAAACTATTTGATTGTGAAAGAAAACTGCCTTGGACCCAGGAGCAACAAGGACTTAAAAAAGATGAGACACTGAACAAACGTGACATAGCTGACAAGGATTGATCCTGAAATTTGCAAAATGTCATTCCTGTAAAATCTCCATTTTCACTGTTGACATCAGAGGTAGACAAGTTTGACGGCTTGTGTTTGTAAAGTATAGCTTGCTGCCGTTTAAAGGACTTATGAGACTGTGTCTCATACGTTTTTGATCCAAGACAGCAGTATGGCGTTTATAGTTCAGGTTTACATTGGAGCCGCCTGGAAGAGCATCTTCCAGATCGTCCAGTTTGTGTGAACGGCGGCGGGAGCGATCTGCACCGAGTTACAAACATCCAGAGGAGCACGAGGTGCTGCGCCGCGCATGTATGATAAGAACTACAATATTTCTACTACTAAGAATTTAGACTGCTGAAAACAATGATAAAGTCATCATGATAGGAAATTCTAATGCAGGTACATCGTTACTGTTGCAAGATTGTGCTTCATCTGATTGTCGACACTTTTCTTTGAAATTATATTGGGTACAACAGTTTGAGCGTAATTGAAGGCTTATGTCTTTGCTTATTAAATGTCAGTTGCGCTTGTCTCAATGAGACAAACTTCCACTAACTCATCATTTCAGAATGATGTGCTCTGTTTTATTTTTGTCTGGAAAAGCTTTCACATGGGGAACTTTTGATAAAATCATAATTATCTTAATGTGGGGAAGGGTTATTTTTACCCACTTCTACCTGCAACCCCATTATAAATGTCACTTTTCACCACAGTTAAAATATTATTGTCAGTATATGACCAGTCGTCACAAGCAGGCGGGTCAGCACGAGCGGAGTGTACACTGTCTCTTTACGACACTGCCCATGTTTCTAGCTATAAGTTCAGCTTGTAAAAGTTTATCCCCTGTATGTACTTTAACATCCTTTAATATCAGCTCATAAACCAGTACCAAGCAGGCCATGGAGCCCTCCCCCCCATCCCACAACATCTCCCTCAGATGCACACCCTGCCAATTAAGGGTCCTTCATCTCCAGCACTTGACTGCTTCAGCTGGGAGGAGGAGGAGGCGGTGTTACCGTGAGTTTGTAAACATGTGAAGGCACGAGTGTGAGCTCTGGCAACAAGGACTTCCCCTCTGAGGTGAAATAACTCTGTGGAAGTATGTGTGTGAGCCTGTCCCAGCGGAGTGTGTAATCTCAGCTGTGTCTGTCTCCTGCCTGGCTGTGACGCTGAGGGAGGATGTGATGGAAATCTCCCTCCTATTTAAATCCACCACTGGCACATCAAAGCATGCTGCTGCTGGAATAACAGAAATAATTAGACACAAACGCCTCATTTGCATAAAAATGTTAATTAATCTCTCCTCTCATTGCCCAGTTAGGCTGAGATGGCCCTGTGTGCTTCATAGCATATCTGCTGTGAGATATGTACTCGTGATGACTCCAGCTCTGTGCTTTATGTATTATTTCTCATCATTTATAAATGAGAAGTTTACCACTTCTCTTCTTTTTGTGTGTTTTAGTCAGCTCCCCATTCACGGACGGTTGTATAAACTGCTCCCTTTTTCTCTGTTTGCTTGTTGCTGTATTACTTTATGTAGAATCTCAGTCTTGGAAACCTGGTTCCCTTACAGCACGCAGCATTTAAAACTTCTGTTTTCAGGTGAAATTGCATTTCTATATTTCTCTACAGTTTATATATCCAGAGGATTTTTGGATGAAATAGTTTCTATAACTTCAAACCAATAAGTTGCCACCGTCTTTCAGCTGAGAAGGAAAAATGTCTCACTTTAAGTCTATTTTGGCTGCTAGATCCTACCTTTAAAACACACCTGTCTCTTACTGCATTAGCTTCATTTAAAACAAAAAAGACCAATTACACAAGTTATTACACCACTGCTGTAAATACTTTGTTGTACCCTCTTTGTCTTTAATGTTTGAACGTTGAAGCCCACCATCAGCATGAGCTTCTCTACGGCTGATTTTACAGATTTTCTCTACACTTTAGAAGAGGAGATTCATTTAGTCTCTGGTGAAACATTTTTATGTTGAGTTGGTCATTTTTGTAGACAGCTATCCTTCTCAAACACCAAATTATGACCCATTTTAACACTACTGGTTGAGGTTACCAAATTTCTAATAAAACTGTGCTGGTGTTTCTCATCATTCATGATGCACTCTAAGATCCACAGGACTGTGGACGAGGAACAAGCCAACAGCATCACAGAGCCTTCACCATACCAAACAGTGGGCCTCACTGTTTTCTGTCACATCTACCTGGAGAGTTCAGGAAATGTTCAGTTTTAAGACCTTACAGTACAGTTTAGCAAACTTCAAATGTACTGTTGATATAAAGACAAGGATATGTATCAAGAGAGATTGAAGTACTTTTTCTTTTACTTCCCTTAACACCCACCTCTGCAAATGGGAGTAGGAAACTTGTGGGGTCCTCATTCAGACTTGTTTGAATTTTTTTGTTATTGCTCTGACTCTAAAGATGAGCACTTTTAGGTGAGAACCTTATATATGTGGTCATATCTGGACTTCTCTGATTATTAGCACATCTTCCTGATGTAAAGGGCATAATCTCTTGTTTTCCTTACACTGAGGAGTGCCTAAGAGGAATTTATACATATTTCTTTATACACAGGCTAAACAAATTTGGACACATTTGGAGGACACTGTGCTCTTTTAACTATGCTTTGTATTATTTTAGTTGAACAGGGTAAGAGTATAATCTGTATAATCTCTGTTTTTAGTATTCTTTATCACAGTTTGTCTGTAGAGGTGACCTCCTCCTCCTTTCATCTCTTCCTGTTTAACCGGAGACAACACGCTCTGACTGGAGAGGACAGAGACTCCGAGTTGATCCTGATTATAACAAGCACTTAAATCTACTTCTGCACACCCCCTAACGTCAGGGTTGTATTAGAACAAGCATTTACATCAGCCTCTACGTCAACTTTATGAGATCTAAGACCTCTTACATCTTTCGAAATACATCCACAGGTCTTCTCTTGCTTGACTATGTACTCGGTCAGGGTTTAGCGGATGTTGGTGTAAAAAAGATTTTGTGAATATGTTCTTTAAAGAAAATGCAGAGCAAATTCGTTGAAAAAAGGAGTGAAATTATCCTCTTGGTTTTAGTCAAAAATCTAAAGAAAGAACAATTAATTCCTCTGTATTACACAGCAAAACTGTTTTTATTTAAGCATATGAACTCCTTGGTCTGTATTAGTATTCTGTTACAAATATCATGTTTCATGAGACGTGAAGCAGCCCTCCCCTGTTCCTACAACTGTGAAACTCTCTGTATGATCCTCCAGCAGTTCTATTGACTCGGCTTTCTCTGCTCCTCCGGTCCGGTCTCGGCTGCTCCTTTCATTTACTCTGCCAGCGCTCAGCGGCTCTGCTCCGGGGAGAGCCGCTGAAACAAGACTTCATCAATTCCAGATGAAACACCAACATTTCCTCCCATTACACCAAAGCAGCGCTCCCGTTCACTCTCCACGATCTCTCACCACTCTGCTCTTGCTGTGTGTGTAATGAGCAATGGGACTGTGTGTGCAGCCGTGCATGCGTGCATTTACGTGTTTAGTGAGTGTTTTTTGTGTGTAAAAGGGATTGAGAGTGTGCGAGCTTCGGGGAGAGGTAGGAAAAGTCGAGGCAGCGCTGAGGGAACTGGTCTGGGAAGCAGGTGTGTTTGTTTGATGTCCTCCTGCAAGGAAAGTTGGGGGAAGATTTCCACCAGACTACCTGCCCTCTAACCCCATTCCTCTTTCCTTATTAACCTTCTACACTACAATTTGAAGGAACTTCTTTTTTATTTTTCACATTACCTGCATTCAGTATTTTAAACTATAATCTGAAGCCTCTGAAATGTCTTGACACACACTGCCTCATATTTCAGAGTACTTCATATTAGAAACACTTTATGGTATGAGAGAAAACTTCACTGTGAAAAGAGAGAAATTTATAACTATATAAAACATATAAGTAGAGATGCACAGACAAACTGGCTAGTGACTGGCCAATTAAAAACTCAAAAATCTAAACTTTTTTAGATCACTGCACCACACTAACCATTGCTAGTTTTCACTGACCAACACCCATCAATGTAATAGTTGTAGGTGAATAAGACACAGGTTACCAGCTAACCTGGTAACTATTTTTTTGTGATTGTAAGTTGTCTAAAATGAAGTCAGAGAAAGCAGAAAATAAGTTTTTAAAGCTCTTGAAAAGTGGGATTTGGTGTAAAATGAGAAGTAGTTTGAGACTTTTGCACAAGCAAACAGAATGAATGTTGGTGTGCCTCTCCTCCGTCTTGGATCACATTGGTTGTACGGCTGTTTTCTTGTTCTCCCAACCTTGAGGTTCAGAGGCAGAACAATGGAGAAAATGCCTAAATTTTACTTAATGAACTTCCTCCAGTTTATGGATAATAAACAAGCTTCAGCAGAAGTTGGTCAGATAATTATTTCCTTTGAATCAGGTTAGCTGGTGCAGCACCAAGACTGGTGGGACAGGAGCTGCACTGCTCTAGAGTGAATACAGTGATACCCTCAAAGTGGAGAGGGAAAGAAACAAGCTTCGCTCAGCCACAGAAAGAGGAGGATGTTTGGGGACAACAGAGGCTCATCCTGAGGCAGCTGAGGGAAGCACGGGAAGAATAGGACCTCTTGTTTGTTTAATATCTTTATCCTCATCTCTGCCCTCAGGACATAAAGGCGAATTCATCCGTAAAACTGGATTGTCACACTCAGCTGACTCAAACAGCTGAGTGTGAAAACACACTTGGCGTGGGCGTTTTTGTCATGTCTAGGCAAGAGCAAGATAGAAGCATGTAGGGATGAGATCCTGCTACGCTTAGAAGTTACAGATATCCTCTTTTTGCCACGCAGAGTTATGATGGCTAGCTAAAGATCTGGTTTCTAGGGCTGTAGGTTAGAATCCAGCTCTTTCCCTCCAGCGTATATTTAGTAAACTTTGCCCCCGAATCTAAGTATCTATTATCTTTATTGAACAAAATAGAATTTAGACAAGAAGGTTTTAAAGGCAAACATACATTCCAAAACTGAGATATAAACATATGGCATGTCTTAGATTGACTGGGGAAAATGATTTAATATTGTCTTAACATTTTGTGAAATGCTGCTTTGATAACTTTAATGAAGTGCATTGCTCAGTTACTTGCCGCCAACTAAATTCTGAGCAGCTGGGTGGCAGCAACCAACAGCTAACCATCAAGTAATATTCTTAATATTGTTAAGGTTTTGTTTGTGAAAAATTGAAGATCGTTGTGGGAACTTGTGGTTTCCATTAAATGTAAGCCTGTTCATATCAGTATGAGCTCAAATGCATTGGGGAAACTTGGGGCCTATGATTGGTCAGTTTTTTTAAAGATACAATTTATTTAATAAAAACATTTTAACCTCTTAATAGTTTTTGGGTTAGTGAGTGAGAATTACATTTTTTTGGCCTCTGATATTTATTAACAGTTTTAGAGGGTGGAACACCAAGTCCCATTTCATGCAGGGATTTTTGGTGGGACATTTTAGCTTACTAGCGTGCAACAGTCGGCATCAAGGCAGCCATGCACAATAATTGATCATGAAGGAGATCTTTCAAACTTAACATTTTTTCAATTGCAGAGACTTTTTTAGACATTTTTGTAGTAAAGTTTCCCAGTATAAGCAAGACCTGTAATTAGTGATGAGAAATGCAAATCAATGTCACTTTCAATAATTTAGCCCGTAAAAGCACAGTTGCTGAAAAACAGAAAAAACACACAAATTCTAGACTTATAAAGAACCAAGGTTGCTTCTCTGCTCTCCTAAGATGTTCTTTAGATAGATCGTTGAAAAGAAAAAGCAAACACATTGATGTTACAGACAATCACGTATGTAGAAGGACACATTAAGGTACTTCGTTATGTGCTAACTATCACATCATTGCTAGCATGTTCAAGTCTGTAAAAAATATTGGCACCAAGACAGCGAGCTTCACGCAAATATTCATGGAAATTGTTATTCATGTGCTTGAAGAATGTGTCACCAGATCACATCATCCTCATGTTTGATTATTTCTAAATAAATGTGAACTCTGCTCGTTATTTGTCTTGTCAAGTTTGATGGTTTAATTTAACTGTAGGATAAATAAATGTTTAAGTGCCTCCTTTGCCTTAATTCAAACTTTGCAGGGTTTCCAATATGGGACTCCCAGAGTATTTAAATGATTTCTATTGCTTTCACCTTAATAGGCCCTTTTTTTCCATATTTACAAAGATGCCATGCACAACCATTTCCCCTCTTCTCTACCCACTGGTTTCAGCTCTCAGTTTGAGCCTAATTGATCATAATGAGTGTAAGCTCTTGTAAGTTTTTACTGGTCTCCCTTTTTTTTGTTTCCGCCTGTTTTGTACATTATACACTTGTAACACAGCGAGACACATAGATTTGTTATATGCCTTTATAACTGCAGTGCAGTTCATGGAGTCTGCATCAGTCAATTCATGCCAACCAACATATGAAAAGCCCAAATGTAGTGTGATTAATCCTGTGCCAATTTTAGAAAACCTATGAAATATGCACTGTAAAAGATTTATACTTGGCATTCCTTTTTTTTTGCCTCCAGTTCTACCTTTATGACAGTTGAGAATGTTACGATTACTAAATAAGAATGTAAGTTAATTCCATGCTATGCAAATACTCTATATACATGATGAGGATTAATCTCTGTATTCCAAATGCTTGGAGTGACTCTGACTGTTTGACTGACTCAGGGTACAACCTAGTTTTGGAATGATCTGGTTAATAAGTACTTGACCTGTTTGGGGCACAGTCAGAGCATTGAATTTCTATTCCCAGATGATCCTAAATATTAACATGGTATCATTTCTCAACAATAGCAGATGCCATTCTGACTCAATAGAACACTGAATTTACACCATTTTTTATAAAACACATTTCTTACTGCTTTGAAGGCATATCACCATTGATTTTTCACAAAAAGTTCATTATATCACATTTTTTGACATGCAACCATACATGCAACATGGCAGCAACTTTAGATGTCAAACTTCATCAGAATGTGCTGCCAAAATTAGTCACTTTCTTGCATCTATTCTCACTTCCTGAACAAATGCTAATGAATGACCCTACATGATGTCAGTGTGCTAATTCATAACAACTGCCATTTTTCTTTGCTTTGAAATGCCAATATGATTAAACACCATGTCAAGGCCAACTATCAATCTACACCTTCATAATCAGCACTAAAGAGATTGAGCTGTATATGGAGTCAAGACACACAAAGTGTTTGCATGTGAGTGCAGCACAGTCACACACGCACACACATTAGTGCACATATTAGTATGTTGTAGCTTTAGCGTGGGGTGAGGAGAGTTATGGGGGTGTCTGGAGATGACAGAGTGCAGGATCGCTTATGGGAGAAGGCACTCGTACTCTGTTAATATTGCATGATTTACATGCCTGAGAATGTGTCCACATACAGTGTACTCTCAATGGGCTTCACAGGAGGAAATGACATTTGTGTAGCTACAGTTGTTGTGATGTGAAGTACCAGTTCTTGCACCTGTAAAGCCAGGACCTGTAAAACGCAGGTCAAAGCAATATTCATCCCTTCCATCCGTGGCCTCTGGTTTCTCCTGATTTAATGCATGCAGATAAATAACTTTTATGTAAATTGTTAGTTTGACTCATGTCAAGGTGGCGTTTACATTAAAGTCCTCTGATCATGTGGCTTTAAAATGACAGGTCGATATGGCTGAAAGCTTTCAGCCCCTGTTGCAGCCGAGCATAGATCCACTGATCTATAGATTGATGGGCACACTGATGATAGCCCATAGAGAATATGGTAATGACAAACTGTCTAAACACACACACAAATGCAACCCCCAACTTGAAGGCTTAGGTGACCTCTAAGGTTAACCCATCCGGTCATCAGGGGTGAGACGCTGGGGTAAGAGACAGTCTGACATCGACCTGTCTGTCACTTTTCCAGTCCATGTTTTTAAAATGTAAAATAATTCTTGTATTCCTTGCTTTATACTAACAGAAGGTGAAAAGTATTCATCCTCAAATCACCAGCATTTATTTCAACAACTTGAAAAAGGAGTAAGTTCAACATCTTTCAGTTTAAAGATTTTGTGTTCAAAAGACCCTCTTAGAGTAACCTGAGCTTCTCAAATAACTTTTTGGTGAACTTTCTTTGTTACATTGATAAAAGTTTGCTGATGGACTCCTTTCTTAAACATTTAGACCTGAACAGACCTTTTGATTTTTTTTTTTTTTTTTACAATTATTTTGTTTCTGAGTCATTGTGCATCAGTTTAAGGTGGATTGCCTGTGTGCATAAAAAAATAAATAAAAAAAATTAGGCTTCACGTTTTATAGAGATACTGTCAGGGCCATTGCGAGCCATTTGGATGCAGAGCATTTTCATATGAAGTTAAATCATTATTTTAGAATAACACCCATTAACACACCTGTTCAAAGTAAATAATTATTGGAGAAGTACAGATATTACAGATTCTACATGAAATTGTTTCTTATGTCTTTGTTGCTTTAGCATTTTTCAAGTTTTTTTCAAAGCAATATTATTGCATATATATATATATATATATATATATATATATATATATATATATATATATATATATATATATATATAACAGACTGTGTGCAAAATGTGCTGGAGAAAAAAAGAAGCAACAGGATGGTAGATCTCCAGGATTGCACTGGTCTAAAGAAAAAAAAAAATCGAATACATCTAACATTTCCAAATTATTGCACAGATTCTCCCAGTGATTTATATTAAATTGACATGAAGTGTATTTGATCTGTTATATCACACCTTGATTTAAAAATTTTACGTATAATTT
Source organism: Poeciliopsis prolifica (assembly GCF_027474105.1). Classification (NCBI taxonomy): domain Eukaryota; kingdom Metazoa; phylum Chordata; class Actinopteri; order Cyprinodontiformes; family Poeciliidae; genus Poeciliopsis; species Poeciliopsis prolifica. Next base: position 11,796,903 of record NW_026562376.1, on the reverse strand, counting down.
TAGTTTTTGACTTATTAAACTGACTTACTAAAATGAACTTGGAAGTACAGCGCAGAATTGCCAACTGGAGTCATATTTAGAAATGTGAACAGATCATCAATTGAGGCATTTGTGGAAAAGTGGCGATGGAAAAAAAAAATATTTCAAACGTCGGACAGATCGCAATCCTTTTTTTAAATTTTATTTTTATTTTTTATTTTATTAGATTTTCCACATAACAATGAGCAACATGCATAGACATTCAGGTCACACTTGAGACAGTACTTTGGAGAGTAAGCATAAACTAAAGCATAAACAAATACATGACAAGACAAGAACCAAGAATAAAACAAAGCACTTAAACAGAACCCACCAATCATTTCCATAAGTACTTGAATAGAAAGTAGATGACTAAATAAACAAACAGAGGTAACAGAAAGTAATAAACTATAAATTAGACAGAAACAACCAGAACGGGACACCTAAATGGCTTAATGTAGTCTGTGCTACTAAAATTGTTATAAGACTTAGTTAAAGGGTATAGTCAACAGATCGCAATCCTACTGGAGCTGCTGTCACACTGTCACTATCTTGCTGACATAAAAAAAAAAAAGTAATGTGTGAGAAAACGGAAGTGACTTTGTGAAACATTGAGTCCTGTCTTGTCTTTGAGTTATATTTTGATTTTAATGCACACCTGTTCTTGTGGTGCATGTTTGCTAGCGTAGGTGTTTGGAAATCAGAGTATTCTGCTGTCTCATTGCTTTTTGGTGACGTCACAACCAAATTTAAAAACCTATGAGTGGTCAGACAATGGTTAGCTTTCTTAGACCATAAGGAATGCCTTAAATTTAAATCAATGCAAACCCCATAGTGTTTTAAGTTATTGTAAATGACATGACACTGTTGGTGCGTTGATCTGAGAGCCTTGTTCTTGACGATACACACTAGATGTCGGTCGTGGTGAGAGGTGGGTCAGATCGATGAGCGAGACGTGCATTCATACCTTACCAGTCTTGAACACACACACGCACCTCTTCTCACCTCACACACTGATGCACACACACGCACACCTACAAATGCAGTCCGTCACCTACCCTTCCCCCTGTCTTCACCTGTCTATAGAGGTAAACACATGCATTTAAATCAGTTGTGGGGTGCTGTGGTAACAAAGACAAATGATGTTGTATGTAATATTTTTCTATTAACATAAAGTAATATAAAGTGAAGGGCAGTGGTGTATGGAGGGAGTTAGAGGCTAATGTCCCGTATCAGATGTGGACAATGTCAGGGCTGCATACTGAGCAGTCTGTGTCCTTCTCCCTTGCTGTGTGTGTGTGCGTGTGTATGTTTGTGTAATGCTCTTTCACATGGCTACGAAGCAGTGACACATAGAGCTGCCATCACTTTTATTATTCCCTCTGCCTTATTAACCTCTCTGCCCTGACCCTTCTCTATCCACTCTTTTCACATGAACTAAACAGATCTGAACTCCCCGACACAATCCTCTGCTTTTTGTTGTCTGACCAGTTTTTTTTTCTCTCTATGTTTGTCTCTCAATAAGAGCAACAAGTGAACGATAAAGACAATTTGATTTTGACTGGAGAAAAACAAGAATTCAACTCTCAGAACTAAGTAAAAACAGAAAGGAGGGATGGAGTAAAGGAGTGAAAGAAGGAAGTAAACAAAAAGAGGCAGAGGAAGGAAGAAAGGAGTAAGGAAAATGGATTCATAAAGAGGAAATGAGTAAATGAAAGAAGTAATGGAGTGAAGAAGGAAAGAGAAGTGAAGAGATGAAAACTAGAAGAAAATGAAGCTGGGGAGAAAGAAAAGCCAGAGGGCAAGAAACACAAATAATTTTAAATATTTAAGAATGAAAAAAAGAAAAGGGAGGAATGTAAGATGGGATGGAGAAAAATGAGGAATCAAAAATGAAGGGAAAGGAATAAAATTATGAATAGGAAAAAATGCAGAAAGAAAAGTGTGATAGGGGAGCAAAGACGGAAAGTAAGATATGATGAAAAAAAGGAAAATCAAAGATAGGAAAAGATAAAACAGGAGGGAAACAAAAGAGGTCAAGGTAATTTTATTTATATAACACATTTTCAGCAACAAGGCAATACAAAGTGCTTTACAGGATTTAAAAGGAAATACAAACAAAATAAACCAAAAGAAGAAAAAGCTTGTAGTGTTGATCCAAAGTAAATAAACTAGATTCTCCTATTCAGGGTTTCTAGATGAGTATAAGTACCATAAGTATCCTCTGGTCTAATTCCTTTTCTGGTTGGAAGAGTAGGAGTCTAAAAAGTAGTTTCTAAGGTAGTTTTTCTGGGTTCCAAGTTCTAATCCCGGTTCTGGGTTGCTAAATAAGTGTAATTAAGTAAGTACCCTTTGGACTTCCGAGTTGCTGGTCAGTATAAGTATTCTCTCGACCCTCTAAGTGTGCTCTAAATTTGTAAAATAATGAGTGCTCCACAGTTTCTAAGTAATAATGAAAACTAAATGTTCCTGTTGTGGAAGATTTTTTTCTGGATTCTATCTTCATTCTGGAGAGGACGGAAACTTAGGCAAGCTTTAAAAATGAGCTTGAATTTTGCTTTTGCTTTGGTAATTTATTTGGTGCAGTTGGAAGTGGAATAAAAAGTGTTAAGACTAGAAATCTGTGTTGACCTTTTCTTCAAATCAGTGTAACAAAAGTGATCCGCCCACATTGAGTGCTCATCACTTGGTCACTTAGTATTATTAACTAAAATTTCTTAAGACATGCTAAATTAATTACTATATTAGGTCACTCGTGACAAATGTATGCAAGTCGGCTTGTTTTCTTCCTTTGAGCAAGGCACTAAACCCTACTGGATCACCCTTGAGTGTTGAAACTGCAGGTAGATGTCAGATTCTGCAGCATCCCGAGAAAGATTCCTCTTTTTATCAGTCATAATTTGGTTTTATCAAAGTACAAGATTATAAAGTGTTACCATCTCACAACTTGAGAAGTCGTCTGCATGAAACAGCAGACTTGGTCTCTCCATGTATGTGAGATGAAGAACTCTACATCTGCAGATCACTTTATGAGACATGATGAATGCAGCACACATTCAGAGTGACAGCCTGACAGTCTCAACACTGACAACTGATCTAATATTCATCTCTCTACAGGCTGGTAAACAGCAGCGGAGCACGGCACCGTTAATGGCTTCAGCCTAAGTTGTTGTCCTTATTTTTTAAAGTTGACTGTATTCACGGTGAGTGGTTTTGCGTGTGTTCTGCATCATTATCCCCCTCATGCTTTGTGGTGGACTGGTCTAGTTGAGCCTACGTGGCGCGCGGATTGAATCCACCGTAATCTACCGTAAGACTGTGCTATATCTGAGAGACTCGCAGGATGCCGACTCAGCTACTTTTCCTTTTTTTTTTTTTTTTTTTTGCCACACAAATACACACACTCATCCACACGATACATTAATGCAAGTGGGATTTAAGGGAAAGTTAGTGAATAGTTTCAGGCTGCCACATAGATTCCAGTATCAGGACGCTGCATCAGCAGGAATGGCTGCCAGGATATGATCGGAGCAGCGTCCACAAACCGTTCCTATCGAGACATCTGCTTGCAAACGTTCTCCACAATGTTTTTACTCCACAATCTGGAGAAATATGAAACTTTATTTTTTGCTCTATTAGTATTTAGAGACTTTTTCCTGTAATTTATTCTTTGAACGTTGTATGCATTGATTTCTCTATCTACATTCATGTTGTGCAAAGTATTCACACCCATCAATTTATTTTGCTTTTTGTCACACATATAATTTAGAATCAAATATTGTCATCAGGTAAAGATTAACGTCATAAAAGCTTCAGTTTTTCCACATTTTGTGTTACAGCCTCATTTATTTCTCGTATTAAATCACTCTTTCCTCCAAATTCTACACACATTATGACAATGTGGAAAAACGTTTTTTGACAGTTTTGCGAACTTACAAAAAACAGAAAACCAAGAAATCACATTTACAGTATTTGCTATGAAGCTTAAAGTTTAACTTTTTCCAATAATCATCCTCAAATTGTTTACTAGGAGGTTTCTTGATTTTCTTATTTTAATAGTAATGATTGTACTGTAGTAGTCTGGGGCTTTCTGCTTCAGGTGATTTAAATTATGCTTTATAAAAGAAATCTCTGTCGATTTGTAAACGTGAGCTCACACCAGCAAGTCCAGGTTTTAGAGTGACCTGGTCACATTCCAGGCCGTCAGACGGCGATGATGTGGTGTAAACAGGTTGTTCGTGTCAGTAGTTTTGGGGACATTAATTTTTTATCTAGAAAAAATCAAAAGCAGAGAAAATATGTTGAAAGGTAAATACCATCATGGCACAGTATATCTCTATTAAATAAAGATAATAGAGATATTCAAAAAAAATTTGAATTAAGGCTTTGAAACGTTGACGTTTTGACAAAACGTCAACCTGAAAGCATGTTAAACTTTGACATAAATATGTAGGAATGCTGTTACTGTCCAGGTGAAAGTGGAGAAGCTCAAAGCAAAATGTGATTTCCAGTTAATCCTCTATTATTTTATCAGTTTATCGACCTCCTGATACATCATCAAACACAGAAATCCAGTGATTGGAGTGTAATTATTAATCTGATCTCCTCTCAATAGCAAGAAGACACTTTCAGTGTTGTAGACTTCAAAAATAGAGCCATATCTGTTAGGGTTCTCCTGCCTTTGTTGAGCTTCAGTGTCTGGATCAAACATGAATATTCAAACTGAAGAGATGTTAGCGAAGGCAAGGAAAAATGTCTAGAGGGCTTATTCTTTATCATTCTCTTTTTGTATCACAGACTCTCTCTCTCTTTTTGCTTCTTCCCTCACATCTAATACTTCAAGGACGGCAGTTAATTTAAGATCTATTATAAATGATTAATTCAATATTTATGAATATTTAAAAATCCCCATTAAGTTACTTTGTATCTGTTTAGCAGTACATCTTTCCGGATTTTTTTTTTTATGTACATTTTCTCAAAGAGACAAAACTGTTACTATTACTACACTCTTTCATCCTCTGCGATGCCTCGTTCGAGATGTGTTCTGCCTTTGATGTTTTGCGATTAAACCAATGTTGTTTCTACCACAGGCTTGCAGCAGATCCACAGTTTGTGCACGTGTTCCTGTGTGTGTGCGTGTACATCAGGATGTTTCTGTGTGCGCGAGTGTGCCAGTGTTAGCAGATAAGTGTGGAGGAAAGTCTCCTTTCCTCTTCTTTCAGGACCATTACCTTTCATTCCAATCACAGAGAAGAGCCCTGGGGAGCAAGACGAGGAGGAGTAAGAGGGGTATGTGTGACTGTGTCCTGCTTGATGCATATGAGAAGAGTAACACAGGTGACTCGTTGTGTCCTGTTCTAATGGGCAGCGTCCTGGTTGGTGTTTTAAAAATGGACTCATTAATGTCCCCTCATGCAATATCTTTCATTTTTTCCAGTCATAAAAATACAACTAGTTGCAGTAGAATTAATGTTTAGCACAAGACAATGCAGACACTTAAGATGCACTTCAGACGGTGTGCTGCTAATTCGATTGGTCCTGCATGATTTATTGAGATCCATTCATGGTAATTCATACAATTAAACATGGGCATTGGCTTAGTTTTCCGCAGCAACATTTTCACAGGTACACCGGATGCATTTTCATTGTCTTTCATGTCTTACAATGAAAACATTGGAAAATGGTGAACATTAAAACATCACAATCTTTTACGAGTTAAAGAAATACACATGTCCTAAATTTTGTTATGCAGAAATTTTTTCTTCTTTTTGCATTACTGATTTTTAAATTAAATACATTAACACTAAGTTTAGATTTGACAGTCTTGATGCCATACAATGCAGACAATCTGAAATGAAGATTTGGTCACATGAAGAGTTCATGTCTTGATTTAAAAAAAATCTTTATCAAAAAAAGTTTATTTTAAGAATTACTTTTAAAATGTCGACATTTTTTTTAACAAACTGTCCTTGGCTTTTATTTTCAAACTGACATCAATGTGCAGAAAAGAAAAAAACACAATTAAAATTGACTCAAGGTATTTGTGATGATGTAATGATAATATGTCAGGACATAAAACAGTAGGAGGAAGCCAGATCTATTGTTTCACCCCCCTCACTGCAGCTTTCTTTAGGCTGCTCTGCCATTAAACAGGAAGTGTGGTTGATCTCAGAGAGGCCGATCAGAGGGAGAAATCGATCAGAAAGCTGTAGATCTTCTGTGGAGGCACCGTATTGATCCCTTTACCTCTTCCAATCTTTGTGACTATCTGCAGCATGGATAGATTACTGATGTCTGGGGATCACTTAAAGAGATATTGGTTCTGCTATAACACTACTTCCGATATTTAAAATTGCCCAATGTTTTTGGTACTTTCTTACATTTAAATTTAACAACTGATGAATTAAAGTGACACATGGTATTTTGACAAATTCACAATTTTTATTCTTTTTACAATTCTATTCTGATTTCCTTAATTTTTTTTTCTTAATTTTCAAATGTAACAAAGTGAAATAAAAAATGGCTGAAGTAAAAACAGTCTGTTTAGGTTATGGGGAAACGTTAAGAGAAAACGCTTCACACAGTTAACAACACACCTCGACAAGAAAAATTAGTCTGAATATGCATCCTGTGTGTGTGTGTGTGTGTGTGTGTGTGTGTGTGTGTGTGTGTGTGTGTGTGTGTGTGTGTGTGTGTGTGTGTGTGTGTGTGTGTGTGTGTGTGGGGGCGTTTTGACATCATGTATAGGTGACACCTGTCATGTGTGACCGTGGGTCGGCCAGGTGACAACAGCAAATGCTGATTTACTAAAAGGACAGGAGCATTAGAGTAGAACCTGACCACACATCCTTCACTCTGTCAGACAGATAAAACCTCTGCTCTCCATAACTGAAAGTGAAAAGTGGGACCAAGGGAGAGTGGCCTCTCATCTCACCATTTTCATACACCCACACTCGGCTGTCTCTGTGGGTCTTTATCGCATGTCAGCATGTCCTTATTTTCATGTCAGCATTTCGAGTATTAAACACCGAAAGGATCTTTATTTGTTTTAGATTCTCTAATAGATTCAGATTCATATGAAGGTGGGGCTGACTGTGTGTGTGAGTTATTCCCTTACAAGTATGGAAATCAATATTCATATGATTATCCCATGTGCAGAAGCTTTAGATGATTTAAACAAGGCAAAGGTGACAGATGTTTGCTTTTCACCCTGAAGTAGCTGTCAATAATTAATGCATTTGATTAGTCTGTCAGCGATTGAGATAGACTGAGTAATTCATGTAGACATGATCTCGTGATGTCTTGCAATGTCTTGTTTCTGCTGAGCACCTTCTGTACAAACCGACCTGGACCCCAAGCATAAAGTGGGTCACCTGTGTTCTTGCACTGGCTTGACAGCATGTTTGGGTTTAACGCCGCCTGCCCAGTCAGAGTCCAACTGGCGGTGGAGACGCTCTCCTGTATACGCCGGGCCATTAAAGAGTGTACTGAACCGCACCGACCCTTCGTTTCCACTCTGTGGAAACGAAGCATTAGAGAGCATACTCAAGACTATTCATGTAAATGAAAACATATCTAGATATTTGTTATTATGTTTTATTACATTCTTCTTTCTGCAAGGCCAGAATAAACTTTAGTCCTCATCCAGCCTACCGCATTTGAAATAAACCTTTTGTGTTGTCAACATACCACAGGGGAATCAGAAATCATAGATTGCTATTTAAAAGCTTCCAGAAACTCGACTTCAAAGAGTAAAGTGTATAATATTCCAAAAATCCTTTTCGTTACAGTTATTTAAAGAAAATGTTAGGGGTACAGCTGGTTGTAGTAAAAACAAATATTTCCTAATGTGGGATTTTTATTCCCCTCTGTAAAAACTGACTGAAATTAAAGGTTAGATTTTTACATTTTTTCAGTGTGAGATCATGTTGGTGCAACAAATAAAATAATTATTTCAAGGCTTTTTACACATAATTTCCAGGCGTGATGATATGTTTTTCCACTTAGGGATTTCATGTATATTTGTTTCTGCTTTTTCAGTCAGTTTTTGTCCAATCAGTCACAGTTCAGGGCAGTACCCAGAATCCTTGTGCTTAAGAACAGACCTATCTTCACCTCTACTTAGTTTTTGTAACTTACCAAAGTCAAAGAGTAAAATGGGTGAAAGGTGTAGCCATTGAGGAATCCTATGCCCACCGTGCTTCTGTATATTTTCCACACACACACACGCACACACTCTGTACGTGTGTATGCGTGTGCACAGATGTGCATGGATGTGAAGCTTATCTTGCCTGCTATCATTTCCTGAATGACCTCTGCTTTCAGCATATGATGGATTGTATTGCGCTCATACACATTAATTTTCCTGAACCAGGCAAATAAAAAAACTTTACTCTCAGGAAGAGCATGTTAGTACAAGGGTAATATCACGAAACAACAGAGTCGAGCCATTATCAAAGCAAACCTCTGAGACTTTATTTACACCTTTCATTTCTGTTTCACTTCAGCTCACACTTTGAGTCTCGGCCTCTCAAAGGTATTATCAACCATATTTGCTTGTCTCAGTAGTTAGTAGCTGGTATTTACATGCGTTCTCCTGTGAGCATGTGTCTTCAGTGTTCAGGTAAGTTGCAGCTGCTGTCTCGGTGGTACTCTCTTCTCATTAAGGCAGGTAATGAGCTCAGTCACATCCACCTCTGCAGGTCACCCCACGAGAGAGAGAACGAGGGGGAGAAAGGATCAGAAACAGCAGAGGGAGTGCAGCAGGAAAGAGGTTCTGTCTGCACATAAGGGAGAAAGGGGATGTCTTAATTATGTCACCTGCCTGCTGTTCCACTCGAATGCAGCACCTTTGGGTAACTCCCTGTTTACTCTGCCGCACAATCCTTCGCGCTCTATGTACTCGAGGAAGAACGCGAGGTGGAGGAGGGACAGAGACAGAATGAGGTTGTTCAGAGGAATACAGGAAAATGGTTCAAATCCAGCAGGAAACTAAGGGAATGGGAAAGTGTTAAGGAAGAAGGCAGAGGGAGGAGTAGGGAACAGAGAGGGAGTGCGTCTTCCCAAGAGTGAGCAGGCAGTCTTGTCGAGTACTTCATCATTGTGTCCCCGGTGACTGTGTCTGTGGCCTGGCCCCGCTGTAGCTATAATAAGACATAAATAAGGAACAAGCCTGCCTTATCTACTCTGTGGCCCCCATCTCTTTCTTGCTCTTTCTTTCTTTCCCTCTTTTCTTCACACATTTGTACTGCTGTAGATGCAGCGTTGAACTTCTAGGAAGAATTTTCCCACCATGTTTCCCAATTTGTGACTCTTACACATACAGAAATTGGTGGCAAGTTCGTTTCACCATTACATTAGGACAGATAACTCATTCACAATTTGGGAGTGATTTAAATGTCACATAAAAATCTCCAGAATGTTAATGAATTAATTTTTTTCACTGCAACTGCTGACTATTAAGTAAATGTTAGTGTTTAAGCTGTACACTTTATAAACCAATATCTCTGGGCCGCATTTGCTCTACTGCAGTTTTTACCATTTCTGTAAATCATCATAATCACGCACACATACACACACGCACACACACTCTATATATATATATAGTATTTAGATATGTTTATGAATTGCTGGGAATCATAATTTCCTCTTGTCAGGTGTAGATGCTTTGAATAGACCCACCACAGTGTCTCCCTCTAGTTTGTTAGCTGCGATTTTTCATTTTGACCTCACTGTCTGACGTAGATTTCTTGACTGCTTTAACAGCCTGATCTTTTCATCTCTGTCTGTCCAGGGATAAGGTGTCAGGATTAAGCAGCTGTTACAGGCTTGTCTTTTGTGACAAGAGGCTGAATTCTCCAGTGTGCAAGCAGTACTGAGTGAATAACCTGAAAAAAGTCAACCTAATCACATCAGCTGTTCTTTTGACAATCCAAAACTTTTGTTTTCATCTTGAAAATTTTCTCTCGTGATGACTCAGCCCGACAAAAAGTTGAATTCATCACTTCTGAGGTTTGTATATCCATGGAGCAATACTCATGGGTAGACACTGCTGGACACAAGTAAAAGAAAACTTTATGTGCCCAGCGACCTGTCAACAATGATATCGACATCTAACTAGTTTATACTGCAGTCCAGATCCTACATATATCTGTATAGGTGAGAGTTTGTGGAGAAATTGTATCTATTCTCTTTTCACAAAAAAGTTATTTATTTTAAAACCTAAACATGACTCTGAATGATAACATATTTTGTATGGAACATTTTTTTTTTTTTTATAGAAAGGTGATATAATGTTTGCGGCTCTTTACCTTTTATTTAGCTTTTTACGGTAAAAGTTGCAGATTCCTGGTCTAAACATTTTCCATTTACTTTCACGAAGCCTTTTTGCTTTCATACCTTTTTTCTGCCTTCGGAATGATCATTACATCTACAGTATATTACCTAACAATGTGACTATCTGCTTTGTGTCTTTCTATCTGGTTAAAAAAGGTACTGTAGGTACCAAATTGATTTATCACAGTGTGTTTATCAGTTGGATGTCCGGCTTCATTGGGGACTAAAGTTTATGTTAGTCTTTTGTTTACACAACTTAGCGCTGCTTGACTCTGTGTCAGGGATGCCCTGACACAGAGTGTGCGTGCACATGTGTGTGAGTGCACACGTGTGTGCATGCACGCTTATGCGTGCGTATGTTTGTGTGTGTGTTGGGGGGTGGAGTCAGGAAGCAGAGAAAGATGAAGGTCAGAGCCAGAAAGAGAGACCCCAGGAGAACAGGGTTTTTACAGGGGCTTTGGTTGTTCCTGCATCATTACCCCAACTGCAGACAAAGCCTACTTACGTCTCTTTTTCCCCTCCCTCACCATACACTCACTCATACACGCATACACACTCTCACCGTATATGTCAACAGAGGCTGACAAAGCCTCCTGCACAAGGGAGAAGAGAGGAAATACGAGAGAGGATGCGACACAGGGAAAGGAGACCGGAGAATAGATTTATGAAATGAAGCATTCCAAACAGCACTATCTGCCTGCTGTGAGAAACACCTTTAATAAATCACCGCACAGCAGCAGAAAATAGAGCATTTGGTGGAGTTCTTTACCGGGTGTGTATATATATTTGTGCATAAGCATGTTTGGATGAGAGAGAGAGAGAGAGAATGAGAAAGTGTGAGAATCTTTTATCCCCACCACTGATCTCAGTGAAAAGTAGACTGGGACTGAGTGTTGTAAGCATGCAAATGCACAGGAATGCACGTCGACGTCAGTTTACGAGTGTGTGCAGTCAGTTTATGTGGTTGCATTTGTTACATGCTGCCCTCCCACAGGGTATCTTTACAGAGAGCACAGTACAAAAAGAGACAGATTGGGTGGGAGAACAAAAACTAGAAAAGAAAAGGGGAGAGGGAGGAATGAGCTTAGTGGCTTCAGGGGATCTGTCTGGGTCAGAGACAGTAAGAGTCAGAGGGAAAAAGAGCAAAGAAGTAGAAAGGCAAGCAAGAGAGGAGGGCGACGTGCTGAGAGGAGAGTTTTTCCTCAGGTGAGTTGTTCTGTAAATGAGCGCTGATCTGCCCCGATCCTGTCACAGAGAAGAACGCCAGGTCGACTGCACTGAGAATAAAAACAGCTCCTTACTGAACATCCTCACACACACAAACATACATTCACGGCTGCTCATGCCGCGCAGCATCTCTCAGAGCTATTCAGATGCAACCGCGAAGCCGGTGAACTCTTCACCTAGCTGTTGAACACATTGAGAGCTTATTAAGTGTCTTTTCCAGCCAAAGAAAGGCCAAGGATGTAATTTGCCATTCACACACTGGTTTCACTGTCTGTCTCTTTAACACATCTAGTGCTCATCTAGCATCCTTAAGTCCTCAGAATGAGACAATTAGCGCTCAGAGACAAGGCCAACGCAGTCAATGGAGGAGGAATTGCAATGTGTAAGGAGACAATTTAACACTGAAATACATTCAGTCTGATGGGGAAAAGGAGTGAAAAATGTGAAGGAGAGCCGGATATTCGGGGGAATGGTCTTTTCAGTTTCTGTAATAAGGTAGAGGAGACAGACGGGAACAGGGAGACTTTTATGAGTCCGACAATGAAAGGCAATCAGATGGGAGCGATATGAAATCAGCGAAACATGGAGCATGTGTTCAACAGCGGACTAATTTCACGAACACCTTTTGCTGATTGCTGCTGAAAGGGTGGGCTGAAAAGAAGAGCGTGATTAGAGGGAGTTCTGTGAAGAGAAGATGCTCATGGGTGTTGTGAAACATCTACAATGATTAGGCATTTAAACCTGACTCACTGACCTTTCGTTAAAATGAAGAGAAAGATCTTCCATTAGTGTAATAACTTTTTAATGTTGTTTCAAAAACCATTAACTCTTGGGGAGCACGATTAGGGAGTTTTTATTTGGGAAGACCTTTGACCTTGAGGTTGAAATATTTGCATTGCTATATTTGCATTAGTTTGAACTACAATAAATTTAATTTCAATTAGCAAAGCTCTTATTTACACACAGAAAGCAACAGAGAAAGATCTCACATTTCATTAGTTTTGTGACAGTAAGGTAATGACATGTTAATACTGACATTTTGTGCAGTGTAACTAACTCCTCTGCACTTTATCGTGTGACTTCACCCAATCCTGTAACTGGCCCACTGGGGCTTTGGACAGTGGGGTGGTAATGTAGCATGCAGATGAATTAAAGGGGTTGGTATTTAATTGCAGCCCACAGATAGCCTCATACATCTTTGGATCATTTAAAGGGGCGGTGGGCTGAGTAATGTGTGTGTGACACGGCTCTGTGTTTTATAAGAGAGCTGCTATTTCACAGACTGCTCTGTAAACGAACAGAGAAACCAGCGGAGAAGAGTGGTTAAAGGCCTTTTTGTGTGTGGAGCTTGACGCCGCTCTCAGAGACAGCCTATCAAATGTTAGCAGTGTTTACATGCAGAATTTTGAAGCTATATGTCCTCCGTTTATGTAGACAAATGTGAGTACGTAAGTTTTATGAAAAATAGGTTTATTACATATTTGTTAAAACTGACACATCAGTAGGTGACAGTATGTTAGGAGAAAAGATCGCTGACCTGCTACTATGATTGTCTGAAGAAATGCTCCGCCCCCAACCAAAAACAACCAATCACAGCCAGAAGGAGGGTCTTACTGCTGTCACTCAATCTCATGTACTCGCTGCTAAATGTACTAATGGTACGTAGAGAAACAGATTACCTATCGCAAAAATTGTTAATCCACCAGTGGCTGTGGTAACTAGCCTGAGCTTTCACAACAACATATGCTGATAGAAAAAAGCTTTAGTGGTAGCAAAGAGTAAGGGGAAGGGGGACGAGCAGCGCCACAACAGATGGTGACTGACAGCGCTAAGACCCGCCTTCGAGCTCTGATTGGTTGTTTGCTGTTAACACTGGGAGAACTGAGAGAAGGCAGAGGAAATAGATTTTTTTTCACAGGTTACATCTGTATCATACTGTGATGACATGGTGACACCTTCAACAAATATGTAAAAAAAATATTTTATTTAAAAGTTACATTTAGTTTAGTTTATTTCTATAGCGTGAACTTATAGCAGAAGTCATCTGAAGGCACCTTACAAAAAAAGCCAATATCATCTAATCATTCTTTTATTTTAATTAAACGTAATTTAGAATATTTGTATTTTTAGCATTTTGGGCGTTTGTTTTTTTTTTTAATTTTTTTTAGTTGACTTCTTGTTTTGTTTTTTCTTTTATTTCTATTAAGTGATATATAATTGGTTTCCTGGGGCATAATTATGTCACGTGACAGAAGTTAATTTTGAAGTCCTGGCCACAAGACTGGATGCAAACCGTAATTTATCTCGTCACCAAGTACATTGAGCGATAAGTGTGGGAATTACAGAAGAAAGAGGCATTTTGTTAAAAGTGTTTTTAAATAAAGAAAGGAAGCTGAGAGCATTATTGTAGTAACCTAGAAACCAGTTAAGAGAGTACCTTGTGTAATATCCTTACATTTCAACGTGCGTAAAAATGAACAACGGATGCAATAAAAAAACTGGATCCTACCAGTAAACTAACATTGTGTCTCCTTGCAGTCTTTTAACAGGGTACCAATCCAAAACTTGAGGCCAAATCCACTCAGAAAAGGTTAATCGGGCAGAAAATCAACTTTCCTCCATGGCCAACTTGTTCCTACACATTACATCCTATAGAAAAGTTAAGGGAGAGTGAAAGAAAAAAGAGGTATAGAGGGGATTCAAGACTAGATGAGCTAGAGAGACTGAAGAATCATTGAAGACTCTTGTTTCTATGTGCTCCACCCTTGTAAAATTACAAATGACTTAGTACTTTCATACAGGAAAATTAAAGTTGCAGAATGTTTAAATAGCTGTGGTTTTAAATTTTTTCTTACAATTGATTTACAATTGCCATTGAATGTGTTTATTTAATAGATCTTTACACATCTTTATCAGGGGTTCCAAAACATTTTCTCATCAGCTCACATTTCAAAAAGGGAGTTATGGAAATAGCAAAAACAAGACTTTGATGAAGTGGGAAAAGAATGAGGAAAGAGGTGAAAGAAAAGATGAAGCTGCATGGTGGTGGAGGTGGTTAAGAAGAAATGAATGAAGTCGAGGAATATTGCATGTTTCAGGTGGAGCCCCAGCTGTTTTTTCCCTGGGGGTTGAAACAGCTGTCATAAACAGTAACTCTAACACACACTTGCTTGGTGCTTTGTGTTTTTTTGTATTTCCCAACATCTGTGCTAACCCTGTTTTACCCCTCACCCCCCTCTACCTCCATTTTTTTCTGTTGTGACTGTTTATTCACTTCTACCCATGTTGAATATTTCTGTCCGTGTGTCCTTTCACATTCCTTATTTCCTTAGGAAGATAGGAACACCAGGAATGATGGCAAGAAAGGGGTGATGGAAAGAGAATAGAGGCCTGGTAAGCAGAAGGGCAAGTCTTTCATGTGGCCGTATCATTCGGTCTGCATAGTCCAGATTACATTCCCTCTCTTTGGCTAGACAGCTTTTCCAATTTCTCTCAGCCGAGGGAAGACAGGTTGAGAAGACGCGGCTGGTTAACTGCATTAACTCCTTTTGGCTTCTTCAATGTGTCTGGAGCGCTAATCCCTCTCTGTTGACATGTCAGGACCAGAGAGTGTGGCACTGGTTGATAGGGAGGTCCTCCTTCCACTGTGGAAGACACTTGCCCTCCCACCTTGCTCTCATCATACACCCTTCTTTTCTCTCTAAAGTGTTTAACAGCTCCAACTTTTAAAATTAGCAGACAAATTGGAAACTTGTTTTCAGCTGCAGCTTTGGCTCTTAAGCTTAGACTGAGGGACAGGAGGAGAAGGATGGAAATTGGATTGGACCTAAGAAAGGGAAAGAAAGTCTACTTGTTATAATCAGAGAAAACTGAGGGATGCATGGATGGAGTGAGCACAGCTTGGATGGTTGCAGGTAGTGGTTGGATATGCACATGTACTGTTGTGCAGACTTTAGGTGTTGGGGGATGGAGAACATTGTTGGTAGGGGTGGATACTGGGGAGATCTGGAGGGATAGAGGGGGATCAGCAGAGGGAAAGGAGGAGGGGTAAGAGAAGAGTGATTATGGTGGGTCTGGGCTGCCAGGCCTGATAAATGACTAATCAGGAGTACAGGGCCTTAGGTCCCTCACAGGACCCTTACTACCACAGTCTTATCACATGCACAGACTGCAGATACACACTCTCACACACACACACACACACACACACACACACACCACACACACACACACACACACATCTGCCTCTAGCAAACACGCTGCAAACATCCTGCATTACACACTTGGACACAAAAGGAGAGAGTAAGAGAAAAGAGGAGGTGAGTTGAATCCATGGCTGTCTCTCCTGGAGCATCGCTCTGTTTGGAGTGCTGTTATAGATCCACCTCTGCTGCCTCCTCTCACCTGTCTCACCTATCTGCTCTGGGCCTAATAGTGCACCAAGTCTTGGACAAAGAGCAGGTCACAGAACTGACTATTATCTATTGCTATTTTGAAGTTCAAAGTCTTGAAGAATCAGTCATTTCAACAGCGTTTGTTCATTTGGTTTTACATGATGCTGGTTGTAATTAAGCACCATTTACGTTAATCTTTTATTTTTCTTCACCAAGATTTATTCACCATACTGTTACCGTTTGCTCAAGCATCTCAATCAATATCACTATTCAGATGAGAGAATCGAGGGCAGGGGAAATCCACCCGACTCGCCAAATACAATCATCCGCCCATTTATTAGGTACACTTGTTTGACTACTTGTTAACTTGAATAATGAATTTGCCAATTACATGGCAGAAACTTAATGAATTTATTTATCTCTGTGGTAAATTTGCTAAACTCAAACGTGTGTCAGAATGGAGAGAAGAAAGGGGATTGAAGTGATTTTGAATGTAACCAAGGTATGTAGAATAACATCTCT
Organism: Poeciliopsis prolifica; assembly: GCF_027474105.1. Taxonomy (NCBI): domain Eukaryota; kingdom Metazoa; phylum Chordata; class Actinopteri; order Cyprinodontiformes; family Poeciliidae; genus Poeciliopsis; species Poeciliopsis prolifica. The sequence continues at coordinate 11,780,407 of NW_026562376.1, read as the reverse complement.
GAATGCATGACACCTAAACCTTGAATGTGAGGAATGTAGCAACAGCAGAAGATCTTCCCAAATGCAAAGAACAAGAAGCTGAGGGAACAATTCACCAAGATTAGGCAGAAATTTATTGGAAAGAATTCCCTCCTCTAATTTGATTTGCATTCCTAATCTATTTCAGTGCAATTTTAGTGCAGTGACAAAGGCTTTCTATTCAATGTCAGCTGTAACATTTATACAAAAATGTCAGAATATAGTGTAAAAGACATGAAAGTATGAATCCTTCCTGACTTGTATGAAGGGTTCAGGCAAGTGGTGGGACAATGATCTTGGTAATATTTGTGTCATTTGTTGACCACATCATATAATCTCAACTAGTTTCTTCAACAGGACAGTCTAAGCCCTAAACATCTCAATCCAGAAAAGCACCTTTCTTTCTACAAGTAATACATTGTAACAGGAGATTCTTATGATTTATTTGAAGTCAAAAAATCTGCAGTAATGAAGTGATGCTATATTGTAAATGTAGGCCAAAATTTCTAATAAATGTTTCCAACACTTGTTAAAACTATTCCATGAATAATGAAGGCACTTCTAAAGGCATAAACGATCCAACCCAGTAATACCAAGGTATAACTAATGAATGGTGAGCATATATTAAATATGTGCATCAAGGATGAGGAAAGTGCAACCAGTTAAAATTTACTATTGTCAAGCAGAGTGTGATTATGAGACAATCCAGGACATTGATGAGGAAGATATGAAAAAGGTGAGAAAGAGACCCATTGAGAGGAAGAAGTAGGAGAGAAGCTGTAGCGATGGGGGTTTATGGATGTCTTTGTGTGTCACGCTCCATTGACTCAGCCTCTGTACCCCAGCAGGCATGTGATCCCTGTGTGATGCTGCTAATAGCGACACCAGTGGGGTCGAAAACAAGTGTGTGTGTGAGACAATGGGAATGGGTGGGGTGAGGGGATGGAGGACAAACAGGAAGAGCCAGAGAGCAAGAGAGCAAGCAGGAAGGAGGAAAGACATTTAGAGGAATGAAAGAAAAAGTGAGGGCAGAAATGTTGCAGAAAAGACGGATGACACTCCGGTCTCTCAGGGATTAGTTACAAGGACAGCCAAGTTGGTCTCTCTATCCCCTTGTACCTTCATGTCCCCTTATGCCCCTTAATGTCCAGCCATGTCCCCAGATGCAAATGCACTTAGATAGCCGGATCACCTCTGCAGTCTATACCTGAATGAGCAAAGTGTGTTTTTACTCCAGTGGCTAATTCAGTACAGGTTATGGGTCTTGGTGTGTGCGTTTATCAAAGTTAGACATTAAACCATAAGAGCAAAGTTGATCTACTTTCCTTTGAAGAGTAAAGGCAGTAAGGTACATTTTTACTGATTTGGTGAAACATTTTTTTTTCTAGTGTAAAGTATATCTCAACTTTTCTTTTTTGTACTTTGCTTTGACTTTTCATCTCTTTGTTGCTGCTGGTACAGAAATAAACGTATGGTTATCTATTGCTGCTTATGTCCACTGCAAAAACATGTTTTTTAGAGGGATTTGCTCTTTATAATAAATCTTGGTTTTCATGTTCTGTTCAGACAGCACACATTTTCTTCACTGTGTGCTTCACAGAGGATAAAGATAAAATCCTACCCGTCTAATTTTCATTTCACACTCAATATGTATCTGTGCCGTTCCTGAGGCTGCAGCTACAACATTGGGAACGTTGCTTAAGCTTTCCCTGCTCTCTGACTGTCAGCCCTGGCTAACTTTGAGTAGCGCTGAAGCATTGCGATGCCTTCTTCGTTCTGACTCTCTGTCTCCACCAGTCACAACTAGCAGATCCGTGATGCCCTCTTATGTGGTTTCTGCAGATGCTGGTGTCTGGGGCGATAAGGCCTCGCAGTTGAGCAATCTGATTGGATTAGCAGGCTCTTTGAACAAGCCCTGACTGGCTTTTTGCCTGAGGGATGCAAATGAGGTTCTTAAGGGGAAGGAACTTGACCCTTATTGAGGCTGGCAGTATGGACGGTGGCACAGTGAAAGGAAGGAGGGGTAGTGCACAGTCTTTGAAAGCTGAATTGTGGGAAGTAAAGAGGTAGAAGTATATCAGTGGCAGACTCGTTCTCTATCGCCTCATTTTTTTCTCTCTCTCTCTCAGTCTGGATAAGTGTCTCCATGGTGCCACTTGTCTGCCTGTTTGGCCTTATGGCTTGCTGGCTTTTCCAATTTGTGTCAATGTGTCAAAGCCTCTCTTTGGTTGTGTTTAACCTTTTTGACAAGATGGTTAGCTCCCTAGCCTGGAAGTCTCCAAATTTAAAGATTTGTGACTACAAAGATGCATTTGTGCCCACGACCAAGCAGGACTTATAATACTTCACACTAAAAATGGCCTTATTAAATTTATTGAAACTTTGGAATCGTGAGCTGGTGGGATTTCTTTAAGCACTCCATTTTGGGTGCATGTTTACTGGGTTCTCTGGAAATTATTTTAATTCAAGGTTAGTGAAATGCCTGGACTCATTACTCTGACACAATTGCACCAATTACAAAGATACATGATGCAAACAGCAGGCAGATAAATCTGTAAATTCTTGTACTGCATGCTCTACGTTTTGTGTTGATATTGTTTTTATTGGACATCGAATATAAAATTCGCTACTGCTGACGTCTCCAAACTGACTTCTAGTGGGTCTTAAAAAGTTTGTCTGGCAGTATTGTGGTTCCTCGGTAGAAAAACAAATCTGTTACGTATGAAACACTTGAAATGTTCAATTAGCCAACCTTCAACTGCTAATGCTGCTAAAGATGAAATCTGCTTCATAGTGTATTGGCACTTCAAGAAAAGTCTATTTCAGTTCATAATTTATATTTCAGTTCATATTTATAAAGAAGTTCATTTCACCCTATTTTGCTCAAAATCTTAAAATACTTTGATCAAACTTGAGGCGGCTGAAGTGTCTGCAGTTTGGAGATATTTCAAGATAAATGTGGAGGATACCACAAAGAATTTATTTTATTAATAACTATCTCATATTCATTATTTTTAAGGTATCTACAGGTGTGTACCTTGATGTCATTTAGATTTTTTAATGCAGTGAGAGGGACTGAGGCTCTATAAAGAAGGAAAAGCTTGTTCTAAATAAACAATGTTTTAAAAAGTTATTGTGTGATGTAAAAGTACCAACTTATTAATTACTCGGTATTGTTACTTGGAATCAGAAAGTACCCAAACTGAAGTGTTTCTACTCGGGCTAGAAAACACTGGCCTAGGGACACCCAAGTTTTCAAAAAGGACTATTCTGTCACTCTCTGGTGTGAACTGCCGAGCAACTAAAGTTGCTAAAGTCTCGTATGTGAGAAAGACTAAATTTACTTTGCTCCAAATGTTTTGGTGAGTTTTAGAAATCTTCCAATCCAAAAATAAAATGTTCACTATAAATGCTGTGGGCCTGTTTCAAGGTCATGAGATTAACAGGCTGTTAGGGAGAAACATTAACACTTTTACAACGAAAACACAAAATTTATTGAATAATTTTTTTTTTCTATCTGATCAGTTTATTGCGGATACAGATGATATGGGTATAATCGTGTCTCTGTTCATTGTTTAAAGGTTACTGCGTGGCCTTGGTGGAATCTCATGCTGTTTTATATGAACACTTCAAAGCATTCACACGTGCTATATGACCTCACAGTGCCAACCTAGGAAAAAAAATTGAATAGGGCTGTAAGTCATGCTAGATTAATCCTGCTTTTGTTCCAGAGAGACAAGGTTGTTTTGGGTGTAGATGGAGGGAGATTGAATGGATGGAGTACAGTTTTAGGAGCAGAACCCACTGTTAAGGGTTTGTAGCCAACTTGGCCCTTCTCTCACCCTCTCTTCTCCCCTGAGGGTTTTTATCTGCCCACTTCTTCCTTTCATGCAGGGCCCACGGGACACTTTAATGGCACCATGTACCCTGTCAGTCAGATATTTAAATGGAAACCGACCATGAAAGTATGGCTGCTCAGGGCTGGCTCGTTTCGTCATGTCCTTGCTCTCAGCAGTCCAGAGTCAAAAATCGGATGCCAGAACTCCAGCCCCAAGCTCCAGACGAGCCTGGGGGAGACGAGTCAGGCTCAATCTGCAAGTTTAATATCCCCCTTCAGGTTTTAAACCTGTTTACCTTGCAGATTTGATCAAGGATACGGATGCCAGTGGAGGCAGCAGCTCCTTGCTTTGGAAACCTTCTGTCCAGAGGTTCATTGATTCATGCTAAACGGGTCCAGGCATCATTATTAATCACTCACTTGACTCAATTGATATTGTCCTACACACAAAAGAATCTTGTTTCCTTTAAAATATACATCTGTAAAGGTGCATTGTTTTACTTGCTGTGTTTGTAGCTGGTGCTGCACCTCTGTTGCCCTATAATAGTTATAATTATCAGTGTGACAATTGACAGCTGCAGGTGGTCTCACCAACCCTCACCAGACAACCTAATTTAACCCAGTAATAAATCTCTGTGCCCAGTTGGCCATTTTAGCTGTTTGGCACAGGGCACTGTAAATTTACCCTAATTAGATCCTCCTGCCTTCTCCTCCCACTCTGCTTTCCCCATCTTACCTCTTTTCTCAGACTCTTTCTCTCTCCCCCGTCTCCTCCCCTGCTCATTGGTACATATGCTCATACACCTGGCCTGCATCGTTACCTGTTTACAAATGACCAGGCTGGTTCTGCTGGCTTCAGCATCCCCTCCACTGCACAGTACTGAATCTCTCCTTCTCTCTCTCATATGCTCTAACCCTCCCCTGTGTCATAATTAGACCTCAGAGCTCATGTTTGCTTGCTTAATATTATAATCCACCTGCAATTCTCTCTCTGTTGTGCTTTGCTGTACAATCAGCCCAGCAAACACCCCAAAGTCTCTTATCATGACCTCCTGCTGCTGGAGATTTGGAATTAGACTTTAAGCATGAGTATTTTATTTTAAGATTCTCGCATGTCCTCCATGCTGGGACAGCAGCACTGTGAAGTATGTAACGACACATCCAGCTCACAGTACAAGATGCATAATATTGGATTCATTAAGAAAGTTTTTTGGGGAAACTAAGAATAATTGGTTTTGGTTTCACACATAAAGGTTGAACACATGTAATAGTTTGTAATAAATAAGTCCAGGAAGTGTAGAGTTAATGAGTTCAGATTTTTATTATCTAATTCCTGGTCCTAAAAGTAGAATAAAGATTTTCCAAAGTACACAGTCTCATTCAAATGATATGTGCAGATTTGATTTTTCCAAGAGATTTTGATTTTGCAGAAGATGCTTATTCATTTATATTTTTGAAAACAACCCGTCAAAACTGTTAACAAATCACAAATCATAACCTGCATCGTTATTGACAAATGGCAGTGTTGCCAGATTAGACCATAGAAAAAAGCAACTTCCACTGGAAAATAAGTCCAAAACAACATCCACCTTATTTTTACTCCCCCTCAACCTCATAACACATTCAAGTTCTTTAGTATTTTTAGTAACTTATATACATTTTCCCCACAACTTTTACTTCAGATTAAGAGCTGTAACTTCTCTAGCAGGAGCCCAGATGTGCCTAAAGTGAATTTGGTAATATAACAGTTAGCAATTGTGAATTTATTTTATGTTACCAGATGTATTCTCAAAATTAAGTATATGTGGATTGAAATGTGTTATTCCTTTGCTGAAAAAGGAAGCATTATAATATACTCTGCCACAGTGCATAAAAAGCCATCTCATAGCTGACACATTATGACTCCCCAAAAGTCGCAGAGTGCCAAATGATAAAATGCGTTTCGACTTATATGATCAATACATGACCCATAGTTTTCGGGCAGTGTTTTTATAAGCAGCTGGGGCATTTTATTATTAAGGTAGATTTCCAAGCTTCTTCATGTGATCATTCACAGTTTAACTTCAACGAGTGAGCAAGTTACCTGTTGACCAGGGTGATCCTGCGTCTTCCTGTGAATTCATGTCCTCCCACTGGTCTTCATCATCTAGTTTCTCTTTCTCACGTTCATCAGAATGCTGCTGTGTCATCCGAACGTTGAAAGCATATTTCACATTGGCAGCCCTGTCTGTAGTGATATATTGAGATGAGTTTGGAAATGGGGCAGCAGAAGTGACATTATTTAATATATTTTTAATTTTAGTTCTTCAGTTAAATACGTCCACCATTAATAATTTTGTTGCTCAAATTACCTCTAGCTAACCACTGTAGGACAGTGGTTGTCCTGCTTTGTCTGCTTTCCATATTGTGCCCTCCTTTTGTCCCAATTGGACAAAAGGTGAACTTGGGGACCAACTGAACCATCCAGGGGCAGAGTGGGACATGTCACACGTGTTTTCACGTGTGACATGAGTCATTTTTTGACAAGAGTCATTTTTTAACTCTTGTTAAAAAAAATATATCCAGTCACATTTGGTATATTCGTCTAGAGGACAAAGACTTCTCATAAGCAAGATCCCTGTCTAAATAAAAACAATCCAGGTTGTCACTGCCAACATTTTCATGTAAATATCTCCCCAAAAAACAAGAACACTAAAGTTTATACTAAGCTCGGCTCCAAAGAGGACTTTTTTGGGAGCAAACGTTTAGGCGCCCCAGAATGGTGGCCACACAAGATTCGGAGATTCATTAAACATACATGAAAGAATCGAAGCAACTCTCCAGGTATATTTTTGTTGGGGAAATAATATTATACTGTGCTGTGAGGTGGAATGTGGAAATCATTTTGCAGATTTACTGTGTAAGACCAATTCCCATGCTGACAGCAATTAAGTAGCTCTTTGGAAGACAGACGTCACTCTGATACGGCATACTGTGCCGTTTTATTATCTTGAGGTCTCGTATCACCCCCACTATGAGGCCAACAACAACCCCTTTCTTAGTTATTTCTGTAAAAGGTACAAATTTTGAGTGTGTGTTTGTGTGTCGGTGGATGTGTGTTGGGGGTATCAGTGTCAGGGCTAATGGTCTCTAGCAGGGGCGTCAGCTTGAAGATTTATGCCGCAAATTAGTCAAATGTGATCAAACAGCAACCCAGTTAATCATGCAGGACCCACGTTTATCCCTGGTTTATCTACAGGCATAATTATAGACACCCATTCCTCTGACAGGCCAAAGGCAGGGCCCCTGCAGAGTGATATTGGGGCGGGGGGCCTCCATGCAGTGTTGTCACAGTGATGAATGTCCTAGGGGTGCTGGGAGTGTTTTAAACATGTATATACTTAACACACACCAACGTGAATGCTGAGAAGGAAGGCACGGCCCCTGCAGAACTAGTGCAACTGCGATCTGGACCAGCATCCTAAAGGAAAACCAGCATGTCAGCCCCCCTTTTCCTCCTGGGTTTCACCATTTGAAGCACCTCAGCCATTAAGCACGAGCTGCGCCATAAATCCAACTCGTCATACGACTTCCAATTCATTATGTGTTAAGTGTTGACTGGTTAAAGCCAGCTCTATCACTCATTCCCTCACATTTCAACTGTCTCCTCTGCAGCCGCGCACAACTTGGAAAGGGGGAATGGGAATCATCTGGCAGTGTTCTGTTATTCTAGGCCATTACCATGTGCCAAGCTGGGAAAGAGATCCAGTGATGTGTGCTGCAGTTTGTGATTGGAGTGGATCCTCTCTCTCCCCCCACCTCTGACAGCCATTTTAAACACTCGTTTATGCAGCGCTTTTAATATCAATAAGAGAAGCAGGCAGGCAGGCGGACAGGCTGCAGTTTCTTACACACACATGCGCACACACCGACACACGCGCACACAGAGAGTGACACATACGGCCTGGCTGGAAATCAGCAGCCTCCATCTCCCTGGTATGACAGGGTGTGGTAATTATGTCTCTGTGAGAGTGTGTGCTGTTTGCTGGGTGAAAAATGATAATGGGGTGATTTTTAAGTGCCATATCTCCCGCACGGGTAATGAAAAGTACTTTTAATCCAGTTCGGAGGAATGGAGGGGTGGAGGAGAGGAGTGGCTGGGGAAAGGAAGCAGAAGGGTCTGTTGTGATGGGAGGAGAAGAGGAGGAGTGGAGGAATAAGAGGCTGCTCTAAGGGTGGAGGCACGCTGATAGAGGGAGCTGAGGAAAAGAGAGAGATGGGTGAGTTCTATATGGAGATGAGGGAAGAGGACAAAATGAGAAGCAAGGAGAGGTTGCTAAAATTTGTGTGTGGGTGTGTGTGTGAAGCAGAGTTTGTGTTGCGCCAGGGGAATGCATAAGCCTTGGCAATAAAATCAGCAATTAGAATAATTAAGAAAGACTGACAAGCTCTTTGTCTTTTCCTCTTCCTGTCTCCTTTTTTTCTCTTCTCTACCTGTATTTTTTTTCTGCAGTTGTAACTTCAAATATGTCCGATAGTTAAATGTTGGGTATGTCAAGTTACTAACATGACTATCCTTGTTGGATAACACACATGAACTTGTCAGAAGTCAGCAAATAAGTAAAACGATAACTGCCTTCTCTCACTTGTCTCACCTTTACTTTGTCTCTATTTCACAAGCACAATAAAACTCACAAAGATACGTTTCACCTGAGGTGGAATGTGGAAATCGTTTTGCAGTTTGTTGGTTTCTTTAAGGAAAACTGTTTGTTTGAAAGACAGATGGAGTTCACCAATAACTTCACAGGCCTTTACTAGATGTGTCACACTTAATTATGAACTTGGATCAGTGGTGCATGAGCTCAGAGAGAGTTGAGAGATGAATGTGTGTCTGCAACACCATGCTTGATTGATATCAGGATATGATAACTTGGAGTAAAAATATGACAGTTTCAAACAAATATTACAAATCATTAAAAACACAAATGTAATCATGTTTTGATTGCTCAAAACTGAATATAAAAAAGTAGAACTTATTCTGGGTAATAAGTACTTAAAACTACTTCAAAAATTGTATCTGTTTATTCCAACTTTTTACATAAGGGTAAGTATAAAATAATAAAGTTATTTATAAGGTATGACACCTGTAATCATATGCTATAATATTTGGTTTGATTTATTTAAACAGGTTTTTAAAAACAAAAATGCAAGAAAGACAAGACAGAGGAAATATGTGTACATAACCAAGAACAAAATAATTTGTTTACCACTACTTTTCTGTGTGAAAAGAAGTACAAAAAATGAACACTTAGTTATCTCAACTTGATGAAATATTTTTTTGCAACAGCAGATATAATTATTCAGGTCCTGTTTAAATAAAAGAAAATATTAGCCCTGTCATACTTCAAAGATTCATTTAGTGTTTTGTTTTTTTTATAGCTTGATGCCTAAGAAAGACTGCAATGTTAGTTAGTGTAATCTGTATGCAGGACACCTCAGAGCAGCAAATAAAGGTCCCTGTCTGTGTGTCTACATTTCTGTTAAATCTGCTTAAGATTTTATAATAGGAGCTTGATAAATGAGGAGTTTATTTGTCTTCATAATTTACAGAATCTCAAGTGTATGATTCATAGGTCAATTACTCAAAGAGCCACCTCTGTCCAAACATTTATTCCACTGTTTAAGTCTGCATTTCTTTATAAATCCATCATGAAATGCTCACGCTACCCTCTGTGTCTGTGCATGCATGTACGCACGCATCAGTGTTTACTTGTGCACGCCCGTGTGTTTGGATTTGCATGCAGCTCATGTGATATGTTTTAATTCAGGGTAAAAAGACAGCAGTGCGACGGGGCAGGTTGGCTTTATCAGTCTGTTTATCTTAATTCCCCTCCATCTCTTTCAGACCCACCATCCATTACCTGTCTGGAGGAAGCTACATGGTCTACGTTCTCTCACACACAAACATAAAATTACCGTGGAGTTTAAAATATGATGTTAGGACTGCGTTAGAGGATTGCCTGTCTCTTTTTCAGACGAGTATGCATTGTTGCCTTGTCTTGCATGGACTTTTCATTGCTGTCCATTGCGACCTTGTCTGGGTAAGCTGCTTTGTGAGGTAGCTCTTAAAGAAGCTCAACATGCAAGCAATTTGAAACTCATCTCCCACATCATACCACCTGTCACACTTTGCTCAGCAGCCAAGTTTAAAAATATTTCACATATTGTGATGTTACATCACAAAACTCTAGTTTATTCTATGACTTTTTTATTTAACAGTCCAAAACAAAGTAGCTTCTAACTTTAGAGTAAAAGTTGTATAAGGAACAAGTTTGCATATAAATTCTGAAAACTGGTATGCATTTTTATTTAACCTCGTTTACTCTGAGCTACCTAAATAAAGCGCTTGATACTGTCTTCAGAAGTCCTGTAATTTAACAGAATTGGTAATTGTAGTTGTAGTATTAAGTTGCTTGGATCCCTTTTTTTATGCTGGGACATCACCACAATATACACAATTGGATCATCAGCTATACCAGGTTACTATGCATCTTTGGACCTCTTAATAAATTTGGCCACATGAGCAATGCAGCTCTTGCTCATCATTTATGCTGCACATATGCACCACTCCCACAAAATCAATGCAAGCATGACTCAAGTATCTCCACAAAAAATAAGAAACACCAAAGCTTGCAGCTTCTTTATTTGAATCTGAAACTTCTGCTGTGAGTCACTGTCTGGTTAATTCAGATAATATCTAATTCAGCGCGTAGGGGAACAGAAATAGGATTCAAACTTTTATTTTCAAATGGTCATTTTTATTGTTGACAAAAAGAAAATGAAAAACAATATGGAAGTCACACATCATGTTCTGACAGCAAAACATTTTGAATTTCTTGCCACTGATATTATGCACGCCCTATTCAAAGGGAGTGCTTCAAAAGATAAACTTCAGTCGTGATGATGCAATATGTCAAAACAGTGTGACAGGAACATGCAGCCAAAACTACAACTTAAGAATATTGAAGAACTGCAAAAGGCCCAGTAAAGGTCCAGATCTGAAAAAAAAACTCAGTATCTGTTCGACTTGTACCTTGAAACTTCTGTCTTTAGATGTGCAAAGCTGTGGAAGAAATTGCATCTAAAGTTGGTAAAGTATTGACTCAGTATTGACTCATTTTGGGAAAAACTTGGAAAACCAGCTTCTGTTTTCCTCTCACTTCACAGTTGTGCACAACTTTGTATCGGGTTGTCACATAAAATCCAAATAAAATAGTTCACAAAATGTGAGCATGCATGCCATGTGGAAATCTCACACATCATGCATTTAGTTCGTCTCACACAATGAGCTTAGCGCCCAGGTGTGAGTGCATGCAACTGAGAGCAGCCATCAACATGTAAATATGAGAAATCCCCACACTCTGAAGCACACACACTGTGTGTACGTCCGCACTACATCACCCCCTGCGTGGAGAATGACAAGCTCTTTCGGAGAGATGACCCTCTCTTCATGCTGTTTGTCTATGGGGTCACGTCCTGCCCTCTAACCCCTGACCCCTCACCTTTGACCTGGATCTGTCAGGCACCAGACACCAGCCCTGAGCCGACAGCTCCCAAAGCCCACTGACCCTGAAAGCTGAGAGAGTGGAAGCAACAGAGAGGCAAACGCAGCTTTGACCATTTACCTTTGTTAGAGGGGAGGCGGTGTGCACCCAGAGTTTTACCTGCTCAAAGAGGTCAGCGCAGACAAGGTCAAACAGGAAAAGAAAACATTACTCTCCTTTATAAAAAATGTAAAGAAAAATTATATAAAAGAAAAGGATTTTAGATTAAGCAGGTAGAACGGAAAGAAGGTGGGGAATGAGATGAGAAGATAAACATGGTTGAACCTCACTGGTAGGGGTCACACTCTGCCTGAGGAGACAGGTGCCTCAAGATTAGCCCCCGCATTAATAGGCCTTTACATGCTCACTCACACACGCATGCACATGCACCCAGCTCTCCCTGCACACAAACGCATGCACACGCACAACACACGCATGCACACTGAAACCTGGTCCTTGCAGAACTTCTATACTACAGGGACGGAGTACTCGTGAGAACACAACTCTGATTCTCATATCCTATTTATACATCCTTTGTTGTACATTACAATCCTATTTAGTGTGCCCTGTTTCCTACACAATCCTATTTATGGACTCAATTCCACCCCACAGTCTCTTTCCACTCACAAATCCTATTTGTGTGCCCCCTACCTCCCATATGCAGGTGCCATCCATCCAAACGGCTGCCCACTGGGTGTGTAAGCTGTGACTCAGATGAGCGAGTGTGTATTTGTGTGGTAATGTAACTCTGAAATTGGAGTGCTCCATGCAGGAATAGGAGAAACACTGTTGTTGGACTCTACATCAGTCAGTTGTAGAGTTTTCAGTTTGCAACCAGAACGAAAAAAAGTACTTTTTAAGAATAATTTGTCTTCCTCTTTAACACAAAGCAGGATTATCGAGGTGACATTGCAAGTACTTGCCCTTTGCTGCTTTCTCTGTTATCTGATGTAACACCACACACATCCCCTTCTTAATATGTACAAATTGTCCACGAGCAAAGATGAGTGTCTGCGTCTTCTGTCCCATCCGATTTGCACCTGTCCAGCTGACAGGCTTCCTATCCCCTATTAGTGTGTTTAAACAGGACAAAGTGCCTGTCTACATCACAGGCCTGTCTCCACCTGACTCTTCTACCTGTCACTCATCCGGTATTATGAAAGCATGCTTATTCTGTTTGAAGAAAGGAGATGAAAGGAGAACAGTAGTCAGGGAACTGGTCGGCCTGACAGGCCAGATTAGAGTTGGCTATCCCAGAGAAAGCTGTATGAGGAAACAGAGCGAATGGCGAGGATGTTCCTGTCTGTCTGGATTAGAGGGGTAAATGAAAGGTGAGGGTAGTGCAAAGGTCTCTGCTGGTCTTTATTAGCAGAAGCAAAGTGTTGCATTGTAGAGAGTCATCTAACTGTCTTCATTACAAACCCCGGTTCTGCTTTTTAAGTTTGAACCAAACATGTATCTTGCTCTAATGATGAACCAGCGATATTAAAAACGAAACATTTCTTTACGATGTGGCAGATTAGCTAGCAGAGCACAGGATGAAACAAATCTCTGTTCTGATGTTCTTGTAAAGTGTCCCGCAAAAGTATTCACTCCCATTTCAGCATGCTGTAAAGTTATAAGCACACATTTTATTGTACTTTATGGAGATTTGATGTGCTTCACAAACACAATTAAATGCAAAAGTGTGGAGTAAAACAAAACAAAAACAAACAATTTCTTCAAGTTTTGCAAATTAAAATCTGGAATGCTTAAAATCCATTTGGACTCAGCACTGTTTACACTTTAAAATGTGACCAAGTGCCTTCAGAAGTTGTAGATAAAGCACACCTGAGTGCAATTTAAAATCAGTGTTATTTCAGATGTTCAGTGAATGCCTTTTGAGGTTTGTTAGAGAGCATTTGTAAACACAAAAAATAATGAAGGAACGCAACAGTAAGGCTGGGGGTAAAGTAAGAGAGAAACTTAAAACAGCGTTAAGCTATAATATATAAAAAAAAACTAAAAACTGTTTAGTGAATCATTTGAAAGTGTAAAGACTGTGACACAACTGCAAACCTACCCAGACATAGCTGTGCAGCAAGCCATGTATATCGAACACAGAAGATACACTGTAGATGAAACCAAAACGACGTAGGATGAGGAAGAGGTTTTAAGAACATCTTTTAAAGCTGTGCATAATTTTCCTCTACTTCAAAATTATATGCTAATTTGTGCTGTAAAATTGCACAGAATCTTAATAAATAAAAGACATATAATTTTTGGGTTTGTTAACAAACACTACAAACTTCAGAGGGGGTGAATATGCATGGCAATTAATTTCATCTAAATTGTACACACTGGTGGACTGAATCAAGTTGATATTGATGCTCAGCTCCAGTTTTACCCAAAGGATTTAAAACAAGTGATATATGACGTCTCCCATTTGGCAGACATTTTTATCCAAAGCCACCACCAGAGTGAAATAGTGTGACTGAGCAGAATTTATTAATCATTCAATTAACTAAATGTTCCCCCCTTGATACAGTTCAGATGAATAGAGCGTCGGCCTCTAATCCAATCCAATTCTCAGCACACCTCGGGAGAGAGAGACTGAGAACTTTCCCACCCTGCAACTCTTTAATTTTTCTCACCCTGTCAGTTCATGTTTTTTTCCTGCATCACTCATTGCCTCATGTTTTTGTCACATCCTTTTTTTTTATTTAATTTTTAATTTTTTTATTTTAATTCTCAAAGCAACAGTTTAGTCAGTGTGTTGTCTTTGTCTTTTTCCTCTCAGAGCTTCTGTTCTTCCTCCTCAGATAGAGCTTTACTCTGTGTCTTTGGGCCTGACTGGTAAAGACAGTCGGGTCAGTCGATCGTATCAGACTATCTGGCCAGTTCAACCATAAATTACCTGCAGCTAACAAAGCGTGTTGCTGTAACTATTACACAGGCAGTCAAAGTCACCCCGACCCACTCTGAACAGTAACACCTCCTCACACTCTGTGAATGCAGGGGAAAGGGAATCAAAAGAAATGACTAAACTTAGGTTGTGAACAAATATTATACAATCAAGTCATAACATAATTTTATCATTTGCTTCAAAATGAGTTCATACAATGCCACAAGATGATTGGAGGGAATTTATCCATGTGTTTTTCAGATATAGTTTTTGTCATATGGAGTCTAAATGCAGAGCATTTCTAACATTTTACCCTGCCCTGCTTGTGATTGTGACTGAGTTTTGATAAACTAAATAACTCAAGCTGCAGGTAAGACACGAACTGCACAAAGTACTACATCTAACATTAGAAAAAAAATTGTTTTAAGAATTACAACACTGCTGCTCATCGCTGTAGATATATGATCCATCCATCCATTTCTGAACTCATGTATATAATCTGTCATTACCAGTAAAAGGGTTTTATTATTCCACCAATCCCGACAATAACTGTTGCATTTGCACGGCACTGGAAACTGTTAATTTGTGTGAGTGTTCCAGCAGCTGTTGTCGCAGCACTTTACGCTGTTCCTGTTTGTTTAACTGTTCTGTGCATTACAAAAGCTGTGGCTCTCCCTCTGTCTGTGTTACTAGCTAATTGAGAGCATGTTCTGTGCTGCAGCCCTGCCCTGGAGGTTATTGCTGGCACACACACACACACTGTGCCAGGACAAATGAGAATCCACCCCACCATCTGCCCAAGAGAGACACTCTTCTAACCTCTCCTTGTCCAGCTACCCTTGCTATCTCACTCTTTTTTATTCTTTTTGTCTAATTTATGTTCCTTCATGTTTCTAGCTTCTTCTCCCACACAACTTCTTCTTCTTTTGATTTAATATGAGTTAGTGTACCCACACCTTGATTCTTTTTTGTCTCTCCACCTCTCCGTTTATTGCGTGCTACCTGTCTCAGTCCGGTGACTCAGGCCGGTGGGAGGTGTGTTTGTGTTGTGAGGTGCAGGCCAGTCATGTTTCAGTGCTACAGTATCACGAACACAGACTTTCAGGATGTTCTGTTGGTGCGATCCATAGGGACTGACACAAAAGGTGACCCCTGGTTGGTAACCTTGGAGACCAACTTTATTAAAATGAATTTGAGGAGAGGGGCCATCCTGACAGCAGCATAATTACATCGCGGAGCATCAGCACTAATTTATGCAGCCTGCATTCAACCGGTCAGAAGTGCCGAGATGGGGTCAGCATGGACGCACAGAGAAACACACTCACACAGTTTCACAAGAACAGTATGCCACAAACACACACACAGCACATCATCATTGACATAAATGTAGCCTAATGCAATTAGGATAGTCAAATACAATTATCTGCCTCACTTAAGGAAAGAAACAATTATATGTACTTCATAGACAAACTTCATTGTTTTTTAAAAATAAATACAAAAGTTCTGAAGACGCTCAGAAGAGGAGTTTTAGGAGCCATTAGAGCTCCAAGGTGAGCTTTGGCCTCATAGAGCACCGTCCCTCCACACTTCCCCCACTCAGCTCCACCAGACTAGTGGCAGCAACAATTAACGAACATCTGGTTGACTGTGTGTCTGCTAGGTTCATCATAGGAACTACTTTTCAGGACTGCACTCCTAAGAACAATTGTAAATGGCATCATGGAGGAGCATTTTTGTGATGACATGCTGAATGTGAAGTGTCGGAAAGAGGAGGACCTACTTAAAGAGACAGAGGCCAATTTCAAGGCATCAAATTTTAAAGATTCTGGTTCACTTGGTGCAGTGTGCCATGATGAGAGTTTGAGAAGCTGACATGAGCACAATAATTCAGAACAAAAAACTATTTTTCTGCAAATTTTTTCTTTTATATATATATTTGTGAGGTCAGTGGAGAAGCTCCTCTTTCAACATGTAAAAAAAATTGAAACTTGAAGATGTGCAGGGATATTGCTGTATTAGTTTATGACAGTCAATATGTGTCATTTTTGACAGTTTTTGCAAATGTAACAAAACATGAGAACAAAATATGTTCCCCGTTTTGTCTACAAGGCCTATTGTACTATAACTATAATGAAACAACTATAATGAAAAGGTACTACCAACAAAGTGCCCACAGTTCTGATTTTAATCTGTCCTTTCCAATTTTGACAACTTTGTGTAGATGTGAAGCTGGTTCACATCTTAATCTGGGAAGGTCAAAAGAGCTGTTGCTCAAGTCGATTAAAACAACTTGTGGAGGTTCAGCTCCTTTGAAACAACAATTTTGAGGTACTTTATCATTAAAAAATGATGGAAATTATATTTTAACATTAGTAATATTAAAGTAAGTTCAAATATTTCACTGTGATGTTGTTTAATCATTTTATACTCTTAAAGATGCAATTAATTTTGTTGATTCGCAAAGATTTCTGGACTTGTTAACTATGAACAAAATAAATTCTGGCTAAGAAAATAGATGATGTTTCACTTTGTTGCTACTTTGTAGGGTTTTTCTGGTTGTTTCAAACAAAGAAAATAAAACAAATGTAAAGCTGCAGTCAGTGAGAATAGGGGATAAGAAGAGATCCACTGGAAAGGAACTGGACAACGTTCAGGGTGTAAAAGGTGATGACAAGAGGTGTGAACTGAGGACATAGATATAAGTTACACCACTGTAACCATTTTGACCAAGGGCACACTAATCTTTCCCATTAGCAGATCTCTCAGACTCTCATAACGTTACTGGTAGCTGCTCTCCTGTGACGTGATGCTGGTTTGTGTGTGTGTTAGAGAGAGAACATGAGTTAGTGAGAGAGTGCGTGTGTGTGTGTGTGGGTGCGAATGAGAGAGAATACTTTGTCTCTGTGTGTGTGTATATGTGTGCGTAATGACAGTTCAGCTCGTTGCTCTACTGTGAAAATGACACGTTCCTGCCAAATTAATATTATTACTATCAGAGTTTAATGGGCCAGTGCTGCCTTCTTATTTAAAACAGAACATCTCTCTCTCTCTCTCTCTCTCTCTCTCTCTCTCTCTCTCTCTCTCTGTCTTTCTTTCTCTCTCTCTATCTCAGACCCCACCATGAGGATAAGGGTGGCAGGAGAATTGGTGCTTTAAGGGAATAACTGAGCTACTTAGATTACCTGAAAGTGATGTTTTCCAGCCACGTTGGTTAGACAAGAACTAGAACATACAGTAAGTTTGTGAATAAAGAAATGTGTAGCACATAACACAGCCTGTACTTTCCTTTAGCTTCTTTTCTGGAATCTATTTGGTACCTTCATAAACTAATAAGTTACTCTCAGGAATTTGTCCAGTACATAAAATCTCATGGAATGTACTCAATGCTTCTCAGAAACTTACCACTTTCTCCTGGAAAGTACATGAAGTACTTACTTAATGCATTCTGGAGCTTAGCCGGTACTTTTTGGAGCTCTCCAGTTGCTTTTGTGGAAAACTTTCTGGTTTTCCTAAACTCTCGAAGGGATTTTCTGGAACTTAAAAGTTTCTTTTGGGAACTTGTCAAGGTTTTTTTTTTCCAGGACTTATTGAATATTTTATTTGAACTTATTCATGTTTTCCAAGAACACACATACCAAGTACTATTCATATAACTTAGATGTTGTTTTCTGGTAGTTAACAAGTTGTTTTCTGAAAATTAGAGGTTACATTAGGGAATTCACCAGAAACTTTCAGTAGGTACGCTCCTGGATCCTACTGAATAGACACTGTCCCAGAACTAACAGGTTGTTTTCTGGAACTTTTTGAAACTACCTTGTAAATTTGCAACCTGGCAAAGTATCTTATGATGCATCACTTCATTATGAACCTGGTTACTGAAAGCAGTTTAGTCGGTAGGTTCAAAAAGGTTCAGTGAACGTGTCCTCAAAGTTCTGAAAAATTATGTATTTTGTCTCAGATGTTAAGGTTAAAGGACACAAATTGTGCTTGAACGATTGTACATGGATTGTATTTTTCTTTTCAACTTTTCAAAGAGTTTGTTTTTGGTTGATGTTTATTTTTGTCTCTATTGATGACATTTACCTGACCATACTCCTGATGCTTTCTTCTCTAAGTTTGTGCACTTCTGTCCAGCAGTAATAGTTTAAAAGTAAAGATTTTGACATTGCATTCTATTCTCAGTATTTGTCACTGCTGAGTGCATGTTTTTGAGTGATGGCTCCAATCATCTCCGCTATTATACAGTAAAGAAAAACAGCTTAGTTCATGCTTTAACAGTGTGTGGGGGAGGAATTTTGACGCAGCTCTTAGGTGTTTGGCTCTCAAGTACATCCTCTCTCATAATATGTGTGTTTTATTTCAGTATTCCTTTGTGGTCAGTGGTTTTTACAGCTTTTCTTGCACCTTTAAAGCAGCTGTATGTACAGCAGAAGCATTCTGTTGAGGTGTCATCCTTCATTCAGAGTCAGCACTGTGATAATGAGTAGATTCGGAGATACACTCTACGGGCTGCCAGTGAATGTAGGCATACGCGTGGTTATGTTTGGACGTCTGTGCATATTTACACAGCCTGCGTATATGTGGATATATCTATTGCACACTGCGATGCCTGTATGTGTCGATGCACACACCTGACTCTGTATGTGTGTGAGAGATTTTCAGTGTGTGAATATGTCAGGCTGCCGCAGGAGACCAATTAGCTGGTGCATCAGTGAAGAGGTGAGCATAGACACACCTGTGTGTGGCCCTATTACACCAGCTCATCACACACTCACATACCGACACACAGACAGCATTGCTGTGCTCATAATAGAAATATACTGACAGTTACAGTACGTTGACCATATGGAGTAATGACTTCACCGTGTCAAACTGTCAGCCGTGAGTCACCAGCATGCCTTATTTCAACTGCATGTTACTATCTTAACAAACTTTTGTGATTTATGGGTTATCTTGGTGCTGCTGAATGCTTGTCATTAGCTATATGTACTTTACAACTGAAAAATCCCTGACCTTAAACTACATGCCTGGTAGCATTCATATACAGGTGTGTTGCACTGATGCAATTAGGTGAGAGCGAAAAGGCAGATCACAGCCAATAAAGCAGCCAGTCCTCTTCATGTATAATTCAGATCTTTTATGGTGGGCTACGCACCCATATGGAAATCCTAAAGGAGGACTAAGGCCATTTCCAGGCAGAAAAAAAGCCCCTTTAAAAGCTAATCCCTGCGCCAGAGTCCCACACTTTTTACTGTTCCTTTTTTAATGAATAGGTGTCCAATAAGGCCTTTTATTGTCTTAGCATATGTTGCTTTTATTAGGGGAAAATACTTAGGTTGTGCGTATCCCTTTGGAAGTCCTCTCAGGATAAAAATGAGATAGTTTCACAGTCGTTGCGCAAGTCCTTCTGATTCCCCATCATTTTCCCCTTGGATGCCCCGTGTCCTGTCGCCCTTACCTTCTCTCCTGCCTGCTTTTCTGCTCCTTCTCTTTGTCCCTTCTGTCTCCTTAATGTTCCCCTCCTCCTCTTGTCCTTTACATTCCCTCCCCTTCATTTCTCACTTCCTCTTCTATTGTTTCCTTAAACATGATGGTGGGGGTGGCAGTGGTGGTGGAATTGGGGGGTGTGCATTACATGTATGCAGCAATGTTGCACTGGGCTGCACATTTCCACACATTTCCACACGCATGTAACAGATGAACAATCACCGTGTGGCAGGAGGCTGTTGATGACTGACACTATGTTGATCTTATCAGGTGCAAACTGGGTAAGTAGAGGGCCACAGAGAGAAAGGGAGAGTAATCGTGCTCTGGCAGGTGGTGGTGGGGGGTGCTTTGTGTTGTGTTCCTGTCACTCCTGCAGAGTTTCCCCCTTTGCTCCTTCCCCTCTCTTTCTCATCCTCTACTATATCACTCCGCTTGCCTAGAAATGAAGACTGGCAACAAGGCTCATCTGTGATCTGGAACACCAGGGAAAAGGATCCATTTACCTCAAAGATGTCATACTGTAATCGTTTACCCCTGAGACCTCTGTTACAGAAACACGGTACGCCCGGTCATGTAAGTTATGGGCCAGGGGAGATGGGGCTGCAGGCGAATAAGGATCTGGAGATAGTTGATGGAAAAGAAGGAGCCCAGCTAAAAAGCAGAAGGGCAAGGCAGGCAGACAGAGAGATTGAACCTCATAATGAAGTACAGGTCTGAGAACCATACGGGTGGGAGGAGGCTGGTCCTTCTATACTGCCCTTAATGCTCCTCAGGGGAGTGTGCTGCCTTTAGGTGAGTATTAGCCGTCCGCCTGTGGGCTAATGGACAGACGAAATATAGTTTAGTCCATACAGATGACCAGAGGTAGACTAATCACTGGGGAGACATGTGATGAAGAGGCTTTGAGCTTTTGACCAAGCCATTCCTGGGGCTGGCTGGGGTAAATAAAGGGAGTCTCTTATGGACCAAAAGAAAAGTAATACTAATATTTTGTTGAATTGCCTCTAGCAAAGTCACAAATGTATTTATCCATGTAGACATGATGGGAGCGCTGCTCTCTGCTCTTCCCCACCACTTTGGACTCATCTGACCAAACGACCTCCTTTCATTGCTCAGGAGTCCTGTCTGTCTGCTCTCTGGAAAATTGAAGCATTTATTCCTGATTAGTCTCACTAATCAGTGGTTTTCTTGAGGCTGCACAGCTGTTTAGTCCCAATTCCAACTCAATCCCTTTAGTTGTCTTCAGATTGTGTCCGTGGGTGTATTCTGAATGGCTCTGTACCGTCAAGCCGAACTGTCAAAATCAGTTCTCATTGTTGTAGCGATGTGAGAAAAATCACGTTGTTTTGTTCTCGGCCTGATGTCATTGGCTTCTTCTTGTCACAAGTCCCCTGCAAAACTTTTCCAGCACATGTGGTAAAACATAGTGACATGCACTGCAGCGGGAAGGGGAACTCGGCTCAGTGTCTTGAGTACCGTAAAAAGTTTGTACACAAACGGACATTGAAAAACCACAAGCCCACACGTTGATGGTTCAACTTTGGTCCTGGCCATGCTGGGCTCTATACTGTCTGTCCCTTTACTGTGTTCCTGTTTAATTTCCTAAAAAAAAAAACACACCTGCCGGACATTTTTCACCTGCACAAAATGTTGTCCACAGAAAGCTTAAAGAAATGTTGATTTTGATCACATTCAATTATTGCAAAAGTGTCTGGCTTTCATAAAGCAAATTCTAAATATTTTGAATTTCATTATAAACATTTTTGAAGCATGAACACAAAAAATGAACCATTCTGAGTCACCCTGACCAGAAGTGCTAATCTGATCTTTGGTGTGCCACAGTCGGGGTCACCGAGGCCACCGCGGACTCACTGAAAAGTGTCAGAGTGCTTTCTAAAGTGTGTGTGGAGGTGTTGTGAGTGCTAATCTCTTTTCATCTTGGTTGAGTGGGCAAGCTGAATGGATGGACAGCTTGTTTATCTGAGAGGGGGTCCGCATTACCCAGGATTCCTACCACAACAAGGCCAGGCACGCTCAGCTGAGCCGTCAGCTTGCAGAGGGCTTCCCATGGCTGAGGCAAACAAGGATCTGCACTTAGGTTTGCTTTCAGTGATTATTTATTAAATGTAAAATATCTTTAGCACAGATTAAAAATCAGACACTTCCATATATCTTAAACATCACAGGTTGGGAAAGAGAAAAAAAAAAAAAAAAACATTCCTGAAACAGAATCACAGATCAGATCAGAGTCCCACTTAATTATTGCAAAAGTGTCTCCACGAGGCCGGGCAGAGGGCTGAACCAAAAACTGCACTCCTCCAAGTCCCTCCACTGAGGTTGAAAACCAGGAATCGCTTTAACTAACACATACTGCAGCCATATTACACCTAATTTTTGAAAATAACTTATTTCGCCAACTTTAGAATTTGCTTTCTGTTGATGAGAAGAAACATGTCATTTTCACAACACTTTTATTCAGATGTTGAATAAAAGTGAGAAAACAGCACTTGATTATTGTTTCTGTAAGCTTGCCAAGATTAAAATAAGTTTTCATAAAAAAAAAAAAAATCCCTACTGCATATGCAAAGGGCGTTGACATGGCAAGCATGGACGTTTGCTGTAATGATCTCCAGTTGGTGCCATGAAGCAGCTTCTAAAACTGCGTCGTAGGCATGGATCGCTCTGCCAGCTTCAGTGCTGCCGCTGAACTGGAGTGCCATCACAGGGGTCAGCTGTTAAAAGCCGCCCCTGTCTTGTGTCTCGCGCTCTCTCTCTCTCTCTGTCCTCTGCCTCAACCCTCGCCACTGTACAAATGCCAACTTGACAACAACTGACACAGATGGTGAGCAGAAACACAGGACAGGCAATGGAAGAGAACCACCCACAGGAGTAAGAAAACAGGAAGACTCTACACACACTGTCCAAGAGAGGATATTGCCTGACAATAATATCAACTCATTTATTTTATTTATTTATTTTTTTACCTTTTTTTTTTTATTTAACTCTTTTACCTTTTTTCTACTTTTTTTGTTTTTACTTTTCTTTCAGCGCATGCTATGTGAGGATTTAGGGATTATAAAAGTACCTGAAAGAACTGCAAGGTTTTCCGCATGCATAGACTTTGGTATTTACAAGTTTGTATGTACAGGCCAAAACCAGACTGCTCTACAGAGATGGCTTATTTACACTCAGGTCGGAGGGAGAGGTTGATGATGTAACTACAGATGTGAAGGGTTGAAGGGGTCACATGCATAGGGTCAGAGAAAGCTTGTACAGCTGAGTACAACTCTGATGACGAAGAGACAAAACGAAACACGGCAAATGTAAGAATACTGATTATTTAACGACAAAGCATCTTACCCGTGCACCTTTTTGCTTTGCAAATACACTCAGTATGACTTCTAGTTATTGCTCAACGCTTTATTAGGACATTTCTATTGCCAGTCCATGACATGAGGTTCTTGGGTATTGGGTCAATAGTTTGATTGGAAGACTTGGATCTGGTCCCAGAGCTGTTCCAGAGCTATAGTGCTGAATTCAACGGTAAGCAAGCTTGTACTGCTCACCAAAAAAAACACTGTTACTGTACGGTATATTTCTTCAGTAACAGTGTTTATTATCCACAAAAAGCAGATATTCACAGAACCTGCTGTCAGGTATTTTTCTACCCTACTCTTTTGGTTTGCTGTCTTGCTGTAATCTATCTTCTGCTTTTGCATATTACGCTTTTGGATTTATTTTGGCGCACATTTTCTGTCACTTGGTCTTCTGTCCTTATATTATTAATCTTTGCGTATGACGACGTGTTCAAGACTCTGAACTGTTAGGTTCACTATAATGTTCCAGATGTTCAAACTTTATTTTATTCAGCATATTTAACTTAATTTATTCCAGTGCTTTGCAAAAGACACATACCTCTTAAGCTTTTTCACATTTTGTCACGTTACTGACTTTCAACATTTTAAAAATTGCAAATCTGAAAACATGCACTGGTTTCCGCCCACTTTACTTGGATGTCCATAAATAAAATGTAGTCCAAGCAATTTCCGTCAGAAGTTACTGATGTAGTAAAACTAAAATTGCGTCTGCAGTGTCATCCTGAGGACATGATCCTCATAGTGAAACATGGGAAAGTCAATGTAATGCTTTTCTTCAGCAAGGAGGCAGGACCCCAAATCATAAACCCAGAGCTACAATAGATTGGTCCAGATCAAAGCATATTCATGTGTCAGAAATGACCAGTAAAGGTCCAATTTGTGGATTTTTGGCAGACATAAACTCATATTCACATATTCTCTCCATACAACTTTATGTTAATCTATCAAAAACACACACACACAAAAAAATGCATTAAAGTTTAAGGTTATTATAACATGACAAAAATGAAAAAGTTCAAGAGATACGTTTGCAAGTTGCTGTAACTCTTCAGCTGCAATTAAAGCTTTTATCTGGTGAAGAAATTATTCGGGGTGACCAGAGTAAAATGTTTTAGGTTGTGAACTGTCACCAGGCTGCTTGTTCAGAAAATTATCTTTTCATCGAGGAACTTTTTGTTCCTCTGTATTCTGCACAAATCTTAAATCTCTCATTTGTTCAGCTTTAAACTTTCCCTGAATTGATCTCGAGTTCAAGTTCACAGCTCTAGTTGGAAAAGAGCAAAACACCAAGGATGTTTCTCAGTAAAAGTACTGTACACAAGGTAATGATTAACATTTAGCTGAAGAAGATAAAGACACACCGAAAGTTTGCAGACCGCTAAATTTACAGACCTCATCTACACTTAGAGATGGGTTGGAAATGGGTACTCTTTACCTTCTGCTTTGATTTCTTCATGTCTTCTCTTTTAAGCAGTTACTCCCTTTTGCCATAAATGCACATAGGAATGCATTTCTGTGCAAAATGAAGTGTGAAAGATTTTTGTTCATGCTGCCCGTACTTCTACCTCACACACACTTTGCCTATCCTATCTGCAAATGCACATACACAATGATAAATGGCTGTGGTGGGTGGCTAAGCATGTTAATGCCTAATCTCATCAGCCTTATCTCTTACAGAGGTCACAAGATCAAGTGGTGTGGGGCTGAGCTAAACACCAAGAAGATTGTATAAGCAGTCTATGTAATAGTTTATCTGGCATGAACTGCACTGCTGCACTCTGGGTTTGCTTTCCAAAGAATGTAAAATCCAGATTCTGAAAGTTTCATTTGAAATTGTTGCTGTAGTAGTGTTTGGTAATTAAGCGCTCAGAAAGCCAAGCGAGTTCAAGGTGCGTCAGCAACTCAAAGCCCTGCAGCGGCGCACTCCTCTATCGAGTTTGAAAGCGGTTTTGCTTCTCAGACGAGCTAAATCAGATGCCCTCGGTGAGGGAGATGAGTTAGACCGAGCGCTTGTGAACCTGTAACTCAGAGACATTGCTTGGCATTTAAGCGGCTTTGATATGGTGACATGTGACGTGGACGAAGTTATCGCCTGGCTGGCAGGTGAGACAGACAGCGGCTCACAGAGAGATGCAGCCGTTTCATCTGCTGTTTACCAGCTCGCTCATCACACACCGCTTCAAACAGGCTCGGTCTGCTGCTGCTGCTGCTGCTGCTGTAACATTGTGGGGTCGCATCCTTGTGGATCTGAACACACAACTTACAGGAGGGGGTTGTCTGTGAGCTAGTTTGTTTCTACTGATTAAATAAGTAAAAAATAAAAATTTAAAATCCTCTTCCTGTTTTGTTTATTGCATATGCATTTTGCACATATTTATTTTAAAAAACAGAATCTCTTCACTTCATGTGTATTAGCCTCACAGCTGCTTTATGAAGCTGTTCAAACAGTTGGCATGTAACGCCTCTCCATTATGCATGCGTGTATATATCTGTGTGTTTGACTTTTGCGCATATGGGCTCGTCTCGGTGCGTGCCAGTGCTCTGTGCTAAAACTCTCATCACTCTCATCGGGAGATAAAGTGGGCAAGCCATTTCATGTGGTCGTACAGAAGTCGTCTCCAGCCCCGGGTGTTTTGCAGGGAAGCTGTCACAGCAGCTTTTAGCCGGAACCGCAACATGAAAGATCCCTCTTTGAGCAGTCGGGTTATGTGTGTAATTCTCTCTGACGTGTTTATTCAACTTTCATTTTCAAATGTCACAGAAATCTCTCCCCCCTCCACCACCTCTAAGAATATCCCTGCTAATTACCGCCTGAAAGGACATGGTGTGTTAGAAAACTTAGCAGGTTGCGCCCATACGCCCTTTCAGTTTTCAGAAACAACATAAAACTCTGAGTTTCTGAGTTTAAGACTTTATGATGCTCATAAATAAATGTACTTAGAGAAAATTAGTGAGGAAGCTTTCTGGTGCGTGTGTGTGCGTGTCCCTACAGGAAAAAAAATTTTCTTTTTTTTTCTATCAGTAACTGACTTATAACTTAGATACAGAATTATTCTTGCATAATTTCCAATGCTTATACTTAACTTTAAAAGCCTGGCTCAACCGCTGTACACATAGTGTGAAAATATACATCTTCATTTCCACTGAAACCTATTTTGGTGTTATTTACATAAAAGCTGCATTTTCAGTGGCGTTTCACGTCCGGACTGGAGATTGCTTTTGCCCTTTTCCACTGTGTCTGTGCATCTGGAATTTTCACTCAGAAGTCCTGTACATGCCAGGTAGAGAAGTAAATAAACAAATAAATATATGTACACACATGTATGTACATTTGTGTTTATACGAGGCAGTCCTCATGGGCTGAGAGAAGGGTGAGACAGCTTGTGTGTGAAAGTCTTTTTATTTTTATTTTCCTGTGGCCACTCAGTCCTGCTGTCTCCTCTTCCGGACTCCCTGCATGTACGCGTTTATCTCATAAAAGACGTCTGGATGCTGCTTGCCTCCGACGTTCAGCCTTTCTCTGGACAGGACACCTCTGAATGTCTGTGTGCGAGTAGATGAGTTCTCCATGTTTTGTCTCCTCCTGCAGGATGAACCCAACTAAGTGCCACTTATTGTGTCCTTTATTTTTTCTTTTCTTCTTTTTCCATCCACAGCAACAAGGTGCTGCCACCACGGTGTACTGCGCAGTGGCCCCAGAGCTGGAGGGGCTGGGCGGCATGTACTTCAACAACTGCTTCCGCTGCCAGCCGTCCAACCAAGCCCAGGATCTGAGCAGCGCCGCCGGCCTGTGGGAGCTGAGTGAGCGCCTGGTTGCAGAGCGATCAGTCGGGATCCAGTCCCTCTAACGGACTGAGATCCAGGATGGCGTGAGGAAGAAGTCAAAGTGGAAGCTGTTGATGTTGACTTGGGGGTGAACTTAATAAAAGACTCTGACTGCTTTATACAAAAACTGACAAACCAGAAGAGGTCTGCATGGATATGTCACATCACTACAGGGCTAAAACACGCTACATACACAGTGAGGAGGGGGTTTCATTTACAGCTTAAGTTCAAGTGTAACTTTCTTTTGTTACTTTACAGTAGGAACTCGAGAACTTAGAAAGAATAGTTATTTTTTATCTGCTGTCGTCTTGTAACCCTTTGACCGCACAAAGTTCATGAGTAAGCATAGAGTCGGATTGCAGCTATATAAGAAATACCATCTTCCAATTGAATGTCTTTGTAATCAGTATCATTTTGGTGATAGACTTTGGTGCAGACTTTTCTGCCGAGTTATGGAGTCTAACCTTTTGAGAAATAAAAAGTAGAGAGCATAGGACCCTTACGGATATATAAACACGCTAGAGGTATGTTTCTTATGACTATTTACATTATTCTGCAATAATTTAATCTTTATCAATGTCCTTACTAGTTGTCTGTACAGTATTTACATCCACCTGATTTGTAGAGGGCATCCTAATTTTCTTCTTGCGATGGTCAAACTAGAGTTTCTGTACTAAATCTGAATTACAATTTGGAGATTTATGGAATGATATTTTACCACTATGGAAGAGTCTTATTTACAAATACCAGGATCTTTCCTTTTCCCTGCGTCTCCTCTTGCTGTTGTACGAGAATTTGCAATTTCAGTTTGTTGTTTCGTTTTGAAATTGTAATCTTTAGTATTGAGCCTCTGTATTTGGGTTGGGTCGTCCTGAAGCCGCTGGGAGGGCGAGTCGCTTTTGAGACATTGTGCTTCATGGCAGTCCAGGTGCCGTAGGTTGTTCATAAAACAGCATTCCAGTGTCATAATATCTGAAATTGAAAGAAGAAAGGGAAAAAAAATAAACATGGGAAAGCATTCAACAAATCCATGTGCTTGTTTTTAATACGAAATTCTAAAAGTGCATTCATTTGTAGGCCGTTAGTGAGTGATATTTGTGTAGGAATGTGAGGAATAACTTAATTTATCAGTGTTATACATTCTAGCTCACATTAGATGCAAACAATCACATTATTGAAACGTTAGATTTAAGGTCTGTGTTAACACAGAAGCTTTTACACCATGTGTTGAAAGGACAGATCAGTCAATCATACAAACAGCCTCACATACATTTTCAGTGGCCTTTAAAGCCGGAAAATAATTTCAAAAGAACTATATTACATTTCTAACCTGCATCATAAGTGATTAGATAATTATCTTCAAAACATAAGGAAAAGAAACAAATTTATTGATCAACACAGGGATACATGTGATAGAGTCCGTCTTGTTACTGTGGTAGTTAGCAAAACGAGCTTTAAATCAGCAATAGAATGGTGAGCAATTAATACTCTTAATTTAACATAATTTGTCATTTTCTTACTTTAAAATCCTTCAGATTTCAAATAGTTTGCAATAATTAATAAATGTATTTGTACGTCAGCTTACACATATTGCATTGTCCAGTTTTTCATTTAGTTTTAGAACAAAGTTCTGTTACTTTAGTTTTATGCACTGTATGTTTCTCAAGTTTGTTAAATTTCAAGTTTTAAGTGTGTCTGCTTTTATTAAATGATATTTTTTTAAAAGCATGAACTAGGTTTAACAAATTAGAGTATGTGACATTGTTTCATATTTAGGCCCAGATTAAATATTTGTGTCACCGTAAATTAGAATACAAAACATTGTAGTTAATGTCTGACAGTAAATGAAAGGTAGAATGGCACTATTATCCTCAGTTGTTTGGAAGGAAATAAGTGAGTAAAAAGATCAACATAACCACAATCAATAATAATAATATTTTTAGATAAAAAAGATTAAATGCATTTTAATCTCTTTTTTAACAAAAAAAAAAAACTTTTACCCTTGAAGCAAATACAATTCCAGGAAAAGTGACCAGCCTACAGCAGTGCTGTGTCCTGCAGGTGTCTTATCATTGTCCTTTCACATCACTGGACCCACGTCAGAGCACCACAGCATCTGACACGTTCACACTCTAGAGTTAACTCAGAAAGCATTTCACTAAGTTTCCCTGGTTATGAATCGACTAGGATAGCACCTGAAACTTAAATAAAAATGTATAATAAAGTTTTTCCAAATGACAGTGTGATTTTAGAGAACAGCTCAGGAAGAAACTTAACTGAATGAAGTCCCATTGAACACTATTGTAGTTTTAAACTGTACAGGAAAAAAAATATGAGTGCTGTCCATGGTGCTGATTAGACTCTTTAACATTTTATAAATATTTTAAAAAATAAGTATAAAAGTTTATATTTTAACCCTGCAGATTGTTGAGCCTCTCCATGAACCTCTGAGGGGGATGATTTCACAAAATGGTTCACCCCTGGCAGGCAGATCTCCACATTGTTTACTTTGCCAAGTTGTTTGATAAAACAAATTATTCTTATTCTTTATTGCTCATTCTTACAGCGATGGCAGAAAGACAGTACATCTCTTCAAAAGTATTCATGCTTCTTGATCTTTTTATATATTTTGCAATAAACATGGCTTCTCTGAATTTTCCAATGATGATCTGTGGCTTGTGACGAATGCTCGTGCTGTTTGCAGATCTCAGTGGCGTCTTCAGAGCTACCGATTGTGTCTTGGTTGCCTATTCGATTATTGTTGCTCTACCCAGTCTGTCAGTTCAGGCGCACGGTCTTGGTAGTTTTGCAATTGTGTCAAACTTTTTCAATTTCCAAAAAATGGATTGAAGAATGCCCCATGAGATGTTCAAAGCTTGAAATAATGTTTCACAATCTCATTCTGCTTTAAACTTCTCCACAATTTTCTCTCAAACTCTCTGGCATGTTTCTTGGTCTTTATAATACTGTTTGATCTCTAATCAATGACTAAACTGTCACTGAATTGAACACAGATAATTGAAGGTTATTGGCTACCCCAAATATTATCTACGGATACCAAAGGAAGGAGGAGTAAATACAAATACATATGTGTACAAAAAAAAAACCACAAAAAAATCAATACAATAATGGTTTATCATATAAAATCCTAATTAAAAGAAGTTTGTGGTTACAACGTGAAAACTTTGGTAAAGGTTCAAGGGATATGAATACTTTGAACATAAATGAAGAATTTGCCATGTGCTTTCTATTTATCATGTCTGTGTGTGAGACTAATGCCTGAATAATTTATTGGCTCATTGAAGAGAAATTTATTTCAGGAAGCTTTTAACTGGACAGGAGACCAAAGGAGAATTCTCTGATGGTGAACAAACAGCTTGATGTCTGCGGTGGTCTGCGGTGGTCTGCGGTGGTCTGCAGTGCAGCGACCGCAGATCTCTGGGTGGGTCCCTGAGTGGATGGGGAGGGTCCTGCCTGGCTTCATCCTATCGATCAGACCGTATCGGAATCATCTGATAGCTAATCGATAAGCTACACTTCCTCTCTGCGAGCAGGAAGAAGAGAGAATCATGGCTTTCATGAGAGGTGCTCCTTGATCCTTTGACCCCAGACTCAGGTCGCCCTTTCCCCCTCCACAACACATCGTTTCCTATTTTCTCCCTCTTCATTTCCCCCATCCCTTTATCGCTCTCTCCTGTAATAACACAGCCTGCTCAACAGTATAATAACCGAAAGTCAGTGTAAACCAAATAACCAATATACTCTGAAATGTTATTTTAATTTGTTGGATTTACAGCTGATTTTTTTTTTCCCCCTTCACTGGGTTTATTTCAATTTAGGCAGTAATTGTTTACGACTCACCATTTCATTTTCCATTATTGTTTTTATTTCTTCTTGTGATTAATTCCACCTTTCAGAGAATAATTATGAGAGGATTGATTTGATTATGCCTTTGTTCTGCTCCTATTGGCTCCATTGACTGAAGGAATGCCATGTTGCCATTTCAAGCGGATATATTTAATGATCACAATCAATGTTAAAGCTCTCTCCGGACTCAACTAACCCAATAAATATCTGCCAAGAGGAACTTTACCATCTTACGACGGTAGGCAATAAAAGTCTTACTCTCTGCTCTCCCACCTCCCTTTCGCTCTCTTTTTATCTTGTCCTTCTGAAGATGGCTCCAGGATTAAAATTGTTGATCAATTTTCATAAAGTATCGCTGGATGTGAGTCAATGGAAATATTGTTTTCTTTCAATATCTAACTATGTGCTTTGCTTGCAGATTGTTTTCTTTTATATGGAGTGCAAGACTATAATGTAATTCAAGCATCTCACTGGAACTACTTTGGAATTTATTAGCACAGTTTAATAATAATGAAAAAAGTTATCTGTAGTGCAGATTTTTTTTAGATTATTTAAATGCAAGAAAACACAAAGCTTTTTTTTTTACCATTTATTTTCTCCCCTGCTAAAAACACTCGAAAAGCCTTAAAATGAATATCTAATTTTATTGCTATAACATAATCTGACACTGAAAAGTCCATCTTTTAATTTGAGTCTCTTCCATCTGCGTCGACATATGAATTTATTTTTTAAGAATCACCAGTTCAACCATTTCTTTTACCCTCAGCAGTCTCTGTAAAATAAATGAAAGTGGAGCTCCTTTTAAATTTCGATTTCTTAAAGTTGATCTTATTTATCAATGTTTTGTATTGAAGGGACGAATAAAGTGGACAAGTCACCATAACCACCGCTGCATGTTTTTGTTACAGGATCATTTATTTTCTCTCTTTGACTCTTTTTTTTTTAAAAAAAACAGTGAAATTAAAATGAAAGATTTCTGTTTAACACACACACACATATATGTTGACTTACTGTAACTGTTAGCAAGAAATGCATAAAAATGCATATCAGAGAAAACGAACACAGTAGGTTGGTAAACATCAGTTTTCATATTTGACTGGTTTTAGCTGTAATTTCACCTGGGAAATAAAAGTTGGATTTTTCATATTTTTTAATGTGAAATTATGGAATAATAAACAATTATTTTAACATTTTTCTTTTACAAAATTGGCTATACTGTTTCTCCTTTTTCTGAAAATCTAGCAAATTTACTCATTCTCTCACTTCTCACATCACAGAAGTGATGTGTGGTAAAGTGGATGTTTTTACTCCCCACCTTGCCTCAGTCTCTCATTTGGTCATTTATAAGTGGCTTTAGAAGCAGTATTTGAATCCAGATTCCTGGCATGCACTGATTTCCAATCAAATGCACTTATTTTCCCCTGTAGATCTGCTTGTGCAATCTATAACTTTCTGTTTTTTTTCTTTATTGAAGTCCCAACACAGTGCCTTTGAGGAAATACTTCCAGCTCCAAATCCCCAGTGCATCCTCACTACAAGACAGCGTGACCTTGTAAACCCTGAGTTATTTTACTCACCTATTGTGTGAGGATAGAAAGAAAAGGTAAGAGAAAGGGGCGAAGAGAAGGACTGGGGGAGGTGGAAAAGGGGGGAAAAAAGCCCCTGCCTGTCACAGCTTTCAAACACAAAGAAAAATGAGCACTTGGGCTGAAGTACAATTATTAGCCCCTGTCTACAGATTCATCACACCATAGAGAGGCAGGAGGGAGCGAGGGCGGAGTGGAGCAATAGGCTGAGTGGAGAAACACTGGAAAAAGAACTGTGTGGGTAACAGCAAAGCTGTGCAGATGAAAAAGACAATGAGGAGGAGAGAAAAGTGCAAGCAAATAGAAACGGGGGCTGTTACACAGTAAATGCAAAATGAAGTATGCAAAGCTGCTGGGGAGCTGCGAGAGTCGAGGGGAAGGGAGATTTTTGGGAAATAAAGGAAGAAGAAAGAACACGGCAGAGGTAGAGGAGGGAGAAGAAGGTAAAATGAAATAAGAGGATTTGTCAGACCAGTGGTTGGTGGCAGTAATAAAGCCCGCTAATCTGAGGGGAAACGCTTGACTGCTCACACACTGACTCTCTTGACGCCACACTTTACCACCAGGCCAGCCCAAGGTCACACACACACACACACACACACACACACACACACACACACACACACACACACACACACACACACACACACACACACACACACACACGCACACACCCACATGCACACGTCCCAATCCAAACACACACATACTAAAGTGGAGCAAAGAGGTGCAGCTTACATGTGGCTTCGAATCGGGTGTGTTTTTGTGTGATTCTAAACTTTGTACTATCACTTCACCCGTCGGTGCAGCTCACATGTTCTGTTCGCCTCACAATGTTGTTTTTTCTTTTTTTCTCTCTGTCACTCATCATCTTCACAAAACTCCCCATGCAGCCATGTTGATTTTGAGATCTCATTTTTCTCCGTTTCTTAACTGGCTCCGCGGTGCAGATCAATACCTATCAAAACTATTACATAAATACATCTGTCATGAGCAAGATAGCAGAGCAGGGACGCGGTGTTTCTTGCCATTGTAGGGTGAAAGGAGGGATTCAGTGCACGCTCTCAGAGGACAGTAAGTGTTATTTTGTGTGACCAGGTGTGTCAGGAGCTTCGAAAGGTTGTTATTGAGCCTTGGTAAATGACCCATAACCTGCAATACCACACAGTAAGCCTCCAACTGCAGCTTTGTTACTGTTACTGTGTCACTTCCTGTGTTCATATTGCTTTCCTGTGTGCTTTTTCTCACACTTTACATATTTAGTAGAAAAACTACAGAAAGGTACAAAAATGCATTATTTTTAAGCTGCATCTACACAACAATTGGGATCACAAAATCTAATATGCATGGAATGTGAAGGGATTTTTTAGACATGAAACAATAAAACCAACAAGCATAGAAAGCAATTAGTTTGACCTCATGAGTTTAGACTTTCTTAATCTTTTAAACCAATCAATATTTCTATTGCATATTTCTGAGAGTTTCAAAGCTTTTCTTCAGGGTTTTTATACTTCTTTTCCATCCAGTTCCAACTTATTCTCTAAGGAGTTATTTTTAATGTTTTCAGCGACAACTCTGAGCGTTGAATCAGCCAGGAAGAAAAACGACTCTACCTGAATGAGAGTTGTGTAGACATAACAGAAAACAAATCAGATTTGGATTTTCAAGAAAAAATTTTACATTTAATTATGGTTTCCTTAATACAATCTGTGAAAACTGTTTTTTTCTTAATCACCCACAAAAGATACCCAAAGTACCATTAGATGACAACATGACATCTGAAGAGCTTACAGAGAAGCACCTCTGAGATCCTGTGTGATATTTTTGCAGTATTTTTTTTTTTACCAGCTGTGCTTTATTTTTGTGCCTGACATTTCCACTTTTGTCCCTCAAATCTTTCCTATTTTTTTTTTTTACAATTTGCTGTTAATGCCAATGACTAATAAAGCAGCAATATCCAGGAGAAAATCTGTGAAATAACTTTAGAAATCTTTCGAAATGTTGATTAAAACACTTGGATATCAGACAAAACAGTTTCATTCTTCTCAGGTTTGATTGCTGAAGCTCATGGGTATAGAGACGGCTTACTTGTGACTCATGAAGTTGGTTGTTTGATGAGTTTATGAAGTCAGGTCGGCTGCGTTCATGAAACCATAATTTAAGGTAAATTTTACAGTTCAGGATCTGTTGAGACTGAGATGATAAATGTATTTTGAATACCTTCTATCAAGATGTTAAATGTTTAGCTGTGATTTCAAAGAATCAAAGGCAAAACAGACAGAAACTGCTCTGGTGTTTCATCGCATCTCTCTCTTCTGGAGACAGTTTTTCTTTTTTTGACTCTCCAGAATCAGATTTTTATCTCTCTTCATCCTTTGGCATTTTTCACACATCACTTTTTACCGACAACGCTGATTAATGATGCGATACAGATTTACATGTCATGCTGAAATAGCACAATAACCTGCACGCAGATAATCACCTCATTGGGAAACACTCTGGCCTCTCTCCATTCACAATTACTATTGTGTATTTTATCATAAAACCAGTCTCCAACAATGCGCCTAATGGCTTTATTGGCAGCTGACCAGAACCTGCTTGTAAATAATTCTGATAGTGTTTGGGTCTAATAAATTACACTCATATATGCAAACACAGTAAAATCATAACAATTTCCAAATGTGTGCATGGGCAGAGGTGGGGTGGTGAAAGGCGAAGAGATTTATGCTGCTTGCAGTCGGCCGGCTTCATCACTCACTCAGCCATCTTCAACTTTTTTTTTTCCTTTTTTTTATTTGTTTAATTTCCAAATGCGATTGCTCCACCACTCCCCCTCTCCTAGCTGATAAATGCAAAGGATCATGGGAAGAGTGGAGCAAGATTAATACACATAATTTTTTTTAACTGGACAATCATACCCAGCCCCCATAGCCCTCTTAAAATTAATAATAAAAAAGTAATGCGGTTAGAGTGCTCTGAGGAGTAAAAGCCATTTCTGCCGGAACATGATGTAACCAACCGCTGCAATGTAAACTGATATAAGGCTGCATTTTCTTACTGTTTGGATTTGAAAGCCTTTTCATCAAATAAAATAATAAATAAATAAATTAAAGTGCTGCTTTAAGAGTAACAAAAGTGGTGTACGTGTTAGAGTGTGTGAAAACAAATTCAAATAACAGTACTTGTAAAAAGTAACTTGTTATTAATAACTATATAAAAGAAAGAGCCGTAAGGATGGTTCATCCTGCCTTTTATAGGGATCGCAGCAAAAAAGTCACAGTTTTGCTACATTTATAAACTGCAACTATGATTAAAACAACAGAAAAACTTCAGGCTGTGCATGAAGTAAACTCCAGCAAATCCAAATAAACAGCCTTTTGCCCTGCAGCGTCTGAGTCCTTCATCTTTTATGTCATATTGAATGTTGAACTAAACTTTATGTTCCTCAAAAATGCTTTAGTTGTCATGCCTGAAAAGATATATTTTCCCAAAATATTTTTTCTGAATTTCTCAGAATTTTAGGCATAAAAGAAAAAAAAAAACATCAATATGAAATCATTAATTGATTTCTTTCTTTAAAAATTCAATAATTAAAGGGGAACCTCTTTATTTAACAGAGCAACACTGACGTGTTTTTGTGTAACTGCATTTGAAATAAAAAGCTACAGAATGAATAATATCCTGACAAAGAGTCTGAACATCACCCTCTTTAAGAACATTATACAGCTACAACTGTAAGAAAGTGCATTCATTTCCCCAACATGACTTAAAAAGCCTTGTTAGGACTTACTAAAAAACCTGGTTTATTTTATTAAATAAACTTATTTAACATTTATTCTTTGGTCATTTGACAGAGAGAACCTCATGTTATATTTTAGTACACATTTAACATGTGAGACATTTAAAATTTAAACTTAAAAAATGTAACTTTTGTAGTGCAAAAATTAAAACAATTATTTCTATAAGTTTATTAGTGGGATACCAAAGATTCTACTTTTAAAATTATTGATCAACATATGTGCTTCTTTGTTTTGTTTAGTTTTTTTCTCTTTTTTACACTTAAAAAGCGTTTGTTTTTAGAAACTGACAAACAGCACATTTGGTGACAAGTATAACTAAAATAATAATGTAGCCAGTCTTGTGGTGCAGCCTGGGGAGAAACGCATTTGGAAGAATAAAAATGTACATTGTGAATTGCCACAGTGTGTATGTTATAAATGGGGGTAGAAGAGTCACCTCTCAAAAACACACTCACATACCTACGAGATTAATTACAAGGGCCGTGAATCACTGTGCAATTAATTAACTCATCCCCAGTAATGAGTGCGTGTGTGTGTGAGTGTGTGTGTGTGTCACCCAGACAGTCCCTCCATCTCTTCACCTCTCGGCCTGTCCCCTCTCTAATTGCTTCCCTCTCTATTAAAATGCAGTCTGTTGTGACATCACTCAACCCTCCCATAGAGCAGGGCCAGTGTGCTGGACAAGCCACACACACACACACACCCACACACGCATGCACACACTTTTCACAGAGCACACACTGAGTGCGTTTAAAGGAAGATGTCAGACGCAGGCAGAAAACTATAAAGATTTGGCTCCTTGAAAGTGAGTCAGAGCGAGTGGAGTGCCAGCAGAGAACAGAGCCGCGCTGAGAAAAATGAAACGCTGATGGTCCACAGGGTGCTTTAAATCCATCGAATCATTCCAGAAAGCTACTGAGCCACTTTCACATCCGATAACTCCCTGTGCTTACACAGGTTTGTTTGTGTCAGAACGCTGGTGAGTCATTGACAGAACAGAAGGAAAACTGTTTGGGTTTTTGTCATCATTGCTTGATTTAATTTGTGGATTATGTTTGCAGGCTGCAAACTTCATGAAGAATTTCATCAACAACTAATAACTTCAGTACATAATGTCTCTTCAGTAGACAGGATATTAACATAATCACTCCGAATGACGTCTGACATAACTTTAGAAAATATTTGTTTCTCATAAATAGGAAAAACAAAGATGTTTTTAAGGCTTTAAGTGCAGAAAAAGTTGCAGGTCCACGTTGGGGTTTGTCTAAAATGATTTACAATGTTTGTCAGATTTTACAATTTCTTTGTACATTAGTTACAAAAGAAATTTCAATAATAAATTAAAGACTTTCACGTAAAAAAAGAGAAAAAAAACTTGGTTTGTTGTAGTTTGAAGGAAAAAAAGTTTTTATCTTGAATAAATTAAGACAAATTGCAACTCCTTAAATCTTGACATTAACTCACCAAACATATTTTGCTCTTGCTGTTTCTTGCTTATTGATTTTTTATTTTTTTTAAATGTCATTATAGTAGATGACCTACCCATATTAGATGTGTGCAAAAAGGTGCACAAAAAAACTGACGCGTGCATCAGTCAAAAATATCTTAAAATTATTTATGTTTGGTCTTTGTTCATGTTCAGACAAATCCCACCTTTAATTTACGGGCATTTATAGTAGATTTAATAAATATTGAGCTCCTTAAAGATTTTTAAATGTTGATTTTTTTTTTCCCCTCATACTTAAATGCTCCACATCATCTAGTGACTTAATGCAAGAGTCGTGATGTAATTAAATCCAAAACAATGATTTTTAAATTATTCAAGGGGAAAATAATGATCCAAACCAAGCAGAAAAAAGAAAATTCCTTTTGTTCTTCAGAACTATTTGCATCACCCTTACTTTCTACAACTTCTGTCAAATCTCTGTGATTGGAGGGATTTTGAGCACGAAGAAACAGTTTCAGTCACAGCATCTAAAGCGGATATATATATATATGTATTTATTTTTTCATTTATCTTGTTACTTTATAATGATAAGTGTGTCTAGAAAGTGTAAATTAGTAAGAGATGTTTTCCTTCTCTCTGGGGAATAAATATATTGTGACAAATGGGGCCAGTTTTCTCTGCATCTCCTCAGACTAAGAAAGACAAGAGAAACTGTTATCATGCCAGGGCGGGAGAAGGATGCAAGAACCCAGCTAATGGAGGGAACTTGTCCACTTTTACAGTCAGACGATTGTTCAAAAGTTCACAGTAGAAAATGTGACAAATGTGCTGGCTGACTACCCATGTAGTGTGAGAGTAACATACAGGGAGGAGAGAAGATCTGAAGCTCATTGTATCTTTGCACTTTGATCCTCCAATTTCCTCAGGTTCAAAAAACAAACTTGCACTGGTTTACATGAATAAATTCTGTTTGGAAAAAACTGTGATAAATAAATAAGAAGGTCTAGAATAAAATTGTTTCAAACTCAGTTACTTTTGACATCTCAACCTTGAATCTATATTTTATGAAGAAGAGGATATTGACTTTATTTCTGCTGCGTTGTTGCTGAAAGTTACCATGCGGGGAGCAGTTTTTGTAACATGCATTATAATATTCCAGAGTATATTAAGAATTGCTTGACCACATTTCTGTGAGGATGACAATGAAAAACATGACAATAACTCAGAACTCAGCCTAATGCCAGGCTTTCTGTCCCCGCTCCCTTTCTCTCATTGTCTCCCTCAGAGCTAATCTGATTGGTGAATAAATCATGCTGACATCAGCGTGGATGGAAGTTGGTCTACTCCTCGGCGAGGTGAGAGCAGCGGCGTGCTCCTCGGCGATCACGAGGACAGTGGATAACAAATCTCTCTTTTATCATTCCCTGACTTTCCCTGACATTTAAAAAGCTATTAACACCACTGAGATTCACCCTCGTGTACATTTCATATGGAAGCACGTCCCCCTCAACACACATATGTGCTCGCCTGCTGCTCAGTCACAGGGTTTTTACGCTCTCGTGTGTGTGTGTGGGAATAATCTCAGTGATAATGCAAGTCCAAATGACCCCAGCAGAGCAGTGAATTATACCTTAATAAGATTTTCACACCTGCCCCTGTTCTGTGAGATTAAAGGAAAGAGATTCAGCTCACTGCTGCTGATACACTGACATTTTGGAACCCTGATCTCCCCCATCAAGATGCAGAACCTCCCTCTCAGCTCCCTCCAGCTTTGTAACAAATGGACACCAAGCGCTTGTTGTCTTGGAGTGACTGCCTCTGTAAATAGTAATTATCCACCAATTCATTCATATGTACAGGCTATACACTGTAAACACCACCAGCACAATGGCGTTTACTGTTGAGCACTGTATTAATTTACGGCCCATTATTGTAAAGCCCACTGTTACAATGCGAGGGAGCATTTATTGTAATCAGAAGAATGATAGAGACTGGAAACACTGCCAATGCATGTAATGTACCCACAACCAGTCCGCCTGACAAAACCGAACACTGGCTAATGCAGCAAATGACATATGGCCTCAGTGTTTGTTGTTAGCATTTATTAGCCGCAAACAGAGCCCCGAGCGTGAAGCGGCTCCTGGCTAATTATGCTTTATTGTGTCTGCGTGGAAAACAAAAAAAGAGAACACGGTGGTCACTGTTTGATCAGCAGGATATTGCATGAAACTGAAACTGAGCCTGTGGTTCAGCTGCAGCGTGAGTCATGCCTGGCAGCGGTTCACCACAGATGCAGATAATTTGTTCACACTGTGTGCTAAAAGTATTTATACACCTTGAACTTCTTCCAGTTCAGCCAAGTTATAGGCACACACTTCACTTTATTTTATTGGAATTTTAATGTGACAGATCAACATAAAGTAGGGTGTAATTGTGCAGTGGAAGAAGAACGATACGTGGCATTCAAAAGTTTAAACCAATGTGAAAAGTAAGGAATCAATTTGTATTGACCTCTTTGGTTAATACCTCGTAAAAATCATGTTTTGATGCATTTAAAGGTACAGATCTTTTGGAGTATGCCTCCATCAGCTTTACGCATCTAGAGGCAGAAGTTCTTTGCAAAACAAGTCAAGCTCAGTCAGCACATTTTCACGTAGACCTAAGATTTAACATAGGCCATAACAAAATATATTTTATCCTTTAAAGTAGATTATTTTTGTCTTAAAACCTCTTCAGATATAACACATGGTTTTTTAAATAAAGTTTTGAAAAACACATATTACTTGCCTTCTTTTTAAAGTTATGGTGCAGTTTATGTTCTTCTGTTAGTCACATAAAATTCCTCAAAAATACACTCTGAGGTTGAAATGCAACAACATACAAAAACTTCTGCTCTGTAAATGAATGTTATGTGCAGATGGACTAAGAATGTTGATGATTACAGATTGAATATTGTTTTTGTTACAGTGGCTATAGATGTCGTGTTCCTTAGGCATGTTGAGAAGTCAGAAGACATGTTGGTATAGAAGAACTGAGACAACCTCAGAGACGGCTCCAGGGAGGAGTTCACTCCTGGTTCAAAAGTTCAACTACGGGTAAAATAAATGGTGAATTCGAAGATTAAAAGGGAGAACATAACATAATGGGAGAAAAAGTGGATTGTGAAGTTTAGAAAACATCTCCAAAATGAGAAAAAGTAAGGTTATGTGCCCCATTTGTAAAACACAATCCTGAGGCAGTGAATTCTTTATTCTACATGTGCGTATTTGCTCCTCATGCAGTGTTGCAAAATGCATGATTTGTTTCTTAACTGCAGGCTAAGAGAACATTCTGGAAAGAGCAGCTGGATTTTGGATAAGTATTGAGTGAATGACAGGAGGAGGAGGTGCAGAAGAAGGAAAGGATCCAAACAAATCATCTTCCACGAAGGTCTGCTGAGCAGAAGATATTACGCTGACAGGGTCTGACGAGTCTGAGCTGCAATCTTAAAGCTGCAGGCCAAGCAGCCTGCAACTCCAGATAGTAGGTGTTTCTGCTCACATCTGTTTTCATCATGCGTGAGAAAGTTTGGCAT
Organism: Poeciliopsis prolifica; assembly: GCF_027474105.1. Lineage (NCBI taxonomy): Eukaryota > Metazoa > Chordata > Actinopteri > Cyprinodontiformes > Poeciliidae > Poeciliopsis > Poeciliopsis prolifica. Next base: position 11,739,121 of record NW_026562376.1, on the reverse strand, counting down.
TTATTCACATCTCTGTTATTAGAGTTTCCACTCACGCTGAGAGGCGACTGCGTTTATCTTCTCTTATGAACATAATGAGCTCAAAGACCGAGGATGCTTCCCTCGAGTGATGCTTGTTTATGATTCCTTCCCCACTTGACTTTGGCTTTGTCTATCATCCCTCCTGTGTTTGTCATTTTGTATTCAGTGTGTTGTTATACCGTAATGTCTGTCCTTTCTTTCAGGGCAGGATAATGCTCCGGGTCTCACCCCGTGTCCATCACTCGGCCTGCTTCGAGTCAAGCAGACCCGCAGGACAACTTCCCACAGGAGAGAAATGAATGAATGGTGGGAATTTGAAAAGAAAAATGAAGAAGCACAAGAGCACAGTTTCAGTCAAATACCCGGTAATAAATTCAAAACGATGTCTTACAATATTTGTTGAGGAGGTAGAGTCAAGCATTACAATGGAATGGGAAGAAACCCAATGAGTTTATGGGTAAGACAAACTGAGTGAGATGCTGAAGAGAAGAGTAGCGAGACAGACAAGATGAGTTACAGAAGTGGAGAAAGACGGAGCTTTCACACATGGAAACTGTCAGGTGATTTAGGGTGAAAGGACACAGAGACAAGTCCTGCTGCGAGAGGTGATAGACCAAAAGAGGAGTAACAGATTCCCCGCCGCACAACGACGCTGGCTCTGCCTGCTCCGATGCATCCGAGCCGCTTCTTTCCCCTTTATCTTATCTGCACCAGCATTCATGCACCACATGCTATGTAGACAAGCACAGCACAACGGCACATCAGGGCCAGATAAAGACTCATTCAGGTGATGGTAGTAAGCACATGTCTTCTCTGTCGGGATGAAATGATAAGGTACACGTAGAGTAACTATATGAAAGAATACCAAACGTAGACAACAAAGGAAACTACTATTTACTAACCCATTTACAGTTAGTCAATGCAGTAATTGTGTCTCACACAGTCAAACTAATCCAAGAAACTTTTTATGAAGCTACTAGAAACTCTAAGAGCTTCTTCTTATACCTAGAAAAATGTATCTGATCGCACATCACAAATTGAAGGAAATAAACAAGCGTTGTAAGTAAAGAAAAGTCACTTTTACTGTAAAATGTTGTATTTATTATCTGGTCATTCACTTTTAATATTTTTGGAATCTGTTGAATCAATTGAAACTTGAGCATTTACAATGTTGTCAAACTCAGAGGACGGGTTTGTTGCAGGAGCACAGTGGCTCTCAGATGGGCACAGACTGGCATTATTTCAAAGAAACATTCAGCAGAAGGAATTTTGGTTTTCATAGTTTTATTTTACAGTAAGTGAGGTTTTATGCTCTACAGCAACACCTTTGGTGTGTGAAATACTTTAAGGAAATTACCAAAGAATAACCATGGTTCTGGGCGGTTCTGACCAGTTTCCATGTTTGCAAGATCATATAGTTTTTGTTGTCTGTCTCAGTTGAAGACATTCCTATGCAGAATGACTGTATAGCGTCGTTCTGTAAAAACTCTTGGAATGAACATACAGTAGCCATAGTCATTGAAGTGATGTGATCTTTGAATTATGTTATAAATTGTTTAATATATTTAAATTATTTGTTCAAAACGAGTCCAAAATGTGCTCAAGGTGGGTGTAGACTGACACGTAGTTGGTATGAAGCATCCAATGGCACAGTTCTCCTTTTTGTATGAATGGTGTTGGGTACAAAAAGAGAAAAACTGGTGGATGAAATGACAGACATCCAAACATCCCTGACTCCTTCTTGAGGTTCAACATAAATAAACTTAATGATTTACGCTACATGAACTCAGATCTGTCTAAATCAGTGAAGAAGACACATCCTGACATGGCTAAAATGTTATTTCTGAGTTCTTGTTCTCCACATTGTAGATGTTTATGTACTTGTACTTAGTGGGTCAGGACATGTTGAACAATCAAAGTGGTTGATGTGTTTTCTAGAGGCCAGCAACTTGTTCAGTTATGCACTAAAATGTAGAAGCGTTTCAATGCTGTAATTCCAAGACGTATCTTTCAATGATTTACTGAGTAGAATGTAAATGATTTTCTACACGTACTTAATTTTAGTTTTACATTGTTTTACTATCTTTAGTGAGATGCCCGCCTCATTTCCTGCCAGAAACAAACCAGTTGGTTCAGATTAATTTCCCCATTTGTGTTTGTGTGTGTTGTAGCAGCTGCAGGTATTTGTATGGCAGCTTCGTCGCGTCTGTATTTTGGCAATGTGAGGCGGTCACTAATCTGTCTGACCTTCTGCCTCATTTGCATGCACCGCCCCTCCCCTGACTGAGGGATGCCATGACCTTTATTAGCTAATTAAGAAACATAACAGAAATAAACCTGACAGGGAGGGAATGGACATACACACAAACACATAAGAAGACATGAACACACACTCACAGCATGGTCACTGGCACAATGAGGATGGCAAGAAAAGCTGGAAGATTAGACACAAACTTGAAATTCATCAAATCACAACTGCGACTGCTGGAGATTCCCTGTAATGTTTTCGATAGCAGGATGTACGCCAACCATACACCAGACACACGCATGTATACAGAGCAAAGAGTTGTCATCATTACATTTGCCAGCAGAGATTCAAGCATTACTGTACTATAGAGGGACTTTTTGTTAATCACATGCTGAGCTCCTCTAAATCTTTGTGTGCTGGAAAAAGAGAAGTAAATCTCTCCCTGTCTGCTGTCTGCTGCTACTTAAGTGTAGTCGTCCTCTTGTTCTCTCCTCCCTCTTCCACTAAGGACTCATAATAAGCTGTTGGGCCCCTCAGGCTACAAGAGGATGCGTGTGTGTGCGTGTGTGTGTTCTTCCACACCACAAACAGATAGACAGCAGCAGCAGCAAAAATGAGTGTTTAAAAAGGAAAGCTAGAATGCAACGTGCTTAAAAACACATGCACACACGCACACACTGAAGTGTTTGCAACAGTGACATCGAGTACAAAATGTCAAGAAGCTCACAACCTGGGAGGAAGTTGTCTTTTTACAGCCTCCTGGTGTTTAGTGTGTGCAACCTGCAGAACGAGCAGATTATCATCTGACATCCACTGTTTTGAGGTCTGGCTGGATTACGCAATCGGCTCGTCACGCAAACCTGCAGATACGTTGGAAACGCATGCACAAATACAATTAATGCTGACACTTGTGAGAGTCACGGCTGACATACTTATGTGAGCTTTTTCTCTGCACTTACAGAAAAAAGTTCTAGAATTTACAAATGATTGTGACGATTGAACAGAGTTTCACAAGACCTAATTTTTCAACCAGACAAAGAACAAACCGATTCATCCAACAGCAAATGATTGGCCTCCAAAACGCCCACAACCTGTTTTCAGTCTGACTTCAGAGATAGAGCAAAGAAGGTGAGAGACGATCAGAGGGCGAATGAGAGAAACCAAAAACATTAAATGGATATGTGAGAAGGAAGAAAAGAAAAGAAAAACAACTAAAAAAAGATTGAAGGGTACAACCTCTCAGTGCTACAGTGTGTCAGTCTGTCTGTGTCACCATGACAGGTCTACAACAGTGGGCGAGCCCCGAACAGCTTCGTCCACAGTGCTGCACACAGGGGCTTCATGCGATGACAGACAGAGCCAAGGGCTGTGCTGTCCACTGCAAATCACAGCCTGACGGCCGGCTTCTCTCCTTGTGATTTTAACCACCTACATGCACACGCAAAACATGCTCGTGTTGGGTAAGTGTTCATGTGACAGCTTGTGTGAGAGTTTGGGAAAAAAAGAACAAAATCTAAGGAAGAGAAATCAAAAACGATCTGATGTTTTTCTCCTGAACACAGAGAATCTGTTACTGCCAGAAAGTAACATATACTCATTTTTTAAATATTCATGTTTCTGTGATGTTTTTGTGGTGTCTTCACTGCAGTAAATTAAACCTCAAAGTTAAAATGTATTCTTTTTTCTTCTAGCCACAGTTTAAAAGAAACTTCCAGTGAAAGCAAGACAAACCTAAAATTCTGCTTCCTTTAATACAAAGAAGTTAAAATAACACCTGTCTTTGATGTGAGCACCGTTCAAACAGTGCAACAAAAGTCGCATCCACTAAAGGGTTTTCACTTTCACCAAAGACGTTGGAAACAAGAGGAGGAGGATGTGCAAATGTCTAAATCTTAGTCATAAAGAAACTAACCAACATTTGCTGTAGCTTAAATTTATCATCAGTTCTTCTATTCTGACTGTACAGCATCCGTCATCCGGCGGAAAATGATGTGTTAATCTACCCCTAAAGTGACCTTTTTTTTTTTTTTTTTTTAAACATTATTTTTATCTTTAAGAAAGGTCTTAAAATTTAAGCTACCAAGTGTATTGATAGAATTATGCTAAAACTGAAGTGTGATACAATCACATCTGCGATTTTAATGTGACCTAAAATAAAATGTGTTGAGAAAGGACCTATAAAAATAAAATGATATAAAAAAAAAAAAAAAATGTTCCTTTCAAAACAATTAGTTATTTAAAATGAAAAAACATTGTAAATAAAGTAATAATTAACAAACAAGAAAAAATGGGTTTCCTTTCAACAAGTTTGTCGTCGTGTCTTCACCTCTGTGCTGTGTTTTATCGTCCGTTCTGTACCAACTTCCTCTGCCTTTCTGTCTGTTTGTTTGTATTGGCCTCTCTGTCTCTGAAGTGTCATTTCCAAGGCTGTGGTTTTACCCTCCCAACATCCAAGTAAACGCTGCTACAAAAAGCTCTGAAGAGCTTTGGGCCTCTGTGATCAATCAGGGGAAAAACAACACAAAGATCAGGCCTTTTCTGCTCCATAAAACAGCCTTTAGACTTTAGAGCACCAGCAGCTATTCAGTGCCTCAGATGTCGATTTTATATTTTTTATTTATCTTCCTCAATTTTTCTTCCTCTATGTTTCTAAACATAGAAAGAGAAAAATAGCCGCTGAATGGCACAACATGGTTTTATTTTACAGTAAAACCAGCAGTCAAAACAACAAAAAACAAAAACAAACCACAATAATGAAAACACACTCTGTCTTAGACTTTAGATACTCAAACATTTTGTTTTATTTATAAGGTAAACAAGGATATTCTCCCTAAATGTTTTCATAATCCCATGTTTTGCAAGCTAACATTAGTTTTCATAAAAAGAATCAAATGAAGTAAAACATTTAAGCAGATTAATAGAAACTTTAAATCAAACAGGACTATATTAATATTTAAATAGTTTATCATTTGTTCATAAGTATTTTTGTGTAAAACAATAGCAGCCCTATAAACAAAAATTTATATATAAAATATAAATTAAGAAGGTTTTCTGCTCTGACAACCATTTATTTGTGAAGGTCTTTCTGACTTCACACGAACGTCTCCAAAGTCTTCAGTAAACTGGAATCTCATATCTGTTATTAATCTTTCAAAGTCAGTTTTGAGGAGATTCGGCTTGTAACGTTTTCTTGTTGGTCCAATGTCTTGTGTGTGTAAAGTACTTTTTTCCTCGTCATATTTAAGCTCCTCGCTTTGAAGATAATTAATTTTACCGTGTGCTGTACTTTCAGTAGGCACAACTATTGCAGTGGGTTTTTTTTTTTTTTTTTTTACTAATTTTCACTGTAAATGTGGTGCAAAAAGTGAAAGATACCAACATTATTTATGACAAATCAAATTGATAAGATCACAATATCCATCTGGGTTTCACAGCAGATTTCACTGAATCACACAGCTGCACTAAGTGATTATTTCAAAATGTCTTTGCATGCTTTAAGTCTGCATGATCTTACACAAGATCCTTAACTTCCGATCATCAGAATAATTAGATTCAGTGTTTAAAAATATTTCGAATGGCTCGAGAAAGTCAGGGCTAAAATCTGAAACAGCTGCAGAAAAAAGCCCTTTTCTCAAACCGTGGACATCCATAATGTTTGCTTTACTTATAGGCTATAATGTTGCATAAATATTTGATGATTTCCTATAGTAGCAGGGTCCTAAATGGTGAAAGGAGTGCAGCATTACTTTGAGGCTGAAGATCAAGGAGAACCTCCAGTTATATTTTCTCACATGCACAGGATCATGTATGGCTAGCATACACATTAATAGCAACAATATACACACACACATGCAACACACACACTCACATGCACACGCACTATATAGGATACAGACTCTTTTTCTGTCTTCCTGTGTCTGTGCAGCATTCGGTTTCACTCCCTCCATGCTTCGTTTGCAGATGTTGATCATGTCCCGCTGAGTTTGCAGAGAAGAGACAGATTCTTTACATCTTTGAGACCACCGCTGCTACTCTCACACTGCAGCTTGTTACTGTTTGACGTAAACTGCAGAAAAGCTTTGACTCTCTCTGCGGAATGCTGCAAACATTAGAAAGCCTCTGTGAGGTTATGATAATGCGCTACAAGGCAAGATGAAACTTCTTTTGCTTAAGCTTTAACTCCTCCTCAGTTGCTTTCTAGAAAACATTGTTAAATGCTGCCGAGATCACACTGTTTCTGTTTTGAGTCCAGAGTTCAGCATTGTCAGACAATATTTTAAACTTTTCATGGCTACCCCTTCTTTGACCCTAATTTTAATGTGTGCAGATTTCTTTCCATTTAGAAAGCCTGAAATGTCATCTAGTGTAAACTATTAAAATGATCAAGCCAGCAAAGATAGATAAAGAGTGCTTTTCTCCCTGTGAGGCACATGCAGATGAAGGCTGATGTATGATTTTAACCTTTGCTATTCTAACCTCTGTCTATGCCATCTCCTTTACACACACACACATACACACACACACACGCACACACACACACACACACACGCACACACACACGCACACACGCACATAAGCATCGCATACTAATCATATTGATCCACCTTTACAAAGACAGCCCCGTTGATTTTTTCCCCCTTCTTGGTCAAAATCAGTTTTAGTCGGCAGAAAATTGTCAGCAAAGCCGAACTGTATCATATGTGTCAGTAAATTATTATTTTTTTTTCCGTCTCTGCTTGTGAGCAAGCCTGCCACGGGTGCAGCTTGTTTTTGCACAAATTAATTTGATAAATGAGTGAGTCGGAGAGTGTTTTCCTTCATTTAGATTGCTTGTCAATGGCAATGTTTGTTTATTTTTTTATTTTTAAGACAAATTGGCTTCTTGGTTGCAGCGCCGCTCCTCTCTTTGTCAGCTTTAGTGAGAAAAGAAGAGCAGCTGGAGGATGAGCGAGGAGGCAAAGTATAAAAACAAATTGGCACAGAGGGATAAAGTGAGATATCAAAAGAGTGCATGGTAAGGGATGATTGAAATAGACTATCGGATATGCTGCGGTCTCTGAGGTCAGGGTCTATATCACTCTCTGCTTCAGAAAGAGCCACCAAAACAAGAAGCATCAGCCAGCCGACCAATCTGGGCTGCAGCATTGTTCACTATTTGCTGGGAGAAAATAAATAAATACCACATCTCTTCTTCTTACACACACACAAACACAATCACTTCTCACTGTTCATATCTGGAGAGAGAATAGAGCATGTTCCTTATTGTCCCCTTAGTGGTGATGTGGGGGTGTGTGTTAGGCCTTGATTGTTACTGGTTTACATAAGGGTATTAAACTCTAGCATTGCACTATCTATCTGAGCCAGGCAGATATATTTGTGTTGTGGCTCCTTTATGCATTTGTTATTTCCAAAGAGGATTGGGATGCACCAGTGGAGGAGAGGATAGATAGCCTGCTGATATTACCCTCTTCCTCTCTCCCACTTCCTCTTTTTTTTTTCTTTCTGAAAACCAAACTCTCACCCAGTTTTGAATGTGCGTGCGCGTTATTATCTATGAGTGGTTGTTTGTGTATTGCCTCAAGAAACAAAAGAGGGTAATTAATTAAAGAGGAGTGCACTTTGTCCCCTTTGTCCTGTTCAACAACTCGAATAGTAATGAGCGTAGAGCAATTTAGTGATATTACTCGAAATAATAGCTGCACTGGTGTGAAATTATGGACGTATTAACGATCTGTAGATGTGTTTAATTTAACCATTAAATACACGCAGATGGAACTGTTTCTATAGTGTGCTCAAGTCAAATCAAGTGAAAGTTCATTTTCATAGAATGCTATTGTTCTGAAAGCAGAAGAAAAATCTACTGTAGCTGTAAGCAGAGAACATCACCTTACAACAAATCAACTAAATCAGCTTCAACAATAAAAGTCAACATGTGAGCATCATCTGCATGTCAGCAAATATTACTGTTTTCATTTCAAATCCTTTGTAACATAATTATTTCTATCATGAACTCTTAAAGTTGTTCTGTATTTTGTCATGCTTTGTACCTCTAGATACAGAAGAAAAAATCTAAATATTCTCTGAAATATTTCAAACCCTCACTCCCTGCAAGATAAGCGTCTTGTCTTTTGGGCAAGACGCTTCTTCTGCCACCTGCTGTCAGTACACAGGGCTCTGCTGGCGCTGGGTATGGCACTCTGAAGTGTGAAATGCACAGAGGTGTCCGCTAAAACTTGAGGTTTGCAGTTTTTGTTCTTTACGGAATTCATCAAATATTTCTACCAAATGCAATTTTGGTAGAAAAAATTGCATTTGGTAGTTCTTGATTTTTTTTCCCTTGAAAAAAACTTTATTTGTCATCTTGAGAACAAACCACACAAATGTAAAAAGTCCATCTGTAGGTCAACAGAACTGAAAGTGACAAATTTGTACTAAACAACTACTGGAAACAATAGTTGTGCCATAAGCATGTAAACATAATAACTACAGTTACCTGGCAGCTTTTGAAAGACTTCTGCTCTTAAAGCATCACTTCTACATTGTTGTTCATTGCTTAAATCCAGGATCTGAAGCCCAAATACTCTCTGATTTGCACCTTTAACATGCACATTTCTCAGAGGACGGCTGTTAGATGGAGAATTCCCCAATCTGCATGTGTCTGTGAGCTTCTGAGCATCAGGCAGGAGAGGTTAAATCAAAGCGGAGTCAATAACTTCATCCCTCCCAGTCGGTGTGCTGCTGGGAACGCCTGCAGCTTCCCTCTCTGGTTTGTGAAAGAGGAGGACAGGATGGGGGTTCATCACTTTCACAAACACTAAAGGAGAGGAAAGAGTGGAGCTGCTAATACAGAGGATGATCTAAGTGTCTGGCATGCTCACCGAGAGATGCACATTTATCTCCACACGTTGCCCGACAGAAAGGCTTCCTCACTGTGTCAGAGAATGATAATGAGCTAGATTCTCTTTTCTCCCAACCTGAGAGCCCGAGTCCAGTCATGGCCACAGCCCCGGCTAAATCAATATCATCATCCATAATCTTTATTGTAGGATAAAACACAGCATAAATCAGCTCAAATCCTTTCAAACATCCCTCTCTTTAGCAGCCTCCAATTTCGCGCAGCACTCTCCTGGGCCAGCAAGGCTTTCTTTTTAGAGCAGAGAGGTTGTCTTCCACCATCTCAGCTCTCTGCAGGACCTGTCCATGCATATATCACTTATCTGTTTAGTGGTTTCTTTTGTGGTTTGTCATCTGCAGATGTGAAAGGGAAGCCAAAGGAAAAATGCAGCTGTTGGACAATATTTTCCCTTAAAAAACTTTTAAGGGAAAAAGACATTTTACAGAAATGTGATTGTTTGAGTGTGAGCGGGCATCCATTGGTTTTGTGTGTGTGTTTCTTTTTTCTTCTTCTTTGAAAGTGAGTAATGAGGTTTGGGAAGAAAGCTTAGCCAAATCCTCTCATCAATCTTCGCTCTTTCAATACCAAATCAGCGGGCTAATTCGATACCCAATCGGAGGGCTAATAACATCCAGCTGAGAGGGGATGCAAAGAGAACTCGGATCATGGAGCTTGGGGAATAACGAGCAGGAAAAAAGTAAGAGGAAAACATGTTTTTTTTTTTTTAAAGATGCTTCATATATGTTTTAATTAACTTCAAATTGAAGCTTTGTTCAATGAAAATACCAAAGCTGTTTAACATTTTACATACAAACTGACTTCCTTTCACTCATTTTCTCATCCTGAGCTCTGAACAGTTTGTGCACGGATCTGCAGGAGTAACCCAGTCATTGTAGTGTCACAAATCCCGTCTTCCTGACATCCACTGAATAAACTGTCACCGGCGTTATATAGTGTCTCCATAAAGCCTACCATCAAACTGTTACTACCTCCATGGCTTCAGTCCGCTGCACCAAAATCACAAACAAATCACCCTGTGGTGCCTTCAAGTGTTTGGAGGTTAGCGTGTGTTGCATGCAGGGGACAGTAAAACATAGAGCAAACATGGCTTCTGATATGATTACATGTATTGTGACCCTCATGTCGTTTTGCTCACTTGAGATCAATTGTGACCCCTTCACTCTCCGCCCAGCAAAAAGCTTTCCAGCATGCATCAAGATGCAAATTCAGCTTCCTCCACCATCTTTTTCTACTCTGTGCTAAGCTTTGTCAGTGTTGCTTGTGTTCATTTTTAAAGTGTACGTCACAGGTCAAACACTCAGACAGAAATGCAGAATTTTGCAGACTTGAATTTCTTTTTGTTTGTTTTATTCTTTGTTTTGGGTGCAGATCTGACTCACAATAAATGGCACATATGACTGTTTTTCAGTGAGCACTCTCCTCATAAAAGTAGAGCTCAGTCCTCTTACAATGACTTCAAATACGAACTGATACAATGTGGATTTTTGCAGCTGGGTACAGAGGTGATTGTTAAATGATGCAGGAGGCAACACAGCATCGTATGAATGCAAGAAACAAATTTCCGCAGCCCGTCTGAAATGTAACAACCTGGCAGAACGTGTAATGAACAGTGCGGGAGCATGTGCAGAGGAAATTCCCTTTAATCTTCTTCATGGCGACATCATCTTTTATTGGTTGGACAAAGTGAATCTCAGCCTCTAACCTCACTCTCATAGAAATGACAATTGATTTGCAGGTTATTTCCTGCTTCCTGTGAGCTAATTGAAATAAAGTGGGATGGTAGACTCGGCCACTGCAGCATCTATCAATATTGCAGCTGCACTGTGCGGAGCGCAGCCTTAAGCAGCCCTGCAGAGTGTTTGTTCCATTGCTTGGGTCTTTGCTAAGTGCTCTGTTCCTACAACTTAAACTTTTTCACATTTCATTGCACTACAACCACAATCTTTAAATGTTTTTTAACAGGGATTTTGTCTGGCAGACTGACATGAAGCAGGGCTTCTTACATGGTAAATGCAGCTCCAGGTGTTTCGGATTTCATCTGTTTGTTTAGTACATTTACACCCTGAAATCTTTTGTCTATTTTTGTTTAGAAAGTAATTCAAACTCAGATTGGATGGAAAGTGCCTGTAAATATCTATATTCAAGTACTGCTACAAAGTCATCTGACTTGGATTTAGGTCTAGACTTTGACTAGGCCATTCTACGATTTGTAAATGCTTTAATCTCATTCTAGCTTCGGCAAGAAGGTCCTCTAAGACATCATCTCCCCCCAGGGATTGTTCTGTTCATCTCCATTCCTCTCTCTGCCAACCACGACGAGCCACACCCACAGCATGATGTTGCCACCACCTCATAGTGTGCAGGGTGTGTTCATGTTCACTGTTTATTTTCCACCATGCATTGAGTCCCAAAAAGTTATTTCTTGAGTAGATAAAACATTTTCTTCAGCACACGCAATGCCGTACAGACACACACACATGCTTTTATAACTATTAGTCACATCTTTTCCCTTAACTTTGATCAAGTTGAATATCCTGCAGAAAAATATAAAGAATAAATCAGCACACATCTAACCACACATATGCATGGCAGGTGAGGGCAGATAGAAAACAATGGGTTGTTCAGTAAAGCATAGCACCAGAAGAAAAGAAAAAACTGCACACTGTGTTTTACTTACTTAAGTTGTTCCAGATGTTCTGAACAGCTGGATGCTACACAGATTAAACTTGTAAGCTTACAATAATTAGATGAACAGTAAAAAATGTCTCTTAAATGAACAATTGCAGGAGCCAAATGCAAACAGCATAAAATTTAAATGACTCAAAGTAAAAATAAATGTGTATTATACTGAAGATTTTGCTTTATGTTCTATTAGATCACCTTGTCAACTTGGGCTGAAAGTTTAACACTTTTATGCAGTATCTGTAGCTCTCCACAAGTGGAAAAATAACTATTAACTGATATAAAGGTCATTTCAGACATTGCAAATGTTTTCCTCCTATGATTTGGGTGTAATCATCAGTGCAGAGTGTTTATATTTTGTTGCAAAGGATAGAAAAACATTATTACTGAGTAATCAGTACAACATTTGAACATTTCTGTAAGTTTATGAGGCAGAGACAGCTATGTGAGAAATATAGTTTGTCAGTTCATTTTGTGGCAAATGTTTTAGATATTTTCAAAACATTAGTGATAGCCTGACTTAGCTGGAGCTCAAACAAATCAGCAAAAATCAACAAAATATCTTTTATGTTTTTTATGTACTGAAACTATAGAAACTGCACAGTTTTTTCCATAATTAGACGCTGCTTCTGTAATTAAAGTATGGTTTTGTAACATAAGCAACAAGACATATAAATATGATTCTTGTTTTGTAACACACTGATCATAACTAACATCGTAACCCTGTATTTATATGTCGTGTGCCACTTCTGTTAAAAAAGTTTTTTCAGAATCTCACAAAAAGTAGCTCAGAGTTTTTCCAAATTCATAGAAGATCTATCATTGGACCTTGCAAAAACCTTGGTGGAGCTCAGTAGATTTTTCTTTTAAAACAACCTAAATTCAATGTGTTAAAACACAAAGCAGATAGGAAATACTATAATGAGGGTATAAAAATGTTATTTTCCTAGCAACATAAACTTTAGGGACAAAGAAGCCTCTTTCATCTCCAAGCCTGTATTATGCGTTCATTTCTTTTTGTAGAATCTGTATTGTGTCCAAGACAAATACCTGATGGAAAAGTTACATTTCATTCACCTTTGAATCCTTTTAAAGCAGCTGCTTTTCCTCTTCCAGCATTTCTGTCCCATTGCTGTAATGATTCCAGCCAATGGCTTGCAATGGTTTAATCAAACTCTCGTTAGACTGCAAGATACACTGAATCATCATTAAATCTATCTGCATATTACCTGTGTTGTTACACTTAGCTATGAATCTCATTTGAATCTTATTTAAATCCCTCCTATGAATCTCAATTAAACATAGATGCAGGCAAACAGCACTGAAGATGTGGAAACACACACACATTTGCACACGCATGTGCACGGACACACTGCACCTGCTGTTATCATTGCCAGTGTTTTCAAACGTGTTAATTTTAATTAATTTGTTTTGATACTCAAGACAAATCCTTATGTGGTAATTAACAATTATATTACATTTAATAAGGACTCTGAGATAATGAAACAATTAGAGAAACAAGCCTTTTAAAAGCCGACGCTTTGAAGTAGCGTAAATGCTTTAATTGTCTTTCAGCGATTTGTGACTTCAATGAACTACCAGATTGTAAATGTTTTCACAGCTTACAAATCAAACATCCTTTAAAAGCATGAGCGACAAACTAACAAACTATTATTTGGGAACCATGTGAGCTTTCAAAACAGCTGTAAGACATCTTTACACGCAGACATCGCTTTTGTTTTTGCTGTTAACACAGGGGCCAATTAGCAGCCCCCTGCTCTCTGCAAAGGCATGTGTTAGGAGACCTATAGGGAGCCTGCGAGGCTGCAAGAGGCCTCGGGGTTGCAGGAGAATTATCACTTTTTCATCTTTTTGTCTCTTGTCGCACATCCTTACACACACACACACACACACACATACCCTGAATCAGCTCAGAGATACAAGCCCCCCTCTTTTTCCTCTCCTCTGATTTTTTTATTTCTTTCCTCCCAGGCTTTTTGATCAGCAAGAGTCAAGAAGGATCGTCCAAGTAATGGATGATCCAGAATATTGTGGAATGTAAAGACATCAAACTAATTTACTCAGGTGGGGCAGCTGAAGTGGACGTGGTTCAATAAACATATGCATAACCTCCATTTATGGACAAATCGGTCGATGAAGTTCACTCATAACCTTTGATCCCTCTGAACTGAGCTGCGGGCGGAAATCAACTTCTGTGAGGGTGTGCACTTTTAGGGAAAAGAAAAGCAACGTCATCACAATAGATGCTGATCAAAGTCTGTGTACGAAGAACGTCAGGGAGACCCAGCAGATTGCTGAAGCATGTGCCGAGAGGGTGTTTGTTTAGCTGTTTATTGTGTGATAATTTAATCCATGACACTCTCCTTTCCACCCCTCATCCTTCTTTCATTTCTTTCATCACCATGCGGCGCCCCACTGAGCGGCTCGTAGGTAACAGGCAAACATGTATACATGCAGTAAGTCCTGTGTTGGTTGTGGAAGACAAGAGGGAGTCGTGACACCAGGGGAAGAAGAAGACGTATGAAAAGATGAAAATGAGCAGATGCCTGTCCACCGTCAAGCTCCTGTCTGTCCAAACGCTGCTCTCGCCCTCTGAGGGAAACAATTAAACAGAGTGAATAGTTCTGTCATCGGGTTTGTCTGTAATTATCTGCTTTTTTTTTTGGTGTGACGTCGACAGGGACAGCAGAGTGGAGGCAGTAGATAAGATAAGTGTTCTTTATTTCTGACAGAGTCATTTAGCTGCGGATGAAGAGAAGAGAGGAGGAGAGAGTTATAGTTATGGAGCTGTCGGGGTTTGGGAGTGCTGAATGAAATGAGGACTAGAGGAGCGGAGGGAAACAAAGGTGGAGAGAGGAGAGGAGGGAGGCTTCTGTGTGACCTTGCAGTCAAAGAATCCGACAGTTGAAGGCGGTGAACCTGTTTCCTCTAAATCACTTCGAGTGCCTCGCAAAAGTTTTCGCACCTTTTTAACTTTTCCACATGTATTTCATGCCCCACCCAGAACTTTAACACATTTTATCCAGTTGCGAGGAGTTTCTAAGAACAAATGAAATACAAGGCTACTCAAACAAAAAAAAAAAAGAAGAAAAAAACAAAAATAAAATTGTTGCCTGAAATTGTGCAAATCATTTGGATTAGTGCTCTACCAGCTTGATGCAAGTGGAGGATTCTTCTTGGCAAAACAGCCCAGGTGCAATTTCAAGTAAACACAGCATGATGTGGCCACCGCCATGTTTTACAATGAGGATAGTGTGCTCAGGATGTGCAGACAGTTTTTACCCCACAACAATTTCATAAAGAAGATAAAGTTACACTGTGGTCCTATCAGATTTTGCATGTTCACTTTGGTTTTGCTGTGTATCATGTAGACTTATAAAATGACACTAAATATCTTTCAACAACACCAGTGCCAGACTGCTTAAGAGTATGAATAATAGTTGTTCTTTTACCTGCTTGTCCCACCTAAACCGCTCCAACATATTGCCACTGGCCTCTTTCTTGCGTTTCGGATTGTCTCTTTATTTGGCCGCAGATCTGTCATCCTCTTAACATTTTAATACGATACTCTGAAAGTTGTTCGAATGAAGGCAAGACATTCTGAGGACAATTTGAATTTTTAAACAAGTTTTCAGAGTAAAGGGGGCTGAATATAAATACATGCCACACTCTTTATATTTTGATTTGTAACTATGCCATGCATCCTTTTTCCTCCTCTCCATAATTATGCACTAAATTTTATTTGCCTATTTTATGTTTCATTGAAGTTTGTGTTTGCTACATCGATAAATACTTTGGCAATGTACTGTTTGGTGTTTCAGTTCACTTTCTGAAAAATTGTCAACCTTATGATTGCCATCTTTCCCTTTTTTCCCTCACTTTTATCCTTTTTGGTTCCTGAAACTATTGACGATTTACCTGTGGTTTAAGGCTAAATTGCACAACGCTCAGACTGGTTTCTTAAGAAATGTTCTTTGTCGTATACATGCTTGTTCCCGAAGCGCCAAACTGCCAGAGACCTCATGTCACTCCTGCCATTTTCTTCTTCCCTCTCCTGTTTCTCATGTGAAGAAAAGTATTTATTTTCATTTATCAAAGCCTTTTACCCCTGAGAGAGAGAGAGAAATTGCAATGTCTGCAATTTGTAGTGTTTGTGTGTGTGAGTGTGTGTGTCAGGGGAATGTGCAGCAATGCTGGGGGTTATTATGAAGAGACTGAAATGCGACAGGAGATTCCTCTGATTGGGAATAAAACACCATCTTATCTATTTAAATAAACCCCACTGCAGCTTCATCTACACACAAACATGTGCACACGCACACATATGTGCGCACGCCCACACGCATGCAGACACAAGCTAAAAAAATATGAGCCTTCATGCAGGCTGAAGCTAGAAAGTAAAGACATTTACTAAAGCACCAACACACAAATGAATGCACAAAAATAAAAGTGCATAAGCTGGCAAATCTATGCATGTAAACAAACACAGGAGTAAATTCACAAAGGGATTTGTAGTAATTAAATTGCAATGATCACCCTATTTTAGCTTTCACTTTGAAGATGAAAAAATAGTGTTGCAAGGAATGAGAGGATGAGAGCAAAAACAGTCCTAATTGAACATGAAAAAAACATCTAATTATTCAATAGAGAGAAGTTACTGTAAGAATAAAAAGAAAAATAAACAGATATGAAGATTTCATGCAAAACAAATAAACAAAACAAAAAAAAAATCAGAAATATTGCAGAGCAATTGTCCACGTTGATCTTCTGACACTAACCTGATCTGCAACAGAAACTACATTTACTTGGGATTCTGCAGTTTTTAAGGAACCTCCTATATGCTAGAAACAGGGTGGTCCTCCAAAAGACGCTTCCAGTGAAACAGCGTTGAGTCAGTGTCAAATGGAGCAGTGATACATGTTGGATGTGCAGTTGGACTCTGCAGATGTTCCCCCCCAGGTGGTCTGACGCTAATAATATTTCCCCTGCAAATTTCATTTAAGTTAAAGCATCCAGAACGCCGCAGCACCTAATAGAATAAACAAATCTCAACTCTCTTCAAACTGTGAGAGTGAAAGTGTTTATTCAGACGTACATCTGAATAAGCATTCTACATTTTGCTTCCTTTTTTTGAAATCTGTGTTAAGAGTTTTCAACAGCACTTGGATGTAGAGCTGGATGAGTGTCATATAAAATACTGTATCTCTAAATCCAGCATTTGGACATAGAGCTACAATGAGTGATGCAGAAATTATTTGGTCCGGTCAAATCTTTAGGCTGCTTTTGCTTTTCATTCACTGAGATGTTGACTCTTGGTTATCTGTGTTGTGCATGAACCCTCTTATTTGGAGTAAACTCATTTAATTGCTTGTGCAAATATCTGGTTGTTTGTAATCGCTTGCCTTTACACTTAGTTGGAAACTGTTCAAATCATTGGATTTTGTGAAAGAGTGGAGAAATTTCTAAACTAAATTGTTGTCAGTGGATATTTCCATTCCCTTTCTATTCAGAACAAAATGTCAACCATTCTTTCCTTTGTTCTGACTCTCCTCCCCTTCCTCTACGTATTTGTTGACAACATTGAGCCATACTGCAAAGAATCAACAACAAAAAAAAAAAACAAGCAAACAAACAAACAGCATACATTTTTTTTCCAAAAACAGAGAAAGTAGATATTATGAGGATGATGACATACTTCTTTACAAGAAAGTATAATAGAAAAAAACAACTTTAATTCATTGTCTTCCCATTCCTCACAGTATGGGACATAACTGACAAAAAAGTTTCGTTTTGCAGAATAATCTTTCCAAAAATAAATACTAGATACTAGAACTTAAATATTGGACTGCGACTGTTGCTAGAAAGCCAGCTAGATACGAAGATCAGAGAAAATGCAGAGACTTTCACAGAAAATTGTTCTCTGCCTGGAAAAAATGAAAGATTTTCACTTGCTTGACAGTTTGCAGTACAAACACACACCCTGACTTTATTGACTTTGTATTCCAGTGAAGTTAATATAAACACAGATTATTTCTTACCCTCTCAGACTGTTGCTATTGTCGCATGCACCAGCTTTCTGAACAGACAGTATAAGGTCCTGGCTCTGTGGGATACAGCGATACAGCTACTCTAAGAGGTTTCCCTGCACTGTAAACTAAGTACATCATTTAAAAATAAAAAAAAATAAAAGCTCCTCGAACAACAAAAATAGCCCCAACATCTGCTCATCTGAATCTGTCCTGCTATGTGAAACCTGACAGACTCAACTCCTCTCAGTGTAAAGACGCGTCGAGCCAGTTACTGACCGCTGTCATTTAATGAATGAGCTCTCCGAGAAGCCGCAGCCTCTCGTCTCCACTGCTCTCCACTTCCAGCCCATCAAAAACAGGCTGTGTGTGTGTTTTATTCTTTTTCAGTCATGAATCTTTAAACATCCCTTTTAAAGTAAGTGGGCAGGCTGAATCTCTGCAGAACGCCGACCTGGGCTGCTGAAGCACCCATTCAGACTCTCCACATCATCTGAGCTACCTCACTTACACTCACAAATACTCGGGAAGCCGGCTGACAATAGTTGAGGACACAAAAGCGAAGAAAGGAAGCATGCAGTGTGCTTGTGTTTGAAATCAATCACCAGGAAACAAAAGGCAAGCTGACAGTTAAATGTATATTTTCCCTGCATCGTTTTTCTCTACCACATCGAAGTAGCGTTTGCCTGAGCAGGCCTGGACACGTGAATGTTATACCAAGACCTCAGACAGTAAATAAACAGTCAGGTCAAAATCACAGCAAACACAAATGACTACCATCTGTTCATTAGTCTATCCCAGTGTGAGTCAATGAGCCTCACCGAGCCCAAATATACTAACATTCAGCATTAGTTTTAAAAATGATAAAAGCTTTAAGCATGTTTGAAAGGTTACAGAGTATTAATATCCCTCTCTTCCCCCGCCCCAACACACAAACACACTTTGTCTTCCCTTCTCTTCCTGTAAATGAGTGATTTATCTGCTTTAATTGCTGCCAGTGGTTCATGCGGTCATGTGACCACAACCTGACAGCATGTGACAAATACGGCCTGGAAATTAAACCCTGCATCACAAGCAGAAACACACAAACGTTTGCATGGTATCTGCAGAGCTAAAGCATGTTCAGATACTGACAAAAATAGATTTCATCTAATAAAAGCAGCACTTTGAAAAGGAACCACAATTTGAGCTTGGGCTTTAAAAAGCTATAATAATAATAAAAGTGATTTATCAAAATGAGGTAAAGGGCAAAGGAGAAAAACCTACAATCAATAATGATAGACCAAGTAAATCTATTGTTGTGAGCCTCTTCATTGCGGTCCCACGCAAATGGCGAGTCAAACACACACACAGACATCCGGCCCACAGTGGAGTCGAACACGCCAACTCGCATATTTTTCTTCCGCACGGTGCTGTGCAGCAAGATGCTGACTGAAGGGTCTGCAGTGCTCAGGTCATGCATCTTTTTGCTACATGAAGCCAGTTCCCATCCACTGACCTTTTTATTCACCGCACCATACATTGTTAAAATAATGCATGAGGTGTCATTGTGTGATATTATAAGCAGCAGTTTGTGCGTGCAGCGCATGTGGACTTATAGAGAAATGAAAATAGCACCAGACCTAAACATATAACATTTAAGGGAATTGATAAAAGTGCTCTCTAATGAAAATGTTGATTTTTATATGTTCAGCAGATGAAAGTAGTTTCAAATAAAGTTTTATCAAATAAAATGATCAAAATTGTGCCGTGGGTTTATATTTAGCCAATACTAACAATTTTCACTATTTGGCTTTGCAAATCATCTCTAGCTCAATCAGATTAATAAAGAGCAGGTGTGACTAATGTCACATTTTGGTAAAAACTTTGACTGGGCCATTCTAATGCATGAATACGCTTTGGCTGTATGTCTGAGGCTTTGCATGTTGATCAAAAACTTCAGTTTGGTCTTATCTGATCTGTCTTCCATGTCCTGCATATAGTTTATAATAAAGAGAATAAAGTATAAATAGGTGTGCTGTATTTTAGATATAGAAATGAAGTGGCTAAACAAATGCCAGATACATGTTTTAGATTTTTGAGAAAAGCATGTGCCATTTTTCTTCCACTTCATAACCACGCTCTAATTCACGGAAGATTTTGTTGTAATGTGAGAAAATGTGAAGAAGTTCAAGAGGGGTGAATCCATTGCAAAGTAGTGTAAATTCACATAGTTTTTTTGTTGTTCTTTTATTTACCCGTGTGCTGCTCTCAAGCCTTTTGCTGTTTTTTGCCATTTATTTACATGGATGCCACAATTTCTATAAATACTGTTATTAATTATAAACAAGCTTATTTGAAGTGATGCAGCAAACAATATTCCAGCTTTACTTTTTCTGAAAGAGCAATTAATTTCCTCCAGTATTGCTCTCACTATTTAGATTGCAACTAATGAGCTACTCAGTGCTAATCTCTGTTTTGTCTCCCCTATATGCTCATATAAATACAATTTACCCAGAGTGTTGTACGCTGTGATCCAACCACCACATTAATGACGCTTTCAGGAGGACTGAAAGAGAGGATAAGAGGGGCAGAGTGGAAAGATAAACATGCAGTTTTTCTGATTGACTGAGCGGCAGGAGCTGAACTTATAATAGGATAAGGGGATTTTGCACTTTAAGGCACATCTATTTGGAAAGTAAGTGTGCACATTTAGTTTTGCACCACTTGTGAATTCTTTTTATTTTTGCAGGTTTGCATATTGCATTTATGAATGCCACTGCATAAACAGGTAACGGGTGGAGAGGAGTTGGGGGGCAGCAATGACTCCAACACCTCTGCACCTTCCCCCCCTCCTCCCCTTATTTATTTGTCTGTATTAGTTAGCTCCTTCTCAGCACTTAAAATTAATGTCATCCAGCACAAAATAGAGGCTGAAAGCTAAAATTCAGCACTTTCTCTGCAGCCCGGTTATTTATCAAGCTAACAAGGAGAAGACGCATCCTGTTTCAGCCGGGCCCAGGAAATATGTGCCATTAAAGCCCAGAGCTTGTGTCTGAGAGCCGAGGAATAAAAGTGAGGGTGTCAGGGAGAGCGGATGGACGGCGTTGCCGGCAATATGGATGCGGAGAGAGCAGCAGACACATTTATATAAACGGGACAATGGATGCTCTTGGGCTGAACCGTGAGAGTACATGTGCTCCATGTGTGTATTAGAAGTGCTGATTCGCTGACGGCTATAAAAGACGATCCTTTAGGGGAAACAGAAGACGTAGTTTGGAGCTTTGAATAAATCATGCGCTGCCACTGTGAGGTTAGCGCTAATTTTCTCTTTAGGAGAAGGGTGTCGAAACACGTCCCGAGAACTGTTAGTATTATGCCATGTTAACATCTCTGTGGCATCAGGAGCTAACGCCCGAGCGTTGGAATTCAATTAGACACTGGGTGCAATGCTAAGCAGGTTGCATAGGGCGGTCACCACAGGGAGGAGAAGATAGGAGATGATGGTGACGCTGAGGGAGAAGAAGAGTGTGTGTGTTTTTGTGTGAATGTGTAAAGAGAAAAGAGACTGCAGGCTGAAGAGGAAGGCCCTGGGCTGCTGTGATTCAGGTGAATACAAAACACCACACTAACCTCCGGCTCATCACCAGTTCCTCTCTCAGTCACAACCTGAGGACAACAGAAGCTCGGAGGCTCCCACACAAACTCCACACACACATGCGCACGCTTTCCCTCTCTATGGCAGGAGCTTTGCGGCTAATTATCTTTGAATAAAACAACACTTTTTGGATCTAACAAGGTGAAAGAACTGAGAGGAAAAAAATGGCATTTGCACCATTTCAAAAAAGAGAAGGGTTGGTGTTTAAAGGTTTTGCTCCAGGGCGACGCGTTCTGCTCACGTATCATCAGTTCTGAAAAGAAAAATGTACATATTTTTAAAAACAATTCAACTCCAATCACAACTGTTTAACTTGTAGAACTTAACAAGTGGGGAGATGGACTCTTTTCCCTTCCCTTTTTCTGGATCTCAGTTCTGCTTGCTTCCTCTCTTTTCCAGATGAGCCCGTATAATGAGCACACGTCCTGTTCATATCCTCCTTGTCATCTGGGTTTTACGAATAGAGGGATGACGTCTGTGTCACTACCAAAACCATGCTGGAGTAATGAGTCGCCCAATGCCAGGCAGTAGTGGTTATATATAACCCAGGTGGTAAGGAGAAGTAAAGTATGTCACTCGGTGGAAGGAGTAAATCCTGCCCGCTGCACAATACAAAAGGATTCAGCAGTGTTTCATAAATGACAGTTCAGAGTTGGAGGTTTGTGTGGGCAACACCTTGATATGTGTTGTTTTCCACATAAAAGCAGCTGGTTTGAATGAAATTTCTCTTCAGAAACTGGCAAGACGTTTATTCCAACACTTTGACTTTAACAGAAATGTGTTTATTGTGTGTGTAATTAATTTAAAATTTCCTAAGAAGGCTGAAATTTTACAATGATCTCCGGCTACTATACAGTATGTGGATGAAATGTTTTACATCAACATCAAAGTAGGTGAAAGTGAGACAGTTGCATCCTTGTTATTGGCATGAAGTTCATGCCACTTCTGTGCTTTTGGTAAAGCATTTCAGCTGCTCTTTGTCTGAGACGAAATGATGGCAAACCATATTATTTAAATGCATTTCAAGAACAGTTCTAGATGATTAGATGATTAAGAATGTGCAAACCTCTCCTTATACAGCCATCCAGAGGCGCCTTAGGAATATTTTGTAAGTTGCAGCCAAATGTTGTGGCCACTAATGCTATTGGAGTTGCACCAAAGTCATAATGAAGTTATTGCTATTTCACTGTAGGTGATGTTGATGGATTGTAAAAAGTGAATGAAACAGTTAGTGACAAAGAATGACTTCTTCTGATTGTTCTACTTTACCTCTAGTCAGTGATTGCATGGTTTAAAATTGGACACAACTGATTGTTCCAAAAGGTAAAATAATTTCAAACATACATTAAAACTGTTTTTGGAAATGATGAAACAGGCTAACATGAAACTTCTGGACGAGCCCTGAACTAAAAGCTTTGCTGAAAAGTCAAATCAGTGGAAGGAATCTGATCAATTTAAATGAACACTGTCCTTTCTGATGAAAAACAGTCAAATATTCACTCAGTTTTATGCAAGAACTTTGAAAACAACCTACACAAATGTGCGGTTTCTCTGTAGTGGGCTCTCTCATACTTAATTGATTACTAGATGCTTATATGGATCATTTTTTTGAGGTTTTGTGTAATTTTGTATTTTTTATCAAACTTGCATTTTATTATGTTAGTTCCACTACAAATAACAGTCCAAATGCTTCATTAAAAACCTAAAAATAAATACAACATTCTTTCTGAAATTGAAGGACTGTATCTACAATGTAGGTAATAACATGTAAAAATATATTCTCTTTCCTTTATTTCTTTGATGCACACCATGACATGGGAACGTGTCCTTCCTCTACTGCTACACAAACCTGACCTGCCTGCTGTCAGCCACAGAGGCACCTCCACCCCGTCCCTCCTCACCCAAGTGGTCGACTCACCCTGTCACAGTGAGGAGACGGTGAGTTGCGTGAGGAGAGATGACGGTGGATAAAAGAAAAGAAAAAAGGCACAGAGGGTGGTACCGAAGGAGAGAAGGAGGCCTGCTTGGGCGTGGGCTCTGGAGCTTCCTTCTAATGTGCCCTCTCCACTCCCCTCCCTGTGACCTCAGCGTTCCTGACAGCAAGAAAGTGCTGAAGCATGCAGGTGTCCTAATGCTGCAGGCACACACAAGCGAACGCGAGACCGTGCTGCACACACACCAACACACCCACACACACACAGATGCAGGAATCCTGCATTACTTCCCTGTTTTCTGCCTGATTTTCAATTCTTTCAGCACCTGCCTACATGCTGTCAGCGCTTCCAATGCTTTCAACTGTTCATCTGTATAACAAAAAGGGACTTTTGATGAAGTGTGGTTAAAAAAAACGAATATGCATGTGCTTTGCAAGCAGAACACATGAGGAAAGCAGAGTATGCTGGCGGCTGCACAGTAAAATTAGATGATGCTGATGCTGTAGTTTTCTACTGTCCAGACTTTTAAATGCATGAGCTAAAACCTGAGGTGTCCAGAGAGTGTCCTGTCCTGTGTCTGCGTGTGTGTGTGTGTGTGTGTGTTGGAGAGGGGGTTGGCATTAGAGAGTTGTATTACAGTGGTGATAAGTCGCCTGACTGCAAGTCTGATACCTCAGCAGCACCCAGCATTGACCAGGCCTTTAAATAAAGCCTTCGATCCTCCAGCAGCAGAGAAGGTCACCGCTTGCCTCTGGTTACCCTGCCTGTCTGTCTGCATCCATGGCCAGGAGCCCTCCTGCCATTCATCCCTCACCCCTCCATACCCCTTCATTCTGACGTGGGATTTCAGGTGCCTTTCCTTTTCTCTCAATCTCTCAGCTCCTTAACTTTACTCCGACTTCCTTCCAGCTTTGCTTCCTTTCTCTGCTGCTCTTTGCCGCCTGGCCTCTTCCGTCTACTAAAGTTTTTCTACTGGAAATGTCAGATGGCGAAAAAAAAAAAAAGCAGTCCTTGCTTTCCCTTTCTCACTCCATCAGTCCCACCATCCATCCATCTCTTTGTCAGCTCCAGATAAAAATAATGTCCAGGGCTTTTTGTTCTTTTTCTCCTTTGCACTGAGAGCAGAGAGGAAGAAGGAAGTCATGGGAGGTCAGAGGAGAGGGGAAAGGTTTTGGTCTCATCCCGTGAGTGCTGTGCATGTCAGCCTCTGTCATTCAGGGAGCACTGTTAGAGCCCGAAATATTGCACATAGGAAAAGTTTCAATGAAAGGGAATTTGGATGTCATACAAATTTAATAAATTGATGAAAACTAAAAATAATGATAATACTGCAGCTGGGGTTTAGATCCAAACTGAGCATAAACAGCAGAAACAAAATAAATTGTGTTATGCACCCAAATCTTGTTTGTCAGTGTTTGTTTCATGTAGACCAAGCATTTTCTTGAAAAAGTGTTTCTTTTTCATTTTCTCCCTTTTAAAGTTCCAAATAGGGAAGAATACTTTCTAGAAAAGACACGCTTTTCGTAAAAGACAAAAATGGGATGTGTTACCGCAGTCTCCAGGCTGGTGGGGCCAAGAAAGCACAGCTCTCTATCACAGATGGAGGAATTTTCTTGACGTCCTAAAAAAAGAATGAAATAAGAATTAGTTTAAGTAGGGAAGGACACCTTAGTGAAATCCAGCTTTAAGTGTCCGATTTAACATTAATGTGGGGAAGTTTAATTTAAAAAATGTACGAAACAAATACTGTAGACAGTTTAGTGTCATAGCAATGAGATATAAAAAAAACAAACAAACATATATTTTCAAATTAACTTAAGTTGGTGATACAAAGAGGTATAAAGTTCCACACAGCTGCAAGGTAATAAGCAGATTTCATAAAGATATTTCAAGCAGTTTCTAAATCTATGCATATATTTCAGTGCGGTGGAGTGTTTAGCATGTTGCAATGCAAGTTTCATCAATCTTGGCCTGACCTCCTTTCTACAGGGAGTTTACATGTTCTCCCTGTGTTCTTCCAAATGCCCCTCGGTACTTGTGTGTGTGTGTGTGTGTGTGTGTGGAGGGGGGTGAGGGGGTGTTTGTGTGTGTGTGTGTGTGTGTGTGTGTGTGTGTGTGTGTGGGGGGGTGTGTGTGTGTGGTGTGTGTGTGTGTGTGTGTGTGTGTGTGTGTGTGTGTGTGTGTGTGTGTGTGTGTGTGTGTGCATTGTGACCTGTCCTGTGATGGACCGACAGACTGGCCCTGCACACAGATCTCGGTCTATGTACAACTGCTGGATGTACATAGACGCAAGAAGGATTCTTAAGTTTATTCTTCTCCCCCCTCAGTTTCAAAAATGACATGATGTATTCAAACACACAGGGACTCTCACACACATTTATATTTAGCATAAAATTAATTTATCTTAAAATTCAAAACTTCATATCAAACTACATTTTACAGCGTTTGAAAGATTTGAATCCATACGAGCAACAATCACAGTTTTAATGGATTATTTACAAATAATCTATTTATGACATAGTAGTATGTTTACTAATAATTTTGTTTTTTTTAATTTCTTGCATGAAAGATGATTGTTGATAAGTTCCAGAAATCTCATAATAATTTTTTTTTCTTGCTCTGAGAATTTAAGCAATTAAGTACTGAAGTCTATTAACGCCCCTCTATCCATCTTTAAGCAACAATGAAAACCATTTATTTCTCTGTAATCCGATTCATACTGCCGTCAGATGGACTCTGGAGCTGCAGAGGAATTCCCAGTCTCTGATCTGCAGTACAGGGAAGGGCTATCAAATCCTCCACCTGACTGACTCCCATAACACTAAATTTATTTTGTTAAAAGTTCGTAAATTAAACCCAGATAATTTAACCTATTAACAAATAAAGCCTAAATACAAGTGTGTGCACACATTCCCAGTTTGTGTGCCCGCTTTCCCTAACTCAAACAGCCACACGCTATTTGAGTTAGGGAAAATAGCAGAGCCCCACGTGCAGATGGGTTGGACATGGCAGCCTTGTTTGGGGTCAAGGCCTTTCCCAGGTACAAATGAAAGGGAGAGGCGAGACTCTGGAAGTGGCTGAACAACGCGGTGGGTCACCTTGCCTGAGAAAGAGATCAATGTCTGTTTGACTGGCCAAGGGAGAGGCTGCCTGCAGAGGAAGGGTAAATCACCCCTCGCTTCATTGAAATGCAGGTAAAATACACAAGGGTCGGGCTTGGCTCCAGCTCCACCCTGCATGACATAAACTCGTGCATGCCGACCATGCTTTCTGCATCTCCAGAACTTTCCACAGCCTCTGTGCTCTGAAACTTAAACTACTCTGATTTTATTTACCCAAATCATCACTCTTGCTCTCCAGCTGTGCATTCCAATCACAGTTTCTTGCACAGAGAAATACAAATCTGGCTGCAGAGAACTACAAATCCAGACCCAGACAATTAAATTTCCCTCACAATGCTTTCTGCTCGCAAGGAAAACAAATATCACACAAGCATCTACAGGCAAGAAAAAAGCCATGTTTACAGCTGTAGCATTCTTTGCACATGCACAGTTGCGATAGGATGGGGAAGAGGTAAATTATTGGGGTTTCAAATAAATGACATAACTCAGGACACAACGAGAGGGTGAGGGGAGGGAGCAGCTCTGCCTCTGACAGAGCTGGATGATAGACGGAGCACAGAGGAACATGAATGCAGCTGATTTAAATCACTTTAAATGTAAATGTTTATCGCATGGAGTGATGCAGATGCAGATTGAGTGGAAAAGATTGAAAACGTTTCCTCTTTTGAATGCGAATTTGTTTTTAACCCTTTGGGTTTGGTGGTTATTGTCAGGGGTGGGGGGTTGGAATCAGGGAACAGAAATTTAATAAATATCGCTTTGTGACTCCTATTGCTGCAAAGTGTATTTTCACGTTGACGTGAAATCTTTTTAAATTTAAAGTCAGGAACCTGGAGTTAAATCTGTGGTGAATTTTTTGCCATTAGAAGCAGTATTTTATTTTTTTCAGGTTGAATCTTTTTGATTCTGCTAAAGAAAAAATGAACAGGTACCTGCTTTTGAGTTTAGATGAACATTGTTCAAAGATGGTAGGATGAAGCTAGAAAATTCCTTGGCGTCATGATAAACTGACCCGTTCCTTCAGACTTAATACGCTTAAGCTCAAACACATGGACACCCCTCCACCACAAGGTCACACATAAGACCTTGCTTGCTGGCTAGTGAACCATGGCACGCAAACACTCAACAGACGATCACATCCTTTGTCCTACTAATTCTGAGACATTAAAGCAAAGCACATGATGATGATTCAAATGTCAATAATGATAAATTTCAAAGTGATTTCCCATAGTTGACCTGAAAGAGAAGAGACCAATATTGTGACAGCAGACAACTACATTATCTTTAATAACCTAATCATTGGACAGACTGCAAATGATCACAGCGCAGAAGTCAATATACCGAGTCTGAGAATAGAATTACAGTTCATAATGATAGGATTAATAATGCACCATGTCTGTGCTCTGCATGTGCATGCTTTTCCGTGAACTAGAAGGCGGCGAAAGGAGGATGCGGCGGAGGAAGCTCTGAAATGTTTGCTTCCTGTGCCTCCTGCCCTCTTTCAGCTACAGGAAGCGAAATCAGTGCCATTGAGCTCTCCTGGCCCTTGGTGTGACTAGAGGTGAAAGTGAGTAACAAAAAAAAAAATCCTACAGAATTTCCACTGCAGCTTGCAATGATCAGCAAATCTTCACCTATGCAAACCACTGTACAGCAGCTCTCCTGTCGTCCTCACGAGAAGCTCAAACTAGACATTCGTGAATGACTGAACTGATCCTGTCGCCGTCTCAGAAGGAAAGGTGACATGAAAGACTCACAGTGTCTCCGTGCAGTTCCAGGGGTTATAACACAAATGTAATTAAATAGCTCACTATACTGACCTAATCAGATAGGGGGGACCATAAATTAGTGGACACGCTCACTAAAAGGCCCTCTCCTCTCAGCTAGTGAGCATCTCTGATCGTTTATCATTTGAAAGGAAGCAGGATGGCAGCCAGCATTTCTGTTGTCTCTCACTCCCTTTTTTTAATCCCAGACAAATATTCCTGCAGGTAGGAGAGGATTCTCCATCAGTTTGGGCTTTCATGGGAAGCACTGATGAAGAGGTGAAGCACACAGGGCATGGTCAGGATGGCCTGCAGGGTTAGTTGTCCTGAGATTCCCATGCAAATCAGCCAAAAATCTGTCCTGATATTTGTGTGATTTTTTTTATTGAGGTAATCGGTTCTGCAGGAAGAGATCAGACAGTTTCTCTCCTCGACACAAACATACTGTACACACGCTTATCATAACCACAACGGTTTGAAACAAAATGGGTTGGTTTTGCACAGCACCACTTTCAGAGCCCGTTCAGCCCTGATCTCAACACTGCCGCTCTTTAAGATGGAACAGGACTGAAACCCTCTGCACGAAGCTGAATTCAGAAACCTGCCCGCTGCTGAAAGTCTTCCTCTTTGCGACCGCCACCTGTTTTTTAAATTTTATTCAGCATTTCTACTGGCCAAAATGGCAGGGAAAAAAAAGTTTTGGGAAGACGAGTTAATATAGTGGTTACTACATTGTACTAGTTAGATTGGTGTGCCGGAAATATTAAGTATGAATTTTGCCAAAAAGACTTAGCGTAGTTTTAATTTGAAACGTCTCGGATTTACTTTTTGTAAATGTAAAAAAAAAAAATTATATTCGGTTTACAACAAAATACGTTTTCTTTCATCTACGCAAAAAGCTTTAAAGTCACCAACAGCTTCGCGTGTCTGAAAAGAAGGACTCAATAAAACTGTATTCAACTAGTGGAGCAGGAACAAGAACAAGTTTACTCTAAAATCAATCATTAACTTTGCTTTCGTCTGAAACCCTGGAGCATGGGACAAAATGATTTTAAAGATATATATTTGTTTATTTTTGCGGCTTAATTTGTTTTTATTTTAGAGATTTTTTCTTCTCTGGGACTGAGCAACAGGTTTAGGCCGTCAATTTTATTTGTCATTAGATTTATTGTGAAATGAAAAAAAACAACATACATTTCTACACTGGAACAAAGCCTTTTAGCAACAATTTATTTGGATTATAAAATACATGTAAATGAAAATAAATGACTCCATCATCTGCAGCCTGATGCTGAAGCAGGAGTTTATCCCGGAGCTGTCATTTTACGCACCATGAGTTCAACATTTGCGTTAGTTCTGCGTGGTAATTTACGTGCATATAAACAAATGATTTAAACACTTAGTGACTTCTGAACTTTCTTTTTTTTTAATGTTACGTTTCACTTTCAGTCAGAAACTGATACAAAAATGCGGTGTGTGTGTGTGTGCGTGTGATGCGCCTTTGAGGACACTGAGACATGACAACTGAAGAGAACAAATAAAAAGATGATCAGGAGAATTAATTAGTTTTCCATTCATTGAGGTTTATTGATGGATGATAAATGAGTGGAGTCTGCGGGTTGACTTTAAAACATTTCGGTTTGCTTAATTAAAAACACTCGCAGTGTTCTAGACATTATTCAATATTTTTGATTAATAAAAGGCAAACACAATAATTTTTGTTGCAACAAATTAACTGTTCTTTTTGTCGAATTAAAGTGGCTTTTAATATTTCCCATTTTAGTATTTTATCATAAGTCCCACCTGTTGATTAATCCTTTGTACTTGTTTGTTAATCATGGAAGAATATTCTGTGAGATCACCCCCTGTGTTTTCTGTCGGGCCTTTAGTATAAATCGATACTGAGTACAAAGTTGCTTTATGGTCATATTCCCCATGTGGCTCCGACAGAAGCCAAAGTCTTGGCCGCAAACAACTTAATCATATTAAGTAATGATTCTGAGCAATGCAACAAATACACACAACTCCACAAAACAAAAAGTAAAACATAAAAAAAGGAACAATTAAAATAGCATCCGAACATGACCAGCATGCATGGTTTCACTTTCTCACCACAGTCTCCAAACTTCTGATGTGACAAACTTTGGATATTTTCCACAATACAATTCAAATGAATGACGTGACAATTAGATCATTTATGTTCAAATACATTCCAAATAAACATAAAATGAAGCTACCGAGCCTGGGAGATAATTTTTTTTTAATTTTTCCCCATTAAACAAATCTGGGTAAAAGAAGAGGCGCAGAAAGAGGCGCTGGGCATCTCGCTCCTCTGCGCAAAAATGTCTGTAAGGAAACATTAAGAGGACTTGAATTCTTGAAAATGTGTCGAAACTATTTATTTATAATGTCATTTAAGGATGATTAAATAAAAATCAAATGAAATTCTCGCTTTGATATGTAAATGAAGTTGAAATGACAGGAACATTTTTTTTATTTGCCTTTAACTAAAGCAGATTTAACAAAGAGCTTCGATCAAAATCACACTCAACCGTCTTTTAAGTTTCGCGCAAACTAAAAGTTTTATTTGTGTTTCGGTGTGAAGTTCGCGTATTACAAACTTTTTCAGCGCCGACACTCACATGAAAAACTCCGGAGATGAAGGGTTGTTGTCGCTGCTGGAGCCTCCGTTTTCTCTGAAGCCGGTGCTGATCAGCTTCTCGTATTTCTCCTTGTAGGCGTCCCTCTCCCTGGCCAGCCGGGAGATCTCCTGCTTGAGGTGGTCCACCTGCTGCATGAGCTGCGTCTTCTCCCCCTCCAGGACGTGCCGCTGCTGGACGCGCTTGTACCGACAGGACTGCGCATAGCCTCTGTTCTTTAGTGTCCTCCTCTTCTGTTTCAGACGGATCACCTCTTCCTTGCTGACCCCCCGGAGCTGCCGGTTCAGTTCCCGCACCGACATGGTGACCAGCTGCTCGTCCGAGAAGCGCTCCTCCAGGCGCAGGTGCTGGTGGTTGCCCCCCGCGCCGCCGCCGGACTGGGACCCGGAGGAGGGATGGTGTGCCCCTGTGTGGTGGTGGTGGTGGTGATGGTGGTGGTGGTGGGGAGTCCCGTTCTGGGCCGCGGCAGCGGCGATGACCGCAGACACCACGGCGGCCGCTGATCCCATCTCCTCCCCGGCCATGGCGCCTCCTGCCCCGGCTGCTCCGCCGAACTGCTGCCCTCTGGCATAGCCGTCGAAGGTTTGGAGCTGGTGACTGCTGCTGATCAGCGCCTCTACGGCGTCCTCTGGGCTAAAGCCCAGAGCCTCGGGGTTCAGCTGCTGCTGGTACCCGGTCATCCAGTAGAAATCCTCCAAGTGCGTCTTCTGTTCGCTCCCTGATCCCGGACTGGGCGCCGAGAAGCTTGGAGAGGGGGGGACCGAGCTGCAAGGCGTGCTCATCGGGGTGGAAGATAGGGATCCCCCGGCGACCAGGCGGCTGCACTGGTTGATGCTGCGATCGGGCTCCACCGGCTCCTTTTTCACTTCAAACTTCATCAGATCGAAGTCATTAACATATTCCATGGCCAGGGGACTGGTGGGCAGGTCGGAGTTGCTCATTGCCAGCTCTGATGCCATCCTCTTGCTGTTGACAGTCCTCCAAAGGGGGTGAGGAGCACCTGTCAAAGTAGGCTGCTGAGACACGCACTGAGCCAGCTTGATTTCTTTATTTATTTTCTTCAAAACAGAAGGAAAAGTGAGTTCTCTCGCACTAATTGCGCAGCGCAGGTTCTGGTTTTGTGAGTCGATAAGTTTTTTTCTCTCTCTCTTCAGTCTGTGTTGCACAGACGCATTGGAGCAGCGCTGTTTCCTCCCTCTCTCCCAGCGTGCGGGTGTCTGAGCGCCGCTCTCTCTGTTTCTACCGTTTAACACTTCATGGCTCCTTTTAGGATTAGTGCGCCAATTTGAGGAGGTTCACGTATGTGTCCTGGCCAAATAGTTGCCTAGTAGAGAATGGGAGGAAAAAAAAAACTCCACCCTAGGATTGATAGATTTTTTTTTTCAAAGAGATCACTCAGCCGACGAGTTAAAAACCATTGCTTAGTTTTATAGGCGTCCTGACGTCAGGACTGAAATATGAAATTGACTGAGACCCAGCCAATGAGCACGCCGGTCCATGAACATAATTAGCATAATAGAAGAAAAAGTAACGTTTTTTTTTTTTCTTTTTCACTGTCCGAGTCATCAATGGGATGATTTCATCTTATTTTGTCATTTTGAACTGAAAATGAAATAAAACTAGAACAATTATTAATATCATTATGTATGTTTTAAACATTGGGATGCATTCATCTTGGCTCCTCAAAGTACTTCATATTGCAACAAATGATATTGAACATAACAGAATTAAAATGCATCAGAAATAAAAGTTATTTTTACTAAATCATTATGAGAAGCCAGACTGTATTGACTTGTTTATTTTGCATAGTTTGCATGTAGCAGTTTTACATGCATTTCATTCATTTCATAGCAAACTTGTTAATTAGTAAGTCAATTACAAACCATCTCTAAAACTGAACTTTTGTGTAATTCAAAATATCATCATAAGTTTTAATAGTTTTTTTTCCTCATCTGTCTCTTCAAACGGCAAATAAATTGTTTGCCTAACTAGAAAAAATAAAGACAAACGGCAACAGATAGTGTAATAATGTGAAGTGAATGAAATGCAGCATGGCAAGGTTTTGCTCCGATTCAATTGCGCGATTTGAAAACCCAATGTCGCCACCTTTCGGTAGAAATGATCATTTACCTTGCGAGGTGCTGCAAGCCCACTTCCACACTCCGTGTCTCCCGCGTCAATATAAAAACCCATCTCTCTTACAGAACAGTCTGTTCTGACAACATCTTCACGTCTGTCCTCCTGGACTCCGTCGTCCCAATCCCACATTATGATCACAGACTTAGTGTGTCTCTTTTCTGTATCTGTCGCTACTGGAGCGTTCTCCTCAGGAGTGGTGGCACATAGGAACAAACAATAAGCAGGGCTATACGCACAGGGCCTGAGAGTAAATAAGAGTGCTCTCTCTGGATCATGTCACACAGGGGGAAGCTTCAGAAAACTACAAAGCCGCCAGCAGATAATCCAACTCCCTGGTGTCCCAAACACAAGTAAATATTCTCCTGGTCCCTGTGACTGTTCATGAGGACTTAATGTTAAACAGGAAGGATAAACATAGTGTTTTATTCATTAGAAACACACAAACAGTAGAAGCCCCTCAGATGCCTTTGAATAAATATTAGCCAGACATAATGTCTCATCTGATGCTGCTGCACATTGTTGCTGACTGGCAGCGACTTTAAGGAATTGAATGTGAATCTAAGACGAACAGAGAAATCTATTTTCATGATCTTCATGCTTTTCACATAGTTTGAATAATTGAGCCTTTGAATGCCATTGCTTCAGTGTTTTCTGATTATGAAATTATGACGATTTTGACATTTTATTCTGCAAATACTCTTACAGGAAGCACATAAAAAGAGAAGAAGAAAAGGTGCATTTCCACTCCAGGAAACTTTCAAGGTAGCTATCCATGCATAATTTTACATAGTACAGGCACCAGAGCCAAACCAGATCACTATAGTAAAGCTTTATTGCAGAAAATTGCAGGTATAGGATAGAGATTTGCAGATGGAAAGTGCTGAACATTCTTTACCAGAATATTCTGAGTGTTTCCTGTTTGTGTCTTTGTTCCTCCCAGATGGGATGGTGACCTGTCCAGAATGTGCTCTGCCTCATGTAAATTGACAACTTGAGTCTGGCTGGAGTCTGATAAATACTGCTGCCACTAGTCTGGTGGAGTTTAGTGGAGAAAGTGCTTGGGGGAGACATGCTCTGAAGGGCAGAGGCTCAAATGGACACTACGGCTCCAAGGAGGAGCTTTATAGGAATAGTTTTGTGTGAGGAAGTGTTTAGTTACCCCAAACTAGCTGTCAATGATTTATCAAACATTTATGAAAGAATCAAAGCAACACTCCAGGTGTGTTTATGATGAGGGAATAATGCCATAACATAACATAAAGCTAAAAAAAAAGTTGATTTTACATAACACTTCCCTTGTAAATGTGAACGAAATGATTCGTTCACGTTTAAATTAGCTTCTGCACAATTTATTTAATCTTTCAGAAATGATATGCATGTTTCAATAATTCAAAAACTGTGAGTGATATAAACTTCTTATGATTCTGAAGTTACTTTATTTCTGCTGTTTTGGCAGAAATTTCTGTTGTAATACTGACTGGGTCTTATTTTCTCTTCTCTTCTGCCCTAAACACAAGTAAAAAGTAAGAGCTCTTCTGTAACTATGTTTATATAAACTTTGGACTTATAACATATTCCCATAAAGTTTGGTATTATTTTAGATAAGCCGAAAGTGTAATTATTCTGAAATTGCCTTTGGTTATAGTTGTATTGCTGAAAGCCATTGCTTTTCATTTTTACAGTTCAAGCCTTTGAGCTTGGAGAAGATGTCAGTTAGTTTTACTTAATACAAGTAACGGCCTGGGTAAAATAAGGTTATGGGAGATCAAATTCCTGAGGACATTTTATTGAGCCTCATCATTGTAAAACTCTCCCTAAAGATATATTGGGCCCTAAAATGAGTTTTATTTAAGGACCTTCTAACTACCACTAGGCATGGGAATTCATGTCATATTATTTTTATATCATCCATGTTCAAATCCTTTACAATATGTATCTAAGATAAACATTACTAACGTTTACAGCAAGAAAGTAATATCAGCCACACACACAAAAAGGTGTTATTCTCCTTTACATGATGTTCAGTGTTTAGACTTAACATATCAATCCTACAAATGTATTTTCAGAAAATTGTATTGTACTGTGTATTCTGAAACCTTTCTGTCAGTAGCAAGATGAACTTCTTTAGGAATTTTAGTTGCAGCAACAATGTTGGACTGGATCATGTGTGCCAGCTTTTGCTCTCCATGTTCATCAAAACATTTTTTGGAGGCCTGCCATGATGCTCATCGATGGTTAACCACTGCTTCTTTCTGATAGGTACAGACCACTGAAGACCAGGAAATCTCACCACATACGCAGTTTTTGAGGTGCTTTAGTCTTGCAATCACAGTTTGGCTCTTGTCAAACTAGCCTAAATCTTTACATCTGCTCATTCCGCCTGCTTCAGATCAACTTAGTGTACAAAAACTTTGCTGCCTAATATATCTCACCCAACAACAGGTGTGATGTTCTGACTCCTGCCTCTGTTGATTGTAGAATGAGGAATTGGTGGAGCTTAAAAATAGCAACCCTGTCAATAAAGTTTTCTTTTTTTTTAGAGACAACATTAATTTAAACTGAAAACTTCAAAAATCAAGAATCACAAATCAAGAATCTATATTTCCTGAAAACCACTGAAGTCTCTCTCATGCAAAATACAAAACAAAGCAAAGGTAAAATAAAAATAAAAAATCGTGTAAATCAGACCTGTGAGAGAATTCCTACTTTTGCGGGACCCCTGTTGCTTTGCCCACTTATGAGTTGGGCTGTCCCTGATTAGCATGTTTATATATATGGTATTAGCTCATACAACAGTGGATACCTCCTGCTGGGTGAGTTCTGAGGTTGCCAGATCTCCTAAACCGGGATTTATCTGCTTAGAGTCTCCTGGGTTAACAAGCGTAGTACAGAGCCAATGCATCAACTCCGTTACTGTGGCCTAATAGTCCTGCATACAGCTTGTTCTGTCTCCCATTGGAGTTTCATGCAGGCAGGCTGCCTTTAAGTTTACTGTTGTCTTTATTGAATTGAGCATATATATTTGTGTGTACCCGGGTGCACTGAGCATGATCTTGCTGCAAAAGGAGGTCCACTTAAACAATGTTTGCACAGATGAGAACTAAAAGTATTTGGAGTTATTATGAAGGCATAGTTAAGTACCTTAAGTTACATAAATTCATAGAGAGCTGCACAAGCGCAGGCTGTTTCTCCAAGAAATTAATACAGATAAAAGCCAATTCAAAAGCTTTCTTTAAATCAGAATTCTTCCCACTGGGAGATTACACTGCTTTAAATGGATCCTCTTATGTTTTGTGTTATAAATACCAGGGTAGCTGCATTAAATGCAGTTAGGAGTATATTTAAAGCCCAGCAACAACATGTTTGAAATGAGCTGGTTTGTGACCTTTTGCAGTTTAACCCCAGGAGGACACTGGAAACAAATCACCCGTGCTTTACAACATCCTTTTGATTTACTGGTGCAGTGACTTTACTAATTGTTGCATCTATTAAAAGAATATTATTATCATGAGCATCTTGCAACATGCAATAGATTTATTTTCAGCTTGTTAACCTTTTGTTTGCACCTGAGGTTCTAATGAATTTGCATCCACTTAGACCTGTTGTTTATTCCACTGGAAAATTGTTAATCTCTGTGCGTTTGTTGGGGGGAATTGTTGTATTTTGAACCAAAATCCCATTTTGGATAAGTGAAAACTTGTATGTACAATAAGTGTCATATGGAATATACCTGTGATGTGAAAGAAAGCATAATTATTTTACACGTTTGCAAGATTTTCATTTTAAATCTAGACTCTGAAGCGTGCTAAAAATAGCTAAAAGTATGACCATGTTTAACAGGGAGCAACTTAAATAAAATGACAGGAACCAAAGGATTTCTGTATTACTAAGATTATGCCTCATAATCACCCATTACATTCCCAATGGGAGGTGGGCTTCATTTTCATTTAATGCCATATATTAAACTCTGGTGGCACTCCAAATGGAGAACAACCAGACGAGTGGGCTCAGTGGGCTCATCTGAGACACATTTAATTAGAAAGAGAGAAAATGAAATGTTTCGTGGGGTCTTAACTAACTGTTGTATCTTTGGTAATGGAATGAGGAACCCTGAGAAGCTATTATGAAGAAAGAAGCACAGAAAACAGCACTGTACCTTTATTGCAGGAAGTAAAATGGATGTAGAATCACATAACAATTGAAGCCGTTACAAAACAACTTCAAGACCTTTTGACAGTGCTGTTCTTGGCTAAATAGGCCTATTTCCACTATATTCTGTGCCAGAGTTTTTCAATCTCTCATTTCTTTCACTTACTCATAGAAAAAGTAGTAGATCAGATCTGGGTTTTGTTTTGGTGGCTTAAAGAATATTTGTAGAAACATGGTTGACAGAGTGGAAGTAGGTCCTTAAAAAGAGTGATCACACAGAAACACACTCACCAGGTAAACTCAGAAACATCTTGAATGAACAGCAGCTCCATCTATATGCAACACAGTTCACTCTTCTCTAACTTTGTTCTGTTTGAGAATAATACAATTTCAAGTTACCTCTCTTAAAAACAAACACAAAGTCAAAATTATTTAAAAGAAAATATTAAAAACAAGATTCTGAACTGAATGACAATCTCTATTCAGATTGTCTATCTGAGTCTTTCATAGCAGATGGACATTACAACCATTATCTATGGATGCTCTTCCATTCTGCTAAAAACATGGGGGAATATAAACACAAATGAAAAGTGGTTGTAGAAATCTTTCTATGATCTCAGTGGATGTGACACTTCCTAATTGTCTATTTAATCATGTTAACACAGAGATACAGTAAAATTAGGTGTGAATGTTCAATACCTGAACCCATTTTATGTCATTAAACACACACTGCTACGTTATTGGTTTCATTAACCATCCCAACGTGCATCACTCAGCATGTACAGGAGTCTGTGGAAGAATTCAACACTGTCAATGCAATAAAAATAAGACATTTGTTTCTCCCCAGAGCTAAAGCTTTATGATAGTCGAGCATACAGACAGACACATATGAGCAATTCTTACACTTCTTGGCTAATGACTGATTTATTATAAATCGAGACATTTCCTATTTTTAGGAGCATGCACCGTGTTTGTGTCCATGTGGCATAATGATTCATGCTGGAGTTGGAAGTTATGAGTTGTTATTGATGTAGTCGGTGTATGAGGTGTGCTGTGTGCTCTCTGCAACTGAACACTGTTATTAATGTCCATGGTGTCCACTCTGTGCTGTTATTAATGTGACTCATATACATAAAGGGTTTCCCCATTAGTCAGAGTCCAACTGCACCATCTTGCAGTAAGGAGGTACTCGGGATCTTTCCCCTCTTTATCCTCCCATGCCTCCTCCTTCTTCTGCTCTTCCTCCTCCTCACCAGGACACACATGCATGCACTCTATGAATATACAGCAGGCATCATCTGAAGTTTGAGGGACTGTGCCAAAGTGACCCTCTGAATGGTGAACATTGTTATCATTGATGTAAAAACCTATTAGAAATAAATCAGTCAAAACAAAACAAATATTGTTGTTTTAATAAACACAAATTAGGCATTGTTATTTAGAAGTACAAGTAGATGTATTTAACACAGTCAGTGATCGCAGAAAGGTCAGAGCACAGATTTATGGCCTAGATTGTAGAAAATGGAAGAAAAGTAAATATTTATTTGAGATTAATTTTCGATGTAAACAACATCCTGAATTGATATTTATGCATTTATTTTAACCTGTTTATTTATCGCAGGTTTAAAAAAATATATGTTTTTACATTTTTATTACTTACATTTTACATGATTAGCCTGAATAGTTGAGACAAATAATACAGAACATGAACCGGTAAATTAAATTGTATTTCATTAAGTTTAAAAATAGACAATTAAGAGGCAAAACTGGATTATTTTCAGACATTAAATAACACAGTATTTTACTTTTTTCTTTACTGTACACATTGTAAAACTTTTTCAATTTATTAGAATGAATAATAATTTTCAGCCTCACAAATAGGATATTAAAAAAATCAAAAACTTGAAATTCTATTTCTCACTTTAATTGTTTTGTCAATACGTAAGTTAAAATATAAATTAATAAGAATTATTCTGCATAAAAGAGACAATAGGTTTTGACAAATAAGAAGAGGTTTATAAAATGTTAAAATGTGTCATGAGCTGGGTGAATAAAAGTGACCTTTCCTAAAATTGTAGAGAAAACTGTTCACACAGAAAAAAAAAAGAAAATTACATATCAAAAACACTGCAGTCCATACGACCAAAGTCTCTCTGAGAAAAGTCAAAGCTTTCATTCCTCCAGAGAAATTGAAAGTTTCAGAGTCAAGAGAAAGAAAAAGAATGAAAGCATGAGTGTTTGCACAGTTTAATTTAAGATTACTGCAGATTAATGTAAATATTAATTTATCCCTCCCTATTATAATCCCCTCATCTATTCTGCTGAAATTGAAAAATGATTTGTCAGGTAAGCGGAGGCGAACTAAAGTCACATCTCTCTGCGTTATTTTGTGCTCTGTCATAGAGGAAGAACACACCACGGTGTCAGACAACAATATTTTAAAGCACCACTAGATTAATGCTTCGAGACAAATTCACTTCCACTGTGGGATGCTGGCGTTTCAAGTGGGGACAGCAGAGGAGGAGAGTGGAGGGTAAGGAGGCTGATCGTTACTCCTCTACAGAGGGATGATGAACAATCCTGGTGTAACTGGTCGACTTTTTATTGTGGCAACATTGAGTGTGGAAATGAGATGTTTATCAGATGTGGTTTTAAGGGAGAGCTGTGAGGAGCTGAGGAGCAAAAGGCAAGTTGGAAAAAGCTTTAATCTGGCTGCTAAATGGAGGGCTTGATATGTTGTGTCTGTCTGAAGAACCCAGAGGGACTTGCCTGTGCTGCGTGTCCTCTCTGGCCAAGTTCACAGGTACAATTAACACTTCACAGTGATGGAAAACATGGGGGGCATTCAGAAAGCAATTTACATACTTCATACTCCAACTGAAATTACATGTCGCTCTTATGAGAAGAGGTTATGACAGCGAGAAGCAGCTGGATGAAAAAGTATCTTTAAGCTTTTCCTAAAAACGCACAAACAGACTTAGGAAGAGTTAGTCATGGTTCTTTGCACACTCACAGTAGATTTGGACGCTTACACAGGAGCAGAGACACCCTTCCTGTTGCTTATCCGCTTCCTGAGCCTCAATTTGTATTGAAATCCCTCACAGGCAATTATCCATATGCGAATGGTGTACTCTCTCTGAGCTTCTATAACTTTCTTTCTCAGTAAGCCGCACCATTTTCATTTTAAAACTCTGATTACAATTTCAGACTCCATTCCTACTAGAAAATGGCAAGCAATGGGTGCTCAAAGCTAACGGAGAGTATGAAATCCTGCCGGACCTCTCACTCGATGTGTAATTTGAAAAGACTGAATAATCTTTCTCTGGCATGAATTTGAGGATCTCTTTTCAGGGATAGAGATGAGGCCAGTGCTCGGCATCCATGTGGTCAAGAAGACATATTGTTGAGTAAAGTGTTGGCAAGCTGGGAGGCAGGAAGAACTCCTCACTTCTGCTTACCCTCCCACCTCCTCACCCACCTCTCAGGCTGTCAAGAGTGTCATATATCTGGGGGATATCTAAGGGCGAGGGGGATCGCAGCCCAATTACGAGCTGATAACTAATCAATAGGTCGCTTATTCCTACAGCAGGAAGTAAAAGAATGGGCCCCTGGGATGCATAGTTCAGATTACTCTCTCCTCAACATGTGGCAGCTGCTACAGTGAGACAGAAAAGAAGTTGAGAGGCAGACAGGATGTAAATACAGAAAGAATAATTGGGTAAGGCATCATTACAAAATAGCTAAATTCAGAAACAAAGAGGATCTTGTCATATTCAAACAGAAGCTTATGCAATGAATGTTCAAAAACACAAGGATTTATTTATTTATAATTTATCTGACTTTAGACTGGATAAAAAGTGGTATTTCAGGCAGCTGTTTGCAAACAAAATTGCTGTGGAACTTGAGATTTAAAGCTATTAACAGGATTTATTATTACTATTTTTCTTTTTTTTTAAAACTGCTGGGAACTGCTGGGGATTGATGTGGACGTTGTTTGTCAGTGTTGCCCTCATGAACCCCCCCGACCCCAAAGCGTGAATTACATATTCTCCACCAATCATGCTGGTCGTAGAGTTCTTGCTTCTGCTTCCAAGTTGGTCTTGATGCTTGAAGAATCCTCCTTCCATGTAACACAAGAACTATTTGTTCTCATTCCTCTTGACAGGCCATTCGTTTTGTCGCTCTTCTGTCACTGTCATCTTCATGAAGAAATATAGCAGCAGCCTCTGCCCCTGTCCCACACACCCTCTGCCCTTATCTGACAACCTGCCCTGGTCTTTGCTGCTCCCTCTTTCTAAAGGCACCTGTCGAGTTTGATTACAATGATGCCCCTCCTTTATTAATACTTTGTGCATGATAAACAGCTCCCAGTCTTCAGATAACTGATTCTTGATTCTGGCGGGAATTTGCTAAATAGGTGGTCTAATGTCACCAGAGAAAAACCTGAATTTACAAAAAGTATGTTACAATCACAAACATGAATGTGTGTTTTTTTTGTTTTGTATTTCATGTGATAGATTAACACAAAGTACAATTCTCAAGGGTAAGGAGAATTATAGAAAGTGCAATGTTTTGCAGAACCTACTCCACTGCAGCTGGAGATGCAAGTGTTTTGCAGTATGGAAATCTGAACAGCAAGTTTTCTGACTTGCACACTTTGCCAATCAGGGGGAATCAAAAGATCATTGGTGCCACCAGAATATAGTTGTGTTTTATTTAGTTTTTCTTTACTCACTGTCTGTTTCTCTCACTGTCTGTTTCTCTCTCTCTCTTTGGGGACCATGATTGAAAGGTAATTAGTAAACTGGACTTGACTGCATTTTTTAAATATTTGATTGAATTGAAATGTGAGTGGTTTAAAACTATCTGTAGAATTAGATTACAAATTTTGGTGTTCATTTGAAAAGCACCTTGAGATGAAATGTGTTGTGAATTTAGCTGTATTCATGATACAAACTTGGGAAAATATAAATAACTTTTCAAATGGTTTGAAAACTTTTGAAAGCCACTCAAGAAAAGTAAATAACTGATTTTTGGCTTCCTTATAAAAATATCTGGTCTGTTAGTTAGTGTTATTGCAAGGTGTCAGAGAAAGAAGCACGTCTGCACCGTCACCATTTACTTTGATCAAGCTTCTCCCAATCTGCTTGTTTATCCTCCACTCTTGCCCAGATCAGTACAAAGCTTCTTTAGAGCTCCTTAAATCCAACATGTTTCTCCTAGACAATGCAGCGAGACCACAAAATAGCTTTTTGTGACTCTGCTGATTAAACATGAGCAGTAGTCTTGGATAATATAAGGCAGGAAAAAGGTAAACAGACAGACTGAGAGAGTGAATGAGTTTCTCCTCCACACAACTTCATCTCTAAATCAGCCCCATTTGGCATCGACACGACTCCCAGAACCAAAGTTTTCCACTCAAAAAGAACAAAGCACAGCACTCTCGAAATCGATTGGTAATACGTCTCATCCCATTGATGCCATCTCTAATCCATTCTGGGCTCCTTAGCAAGATGGAGATGGAGCAGAGCAGGGAACACTACGGCAACGCATGTGGAGAGAGAAAGTGAAAATACTGGATGATCAGCCATGTATTCTGAGGAATTTGCAACATTTTCTTCCCTCTCCTCTCTTCCTTCTACTGTGATGGGGCTGTGTTGTTAAGCTCTTTAGTCCGCGTGGCTAATGGAATAGGGTTGGCAGGATTACACAGGGCTAAAGCACTGTGCCTGGTGAGCCTTGGAGAAACAGCAGCAGCTCCGCCAAGTAAAAGGGAGGGAAGGATGGAAAAGGACGAGTGGGTTTATGGAGCAGAAGAAGAAAAAGATGAGGGAGACTCAGTGGGGGCGGGAGACTGTGGGTTAATTGAAGTAAGGAGAACAGCACTATCATCACATCTGTCAGATCTTATTTTGAGAAGGTCTTTAGAGTTTTGCCAGGGTGATCAAAGGTTGTTGACCTCTCAATCTGTCGAAACCTTTGTCACCAAGAGGCTCCTGACTCTTTAAGAGTCGCCAACGCTGGTGAGAGAAGGAAGCAAAGTGAGGTAGTGGATTGCTCACACTTGGCTTGTCACAGTCATGAAAGCAGCAGGAGCTTTTGAACCAGTCATAAAATCAGTAGCAGGAACAGGGGAATATTAATTGGATTAGTGCATTCATGGTCCTGTGATCACTTTTCTGCTTCCATGATCATATCTAGGAGATAAAATGGAGCTAACTGAGATACTGACAAAATAGGTCTTAAGCATTTAATTTAAAATATGTCCTTGCAAATCACTCATACTTCAATAACTTTTCTTCATTTTGTTAAAGTCACATCAGAATTATTAGTGTAATCCATTGAAAGATTAGTGTTGGAGCAACACAAAACAGTTTGCAACTGCGAAGAAAATGGAAAATGTCACATGATTTTAACGCTTATTTACAAATAAAGTTTAAAATCTGTACTGTGACATTGTACCAGCCTCTAAGAA
Source organism: Poeciliopsis prolifica (assembly GCF_027474105.1). Classification (NCBI taxonomy): domain Eukaryota; kingdom Metazoa; phylum Chordata; class Actinopteri; order Cyprinodontiformes; family Poeciliidae; genus Poeciliopsis; species Poeciliopsis prolifica. Next base: position 11,695,325 of record NW_026562376.1, on the reverse strand, counting down.
ATTTTTTCTATCTCCACACTAGAGGCGATGATGCCCCAATTCTGACATTTTTGCTCTTATGTATTCAGTATTAGATAAGTTTATTTTTATTTCAGTCTCAACAGCACGGTATTTTTTAATGTTTCTAAATAGTTCAGATATTTGTTTCCATCAATCCCAGTTCTGTTATATTTCATCTGATGTTTACATAAACACCAAATGGGAGTCATTTTAATTTAATTTAATTTAATTTAATTTAATTTAATATTGTACTTCATTCACATATGAACAGTTCGTATGTGAATGAACAACTAAAAGAAATTATGAATGAAAAGGGACAGAAAGAACTAAAAAGTTATATCTGCTCCTTGACAAAACAATTGACAAAAATTGTGAAAGATATTGCAACTTCTGCTATATTTCATGATTACACCCTCCCACTGTTGTTTGATGTTATAGGTTTTAGCTACAGTTTTCTTATTCATTCTTCATGATAACAGCATAGTAAAAATAATATTGTTAAAAAACAGAAAAAAACTATGTGAAAACATTTGGCATTGAGACAAGGGAAGATTATATTGTAATAGTGCCAATCATAACTTGGTGTTTGTCATGTCAACATTTTCTCCCACCTGAGCTGTGGATGTCTGCAGCCACCCTGGAGTTTTATGCCCCACAGTTCAGGTGAACTCTAAAGGCACTTCTTGCACTCAATTTTATTTAGGCATAGCAGAGTAAAAGGGCTCCCATCTGTTATTCATCAAGGGAATATTCAGGTGATTCTCTAAACAAAGTTTGAATTTAATTTAGTTTTCTTCCTAAAAAGCATTTGATTGTGAATCCTGCTTGAAAATGACCAAAGTAGTTCATTCAATTTTCAAACCAAGTCTCTTGTGGTTCCACAAACTTTATGGATGTGCAATATATAGTATTTATTACTGTGATACCTCTTATAGCATCATTCACCATACCCTCTATTTATCTTAGAGATTCATGTGTCCTTCCCTTCTCTCTTCTTCCTTTCCCTACACATCTCTCCTCCTCTTGTCACTCCACAGGAATAAATCTGTTTCCAAACATAATGGAGCTCTCCAGGAAGGAGGGGCTTCAGTTTAGTTTACCTATTTCTGATTGGCTGCTTACCATTGTGTCGTATATGATGATAAATCTGGCCCAGGTGTCACCTCCTCGGCAGCAGGTGAGGATTGATGGGATACAGGAGGACTATCCATCATCCTGGGCAGGTGGCACGCTATCGGAATTTGGGAAATCTGTTCCCAATCAGGGTCCTGCGGTGCTCGGCAGGGTTCGCAGCGCTGTTTGGGAGGCGTTACTGGAAATCAATGGCAAGCACTCAAGGTCAATGTACTGTTAGAAAACTCCTTAAGCTCTGACAGATAGACCCCTCCACTCATTCCCAGCCTCTCTTGCATCCGTACTTCCTCCTCAGGCGAATGTGAGGAGAAGTTGACATGTGCCCTGTTAAAGAAAAAGATGGTTTTCAGGTGGATGTCATAGCAACTGTCTGGAGTAATTTGTGATTTGGTCCTTCCTCTAGGTGGAGCCAGCAAGTGCCAATCTGAGGCCAAGGCTGGGTCTTGGGCTGGGAAGTATTGGAGATCTAATAAAAGCACAGGGCGCCTGCCTGGCTCCTTATTCTTATAGATTACCTGTAAGTCACCTTGTCTCTGCTACTGTAAGGGTTGGAAGTTAAGCTGCATAAAGGCAGACACTCACCCTCACCTCCTTGGCTTGTTGAAAGTCAACTCAAACAGCAGATATAGTACAAGTCAGTGATTCAGCATCTGTCACAGCACAAAAAAAAAACTATTGAGACAACTTCAATTGAGTTTAATCCTGTGTTACCCTGACTAATGCTACACAGAATAGGAATGTGTTGTGTGCTTGAGCTTGTTCTATAAGTTAAGACAGAGGGAACGTTTCAGTAAAAGCTTATTCTTAAAGAAATCTCCCAATTTATGATTACATTCTCTCACAATGTAAGTTTGCTATTAGACCCAATATTAGAGTTGAGAAAAACAAAGTCCCCTTCATAAAGTGGAAGACCTAAAGTGGTGAAAAAAAAGTTATCAAAAACTGACCCCTAGTCGCCAGAGGGTAAAATGGAATGCTTAAAAATAATTTCAGAGTTGAATGAAGGAATGCAAATGAACATATTTGTGTTTTCCAGATATACATTAACAGGACTGAACAGACCAGAACTCCGTGCAGACTTCCAGAAACATGCTGTCATACGCTGCGTGTTTCTGGCACTTTGGAGGTCAGACGGGCTGGCAGTTGGCACAGCACACAGTGATGAGGAGCCAAGTTCGATTCCAGTTCTGACTACTCATGCTTTAAAGTAACCTCACTAACTGAAATACAATCGTTTTGCTGTTTGGTAAGGGCTTGTTTATAAAAAGACACCAGTTCAGACATATTCCTGAATAAAATCTCCAGAGCAAAGAAAAAGTTGCAAGTAAGCAGGTTGTAGGTAAGGGTGGAAAGAAGATACAGGAGCAAGAGACAAAACAAGTAGATCAGGCATTTTATTGAAAAAACCGTTTAATCTTATACTCAATGTTTATCAATTTATCAAAAGCTTAAATATATAGCTTTAAAATGTTTCAATCTGTACACAAGTTTTTATATAATTTTCTGTCAGATATTTACTCTTTCATGATCCCATGATGGCAAAACTAAAAGGCTTTCTGTTTGTGAGTGTGCAAGAATTGACAGGTTTAAAAATCCTGAGGGTTTTTGGACAAGGAGGTCAAGTAAGTTGTAAACCCCACAAATTTTACCTGTGCATACTTGGAGGGTTCCACAAAATGTCAGAAGACAAAAGAAGATCCTTGACCCAAGTTAAAATCCTTTCAGATGCTGCCTGCAGCTCAAAGGCCATAATAAAGCATCTCCAAGAGAAAGTCTTTGCACAACTGAGACAGGATCAGTAATAAATCAGTGACTTGGTGTATTTTCAGTGGTGGAAAGTAACAAGTACAAGTCGTTACTGTACTTAAATACAAGTTTCATTTATCTGTACTTTTTTCTTAAGTAGATTTTGTCTTGGCCAAAAGTCTGCAATATATATTCCTGAACAATCCAATTCTTTTGAACATTACATTGCAGTAGTTATTATTATTATTATTTTATTTTATATATGGCATATATGTATATATCCTACTTATACATATATGCCACATGCATATATAGCAATGCATATATAGCAATGAGCATGCAGAACTATGGTAAAATTATGATAACCATAGCTTCCAGTATTTTATGGTAAATTAGACTTTTTTCAAATATTTTGGAGATCAGTTTATCAGCACACTTAAACCAGAATTAGATTTCCATTGCAGTAATTTATTTTTACTGAATTGACCCAACATAATATTTGCAGAAATTGGCCAAAAATGACATTATTTTCATGTCAAAAAAAGGAGTTGTGTATGAACATGTATCAGGTTAAACAATAAAGTCATCATCATTTGTACTTTTAAACTGGGTAACCCCAACATCTCCCCCCTGGTGCAGAGTTAGCTATCTGTCTCCTGACTTTCTCCTCATTACCAGCCTGGAGGTCAGCGGCAGCGAAGGTTAGAGACCTAACCAACTGTGTCCCTGTTCCTGCACACACTAAGGTCACATATTTGTCTTTTACCTTTTATCTTTCATGCTTATTCTTCTTTTATCAACACTCATTTGTACAGAACATTTCAAATGTCTTCCTTGTAAGTCAAAGTCCATCTTACCTCCACTTCTGCCAGTTTTTCCATTGCACATCTACCACTCTGCCCCCTCCACCCCCTCATCCCAAGGTGACCCAGTCTCCCAATCCCCACTATCGGTCAGACTCGGGCTTCTATTAATCCTACTTCATTTGTCCTGCCTTTCCCCTCCACTTTGGGAGGAATTTATGACAGTACCTTAAATGCTAATGCAGTCTAATCTGTGGAGAGCTTCGCTCTTTTCTAAAGACTCCTATCACTCTTTGTGCCACATGCATACAATAAGTCCACACATATACGGACAGAGCCAGACTGGTATTAAGAGAAACTTCTGTCAGTGAATAGACAGCACAAGCTCATTCAAATATATTTCCACCCAGGAAATCATGTTCTCTTTGTGAAATGGTGAAAATAATATTTTTAGTCAAACGTCTTGGGTTCAATAGATGAATCCTCTGTCAAAGTTCAGTGACTTGGTGTAAGAACCACTGTGGTGAACTGGAGAGATTAATTTGGCCCAGTGTGTTTTACTGTGACTGGATGTGCGTCTGTCCCTCTGTCTGCTTGACTTCGACTGTCCATCTGTCACCATAACAATTAGCATGAAAACTCCTCAAGAATGTTTAGCCTCACTCAAGGATGAAACCTGTCAAAAATAAGCGCAGTCTTAAGAAAAAAAGTGTGTTTATAAAGGAGAGGATAAAACTGGACAATTTTCTGCCTCACTAGTTTATTCAATGCAGGGGTAAAATAATGCACATTTTAAATGGATGTAATTACTAGTTATCACTGGCAGTTACTTTGAGTCACTTTGTGCTAGAATAGAGCAAAGGGACCACTGCTTCCTCTTCAACACTGGAAGCTATACACAAAACATAAGAGAAGCACCAGTGAGAATTTTTAGTCAGATTTTCAATCACCAGTCTTTGTACTGCTGTGACAGCATCAGTATGAAATCAATGCTGTGTTGATGTCTTTAGAATCTCAGATGAGTCTTTCTCACTCTGACTGTCATCAAAGTGAGGCACGTTGAGACAAGAGATTGGTAGGTGCATGATGGTTTAAAACAACAACATTTTACATAAAATTTAAACCACAATTGCAAAGTTTTCCTTTTAGTATTAAATAAATAAATAAAAATGATGATGATTTAAACAAGCAATATCTTATAGTTGTAGATTTAAAACGTTATTTTTTTTTCAAACAATATCTGCCTTAACAATAAGCCTGCCATAATTATATTGGTGATATCAAAGCAGAAACATCATATTGGAATCCACTGAGGCATTTGGTGTGGGGGTTTGTGTCTGTGTTTGTGTGTGCATGTCCACGCACGTGTTAATTCTGGTCAGGCCGCCGGAGTGAGCTACGCTAGAGGAGGCAAAGCTCTGATTGCGTTGCTCGCTTTGCTTCGACCTACAGACTTAATGCCGGCTCCACAGAGCTGAGATCAGCTATTAAGATAAACTTGACCAACTCAGTTTAATTCCTGCGCAGAATTACACTGAAACCTGGCCTGCATTTGCATTCATAAAAATTTGATTATAAAGAGTCATTTAGAAAGAATTAGGTTCCTCTGTTATTTCCAAAAGAAGAGCACTGTTATTTGCATGAATGAATATTGTGTCAAAAAAACCTGTGACATAGAGAATAAAACATCTACACCTTATTTTCAATCTCTTTTTTTATGATGGAGAAATAAACAAATATCGTATGAAGGCCATATCTATTAGAAACCTTCTGAACTGTAATATTTTTATAATGACGACCTCTCTGCAAACTGCCATATAGTGTACAGCTGTTGCTTCCTTTATCCAAATATAAACTTACGCAGGTCATTGGCTGGTCTTGCATCCAGACTAAAGATGGCTACCGAGACATAAAGTGAAGCTTCAGTGATCAAACCATAATAAAGCCGACCATCCTACAGTTAAAACACACCCTGACAGTGAGCTATTGTTTCCTGGAACTGAGGCTACCCATAAGACTGTTCTATTCTCATAATCACCCCACATAATGGATGATGTGGGTCAACGTGGAGGTGGGGTATTTTTCATGCTCACTTTTAGCCAACCAGCCTATTCTTTTTTAGCACCTCTTCATGAGAGAGTAGGAACAGGACTGGATTTCACATTGCGTTTCCTCCTGTGTTCACCTTGGTTTGACTCATTTACCTTAAAATCTCAGCAGGAGGTCATGTTTCAGGCTCTTCTGAAAGAAAACACGCACACACACACACACACACACACACACACACACACACACACACACACACACGCACACACACACGCACGCACACAAAAAACTAAGCTGACATTTTAGCTAAACTGGAATGATTTAAAAATAACGATAGACTAAAACATTCTGACAAAAAATTCCAAACTCACGAAGGCTAGCAGTTCTGGAAGCTTTTTTGCTGAGTACAATTATTGCAAGACATATATGAGGAAACATTTAATTTTTATGCTGCATGCATTCATAAAAGTACAATGAATGTAAATCACAATAAGTCATATCTGATTTTATTGATTACATTCACTCTAAGTTTACAAATAAAAACATGCATGGAAGTTTTATGACAAAGAAAATTACTTGAGTTCTTTTCTCTGCACGATAGCAGTAAATGTGACAATCACAGGCCAAGAAATACAGCCGAAGGAAACTGGTTGTCCAATCTGTACTTACATAAAAAACAGATGTGGTGTTGAAGTTGTTCCCCAAAGATCTTACCATCTCTTGTATGTTGTGGTTTAATTTTAGTCTGTCAAGTTCATGCAAAACTACAGCCTCTGTCTGCAGATCACACTCTACATCTATACACAGTGGTCTCATGCTGTAATGCTGTGACACACTTCAGTGGAAGTGTTTATGATGTTGTGCGGTCAGTAGCCTCTTCTTCCCCCAGCTCACTCACAGCCACCTTAAACTTTAATAGTGGACAGTTAAATATTAATAACTGATATCAGAAGGGGCTACTTTACAGTTTTTGGCAGCTGTACAACATTTCTCCGCCTGGTAAAGCACACATACACACACCCCCCCCCCCCCACACACACACACGCACACACGCATACACGTAGCACCACGCACACGGGTACACCCACGCACACACACACAGACTGACATAAACACAAAAAACAAAAACATGTATCACTCATTATTTCTCCCTCTGATACAAGCACTACTCACATTACAAGGAATGTATCTTTTTAAGTTAGACACCAAATAATCAAGGATAACATGTTCCTGTTTGATTTTTTTAAAGGTTGATATTGAACAGACTCAGACATTTAGGCAAAAGCTTTACATTGTGCAGAATGGTGTTTTTAACTAGAAAATTAGCTTCAGAAATTAAACAGGTTTTTTACGTTTACTTGAAAAAATAGAGGCAAACAATATTTCCAGGAAAATCAACTCCAGTTCCTTTCATTTTAAGTTCACAACAGATCTTTCTCCCAATTAGTTTGTGTTTGTGCATAACAGTCTTGTTCTCTGGCATCTAAATGAGCTTTTAAGCATTCTGCCATGCCCTATCTTCAGCTAGCACAGACTCTCTGTCTTTGTCAAGACATCCGTCTGATCGTCTCTGTGCATCTTTACCTGAACACACAGGGTCTCCACAGGTCAGCAGACATCACAGGAGCTGTCTCTGTGTGCCTGCAGCATTTCAGGTTGTTTTTGTACCTCCACCAACTCGACTATCAGGCAAGCGCTGCAAAAATGCAGGCCTGTTTGCCTCAAGGCTACACTAAAACAGGCCATGCTTCAATCATAATTACCTTAATTAAGAGAGAAGCTTAAACTCAGCATTTGCATCAAGTTGCAGTGGTCAAAGGATGTTGAAATCAAAAATTCTGCTGTTTGTTAGAACTTTTTTTTGCCGGACTTCATCAGCAAAACTAAAGTTAACAACATCTTTATTTTAGTTATGGGTTATTGGAGTGCGGTGAACCGTTATATAAACACATGAACCCGATTCTTGAATATGAAACTTTTAAATACGTCTAAATCAACCTCAGGAATAAAACTGATCTTAGATAACACTTTAGAAAATCCAAACTAAAAATAAATATAAACAAAAATAAATATGTCTCACCTAAACATGCATATTCCAAATGAGCTTTTGCCTATTTATGTTTTATCTGAAGAAACAACTTATCCAGCAGGCGCAGAAGCCCGCGCGTCAGCAGTTTTTGTTCCGACGCTTCTCTTATTTTCAGTTTCCCTCCATCTCACTCAGCCTCTTGCCTCGTGTTGTGCTTCGCATTCCCCAGCTGAATCGGGTGTGTTCTGAAGTAAAGTGAGCTCATACACAGTAATCCTGTATTTGCTTGATGAACATAATTGTTTACTCCAGGGTTCTCGCTCTTAAAGGTAATTACAAACCCTATCTCAACTTCTAATTACAGGTTTTGTGGTACAATCAAGGTCCTCAAAGTTACTTGACTGGAATGTTTTCTAAAAGCTTTTTTTTACCTGAAATTCCAGCTATTTTTAAAATTTGTTTATTCATGCTGTATTTTTATAAATATTTATACTCTTATGTAATATTTCTTAAATTTACATAAAATCCTTACATCCAAATTAGCCACTGATCAGTGTCCTAGCTACTGCTGAGTGGCCAGGCTCTGATCAGTGTACTGCTGTTTTTATGCAGAAACTATATTATATATTAACTATAAACGTGCTGTTTGTATGCCTCTTCCTCATCCAGAGGTCATTCTGGAGGAGAGCTCGATGGGGCAGCCAACACCGGGCCCAATGCGCTGCCAAGATGGGAGCAGAGTAGGAGCGCTGCTAATCTGAGAACTGGGGGAGGGGATTAGGGTGCACTGTTATTGTCTGTTTGATGAGGGATTACATTTGGTTAATCCAGACCTTCATATGGGATTCCTCATTTAAGATAGCAGCACAGTTCCATCACACAGCTTACCACAGTCTCTCACCCTTCTTTCTTATACCAATCAATATTTATTCTGGAGCTCTTTTCCCTCCCCATCGGCTTGTCTAGTATTTCCAAACGTGTCTCAATCATGAGTTTGTTTTTTCTTGAAAAGATGTGGGCCATTTTAAATGTGCATCTCAAAAAACGTCTTTCAGTTTATGTTGCTTGTGTTTGCTATATGGTGGCAGCATCATGCTGTTGGGACGATTTACACAACACATTTCACATCTCAAACTGGACTCTGAGATTAGGTCATAATGGTTTGGAGGTTTTATCCATGGTTTGGGACATACCCAAAAAACAAAGAGGCACTAAGATCAGAAACCAAGACAACCTCAGCAGCAGCACGACCCTAAACTCCTTTAGGACAACGACGCTCCTCACTTTATCTCTAAATCTGAGTCCAGTTGCCCTACAGAGTGCATGTCGAACTCCAGGCCCGTTCCAGGGGACGAATCCAGGCCTAGTGTCTCTCAGGACATTAGACAAGAGAAAAAACATAAATGTCATTTTATCAAACAAATCAAAACAGTTTTTGTCTATTTATTGCCCAATTACATCTTGTGAAAAGATGTTCAATATTATTTAATTTTTGAAACAACTCATCATATGCCAATGAGTAGCAATTAGCATTTTGACAGTGGGGTTTATAAATACATTCTGACACAACCGGCCTTTTGTGGACTTTCATGATCTTAACATGACCTAAAATGAAAAGGAGTTTGTTGTGCTTTCCCAGGAAGAAAATCATTTTCTACATCGGAGCTAAGTGGTTTAAGTTTAATCCATTTTGCTGGCAGCAGCATCCTGTGGAGATAATGAAGATCTGAGAGCCATCTGAAACTGGACTTGTTTAATTAAATAAACTAAAAAAGGTTGCAATACACTGAATATTCAACTTAATGCTGGAACTTTATTTACACTTTGGTCCAACAAGTGTCATCTGAATTTTGTTTTATTTATAATTATTTTTTTCTATTTATTTATAACTAGTGAGAGTTGAAAAGTGGAAACAAATGTAACTTGTTGGATGAGCTACAAGACTCTTTAATGTAAGTTTAAATCTGAGGGCATGTTGTATTTTTTATGGCAGGTTTATGAGAACCATATTTTTTTATTGTAAATACACACATTCAGCTTCAGATTCAGGTAGGCTTATTTCTCAAAGATGAAACATTAATCTTATTTGTGCTGTTCATCGGTTGATGTGAATGTATTACTTATTTCTCAATCTCCAATATTCATGCTTTGAATGTGATTTCCTGTATATTTTTGCAGGTGTAGCTGCTCTCTGGAGAACACATAAAAGAACAATAATAATATTCTTAAGTGCCATTTTGCTGCATCATCAATGTTCCTCCTGATGCAGGCTGTTTTATTTACTTTTCATTCAGTCAATACAAAGAAGCAAGCAGCTTTCAGATGACTTGCCAATGGAAAAGGCGCCACCATAAAAGTATATGATCTAATTGATTCTTTGTAAAAATAAAGTCATGACTTTTATGTATCTGAGTGCAGTCTGCACAACAACCAGATGTAGATATATTTCATAATTTCCCAAATATGCTCGCGTGTGACAGGCAAATAAAGCCACATATGTACATTTAGAAGAGTTAATAAAACAAAACCTGCTTAAGAATCAGAGCGTGTGGGAGGGCAAGAGCGAGCGATGGGTGGAAGTCGGTATATCATCCATTTATATCTGAACAGCAGCCTGTAAAATCCTGAGCATTGTCCTCGCTGCTTGCGTGCAGCTTCCGTCTCGTTGACATCTCCCTCCTCCTCCGTTCAGCTCAGCTCCAGCGCCGTTTAGAACAGTTGGCATCATTAATGGGAGGGATTGCCTCTAAATTGGCAACAATGAAAAGACAAATTATGAGTGGCAGAGTGTTGGAGAGATAAAGGGTGGGTGGGAGGAAGAAGAGAAGAATTAGAGTATTTGAATAATTTAGCCCCCTGTGGCTGGGATGACAGGAGTGCTATTCTGAAGGAAGGCCCTGCTGCTAGAGAAATGAGAGGTTGTAATGAAACGCAATCGTATGTGTGTGTTTCTGTGTGTGCAAGCTTGGGTAAAATGCGAGGTCTGCTCTTCCTCAGCAGCTTGGTGTTTTTGGTTAAACAAGTATTTTCTCACTTACCAATCAACGCGTTTCTGGTGAGGGGCCAGTGTGACATGAGCGCTGTGCAACAGAAACAGGGAGTCGGTTTTGGATGTCAGCGCTGAGGGTTTGTTTTTTTATTTGTTTGTTTTTGGAAGATCTGTTGAATGTTTTTTTTTTTTTTTCCCCAAGGCATTACTCTATTTACACCAGCAACTCTGTGTGTTGCACATCAGAACCGAGTCTGCATAAGTTTAGTGTAACTTTTCCACAAACTGCCTCCACCTCCCCTCACCAATCTGTGGAGTATTTGTACTTGGCCAGTCAAAAAAAAAAAGTCCTTCTCTTCTAAAATGTCTTCGAGTGTGGGCCTACTGACAGCTCCGTCCCTCACCTGTCCCCCGCAGCGCTATCTAGGGACCCCCTCCCAAGCCTTCTCTGTAGCAAAGAGGGGAGACACCCCAGACACCTCCCCACTCTCAACTCCACTGTTGCCTTTGAACACTTCCTCTACTTCAATGGCAACTTGTCTGGAAAAGCTCCAGCACTCCATTCCTCACACAGCCACTTATAAGAAAGAATTCTCTCTATCCCTCCACTCTACCATCTCTCCCTCTCCCTGCCTTCTCTCTCTTCCTCTGCTGGCACTTGTAATTATCTTATGCCTGGGAGACAGGTTTTAAGCAGAGGTGTCAGGCCAGGTGCTTCCTGACAGCTGGGGATGATTAGGAGGATTCTGGAGTTCTGTCACTGGTCTTCATGGTGCTCCCCATGGCGACCGAGATGCCTTGTTGTCACTGCAACAATAGCAGCTCTTAATTTGTTGACGGGGGAGAAATTCATCAAGGCCTAGGTGGCTGTGCAACCCTAAACAACAGACCCTCTGGGGGGTAGAGAGTCGCACCGAGGGACCGGGAACTGGACTAATGCGGAGACAAAACTTTTCTGGCTCCTTTTCACTCTTTTTGTCCTACTTATATTCACAGCAAGTTGATTTTAGTTTTCGGACAGTTTTTTTTTTAACTTCATATTTGTTTAGCTCCAACAGACAACAATCCAGACTTTGTACTGATTCATTAACGACTGGCTCAGTGTCCTCAATATTTCCACCGTACTTAGTGAGCATTTCCATCACTCTCCTTTGGTGAGTACAGTGCCTTGAAAAAGTTGTCACACCTCTTGCACATTTTGACACTCTACTAATTGACAACCTCAAGCTTTAATGTAGTTAACAGGATTTAATTCTATAAACATACATAAATAGGAAGTGAAACAAAACTGATACCCGTTTTTTATTTTTTTACAAATACAATTCAGAAAAGTGTTGCGACCATCTACACCTCGTCTTTTACTCTTACTGATACATCCAAGTAAAATCCAATGCAGACACTTGCTTTCAGAAGACGTCTATTTAGCATAAGTAGAGTCACACAAAGAGCAATTCAGGCTGAGTAAAAATGCAACTGTTCTGTATCATCCCAAAGACTATTGAGATCATTACACCGATCAAGGAAGAAGTTATGGAGAAGCTAAAGGGAGAATAGTTTATTAAACTTTTGCCCAAACTTCGAACATCTCATTGAGCACTTGTGAATTCACCCTGTGAGAATGAATAGGTACAACACAAACTCAGACATGGGTGTCTACCTGCTGCTGAAAGGAGCGTTAATCAGAAAAGTAACGAGAAGGTCCAGGGGAACGCTGAATTTGCCGCAAAAATTGTAGAGGATACAGCAAGCAGCTGAGACCAAATTTGAACTTTTAGGCCAACATGTAAAAAATTTGTGTGGGATTAAAAACTAACACCGCATAATGCAAAAGATGCAGTCAGTTGAGAAGTTTAAATCAAATCAATATGTGAATATGGATCAGATCCAGACCTGAATCCAATTAAAAATTGGTGACAAGTCATTATAGCAAGAATAGACAAAAAGCATCCTATGTAGACGTGGCCGCAATTACAGGCTTAAATTTATGCTAGTATCCCATTAAAGTTCTTAATGTGAAAACATGAAACAGCTCTGGAGGTATGAGCACTGAGCACCATACATGTCTGTGCAATGTCATATGGTCAAAAGTGTGACTTTTCTACTGTTGAAGTGTTGGTTTTGACAGTCAGACAAACAGAAGATTTACACATAGAAACACAAGCCCTTCTTTTGTTGGAAACTCTGCTATGCAACAGACTCTCTTACTGATCCACGAGACTACCGAGGCACAATGCAGCGCTGCATCACACATGCATGCCGAGCATAGTTCCCAAAACTGTTTCTAATTATCACCAAATGCTTTACATTTAGATTTGATGAAGTTCATGACAACTGCAAATGATTTAGATTAAAATTAATGTAAGTCTTTAATTAGATCTGCAACTATGATTGGAAGATACACAAGCTTTATTAAGGGGAGTTAGCTGCAGCAAAATGGTAGTCTGCCAGTTTGAGGCACTGCTGCAGGGTAAAGGACAAAAAATTACCAAATATATGCTATGAGAGATGCGGATGCAGCCATAAATGGGACAATTAGATAGTAATGTACTGCATAAATTATCCATAGAGATAATTTTAGTATTTTCAACTTGTGTGACATATCTTCCATTTTAGTGTTCATTTATAATGTGTCTTGATGTAGACACCTAAACACTAGAAAGTTAAATCAATTGACATTTGTCACTTTATTTTAGGGAGCAGACTTCATTGATTGATGAGCAGAAAATGATCTTTTTCCTTTCAAAGGTTCCATTTAAGACACTTTGAGTCACTGGATGTTTGAAAAGGAGGTTCAAATGAGCAGAATTAAAACACTAACCATTTTAAAGCTCAATGGCTCTCCACCTTTGAAAACCCAAACTAATGTTTATGCACACACATTTACACCTAAATTACACACCCTGTAATTTAGATGTATAATTTGTGTATATAATTCATAACACAGTTGTGTTTTAAAGAATCCAAAATAGACCAAAGCAACAACTGTGCAATCATTGTTGAGATCGGCCAGTGCATACTGTATTGTAGTTTTCCTGTTTGCTTGGACAGATGATAATGAGACTTTAGATAACATATAGTGGCTAATTCAGAAACCAGTAGCAAACAAAACATTTTGCTGAGTACCATCTTCAAAATCATCAATACACATCAAATATGTTGGTCAATTTTCCATTTATTACGGTTCATAGGCATAGGTTAATGAGCTTTTTTTTTTCATAGGCAATTCTAGGCAGGAGGGGTTTTACTCTTGATTTCAAGAAACTCAGTGTTTCAGCTGTTTTTCAGTTTTCCGGAAGTTTGCCCCAGATTTGTGGCACATTCCAGAACCAGAACCATTTTGAACAACAAATGATCAAATGAAGTTTAGGTAAAAACTACACAGGACAGTTCTGGAGTGTGCAGGTGACATAACTTTTTATTTCCTTTTTTTACACATGTATGCCACATTAAATCTGTCCATGGGAAGAACATACATACTCCACTTAGAAGTACTTGGAGTATGTTTACAGTTACATACAATAAAACGTTGCACACTTCTACACAAAAAAAGCAAACTGCTAACAGGATTTCTTGCTATGAATCCACTTTGTTCTAACTTTACCTCTGTCTGCTTTTTATATACCAAAAAAACGTTCTATTACTGTTTGTGCATCATATTTAATATAAAAGAGACTGGCTGTCCAATTATGTCAAAGTGATCAGTGAGAGATATTTTCTGAGGAAACACTCCCGAGATGTTTGTATGATGAACTCAGCAGGGAGGAAGCACACACACCGACACACACTGTGTCGGTGTGTGTGTGGGCCCAGGGTGGCGAAGCGAGAAGGTCTAATTGAGGGGAGATAATGAGTGAGTTTGGGCCTCCCTGCTGGCACCACCATGGATGCTCTCTCACCTCTCATCACATCTCCATTCACTCGCAGAGACAAGGTGCTCAACATGCAAAGGAGCCTCTTAGTGATGCTTTCATTGATTTGCCATCATGAAAGGCCTAAAATTAATATTGATTCAGTGGCATCCACATGATGAATTTATCATGCACTTGGTATGTCTGGTACATATTAAAGGCATGAAGAGAAAATGTAATGGAGAACCGAGAGGAATTGAATTTGAAAAACAGAGCAAAGCACTTCTTCAGCCTCTTGTTGCTGTTTTTATACTGGGTGGCACTTTGAGGGAAAGAGGGCACACTTTCAGAAGTAAAGAGAAAAAAAAAACAAGTTAAGAGGGAAAGTTAAGTAAAATGCTGATATAGGCAGAAGCGGTGTCGTTGTTAGCATTGTTCATATTCTTTCTTGCAAATACAGAAAAGAGGAATACTAGAGGGGAATAGGAGCTAATTAAAACTAAGATCAAAGCCTCCCTTTAAGTGTTTTTCCTCGACACATCCGGGAAAACTAAAACACTGCTCTTATTTTTTTCTGCCACCTCAGATGTTTCATTTTAGGGCAAAAAAAGACAAATACAGCAAACTTTCTTTGAGTACATATTGTTAACTAATTGTTGCACTCTTCAGTATGCTAACATTACCTGATGACATAAACAGAAGGTCTCCAGTGCTGGTTTGAGATAATCAGCAATCATCGATAACCTACCGCAGCATGCCTGGAATCTCTTTATAACCAAGATCACTTCAAATGCTCATATAATATCTCTTCATAAAGCATCTTGTCCTAATCCAGCAGCAAGCAATTAAGAACTGAACTCTCATCTGCATTAACATTTCAATTAATTCCCACTGTCACGAATCATGTGTGTCTGGAGCCTTGGGTCCTGATAGATTCCCCTGTAGCTCTACAAGGATTACACCCCTAATCTACACTGTCACTCTGAAAGAGCCTGTAGACACACACAGCACTCAGGGGTGTGGGATCTGTCAGGTCTCATTATTGCAGATGGTATAGCTTCACATGTGCACACACAGATGTGCAAATATTCATAGAAACCTCATCCGCAATAAATTTTGACACTCTGCATAAGGTGTGTATGGGTATCGTAAGACTACGAAGTCCTCAGAGAGTTTGTGTCTCACCAGGAACCTCTGGTTTCAGACCTAGATTTGTGGCCTTGGTCGTTTGTCTTGATAACAGTATTAGGTAAGGATGCATATGTGAGTAAATTGTACAGTATACCAGCAGACATCCAGTTTGCAATAGTAAAAAGTACCTCGTAAATAATTGTTTTCTTAATCTCTCAGAGATTTTTTTTCATGGAAACTTTTGCTTTAAAAATCTCAATCTTGCAGTGAAATCTGAAAAAGTTTCTGAAGATAAAACCTGTATGTACTTAAAGTAACGTAGGAATACATCAAGCACAATTATGCTACAGGTTTGTAAAGGTCCCGATGAAGTTGTGTCGCCATTTGGTAAAACAGGAAGTGACATTATTACCTGGATCACTCAGGTTTGTAAGTGATTGAGTTGTGCTGTGATGTGACACTGTATTGAGTTAGAAGAGGATAGGTCACATCGTCCCTTCCTCGCTGATCAGCATCACTCACTCTTAAAACTGGCCTCACACCCTGATCAATGACCTTCATTTACATATATCTGAATACTAACATGTGGAGCTCAGGTCAGATCTGACCAGCACAGAGAAATTCAGCTGTGTATTAACAAATTATTACATCAATACAGTCACAAATTGTTTTTAAATAGATAGAAAAGAAAATTTCTGTGGAAAAGTGTGTGCAAATGTAGTAATTGATTAAAACACAAGGAAAGAATATTCCTTAGATAATTATGATCCTTAATTTAACACTTACCTGCTTTGCTTTTGCAATACTCCAACCAGTAAGTTATAACCTCATAGTTTAAGTACAAATAAAAAAATTTGACAACCCAGTTTTAAATATATATACACATATATAACTTTATCAATTGAAAATGAAATATAAATTTAGGAAAATTTGTCATTTCTTGGTTTTGTTCGACAGTTCTTTTCTGCTACACATTTGTGCATTTCGAAAAACCTTATCTGAAATTTAAGAAATTAATAAATTAAAAAGGAAATTAGATGTTTTTTTCCAATGTAGCTTGAGATATACACGATTTAAAAAAAAAGACATTTCGACAGGAAGGACCATCTGAAAGCCATTCTCTGTGACTTATAGCGATACACTGAGTTAAAAAAGTGGATAAACCATAAATAAATTACTCACACAAATAAAACTCAAACATCTTTTCCACAGACAACCACACTTTATCAAAAAGCGCACACTTCTTGTGAAGGCATGCGTGCTGAAAGACAGAATAACCATTTTTTGGGTCTAAGTGTTTTTGGGTCAGGTCGCAATCTTCTTCTAATATATATCAGCAGGTTAGGACTCTAAGTTTGAGCATGATGAGCTCAACCTAACACCATTATTACAGCATGTCCCTGGCTGTTACAAACACTCACATACACACAAACGACTTAAAATTCTGGGTTGTTTACAGATAACGATGTAGGTAGCATCATTGGACATTTTATGATTAAATAAGCACAGGCCAGGGAAACAGAATACTCCCTTGCCACCCTGGTGATGGGAGATTAGTTATGTGACTGGCAGCCATCAAATGCCACTCTGGACACACACACACACACACACACTTGCAGGCGTCAGCAGGACAAACTCTGTTGACAGGTCAGGCCACAGGTCTGAGTGCTCCATTGCCTGTTCTTTTCTGTATCACCACCCGCCTGTCTGCAGGCCCAATATCAACCACATTACCAAATCTCGAAGGCTGGCTGTAAACGCTGCTGGAGACTTGCCTGCGCACCATTTCTGCACTTGCCCCTGACAAACAGAAGGACAGACAGGTGGAGACGCTGAATGGCAATTGGATAGATCCATGCCCCCAAGCACAACTGCAGTCAGTCTGATTAGACCTACTCATTGCTACTTACACACACATACACACACGTATGCATGAGCTCGCACACGCATACACACACAATGGAAGATATCCTAAATTGACCTGGCATAATTTTGCTCAGCAACCATCATGTCACTTGTTATGGCAAAGCTAGAAATTTCCAATTCCAACATACAGTAAACTTACAAATTCAGTAAAAGTTTCACATTTTTTAAACTTGGAACCTGCAAGAGAAATGGAGAAATTCTTTTACCACAAGTCTGACCTTGATCAGACGGAACACCACTGATCTTTTACTTTCTTTCTTTGTTTTTTTACATCTGTTTTATCATTTGAATTACATAGAAAGGTTGCTGCATTTCAGTGGATTCCCAGGGTTTGATGAAAAGATGTCGATGAGGTCTAGACAATAATGTTATCACATTACAACTGGGTTTTTCAATCAGTATGGTTTTTGTCATACCATTCTAACGCAGCACCATGCCATTAAAAATCAGTAAATTCTCCCTGCAGAGTTTTGAGGTGCATAAGGCTTCCTTATAACACTGCAACACTGTGACTGCTTTAAACTTTATTAGTGGTTTATTATTTAGGCTTGGATGGTTGAATATGGCTCACAGCCTGGGAGAAGAGCAATATTCTCCACAGCTTGTAGCCAAGTTCTCTGGACACCAGTGGAAGTTTTGAGTTCATAGGATTAGAGTTGAGATGCAACATATTTTGTGATACTCTGAAAGACAAGCCCTATAAATTTAGAGTATTGCTGTTATTCAGTATTTTACTGCTTTTAAATCTCAGTGTCTTTCTGAGATTTCAAAGCTGAAGAATTTTCTGAATTGCAAAAGAACTCCTGGTTGTTCTTTACTTTCCTCCAGATGAAACTGACCTTCATCTTTATGCACCAGATACCTTCATTCCCAAAATTCCTGGAAATATGAGTTTGTTTTTTACACATCATCAAGGAATACTGGCAATCTGAAAGCAGATTTATGTCCTCTCACATAGATCATTTTTATCTGCCTCATTAAAATATTGTTCACTCTCAACTTGTTATGAATAAACCTTTGCGCTTTTGACAAGATACTGAAGTGCTTTTGCAGTTGTCGTCTCTAAACTTTGGCAGCTGAAGAGCCATCTTTATGGACTGTCAGTCAATAGCATTGTCACTTATCCAATTTTATCTCTTTTCAATTTGGCCTTGTCTAAGAAACAACATGAAAAGAGGAATTTATTTTCGAAAAATGTGTGAGCACATTGGATTTTAGTTCAATTGGATGTATGTTATCTTTGGGTAATGTTATTTTACTGTGCAGGACCTTGTAATTTTTATCTTATATGGTGCCATATAAAAAAATTCACTTACTTGCACCTGCACCCTGCAGTTCAAACTAATATCTCATTCCGTGTTTTATGATAAGCGTCCTCAAACTCATTAATTCAGAATATCCATTTTAAATTTAGCTCCCCTGGAGAGCAGTAAAAGGTCAATTTTGAGCTATTTTTGAAGGTTTTGTGATGAAATATATGTGACACCATTTTTGGCTAGCCATACTAATAGATATTTAAGAGCAGCATTGAACATCTCATGTCAAATATCTTCTGGAGCAAAAATATTTCTACCAAAGCCTATTTCAAAATTTAAAATAAGCTCACACACATTAGGAGAGAAACTTCCTCTTTCTCTGTGGTTACATTCCCATGATAGCTTGCACAAACCCCTGAGGCAAAGCTTTATCCCCGAGCTAACATGCAGGAAAGCCTCTGAGTACCCCAATGATCAAAGTCGCCCATTTGTTTGAACACACTGAGACAGAGTCATTAGAAATGCATATTACACGACAGCTATTGCATATTAACGCAGTCTGGCAGCCAATTAATCATTAGCTCATCAATATCTCATTTGCATGAAATTATTCTCTTTTAAGAGCTTGTGTCTGAGGTGACGGGGTGAGCTCATCGATAATGCTAATGTCCCTGTGGGCCTGGGAGAGGAAGGAGGAAGGTGGGAGAGAGGAGAGTTTGAGTGGGATAGACCTTGTTCAAGTATTTGACTCCCACAATACCATATGAAGGGAATTAGCATGTACATCACTGAGACAGGCTTTGTGTCAGTGAGTTTAGGGGGAGTTGCCTCGGATATTCTTTTATGAAATAAATGTGCTCAACTCTTACAGAGACAGGAAGACAGGCTCCTGCCTTGGCTTTTGGCAAGGCCAGAAAGAGGGGAGTGTCTCAAGGTCGCCTAAGGCTCAGGGCTCTTATAGATTGGAGCTATGCTGTGTATGTGCACTGACCACACCTTGGTGTGTGTCAATGTGTGTTGTAGGGCTGGTAGATGGAAATGGCAGCACTGGGAGTGGTTCTGTCACCCTTCCCTAAAGAGGAAGGTGAGATGTGCCATGCTTGTTATCCATCAAGACATTGATTTCTGGGACAGAAAGAGGGTAGAGGTGGAAATACAACAAGAAAAGACATCAGAATCACTTGTTAGCCAATTTGAATGTTAACAAAGAAGACAGCAATTCAAATGTAAAACAAGGTTCGGAGGTACAATTTTGTTTATGATAATTATGGAAATCTCTTGAAAGTTAATTTCAAAATAAGAATTGAACATTAAGTGAATTTTTTTAACCAATACTGTGAAGTAAATAAAAACTAAGTATTCTCATATTTCAATTGGCAAATACAGTTTAGTGATATTTGACTGGAGATTCCCAGAGACTGTAAGAAAAAATGTAATAGTCATTTTACTCTAAAATACAAGAGTAAAATGACAGGAAAGTCCATATTTACACGAGAGGACTTGTTGAATCTAATTATTTTCTTCTTTTCCATAAATGCTGGTCCAATTTTTCCTCTGCTAAAGTAAATAGCATGAGAACATTAAGACACAGCATTTTGATATTTCAAACACATACAGACTTGTAGTTCTCTTCAGTGGTTTGAGTCGTCTTCTCACTAAGTTTGCACTGTGATATTAATAATCAGCCACAAAGTGGATCACCTCTTCTGGTGTGCATCAACAACTCTCCATGTTATGTTTGTTGAAGCATGAGAGTTCCCTAATCATTGCACACAATGATAAGATTGTGATGGTTCATGATTGTAGTGGTAGCATGAAGTGGAGAAGTACTGGTAGCTTAGCCATGTAACTGGGCAAAAAAGGAAATGAAAACGGTCACGCTGCAGCTAAAACGGGTCCTGGACCGGTGAGATCAGGTTGTTTTTATAGGCCTCTTTAACAATGGGGTCAGAAAAAATAGAGCACCAAATTTCACCAATTCGTGTTGAACCCAGTTGTAATAGTCATTCAAAAACTGTCTTTTATTTATCTGAATGTGAATACTTTGCCATTTTAGTTGACAAGATTGCAATATCTGACTGTCAAAGCTTATAACAGTATAACAACTGCTCCAATCTACTTCACAAAAATTAGAAAATAAATAAATGAAAACATTCTGAACTTTACTATGCATGTTTAATGCAATAGTAGATAATGCATATGAGGCTATATTATAGACTGCACCAGGGAAATAACTTGTGCAAAAAGGCAAATTAAGTTAATGAGAGTGAGCTTTAAATAACGCTTTGTAAACCCTAAAATTGTAATCATAACTCCCTGAAACACACCAGTACGCTTATTCAGCCTGGTGTTTCTCTCCTCTGTCCTTTTCCCTCTTTGGCTACAAGAGGTTATACAGATACTCTTAGCTGATTACCAAACATGAAAAGGGTCTCCTAAGTTCAAGACTTCTCATTGATTTCCAACCACCTTCTCTTTCTTTCAGCTCCCTATCTGTCTCATCTGCTCTCATTGCCAGTCCTCCCCACCCTTTTTATTGCCTTTGCCTTGTCTACCTGCAACAGAAATTGTCCAAGTTACCCATGTTAAGTGCGATCGACATAAACTGCTGACAGTTGTGGCCATCGGGCATGTGTGTTTATTGTGAATCCCTCTATGTGTCTTTCTAGTCGAATATTTGTGTTTAAGGATACACTTGAGGCCTAATTAGAACTGTTATCGCAGGAAGGGGAGTGGTATAATGGCACGTAATGAAAAACGCCAAATTTCATGTCCAATAAAAGGAAAATTGATTAATGAAAAGCACTTTGAGATAGAAGAGGTAAAGTGTTGCTGGATATAAAAGATGATGTATTAATTCTCAGCTGTTACAGATGGTTCAAGCCTCCTGACAACTGCTATTCTGTCGAGACTCTGTTAGCATGCATAATTATGCTAATTAAGACCTAATTAAGCACTAATTCTGTGGAGAGTCTCTTTCTTTGGTTGTAATTTAACACAATTCAGCATTTAACACTTCTTAAGGAATTTTACACCTCCTGTGATTCATTTGTACTACTTGTTTCATTTTTTTTCATGTGTTGTAGACTCATGTAGGCCTCTGCTCTGGTCTAACAATGATGTAAAAACCGATAACGGTTGGGGAAGAAAAGGGCCTGAAGCGAAAGAAAAAGAGAGAGAGAGAGAGAATTAAGAAAAGCAGCATGGACATACACATTGGTACAAATAATACAGCTTTGTCAGGTGCAAAAACTTTGCAAAAACTTTGACACAGACAATCATGGAAAAGTTGCACTATAAAGAAAACAATAAATAACAATGGATCAGTGATATTAAAATACACTTTTTCAATCTTTGTAAAATAGTTATAAAGTGCAGTGGTTCCACACACCAGATGTGATTTTACTATCTTATTGCAGAAAGTCGCCAGTCTTTGTGCAATTAGATCTCAGGCCGGGCATCGGGACATTGTTATTTTGAGTGGCAGTCAGATCAGAAGTTGTTACAGTACATTGCGTCAGAGAGAATTGAAAAGTGAGTGACAACAATCCCACGCGTGCTCACCTCTGACGCTGGGTATGTACAAGCAGTGATTCACTTCGTCATTAAAACAAAGCCATTACAAACCTGACATGACATCTGTCACCTTAGCCATCATCAGAGGTCAGGACTCTTGACCTCTCCTTGTCATAATGCATGTAGTGGTCGGATGTAACACAGCTCGTTGATTGGCTGAGGCACCCAAACGCAGAAGCTGTTTTATATTGCTGCTCTGTGTATATTCTATTAGACAGTTAGACCTTTTCTCAGTTGCTGCAAATTGGATGGTGAGGTTTTCCTTCCAGAGGAAGCCTAAAATATGACAGTCTGCCTGGTCTGCACTTTTTGCTGGCTCTGTCTTATTGAACATCACAAAAAACATTACAAATGACTTTCTGTTTCACATCGGTTTATTACACAGCCCTGCAAAAGTTATTCATAACTCTTACATTTGGTTTTGTTACAGTCATAACTGCAATGTACTGCAATGTGATTTTTTTGGTGACAGACTAACATAAAATATTTGATGATGATCAGAAATGGGCGACCTGCATTTCCATTCAACCCCATCAATTCAATATTTTGGAGAGTTTTTTGAATTTATTACTCCTTTTAGAACTACATGTCTTTACGCTTTTTGTTCAACTGATAATTTTGTCCATTCTTCATTTCAAATAGTTTGCAGTCAGATTGGACAACAGCGTCTATGAACAGCAAATTTAAAGTATTGTAAATAATTCTCAGATTTAGACAACCACTTTGTTGATCATGTCGCGTTGTGTCAAAACATTTAATTTTGGTTTGAATATGGTTTTTACATATTTGAAAGGTCCTATATGGTTTCTTACAAACTGGAAAAAACTTTGGCCATTGGCAGAGTTGTTACTCGCACCAACACTAGCTCTCCTGGGGACAGATTCTCTAATCTGATCTATGGATCTCTGTTGTTCCCAAGAGACTCCAAGTTGCTTCTCAGATGAGTATTGTCTTTGCATGTAATGTTATGTGTAGCTGTGACTTGGTAAGTTTGTGGTACAATCATAGTGTCTCCGTTTTCGGATGATGGATTCAATTTTATTCAGAGCAATCTAAGTAAAGGGGAGTGAATGGAAATGCACACACACAAAAACAGGCAATTTTTCATGTCCCCGGTTTTGAATGTAAAATGTCGATAAAATACATGTCTATATATTAATAACGTTTAAATACTGTTGTTATTTTTCAAACTTCTCTTTTTTTAACTGAAGACTAAAGTCCACAAACGATTGAAAAGCTTCTAAAGAAAACAAACAATCACAGTGCTGCAAGGCGGTTGACCGTTTTATCTTAAATCAACGCTAGTCTCCAGCTTCGAAACAGGGGTGTGTGCACATAATGAAGTGTGGCACTAAGTAACTGTGGAGTCCCTGCCAAAGCTTAATTAGAGATTCATCCACTGGTATATATCACTGTTACTGTGTGTCAACAGGGTACTATGCATCAGCCGCTGGCAGAAAGGGGTTTATGGCTCAAACTGTTGGTGTGCATGCGTGTGCTTTCTACAAAGAGGGTGTGGTACAACCACATCCAAGTCTATGAAATTAAGCACCAATAATTAATGAGAGGTGGGAAGTTTAGCACCTGTTTCACTCAATTTTTAATTGATATCTTGTGGGAAATCTACTGAGTGGCTTTCAGTGGTGTGCCTGTCAGAGATACACCAGAGGTTTCAATGGGAACCTGTTTTTTGGTCGGGACGTGTAGAGTGGTCCCGCATTTCTTGACAATGAGGTTGATCATTTAAAATTGTAAACAGCAAAGCCTGAAAGTTTAACATCAATAAATGTTTGCTGTTTTAAAACATTTGTCCATAAAAAGATTTCTACTATTCCTGCATATATGCATATGTGAAGGTATTTTTATTGCCTTCAAATATGGTATGAAGATATGGTATGAACTGCCTAAAAGCTAAATTAACAAATATCCCCAGTTTACCCCAGTCTGAGGAGATTCACAAAGATTATGTAGTGACTGCACAAGAACCAAATTTAGGCTCTTGAGGGTTGCCATGCAAAGTTTGGGTATTGTGCACATGTATGTGTGAGTTTTCTTGAGGTCTTTCAGCTTCCCTCTGTCCCCAGAGACACAATCATGCACTCTTTGGGGGAGGCATTTAAGTCATTTTGTAAACTTAGACGCTGACATCTCCTGTCATTCACCTTTCAGATTGTCTATTGAGTATAAACTGTGCACTGGACATTAGTGACAACTGAAAGAAGACAATGGATCATTTTTTGGAATAATTACAAAATATTTCTGCTTGTCTTCAACAGCTGCAGGTGATGTTGTCCAGCCAAGTTTCACCAAGAAAAAAAAAAGAAAAGGTCTCTGACACATATGTACAAGCAAAGTATGACAGTTCTCCATGTATGTGTGCGCTTCTTTGAGTGCGCAGTGAAGGAAAGGACCCACGAGGTTTGATTATGAACAAGTGACCATGAAGGTATAGGTTTTTGCTGGAAGAGGAAACAAAGAGGGTCTGGTCCAGTGACACAATGACACAGCCCCCGGGACTTCAGCTTAGGCAGGATCTGTGACGTTGCTGAAGTCGGAGTCCAAGACGCTCATTCACACATGCACATGTACACGCACTCAGACAAGCATGCACACTCCATGATGACAAAGTACCACTGCAGACAGCACTCACCTCACACACCACTGACGACTTGCGACTGGCACTCGGCCAGGGGCTTTGTCCCTTCAGGGAGTGCACACTTTATTCTTTAGCTGTGACCAAAGAAAAAAAATTTTTTCACTAGAGCATCTGTTTATTGCTATCCATTAACTTGTATATATTTTCTGTCCTTAAATGTTACACATCTGTTAGCTCAAACACCTGCACAGACATTAAAGGCAGAGTTACTTGCAGACAGCTGACAAAACAGGGTGTCAGACTCACAGTCAGAGCCACACAGCAGAGGAGGCAAATAATACAAAACACAAAAGCCACTGCGCACAGAAACCACTCACACCTCACCCGTTTCCATGTTGTTTCGGTTAACTCTGCTAATTAAAAACTCTAATACTGCAGAGATTATGTTCAGACAAAGCGTCACACTCTGGTTAGAGATAATGCAGGTCAATTTGTTGGACACACCAAGCTCTACTCTAATTTCCCCAGATCATTTTGTAAATGCACCGTCCAGATGGCTGATGAGATTTAATTTCATTGTGTTAGGGAAGGTTGAACTAATGTTATGTAAAGGAAGTGTGGATAACTCTGGATTAATTAAAGATCCATGGAGGAAAAATCTGGTTTAAAAGCTCTACCTGACTCATGCAGCCGATCCAGCTTGAAAGCTGTCAGGGTTTGAATTAAGCCCACTTTCCACTGATAAAGGCAGTTTTTAAACTAATCAATTAAACTTTGAATCTTTTATTTTTCTTATACACTGTGCACCCATAACTGGAGGAATACAAGGTACTACTAGGTAAATGACGAGTCCAAAAGTCTGCTATTACTGCTACGTGTCAGACACAGACTGCATCGATAACAGTATAGATAAATCACAATAGCTATTTTTCTTGCAATTGGTTGATTCACAATTCAAGACACAAATATTCAATAATCTATTTTCTCAAAGCTCTAACAGCATGCTCTTTTTTCTGTTTAGTTTTGGATTAAAGGAGACATAAAATATGAGAAGCAGTCGTTTTTATGAAACTCTTTCCGGCTTTATTAATTGTAAAAATATCACAATCTTTAAAATTATTATTTTTTATCTTGATTAGTGAGAATTTTTTAGCTTAAAAATAAAAACACAGACTAATTAAATCTATTTTCTTCAAAAATCCTTTCTTGCAACGTGAATGTTTTTCAAACTGTTTTGAGGACATTTAGTGTGAATCCTTTGCGATTTCAGATGTCTACTTTAAGTCAGGCAGTCCTCGTCTTTATTGACCTGGGATACATTTGTTGAAATATGACTTCTGTCCTTTCCAAATGTTTAAAATGAGTCATTTATTTTATCAAATCTAAATGATTTTCATCGACAACTAGACAGTAACAGACATCCATATCTGGACGTCTTTCTATCCATCATTCTTCAACCACATTGTGACGTTAAGATGAGATTCAATCTTGTCTTCTCAGTGATATTCAGAGTTATCAGTTATCATTTATCAGGAGTTATCAGAGTTGTCAATCTCGGTCAATCCATAAATTAATTTTTTTTAAAAATTGACAACATAAAAACAAAAACTATTAAATCTGAACAAAAACAATAATCATCTAAGAAAGTTTGCATTTTATATGAGTGAACAACTTGTTAACACATGTATAGACTATGGTGAAATAAACATAAACAGTGACACTCAATCATACACACATATTTAATTACACAGAATGAAACTATAACATTGTGCCTTAGAGATAATCTAATTGCAGTACACTTATGGAAAGAACTTGCACAATAAGAAAATAAACACATAGTAACTTTCTCAGTTTGACAGTTTTTTTAATTATTAGTTACACCATAGTTGATATATACAATCTGTTAAATTACATTTAATACACAATTATCTAAAATTAAACAGAATTACATTAAATTCTAAAAACACTTTTTGTATTTTCTGGCTCTGCCAAATACTTTAGTGGGCTGCCAATACATATTTTGTGAACCATCTGAAAGGTTTATTTTTCCCAGGAGTGTCTAACTACATAAAACACAGAGCTGTGGAGATGGAAATGAGACAAAGAGAAACACAGATGACATTTTGAACTGCGGACATTTGGAGAGGGACCTGTCATTTCAGATGCTCGCTGTATTGCTTTATCCGGCAACTGTGAACTGCTGAAGTGCATTTCTCTTCTGATGTTCCACAATATGAGAGGAGCCCAGATAATTCCAAAGTCATTCCAAGTTTACCAAAGCAGGTTGTTTCTCCCCTAAAAAGTCACAGTCTGTTACTCAATGTGATCCCCACTCAGCATTTCAGGGAGTTTTCTGTCAGACTTGCAAAATAAACAGGTCTTTCTAATGCCCTCGTTCTTCCTCCCTCCCCTCATTCTCTCTGTCTCCCACTCCCCCGCTGTCAAAGTTGCTCATTCGCAGGTTGATGGGAGGCATCAGAAGGGATGAGTAAGAAGCATTTTAGACAACTGTGTGAGGGACACGGCGTGATATCGCTGGAGAGCGATGTCTCTCTGAGAGTCTTCCTCTGGTCACATGAGCAACCGGGAGACAACAGATGACGAAGAAGAAAGATACACAGAGCAAATACCCAGGGGCAGGACAGCCACGTGGAAGGGTTACCGTGGAGCAAGAGCCCCAGAGGGTCAGAGGGGTCACTGGGCCGAGCGTGAGATAGCTCTTCAGCTCGTGTAACATCACGTAAGCTGAGCAAGTCCTCCTCCCACCATTCCACTTTTGATTTCCTTTCTCCCGAATCATTCCCTACATGCGGCCTCTCATCATCTAGATCTGCGCTGACAGGGCCTAGCTGTATGCATACACTCTGACCGACTGCTCTTTTTGACTTTGTGTGTGCAGCTGCGTATGTGTGTGCAAAAAGGGCTAAAGGGGGGCTGGTAGTGGAGCAAATCCCTTTACCCGACATCTGAAGGGTCTGATTTTTGTGGCAGGGCTGTCAGATCTCCATTCTCTCCACGCCACATCAACGCCAGCACTAAGTATGTAGCATCGCCTGATGAGAGCCACCAGTCCCCTCTGACAGGTGCCCGCCATGACAGGGAATATGTTCCCCCAAAGAGCAAGCTGGTAGCTGCAGAGTGACGGATGCATACAGTGGAAGATGGTCAGTTCACCACAAGGAATTTTCTTTGAATGATTATTATTTAATTCAGTTTTAGCTTAATGTACTTGGACTTTAAGTTCTGACTTCATATTTGTCAGGAATAAATTTTTTAAACATTCCTTATTTAGTTTTATTTCCATGATATGAGACCTTTTATACAGACTATTAAATGGAGATTCATTTAGTTTTTAGAAACAATCTTAGTTTTAACACCAGAACTCTAGAATTTATGCTTTTGAAATTATTATTGCTGCTCTTTTTTACTTTCTCCTGTTTTTAACTGAAGTAAAACAGCTTCTTCTGCTCTGAATATGAATGAAAATAGTAATAGCTAAAGAAGATTAAAAAAAAAGAAATGGCAAAAGATTAATTAATTGATACTTTTACACTGCAAATGATCAGAATTTTATCAAATTGCCATAACAGTATGGGTCCTGCAAATAGTTAGATATTTTTATCTAAGCTGTATTATGTGGTGATGTTCATTCAGATAAATCAGTTACACCTAAAATGTTAACTCACTGTAGATCTTAAACATTTAGTATTGAAGAAAAACTCTATTATTTCCAAACGTCTTGCTGACAGCTCCCACTCTGGTTGCTTCAGAAATACAGTTTCTGGCCCACATAAAAAACGCTTTGAGTGGCAGAAAACTAACACTTCACGTTACCTGAGACGCGCCCTCCCCACAGTGGCATTTTGTAGAGGCAGTGTCATGCTGTGGGGATGCAGCAACATCATGCAGAGACAGGAAAACTGATTGGAGATGATATAAAAGGTGAGATGAGCTCAGTTCAGGGCAATTCTGAAGGAAAAGTCTTTAGACGGGGCTGGAGGTTCCAGTAGGAAAACAATCGTAAACACAGAGATGCAATGAAGTGGTTCAGAATAAATCATATATGAATGAGCGAATGTCCTGGTCAATTTCTGGACCTGACTCCAGCTGATTTTCTGTGCCAAGAATTGAAAGTTTTTGTTTCTTCTAATCGGACTGAACTTGAATCATTTTGCAAATGAAAATTGACAAACAATGTCAGTCTCAAAGCTGAAACACGCCCCAAAAGACTTTTAGTTTTAACTGCAGCAGAAGATGATTAGACAAATATTGACATTAGAAAGCAGAAATCAAATCCAAATCATACATTTCATATTTTTATGTCAAAGCACTTATAAAATAATGTTTCTTCTTCTTTTTCTTTCATATCACAGCTATGGTCTAAAAAATTATATATTATAATCGAAAAGGCATTTTGAACATAATTACAAGAGAAGATTTTTGATAGAGCTGGACTTGGGATTTGACTAATACTTAGATAGCTTGGAAACAAGAGCACTTAAGTCCAATAAAAAAATAAAAAATTACTCAGCCTTGCATCATCACCTTGAATTCATGTTTACATTTCTAACCTTTAATTATGTAAAACATTTAGAATATCACTGTGTAATTACCATTCCTTTGACCCCAGTGATTATCTCTGAACAATGAATCACATCAAATTCATTCCACACAAAATCCTGCATGAAGGGACAGAGTTAAAGCCTTTAGCACACCTTACCAAGTGCTATACCAAGCAGTCACTGCCCACTTAAATCTTTATATTCTTCATTCACTTTAGCTTACCAAACAAAGAAGTCCCCATAGGCAAGTAATGAATAATCATTAGCAAAAGGTCCACAAATTATTGATGTAAAATAAGCAATGATTCTTTTTTTTGTTTCGCAATTTATTGCCATTAACAAGTAACTTGCAATCCAATAAATGTCAGCATGGCTTTCAGTTAATTAAAGGGAAAGATATTATACAGTAATGCAGGGTGGCGTTTATATCTCGATTTCCACAGACTGCAATTTACTGCCGGGCCTTTATTTGAAGGGACCCACAAATAATGGCTATTAAGCCGTCAGCGGATGGACAGGGGATCACATTAATGAAATTAGATAAGGTGGAATGGTGATCTACACAGCCCAGACTCTGGAGACACACAAACCACACACAGACTCACAGGCAAGACACATTAGGACTCGCGTGCCATTTTGCTCTTTTTTTTTTTTTTTTCCCATTCTCCAGACCTGCTTGGCCCGTGTTTTCACTCCTCTTCTGTCTTGCCTTCACCTTTTCTGCACTTTCCCCCAAAAAAACATCCAGCCAGAGAGCCAGCTCGGTGTTCAACATGAGAGCCTGTCAGCTCATCAGGGAAACTTTCCCCTGTTTGTCCCGAACACTGTAGGCAGCCAGTCAGTCCTTCAAGCCTGCCATCAACACTGCCAAAACACACACAGACACACGTGTCCACATCTCCCCCACTAACAGGGAGGTGTCACTCGGGGAGGCAGCTGCACTCGCTGGTGTGACGGCTCCCCTCAAATCAGAGATCCTCGTCCCTGTCAACAGAAACCTGGCCCTGAGGCAACCACTGTCACACGGCGTACACCCCTTGCACACACAAACACACAGACTGATGAGGAAAGGATGAAGACAAGGTGGAAGAGGAGGTTGCTGTGTTCTATCAGGAGAACAGATTTCCACTGTATTAGGAGAGCAAGGAGTGGGAAGGCAGGGAGGGAGAGGGGGATCGGGAAGCGGAAGAATGGGGTTTGGGGGGAGGAGTGGGATGAGGGATGTGTGTTTTAGTTAAAACAGCGGGCCTGATTTCCTTCCTGACAGAGAGGCCCAATTATTAGCTTTGACAGTTTGGGGAAATTGGCTGTGAGTGTGATGGGACAGATAGGAGCAGAACTGATAGGGGAACTGATAATTGTTCAGCAGACGATTTAGTCAGGTCGACATCCAGCTGCGGATTCAGCCCACAACGCTGAGCTTGTACAAATACAGAGTAAAGTGAAGATTTGTAATTCGGTAAGAAGAGTGCATTTTTCAACAAATTATGGAGGTGCTGCTTAACATTTCTTTCTCAGTGCCTCTGTCTCCATGCACTCTCTAGTCTCCTTGTGTGCATGTGTGTGTGTGTGTGTGTATGGACATGACTTGGTGTGTATTTGTGCTGGCAGCAAACATAAGAAGCTCTCTGTGCAATCGGACAAGATGCCGATATCTGAGTAATGTGACAGTGACTTCCTGTCGGAGTGTCAGAAAGCAGCTGAAGGCTTATCAATACTCGCTTGTACTCACATCCTTTCCCATCGCCTCTAAAGAAGATGCACCATTCCAAGAGAAAACTTTCTCCTTTCTTTTTTTCTCCCTTCAAGAAACACAAAAATAATCCGCAGAACAGAAGATGAAAACTTATGTTATGGCATCTTGTGAAACATTAATTGTTCTGGGGATTGTAATATCAGGATAAAGTTTGGAAGCTCTTTTCTGTGTGACACAAAATCTAAATGGAAATCAGAAAAAAAAGTTTTGATAAAAAATAATTACATTTTGAAATGAATTAACATTTTGCCACTTTTTCCCCCCAGACTTTCAGTGAACTTTAAGGATTTTTTTGAAGGGCAACACTGCCCCCCTGTGGTTATTTGATGCTATTAAATTAAGTCTATTTACCACACAACTTCCAACTTAAACGTAGCGCTTGTTTTAAACCTGCTGCATTTTGTTTTGTGTGTTTTTCAACAAGTCAAAGACAGAAAATAAGTTTTAGTCAAACCTATGTATAAGTATGTATTTTGAATTATCATTTTTGAAGAGTTACATGCATCTCACTTTTCTGCCACTTCCTGCTTAACATTTGTAATTGATCGATGCGAAGTCCCTCATTGGCAGATCTAATTCATTTACGAACTTGTCGCTCCACATCATTGATTGAGTTGTCTTTCACCCTAGCTTTAATTATGCAAAGATAAAAGATTTTATCATTATTGTTTTTAATCTAATGAAGGGCCTCACACTACAGCCGGGGCAAGTTCAGAGGTCCAGACTATTGACCTTGGGTTGGCCAAGCCAGATGTTTTTAATTAGTCGGAGGAAACAGATCTGAGGAGAAGATCTGGAGTTGTCTGTTCGGTTAAATTTATTGTCAGAGAGTTCTAATGAATCTCAGCAGGTTTCAGTATTTAAACCTCTATTATTTACAGAGTGTCTTTAAAATATAATGATACAATCACTGAACAAAATTAAAATGAATAATCCTCATTTTATGCAATATCAACTTCAACCCGAGCATGCTTTATTTTATTCTAGAAAGTAGCAAATGAAAAACCCTCCTGTGATTATACAATATACAAACATGAAAAGTGTTTCTCTTTTTCTGGACCAAATTCCAGGTTTAGTGCATATGTAAAATGATTTTAAAAAGCCAAAATTTGTAAGAAATAACTTTTATTGTCACTAATTAATAATGAATTGTTGTATTTATATGGTGCCATTGTGATCAGTACAAATCATCTGAAGAGAAAAATTGTGTAGCATTCTTTAAATTTCTTACATTTCCAGCTTTCCAATCTAACAAACAATTGTTTCAGGACAGAATGCTGAAGCAACAAATTAACTTACTAGATCACGACCTTGCAATAGTTTTGAAGAATTTCTATTTAAAATTATTGGCATCACATTAATAACCAAATAATACTTTACACCACAATTTTCCCACCAGCTTGTGGGTTTGCAATCACCTATAGACACATGAGTTGGTAATGCAAGATTCCCTTAAATTACGCTGTCATCATTATTCCCCAAACCAAAATTGCATCGCCTTCTTCTTCAGCGCTGGTGAACATTTTTGCTGAGGAAAGAAAAACAGACTCCTTCTATTCAATAAATTAAAGTACAGGAACTTTCAATAATTGCAACTTAATACTTGTATCATTTAATGTTCTAAACATATTAGAGAGAAGAACAAAGAAAGTTCATGTTTTTCTCTTCAGACAGAAAAACATGAACTTGATGGAAGATGAAACTGTGATTTAATCTGAAACATTAATGTAAAAAGACAGAAATTAACCAAATGTTTTATTTTACAATTTAGCTATGAACATAAATTTCTTAATCACTGTTCATCCTTTAGTTTTAACTTTTCGTATAGTATTAAATATTAATCTGTTGAATTTTGAAAGAATCCATCTGCCTTGGAAGCCTTTAAACCTATCTTATCCATAAATACCAAACATTTTTGTTCATGCTCATTTGTAAATTTCCTGTGAAAACAGAAGTAAGTGGAATAAAGGACTGCAATTTGGAGAGCAGGGCTTTTTAACCCTTTTGTTTGTTCTGCTTCTTTTCATAAAATAAACATAGAAAGAACTTCCTGTTCCTTTTCAATTTAAGTATAGGTAGGGGGTGATGTGTTGTGCAAGATAAAACACATGCATTTGTATTTTAACATTTCATTTGCAGGTTTTACAGAGTGATTTTTTATAAAACCTTTCTGGTCAAATTGACAATTTAAAGCAGTTTACGCCACTTTCACATTCACACACACATACGGAGATCAGTAGAAGTTAAGTGTGTTTCCCCAGGGAACATCAACATGTGACAGGATGAAACTGGAACAGAACCCATTGAGCCACAGTCCAATCATAACATGAAATAAAGGAAGCTTGAGAAAACATGAAAATGGTGAGTATGGATATTTCCTTAGTTATTCTTGTTTTAAATGTGATGTCTATTCTAAAAACTTTCATGCTTTATAATGAATTGTAATATGTTTTTCAGAATGCCCTTGTGTTCTAGAACATCTCTAGGTAAAAGTTGAATGAATATCCATTATGGATCACTTTTTCACATCATGCATCATAATTATACATACATGGTTTCCTACTGGAACCATCTGATTTCTATTTTAAGGACAAAAAAGATAGAAGCAGCATTTAATCCACTGTCACTGCATGAGTTAATCAGTTTTATTGGCACTTCAACTACATCATCATCATCACTGAGACATTTCACATCATCAGGATGAAAATATGCACAAAACAAAATCACAATATGGCCACATTGTCTCTGTCCATATAAAAAAATGTACAAGGAAAAAAAGATATTATTTCAAATGATGTCACCTTATCAGCAGCCAAAAATACAGATACAAAGGAGGCAATGAAAACCCCGAGTGGAACAGCTGCTGCCTTACATCATCTGATCTAGCATATGTTTTTTGTTTTTTATATCATTGTTAATTATAGCCCCAACATTTCCCACTCTCAGCTCAGATGCGTCAACACAATCTGTTATTCTCCAGCAGCTCTTGTGCACAACTGTCAATTCACTGGAAATCAAGTCAATGGATCGTCTAATTAAAGGAGGGAAAATAGAGGAAAATAATCCGCAGTGGTGTAGCTTCAGTTAATTTCAACAATTTTAGAGCAGAACATCTTTTCTATACAGACCACAGAAAAATATTTTGTTGCAGCTTTATGATTGTCCTTGGTTTCCTGAATATAATTTTAGCATTTCCCATTTTCATCAACTTCATATGTTGCCTGTAAATCAGAAAACAGTTACCAATTTTCTCAATTATTTGTCTGATCAGTTTCTTTAAGCACAGTCTGAAATGAAATGATTAACACTGTGTAGGCTTCAGGCCTAGTCTTCATGTTCTGATCCACTTCTGTCCACTGGGTGGCACTTAGTACACAGCAGGATCTTCTGCCTCCTCATTCATACATTGACTCAGTCAGACCTGTCTGCTTGAAGGTCTCTGCCACCTGTTTGGAGTACTGCATCTTAGCTGACAGCGCCTCTAAAATGTCATTCTGGTCCACAGCAGTGGCCGTCCGATAAATGAAGGTCCCCACTGACTCAAGGCCTCGCATTCCCAGATTAACCCCAAACCCTGGAGGATGAATCAGAGAGATTTGAAAGTATAAATTGCAGACATTAAGACAGCTGATTTATCTCAACACATATTTGGGTAAAGAAGTGATGAGTTGGCAGAGAAATATTTAAATTCTACACAATGTGGAGGAGCATATCTCCAATGATCAAAAATAAATGTATTTGTAAAGGCCTGAAAACAAAACATCTGTCATAACCAAGCAAAATTTTATTTATTTAAAAAAGTAAAACTCATAATAAACCATATATCTGAATTTTAGAAAACGTATTTGTTTTAAAACAACCAATTTAGCCTTCAATTTCCATTATTCATTTATGCAGTTTCAATTCAGGTTTGTCTTTTCTTCTGTCTTTTGTTATTCATTAAGAGCAGAAGTGATGGGCAGGTACGATTTAAACAAAAGATCTGCAAAAAGGCTTACAAATAAAAGTACAGCTAAATTAAAAGATAAAAAACCATAATGTTAAAGACGGAGACGCATCAATAAACAATAAATATGTGATAATTATACTTATCTATAGTTTATTTGTGGATAAATATTTTTGTAAAAGCAAAAAGACATGAAAGTGTGAATGTAGAATAATAGAGCATCTCTAGAGGATGAATTAAAGCAAAATGCTTTTACCTGTGTCGAAGTTGAGGACGCGTGCCGCTTCGCCCTCCACAATGACGGCAACGTTTTCTCCTTCTATGTAGGCGGCGCTGATGCGTCTGTGTGACAACTGTATCTCAAAGAGTCGGCGGCTGCACTGCATGTGGTGGAGCGTCACATCGCTGAGACGAGGTTCAATGTCTGTCTTGTAGGCATTGAAAGATTCATGGAAAATGGTCTTCATGATCTGACCAATAAAATAAAGACAGTAATAAATATATTAAGACTTATTCTTTGAAAACATAAAAATTGTTGCATGGGGCCTTTGGCAGAATCTTAATAACCCATATTTTATAGTGATATATTTGGAGATTACTTAGAGCTGAAAACTCTTTTCAAATGTGACAGAAAGGTAAAAATTATTTAACATTTAAATTTAAATTTGCATAATTGAAATTACCCTTAAGGGACGGTCTGAAGTATTTATAAATGCTGTGAAGTTGTTCATTAATGCGTGAATTGTCCTTATGTTCAATTAATACATTTAAATAAATCTACAAAACACACACAAAAAATCTCAGGGAACATTTTAATTAACAATATATATACATTTGGAAACTTCCACTTGGAAGTCCCAAAACGTCCCAAAAGTCAACTTTGCTACACTTTGAATTCATTGCTAAGAATCGTTCACAAGACAACATCTTAAAACTTAAAAAAATACTGTATTAGATTTATTTATTTTTATCATGATTGTGTAGACATTTTAAGTTTAAATATGACAAAAGAAGACAAAAAAAATCAGAGATATCCTTGTTGCATCACCAACTGTGGAAGACAAACATCCTGTACTTTGGCATTTTCTTACCAAACTGATTACTTCAATGTTAAATGGTAGGCTCAGTATATTGGGTGAATATGCATCCAGCCATTACTGGAGTTAAATAATTTCTTCTCTAAGATGACTGCTGTTTTCTTCTTGCTCCAGATCAGCAGACAGACAGATCTTTTGCCGTGTCATAGCTTTTAACCCTCGCTGATGCTCAGTCATTAGTGAGCAGCTGGTCTGACCGTTAGTCACCCTCTTTATTTTTATTAAAGAAGGGTAAGCGTGTCTGGTGACTGTGCCTTTGAGTCATCTCCACATCATCTGTGCGTTTTGAATGGCAAGTCGCTCTTCTCTCCATTTTCTCTGTTCAACTCTGCTCTTCTTCAACCCATACTTACAAAGCCAACTGTTACCAAGTAACAGTGCATCTGAATGGCCACCCACATAGCAACAAGAGCTCCATGGTCGGTCTTGATATGTACCTGAGTGAACTACCACTGCTCTGTGTGCCGTAGCTGCAGGCTATGCATGATCAAGGGACCTTGACTGGACAATCAAGTGGCTTTAAAGAAAAACAAAAAGCCTCACAGTAATGTAGGTGTACCAACTCGGAACATTCTTCTCTGCTTATTCAACTACAGTATATCAAGCTCTTTTTGCGAGATAAATACACATAATAACCCATGTAAACAGAATACCGAGACTCAATCACACAAGTGAATCAAAGTACATTTCTTCATAAAAAAAATGTTTAAAAAAAGCTGAGAATAAATCTTAAATGCCGTACTATGTCTTTACAACAGCATACAGAAACAGAAGTCTTACCGAGGAGTTTGCAGTCTGTCTGAGGTAGCGAACCATTTTGGTGTCAGAAGTGGGACAGGCGAGGGCCATGTAGCGGTTTCTGAAGGTGCCATATATCTTCAGGTGGAAGGCAGACTTGGCTGTGGGGTTTTTGTGCTCTCGGAGAGCCTCCACTCCATACGCAGACAGGTCAAAATAGAGGTTGTGTGCACGTATCTCAGGTGTGGGCACCTACAGGTAATAAAACGGGTAATTAATTAATCTTATTCATATCAAATCAAGCCCATAAACTGCAGTCCCAGCAATACAAACACATAGAAAATCATCACCTCTGTCTGCAGGCCTGCTGTCACTTCAGATGAGATTAAAAATAGCTCACTTTTTATTCAGCAGTTCAAACTTGTAGCTTCTCATTTTTCCTCAAGAGAAAATTGATAAATTTTCTTTTCAGTGACATTAAACAGTAAGAGGCATAAAGCAGCTTTTAGAGCAGCCATTGGAGATGGAGAGGGAGAGCAGTGGGAACAAGGTGGCAATGGGGGAATGGACAGTAAGGAGGACCAGGTCATATCCTGGGAGGACAATTCAATCACTACAGGAAGCAGCCAGAGAGAACAGTGGCCAATAAAAGGCAGCCACACAGCCAGTCAGGCGGACGTGATATGAATGGTTATGGTTACATAAAAACAACAAGAGACACTTGCTTGTGTTTGCGTGTTAGTCACATTTTAGCCTGGAGCGTTTGACCTGAACCTGTTTATTTTTTCAATGATAATAATCTTACTCTCCTGTTGTCACTGTGGATGATCTATTATTAACTGAAAAATAATTTGAACAATTAGCTTTCATTGACATCAGTCATTTGATGATTCAGATGGATAACTCTTGTTGAACTCCTAATTGTTATTCTTTTCCTTCCTCTTTAACATACATAATGTTTGGTTGTTGGATTACCTTCACAATACTTCCACATTACTTGCTTCATATCTAAAACTCGCCCAAGTCTTAAGATACAGGGTAATTTAATCCCACATTTTTTTACTTTGTGTGTGGTCCAGTGGGGTCACACTGACCCTGTGTCTGCTTTTACAGGTTGTGGATTTTTTTTTTTTTTTTTTTTTTTTAAGAGCAAGTCACCCAAATCTTGTCATTTCTGGCAATGGACTAAAGTTTTTCTCTATTTTTTCCAAACTGACCCAAAAGATTTGCAAACTGGATGCTTTTCTTTTTTGTAATTTTAGTTTTGTGATTTATTTTTTTGGCCCACGAGACAGAACAGTTTGCACACTACTGATTCAGATCCTGCTTTAGAATTGCTTTCTCAATTGGATTCTCATCTGGATCTGAATCCAATTGAGAATCGATAAGATTCAAAAATTGATGTTCACAGAAACTCTCAATCTAATATGACGAAAAGCTGGAGGTAATTTGCAAAAAGAACTGGGCAAAAATGTCGATCTTTAGATGTATTTCAGATTAGCACCGATGCTGCATGCCACAAATTCCAGTTCCATTGTTTGGATAGATCGTTCATGCGAGGAAGGCAAATAAAGCTGCCTTCTTTGTAGCAGGGTTCATTACTGACAAAAACAAGAACATAATATTTATTGGTTCATAGTGCATGTGGTAAAATGCACGCATGCAAGGGGAGCACGCATACAATTTTCTTTGTAAAAATCATCATTGTGATGTTTTTATTAGAATTTAATGGTTTCCATTAACATTGTGGTGGAGGCAGAGGGGGTTAAGGCAATTTCCTGCTTATGTTGTGGTTTTCATTGCTTTAATTTCAAAGATAATCCCTATGTTTTCATAGTTTCCCATGCTTCACTGTTGTTGGGTTTGAACATTTAACCAATTTGTAACAGGTCAGTTCATTCTGCCACTTGATATTGGAAAAGCTGAAATCAGGAGATGGATAAACTGATGGATGTCTATGAAAAACAAAAACCGGAGTGTGGCTACTGACCTGTCTCTGGTCTGATCTTTCTATGGTAGCATTTGCTCCATAGGCGTGGCAGGACTCCACAATGTAGTCAGAGCTGATTCCTAGGACAGAGCAGGAGTCTCCGCACGATCCATCAGCCACAACGATGACTCGAGGCCAGTCATTGTGCGGAATCCGCTGCAGGTATTCTTCCGTGAACTAAAACACAGAAAGGAAGAATATTTTTCACAAATCAACTAATGGTCCATCTGTCTCCTTAAAAATTTCTCAAGAATTTTTTGTTGTTGTTTCAAATTTACATATCTAATATCAAACAAATTCTAATATCAGAAAAGAAAACCTCAGCATTTTGGAAAAAATAAAATAAAATTAAGAATGTATGTATCCTGTAACATTTGAAGTAAAATAAACATGTTTTCAGAAAAAAAGTCAAATAAAAGAAATTAATCAAACATGGAGAACAATGAAACCAGAAAACAATATATACAAAGACCAGGAGGTAGACAATGACACTCGCTGCAGGTCAGGCAAACAGGAAATGAGTTACACCTGCAGCTAGCCGGCTGAAGGGGAGGAGAAAAGGAGATGAGATGAACACAGGTGGCACAGAAGCAAAAGGGAAATCCTTTTGCACTATAACCATAAAGGAAACAAACATAACCTAAAATGCATAAATAGCAGAAGATGAGAATAAGTTGACAAGGCAAGTTCTCTGAAAGTAACAGCAAAGAAATTATTAAAATAAAAACCCA
This sequence comes from Poeciliopsis prolifica, assembly GCF_027474105.1. Taxonomy (NCBI): domain Eukaryota; kingdom Metazoa; phylum Chordata; class Actinopteri; order Cyprinodontiformes; family Poeciliidae; genus Poeciliopsis; species Poeciliopsis prolifica. The sequence continues at coordinate 11,655,425 of NW_026562376.1, read as the reverse complement.
AAACGCAAAGATCCTTAAACAACGTGGCTGAGTCAAAGCAATTCTAGTAGAAAAGGTATCTGTAAATTCCCCACAGTTATATACAAAAAGTCCAAACTGGGCTCTTTTTAAAGACAATTTATTAAATTGCAATTAAATAAATTGTGTTTTACATTCACTCAGCTTATCTTAATGTAGTTATGCAATTGTTTATATATATATATATATATATATATATATATATATATATATATATATATATATATATATATATATATATATAAAACATTGTAGTGTAGAAAAAAAAAGCAAAAACAAGGATTTTGTAAACAATGTTTTCACAGCATTGTAAGCGGAAAGCAAATGTTTTTTCCAGAAACAAACCAATTAGATCTTAAGATAGATCTGATGCCAAGATTCTGGATAACATCACCCATTTATGGGAACAAACAATTAGATCACACTGAAAAATTATTGTGTAATATAGAATGTAGCGTGTTAAAATTACACACATAAATCAATATTTTACTTACTGAAAATGTACTTTCCGTTTCTATGCATTATAAGTGATATTTATACTGTGTCTGGTGGTTTGTTTACATTTCCTCCGCCTTAGCTTGTCTAACGGATATGACTTCGCTTGTTGTGCTATCTGTTCATCTGCAGGAGGAAGCAAGTGGATTTTAATTTAATATATCAGTGAAAGCTATTTATACGAGACATATTGGTTGAGCTTGTCCTAAAAACAGAACGTCCTTTGAACTGAGAGATTTATTAATTTTCTCTGGTGAATGTTTGCAACCTCTCACCAGCTTCTTGCCTGTGTTAAGGAGAAAAAAGAGGCAGCCAAATCAAGTTGGAGGACAGCCAGCCAGGCTGGGAGAGAGAATAAAAAGGTTGTGGAGGGACTTTAATAGCCTACATCCAAAGAGATCTATGTCTAATCTGTTTAGACCACATTGAACATGTAATTTAAAAGACCCCAGCCCCCAACATATTCTCAGACCTTTGAAGCATTCGCTGGGAGAGTAAAAGTATCTGTCATCAAGCCCACTGTCTTGTCTAATCAAGACGAAATGGCCGGGCTGGCAGTAGCTCTGAAAGAAGCCGCAGATTGCTGTGGACAAAAGCCCTGCTGACCTTGTCCTCCATCTTCCAAAGGTCACTGAGTCACAAGAAAGGGATGAGAGCAAACACTGAAATAAAAAGGAAAATCTACAGGCCAAAGCCAGACAGAAAACTAAGATTCAGCAGGATTATGCTTTTTTTTGTTTTTGGACACATTCAAAAACAAAACAGGACAATAAAAGGACAATAAAAAAAGACAGATAGTAAATACCAAGTTAAAATAAGGTGCACTGGAAACATGTCAAATGGAAGATTCAAAATGTACTACTAAAGTACAATGCCTTCAAAAGGTTTTCGTACTCCTTTGACCCCTTCAGATTGTGGAAGGTTGCAACCAAAACCTTCAGAGTCTTTCGGGATACATCACATGAGGATGAAGGGGATGATGTATTCAGAATGAAGTGCAGAAAGAGCTCTCCAGAAAGCACAGAGGTTTAGATGTACCAGATTCCTTTCTATTTCAGTCTCACCTGGCCAGACCCTTTTTTCCACATATTTCAATGAGACATCTGGGTTTTTAACAATCACTTTGTTCTTAACCATCATTTCATAAAGAACCAATTTCATGGGGAGCAGAGCTAATAGCTGTCCTGTCAATTCTTCCAGCCTCCTACATTTCCCTACAGGTGCTCCAGCTGCAACATGTCTTAGAACATTCATTGTCTTAATTCACTTAAATATACTCTGTAGCATGTAAGCTATACTTTATACTTTATGCTTTCATGATTATACATTATGAAATGTTCAGAACATGGTATAATGTACTATATCATGGTAGCCAGTGTTTTCCTTGGTTTTCATGATCCTGTTTTTTTTCTGTTTCTCTAACAAACATTTAAGATCTTCACAGAACATTGGACTTTATACTGAGATTATTGTATGAATCACACACATGCAACTCTTTAGATAACTTGAGGTGTATTAGAGTAAAAAGGTACGAATAGAAATAGATGCCACACTATTTTGTTTTGTATTTGTAAATAACTTTGGAAATTATTGATCCCTTTCTTTCCACTTTGCAATTAAACTCTGCTTTTTGCTTGTCCATCACATAAAATCCCAATAAAAATTCTCTAAAGTTGTTGTAAGCTTTCTTGTGAAAAATGTAGGGGTCTAAATACTGTTTTAACCATAGTCATAAATGGAGGTTATTTTAAGGCAGGCCAAAAATAGTCGCTGCACTCACAATAATTGTTGTCCACTCTTAGCAATGACAGCTTCTCCAACAGTTTTTATCTCAGTTGGCTACCTGAGCTGCAGCTGTAAGTGTCTTGTTATGTCATCATAATACTGTATTGAAAGCTGAAGCAGAGCTGAAAAATGCCGTAATTTCTGCAGCCAGAACATACTGAGCAATTTGACTTGGATGCACGAGAAAATAATCTTCTGTTGGAAAATAAATCCTTTGGAATCAAAACAGGATTACATTCAAAATCCACTTGTTTGATGCTGTAAAGTGTCGGGGTGGAGACTTGTTCAAGCTAATTCTGTTATTTGCTTTTCAAATGACCTACTAAATGTTGAAAAGGGTTGTTTTTAGGTGAGTTTATATAACACGTGATTTCATCTGAGTGGATTCTTTCAGTTTAGGATTACAGTGGAGTGCAAGAAAGAGATTTGCTCAGGCCCTGGTTTTGTTGGCTGTGAATTTGAGAAACTGATCAATTGAAAGACAAAGTTTACGATGACAACTTACAAGCTAAAAAGAAGTTGTCAGAAAACATGTCAGAGTTGTAGAGGGATTTACGTCGACATCAGCTTTGTTCTGCCTGGATCAAGAGCCTGAGGACGCTACTATCACTGAGAGCCTGAATGGAGGAAGAATCACTTAAGTTTTGTTGCTGACAAAGTAAAGCACAACTGACTTAGTGAATATTTCCAGGAGGACTATATTGGTGAATTTTAACATAAGCTAACACAAGGATGGAAAAAAAAGAATTTAGGCAATGAAGCTTATGTAGCCATTTGTTTAATTTGTTTTTTCTTTACATTTTAGTTAATATATATGTGTATTATTTATACATGTTTGAGGAACAATTGGTTAAATTCCAATCAGTTTTTAAAATGCAGTTAATTAATTCACCTATATTCTATTTTTATTGTTAATCAGATTTTTCTCTCTATTATTAGAAAAACAAATTAGTTTCTTATCTATTATATGTCTTCACTGAAATTAACTCTTTATACTTGGAAATCTGACTGTAGCATTTTGTAGTGTCAGTAAACAGGCTGAAGATACAAATTAAAATTAATGTTGAAGCCGACACCATTTTTTTGGGGGTGGGGCAGGGGGTAAAGGGGGGTCTATATGTTTTATGACTTAAATTTCTTCAAGTGATATATTTAGACCTGAACACCCAGTAGCAGCCCTACCATTCCCTGCTGGAACCATAGCTATTGCCAATGGTTATGAGAATAATTCTGAATCTTAAACTTTAATTAAAATTTGGACGAATACAAACTATATTTAAATAATGTAACTTTTAGTGAACGTTAATCAGCAAATGCTTTTGTCAAACATTTAAATCACTCAAACTCATTTTACAGTGGAGTTTATATATTTTTTCTCAATATTATTTTACTTAAATCGCATTGGTTTTGCGCATGCTTCTGTCTAACTATAAAAAAATAAATGTAAAAAAATCAACCTTAGTTCCCAGCTGCACTTTGATCTCCACCTTCTGCTTCTTCTGCTCCAGGATGCTCAGCAGATACTCCTGAAACACGCCTATTCTCGTGAAGAAGTGCTCGTTGTGCCAGCAGCCCTCCATGTTATCAAAGTCCACTCCGAGTCCCAGCAGAAACTTCACACTGCGAGGATCCAGGGCGATCTGCTGGGGCCGGCAGAGAAGCGCGGTCCGGTACCGCTCGTCCAGCACGGTCAGCTTCAGCACCTTCCCGGAGCGGACAGCGACCAGCGCCGCCGTCAGCCCGACGGGACCGGAGCCCACGATGAGCACCGAGATCCGTGCACGCCATTGCCTGAAGCCGTCGAGGCTGACTTTCACCACCACGTACAGAGCCACTACCACCAAAGTGCTAAGAGCCGTGTCGAAGGCGAGAGCTCCGTACTTTTCCTCGGCGGTTTCCCGGATCCCACCAACTCCGGCGTTTTCTGGCTGCAACCCGTCCATATCGCAGGGAGGGAGAGACGGGAGGTCTGACTGTCGGGCTTCCAGGTATTTTCAGACGACTAACCGGCCGTCCACATGAAGGCATTCATTGCTGGAGAAGAGATGACTTTGCATCTGTGCACACACACAACCCGAGCGGCCGCGGCTCTAACACAGACCTCCTCTCAGCTGTGCAGCATGACTTCCCCCGTCTGCCTCGCTCCCTTTCTCTCTCCCAGGCATTAAGGTGCGCGTCCAGGGAGCGTCAGCAAGAAAACAATTTTTTTTTCTCCTTTTTTTTCCTGAAGGTGTTCGGTCTTTAGAAAGGGAACTTAAACCAGGCCGTGGAGACGCACATGACACTGAATGGTGCGCTCTGACTTTATTCTGTGGGAAATTATTGATTTGTTACTAAAACAGGAGAGCCCGGGTCGGGCTCTCTTTCTCTGACACATGCACTTACTGTGAACCTAAAAAAAAGAAAAGAAAAAAAAGTTAGAATGCCTTAAATGTTTGACTTAAACCAAATCTTATCTGTCTTTTGTGTTACATATATCCTGTGTAGCTATGCAAAAAGACATACAAATCTTTGAGGCAAGTCCAATAAAACCTATGTTCCTGTAACCTGGCTGTATAAGTAGGCTACACCCATAAGCTAATCTGACATTTTATGATTTCAGCATTTTGCCTTTGTGGTGGCTGCTTTAGAATGTGACGTACTGAACATCTGCACATTCTACCTTGTGAAAGTTCTCAAAATGATCTGATTTTGAGGGGGTTGTGTTGGCTATTCCAGAAATATCTTCACAATTGGAACACTCTGTATTCGTCTTTCCTTCTATCCTAACTAATCTGCCACTTCCTGCTTCTCCAAAACAACCCCATAGCATGATACTTCCACCACCATGCTTCATTGTAGAAATGGTATTGGCATGGCGATGCCAGTACCTCCAAACATGATGTTTCTAATAATCTCCGGACTTTCTTTTTTCGTCTAGTTGTTTTACACTTTGTGCGAAGAATTTTGAGGAAAGAGATTTATTTCAGACAATTGGAAATAAGGCAGTAACATGGGAAAATGTGGGGAAAAGTGAAACGCTGTGAATACTTTCATGATGCACTATAATTCTTGTCAAGCTTTTCATCTCTTGTTTATAATTCTTTTAAACTGTGATGAAAAAGCATTTTATATTCGCTGTAACTTTAGTACACAAAAAGACAGCGTCCTCAACCATATTTCAGCTTTTTGCTATTTATGAATTTTTAGTGTTCTCTGAGTTAGTCTCAAATTACTGCTGAATGAATAATAAAGAGGACATGTTGATAACTATGGTGACATGCCTGGACAAACATCTCGCCCTCCTTTCATTTCTCCTGGATCCATCTGCGTCATATAGATTCCCATTTCATTCCATCCTCGTTAATCATTGTCAGCAGCTAAGCCTGCCTGCAGCCTTAGCACCGTTTTCCCTTTTCATTTACCTTCACTTTCCTCTCCTCTTATTTCAAGAAGCTGCAACAATGAAGACATGTCACCATGGTGATAGCTAATCAAAAGACGAGGCCAAATTTGTATGAAGAGATTTTTCTTTTCCCTTGAGGTGTGGCTGTTAAGAATATTGACACACTGCGGTTAATGCACCATCTCTTATATATTTGCTTTACTTCTTATATCCGTATTCATCCACATAGGTACTTAGACATTTCTGTGGACAACCCTTGTGTGGGCCTCATTAAGAAATACCCAAATTCACACATTAAAATGTTAATCATGGTTATTTTTTCTTTTTTTAAATCTGGTTTCTCTCTAGTGACTTTCATTGACTTTTAACTGTTTCTCTGACCTGTAAGCTCTGCTAATACATTTTAGATTTCAAAGGTGCATATGAACCAGAATACAAGTCAAAGTGTTTACACAGGTGTATTTGTTTCTGACTGGAAGGGCTTGTTTTTATAAATCCATTTACATTGCCAATGATCCGAGTAGGAAGCGAGGGTGAGATAGACAAAGGGACGCATGCCGGTGTGACACACTACACCTCCACCAGTAATAGCTTTTCACCTCCACTCAGGTGCCTGGCAACTATCACACTGCCTGGTCATTCGACATGAAAAGAGTAGCAAAGCTCTAAGTGCAGTTTAAAAAAAGAAAAAAAAACCTGCAAGCAGGCAGACTAATGAGACTTTTTTCAGAAAACCTTGACAGAGAACCTGAACATGATGTGAAATACGGTTAAGGGGCATTTTAATACCACTAATTATCACCGTGCTATCATAAACAGTTTTTAATTAAAGTAAAAAGATGATTATTAATTTGAAACATGAGTGCCCATCACAATCTCACCTGAAGGTTGGTTGATTTGTAAAGCATCTGAATGAATTTACAGAAAATAATTAAATCAGCATGTTTATCTATTATTTCCCATCATGACATATGTGGCTTCATGATTATTACTGAGACAATGTCGCCAATCTTGAGGATTTGAATTTAAGTGCATCAAGAAGATCCCTAACGCAGCTTCCTGTGCCTGAACAAAAAAAAAAAAAAAATCAGAGAGCAGGTTTGGATCAGTCTGCCCACATCTGAGTGCCAGTAGGGTTTGGTGCAGACTGAGGTCATCAGACACAGACACACAAAAATACTAAACTCTCACAACATAATGAATGCAAACCGTCCACCCAGAGGGTGTTCCACTGTTTGTTACACAAAGAAGGTGTGCAATGCACAACTTTCCCAAGATATGAAAGGTAACAAAGAGAGGCTTTATCTTCCAGTGAACTGCACTTTCAATTAGACATTTCAAGGCCTCACCTAGAACATGGATAACAGTGACACAACAGATTAGATTAGGGGGGAAAAAAACCTGACAAAAAAAATAACATTTAGCTTACTCTTAAGTGCAAGGTCAGGTGAAAAAACTTCACAGATGAATGCACTGACCTCAGATAAGGCCGTTTATTTATGTCAAATACTTATCCACTGTGACTGCTAAAGGAAATGTGGTTCTGCCTGTAGTTTGACTTCGAGAGGAAAGGAGTAAACTCAGGAGCAGGAAAAAATCCAACACCAGCTTCTTGCATTTGCAATGCCAGCTGTCAACCTGCCCAGACGAGCCTCTGGTTACGTGTCCAGAGCTGACAGACTGTAACTGCAGTGACGTGGTCTGAGGCAGCCAAGAACATACTATCACCACAAGAAGCAGATCCCACTGCCATGGTTACGTAGAGTAATAAGGTCAGCATTTGACGGCGGATGTTACCGTCTGATCTACTAACGGGCTTTTATAAGCACTCAGTCGTAGCAAAAAATTACTTTCTGCTTGAATAATTACATTTTTTATAGTCATCCTAAAAACTGAAAAAAATAAAAGCATTCTTTAATTACATTTACATCTAGTTAAAGTGTTTCTCATGAATTCCCAGGTTGTACAGCAGCTTGCTGTGCTGTGGAGAGTCCTTTATTGTTCCTATAGTCACATGATTCATATTGACTAAACAGACATTGGTGACTAAAAATAGTCCCATTCAGCTCTGCTGCAGAGGACAAGTGCATTTCTTGGCAATTTAAAATCAAAACATAACTCGAAAAAGAAAAATCATATTTGCAGTGCATACAAACAAAACTGCTCTCTTACCAAGAAGGTGAAAAGATACACTGACTTGGTTTTGTATTTGGTCAAAATGTACACAGAGATTAATAACAAAAAGTATCATGTTTAATATTCATTTATTATCTCAAAGTGTAATAAAACTTACACTGCTTTCACTTAGCTTTACAAGTTACTATTTGTGTACTACCATATGAAAATGTTCCAAGTGAAAACATATGTTGCACAACATTTACATACTGTCTTCTCATTGTAAAAAGGGAAAAAAAAGTTGCACACTAAATAAGCTTGTGTTATGTTTGGTACATTTTAAAACCGGCATAATTCTTCCTCCAGGTTGTTGACCCAAATCATGTTTTAACTGACGTGTTTTCAATAAAGGTAACAATCTTAAGAAATGCACTGAAAGTTTCTCAAATATTTTCTTTATCCATTGCTATTCAGTTATAGCAAAAAAGAAAGAGCTGGTGTGAAGCAAACAGGAAACATTCTGAATGAATGGGCTCCTGTCCAGATGTCAGGTACATTGTCATGTTAGAGAGCATTGTACTCCACACACTTTGATGGATCAGTTGGGAAGTGTTTCTGGCAGATAGTCATTAGCCTCTTCAGACCCTGTAAGAAAGACACAAAAATGTTGAAAAATAATATCTATTTTTGGGCCATGTTAATCTTTCAGCACAAGGAACAAGCAATGCTATAGTTACTAAGAATGCATGAGCTTTATTATGTTTAAAAGAAGTTAAGTTTTAGTGTATAAACTAAAAATAACTCAAAAGTAATAGTGAAACACTCAATTTTAACTAAATTCAGTTTATTTCTATTATGCCAATTCACAACAAATGCAGTCTAAAGATACTTCACAACACAAAGTATACAGTTAAGATAGGCAGTATTGAACTCAATTTCTTATATACTAATTATATCCAATTAATAAGAGCAATACTGTCACGTTCAGCTTATTAAGTCAATATGATAAAAGTTTTCTAAGGGAACCCATCTGAAGGCATCGAGCAATCCCTCACTTGGATGCAGAGACAGTGAACAACTGATTGCATTTTATTATGAAGCAAGACATATTTCAAAGTAAATCATGTCTGGGCTTAAATCATCATTCTTGATTTATTTTATATCAGTGACACTTTGGTACTGAAGCCTTGCTCCAAATAATTATGTGCTGAAGCTCAGAATTATTATCAAAACTATTTATCTTTATCCAGCACCTAAATTCAGCTTAGACTCATGATGCATTCGAGTACCGGGAAACCGGGCAGTCAAAATGATTCTGCTCAAGTATTTTTGCTTACTGTTAACAGCAGATTGTCATCTGTTATTGAATCTCAACAACCATGTCCCAAACAAGACTTTTTTTTAGGCTGTCATAAACATCAGAGTTATTTTAAAACTGAAATTTTCCAACATGAGGTCACACTGTAGTATTGCATTAAAAGAAACAAACTGAATGCTGTGCCCCCAAATAAAGCAAACTAAGGAGATTAACAACACGTCACCACAGACAGCGACTGCAGTCTCCTATAAATTGACATTTTGCTACAGTTGCCACTGTTTTCATGCAGCAAAATTTGTAGGCTAGATTTAAATGTTTTCCTCTCAGTTTTGAAATGATTTACTGATAATTTGGCTCATCGCACACATTATTTTAATGATTATCCAGTTAGTCAAATGCAAACAAAGCTGAAGTTAGTTTTTTTTTTCCACTTTGAGTGTTCTGATAGTAGTAAATCTACATTTGTAGAACTAATAAACAAAACAATACAATTTTCCAACTTCTGCTTGCATAAATAGATTATAAATGTTTAAAGACAGTAAACAACAACAGGTCTTGAGAGTTGAGGTTCACTCAGAACCAAACACTGCAGGACATTCTTACTAAAACTAGCTTTCTATTCATATTCAGAACTGAATAACTATATAATTTATTTAACAAAAAACACCAAACCAAAATATAGATGCTGTGAGTAAACCATCGATTCAGTAGTCCTTTACCTTGTCTTATGAATGTCACCTTGTTTCTCTCCACAAGTATTTATTATTAATGTTTAGCATGCTAACTGATTCCCGATCCCCTTGAAGAGTTTTAATGGTCAAAAATGTTGAGTGTTTCATAATCTCTCTGACTTACAGGCAGTCTGACGTCAGGGTGAACTTGTACTAGTGTTCATGTATGTACCTGAACTGTCTGCAAAGTAATCAGTTTGCTCTGCGCTAGTCTGAGATCTCTGTTCTTTACTTTATGCTCCCTCATACAGAAATAACACACATGAAGTGTTGAGAACTTGGCAACATGGGAAGGAGAAGTGAAGTTGATTGACTGCTTTAAAATGAGGAATGATGTATGTCTGATAAAAAGAGCTTTTTTATGGTTAGCATCTGGTGCTTTCTGTTTATGAAATATCCGATATGATAGGGACATAATATCAATTGTCAAGAGGCAATAAGTTAATATTTAATATTTTATGTATGTAGCAGGAGCTCATTAGTTCAAAGGTAAAGTTCTGGGTGAAAAATTGGAATGACACAGAACAAATATCGAACACATGGATAGGTATGAGCAAAAAAACAATGAAAGCCAAGGCACCAGATTAAAAACATGTCATTACCAAGGTATTGTACAGAATAATATGATTGGTAGACGCAATAAGAAGTTTACAAAGAAGTCATGATGCTAAATGTTCCAGATAGCTTTTGAAGCCATAAAATAAAAGGTGAAAAAAAAAAAAACATAATTGCACCATAAATCAATCCCAATCAAGTGCCTTTTATAAGATTTCTGTCAAAAGTCAAATCAAAAGTGTTGTTCAAGAGCCTAGGAGTTCCCACAGAGAGATTTAGAAAGACATAGAAATAGCAGGGGCATTTTTTCTCATAAAATCAATAAAATAATCCAATCAAAAAACAACGGTCTCCATGGACACTTACTGCAAAGAAATGCTGTAGATGATTTTGAAAAGTCAGGAGAAGACTGACAGGTTAGATAAACCCAAAGATAAACTTCTTGAATGTAATTGCATACACCATGCTCAGTTGTTTCTGAGAACTCCATGCAAAAAGTAAAGGTGGGAACACCAGGATGCATGCAGTCTTACAGCACATAGTACTGACAAACCTCATACAAGTGCCTTGAAGCTGTCATTACTAAGACAGGTTATCTTAAAGTACATGACAAAATTCTCAGAGTGCGTTTCTTTCTTATTCACAATTCAATGTGGGAATTACTTTGCTCACCTGAATATATTTTCTCTGTGTTTCATCATTAAGAACATGGGCCACATGTTTGGAGAAGATCTTTTCTCGTCCAGTACGGGCATGGATACCCACCATGGTCACACCAATAGGCCAGGGAGCATTACCAATAGCCATCTGTAGGTATGCATCATTAGCCTGCAATGAAAATTTGTTGTTAAAACATGCAGTCATGCATATACAGTAGTCAGAATAAATGTGAACCGCTAACTTACCTGAACATATTCCCTCTCCAACATGAACTTAATAATGTCTGTGATCGACTCTTTGATGTCAGAAGGTAAATTCTGAAATAAGTAGAGAAAATAAAGACAGAAAAATAATTCCACCTGTCATATCATCTTGTAAGAGTCTGATTTGAATATTTTAATTTAAAAAGCAGTACCTTCTTCCTGAGCTTTTTGAAGAGGGGCTCAAGGTAAGACTCAGTCTGTGAATGTGTTGCACTGGCTACCTTTCCCTGAACGCTGCGCTTCACGTGGTCTTCTCGGCTGTTCAGATCTTTGGCCCAAACACCAAGAAGAAACTACAACAGCAAGTGCAATATGTTTGAAAACAACTTTAAACACACTAGGACTATCACATCGATACATCAAGACAGTAGCAGCTTGTAAGTTTTAACACTACATAAGCAGTAAAAAGGTTATATTCTTGGTAACGTAGCATAAAACATAACATAGCTAATGTAAAATGATTGCTTAAGTTACAAACAATTTAAGTAAGATTTCTTATAATGACTATGCAAAATAGCGTTTTATACAGTGGTAACGAGTGAACAAGACAAACTTCAAAATGAAGTCACAGCATTATATAACTCCAAGCAAAGCTAAAGAAAACATGTTTAGTTGACAGACTCAAACTGGAAAAATTTAATCATAGTTCTTTACTTTTAAATAAATGAACAAAGAACCATGTCCTGCCTTATGTGCAAATAGTTTGATAACTTTCTGTTTAAAAGAAAAATGTGGTCTATTAATTAACAGTGTCAATTTAATTCACATAGTCTTGCCCCTTTTTCCAGGTCCAGGACTATAGCAGAGATCTTAGACAGGGATTAGTTGAGCTTTACAACATGTCTTACAGCTGAGTCTTATAATTAGGTTAAATTGATAATTGAATTCCAATTGAATATGTATTAAGGAGGTGAATTAAGATGATATAGTGAATCAAACTGAGGAAATGGATTCCAACAGTTCCCTCTAGACAAAAATGGGAGTCTTTTTTTGCCTTACCTTTAAAAATTTGGCAATGACATCCTGATCTCCATTGTCATCACCCGTGCCCAAGGTTTTCCCAAGAGCCTATAATCAAATTTGAATAATATGACAATGTTTTTTTTTAACTCTGGTCAACCAAACAAAATTGTACAGTAATTAATTAATAAATAAGAAATACATAAGCTCATAAAATGTAATCTGAATGACTCCTACAGTTTCATAAGGATTATACCTCAAGCTCTTCTATGGTGGTGTTTTCTTCATGAACTTTCAGGTCGTGCTGTGTGTCTGGTTCCCCTGACTCTGTTCCTCCAACAATCTCATTCAGGTACTGCTGGTCGATCTTGTCCATGGCAGCTTTCAGGTCATTCCTCAAACCCTGGACATGGTGAAAAAACAAAACATATCAAGAGTGGTGAACAAATCTAAAATAAATGCAATACTCAGCAAAGAATGGGGTTATTTTGGAGCTTTCCAGAGCTTTAGAACAATAGTGGTGCTGCTTCAGTTTCCTAAATATTTTACCTTGTTTACTTCTGGGGTTAAGATCTCAATTTTCCGGAGTCTCTGAAAAGCGTCATAATCAGATTCTCCAAACAATCGGATTGGTTCTCCTCGCTCCCGAAGTCGTCGAATTACCTGCACAAATACAGCAACCGCCAAAATTTTAACTGCAACATGCAAAGGGAAGAGTACTGAAAGGCAGGTTATTATGCTATACTCTGACTGACTGACCTCCTGTCGTGACAGAGTCATTGGCAGCTTCTCCTCTGTCAATTCAAGCTCCAACACTGGATTAGCTGAAGTGGAAGGCTCATTTTCTTCTGCTTTATCAAGCTTCAGGACAGCAAGGATGAAGAGAAATGTGTTCATTACTCAATCATGCTGGGTAACACTGATAAATTCATCATAGGGAAAGATTGTTCTCTTGCAACAAATGCAAAACAATAAATAAATTTAAAAAATTGATTAACAAATATGTGCAAAAAGTGTTATTTTCATGTCAGCTCAAATGAAGTCTCTGTCCTCGATTAATTCAGATTCACTTCAGCATATTAAACTCACACAACTACAACAGTTCAGCAGAACGCATCGCAGAGTTGTCCTTGGGCTTTTCACATTTTTCACATTACATTTGCAAACTTCAATGTAATCTAGTGATATTTTATATGTCAGAACACCACAATATATACTTGTGAAGAGAAAGAAAAATTATGTGCAGTTTACAAAATTTTAAGTTTTTTTTTTTTTTTTTTTTTTTTGCTCACTTTGTTGATCAAATAAGCAGCCTTGAGGCAACATGTATCTTTTAATCTACATTAAAACATAGGAGAGCATTACACACCCCACAGAACATGCTGTTCCCATGGGGAAACATGAAAGTGGCAGCATGATGCTTTGGAAATATTCTTCTTCCACTGGCAAGCAGAACAGAAATAAAACACAAAAGATTTAAGACTATGGAGGAGATTTGACCTCCAGGACAAGGAACCTAAACATAAAGCTGTGCAATGACATATCAAAAGATATGAATGCATCAGAACGGATCAGTCATGGTACAAATATCCATCCAACAGTCTGTGGAAACTGGCAAAAATTAATGTTCATAGAAAAGAAATGCATGGTGAACTTTTCAGATTTTTATTTATGAACATTTCCCTTTCTGTTTGCTCTACATTTTATTGGTGTTTCACATAAAATTAAAGAAAAACACATTGAAATTTGTTGTTTATATGATGTGAAAAACCTCAGGGGATATGAAAACATTTGCAATGGATTGTTTATCAAATATTTAAAGACTTCCACTATGACAGATTAAAACATTGTTTGCACATTCAAAAGCCAAATTGAAACTAAAGTAAATTTAATGTCAAGTGGGAAAATGAAAACTAAAAAAAGATATAAAATCATGCATTAATACGCACATGCATTGCAGCCTTTCAGATTGTGGTTTCAGGTGCACAGTCTAAAAGACCAACTATAAAATGGTAAGAGGATGTTTCCCAAGAAAATACAAACTAAACATAATTTATTGTTACATCAAGAAAGCAATGAGTTTTGTGTTTTGAATTCTGGGGAAACAATTTTGATGGGATTACAAAAATAACAAATAATTCTTAAGGCCACTTGTAGTTGGTCTAAAATTTAATCTTTTTAAAATAAATTACATAATAAAAGCAAAGCTTGACCAGATAACTGTTTGTTTTTAACCAATATTCAATATTAAAATACAAAATCAGGCTGTGTCCCATCTAAGCTCCGTTTCTTCCTTCCCTTATCTACTTACTTTCTAACAAATAGTTTTGTAACTTTAACAATTTTAGACAAAAAAAATTGTTAATCGTTAAAACATCCAGAAAACAATTACTAATTTACAGTTTCTTTTAATCCTCAGTAACCAGAGAAGATGCCAAGGAAGAGGAAGCTTTTGGGACACCATTTTTATCCTTTCATCATGCATCCTGTTTGCTACTTTCACTGAGCAATCCCATACCTGGCTCTTAGGAGTTTCTGTCTGAACCTACAGGTGCAGGCAGCAGAGGTAGGTTGCAGAAAAACGACACAGTGAACACAACACTAATGCAGACCTGAACAGAAGTTCGTGGCCTTAGTTTGTTTTCTAGAGAATGTAATAATAATAATAATAATAATAATAATAATAATAATAATAATAATAATAATAATAATAATAACCTTTATTTAACTGGATAAAAAAAAACCTCATTGAGAGCTACAGTCTCTTTTTCAAGAGGGACCTGGTGAGATAGCAGCACTGTTTACAAGTATAAATATTTCCACTAAGTAATGCAGAATTTTACAGAAATGCTCAAGACAAAATTGATAAAATTACTCGGATGTGTCAGCATGTGAGAGTAAACACAGTCAAAAAATATGCTAAAATGTTTACCTTGTATCCACATCTCTTAAAGTACTCCTCTTTTTCCTTCCGTACAAGATCAGCCCTTTTAAAGCATTTTTTGGATTCCTGGAAAAAGATCAATAATTAAAGGATTTAAAGGACTAATGTCCCATATAGATGTAAATGAAAACACTCATCACAGGGTAACCCTACAGAGTCAAGACAACTCAACTAATCTTTTTGTTTTTATTTACATTCATAGTATGCAATTAGAAAATAAATAGAAAATGTCGCCATTGCAGAACTTTATAGGTTCACAGGTTATGCTTAGAATAACAAAAACAAGACAGTAGAGTGAGATTATAATAGTGACATTTTCGGCTCATTGAATATGATTAGAATATTTCTCAAACTCACTTTTTTGTTCGCCTAAAAGTGAAACAGTTATACTCAGTTTGACAACACAAAATTGAAAAATTAAGATTAAGAAACTTGATTCATGTTAAATATTTGACTGAATGACACACTAACTAAAGATAATAACACCCATGATTGTATTTCTTTACATACAGTCATAAATATTATTTGCAATTGCAGCAAAGTAGAGAATTTTGATAATCATGACACAAATAAAGCCTAAGCTAACATGGTACCGTATGTAGTTCTGATAAAATTATGTCACAGTCACAAAACAATGCTAATTATATTTTGGTATAAGTAAAAACTCTAAAACAGGTTTATGTTAAAGCGTATGGCGTTTGGATGTTTTTTTTTTTAAACATGTAAGATACTTATTGCAGTGCTGGTGGGTTTGTAACGATGAATCTGACATAAAAACACGACCTTTCTGGAAAGAAGCTAGCTTAATTAGCACTAGCTAACAAACGCTAGGCCAATATTAAACTAAACTTAGAAAATAGAAATATCTCCTAATACTCACATCAACAAGCTGTTTTTCCTCCAGAAGTTTCCTCTTTCTTGCTATTTCGGCTTTTAGTATATCCATTTTGTTTTTATGGAGAGCTGCTTCTTTTTTGATGTTCTTCGTCTTCTTCTTCCGTTTCTTCTTCTTCTTCCAGCTTCGCAGCGGTTGGCAAGCAGGTTTTAGGCGCATTACCGCCACCTTCTGAAATGGAGTGTTGATGAAACTATTTTCTATCATAATAAAGAATTTAACATTTACTCATATTCTCAACAACATTTGTAACTTATATTCCTCTACTATGTGTATATCTAATATATACATATGTAACAATACACGCTGTACAAACTCACACTAATCTGTACATGTTTGTTGAACATTTTAAGTGTGTGGGGAACCAAATTTCATCCTTGACATGGTCTCATGTTCTTTCTTTATTCTATTACTTTTCCTAAACTGCCTCACCTTCAGTCGAGTACCACAAAAATATCAAGACTTCTTCAGAATATAGACAGATTTTCTTAACATATAACTTGACTATTATTCTAACTTCACAGTTGCTTCATTTGATATCTAACTGTTGCATTAAATTAAAGTTTTAGGTTGAAGTTTGACAGATTGTGACAAGAATACTAATACAAGGCACTGTAAAGTAGAAGATTATAATTATTTACATAGAATTTAAGCAAGACCAAATTTGTTAAAGCATTGAAAAACAAGATAAATTGTGCCAGATGTGTTATTAGATTAAGAAAAAAAAAAAAAAAACTCAGTACGGGGAACGATGAACCTAAATTTTATAGTAATATCCTCTCCAGATGATTACAAGGAAAACAACAACAACCCTGTATCCTATAGTGACGCAACTTAAAAAGGTTATTAAGTAACATTAATCACACTTAATCTTTCACATTTCTGGTGAAAAAAATATATATATCAAAGAATACTGCCACATTAATAGTCGTTTTACAGATGCTGTTTGCAACTATAAATTTTTAACAACTTAATTAATTAGAACATTTTGCTTTCCTAAGATATAGAACAGAATAAAGTGTTGATAAATCGACATTTAAAAGTGAAAGTGAAAATATAATATTCAGATGAAATAGTAATAATAATAATAATAATAATAATAATAATAATAATAATAATAATAATAATAATAATAACATTTATTTATTTATTTATTTATTTATTTATCCATTTATCTGTTTGACAGAGCTTTATTTTGGTTCAAAGTCCAATCTGCACTCTGCACACTGGAAAATGTGTCACTCGACCTTCTAAATGAAACATACCATCAGGTGGCGCACAGGGATATGAGACGAATTTTTAATATTAAAATCATTAATGTATTTACATGGCGAAAGGGAAAGAGCAGCGTCATGCTGGGAAAGGAGATCTCGTTCAGCAGCAGCGTTTTCGGGGCAAATTTAAGTCCAAAGCGACGAGAATCATCCGACGTCAAGATCCGAAGCACAGCCTGGGGATTAAAATAATTGATTAATAAAGCAAACGGATAGTGATTTTTTTTTTTTTTTTTTTTTTTTTTTTTGCGCTGAGTGCGTCCTGCAGGCTGGAGGGATTGATTTAGCTTTGTGGTGAGGGATTTTTCTTTCCCATCGCTCGACTTTCTGAATTATTCTCTTGAAGATGGAGTTTGGGGAGAGGAAGAGGAGGAGAAAGTCGCAAAGCTTCAAACTGGTCACGGATGAAGGTAGGCTGCGAGACGCGCTCCTGCACTGTGTGTCTGGCTGCTTGTCTGGCGCCGGGTGCCAGGCACAGACCATCCGCAGACAAAAGCGATGGCCACGACACTGCAGCAGATCTGTCGATCGATTTTTACACACACCTGACCGTGAAGATGCAACCATGAAAGCAGAAGCCAAAAACAATGAAAAAGGGAGAAGGCGATGTGACATTGCTCTTCCTTCAAATAAATCATTAGCCATTACCTTGACAGAGCAAAAAATTATGTGATCATCTGTTGCGCATTAGTAATCTGATACAGCCGAAATTGCTCACTTTTTTTATTTTATATATATATTTTTTGTTTGTTTGCTGAGGATGGAAGTTCCAGAACACCTTGATGGAGAACTACTTTTATGCCACCCACAGGTGGTGGTTCCTGCATGGGATGGGAGGAGGCAGTGTTCTGCTCCTCACACTCCATCAATCTGCAAAGCTTCGTCCACTCAATTAAGCTACAGTCACATATTTTCCTACGTCTTTATCTAACATGTTTTATTTTATATTATTATTATTATTATTATTATTATTTATTTATTTTTTTACCAACACTCTTTCCTGTCATATCTAGATTTCGGCTCTTTATATGGGGTAAATTCCAGCTGCAGAGATGCCAATGGTCAGAGTAAGGATGCTGCTGTGCCTCAAGGTTCGGATCAATTCAAAGATGTTTTCAGATTGTGCGGGACTTGGAAAGCCTAAAATGTATGAAATGTGATTGCATCATTTAAATATGAAAAAACAAAAAGGGAGAATAAAAAATATAAAGAAATGGGCAATATGTAATAAGATACTATATTTATTTGATGGCATATCAAGTCTGAAAATTGTCTTGTGACACTGCTCCATCTTGCTGCTTTTATGCCCCAATAAATCAACTTATGTTCAGTTAATTTTTTTACTTACCTGTTTTTTTTCTTTCTATTATATCATGCATAAAAACAAAAATAAATAAAAAGAAAAAAAAAAGGAATTGGCATCTATCAGAAAAATCCTGATTGGTACATTTATATTTTTAGCCTTTAGAACCTTTAACTGAGTTAAATTGGAGTAAAAGTTATGTTTCAGTTGAAATGCTAAGCAAAGAACTGGATTTTTTACTTTTTAGAATATGATCAAAAATCACATTTTTCAAGGATCTCTATTAAGTATGTGACAATCAGAGAGTTTCCTCAATAAAAAAAAAGTTAAATTACCCTTTATCTCAGTGTTTTGTCGTTCCATGATTTGTGAAAATATTAAACCCAAACTTGGAGAATGTTTTGCAATGAAGAATCCATTATCTCATCGAAATAAACAGGACAAAACAGATTATGTAACAGTGTAGATTTTTGAAGTTGAACATTCGTGTGAAATTGAACCTTGCTGTGGCAGGTGCCACGAACTATATTCACCTTCATATAATCTTTATGTAGTTTGGATGGGCGACGAGAGCACGGAAATCAAGAAACAAATCACTGGAATGATGAGGCTCCTGGGTGACAAGACTGGCAGAGTCTATCAGCGTTCGGGTGTCGAGCAGAACAGCTCAAAAAACGAGCGCCAGGATCGCCAACTGAACTGTGTGCACATACCTCCAATTTTACCTGCTGTGTCAGAAGACCGCCAGTGCCAAAGCTGGAGCTCTCCAGGAGAGCCAGAGCCTCCACCCTCATCCGAATCAACGTCAATCCCTAATGGTCAAGCCTGCAGCCATTACAGTACCCACTCCAGGACTGTCAACACCACAAAGGATTTCATGAAACCCAGTGAAACAAAAGGTTTGGTATCAGGCGATTTCTAAAGAGAAATAAAAAAATCTATGAACATGTGATGCTTTAAAAAAATAAGCATCCAAACCCCTTTAACTTTTTTACATTCATCATCTCAATAAAACTTAAAAAATGCATCATATTGGTATTTGTTGACAGAATATTACTACATAACTCATAAGAGTGAAGTGGAAAGAAAATAGGCTTCAAATAAATTTTCTTTTTATATATAGATAAAACTTTATAAACTGACCTGACTCTATATTAGCACCAGCTGTTGCTGCAATAGTTTCTGTATATTTTTAAAATGCCTTTCTGACAATAAACCAAAAAATTATGGTCATATTAACTCTGTGTAGTATTTAGGGGATTTCTGGAGGTAATTGTAGACCATGTATTTTATTTAGGGGTATCTGACCACAAACACACTCCAAATTATTCATTCGCTTAATTTATTAAAAATATAAGCTATGCCACGAAGTGGTGGTATTTGATATGGATTGTGTAGATAGTTGACTTGGGTGGCATTAGAAAGTGGTGTGCACTAACACCATAATAAAATTATTTTTTACATTATGTATCTACCTTTCACCTCACAATTATGCACTACTTTCAAATTCCAATTCTGTGATTGTGATATGACAAAAGTAGAAAAGTTAAAGAGGCATGTAGAGTCTTTTAAAGCAATGCAAAAGAAACAGAGACTTCAAGATCTTGCAGAAATGCAACTTATTCCCTTTTAAATGTTTAGTTACAAATGTATAGAAACATCATTTGTGAAAGTATGTAAGTAAGAGAAAATTAAAAATGTGAGCTCTCCTGACTTTCCACCAGATGAGCTCCGTCCTGCTGTGCCAGAAATCTCCTGCTGCATGTGTAACTGTAAAGGCACCCTGCAGGCGATATTGCACGAGCTGCGTGCGATGAGGAGGCTGATGCAGACTCAGAAAGGTCAGCAGAACATGCGCATATCACTGAAATAGAAAACCGAGACAATGAAAACATAATGTGCTATTTTTGTTTTAAGGTACATGTGAAAGGAGGGAACACGCTAAATCGTCATGCCAGCCTCACATCAGCCTGAGTTCTTCTCCGCTCCGCGTCTCTCAGAAGAGAAGACCAGTTTATAAGGTGGCTCCACTGAGTCTCTGTGGCACCGGAAGAACAGCTCCTTTTTCTCCAAGGGGTTCAACTCTGAAAACTTCACCCCCAGAAGCTGCAAAGAAAAAGGAAAGCGAGAAACTTGACTCATCTTTGATCTCCTGTGATGTTTCTGAGCCGCCATCTAGGAATGATCAGATAGCAGATTCTGGCACACACAGTCCTCTTCTGAATGCCCTGGGTGGACATCAGGCATTAGAGGTAATACTTGTGCTTAGAAACAGGTGATCGTCTGAGTTAATTGTTCTAAATTTGTTGCTGTCCTTTATTTCAGGCAGCCTAACATTAAAGCCTAATTTTTTAAAGCTGTTTATAAGCTACAGGTAAAGAAAATTCACTGTACTGTTTTCTTTTGTTGAACACCATGAGGGTACTTGTTGATTTGGCAATACCATCCTCATGTTCTTGTTAAGATATTTCCGTCGTATTTCAGTTACGGCTATATTTAATGCATTTACATTTTGTTCTTGACTCCATCACAGTCTGACATTCGCCTTGCGGAGGATTTTGATGTGTTTATCTCAAAGGCCCAGCTAGACTCCATTTTGGTCAACTATACACGCTCTGGCAGCCTGCTGTTTCGGAAACTGGTATGTATCTGTAGCTTTTGAGATTAACAGTAAAATCTTAATAGTAGGAAATGGATAGTTTTATGCCATTTGTGACTGATGACAGCCTCACACAATAATATTTCTTTAAGTGTTTCAATCATAAAAATACATAAAAATAACTTGCCTTATTTCTCAGCAAAAAATAATGTTTTGGTTACAAAAGCTGTTTGTCAAATGCAAAAAGAGTTTTTCTGCAGAAACTTTCCCCACTAAAGTATTTTTAAAAGCAATATGGTTAGAGTAATGACCATGCTGACCATAAAATAATTAGAATAATGTAAAAAAAATTCACAAATATAAAAAGCTGTTATGATAAAATATTTGTTTTCCGAAAAGCTGTACTGTGTTTTTAGGTGTGTGCCTTCTTTGATGATGCTACTTTGGCCAATTCTCTGCCAAATGGCAAAAGAAAGCGAGGGCTCAATGACAACCGTAAGGGCTTGGACCAGAACATTGTGGGTGCTATTAAAGGTGAGGGTCAAATACATAGTGTGTCATAGTGTGTCACAGTGTGTCATAGTGTGTCACAGTGTGTCATAGTGTGTCACAGTGTGTGTGTGTAGTGTGTCAGTGTGTGTCACAGTGTGTCATAGTGTGTCACAGTGTGTCACAGTGTGTCATAGTGTGTCATGTGTCATAGTGTGTCACAGTGTGTCATAGTGTGTCACAGTGTGTCAAAGTGTGTCATAGTGTGTCATAGTGTGTCACAGTGTGTCACAGTGTGTCATAGTGTGTCACAGTGTGTCATAGTGTGTCACAGTGTGTCAAAGTGTGTCATAGTGTGTCATAGTGTGTCACAGTGTGTCATAGTGTGTCACAGTGTGTCATAGTGTGTCATAGTATATTATAGTGTGTATCATAGTGTGTCACAGTGTGTCACAGTATGTCATAGTGTGTCATAGTGTGTCACAGTGTGTCAAAGTGTGTCACAGTGTGTCAAAGTGTGTCATAGTGTGTCATAGTATATTATAGTGTGTGTCACGGTGTGTCATAGTGTGTCACAGTGTGTCACAGTGTGTCACAGTGTGTCATAGTGTGTCAAAGTGTGTCATAGTATATTATAGTGTGTGTCACGGTGTGTCATAGTGTGTCACAGTGTGTCACAGTGTGTCACAGTGTGTCAATTGTGTCATAGTGTGTCAAAGTGTGTCACAGTGTGTCATAGTGTGTCATAGTTGTAAGGCTGAAAAAAAAAGAAAAATAAAAAAGGGAGGGGTCATTGCTATATGTCATAGTGTGTCAAAGTGTGTCATAGTGTGACACACTATGACACTGTGTCATAGTGTGTCATAGTGTGTCATAGTGTGTCAAAGTGTGTCATAGTGTGTCATAGTATTTCACACTGTGTCATAGTGTGTCATAGTGTTTCACACTGTGTCATAGTGTGTCACAGTGTGTCAAAGTGTGTCACAGTGTGTCAGTGTGTCACAGTGTGTCAGTGTGTCACAGTGTGTCACAGTGTGTCATAGTGTGTCATAGTGTGTCATAGTGTGTCACAGTGTGTCACAGTGTGTCATAGTGTGTCACAGTGTGTCATAGTGTGTCACAGTGTGTCATAGTGTGTCATAGTGTGTCATAGTGTGTCATAGTGTGTCACAGTGTGTCATTGTGTGTCACAGTGTGTCACAGTGTGTCAGTGTGTCACAGTGTGTCACAGTGTGTCATAGTGTGTCATAGTGTGTCATAGTGTGTCACAGTGTGTCACAGTGTGTCACAGTGTGTCATAGTGTGTCATAGTGTGTCATAGTGTGTCACAGTGTGTCACAGTGTGTCACAGTGTGTCATAGTGTGTCATAGTGTGTCAAAGTGTGTCATAGTGTGTCATAGTGTGTCACAGTGTGTCATAGTGTGTCACAGTGTGTCATAATGTGTCACAGTGTGTCATTGTGTGTCACAGTGTGTCATTGTGTGTCATAGTGTGTCATAGTGTGTCATAGTGTGTCACAGTGTGTCATAGTGTGTCACAGTGTGTCATAATGTGTCACAGTGTGTCATTGTGTGTCATAGTGTGTCATAGTGTGTCACAGTGTGTCATAGTGTGTCATAGTATATTATAATGTGTGTCATAGTGTGTCATAGTGTGTCACAGTGTGTCAGTGTGTCAAAAGGAGTTACAATAGAAAGCACAATTTGTTTCTATATTTTTCTGTAATTTGTGTCTAGTATTCACAGAGAAATACTGCACTGAACACAGAATAGAGAAGTTGCCTGGACCACGAGACTGGGTACAGATCCTTCAAGATCAGATCAAACTTGCCAGAAGAAGGCTGAAACGAGGTATTCTGTCATTGACATTGTTTTTTAATGCAAATAAATGGTAAATGGCCTCTTGTAGAGCACTGCATCAAATCCAGAGGACCCCAAAATGCTTTGCGCTACACTCAGTCATTGACCCATTCATGTACACACTTAGCTTGCCACCAAAATAATATCAAGAAAAAGTATTTTCCCTCATTTTCTTCTTTCATGTAGGCAGATAGACTATTTGCAAATAAGAGTGTTTCATGAAAAACGTCCAAAAACTCACAAGAAGCAGAGGAAGAAACATAGAGAGAAAAAAATTGAAAGGAACTGGTACATGGGAGTACTGCAGAATTTCCTGTAAAAAAATTAAAGAAGCGCATGGGACTCAATCTGCTCAAGAGGTGATTAGTGACATGGGAACTGAATTAATTACCCAATAAATAACTGAAGACTTAGTGAGAGAAAAATCCCAAAATAACAATGCCTCAAAATCAAAATAATAATCTTAACACAAAGACCAATGAATTACAACATTTTATGGTCATTCCGTGTCATCACATTTGAAGAAAAAACTGTCAAAGTTTCAATTTGGTTATTTTGAGCTATTCAGATGTGAATTTGCTTGTGTGATTGGTATCACTGTACTGATGCATTAATGCGTGTCTGCAGCAGCGGATTCACGATTTTCTGGTTGACCAGAGAATTCATGGTTTCACCAGTTACCACAAGTCATCCAGATCCATCCACAGAGTTTTACTTTTGTAGGCCACTACAATTTTTGTTAAAGCTTGATTTTATTTTCTGTAATGCTGTTAGTTTTACACTGACTCTTACAGAACCAGATCCTTTCCACTGTCTCAGCATTCTACAAATCCTCAAGATGTTTCTGGAAAGCTTGATCATCTGAAACATTTCAATAGACAAAAAAAAGCAAAACTCAGAAGAAACCTGAGTAAAAATATTTTTTCATTGTACTGTTCACAACATACAATAATAATAAATTTCAGTAATACTTCAAGAAAAATATTTATTGTAGACTCCCAGTATTCAAGTGAAGGTAAAGTATACCAATCACTTTTGTTCTTGTCTCAACAGATGCTACAGATGCTGAGGAAAACTCAAATGAAGCATCTACAAGTACTAACCTCACATGAATCTGCATACAACTGCCTGGCTTTCACACACATATTTACAGCAGGTGATGATGTCACTGATTTCATCCATTTTGTACCTTCAAATGTTGTTACAATTGCATAATTTGTTTGCTCAGGCACATTGTGAGCAAACAATAGCTTTAACTTGATCTCATTTACTGTCATAACACATTCACAAATTACTATTCCTGGTCTCCTTCGTTAACTCACAAGTCTTTGCCATCTTCCTTCCATGACATTTGACATTTCCATGCAGCTTTGTAAAATGTCAGCTAATTATATTCTCAATATGCATAATATTCCCTCTATATTGTACCCATAGCTTTCTTAGTTTCAGAACTGCTGCTCATGTTTACACAGATTTCTTTTTCAGAAATATTATAAAGCATATTAATTTGTTTTTTGTCTTTTCTCTACAGGGTTTTATTTTTAACAGGCTTGAAAGTGATGAGCAGAAATGGTTAAACATGGCTGATTTCATCAGCTGCCACTATTGCCTGGCAGAAGATCAGTTTATCTTTAATATTTTTCTGGCTTTATTCATTTGTCCCCCTTTATATTAGTGATCAACAATTTGAACTGCACAACAAAAGGTAACAGAATGATCAAAGTGATTATCTGCTATCAATAAATTACACATTGTACATATGTGCCTTCTGGGGTTTACATCCAGGCACAGACTAAACCACCTGCTGAGTCAATATACAGAAGAGGTAAAGAAAACTGAAAAATGACCTGCAGTTAAAACCATAGAAATGAAAAAGACTTTCATCTGTTTTTATTACTGGTTCTAAAAAGGATAAGAAATGAAAAATACAAAGTATATATAAAATGTTATACATTTATTGTCAAGAGACCATATCTTTTAAGATGTTTTCTATTGTGAATTGTGCCTTTTAAGTGACCAATACTTCAGTGGGTGTAATGTGCAGTGCATCATCCACCTTGTTTGTAAAGCATAGTATTTAAATGTGATGTATTTTTAGTACATTTTTGGAATTAAAAATAGACTAATGGAATTTTATCTGAATAAATGAATAAAGATGTCATGGTCCGTCTGTTTTTTAAAAAAATTATTATTACTGAAACCTTAACACATGGTTTTCAAGGCAGATCTTTTTAATATTGTCCAAACAAATACATTGTTTTCTTTAACCCTCTCCAGGCAGATGTTGCAGATTTGCAGCTGCTCAGTGCTACTTAGCTAGCCTTTGCAAGTAATTTGAGCCTGAGAGGGTTAAATAGATTTCACTCTACATAAAACGGTTATCACTGTATCCACCAATAAATACATTTTCCAAAATTAATTTATTTTCTTTAATTAAGGTGATCAGCATGATTTAAATTGCACATGGGAAAGAAGACTTTAATTTCTTCAGCCAAGACTTGAACCCACCAAATTCCATGAAGAACCATCAGGAGGATGTGTGTACAGACCAAGAATTTTTCCACATAAAGCAAATTATGGTTTACTTCATCTGAGGAAACTGTGTTGGACTATGGAAGAGGATTACATCACATCACCACCTACAGGAACAAATCTCCCTCCACTTTAACTATCTTCTGGCTGATGACTATAACAGCTTCTACTGCAGGTCAGAAAGACAATCACTTATAAATCTCACATCTTACCCCTGGAAAAGGACAACATGTAGCCACCAATGATTGGAAAAATCAAGCTGTTTAAAGTTATCCACAAGTGAAGTAAGATAAAAACAACCATGATAGTTGCTCTAGTGACAAGAGTTCAAAATTGAATTTTCTTGGCCTACATTCAAAATGCTGTCTGTTATGGAAACCTAATACTTCATATAGCCTTCAGAATACCCGCATGATGAATCATTTGGCACCAAAATGCTATATAGTTTTGTTTGCTTTTTGGGAGTGGGTTGGGGGTGCCGGTGGGGTTGTTCACCCAGGGCGCAAAAAAGGCTGCGACCACCTTTAACAGCTCTAAACATGCAGCAATAGCTACAACTAAATGAGTTACATGAACATGTATTCATGTTAGAATAATCAGCCAAAGGTCAGACCTAACTTGAACTAAGGTTTCTGCTGTAAGACTTGACAGTTGATGTTCACGGTCTCTCACCATCCAATCTGTTTAATTAAATTAAAACAATGTAATTGTTTTAAAAAGCTAGTTCTACAAAACATTAACTATGGGGCAGCTGAATAGAAATTTTTTTTTTCATATTTTCTTTTGTAAAATAAAGTGAAAACTTTACACATTTTCCAAATTTTGACAGTTATACTTCCTGTTGTTATTTTTAGTAAAAATCCACATTAATTGAAGTGTGTTGAAATTTCATGTTTATTAATACTATTAAAAGGCACAGTTTATTAAAATGTAATCAAACCTATTCTTCATATATTCGACAAAAATATGGCATTTGTTGTCTATCAACCTTTTCTTCTGTTATTTAAATGGACGTTTATAAAGAAAATGTTTTGTTGGATGTAAAAGGAGGGAAAACACAAATTAAAGGTACACTCCATTGTAACAATTTTGTTGGCAGACTTTTGGAATCATTAAAGGGGATGTGAAAGAAGCCACCGTGCAAACAGAGGACCCTTTGTTATCTAGTTAGTTTCCACGTTAAATTAGGCCCATGTTTTTACATAATAGCACCAGCACAAATTCCTTATAAATAATCTTATTTGATTTGCATTTACTTTTAAATTCTAACAATTATTTTGTCCTCTATACAATAGTTAAAAGACAATAATTTATGATTTCTAGTCAGGCTTTCGAAGAGGTCGCCTAAATGTAGCCCTGGTGCGTTCTGTTGCAGTCCCCGCTCTTGTGTCAGGATCCACCGCTAACCCGAAGCTGGTAAGGATAAACTGCTCAGACCAATTAAAGGGGAAATGTTGCAAGAATCTAATCCGGTTTGGCTCTTAAATTTGCTCATAGGCTCATTCTGTACACTTGTATTAT
Organism: Poeciliopsis prolifica; assembly: GCF_027474105.1. Taxonomy (NCBI): domain Eukaryota; kingdom Metazoa; phylum Chordata; class Actinopteri; order Cyprinodontiformes; family Poeciliidae; genus Poeciliopsis; species Poeciliopsis prolifica. Next base: position 11,627,723 of record NW_026562376.1, on the reverse strand, counting down.
ACAGTCTCATTACGGTGTTTGCATTAGCACCACCTTTAGCGATTTAGAGCTAATACTAACTCTGATGTTGCACACATCGCATGGCGAGGGAGAGGAAAGGGTTAATTTTTTCCGCCGCCGACATTTTTGTTAGGCGCCCTGCCGCAACTTTTTAACTTGCAAGTACAAGCAGCCGGGGCTATGGTTCTACACTGTAAATCAGGGTTAAGTAGAAATGTGCACGATGTTTGCGCTCAGAGGCAGCACGGCTAGCATATCGGGTCTCCAGAGGCTCTTTGTTGCAGGTTGCAGCCTCAGCTCATTGCCGCATGCATGGATCGGCTAGCCACAGCTAGCAGAAAATCTAAGCTGCGTTTTCAGCTAAAACAAACGTTGAGAGTGCAGTTGTCTCTGCAGATTGATTTGTCTCAAAGTCTGATTTTATAAATAGGCTGCCGTGTGTCTTACAGTACAGCGAACAGACGTTTTCAGGAGACATTACTGGTATTGTCAGCCTGATCCTCAGGGCTTGAATGAACATGGACTCATCTTATGCATTGTGGTCCCCTTCTGCAACCCCAGTTTGCACAATAAACTGCGAATATGCTGGATGGCACAGTTATAACCACGGCATATACACGTTCATTACTTTTAGTTCTTTTGATCGGATACGAACTAAATATTCAGTTCCCATAGATGTGATGATGTTTGGCTTTGATACTTGGTTAACAATTTTAAAATGAAAAAGCTTTTGTGGATTGACTCCATCTGAGTCAATCTATAAAATGCAGGTTAATGTATTGAAATAAAAACCTCCCAGCGTTAAATTAGAACAGGTGAATGGAGAGCAGGTAGTAGTAACCACATGAATCATGAGGTGAGGAGATAAGATTCCTTTGTTGTTTATGTAAATGGACACAAATGATAAAACATGAGTGCTGTTCTGAATTATTCACTTCATGGTTTGTTATTTTCAGTGTGTATTGGACAGTTTGGAAAATCTGTTAACTCGTACAAAAATATATAAATCATAGTGAAACATGCTCTCTCAATCTAGTCATACAGTATGAGACAACATAACTGTCTAATGGGCACATTGGAGACAGTAAGCTTATATTTTTTTAATCGTTTTATTTTAAAGGCAGTTGGAAAGGTCAAAACTGCACTCGCTGGCCACTTTATCAGGTACTTTACTAGTAAGTGGTTGGACTCATTTTGCATTCAGAACTGCCTCAACTTGTTACTGTATAGAGTCAAAAAGGTGTCAAATATTTGTCAGAGATTTTGGGTCAAAGTGACTTGGTAACATCAAGTCGTTGCTGTATATTTGTCTGCTGCATATCCATAATGTAAATCTGATTCCAACACTGCCAATAATAATCTATTGTACAAAATCTTCATCATCAGCTTTATTAAAGACACAAATGGCTCCATAGAAAGATACAAAGTACTGGAGTACAGTGAAGTTACTACCATGTTCAAGAAGCCAGTTTGAAATGATTAGAGTTTTTTTGACATTATGACAGATGGATGTAACTTTATTAGGTGAGTACACTGGGATCATAAATGGATAGACATGGTGAGCAATAATACTGAGGAAGGTTTCTATGGGGCCCCTTTATGCCTCAGTTTCCTGTTCTCAGCAGACATGGGTGACATCTGGCTTGGTCTTCTATTGTTTCCAGATTTGACACGTTATGCATTAGAAGATAATATTCTGTGTGCCTTGACTGTAGCGAGTTGTTCTATTATTTACTGTTGCCTTTCTATCATCTCAAACCAGTCTGATCCCTTTTCTCCTTTTTCTGATGCTCAGTTTGAACGTCAGCAGGTTCTCACCACCACAGTTGCTGGCATGTTGTTGACCTATTCTTGTATGTTAGCAAGTAATTCCACACGTGTACCTAATAAAGTGTCCGGTGAGTGTATGTAAAAGTCTAGTATCAGTTTGCTTTTTGATCAACCTGGTGTTATTTGCCATATGTGCAAAATAAGTTTCTTTTGTAATGCAACCTCTTTGATTCCCTCCTAGTTTTCTTGTGACATATAAGTGTTTTACATCATTCCCTCTTTTCGTTGGTCTGTTTTTTTTAGTGGTGAGGATCCGGAGCTCCATCAGAAATGTCTGTGAGGGAGTCTTTTAACCCCGAAAGCTATGAGCTGGACAAGAACTTCAGGCTCACGCGCTTCGCTGAGCTGAAGGGGACAGGGTGTAAGGTTGGTTGTCCGAATCAAAATCTGACGTTTTCTGATTAAAATATTTACTAATGGCATCTAAAAAAATGTTGCCGCTGTTTTTCCACTGGTTTTAGGTCCCTCAGGAGGTTTTACAGAAGTTGCTCGAGGCCTTACAGGAGAACCACTATCAAGAGGATGAACAGTTCTTGGGGGCAGTTATGCCTCGATTAGGTAATAATTACCTTATTTTAGTGCCGTGGCAGCAAACATGGTAAAGTAAAAGCTTGGACTTGCCAGCTGGAATGAATGAGTTTTCAAACTGAGGCCTCGTCATGTGTCTGACCTAAGTTATTAACTTACACTCATGTTCGACACTCCTGCAGTTGCACTGATAGCTTCAGCTTGTTCTTTGGGTAACTTTGATTACACAAAAAATACTCAATCAGCTGAGAGTGCTGACCCTTATTTAAAGCCAAACTGACTGCATTAACCCTAATTAAGGTTACAAATTCATTTCTACAAGTGAAATGAATTTGCTTGTACTGCTGCGAAAACTAGGTTTTATTTTGTAACTACATGCCATTGGTAAGGACTATTTGCGCTTTTACTCTTTGCTAAGATTTCTGTTTGTTTTAAAGGAATAGGCATGGACACATGTGTGATCCCTCTCAGACATGGTGGACTTTCTCTTGTTCAGACAACAGATTACATCTATCCAATTGTCGACGACCCCTACATGATGGTAACAGTTCTCCTTTTTACTTGAGTTTCTCTTTTGTCTGCAGTTGTTAATACTGGATTGCTATCTATGCTTAAAAATATTCCCATTTCCAGACTTTCTTCCCTATTTTATTGCCTTAAGGTTGTATTGGTTCACCCATACATAAATCTGTTTGCATTATTGATGAACTATCTGCCATAAATTAATTTGGAGCATTTGTATTTATGAATTGTGATATGAACAATCTGTGAATATGAAACATTACAAAATGTGAAACAAGGGGTCAAGAGGTGTGAATCCTTTTGGGCACTTCTGTCTCTTTGCCACACAGACTGTGATTAATTTGTTTCTGCTTTGTAGGGAAGAATTGCTTGTGCCAATGTTCTAAGTGACCTGTATGCCATGGGAGTGACAGAGTGTGACAACATGTTGATGCTTCTGGGAGTCAGCAATAAGATGTCAGAAAAAGTAAGATAAGTTTTTTATTTGGTGAGACAGTATAACTACTGTCTCACAAAAAATAAACAATTAGTCGTTTTTGTAAATCAGTTCAAACGCTTTGCTCTTCTGAGAAGTTCAGGTTATGTGATGGTGGCAACACCTGCTGAAGTCCAAGAGGTTACTTTTTCTTTTTTTACTTGAGACATAAAATATTTAATAATATCCTGACTCCATGAGTCAGGGAAGTTGCAAAAGATTGTACAGCATACAATTTCTGTGCTATTGCTCTGATTCTTTTAGGGAGATAATTTGATGGAACTGGGAGACTTAAAGCATCCATTCTTCATGTGTGTCTTTTACACTTGCTCAAATGTGTGTGTGTTTGCAGGAAAGAGACAAAGTCATGCCACTGATCATTCAGGGATTCAAGGATGCTTCAGAGGAGGCCGGCACGTCTGTCACAGGGGGACAAACGGTGGTTAACCCCTGGGTGGTAATGGGAGGAGTTGCTACAACAGTGTGTCAACCCAACGAATTCATCATGTAGGAATAACTTTCTGTTACATATTTATTCCCTTTGACTTTTCAATCTCTATTAGAAGAACAAACCCCATGACAATGTCATGTCTGATGTCTTTTAGGCCTGATAACGCAGTGCCTGGGGACGTGTTGGTGTTGACCAAACCGTTAGGGACCCAAGTGGCTGTCGCAGTGCACCAGTGGCTAGACATTGTAAGTCTTTCTAATTGTATTTTTTGCCTTTTTGTCTTGGGATGCCTTCTGCTATTTCATGACAGACTTTCCTATTTGCTTTCTTCAACATTTAGCCTGAGAAGTGGAACAAAATCAAGCTGGTAGTAACCCAGGAAGACGTAGAGTTGGCCTACCACGAAGCAATGTTGAACATGGCCCGGCTCAACCGTACAGGTAAACCCATCATTCATGCATGATACATTTGAAATCTTGTGTGATCAGATTGCTGCTCACTGATTTGCCAAGGGGAGAGGAAAATGTGAAGGTTTCACTGAGGTAGTGCAAGGAAAGGTTAATAAAACTCAAGAGCGACTACAATGATATTTAGAATCACAGTGAAAGTATAATTTTGCATTTTAAGTTTTTGAATTACACACCGGCGGCACACTGCAATTAATATCCACCTGTAGAGTGGTACACTGGAGATCTTCAGCTGTCAGCTTTTCAATGGACACACAACAGGGTCAATGTGGAGTAGAGTGAGGATGAGCCTCACTCAGATTCAGGGGAAAAGGGACAAATGATTATTCATCTGAACATCCTCTCTGTCGTCCTTCTTAGCTGCTGGCCTCATGCACACCTTTAACGCACACGCAGCCACCGACATCACAGGGTTCGGCATCCTCGGCCACGCTCAGACGCTGGCACGACAGCAGCGGAGCGAGGTTTCCTTCGTCATCCACAACCTCCCAGTGCTCGCCAAGATGGCCGCCGTGTCCAAAGCCTGCGGGAACATGTTTGGACTCATGCATGGCACCTGCCCTGAAACATCAGGTCTGTGTTGATGTGGTTCTTACATTAACAACCTTAACTTTATAAAATCCTGCTAATAATGTTTGTTTATATGGAGTTGGAGGAGTAAGCAAAGTCAGAAAGTTCTGAGCTTTGATCAAACAGGATGGAGTCTATAGTAAACAAACATAAAATAATCTCTCTGCACTCTAGGAAAGTAGGATAATAAAAACTTTTATTTGTATATCTATAAGCAAATGAGACAGACCTTCAGCAACACATAATATTTTCAGCAAATCACTTTTAACTTTATCATCATCAGGTTTCATTTGATGTCTTATTTAAAAGACATCAAACGATTGGAAATGGGCAAAAGCGTCATGTATTCCGTTTTCCAAAATGTTAAAACTTAAAATTTCTGAAATTTAAACAGCCATATTTGTCTCTTGTAAGAAAGTTAAATTGTAGCCGTTCATCTGGCCACCTATGGATAGCAACAGGTGTGGGAGGGACAGCTCTGTTTTACCTTATACTCCACAGAACATAAAAACAATTTGGCATCATTAAACTTCATATTGCAGTTTTTTTAAGTTTATATTGGTCCTTTTTAGAAATTTTAAAAATCTTAACAAACATGACAGAAAATGAACCATGTCTGGTGGAGTTGTTTAAGGCTGATTTTGCATTTACTGTATTTGCAATAGTTTTAAAAACTTTAGTAGACATTGATGTGCCATTTTCTGCTGCCTTCTTTTTGCTCTCATTATAACCTAACATTATTGCAGTTCTTTGGTGTTGGAATACACCTCACCAGACTTTCTTTGCCGTTTTTTAACATTTTTCCTATGATAAGTGTTTTCCAGAATATGTTACAAACAAACAACAGAGTGCATTTCTCAGATTTGTACTGAGAGATGCGGACCAGTTCCATCACGCGCACAAAAAGAAACTGACCGATTCCTTGTTCTTTCCATTCAAAGGAGGCCTGCTCATCTGTTTGCCCCGGGAGCAGGCTGCCCGCTTCTGCGCCGAGATCAAATCTCCAAAGTATGGAGAGGGCCACCAAGCTTGGATCATCGGGATTGTAGAGAAAGGAAACCGCACCGCTCGCATTATCGACAAGCCACGAATCATTGAGGTGGCACCGCAAGCAGCCACGCAGAATGTCAACCCAACACCCGGCGCAACCTCTTAATCCTCGACTTGCTGCCTCACAGACCTGAAACCCCAAAACCTCTGTCGAGAGTTTTTTTAGACCTATAAACTACAAAACCATCGTAGGGTGTTGACAAATTTACACAAGATAGTAAAATAAAAACACAACAAAGACTGGGTTGGCGTGCATCAACGTGGAAACAGCCCCACACAGTGGCCTCTCAAGGGTATGGCACCACCCAGTGGACTCAAGCTGCAGCTGCCCCTTGAAAAGAAATTGGCAAGAACTAGGACATACTCATAATCCATTTGCTCTGTTTGGCTGTATTGTTTAATGTGCTTGATTGGCTGGCAGCTTCTGAGAGTGGTAATGAAGACAATAATCTGTTGATTCATTTTGAATCTTTGAAAGTCTGGAGTCCGTTGCCTCTTTTGTCTCTTAAAACTGCTCTCTTCAAACAGGCACACTGTGTTTTGGTGTTTTTGTTTGTCTTTTGCTTTGTACAGTTTAAAGGCCTAGTTTTAGTTCATTGCTGTTCCTGATGCCTCAAAACACACAACCTGAATTTCCTTTTTTTATCATTATTACTTTTGTATCGTCCCCACATATGCTAATAAATACTCATATAGAAGATAGTTGATTTCTGCTACTTGGGAGCTGCTCTCATGCGATTGAAACAAATCAAGCTGATTTAGTTCTAGCTGCACCATTGTGCTTTCTCATATGTTTAAAGATTATTTTTTTAAGACATTAAGAAGAGATTCTTCATTCCAAATGTAGCATCATAATTACATAAATATGATGTAGTTTTCCATTGTAAATGTCAAAAATATCTTTTGAAAACGGAGTGTCTCGGGTCATCCACCTAGTGAACTCGATCGGTTTATTTTTGGCGTCTGCATGGTACGTTGATGATGCCAGGTGATGTGATAAAAGCAAACTGACAATGAAGCCTCCCGCCGGTTGAAGTTTTTCTTTCTTCTATAGATGAAAATAATCTGGATGGCGTCGAAAAATGTTAGAAACAAGTTGTAATCTCTACACCACCCCTTACAATAAATGTTTTATAAAACTTTGCTCTTCCGTGTTTTTTAAATTTCAGGTAAAAAAAAAAAATAAAATGTAGGATTTGCTTTTTTTTTTTTTTAAAGGGGTGTATTATGGCTGTCAGCTGGGAAGAGACAAACTGATAATTTGTCACTTCTAATTTAATTAGTTTAGATCAACTTTGTTGTCCCTACAGGGCAAATTGCTTTGCAGACAGTAAAAACAAATACAGATAAATGCGTGAAAACATGTCAATAGGACGCCACAACATCCACATAGCACACAGTATAATTACATACCACCACAGTTTGTTTGGTCTTACCCCAAATTATTAATGAGGCTGACACTAACTGGGATAACTGAATATTTTATTTTATTTTTTTGCAATAACTTAGTACCTTAACATGCAGGAAAAGGGGCACCTCAATAATTTAGAATATAACTAAAATACTGATGTATTTCAAAATCGTAAATGCCTGTCGATCCATTAGACAGGCTGGTGTAATGCAAGCATTTATTCCTGTTAATTTTGACGATTCTGACTTGTAGCCAATGAAAACCAAAATTCTGTAACGTAAAAATGTGATTAAATATGACCAATAAATGTCCTTTTGATGGAGAAATGTTGGCAATCTGAAAAGTAATGAGGCTGAAGCCTTTACACTCAACACAAGGTTGACGCTCTTTTTGCAAACCTGATTGATAATGGATATTGTTTTTTTATAGGTTAGTTCAGTGTTTTGTATGTCAGTGGATATAGAAAACCAAAGATATCCTATGATTCCTTTATATTTTTTTGCCTATAGATCTTCTTCAGTCAAATCAAGTTAGATTTTTCTCAAACTTGAGTGTTCACAAATTGTTCTTACTTACTGATGTGAAAATGGGATGTAAATTTTTTTAAAGCAAGTTATTCAAACCCAGAAAACAGCAGGCAAAAATAAAATAACTTTTGTCTTATCCCTTATTTATTTTTATGTTTAAATCTAAATAAATGTTCCATGGTTCCTAAAATTGAGCTACAAAGACAGATACATACCGAACACGTTCTTTATTGAATAAGCCTCACTTATTTTCACAGAAAATTCTCAAAAAAGTGTAATTTCTCAGTATTTTACCCAGAAAAAACAAACCTATTTAGTATTATAAGAACCGATAACATCCAACAAACACTCTTGTGTCTTTGTTTTTACTCATTTATTTATTTTTTTTTACATCAGATTGGACTAGATTTATGGTCAGCATCCACTGACAAGGAAAAAAGGAGGTGTAATAAAAATCCCATCATTAAATTAGAATGTACAGCAACTCAAGCATGTAAAACAGAAATAAATTAGAGGAGTGATAACCGTTCTCTTTGAGAGTGGAATGCCCATCTCCTGTGATGTGGCTCTCCAGAAAAGCGCAAATAAAAGTGCAATTCTTTTAGCTGATGGAAGGACACCAACAAAACATCTCCCCACAGAGTCCTACATGTTCTTTTTATTATTTTCCAAATGCACATCCTTTCCATTCTCCACCAGGAGCTTATCATTTTCTTGTTTGAAAAGAGTGTGGATATCAATCATGGCTTTCCGAATGTGCTGACCAAACCGAGCGGAGTCCTGCAGTTTCAAACAGAGTGAAAGAAAAGAGAGAGAAAAGACTATTAGAGTCGGAGAAACATGATGAGGACTCTACAGGTGGGTGGAAAACATCAAGTACTTACTGTGTTATGCCTGGAGAATTTGCTGGAGATGTGGAATGTAATGAGATTTTCCCCAACAATGATATAAGAAACACCATACCCATCATCCGCCACCTGAGAGTGTATAAGAGACACAATTATATAAGATACTAAACTGTTTTAATTATAAGATTTTGACCGAGAACACTCACAGGTCCAAATCCACCTCCTGCACCCACAAAATTTGGAAACTTTTTGATATCAACTAAATTAATCTGCTGCTGAGGAGTCTGGCTGGTGGACAGCTTCCACGGCTCGGAAAGCGCCTGAAGGTTTTGGGATGGAAAGGAGACCTGATAAGTCATATGGAAGTATCCAACAAAGTGAAAATGATTTGACTGTATCTCTAACCTTCTCAAGAAATGGTGATTTAACATCGAGATATTTAGATACTATGTAAAGGCAGAAGAGATGCCGATCGATACCGGAACCAGTCATGGCCAGACGATACATGTTCTGGTGCTTGTCTGCTGCTGTCCGGAACAGTGCAAGTCTCTGGGCGTTCTGCTCACAGACATTAGCAGGTACTCAGGAAATTACGTCATCATTTTTGCTTATTCTGACATGTACACAAAAACATGTACACAAAAACAAAAACAGTGCATATCAAGAACTGGATGTTCTTATGACTTTATAATATAATAAAGTCATAAAGTCACAAGACGTGCCATGTCAGTTTAACCCACTGACATGGCATTTAAGTTTATTCACATTGTCTTAGTGACTTTGACCCTACTGTTGCATCTGGATCCTCCAGAACCCCTCACAGAGTAACATTTTACATAAAAACAAACATGTACACAGGATGATAATAATAATTTACATTTGTTAAATTAAACTATTCTGGAAAAAATTTAAAAATAAAGACACGTGCATCTCTGTATTTAGAAAATCATAAATGCAACTAAAAAGGCAAAAAGAAACACAATTCATATTCATAAAATTAACATATATAATAAAGTCATTAAAGGTAGTTATAAATGTATTTAGAAATTCATCTCTGTTCATTTACCTCTACATTTTACAAATGTTTTAGCATGTTAGAATTTATTAATGTGGATTTCAATGGGTGACCTGGTTGATCTGGTGAGTTTTCATTGAGTGTGTGTTTGTTTTCCTTACTGTTGCATCTGCATCCTCCATGGCCCGGACAAAAGCAACAGCCTCAGAGGTGCAGGAGCGCACCGTCTCAGTCCGCCCGTCTCTGAACATACGGGTCATTGATGACTCGTATGTCAGACAGAACACACCTTGATCCTACGGGGAAAAAAAATTGGATTGATGAAGCCAATATTCAAGAAAAAAAAGATGCGAGTGATTGATGCCTGACCGACCCTGAACTGTGCGAGCTGCAGAGCCAGCTGAATGAAGGCATCAGGGCTCGTCCTGCACTTCTTGATCAGGCCTTTGCCAAACTTAGTGAACAGATGGCCATGGAAGTCCACATCATTAGCTAGGTGTCTGGCTAACAAGTATGAAGCATGAATGACATCTTGGCACTGAAATAGGAGAAAACACAGCAAATAAATAGCAATTAGTAATCGGTTACATTTAATTAGTGAAGTTTACTGTACCTGTGCTGGAATCTCCCACTTTAATCGAGTGGGAGAGGGAAGGCCCCTGTTCATTTCCCCTTTACAATGTCCCTCTTCTGTGTAGCCAAGATGAAAGAAGTCTTTTGCAAGAACGTACTACAAACACACAAATAACATCTTAGGAATTGCTAAGAAATTTTAATTATCTTTGTTTTTAAGACTAAAATACTGTTTATACCTCCCACATGTGTCCAACAATGGGTGCATCAGCCCAAGAGTGCTCAACATTGACTCCCATCTTTCCATTTGGATATGAAATTAAGTTGAAAGACTTGTCGAACCACCTGTAAGACATGACAAGAATGTTCTTTTTTTTTTTCAGAAAACATTATGAAAGTGACCATTTTAATTGAAGTTGAGAGCGGATGTCTTCCCCTGTCGTCTCTGCCTACCTGTCGTAACATTTGCCATGCATTAGGGATTTGGCATAATTATCAAATGAGGAAACCTTTCCTGGATCATAACCCTGTGGCTCCTCATCGAATGTCAGGAAGAATGAGGCAGACTCAATGGTATCCAGGGATTCCTTGTTCTGTCCCTGGCTAAAGTATTTAAGCCGAGTCCGTGCCCAAGGTACTCTGGAAAACAAAGTAAGAAAGAGTAGGAATCATGTCTTTAGCAGGTCAGAGGGTTTTAGTATGCTGTGAAAATGTGTGTTTGCGCATGCCTGTCTCCTGCAGTGAGGGCAGCTAGTTTCAGTTCTCCTGGCAGGGGTTCTGACGTATCATTGAGAATCTGTTGAAACTGGTTCTCCAGTTCGCTGGGTAAGAGGTGACGCCCCCCGGTATACAAATACACTTGGAAGTAGCGACCTCTGTGGAAGACAACGAGGTGCTTTCGGTCTGTCAGGTGCAGTACAACATCTGCAGAGAGAGTAAGAAGGATATAAGCTTGAATTAAACTCTACTGGGAACTGAAAAGGATGTGGTATTAATGAGGAAATTTGTGGCTAAGTGCCAGTGTGAAAGTTTTGCACATTTTATAGAACATAGCTGCAGTTTCTAATGTTCCAATAAATAAACAGAACTGCATTTTTGGAAATAAAATAACTTTTGCTGTTTGTAAACATTTTTGACAATTGGACAGCATTGTCAAAAATGGGGTTATGATTACATTCATTCTTAAATCGTTTATACTATGCAGCACGTTTTATCTTCTTAATTGTGGTTGTAATGGATAATTTAGAATGACCTGTTGTGCAAAATAATATACATATAAATTCATAATTTTGTGCATTGGTCAATATTTCCATCATTTCTGTTTGGTTGTTAGAACACAAAGTGGGTTTCTTTCCGATTAAAGTTCAGTCAGGTGACCTATATGTGTTACACTTTTGTTACATTTATGAAGAATTTATCACTCAGAAATACATAGTATTGTAAAAAAAAAAAAACAACAAAAAAAAAAAAACATTACACTATGCTAATAGTGCAAGTGCTATGATGTTACTGACTCAAAAACTTTAGAGCATTATTAGCAAGTTAACTTACTAAAACTATCACACTGTGGGTCGTCTTTAATTTAACTTTTTATGTACCTTTGATTGCTTTAAATATATCATATGATTTATGCCATTTTCTTCAGACCAAATGTTGTCTTCATCTTACTGCATAGAACATTTGGAGAACTAAAAATACGACAACAGGAGAACAACAGGAGGACAACAACAGGAGATAACTTGTTGGAGCTGAGTCTGTTGACAACATTGATAGAAATTAACCCAAAAGTGCAACAAGTGCAGCATCCTAGAAATATTTACTTAAACCAGTGCATGAGTTATTAAACCATACATATTATTTTTACCTGTTTCCGTACCAGGGATACGAGTGGTGTTAAACATTCTCTCCATCTGAGTGGAACACATCGGAACGATCCCTAAAGCCCTCATCTGAGAAGAGAAGGGACCAGGAATTCATCAACCTCCATTAATTCACAGGGTTCAAAATAGAGAAACCATACGCTTGGTCTGTTGTGTAATTAAAACATTTAAAGCAAGATTTTTATTAATGCCACTTACTTTTTCTTTTGTGTAATTAATTGTATAAATTAAATTATATTTCTATTTTCCTAAAATAAAAACATGGGACAAGAATACGCATGTAGACCTCAAGCTGAATCAACGTGGAGTATAAAAATTGCGCAAAAGATGATTACTGTTCTCAGTCAGTTTCGTGATTTAAAACCTTACATCAGGAAAAAAGTGAAAGTTGTGACTGAGAAAATCCAGGTAGATAATGAAGAACATCCCTGTTACGACAGAAAACTCAAAAGATAAATGCAAAAAATTTAAAGTTTAATTAACTTAAACTGAATTTTATATTTATGGCCAAAATGGGCTAAAAAAATGGAATTTAAGTGCCAAACACCTGAGCAAAGCTAAACAAAAGAAAGCAAGATTTTTCAGTCTTGATGTTTTTTAAAAAACAGGCATGGTCTGTAAAACGGGCAGATTACTGGTTCAAGTTCACCACGCTCCAGCTTGCGCCTGTACTTCAGCATGGCATGAACGATGTTTCCTGCCCGGGCAGCCTGGCGGTGTGTTGGGGTCATGTACAAAAGGTCCTTCAAACAAAAACATGAAACCATCAGTTGGAGACGTCAGAGGTCAGATCACAAAACAGATACTTTGTTACTTCAAACTTCACTAATGTCCAAAATCTTTAATTGTGTTTGTGTAAAAGCCACAATTTGTTGAAGACATTCATTGCTATTAGGCCCTTCTAAGCAAGTAAACATAACAATATTTTATCTTACCATGATGTAAAAGTTGCTGTTGACCATTATTGGACCTCTGCTCCTTAAGTAGATGTATTCCTCCCACCAGTCGCTTACCTTTAGATGTTTGGACATTATCAATACAAAATATTCAAAAACAAATTGAGTGAACTTGTGATTTAGTTTCAAATATGTGAAAACCACTCACATAATTTGTTGCCCACCAGGACTTTAGCACCAGATACCTTTGGAGCAGAGACGCCTCATTTTCTTTAAAGTTATGTGCCAAAATTTCCATTTGTTTGTATTGTTCGTTGTCCAGCAGAGGGCGCACTGACTCCAGATACTGTGGGTAAGATGCATAGAAGGAAGTAGAGAATGAAGCATTATGTAACGACACAAAAATCCTGGAGGGGCTTTCAGGCTGCGTCTCCTGCCAGACTGGCAAGGCAGATTTCCACCTCTCACTACTTAAACTAATGCAACACAAACAGGGCATGGGGATATTTTGTCTAAAATTTGCATTTGTGGTTTGAAGGGGATAAACAACAAATGTTTCAAAATCAGGATTATTTATTTTCTTAAGCATACAGTGAGAAATGACAGGGTTAGAGTCCTGTGGAAATTCCAGATCCAGAGTGGTAAACAGGTGATTGTTAAACAAAAGGACGTTGTAGTGGTGGAAAAAAAACATTTTTAATCTTAATCCACTTGTGTTATGCAAAAAGAATAGCAGTCATTCTGACCAGCTAAAATATGTGCCATGGTTTTTGTCTTCCTGAAAATGATTTTAAGTTTTTCTTTTCCTTCACTTGATGGCCCTTTACTCTGCTGTACGAGCAGATCTTGTCTTCTAATTTAGATTTTATTGATGATAAAATCTAAATTTTACTTCTACAAACCTTCTTGATGGTGTCTTTCACTCCAGGGACGGGGAGTCGGGGTAAGGCACCCTGAAAGCTGTAGAGCAGGGGCTTTCGTCCAGAGAATATCTTTACCAGGATCTGGGTGGTAAATGATAAAACTAATTAATCCGATGCATATACTTTATTCCTATACTCCTCTGACAGGTTTCTTAGATATAATTTTACCCTGAATGGACCGAGGTGACACAGATAGTGAAAGAAAGACTCAGATTGTGTAAGTGAAATTTACTGACGAAAATTCTGAACGCCTAAGGTTTATAGGGGAGGTATGCCCAAAAAGCAACAGAGTGACTTTTATTGATGCAATGCTTCAATTGTGTCCTATGACTTTGTATTTTTTGTGTTTTTATGATGTGAAGCAACTTTCTTGTTGCTGATGTGCCATACAAATAATCTTGACTTGACTTGAAGCAAACCCACCAGCCACACTTTTGTAGATGTCCTCATCTTTCCATGGGATTCAAACATCCATCCGTGGTAGGAAAGAAGAATCTTTAGAGTGAATCGCATGAAGTGGACAAAGAACAGCCAAACTGCTGTGCCAAACAGGTTGGCGCTCAGAACTGCTCTGGCCTGCACTGACAAACAGTTTCTGATCGGAAAAAACAAACACTTGTCAGTATGAACTTGTGGCAGTAGCTACATGGGAAATGCAAAGATTGACAAGTTTGGAGCAAGTGACACAATGATCTGCTACACACAAAATGAATATTTTCACAACAGCAATGAATGAGTTAAATATTTTATATGTGTACATTACTGACTTGTAAGGCAGGCTTTCCTTGATGTTATTTATGATTCCTAGAGGGGGATTTGTGCCAGTGTACAAGGACATCATCATGGCAATCACAATGATCAACCAACTGGACAGACCGGCAGGGTAAACTTCAGTCAGTATTCCATTCTGTATAAAATGCAAATAATTTAATATATTTTCTATTTTTACTTGTATTCAATAATAAAAATAGATGTCAATTAGTGATTTTAAACACTAAACTTTATCAGTTATTACAATCTTTTTGACTGACTGCCAATGTTTTAAACATAGACACATTATGCTGAAATTGTGTTTCTACCTTCAACTGAATGGCTTTCTTCTTCCAGGCAGTGAGTGAAGACAGGTAGATGTTTTTGATGATCTCCTTACTCAGCTTCACGTCCACACCGTCCGGGCGCACAGTGAACTCGAAGCCCACTGCCTGATGGGCCTCCGCCATTTTCCTAAATCACTAACACGGGTAGTTTAAGCATGGCGTTATCGTTGTAATTCAACCAAATGTTTTACAGTTAGTTATACAGGCACCACATTAGAAATAATGAAGAGCCTTATCTCATTTGATTGAAATGTCATATTATCTTTCTATGGTTAAATGTCAATGTTTTCATTTGCCTTTGCAACTGTCTCCACTCATTTGAAAAGAAATAGCTGTCATGGAGACCAAGCTAAAGACGACATTCTGCGCTGCAGTTCTTCAACAGTGAGCATTGGGAATGTAAACAATTTTATATTTTTTTCTTTTTACCTCTCTGACACAGCTCCAGTTGTTTTAAACTTTAAAATTGTTGCTTTAGCTTTAAATGAACATATTTTTCCCTTAAATGACAAGTTCTCATGTCTTATATTCTATTTGTCTTATATCTGTCATGTTATGAAAAAATCAAGGGGAAACAAGAATTCATGATTTTTTTAAAAATTAAAACAATTTAAAGAAACTTTTAAAAAGGCTTAACTTTAAAAAGTTAAGCCTTAATTAACTAATTAATAGTAATTGATATTGACATTACTAAGTGTGATTAATCTGTCTGATTTTGTAATACAAATTTTTAAGGTGGGATATTTTTTTCCATAATCTCAACATAAAGGATATCTTTACCTTTTACTTTTTAGGTAAAAGGTTAAACATATCTGAACTGCACCACCTTTTACTTGTGGTGCTAGTAATTGTTGCGGGGGTGAAATATAAAGGGCCACCTTTCTGAGCTTCTTCAAATTCACATTTTCCACTTACGCAACAAGTTATGGTTCTTTTACTGTTCTGTTTTGTGCAAACAAAAACTAGAAAAAAACTGGCTTGGCACTCGTGCCTCAAGTTTGAAAAGTTGGAGGAGGTGCAATGCAGATAAATAAATACATAGTAAAGTTAAAACAACTGATTTCTAAATGTCAGGTGCTTCAGAAGTCTTAACAGAAATATTTGGACTTCCAACATCCCTGCATATTGTGTTTTAGTGGCAGGTCTGGTATGGCTTTTTCCATGTCACATGACCAAACTATCCCCAACTGGGACAAAGTTCAATGGCCAGATATAGTGGTACATCAGGCATGTGCAGAACGACTCAGATAGGAATGGAAATACAAACAGAGCAGAACCAACAAGGGATCACAAAATGTCCAGATTCCCTGCTGATTTCAAGACCATCTCATTGAAGCAAGTTGCACAAGTCATAAGTTTAATATAAACTGTAAAAGTATTTGGATTATACTTTGTCATTTCAATTTTCCACCAGTTTGTGATATATTTTTTCATTTAGAAAACAAGCAATGAACCCAAATATGTCAGCACTTTGTCATTTTCATAAAATGTGAAATTTGTGTCCCAGTTGTCAGAGTAAAAGAATCATAAAGATCAGGAGCATACTTTACCTTTCTGACACCAGGCAGATGGTTGCACACACAGGTGAAAGGAAAGCTGGTAATCAGTGACTTTGGTCTGCAGCATAGAGCCAGTGGGTTTCGTCTGTACTGAAGCTTGTGCGCTCTGTGTCCTTGAGGAGGCTTTCCTCAGGTAGTGAACATAGTCACTGCTTCCTGTGCTTCTCCCTGTCCTCTCTCACCCACAACATGCCTCTATTTGTAACCAGACACCAAGCAGAGACAGCTTGGACCTGGTGTTCTCTGAGCTCCCAGCTATGTAACTGAATGTGATCCTTGTGACATTTCACCTAATTTACCAATCAAAGATTATTTCACTCAGCAAAGTTATTAATTTGTATACTACAAACATTGTCGTTGGCATGTGGTCTGGTTGACATTAAATTTACAATGATTTTAATACCAACCCATTTAAGGAAATCAAAACAAAGTGTCTATAAATAAGGTAATGCGTAATGAAGTGGCATGAACATGCTTTGTGAAATGTTTTACTGAGCTGAGGAACCTTTTTGGTAATGACATATTTGAAATCTCTAATGGAGTGTGATTTTTTTTTACCCATTTTTCAGGACAAACTGTCTTCAAATCTTGAAGATTCTGGGGATCATTTATATTTTCTACACTTTTTGCTTATTTCTGTATGTTTTCCTTTGAATTCTAGTCAGATGATTGATTGGATAACTCCACTTTTTAATTTTTTGTATCCCATGACGGAGGTACTTCATAAAATCTTGGCCAATGTGGTTAGAGATCACATTGGCCGTGAACCACATTATGCTGATTTCAGAGGCTACAAAATACCACAAAAATCTTTGAAAATCACCAAGAAACATTGAATGCCACAGTGATTTTGAAATAAAAAAAAATAAAATAAAATAAAATATTTTAATAATTTCAAATGACCTTTTCATTCCTCCATAAACAAAGGTATGTATTAGGTAAAGCAGTGGGCTGTAACATTAAAAGTAAAGGTAAAAGATAGCCTCATAACGCATGGGAATAAGTAAAGCTGGGAGCGTCCTGATGGTTAGGGCTGAGAGATCCAGCCTCACAACAGTGTCGTGGTCAATACTGGACATCAGAAGCTGGTCACCTACATGTGTCCCCTGTCCAGCAAATGACACTCTTTCAGTGCGGTGGATCTGAAGGCAAGGAAGAATAACACATCAAAAATATATTTAATGGAAGTACAGCATATCTCTGCTTAGCTGACTCTCTTCAAGAAATTAGATCAGTCCTAAGAATCTTTACCTTCCCCCATTTTTTTGATTTGACATGGAATGATGTCACCACATTGCTCGAGTTGTTCCCACCAATCACAAGCAGCTCATCAGTCGCGCCCAGGAAGTACAGAGTAGGAAGGTCTACATCAGCTCTTGTTAAGGTGGGAAGCAGTTCAGACCAAGAGTCTAGGAGATAAGGGCAGCATAGATGTCAGACAACTCATATGAACTGTGGATGTGTACCATGCATAAGCAATGGGATTTTGCAAATAACATACAGAGCAGTTAGAAGAGGACAAGCATAATGTAGAAGAGTTTTGCTTTTATTTCATGCACCTTGCTTTGTGTTGTACTGCAACAGTAATTTCTCTCCTGTCCTCTGGATGCTCCCCAGCACATAGATACATTCTCCCAGGCTGGTAGTGAGGGGGACATCATGGGATAATGACACAGTGAACTGGAAGTCAGTGAGTGGTAATGGAGAAACGAACCTAAGGCAGAAATTATGCACATGAATCATGGGCATAATTTTGAGATATTTAGTCAGTATTTGATTCTGTATGTGTAAATACTCAGTCTGTGTGGACAGAAAATCTGCATCAAATTCAAAACTACACTAAATTTCCGTCTTAAAAATCTTGTGAAATTATCTGTCATATGTGGCAGTGAAGGTAGTGATAAAAGTGAGCTTGTGTCTGGAACATCACACATTCCTGCCAGCTGCTTCAAAAGAGTCCAAACCTCCATGTATCCTCCCATGGATCGTATCGCTCCACTGCTGTGTACAGAGCTGTACTGGAGTCTGGAGTCACCAGAGAATCCAAATACCAGCCTCCAAACGCGTAAATAAAGCCTTCACAGACCACTGCACTGAAGTGCCTTCTGTGCTGTAAAACAGAAAATGCTGATAATTGGTTTAATTCTCAAAAAATAAAGGAAAAAATTGTAACTTACACAAAATAACCAGTCATATTATTGCTCTCAAAGCGTTTTATACCTTTATCAGAGGTGATGCAGCCACCCATGAATTGTTAAAGGGATTATACCTAAAGGAAGCCATAGTGAACTCCCAGCCTTTCTTCCTCTGCTGCCTGTAGCCTCCTATGACATACAGGTAGTTATACAGTACTACTACAGTAAAACACCACTTATCGGCCCTTAAGGGAAGCTTTGTGACTGAGTGCCAGTCCTCACTGTCCTCTGAACATTTCATGGTGAAAATGTTCCGGGCACGTTCTGTCTCCGGGTCGTTCCAGGAAGTCAGGTTTTCTTTCCTGAGGCTGCACAGGCACAGTTCTCCTTTTGCTCTCAGACTGATGACTTCCTCCCTCTCCTCATCGTGCAGACTCCTGATATATGAATCTGTCTCAGTTATTTCAGAGGTTTCACTAAACCAGTGGATTATAACTTCACATACCCTATCACGTGTGGCAGCTCCAGAAGGTTCCGGCTCAAATAAGTGAACACTGTGTTTTTCAGCTCTGGACAGAAGATTTCCTGAGCAAGGCTCAAGTATGATAAACAGTTAGATGGATTGAGTTCATGTGCCAGGGCTAACAGGCACCTCGAGACGAAGGCTTCAGCCAGAAGATAGCTGCCCACCTGCGGAGCGAAAAAGATGAGACAGTGACTGGATTTAGCCTTACACAACCTAATATTGACCCAGAAGGCTCCGTATTTGACGGGATACCTGAATGTGTACTCCCAGTTCTTCTTGGGGAACATTAAAATCATGATTGAAGCAGAACTCAAGGAGATTGTGGAAAATGGAGGAGGACACGTGATCCAGATGAATGTGGCTCTCTGAGGTTTCTCTCATGCTGGACTGGGACAAAGCTCTGAAGTACTCACTGCACTCTGAAAGCTTTGGGAGGTCCACCTTTGTGAAATTAATGATTAATGACTAACTGCACGCGTTTGGAAACTTATAAACTTAGATGTACTCACATGAAAGGCATGTGTGCTAGTTTGGATTGTAACCTTGGCTCCATTTTTGTCTCCTAGGTGATATGTGCGGAGGGTCTCATTGGTTTCCCACTCTGAGTCTGCTTGATATAATCTTATAGGAGGGATTTGGGTGGATGCTATCCAGTTGTTTACAACTGAATTAGCACCCAACAGCCTTTTAATTCCTCGTTTCAACCACAGGATCAAGCATTCGATGAGCATTATGAAACACTTTCTGATTGCATTAATCATACTGAGAGTGTTCTATTCATCTAAAGTTTAAGAAATTGATTCAGTGATAAAATGCAGCTTCAAAAAAATAATTCAAGCATCCAGAACTATTAACTCAGTTTAGCGTGTCCAAAAAAAACCCACAGTCCAATGGGAGGGCAAAACACAATGCATGGTGGTCGTCAGCTTGATTTCTCCCAAAGAGAACACCAAAGTCGTAAAAGTATTCAAGAGCATATACACGAACAGAATAAGCACAGATACAACAAATCCTCTGGAGCAAATCTTTTCATTCTTTTGTGCATCAAAATGTTACCAGAAAGTCCCTCGATCTTTGAGCAGAGCGGTCCGTTTTGGCTGGTCTATTTTTAGATCTTGTAGGTGGAGCAAGTGTCAGCTCAGTGGAATTAAATGAGGGAGTCAGACTGCTCTCATGCCGTCACTGGGGTCTCAAAGTGCTGGTGGATTTCAATAAATTAGAAATTTCACAAATTCATTTAAAGGGACCTGTATATGCATTGATATACATTCCAGCACATTATATTTATACTAGTTTATTTGTATTAAAAATTATAGCTTGCAACTAATTAAACCAAAAGCCAATTTTTTTCTGACTCCTTTAATATTTCATAAGAACAAAACAAAGTGTAATATAAAAATGTCCTGTTATTGCTACAAGACTAAGCAGAAAATTGCTGATAATTACATTACAGAAGAAAGTAAGGCTAAGCCATATTAGGTCATTAGTAGAACAATTGACAGCTTTACTTAATCTGTTAAGTTGAAAAGCTGCGTAAGGAGTATGAAGTATGTTTTAACTGCAGCATTGAAACATCTGCAAGGCAAAGCATACTTAAAAGCTTTGAAGGCATATGGTGTGGACTGCAGCTGATCCAAGTATTTCATGAAGTCCGACTTGTATCCAGGACTGTTTCATAAAAGAGATTGAATTGTACTTTCTAGCTGGACTTTGAAGAGGGATACGAAAACCAGCAGAGCTGACAATGCAGGCGAGTCGAGCCACCAGGTTTCTTGACTACGGCAATAGCTTAATTGTCTCTGTGCCAGATAGTATTAATGCAATTGATCATGCAGAAAGTTATGACAAACTATTGAGTGTGCATACTGTAAAATAGATGAACATATTTTTCACCAGGACCACAATTATGCATTAATAAAAAAAAATGTCTTGTTTATGCAATATTAACATTTTCTAAGAGCCTGAATTTACATTAGCTGTAAGCTATAATTAGTAACAGCAGCAAAGAAATATTAAACTATGTAAAGAAACTATATACCAGTTTCAATTTAATCACATTTTTAAATGAATGATTTCCTAATTTGTAAAACTTAATATGTATTTTGCAATTTAATGTAAGATTGCCCTCATGGTGATCAAAAAACAAAACTCAAAGACAAGCAGCCATTTGGATTCTGAGGACAAGTTTAATAAGTTTAGGATTTTTCTTGTTCGTGGGGGAAAAAAAAAAAATCAAAACTTATGAAAGTAGTTATAGAATGATACAGTTACAGAAAAAAATTTTTGGTTGAAAATGGAGACCCTTTTTTACAAAAATTGCATCACATTAAATGTATTCAAGCATCTTGTTAGTTTAAATAAATAACATCTTTGTAGAGACAATATAAAAGTCTCTAGACCAGGTAAAAACCATCTTTTACAATCAAATAATATAAAACCTTAACATTTCAGTGCTTGTTTTTCAACTAACTAATCATTACAGTCATGAATGTGAGAATGAGTATGAATATTGTACATGAGTAGACAGAAAGGGTGAAATGGTGATTCAGAAGCAATCAGTTACTAATTGGTAAAAGTGTTGGGGCAAAAAAAAAAAAAAAACAAGTAAAAATTCAAAAATAACATTTAATAAAACCTATGATTACTTTCATGGTTACATGAACAGTATACTTTACTACTGTGATACAGTGTGTGCAATATGAGTATGATTTCAATTTTATGCAGTTCTGAAAAATATCTGGAGAAAAAAAAAAGTACTTTCAAAAATGATATGGAGCATGTAAGTCTCAAGAAAATCAGTTTTCATACAAATGGATGGAATTAATCATATTCACTATTAGAAGTTAAAAAAAAGTATAAATATATATATATATATATATATATATATATATATATATATATATATATATATATATATATATATATATATATCTCCTAACGTGACGTGAACATCAAAACAACTGAGGTAGAATAAAAAAGAAACCCAAAACATTAATGGGCTACAAACAAGCGTTCTAATCTAGGCTCATTTACCAAATTTTAAAGTCCAATGTGAAGACAATAATTCTCTGGCAAGACAAAAGATTAAACGTGCATGAATGTCACAAAGTGGTCCAAAACTGGTTAACTTAGAGTTAAATAGCCAAAAATATACTGAGTGGATATCAACTCAGAACTCTTCATATAAAAGTGTTAAACAAGTTGAATGTGTGCATTTTCTCAAAACGTCTTTTTACATTTTTTCTTTTACGCTCACAAATTATAATCAGACAAATACAAGATAACATACAAAAATTCTTGCATAGGTATTAGCGGAGCTGGAGAGGTGGTGAACACAGAAAAGGACAGTACATTCTGATTTCCAGGAGGAATTTAGGAGAAGAGCTTTTTCTGCTTGAAGTAGGCATCAAAACGGCTCTGAGCATAATCCTGAAAAAACAAACAAAAAAAAAAAGATTAGTAAAACTGTTATTAAATGTCAAAAAAAATCACTTGAACTTCATAACAGTAACCACACAATGTAAAATGTTTGATGTCAATGGAGAAAGAAAACACTAACCATATATCCAAACTCAATCTTGGATAACTTGGCCTGAATGATGGACCACAGTCCCCAGAGGAAATGCGATGCTAATGCGTATCTACAGTAAATAAAAAAAACAAACAAACAGAAAAGCATGTTTATCAGTGTGCAGATTCTTCAGAAAGTTGAATAAAAGAATATCCTTGCTGCAGCAAAGCATTTCTCAAAGGTTCACCTGTTTGCTTCAATTATCATATCCTCTTCAATTTTTGTCTGATCCAGGTCACTCTTAGTATGTCGATTTTGCTCAGCCAAATAACTTCTGATGAAGTGAAGCTGAAAGGATAGAGAAAAAAAAGGTTTGGTTTTGCTTAAAAAAAATCTACAAGAAATCATTTGTCGTTAGCACACTGACTGAATTTTACTGAAACGCTGCCCTCATTTATTTGAATCTCTCATCAAACTCTATTCATTACCACATTTTTACAGCTAGATGTCACTACACAACAAGCACAGTATCTACTGTGAATTTAAATGTGTAAAGTGTAGCATATCTTCCAAGTTTAAAATGACCTATTACAGTGATCAGTGATAAAAAAAAACATTCATTTGCTTAGTAGTCAAATTGTTGCTGAAGGTTAAAAAAAAAAGAGTTTTGAAGCTCAAATTCAAATACAAAAATTCTTTATTGATCCCAAATGGAAATTTAATAGTTCGAAAGAGAAATTAAATTAAGTTACATAATTGTTTGGCCATATTAACTGAAAAATTCTGAGAGGAAAAACAAAACAAACAAAAAAATGAAAATTTGTAACATCGTCTGTGAATTTTTTTCTTTTTTTTTTTAATATCACCCACCATTAAGTTAAACCCTGTTTTACACTCATTAGTATATAGAACATCAGACATCATCTCTAATTTACATGATAAATTAACCATTATTTTTGACTGACCTGCTGCTCTCTGGTCGGATAGTCCTCGGGTGTAACTTTGTAAAACGGCCACTCATTCCACGTGTAATCATACATCCACTCGCAGAAATGGTTCCCAAAGTCAAAACCCCTTCAGAAAGAAAAACTTATCACGTCAGCATTGTTACATACGAGTCCAAAATAGATATTTCTAGACAAAAGGGCTTCTTTAGAGCTTACTCAACCCAAGACTTGTGTTTCCAATGAATTTATAATTGAAGTGCTCATTTCACCTGTAATTGTAACTGCTATATTCAAAGTCAATAAGCATCAGTTTTTCTGTCGCTGTGTGATCCCTGTCCTCCAGGATAAGGATGTTTCCTGCAAGAGTCAAACAATCAATATACACAGTTCAAGAAAACACATTCTGATTTAGCTGACATCAAGTTTAATATTAATATTACAATCAGGCTTGAAAGTGTGACTGGAGAAAAAACATTAATGTCTGGAAAACGTCCATAGAAAGAATAGTTATGTTTTTACCTTCTTGGACATCATTATGACAAAACACCACTGGTGATGGAGTCACTGCCAGCAAAGAACTGTTAATGAAGCAGCCAGAGAACCAGAAAAGACAATAGACACATTAAATCATCAGTGTTGCATATGCAGATACTGCCACAAAATTAAACTCAAAGATTTAGAAAATGGACACAAGGCAAATGCTATTAACAAGGAATTGGCACCGACGTCAATATCGGCTCAGTATTAGTCATTTTTTTAACACATCAACATAGATGGAATGAGTAAAATTACGCAGATAATAAGAACCGGTATTTATTTCCATCTTTTCCATCTTAATGCTGTTTGTTTCTGGAGCGGGAGGAGGAGACGTTGGTCATGTGACAGTGATGCAGTGCAGGATTGTGGGGCGTTTAACTGAAGCAGAGAAGCAATGGTGAAGTCAGCAGTGTGAAATAAATATATATACATGTATAAAATATTGGTAAACATCTGTATCAGCCATAACATGGGACATCAATTTTGCCTCAAAATTGATGTTCTTGTAGCATTTATGCTACAATACTGTTATAAAAAAAATACACTTTTGAAGTGGAGAGTATTTTTTTGTTTTCTTTTTTTTTTACTGTTTTTTATCAAACACGTTATAAAATCTGATGTACTTTTAGTTAAAGTTGCATAATTCATTCACACCACTGACTTGAAAAATAAAAGCCAATACTAAAATATTATGAACACAAAGAAAAGCTAGAGGAAAAACAAAACGTTCCCTAAAGTCTCCTGTACAAGTGTCAAAAGACTTATGAAATAAATCCATCCGAGATAAGATTAAGAACAGCTGACGGAGCAGATTTAAATAGGTTACAATAAATCTAGTACTAATCCTGCTTCAATAAAAGATGCATAGATATCTACAAGATAACATTTGTTTTCACATCAACAAAAAACAGATTAACAGTGGCCTGATCCTGCTTTGGTTCGGACTTTTGAACTATGAGGAGAAATCAGAAGTGAAGTCGTGGAAACAGAGGTTCAAAGGTCATTAACTGGTCTGAGAACAAACAACATTAAGACTTGTGTTTTCCGCACAAAGAAGTGTTATTGTAGAGCCTTCCTCCCACCAGCTGTTACTTTGTATCCAGAAAGCTAAGTATAAACATCTCTCCTCTCACTTGTAGATTTTTCAGTTTCTTGTTAATAGTTTGCTGCTGTTTCTCACACACAAATATACACTCATGTTGTACATGTTTCAAATTATCCTATTCCACAACATTTCTTTCATTCTGAATATGCTTTTTGTAATATATAGCTTTTTTGCTGTAAAATTTCCCTTACTGTAAAGTTTTTTTTGTCTCATTTTCTGTTTTCATATTTCCATCTTGGTGTGAATCTGCTTGCTTCAGCTGATCTGCCACTTTGCTACTGCAACACCCGAATTTCCCCTTTGGGACAAAATAAAGCAAATTTCTATTTCTAATAATGAAGTAACTTTATTACATCTTTAATTTCTGTGCATTAAATGTCTTGCTGTGCATCATTCATCTTAAACAAGCTCAAGCTTCTGATGTGTCCACACACAGCTGGTGAGCAGGATGTGAATGTATGAATCTTTCACTACTGTAGGAATCAGTTTTTTATTACTGATAGATGTGAGAAATTGTGAAGGAGACAAGTCACTGTACCCCTTACTCTCCAATACAAATGTGAATGAATTAATAAGAACCAGAAGTGTAAAGATACATGCATTTATAGTCTGGATAAGACTGTATTGTTATGTCACATAAGTGAATAAAAGGAACCAGTCAATCATCAAAAGATTGGAATCAGTCCATTTACTTTTGATTGGTGGTCCAATTCTACATTTTATTAAGCTTAAAGTGCCAAGAGATTATGTGCTGTGAATAGGTGCTATGTAAATAATCTTAATTGAAATGAATTACTTTTGCAATTGGAACTTTTTTTCCCCTGCTTTTGGCTCATGAGTGCAAGTCGATGCCACATTTGTTTAAAAATAGGATAAGAAGCAATTATTTTGCTCTGCTTCGCTGTGCTACCTACTATAACTATTGATGTAGCCGACTTGATAAAGGGTAAGCTTTACTTAAAGAGCATTACATGTGTGCGTCAGTCTGTATGCAGGGACAATTTTCTTCAGTAAAAATGACTGAATGAGTTTTATAAGGATCTATATTGTCTTAAAAGAACATACCGCTAAACATTTTTGCTAAAACTTTAAGCTAATACCATTTGACCAGACTCACCGGAGACTCTTGAGCTCAGCAGGCAGATCAAACTGCATCAGTTTATTGTACTTTTTCACATGTGTTTCCCGCACAAAATGAATCTTCATCACTTCATCCATGTATCTTGAAAAACAGCAGAGAGGACAACAAACCCATGTAAATATAATGCATTAACTGTCCAGAAAGAAAGTGGGACTGTATCTTGTTCTTACTTGTCAATGGTCCCGAACAGCCACTTGGGCTCTTTGTTAAAGGGCATAACCATGCCATGAAAGCGTGCCAGTTTGGTGGCAATCTCAGACGAAACGACCGGGTCGGAGAGCTGTTCTGTGAGCATGCGGGTGTTCTAGGATAAGACAGAGAGACTCAGAAAATAACTAACAATCAAACAGATATCATCCAGAGTATCAGAGAAAGCATTTGGACTAAAAACATTCCGTACCGGTAAGTATTGCTCCAAACGTCCCTCTGGAAAGATACCATAAAGCTTTGGCCCCAAAGTTCGCTCTGCTAAAATAGCAAACATCACACTTTCCAGAACCAGAGAATCCACACCCTGAGTGGAGAAAAACAAAACAAAAAAAAAACCTAGTGATTAAGATATGTTTGTTTTATTCTTACAAAGCAGGAACTAGTGCAAAAACAAATATTAGCAGTGAGGCTGATTCACGGTCAAACACAGAGACTTGATGACCTCTACTAAGTCTACCAACCTGCAAGATGGCACCGTAGACTCTCAGCAGCACCTGCCGGGGTTCTTCCCCCAAACATGGGACGTGGTCAGGCAAGCTACACAGGTACAGTAGATTACTCAGTCCACCACTAAGAAAACAATAACAATATTTACATTAGAGGTTACATAATTTGCTGCACATAATGTACATAACGATTGTCAAAAGTCTGCCTGACAAAAACGCTTCTTGATATGTTGAATATGCCTTTCTCCACAGGGCAGAGCATGCTGAGAAAATGCAACAAAGAGAAATAAAAAAAGAAGCTTAACTCCTCTGGAGCAGGGGCTAGTTACAGACTAACATATTTTAGAGTGTGAATGAGAGAAATTCTATAAACCCCAGTCCTGATGCATGAATTCTCCCTGCAACTGATATCTTTTTCCCAGCAAGGTATGTTCTCTCCTAGTGATGGGAAGCTTGGCTCTTTTCATAAAGCCAGTTCTTTTGGACGCTTTTGAGCATGACCCATCACTAATCTCTCTTACCTGAAAGGAAGACCCTGAATCACTGTCCCTGCTGCAGGCCTCTGGTCTGTCTCCTCCCTGACTTTTCTCTCTCTACTGTGGCAATAAAGATTTCTTTTAAATTTGTGGATACAATAGTGAGCACAACTTCTGTACAGAAATGAGAGGATTGAGTTTATTCCTAGGATTAACTACCCAGCAGGGGATGTAACCTCAGTAACATGAGTATTCTTGTTAACTAGAATACTAATGCTAGTTTAACAAGCTGATTAGCTATCATGTCAAGTTAGCATGGATTAACTAGTCATGAATTTGCAATAATTGTCTACATTGAATACTATTAATAACCTTACACAGTTTGTTTGGGGGGGGAGGGGGACTGTGCAAAGGCTTTTGCCTTTTGTTGACTCTGTCTGGTTAGCTGACACACACTCCTCTCAGCAGCAGGTTTCCTATGGCTGATTCACGATGACACAGTGCTAGCCCCTAGCAGCTAGGTCCTAGCTACACTGTATGTGTTTCTGCCTGGCTCAGCTATGGAATGGACTGCACAGTGATTACCCATAATATCAGAGAGACCATTTAAACTGCATCAGCAGGGCAGCACACACTACTGCAAGGTGCTGCACCGCCATCTGGTAAGGTCAGATCCAAACCTGTATTATGTATGGTCATTGTGCATTCGTGTTAACAACAAATTAAACAGTGCTAGTGGGTAAAAAATGCAGAGGGCACATATATGGGAAGTGCGGTGATGTGCCATGTAACATCACCTGTTCAGCATGTCTGCACACAGTGGCCAGAACAGGGACACTGGGCCCTGTAATGGCCTTTGTAGAACCGTCCATGCTGTTGGCTCAATGCAGTAAAAGACGAATGGTGGGATAGTTAAAGTCCATAAACAGAATGTTCTTACTCAAAAACCCTGCTAAATTAAAACAATTGGCATAGAAGAGTTATCCAAAAGTTCTCCACAGCGATACAAAGAGAACATCACCAGGTTAGCGCCAACACCTGGAGGCACTTGTTATTCCTAAGTGTAGAAACCAAACCCATTGTCTCCACTGTTCCTTTTTACTAAAGGCTCAAAGAGGCATTGCGGCACGATGACACTGCTGCTTGGTTCAACATTGGATGTGGAAAGAAATCAAATTATTAAACAAAATACAAAAGAAGTTAGGAATACCGCGTTCCCTTCAATTTGGTAAATATTACAAAAATGCTCCAACTAATTTATCCCACCTGCTTATGCAGATAGCTGTCAATAATTACCTGACAATACTAATTTGAAAATCCGCTTCTTGAACAGCCTTCCACGATCCAGACAAAAAGTCCCTGCACCACAGAAACGCTCTGCTTTTTGTGTCTCGGTCGACCTCTTCGCTTCTCCCGTCCCGAAAAGACTCAGCTTCTGAGTCGTCATCTACCTGAGGACTCGGGCTCCTCAGGTGTCTCTGGCTGACCAAAAGCGAGGTCACCACTCCCTTCCTCTCCGCCGAAGCACAGACGCCTTCCGAGGAGAGGGTGTGGCTGGAAATGTCGCCGCTGCGGAGCCCCCGTCCCGTTTTCTCCGCTATGTCCAAGACTTTGGCGCCGGAGCTACCATGGGTCGCATTTCGACCAGACTGCATCGTGAGTTTGCGGGTCAGGAGTGAATGAACACCGCGGTAAAATGTCGGCCTGGTGAGGCAGCGCAATGGGCTCGCTGACGCACACCGTTCACTAGTGAAGCTGCTCAACCGAAAGAACCAAGCATAGCTGGATGTCCGAAACCGCATGGATCGAGCTGGGCGGCTTTAAATATGATGTATTCTAATGACTTTTTATTACCCTTGCATGCGTAGCAAGCAGCAATATCTGTAACCGAAACTGAGTAATCAAACATCCAATCACATTTCAAAGAGAATCTTGCGATTGTTTTCATTGGTTAGTGAGCTAATACGTAACGCATCCGTCACTAGACCCGTTAGGTCTCTCGCTTCCTGAAGGCTTTTTGGGCAGTGTAGTCCTTTCCGACACTCGAAGTGAAACAAGGAAGCAGCGTGATGTCTCGATCCGTAAATGCAGACTCAATATGTACCGCCAGTGCTTCACGCCGTACGTAATAAACATTGGCTGGGTGAAGCTGGTTTATGTCGTGTTAGACAAAGACAGAGCGAGAAGATAAAATGTTTTATCAAACGTTAGAAGTGACAGTGGAAGGCACCTGTTTTTATCTGCACTGACAGATGTACTTACTAAAATTGAAATAAATAAATACATTTGCAGTTTAACCAGGTAAGTAAGCTCAATGAGTGTGTACACAATGACATATCATTTTAAAAAGAGGGTTTTTTTACATTCATCCACTCCAAAAATCACATTAAATAGCTATAGGCTATCATTGTTGTAGGTTAAACACAAACCTGTCTTTATTAGGGTTAAACATGGACATTGGGTTCTCCTTTTTATTAAAAAACCAAGCAAGTTAATTTTATTTTGTTGGTCAAAAGTCTCAAGATAATAAATCAACGAGTACTTTCTGTCTTGCAATCAAATCTGGACTTTGATAGAAAATAAAATAAAACAATGCTCAGCATTTTTAAGAAAATGTAGTACCTTAATCTTTCAGATGCAAACAATCCTGTTATGTTTTTTTTTTTTTTTTTTTTTTGCATCCCTGGTTACCTGTGGTTGCAGCTTCTGGCAGAACTCTGTCTTTACTGCTTTTTTTTTTTTTTAAATCTTGCACAGAAATTGCTTTAATCTTCCATTTTGTTGAGAAAAACTAAGAGATTGTAAAACTGTGAACAAGCAAATCTTTATGAAAAGCTTAAATATGAAGGTTCATTTCTAATAACTTTGTTGTTTAAAAAGATTTTATGAATAATTATTTTGTTGTCTGAATCAAATGCAGACAACATAGTAAGCAGTATAGTGTTTATTTGAAACTCAGTTGATTTTTATCAGAAATTGGACATGACAATAAAAAATGTTCCGATGTCATTACTGAGCAATTGGTGTAGTGAAGATAACTTCCTTACTGCTAACAGTGATCTCTTCTTTCTAGCTCTCTTTCTGCACAGAAAAAAAAAACTTTAAGTCAAATAATAGTTGATTAAAATAACTTTATATTGTACACAGTCATTTTAACCACAGTTAAAATTGGGAGAGGCAAATCCCACACAATGCCTGTACTTGAAAATATAGTGAACTGCTTACTTTACCTGCTGCAACGTGGCTCACAGTTATTTGTTGCAGAAGGATGGCACACAGCAGCATCACAGTGAATATATACCTGGAGGACAAAAGTAGGCTGTTTTATTTACTGATACATGTGTGAGTGAATTTAACATAGTGATAATATCTTTTCATGGAGTGGAGTACATCTTTCTTTCTGGAATCAGATGCACTACCATCACTCACAAAAGTGAACATCTTGAAAACAAAGTCTAGTGGCTTGGAAACGGCAGTGCAGTTGAGGCATCTGGGATGAGATGTCAGGTAGTTGTCATCACAGTAGGGGCAGCTGTAACAAGAGAAAAGAGAAGAATAATGTTGAAAATGTATAACAAAGCTTTCTTAAAACTCAAGCCTGTCACCATTTTACCCATCAACAAGCAAATCCCACTGGGGAAGACTTTGAGGGAAAGGGCTAGTAGTTATCCAGCATCTTCCAAGAGTCAAAACAATGTTTGGATCAGTTCTCTCTAGGATTCGGACCGCAACATAAACTGCATCTCTGAGAACCTTTGTGACAGAGTTGTCTGCATCTGAAAGTAAAAGCTTTTTTTTCCAGAGACAGGCAGATAGATAGGAGTGTGTGCGTATGTGTGCAGAAGCATGTGTGTGTGTAGGTGTGTGTGTGTGTATGTAAAAAAAAGAAAGGAAAAAAAGAGACATATATTGTTGTGTTACAATACAGAATGAGTTGGTAGTTTGTTACTAAAACCAATTATTTGTAACTGGCCTTACTTGTTTTTATTGTTCTTAACTATTATTATAAAGACAAATACAGAACAATAAATATCACAATAAAATGTCAGCTTTTGTTATTTTCTCTACTCTTTCCATAGTTCCCTAATGTCATTTTTTTCCTTTATATAACCATTGCCTCATGGTAGCTCTAGTACTTTGAAGGCAGAAGCAACACTTTTTGACACTGATTTGAAGGTTATTGATTCCCTTCAACAAAATTTGATTTGGCAATGCACTTTGGTCTGTTTGCTCAGGGCAGGAATACCTAATGCTGGGTCACAATGACTTTTTCTGACCTGTTTTTAAATTCAGTTTGCCAATGTTTCTATGTTTGTTGTTCAATCCAGGAGAATGTGCTTCATAAAAATAATGACCTTATGCTCAGTGTATTCATTTTACTGCCATATCTCTTGCCTAATCTACTGTCAGTTTCAGGGGCAGTTGTATGAGTAAGAGATGACACAATTTAAGTGGTCAAGAGCCATCTCTGTAGCTAAGTTGAGGCAGGGACATGTGATGGGGGCAGGTTAGAAGGCGGGATTGTAATACAAGTAAACAGATTCAACCTATTATAAAAGCAGGTGCAGCATCTGGTGAACTCCTCAGATCGCTTGTTGTGAAGCCATGATCATGAAATTAATTGCTGTTTGCGTTGTGGTGCTGGTCTCTTTTGGCAGCTTCTGTGATGCAAAACCTGTTAAACCTCCCAGACCGCCACCCCTGCAACACCAACAGCAATTGCAGATATTTGAGAAAGAGCTCACCTGGAAATACCCTGATGATCCCCAGCCTGACCCCACGCCTAATGTGCCATCAGACCCGAAATATCCAGTAACGGTTCCTGCTGCAGCCGTTGCTGTTGAGTGCAGAGAATCCATAGCTCACGTGGAGGCCAAGAAGGACTTGTTTGGCATTGGACAGCCCATCAATCCAAATGACCTCATCTTGGGTAACTGTCCACCTACTGGAGAAGACCCTGTCGCTCAAGTGCTGATTTATGAAGTTGAACTGCATAAATGTGGAAGCCAGCTAACTGTAAGAAACATTTTTTTTTTCTGGAAAAAAAAACTATAGATGTTTATTAGGATTTTGTAAGATATGTTCTGTTTGATTGCTAATTGTTTTAATGAATGCTTTTTCTAGACGACAGATGATGCCCTCATCTATACCTACTCTCTTAACTATAGCCCTTCAAATTTGGGTATTAGTCCAATTCTAAGACCCACCCAAGCTGTGATTGTGGAATGCCACTACCCAAGGTGGGTAGAGCAAAGTCAAAGAGTTTGGTAACATACAACCTCTAAAGAAAACTCAGAGATTACTAAAGGCTTAATTCCTATTATAATTTTTGCAAGGGGCACATTGGTCTGAGAACAATAGTTGAATTCTACATTTTAATTAAATTATTTTCCCCTTCAGGAAGCACAACGTGAGCAGCCTTCCTCTTGAACCTCTGTGGGTCCCTTATGCTGCAGTTAAGATGGCTGAGGAGTTCCTGTATTTCACTATGAAACTTATGACTGGTGAGCTTGACAAAAATGAACACAACTATTTTAGCTGTGCAAATTACAAAACAAAATACAAAGATAATTGTATGTCTAAAATTTGAGAAATTGTAGCACTTGTTGATGTGAGGTCACAGCATTTGTAAGAACCATCTCTTCCTTAAAAATCGAACTGTTAGCCAATAGTTTCCATAAATGCTATCTGCATAACAAATGCACATCATTTTGGCTGGTTTCTGCTGTCAAATGTCTACTAAGTTGTTTCCAGGCTACACTGCATGACTTCAAATGCATTTAAGATCATCACAGATTTTATTCTCATAAATCTGTGATATCTGAGAACAAATCTATTTCAGTCGATTTAAAAAATACTATCATTGCTAATCATTGCACAGATGACTGGCTCAATGAAAGGCCAAGCTACCAGTATTTCCTTGGAGACCTGATCCGAATAGAGGTTACCGTCAAGCAGTACTTGCATACACCCCTGCGTGTTTACGTGGACAGATGCGTGGCTACCATCTCACCTGATGCAACTTCCAGCCCCAATTATGCTTTCATTGATAACTTTGGGTAAAGTATCACTAACAGTTATCAGAATTTGTTCACAAGAGTAGCAAAGATAAATGTAGCACAGCAAACAAATTTGTTACATCCTCATTTGCTTTATTCTGCATGAATGCAGGTGTATGGTTGATGCCTGGATCACTGTCTGTGACTCAAGGTTCATGGCTCGCACTGAAGAGAATAAACTTCAGTTCCAGTTGGAGGCCTTCAGGTTCCAGAATCCTAATAGTGGATTGGTATGCATCACTCTAACCAAGATAAATTATATATTTTTATATTGTACCATTTAATGTTAACTGTAGTTCTCCTTTGATTTAACAGATCTACATTACCTGCCACTTGAAGGCAACATCTACTGCCCATCCCATAGACGGCCAGCACAGAGCTTGTTCCTACATTGGCGGGTGAGTATTGCACACTTAGTAAATGGACTAAAATAATATAGTGTTTTTCTATTCCTTTTGACCACTCTTACTACTTTATACTAGAGTAAATTTGCTCATTTGCACTCACCAATGCTCACGCATTCATTCACAAGCACATTAGGCCCCCCAATGTTAAGTGCCTTCCCCAGAGGCACATCAGCATGTCAGAGGAAGAAACTGGAATCAAACCTTCAACTTTTCAATTGCAAGGCAATTACTCTTTCTACTAATCTGCAGTCACTGACATTTCTGCCCCCAGATGGAGAGAGGCTAGTGGAAATGATCCAGCCTGTGCTTCTTGTGAGTCCGGTGATGTCGAGTGGTATGGCAGTCCAGGAATTTCATTTAGTAGCACAGGAGGACAACACACTCCTGGTGATCCAAACGTCTTTTATCATCTCCCATTTTCAAGGAAAAGAACTCGTGATGTGACCCAACCTGAACGTATGTGCTTTAGAACACTTTTTCTGAATGATATGGTTTTGTCTAAACAAACATTAGACAAAATGTTGCTACATATCTAATGGCTTTTTTACTTTTTTTGTTCAGTTTTGGAATGGGAAGGCGATGTCACTCTGGGTCCCATCCCCGTCATGGAGAAGAAACTCTGAAAACCAGAAGTGTCGTATAATTTGTCTCTGTAGCCTTGAACACCAAAATAAACAGTACAATTGGTTCACACAATAATTTAAAGTTATCGACCTCATTTTAATTTATCGGATTTATCGTTTCTTCCTGCTTTTGTTTTTTTTCCATTGCTGACACTGGATGAAAGAAGGCTCAAATCCACTGCTCACCACTAACACCTCTCTTCCTAATTCCTTAGTGTAATTTCCAATTCACACTACACAATTTTAGAATTGCCGGCTCATTTTCAAAACCTGAGAGACCACTAATTAACTGACAAAAAATCATAGGCATAACGGTTCAGATTTCAGGCAGAAATCTGAATGCCTGTGAAAGCCCATTACATCATACATGAATTAATATAAACAAACACAGCCTTATCATTATAACCTATTTATGTCAGGTTAAGAATGGACAGCTGAAAAGTTGCCGGGTTTATCAACTGCCGTACCAGTTTCGCTCCAACTCTTCTTCTTGTCATTTCTGTGGATATTCTTTGCAGGAATAAACATTAATGTTGTTTCCACATATCATCTCCAGCTGGACTTTGGGTTGTCAGCTGTTTGGGATTCCCCTCCATGTGTGAAAGCATGGAGGGGAATCCACACTTTCTAATTGGCTACCTGTCACATTCAACAGGCTGCATTCTCTCTCCCAGTGTGGGGAAACCCAACACGCTGCAGTGAAAAACTGGCCAAGACAATATAACATGTCGAATATGCCTGATTTAGATTTTCCACCGATTGGACCCGATCAGTAAGGAAAACACCAAACACCAAAGGATGGGTTACGATGCAATGTTCTTAGAAAGTTGGATGTTCTTAGATTGTCATGAGGGGAAATCGGGGAAAAGCAATTGTGTAGTGTGAACTGGGCTTTAGGGACAATGAACTATTGGATCAGGAAGCCGGATATGCCCGTCTTCTCTGTCTTGATCTATTGATTATTTAAGGGCAAGATAGTACACAGACTTTATAATCTGTATTATTTTGGTTGATTGTAGTTTTTATTTCCACTTTAATTTCATGTTTAGTTTTTATTCAAGTATATTTTTTGTCAATGGAGACTGCGAGTCAGTTTTTTGTTTATTTTAGTTTTCCAGTTCCAGTGTTTAGTGTTCTTGTGAAAATAAAGTGTATCTATTTTTGCAGGATATTGCATGCATTATAAAGTCATTGCATTACATAAATTTAACAGTCTCCAAACAGTATTATTTATCGCAATAATTTTTGAGACAATTAATCGTTCAGCAAAATTAGTTTTTGTGTTTATGTTATGCTCTTGCCTCATGTCAGCTGTTCTTGAATGTGTAACAACATCCCACTCAATGTTTTAAATCAACCTAAAATTTCAACAACTTACAAAAGAAATATTTACTTCATATTAACTTCTATGCAGTGCTATTGAGTCCAGTTTGGTCCATGTGTGTGGACCCAATGTGCCCAGCACAAAATCTGTGACTCTCCATTTCATGGAAAATAAGAATCGCAACTGTCTAAGATGCTTGTTTCATTTAATTTGTTCCTTCAAAACAGAAAACCTAATGTTCAATAAAAATAAATGAGGAATAAAATTGAATGGTGACATACTGCCCAACAAAAACCTAACTGAATAACTAATGGAATAATAAATAGATTCACAAACACTTTAAGATTTGAGCTTCCACCACCAAGAACTACTTTTCTCCAAGGGCCATCAAAGTAGTCTTGATGAACTACAGATCTAGTCTAGATAGATAGATAGATAGATAGATAGATAGATAGATAGATAGATAGATAGATAGATAGATAGATAGATAGATAGATAGATAGATAGATAGATAGATAGATAGATAGATAGATAGATAGATAGATAGATAGATAGATAGATAGATAGATAGATAGATAGATAGATAGATATTCATTAGCCACAGGGGAAATTCGTGTTCATGATCAAAAAAGTAAAATAGAAAAGTAATATTTTTTTATTTCAATTTTGAGTTTAGGTTCTCTGTTGAATGACACTCGAGAGCGCAATGAACGGGCTAATAGATATTTACTGACCTCGTGTGGCAGAAAATGTGTATTATATTTTGTGAGGTTCAGCACCACTTGCAATGAACAGCAAGCAACAAAAAAAGGCTTATTTGATTGTTCAATCAATACATTAATTGAGTTAATTAAAATAACTTATTAAATTATTAATTAATGCATAGATGAACATTTAAAAATCATCATTTATTTATTAATAAGTTAAAACATTCATTTGCAGCTTATTTATCTTGATTTATCTCAAAAAGCTAAATGGTTCAGTGTCTTATTCTGGTTATTATTTTGAAAACTAACATTTTTATTTGCTTTGAAAGAAATACAATAGTTTGTTCTATCTCTTTATAACTGCTTTGCTAAACAAAATATCCAGAACTTTATAAATTAATAATATTGTAGGAACACAGTGTATACATAGTTGTCTTGAGGTCTACACAAGGATATCACAAAGGACACTAAGTCACACCACTTTCGACACTTTGTAAAATAGATGAATAACAATTATGCACCATTAATTTTTTTTCTTCTTTCTGGCACCCAACATATCTTGAGTCAAACAATGGAAACGTTGGAGGGTTGTTACCATTGCAAGATGGTAACAACATGTAATGTCACAAACCATGTAATGTTTGTGAAGGATGCTGTCTTTAGTACTAAAAAAAAATAATAATAATAATCTGTTGTGCTTTAACACCACCGTCTCTAGACCTAATCGTCTTTCTTTATCAGGAGATGTAACTTTCAACGTTTGTCATGATACAAAAAGAAGAAGAAGGAAAGGGAAAACACAATCTCAGCTTAGGTTGTGTTGTGTACAGTTCGGGCTCAAAGCCTGCCCTCCTTCTGGGACAACCTGCTCACGCAGCAGCGACACTGACGTTATATTGTCTCTGCTCCTCCGCACCTCCTCTTCCTCGTCCTCTTCCTCCTCCTCCTCTTCCTCCTCCTCCTCCACCCTCCGCCTCTGCCCGTCTCCGCACTGCTGCCCCCCTCGCTGCTGCTGGGTGTCACAGGCAGCATCACAGGCAGCATCACGGCAGCAGACATTTGGCGAGCAAGTCGAGGACTGCGGTCAAACCAGCTGCGCGCTTCATGCCTCCCGTGGACATTTCGGGGAAACACGGGAAAATCCGCGGCGTTGCACGGCGCCTCTCAGGACCCACTTTTGGTTTTCTCCGGCTCGCCTCTGGTCCCAGTTGATGCTTCACTGCAGATTTGATGGTGCTGAGCAGGCTTGTCTGATTGTGAAGGCTTGCGGGCAGGCGGGCATTTGCGGGGCCGCGGAGAAAGACCCCGTCGTCCAGGTTTTCTGCGTCCCTCCTCTGCCCTGTGATTGTTCATGGACTGCCGCTGCGCCCCGTGATTTTCTGCAGTCTCTCTGAGTCATTTGTAGTAGAAGATGGCGGACAGGGCTGAGATGTTTTCTCTATCCACCTTCCATTCCCTCTCTCCGCCTGGCTGCAGGTAAGAGCTTTCACCAGGAGTGACAGCAGAGCGATGATGTGACGGGGTGATAAAAGGAGGGGGAGGAAATAACGAAACACAAGACGGTGTACAAGAATGTCACTTTTATGCAAATGACTGTAGCAAAACACGCATTTTAGGGTTGGTTAAAGACATTTGGAACAAGCTGCTGTGTAGGCCTGCTAGTGCTTCAGCCTCCTGACGCTGCTTCCCCAGCACCACTGAATAACTTCACGACTACTCTCTAATATTTACTCCAGTGGCACGTTTTATTCTAAAACCGAAGGTGTGAAACAAAGCTCAAAACAAAACCAATTGCAAAATGTTAGATTCTAAACTGTCGCGACAGTCCCCCGTTTGCGCATCCTCTGTGTGAGGCCCACGCCCTGTTGAGTCCAACCCGAGCAAGGGCATGATGCTGAACAATGATTTACGGAAGTCACTCTGATGATGATGCTGTTTTAAATGCATCCTGCCATGGTTTTATTTGGCCCTGCCTCAGCACAACAGGGAATAGGATGAGGTCTGTGACTTGCAGCAGTTTCAATGAAACAACTAAAGCGTTTTGTTTATGTTGAAAAGACACATATCTATGCTGTGCATGTTGTTGATCGGATGAATGGGAGCATGGGTGAGGTCCATATCAGATTTTCTTTCTTTTTTCTCACCACACAATCAAAACAGATTTCTGAGCAGTACAATTTACTAAGGATGTAACTAGTTTACATAGATTCATTTCTAAGCCTGCCTAGATCTCAAAAGTTCATAATGGCCATAATACAATAAAAAAATAAATACAGACCGACAAACCAAACTATACTGTAAAATGTCATTTGTTCTTTTCTCTTTATACTTAAAAACAATATGGAAACTCTCTGCATCAGAAAACATATTAAAATGTTGCATTTACAATGTAAATGAAATAAATAAATAGGTGGTGGGCCTGGAAGCTGCACTGCTCTGAAAAGGCCAGAGGACATGTCAAAGTAAGGTCCGTCTTGAATGACTACACAGATGAAGCTTTGAGGTCTTCTTTTTCACCTTAAACCTCTCAGGGCTGATTTTAGTTACAAATTAAAACAGTATTACAGAAAAATGAAAACTTTCTTCACCTTCTCTGTCTGCTGCTGCTGGTATCAGAATGAATTGTGGCAAGCTGGCTGATCCACACTGTCACATAATACCATTTCACATTACTTCAGAATAACTTCACACAATTTAAAAACTTTTGACCTCAAAATGCCCTTATTTAAACTAAGAGTTTCTTATATCTATGTGAAATTATTTATTCTATCAAAGTCAACCTTTTAATTTCATAATACATTCAAATGTTTACAGGCTTTATTTGAGTGTTAGCAAAAGCTTGAACAAAATCAAGTTTAACAATTTACAGTGCATATGCTTCTGTTTTTGTATTCTTAAATACTGTGTTGCTCATAAAGTTGGATCTCTTCTCATGAGATTTCTGTAACAATGGAAATACTTTTTCTAGATCAAGTGTTAGCGCAGCCTTAGCCTTCCTGTGCAATTCAGCTTGATCAAAATCTTGCTTCGCAGACAGTCTGGACTTTCTCCTATTTACTTGGATTTCCATGGTAGAATCTCTTCTATCGCAATCAGCGAACAAGAGAAGTTGTGAATGATCACGTTGATTTTCTGTGCTGTTTCAGAATTGAAGTATGTTTTAGCAACAGCAGTGGAGGAAGTGAACGTAGCCATTCAGTCCGTTTTGACCACGCTTCCAAATATTGATTGAACATGAACAGCCACCTCGTTTGGAGTGGCACTTCTCTCTTCGCAGTAGAGGATGGTTGTTTTCAGCGCAGACGATTCCCAGCAAGCTTCATAGCGCCGAGTTGCCGCATTGCAAACATCACAGACTAATGTTAGCGATTGGGTAACATTTAAAACTTCCACGCCTCCAAGAAAAATAGTATCTCAATAGCCGAGATCCCAGACCCTCTGTACAAAGCATATAGCGTGGAACAAGGGCCTGGTTTTTATCAGGCTGATCAAGAGTAGATCTTTTCAAAATTTTTGAAAGTTTAACCATAGTAAAAATAAGAATCCATTTGAAGTTAAGGTTTATCTATCTTTATGTGAAACAGTGTTGAATGAACATTTTGTTTTATGAATCGCAAAATGTACACTTTGATAAATCTCAAATCAATGTAGAACAATCCAGCTCATGGTTTCTTTGTATTAGAAACAATGAAAGACAGTCCGTAAGTGAAATTACCCTTAAATTTAGAGTTGAATAAGAAATTTTGACTTACATATTAGTCTCCAGAGATGTATGAAAGAGCCATTCTCAGCTTCAATGCACTGGAGGTGTGTACTTAGACTTGAATGGTCAATAATGAGTTCTTATTCTGCCAACTGATAGGATTGCACCCTGGGTGGTGTGCCGTATCTCTAATTTAGAAAATGTTCATTGTTCATAGACTGCAATATGTGTTACAAAGACTTGACTGCAGAAAGTGCTGTATGTAATAGTAAATTTGGCGGAAATAGTGTGATTGCACGTATTTGTCAGGATAGGAGAGTCACTGATACATAAACTGCCTCAGGATCTCATTGACCATCCCTGCTCCCACATGGCCCATGGGTCTACAGCAATCACATTAGCCAGTCATTCCTGCTGGGTATTCAATCCAGGCCATGTACTCATGTGGGATTAGCTCAGTCTCAAAGATGGATCATGTAAAATCAATGTGACTGACTTTTTCTCACATGTCGCCCACCGACCTTAAAGTTCAAATCAAATTGTTGGGATCAATATTTTAGATTTGCAGCTTTGGCAGGAAGCCAGAGCAAGAAGTGTATCACGTAGCGACTGTATCAAAACGTTCTTGTATACTTTCGAGCTGTGCGTTCTGCATGTGACAAAATCCAGATACATGTAAAGGTTTTCTTATTTAATTCTCAGAGTAACATATGTCAAGGTTTTAAAAAGTTACAAAATCAAAACTGCTACACTATAACTTCATTAAGGTTTAAAGGCACTTTAAACCTTGTTATTTCTAAGGTTTAAAGGCACTTTTAATCTTGTTATTTCTGAGGTTTTGCTGAGATTCCAGAGAAAGATTTTGCTCACTGTCTACCAGTTGCCTTCCACCACCTTTTGCCTTTCTTTCTTTCAGCTTGCTAGCTGAAAGAAAGTTGTTATATTTGCTTACAACAAAGACAAGTTTAACTATTTGGATATATTCCATGATGTGAAAAATGCACAGTCTTTGAGTGGTAACTAAAGAACTGGCATCTTTATTTTCACAATCTTGCAAATATATCAATATCAGTGCATGTACTGTATTAATACCACATATGACTTTTTGACATGCATATATACATTTCAAATGTCACATTTTGCATGCCAATAAGATATTCTGGATGAATTGTGTGTTATCTCTGTAGATGCTCACACCTGACAGGTAATAGTGCTTAACTTGCTGCAACTCAAAAAGAGAAAAGGAAACACGAGGAAACTAGGAATTCATCACAGCTGATGTTGTCATTGCAATATTTAGCAAGGACATTGCCATTAGATAATTTTCTAATGTGAAGCCCAGCTGTCACCCATCGCTCTAAGGCAATACTGTTGTAAAACTGCAATTGGCAAGTCTATGTAGCAAAATCAAAATAAGCAAAATGAAACTATAATCTGAGCCCAAGGTCATAATCCCATGAGAATCTCAAACTGGCCCAGGCCTTTTCATATGTATTTATTCAGCCGACTGGATTCCCAGTCTGTCAAATTTTATTTTAGTGTTTGTTTTCCTGTTTTCATCAGAGGTGGTGCTGGTGTGTTAATCTGCCTTACATAACCCTGACTCTGTTCCCAGTCGGCAACATAATCCTGTAAAGGGGCCATCTTTTTTCAGAGCTGCAGAAATTTGTGACAAACTGTATTTCCTTCTGCACTGAGGGAAACCCCTTTGTGTGCTGGAAGTTTAAAGTTTAATTGATGAGATCAGGTCATTTATCAAGGTTTTTTTTAATATAATTATGTATAAGAAAGAGACCTCACCCTCTGCTGGTGAGAAAATGTATACATTCTGTCACAGCAAAAAGGAGTTTGTAGTGCTTTCAGTTGTGGTAATTCTGTTTGTAAAGAAAATGGCTTTTATTGTTTGTTTTAAAATGTCCCCTGCTGTGCTTTAACAAAGGCCTTAGCAGTCCTAGGGGCCAGTTCCATGCCCCACCATGAGGAAAAAGGTGTGTTGCTGGTTTGGGTAGATTAGTTGAAGCAGCGTTGACAAGAAAACTAGTTATCCGTGTTTTCGTTAGATGTTAATTTAGATGACCAATTGTATATTTCAGTCAGATCCGATCGAGTGAAATTCAAAAAAAGATTTTAAAAATGCATGAGGTGGTGCTGCTCATTTCTCCTGTCCTCCCTTTACTTCTTTTACAGTTTTGAAAGGAGAAAAACTGCATTTCACTTTTGGGAAGTTTTGTGATTTGTAATATTTTTCTGTCATCGTTTTTATAGTATGCTACTGCAAGGAAATGAAGCTGCATGACTCCAGTAGCCATCAAAATGTCACAAAGTTGTTTATTTATTTGATCTGAGTCATAATTTCAAGTCATATTAATTCTGCAGTGTATTCAGTAAACTTTAAATTTTTTTTAAAATTTCAGCTATCCAGCAATTTTAAACTTAAAACTCGCAGTTTGTTCCGAGTCTCAACAAATGACGTCGGAGCAGTACTGGGAAATGTGTAGTATTTCCACAAACTGCGTTCTGATTTCTTTTACTCTAACCCCGTTCAATGTGAACTCATGTTTATTAACTGATGCTCCACTTTTGCTTTCCAACTCTTTGAAGGCAGCTGGCGGAAGCTGAGAGGGGGGTTGGGAGTACTGGTGGGTATGGTTACTATGGAGTAAGAAGCTTAACTCAAATACAGATTCATTTTAGCCTAATGCGCTCCATCTCTGCCAACCCTCCACTGCCTCTGCACCCCATTTTAAGTGATTTTGTGTTTCCAATTTCTCTCCTTGTCTCTTTGTTATTTCCTCTGTCAAAGAAC
Source organism: Poeciliopsis prolifica (assembly GCF_027474105.1). Taxonomy (NCBI): domain Eukaryota; kingdom Metazoa; phylum Chordata; class Actinopteri; order Cyprinodontiformes; family Poeciliidae; genus Poeciliopsis; species Poeciliopsis prolifica. The sequence goes on along the minus strand of NW_026562376.1, from coordinate 11,584,438 downwards.
ACTTCAATAAGGACCGTTAATTTGTCCATGTTTTATTTTTCTTGTGGATGACGACACTGAGTGGATCGCTTGTAACTGCAGCGTTTACATCACATTTCATGATTCCTTTAATCTAAATCCAGATAAATCCACATGGTATCCTCTGTGTCCTGGAAATGTGTGCATCATCATCATCATCATCATCATCATCTTCGCCACCTTTAGCTCAACATGTTGTGATCTTCACATTTGGCTCAAACACAGACAACAGAGAGCTCTTTATCAGGTTGAAGTTGTGACTCATTCAACAGTGATAGGTGTGCGTGTGTGTGTGTGTGTGTGTGTGTGTGTGTGTGTGTGTGTGTGTGTGTGTGTGTGTGCATGTGCGCGTGTCCTTTACAGAAACAGTCGCTTAAAAGTCAGGGAAAATGATCTCGTTAATGACTCAGACGTAACCACATCGAATATCCGTGGCCTTTAAAGATGATGTCATAGTGAAGAGGGTCTTCTGGTTGAAGGGGAGCTTAATTAAAACAAAGACTGTATGTTCTCCTTGTCTGTTTTTACTTCAATACTGTTATCTGATATGTTGCTATTCTTCATATATTTTTGTCAATCATCTATACTGCATTTGATGTTTTATTGGCAGTTATTTGTTATAATCATATTCTGGAATAAAGGGTGTGGAAATTATAAGAGTGAAGAGTGATGATTGTAAGACTGATGATTCCTGCAGCTAGCATTAGCCATTATTGATCGCTCTTCTAATGCTTCCAGAACTGCACTGAGAAACTGACTGGTCGCTGGGCTTTTTTTTTCTGAGAGCTTCTAATTGTATTTTTTTTTTTGTAATACTCTGATTTGTCAAATTTAATGTTGGGAAGCTCCACTTTCCTTCTAGAAACTATTAGATTAATCAAATAAACAAAAAACATAATAAACACTATTTCTATTGAAATTTGTCCTTTTCCTTGGCAAGATATTGAAATATTAAAACATGATACACATTACTGAATAGACTTGTTTAAAGAAAATACCATCCAGCTGATTTGAGTTATTCGGACACTTTTTATTTAGATTTAAATATGAATGTAGATCTTTGTTTTTAGAAATATTAGAAGCAGGTACGTTTTTCAAATTTTTTTTTTTAGATAAATGCATCTGTTACTGCCATCGCAAGTTGGAAACCTTCCCATCCTTTATCTTGATAGCCTTTACAGTTTTTTTAAATGAAAAATTACCGGTGTATCAATTATTTGAAACTCTTACAATGCGTCTAAAATAATATGTAATTTTTACTTGATGGTATTCTGTTGATTATATAGTTATGGTGGCAAAAATACAATTTCTCTAGCTACAATTCATGTGTCTCCGACCTTTATGAAGGTGGGAAATGGATACAAATTAAAAATTTACTCACAAAAAATGTCCACATGCAGTTAGATATATTATTAAATAAATTAAGCAAATGGAACTATGTCACGCATGTTTAAATAGAGTTTATTTTGCCACCACTCAGTGAGGAGGAAGGCAAAGAATGTCAAATAATAACCTGGTTAGAGACCATCAGCAAAGAGGAGTGTGTTGGGGTTGTCTACTCTCCCCTAAGACTATTTAGTCTAAGCCTTTAGTACACATTTTCCAGAGGAGTGTCAGTACTTGAAGAGGTTGCTGTATAACTCCACTCCTAGACATCCAGGCCACCGTAGCACTTTGCTGTGATGTGTTAACTGACAAGAAGAAAAGGGAAAAACATAATGATATTTATGTGAAGGTGCCCTGTCAAGCAAGTCAAACTGATTGTCCTGCAGAGCCATCAACACATTAACTGCAGCTGTAAAATATCACTGTTCATGGCTGAAGATTATACATTTAAACCTAAATGCTGTGAGCCCTTAATAGTCTAGAGTAATATTTTGAACTCTAAAATCAGTGTAGATGCATTGTCTTAAAAATACTGTTTTTATGAAATTTTAAGTAAATGATAAATGCATTAATATTTTCTATTAATGAGCCTGTGAGGACCTGACCATTATATAATGTAGTTGAAAAGGATGCAGATAATGAAAATGTAAATAGTGACAGTGAATCATTGCTGCTTCTAAACTGTTGTGTTAATGTAGCCTGACTTATTTCAGCCAGATAGAGATTTTTTGATTCAATTTAAAAGCAGAAAAAGACAAAGACATTAGGGGTAAATGGAATTAAAAATTACTGCTGGGTAAAGCTGCCTGCTCTAATGTCAACACTGCACTAGAAAAGTATTTCACTGCATATTTGTGTACTTTTCATACCTATGTGTCTCGTTTATATACTCATTTATATACTTTGGGTTGAGTTTCAGGGTTTCACTCAACCCTGAAACATATGTGAAGGAAACAAATCAAACAGAACACTCTTCTAAAAAGAAAGAACCATTTAGCTGTAATCAGAAACATTTTTCACAAATGTTTCTTAAATATTGTCTCCCCTTGTGTGTTTCTAGGCCACGACTGACTTGCGTATCTGCCCCCTAACCTTAAGCCTAACCCTTTAATAAGCTGACCAACACTGTGCAGCTACAGGTGGAAGAAAACTCTCAACACTCCTGCACTTTTTCATGCAAATAACTTTCAGGAGCAAAAGTTCTGATGGTTTTGAAACAGTATCTTTTCAACACCTTTAAAGACCCATTATCTAATCTATGCCCATTTCTACCAGAAGGGGATGCACTTTGATTTTTTTTTCTCTTTTAGCAATTTTGTTCCTTCTGATCCTTGAGATGTAATTCAGTGACCTCAACACCCAATTCTCTCTTCTGGTTTCCTCAGTGAGACATGTTGCGTTAACTGCAGCATAGCCTGGACTGTCTCCCTATTTCATCCTGAACAAAATAAATAGAAATGGAAAAATGTAGATTGCCAGCAATATTTTTATTTTGCACCCGTTTTTTTCAATTTAATGTTTCACCTTCACATGAATCAGTGTATCTTCATTTCCTCTTTGAGCACTGTTACGCCGTGCGGACATGGAAACCAATCTTACAGGGAGATCTAATCTTGCACCTATAGGTAATATGTAAAGAATCATCTGCTTTGCAGAAAAGCTGCATTGCAGCATTTCCTTCAATTCATTGCAAGGCAGCTGCTGCAGACTTGGGGAGGCTGCTGGACGTAATGAAGCATAGATGAAATAAAGCCTACACAACCAAACTTCCTTTGGCTCATTACAGGGATGTAGTCACTCCCCTGCTGTGGAGCAATGGTGAAATAAAAGAAAGTTTACAAACTTTAACATAGAACTTCTAGCAATTTCTTACCCAATACATGTGCAGCATTCACTGGTACCCAGTGAAAAGTTCTGTGTGCTGCTGCTAGTCTTGGCCAGGAGCTTTTATTTTTATTTTTTTTATCTCAGTGGTGCTTTAATGATTAAATAAAGATTAATAATTAAAAATTAACTGCTATTGATCTATCATGTAATGCACAGTTATTGTATGAGAGCATGTATTGCTTACATAAACTTAGAATTGTGAGTAGGAAAGCCAATAAGTGAGAGCTGGTTTACCTGGAACATGAGTTGAGTGTGGAGAGCACAAATTAAACAAAACGCTCTTCTTAAAAGAATGAACCATTTTGCCGTAATTAGAAACATTTTTCACAAATGTTTCTTAAATATTGTCTCCCCCTGTGTGTTTCTAGGCCGTCCCATGACATCAGCCTGGAGGAGTTTGATGATGAAGATCTCTCCGAAATCACAGATGACTGTGGGATTGGACTCAACTATGATTCTGATCCGTATGAAAAGGTGATACGCTTTTTTACAGTTTTCTAGTTAATAATATTGTACACATTTTGTATAATATCTCTCTTACATGTGTCATGTGTATTTATATTTGGCATTCATCAAAGCAAAAAGGAAAAAAACAAAACAAAAAAAATAAAACACTTCTACATGAGTAAGATTTTGAATCCAAGAACAAGAGCAGTGACTCACAAATCTTAAATAAAACTATAATTTATCACTTACATTAGAAAGATATTTGGCAAAGGACCCATTATTTTAAAAAAATTATTAACTGTTTCTGAAGTGGCTATAAGGGTTGAAGAACAATATTTAACAATGCAATCTCGAAATAAAATGTGGTTATTTCCTGCTTTGACTCCCAAAATTCGCTTTATTTCAGTTTAATTCAAGGAACGACTTCTTGTAGTTTACCCACTAAATCAAAAAGTCAGAGATAAATTTGATTTCGGCAACATTGCTGAGGTGAACGCAGGCTTCATCCTGACTTGCGTATCTGCTAACGCTTGTATTTACGCTAACTGATTTCCCCCCCAACTTTATTGGTACAGGTATAAGCTGTCTATAAACTAAAATCGAAGCCATTCGTTCTGCTATTTATCCGCATGATTTAATTATTAATGTATAAATTAAAGTAAATGGGACTCTGTGAAGCTGATCTCATGTTTAATGGGGAAAAGGTGAACCTTGTTAATGGGTTGGTATTGTTTCATCTTAGGAGAAATAACTATAAATAATAAAAAAGGACATCTATAAGCATAAATTAGTAATTTTGTAATAGATAGTTTGGGTTTCAGATCTGTGGCTTTGAAACGAAGCAGCAAACTTAGTCCATTATCTTTTTTTATTTTGTGTGATTTTGCAATTAGACTTCAGAAGACCTCCATAGATTAATATTTTTGTTTCTGTTTTCTTGTAGAAATAGTATAAAAAGCATATGAAGAAAGAAATAAAATACAATTATGCAGTGTGAAACAAATAAAAACGTTTTCCACAGTCAAAGTTTAACTAACCAGGGATCTGGAGCTGGAGCTAATCTCACTGCACAGCAGGGCAACCCAAACCAGTTCCCTGTTCAATTGGCCCAGAGCTCCTGAGCCTGTTGAACCTTTTCCAAGTAGGACCACCAGGGAGTCTCCCTCATATCCAAACATCGCACCCATTTCAGCTGACGGTCTGGCCTTTTTCCGTAGCCTGGAGCCAAGCAGGGACCCCCGGCTTCTTCTCACCTTGCACTTGACATCAAGGTGGATTAATTTTAGTAGCTCAATGAGATCCAAATGTTTTATCAAATCAGAATTGTATTCAGGGGCTTAACCATTCAATGTCCAAATAATAATACCAGGAGCTGACTTCAGAGAATGGCTTGCAAATAATGAGGTTACATTAAAACTGTTTTAAGTATACTGTTTTTTTTTTAATGTCTGGTCTTGTTTTAGAGTTTTGAACAAGCTGTGGACAATCAGGATTTTTTTTCCCCTTCGTAAATGTTGCATGTTACCAGAATGTAGTTGGGAACAATTATGACTCAAAATGTATTTTATAGCAGATTTGCATAAAAATCCAGTTTTACTGAAAATTATCTGTACAAATATATATAAATAAGAGAAGCCAAATTTGAGTAGGCAGAGAAAAAGAAACCAAATGGATACTAAAGAAAACTGTCAACATTAGTGAAATTTAAGATGATTAGCTATAACGTAGACAACCTACTCTACCTGGTGTTGGTTGCACAACAATTACAAATGGAAAAGAAAGTGTTTGGGACTTTTAGTCCACTAACTTGCCATTTGGTCAGTAATACAGAACTTAAATGACAATTTTATTAACTTAAGCAACACAATTTAAATAGCTTTGGTTAAAGTTTCTGTAGCTGTCTTCTCCGGCTGAGGTGTTTGACCACTTTGCGCATCATTCTTGACCTAATTAAAGAAAATTTTGTCACGCACAAAATCCATGTCTGAATCAATTTTCATCCTCGACCGTCAGTGCATAAAGAACCACGCAATGAAGCTTGATCTGATGGTTGAGTCATGATCTGTATTTTCCTACAAGTCTGGTCATCTTTCTAGTAAGTAATTAAGTCATCTGGTTTCAACTGTTCTGTTTGCTTCTGTCTGTCCATCCTGTAGGATGTTAATGTTTTATACTGGTGGCGTTGAGCCACGGCTGCAGCAGAGGCTGGGTGACCCAGTGCAGTTTGCTGCTATGCAGAGACAACCTCCTTCTTTTCCTCCTTCCCAAGTGTGTTTTCCTTCTTCCCCGCACAGAGCGTTACCTAGAGACAGAGCTTACACTCCCTGCTCCATCTCTGCCAACTTTTTCCACTCCTCTTCCTTTAAAGCTTCCATTCTTCTTCTTTTTCCTCCTATTCCTCTTGTTGTTGACTGGGAATGGGGATACAGCTCAGGGAGTGAGTCTTAGGCTTAAGCTCCTGCCACAGCGTTGCAGCAGATATTTTGCTTCCTTCCCGTTAATCCTGTAACAAAACACATTTGGAAAGCTCACTTAAAACCGAGTTGTGTGGAAGCCCTTTAAACTGGGTAAGATCATTAAGAAAAAAACTTTCATCTAGTGATGTCAGGCTTGGTCCACTCCCTATTGACGTTCTCCACATAGATTATAACTCCTGTCTGCATCGTCAGACAGCTTGACTGCTCACTTCATAAACATGAACGCGTAGTTCAGACACAGTGTCGGTCCTTGTTAGGTTACATCATTGCCGAGAGGAGGAATTCTTGCTGACACGGGATGAATAGGACACACACTCAGATGACCCCTGAGCCTTCATATATGTGTGTGCATGTCCAAATAACAAGAAGAGAAAGCCGAGACTAGGAATTACATGGACAGGGTGCTTCACATGCTATTTGATTTTGCTTGCATCAGTAAGGTGCATGACAGTTTGTCAGCTCATCATCCCCAGCAGCAGCAGCAGCAGCATTTTATCCCTGCTGATCATCACTCTGCTGTGGAAGACAGAGGCTTGTGGGTTTCTTGTCAGTATGATTTGATCACACTGGGCTTCATGCCTTTGATCTTGAGGAAGAGCGGCCAAGCTAAATAGCGAGATTATCTTTGCGCCCCAATCCAGAGTTTTGATTAATCCTAATTAGTTGTGGAGTTCTGTATAACTCAGAAGATTGCTGTTATGACAGAGGCATATGTATATGTACATGTGATCAAAATGTACATGTGATCAAAACAGAAGGTGTTTTTTATTCTGTTGTATTTGACTGAAAGCTCTCCAAAAACAGTTCAGTCTGTTTCAATGGAATTGTATTCTCACTTTGTTGTTAAGTTTTTGGCCCTTTACTAAATTCCCTAAAGTGTAACTTTGACTGTATGTTTTCCTCAACCTTTCATCCGTGTAGGCAGTGTTTCACCATGTCAGAGAGACCACCACAGCAGCAGAGTTTCCTCTTTCTCTTTCATGCTTTTTAATCTTTTCACTAGGTCTCACATGCACACATACTCATAACCACACAACCCCTACTGCTGCGTGCCTTGTGGCCTCTCAAATAGCCATCTCCATCCCTCCAGAGCTCAGACTGAATGGTAGAAGCGTATGCATAATTTAGCATGTGACAGAGCTGCGGTATATGTGTCCTAGCTGTGCTGCAACTCTTAATTTGAAATGCTGACATTTACAGATGCAGCAATTCAACAGATTCAAATTTAGAGCCACTGCAAGTTATGGTGATTTTTTTTCTTCCAGCCTCCTGCAGTTAATTTGGAATTTCTGGGTAACCTAAAATGCTTAAAAATTGTGGGAGAAAGATATAGCACTTCACTCTTAACCCCATGTGATGGAAAAGATTACAATAAGGTCACATCTGCTAGTCATGTCATATGAAATGTTTGTGAACTCTCACCAAAAGAACTATTTGGGTTACATGAAAGCCATGTAACTATTTACATTTGGTGTTTCTTCTCACCAAAAGAACATGGGTAAATATTTTAAGTATATTTGCTACATTTATAGCTCTACTTGCTCCTGTAAAGTTGCTAAAATACGTATATGAAGGATATCAGCACGATGTCAACTGGAAACTCATATAATTGGCTTAGGTTAAATAGTGTCTTAGCACAGTAAAATGTAAGCCTGCTGATTAATAAACTGAATACATTTTCTGTCTGAGTCAGTAAGTGTATTCCCAGTGGCTCGTATGCAGGAGTGCAGCAGGAGTGTCTATTAATCGACAGGATACATGCTACTGGGCTGGGTGGGTTGTCCTTGGGAACTGGAGACTGCAGGGATTGATTTTTGCCAACACACACTTCTTATTTATAGTTTTGTTTTATTTATTTATTTTTTTTTAATCCTGCCTGCCTGTCTGTAAGGTGGCCTTGCTAGAGGATGTGTTGTGATGCTGCAGAGTGTTGTCCCCCGGCAGTTGAAGCGTTTTCACAACCTAGATACGGATCTTTAAGGTTTTTACACTGCCATATTGTTATATCTCACATGTGCTCAAATGTTGTGTGGAAAAAGCGTAAGGCGCATTGGCTTTTTTACACAGTGACTGCAGATGTTTGCTTCAGAGCCATCCTCCATGGAAAACAATATAATTTTTCCAAATATTCCACTGTATGTTAACAACTAAATCCACAACAAAAGATATGTTAAAGAGATACAAATTTGCATATTCATTTGTAGCCCCTATGCAGTAGGCTGAGTGTTAATTTCAGATTCTGTAGCACAAAGTGGATGCATCAGCAGAATTGTGTGGTGGGTGTGGGTGAGGGGGTGAGCTTTGATTCGTCCATTAAACAGACGGCACTTAGAGGCACAGAAACTGCTGTGCTTGTTAACGGGATGAAACGGACAAATCAATCCAGGCATTGTTAAATTCAAAGTCGGAAAAAGGGGCTCATGCGAAGAAAATACACAATATGGCTACGATGAATTTTTTGCATGTGTAGTGTAGCATAAGCAAATGTTTTCAGCTGCTGTACACATCTGAAACCAGTAGAGGAAGTGTGGTTTATTGAACCTCATACCATTTAGTGTTGGGCTTTCCGGTAAACCAATGAAATCTGATACAGATGTGTTTGATCTAATTTTATTTTGTTGACCTCGAACTTGCTAGTGTGTTCTATTACCGTCTGCAAAGCCTTATTGTCTTTTTCATAAAGCTGGTGCTGAGAAAGGTAAGAGCATTACTCACGAGCATTACTCACGAGCATGAAAAACAGTTGAACATGAGCTCATTTCAATATGTTTGTCCATCTCGTATTATAAAACAATATTAAGTCTTGCATAAGTGTTCATACGCTTTGAGCTTTTCCACATTGTCTGACCTACTAAACATACTGTGAGTGTTAAAGAAGCACAACACATGTCTATCTATATGATTGTTTTAAAGTACCATCACAAGAGAAAATGCTGCAGTATCTGTAACAGAGGTAGTAGGTTTGAACCCTACAGACATTACATGTATTTTAAAGGATCCCTTTCTATCTGCTTTTTAAATCAGTATTTGTCTATTTTTAAATTTGTCTTTTCTGTTCACCAAGGAAGGTTCTGCCTGTTCTTCCTGCTTAGGTACTGAACTGCATTTAAAATTACCTGGCATTGTAGGAGTCTCTGGATGGTATCCTGGAAGGAGTGCCATCTGGGAATTCAGTGGGGGCTTCATGTCGATGTGGGTGATGATGATGCTACCTGCAGAGTTTGATCGGGAAGAATGGCCTTGCTGATCTGAACTCAGTTGCTGCTTTGTTATTGTGTGAGGCACAGAATAGCAATGACAACACCATATTCAAGCATTTTGTGGTTTATAAGTGTTCTTGGTACCAGCCCACTTTGGACCAAAGGTCAACAATTAATTTTGTTATCATATCATCAGATGTGCTGTGTTACATCTGGAGGGGCAGAGCTATCAACTGATCACAGACCTGACAAACACAAACGTGGGGGGTGAAGTAGGAACATATGGCATAGGAGCCTCTCTGAGTGATCTTCAATTCACTTCTCTGGGAGAAGTGAATTGAAGATCTCCCAGAGATTGAGGAAATGGGATCCAAATATTTAATGTTCAGAATTTATGTTGTAAATGGAGCACTTCATGTCTTGGTTGTCTTTGGGGACTCCTGAAGCAGTTGATGAACTGCAGCTTCTGTTTTTGCAAAAGCAAACATTTGGCCATGCGGGAAATTCAAAAAGGCTACCAAGAGAGACTTTCATTTGTATTATTTTTGACCATTCAGTGAGTGAGAGAAAGAGAATGGGAAAGATCACAAGCCATGTAGTCTTCGGAGTGGAAACTGCGAATCTGGACTGAGGACAAAGTCAGCAGCAAAAAGAGCACTTTGAGGATCTTCTCAATCCTATCACCCACCATCTCATTCTCTCAGGAGAATGAGATTCTACTACTGTGGCAGAGGTCTCTGAGGAGGTTTAAAAGCTCCCCAGTGACAGATGTGGATGAGATTTGTCGTGAAGTCCAGTGTTGACTTACAATAACTAACTTTTTCTCTTTCTCTCTATCTCTTTCTCTCTCCTTTAGGATTCCCTCATCCTGGAGAAGAGTGACATGCACCACCCAGTCTGCTCCTTCCAGGATGACTTCCAAGAGTTTGAGATGATTGATGATGAAGATGAGGATGAGGAGGACGAAGATGATGAAGAGGAAGAAGTTGACCCTGATGCACCCCCGTCTCCCTCTGCATCTCCTCCTCTTTCCCCTACCCTGGGCACTCTGAAGAGCAGACCCACCACATTGAATCTTACCACCGCTGTGTCGCAGGTATGCAGATTCAGTACTTAACCACCCAGAATGCACCAACCTTGAGTTCGCTCTTTCTATTAGCCACATACAATTGTTTATAATACTGGATCTTATTCACTAGGATTCATTGAACAATAACAGCAGTCTGTCCCCAAAGAAAGGAAGTTGGCAAGACTCTTTACGCAACCCAACTTCACAAGGTGAGCTCATCACATCATCTGTAAACCACTTGATAGAAGATATTTTATTATAAGAAACAAAACATAGTAAATATGAAAAATAAATACTTCCAACTCTCCACTGAAGTTCAGATAGCTTTGAACAAAGTAGGACCTTTCCTACTTTCAGGTCGTCTGTCTCCAACCCACTCATGCTTGGAGGATGGTAGCCATGTGACAGGCCAGTGCAGAGCCTCTTCACTTCCCCAGGCTCCAGGGTTGCAGAGCAAAGGTATTCCATCAAAACAAGCAGGGGAGGGCGGGAATCCCCAGTCTCCTCATAGGCCCCTCCTCTGCGACTTGGAGGGCAACAGACGGGAAAGGCCAGAATATGGTAACACAAAGGCCAGCCCATCAAGCTTGAATTTCATCCCCATTTGCATCAGTGTGATGTAGTGCTGTGCTGTGGATTTGATTTAACGTACAACTAGAAATATATAGGCATTTACTTATATATTGTTTTGAATGAATATTGATCAGTTAAAAACAGAGATTGTCCTTTATTTTTCTCAAGCATGTTTATATTTCTCTATCTCAGCTCCTTAGATTGTCCACCTTTTATCTTCATTTCATCCTCATCAACTTAATTGAAGTTGCAAGTGCTTTGTTCTTTGTGTTTACCATGTTATTCTTTCTGCAACACTATTATCTTCACAGGATCATTTGGTCAGCACAGGTCCAACCCATGTCCTTCAGAGTTTACTGACTCAAAGACGGACCCAACAATCCAGACAGCCAGAGTGCCCTCTGTAGACGAGCACTCCCAGTGTTCAGACACAGAGGTGGACCATGACCTCAACAGTGACCACAACCATAAACACTCAAACCGGCGTGCCACAGACACTTATACAATCACCAGTGAGTCTGGTATGGAACCAGAAAATGATCCTGATCCAGATGGTACTAGTCATTGTTTATCATCCACGGCTCCCATGGGAGGGAATGAAGGCGCTGATACACCTTTGTCTGATGAAGAGCTGGAGAAGGACTTTGAAGTGGAGTTCATGTGCAAGGAGGCCTATGACATGGTGTGCAAGGAGTCGTCTTATGTTGAATTCCCTTCGATTGAGCCCTCTGAGCCCTCGTCTTTCTCCAGGTGTCACTCGTCAAGCCGCTCAGAAGCTCGAGACCAGTCCAATCATTCAGTTACTCAAACAGCTTCTGCTGTGGGGCCAGCGGCTAATGATTCAACCTCCCCATCCTCAGACCCAGGGATAGCAGACATGAACCAACAGGGTTATGTGACTTCAGACCAGGACAAGGACCTTAGCTCTCCAGGTTCTGATTCCGATGTTGAAGGGGAGCTGGAAGCAGCATTCACTTGTGGGGGTCCTGTGGTTTCCAACATGATCTCCTCTATTTCAGAAACAGAATTGGACTTGACAAGTGATGAGAGCAGCAGTGGACGTTCGTCTCACCTTACCAACTCAATTGAAGAGGCCAGCTCCCCAACATCCGACCAGGAACTAGACCCAGATACCGAGTTAGAACAGGACAGTGGAATTGTTGGCCTCAAAACATCTCTGCTCTTGGGCCAGCGTGATCCAATCAAAGAAGACTCTCTTCTCCCTTCTCCTTCCCCTAATCCCTCACCTACTATTGCTACACCCTCACTTGTTGGTTCACCCATCTATGATGATGGTCAGGCTCTGATGGGGATGCAGAGTGTGGACGATGAGCTGGCTTGTGAGCACCATGCTGATCCAGATGAGACGCTGCCTCCAGCCCAGTGCTGCGACGATCGTCTGTCCAGACCAATGGTGCTCGAGATAGAACCAGACCATGGCCTAGAGAGTTTCAAGCGCTCCTTCTACCTGCCAGTGGGGCCTAGACTAATGCCATGTGCAGATGAGTATGATGAAACAAGTGAGGGGGAGTCTGAATCGGAGAGTGAAGATGACCTAAGTGAGAATTCAGACTCCCCATGGCTTCTTAGTAACTTAGTGAATAGGATGATCTCTGAGGGCTCATATCCAATTAGTTGTCCTGAAGAGTGCTTTAGGAGGAAGGCATCTGTGTCTGATACAATCTCCCCATCTTCAGATATTGGAGATGGAGATGATTTCAATGACGAGACCCAGGATCAGAAAGCAGACATAGAGAGATCACAGGAAAGGGAAAAAGAAGGCAAAGGCTACAGAAAAGAGATGATGGAGCCAGAAGCAAGTTCTCATCTCTATATGAGCAACCCTACTGGTGATACTATGAGTCCACTGATTTTAGAGCGCTGTGCAAATATAGAGGAGGAAACCTCCTTGTATGCCAATATTGACTGTGACAAGAACTCCACAGAGAAGCTATCAAAGAATGCTGGGAGACCAGAGGACGAAGAACCTAATAATGACTTAATTATGGAAGGCAGAAGAGATTTAGACTCACCCAGCCTCAGCGAGAGTGTGATAAGTGACAAGGATGAGGGACGGGAAACGGAACCCAGGCCAACAAGTCGTTCATCTGCATCTCTTGAGCGAATCACAGAGGTCAAAAACAGTTTGACGCTCGACATACCGACCGCTCAGACCAATCGCTGCTTTAGTCTTACCTACTCTACTGACAATGATGAAGAGGAGGACGATGGTGACTCTTATCCTTTCATGACCAGCATGAGGAATCAGTCGTATGGTGGTAGTGATTTAGAACTTGACAGCTCTCCACCGATTGATTCCAGTGTGCACAATCATCCGTTACCTGACCATGACCTCCCACTGTGTGAGAAAGACCTCATTCTCAGGCAGTCGAATGAAGATGATGGATTGGCTTATGACTCCATGAAGTACACACTTGTGGTGGATGAGAATACAACGCTGGAATTAGTTAGCCTTCGGCGGTAGGCCTAACATTGTTTGAAAAATGAGAAAATAGAGAACAAAGTGTCCTTCAATTTCATCTGTGATCTACCTTTATTTTTTGCTGTTATGTTCTTTTAGGTGTACCTCAGTTTTGAGTGATGAGAGTGAGCTGTCTACCTTATGTGATGAAGAGCCATTGGAAACCGGCAAGGTGGGCTACAGGCACGACAATGAAGGGATCAGGCCAGAACTTTTGAGCTCTTCGGAGGACTCCTCTCCAGAGGCTGATCTGCCGTTTTCCAAGAAGTTCCTAAATGTGTTTGTCAACAGCACCTCCCGCTCCTCAAGTAAGCAGTGCATACATAGAGAAATACATATCTATATATATAGATAGATTCTAAGATAGCTTTTATTACATTTTTTTTAAAAGGCAAACATTTTTGCTCTGTTTAAACACAGCAGGCATAAGAAAATGCTATAGATCTGAATCAACTGTCCTTTTATGAATATTTTGTGTTAAAAGTTTAACATATTGCTGCATTCACAGTAGGTACTCTCTCCTACAGTGAAGGCATGTCGTTAGTACTAAGTGTAAAAGGGGAAAAAATATCCTCAACAGCATTTATTATGTTTTCTGACTTTACTGCATAACACCTCCCAGCTACATATTTTGCAGAAAACAGAAAGCAGACATCCACAGCAAAGGGATTCACAGCAACAATAAACCTGCGAAGAAAAAATTGAAACAAGATGTTTGCCCTGAGCAAATAAAATAACATGTTTCTGATAATATCAAAATGAGTCATTTGTAATTTGTCTGTCTTCCATGCAGGCACAGAATCCTTTGGACTTTTCTCATGTACCATCAATGGAGAAGAGCGGGACCAGACACACAGAGCAGTGTACAGGTGAACTTTTAGAGTTCATGTAATCAGATAACAAGTGAATAAAGAAACTATAAATTATCCAAAACAACATTATTTTGTCTTTGCATTATGCAGGTTCATTCCTAGACATGAGGATGAACTGGAGCTGGACGTGGATGATCCTTTATATGTGGAGGAAGAAGAAGATGACTATTGGTACAGAGGCTATAACATGCGGACGGGAGAAAAAGGGATCTTTCCTGCCTTCTATGCTCATGAGGTCATAGGCCTGTCCAAAGAGTTGCTGAGTGAGTGGTGACATGCATCTGCATTTCATTGAACTAAGGATTACAAAAGCGTGACATATTTGTTTTGCCGTCTGCAGGCCTGAAAAGGAATCCAGGGTGGATTGAAACGTTCAATGTTCAGTTTTTGGGTTCTGTTGAGGTTCCTTATCACCAAGGCAATGGCATTCTCTGTGCTGCAATGCAAAAGGTAAGAAAAGTGAATATATTAAAGCATACATTCTTTACAGTCGCAGTTAAAACACCCATGTCATGAACATAAATGTCAAATTAACTTTGACTACATATTTTGCTGAAAACAGAAAACAAACGTCCACAGCAAAGGGATTCACAGCAACAATAAACAAGTAAAACTGTTCTCTTTCCAGATTATTTTCAATATATTTTAATAACTGGTATTTTAAAAACAAGTTTCAGTTTATGGTGAATTTTCTCTAATCCATTCTGGATCAGTGACACAAACACATTCCAAAACATAAGTGTGCTTCCACCTATGTATGGATAAATGATCTTAAGTTAAGAAAGACACCATACATTTTTGTAGTTTGGAACAAGTACTACAACAACCATGCTTTCATTTGGCAAGGCATTTTCATCTTTGAAAAACTTCATTACAGATGGGCCCAGAACAACAAGCTGACAATCCCAAAGACATTATAAATATTTTTAAAGTCTTCCTGGATGTCCTCCCCAAAGTAATGACCTCAAATTATGGACCATGCTTAAAAGCTCAGTTCATGCCAAGAAATCAATCAATTTAGATTAGCTCAACCAATTCTGCTATAAAGAGTTGATAACTAGAAAAAGTATATGGTTTCTTTGCAACTTGAGAAGGAATAATACTAAATATTAGTGGAGATGTATATGTTTAGTTGAGCCTGTGTTGATAAGTTTGAACCTATGTGAATTGAGTAAAATTTGCATTAAATTCACAGGTGTGTACTCAACTCTTGATTTAAAAATTTATTGAAGTTGTGCAATCATTCCACCTTGGGAAAAAAAGCAAAAAATAATATAGGTCATCAGTAATAGCCACAAATAATACAATGTTTACTCTGTAGATCACGAGCTTTTGCAAACGTCTGAATGACATACTTACCAAACACCACCCTGAAAAACTATCAATAGCCTCATGAACACATTTTTTTGTCGTGTAGATTGCGCTGTCGAGAAAACGGACGGTACATGTAAGACCTCCTTCTCTGTGCGAGCTGGAGATCAGCTTACAAGGAGTTAAGCTAATCATGAGTTTGGACGACGAATATGACACCCTTGATGAGGTACAAATGAATAAATACATGAGATAAAACATCCATCTTGTGCAGAGTAATTTTGCAGAGTAATTTTACTTCCCTCATTCGTCCACAATCTTGTTCTAAATTCTGTCCATCTTTCTCTTCTCATCCCCAGTACGACAGATGTAGTCACTTCTTCCAGATGAAGAACATCTCTTTCTGTGGATGTCATCCAAGGAACAACTGGTGAACAAAGCCTCCTGCCCTCTGCCCTCGTGTTTTTTACTGCACACTAACACCTGACTGATTGCATCATATTGCTCTCATCTCTCTGCAGCTACTTTGGCTTCATCACCAAGCATCCAATGCTGAACAGATTTGCTTGCCATGTGTTTGTATCCCAGGAATCCATGCGGCCTGTGGCTGAGTGTGTTGGGTACGTTTCTATAATTAAAATGTTGATTAATGCAATCCATCAATGATCAAGAAATAGTAAAATTGTTTTTGTGTCTCTTGGCTCACAAGTTAAGTCTCATGCAAGCAAAATCAATGTTAGGATCTTCTCCATATACATTAATAGCTTCTCTGTTGATCTTTCTGTACTCTATCCATATTTTGGCCCCATATTTTCATAAATCTTCGCTTTCTTCTAACAACCTTAAAACTAAATGATTTCTTTCTTTCTTTTTTATGGTCATTCCCCTCAACACTCATTAAAAAGGATTCTTTGCTCTCCAAAATCTCAGTACAATTCTGGTGCCTGACAGACTGGTCAGTGACTTTATTGCCTGTCTGTTCTAGAATGTGTCCAGATCAGAAAATGTTGTGTTGTTTTGGGGGATTTTTTAGATCTTTTAGTTGCATGCTAAAAGAATATAGTGTGAAGTACTTTGGAATAAAAGTTGGGATTAAACATTAAAAGTCAGAAGTGATAATTTTTTTCCCATCCTGGTTTTAAGTGGGCAGGAGGTGACAACTTAAAAGATTACAGGATTTCTCATGTCTCATTCAGCCATTATATGTCTGAATAATTAAAGATGCAGATACGTCACTGCGAAAATATTAAGACCTGACAGTAAGGCTCAGTTTTATCTATTGGCTTCTCATGCTGCCTTCTGTAGACATAATCTCAAGACCTGAACCTAAGTAGGACTTGTGTTTATCTTCACATCTTTATTTTTTGTGCTATGGTACCTGGGCATTCATTCTGAAACATTAAGATGCTAAAGCGAATTTTAAGCTGCAACACCAGTTCCCATGTCTGCTTTTGTCATCTTTTTCTGCAGTCGAGCCTTCCAAGAGTACTACCAAGAACACCTGGAGTACGCCTGCCCGACTGAAGACATCTACCTGGAGTAGACGGAGAACACATGACGACCCCTTTCCTCCATAGCCAATGTACATTGGTTAAGTTTTCCACCACAGGACACTGTCAGTCTTTCTTTACTTTTATTTATGTTCCTCCAGGATCACTGTAAAATATTTTTCTGCATCCTCCTCAAACTGGGATCATTGTTTCTACAGTAAGCTATTTATTAGACTGATTTCATTCATCCCTTTTCCTGTTGAATTCCCTGATCGCAATGCATTGATTGCCTGTTTCTTTTACTGTTTTTTTCTATGGTACAAAACTAAAAAGCTGAGCACCTGTTTATTTAAAAAGTTCTGGTTTTGAACTTACATTATACCTACTACGGCTGTATCACTTCTGAATGCATGGCTGGTAGGGTTGCTGCACACTGACACCAACAAATACACATATCCAAGTGAATGACAAGCAGCTCAACAATTGTAAGGGAATGGTATAGAATCAAAAGGTTTGTAAATATCTTTTGTTTTGTTTTAAATAGCTAACTTGCTTTGTACTGAAGAAAATGTTGGGGTCGATTAGAGAAAGTTAGCAGCTCTTTTATTCAACCTACTCCCTTCGTCTCGTACAAGATAAAGTGTGTGTTGTAAATACATGTATAGAAAGTAGACAGACATACATTGCCTCATTGAGTCTGATTGGAAACACAGACGGGACTGATTTTGCTATAGATTTTGATGTGGGTAAAAAAGTAGTAAAACAATGGCCTGCTCTGACGGGAGAACACCAGAAGTAAAAGTGGAATAAGTTTGGAAAAGTTGACTTGGAACTAACTTTTGATGCTATTAGCTCTGCAGATATTTTATTCACACTGGATTTGGTCCAGTAACTGTTTGAATCATATTACAGCATTGATTTTCCCTCCTCTCCTGACCTGACAGTTGTCTTGCTTGTTGACTTTTTACCACAAGTAGCTTTCATGGCAAATTTACCAAAGCCCAAAAGTGCCACAATTTAATTATTAAATACATTGTTTTGTAGATATTTATACATGTGATAATTCAAAGAAAAATAAATGCATTAGATGAATTAACAAATATATCTTATATTATTTAAAAATTTCAGTGTTTCAACAAATTCAAAATTAGAAGTTTGCTTTTCTTATATGTCAAAAGGATATGTAATTATCTTAGTGTCTGTTTTATTTAGTAGCTCTGTTGCTGTAGCTTGTTTTTCAGGACCTCTTAAATGTATTTATTTTTCTGTCTAACCCATTGAAGGACAGGAACAAACACTGCTACTGGCAAGATAACTGTTGTGATCGTTAATCATTTAGACATTACAGACTATCCACAGAAACAACATGATTTTTTTTTAGAAATCTATTTGTCATCAATAAATCTTTTTAAAAATACTGCTATTATTATTTATCCAACCATTATCTAACATGCTTTTCTTTAATGGGACTGTAAGGGGTGCTGGTGCCTATCTCCAGGGGTCAGTGGGGCAGGACAACAGAGTCTGCATCCACAGGTAGAACATGCAAACTCCAAGCAGAAAGACCCCGGGATTTGAACCCAGGACCTTCTTGCTGCAAGGCAGCAGTGCTGCTACCTGCATCACTGTGCAGACTGTTATTGTTATTATTCTTGCTTTAAATATTTTTCTTAATATTCTTTTTCAACTTGAAGTGTAGCACTGGAAATATAAAATAAATATTTATTTAGCACAAAACCAATTACTTTTTATTAATGGTTTCAATTTAGATTTGTGGATTAATATTTTATTGACACATCAATATATTAACATGTATTGATTTATAAAAATGTTACTTATATGATCATATTTTAAATATTTACCAAATAAAATATTTATTAATTAGATTGTGGCATATTTGAGCCAAACAAACAAAATCGGTCTCAACAGTTAGACCTGCAAAATCTGCTTTGCTGGAGAGTATGTGATTTTCAAGTCAAAGATAGCTGAGGCCCCCTGACAAGCCATATTCTCAATGTTTTGACTGAATTATTGTGGTTTTGGGTGATGTGTTAGCCAACATTTTGTTTTATTTTGAAATTTCTGAAAGAAACTAGTTCGAACAGTGGCTGCATGTCAGTGACAGTAAACTGCTATTGCTTGGTCCAGTTATCATTGAAATCTAACCTTTTCTTAGAGCTTTAAAGAGAGTTTTTATAGTCGTGTAAACTACCAAATAGTCACCGGTTCCCCATATTTATTTAATGCTTCTAGGCTTGTTAAAGATGAAATAATGCACTCAATAATCTCCGCCGGTGTCAATACTGCGGAAAAATATATTTTTAGACAGGAGAAGGAGGAGGTACACCTAAAAACGAAACGGGCACCGCAGTCATCTGTTATTTGAAACTCAGGCTTCCAGCGCCAAACATTGCTCTTGTTATCTTAGCCAGATATTTCACGTCTTTCTCTGCTATGTTCAGTCATAATAAGGAACACACTCCTGATCTGAAGGATTTCAGTGGTATAAGTCGACATGGCAGGAGTGAGGGTTTTATCTACATATATATCGCTGTCAGTTAGGTCATGTATATACAATAGAAAATCTAAGTGCTGTGTCCTTTATGTTGAGTATGTTGACAAAATGAGTATGTAAAATAATTTTAAAAATTCATTATGAAAAAAAAAAAAAAAGATCACAACCAGACAAAAATCCCTAAAAACAAAGAAAAGACTTTTGTGATCTGCAATAATTTAATTTGAATGTGTCATGTTTCGCCTCTCAGGTGGAACTTTCCTGCTGGCTCCATAGTTTCTACACAGACAGGCTTCGGCAGCACATTTAAGGCACATCTGTGAGCTGTGGGGCCACCAGTGTGCGAGAGCAACCCTCCACACCAGGTTAACAGTGGAGTTAAACCCACTCAGATGCCACTGGAAAACTATCGTATCGCGTCTTGCCCGTTGTGGTCATCGCCTCTGAGCAAAAACAGCGTGATCCATCTCTGATCTATGTATCTACTTGCTTCTGACTACGTTTTCTATCTTGTTCCAGCTGAGTTAAAAGCCCCGTCTCTTCAAAGCAGCTCCACTAAAACAGCCTTTGAGGATGGTCTAGTCCCATATAACCACAGAGAAATACAGTTAAACCAAACTTTTGACTTTATTACTTCAACAAGATTCATCACTGTATACCTAGAGCAAAACAGTATGTGAAAAAGCCAACATAACCTATCTTGTATCTTTAAAAATTCAAGGAAAACTAAAAAAATTGCAAAACGACAACAACAAAAAAATCACTCTGCCTTGTCATGGGTTTGGTCTTATGAATAAAATATATGCTTGATGTCTGAAAGTTTTTTGTCGTCTTTATTGAGCTTCACATAAATTTGATCATGTAAGAAAATTAAGGAGAACATTTTTGTACAAATATTAAAACATTTGTATTCAAGTTGGAGAACATACAGTACTAAAAGATGTCAATGTTAATCAGAAGAAAATTTCCTCATTGAGGAAAATATTATAGCATTCTTTTTCAATAACAAGAGGAGATATGTTCTCCAGAAGCTAAAAGAAAATGATTAGTGCAAAACTCCACATGACCTTAATGTTCCCTGATCTTTAGATTTAAGGCTGAATTCCCACCTTGTCTTCACAAACACCCCCAACGCCCTCTCCACCACTCAGCAGTGGCAGCAGGTGGGCTTGGGGCTACACTCCGGACTGCAGCAGGGCTCAAGAGCCGGGTTCTGTCCCTTTGATATCTGGCTTTCTCCAAAGACCATAGTCGCCTCAAACTGCGCCTTGACTTTCTTTATCTGCACTAGCACGGCTTGGATGTCGGGTCGCTCGTCCAGAGGAAGAGGGTAGTGCTCCGAGGGGTCGGCCTCCAGGTCGAAAATGAGAGGTGGATCATGGGCCTTGAGGACCGCAAACTCGGAACAATCTTGGTCAGGGATGGTAGCACTGTGGGTGGCGCCTAATGGGGAAAAACCATAAAAGAAATCAGCAAGTGTCAGATTAACTGCATAACTCTTGGGTTTTTCTTTCTTAAAAAATGTTATTGTTTATGTTTGACAAACATAAACAATAACATTTATGTTAAAAAAGGAATATAAAATGATATGCTGCTCAAATAAATTAATAAATTAACAGATTTTTTTTTTTTTTACAATTTATCATTATACTACTACAAATTTCAGTTAAATTAATTGGGAATTCATGATAGACCAACAAAAAAATATTTTACCACACTTTTGTGTTGTTTTGTTTCTCATTATTTTCTTAGTCTAGCCATTTTTAAAATCTATTTTCTATAATTGGAATGTGAATCTTTGGAAATACCTGCGTCATATGTTTAAGAAAAGACAAATACTTTGTGCAATACGTAATATTAACATTTTTAAGATCATTTTTATTTGTCAAAATATTGTCTGAATTAACATCTTTCTGCAAATACTGCTAGCAGGACACATTTGCACCACTCCTAAATTACTACTGTGGGCCAAAAAATACAACAACTTTGAGGATCATAGATCCTCAAAGGCTCCAGCCAGAATGATTTGGACATCCCTGTTGTATTCTTAATTTCTATAGCTTTTGACCTCTATTTATAGCACCGTTCTCAACATACCCTTCAGTAAAGCTCATTAGAATAAAGGATTGTGCATGTCAGCTGGACATGTTTCTAAATATGATGAGATGGTATGAGAAAAGATTAGGCTGTGTGTGCTTTGGATTCTACCTCTTGTGTAAAAGTGGGCCTTGTACTTTCCCAATCTTACAGCAAACAGGCCGTATTTTTCATTAGGATCTGTGGGGTAGAACATCATCGCCTCCCTTTTACTCTGCAAAACAGAGAATGAGATCAAAGACACACATTACGCTTAAGTCAGCATGGCTTAAAAAAATGACTTTGATTAAAGAACACAGAGGACACATCTGTCACCTTTCCTTCGTGAAAGAGGAGATCTGTCATATCAAACCCATCCAGTATTACTGGGGGAAGCTTGGCTCCAGCCAGACTTGCAATGGTTGGGAGGATATCCAGAGTGCTGGCCATCTCATGGGTCACCCCTAAACGGAAACAGTCCAGAAACAGAGCTGCTGTCAATACAGTCTTATTACAATAAATACTTTCATAATGACAAGTGATGACTAAGAAGATAACAACAAAATTAATACTAGCAGTCTGCTCATAAATATAGTCATTAAGGTAATTTATGATGTGTGATTAAAACCAGAAAAACACCAGACGTTTTTTTCACTTTTACTGTCCCTACCCGGTTTGATGACTCCTGGCCAGAATGCAATGGCTGGCTCCCTCATGCCTCCATCATATGTTGTACCTTTGCCACATCTCAGTGGGCCTGAATTTCCACCACGCGACATACGCATCAGTTCAGGCCTACACACACACATAGAAATAATATGCTGTTTAATTATATGAAACATTGCTGAGATTGTTTACACGTTTCCTGTAATGTAGATAGGGGTTACATTACAGGAGAACAGATCTCTGTTTGTAATCAATGCTTCTGTAATTTGCAAGTGATTCTGTAACATTAGAAATCACATGTTTTGAGGGTCTCACTTCTCCTTCTTGCTCTATAAAAAGTATGTCTGTCAGTTCATAGCCCAAAACTTCCTGAAATGCTTTTTTTTTTTTTTTTTTTTTTTTTACAGCTATGCTGCAAGAACATGTTTTTAATCATTTGTTCAAGTTACTTTATGTGGCTAAGTTGATCGGTCGATTCTCATTCTCAGAACAGAGCAATGTGTCACCCTACCTCCATAATGGATCTGCCTTAGCAGTACGTTAGAGTTATATTATTCTTAAAGCATTTTCAAGTGAGAGATGAACATTACCGCTCAAAACAAGAACAACAATAAAAGCCGAGCCCTTGTCACATTTTTTAAGACTTACTACAACAGTGGGTTGCATTTTTTAAACACAATAAGAGAAAAAGGACAGGTACTTCTGTATTTTTGTCAAAATATCTGCAAAAAAGGTACATCTCTTCAACATCTCTGCTCTTCTTTATTTATTTACCAACCAACCAACCAACCAACCAACCAACCAACCAACCAACCAACCAACCCATTGTCAGCAGTGAAGAACACAAGTGTGTTGTTGATCACGCCCATCTTTTCCAGGGTTGTTATTAGGCTTCCTATTGTGCTGTCAAACTCATAGAGGGCATCACCAAATGGACCTCTCAGAGAGTGACCTGCTGCTCTGCTACCAGCATACTGAGGGTAGTGAGTGTGCTGTAAGAAAGCATGATGAAAAATGTAATTAAAGCATTATGTAGCACCATGTCACTGTCTGCAATATAACTAAAGTGTAATACAAAACAAATATTCTCAGATTGTTTTATTACTTACATGTGATGGGTAGTAGAGAAAGAAAGGTTGATTTTTCTTGACAGATGTGATTATAAAGTTGTTTGCAAAGTCGCTGTACGCCTTTTCCAGATCAAGGAAGTTGACTGGTTGCTGCTTGATCTTATCGTTGTGGACCAAAGGGACGGTCACTACTCCAACATCACAAAATCCAAAACACTTTACATCTGGAGGGAAACAGGTCAAGTTGTGGCATGGCCCCTGAGAGAAAAGCAGATTTAGTTACAGATCATTTCAAATTTCATTCCTTCTTTTAGGATTTGAAACACTCACCTGGTCGTGAGAGTATGGGATTCCCAAGTACTGGTCAAACCCCTGTTGCGTTGGGAGAAATGTTCCATTGGCTCCATAGCCTAAGTGCCACTTCCCCACAGCAGCTGTGGAATAACCCAAAGGTTTCAACACCTCTGCAATGGTGGTCTCATTCAGGGGGAGACCCCCAATGGAGCCTGGGTAAAATACACCTGGAAAGATGCCTGAGCGGGTCTGGTAGCGACCTGTCAGCAACGATGCCCTGAGAAGCAAGCAATGCAATAAAGGTAGCTAGTTAATGCAACGCAATAGGACATCTTTTAATAATGCAAGAACATTGAAGCTGCAGAACTGGACAGGACTGGTATCCCGAACATTAGTAGAATAAACTGCTCGTTGAGCAGCTTGTTATAAAGCGGCGGGGTACCGAGAGGGGCTGCAGACCGGACTGGTGCAGTAAAAATCCGTAAATCTAAGTCCTCCTGCTGCGAGGCGGTCCAGGTTCGGGGTCAGTGAACTCGGGTGTCCATAGCAGCCCAAGTCCCCAAATCCCAGATCATCCGCGAAGAGGAGCACGAAATTCGGCGGAGCGGCAGAGCAAATGGACAAAACCCAGAGAACAAGGCAGGCGAAGAGCAGGTGAGCCATTCTGAGCCGTCCTCTGACTCTGAAAAGAAAAGGAAGCCACTTCCGAAACAAAATCAATGCGGCGTTTGCGGTGCCTCGGAAAAAGCCTGGAACATTTTAAATCATGCAAATGATTTAAGATGGTAAATTATAGACACCGAGATCAACTAACATTACAAATGTCTTTACTTTTAATTACTAGAGATTTCCATCCGTATTTAACTAAGCTTATTCGTGCACTAAAAATCATTAAATTGCATTTCCAAATGTTTCGCTGATGAAGAACGTCAAAACAGAGAGTTGGCGTTAAATTTTAAATGAATGTTAAAAATCCGGTAAGGGGAGGATTTAAAATATCTTTAAAAGAAAAAAATACCAAGTGTCATACAGACTCAGTTATTTTTCTTCATATGAAGCGGAATATCCCGATTCATTGAATACACAAAAACAAGTCACGTGGTCGTTCACTGTAGTTTTGCGTTCGTGACGTCATAGGTTGACGGGAAATGAAGTTTTTTACCCGCACAACTTGACTGGACAAAGTAGATAAACTAGTTTTTTATGGTTCTGTCTTGATTCTGTCCCCGCGTACCAACCATACTTTTGAAATGTTTGGTATGTCAAAAGTATTCTTAAACAGTCCAGAATGTTTGCGATATTTATCTGTGTTAAAGTTATGTGTAGAAGGTTTTGCCATGTCAAATTGTTTGCTTTTATTGTAATCCAGTCAACAATAATAAATTAGAATATTTACATACCTTCGTATACCTCCATTGCAATATTATACATTATTATGCAGGGTCTGTAATAATGCAATAATTTATTGGGGTACACAGTGGCACATTCAGTTGCACTATTGCCTCTATTGTCCTGAGTCTGAGGAGTGTTAGGTTAAAGTGTCTCTCTAAATTGTATGAGTGTGTGTGGATGGTTGTTTGTCCTACCTGTGTCTATGATGTCCTGCAATATGGACTGTGGACCTGTCCAGGGTGTACAGGTCCAATGTTCAGTAAAAATAGGCACCAGCCCTTCTGCAGACCTGCAAGAATAAATGGGTGCAGACAATGGATGGATGATAATAATTCAACTTTCTGTAATGAGCACATTGTCATAAACCCCAACCCGAGCAACTAATAGGTTCCTTCTGTATGCAAAATCTCCACCATCTGCCTAGAATTAACTCTTTTGTTCACCCTGCTCATCCAACATTTTGCTTTCCTCTTGAATAAAGTTAAGCCTGTTGGTGATGCTTTAGTCCACAGTTTTTCACTGATTCAGGCTGACATATGGCCAATTCCACAAACACAAGAGAAACGGACCATTGACAGTTTGGTGCAGAACTCATCGGCATGTGGAGAATTGGACGTCACAGATGATTTTGGAATATAAAAAGAAGACAAGGCCTGTTTACTTTGTGTATTTTCAGGGGCAAACATCAGTGAGGAGATGAGATGGTGAGGACTGAAAAGGGTACACCCGTGCATTTTCACAGGGTGGCAGAATGTGAGAACAAAAGAGAGATAGGATTTAAATTAATTGTGCACTTGTTATTCTCAAATACAGGCTTTGTGGGGTTTCTTGCCTGATCACTCCGTTATGAAATTTTAAAATGTCTTGTTTATTGGGAAAGCAAATCTTGAAAACAAATAATTGATGTTGACATTTTAATGTTGGCTGTAGGATGAGTCAGGTGACCAGCAGCTGTGGCTATGGCTGAAATAACTTTAGAAATTAATGTGTGCCATTGCAATGTATTCTAAAATCATACATATGCAACTGTGTCCGCCTTCATCTACCTTTGATTTGGCTTACATGCTGTCCACTGCCACAATCTAACCTCGGGGAAATTGATGCTTTTGATTTATCATTCGCTTTCACATCTCTCCACAGTGATGACCTAGATTTGAAAGCTGCTGTGCATTTATGAATTTGTGAGTGTAAGTTGTGGAAGGTGGGAGAGAGGAATAGGAGCGTGTAGAAATAAAGTATCTAAAAAGACAAAATGGGTGTAACTTTAACATTGCATTTTTTTCTGCTATTCTCTTTCAAGTAAAACGCTTTGTTGTTTCAAAAAGAGGATTTTATCAGCATAAATTTGGTGCATGAATCTTTGTGTTTGTCGACCACTGTACAATTGTGTATATTGTGATCTGTTAGGCTGCCGCTAAACATCTGCAGTTATGTACACTGTTTACGCAGAGAGGTTGAAAAGGAATTAACTGGGGCATGCAGGAACAACAAAGGAAACATCACAGTCTCTGGGAACTTTTGAAGAACTATTTCACAGTTGGAGCTCTGCTCCTCCAATCTTCTCAAAGACAGACTCGTAGAAACATCTCTGCAGATAATGATGTGACTGTGGAACGTAGCAAAGGAGGCTCACGCATGTCTGAACAGACGTCTTATTTAAAACAAGGATTAAAGATTTCATACTCAGTAAGACCACCTGATTGATGAATCAATAATTACTCCATTAGCATTTTCTAGAAAACATAATGGCTGCCATAAATAGGAGAAAAAGGTCTATAATTACTGTTAAGGTTTTGAATCCATTAATTACATGTGAGGTTGTTTTTCATTGGAGGTGTAAACATTTTATGAAGAAGAATAAGGAGAGCCACTGGGCATAAATAAGAGCTCATGCAGCCCTTTAGATGTGTGTTAGTGTGTTTCAGTATGAGGGATGACTGCTCTGACCTTTTCATGACTAGTAAATAAAAACTGTTGTCGGTTACGAGCATCAAGCAGAACCAGTAGCGTGAAGCTGCTAAAGCTGTGAAAGGGCTCTCAACCTTGTGTCTGAGTGCAAGTGGGTGTAAATCTGTGTATTTCTGTGACCCAACACTAGTTATCCTTGTTATGTATGGACGTTTTCACAGGAAGTTTTTGTAGGAAGTATGTACAATTATGTTGGATGCATTTTTCAGATGAAAGTACATTTTGCATTGCAGTTAGAAATCAAAATCCCAGAGACTGACAGAAGATTGGAGAATGGCAGAATTGAATTTGCTTGAGATTCAGAGAGAAGGTCGAAAAATAATTGGGGAACCAACAGAACAGAATAGAAACATCCTATATTGTTCCTGAATGGAGACATTTCTGTGCAACAGCAGCAAAATTAAAGAAAATCAAAGCAAGTAGATTAAAACAAAGGCTTAAATAAGCAATAAATAAAAACAGAATAAAGAAGAAAAATACTGTACAGTAAGGGCAAAATTTCAACATAAATACTATGTAACTAAAAATAAAATAAAAATCCCAGTCCAAAGGAGTATGCAGCTGAGTAGGTTAATTTACAAATGTACAACTTACATGTGTATTTAAGCATTACACAGACAATTTACAATAAGTGACAATAAAAACTGTGCAACAGCAGAGATGTGCCGATAGCAGAATGTTACTCATTATGAGTAAAGCTGTACAGATACTAGAATATGTGTGAACCCTTATTGAGTTTATTGGGAACAGTGATGGTTATCAAGTCTGACAGCTGCTGAGTGGAAGGATCTCTGATAACGTTCCTTTGTGAATTTCGGATGAAGCAGTCTGTCACTGAGGGAGTTCTCCAGTTCAGCAACACCTTCATGCGTCGGGCGGGAGAATCTGTCCATCAGTGATGTGATTTTAACCAGAGTCCCTCTGCCTCCCACCATCTGCACTGGGTCGAGGGGGAATCTTAGCACAGAGCTGTCCTTCCTGATCAACTTATCTAACCATTTCCTCAACGTTACAGATACATTTCTGCTCCAACAGACAAAACCATGAAAGATTACTGGCGTCACCTCAGAGTCAAATAATTTCTGTGGGGTTGTACCCTCACCCTGCTCTCCAAAAGACCTCAGCCTTCTCAGCTGGTACAGTCTGACCTTTCCTTCAAAGACCCAGTGCTATGAGACCAGTCCAGTCTATTGTCCATGTGAACACCCAAGAGTTCACTACTGAAAGGTTCACTCCATGGATGTTCACCGGTGTCAGTGAGGTGAGTCTGCACCTGCAGAAGTTTATACCAGCTCCTTGGTTTCATCAGTGTTATCCAGGTTTTGATTCTGATGGCACCAGTCCACAAACTACTGAGTCCACGGTCTAAACTGTGAGTCGCCCTTACCTTTAGTTGGGCCTTGATGAGGCCAACTAAAGTCTTCAGAGAACTTTTCCAGGTGGCAGTGTGTGGAGTTGATGGAAAGGCCTGCAGTGAAGATGACAGCACAGTTTCCTGCGGAGCTCCGGTACTGCTGACCATCCTGTCAGAGACTCAGCGCTGTTTCCTCACATACTTAGGGTAGCCAATGAGGTAGATCAGTATCCAACACCTCCTTTAGTTACTGTAGTTTCACTATGCTTATGAGGAAGATGAATTAAACACCACCCAACAATGCGGATGAGCAAAATCAAACGGGGCTTCTTTGCCCCTCAGCAAAGCCACAGGCTGATTGCCTCAATTTCATGCAGCATTGATGCCATAACTACTGCAAAATGAGAAGCAGCTAAGTACTGTATACTGTATGTTGACTAGGCCAACATGTAAAATATATAATTCATTGCTCTTATGTAACATTCTAATTTTCTGGGAAACTGAATTTTGAGGTTTCATTTTCTGTATATCACTTTGGTTAATTGTACCGTAACAAACGTAATAAATGTTTGAACAGCATGCATCTGTCTAGAATAAATGCGCTGTAATTTGAGTTTTTCATTTCAGTTTGATTGTTTGCTTTAAGCACATATATATTAATGATTATTTTAAAGGAGTTTACATGCACTTAGCTAGTGTATTTAGGCAGATGGAGATGTAGGTGCAAATAAAAACTGCAGAGCTGATGTAGAAAACAAAGTCCACCCAACCAGATGATAAAAAAGCAGAAACCTGCAGGAAGTCTCAGTCCCCTCCTTTTGTCTCCTTACCCCCTTTGTTTCTGCCTATTATGTGTTCACAGCTTACTGCAAATTTGGTTTCACAATAGATGCACAAAGGAATTTTCTGGAAGGAAGGAGTAAAGAAGCAAATCGGTGTGAAAAATGGTTCTCAGTTATTTTCTCTTCATTTCTTTGTCTTTGTCATTTGACAAGGTGTCGACTGTGTGAGCCTGTGAGCTAAACTGTGAAGTGCCATGTAGATGTGTCAGTGCGCTACATGGTGCAGGTAGGCCTGTTTGACACAAGTGGGCGCCATTAGATCACATTTCCTCTTGGCTACTTTAATCTATGGATCCTGACAGACTCTCCAAGAGGAAAGATCATATATTTAAATATTTGCTCCAGCTCAGCAGACATTGTCTTGTAAATCTCTCCTTCCTGACAATGCTATTAGATTTACTCAACAGAAAATAGGCTTTTGCTAGGCAACTGATATCTGTAGTATCTGTTTAATTGCAGTGCTGCAGTTAGTAAATTAGCTTTCTCTTGTGATAAATTATCTCACAGCCAGAAATACAGGCATATAAATGAACATAACGTCTATTATTCTGCCCTCATGTGAATGTATTTAAGCATCCAGCTTTAAAGTATCCACTGTGATAGTGATACTTGTACAAAACTGATTGTATATTTGTAGGTTTTAATTTAGAATTACCAAACAAATCATGTCTCATTATAATAAATAACAGTTATTACGCGCATTATCACCACATAGTAAGAAAATCATCAAACTGAATGCAACTTTAATCCCTCATTACATTTAATGCAATATGAGATTTTTCTTACAATCTGCTGCTCAAGTAGCAATCAGCCGGTGTTCAACTATCTGTGCCACTCTTTAAACCGTCCCACCTTGTGGTAATGCACATGCAGACATCAATGCTACGTCACATGCTGCTTACTCAGCTGTTTTTTTTTATTTTTATCAATACATCCTGCCTGTACACTAGAACCAACAGATAGACATAACAACAGAAGAGAATTGGGGCCACGGGAAAAATGTCCGAATTCTGAGATTAAAGTCAGAATTCATTTTTTTTTTATTCAGAGGCCCTAATCCTCTTCCGCACGTAGCTATCTATCCATGCTACGGTAGGAAAATCTGACTGGGTAGCACAGACAGTCAGAACACCAGTAAACTCTCAATCATTGTTATTCCAGCTCCTGAGCAGAGGGAGCTGCAATAGAAAACATCCTGGCAAATAGAGGTACGTTGGCACAATAGAAGCTGGATCAGAGCACCGAATTATGCAATGAAATCTGACAGGCCTCCATGGAGCAACATGAGCTGAAGAACTCATAAATGTTTGAGAACCTACTGGGGCACTATGCACTTTTGTCAACGTTCTCAGCTCACACAGCAACACTCTTACTGAACCAAATGCAGTGAAGATATTAACGGTCAAATTAGGTGTTTTTGGATTTCTTCCTCAGTTACACTAATTCTCAGTCATTTATACGTGGAAACACTCATCATAAACAAGCAAGGGTGTCATGATAAACTTGGGCTGTTGATTCATTTGAACTATTCTTTTTCTAGGACTGAATAATCATAAAATTTATTTGAATTGATTAGAAAAAAAATGAATTTCTAATTTATTGTAGATATTTTGTAAATCTCACACTGTCAATTATAAACAAAACTCATGTTTGGTTAGATACCTTTCTGCAAGCTGCACCTGAACTGTTTAAGTTTTGTTGTCAGCAAAATGCTCCTGGCATTCTTCTGGGTGGATAGTTTACCTCTGTTCTCTGAAAAATTTGCAAACATCATTCAGCTGGTTTTCTGACACACATCTGGCTTTTAACTCAAATCTTCAAAATTTCAAAAAGGATTGAAGTCAGGGTTTTGGAAAGAATATTCTAGAAATTCAATGTGTACACACACTACTGATTTTTTTTTTTAACTGATATGTGGTTGGGATCCTTGTCTTGAAGAAAAAAGTATTACTTTCAGCCATCTCACCCAACTCTCATCATTAAAATACTGGAAAATAGAATCGACATAATGTAACCAACTAAAAAACATATTATGATATACAAACTGCTGGTATGCCAGTGTCTCTCACTACACTTTTTTTATTTTACATCATCATGAGAGAGTGTGGAGCAAAAAGGAAGAATCTGCTTTGTAGACAAACCAAATGCCGACTGTAAAAAGGTTTATGGTGCAAACTATTTGGCCATCATGGTGTTTGGAGGGGTCGATGTGAGTCATTCAATTCAATTCAATTCAATTCAATTCAATTCAATTCAATTCAATTCAATTCAATAACACTGATCCACAACAAATGTTTGACAGTAGTTTACAAAATAAACAGATCCAAAATACATTAATTTGTACTTAATTAAATCCATGCAGAAAGTTTCAACATTCCATTTGAATCCTATTTTTTAAACTATATATATGACCAAGGGTTGAAATGTTTTCTTTTAAACTAAAGAGACCCAGCCTATTGCATCATACTTTGCAACAATCCCTCCTCCTGAATGATTATGCGGTAACAGTGGACATGTGCTCCCATCAAATTGTTAACTTTGCAGCAATCCGTTATGCTCAGCATGCATGTGGCGACACTGGAAAAGAAAACATGCTTTTAACAGGAAAAATATTCCCATCTCATTTTGGGTGCCCAAATCTCCCGACCAACACGGGTTTGAAAAGACGCAGCAGATAAACGAATGAATAGAAACACTGGTCCAGGAGTATTTTCTTTTAAGCAATAAGCTGAGTTAATGCAACGCCTACTTTAGTGGCTTCATCTAGAGCACAGTCCAGCGCCAGTTGAAAAATTAACGTGTTCACACAGAAAAATGACAGTAAACACTCATAAAAAGTTATTTTGGAATAGAAAAAACAGACTCGCACTAAGTTTTGGAATGGCTCAAACCTCAGCCACAGTGAAAGTTTTTTGGACTGTATTTCAAACCACTATCCATGCCAGGAATTAAAGCAAATGAACGATGGTTGGCCATTTCTAATTGAAATAGTGGTCAACTAATAACTCTTGTGGTCAAATATTGATCTGGCCAATTACAGCTGGCTGTCAACCAATTGTAATTGGCCAACTGGTTGATGTATATCAGTTTTTGTATAAACTCCCTCTTCTCTCTCTGTGGTAATCATGACCACAGAGAGTAACCTTTTTATCTACAACGGCAGGGAAATGTTATAAAGAGAGGCAGCTGGATCACCTTCATGCCCACTTCCGTCCTTCAACTAGCCTCCGGCTGCCGCCTGTCACAACAGTGCAAAGCTGCTTCCTCAAGTGATTTATTCCATCTCAAACTGACTCTTACATCACCTCTGCTCTTGTTATGGCAAAAAAAGAGGGACTTTAGATAGATACAGAGATGACTGGAGCTTAGTTGGCTTTTACATGTGAGATAACATTTGGCCAATTTGAAGTTTCGTCTACATCGGAGATGTGAAATAGATTATGCTATAGGCTTGACAAAAGGCTATTGTTAATGTTGCACAAATGCCTGATTTGCGATAAAAATGTGAAGTTTTATCTTGATCCCTTTGTGCATACTTTAACTAACCTTGAGATGGGTTGAGTTTGTCCTCAGGGATAAAAATATTCTGCTTCTGTAAACAGCACTGTCTGAATTCATTATAATCTGCCAAGACAGTTTTTTTTTTATGCAGAGGTTGTTGAAAGCAAGTGAGAAATGTTTGCATTTTGCGACTCAGATTCTGAAATGCCATCATTTTCTGATCCTAAATTGTCATATTCAACTCCCCTCCATGAGACTTTGAACATGTTTTGTCTTCCTCTGTTGCCTTCTTGTTCTCGTCACATGTGTGACCTCAGCGTTATCCTGGTCCTCACAAATGTTTCAGCTTCATTTTTCTACACTTTGTCGTTGGAAAACTGCAAACCTTAAAGTAAAGGTTTGGACTTCATAAATGCAAAGTGAAACATAGTTTTGAATATTTACCATATCCTTACAAAAAGGAATCTTGAAAGTGTGGCACATCTTCCATTCAACCCATTTCCTCTGGTCGGATGAGACCAGAGGACGTTTCCCCCACATAGACCAAAAATAAACATTTTTGGTCTATGTGGGGGAAACTAACACATCATCTACTCAATGATGTGTTAGTTGTGGTGGCAGCATCATGCTGGGGATGTGATTTTCTTAGGCAAGGACAGGAAAGCTGTAAAGAGCTGATGAAGATAAATGGAGATAAATAGAGAACATTCTTGGAAAAAAGAATATAATCAGCCTGCAAAAGACTTTGAACTTGGGTGACTCACCTTCCCATAGGACCACAACCTCTTATCATTACAGCCAGAACTCAGATGAAATGGTTTAGATCAAAGTATAATCATATCCAATGGCTCATCCAAAGTCCAGACTTTAACTGAGAATTAGTCACTAGTGTTATTATACAATGTGAGTGAGATTAAGATATTAAAAAAATAATTAGCTAACAGTCTCTGCTCATGTGGTAGAGATATGACACAAAAGTCTTGCAGCTGTTATTGCATTAAAAGGTGGTTCTACACCTTTACAAAGATTACTTCTACAAGGTAGTGTCTAAGGAAGATTAAGTTAAATCCATGCCAAATTCAGTATAATCTTAATCTTTTATGCAGTACTTTATTTCAGACCTTTTACTTAAAATGTCAAATAAGATTTTACAGTACAAAACATTAAAGGGATATGGAAATGTGTGCAACACATCGCGACACAAATTATTCATCATGCAACAACAAACTGAATTTTAACAAATGTAAATAGTAAAGCGTCTTCTGCAGAAGTTGTAAAGAAATGAGTAAAGACACTTTGTTTCACCATGCCATATCTTTCCAAGGTTACAGTCCTGGGCTAGATCCTCCTAATGACTTTCCTGCTGCAGTGTTAGAGCAAAAAGCCTGAGCTGACTTCATGATTGAGGGTTTATCTAGATCGACTGTCAGGAGATGTAACTTCCTGTGCAGCTCATTCTGGGTACAGGGAGGATCTGATAAAGTTAGGAACAGATAATATGCTAATAAAAAGCCAAGAGACTTTATGCATAAGTCGTTATGTACCTAAGGCATGTAGCCTACAGAGAGATATGTTTAATTTGTTATTTGTTGAGTAGTTGAAGTGTTGCTAATTGATATTTTTAACAAGAACACTTTATAGTACAATTTTTTCAACAGTGCCTTAATAATGTGAGAAACAATGCAGTGACGCATGACAATAGTATTGTTGCGTTTCCGTATGAGAAGCAAAACTGAACAAATAAAAGTACTACAATGCAAGAGACTGTAAAACACTGGGGTGAAGTTAAATAAAGAACAGTTATAAATAAATAGTTTTATTCTGTAAAGAAGAACAATTTTTGAGGTTTAAACCTATCAAGACAAAGCTGCAGCTTTTATTGAAATATGTCAAATGAATTACACTTCTCCATTGGTGTTATAAAATTGTATCATACCATCATTTTTCTTTTGATGGTATGTGGTGTTTTAGTTTAATAGATTTAGTTTAGTAGATGCAAACAGACACAAACTCGACTGTAATCTTTTTCATTAATTTAATTGTGCGGTGTTCAAAGATCAGATTAAAACAAAATGTATGATGATTTATGAGACATTCAAATGAAAATAATTTTTCCCTAATCACACTTTAAAACAATTTGAATAGCTTCAGCAAAAAGGCTGCAAAACTATGTTGTTTGCATTAATTTGACAGCGTAAGACAATATTAATGAAATTGTTCTCTCAACGCACTTTTATATACGATTTTGCATGCTACCTTAGCCCTATACAGTGCTAATTTCCGTACTGCATAGAGCGTCTTCTCTGACTTCGCTCATGGAGAAATACATAATTTTCCATTTTATATCCAACTCCATTTAATCACATAAAAATCACTCAGTTAAAAGAGATGATATGAACATAAGCTGGTATGAAGTTTCTAATTACAGTCTTGAAACAAAGTTTGCATTTCAATCCATTAGATACATTACTTTGAGGAGTCCTTACAGAGCCTAATCTCTCTCTTTGTTAAATGGGTATTTAGACTATCATGCTCCATATCTGTTCTGATACGACGGCGTTCCCGGGGTCGGCCTCCAAGCAAATCTTGCCTCTTGAATCAATTACCACTCCAGTGCCCACAAACCCAGATCCCATTTCTCTGTGTCACGCTCGATAAAACCTATTCCTTTTCTTTCCACACACTGTCCATCTTTCAGTGCTGCAGCTGCTTTTCATTTGTCTCAGAGATCTTTAAAGTGTTGTCCATTTCACATTTTGTGAATTGACTCAGCTGCTCCAACTGCTCTAGATAATTCCTGTGAACACAAATGTCTTTGATTTGGACTTGCCACGCAATTAAAACAATTGAATGGTCAAACTGACAGCAAAAATACATAAATGAATAAATGAAATATATTTTTTGCACCTATCTGACAGTTTTCAAAAAAGCCAAGCAGAGGCAGCAGCAGTTAAAACACTGAAAATTCCTTGTTTGTTCTTTCCCAGTGAAAACTTGGATAAAAGTATTAAACTGGTATAGATTCAAAAGAGCATGACCTATTTTCATACAGTATAAATCTCATGTACATGGGGCTTGCTTAATTATTAGGGTGATTGCCCTCCTGTGGTCCAGTCCTGCTGTGAAAATTTAATGTGATTGAATTTCTAGCTGTAATATTTGGCAAAGACAATCTTTATTTAGAAATCAAAATTTGCATAGAACCGTAACTATGCCGTTCAGTTTATGTGGAAAAGTCGTTGCCTCTTTATAGATTCATTCTAATTATGTCACCAGTTAAGTTAAAACAGACAAACATAACTGAGGACATACAAAAAGTAATTTCCAAATGCATTATGTATTTGTCTTAAATTAAAAAGTTTTGAAATATATGTAAGACAAGCAGAAACAAGAAATCTGTCACCTCTAAAAATGTTTTTTTTTTCAAATCAAGCTGTTGTTTTCATTCAATTATTATGAATACATATTATGAGGAATGGCAAAATTATAAAGAGCATGTCTCCCAGTTCACTTTATTCGTTCAAGAAAATGACCAATAAAACTCCACTGACTCTGTGCTTCTCTAGTTGTTAGTGACCAACTTTTGCTGAGGCAGCATCCACAGCTGCCCAGAAGCTCTCTGTAAAGGTGTATTGTCCTTCCCCATTGTAAATCTCGCATTTGAGAAAGACCCACAAGTGCCCAGGACAATTTAGGTGAGCAAAAGAAAGAGCCCAGGTCATTATTCACTCAACTCTGAGTCCAAGTTCTCCCCTAGTTAAAAAGTGAAATAATTGCCTGTAATGGAGCATTGTCTTGAATAAAGATTACAGGCTAATTGGGTGCTGCTGAATTCACCTTTAGCTGCAGAGATAGACCAGCTAATGTTTGAAAATGGCTGTAGCTGCCATTTTGCTGCTGAAAATCCACTGTAAACGGTGGACCATAAGTGATCCAGCCTTAGGCTCATCCATTTGGTTCAACAGAAGATACTCAGGTTATAAAACCTTTAAAAAATACTCAGGTACTTCTTGACCTAGTTTGAACCCAGGTGTAATCACTTTTCATCCTTCTCAGGATGATCAGTTATTGACAAACTGGTCAGGACGCTGATCTGATTCATGATTGAACCGCAGAAAAATGAGCACATTGTGAGATAGTGTGAAAAATGTTCAAGTGTTGTGAAAAAACTATATGGACACCCTTTCGTCAAACTCATTTTGACAGGTGGCGCCGCCCCTTTTTAACCGGAAGTCCCGCCTTCCAACCCGCCTTCCTGAATCCGTTATTCAGTTACAACCCCTCCCTGATTTCAGTTATTCAGTTACAACCCCTACCTGATTTTCCATTCCCCGCCCCATCTGTTCTATTGGTTCTGAATGAGCCAATGAAAACGGAGTTGAAGGGTTTGGCCTTTTTACTGTTTCAGGTTGCACTACTATAAGTAATGTCGGAAAATCAATTACTCTAGTTGTAACAGTTGTTTAAAAATCTTTACAATGAAGCGTGTGTTGGTGCGCATGCGTGTGTCTGGGGGCAGTCGTCAGAAAAAAAAGAAAAAAAAACCCTGCAAATACATAAGTCTGAAGAAAACCTACAATTTAACTACATTATTTATGGTAGCATGACTAGTTAGTACTGACTACAAGTTTGTGATTTTTTTCATGCTTTCTCCAAAATAGTAAACACTGGTTTAAACACATTTGAAACTTGTAGATTTTTCTGTAACACTCGCTAGTGTGATACATTTCAGTAAATGTTTCATTTCAGTAACCCCACAGCCTCGTCGTTATCCAATTGACTACCATCCGCGTTGGTGATCTTGACGCGTAGATGAAGCAGAGTATTGTTCAAATCCACGTACTTGGATCCTCCAGGTATTAAACATTTCTGTGTACGTTTTGTCCTCTATAGATAACTGTGTCATAGGGGCTGAAAATAGATCTAACTCCGCCAGGGTGCATTCATGCGATTTGTTATATATATATATATATATATATATATATATATATATATATATATATATATATATATATATATATATATATATATATATATATATATATATTTGTCATCAAGGTGCTCTGGAACAACATCAGACATCTCAGTCCAGAAATGTGCAGTCCTTGGCACAGCCAAGATACTGCGCAGAACCCTCAAGCTCCCAGGCCTCTGGTAGAGGACCTGAGCTCAGAGGATAAGAACCACCCGCGGTGGGTGAGAAGGGAATTTTTATATATATGGAAAATCAAGGTAACAAAGAGCTCCACAAGGGTACAATAAAAAGGGTACTGGAAAACAGAGGCTCCAAGCCTTGGCCAGCCGCCTAAAGAGATACACAAGGGAGAATGAATCCAGAAGGACTAACCGGCTCTTCTCCACTCAACCAGCTAAGGTGTACTCTCAATGGCAGGGTAATAACAACAGATTACCAGCTGCTGCAAAGTGGTTAACTGAAGGGTGAACAATCCTAATCCAGAAGGATCCATCAGTCCCACCCAACTACCGACCAATAACCTGCCAATAACCTCTCCACAACCTGGAAGCTCATGTCAGGCATCATAGCGGCCAAGATAAGCAAACACATGGATAAACACATGAGCATGGCACAGAAAGGTATCGGTGAGAGCCTTCATTGCAAACTCGATGAGGCTGTGGAAAACCACCCTTGAAGCCAACTGCAAACCACTTGCACAAGTGTCCATCAAATGTGGCATATACCAAGGAGATGCTCTGTCCCCGCTACTGTTCTGCATAGGCCTGAACCCCCTCAGCCAAAGACTACGGATATGGACTGGAAACCCCGAGATCAAAGTGGGAAACACCCCCAAAGGTGGTGGAGAACGCCAGAGCTAAGATCCTGTGGGACTTCCAGATCCAGACAGACAGAATGGTAATGGCGAACCAACCAGACATTGTCGTAGTGGATAAACAACAGAGGAAAGCCGTTGTGGTAGATGTAGCAATACCAAGTGATTGCAACATCAGGAAAAAGGAGCACGAGAAACTGGAGAAATACCAGGGCCTCAGGGAAGAACTGGAGAGGGCCTGGAAGTTGAAGACCACAGTGGTGCCTGTGGTCATCGGGGCCCTCGGGGCAGTAACCCCCAAACTGGAGCAGTGGCTACAACAGATCCCAGGAACAACATCAGACATCTCAGTCCAGAAATGTGCAGTCCTTGGCACAGCCAAGATACTGCGCAGAACCCTCAAGCTCCCAGGCCTCTGGTAGAGGACCCGAGCTCAGAGAATAAGAACCACCCGCGGTAGGTGAGAAGGGAATTTTTTTTATTATTTTTATATTATTTTTTTTATCTCAGCAGGTGTTCGTTCACCATACCATTCTAGGAAATTAGTTTCAGAATGCTTAGAGACATTGCAGGTCCTGCATCTATGACTCTGTCACACCATGCTTTTAAATCATTGAGCTTGGCTCTCAATGCCTACGTTCCTCTCTCCTGAAGTCCCCTCAGCTCTGCCTTGTCCTTAAATTTCTTAAAAATCCAAGATATATGTGCATTCCCGTTGGCCATTTCCAGGCCTCATATTGAGATCACGGGAAGCCTGGACTGCCCCTCAACGTTCAGTCATAACTCCCTCTCATCAACCCAGCCACTGGTCATCAGCAGCATCCTCCTCTGGTATTCTCTTTTCTCAGACCTAAAGGCCCCATTTTCACCGCTCTCAGGCAATGGGTAATAACATAACAAATGACTTGTGGTAGAGTGTTTCAGCAATTCTAACTCCTTTTTGTCAAGATGGACAGCTGTGCTTGCTCCGTTGGGCGGCCGGCCGGCCGGCCATCGGCCTGCAGGCCTTATCCAACATCTGCATCTAACAAGGCTCCATCAGACTGTACCCTCTTTTGGGGGGAAGATTACCCTGAGCTTGAGCTGATCATCCAAACTCACAGTGATTCTCAGCATGCAGGTCTTCTGCCAGTGCCCGAGCGCCAAAGAACTTTGGGTCAATAAAACTTTCTAACTGGTGTTTTTTCTCCTTGTGATTCTCTCCAGTGTCAGTATTGCCATGATAGCCTTGGAAAAAATTCAAGCTGGGAGACTCTTCAGCCTGCCGGTATCGTCAATTATCATCCATCTGCTTCCGCTGCGCTGTGACCCTCCTCCTCCCCGTCTCCACCCTCATCCTCCCAGGCATCTTCCAGATTCCCTCCAGCCTCCTTCCTCGCCTGGCTCCACTCAACCACCAGTGCCCGAGCCCGGGCACTGGTCGTCCGCCCGTCCGTCCATCATCCATCCATTTTCTTCCGCTTTATCAGCGACCCATGTCCGGGCGAAGAAATGCCAATTCCAAAGTGGTCTTTCATTATTAGGGTCTTTGTTCTGTACTATGTCTTGTCCCACATCCAAGTTCACAGCAACGTTCATCTTCTGCCAGTGTCCGAGTGCCAAAGCACTTCAGGTCAATAAAACTTTCTTACTGGTGTTTTTCTCTGTGTGATTAATATAAATCACCAGATTAATTATTTATTGGGACTTGAAAATAATCTTAATGTAGAGTCCCAGAAAGATCTGATGCGGCTGGATTTTTTAGCTGGTTTTACTATTTTCTCTTTGCAAATTGAAATGAATGCCTCCTCTACCACTGAACTGTTGAAACTCAACATTAAGAGAACATCTTTTTTTGAGCAGCCCATTTTTTTGGAGGCTGCTCTCAGTATGTCCTTGGTGAGATTGTTCAGATTCCGTTGAATGTCCTTCAAATCTTGCCCCTCTACCTCTGCATAGATTTTCTCAGAGAACCTCTCTACGATGGCTTGGAGATCTTCGTACTTGCATGGTAACCTTGATTTTGGGATGACCTTGATAAGAACTGCATTAATAAGCAGCATGATGGATGACTTCTTCTCCTTTTTCTTTGCGTCTGGCAGCAGTTTGGCAACCTTTGTGGCAACCATTGGCTTCTGCTTTGCATCAACTTTGTTCTTCTGTTGTGCAGCTGGATCTCCAGCTGCTCCTCTTCCCATTGAAGAGGAGCAGCTCTCCACTGGGCTCTCCACTGTGAGAGCTGCTCCCATTGGAGCCTCAGATGACTTCAGTTCCTCCTTCTCTGGGACTGGCAGCGGTTCAGCAACCTTTGAGGTAACGACTGACTCCTGTTCAGCAACCTTTGAGGTAACGACTGACTCCTGTTCAGCATCAACTGACTCTCTGTCTTTTGAGTGGGTCGATTCCTCTGAACTTGAGTCTTCCACGGTTGAAATTGTTGATTCTTCATCCTCTGAAGCCAGTGAAACTGTACTGCATAGTTCTGTGTTGTCATTTTCAAGGTCTTCCATTTTGATTCCAGCAAGTTTGTTAGTCTGTTGTGCAATAGGAAGAGGAGAAGCTCCATCTCCAGCTGCTCCTCTTGCCATTGGAGCCTGAGATGACTGCTGCTCCTTCTTCTCTGCGACTGGTAGTGGTTCAGCAACCTTTGTGGTAACCACTGCCTCCTGCTCTGCATCACCTAACTCTCTGCCTTTGGACTGCGTTGATTCCTCTGAAATTGACTTTTTCACTTCCCTGACCTTTGGCAGGACCTCAAAGATGAAGTCTTCCTTCATTTTCAGATTTGACTCCTCTTCCTTCATCATAAGTTTGGTGGCTGTTGTCAGATCCGAAAACTCCTCAGAAATAAATTCATCCACCATCTTTATATCTGATTCCCTTTCCTGAGAGATCAAATCATTTTCATGCGTGGTCTTTGAAAGTTCCTCCAAAATGAATTCATCTACCATCTTCAAGTCTGACTCCTGATTTTCAGAAACAAGATTTTTGTCATATGTCTTGTCTGTTGCCACATCAGAGTCCAATTTCTCCAGGATGTCTGTTTC
Organism: Poeciliopsis prolifica; assembly: GCF_027474105.1. Lineage (NCBI taxonomy): Eukaryota > Metazoa > Chordata > Actinopteri > Cyprinodontiformes > Poeciliidae > Poeciliopsis > Poeciliopsis prolifica. The sequence continues at coordinate 11,542,733 of NW_026562376.1, read as the reverse complement.
CAGGTTTCCTCTACTCTGTGGAGTTTTGGTGGTGTTGTCCTCCTCAGTTTGGAAATGACCAACATCAGAGTGGTCTTCTCTCTGGTCTTTTGCAGCTTTTCGTTCTCTCTGACGATGTTCTTTACAGCAACACGCTAGCAATTCCTCTATCAGCTGGAAAGCAAGTGGAAGGATTGCATCCACTGCGTCCGACCAAGACTTGTGGCCGGCCACAGATGTTGCTGGATCTTGCGTGGAGTAGATGGATTTCAACAGTTCTTTGACATATGTAATGAATAAGTCATTGAAACAGTCAAAACTCTTGGGATGAACCTTCCCTGTAATCTGAAGGCTGTCTGCAAATGTTGTTAGCAGGACATTTCCCAAGATCGCGTCCACATCTTGGAATCTGAAGTCCTTCTCAGGGATATTGCAGAGAATGAAGCTGCCACATTCATTCAGTAAGTTTAAAAGCAGCTCCTTCAAGGAGGACTTGGTGTTGCAATCAGGATTCCCCATGGCTAATTCCAGGGTCTGATCCGATGAAATGGACCTAAAAAACTCTTGAATCAACGGCGCGATCATCTCCCCAGGAAAAGCACAAGGCTTTGGATTCTCTAAGTGGCTCATGGCTTCTTGGATTTGCAATGGATACTAAAGCAAACTCTCGGATACTTGAAGAACTATTTAGCTAAAACCGCAAACTATCTCAATCTCTCACCAAACTCCAGCTCTCTCTCAACGAATGTAACAGACTTGTCACATATAAACCCCAGAAAGCTCTATGACGTCATCAAGGACCAGATTCTGACGCATGGACAGAATCTGGTCCTTGATGACGCATGGACAGAATCTGGTCCTTGATGACGCATGGACAGAATCTGGTCCTTGATGACGCATGGACAGAATCTGGTCCTTGATGACGCATGGACAGAATCTAGTAGTTTTCTCAACTATTTCATGCTTCTTTTTTTATCCTCCAATTTATACTCCAGAATTAAAAAAAAGAAAAAAAAGCTGCCATGTATGGTGTCATGGTCAGGTTCAAGGACTGGATTTAAAATGAATCAGAAAGCAGACCAAAGTCAAAAATAAAAACACAGAGAAACACAGATGAAAAGCACTTTAAAACATTCAGAAGCTGGTGAAGCTTCCAGAATACATTTTATTGTTTTTATTGAGGTACATTTTATTGTTTTTATTGAGGTAACTGTCAAGATGGAAAATTCAGCCTCACTTCATTTTCACAGTCTTATTAAGAACGTACCATTAAATTTCTTCATTCATTTCCTTGAAGTCTGCCAGTGCTGTATGACTAAAAACAGCCCTATGCCATAACGTTCTCACCTTACAACTTCACTGCTGCTGCAGTGTGCTTTGAAGGGCTTTTTCTCTTCCAAACTCGGTTTGGGTAATAACATCCAAAGAGTTTAATTTTATCCTCAGCTGGCCAGCATGTTGGTAATTCAGGCTTGTCCAGATGCTCTGCAGCAAACTTTCTAAAGCTCTGTCATGTTTTTACTTTTATTAACATATTTATTTGTGTGTTAAAAACATTTAATATGAATATTTATAATAAAACTTTTAGTTAATGATACCTTTACCAAATTACAATTAAGGAATTGTTATCCAGCATAAATGTTTGACTGACGGTTGAAGAGACCTGCATGCAGTGTCTGTAGTTTTCACCACATTTTACTTTAGCCTGATCTGGGTTGATGGGATATGTTGTGCAGTTTGCATGTATGTACGCTACCTGACACTGATCAGCTGAAATGAGCAGCCGCTTTCCTTCAAGGTCATCCTTGTCAAATTTAGTCAGCATTGTTCTGTTTCACTATGAATATGTAAATTGTCTTTTTGTCTTTTTGGGCGCTGTTTGAGATGAGATCAATTTGAGGCTGGAGTGGATTTACTCCCTGACTGTTAAATACCCAGAAAGCTCATTGACATGAATGACAGCTGCTGTCCTTCACAGGTGGAAGACCGGGAAGAATAACAGGCCGTTTGGGCAAGCATATGTAAATGTGTGAAGCAACAAAACAATAACTTAAGGAAAGTAATTATCGCCTGTCAATGAGCAATTTTCTTTTTCTTTTTTTTTTCTGCCGACCAGAAAAAGCAAATCTTATTAACTTTTGAGAGGGAAGATAGGCAGAGTGCAGACATTTACTGATAATAAAAGTGTCTAGATTCCTCTCGAACACACACAGACCATTCCTCAATAATTCATGCAGGTGTGGATTACCTCTGCAGAGAGGGAGAGTTTACATTCAGGTAAAAAGTGATCCATTTCACCCTATCTACCACTCCATTTCCTCTTACAACTTTCATCTCCATCAGACTCCCTCAGCTTTATCATCCCAATTTGACCCTGCAGGAAAGCCTTTGAATCTTCCTCACGATGAAACATGCACACACCAACACACACTGGGAGCTAATGACCAGACAGCTGGTCTCCTTCTTCCCCTCACAGAGGAGGCATTCAGTCCCCCCTGCCTCTGTCTGGTCTGTTCTGGCTTGGATCAACGTGACTCAGTTAAGTCAGTTCATCTCCCTTTGAATGGTCAGGTATTGTTTCACGCCAGGATCCTTTTACCATTGGCAACAAAAAGAGGCCGACACACATAGCTGCTTCACACACACGAACACACGCACGAGAACAGGCTGAGGAGTTGGGTCAAGTCTGAAAGCAGCAGCTACATTTTCCCACAGGCGTCTGCCTAGAAAGCTGAAGGAAAATCACTTTTCTACCAAGAAATGACTGACCTTCTCAACCTTTCGTCACGGAAGCAGGAGTTTGACGCTTTTTGTTTAGTTTTGTTGTATTTTGACAGAGCCATTTGTTCTTTTGTTTATGCATATTTATGAAGTGAAGCTGCTGGTGGAACTCGGCTGTGTTACCTTCTCCTGCGGCTTGGCGTCGTCTCCACAGGTAGGAGAGACAACCTGAAGAATTTGAAAAATGGCTGTCGTTTTTTCACTTCTGTAATATAACATTTTAATACAAATTCCCCCAAATTTATAATAGGTAAATGTCGTGTTCAGAGAAAAATATTTTTGCTGAATTTATTTAACTTTAATGCTTCTGGTATAGTTTGTTGGGATTACGGTTTTCTCTTCTGTCTCTCTGAGGTTTGTAAAACCTCTTGAGACACTATAAATTATAATTACAAATGAACATACTGTCATTGTATAAACATGGATGCTGTTCATTTTACTATTTTTGAAATGAGAAAAAAATATCTTATTTATGTAAAAGAGATCGCTGAGATGTCTTCACATAAGTCTATGAAACTGAGCTCTGTTGATTACACATTATACAGGACACCCTGTGTTGGTACATTAATTAATGTAGATTCTCAGTTATTCTTGATGGGAGAATCGTAAGTGTTTTTCAAACGTCACAACCCTTTCCTATTCCTTAATGATGTTACATCTCTCATTCAAAAAGCTTCTTCAGTTCTGATAGGCGTTTTTAGCTCATAAACATAAAAGCTTTTATCGAACACGTCAACTCAGTGGACAACACTATCAGGTTTCCTAGGGAGAATATCAAAGACAACCAGAAAACTGTTTTGAGAGTATTTAGTAAACACTGAGAGAGGTGTAGGTCTCGCATGTTCAGAAAACCTCAACACGTGGACTATTTCATATTTTTGAATGTCACCAACAATTGGGATTTGAAAGGTCATGAGAATCTGGAGCACCAAGAAAATGAGGCCACACAAGTATGAAAGGAAGGAACAACAAACAAAAGCATACCAAGAAAGTACTTCAAGCTCTTGAGTCACCATTTAAGTTGCCTCTCTGCTGCAGAAATTGCCTGCATTTTGATTCAGTCAGCTTGTAGTTGATCCTCCTCTGCCGGCCATGTTTACTGTTTACTTTAAATTTTTGACAGGAGTTTTGTATTTTTGTCTGTGATCACATTTAAACCCAGCCACCTGTGCTGAATGTTATAATGTTTTACAGAATTTTTATTAAATACAGAAATAAAAAAGCAGCATCCTTAGTTGAAATATTTCATTAGTATCACATTTGGAAACTCCATACAAAAGAAATTAAAAGTGTGATGATTTCATCAAAGACTTTTTAAACAAATACTAATAGTTTAGGTTAAAATATTTTCAGTTTTTATGAAATGGGATACCAATGAAAGAAATTACTACTGCCCTGAATTGTTGATCATTAACCAATTACAGGTTTGATACAAGAAGATGAGCTGTGGAAGCAGAAGCTATGTGAATGTGGATGGTATTCCTAATCTCACAGGCTTAATTATTAAAAGATTTCTAGACTATTAAAAACTCCCTCTGCGTTAAAAAGGGATTTTATTTCAGTTTCAGAGCTTAACCAATGTCTTTAGACAGCCAATAGTGATGCTGATCAGATCTCTTTTTTTAACTTTTTCTCCAGGAGTTAGGATCGCAGTTAATTTAAAATCAACTCTACCTACACATTTCTAACAGTTTGGAATGCCATTCTGTTGCCTGTATGATGTGAAACAATGCAAGACTAATGATCTCAGTGATTTTTCTTCCCTTAAAATGTTGTCTGTCTGTCATGCATCATGCATTCAGTTGCAGCTTGAAACTTCAAAACACAGGAAAAACACAACTGTCAACATCTCCTCTATCTGTAGTGTATTAGATCATTTGAATCAGGTGTTTTAAAACAAGCCGAAACATTGCAACATATTTAACTTTTCAGACATTACATTAAGTTATAGTAGTTGATGCACAGCTTTTGTTTGTCTGCACTGTAAAAAGTCAACAGGTCTTAAATTTATTGGCTCAACATGCTATCTGGTGCTTCTCTGCTTTTATTGCTGTTGCCCTCAGGGTTTCTGCTCAACTCCCCCATCTGTTTCAATTACCTGTAAGCTCAGAGGTCGGCCACATGGACACAGAGCCACAGGTGTACCTACAATGTTCCACCGAGAACAGACTACTTTCTCTCTCCCTGTCACTGCTGAACTGCAATCATCTGAATCAGGTGATTGTCTTTTGTGTCAATACTATTTGTGGGGTACTGGGATGATTTAAACTAGAGACTTGCCAAACTTAATTACACAATCTGGGTTATGCACAATCGGAGGTGCAGAGCCCGATCATCTTTTTCTTTTGTCCCCTTCAAACGTATTCTCTCACACAGACTGGACTTCTGCATTAGAGTCTCCTCCATAAAACCATGACTCTTGCTACTCCTCTCTAAATTGGACAGCAGTGAATATCGGTACCTATGCACTGATTGAAGCAAGCCTCGCAAAGGTTTCTGGGGATCACTGCTCAACCTTTGCTGTTTCACTGGTGAGTGTGCCAACCTTTTGGAATACATAAGAATATACACAGTGTCTGCTGCTTTACAGATTTGTTGTAAAATGCCTTGTGAAAGTAGTCAAGCATTGTGAACTTTTTCACATTTTTGTCACATTTAAATTAGATTATTCTAACACACCAGGAGAACATAGTGCACAATTGTGAAATGGAGGAAACAAGGTTTTTCTTCCTTCCTTCCCTTACTTTTTTTCCCCAAATAAAACTCTGAAAAGTGTGGCATGTACTTGTGGAACCCACATTTCACTGCAACTACAGCTGTGGGTCTTCAGGGTATGTGTCTGTCAGCTTTGCATATCTAAAAGATGATATTTTCTCTCATTCTTCTTTGAAAATCCCCTCAATCTCAGCCAGACATGAGTATCTGTACATTTTCAAATCCTATCACAGATTTTCAATTGAAATTATGAACCAGGTCTAACAGCTTTTTTCCAGGATTGTCCACTGTTTAGCTCCAACTATCTTCCCAAAATCTCTGACCTACTTTCTTGTGCCTGCAATATTGGTTATGTACCAAGTTAACTTTCAGCCAGCCCCAACAGTTTGCAAATAGACTGGTGTGTTTGATTTCGGTCTCATTCCCCAGAACACCTTTTCCTTGTGCTTGACATATCCCCTACAAGGCTTATAGCAAACAGAACTTCTTATAACTTTCTTCAGGAAATGATCGTCTGTTTGCTCTGTCTCTTGGTTGTGTCTTGGCCACATCTGTGGAGAGCAAATATATGATTGACATCTGGGCTGCTTTAATTCTTTTGTTAAAAAAAAAAAAAAAAAAAACTTAAAAACCATTTATCCCACACCAACCACTTCATAATGTTGCCCTACACTGAGTTGGTCTATGACATGGAATCCTGTGAATCTTAATATAACACTGCTTGGAAAGAAAAAACAGAATATTTGAAGGGGTATGACTACTATTGCAAGGTTTTGTCATTTGCCTTTGAAATTTGTTGATTTTGGTTCATTTTTCTAACTGAGAGTAACAACTAACTGTGCAACATAAATAATATGGGTCCAGTTCACTATTCTTTTTCTTTCATTGTCTTGTGAAAACTCCATAATTGTCTTTGATGAGAGCATGCTGCATAAAGTGTTGGATAAGTTAAGTGTTATTTAATTTAATTTAGCTGAATTCTGGGTGAACATGTTGCATCTGTCGCTCTCATTATGGAAAAGTATTTTATCAAATTGGGAGTTAACAAGGCTGAATAAAAAACAAACGAAGATGTTTAGATACCATTTGCAACATGAATAGACATAGCTATAGTACATAATGTTCTACCTTTACAGAAAGACTGTTTGCTTGGTGAGCTGAGAAACACTCAGTGTCAGTCTGCTAAATGTCCAGCCACAACCAGGAGACAGCTGGCAAATAAAGACAGGAAATATGGAAAACACTTGCAAAATAAATAGAAATAAGTAATTTCGCTATTCTTCTTGCTGTCATTTGGGAACATGTTGACAGCTGTTCTGCTCATGTGGGATCTGATTTGTCTGCTAATTATGTCCCTCAGTGTGAGACAGAAGACACTGAAATGAGGGTTTAATTGATTTAGGCCTGCTGTTCTAAGGTGAAGCAATAATTGTTTATTTCTTGACAGAAATTTCTTTCACATTTTTTATGTATTTCACTGTCCCAAGACATATTTATAAGTGCCATTTATGTTTTATTGTTGAACAACCATAAATGGTGTCTTTTTTCAAGTCTAATATCAGATTTTAAGTGAGATACTGTTTTTACTGTACATGCACAACCCAAACATCAGTCAGTCTTTAATTCTGCACTCAATGTTTGTTTGTCAATGACAAATATGGAAATGAGTCACTTAGAGCCTTTTGGTGAGAACAGAGAGATGATTCAGGGCTGGCAGTGGAATCACCTGGGTAATCAAAAGCATTTCTGTACAGCTGTGTGGAAACATTCCAAGTACTGCATCCCATCCTGGATAAAAGGCCCATCTTTGAAGTCGGTGTTTCACTACCGAAATAAAGCTAAAAACCTCTTTCCTGGCGATAAGATGAACGAATGCCAGTCAGGTCAACCAAAGACACAGTAATTCAGTGAGCCTGGAGGAACAAGTGATAAAGGATGCAGGAGTCCAGCAGAGCGAAGGGAGATGCTCTCGTGACTCCTTGTCAAACACAGGAATGCTAATGGCGCCCTAAAAAAAAAACCTGAGGAGGGGGGAAAAAAGAGTCAAAACAATAATGACTTCCATCTCTGTGGTTATTAGCAAGCCTGGAGACAGCTCGTTAATTCACTCAGCAAACCAACTGGGTGATATTTAGCCTGATTTGAGAGATTTGTCATGTTTCTTTGTTGCACAAGAACACAGCTGACATGATATCTTCAGAAGAACACAAGTCTGTGTTAGGTATTTTTCTCGAACCTACAATAAAATAACCACAGACAACGTATATGAATTAAATATGGTCAGGCTTCTGCAGAAGGAGAAATCCCGATCAACAGCCCCTCCGGGCTGGTCAATAGAGAGTTCTGATCTGCTTTCACGTGAGCTCCCTCTTTATTGTCAAAGCATCAAACAACAGAGGTCGTAAAACATTTAACACAAACAGACCAACAACTCAGTTCCAGGTGTGATATCTAATTTACAATCTGAGCCCAGTTCAGCTCTGGGTCAAACTGTCACCTAAGACCGGGTAGATAAACACCAGAGAAAACTTTAGGGTCTGAGAACCATAAAGTTTTACTATCTCGCATGAAGACAGTCGTAACCTCCAGGTCAGTTTATACTAAAATCACAATAATACTTTAGACTGAATATAAACTAAAGTAACAACAAAATGATAATATTAAAAAATATCTAACATTCCCCCCTTTTTATCATTTTACTATGTGTATAAACTGCTATGCAGAAGCCAAATATAGAAAAGAAAATAAAAGAAAAATAATAAAAAACTAATCTAAACACAGAGAATACATAATGAATAAAAGTTATATAATGAAATACATGAAAAAACAAAAGAATAAACAGTAAAAAATCAAATGCAGTTTTCTCATCCTAAACATCACTTGTTCCCACATTTTCGGTGTAGGAGTCATTCAGCAAATGAATTCATCTGTTTATTGATTACAGAAATTCATGATTGTTCAGAAAATCGTCAGAAACTTGGAACAAGTCATCTTCAGTTGTTTCATAAGATGCCTTTGTCAGCTGATAGTTAATAACAGTCGTGTTAATTGTTTTAAATATCATATTTCGTAGACAAGGAATAATGCAACCCGTAAAAAGACAGAACAGAATTAACACAATCAGAATAGGTGTCACAAGCTTTAACAGCAAGAACCACCAGGGTCCAGAAGTGAGCCATGAAAACAAATCAAAAGAGGATGAGCCGCGTGTTCTACTTGCCACATACTGTTTTAAATCTTACACCACGTTGGGCCAATGATTTTGCAGACCCCTCCCTGAGGGGCAGTGAGAAAGTCCAGGACAACACGGTTTTGCATAACCATGTTTCTCAGTTCAGTCAGTTCTTTCATGGTGCCATTGGCCAGCTGGTATGTGATGTTGATCAGTCGTAATAATCCGTACCTGCTTATCTCAAACATGGTATCAAATCTCTCCTAGACCAACCCACGGAAAAAGACCTTGCATGAATTTTTCTCCGCCGTTCCAAATCCTGAATTCCCATGGAACTCCAGTATGTGTTGTTAGGCCTTCCCATCTTTTGACCTCTGGCATAGCTGATAGCTCATTTTGTGCTTTCCAGTCTGCTAATATCCAAGAGCCATAATCTCCTGGCATTATGGCGCTACACAGTGTTGTCATCTGTCTCCTCTTAGTCTTATGCGTGATGTTGAAACTCCTCTCCTGAAGCAGGTTGTGACAATCTGGGTTTTCCTTCCAGACTTTGCAGTGTGGAGTCGCCCTTTGACCCCTGCAGGCTGTGCAGTCGATGAAATCCTGTGTCGGTTCGCAGTAGGTGTAAACTCTGTTACACAAGTGCCAGGGCAACGTCCCTAGAACAACATGTCCATTATTATACACACAGATCCTCAGAGATCCTGGTTTGGCTCCTGCCAACGAAATGATCTCTGGTATTTTCCATACAGTTTGTTGAGATGACGAAAAGGAAGTACATCGTCTGCCAGTGAACAATTTAAACATTGAAACAGTCCTTGCACTGCCTCTCCCATCCGGAGGTCAGCTGAATAGTCCTTCTCACGTGGTCTGTCTCCCCTTGGTGGTGGGATATGCCGCGGTCTAGTGCTTAGAACATAGAGACACATCTGTTTGTCGTCAGCAATGTTACCTGGTCGGAGACCTGAGTTGTGTATGGAAACCGGCAGCTGCGCACACACGTAGCAGTTCACAGCATGTCCCTCATAGGCAGTTCTGTTCATCAGTTTTCAGCCAAAGATTGGTACTGTAGTCATGTGGGTGGAACTCAGGCTCGCTTCCTTCACCAAACATCAAACATACAACAGTCACAGCGCAGCAGAAAATCCATCTGTCATATGGAGTCCCCATTGCTGCTCGATGTACAGAGATGTCAGAACCCCCAAACTAAAGGAGTGAGAATCTTCGCGTTTCTTCACCGGGTTTGAGACGAACTACAACTATAATGTAGCTCCCCTTTGTAGCCCGGAAGCTCTCAAAAGAGCTCTCCTTCCTCTCTACTCCAACTTTAGGGGTTTAACACTCTCTGCAGCTTACAGTGACTGAGATGTATCCAGCTGGGTCTTTCAGCAATCTTTACAGCTGTTGACTTTTATGTAGACCCAGTCACCTGGCTCGATCGGAGCGGCCTCCTGTGCAGGAAGAGAATCAAAAAGGCAGTAAATTTGCACTGGACACCTCCTTCAGTTTAAGGGTCCTGATCATATAATCTGCTAATGTCTGTTCTTCATCAGCTTTTTGTAAGTCTGGAGCAAACAGAGGCAATCTGTAAGCTCTCCCATGAATTATTTCAACCGGTGTTAGACCATCAGCTGTCGGGGTGATCCTCATATAGAGTTTCACCAAATCTAACCATTCTGGCCAGAGCCGGCTAGTGTCTGCCGTGCATTTTCTTAATCTGCTTTTCACAGTACTATTCGTTCTATAAACAGTTTGCGCGATGCCATGTGTTGGGATAATAGTTTTACAAATAGCCTTAGCTACTGTCAAAGCATCTGCATGCTTTGCTAGAACTATTTCAACCCATTTAGGAAAAGCATCAATCATCACTAGACAATATTTATATGGCCCACTTTGTGAAAGTTCAATAAAAATCCATATGCATGGTTTTACATGGATAAGATGGTTTTGGGAACCTGCCTCGTTTGGGCCTTATGTTTCCCTGAGACTTATGTCTAGCACATATTAGACATGCCCTACAAAAAATTTTTTTGAATAGGAATTTAAAACCATAAAGCCATATGGCATTCCTACCATCCCCCCTGTTGAGACATGAGATTCACCATGGCTCAATATTGCTGCTGCTTTAAATAAAGATTTAGGAAGGACTGGTTTATCATTAACCTCAAAAATTTTCTCATCATTAATTTTCGCACCCTTAGTTATCCACATCCTTTTTTCAACTTGCGGTGCGTTGTCCTGCATGTCTTTTAACACTGCTTTGTCTATCATGTGTTGTTCTTCTTCAGTCTGCGCTGAGAAAGTTCCTTTCCCATGTTTCCCTGCTGCAGCTTCTTTTGCAATTTTATCAGCTAGTCTGTTCCCATTTGAAACTTCATCTTGTCCTTTTGTGTGAGCTGCACATTTACATACCGCTAGTTTAATGGGGAGTTGTATTGCTTGCAAAGAATTTTAAGCAAAGATGCATGTGTTACTGGTTTCCCAGTAGATGTTGTCATTCCTCTACGCTCCCATTGTTTAGCAAAATAAAACGGTGTAGAGAAAACATACTGGCTATCTGTGAACACTGTCAAGTGCTTATCCTCAGCCAATTCACATGCCCTTGTCAAAGCAATCAATTCAGCTGCTTGTGCAGAATAAGCGCTGGAAATTCTTTCTGCTGCTATTATTTCATTTGGTAAAGCAACAACAGAATAACCTGTCTGGTTTTTACCAATAGGGTCCTTTGAACATGACCCATCAACAAACCAGACTTCTCCCGTTGCTAATGGGGTGTCCTGTAGATCTGGCCTAGGAAGCTGCAAGTGCTCTGTAGCTTCTAGGCAGCTATGTGGCGTTCCATCACAAGGTAATGGAAGCAACGTAGCTGGAGTCAAAATTGTACAACGTTTTATCACAATATGGTTGTGATAAAAGTATTGCCGTGTACGAAAGGTGTCGTGCTGGTGAGAGCAAATTCATTTTGCTCTGCAAAAGTAGAACATCTACAGCGTGTGGAACCAACAGCTCCATTTTGTGAAATAAAACTATGTCAGCCGACATGCTTACTGCTAATGCTGCTGCACATATTGCTTGTACACAGTCTGGTAAAGACTGTGCTACTGGATCTAACCTTTTTGAATAGAAAGCTAACGGTTTTAGCTTATCACCATGATTTTGTAGTAACACAGAGGTCATAAATCCATTCCTGCAGTCTACAGTTTGAACATAGGTTTTTTTCTAATTTGGAAGAATCAAAGTTGTTGCCTGCATCAGTGCTTGTTTTAATTCAGTAAAACTTTTTTCAGCTTCTGGATTCCAAGTTATTTTATCAGTCATGGCCATTGGGGTGCCATGAATCAAATCCTGTAAAACCTGAGTTTTTTTCAGCATAATGTGGAATCCAGGCTCTGCAATAATTGCAAAGTCCGAGAAATGACATCATTTGCTTTTTAGTTTCTGGTTTAGGTGCTTCAGAAATTGTCTCTTTCCTTGCTTTTTGTATCTGCTTTCCCTCAGCAGAAAGTGTATGTCCCAAATAATTTACTTCTTCTCTCACCCACTGCAGCTTATCTTTATAGTATTTACTAAAGTATTTTATTAGGGGATATTCTTTGTTGACTTAATAATTTCTGTATGTTAACAGGTCAATAAGCAACACAGGCTCACTTTATAGTTTAAAGAACATCATAATTAGTTTCTTTTCAGTTGTGAAATGTTTAAAACTTCGCTTATCTTTTTTATTACACCTAAAGCATTTGCTTTCCCAAACACAGAAAAAAAAACATTAAGAGCTGTAATGTCTTTTGGAGAATCCAATAAATGAACTTTGTGGCCAGTTTGCATCTTAACTCCTTAAGAGGGGCCTTTGTTTCAAAGAAAAGTCATTAAGGTTTCTCAACAGATCCACTCCCTGAATTTAGAAACTAAAGTTGCATCATAACCTGCCTTATGTGAGAATAAGCAACATCACTACAACATCCTATAACCTTTGGTTTCGAACAAAACTATAAAATTGAAAAACAAGGTCTATTCCTTACGGAAAAAGGTTATTTAAATCCTTTGCAGTTTTAGTTTTCACAATTTACATTTAAGGTCACTCCATTAGTCTGAGTAATCTCTATTGTCAGACCACAAGACAAATCCTCACCTCCACCTCATGAATTTTCCTTCACCTCTTGGAGGGGGTGATTTTATGGCAGGAAAGAGAGCTAATAAGGATTTCTGAGAAACTCCTAATTGTTCTGTTTTCCAACTGTCAAGGATGAAAACCTTACACATGTGGAGACTGATCTGTTGCTCCATTAGGGTTGTACCATAGAATATGTTTTTATTTCACCTAATTTTAAGATTTGGGAGTCTTCTATTGCTTATTTCTAAATTTGTTACTCTCCTTAACATAGACTAGTGTTGTGATGAGGTTTCATATGGTGGTCAATTGGATCTAGTGGGGGTAGAAGTTGCAGAGCTGCTGTTGTAAACAGGATTGCAACTCCTCCCTGCAGCTTCATCATTCTCTAGTCTCAATAAACATACTTGTTGCTTTTCTGTTTTGTTCTGATTATTTCTTATGTTATTTTCTTATTTTATTTGCAACCCTCTCTTCTTTCTATTGTTGCTTTTAATCATCTCTTTTATTTAAGTTTAGTACCGATTCTCTACAAGGTGTCCCACATGCACCATAGTCAAACAAGAGAGTCATCTTTTTCCCATTAACCAATAGGTTAATTTCAGGCTTAATGTTATCTAGTGATAGGAAATCTGGTAAGTTTCCTTTGTTTGATCAATTTCCATTTCATTCTTTTCATCTAATTTGGGACGCGAAGTCTCATTATATGACTCTGGTGCACTTGTTTACTCATATTCTAACATCTTCAGATCATGCAACGCATTTTTTATTATTTTATTTTTAGATCATCCTTTTATTTTATTTCATTTATTTACTGAACCATTTATTTATTCAGATCCTTGTTTATTTATTTGCCAATACTCTATATCTTCCTAACCTTCTTTTCCCTCACTTTTTTGGACTTCCTTTTGTTTTACTTATTTATTTAAAAGTTTTCAATCACACTCTTTTACGCCAGCATGAACACAAACAGAAACACAGAACACAAAACGATTAGTCAGATATGTAGTCAGTCAAAATTTTTATCAGTCATCGATTATCAGTCAGTCCTCATCTTTTTGCTTTTTCTCAAATTGTTTAGCAACTTATACTTAATTTTATTAAATTTTACTGAAGCTTCAGAAACTTTCCAATATTTTTGGTTAACATTTTTTATGTTTTAATTTATTTATTTTCTTCCTTAAACAGTGTTCTTCAGAATCCTGTTTTAAATAATGTGCACATTTAAAAAGAGATATCTCAAACTTATGTTAGGCTCTAACAACAACCAATAGTTTCCTGATGTCTGGTACCACTTTTCGAACTAGTGCTTGTTTCCAATTTACACACCACATTTTTCTATTATTTTACTTTTAACACGCCATCTATACCATATTTCTTCTATTTAGTCCAGTACTTGGTTGATTCCTGCTCTTTCTCGGTTTGTATTCCGGCAATCTGCTGCTGGCAGAAGGAGGTGACCTAAGACGCTGGCCCAGCGAGGAAGTTACCCCCCGGGACTTTTCAAAACAGGTCCGCAGAACCTGACTACCGGTAGATTTCAGCGCGTCATACTCCTTCCGTCAGCGGCGTGTGTGTAAGGAATCCCGGACGAGCCTCCAATTTTTTTTTCCATTGATCAATTTTTTTAGCTTCCCATCTATTTTATATTTCTTTTTCCATTTTTTTTTATTTTTATTTATGTATACCATGCTACCAGGAAATCTGGACAGCATGTATTTCTCATCCCCATCGGGGCCCTCAACGAGTGAGGAATTACACGAATTTGCATTTTCCATTATACAAATCACTTGCAGTTTTGGCTTCAAATTTTTATTTATTTAAAATTTAGTCCAGTTTTGTTAACTCCTAGGGAGTTCTATGAACTGGAGATCTTTTCAGTAGGCCAGCAATTAAAAATACCTTGTTGTGGTATTCTCCACTTCAACTCTTTCGAGTGGGAGAATCTTGCCTCTGCATCCACAAGAGGTTTGCTGCTTACCCCCTACTGTTTTATATGAGGTAAAATACAGAGCCGTATTTAAACCTCCACACAGTCTTTCACGCATACGCACACATCAACAAAGCAGCACACAAACCAGCAATGACATATAGTAATAACAAGACTGAGATTTTTAGCCAAAATACCATTTGACAAGGAACCACTCACACCTCAGAGTTTTAGTTAAAAACATCGTTTAACAAGGGCATTCACACCTCAGAGTTTTAGTTAAAAACATCGTTTAACAAGGGCATTCACACCTCAGAGTTTTAGTTAAAAACATCGTTTAACAAGGGCACTCACACCTCAGAGTTTTAGTCAAAACGCCATTTGACAAGGATTCTCAAACCTCAGAGTTTTAGTCAAAACGCCATTTGACAAGGATTCTCAAACCTCAGAGCTTTAGTCAAAACGCCATTTGACAAGGATTCTCAAACCTCAGAGCTTTAGTCAAAACGCCATTTGACAAGGATTCTCAAACCTCAGAGCTTTAGTCAAAACGCCATTTGACAAGGATTCTCAAACCTCAGAGCTTTAGTCAAAACGCCATTTGACAAGGATTCTCAAACCTTAAAAAAAATAAAAAAATAAATAAATAAATAACCTTTTAATTCACCTACGTTTCCGTAGTTCTCAAGTTGTCCAGTCGGATCTCGTCACTCCGCCGTTGACAGACAAAGTCGGACATGTGTCGCTGGCCCAGCGAAGAATTCACTTCCTGGGTCTTTCTTTCCAGGTCTCCAAATGACTCTGGCCGTGCACGGATTCAGCGCGTCTTCCTCTGCCTGACAGCGGGGGGTTGAGAGATCCCGGGTTTCGGCACCAATAAATGTTAGGTATTTTCCTCGAACCTACAATAAAATAACCACAGACAACGTATATGAATTAAATATGGTCAGGCTTCTGCAGAAGGAGAAATCCCGATCAACAGCCCCTCCGGGCTGGTCAATAGAGAGTTCTGATCTGCTTTCACGTGAGCTCCCTCTTTATTGTCAAAGCATCAAACAACAGAGGTCGTAAAACATTTAACACAAACAGACCAACAACTCAGTTCCAGGTGTGATATCTAATTTACAATCTGAGCCCAGTTCAGCTCTGGGTCAAACTGTCACCTAAGACCGGGTAGATAAACACCAGAGAAAACTTTAGGGTCTGAGAACCATAAAGTTTTACTATCTCGCATGAAGACAGTCGTAACCTCCAGGTCAGTTTATACTAAAATCACAATAATACTTTAGACTGAATATAAACTAAAGTAACAACAAAATGATAATATTAAAAAATATCTAACAGTCTGTTGCTGGGTCAACAACAGACTTGTGTTTAAGGTTGCTGGGTCTTTCTTTCATACAAAGTTCCATCTTTAGCTTTTAGATTATTTACTTTTTTGTTCTGTCCTTTGTGTCTAGATTCAACTTTATGGAGTTCTTAGCATTTGGTTTAGTAAGATCCTTTTGTGTTCAGACCTTACGGTGCTCATCTCTGTGTTTATTAGCCATTTTTGCTCAGCTCCTCACTTCAGCTGCACTTCATTCAGTTAATTGTCATCATCATCTGGTTCTACTGCCATTAATCACTTCTGCATCAATTAAAGTTAGTCCACTTCCTTCACTCCTCCAGTTCCCCTCATTACTTGCCATGTTTTCTTGTAGCAAACCTGTTACTCTCATCTCTCTGAAAATATTCTGTGTTTTAGTAAGTTTTGGATGCATATTGGTTAAGGTAAGGTCAAAAATAACTTTTTGACCTCACTGCTTTTGGGCAAAACACATTGTTTCTTGAACTGTGGTATTTCTTACTACTTCCAAATTAGTGGGAAACATTGTTTGAAAAGCAATTAGTTTCAATTACTGCTAAATGTTATCACAATGATGCAAAAATCTTTTCAAAATATTAGCTTTTTCCTAATTTCGCAAACAATGTAATATTTTTCCAATTTCAACATAAGTTGATTTAAAATGACTTTTGAAATTATCAAATGATTTATGAAAGGAAATCACCTGAAATGTTCAAAATTTAAAGCAATTGATGTTTTATCATGTTTATGTTTACATTATAATGCATTTTCTCACCTCTGGGACTGTAAAATAAGCAAATATATGATGGCATACTTGCTTCAATGTTCATAATTATAAATAAATGAGTAAAATTATTGGTTGAAATTATTATATTTTTTTACAATTTCACATGAACACTGAATAGCTAATTAGTGGAGTCCATATTCCAGCCACTATTTGCATCATTACACATTGTACAGTAGTGGTGTCGGTGTTTGTCCCACAATCGGTGCTGGTTTGATCCCCAGTCCATCTGAGTCCTTTGGCAAGACACTTTACCCGCCTTGTCTGCTGGTGGAGGTCAGTGGCGCCGGTGCATGGCTTTGTCAGTATCCTCCAGGGCAGCTGTGGCTCCTATCCAGCAGCTTGCCACCATCAGTGAGTGAATGTGTGCATGAATGACTGAAAGAAGCGCTTTGGGGTTAGTAAAGTGCTACGCAAGTACAGATCATTTACCATTTATGGTTCATGCCTCCTGATGTGGCTGTGTTGACTTTGCCACTGGCTCTGCTGTCTCTTCCATTTTTACTGTCAAATTGACACCAACCTCTGCATTTTACTCTGGTGTTTTCAAGGACCTTTAACAGTATGTGATCAACAGTTTTTGTAAACCTTTGTTTAAAAATACATTTGTATGAAACCTTTCTCAACACAAATGTTAGTTTTTTTACCAGCTAAAAGCAGCAAACAGTTGGAGACATCAGCCAAACTTAGACATAAGCTGATTTTAAAGCTAAATCTGAATAATACAATGTCTCGAATGTTTGTCTGAACACCCTGAAGGCAGTGGTCAGCCAAGCCTGACAAACTGCTTGTTTATGTTTAGGCACAAAAATCTGCACTGCTCTCATAGCATTGCCATACAGAATGACAAGTAACAAGTAAAGCTATGCATTTTTAATTTGTTTAAAATGCTCCCAGCAACAAGGCTATCATAAAAATTATGAACTCTTCAGACTTTTGGTGCTTAAAAAAATGCATTATTTCAACTATCCTCACGGAAGCTGTGCTGCCTTTTCATCAAAAGATTACAATTCCATAAGCAGCATCTTAAAGACCAATGAACACATGAGTAAAATAAACAATAACGTTGTGAGGAAGTCTAAAGCACAATTTCATATATCTATATCCAAAGATTCTTGGGGTGATGCAGTTCTTAGCACCGCTGCCTTGCAGCAAGGATTTCCAGGGCTAGAATCTCAGGGTCGGAACCCAATGGACTGCAGAGATGCACAGCTGGGGAAACATTACCAAGAACAAAGCACAGAAGTGCCGCTTCCTTCAGTTTTACAAATATTAAAATATTAAGCATGCTCATCAACAAAGTAATACAAACCACAGTGGGCAGTCCTTAGCCAAAGTGTTAATCAGTTAACTATTAGCAGTGCTGTTTGGAAATAACAGGTAGCAGAGGCAAATTGTCAAATCTGGGTCATCTTTGTCAAGCAGATAAAATGGTTGAGCAATGGCTCAATAGTATTCTTTAGAAAGTGTTACCATGGTTGCTCCTGCAATATTTTTACTACGGTGTTTAATCAGAGAGATGCGTTTCTCAGTTCAGGGTGAATGGATGCAGGATGTAATGTTCACTGACCCTGAGAAAATAATTGTTCATCCAAACTCTCAGGAAATGAAAGCTTCAACATCAGCTTCTTAAAACAAGATGAATTTTACTGTATCTGATTAAAAACTAACATTAGGGCTTAGGATCCTTGACTGGCACATTCACTAAGTCTCTGCAAATGCTCAATGTGAAGGTAGTCATTTTTATTACTTTGACTTTGTTGACCCACATTGTGCTTTCATTCTCTTTTGAAGCAGCAGAGTGTATAATTTATTCAGAGACATGGTATGTTTTAGTCTTGACTTAAAGGTTGCACTTCTTACTGACAAACATTCACACTTTCACATCTATCTGCATCAATCTTACCCTTTAGCAGAGAAAAAGCATTATTGATAAGACAACCAGAGGCAAATATGCAAATGCACAGTCCTCTGAAAGTCGCAAAGCACTTTGAGTGATGATCAAATTTTCATTGGTTGGCTGAACCAAAATGCAATCAGGGTTAGTGACAGACATTAGCTCCAATTTGAGAAACAGAATTTTTTTCAACACTTGGTTGGACTCCACCACAAAGAGTTTATAACTAAGTATGACTTTATTCAGTTGTCTGAGTTGCAAATAGAAAAATAAATTAATATCAATATAATTCAGAGACACAGAGAAGATGTTTTTGTCCGAAAAGTCATGTACAATGGTCATTCTCTATTCCCAATATAATAAATATGTGCATTGAAACACCTGTGACGGCACCATGATGGAAACAAGCAAGTCTTGTCGTAATCATAAAATAATTCAAGCTTACTTCTTACTCAAAATATTCAGTTCATATTAACAAATGTCAATGTCAGGTTTATTTATGTGGCACTTTTAAAAATCATTTTAAAACTGCACCAAAGTGATGTACAAAAATGATTACTCAATAAATAAGTTGATGACAAGACAGAAAAAAATAAGTACCTTCTATAAAATTTTACATAAAAAAAATCACAACAGCCAATAAATACGCAATTATCTGTGTATTCTGAACTTTTATTACGTTCAAAAACAGATTAATAACTAAATAACAGCAGTTCAAAACATTCTCTGTGTAATGAAGTGTTTTCAGATTTTTTTTTTACCAAATTAAGTGGATGCACTGTCCACTGTATATACCTATACCAACATAAAATATGTTTAAATAAAATTGCTTAGAGCACCATAATCCACAGTCTATGTGGCTATGCAACTTTTATGCATCTTTCAGTTCTTTCCCATTTTAAAGACCACATTGGAAAGAACTTTGACATGCTCATTGTGTGATACATTGTGTTCTGAACCTGCAATTCACTTCTCCAAACTTTTTCCCTCATCTTTTTGATGTGCTCCTGTCTTGGTCTCAAAATGCTGTTTGTTCTGTCAAATAGTTAAAAGCCTTTTGGCAGAATACACTGAATTTTATGCTACACAGAATTTGCACTGGTTTTTATTTTAGAGGCATCACAGAGAAGGTTTGAGAATACCACACAATGCTTCTAATATTTTAGTGCAGTGGTCTTCAAATTCACGCTTTGAGGTCTCATGGAACCTTTAGATCTACCTCTGCTTTGACACACCTGACTCAAATAATGAGGCCATTAGCAGGACTCTGGAGAACTGAGGAAGTGATTCAGCCATTTGATTCAGGCGTGTTGGAACAGGGATACATCCTAAAGTTGCAGGACGCCAGACCTCAAGACCTGAATTTGAAGAGCAATCATTTAGCGTGTGAGAAACCATGCTTTCTTCCCTCTTCACGTCCAAAACATGTATTTGCTTAGCAACTAATGGCCTAAAATACATTTACGTAATGTTGTAATGTGATAAGACATGAAAATATTCAAGACTTATGGATTAGCAATGAAAGACACCATAGTGGGATCTAGTTGAAAATACCCAGTGGGATGCTTCTGGGAAACTGACAAAGAGTCAAGATTAAATGAAGAATAGTTTACAAGCTAAAAGAAAAGAATGTGACATTTTTCTCTGTTCTTTTTTTTGCTACAGAAAGGAAACCAAAGATTGTTTAAGTGTAGAGAATACAAACTATAGTATTCTGTTGCAAAACACATGCGTTTCACTATTATTCAATGATTAGAGAGCCATTGAATAAAAATGGCAGAAGCAAAATGGATGGCAGGTTGATAATCTACCGAAAAGTCTGAATCTGACACTAATTCGCTGGATGCTGAAAGGGATTGAAGTCTGAATGCTGCAGAATTCCAAACAAGACATTTCCTCTTTATAAAAGCAGCAATTTCCCAAATGCACTCAGATCTGCATGTATTCTTGGATACTGTGAGCATTTCCTGTTCCTTCTGTACCCCTTTGTCCCTTCTATTCAGCCAAACCCAGAGTAGTCAGTGTGGACATTGCCTAGATTTGTATGGTGTAATAGCGTTTTTAGTGGTGATTGAATGTGAGCAAGCTGTTCGTTTAATATTTCAGATCCGAGTTTGATGAATACCATTGCCTGGAGATGAGAGACCTGCTTCCATCTAATAATTGTGTGCATAAATCAATAGGACAAGAGGGTTAATAATGTTCAAGATGATTTTGTACACTTCTGCAACACAGGGATTTACATGATTAAACATTGGTTTTGTTGAGCCAGTTCTCATGGTAGACATGCTACGCTTTCAATTAATTGAATTAAGCCTTTGTTATTATACGGTGGTACAGTTAGGTTGTACGGGGAAATAAACATCCAAGACTTACAGAAACTTTAAGGAGAAGAGCTTAGTGCAAATTAAAAAGAGAGGCACAAAAATAAAATCAGCTGCACAATTGCAGGCCAGTTTGTAAGACTACATTTTACATCTGTGCTAAAAGAGCCATTTTTGATGTGTAACATCTGAGACGCCTTCATCTCTCGGTCGATGGAGCTTTGTGAAATACAGACTGCCACAGCCTGCTTTGTGCAACCATGATATCCACTGCTGCCTCAGGTGCTGACTACACTTTCATTATTTTAATTGTTGGTTTTAATAACAAAAAATAAATCCATCTGTAAAACTACTAAAAATTTAAATTTATTGTTCAATTGGATGGTAAAGTTCTTTAATGAACCATATAAAAACCTAGAAAATCCATCCAGAAACACAGAATGATTTACTGGTGTTTGAGAGAAAACTCTGCAGGACCACACTGGAAACTGTGCAAGAAGAAAAAAGGACATGTTAGTGATTGCTGAAGAGTCAGCAAATCTGAAAGGATTCAAAATGAAAGCCACTAACCTTTTGAGGATTAGTCTGAGGTGCTTGTATCCTGGTGGAATTCTTCTCCAGGTCTTCTTCTGTTCTGTGGATCCAAAAGGATGTGACCGTCTGTTTCCAGACAGTTCCTCTTCAGCCTGGATGCTGTGGAATAACTTTTGCCTCTCTAGGGAGAAACCAAGGAGCTGCAGGAGAGGCTGACAACGTTAGTATAGGTAGCCTGGAAATGGAAACTTAGGCAGACTTGATTCGGCACGCAGTGAGGAATCCAGCATTCAGAGGATAAATGCGATAGACAGGCGGGGATCACAAAGGGGAAGAAATCAGGTTACTTCTCCAAAGGTTTGGCAAAATGCAGAGGCTGGGACACAGAATACAAGGACAAGGCATGAGAATCCACAATTATGCTGTAATTTTTGATGGTGTATCACAAAGTTATGTTGTGTTAGGTAAGTGGTTGCAAGACAAAACTGTAAGTAGTTTAATAGGTATGAACACTTTTGCAAGGTACTCTAGTGATTTGTCCAGAAAAGTAGCTTGATGTTTAATATTTCAGCTCATTCACTACCCCTTTAAGCTTATGAGCAAAAATAATTTGATGTAACAAACTGAGATGTGTTAAGACTTATTAAAAAAACAACATCCAGCCACAAATCGATGGTGAACAACGCGTGCCACCGCTTCTTTAAATTTCAGTTCACAAAGCCCACAGCAATACAGACTTTTAGAAATGTTTAGGATCTTTTGTGAATTTAATGGTGGTGTGGCTACAGCTTTGACTTTATTGAATGCAGGAGTTGAGCTTCATGCTGAGTAAGAAGCACAAAATGAGCTGAAGCTCGATAAGCTTTGAAACGCTCTACATAAGCACGCCTGGCGCTTCATCGCCTGAGATGTGTTTCCTACACCTTCATGCATCAGCTGTTTGTTCTGGTGAATACACCAGCAGAGTTTTACACTACAGTAAACTCTCTGGTCATTCATCACAGATTTCTCCAGGTTAACCCTTTGAATTGAAACTGAGACACATTTTCACCAAGTTGTGTGCCTAAAGTGGCCAAAGCTGTTCTCCAATATTCTGAAACAGAGAAAGTTAGAGAGATACAACTAATTTTGTTGGACGTTTTCATAAAGAAATAAAACAAGAACCAGGGCTTTTACAGAAACATCATGACATGAGAAACCTAAACTATTTTATGATCTGGTTGTCATCAGAAAAGTTACCATTAAAAATGCCTATAGGTTGGACGTTGACCAGGAAGACAAAGTCCTGATAGGTCACTTAAAACCTACTTCATGCCCTCTGGATTCTCCTCCAACCTCCATATTTATTAAGTGTCTGATTCATATTTCCCTCAAAACAGACTCTGTTACCAGATTAATTAAATAATAGATTTTAGTCAATACTGAAAGAAAATCTTATTTGGACCTAGATCTTTTCCAAATAATTTCAGACCAATATCTAAAAAATTACCTTTTGGAGAATTCTTGCAATATTCCAATAATACTTTGATTACTGCAGAAATAGTAGAAACCAGATGTTTGGTTCTGTTGAACCTCTCCTCTGCCTTGGACAACGCTGATCACAGAATTATCATTACTAGCCGTAAAGAATCAGTCAAAAGTCCTCATCCTCTTTTTAAAATTTCTTTCTAGTGTTCAGATACATATTTTAGTGTCTCTGTGGATCAGATCATTTTGGAAATGACAGCCGTGTCGTGTGGAGTTTCTTAAGGCTTTACTTGGTCTTTTCGAAATTTCTTTATTTCAGCTGGGAAGAATCATCACTTACTATAATAACGTCTGTCATCATTTTATGCTGATGACATCCAGCTATACTGAATGATTCAGAACTTCTTTTTCTATATATATTCACTGGTGTCAGAAGATGAACTGCAGACAATGACTTTCATATATGACCCAATATCCAGAATGGTGAAATCTTTTGATGGTTTCAGAATTATTATTGTTCTACCAGTAACAGTTCAATCACATTTTCAATGGAAAACGAAAAGAGTGGGTGATCTTTGCTGAAAAAAAAAAGACTGTGTACCACGGTTCTGATTAGTGGCTTATAATTTGGCTCTTTACTAAAGGGCTATTGCAGACTTTTTTTTAAGAGTAATTAGAACCACCTTTGATCATCTCCAGTTCAAAATCCAAAATGCTTAGTTATAAAATGTGCATTAGTCTCCACTTGCAAAAGATTCTTCAGAGCAATTTCAGTTTCCTTATTCTATCATTTTGCATGAGGACCACCTGTGGTGTGGTTTAAGGCGGTGAGGTAATTGCAGCAGACCCAGCTAAAGTGAAATGAAGGTTTTAATGGTGAGAATAGTACAAAAATGACACGGTCCAAAGCACAATCCAACACAGTCCAACTACCAGGCAGCACAGCTGAGTGGAAGCAAGGACTCAAGACCGGTAGCAACTGGTGAAACGAAAGGACGGAGAGAATGGCTAGACAGACATGCAACAAACAACACTGAATACTCAGCTTAAATGAGCAAAAATAAGGTGACATTAAATACATAGGAGGTAATCAGGGAAATGAGAAACAGCGGGGAGTAACCAAGGGGGAGACAGGACAACATGAAGAACTTAGAAGACACTCAAAACGAACACACAGAAAAGCACAAAACATGACACCACCTTTGACTAGAAGGGGTTTGCAGATTATGCAACTCAATCAAAAACCTCCACAGACTGGAGATGATTTTCCATGCCATTATTTAGTTTTGCCTCGATTACTGTAATCTGTTTCGTCTGTTTTAACAAATCTCTTTGAGCAAAAATGCAACTGACTGAATTTTCTTCAGTTGTGCAAGCACACCCTAACATCACTCAAATTCAGGTTTCCCTCCACTGGATCTGGAGGAAAACCAGACCCTAACCTCCAGATCCAGTGGAGGGAGGATAAATCCTGGTAAATTTATAATTTATTTAAATGAACTTGTACTGACTTTTATGGCTTTAATTGGACAAGCTGTACCTTTGAGCTCCTTGACTGTTAGATGATTAGGTCAAAAGTTGCTGATGGTCCCACCCACTCACTGCACATTGTGTGAAGATCGATCTTTCCAGTCAGACACCAAGACAACCCTGCATCTTGAACTAAAACGTTGTTTCCACCATTACATTATTTGTTTGCATGTTGACTTTCTTTTTTCTTTTTTTTGCTGCTTAATTCTTTGATTTTACTGCAAAGCAATTTTAGGTGATAAAAGACTTTGAGGAACTTTACCTAATTAATGAGTTGTGGGTCTGGTGTTCTTTCGGACTGACACTTTGGGAAATCTTTACTGTAAGCTCACAAATCTCTGATTGCTTTACTCCTGTTGCTTTTATATAATATATTTTTCATCCATCTGCTTGACTCTTGCACACCTATAGCAGTTAATAGTGGATAACTTAATTAAAAGGCTTTTCTGCAATCAGTGAGAGCTGAAATTGCAGTCTATGCTGGTGCTGATGGAGGGCTCCGAAGCTTTTCGAACCTGTTGTTTGCATGCAGAAAGGACTCATTCCTTCCATGTGACTGGGTTCAGATATACAGCAGGAAACAGACTTTGATTGAGGGGCTCCATCTTACATGCAGCACAGATGTTACACATGGTCTATCTTAATTCCCCAGCTTCTGCTCCTCGGGCTTTACCCATAGAAATGGGAAAGTCAGTTTGCAGTACAGACACATTCATCAGATCTGTTAAATGGATTGAATAAGCAGAAGCTACCTACAGAAATGCACAGAATAACAGAAAGACAGATCTGCAGCAGCTGTGTACAAATGTGTGCTCAAATGAAAGCAATGCAGGCAATTACACAGAACAGCAGCACATTCAAAAGAGTATAGCTGTTACATGCTCTATATCAACATTATTAATACTTAACTGTTACAAATGGGGGGGAAAGAAACACAAGGTATAGGGAATTTTGATGACACTAGTCCCCTTCTAATTGAATTATTTGGCTTCATTCATGTAAAACGACCTTTCTTAATTAACAGTGCTGAAGCCGAGCTCTGCGGTTTTGTCTTTGAAGTTTTGGTCTGTGCGTAGAGTTTAAAAAATGTGTCTCGTCAGTGCAACACCTTTTTTTCTGCTCTGTGCCTCAGTGGCACACTCACTCTGATCACGACTCAGCTGTTGGGCAAAACACAAAGAAAACAGACACTCATTACTGCTCTTCTTGCCCTCCAGTTGTTTGGGTGGGAGCTTGTTTATAAACACAAGGTGTGAAATTGTGACCAAAATTCATCTTCCTCCTCCTGCTCTTGTGTTTTACATGAATGACTTTAATCACAAAACATTTCCATCATGTTTTATTAACAATATTGTGATTTTTGTTGTTATAAGTCCTGTCTTGTGGGTCAAAAATGACCCATTACCATGTTTAGCTGTAGAAAAAATAAAATAGTAATAGTGATACTACTGTGTCACTGTTACAGTAAATGATACTGTAATTCTCCAGGAGTGACAGTATAATTACTGTGATTCCTGCAGTGTATACTGAAAGGATGTTAAATAATCATCCAGTTAAAATGGGTTCCTTTAAATAGTTTTGAATTCCAACTACCTCATCAAGCTTCCTAGTATCCATTCAGATTGTGAGAAATGAAGTAATTTGTGCACAAAGTCCATGACCCTCAGAGGACGCACAGTACACTGAAGTATGTGGGAGACTCATCCCAAATGTCACCCCATAGGCAAAAACAATACTTTTATTGCAGCCATTGCCTGAGGCAAGGCCACAATAACACCAAATAGTAAAACTAACTCAATAATATCACAAATGAACACAAATGATCAACTCTTTAAATTCTGAAAATATGAAAAACGTTCACCACCTGTCAAATATTTCTAGAGATGGTCCAAGCAATTTCTGATCTTTCTTTTTTGTCCTAAAACTTTCTTCTCAATATTTGCACTCCTCCAAAGTTTCAATGTTTCAATGAATTCTTGATTGAGTTTTCATTTTAAAAGCACTAATATTCTCATGCATGGCTATTTTGAATGTAAAGTGGTGGTGACTAAAAGGAACCATTAAACTTTTATTATTCATATCTAATTAAAACTGATTAATAAAAATGCTCTGTCCTCATTAACTGTTTCTCCTGAGCTAATCATTAAATCAGTGAGTGATTTTGTCAGGATATTTTGTGGGATTGGTTTAGCAATATTTTTAATTGTCTTCAAATATTTTGCCGAAAAAGTGAATTTTATGTCATGGAGATTCCTCAAAGTTCACTGTCCATTAGCCATTCTGCAGCTTCAGCCATTTGTGTTCACCAAAAGCAAATGCAGCTGCACAATCCTGATTAAAATGTCTCTGTCCCATCTCTCAGATGTATTTCTCTTTATCGGATCTGGGCCTAAGTTGTCCCCTCATTAACTGTCTTGGCTTTGCCAGAAGTGGCCACCAGACACACACAAGTAGACAGAGATTTTGCAGCCTCCACCCTTATTGAAAGGCAGAGGTCCAGAAAATCCCCTCAGAGGCATTAGATCACTCTTTTCTTCCCTTAACACAGACAAACCAGAAAGGCTGATTGCAGGAGTGATTAGTTCAGTACACTTTAGAAGGATTCTTTGTGTCTGTCTAAGCCACAGAAGTGGAGATAATAAAGTCATTAGAAAGGACAGGTGGGGGAAGGGAGAGTGGGCTCATCCTTAAGAAGTTGCTCTGCTAAACACAATAGAAAACTAGCAAGTTACCAAGGTGTCTTTTTTGGAGCTCATTAGCAGAACATTTTCCCATGAGCTAAAGGTTGTACATCAAGATTCAAGCCAGACTGTTTGTACATGTTTATGCAACAATTGCAGTTATGGTATCTGTTCAAAGTGAGTGTATATAAATAAGACACTTTGTGTTTTTGCCCAGTCTGTCTTCCTACTGACGTCAGTGTACATTTTGCTTCCAGAACAGATGTTCCTTGAAAAAGTTTAGGTGGGTAGGTAGGTCAGCACTTCCTATGTCTTTTTAAAATGTGGCTCACTCTGATTCTGCCCTCTGAATGTCCTGGACAGCATTTGTTGCGAAGTGACAGCAATGGACATTGAGGTCACAGCGGAGTGACCACTAAACTTTCTGCTGTAAGAACTTTTCTACTCGTATCACACTGATTATACTTGCTGATGTATTTGTGAGCAGGACAGAGAAATGTGTTGCTTTAAACCTAAAAATAAAATATTCCACTTGGTTTCTGGTCAGGATTCATGCTCCCATATTAAAACTGTGTGCAGATTATTATGTGCAAAAAACAAAAAAATAAAACTTAAATACTATTTACTAACTTTAATTGCATTCCCAACTGTTAACTGATGGTTTGATAACAGATATTAAACATAGTTTTTAGTATTTTGCTTTTAGAGTTGTCACATATTATAAAAAAATATTTTAATGACCTGATTATTGTTGTAGTAGGAAATAATTGCACCTTGCCCTCAAACAGAGATTTTGACGTCACTTGGTTTGTGGCTGACGTTTTTGGACTGGGACTTTAATTTCCCTGTTGGTGCTGAAACCTTCAAGAAGCTTTCACCCTGGAAAACCAGTGAGGGGAATCATCGTAACAATCACATTTTGACTGGAGCTCTACTCCCCAAACATCTGACATAATTATGTCTATTAACACAGGTAATTAAACTCCTGAAAGAACATGCACACATCGCCGGTACATTTTCTGGTTGCATGAGCTAATGGAAGAAAAATATCATGCTGTGATTCTCTGTGGTTTCCCCTCTAATAGTCTTTATGATCGTCTGCGATGTAGGTTGTTGAGAATATTGTAAAAAAAAATAATATTCATTTAATCAGGAAAAATAATACTGCAGTAATTTTTCATTGATGACCTCTTAAAATCCATATTTTGTGAGGAATTTAGAAAATTTAGGAACAGGATAAAGCATTTTTCCTACTCGAAATGCTGTCAACATTCAGAGTTGAAATAATATATTTACACACACTTTATACATGGCTTTTTCACTGTCTGATATTAAATCAGACGAAACTCTTCCTAAGATAGAATATCATGAAGGAAATATTGGACCTCCATAAGTTTGGGTAATCTCTGGCTGTGATTTCCAGACACCTTTGAATGCCACATTCTTCTGTTCGGACTCTTATGTCAAGGTATTGCTAAAGTTTCAAAAACATCGTGTTCTTTTCAGATTAAGGAGATGGAAGTCAGCTGATTCCTGTCTGGACATTTACCAGAAACATCAGAGAATGGGGTGAAGTTTTAAGCACAGGCCAGTCCCAAGCTGGAAAAAAGAAACTTTCTTGAGGTTGTTGAGGAAAGAACATTTTGCAAAAATATTGAGGCACCAACCAAAAGTCAAGTTAAAGTTAACATGTTACAAGTATGAACAATCAAAGCACTTTATCCCAGTCATTAAGATCCACTTATGCTAAGTAGATAGATGTAAACTTCTGAATTTTAATTAAATAATAAAACAAAACTAATTCTTATTCATTATGCTGGCTTTCTAGAAATAATTTTATTAAAATATATTTGTGTTTTGTTTTGTTTTGACCATGTAAATTAACACATATTTTGAGCTGCAACTAAATATTTTACTTTCTGAGAAAGATATGCATGAGTGAATTATTAATGCTTCACCAGGATTTTAATGTAAATAAATGATGCCTTTCTCAGTTTTTGACAGTCAGGTGACCCACTAAGAGGTAAGAACAGTAGGTTAAAGCAAAAGTAACAGACAGGGCAGGACAACAAAGAAAATGGAGACGGGAGGAAGGGCAGAGCACTGGAAATATTTTTGGGAGGAAACTGAAGTTACCATAGTAAAAGTGCGGCAGCAAGGACTGAGACAGTTTTCCTCTCAGCCTCATCTCTTCCTTCTGAAAGAGAGGATGACAGACCTTGAGAAATGATGCCTTAGTTTTGATCTTCCATTGCAAAACGTTATGTTTTGTCAACCTCTGTACACACGGAAATGTCCATCACTTGTGCGGAAATTAAGCTATCAGAGCATCTTTCTTGTAGTAGCTAATTGTCTTAAGGATCACAGGAAGTCTGCTTTTTGATAACCATGCCATTTGATTATTTAAGCTTAGTCTGGGTAATCAGGGCCCTGTTAGGCTAATCAGTGCATCTCTATAGTCTGAAGATCTTTGCTGGAGAGAATATGAGACGGAACTACTTGTCGATGTACACGAGAAGAGGCATTGCATTGTGAAACGTATTTACTACTCTTTGATGAGCTGAAGTGTCAGGACCATTGGCTTTTAACGAGTTTATTCACCAGAAACAAAATTCAGGAAGGAGCTCATCCACAGACAACCATGGGAAATACATGACCAGGCAAGCACAGATAAAGTGTGTTTACATTACCGCAGAGGAGATGAAAAATTGTGTATAAACCCACATACTGTGAATAGTTGACAGCCATATAAGCAGTTATACTTACAGGTGTAGAGGTTTAACAGTCAATATAAAAGGACCTGCTGGGATTGTTTACAGCTTTACATCTCCCCAGGGATGCAAGTGAATCTTGGCAGGATTAGCAAAGCTGCCATAATAGTTTGCTCTTTTAAATATCTCTGCATAATGTGTCATTTGCAAGGGGGTACGTATCTTGTTACATATGCATGTCTATGAGTTAGACAGTATATGTTATGGTTTAATTAAATACATACTTGGAAAGGGTTGATGATGTTTATCCCATGATGATGGCTTTGTATGCAGTTCTGGTGAGTGGTGTAGTGAAATGAAGACGAATCACGTTTAGAGGAGTTACTTCTTCTGATTTCTATGTATTGACCTCTGCAAATAACCGCCTGTCTGTTTGAATCTACCCATGGTCGGTTGTAAATAAAATAAAACAATAAAAACTGAATTTTACATCCTGTATTGTCAACTGGTTTATGCATTTTAAAAGCAAGTTGGAAATAGTGCTGGTCTTGGAGAATTTGACATATTTCTTTGTGTGGTTACAAGATAAGTAATTATACGTAAATATGGAAAAGTTAAAAAAAGTATTTTTTTTTTTTTACAAAAGCTCTTAAAACTAATAAAAGACAGAAAATAAACTCATCATGGTGATAGGATGTCATTTATTACTTTTTCTGTTTGTGTTGTGTACATATTCCAATTCATTCCTTAGAGGTTTGTTACAACTTTTTATGCAATACACTGCAAATGGCATCACCCAAGAACTCTACAGATAACTGGATGAAGAATTGTTCTGTAATATCTCCTTATAGTCCAGACGAGCATATGATATTACTGTCCCTGGGAATTATTTTGTTTTTTCTTGAGGAGTAGAAAGATTCCTGATAACAAGTTTTCTTTAAACATTCTCTCCTATGAACATTCCTATTGTATTTTTGTGTGGTCCCCATGTTTGCTTGTCTGTTTCTGTTTGTGCATGTGCTGACATACCTCAGGGGTTGCTTTGTTTGAATTTTCTGGTGAGGCTTAGAAAATGTTATTCAAAGTTGAGCTGGGGTAACAACACTCTCTGCAATCACTTCTTCTCCCTCCAGTTACATCAAGTTACTTTTTCTACCCAGGTAATAAATCTGGGAGCTGGGAGTATTAAATCTTTCCCAGTTTGTTCTCTGGTTGCTTTGCAGATGTTGTCATTTGTCTTCACACCAATTTCTGAAAATTAGCCCTATATACGAATGCATGTATGTGTTTGCCTCTCTGCCCAGTGCCATTTGACACTATGTGTGAAAGAGATTAAACATTTTCCACAAAAATTTAATTTCTTTTCCTGGCTCTTTTACTGGGTATTTGTCGCCATCGCAACAAATCAAACACTGCTGCTAGGAGTCGTAGTGAGGTCATCCATTCCAGCTTGTGCCTTTGTGCCTCTTCGTGTGTTTGTCTTGCTGATAAGATTGTGAGAAGATTTTTCTAAGAGGTTTGATTTAGTTTCGTGTTAGCTTGAAACTGAGACATTATGCAATTATGCTGAATCACCTTGGTAGGAAATAAGTTTGGATACTAAACTAGCAAAGATGTAAGGAGGTTTTTGTGAAGGCAGCTAATGGGGCAGGAAAGGATCAGAAACAATCAAAACCATGTTTTTTCTTTTCGCAATATGCTACATTGACACACACTGTGTTGCAATGTATTATTCTTTATGGTGTCACATCACATCTCCAGGTGTTTTGTGACCATTTTGGCACATGTCACATAACTAGAATTACCTATTGCAATGTAATTAGTATGCGCTACAGGCATATTTATATCATTACAACAAAAGCAAAACAAAAATTCATACACAACCCAAAACATGGGACCAAGTTAAAGTAGTTTATATTTGGTGAATTTGTTAAGAGTGTGGTAATGGAGTTCAGGTTAAAAAGAGATACCTGATCTCAGATTCCCTATGTGATCATGTACTGATCATAATGTCATTGTTGCAGTTTTGATCAATGCTCTTCAACACTTTCTCTTGCAGAAGGCCGAGCAAAGCCGGTGGCATGGCAAGCTTGAGGGAAGTCCTATTTAATAAATTAAGGACCTTTTCAAAATAACAACCTTTAAGCAGAAATTAAACAAACTATTTTGAAGCCTATATTTCTGTTTTAAAAAGTTTTTTTTTTTTATTGATTTAATGTTATAAGCTAATCTTAATGGTGTGCTTTAATAGCTGAAGAGGAAAATCACTGTAAGAGGAATAAAGTCTTGATATTATTATTATATATAATAATTATGTACCAATTGATCAGATTAATTAATTTAGGACTAAATTTAATTTGGTGAAATTAACTTTTGAACTCTATTTTAATTTAATGAATATGAACGTATGTGTGTAGCGCATAAAAAATATATAGCATACGATTTATAACAGCTTCTATGAGGGCATCTTCCTATGAGTTTCACTGCCATACCTCCATACCTGCTTATAACAGGTATGTAATGTCTTATTGCACTTGTTTTTGTGAAACCGATGTATAAAAACACTTTTCTTTTTGTGTGAAATTGTCTGGGGAAAAAAATCTGTCTCCTGCATGTTATGTGGTCTCCATAGTTACCAGCAGACATGCTTGTCTGTCTTACAGTCGGATCTGAACATGGGTCCCCCGAGGGGTTAGAACAAGAAGAAGACACAATTTGATGCACTTACCTGTAATGTGCAAACTATATTTTTGCTTCTGCCTGAAATCTTCTTTTTTTTTTTCTGTATTGTTTTTTTCTGCCTGTAAAATTGTTCCATTTCCCCTTTAACTGCCCAGGATATATGTCATCCCAGACATGTTTCAGTTTGGAAGTCATCATTTTATGATTCTTAGCTGAATGTGCAATAGTTACAAATGTAAGCATTAAAAATCAATCTCAGTTTCTCATTCTTATGGTCGTGAAATACAAAGAGAATCTGACAACTCTTACATAACTGAAGCCTGCCTTGTAAGAGTGATCAAGCGTCATTCAACACATGCACACGTAAACAGTCACAGGGAGCAAGGACAACAGTTTACTACGCACTCCTTTTTCATCAGCAAGTGTTTGTTTTTATGTCCATTAACAAAACAAGGGTTCAGCATAATGAGGCTAATGAGGAAGCGTCTCATTTGGCTCTGGCTGCCTTGCTTTCAGTGGAGGACCATGACGCACACACAGACATTTCTGTTCAGAGGTGGATACATTAAAAAAAAGAGATTTTTAAGTTGGAGAAACAAAAACATGCAGATTAAAACCCTATTTTTAATCAATTCAAAAGTAAGAAACACTTAAAATTTGTCAAAGTTAAAAGTTGACGGTACTTACTGAACAAACAAAAATTATATTTCATAACAATCAAAATTCCCCTTGACTAATCTGCTTGATTAGTTAAATTATTAATTATTCTGAGTCATCGTGCCTAATAATGGCTGTAATCACAGTCTATTTCATGGCTGATGATGAGTATCCTCCATTTCCATCATCTTTATGCCTATGGTTGTCGGTATGAGCACTGAACTCTGATGATACAGATAGGTATAATCAGCAAATGTTAGTGACAGAAAGGGAGGATGTTTTTATGTGTTTTATGTGTGTTTTCTCGATCGTGCTACATCAACAAAGGGATGTCTTTCTTTTGGGAAGTGAGGACAATAAATTTGGCTGCCATGGGAATATTTCATGTGGCTTTGACAACTAATGATTTAAGGTAGGGATCTTTTAGTAGGGCTCAAAAAATGTCCAATTCGTAAAAGGAAAAACCCACTTGTATCATCGAAACAACAAAAACAGATTAACATACTGTAGGACAAGGTGCAAACAAAATGCTAATTTAATGCAATCAAATCTGAAAGATTCATCAATCTTCTAAGCTCTGAATCCAAACTTAGCTCAGCTCAGCAGGACACTTTAACTTGGAAAGAGTCAACGCAAAGTCCCAATCAACCAATCAGAGGCAGATTTTATGATTTTTAAATTTGCAAATTTTATTATTAAAGTAAAAATGACTGAGACATTTTGCCAGGTGTTAAGGCATTTGAGCGTAACAACTCAGTATGGTCAATGTCCTTCATGTTTTGGTGATTCTTGGGCTGAACCTGCAGGGATCTGAGTTTGTTTTGACTGATTTTATGGTTATTTCACCTTAAATAACCTTAAAGAAACCTGGAGTAAAGCATTTACCTGATTTGTTCAAAGCGGTGTACATAATACCCAACATAAACATATCAAGCTGCTTTCATTAACTTTCCGTAAAAACTATTATAGAGTTTATTGCTGTCACTTAATTGTAACATGAGTCTGATATGAGTCATTAAAAGCCTCTTCAGGCTGGGTAACTATGTGGTATTTGCTAAACCCTCAACTTCCTAAGTTGGTGTCCTTCATTAATAGCTAACCCATATTCCCATGCTGCCACACTTATTTGCATACCAAATCCTTGCAGACTAAAGTCCACTCAAATGTGTGACAGTGAGATGTATTGTCTGTTTGATTACCGGTTCCATATTCTGCATGGTTGAACATGAAGCCTCACATCCATGCAAACTATCTAAGTCTCTCATAGCAAATACACAGGCAAACACACACAGTGAAACAGAATATGATCCAATTTATGCATACCACCAGCTGTTCACGCCAATCAGAACTGTCTTACATTCTGCATTTAGCACGAAAAGAGTGAAAAAAATGTATTTTCTTATACTTACCTTCATTGAAAAAACAGATACATTGACATCAAAGGTAAAACAAAAACATTACTTTCAGCTTCAGCATGATTCCCACAGAGCGGATCAATTAATGATTTGCCTCAATGTCCCCAACAGGAACAGTTGTGAAAGTGGGCACTTTGTCTAAATCTGACTTTCAGCTATCAGGCTGTTTATTCTCAGAGGACTTTTCACATTCCAGCCTGGCAGCAGGGATGCAAGAACATTTGATGTTAGATTAACAGTTGGAAATGTTTGGATTGGTTTTAAACTGGAGGATGAACTCTGCTATTTGGTTCGTTATCCTTCCCGTCTAAAATGATCCCTTTTCTCCCTGTTTAGTCTCTCATCATTTAGTCCTTCTGTTATGTTTTAAATTTTCCTGAAACACATTTGTTATTTTTTTTCCTCTCTCTGTCAGATGCGGCAGTCATAAATTTGACAACACTAAAAGGCGTATAACTCTTATTTAACAATTTCTACCTTTTAATTCCTTGTGTTTTTATTCGTCTTTCATTTCCTTCCTCCAGCTCCACAAACAATAGAGCATCCGGATATACAAGCAATGCATTTGTTCTTCTTATCCTGCTTTCCTGCTTTAACTTTCTCCATTTAACATTGTCTATCTCCTTAGTGAATGTGGAATATAGTTTGAGTTTATTCACACAGTCGTTAGATGGTGTTTGTCCACCCTTCTGGTGTGATCTCTAGGTCATGTTATTGTGTCCATTGCTACTGAAAGGGCATCAGCCAATCAATGTCTGGTCCCAAGTCCCTGTTGTTATATATGTGCTGTTGTTATACATTGATAACAAGTATTGTACATCATTAAGATCATTTACAAAAGACATTAAATGGAGAAAAAAAATCATATCTCTAGTGATGATTTAGTCACTGATATGTTAAAAGTGATTAATTCCTCTAATAGTTTGACATTGTGAAAACGGAGGATGATTAACACAAAGATCAACTGTGAGTACTAAAACTAGATTTTGCATGAATGATTGGCAACATATTTTTCTGAATGGTGACACAGTTTGAATCCAGAGGTGCACAAATCTCTCCTGCATGGAAAATCCTCCGGAACAATCTGCTGTTGCACCAATACATGACAGCTGGGATGGTGCGCTCCGTTTTTACCTGCAGGCTATGGTGGTTAATATGGCCATTGAAGGGAAGGAAACAGTGTTCCATCTAAAAAGCACTGATTCAGAGTGGTGCCACCAATTTCACAATGGGAGTGCTGGTCTGAACACCAGTTCTGAATATCTGTGGAGAAAGGACTGGGAGGCTATTGTCAGGAAACATCTTCTTCGACCTGCTTGCAATACCTTCTTTCTCTGTCACTTTCATATCCTGATGTTTTAAAAAAGATATTTTTTATTTTTCCACTGTATGCTAGACAAAAGCGCACCAAAGATCTGAAGAGAAAGAAAGTGGAGAATTGGTGTCAAATGAACTATAAACATATCCACTGGTTTTTCTCCTGCTGAGGCAGCACAGAGGAATGTTTGTAGTTCTGGTTGCATGAGTTTAAGTATAAGAGAGCAAGTTCACACACATTACGATCCATTGTTGAAACCCTGGCGCCAGGGCTACCAGTTGCTCTCCCACATTAATCTGTCTCCACATAATGTCTCACTGGTTAGTTGCTAGCCACTCAAGCACCCAACCTCTCCCTATTGCTGCTTCAGAGAGAGCAACAGTCTGCAGGCTTGTTCAACAGAGTTAATTTCAATATCATTACCTTTATATCCAATTTGATGAGGTAGCACAAATCCTGTCTGTGAAGGACTAAAATAGCATTATATTCACTGAGTGCACCTGATTGCTAGCTGCCATCAAACCTCAAAAGGAATTATAATGAAAAGGCCATATTTTATCTGGGAACCTCTGATAACTCTGTGCCCACATCATCTTAGTTAAGGTCAGCTGTAGTCATTGTTCTGCTTGGGTGGACAGGATATCATAGAGCCCTTTACTTTTATATGTGTGGACCAGGCTGCATTGTTTTGTACAGGAAGCTGTTGTTAAAGATAATAGCAACAAGTTCAGTTCAAGTGTTCACTGGACTGAATTCTTTCTAAATTTGGGAGAATCATAACAAAGACAAAAAAGACAATTATTTTGTGTGATTATCAGAATAGAAGCACATATGTGATACAAACAGGCTTTCTTATTACTGGGGCGTCCTTTTTGTTCTTTCTGTTGTTCCTTTTAAAAGTTTTGAAACCTTGTTCAGAGATGGGACACCCAGGACTTGTTGACTTTGGTATTAAATTAACATGCAAAATACATCCTTTGCCCAGCATGTGTCCTCTTGTTCTCAGGCATTGCTCTCCTTACAAGCACAAGCTCTCTCATTCACATATACCACCCACAGTAAGCAGATATATCATCCATCCGTCCGCCAATCCATCCATATTTTTCTAAAGATTCTCATATCTGACAGATGTTGGAGGTACATAGTAACTACCTAAAGCTGTAGTTGAACATATTGAGTTTATATTTGGTGGGAATAGTGCTGAAAATCTTAGCGGGATGGAAAAATAAATGATGCCCTGGCCATCTGTTACTTTAACCAGCAGCATCCAAACTTTTTTGCCATACCATACAAATTGCAAGGTTTAAAGACCAACAATTACTTGCTTGTTTTCAAAATTAAATAAGGTGTGTTTTTTAGGTGCTCAGCATGAACATGTTGTTTTGATGAAACAAACGAAGTGATCTATTTAGTGAAAAATAATCTATACGTTATTGTGGTCCAAAACTGACTATACAAACTACTCTATTTTTTATGTTTCTGTCTTAACATTAGCTGTAGTTAAAACTACCTTACATGTTACAAACTGGATATTAGTATTTTTGGGTGGTGTGGGCAGGCGCCAAGTCATAATGTGTTCTTGATGTCAGCTTTTGAAGCACTGGCTCCAGCCACAGTCATGGCTTATTTGTCTCTTCTAAATTTTTTGAATTGGCTTTGCTTCATAAACTTCTCAAGGTTGTACTTGTACCTGTAGCTTGTTCACATTTGTGATGATACAGCAATCCTCTGTGAAAAGCCAGCCACTTTGGCAATGAGTTTTTGCAGCTTACCTTCCTCGTGAAGAGTTTCAGTGATAGGGCTTGACTAGTTAACAATCATCTCGATGATTTTGTAGGCCACTTTAGCTCATAGCCATAGCCCTTAGTAGAATTAAATGTCTGAAATGTATGACTGTGTGTGTAATCTATTATTAAGTATATCACATGAAAGCAAGCAATTTAACAAAAAACATTCACCTTAATATGTTACAAAAACGAATGAATAAATATAATTTACTAGTGAAATAAAATCAGAGGATGTTTCTTTAAACTGTGGATTAAACCGGTTCAATGGAGTAATAGGGTGGTATATTCCTTCGGAATGAGAAATGCTTCTCTGCAGAGTGACAATTGTATTCCTGTTTTTCAAAAATACATAACATAACGTTTTAGCCAGATATTATGTTCTGTGTCACATTCCAGATCAATGAAGTAGCTGAAGTACAGTGTATGCAGGCAGCCTTTCTAACCATGTCTTATTAAACGGCTCCATTCTGTGTTTCTAGGCTCTCCTCTGTGTTTGATATCTCATTTGGCATTCCCTCTGTGCGCGGCCCTCGTTATTGTATTCCTATGGAGTGCACTGGCATTTGACATGCACACTCTGGCAGCATTGCAGATCTACCTGGTCTCACAGCAATCCTCTCTCTCTCCCTGTCTGCCTCATTGGGGTTGGCTCCTCTGTAGCCTGGCGTTTCTCTTACTAAGACCTCAAGCTGGTAATAGACCTGGGAGGCCCAGGACTGTCTTAATTTGATTTTCATTGTATCACTTTGGTTCTAGTGTTAGTGTTTGTGCCTATATAACACTAGCACTACATAAGATCATGAGAAGAGACATTCATT
Source organism: Poeciliopsis prolifica (assembly GCF_027474105.1). NCBI lineage: Eukaryota > Metazoa > Chordata > Actinopteri > Cyprinodontiformes > Poeciliidae > Poeciliopsis > Poeciliopsis prolifica. The sequence goes on along the minus strand of NW_026562376.1, from coordinate 11,504,095 downwards.
CAGATTTTAAAAGCAGAGCATGCCACATAAGATTGTTTTTACTAATTCAATTAGCCCTTTCATCTTTTGATGCTTATGTAATTCTTGTGAATTGGATAAGTTTATAAAAGCCTACTTGGAATTGTAGAAAATACTACTTTTGTTCTGTTTTATTATTAAAATGTGTTTGGTTCATTTCAGTTTTTGCTATTTCCGGAACTGCAAGTGCTGTACTTAAATTATGATGAAAGAATGTGATTAGGAGCATACTTTTAACTGCCTGAAGTTAATAGCAACATTCTATCTCATGGCCAAAAAACTTTTAATATATCACAGTCCATAAGTACTGTGTTGTAGAGAAAAATAAATTACTCTGTGGTTCAGGGAGTCTGTGTAGCCTCCAGTTTTATATTTTCTCCCTACTTAACCTTTAAATCATGATGGATTTGCTTTACTTCAAAGGAAGGGAGAACTAGGTCTTAAGGTCTCATGTTTTACTTTTTTTTATTGACAACAAAGTGCTTAGGGATTATCAACCAGTTATCAACTGTGGCTGGTGGGTGCACCCATCCTGTGGCTTTGATTCTGTGCAGACTATTCTGTTTATTTTCTGATTTTCTGTGGATATGCATGGGGAGACTGTTAAGGTATTCAAAAATAATAATGTTATCTCAGTATCTTTTCAAATAGATTGCAAAACATCACTAGGCTAGACTCCTGGTTAGACCAGTCAGTGTTTTAAGCTTTTTTTCAATTTCAGTTCTTAAGGAGCTAAACACTTTAGAAGTTTCCATTGGTAAAAAAGTTACCTTATAAAGCAGTATTTTCACCCTTTGCCTATAAGAATTGAAACATGAAATCCAGAGGAGCCCATCAGAGATTTCAGCAATTTATACATCACTTGCTTCTTTAAAAAATCATGTACTAGTGGAGTAATTGTTTAATTAATAGAAAACTCCCTAATTAATTAAAAGGAGTGTCTCTAATTGAAAAGCATAATAAAAAACTGCATTGACTTCATGCTGTAACTAATTATAACCTTGCCTTTTTTTTAAATTAAACAACAAGACAGCGTTTTCTAGAGGCTCCAGCTGTGTATTGAGCTAATTTTTGTCCTGAAAAGCATAATATCTACACCTATTATCCCCATCTGTACTTGGGAACCGAGCCTCTTGTATATTTTCATCTAACAGCCAATAGAATCAGCGGGTTTATGACATCAGCAACATGATGCACCAATCAAAACGAGCCAAAACGCATTTGCGTAAATGACCGGAAGCTCCAGCTGTGCGCTGACACAGGAAGTCGTTTGAGTATATAGGCGGTAACCATGGAGACAGAAAAGTTGAAAACAGTGAGAAATCACTTCAGTGTGACGCAAAAACATTTGATTACAGTACGTGATTGGAAATATTTACTCTAACATGGATCATGACCGGGACACAAAAAAAGGTTGGACTGAATTTATGTTTTTAGCTTCGTGAAATTAGCTGTTTTTTTTTCATTATTTGGCTGCTGGTTCAGTGAGTTTTGCACATAGCTGGTGATCCTGGTATTGTTGGAAACGGCAGAGTCTGGATTTTAATCTGATTGGCCGAGCAGAGAGGTTTGTAAGTGGAGATTTGATACGAGCAGTCTCGATTATATGCATTACATCGTTTTCAGGATAAATAATTCTGTTTATCTCGGTTAGCTAGCTGCTAAGCTAATCCTGGTGTAAGGGATGACACAATAGGTGACGCCCACTTTGGGGAGTAGCTCAGAGAGAGGGAATCAAAGTGAATGGGATCTTCTTCTGGGATGCCATTTTGACTTGCTACCTCTTAAAGGTGGCATGTGAAATGGACCAGCTGTATCTTGGTATTAATAAATGGAATTCGTGAATTCAACTTACTGACTCTTCTGTAACCTCATACGTCAAGAACTCAGCGTGGAGAACAGATAATTATCCACACTTGCCACCATCAGCGTATAAAAGTGTGAATGAATGGGTGAGTTACTGTAGTGTAAAGCGCTTTGGATCCATCCATTTAATTATTTGCTCTGTAAGTACAGGCTATTAACCATCACTGAACCGGCTTTCTGTTCTTTTGTGTTTGTCATGTTTATTCACTGATGTTCATTAACAAACCTTTAAGACTTCACTAAACAGTTCAATTTTTACAGAGATTAAATTACATGCAGGTGATCTCTATTTAAAAATTTGTTTTCTTAATCTGGCCTCAGGTAAAAAAGGAGCAGACAAATTTGTGTATATTTTAATGGACTCAGACTCTTTCGGAGACCACAGATATGTGGGGGTATAAAGTACTTCACATAATAACCATAAAATGCAATTCAAAAGATTGTGCCTTCTAAACTTTTTGAACTGCTGATAGGTTCTCAATTTGTGTGACTTTACTTTAACAAGCAACTCATTGTTTGTTTTTGTTGTTTTTTTGACAGAGACTGAATTAATTCAATTTCAGATGCCTGTTTCTCTATTTTTCTCTTTTCTTTCATACTTGCTGTCATCCACAATGCTCAAATAATGAGAAACTGGTGAAAGGATGTTTACAAGATTAGCAAATTTGTCTTCAACACTTTTGTGCATATGATTATCACTACGGATATTTAATATCCCAAAGGATTTGATGAGATTATTCCAGCATGCAGTTTATTACATGCTTTTGTTTTGACAAAACAAGTGAAATATTACTGTCACAAACTTTTCACATGTAAATATGTGAATATTTTTCAATTTATCTATACTTACACATTGAACAGTAGCAGTAAAGTAGATATTTAAGTAAATCATATTTCAGTTTCTTTCTAAGGATCAGAATTGTTTAAATTGTTTATGCGCTATCATTCAAATCTTGACCTAAAACTCAAATCTACTTAGCAAATAGTAGTTTAGCAGCCATTGATATTATTGCCAGAATATAATAGCTAAAAACTATTATATTATAAGTAATAAGTTTATAATAACACAAATTAAAATAAATAAAGCTGTCTGAGTTTATTTGCATCATTTACAGACTTTTTTGTGGACCTCACAAATATTCAGCTGTACGTATAAGGTTAAACTACTTCTAGACCTTTCAATTTTGCCTCTTCTAAACTTAGATGAAATACAGTATGTACATTTGATTCAAAGCTGTGAATGGACATCTCCATGTGTTGTAATCCATCAATATGAGTCAATTGCTTTCTAGGTTGTGTGTATACAACTTTAAGCACGATGCTTGTGTGGGTACTTGAGCAATATCCTGGAGTAGTGGGCCCCCATCCGATGGGTCCCCATTGCACCCATCCCCGGGTCACAGGGAATATGCCGGGTTCTGGTGGACGTCCATCCCTCTTCACCTCCCAGGGGCGAGCTCACCATGTGGGATGGTCACCTGCCTTTCCTTTGCTGTTCTTGGGTGCTGAATGTTGCGGTACAAGCGACCACAGCAAAAACTGTGTGTTGGATCCTTTCACATTGTTATCCAAAACCCATAAAGAAAACACTCACAATTTACGTTTTGTTTGGGTTTGAGTAAAAATGGGTTTTTACTCAGTTCTTTGTCCAAAGCAATGGAGTTTAACTTCTTGAGGTCATCCTCTCAATCTCTGAAAGACAAAGATTTAACTATGACCATGTTATTAAATTGCATAAATTGATATCTGGAGATTATCTGTGTGAAAAACTGATTGCCACTTAAAGCTAATGACTGGCTATTCCTCAATAATTTATGTTGCAGAACTTGTGAGTACTGTCTACCCTAAGGGTTAGGGTTAGCAACATCATAACCGTTTCCAAGCTACATGTGTAAAATATTTAACATGTATATGCTTTGTCAAATATGTTGAGAAATGACACGTTTTTTTCCCCTTTTAATTCATATCTCTCACTATCTTAAGAAGTCCATTCCTTTTCCAGTCTCTGTGCACCAACCATTGTTACTGTTTGACTATGAACACAGTTTGACCTAAAATAAATTCCTGCATTTAAATTTGTTGTCTTGAGACATGATCTCACCAATGTTACAATGAAAATCTCCTGGTCATAGACTTGCTGTAAATCCTCATACAGGCTTCCGTGACCTGATGATATTAGCTCCAAATACATATTGGGAGAAATAAAGACTTTTAATAGTCTTGGTCTGTATGTTTGGTATGCAGCAGCCAGCAGCTCTGAGAACGGTAATTTAACACCCAATGCCCTGAACAGTCATGTTTGATATGCTGCTTCTCTCCCTATTGCTGAGCTTCTACTGCTCTACTATAATTACTGCGCTTGGCAGACAGTCACGACACATCGACAACAGACGAATTAGGGTGTGGGGAGAGCACCAGTCGAAGAAAAAAAAGGTGGGTGTTTTGAGGGAAAGTACCACTGAATTTTGTTTTGTTTTTAGCAAACTTTTACAGGAAATCTGCACTGCTGTGAAAGAAAAGGTAAAACACGAATACAGGCAGGGACAGGACAGGATTTCTTCTTACGTTATTATGCATAGGTTTGTTTTCTAGCAGAGGTGATTCTGTATAATGAATTTTTCTTTGAAATAATTAGAACATCCAATTGACACCTAAGTAACTATCATCTTCCACTGGGGAGGTTTTTTTAATTCAATGGCAGAAGATAAACTTTCTAAAAGTTGCAACACCAATTTGGATTTTGCTATAATTTTAGTTTGAGACACAGCTCCTAAATATGACTGTGCTTGATGAAAATAGCAGTAATAAAGACTGTGAAAAGGTGAGACGTATCAGAAGCATTAAAAGTATGTATTGATTTAAATACCATATTGTGAAAATATGTAAGAATTCTTTATGATCCAAAGTGTTATTTATACACTTGCCTTTGTAGCATAAGTTTTGACATAAATTGCTCATTATGTTTGAATATACAAGGCTTGAGCAAAAGGTTGTCATGAAGTTTCTGTGACTAGCATTTGTTGTTGAAATTACTTAAGATGTTAAATATCTGAGGCAGCTTGAATGAAAAGATGAAAATCTTTAAAAACTTCACAATAATAACTAGCAGGTCAAAATAAACTACCCAAACATGACAAAAGTTTTGCAGAGCCAACTTGTAACTTGACACATTTTCGAAATGTCTAAATTGCAACAGATACCTCAAAAGATGGTGGTTACTTGCTACCCAGTCTCAAATTATGCTGAAATTCTTTTTTTTTTCTCAAATGTTGCTATTGTTGTGGAAAATAATTGCGATATCCATCGTCTGCAGACAAAAGCTCAAATGTCAACAATTGAAATGTATGACTGTGAAAGAATATAATAAGATCTGGTTCTTTACTCATAATGCAATACAATTACAGTTATAACTCAGCAATAATAGAACAACACAATGTTGCTGGAGGAATTATAGCCAGTTCCATGATGCTATGAGGTTATATTTACTTTATCCTTTGAATAGTGTGTCTGTCATAAAACTTTCTCCTGCAGTGAGGATAGAAATAAAAAAATAAAAAAAAACACAATTTGCAAACATTCTTCTAAGTATCATCATCAATTTGGGTAGTTGTCAAAAAAGAAATAAACAAAGCTCTAAAATATACACAAACAGGTTTGCACCTCCACCCACTATGGACATTTTAAGTTAGCCTTCTGCAATACATATTTTATGTGAGAATCTCAGTGCTACCAAGAAACCAGAATGTGTGTGCACCCCTGATGTGCACCTAACAGAAAAGGAACGATGGGAGGGATTTGAAATGATTGGCCCTTTTTTTATTCCTCACAGCTGTGCGATAAGAAGGAACGGTGCTTCGGCACGCTGGTATTTCTGCAGATAAGCTCTCCACCAGAAAACAAGACTTTGTTGCAAGACATGATTAGAGCCATCATAGTTGTGTGCCTACATCTTGTGTTTTCTAAGGAGTATTCGGTCTAAGCTGCCTCTCAAATACTCATTGTGCAATCCATTTGCAGTTTACCCACTTTAAACAAAGAAATGTGTTAGATATTAAAAATCTACACCAGTAACCAAAGCTGCCTTCAATGAACATGCCTGCTTTCAAAGATTCATATGTTAAAAATATCAACTATTAATGCAATACAACAAATTAATCAGATTTAAATCCTTGGATTTTGCTATAATTTTGGATATTGTTGTTGTGCATGAAAAATGAACAAGATTATTTTTATGTGCAACAACAATTATTAGCAAATTATTCTGCCAGCTATTATATTCATATTAATGGAATATAGCTGTTGTTCTGTTGCTGTCTGCTGATGTGGAAACATTTAATCTTTTGCCCCTCCCTATGTATCAAATTCATAACGTGATGCCGTAAATGACGTAACCCTGAGAGGATTTTAGGTTGTGGCACCACAACAGTCAGGTCACCTTGTCTTAGTCTTAGTGATAGTTTTAACAAATATGTGAAAAAAAAACTTAAAAAAAAAAAAAAAACATTACTTTTAACTCAATCGCTACTTTAGATCATTGAGTGTGTGTGTTTATATATATATATATATATATATATATATATATATATATATATATATATATATATATATATATATATATATATATATATATATATATATATATATTTACTTGGTGAATTCTCTCTTGTAGTAATTTTGCTACTTCATTTCTGGGACGGTTCACCATTGTGTCACGTTTTCTCAGTTTGTGAATATTTACTCCTATGGTTTAATGATTCTTAAAGCCTTAGAAATGGCCAAACCTTTCCTCACAGACACATTGCATTGGCCTTGTTTCTCATCTGATCTATAATTTCTTTAGATGACTGTCTTTTTTGTTGTTTTGTGTAATCTTGTACTACTTCATAATGTCTAAGTTATTTCTTGCTTATTAAAGTCTGCCAGTAATTAGGCCTTGGCATATCTAATGAAATGGAACCAAAGACAAATTGGATGAATAAAGTAATTGTTTTAACACGGGGATTTAACTTTTTCACAAAGAACCAGGTTAATTTGGGATGTTTGTTCCTTCAAATATTAAATCATAATTTGAAAAATTTATTTTTAATTTTGTAAGTACTATAAAAATACAATTAACTAAAGCAATTAAATATGACAAAAAGTAGAAGCAGAAAAAGCATTCTAACAGCACAGGATATTTTTTACCTAGAATTGACCATATAAAACAGCCATGTTTTTGGAAAATTGTTTGGGAATTAACAATAAACTGCTAGTGTATTGTGTGTTTAAAAAGGAAAAATCGTATTCCCAGTGTAGCTTGCATTTGATAACATTAATTGGAAGCTTGCATGGTGACATCCTTGACCTCTTCAGTATCCACAGTTTGCACTTTTAAAACTATTGTGTGTGGTATAATGCACTGTATGGTTTGAAGTGTCTTAATTGGCTCCAAGGCTTCATGAAATTTCCTCCTGGGAGGCCTGTTGAATATTAATAGGGAAGCTGCATCAAAGAAAATACTGTCACTCCAGCAGAATCCCTGGTAAGATTAGTGGATACTGTACATCTCCAACTTTCCGTTGTCAGGGATAGACATTATAAAAAAAATAAATAAATAAACAAAAAAAAGAAAACACTTTGTGGTCACAAAAAAACACCTGGCAGCTTTCATTGGAATAGATAAAACGAGCTCTGTGCACATGTACAAAATCAAAAGGAGGACTACATCAGTTTGATGAATCAGTTCATGTGAAATGGATAGAGGGTGGCTATGGAACGTATTACAACTACTGTACAATATTAATATTGTTTCAAAAAGCTTTTAGCACATGGCTAACTTTCCCTGTGAGGCATCAGCGTGTGGCCCCAGCGCAGTGGTCAGGCTCTGCTCTGTTTACATTGAGCTGCTAGTCCATTCCAGCTGGCTTTAGATATGTGTGCGAGTGTGTGAAAATACTGTAAGATTATGGACCTGTGTCTATTGATGATTTTGTTGAAAAGTATTGACTGTAAAAAAAGTTATTTGGTTGAAAGGTAAATCATAATGATCTGATGTTATTGTCTAAGTTTGGAAATATTGATCTTAAAGCACTTAAAGAACAATGTGAGTGTGAGTTCGCTAATATCTATCTTTTGCCAATTTAAAGGTTCAAGGCATATTATTATCTCCAAGGAGCAACTAATTTTGCTCATATTGAAAGTTATGCCACAGGCAGTAGTTTGCAGAAAAAAGTTAAATAACATAAATTTTTTGTAGCTCACAAAAGTTGGAATTAAATATATCATAAAATTCACTGCGAGCTCTTCACAAAGTTTTTGCTTTTATTCTCTTTGCTTACCATGACCTATTTTTTTGTTTTTTTTTTATTTCACAAATTTTTCAGTTTCTGTTGTCAGTAAAAAAATAAAGTAAAAATAAAACAGAGCGGCCCTTCAAGACTTCATTCTTGTTGCCAGTGACTATGATAGAAATGAGGTTGGTGTTTTGTTCTGATAAAATATTTTTTTAATACAGAGTTCTGACAAAATCTACTGTCAACGTGAACTGAAGACAAAAGTATTTTGATTTTGACTTGATTCAAAATCAGAGTAAGAACAAATGTACTGACAAATTGAGCTGAATTTTAGCAGAATTTCTCGTAGGAAATGTAGTTTTTCTCAAAATGATATCTGTGGCAGATGGAGATTTAAAGTAATCTCTTAATTTGGCCTGCATTTTCTCTCCGACTTGAATCAATAACACATTTTTGAGTGATGAAGCCAGACTTTCCACTCCAACCTACAATTCTGCCTCACTTTCTTGGTCAAATTAATTTACATGTAATGATGTTCCAGTTTACATTCCATTTATGTACTGAAAGTGATAACAGTTTTTTTAAATGTATAGTTTTTAACTGAAGAGGGTGAAATCAGGAAGCTTAAATAATATAATTCGTGTCTGTCTGGCCCATCTCAGCACGTCAAGTTTGTCAGTCGGTAAACCTGAGGTCAAATTACTTTACATGCGTGTGAGATCCTGTGATAAAAGCAAAGGAAAGAGTGAATAAAAAAAGAAGACAAATAGGTTATGGTTTCTGAGAGATGAAATGTTTGTGTGTGTGAGTAAATCTGGCCCTGGGTGACTTCAGTTTGTGAGTGGCCATGACATTTGCTTTACCAGGTGTAGAGGAGCGTGAAGCAGACTCTGATGGGGTCTGTGAACACTTATCACATTTACTCCAGGCTACAAGCTGTGCCGGGTTTTCAGTGCAGACTGTATGAAATCTCCTCCTTCCCCTCTCCCACCTTTTTGCTGCCTCTCCCTCCTCCTTTACAGTATTTCTGATATCTTTCTATTCTGTTCTTTTTCTGGTCTCATTCACCATTTCAGCTGTATTCTCTCTGACCTGCTCAACTTCATGCTTCTTCCTACCTTCATCTTCTTCACTCCTCGTCTCCCTCCTCTTTGAGTAACAGAGCTGTAGTGGTGAGGAGACAACACTAAAATGTCTTGCAGTGATTTTCAGGTGGAGCTTGTTAATGTCCTGTTTGACTCTATGGCAGTGACTTAAACCCTGCTGGATGTTTCAGAGACACTCATGCATTTCACTGGATCCATGAAAACACAGCTCTGTTAAGTCATGAATTATTCACTTTGTTTTCACTGGAGTGGAGCACAGGAGATGGGATGAAGGGTGGTGGTGGGGGTGCTGGGGTGAAAGAGATCTGAGCTGAGGAAAGACGATTCAGTCGCTGTTAACTAAAGCATGGGAGCTAGCCTTCTTGTAATTCTAGTCCACTCTCATAATCTTATCAGGAAATAGAAGAAATACTGGGAGTGTGGAGTACAGTTTTTACCGATAGTTGCACTTTAAGTTGCTATTGTGAGACAACAGGGAACTGATATCACATTTTATTGAAAATATGATGGTGATTAGCCCTCTTTGTCACTATTATTATTTGTTTCTCTCATTTTGGAACCATGCTAAATGTGTTTGTTGGTGGAAGGTATGCTTTGATTAAAAATAACTGCACCTTTCTTGTCTCCTAACTTCTAAAACAATAGATAAACTATCAGTGGAATTAAAGATTCCACTTCATAATTATGGTTGATGACTGTGTTTTATGCATTTATTATTAAAAACATTGTCTGAAGATACTTTAGAAGCTTATAAGAACAAAGCAGGAATAGATCAAATAAAAATACTATATATTATTACCCAAATGCCTAATTATTTTATAGATTGAGACGTAACTTTTTTCTCTTCTTTTGCTCTTGCCTCTACATTATCCTTCTATGATGCAAGAAGGATGAAATCCCTGACTAACCCTGTCCCCAACTATCAAGGGAAATCATTATTTCTCACTGAAAAATCACCTAAGGTCTGTTTGCCACATGAACTTAAGTTGACTAATGTTGTTAAACATTTGAACTTGCCAGAGGTAAATTTACTTCCAATAACAACTCTGCAATTAAAATACAGAATCATGTGGATAACAAAGTATACATTTTCTTAGCAAGATTCCTCCAAAATACAGTTTTCAGCATAGTGGAAAGAGATGCTGCTGGTTTCATATTGTATACAACCCGGTCACTGAATGTACACTATGTGTACAAATGTGGATATTGAGAGCATCACATAACACTGGATTTTACAGCAGCTAGTTTTGAGGTGATCACAAAATCTGAGGCATTTAATATCTGACCATGGTTTTTGAAAATGCCCATAATGAGAGCAGAGAGGCACCAGTCTTGCTGGCTGCATTCATTATGTGTTGCAGAATCTTCCAGCAGGAGGTGGTGTAGCCTCTGTAACACAGTGATTCAGCCAATGAGAACACTTTCCATGGTGCATGCAAAGAAGTCAAACTATAGATGTCCATAAATTGAGCTATGAGTAATACAATGGAATGAAACGGAATAAAAGTAATGAGCGAGCTTACCTGAAATTCATTTAATACTTAAAAAAAATAAATAAATCAACCTGTGTCAGTTATGACAGCTTCAAGACACTTCTTGTACCTAAGAACTAGCTTTGGTCAGCTGAGTTTTTGGCTCATTATTTCACATGCCCTTATTTGTATTCTAAGGTTTTCTGCAGGAATCCAGTCAGATGATTGGGTAGAGCAGCTTTACTTTTTTCTCTGAAATCAGTTGAGAGTTTCTTTGGCTGTGTCTGTTTGGATCATCGCCTTGCTGAAACGTTCGCCTTCATTTTGTCATAATGTTCTGGGTTGAAGATGGAGATTTTATCAAAAATTCATCGGTACAAAATTGCCCAGATAATGATTAACAAAGTGAGAACTTTTAACCAAAGCTACCAAGTACCACAAGGTTATCAGGAAATAATAGTCAAAATCCTCTTCAGTCTTTGTCCTTGTTCTATGAATACCTGCTGAGTGACGTGCCATTTAAAACAATAGTTGAAGGATTATGATCAGTAGTTTTGTTCTTAAATAGCAACCTATGCACACATATAGAGAATGAATGTAGAAAACTTGTCCCCAAAATATAATTTAACAAAATACTTTAACCTTCCAGTTAAAAGTATTTTAACTGCAAATTAGTCATTTGGTACTATTTTAGCAATCCCTTTTAGTCCTATGAGTGCTTTTGCGTACTGTTAATAATGATAGCAATTGTTTATGAGCACCGGTAGTTTTCTATGGCCAAACCAAGAACGAATAGAAAAAGCTATTTCGGAAACTACAGCACAATACCTTTAGCTTGGACAGAGCATTTCACTTTTAGCAGTTGAGAAAAGGATTTAACTTGGCACGTTCTTACATGTTGCAAAGAAACAGTTTCAGCGGCCCCTCTCAGTCTGGTGGTTAGGGAAGCGTCTGCTCACACTGGTAACACGTGAGGCAGCATGTTGCAGAAGTGTGGTTTGTCTTCTCTCTGGACAGTGGAGGGAAAATCGCTTCATTATTGTGATCAGACAGACAATATCTCTTCTTGGGGAATCCAGAATTTTTTTATAAATTATTTTCTGCAGGATCTCACTGCATCTCTTCAAAGATGGAGTGTTTTTAGATGGCTATTAAGGAAGAGGATTTCATCCTTGTGCATGTCACCCCAATGCAGTGGTCTGTTGGAAAGAGGAATACATTATTTTACGTTAGTTATATAGTCCTTATAACAGAGTCTCCCTCCTGGGAGACTCCTTCTCCTGGGAGTTATCTAAACATAAAAAAATAATGCAGTGCATTTCATGATAGAGTTTTACCAGTACCAGTTTTGTTCTGATGTTAGTTTAGAACTAATTTTCCCATCTTTGATTGTCCTCACACCAATAAAACAAAATACTAAAATAAAATCAAAACTGCCAATCTAGAAGAAGATATGCCGAAAATTATTCTCAGTTCAAAATGTGAAATGTGAGTTTCTTGATGTTAACTTCTGGGTTTTAAATGTGTGGCTGGTCAAAGTCACATAGAAATAGTTACCAGGCTAATCCTCTTATCTATTACAGGTACCTGTCATGCTCTTACTTTAGAGTTAATGGGATTAGGTAGATGCTCTAAAGTGCCCATCAGTGACCGAGGGCTCGCGTGCCTATAAAGCTCAAAGAACTGGGTTTAAATGCACCCCAAATGCGCGTATGTTTTGATTTTAAACTTTAGCATTTTAGATGTGGTGCTGCTGGAAGGAACATATGTAAGAAACATAGTTTTTGTATTGTACATTAACAAAAAAAATAATTTTAAATTATTTTAGATTAGAGATTCCTTGTTAAATGTGGAACTAATAGTACTTAATAAAAATTTAAGAAGGCATCATGAAGCTTCACAGGGTTAATTGGTACAATTAGTAGGATTGTGCCTGTTTCATTTCTAGCATTTAATATTCATACCTTCCATATAAAGGACAAATATGGAGGGTCCTTCTGGTTCTGAACTCAGAGCTTGTTCTGCTGGTCTAGCTGAGATTGGGTTCGATTCTGGTTCTGGGTTTGATGTTGTTGAGTTTGGGCTTGAGAGTTATGGGTAATGTTCAAATACCTACATCTTTTGTTTGGTTAGAGCTTCGTCTTTACGGTGACATTTAATCTAACTTCGTTTACTTTATTAATAGATTTTATTCAATGACTTTTAGAAACAAACGTGCAGCTTGCATGTCAGTGTAAAGTGAAATAAAACTTGATGACTACAGTATCATTTGTTTTAATCTGCAGAGCTCATTTTTGAGATTTTGGTATTTGTGTCCTTGTAAAGGAAGTCATCACCATCAGTTATACAAACTTTAGACTAGCCACTATATCTTTGATGACAGTCCTTTTACACTATTGTGTTTAATTCATAATTGCATTTAACATTTTGGAAACTTGGTATGTAAACTTGGCTATGAGAACTTTGACTGTAGGAAGTTGGATGGTTACAGTGTTTCTGACTTCGGTGTCTCTTTTGAATAGAGCTTTATTGCAACTTCCACCACTTTTAAATTGTAATGTGTTTGTAATAAATGATATGAGGTCACACTTTTATCTTTACTATATCTATAATGTTTGTATCAAAAGCATACAAATACAATGCCGTTTAAAAAATAGCTACAAATTTGTAACATTAGTACATTTTCCAACGTGTTTCAAAAGTATTTTGAGACACTTCTACAGGTGTTGCTCTAAGATTTTGCAAACACTGGTAGCACTGGTTCCTTTTTTTTGTTATGTAGTCCTTGCATATCCAAAGAAAGAGCCATGTTTACATTGTTGACTGAAAGTGAGTTGCCGTCTGCACAATTAAATTGGAGGCCGTGGTTTTCACTTTGGAGGAGCTGAAGTACCACGATGCCTTCCTGTGGTGTATTGTGCAGTATAGGCAGATTGAAGCCTCATACGTTGTAATGCAGGTGTTGCTATGGTTTTTGTAAAGAGAAAATGTCAAATTAAAAGAAAAAGCTGTACATTTATCAGTCAATCTGTATTCCATCCTTAACTTTAATCATGAGTTCTAGATAATAGCATCTTGAGGGCAGGTTCAAGTAGCATTATTGTTCCTTAGGAGCTTACTTCAGAGAAGTAACGTGACACATCTTAGTGTTCTTAGATTTTGTCGGATTTCAGGGTTTGACAAGCCAGACTTGTCAAACCCTCATCCAATTCATTTAATCTGTTACTATGGTTTGACATTATTTTACAAATTCATTGAAGCTAATCGTCTCGTTTTCGGAAAGGTAATTGTGTTAAACGTTACACATATTGACAGGTTAAAATAGTACAACATGGCAATTGAAAACAGAATTGTTACCTGGTGCACTTTGGTAAGTTTTTAATTTAGCCAAGACAGAGATTCTTGTTGAGTAATTCTGTCTCGATGTCTCCCACTAATGAAAATAATTATTTAGCAGAAAAGGTTTTTTCTGTCTGCAATATTGTTTCATGCCTTGACAAGGTCTGCATGATGAAACTACATAAAAACCAACCCTCCTGCCACACATGAGAATAAAGAAAGAAAAGAAAAAAAACCTTTGGAAATTTCATCTGCATTTATAGCAATTTGTTCAGTTTCTTTTTTTGCTGGGAAGCTTTTGATCAGTGACACCACCCACAGATAATGTGAAGCATGAAGGCCAAATCCTGCACTGCATCGATTGAACAAACACACCCCACCTCCCTCCACCAACACAAACACACTTGTGCTGCCCTAATATCACCACAGCTTTAGTTCGCTACAGCAACAGCAGTAGCATGTGACAGCAACAGCATTCATTTATGTGTAGGGCAGCATTAACGTGTGCAGAATTTGGTTTTAAAAAGCAGTGTTGTGACAGCAACATTACTTCAGCACACTTGCAAAGAAGGGCTGACACAAGTGCAACATGTCATATTCAAACTCAATTTTCTGAAGGAGGCAAACATTTATTTTTTTTTTCTTGCTAATAATTTTGGAGTTATTGTTTGTGTCTCAGATTTACATATAAGCTGCTTGTCACCTTTCTACAGAAAATGTTTTAGATTATGTATTGTTTCAAAGGTATTGTCAGGATTCCTTTGTACTTATCTTATTTTTTGTGTTTTTTCCCCTCTTTTTCTCTGTAATCTCCATTCACCCCCTCCTCTTTTTCCCATTCCCATTCTGCTTCCCTCCTTACCAGCCTTTCTCTCCCTCCCTCTTTTTCTTTCCCAGGCGAGTGATGCATGCTGCAAACGGTGTGTGCGTGTAGTGTGAACAAGACCCACTGGTGTATGCGTGTGTGCCCCGTGTGAGTAAATGTGCGTGCATGCGTGTGTGTGCGGAGAGAGAGAGAGAGACATAGACTGAGCCCCCAACACGGAGCATGCCTCTGCGTCCGGCAGCCGGCAAACATGAGCCACCCAGCTCTCCACGGCAGGACCAGCAGCAGCAGCACACACACACACACACACGCACGCACACGCACCCTTACACACACGCACCGAACGGCAGCCAGGGGGCCAGCACTGACAGCAGCAGCTCCCGGGAAGAGGAGAGTTGCGTTCCCATTCCTCACGCTGTTCCGGCTTTCGGTCCCGGTGGAGAGCACAGCAACAGTGCAGGAGCACCCATGGAGGAGCCAACAGGCAACACTGTGGTCATCCGCATTGGAATCCCAGACCTACAACAGACGGTAAGAGCTTTCTCTGTTGCCACTGCTGGAGAGACTAAAAGAGAGGGAAGGTGCCTCTCCCCCTTCTCTGCTTTTAACCTGTGTTCTCTGCTTGGTGGGTTGGAGATTATTATCTCTTTCTTTGTCTTTCTATTTCATCTTTTTGTGCTATTTTTATGTTTTCAGTCTGGTTCTCCCTCTCTTTTTGTTTTCAGTATTCAGACTTTGTAGCTTTGCTTGCCTGCTGGCTTCTTAGGGTTCCACACCCCCTGCCTGTCCAACGGGCTCCTCACTAATAAAGGTGCCTCTATATAAGCTGGGCTTCAGCTGACTTTGACAACTATCCTCTTAGGGTGAAAGTGAGACTGGAGAGAAAATGCATTGGGGCAAAGGAGGCTAATGTAGAGGATAAAAGAAAAATCACGATCGTCATGAACACGGGCTGTAAAACTTTCCCTCAGACCTGTCTTATTGTTTCTGCTGTTGCTCCATGTCAGGACAGAGAAAACAAGTTCAATATTAGTCTTCTTAATCAAGCAACAATTTACCTGAAGATGTAGATTGTGCCTAGGTGTTTTGCATCTACTAAAGAAAAAAAGCACAACTATTAGACTGTGAGATTGGTTGATCCCTGCCGTTATTTTATCTAGTCGAGAATTTGGTATGCACTCCCCATCTCTTAACACATTCACCGTGACCAAAAGTCTCTGTCAGCTTGTGGTTGGTGCAGAAGGTGCTGCAGAAGGTGCAATCAATCAGGATAAATGTCCAGATCATTAATTCATTTTCATCTACCCTAATTTATATGCATTGAGTGATGATTATTCTTAGAAGAACAATAAAACAACATTGAGTAAATAGAATTTTTTTTTCTATAGTTAGAAAGTCATTTAGTCTTTCTTTTCAAAAATTTACTGAAAATTCTGAATTGGCAGAAAAGGATTTTTTTTCAGTTTATCATCAAGCATATGACTCTGACCACTGACATATGGAATAAAGACCAATGATTGTTTTTTCATCTTAGATCCTCTTTTAGTGGGATATATTATGACTTATAAGCACATTAATATCATTTTTTTATTCTAAACTGACGTTTTGGAGGCAGAATAATGAGTAGGATAAAGTTCAAATGAGTTTCACAAGGGCCACATTTTGATGGCTAAATGATTGGCTTAGTTAACCTCCAAGCTCTCCTGAGCTGCTTTCAGACTGCAGGAATCAGTTTGGTTAAAAGTGGTCCAACGGTGGTGAACTAGAGACAGGGTCATGTTCCATTTGAGGAGCTGAGCCTGGACCACTTAGTGCACACCAACAGCTTCTGTTGTAGAAATTCCTGAAGAAGTTGATGGTTCTGACATCAGAATGATTGTCACATAGTAAGGTGCCAGATAGCAGCACATTGCAGCTTGTGTGGCATCGTAAAGCTACAGACAAGTCGCTGTGGCCACGCCGATCTCTGTCAAACACCCAAACTACCAACATTGGGGAGGTTAGCATCACAACTGGGCCATGTTGCAATGATGGTTAAGCTGTTCTGATGTATCATGTTTTCTCTTACATTGCATAGATGACTGGGTGTATGGTATGAAGAGTCACTTTTCAAGGTAAAACATGGCTCCATCACCCATCCATCCAAACATCAACTGTCACTTATGAAATTAAAACTCCAGATGCAAAACCCAAACATCTCTTTCACGAAAGACACCCTTTAGCACATTCTTAGGAATCCAAAGGGATTCCCAGGCCAGAAAGGATGTGCTATATGTCCCTCCAGCAAGATCAAGGTCTGCCCTACGCTTTCCTCCAAAAGGGAAGTTCCCAAAATATACAGGGTCTACTTTAAGAAGAAGACAAGTTGTGTCACAATTTATGTTATGCTTTGCTGGGAAATGTTTGGTCCTGCTATGCATTTGGGTGTTATTGTGGCATTTAGCACTTCCATGAAAAAACATCATAGCCTGAAGTCCATAGCCTCTTTTAAGATGATATTGTGATTCTCTGAACTGCGGTCTTGAATACTGCTGTTGTTGCTATATTGTATCCTGTATTATGCAATCGGATTCCATTACATCATGTTCATATTTGAACATTATGTATCTTTTTTAAAATCACATTTATGCTATAGTCTGTTATCCTCTCATTTTACCATCACAAAAGGGAGCCTAAATTTTTGCTTCCCAAAATATTGATTCTGCCCTTATCTGCTGTGCTACAGTGCATATAGATGCTTTTTGAGTTTACTTTAGGTGTCCTTCTTAGTCTTCCACAAGATATGGTCGCCACAATGCAAGTTGCTGGTAATGTGTTTCGTTATCATCACCTCATTGTGGTTGGCTGAAATGACCCATTGTGACTTAGTGAGGCTCCAGATCTGCATGCCTGAAAAAAAAGACAGGAAATAAAAGGAGGGCACTTGAAGAGAAAGCTGAGAATTCCCTGAAGGTACTGCATAGTAGCCTTCTGTGAGCAAAATAGTTTTTCATTCTAGTTCAAACCCCCTGCGCACACACCACCACTCAAACACACGCCCATACATCTAATCTCATTTCCAGGGGACTTACCTTAATGTTCTTACGTAATTCAATGATGCTCAACAGTTCATTAGCCTTGCTCTTAAGTAATGACATTTTACCCAGGAAATTTCTAAATGTTGAGAACACATATGGTGTGAAGTTGTGATCGACAGGCAAACAGAGCAAGCGCCTGGAAATCTGACAGATAAACATAGCGGCAGATGACAGATGGCTAGATTTGGAGACTTTGAATTTTTTATGCAGCAGTCAAAAGTGACTTCTGTATACCCTGAGTGAAAAAGGGATTACTCTAGGAAAGTCTGCCTGAGTAGGATTACATATCGCCTGCTGCGTTTCAAGTCTGGATCTGAAGAATGAAGCGTCATGCAAAGATCACAGTGAGAAACATTTTACCTTTTCGGCCGGAAAGAAGGAAATAGTGAGGACTCATGTAGGGTGGTGCAATATATTGAATGGCTGTATCCTCTTATGGCTTTTCTCTCAATCTCTGGGCTGTTCCTTTACAGTTACAACCATCCTGCTTCAACAAACCTGTTATAAATGTGTCATCATTGCAAAATGTGTTTCTAGATCAAGCTGCAGTGCCAAGCCTGCAATAAAATAGATTAAAGTCTTTGGCCAATGTTAATATGTTTTCAGATTTATCAAATTTAGAATGTTCATAAGTTTGAAGATGCAGCATTCTCTCAGGTTGTAATGAAATAAAAAGAAAAATGTGGAGTTAGCAGGGGACAAGATGCTGTAAACCTATTGAAATAGCATACCGAGAATTAATTTTATGAATTTAATTCCATGATTTGAAGCTAATAAGTGAAATAAGTAGTTATTAAATCTTTGGGTTTAATGAAAATATCGTGTTGAGAGCTGAAGGAAACAGTGTGATTTCATTCACTGCTGAAATCTATTTTCCCAGGCAGAGTGTTGTACAGAGTACCCGTACTAAAGATTTGGCTTTTTTGAGATAATAGGTATTGTTTATCATTCACCATATCCTGCATCAATGAAACACTTTTTTTCTTTTATGGAAGCAAAAAGAGATGGATTTCCAATACTGCTAATGGGTGCTATTTATCTCTCTACAGAGCAAAGGTGTCATAAATAGACTGCCCCAAATATCTCTCTACCTTCTTTTATTCATATGCTAGATTTTTTTCCTTCAGATAGTTGCTTATTATGGAAGATTTTACATTCTTATTTATTCACAACTTTTCTGTTGCTGTTAAATGTTTGGTACAACAATGCAATCTTCACATTAGTCAAGAAGATGAAAGACTCAAAAATGGAAAAGCTGCATGTCTGATTACTCTTATTGTGGACCTTTGAGTTTTGAGTTCTGTGATTCAGGTTTATTGTGTGGAAAATTGCTTGCTTTAACTACTTGAAAGTCCCAAGGTTCTGTTATGCTGAGCAATTTAGGCATTTTATCGTAAAAAGGAATTACAATAGTCGGCGAGGACAATTTCACATCTTTGGAAACCAAAGTTGTTATTAATTCACACTTTTTTTTCTTTTTAGACATTGTATGCTTTACTGAAATGTCATGTTTTTTAATTGTACAGCCCCAATGTTGGTGATTTTAAGGATTTTTTCACCGTTTACAGAAAATGGAAATAAAAAGAATTTAAGCCATCACTTAAACACATTCATTGGGAGCTGTAATATATCAGTATTTTTATGGAGCTTAGAATGAACAGAGGACATGTCTAAACTCTATCCCAATCTAAAGAAATTATGTCATTTCCAGATGTTTGTAGAGAGTCAAAACTTGCACTCAAGTAAGAGTAGCAATAGTAAGTTTACTGAAGTCCTGAGATGGACAAATATGTATGTGATGGTGAATAAAATAAAGAATGACTGAAAAACATTGTTATGTTGAAGAACTATTGGCACTACAAAGTTTTAAATAACGGTTTTGTATAATGACCAATGAATTGAAACCAAAATGGACTAAAATACAGTTTTGCTCTCTTTTAGCACTTTTCCTGGTAATTATGATTTTTTTTTCTTGCTTTAATGTTAAGTTTTCTTAAGCGGCCTTTACATTAAGCAGATATTGTCAAAAAAAGTTAGAAGAGAGAGTAGTACATTGAAGACAAAGACTGAAGCTTCAGTCCAAAGATAATGCTGAGGGGGTAACCAGTCAACCAGCTGGGTTACCTGGTCCCAGTGTTTCAGACTTTGTTTAATCAAAATCAATAAATGTGGACAATTTGATTAAGAAAATGGTTTGAACTAATAGCTGGATCTTTTAAAAAGGAGTATATTTTATGTTAATGTTACTGATGTTCTCTGAGAAAATCTGCCTATCGAAACAAAATGTAACATGCCAGAGTTGCAAAGATTTTCTCAGCTGATGCAAGAATCAGTAACAAATGTAGATCTAAATATATGCGAATGAATTTGATCTGCTCTTCACTGTACATTGCTGAATGTTCTTTCCATCCCAGCCTGTTAATGCTGCTTGCCTTCTTCACTGAGCTATAAAACAATTGAACAATAGATAGACCATAAAAGTTTTTTTGAAAAAAAGAATGACAAATTTTCATATATTTTTATAGTTGTAACTGATTAAGCTTTATGAAACTAATTAGCATATCTTGCTTTTTTGCAGAAAATGTGTAGAAAGCAAAAATTGTCTACTATTGTAATTGCCTTAACATTTGGTGAACTGGCTAGACAATGTAGAATCCTTGTTTTTGGCTCTAGAGGCCATTATCATCAGTCACCAGACACCAGACGGTAAATGGGCAGAAGATGGTAAGACATGTAGGAAAAGTTTCAGGATTAGTAATCAAAGATGGACGGCTGCGTTGAGAACAATCGTCTCTGTATTTGGGTCGCCCTCTCTTTTGAAAGTTTCATCTGGTAAAGACTAATGCAAACAAGAGAGACAGTCAGACATGGTGGTGGTGGCATGATGTTCTGGGGATGTTTTCACGTTAAACTACATTTTCATTTGAGTGACACAGCAGGACACAAACTTACACAATACCAAGTTTACAAACAATGTTTGTAAACTAACATTTTTTGGGGTGGCCTATTCAAGGTCTAAACCTGGATAAAAAGACCGACTGTGATAAAAAAATAAAAAAAATACCTACAAAATTTTGGTTAAATTTGAAAAAGAATTGTAAAACTATTGTCACTCTTGTTTGATGGTAGTTATTCTCCACTCAACAACTAAGTGCATTTTTTACATCTCCTTATCAAGTTTCATGGTTTTTTCTGCGATTGTAATTTTCTTGATTCAAATAAAAATTTTCTGAGAGTTATCATTTTCCGTGTGTGTATACACTGTGTATAGGCTTCCTTAAAAGTGTCTTTCATTCAGCTTACCCTGATTCTGAGTTGATGCTTGCACACAGCGGTCTGACAGTTCACTAACATACATATAGTCTTCACAGAGATTGATTGACACATGCATTGTTATACCAGTGAGTTGTGGAAATATTTGTGGAAAAACGTATACCTCTGTGCTTCTATTTTTAACGTCATTCATATTGGCAAGAGGATACAAGACATGACTAGCATAATTCAACTCCATCTCGCTACAGGACCCAAGTAGAGAAAGACAAAGAATAGAAAGCTATGACCCTTTTGTATGACAAGTTTCTCATATTCATATTTTGTTTCACCTTCATCTCTGTTTCTGCTGAATTTGTCTATAACCCCGTAAAGAGACAGCATAATGTAACATGGGTCATTAAGCTAATAAATAAACCATCAGTAGGCAAGGCGGGTGAAGAGTCTTGCCCAACGACACAATGGCAGGCTGAGCCCCTGTTGTGGGTAAAAATGTATCTATATTTCTTCCATCAAGAAAAAAAACTGCATTCCTAAAATGACAATATTTATTATTTTTTTTCCCTTTTTGTCATGTTAAAATATTTTGTTATATTCTGTCATTCTGATTGTTTCTTTTCTGTGGAAAAACTGCCAAGTATATGAACTGCACTTTGCTGAATCAAAAAACTGCCAGCCTTCACTTGATAAAAATTAAAGTGCAACTTGTGCAAATAAATCCAACGAATTGCAGAACGCTATATTTTGCAGTTTTCACCCACAGGATTTTTTTTCAATGCATAAATGAGAGCTACTCTCTCTTCTCCAACACACCTAAATCAAATGAATGACTTGTAACCAGGCAGAGCTGAATGGCTTGCTCAGGAAGGAATTCAGCTCTGTATAAAAGTTTGTTTTAGCAGGGATGCATCTAAATGTTGCAGGATTGTAGCTTTTGAGGACTAAATTTGGGCAAATGTGCTGCAGGGATTGAGTGGACATAGAAAATGTATGGATTTTATTAGGGCAGATTAGAAATATGACTCCAGAAAAGCCATACAAGAAAAGCAAATTGCTTTTATTACACATTAGTGTTTACCTCAGGAAAGCTAATTCAGTATATGCAATTTCTCAAATACAAGGCCAGAGCATCTATGTTTTTTCCCTTCTGTTCTCCCTTTTATTGTTTTCCTCTAACTTTTGAAATTCGGTCTGAAAGACACCTGGGAACATATTGAGACAGTAATATGAGCCCACTGCCACTGACCCTTTTAATATAATGATGTCTATTCGAAATCTTTTTGTTTGTTGCTAAGCTGAACAAACACCTCTTCACATTATGATGTATATTTTCATATCTGATCTCATACATGATGTTCTTAAATAAAAGTAGTACAGTCTGAGAACAATCGAACAGGAGATATATAATTGTTTTATGTCAAACAGAGAAATAACCCTTTTCAGATTAATATTTTTCCACAGGAAGTACTGTGAGAGTTCACAAAAGAGATGGCATCATGAAGAAAGAGTGTAATGGAAAAGTTGAAGTATCACCTTTAGACAACAACCAGGACAGGTAAAGCTCAGCTAGGTATTTCAAATGAACGGTAGCTATAAACATAATGTCATATAACTGTAATGTGGTTGATGAACAATAAAGTTGATGGTTTGGGGTGGTCATCACATTGCCCTCTAGTCTCAGAAGATTTGTGGGCACAGCTCAAGGGGGTGTGTATGAGCAAAGTGGCCCACAAACTTGGCCCAGTTACACCAGTTATGACAGGAGTGGGCCACCATTTTAGAACTATTGTGAGAATCTTGAAGCAGGATATCAAACCACTTGACCTAAATGATGTATAGTAAAACATAATTTGAACAAACACTAAAGACATTTATGCAAATTTCTGAACTTGAAGAAGTTGGACTTTTTTCTCTTTTCTTTTATTATTTTGGCATTTAGCTGATCGAAATGTTGGTAATCCTAAGTTGGTAATCCTAGCCTATTCTTTTCAGAGATAAGAATAGGGTTCTTCTTTCTTGTGGTGGGTAGGCATATTGTTTTATTATTGAAGCACAGTGTTCAAGATGTCATTTTTTTCTCTACAAGTGTTCAAGTCTCATAGTGACTGACGTTAACTGCAAATCTTTTCGGCATGTTTGGTCCCGCCTGTCAAGAGCAATCTGAAAGATGACTTTAATCATCATTTGTTGTGTGTAGCTTGTGATTTTGTTCGTTGATGCATACAAAAAGAAAACGTTAGAGCGAGGGTAGATTCAAAAAAGTAATGTTATTCCCCATATGCATGTACATTATTTTGTGAATGGAAATAACTAAATTCTTCTAAAGTGTTGTCTATTATATTTTTCTTGTATTCAGAAATTAATGTTAAGAGCCTCACTTTTTTCACTTTTCTATCAAACTTAGAGACTGATCACATGCTTGCATCCTTTGCAAGTAATGCTATTTGAAACCTGTTGAAATTAGCAGAATTATGATGACATATTCATAATTATCCAAAAGATGGTAAAAACATTTATTTTAAAATATGGTGATTTTTAATTGCCATTAGCCATACTCTCATATTTCAACTGTTTTGGTTGACATCAAAAAGCACCAGGTACAACCGCTTAAACAAAAATGTGACATTTCAAAAGACATATATTACTCTCACAATGCATCCAATGAAACATACTCCCTTTTCTGAAATATCTGGACAACAAACAGCCTGAATCATTTATTTGTTTCATTTGTGGCGTGAAATGTCTTACGTTTACTATTTTGCTTCATAGTTGATTTGCCATTTCACTGTCATATGCTTGGGACTGTTTTGTGTCAAATAAAACAGTCTGATTCTAATTCTGTAGTTATCTGTTGAGCTCTCAAATAATGTACCATGTCATAAAATCGCTGTGACTATAATACTAATGCAATTCTGTTTTATTCTGTTCACATTTCTACTTGAGCATTTCTCCAAGGCTAACTTCGCATTCATGTAACAACAATCACTGGCATCAGTCTCTTTGGATTCCTCTGCAAAAGAATAAAATAATTAAAAAAAAACAGCCTTTTTCTCCCCAGTCCCAGCCTGATGTTCTGGAGTTGGGTGTACACCTATTGTCATTCTTTTAGTCTTACTTGTTTCAGAAACTGCATCAATATTGCAAAGTATGCAATGTAGTTTATAGCTAATTCCAATCTTTTGATACTGATTTAACCATAATGCATTTATCTATCAAGAGGTGGTTACAGGTATTCATGTCAAACCATTGAAATCCATGTCTATATAAAATACATAATTCATCAGACACTCAACAAAGATTAATATTTTTGTTTAGTCAATTATGGTCCTTGTAAGTTGATCTCTACTGTAAGGCGGTAGCTGTTCTCACAGTGTTTTCTATTGTTTCATTGGGTCAAAATGATTCATCTCAGTGGTTTGAAGTATACTTCCATTTTTAATTAACTTAATTGTTTTGGAGAGACATAGGGATAATGGAAGATCTAAGAGAATAGGTTGAAAGATGTCAAGGAATGTGGTTTAGTCCAGCTGCCTTTATAATTTAGTGTAGATTCTTAGATGCAGTAAGGTGAAGTAAAATGCTTTCAAGAAGTCTTTTTCTCTTGCTCATTTTGAAATTTTATATGCCATCTTCTGTTATTACTCGAGGGATTTAAAATATGATGAGTTTGACCTTTGATTCAGTGACTGACTCAATTATGCTGTGTGGGTTACACAAAGATTACTGAGCTTTTCATTACGTGGTCTCAGGTGTGTTTTGTATGAAATAGAGAGAGGCATTTACTTTACAATTCAAAATTATCAGTGCTGAGCTACCCCATGGGGATCAAAGTTGAAACTTGTAAAACGGAAGTAAGGTTTTATTAATTTCCTACTGAGAAGCAATACAGGAAGTAGGTTTACAATGGGTCTCGCCAGTGATCTTGACTGGTTGGCTCTGACTAAATGAAGACAGAGAGCTGGTATTACTTCAGAGGTTTAAAGAGTGGAGTTGCTGGCTTAAGTTTGTCACCATCCCACTGACCTTTTTCCTTTGGTTAAGAATTATTGGTGGGATGAAAGAAATGCTATATGGATGACTGCTTTTCCTGGAATCAATTTGCCCAAAAGCCAGAGGAACAGAGCATATTTTATCTGTGTGCCTGTTGAAATATTGGAGATGAATTTTAAAATGATATAAACTCCCTAGAGAGAAGATGCTATTCTCATTTACACTGAATTGAGCCAACACCAGTAAACATAGTCGACTGGTTTAGAATGAGAAAATACTGATAGCCCAAATTCAGCCAAGAAACCATAAGAGTACACTGCTTGTGTCAAAGTTATAGGACATTTTCTCAAATATAGGAAATAATAATTTACAGTTATTAAAAGATACACTGATGTGATTTGTACATGAGTTCAAGGAAAATACACCTGCTTCTGACAAAATCAGGTGTCAGAACCAGGTGCTGGGGGAAAAGAATTCACGTTGAGAGATGACATTGAGGGACAGCGATAAAGTTTTGATGCTTAGTTCTGAGTTTTTTCCTGAAATACAATTTTCTTTCACGGCCTTTCACATTACTGCAGCTGCACTGACATTTCTGTGTGAATGGTTTACAGAAATCTGTGACGTAACATTGACATCACACAGCAGCACACTGTTTACAGAAGTAAAAATGTATGGAGTCATTTACGTATCGATTTTAAAGTTTATTCATCAACGGGAACCGACGGTATTGTCACAAGACCATAACAACATTGGGAAGCTAATAAAAAGAAAGCACAACTAACAGCATGGCTGTTTGTGGGACATTGAGTGCAGCTTCTGCAGGAATGTCTGATTGGATGTGTAGTCAGATCCAAGAGTGACGTGACCGTGATGTGCTTCACAGACATACTTTTTCTAACAGGTTAAAAATCATGATTTTCAGCCATTATTTTTGTCCTGATTTAGTGTGCCTGGCTTTTTCTGGTGGAGAATTATGATGCATGTCTCACATCAATGACATTATAGCCAGATAAAATGCATCATGACCCTTCAGTCTGCAGATGCTTTGAAAAATGTGATGAAAACAATATTGAAAGGGTGAAAGATGCTATTTCTTTTGACTGGGGTCCAAAAGACTTAAGCTATCACATATGACAAAATAACTTTAAGGGACATTTTACTTATTTAAGCCTGCATAACCGTCTTGAGAATGACTTGTATGAATAAACTATCATTTAAATTTAATAATGAGGACGGGTCTTGCATCTTTCATAAACTGAGGCTTTTGTTTGTATAAATAAAGAAAGCATATTGAATTTAGTGAACTGTGGGTTTGCTGCTTAATGGATAAATACAATTAGACACGTGCGTCACACTCAGAAATGAGTAAAACGTTATTGCCTTGAAAAGCGTTACCCAGCATGCCTTATTGGATAGTCGTTTTATTTCAGAAGGTTTCCTTGGCAACTGGATGGGATGCAGAGCTCTTTGGTGCGGCCCAAAGCATCTGACTGATGACATTCAGAATTAAGAATCAGAGAATAAAGTAAAAGAAAGCGGAATCTGTCTAAAGTGTCAATTTCACTGCCAATCGCAGACAGTACAGCTTTTCCATTGAGTTGTTGTTACGCTCCAGTATTTTTCTCCATGTTGGGCTCCTGAGCAGCTTCTCGAGTGATATATTTTACATTTAAAACATGAATGAGTAACAGATGCACATGCAACATTTATGAAAAATATAATTTATGTAAAAATATTCATCTTTTAAAGATACAGCCTTACCTTGATAGTCACTGCAAATGCACTGATAAAAGTAACATATATGAAGGATTCTGCACGTAAATCAAATGTAACTGTCATGGTCAGGGAGTGTGTAATCTCCTAAGAGTTCCAGCTACAAAGCTCTTTGTTAAAATTGCTGTTGTCTTGAAGATCACTACTTAAAGCTGATTTTCCCTTTTACAGCCACGCTGTAGGATTTGGATGTCACTCTTCTTGTTTGCTTAACTTTTTTGATTTAAAATAGTTAAAAATTATTTCTCTTTCTATCAACACCATCCGGCCAGACTAGGATTAAGTAAAGGGACAGAAAAAAAGCCTGAATTTACTTGCCTCTTTAGCACAAATGAACCAACTGGTCATGTAACATGTGCAGCATGAATCACGCACCATTGTTCGTAATTAGATGAAGTTGCTCCTTGACATAGGCTGTTTAGTTCCCATTCACACTGTGCATTTCAGGGCGTTTGGATCTTGATAGCAACTGATTTATCTCTGTTAATTGAATCAATGCAGTTTTGCCTCATTGTGTCTGGTGTAGGATGTAATGGATCAAATGAAAACTCTCAGATACTATCTTCATTATAGACAAAATAAATTAGTTGTACAACAAAACAGGCCTGGATGGACGGACTCACAGGGTTGTGGTTTTTAAATTATGAGACCAAAGCTCACATGCAAGATAATGTAGGATGACATTCTCTCATTTTAGAACAAATATGTTTGGATGCTGACTGTGAAAGATACAAATGGATAGATGCTGTGTTTACATTAGTGTGTCCATGGCCAGATGTGGCCTCATGACGTGTTCATTTGGGGCTGCATTGTTCCGTGGTTGAATTGTAGCATGTTGTAAATGAAGGACTCGCTGCCTTTGGTTGCTACTCTCATGTCTCAGTACAATTCATTTCATACAAGATCCTATTAACTTGATGTTCTTTTAATCTTCCCAAGATACGTTTTCCAATAGGTTTTGTATATTTTAAGGTAACATTACTCTGTTATCTTTTACTTTTCATCTGAAACGCAACACAAATTGTTCGGTTGTTGGCATTTAAACAATGATATGTGTGAAATTTTATGTTGATGAAGAAAGGAGAGAGAAAAAGGTGCAAATCCATTTTCATCTTGTTAAAGTCAGTGTTTTTGAATGAGGAATGTGTTTCTCTTTGTGCAATCAAAGCTGAAACTGATAGGTGACCTCCAGGCATCTCTTAAATTTAGAAAATTTACCATCTTTGAGTTTGAGGCACCTCACTAAGCTACTTTCTGTGGGGACATTCTGTGATGACACTGTATTTTTATTTTTGTTTGTTCATAGCAATATCATATCACGAAAATATCCCGCACTTGTATTGCACATTTAATATTTTTCCTAGTACTTTGTAGACTTTGATTGCCCTGATATAACATTTATTATCACTACATTTTGCTTCTCTGATAGGAGAGCAAGATGAGTGCAACACCTTTAAGAGATGGAAAACTGGAGTAAGACTTGACTGTGTCCATTATTTAAAACCTTTAAGCTTTTCCACAGAATACCAGAGTATACCACGGTATGATTAGCTGAGATAGACCTACGTTGCTATATATTAACGTGCAATTTGAGGCCTTTATTATAGGTCTTAAATTAACTACATAAAACTTTTTTTTTCTAAACTTTTAGCACAACACACAGTGTTACAGCAATAAATAAATATGCACACAAACTACAAGTTCTTAACATTACTGAACATATTTCAGAATCAAAATATAACATCTACTTTGTCTTGTTGCCTTAATCAGGTCTAAGCAATATAATTCTAAATTGAATTTTTGCATAAGGAAGATATTATGCTATTCTGATATTGTCTTTGAATCATAAAACTACTTTAATGCCTATTCGACTGCGCTTTTTTTGATGGCTGTCCAAGTTTAGTTTTTATTGTAAAAGTATCTTACTGAACAATAATAAAATGACCACCTGTACAGGAAGTACCCCTCCTGTTCCCCTCATGGCATCAGCCCACCGTGCATGGATAAGCTGGACAAAGTATAAAGTGGATAAATGAACGTCTTGATTTAACTTTTTTTTCAGCCTGTATTGTATTTACACAAGCTGCAATCTTTTCTGCTAGAAACAAAGATGTACATCGTGCAAATAGTTCATCTGGCTACCACAGGCTATCCCTGATATCCAGCCAGCATCGATTTAGCATCTTTTCATTTTTCCTAGACGCTACCATATTACTGTTTTTATTGTTCAGAGGCCCCTCCGTGCTGTCGTTTTATTTCAAGTGTTATCTTGCTCTGCTCTCCCACATCTCCTCAGTCTCTAGCAGCTCCAGGTTTGCAATGTTTTGAATGCAGCAATTCATTCTGTTTTTTTAAAGGATTTGCCATTTGTAATTTACTGTTTTTGTCAGCAAGGAAACTTACGTGTTGATTCAGTTAATGCCAGCAATAGCTTGCCATTGGAACAAATGGGTTATACACCTTGTGCTGAATCTGCTCAACACAAGGTTTTAATGTTTAGAAAATCTTAGTGGCCAACAGGGACAGAAAAAACAGAAAAAGGGTACAGTAATTAAACAAACACACAAAAATAAAAAGTACCACATTTAACTTGCTCAATATAGACCATGTTTTTGTTTTTTTTATTTTGTCTGTTAATGTCACCACTCTAATGGTTCTTTTAGATACCCCATTATTTCTTAGTATTACAACCCAAACCTAATCTGAGGACTATCATGCTTAATTTCATATTCTTTTGTTTATAGTCTACATATCAGCATGTTTTTATCCAGCCTATTGACTAAGAAGACAAAAACCCAAAACAGTGGAAAGCACTGTGAAGAACAATAGTACTGGACAGTGGCATGGCATTCAATTTGTCAAAACTTCGTACAATTATTCACCCCATCCAGTAACATGGTGACTTAACTGTCTTTTTTTGAAATGCATCCTCTAAACAATCTAGTTTTGAAGGGACCAAACACATGTTAGCATCATTAATGATCTGTGTTACTATTTCCCTTTAGGGCATTGGTTAGGAATCTGTGCTTCCCCCACATACAGGAGGCTCAGCAGTGTTAATTAGTGCATATGTCATCTGGGCGGCGACAGCCAGAGGTCTTGGGAGATTGAGACTGGGCTACAAGAGAGTCATTACACTCCATCATCTCAGCACTCCCCTGTTCTTTTACTTCACCACCATGCTTTACTCTTCTTTCTTTTCTCTTTCGATGCATCACTTTCTTCTAAAAAGCAACAACAATGCCTTGTCTCTTTCCATTGAGGCAGGATACCATCTGTGCCTTTAGAGATACTGCAGTCATGCCCTGCTCCATGCATCATTCCTGCTTGCATAACCACAAACAGAGCCACACAAACAATCCCTCTTAATTAGTGAGACACTTTTGGACTGTGCTTTAAATTCCAATTCGGAATGATGTAATGTGTGTTTGTTTACACTATGTCAAACTATTATGCTTACTGGAACTTATGCATGTAGAGGCCTTTTTACTTCTTCTCCAGTGAAATATTGTTTTTAAATGCCAGTGGCAATAAACAACCAAAATGTAGAATACTAAACATATTATTATCATCATCATTATTATCCTTATTGTTAGCAGAAGTAGTACATTTCAGCTGTAGAACTTCATGTTTCATCATTGGGTACTTTTTGTAGTTATCAGGAGGATTCGGCACGGACTCTTGCTTTTATTGCAGGTTTTTGTCACATGCGATATCTCGCAACATCCTTCTTAGTTTATGTCACATAATTACAGTTGTGCAAAGCATTTTGGTGTGTGTTTGATAAAGGGACATTAGCACCTTTAAAGCCCATTTAGCTTTAACCTTCAAATGCCCAGTGATCTGTGATGTAGTCATTAGGTGAGATTTCTCATCTTGTGTAACTTTCAATATCACAAAGTGTCTGTTTATTTCTCATCTGCTTTTCTGCACATATTCTGTGTCCACTCATCCTTAATATTAAGTCTTTAATTTAACCAGACTAAAAGATCACAGCTTGGCATTTGATGAAAGAGTGTCAGCAGCAAATAGAGACCAAAAGAAGAAGAAAAAAAGTTACGCCCTCGGGTGTCTGATTTAACTCAGAGTTTGAATGAGTTTGACATGAGAGCACACTGATAAAGACACCAGGCTGCCTTGGCTGCAGTGACTAACAAATGGGGACCTGGGCCAACACATTCACTGTGGCACCAAACGGTGATTTAGCATCTCTCAAAAATTGCAGCTTGAAATGTTATGGCTTGCCACATCTGTGTGAATTTGAGAAGCACCTCACGTGACTCTCCCCACATATGCCAGCTCTTCTGTCTTGTTCTTCTGCTCTAATTTTCCCATCATAAATTAACCCCCACCACACCGCTCAGGCTTGCCTTGGCTCTTTTTTGTATCATCTCATATGATCAGCCATGCAGGTGTGTTACATTACCGGGCCAAACGATGCTTTTGCGGACACTTTGCTCACATAGCGGCAATCAAATCTGTAAAATGCAAATGATGCATCTAGGTGTAAATAATTATCAGTGGTCCACTTGGATTTGGAGAATGAGTATCCTTCCTGTAATGTGATCAGTTTTTAGTTTTTATAAAAGAATGCTTTGAAATCCCTGGAGTCTTTAAAACAGCGTGAACAAAA
Organism: Poeciliopsis prolifica; assembly: GCF_027474105.1. Classification (NCBI taxonomy): domain Eukaryota; kingdom Metazoa; phylum Chordata; class Actinopteri; order Cyprinodontiformes; family Poeciliidae; genus Poeciliopsis; species Poeciliopsis prolifica. Next base: position 11,472,450 of record NW_026562376.1, on the reverse strand, counting down.
GATTTCTCTAGTTGGGGGTGTAGAGTGATTATGAGTGAATACCATTAAGAATTTTGCAAAGCTAATCCATTCAAAGCTTAATTTATTCACATGGAATAATGGCAGCCATTCACTTTATATTGGCGTTCTGATTTAAGTATCATCCTATTTTGACCTACAGTTGAACCTCAGCAAAATACAACTTTCTTTATTAAAGTAATTCACAAAGTAAAATTTGGATTATTATGGCCGGCAGTCACAATCATCATCAATTATGGCCAGCATAATCTTTTTTTTTTCTTTTTTTCTGAAAAATCACTACATGATTCCAAAAAAATGCTTTTTGATATCAGAAAAGTCAGACTACTGGAAAGTATGTTCTGCACATCTTATTTCTTCAAATAAATAATTCTTGGACACAACATTTTACATCAATAAAGCATTTTTGTATTTGAATTGAATTTGAATTTGAAGCGGCTTCTATTCTCAATAAGGAGAGTCAAATTAAGTGTCCGCTAGACAACTGTGATGTTGATGGTCTTCTCCCTGATTACATAGATCGGCTGAATTTCATGTCTCAGTTTTTTATTAGCTCTTCAGAACAGCTGAAATATATAAATCTGTGTTTAATGAACAATTGCGATTTTGTAATTTTTTTTAAACTGATATTACTTGTTTCAACAATTTACATTTTAATTTATGTAGATGGTGCTGCACAGCTACCTACTGTTTAGAAAATTTCAGTCAAACTAAAACACGTTTTTTACTTCGCTGAAACCAGAAAATCAAATATTAAAATTCATGCATTTCTTCCATACAATTGAATATTTTTCATAAGTTCCATTGAACTACCTTGTCATTTGTTTTCATTTATATCAAGTTGTTGCATTATCACATGACTAATAACGATAAGTTGAAGATTTTTAACCGTAATTACCTCAGGCTGGAGTGGTTATTAACCCTGTTTAATGAGAGCAGCATCTGCTCCTCTGTTCTGGCTAATTGTGATTGCTTTACATATTTACAGTAACAGCTGATAAGATTTTGCTTCTCCCTTCAAGCCACTACCATGTTGTGTAATTACTGAATCTGGTCTGCCACATCTTCTTGTTGGTGTAATAGAAAACTTGTCTTTATGGCGAAAACCTTTTCTTTTTCACACAAATTTTCAGGAATGGGTTCAATAAAAGACCAGTTGTTGCCAATCTTGGAAGTCGAGTGCTAACTCTTCTTGTTAAAGTGTGAGGTTTGAATTCATACACCTGAATTCTCCTTTACATTTTTAACCTTAAAGGCCATTCTAAGGCTGCTTCACTTCCCTGTTTCATAAACGTTGGCAATATTCTCATAAATCTGTTCAATCTGCTCTTGTTTCTTAATCTGTTTTACTGGAGGCAGCCGTTACCAAACTTCACAATCTCATTTTAAATGCAACAAAAATATATGCCTATGATCTACAACTACTTCACAGAAATAAGGTACAACAAAATTGTCTAACAATTAATACCAGAAAATGTTAAAAGTGGAAGAGAGAGACACTTTTAGACTCAAATTAATTGGTTATAACACAGACTTCATATAAAAAAGGAGTAACCGCTGCGGCTCAGCCCTTTAGGAACAGAAGAGGTCACAGACAGTACACCACTTTGTGCCAAACTCTATCAGAGAGCCATCAATCTGTTACAAAATTACCATGTATGATACAAAGTTGAAAAACCACAGTCATCTACAATACTGTGAAATGATTCATGTACTCTGAGAAAAATATTACTTTGTAAACGCACAGACTGGAGATTGCCGTTGGAAGTATTTGACCTTTACGCTTTTAGACAGCGAAGCGTGATAATGTATCACACCCCTGTGATCAATATGACCACATGAGCTCATGAGTACCAGGCAAAGAGCTGTTAAATCATTATGAAGACTGTCCTGCTGGAAACGCTTGGAATGTCATGATATAAATGCTCTTTTGTAAAACTCCGACGACAACAAATCTTAAATTCCCAAAGATTTAATTTGATTTATAAAAATATTTACATTCAAACTTTATTCCTAATTGAAGTTTTTTGCAATTTAAAAACTTTAAAATCTTCAAGAAACCAAATCTTTGCATCTCTTTGGTGTAAAGTTTTCACATGAGAAACATTGGATGCTTATGCCATCTTAAAATCTATTATTGTGTGTTCTGCGGCGCTCTATGAATCAGAGACAACATTGTACATATCCACAAAACCACCATAGGAGAGATGCTAGTCATGCCTTAGTGTTTGGAGATTGGACACAAGATTAAAGACATATTGTAGCATAAAAAACCCCTGAATGTTTTAGAAGTACACATCTAATAATTTAGGAGTTTCAAGATATAGAAATGTGAGTTTTTATGTTGCAAAAACTCTAAACAAATACACATTTATTGCCTCTTTATAATGCATTTTTACTGGCAACAGAGAGTACTAGGTAATGATGAATGAAAATACTTTTATGAACAATTTATGCCCTCATTATCAAATTAGTACACTTTGTGCACCCTGTTCAGCCTTTTCTCTCCTGCTTGGCTCTAGTCCATCTCAAACCAAACAAAGGAATATAGTTCTTTTTTTGTGACACTCTCATGTGAAAATAAGCTTTTACCAAAGTTTTCTATTGCTTCTAAAATTTATCACAGGTATTCTAAAACACATTTGGAGATGCAGAAAACTTTAAAAGTTTCTTTAAAAAAGAAGAAAAAAAATGTTTTCCCTTCAGAAAATAATTCTAAAACAATTTAAGTCAGCAGTTTCATTTGTGAGTTTGAGGAGCTCTTAATTCAGTAAAATAAGAACTCCATTGTCATTTCATTTAATTGATTATATGAAAGTGATGCAAATGTACATTTTCATCTTTGGCAGCTTTGTGTCACTGACATAACATAAGAGCTTGTCTTTCAACTTCACAGGCTTTATAAGATGCTTGGTTTTGGATTGATTCCTGACTTTCTCTTAAAAACATTTTACCACATCAATTATTGCAAACTCTGTAGCCGAGTTGGTTTGTTTCTTTTATCACTCATTGCTTTGAGAAATAATTGTCTAATTTCCACCGCATTATTATTTTTTTTACTTTCATTCCAAGTATTATATCAAGTTGAGCTCTGCATTGCAGTTCCACTGCAAATCTGCTGAAAGAGCAAAATTCATTCACAGCATTCATTAAGACCTCTGGGGTAGTTTTAGGAAACAGCCTTGTTTCAGCTGTGTCTTAGAAACTAAAGCAAAACAATAGTATATGCCTCTTTTGTAAAGTTTACTTGTTCAGGGTTTTAGAAATCATTGCCATTTCAAACAGAAATGTTGATATGTTCTGCTTTGGCTGCCGCTGCACCCTGTCCTCAAGTGACTTCATTCACCCCTTATTCATTTTTACATTGAGTTCAAAATCCTCCTGGTAACTTTCAAAGCCCTTATAACAGCGCTCCTCTTTCACCCTTTGTACATTTTTTTTAAACTCTCTTCTCTACATCATATAGCCATCTGTCCATCATGGGGCTCAGGTCCTTCAGATACTCTGCTCTCTAAGTCTGGGTTAGATTGTCAAACCATCATCAGACACTCATTCAAATCCATTCCAATTCAGACTCATATTCCTGACCTCGCTATCCTATATATCACTGCACAAATGTTTATTTGTATTTTGGATGTTGTTTTCCATGGAGGATGTTTTCAACATATAGTAATTATGTGTTTTTATGTTGTTTCAGTAAACCGACCTTCAGGGTCTTGAAAGGCGATTATGAATAAAAAGGTATAGAACTATGTATAATTTAGACACATTGAGTTAAATAAAACTTTCAAGTGTTTTGTTAGTTACTTTTGATCCACTTAGTTACTCAATCTACTAGATTATTTGGATTCTCAGAACCTTTAACCCTCTCCAGGCAGACTTAGCCAGTCTTTGCAAGTAATTTGAGCCTGAGAGGTTTAATGACAATATCTTCATTTGAACAGGAGAAAAATCAAAGCATTTTCTCCTATTTAATTTTGTACCAAATGCTTCTGTTAAACAGAGAAAACTTAATTGTTTGCTAAAGCTCCTTCATCCATCTTCTATAACCCTCATTGTGTTTATGCCCCTCATTGGGGTGTAGAAGATGGGCTCAATATTGGTTTAATGCTGTGTACATGATGCAACCAGGTCATTTTTTATTTTATTTTTTTTGTTTTTTCTGAAAAGATTTGTTTTTCAGTTGAATTGTTTAGGATGTCACAATTTTTTTAACCACGTTTAAAAACCATTTTTAATGTCTTGAGTCGTAAAGCAATAGTTTTTTAATATGAGTGTTTGCCTTCGACACTCACTGTAGGTGCTGAAGGAAGCCGCGTTTTTCCTGGCTGACAATTTTCTGAGACTGTAATTGAATTTCTTCAAGATGCCTTAGTTTAGTTACCAGAGAGAGTAACACAGCTTGGGGATTTGCAATATGTCAGTGCAGAACATTGTGCTGACCTCAAAGCACATGAATATTAACACTTTAATGTTTATAGCTATTTCTCTTTAAATATAATAAAATAATTAGACTTTGTCCTAGAACTGTAGTCAATTTGTTAACCAGAAACTTATTGACTATGGAGTTCAGTCATGAAATGCACCTGAATAATTACGTATTGTGCCACACAATGTGTGATGCGTTTGACTTAATACATTATATTTGATTATTTAATGACATATTTTATAGTGTTGAACATTTAATGCAATTACGGTAATCGCTTTATTTGTTGTGTGTGTCTGGAGTGAGGGCCCAATGGGGGTTCACATTTGCAACACTGGAAAATGAATATTTATTTTGTTGAAATATGGTTTTCAAACATGTTGGTTTTATTTGTCTATAATTAGTCAATATGCTTTGACTAATTATAGACCCTGCAATTATTGTTACTAAAAATGTTAATCGAGTCCCACCATCAGAACCGTCATATCAGAATTTGATCCATGCATATTTTGTGTTCTGAGTGTTTAGTTTCTCTCTCACCAGGCAGCAACCTCTGCCGTCCATCCTGAAAATTGTCCTGTGTGCAGTGTTTCATAGTGTTTGGTATTCTGTCAGAGGAATGAGAGCATAAAAAGGAAACGAAATGTAAACACTCCAAGTCAGGTTACAAGCATGCAGATGAAAAATGAATATTTGATAGACCACTAGTTTTAAGAAAAGTACATATTCATGTAATTGTTTAACTGTACATACAAATCACTTGTGTTTTAAAAGATCTTTTCAAAGCTTTATAAATATTTAGCTATTCATAAGTGGTAATATAAGCAGTTTTGTTACTTCAAAACCTGAATCATCTGCTGCTAGACAGATATAAAATACTATATGTTCACATTTTTAAAATGTTCAATAAATATGAAAGACTTTTAATATGCTTTGTATTACATCTGTGTATTATGACAAATAGTGGGTAACATAGAGAGTTTTCTTCTGCTATAACACATCCAGAGAAGCTGGGGTTCAAAAGTCTCTAGATTAAAAGGGTCAAATTATTTGCAGTTTCACTGAGGTTTAATGTTGGAAGTATAGTATAGTTTACCACTTGCAGCTTGAATTTTAAATAACATGACTTTTAATACTCATTTTAAATAACACAACTTTAACACATTACATTTCTAATCAATATGCTTTGATATAGTTAAGTTTTGAAACAAGCCTTGGTGTCCAGTTGTATGTTTTCCAAGGTAACGTTCTCAGCATTTCTCACAATGCTTGCTTTTTGAAAATCTTCTCCATCTGGACTGAACAGTTTGCTGCTTTCTGACCGGGAGACACACCCAGACCTTTCCTCAGAGCCTGGAGCTCAGCTCAGCATCAATATTAACACCATGAAATGTTGTTTGCTTAATCTCTGATGAGGTTTCGTTCTTGTTTTTCAGGTGAAATGGAAAATGTATATATGGTTGTACAGTTAATTTTAATACCATAGCTCACTTATCTAGGTAATCCTACATGGGTATTATTCTAAAAAAGGGCTAATTGCACTTTAAAATAACATGGGTTAATTGGTAAGGAATAATGAGTGGGATGAAATTAAATATTGCTATGTTTGATCAAGACAAAGTGGCACCATAGAAATGTTAAATATGTGTTTTTATCAGTTTCAGAAATATCTGGCACCAATATTATGTCTAAATTACTGTGGCAGACATTATTCTGTCACATAGTTGTAGGAAAGGTGGATAATTTGCTATCAGCTGTCAAATGTGCCACAATTTAGTTTTAGCTTCAAGCAACAGATCTATAAATAAATAAACAGATGTGTGCCCCAAAAATAAGATTGAGAAATGTAGAAATGCATTATTTACTTCCTACAACTTCAACAAATTGGTAAGGTGGTGCTGGCAGGGAACAAGACATAGCGATTTGAATTATTGGTGTAAATGTTTTCAGTATATATCAGTCGCTAATGTTATCTTGTAGCTTTTAGCTGGGACAAGATGACATAGCATGCTTCCAGGAACTGAAGAGTGAAGAGACACAATTAACTTTCAAGCGATGTCAATAGTGAAAGGTATTTGAATCCAACTGATTATGTAAATGGGTGATTTGATGTGATTTTGTTGGATTTGAGCAAATTAAGCAGGATATGTCATTTATAAATCTCAGTATAGCTTGAGTATTGCCTTTAGTAGTGATCTTGTTTTATCATGCTGAGTGTTTTTGAACGGATTCACAGCTGTGCACATGCTTGTTGACATCAGCATGGGGTCGTTCTGTTGTAATGTAGTGAAAAGATGTGCTTTCAGTTATTGTGTCTGGGTGAATAGGGCAGAGTTGTGGTGATGACACAGACAACACTGGTAGATTTATAACTCGTGGGTTATGTTTCCTCTCTCTGCACCATCTGTAGTGTCAGCTCCACGATGTGGTACAAGTTGGAAAATGTGCCTAATGCACAAAGCCCTTCCTCTCTTTTTATAGACGAGCTCCTTAAAACAAAGTAAACCTCAATTTTAACAGGAGATATTTTTATGATCAATTCATAAATACATTGCCAAGACTTTAGATATGGAGAATTTATAAATTTGATTACATTTTGTGCATCACATAATAATTATGATTTATCTGACTCCAGTTAAGTGGTTGCCGTTTTTCACATCTGTCCCACGGTCATTAACATCTTTGCAGTGTTTCATTCGTGACTAAAACACATCTGCTGCAATGATCCATGACACTCTAAAAGTATGTTTTGTAGATATTTGTTAAAACTGTCACTAACAGTTTAATATGAGGCAGATAAAATTGGAAAAAAAAAATCAAGTTCCCCTGCCTTCCCTGTTTCTCTGCTCCGTGGAATCTGCAGAAATACATCACTCAGTTCGAAACAACCAATCAGAGCTTGTTTGTGTACTGCTCTGCTGCACCACATCTCCTTCACGGCGCCTGCTGTGAGTGTGCAGGCCAGTAAGAAAGACCACCGATTGCGAAAGATGAACAAGTTTGATGTATTGGTCAGTTATTTTTCCATCATTAGCTGCATCAAACTGGCAATTTTAAGCAGTGCATACACAATCGTGATTGACATGGCAAAGTCCTTCCTCCTGACTCTGATTGGTTGTTTCTGATGCAGAGCTGTGCATTTATGTAGATGGCAGTAGGACCACCGAGAGGAAGCAGAAGAACCAGATTTTTTTTCTGTCTCTTATTTTACAGCCATGACAATATAATAAGAGAGTGCTACATTCTTGCAATTAAAGCAAGCAAAATTAACTTCCTTAAACTTTGTTAAATGATTTTTTTACTGCAGCTTAATTTCTCTAAGGAAAAAGTGTTCAGTGAAAACCTTTATTTTTTAGTTTTGTTTGTTTCAGTATAACAGTCACAGCTGGCATTGAAAATGACCTTTTGTAATCTGTTTTGGATGGTCTAGTTGCACCACTGTGAATTACTTATCACTACTGAAGGTCTAGTTATTATTCAAGCTGGTTGAGTCATAGCAAGTTCAATACGTGTCTCAAATTAAATTTATCTCATGCAGTTTTAAGTATAAACACTTTTATCACCTAATGGAAATCAGTAAATAGGGACTCTGAAATGTCTTCGATAAAAGCTGAGTAATAGTAAAATGAAAGGGTGATTAATCTTCTTTTTTTTCTTTTCCTTTCTCTTGTCTCTGCAGAAATGTTTGAAATTCAACGTGGATGCACCGATATGGTTGTCCAAGCAACGTATCCTGTGTACCCTCAACCAGAGCCTGAAGGATGTGCTCAACTATGGCCTATTCCAGCCGGCTTACAATGGCAAGGCTGGCAAGTTTCTGGATGAGGAGAGACAGCTTAGGGAATACCCTTTCCCATCCATTGCTCCTGTACCGTACCTAGAGGTAGGTGCTGATCATGTGTATGCATGAAACATTGTGTAGGAAAAATAAGGGGTGCACATCACTGTATCATGCATTTCTCTCATGCTCCCAATCAGGATTGTCTGTCCTTATGATTTTTGATGTTTCTGAGTTTAGCTTGACCTAATGCAAGAGAAATCTGGTCCTTATATAAACTTCTAATATCAACTGTATGAACACAAGAAGACTGGATGCTCAAACTGAATTAAAAAGGTGTGGATATTTATGGAACCAAATTATGACGTGATTTAAATTTGTTGATAATTTCTTCTAATATTTGTTTTACAGCTGAATTGTCAAATGTATATGTCATATTAAAGGTGGTAAACACTGACGTCATTTATGCTGGACTAAGTTTTATACACTAGAAAAACATGGCATTTTATCAACTGGGTCGATAATTCATATCTGTTCTAAAAAATAAGCCCATCTTGTAAATAATCAATAACAGTATGTATTGTTGCAAGAAAATGTGTTTTTTTTTATTTTTCCCGCACCGGTTCACAAAGCATCTGTCTCCATGTTTGTTTGTTTGTTTGCTGCTGTCATGGTGTGTCAGTCAAACTTCATAACAATAATGCTATCCTCAATGGCAGCGTGGTGTTTAGAGCAGCCGTCATCTCTTAGAGATAATTGTAGTGCTTGTCTGTCACAGTTTGTGATCTGAAAGGATATCATGCACATAAAATCACTTCACAGAGTGAAGGCTAAAGTTGTCAGGTGGTTTTACGAGAAGTCGTGTTTATTTTCAGAATTACCTCCGTGTCAACAGGAGCGGAGCGTTATCAAGGAGAAAAACAATAATCCTGATGACTTTTAACATTATTCTAGCATTTCATTTGGAAATACCTCATGTTATTTAGCCGTATACGGGTTAAATATTATGACTCAATATAATTGCACTCCTTATTTTCATTAGTTTATACGGACAATTAGAAATGCCAGGAAGAAGTGAAGCTTGTCTTTTGTTGCTGCTGAAGTGCTCAGTGGTAGCAGAGCATTAGTGACACACATAAATGTTCTTACATAAATGTTCCTCTCTTGTTTTATGTTTGTTGAATGGTTTGTAGTTGTACTTTAAAAAGCTTGCAGTTAAGCTGAATAGGTGTGGATCTAGCAGGGCGTATATTTATATGTCCGCCACAGCTGTGCTGGAACACTGTGTGTGCCATTGATTGACCCGCAGTTATACCCTCAGGTCGGGACTGTGTAGAGATGATTGACAGGTTTGGATTAGCAACTGAAAATCCTCTGTTCGCTTCTGGATTTACTATGTTGGTAAAGTTGAAATTTGTTTGTTATGGTTTTGCAATTAAACTTTGTACTAAAGTTTGCATGAGTTATAGGCGTTCCAAAAATGCTTTAAAGTGCTGACAGGTGTTTACAGTGAGATATTTGTTGTCCCCCAGCACATTAAAAGAGTAAAAATGTCTCTGACAGTACTTCCTGCTTTTTCACTGCTCCCCTTTCTCTTTAAGGGCTAGCTATGAAACAATTACATTTATTATTTTGTCTGCAAAACAAGTTAAGGGTTCATTAATTAATTTTTTTATAATTTCAGTAATCTAGACAAACAAAAACATTAAACCTAAACTGTCAAATGCATTTTGCTCTTTTGTTTCAGTTCCGCTATAAAAGGCGTGTCTACACACAGACCTACATAGATGAAAAGCAGTTGTCTAAGCTTCACACTAAGGTAAGACCAAGCAGCTGCAGAGAAAGCATGTGGTAAAATGTAAATGGATGTTTTTTCAACTATTCTGTTCAAGATGTTGGTGCTCTTAAGAGACAGGGCAAAAAATGTACAGAGTGTTCTACTCTGTACACGGTTCGGCGTGGCCCGCGGTCTGACTGATCCGCGTGCGCTTTTACAAGATGGTTTTTAAGTGTGGTTTCGGAAACTGACGATCAGATGGGACAACCCCATCCCATTCCCTCTTCACCTCACTGCCTGACCCCGCTAAAACCATGTGAGGATAAGTGCTAATTTTCAGATATCCTGGCATTTTGCTGTACGTAAGATACATGCCTGATACATCTGCGAGGACAGATATATCAGTAAAAAGTCCTGCGATGATTTAGAAAATTTGCTGAAATACGTTTGCCATTTAAGTCGACGTGTAACGTATAAAATAGTACTGACATTTAAAATCTCAAAAACAAGAACACTCCAATTTGTTTTGCTACACTTACTTTGCTCTTTGAGATGAATCAAAGTATTTCCTTGCTGCTTATCTATAATTTCATTTAGATATTTGTGTCCTGAGGGATCTTGTTAAGTTTTATTACTAACATTAATGTGCTGCTCATCAACAGCCACATAGTAAAAGCTCTTCTCTGTATTTTATAGTTCATTCATGTGTAATTGAACTAGCCCCTTGAGGCTGTGTGGACCATTGAGAGGCTTATATAAGGGCAATATGTGCTCTTCCACAAAGTTCTCTGTAATTAGATATTACATATAAATGGGACAACACTGATTTTTGCATAAAAAATTTGAAAAAGAGAAATGTTCTTTGGTCATTTCGTCAGATCTAAGTTGGTGAAAAACAGTGAAATCAAAAAATTTTATTTTTTTTTCCTCCAAAAGGTAAACTCACATGGATTCATGACATATTTCAACCATGTTTTTGTAATTTTGATAATTGTAGCACACAGATTTGGAGTATTTCAGCTTGTGACACTCCTGAGTTATAATGGAAGGCCAGGTTGCTTTCCGCTCATCCGCTCATCTGCCTGTTAGTTCAGGCTTTTCTCATCTTCCTCTTGACAATATCTCATTAATTTTAAGAGTATATAATTTAAATATCTTTTTATTACAACTGGTTGTCCTCCCATCACTGTAGCTGCGCTCAATCTGCTGAGACTGCTCCAGTTTGCTGTCTGTAGTGACTCCCAGAAATCTAATTTCTTCTGCATATTAATATAACATATGCATTTTTCATTTTAAAATTAGTAAAACATTTTTGTTTTACTTTTTCATGATGTCCTAATCTTTTGAAATCTACCTGTAGTGAGCAGAGTGATGTTTTTTTGTGTTAGTTCAGACATGAACAGAGCGCAGATGGGCCAGACGGCTACAGTAATCTCTGTCTCCACATTGTAAATCTGCAGGCTTTGGTTAACAGATTCGAAGGGGTAATTCTGCCAGATACCGGTTTTGACAAAGAAAGGTGGTCAGAAAGGAAAAAACAGAGCAGAACATAGACAGGCTCTTTAATTCTGTTATGAGTTTTAGACGGTCTGGCAGAGTGTGAGCATAGACCTTTCTCACAGCAGACTTTTTAATTTGTCACAGTGGGAAATGCACAGATGGAATTAATAACACTAATGATGGCTTAGTTGCGTTCAGTGTCCCACTAAACCATGACTGTGAACCAGCATGCTCAAAATAAGACCTCCACAAAGTAAAATAAAGAAATTTTCTGTGATTTGAAGTTTCAGTCGTACTCTTACCTCTTTCTCTTTGGCGTTTGTATATTGTTCTCCCTCTCTGTGAGTCTTTTTCAGATGTTTTTCTGTATGACCGCTTGTAAAAGCTACAAACATACAGGATAAAAGTGTAAAAAGCCTTTTGGATATGCAAAGCTGTGTAATTAGAGGAGAATTTGAACCCAATTTGAGCCTGCATGCATTTTCATGTTGCAAGTGGGTGTGATAAGTGGAATGCAGAGAAAATTTACTAGAAATGCATTAAACCTCATCAGATGGCCAGAGAATTAGCATTGTGAATTTATCTAGCTGCTGTTTTTTTTATCTGTCACAAAAACTTGTTCAGCAGGGTTTTAATCAGACATTAACCATGCTGCATATTATTCTGAAGGAAACAATAAGCAATTGTTGATATAAACAAATAATTTCTGCATTGGGTTCTAGTTTGGATATTGCTTTTCTGTCTTGATACAACACAACTGTACATATTTCTGACATATTGTGGCAGAATAAGGATTGTTATTGTTTGTGACAACAAGCTGAACTTTATGATATGCTTGCAGTTCCCAACCTTGCATTTGTTGTCCCATCTTCAATTTCCCACTTGCCTCTCAACATGTGTTTACCTGTATCGGTGTATGTACACACATGCATGTCAAATGGGGAAAAAAAAAAAACCTTGTTGATTTGTAATTTTTGTATAATATAAATTAGATGTATTTTTATTTCACTCTTCTTGATTTCTGGGAATGATAAGTCTCTATTGTCTTTGCTGCCACCCTGTTATTTTTTGGGACAAGATAAATTGTCTTATACCATCCATGTGATAGCAGAATAGGAGAATAACTAAATCATCTGGCTGTGCTTCAGGTTGTGCTGTACGTTTTGAAATTTATTTTACCCAGTCTGTGCCTGTTTTAGTCTAGTACAACACCTCCTTTGATGAGCAGTTTGTAAAACGAGTAATTTTTTTGATGTTGATTTTTTCACAATATGGCTTCCCATTTAATTTTCACCCAAATTATGTAAAAATTTGGATGTGTTAAAAGTCAACATATTTATTTTTCTACTAAGGCAGTTGGATGACAAAAATCTTCATTTCTTCCCATTCATGTCTCCAGTAAAGGGGTCGACACATGGACGGTGATGTCGCTCCCTCTCCATTCAATAGGAACTTGTGCAGTGAGGTGCCAATCATTCGCGTTCCTCCTGACAAATTTGTGCATGTGCAATATCAAGGTTGTGCATGTAGATGTGCGGATGCGTGTTTGTGATGCGACACTGGAACATTGGAAAATAATTTGTCGTTGTTGTTGCTGTTGCTGCTGCGTGGGTTTCACCCCAGGTGACCATGACTTTGGCCTTTTGCTGCCGTTTGTCACTTCCTGTGTGCTGAGCCAGTAAGGATGAGTGAATTCTTGCATCAGTTAACTTGCCAGGCGTGTGGTCTCATACCACAGAGTGTTATTCAGGATTGCGATGTTTAGATAAAAAAGAGGTATAAACAAATCCATTTAAAAGTCTGTTTCTGTTTCAGTTTGATGAGGTTTATATTTGCCACTCATAAAAGGAGGATATGTTGTATTCTGTCTGTATCACCTTTAAGTAGTTGCGATTCGTCTGTAATTTCCAATTTGGACTTGTATACGTTAGCTAACCAAAACAACTTCTCTTCCGCTGACTTCAAATCAGTGAAACTTTTCCTCTAACAATAACAGTTTCTCATTTATTATCAAAACTGTGGAGCCCTGTTATTTATTTTATTTTCCAATTTTGGACTCTTATCACCTCCAGCACTGTTGTTTCACTCAGCTGCCTTTTATTTCTGCACAATTCAGTCAAAGTCAGTCGAATGAACATACTGTGGCAAACACAGGAAGTCAGGAGATAGGCACTGTTTTTTAAGTCCAAACTCACCATTTCAGCTTTATTAACAGCTTCAGGAGTAACTTTGAACAGTGGCTATTAATTTTAACTGGATTCTCGCTCATGGTGCCTCTGCACTGTCCACATCCATTGCCAGACAGTCAGCCAAATACAGACTGGTAATCTCTGTGTTCACACAACAGCGACTGCATGTACTGTAAGCCCTGCCGCTCAACACATCGACATTGCACTAATGACCACTTCTTAGGTCAGCAAAATGCTTTTTTTTGTCCCAGATTTGAATATTTAATTTGGCTACAAAGGTCTGCCATGTTTCAATATAATGTACTTTTTTGTAGTAATGAAAAATTAGTGAAGCATTTTAGTTTTGTCATTAGTTTAAAGTATTTAGCTGAATGTCACTTCTACACCACACAGTACACCGAGCAATTCTTTTTGACCATGTCTAGTTGCTGAAATACAAACAAGTAACTTCTGTGTGCACATAACACTAACTGAATGTACTAAAAGAAAGTAAAATTTTGCAATATATGATGAATTTCTAAAAAATCATGAACTTTGCAACAACTGACTCGCGAAGAACTTTGGCTGATTATAACATATTTTGGGTAATTATAAATTATTCAAAAATGACTGATCAGATGAGTGATTTCCTCATTGTATATTCCTGACCAGTGAATCTGTGCTGTGCACTTCAGATAAAGGATTCAGTGGGAAACAGTGAGAAATGTTGAATGAGACAGAGACAGAAGAGCAACGAGAAAGGGATGAGTCATGCTCTCAAATATTGCTCTTGTCTAACCATTCTAGTGAGACCTGCTTCTGCCTTCTCCTGTTCTACTTTGATTTGTCAAAGAGTGAATGAGTGAGAGGTACTGAAGTGACATACACAAAATAGATCAGTTGCTGCCACTTGGGATTTCACAGAAAAAGTAAATCATATATTTAGACAACATTTGGTGTTCAACTTTCTCTCAGTTCAGTTGCAGTAGAACTTGTAAAAAAATCAAGATATCTCTGCATCTGATAATCTGATAATCAGAGTCAACAAATACTTGTGAAGATAATAGTATTTTATGTTAGCAGGCTATGTAAAAGTAGGATAAGGATTTAGATCAGCATTGATCTGGCAGACTTCGTCAAACATGGGATTCCCTGCAAATGAAATACTGAAAAAGATGGAGAACGTTGCTGCAGTTGTCATCAATCATGCATGTTTAAGAACTGCATTTCTTGCTCCAGGCTTTGCTAATATTTTACTGTGTTTATTTGAACAAACATTAGTTTTACAATGAAGGCCTGCTGTTTCCCTCTTCTTTCAGTTTTTTTAAGTTTTTGTGCAGAAATATAATAAACAGTGAAGAGTGAAAACTTGTTTTAGCCATTGCAGCAGCTCTCCTCACTGTCCATCCCACAACATTCTGTCATGTAAGTCAGAGGTGAAGCATTAGCCTATTTTGCTACCATGGTGTTTATTAGCTTCAGGCCAAACTTTAAAAGTAGGTCATAGTTGATAGGAATTTGCCATTCATTTTTTTTATCTTTGCCTGACTGAACCAGACGTCGTCACTATGTTACTGTCCTGGTTAACCATGCATGGTAACTTCATGGAAAATTTCCATAGTATGCTTTCAGGGACAACAGAGTGCAAGTGACTGTATTGCTAATCATGTAGGCTGGGCCGGTAAAATAAATGGCTTTCTGACTATGTGACAAGACAAATTCAGCGACGTAAAAATAAACTATTGGTAATATATTTGAATATGTATTCAAACTAACCCAGTGATTAAAAAAATAAATTTAAAGTTCACTTTCACTTTTGTAAATGTTGACAAATTATGTATTCATTTAATGTACCATATTATCTAGATGTCAAATGATATTTTAAGGTATAATAAATGTTCTGCCTGTATAAACAAAGAATGAAAGCTCAAGGATATGTAGGTTATATAGGCTTATGAAGCTTGCGGCAAAACACTAAGAGCAGTTAATAATGCACCATTTCATAATGTGGTCATGAAGGCCACACAGCACAGCGCTAAAAAAACGGCAATTTATTTGCAGTTTTCTGAAACGTTTTGTGAAATAATACACTGATCAGTTTATTAGGTATTTCTATTTAACTCAGTTGATAGTCAGCCTGTCAAATTGCATCCACTCTGTCCAACTGTGTGGTGTAGAAGCAGATACAGGAATTTTCAATACAGCCGTCCTGGGTTTGATTCCTGAACATTCATTGGAGTTTGAAAACAAAATACGCGTATAGGTTTATGTCTGGTTGAACGATGTTTGTGCCAAGTTGATTTTTTTTCTCCCTTTTTTGGGGGGGAATTTTATCGTAATTCATAAAGGGGCCCAGAAAATATTTGGGAACCACTGCAGTAGGGGTTGTTGTGGAAGTTTGATGCTAGCAGAGTGGATCTGATAAACAGATGGTGATTGTTGGTGATAGTGATTTGAGGAAGTTGGGCAAACTTGTCTCTAAAAGAGTTAGTGATGCAGTTTGATAATGTGGCCATGGATATCATGAAGTGCATTCTTGCAAAAACTGCTATTCTAAATGCTTTTTTTGTGTTTGTCTTTCAAAATTAACATAAAACTATAATGTGTTTCCTCTGGATAATACGGGTCTTATTTTTCACAAGCTTAAGGCATTAGAGGAACAATCTGTAGGATTGTTTCAAGTGTGAGACAGACCAATTTATAAAAGACTTCTCTGCAAAGTAATGGCATTCCTCCTGCACTGAGCTTCTCTTGATAGCTGTGTTTATGGATGTGAAGTCATGCATTATCTTGCATTTTTTAATAAAACTATATGAAGAATGTAGCTCATTGTAGATGCTATTTTGAGATTCCAGATTTCACTGAGGGTTTATTCAGCCTGAACCTATTGCAATAAGTTAATTCAATAGTAACTAATGTGAAAGTTGAAATAGGATTTACACAAACAATTACTTTTGTATATTTACCTTTTCTTAGTTTAGTTCCTCGTTCTTCATCCTTTTCATTTGTTTTCTCATTTGATTGTTCTTCTCTCTTCATTGTGTTTTTCCTCCCTCCCTCTGATTCTCTCGCTCTCTCTCTCTCTCTCTCTTCTACACTCTCTCTCTCTTTATCTCTCAGCTTGCTCTCCAGCACAATCGCCCTTTACCAACACTCTATCTGTCTCTGTATGAACAGGAGTCGGTGAGTGTCTGTGTGAGCGACCATGTGAGTCTGCACGTGTTACTTTGACAAGACGAAAGGCGGTGAAAGAGGGGGAGGGGCGGAGGAGACGAAGAGGACAGTGGTGGAGGAAGGAGGGACTGTCCGGAGGGGTGGGGGTCTGGTTATGGCCATATGGAGGATGTAGTGGCATGAAAACTGTAGCTGACCCACTGGAGTTTGCGTGTGCCGTGGGAGTGTGCCCATGTGTGTGTGAGATGGGATCTGCTCTTGGAAGAAGAAGAAGACAAACTGAGAAAAAGGACAAAACTAGTGAAGAAGCCAGGAAGGCCAGGCTCTATAGTAAGGTACCCTGACTGATCTCATCATCTTCTTTATTTACTTTATCCGTTAGCTGAAGTTTAAGCACACCTCTCCCTGCCTTTTTCATACACTTTCATACTCCTGCCATTCATAGACACTTCACAATCCATCCCTCACTACCTGCCTAAGCTTTCCCTCTCTCTCAATCCCTCTCTCTTTGGCTTTCGTTCTGTTGTTATGCTCTGTTGCATGTTGGATGTGTGAGGAACTGGTGCAGCCTTATCTAAAACCCCGACAGAATGTTAATGTTTTCCCCTGCTCTGGTTTAGCTATTCAGTGTTTTCTGCATTTGGCCCACAAATGTGAGGTTTTCTCTGTTTATGTGTGTCTGGTATGTTGTGGGATCTTTAAATGGGTGTCTAGATTTGGTTAATGTGAGTGACAGTGGTTTGCTTATGTTTTTTTTCTTTTGGAGACATGGCCAAAATGGTTCTTTGTGTGTTATTTATTTTTGCAAGTGACAGCACGGTCCATATATTTCTGCATTTAAATTTATTTGAATGTGTGCATAAGGCTCTAAAAGTAATGTATTGTCCTCTATTCTTTGCTGTTGAAGGTGCTTAATACGTGCCATAGTTTTTCTTTACGTTGCTGTTGATGTTTACTGATGAAATATGGCTTCACAA
This sequence comes from Poeciliopsis prolifica, assembly GCF_027474105.1. Lineage (NCBI taxonomy): Eukaryota > Metazoa > Chordata > Actinopteri > Cyprinodontiformes > Poeciliidae > Poeciliopsis > Poeciliopsis prolifica. The sequence continues at coordinate 11,454,632 of NW_026562376.1, read as the reverse complement.
TTCGCTGCAGGATGATGGTGCTAATGCAGTAGCTGTGGCACAATTAGACGATCTATTAGCCTATCAAAGTTTGTATTTTATAAATAATATATAGTAAATGTAGTTACTGAAGCATCAAAATTGTCAGTCTGTCAGTGAGAGATCAGCAGGAGTTTTCTGCCCTGCAAAAGGTTTGACATGAGCTACAGCTCAGCGATGCCGCCTGATTTATGTTTTCATCTCCACTTCAGATCAATTATTGATTCTGTACATACAGAATTTATGAGCTGTCAAAAGTTTGAGATCATCTCCATGTCATTTCTGTTGTTTCATTATGTCTTACAAATTAAAAGAGTTTTAAATAAGCAGTGTACAAATTGGTATTTTAGATATTAGATTGTGACCTAATTTCATGAAAATCTCAAAGATTTATTCATGACAAATAGTTGCACTGTCCCCCATCCATCTTTGTATTTGCACTTGTCATTAATGTTTCACTTAAAGTGTGTGAGGTGTGTATGAAAAAGAGAGAAATGGAGGGAAGCAGTGGATTACAGAAAATGGAATTGATTCTATTTTGTTGCGTATAGTCTGAAACCAGGCCATGTAGAAATTATAGCTCTAGGCTGCTTAAAATACATGCAGTAAGTTCTCTATGTTCAGCTTGCATTGGGATGCTTTTCATTTTCAGACACACAAAATAAGTTAATGCAGTAAAAAAAAAAACACACATACAGCATTAAACTAATTCTGCCCATATTTTTACTCTTTAGCTTTTACTCCAAAAATTCCTCGTAGGAATATTTTTTTAAACACAATTTATTAATATCATTTTACAAGCCCCCCCACTTCACAATTGGTCTAAACAAACCCAGTTTTTGGGAACACGTGGGACAACTTTGTGACATTTTGAAGTTATAAATATGAGCAAACAGATTACATGTGGGATTTTCTTAAGACTCTATTTGTTGTTTTTTTTCAACTGTCATTCAACATCCACATGATCCCATTTGCTGAGATTAATTACACCTTCATCTGTCACAATATTTTTGCTATTGGTAATGTGGAATTTTGATTTTTCAGTGTCACCATTTGAACATAATCTAAAACAGCCACTGAGCCAGAGTGTTAAAAAATATCAGTGAGTCGATGGGTCCAAGTTCACTTCAGAAAATGCAGAAGTCATTGTTGGTCGATGAAAGATTATAAATCAGGTCTCAAGCTAGACTCTGTGAGGGTAAAGACCAAAGAGTATGAAAAGAACTTTGGATGGATATAGACCTCAGTTCAACTAAACGTAAAAGGTCTGCTACTGAATCAACCTACTGGTGTTAAAAAAAATTCAGAATGAGGAGTTTTCTATTACAGCAAAAAAAAAAAAAAATGTGTATAGCTCAGTATGTTAGATTAAAGTATATAGCGGTCTCTGTAAACAAATCTTTGTCAGCAGTAGCTCATCCAAAATGCTGCTACTCTAGGAAAAATAGGATCAGCGAGAGTGAATTCAATCCTGGTTATCATCCATTCATTACTATACTCTTTCACCTTCCCTCTTGTTGAGCCGTCTGGTTTTACAGTCTTAATGTTGTAGGAGTACAGTTGATTTCACATCAGAAAAAAAAAATACATTAAACCGACTACAGAACTATTGTTGTGGGTAAGTCTGTATGAATAAATGACTGTTAAATCAGGTTTTATTGACAGGAAGTACAATAGAGTACTAATAATCATCAGGCTGCATGAATAAGCTACCCACACGACTCTCATCTCATGCTGGAGTGTGCTGGCTGCCCTCTCTGTCGCCTGAAGGGATGTTTGCCATCAGGGTTCAAACACAAAGAGCAGTCTTTGTTCCTGTATTTTCTGCTTTATTTTGACTTAAGTTCTACTTGGCTAAAATCCAGCTCAACACAGATTCCTTTGGTTGTGTTTTATCCACCAGCTCTGCCCCCCCACGCCGCCCCTGCTGTCTGCATCTCTGTCCCAGTGTCAGTTTGAAAACACATGACTGGGCCTGATTCAGCTTTTTCTTTCTCTGGACTCTTTGATTCTGATGACAGCATGCATTCCCTTTATCCTATCTCACTACACTGCTTACAAACAAAAACACAACTTTTATTGTCATACCTTATGTGACAGAAGACAACATGCTGACTCTATGTCATTGCACAACTTAAAATCCTTCAGTCAGTTTAGATCCAAAAGATGCTTATAAAAAAAAAATGTTTTCATATTTGCACGGTGTAGCGAGTTACAGTATTTTTTACATATAAATGTGAAAATGTCTTGTGCCATCCATTTAGCGTAATTATCTGTGATAATCCATCTCGCCATCATCCATCTGTGGCCTTTGTGTAGCACTAACGGTTTTATTTGTTCATTTGTTTGGGGTGTGCTATACTGTACAATAAACCTGCACTCTCTGAGTTAGTCATTGTGTTGTTGAGTGGGGAAGAGGCTGTGGCTTTATTCGGTTTTGTTGTAGCCTGTAGTCTAATTCAGAGAGCTTTGACTGTTCTGCCTGCCTAAACTGTGCTTCATCAGGAGGAATACCAGATATTACCCTGAACATCTTATTGAATTTCTTCAGAAAAGGATTTCTCCGGAGGGATCATGCTGTTACGTTCAGAGAGAGCTACTAGGAGCCGGGCTACAGAGGTTAGACACTTACCTCGACAGTAATCCACAAGGTTTGCCCCTGAAAGCAAATTACTGCCATGACAGAGCAGCTGCAACATTTAGAACAACATGAAATGGAAATACTGGCAACATAGTAATTAATCTGCTTATATTTAATTGTATTAGAGTTTTAAGCTTGCAATTATATTAAGTCAGAACTCTAGTTTGTTTTGTATAGTTATACATTTACACTGACTATAGTATTAAATTAGTTTATTGCTATATGCTTTATCTTTTACATGTTGTTACTGGTTATTTGGTTGGTTAAAGCAAGCAGCCGTTATCCACAGACATGATCTCTATCCTGATATATTCATGTTCTGTGAATTATCAACAAGGGCTTCTGCAGCCCACACATAATCAAGGAAGCCAACAACTATAATCCATCCAAATTAATCTTTTTAGTTGATATGGTAATATGCCTTTTTGAGTGCTTAACCTTTTTAATTGAAGTGACAATTTTTATCCACACAACTATAACCGCTGAATAACTTCTGACTGCTGTCTTCAGACATCCTGTGTGTGCGTTTGCGTGTGTGTGAGTGTGTGCATGTCGCATAGGTTCAGTTCACTTCATCAGCTTCATCCAAACATACAGCTGGGTTATAAAAGTTCCTTTTAAAGTTTTCAAAAGCCAAGAGGATTTAACCTTTTATCTTGTAATGTTAGGTTACAAGAAAGGGCGTCTGCCATGTTACTTGATTTAACACAGAAGCAGGACACAATGCATGCGATTTTATTAATAAGGAAAGAAAAGAATAGACTACTGTTTTCTAAGCTGTTAAATGTATGATGGAAGATACAGTGTGTATCTGTCTGCTACATTTTTGTCTGAATAAATGATAAATAACTTTGAAACTCACAGATTAGTATATGGACCTTCATTTGATTTGTGTTGTATGTGTCAAAGATAATAACTACATTTTGCTAGATATGTTACATTAAATGTTAGACTTCATGATTGCATTTTTAGGATATTGCAAGAATTTAATTGTAACGGATAATTATTTTTCATTTGGAGCTGCACTAATGGCTAAAATTAGATCTTATTCTGTAAATAAGCAGGTTTAAGCATTTCTCTTACTTCTGTCATGTTGGAGTTGACATCTTATATCTAAACGGTATAAGCACTTAACTTCACCTTAACATTTCTTAAGTCTTTGTTTTCATCTTTTGAAGGGGTTTGCAAAAAATGTCAAATTTGGTTACTGAAAATTAAACACATTTTATTTTGGACCACAATATATATATATTTTTTTTATCACAGTTGATCAGAAAATGTGTGTGCAAATTTATCAAAATTAAAAGCAATCTAATTAGTCTCCCTATAGTCCTTTGGTCAAGCCACATCAATATTAACAACATGATGCTCTCTAAAAATGACAAATGCAAACAAATCTTAAAACAGTCCTAAAACTGGAGTTACACTAAAGAAAGCAAGACAATGAAAATATGTTCTAATTACAGTGATAATGATTTTGTCTTACTGGAAGCTATCGAGCTGCAAATAAAGGCAGAGCTTTTACAAAGCCTTCACAAGGGATGTGTGAAAGGGAATTGTCTGCTAATCAGCAACATTATTGGTTTATTATCTGTTTGTTGTTGCTATAGTAGCAGCATCGTCTTGGAGTATTGTGTGTAAATAAATTAAATAACTTTTCTTCTGAAGAGAAAATGCTATTCCTTAGGATTAGATCCAAACTGTCAAACTAGAAAACAAGCTTTTGGTCGCTTAGAGCATCACACTTATTCATGTTTGAGTTTGTTCCTGGACTCAGATTTTGTTTGCTCAGGTAAACACGGGACAGACAGAAACTAAACTGAATGTTTAAGTGAAATGGTTTATAGATATAAACCAAATGAATCACATCTAGGATTATTCATGTACACATACAGGCACTGTGAGTTATTTAGCAGCTTGGTGTCTGGAGAATTTAGGACATCCTCGTTAATAAAAATTCATATTTCATATTTTTCACCAACTTGCAAAGGAAATGGGAAACAGTTTGTATTCTTTAAAAGGTAGTTTGCCTAAATTTCAAAAGCGCAACTGTGATAAAAGTTTTAAATTATTCTATAAAGTCTTCACAGTACCAGTCTGCAGCCAATTGGCTCTGAAAGAAGCTGTTCTGGTCAGATGAAACCATACATTTTTGGTATAAAAGCCAAATTTCATGTATGGTAAATAGGTCACACTGGTCATCTCCAACATCATCCACAAGTTTGCTATGTCAAACGACAGGCTTAACAAGGAACAGAGAAACTGGTCATTCCTTTTTGGAGGACATATTGAACTACATACTCAGAAATATGGAGGAAAACATGTGAGGAGATGGCAAAGACTCATTATTTGGGTCTTTTTTTATTTCATTTTAAGTTAATGTTTCTGTTACATAGTTGTTGGTGTTGTTGGATGGCTGTTTAGATGTGTTTTTAACCATAATATGGAATTTTGGCTTTGTAACAAATTGGTTTAGCTAGTTGAATTGCCCCCTGAAATGAATAATTTTCTGGATCAGAATCTAATATCTGCATTGACAAAATCTGAGAGGTTTAAGTAAAAGGTAAAAAAAGGAGAAATGTTTAAATAAAAAATGAAAACGTTTGCTTTGAATGGATGCACCTTGGCGGATTTGAAGAAAGGAATCAGGGAAACAATCAGTGCAAAGAAAGAAATTAGGGAAGCTGGGGACAGATCAGAGGAAAGATCAAATCAGGCTTTTATTTCCTGGGAAGAGCAACCTAAACAAATACAAGACAGATGCTGAATTAGCTTGTTGGTGTTGACGACTGGTAAGTAAATACCAGTCAGCTTCGTTGTTGTAGTAGATTTCTTTTCTTGACTCTGTCAGCTCAGGTGCCAATGAGTGGGTTTATAATCATGAAATGATTGCATTCATTTGAGTGAGCTCTTCACTAATCTGAAGCTTAACACATCTGCAGGTTGTTAATCAAATGGGTTTAAGGCAGTTTTTGAGCTTTATAATAAAATCACTGGGACAAAAAGGATAAAACTGAAAATTCTGTAGGCCATTCTTTACGAAGACGATGCTGCAACATATTTATGTACTCCAGACCTTTACTGCTGTGCTCTGCATTACAACTATTTGAAATGCACAACCTTATTTTCGATGGACACTCAGTTCTGTTTTTTGTTGTTTTATTTTAAAAAAAGTGAAAAAAAGCTGCACTGCCACACAATTAATATAGAGCTACCCAAAATGTTTGATCAGTTTATGATGTACATCTTGAATATGTTCTTTCTTCTAGAGTCTATTACCTATTTATGTTTTTTGTGTTTTGGAGGTTTGCATTTCTGTATGCTTCATTTGTTGTAAAGACAAAATTAGCATGTCACCCATATTAATAATTATTTTCCTTATTTGGAAATCTACGTTGCTCTTATTGTATCTTTCAAATATAGATTAATTAATCACGCACATATTTTATAATCTGAGCAGATTAAAAAAAATAGTGTACGAATAAAAAAAATTGAAAAAAGTTGTACCAGTAATTGGAGGAATCAAACCCTTATGATTTTTCATGAGCTCTTTGCATGTTTTAATTTTTTTGTGAGGTTGAGCCTCCTTGCCATCACCCTAATCTTGAGCTCTCTTCGGACTCTATCAAAACATGCTGGCAAAAGTGAAACATTTCTTTAAATATAATACTGCCAGGGGTCTGAATGATTTTGGGCTTAATATGTCATGAAAAATGCCACTGTCTTTGGAATGAAGATGTGATTGTACGTAGATATGATCCATAAAAAAGACATGAATAAAATGAACAAACAAATTCTGGAGATAGAATTCCTCTTTGACCTGTTCACCCCTTTTTCTCTCCTTTGCCCTGTATCCTGCTGTACCCTCATCCATAGCTCTCACTTATGTTTCCACCCCTCATCCAGTTGTGCATTTTTAATAGTAACATACTTCAAGATGCTCATACTCTGCAATAAACCATGAATTATAGAATAAAGCGACAAATAAAACAAGCTTCACCATTTGAGGATTTTTTTTTTCCTAGCTAACTTTTTCATTTCCAAAGCAAGAAGGTAAATCTCAACAGAGAACCGTATTTAGACAAAAGGTAGAGTCAATAAGGGAGTACCTTACACTGGTTTTCAGCCTATTTGATTTCTGACGACTTGAGTTGCGTCTTTGTATGCTGTTTGATGCTTTTTGTATGCTTTCACTTTTATCAGTGGTAGTTGGAATAGTTTGTGAAAAAGATATAGGTTCCCCTTTAATTCTGGCTGCAAATTTAAATATACCGTGCAGTTATAGCAAGTAAATTAAAATATTAATGAGAAGTTAATTTATTTCAGTAACTAGATTCACTAAGTAAAACACGTTACAGATTAACTCCACACAGACTGTTTTCAAGGCTTTATTTCTGTTAATAAGATAATTTTCCTCTTACAGTTATTGAAAACAGGACTTTTAGGATTAGAATATTACATCAGACCAAGAACAAAATATTGTTAGTGGAGGAAATCAAGTGACACCTGCAGCTGCGTGTGCTGCCTGACTGCAACTGCAATTTTTTGAAAAGTTTTCTAATATACTTTTATCTAGTTTATAGCAACTGATGGAGATGCAGCGCTGGTTTGACACTTGCAAAGATGATCGAGATTTGTTGCCTCACCCTACTTTCTGTGGACTGATCATGTTGAGATGTATCAACTTTGAGGGAGGTGAGGACGACCAAAAATGTAGCAACCATTTTCAGCATTTATTTAATTTGCTGGTTATTGATATTACAGTGAATGATCAGATTTCAAAAATGGGGGAGCAAAAATATAAGTTTGCACTGCCAACTTATAAAATGGGGGTCCAGTTGCTTTACTTGCTCCATTGTTTAGGCGCCTAAAGCAGGGATATGAGTACACTAATATTAGAACTGCATGTATTGCATTGTTTCTTTCTCGTTCTGAGAAAGAAACAGGGCCCATATTTATGCAAGCGTCAATAAAAGTAGATAGAGAAAGAACAAGGAGTGCAGAATGCCTGATAATGTATTTGTTTTTCTCACCATGAATGCATAAATGCATGTTTGATTTGTGCTCACTTTTTTAGATTTATTTATGTTGTATATGGGTTTAATTTTGTTCATATGATTAAATGAGTTAGATGTAGTTCTGAGACATGATTGTTTTTTACAGCATCGTCTCTCGAGTAGTTTGAGTCATACAACTCAAAGCCAATTCTACAAATAGTGACAAAATGTTGATTTCTGATTTTGAATATCTCTGACATTCTTTCTCTCATTTGTTTGGTGTTTAGCAAAACAGAAGCGATTTTGGTAATTTACACTGACGTAAATCATAAAAGTTTGATCTGAATTAACTGCAGACAGTGAGAAAAACAAATACATGTAGCTTTTAAGCCGATGTATGTAAACTTCTGGTTTGAACTGTATGCTCTTAACATCACTGCATTGTTAAATTGACATTTAACCTCTTTTCCGTGCTAAATCTCTGAATGATTGGATGGATGAGTCTACGCACTTAAATGTCCAGGTCTGATTTTCAGTTAGGTATAGGATCTTCCTCTGCGATCAAAAAATGTCATTGTAATTGTTACCAGATGCTTGGGATCATAGTCCTGCTCAAAGGTGACCATCTGTTCCAACCTCAAGAGTTTCTGGAGCCTTTAGTGCATTTTAGAGAGGAGTTCTTAGAGTTTCACCTGGTATTTAGCTTCACCTACCTTTCCAGCCATTAGTAGCTTCAGTTTTTTCTGCTGAAGAAGATGCTGCAACCTCCATATGATACTTTGGAGATGTTTTTTTCCGAGTGATATGCAGTCATTGTTCCTTCTCTCATTGTGCTTAGGATGAAGCCCAAAAAATACATCTTATTCTCATATGGCTAGATTATGTTCTTCCAGTGCTATAAAATCTACAATTGCAAACTGCAAATTTGACACTTTGTGACTTGTTTTAATGACTGGATTCTTTGTGCCACTTTTCCACAGAGGCCTGCATTGTGGAATGCATGACAACTGTTTGTTCTGCACACAGATTCTCTCACCTGACCTTGAGTCTCTGCAGTTCTTCCCAAGTTTCTGCTTTTTTTGGGCAATAATCTCCTTTCATTTTCTGTCAATTAGTTGAATGTCGATATGTTTATAGATACTCTGTTTTCTATGTTTGTAGATAGGCTGAGAATTTCTCTGAAACATTTTTGACGCTTGAGAGACGATTTTAACACAAACATGCTTTGAACGTCTCCACAACTTTATATCTGACCTGTCTGTTTCTTCCTTGGACTTCATGATTGTGCTTTGTCACCAATGTTCTTTAACAAGCTTTTTACAGCACAGCTATATACCTACTAAGGCTAAATGACACACCATTGAGTTACATTTACTAATTAGGTAACTTCTGTAACCTTTTATTACTTTTGGTCTTTCATCTAAAGTCCCAGTAACATATATCAAATTATATTTACTTTGTAAAATGTTGCAAATGTTTTAGAGATTTGGTGTTTTGTTGGATAATTAGAATTTTACATTAGAAATGTTTTAATAGGATTTTAATTTTATATTTATGATATCTTGGAGATTTTGTTTTTTATGGTCATTGGAAGTGTACAGTATTTATTTTTTGTGATCATTTTATGGAAATTAGAGACAAAGAAAAATCCTTAAAAACGGCAATAAAATGTTCACCTGTGCTTGTCACTAATTGTAAGTGTAATTGTAAAACTTCTTGCTGGACATGCATGAAAGGGTTACAGAGCTTTTTATATGGATCCAGGTGAAAAAGCTTAGCAAACATAATTAGTCATATTTAGTCATTGTGTGTCTGTTATGAAAAAAAAAGAGGCATCAGGACAACTTTAATCTTGACACAACCTTTATATCTTCTTTTTCTCCCTCTTTTATCCTGTGGAGTTGATCCAGTGAGTAAAAGCAAATGATGAACAACAGCTGACTAATAGAAAGACAACTTATTAAAGTTAGAAGCCCAGGTTTCTGGAAAGATTTCAGTAATTACAGTGGATTGCAGTAATTAACATGGTCGGGTAATTGGGACACTGCTGTGAATCTACTTTTAGTTGTCATTAGTAACTGAACAGTGTCCCATTAATCTGTCTTGTATCTTCGGGACTATAGCTGCTGCTGAATTAGGTGTGCTTTGGTTTATTTTCCCTTTTCTGCTCTATGTTTAGAGCGCTGTGCACAAACCTGCTGGCTTGAAATTGGCTCGATGATTTTCTACCATTCTCTGTATTTATATTTTTTCCTGTGAATATTTAAAGTATTTTGTTGTTTCAGTTTCAGCTGCCAGTACTTTATGACACTTCTGTTGATTCTGATGGATATTAAGTGATTTTTAATATTAAATAACAGTTCATATTGGAATGTATATCCTCAATCAATACATGCATTATACAAGTTAGGTAATATAGATCATAGCTTATTGTAAACCTGTATTTGTTTTGGCAATCGTGTGCAGCCTCATCTTACTATCATGTGTGGGAAGAGAAGATACTTTGTTACCTGTTACACTAAACCTTTTGCTGTGTAAAGCTAGTCTGTTACAAGGAAATTGAGTTTATTTGATCAAATGCTGTTGGTTCACATCAGCAAGTTCTCAGTGCAAAATTCCCTGCTAAGCTATAAGGAAGAAACAATGGGAAAATAGACTAACTCTGGAAATAAATGTTTTATCTCAGGTTATCGTGTATATGTTCTGGCCCTTATCACGTTCAAACATTTAAATCTTTACTCTTTTTTTTATCATATAAACATAAAAATGAAATAGAAAACTTTGTAAAACAAAAACTAACCTGACCTCCAAACCTTTGATATGTGCAAATGATCAAAAACCCTAAAATGTGTTGATCCCTGTTGTAAAGCTTTATTTACTTAAAGCTGTGTTTCCTATTATGTCCATGAGTCCATGTTGATCTACGTGAACTCAACATAAATTAAATTATAAACATTTACTTGCATTTGCGTGACATTATGACAGTTTTAAACTAAGGGAAATATAAATAAGTAGCTTTGCTCTGGGACTTGCGTTTCCTCAGTGTGTTCTGGTTCCTCCTCAGGTTTTGATCAGCTTTTAGCAGATATTCCTTTTAAGTATAAAACTCCTCAGATGAGTGAATTAAAAAGAAACTGTTATCATCCAAAACTTAAGGTTCACAAACCAACTGTTCTAAGACACTCATAGACATTTAATCTATTTTACCTTTTAATTTGACTTTTTTGAGGGAAATGTTTATCTACTTCTTTATTTCGTATTTATACTGCATAGCACCGAGGTTGTTGTTGTTTTAAATTGAGTGCAGAAATAAAGATAAATGAGGACATAGTATTTCAATTATCAAACTGCAAAATTGCCATATGTTCTGGGAACTGCTCCTCACTATTTTATTCTAATTTTACTAGGTACAATAGTCTCCATTTTATAATTTTCTCTAACTCTGACTCTTTTAATGCTACAACAAGGCTAAGTTTCAGAAAGAGAAGCTTGTGTAGGCTACATTTCAGTGTTTGAATGAAGAGAGACTCTGAAATTTAGGAACTGTCTAATAACAAAATTTAAAGTCGTTAAGTTGATGAAAGCAATAATTGTTTTGCTCTCTGACCATCAATGATTTAAGCCATCTTAACAACCTGAACATGCTGGGTTTTTTTAAACCTGTAATAGTATTTCTGAAAATACTTCCTTTGTTATTACTGCAGATCACAAAATCTGTTGCTTCAAAAGAATTGGTCATTTTCTGGGAGGTTTCAAATTATATTTTCCTCCAGAGCAGGTACTCATCTTTAAAACCTGAAGTGAGACTCCTCAATGGATACAGATTAACGTGAAAAAGGTAGAGCCATGTCTAGATTGGTTGGACTGTAGAGGGAGAGGGGGCCACTTTCTGTTGAGTCAGAACTTTGCTTTCATTACTTCTTTGCGCATATGTTGGTTTTCTGGCATCGAGTTCATCAATAAACAAACTGATGTGATTGATTTGCCTCTCTGGGTTAATAGGTTATAACAGGTTAGAGAGAATGTAATGCGGTTCCTGGACTAACAGCCAAAGAAATCAATGCATTTTTGCTGCATCTATTGTGTAAAGTAGGGCTGGAGGGCAGCCAATATCTGTATTGTTAAGAGTAAAAATGTATGTATTTATAGTATAAATGTTAGGGTAGAAGTGAGGAAAGATTTTAACAAGTGTTTTTGTCTCGTTGCATGTTTCCTCGGTATCTGGCCGAGAATGGATTAAGTAGTGGTCAAATAATGGGGCCACTGCAGCCACAATGGTTCACCAGTGGCCCTTTTCCACTGGCTCTAATGGACCCAGCTCCACTCTGCTCAGTATGCTTTGTGAGCGTTTCCACTGGCCTTTCTCCAGCCTAGTATCTGCTTTTTTGGTCCCTGCGCTGTAGGGTCGGTCAGGGTCGACCAGGTACTATAATGTGATGGAAATCTACTGCTGTTCACTGATGCGTAGTCGGACGTAGGAGCAAAGAGTGAAGAAAAACAAAAGGTGCAAATTTCAAATTTGCTACAACACGGACCTGATGGAGTCCTACGAAGCTACAATCAAGCGGTGAACACTCACTCAGGACACCTATGTGTTTCCAGCATGTTAACCCCAACAAATGTACAATGCAAGTTGTCTGCACACTCAAAACACCCAGAGAATGGTCACACTCTGTCAAACTGAGAATCATATTATCTGGCTGCCAGAACATGTTGGCTTTAACAAAATGAAGAGCATCTACATGTTCAACGTTTGTTGGCATCACAGCAAACTTTCTAACATTTGTGAAAGAGAGATTTTACATCTCAGTGTCATTTGCAGTGAATGATATAAGCTTTCTGCTTTTCCTGAACATAGAAATTAAAACAATTGTTATCAGTTATATGATTGTCTTGAGCCTGACATTGCATAAAAAAGCTGCTGAGTTGGTCGATATAACCCTTTGGTTATTTAGAATAATTTTTGCTTGCTTATGTGTTCATAATGTTATGTTGCTTTGATTTATTTGGAGGCCACTTTTACTTTTCTTTCTATTATGAAAAATGTATTGTTCCTTTAGGGAATTATTGGAAATGAGACACATCCAGGCAGTAATGAATGCCCTCGATGGTAAATATTGACAGTAAATTTGGAAGCTTACATTCATTAGTGAATCAAGCTTGGCAAAAGGTTTAATGAAATTTAAGCTAACCAAGGAAATACTGTGGAGGTGTATTTGCAAATCTTTGCCAGGAATTTCTCTGCCTGAATGTGTGAGCTTGCATAAATGGAAACAAATTATTTTTGCAGAATTGTGGTACAGTGTAGAAGTACAAGGATTCTTTTCAGCATATAAACACATGAGGTTTCTCTAGCACACAATCAATTTAAAGCATAGTTTTGTTTTCCAAGCAAAACTATTTCGTTTATTTAATAGTATTTGTCAATTGTATATGTTGTCAGAATTCAAATAGTTTGGAAGAAGTTCTGGATCTGTTTATTATTCAATACATAAGTTTGTTAAAATGTATGTCAACTAAGAAAATAATGAGATTTCGAGCAACACTCAGTGTTTTCTAATTGTGCCGTTACTGAAAAGCGCTTTCCTCTTTCAGATATGATTTATTACACCCTGTCATCCTTTTGTTTGATTTCAGAATTAATAGTGATTTTCCAGTTGCTCTGGTTGTTTCTGAAAATAAACGCTTTGTGTTTTTTTGCATAAAAGTGAAATTGGCAGTGTATGTTGCAGACAAGGAAAGATAGCCAGGGGTAAAAAATATCAAGAGTTCATTAAGGCCCTTGCTGAGAAAAATAAAGTAGAAGCCTTTTATCAGCCTTCTGTTCGCCAGGCAATAAAACACACATCAGGCCCACCTGATTATTGGTAAATCATCCCAGGAACCTCTTCAAGGCATTATCCACGATATTATTCAGGACACACAAAGAGGTGTCATTCACACACAGACAAACACAACCTCAGTGCTCTTCCCACTCATGTGTACATTGGCTGCTAGAACGGTCTTTGTATCCCATCACCATAACAACTGCCTGAAAGCACATGCAAAAAAAAAGAAAAAGGAAACGAATTTCTCTCACTCAGTTTGACTCGGAGATGGTGAGCGTAGCAGTCGCTGGATCCTTACAGCATGTCAGTGTGCCGTGTGTGAGCAAGATGCGGGTTTGTACAGGCAAGCGGGCTGCGGACGACTTGGTGCAAATGAAAAGCGCCTTGTGAGTGTGAAATCTGGGAAGAGTCCGAGGAGGTAACATTTTAAAACTGGATCAGGCAGTTTATGATGGTGAGTGTCAGAAGGATGCTTCATTCTGTTTTCTGTTTTGCCTGCATATGCATGTGTATGTTTCTGAAGAGTGTGTTTAAGTGTGCCGTTCTACATTTCTTTAGTAAGTTGTAGCAAATCTACTTTGTACCTGTGTCCATATTATGTAATGACAAAAGCAAGAAAACCTCAAAAGAGTACAAAAGTGATCTAAGTTTTCTGTTAAACTTAGTTGGAATACTACTGATTTTGTCAAACTGCATCTCCATCATACTCATTGTGATGAAAGGTTCCTATTTTCTTTTAGGATTTCATTTAACTAGATTTTTATTTTTCTTTACTTCACAATTTTATCATGCATTTTTAACCTGTTTTTTTTATCTTTGAGATTGCATCATTGCTCACGGACTCTTTGCAGCTTCAATTTATTAATATTGAGTGGGTTTAGTCTTCTTTAAATAAAGTCCACATTTATTTTCAAGTATAAAAGAAAAATCATTTGCTGTGAATATGAATGTTCAGAACTATTTTTTTCACCATCCATATACATCACTGATGTTCATTCTAGCAGGTCTTTAAAAGATTATTATTATTTCTATTATTATTGTTATGTACAGTCAAAATGTGAAATAAGCTGGAGGATTTTATTTCCTCTTTTTTTTCCACAAGAAGGGAAAGAAAAAGATTCAGTGATCCTGTTCAGCCTTTACACTCCTCTATTTTTCGCTCGCTCCTATTATAGCTTACATATCTTCTGGTCCATTTGCTTGGCATGACAGAATAGAAATAAAACCTTCAAACACAGAAGGAAAGAGCAGTGGCAGTAGCTTTCATCTCTGGACTGCATTATTAAACATCTCTATCCACATGAGTCTGACTTCGCCCAATCACAACGATCTCTTCCCGTCTTCCCTTTAACCTTACTCCCTTGTCTCTCTCCATTAGGCAAACTTGAAGAAGTTTATGGAGTATGTGCAGCAGAGAAACAATGAAAAGGTCTCACGGTTTTTGGAAAAAGGCCTGGATCCTAACTTCCATGATCCAGACACAGGAGGTAAGAAACTCAATAGTTATGGACATACAGTAGATAGTTTTTCTCCTGTATGTAATCTACCTTCTTTTTTTTTCCATTGTACTTTCTACCTTTTGCATACTGTCCTCACCACAACTGACCATGTAAGGATTTTCTGAAATAAGCCTCGCGCTTGCGGGGAAAGCTGGTTTATTCTTCCTTCTAATCGTCTTATGTATATTCGGATGTTTGTCCCACAACAAAGGAGGTTGTTTCTCTGCTGGGTGACCTATAGTCCCACAGATGAGCTGCAAAGTGAGAGGAACATATGAATAGCTTAGTTTAACACCAACAGGAAGCTGCCATTTAGGTAGATAGGAGGGTGACAATTAACACAGCCAGGCAGTGATGCAAATGCAGAGTTACTGACAATTTAAATAGTTTTAATTATTATTTGTTAAACACTGACAGCTATAGCTCATTTTTCATCAGGAATGTGCAGCAGTATAACTGGAAAAATGTTAATTTTGAATACAGTTTGCTTACTCAGCCTTGGATCTCACAGAATGCCCACTAACGCTGGCAGCACAGTTGGAGGGATGTGCCGAGCTCATCAAAGTGCTTAAAAATGGAGGGGCACATCTGGACTTCCGAACAAAGGATGGCATTACTGCCCTGCACAAGGCTGTGCGCAGCAAGAACCACACAGCACTTATAGTAAGTACATTACGCAAAGGAAGTAGACGCACTGACTCCTGGTTTATGTCTGTGGTCCGATTGGTTGCCTCCAAGCTTTTCTTTTGGGAACCTATTTGTGAAGATGGGGATTGATAACCTGTTAGTGGAGGTGCTTGAGAAATGATGGTTGAGCAATTACTCAAAAAATGAGGCATAGGATGCCCTCTTTGAATGAACTGGCATAACTATCTGATGGCCTGGTATGTGTGAAGGGGTTTCATTATTTATATGTTGCTTTCTTGTTTCAGAAATGGTTGAACTGGAATGTTTTGCATTCACTTATATCCATTATCTAAACATGTAAAAATCAATTGTTCATGCAATGCACATGAAGCGTTGGCGCTGTTGGATAAAAGCTACAGCGCCCTGCAAAAGTATTTTTATGCTTGGACCCTTAAACAGCCTCACATTACATCACCGCTTGATGGATTTTTTTTTTTTTTTTTTGAGTTTGATATGCTTTTCCATAATAAGATGGAGTTTTTCAAGGGAAGGAAAATGAGATGAGGTTTAAGATGTTTGTCACAAAAAAACTGAAAAGTGTGCATGTGTATTTAGCTTCAAAGAACCACCTATTGCTGTAGCACCAAGACTTTTGGGGCATGTTTAAACCAGCTGTGGTTTAGTCATAAAAAAAAATGTTTAAAAAGTTTTTTTCTTCTACTTCAAAGTTATATGTTACTTTGTGATAATATATCACATTGCATCGTCATGGAATACTTTTAGATTCTGGTCGTAATGTGATGAGATGTGAAAAAATTTGAAGAGGTATAAATCAATAATCCTGCAAGCCTCTTTCAATGAGGGAAAATATATCTTGAATTTAATTTTTTTACAAATTACTAAAGTCTATTTTCCATCCATGTAAATAATGTAGATTTTAGGCTGAGGAAATTTATTACAAGATTCCCATGAGTACCACCACTTCATTTCTGTCTTGCTTTCACGTTTAAAATGCATGAATATCATCTGACTGATAACAAAACACTTTAAAACTAAAACTTTGCCTACAGACACTGTTGGACTTGGGTGCTTCTCCTGACTATAAAGACAGCAGGGGTCTTACTCCTCTCTACCACAGTGCAATGGTCGGAGGAGACCCATACTGCTGTGAACTGCTGCTGCATGACCACGCACAAGTCGGCTGTGAGGATGAGAATGGCTGGCAGGAAATACACCAGGTAATAAATACAATGAGGCACACGCAAAGTGTTAAGAGTTTTTCTTGCGGAGAAAAAAAAATGGTTTGATTTTCAAAGTTCAATTCAATGTCATTTTGAAAGTCTTTGCTCCGTATGAGTAAATGTAAAGTCTCATTAGGAACTCCTGTAGAATGGTATTCCTGAGTTTTAATGAAACAAGAAAAACAGGCAGCTTATCACAACAACTTATTAGTAAATTTTGGATTTATGTTTGTGCATGTAGAAATAGGAAAAGCCATTGTAAGGGTAAAAATGTTGTAATGCCTTAACTGTTGAGGCAGCAATTGATAAAATGTCCCAGTCACACACTGGTTATGTAAAGAAACCAGTGATGATCAAAATTGTAGAAATTTATTATTTCTCTTTAATTACATATTCAAAGAATATTAAAAATCTCAAGATGGAAGGAACTGTACGTCCTGAGAACTGCTGCACGTTAAACGGAAGTGTGGAGAAATCCAATATTAATTCATTTGACCAGTTTAACTCAACTTTGAAAAAAACATTGTAACATTCAAAAGTTCACCTTTAGTATCTACAATAAGATTACCATTGGTGGATATTTTTGGATGAAAGTTATTGTGAGGTATCAGAAGGTCAATTAGTTTTTGGGTTTTTTTTTTCTTTACGTGTTTAACTTTAATGGCTCTGCTGTTTTCTGGTATAGCCTTAGCATAGTTTAATGAGGACGTGCAGTCTGTGTAGACAGTATAATTCTTTATTTTGTTGTTTTGCCAACATTTTAATTGCCTACTATGTCAACTCTACCTGAGGGGCAAAAATATCTCAGTTGAGGACATGGATATAAATATACACATATACTTCAGCAAGTCTCAATCAGACTGACAAACTTTCACTGCCCTACTGTTGTCAGGCAGAGGTGAGTGTTCATAATTGTATCATAACTTGATGATTATAACTTTAAACTATAAGGTCATGATACTTTTAAAAAATAGTGAGGTGGGCTCAAATGAATAATTATCTATTTTAATGACGCTTATTGAAATGTATAACCTCTATGTTGTTGAACAGTAGAAATTCATATGATATTTTCCTTTGACAGCATTGTGAACCTTACAGATAAAAAGATAGTAAGAAGAAACTACAAACTATAATCTGGTTTGAGCATGTAAAAAACCGACTTTTATAAACTTGTAAAAATGTCAACATTTGTTTGACACAACAGAGAGAAAAGAACAATTTAACAAACTAGGAATGTTCCCATAATTGAACACTCCAAATGGTTTGAGACCAGTTTAAATGTGACGTTATTATCCAGTGAAGCTTGGAGTTTATTGGTTGGCCTCGTCTTCAGGACTTTAAGACTGAAAATGTGAAGCAGACAAACTCATGTCCCTGTGAGGCACATACAGCCAGGATGGTGCTTGAGCTTCCTACTTGATACCAACATTCACTTTTCTTGGTCCTATTAGCTTCATGCTCAAAATTGTGTACTATATTATGTACTGAATAGAAGGTAATATCATTTGGTTTTAAAAGCCTCCACACAAGAAATTCAACTCTTGCAAATTTCCATCTGTGAACCGGTTTGACCCAAAGTTTCACCTGGGCTGTAATTAACTGTCTTGCAACAAAATGATGGCAGTAAAATCTCATAAATCAGGGCTCACCTTTGTGGTTAAATGCAGCACCACTGGTTTTCCTTTGTGGTGCTAAAACCTCAATAACAAAGTAGCACAGTGTTATTATCTTCAAAAAGGAGCAATGAGAGCACCAATGGGCAGAGGAGAAACCCAGCAAAGACTTGGTAAGAACCAGTTATTGTCCTGTCATTTTTTAACTGTGTAGTACAGCCACACCCCTCTAATGTAGGCAAGGGGCCCTGAGTTTGTTAAACCAGCTAACTTACAAATAATAACTCTAATACATTCTCATGTTTAAACTTATGTTGAGTTTCACTCACCTTAGGATAATAATACACCAGCACTTCTCTATTTTTTTCACCCAATAATATAGCTCTGAGTAAGAATAATAAACTCCACATACTATTCTACTAGAAATCACACACACACACACACACGCACACACACACACACACACACACACACACACCCTACACACACACACTCACCCCCCCACACACACACACCCATGCACACACACACACACACACACACACACACACACACACACACACACACACACACACACACACACACCTGTATGAGATTTCAACTTTTGGACATATATTTAGCACAATAATGAATTCACAAAACTGCAAATGTTTTGTTTCACAAAACCTATGTAAGTTAATGTGGGCCCACACTTCAATGCCCACCAATTCCGTCCAGATCATAAAGATGATGTGTGCTGGTGCAAATATTATCCAGACAAATGAGAGAATACTATTATTTTCTGTTCATTTATTTATGAATATCCTAGTAATTGTCTAGTCTTTTTTATATTATAATTGGCAACTGATAAGAAGCTCTGAAGGTTGTCACATTTTAATTTAACTAAAAGTCATGTTGAATTAATTTAATTTGTAACAAGCACTTATCTTGACCTGCATTAAAAACAGAAGAAAATTAAAGTTCGTTTTTCTCATATAATTTGCAGAATTGAACAATAAAAAAATTGAAAGACGGAAAATAGTGAGTGAGTGAAACTTGAAAATGGCAAACATTAAAAAAACATTTGATAGGACAATGTTCAGCTCATTCAGAGACCAGTCAGCAGAGAGATACACACAAGACATTTAAAGTATCTGACAATAAAGAGCAACATTGCCATTGATATTGCCTTGGATTCTCTTAAGCAGATACAGTTTTTTGATGTCTGAACTGAAATTGCGTTATCAAATAACTGTGCTGCCCTTCACTCAAAGACATTTTAATCAGTTTTATGCCTTTCAACTCCAACTCTTTGCTGTGTGTTGGTGTGTTCTTTTCCCTCCATTTTGCATTTATTTTCATTTTGCATTTATTTTAGAGTTAGCAATCTGTAAGTACATATTGTCTGAAATAGAATATGCCGCACATGGCTTGTAACTAAGAAAACTTCCAGCATCATTTGGTGCTCTCTCACTTCTACAGTGCACTCCAATGAGACAAAACACAGTGAGAGAACAATGGCTAGGGAAAGCTTTTTTCCTCTGTGTGAATGACAAAGGACACAAGTGGAAAGTATAGAAATATTGCTCCAAGTTAGGTGCAGCAGCAGCCGTGCAGAAAATGTCCTACCAGAATAACATCACACATTTACATTTAGCCTCAGGTGGTGCAAACAAGATTTTCTCATCCTTTTAGTAACTGTTGTTGTGACTAAAGAGGAATTTCTATAAGATGTAGTTAAAAGGAAAGCGGGAGCGGCTTCAGGATAGTTTGCAACAGCTTTCATCCCAGTAGACTGAGCAATCACCACAAATTAAAGTTAAGGAAAATATAGAAAAAAACTCAAAATGGAAAGACTGCTCATAATTTAGCTGTTTCAGTATTGCAAAGGTTTGTGATTTACTGTATTGAACCACTGTTTAGATAACCAAAAACCAGAATTAATGTGCTGTTTGTTTGGGCAAATAGAAAATGTAGGTCACAGGAACATCTTGATTATGACTAGTAGACAAAAGAAGATCTTGGTAATGGACCCTGGCTGCAGCCCATCTCGCCAACGTTTTAACGCTCTTTATCATTCTTATTTGTCCAAGTTCTTCACATTTTGTAGGAATTGCGATGTGGTTCTTTCACTTCATTTATCATCTGGATGTCCAAATGATGGAGATTATCTAATAAAAAACACTGAGCAAAAAGAGTAAGTTTATTAATTTGTCATTTTAGGCGTGCCGCTATGGCCACGTGCAGCACTTGGAACATCTGCTGTTCTACGGAGCCGACATGAGTGCCCAGAACGCATCTGGAAACACTGCCCTGCATGTGTGTGCTCTCTACAATCAGGTAACATTCATTCTGACACAAAATAATATTTCTGTTTTTGACTTAAATTCTTCCTTAGAGAAGACTGTGACATCTGTTCTTTGTACAATGTACACCCGCCGGCTCTTTTAGTGCCCACTGGGCAGCAACATGAAGACTGTATGAGCATGTTGTGCATTATATGCTTAGACTTTTTCTCGTGTTTCAGTGTTGCAGTGTTGACTGAACTAAATAATTAAACATATTAAGTCTTTTCCCTTTTGGTTTTAGTTGCCTAAAATTAATCACTTGGTAAATATTTAATGATGCACATGACCAGCAGATGAAAACCTTGCACAGATTATTTTGTAAACAGTGCAGAACACTGCAGTTTAGTCAGTCCCGACTATTAGAAGACACTTTGTTGCAAGAACTTTTTAATTTTTTTATATTTAGTTTCAAATTCACTGTCAATTTGTACTTCATCTAAACTGGATGACAGATAACTATAAATTGGCAAAATATAAAATTGTGCTGAATAATTAAACATAAGAACACAATTTATTTATTAAATTAATCCTGATAATTATTTACTGTTTGCCTCATCACCTTGCTTTAGTTTTTTTTAGTCTAATATATTTTCTTGGAAAGTTTTTCACATTCTACATCATTGTTTCATCAGCTTAATTAAAAATATGAGAACAGATATTTTAGATTCACCTAAGGATTATTACTAAGTAATATTTCTTCATCTTACCTTCCATTGCAGTTCTGCTTGATTCTCGTCTCCCTTCTGTTCTCTGGCTGAGACTTTTGCCATTGAACTCAATTTCTCAGGATGAACTTTGTCCTGGGCAATCAATAGACAGAGGTGCTAAAAATGATTACTCTGATTTTCTGCGCTGTTGCAGAATTGTAGTCTGCTTATGTTTGCAGTTTGGCAATGGCAACGGAAGAAGCAAGTCCATGATGGCAACATTTCCAAATATTGAACAATTTAAAGTCGGAGCAGTAGAATGCTTAAGACATTTTATTGCTTTCGAAAATGTTGTTTGGCTCGGCACTTCTCTATTCGTAGACTGATGGTCTGTGGTTGGGCTATTCAAAAACACCCACAGGTTTGTTCTGAAATGACTCTTGCACTGTTGTTCACTTGCTGGTGGGTTTGGAAGTGACAGCTTCTTGCCTGCAGCTGTTGTTTGTGGCAGGTGTGTCATAGGTTAGTAATTTAATGCCATCGCCTTTATGGAAACTATTTAATGCTGTTGTGATAATATAATATAATATAATATAATATAATATAATATAATATAATATAATATAATATAATATAATATAATATAATATAATATAATATAATATAATATAATCAGGACTTAACTTAAAGGTTTTTATCTGAAGATGAGAGTATAGAGTAGATTTATTCAAATGATCCAAATTGTTTTTTAATATTTTTAAGTGACTATATTTAAAATTAGTTTATTAAGTTTATTGATTTTTATTAGAATTTAGAAATTTACATTTACAGCATAAACATCTACAATCTTTATGTTTCAAAAGAATGTAAACAGGACGACTTGTCATAAGATATGATATATATTTTCTTCTGCTGTTTTTAAAGGGTTAAAACAAATACCTGATTCTTAAGTGATGAATATGGTATTTTGACTTATTAAAATGATTAATATAAACGAATCAACTAATATTTACTTCGACCAATTGAAGGAAGAATATTTTTAAAAGATTTTTGTTGCGCTTTTCATGGCAATTTCTTCAGCTATCTTGGCATTAAGCTATTTATCTGTATTTTGTTTCAACTTTGACAGGTTTCAATGGAAATTGAGATTTTCAGCGTTTTGAATGCTGTACCTGTCTTAATTTCTAACACACTCATGTGTTCTTGGTATAAACTCAGAGGTTATTTGATGTTCTTCTAACATATGTTTTGCTATAGTTGGGAAAAAAATCAAGTTCTTTTACATAGTTTAATATATGGCAAATTAAAATGTTATGCTTTTCTGTATTTGAACCTTTTTAAGGTCAAAATTGGGACTGAGCTGCCACATAAGACTTCAGTGTGTTGCTCACAGATCTTAAATTGCAGTAATCGAAGAAATAAGAGCTTTTTTCTGCAGTTCTTGCTAAGTCATTACAGCATCAAAAAGAGTGAGTGGAGATTCTGAAATATGAATGAACATGCTCACTTTTGACTGATGTACAGTAAGACACTGCAGGGCGTGAAGGTTTGGAGAGGTCTGTAAATCCAGCATGCTCTTGTGAACATCATGAAGGTTCCTATAAAGAGTATGACTACTTACTGTTTGTTTTGAGTCTGCTCAAAGTGAGGGACTTTAACTTGGCACTCTAAAAGATGCATTTCTGCTGCTTCATTGGGAAAATGTGGTGCTCACTTCATAAACATTAAATGAGCCCTCTCGCTCACGTGAAAAAGAAAGAGCTCATGTTAGAAAGGAACTGAAATATGTTCGCCCGCGTGTGTGTGTGTGTGTCTTATGTGCTGTACAGCTAATTTCAGTTGTGATGAATGAACTGCTTCAGCTCAACTGGAACACCAGTCTCGGGAGTAGAGGGTAGTTGCGTGTGTGTGTGTGTGTGTGTGTGTGTGTGTTTGGTTAGCAGAGCATCAATAATTAATACTAACAGTTTGTAACACATCCACGTGACTGAAGTTGTTTTGTGTTTATCATCTCAGTGAAGGAAGAGCCAGAGCTTAAGCATGTTTTGTTCATGTCATTAGAACATACTGTAAATATGCTAGATCTCCCTTCAATTTGCAGAAGAAACTCAGGAATATTACATCCTAGTGTGAACATTTATTTTTAATTATGTGCTTAGGAGAAGGGTCAACAAAGTAACAGCTCTGACTGGTTGGAGCATGCCTGTAAAAAATATCAGACAGTCTGGATGACTGGCTTGAATTTTCAACTCCTTGTTCTACTTACTTTACATCCTGCATGTTAATGGACCATGCCGTCGCTCTAGTCAGTTCTTGCTGATGAGAATGACATTTCAATCAGCTTACCACAGTTACTGTGCCAGTGTAGAATAGCACAGCAGCTGTGGTAAGCTGATTGATCTCCCAAAGCGTGCATCATAGCAGGGTATCAGCAGGCCTGAAGCAGGCTTGTCTTGGATGATTATCTACAATCACAGTAAGAAAGGGGATTGTAGGATCGATTGGAAACGTAGTTCTCCAGTGACAGGATCAATAGAGTCATATGTAGAGAGAAGAGTCACTGTCACCAAGAGGAAAATATAAATAACTGTGAGAGACTGAATGAATGAAAAGTAACTTTCAGTAGAAAATATTAGAATGAACTAGTTCAATCCATGCCCCTTTTGTGGCCACTGGCATCAACATAGAGGGCCTGGCAGATGTGTTGGTGAATGAGGACATGGCAGGAGTCTTTTGACTGGCACAGAGATTCTTGAGACATGCTTGAAAAAAGTCTTTGAGAAGACAGAACTGTGTTGAATAGCAAATCAGCATAAATACACACAAGACACAAGTTGGACTGTCTGCAACAGTCAAATATGGAGTCATAAAGTACAATCCTATAAATAACTCTTTAGAGGAGGCAGCTTTTTGTAAGTTGTGATTGTACATTCACTTAAACATAAAATAATTGCTTCAGTGGTAAGGATTTAAGAAATCCTTATGCATAAAAACATGCAGAGCAAAATCTGTTGCCTTTCGTATACTAGATGTGACTGAACAACAAAAGGTGAAAAGCTGTACACTTGAATACATCGATTGGTGCCTAATTAAGTTTAATGTGTTGCTTTTGGTTATGATAAAGTCTGACTCTCAACATGTGGTATGTTAATTGAGATGGGGCTAATATACAATGTATTATCATGCTAAATGAGAATGATAAAACCAACCTGAAATTCCTAAATAAAATACCCATCCAGTGTTCAAAAGCTGGGATGATGTTTCTTGGCTGCCTGGGGAATGCCGTGGGATTTCCCCAGCGGAGCTGGTCCAAGTTGCTGCAGAGAGAGAAGTCTGTATCTCCTCTTAGGTTGCTGCCCTGGCAACTCAAACCTATTTAGTGGAAGATAAATACAACGTGCTGGAAGACGTTTTCTTTCAGGTTGAAGAAAACCCAACATAAAATATTTCATTTTAGGTGGTAGAATTATTAGGTGCATGTTTATAAGATTTTATGTGAAAAGATTTGAAAACCATACATTCTTCTCTATAATATTTTTATTTTATTATATTATAGTTTTATTTCTACATTACAACTATTCACTACTTTGTTCATATGTACCAATATTTTTGTGCAATTTTGCAATTATCTGCATATGTTTAAAAGCTCTAAACTCCATAACTCCATAATCCTATACAGATGTTGGTAAGTTGAAGACTTTCTAAAGTTCATATTTTTTACATAGTTTTTTTGTGTCTTATATTGGCACTCTGGTTCATTCAGGAAAGACTTTTTGAAAGTATGAATATTGTACAAATATCAGTGAGGTCAAGTTCACTAAGAAACCACTAAGTAAGTATGTGAACTGTGTGTTATATTTCTTGATTAGGTAGTTCAAATTGAATGTCGGAAACTATCTGACTTAACTACTTTTGAATAAAAAACAAAATAAATATGTTCACAGCTGCAGCAATGAGAAATGCTCCTCTACTGCTGGCATTTCAAATGAAGACGTAGAGACTTGTCAACAATGACTCAAGCAAAGGAGTATTTCTTGTAATTCATCTCACAACTTCACAATCTGTTATTTTATTTCCATCTGTTTCACAAATTCATTCAGCTGTATAACTTCTGAATGATACCATATTACTCTTCTTTACAGCATCAGTTTTCTCAGTCATTTTTAAATGGTGCCCTAAGCTAGATTTCTTTTAGAGAGAATTCAAGAGGTTAGCAGTAATGACAATAGTCACAACAAACGTCACAGTGTACATCTCCAAATTATGATGGACTTGTTGGTGTACGACTTTTCAAGACCATTACACTGCCGGTTTTTGTTATTGTAATTTTTTTAACTCTGCAGTCTCACTTCCATTGTGACATGAGTCATATATTTCAGTACTCTAATGGTTTATCATTGAGACAGACATACGTATATTTAGTCTAGTAAAGTTTGTAAACATTTTCAACATATGCAGAGATACTTGCACAAGAAACGGCTTTGGCAAACAAGAAGTGAATTAATCTTTAAGTGTTATCTGATGTGATGCAAAAAATCCTGAAATATCACCTCAAACAGTGGTGATATTTCAACACATGAATCTCTTCCTCATTTAGGATAGCTGTGCACGTGTCTTGCTTTTCCGAGGAGCCAATAAAGAGATAAAGAACTACAATAGCCAGACTGCTTTTCAGGTATGCGTGGTGTCTAATAGTACCAAGTTTAATTTTAATTGTATGAAATTACATAGGTTTAATGTTTATAATGCATAGCTTTGTCTTAATACATTGAATTATTCCTTTTTATCACAGACAAATTATGTGCAACTATTTTTTGTATGAGTACAACATTTCCAGACTACAAAAACTGTTGAGTATGTGCTTAGGTTTGTTTTCTGTCGCTTAAACATTATCTCTGCTTTCCATGTTCTTCTCTCCCATTAGGTGGCTATTATAGCTGGAAACTTTGATCTCGCAGAAATCATTAAGGTTCACAAAGCATCAGATGTTGGTAAGTTGAGAATAGAAGTCACTTTACTAAAGTTGATTAAATATTCAGCTGCACTCTTTGTGCCAGTATATTTCTGTAACTGATAAGAGTTTGAAATATAGACTGAAGAATATAAAAAGGAAGGGTGTGTGAGGACACTGGACTCTTGAGTTAAGGAGTTAAACAGTTTCTTTGTGAGATAACATACAGGAAAACTCTGCCATCTGGTGTGGACAGCTTGTAATACCCCACTCCAAGACAAATTTCTCAAATTAGTTTTTCCTTTGTAAGCAACAACCCTAGTAAATCCGTAATAGCATATAAAGTCTACATATTGTTGCTTACATCCCTATCTTTGTCAACAAGTCAGGATTTAACTGTGGTTTTCATTCTAGGTGATTCAAATTGAATATCCGTGCTTATAAACATTTCTATATCCTATTTCCTTTCATTTCATTTAGATTTCTTTTTATCT
Source organism: Poeciliopsis prolifica (assembly GCF_027474105.1). Lineage (NCBI taxonomy): Eukaryota > Metazoa > Chordata > Actinopteri > Cyprinodontiformes > Poeciliidae > Poeciliopsis > Poeciliopsis prolifica. Next base: position 11,427,749 of record NW_026562376.1, on the reverse strand, counting down.
TTCACTAATCAGTCTGAATTTATTAGTTAATGTACTTCCTAGTTTGAAATTTATGGATGATGGTCAACAATCTATTAATATGCCATAATGTGCCACATTTTGTCATATTACAACTCCAAAAGATCAATATTTTATTGAGAATTTAAAGGATTAGCCAATACAAAATACCACACAATTGTGAAGTTGAAGCAAAACGTTGCATGTGAAATATCAGAGCAGTGTAGCATGCATTTGTATTTGGGCTCCAAAAGTGCAGTGCAACCATTTGCCTTTAAAAGCCACTTAGTTAGTAAATAGAGCTCAGCTGTGTGGAATTTAATATCAGTATAAATCCAGCACCAAACAGCATCATGAAGACCAAGAAACGCAGGAAAAAAGTTGTAAAAATCTTTGAAGGAGGTTTAGTTTATAAAAGATTATGGCAGGCTAAAAATAGAAAGAGTATTGGCTGACGTTTGACCTAACAAAACAGGCTTGGCTTATCTTGGCAGACCAGTTTAGGTGATTAATGCTAGATGTCTAGCATTAATCACCTAAACTGACAAGCAAATGACAGCTTTAATTAGAGAAGCAGGCCCATGGCAACTCTGGGGGAGCTGTTGAAATCGACATCTCAGGTTTAATTTTTTGATGGGATAATTAATTGGAGTCTACTCCACAACAAAACCTCTGATTCAGATGAGGTCCACTTTGCAATTTGACATAAGTCGTATTGGTGCACATCAATCATGTGGAAGAAACTAGGGTCAAATAAGACCAAAACTGAACATTAAAGCAGAGTGTTTGCATGCAATATATTACATCTGGCAGAACACAGTTTGTCCCCACTGTGATAAATATGGCCCCACTGTTTTCCCACTTGTTCCATGGACGGTGGAACCACAATGGAACCACCAGTTCTACGTACGTGGTCTGAAGTTTATGGGAAAGTGAACAAAGATAAAGACAGGTCAGTTGTGGAAGAACATATTAGAGGCTATAAAAGACTTGAGACGGGGGCAAAGGTTCATTTTCCTGCAGGTCAAGTGAACCTCTGACATACTGTCAGAGTTACAATGGAATGGTTTATATCAAGCATGTCTGTGTTGGAATGGCCCAGTGGAAGCTGTAAACCTATGTGGCACAAATTGAAATTTATGTTCATAAACTATCTCCGTCCTGTCTTTCTAAGCTTGATAAATTTTGCAAAGAAGAATATACAGAATCGTTAGTCTCAAGGGTGCTTATTGACATCCGGTGGTAATTGCTGGTTTTATAGATACAGATGGAAGCGGTGAATGTTTATCACGTTTCAGATTTTTATTTGTCACATCTAGAAAGCCTATATGATTTACTTTCCACTTAGCAATTATGTTCTACTTTGTGTTGGTTCATCAAAAATATCCCCAAAAAGTACATAGAACTTTCTTTTTCTTTTTAATATGACTAAATATGTAATCTGTAAAGGGTATGAATAATTCTTACTGTATATTTTATCATCTCATTTCCAGACATTTGTGAATGAATTTAATAAACTTACAATACATTTTATTTAATTTTAAGTTAAATAAAACTTAGTTCTTGCCATCAAACAGCCTTTGTCTGTTGTCTGCAACAACATCTTCCTTTAGTCTACTGTTTCTTTGTTTCTAGTGCCTTTCAGGGAGACTCCCTCCTACACCAACCGTCGACGTGTTGTGGCTGGCACCCTCCCCTCACCACGTTCCTTGCTGCGCTCTGCAAGTGACAACAACCTTAATGGTGACCATGATCACATCCACCCTCCGCGCCCTCGAGAATCCCGCGGCCGTCCGGGTCACTCCCCTGTTCCCTCACTGCGCAGTCTCCCAGCTTTTGGGCAAATGCACAGCAGCCTTGGAGAAGTAAGACTATTATAAAAGGTTGTTAAAACCAACAGTAATGCCATGAAAGCAGACTGTTTGCATGGTGATTTACTCAATCACTTAGTGATGTTTTGTCCTTCTGCTTTGTGTCAGGGTCGTCATGGAGAGATCCCTGACAGCAGTCTCCAGAGTACCGGCAGCTCCAGATCCTCCCATTCCCGCTCACCATCATTACATCACATGCATGAAGAGGACAGGCCAGTCCCCAGACGTTCCCACAGCCATGGCTACCCTCATGGACATGGTCCTCGTGGGAGACTCAGGTTTGTAACGATCTCTTCTGCCCAGTTGCACTAATTATTTCTGGTTATACTCAACAAATACCAGCTGATGAATACCACCAATCTTCATCTCTAATTCATCTTACCCTTGCCAGTCTTCTCACATATTCACTCTAACAGCTGAATATGTGAGCTAATTTGTGACTTGACTTTTGATTATGTACCCATTTAGATTTTTAAGTCATGTAATTCTGGGGAAAAAAACATTACATGTTAAGAATCATGCAATCTTCATTTAATCATCAGTCATTTGCACAAATAAAGATATTTTCTATTAAATGTGTACTACAAAAGTAAACATATTTTGGATTATTACCTAAAAGATGTATATAAATCGATATTGGCTTTACTGTAATAAACTGAACAAGGTTAATAATAAACTGAACAAGCTTGTTATGCTTGGTGTAACTTTTGAATGAACCATGCTTCTGGGTATTATGGAATAATACCAGGCATGTTCATGTCATGTATAAACAATGGCCATGTTTGTTTATTATTCTGAGCTAAGATGCTATTTGTTTTGTCAAAGGGATGAAAAAGAATATTCTTGGAGTTTGTGTTTGAAATGTGCAAAATTTTAATGTGCATAAAGGCCCAATTGCAACAGTGTTTAATTAACGGTGCTTGCACAGGGCTGTACATGCTGATAGGAGCTAATAATGATCTCCCTTGCAACAAACTTTAATCTCTCAGCTTGTTTGGATCATTAGTTACATTTTGAGTTCGAGTGATTTATGTATTGGCTTAATTCTCAAATTGGAGCTATGAGTAATGATATAAGACATCCAGCCCAGTTCAAAAGGTCCTGTCAATTGAGGGCAGACTAAATCTAATTTGTTTGCATTTAACCAATAGATTAATTCAAACTAGATCACATCTCTGAGATAATTGGTTTATTACCTTTTTAAATAGTCTCTTAGGTTATAAGAGCTCAATGACATGCAGTATATATTCAGTGTACATCATTTTCATGTTTAATTTCCTTTTGGTATGTTTTTTCAAATGAACTGTTTAATGAGGGCTTCAGCTTAACATTTACACTAAATTTAAAGTGAGTGCATAAATATTGTTAGTAACAGGTTTGTGTTTCACTCAAACTCTCGTAAAGAGTCATGAAGTCCTTTTCTTTTGGCAACTGATTTTGATAGAAAGTATTTAAAATGTGTCCTAAAACATTTTGATAATATTTCTGTGTAGAGCACTGTTTGATTGTCATTCTCATTTTGTGCTTTAGACTACTCAAAAACATTTGTTCAAACTTCAAACTGTCCTTGCTTTGAAATGTTTTTTCTCTTAGCAGTCTAAAATTATGTTGCAATGAATTGGATTATTTTCCACAATATCAGTGCTGCACAGGGTATTTAGTAACAGATATCGCATTAATGGTTTAGTGGATATGTTTGTTCAGTCCGACGTTGTTTGGGTGGAGTGAAAACAAAAGAGAATAGAAAGCAGGTTTAATATATCTGCTGATATAGCCTCATCTACACATGGAGCTGAGACCTTGTTCCAACCTTGGCACTTTATATTAAAGTAAGGAGAATATATAAGGAGTCCTAAATGACCAGCTGGTCTCAATATCCAGAACCTGCATCCAAGTGAGAGTGATAGTGTCCTTGAATATTTTTTATGTTGTTCTCACTTTCTCTTTTCACTGTCTGACCTACTGTTTATGCCAGTAGTTATTCTAGCGGCATTATAGGTACCAGGGGAGTGTGAAATTAGTTTGGCTGGTCAGCAACAGACTCCTGTGAAACTCACCATCACTTCCTCCTCCCTACTTGTGTAACAAGCTTTTAGAGTTCCAAAACTTGACCTTATTTTGCTTATGCCATAATATTTTAATTAGCCACTTCATGTGTCTTATCAATATGGCATTGTGATTTATCTCCTAAAGAACACTGTTTCATTGAATTAGCTTGAAACTACAAATTGAGTTGCACACTTTGTGTCTTTCAATCAGGGTGAATCAGGGTGGAAGTTTTGAATACAGTTTAAAATGTGTTGTGCTGTTGTTAACACAGGCACCGTCTGAAAGCATAGTCAACATCATCTTCATCACTTTTATTCTACATAAGTAAGTGAACGGTAGTAATTAAAATCTTTATTATCTATATTAGATATTGATATCTTCTTGCTAAACTACTGAATTTTTAAAAGAGGGCCTAAAAATCCACAACAAGCTTTTTAGGGTTTATCAGTGTTCTAGTAAGAATTAATGAACATCACTGGTTAATTTGGATTATTTCTCATTTATGTTTTGTAAATTAGCTCAAATTTGTTATCTCTTGTCTGTGACTGGAGTGGATTTGATCATAAAAAGTTCAAATTTTTAAAAGTCATAAAATTATTATTCATTTTGTGACAACATACTTTTGTTGGCATGAAGACAGCTTTATGTTGAGACAACCATGAAAATTGCAATGTTTGGACAACCCAGAATTATTATTCACTACCCACATTCTATTCAAAACTGGTTTAGGTTTTTGAACCATGTGAAGAAACATTGTCTGGAAAGAAGTTAAATCACATTCTCTGTCATGCAAGAACTGCCACTGCCATCTTCTCTTGCTGTGTTCTGTTTTTTTTTGTACTGTAGTGCATTACTTTGACTTTCGAGACGTTAGCCTTATCTCTGCAGTTTCTCCCACTCAGTTATAATTTCCAAGAGTAATTTGATATCCATGGTACGTTTGATGTTTGGTTAGTCATATCCCTCCAGGTCACGAGTTCCATCATACTTAAAGGTCAACTATAAGCCTTCTGAGCTTTGAGTATACCTCAGGGTCCTGTTTTGTTTTATACCTTTTACTCTATTCTTTCTTCTGTTGTTATTTCCCTTCATTTTGTCCCTGAAGAGAAGACTAAGGGACTCATGGGGATAAAAGTCCTTCCATTCACAGGTTTTCAGTGAGTTCTCAGAGGTCATATTTCAAACGAATTCCTATTAAGTTCTCAGTGTCATTTTCAACTATTTATTCAAAGGTGCTGATGGACTTTGTAGGAAGCATTCAAGGTGAAAAATAACAAAATTTTGTGTTTCAGTATTTTTTATAAAATATGAGCAGTGGTCTGGAAGTTTTAAAACGAGATTCTTGTCTACATATTTAAAAATGGCAGAAATGTTAATGTTTCAGTCAATAAGTAAAGCTTTTCAGTAAAAGCTAAGTGGTGTTTGCCTAGCCAAACTCAATCTTTCTTAAGTTAAGATGCGGTTTTACTGTTTTGAATTGTAGATTCACTGGGCATAACCTTAAAATGTTCTTCCCATGTGCAAAGTCCACAATCTTCATTCTTCTTAATAGCTATAAACACTCCCATGTTAAGGAAGAAAGAATGAAAGGACACAGATTCATTCATGTGCAGTAAGGCAAGGGCAGAGTGAGGATCATTAGAATGCAAAGTGTTATGCTGATTAGGACTGCACATCTCACCTTAGAGAGGTGGGCTATTTGAGGAAAAACCCATTTACCTGCTAGGGCAAGACAGCCATGCATAAAAATGCTTCACTGAAGCAGCTTAATTTGATAGCATCTGGGTAAATGGCATTAAATGACTTTTTGAGGTGTTTCTTCAGATTTATGTCAACACTTTAGAAGATAAACCCAACCTTAGGCAGCTGAACACATTGCTAAGCTGTTCAGAAGATAACATATGATTAGCTCATATTATTAATTATGATTATAGGTTTAATACAAAACATAAAAACAGGTACTTTTATTTTTATTTATTTTTTTCAACCTAATTCTCTGTTACACAAATTATACTAAAGTTTATACTTCACTCTGTTGTTGGAAAACCAATTATGAAAAGTATTACTTTAAAATATACAGAATTTCAGTTCAATTATTCGCATTAATTCAGTATTTGTTGTAAAATAACAAATCCAGTTCAATTTAAATCCATTTTAGCATGCATTTGTATTCTTCAGTTCCATTTAAATATCATTACTACTGAATTCAATTGCAATTCAATCAAATGCAGCGATTGATTGCAGAGATCTGTCATTGCAAACAACAAAGCAAACTATCGAGATAAATTTGAAGCTCAAAATAGCAGCAGACATGAACAGCAGAGGGGCAAAGTATGAATGAAAACAAATGAGACTCTAATATTCAATGGAAATATTTATTTTCCATATTTAACGTTCACCAGCCACAAACTGCATGTTGAAATGATAACAATAGAAAGCTCATCCAATTGGTCAGGAGAACAGTTTTCAGAGATCACTGAAAACTGTTGTTTTAAATTGAACTCAAATAGACAGTATATTTGTGTATAGAGTAATAATAAAATCAGACTGAAGATATAACCTCACTTGGATGAAAGTTATGGTAATCAAGTCATCCAAATGTGAGAGAGATTCTGTGAGGTACACTGGTGTGCTTCAAAGAGAGGTGAAAAATGTGGTTGAGTTTGTATAACAGAGCATGTTTGTTAATGGCTCTACGATTTTTGCATTTCTCACATACTTCTGATTTCAAAAGACATTACCTCACACAGCCCCTGGTTTCTATAGAGAAAAGTGAACAATTCCCTCCATGTCCAAGATGTCTTGATGAAATTACTCAAAGAATAATGTCCTGACTGGCATTCATCCAGCTGTGAAGTTGAAATAGATGAAAATCTTTCTGACAAGCTTTTGAATTGATATCTTTGCCAAAATAAAGATGGCTGTGTACCTAAAACTACAGCCATAATGGTTTTTGTAAAGGTGAGGATGATAAAGTGTCTGCATAGCGCAGCCTCATCTTCCTTCTGCAAGCCTCTTAAAGCTTGATAAGTGTGCTGCTGTTGTTCTACGCTGTGACTCAGACATTAATATGCTGGAGCCGCTACAGACCGTCAGATTCTATAGCAATTGGAAAGCCATCAGCAAATGGTTGTTTCGATGTTGGGTGTTTTCAGGGGTGGTGGGTTGAGGGGGTGAAAGGAAGAATTGAGTAAGGAAAAAGGAAATAAATAAGTCTATAAATAAGAAACAAGGAAGACAATAAGACAAGGGGAAAATATGAGACAGAAATCATTCATTAAAATTAAGGCAACAGATAGAAATAGCCAAAAAAAAAAAAGGCTATTGCACATGTAGTGTAACCAGACCCATATTGATGAAGTGCCAGTGCAAATATCTTGATGTTTTCAAAATTTTTTACATCAGAACCACAAACTTCATTGTGATTTTATGTGATGGAACACAAGGCAACATCTTATTATGAAGTGAAAGGAAAAGAAGATATTTTTCAAAGTCACGTACAGAATATGAGCTCCTTTGATCCGATACCGCTATGGATCGTCTTGCCTTCATCTGTAGCAGCAGAAAGAGTGCGACAAGTCAACAGGCATCCACCCTTACTGACTGTAGTAGATTATAACATCCCCCAGAAAGATACTGGTGAAAAGAAAACACACCAGGAACACTTATGATTGGAGTTTCTCATGAGGTGAGTTTCAGAACTTTTATCAGTTTTAGAACACGATTGCGATGCATCCAATGCCACCACCGCTCAGTTCTGTGTTTGCCTACCCAGCCCTGTGCTACTGTGCTGCGGTTGCATGAGTGCACCATGTCAGTGACCAGGCAGGCGAGAAGTTGTTTGTGCTGTTCTGGAAAACTGTGTCTTGTCGCTGTAAGAACTAAAGTAAAAAGTGTATATGTAGGGCTCTAATCAGGAAGAGAAACATTGTCTGTCAAGTTGAAGATTTCCAAAAATAGATATTTCTAACTAGATAAGCCAGACAAAAAGTTAGATTTTTTTCTGCACTCCTTCCCGGTCATAAATGAGTGTGTAATGTATTGCTAAGTAATGTACATATTAACAACCCAAGGAAGCTCTTCATCTGAAGAAGATATAATAATTTTGAATCACCACCTTTAGAATCTATAAATAACTAAAACTTTGCAATCTGGTTTATGCACAATAGCATAGAAACCTTAAAATATCCAAATATCCCTTCATGATAGCAGGTTGGGGGATAATAAAGGGCTGATGATATGTATTTTCCAGGTACATAGTTCAGTTTGATTGGACAATCAAGTAAATATGTTTCGAAAATAACTTAAAGGAAATTTGATGTCTTGAAATTGGCTTTTGTCTCTTTAAAAAGCTCCCTCTTCATGTTATCACAACAGTGCTCCTCCATGATACTGTTTATAATCTTTCTCAGGAGCATTGGACTGAGAAGTAGATTGCATAAGTTCAGCAGATGCACAGTTTCACACGGTTTTTGCTTATTGTTGCTGCTGCTAGTCTGGAGAAGCTTGGGACTGAGCTTATTCTTTCTAGCAGTCCAGTAAAAAACATTGACTCAAATTCAGTCAGGACTGTGGTAAAACCTGAAAATTTATGTTCATACTCTCCATCCATTTTGACTCATCCTGAGCTGCTTTCCAAAGAGATATGAAATTAAATGACATCAGACTTATATAGCAGTTTGTGGACACTCAGGCACTTTGAAACCAGTCGCTCACAGACTGAAGGCAGGCCACTGGCTTGTAGCCACAGGTGCCCTGAGGCAGTCAGACATGGAGCAAGATTTCAGTCTGAAGATCTGTGGTAGAGACCTACAACAAAAGATTTCACAAAAAGAGCTGTAATGAAGCTCTTTTTGTAACTACAGCTCTTGCTTTTCCTTGTATTGAAAGGGACGGTTAATTATGGATTTATGCCACTTAAATACATATCCATGCCACAATTTGCTTTTACTTTTTTGGAACAAAAGCTTTGGAAATTATTATTTAATCTTTACTTTACAATTGTGCACTACTTTGTTTTGGTCTATACCCCCAAAATCTGAACTAAATAAACTGAAGCTCGTGGTTGTAAACTGATTGTATGTGAGGAAGAGAAGAACTGTAAATAACAATGCTAATTGTGTCAAAATTTTATTTATTTATTTATTTTATTTATGCTGAATAAGCAAGATCAAGTTGAGATGTAGAAAGCTGATTTTGTCTAAATATGTTTGTGATTACATATTATTATTGTTTTCTCCTATAAAAAGTAAAAAGAAGATACTTGAGAGAAAGCGTTGGCAGCACAAGCGGCAGAATGATGCTGAATGCAACTTACACAGCCACAGAGGTGATGATGAATGAAGACTAGGCGGAGCTCTGCTGCTGTATTAGAATTCATTGCTTGAGAGAGAGGCAGGAAAAAGAGAGAATGGAGATGCGGTGTGAAGAAATGTGGAGAAGGATGAAAGCAGGTGAAATGGAAGTGAGAGAGAAAGAGAGAGAGATGGAGGGGATTCAAGGCAAAGAGGCAATGAGTCAGGAGCGACAATTAAACCAAATGGGCTGGAGCTTTCGCCTCCTCCCACCCGCCACCCCTCTGCACACAAGTGTACACCCCGATACACACACACACACATACTTACGCAGCCTGCCTCAGGGAGCTATGGCGCATGCACACTCTCGGCAGACAGGCAGAAGGAGATCAGTTGTGCTCTGGGACTGGTGTGTGTCAGCGATGTGTTAGCGACATACTGGCATTGGCGTATGCCATGCCAGTGAAGGTGCAATGCTAGCCGGAGCGGAGGGGGCTGTGTGTGTTTGTGCCTGGGTGCACAGCTAGAATGCACATAGAGGGCTTGTGGCGTGAGAGTGCGAGCGAGCCGTCAAAACGGAGGGGAGGCAAGGAGCGCAGCAGCAGCAGCATTGCTAGAGTGTGTGTGAGTGTGTGTGAACGCATGTGTGAGGGGTGGAGGGGAGAGGAGAGGCAGACACGGAGGGACTCCGGGGAGAGGGAGCGGGAGTTGGGGAGCAGATCTAACCTTTCTTCTCCACAGCAGGAAAGCCAGGACCCAAGGACAAGGGAGGATCTGTAGTCCAGCCCAGAGCATCTGGAGTACAGGAGATTTCTGTTTGTCTTTTGAAGGGACTTCTGATGGAACCCAAACTCAGGATGTGTTTAACTAAAGGGGGCTGCCAGTTGGACCTGATAGATCCACACAGGAAAGGAAACAAGGCTATTCCTTTTACTGGTACATTTTTCTTCTCCTACCTCGAATAGGATGCGAGAGAGAGGGGACACCTAAGAGGGAGAGGGTAAAAGAGAGCAAGAATATTATCTTTGCTACTGAAGAAGAAACAGGGGGAGGACAAGAGTCTTGGAGGAAAATACTATCCTCTCATGACTCTCCTGTGGAACACTGACTGTTGATTGGCAGGTACTTAGGCATGCCTATGAATCCCTCCCTGGGAACATTAACAACCAGGGGGTGTCACCAGGTCGCTGTCCCACTGACGGCCATGTCAGTGACAACCGGCTTCAGTTACCAGCTCCCTGGAATCACCACAGTAACATATGTGTTTGTTTACAGCCCTGGCTCAGTGCAGCGAGACCCAAGCCCACCTCATCACACACCTCCTGCACTGACAGGCCCTCGTGGGCCCAAACGGAAACTCTACAGTGCTGTCCCAGGACGTACCTTCATTGTGGTCAAGCCCTACACCCCACAAGGGGAAGGAGAGATCCAACTCAACCGTGGAGAGCGGGTCAAAGGTGAGTTGTCTTTTCCAAATGTATGTGCTATTTTATCTGCCTTAATTGATTCATTATTAGGATTATGACCACAATATGTACTGATGTACATTTATGCATGCTGGTTGTCATACGAAGGTATGTGACAAAATATGTCTTGCATAACTGTATGAGAATTTACAGAACTTGAAAAAAACTTACCTTGTTCTCTCATATCATTGATTCACTTTCAGCCATAAAGTCATTTCAATAATTTTTTTGCTTAACATTGTGAATAACCATTTCATCAACCTATTTTGAATGTGGTGATTTCTGCTATGAGCAATGATTTTTCTTTCATGGGTTTGTGTGTGTGCTTTTGTTTCCATTCATGCTTCACTCCAGACTTTGACTGTAATGACGTAGAAGGTAAACTCCATAATGTGCTCCCCACCCAAAATCCCCCCAACAAACCTAAGTGTGTTAACCCCACACCCGCAATGAAAGGAATTAGATCTTGGCCCTGTTTGAATCCACTTGAGAAATTTGTACACTCCCACAACAAATCTTTGATCACTGCAATGAGAGCGTGCAAATTCAAACAGGTCCCGTGTGCTTTTGGATGTTGGTGTGCATACATATGATGTGTTTTTTCCACCTTTGGGTTTCCTCTGTGTGTACACAACAGATTTTCAGCTTTCCCTTACCTCTTATCACCTGTCCACAGACACCCAATTCTAGATTGACCCCACACCCAACATCCTGTCACTTCACATGCATCACCATGGATCAGACCCACATTAGCTTAATGGAAACAGTTCCCTCATGTCCTTAGAAGGTCCAGAAAGAGTCGGGTGGCACTCATGCTGAGACCTCTTATGTTCCTTTCAAATCTACAGAGGGACAGGAAGTTACAGCTTAAGGGTCAATTTGAAATGTCTGCTTAAGCCTTGGGTGAGACACATAATCACTTACTTCCTGCTTCTCCTAATCTACAAAGAATTTACAAGCATGCCGTCTTCATTTAATCTTTAGTTACTTTTTATGTAATTCTATATTATTATGGAAAACATTGAACAATCTGAGTTGTTCAATGTCCTGAAATGTGATGGATACTGAAGTTGACATAATAGTTATTGCAGTTGTGATGACTCAGCAGCAGTGTAGTATACCTCTAACTGTTGAATGGATCGGCTGTCACCAGCTTTTGTGCTGGTGCCACTGGATCCATAACCCTGCTATTAATGTGAACACCCAGTGTTTTGTAGTTCTCTCATGTTGACACATACAGGAAACAAGCTTAGAGCATCATGGCAGCCAACACCATGGCACTGCCAAGAAAACCATCTGGTCCTTTTATGCAAACTGACCATCACTATATCTATCTATCTATCTATCTATCTATCTATCTATCTATCTATCTATCTATCTATCTATCTATCTATCTATCTATCTATCTATCTATCTATCTATCTATCTATCTATCTATCTATCTATCTATCTATCTATCTATCTATCTATCTATCTATCTATCTATCTATCTATCTATCTATCTATCTATCTATCTATCTATCTATCTATCTATCTATCTATCTATCTATCTATCTATCTATCTATCTATCTATCTATCTATCTATCTATCTATCTATCTATCTATCTATCTATCTATCTATCTATCTATCTATCTATCTATCTATCTATCTATCTGTCACTCTCTTTCTTTATGGTGCTAGAGAAGTAAATCTTGAATTTTAAATGAGTGAACTTTCTGTGTAATATCACTGTGCATTTAGTATGAAACACGATCAATTTCAGAAAATCAAAACTGACAACCCCCAGGGAAAAAAGGTGCAAAGTGGAAGTCCGATGAATGACAAGAAGCCATTAAGGAGAGACGAGCCCTGGAATGACATGCGCCATTGACAGTTTCAGTAGGTTGCTCACATTAAGAAGGCCTACAAGAAGCTATAAAGTCTGATGTGATAGACAGTTACCAAGGTCGCAATCATGATAGCACAACAGTAATACGGAGTGTACTGGATAAAACCACATCTTATCTTTTATGCAATAATATGAACTAAATAGCAGTGTTCAATAAGTGTGGTGTGCATCACATGTCATAATGGTGCAGGTGTTTACTTAATTTAACTTGAAAGGTTGCATTAAGATAAAATATGGCAAAAGTTGTTTGTAGAAAATAGCATATAGTAAAGAGCACTAAACCCAAAAACAAATGCTGAAAAACACAAGTGAAAGAATTAACACTGCTTTGCTACAGTTGTTTGAAGAAGCTTTATTTTTTAAATGAAGAGGTAATGAATCAAAATTACCTCGATGCCAGGTTAAGCTGTTTTAAGAAGCGGCTGTTTTATGCTTAAAAAGCATAAAACAGCTTAACCTGACTCTATATTTGACTTGGCAATCATCAGAATATTTTTTTTCTTCTGAACCGTGAATGTTATAAAGGCCAACTTGATATTTAAGTGAGTTGAAGATACAATGTGGTAACATGCTAATAAATGCTTGATAATGAAGATTAGAAAAATTATTCCCATTATTGATCATGTCAATAACCAGCTCATAAAGTTTGCAAGGCTGAGTAATAGTTTCTTATTTGATAAAGACAGAGCAATTTGACTTTACACATAATGTACCTTGCCTTATTCTGATTTTTAAAAAACAATGTATATTAAGAACATGCAAATTATACATCAAGATATTCTAAAACCAATAAGAATGTGCTCTGGAGTAATGTTATTCTTTGCAAAAAAAAAAAAAAGAATAATATCTTTGAGCATACGTCATGTGATGATAAGGGTTCCGTATGAGGCACTTTTAGATAACTCATAATTTAACATGAGTTATCTCCTCCCACCATGCTTTGATGGTGTTCTTATTTTCTGTAACTTACTGAATAAAATTCTTATCTAACTTGCCTTTTGTATTCATGATTTTTAAAAAAATAAGATACGATTTTTGATCTGAAACATTTAAGTGCGAAAATAGATAAGTAAGAACTCAACCATACAATATAAAGGAGTGTTTTCACCCCTTGTCTTCAAGGGATGAAACAATTAATCTTACTGGTTGAGAACCAATAATTTTCAACCAATAAGAAGGAAATTATTGGTGCTTTTAATGCTTTTTTTTGCTCCTTTAACTAAAATGTTTTCCCTGTCCACAGAGATTCTGAGAATGACCTACCATAATAAGTAGATTTTTAGCCCCATCCCCAGAACCCCCAAAGAGCAAAGTGTATTGCACTAATGTCTGATTTTCCTGTGTTCTGTGTAACTTCTTTAATCACCAGTTTTACTAGAGGACCATGTCTACGATGAGATCAGACTGGGTAAATCTGATTAAATGATATTCCTGTGTGTGGATGGTTTGATGAAGGGGATGATCCATATATACACAGATCAGTAAATGCCTAACTAGTTGCAGTGCATTAAACAGTTTTAACAATCTGAATTTTGATTGTTTTTTGTCTTCAAGTCCAACCTAATACCTGACTAAATGGAAATTCCTGCAAATGGCTTTAATAAGTACATATACAGAATGCATTGATGATATTCCTTATATTTATGTACATTTCATCATAACTGTCGATTCCCCTTTAAGACAAAGTTTTTCTGTTACCCCTGCACATTTAAAAATGTGTCCAATATGTTGGTATTTTTGACAAAGTGTCATCAGAGCTACTGGCAAATATTTTCCAGAATATTGTTAGAGTTTGGACTTTTATGAGGATTGTTTGCATAGGAACCTGGTCATTTCTGATTAAATAGAGATATGTATATAGTTTGTATGTCATTGTCATTTACAGTTATAAAGATTTGTTGAAATTGTCATTTACAGTTATAAAGATTTGTTGAAACATTACTTTTCAACTACAGTTAGTGCATTTTAAAGTGAAAGACTGCAGACCAGTTCATGTACAGAATATTGTTTGCTCTTGAGGGAGAATGATTCATTGGCAGTAGTCATAGAGACACTATATTAGCTGTGCTATATATACAGTAATTCTGTTTTATACATTCATTTGTTCTTTTTTTATGTTACTTATAGGCTGCCTGGACTTTGATGGTTAGTAGAGTAGATCTATGTCCTCTTGTTTGAATCATGTGTGTTAGATCACTATAATTTTACATAAGAGTAGAATAATGTAGCAACATATCTCACTTAACCCTCCTGTTGAGGGTTAAATGTCAGCCTTTAATGTTTCAGATGATACTGGTTATGGTGATGATAATGATAATGATTAGTATTAGTGGTAGTAGTATTTTATATTGTATAAGATATTAGATAGTATAGGATAAGCTTATATAAGATAAGTTGGTTTTGCTCTCTGCCAGTTTTTCATTGAATCTGGTGGGAACGCATCGGAGCATTAAAATACTCGAAAAGAAAACACTTCTTATATATTTAGTTTTTCCTACAGGCAGGGAACAGTCACCAACTTGTCTAAAATGTATTGTTTTTTCCGATTAAAATTCTCTCTAGAAGATAGAGATGTACAGTACAAACAAAAGGTTTGGACACAACCTTCTCATTTAATGGGTTTCCTTTATTTTCATGATTATTTAAAAGGCAAGAAAGCCCACGTATTTACCTGACAGGGCACACCTGTGAAGTGAAAACTGTTTCAGGTGACTACCTCTTGAAGCTCATCAAGAGGATGCAGAGTGTGTGCAAAGCAGTAATCACAGCAAAAGGTTGCTACTTTGAAGAAACTGCAATATAAGGCATATTTTCAGTTGTTTTACACTATTTTGTTTAGTACATATTTCCACATGTGTTAATTCATAATTTGATGCCTTTGCTGTGAATCTACAATGTCAATAGTCATGAAAATAAAGGAAACTCATTGAATGTGTCCAAACTTTTGGTCTGTACTGTATGTTATAATGTGGTTGTATCATTCAGAACAATGTGATTTAAGGTAAAATACTATAGCTCAGTGGTAGTGGTCCCCAACCTTTTTATTACCATGGACTGGTCAAGACTTGGCAATTTTACCATTATATCTCTTCAAAATAAGTTACAGAGTCGCCACGAAAAAAACAAAAAACATTTTACTTTCGTGAACATTTTAACTCACGATAACGACTAATGGGAGCCCTGAGCTCGTTTCTCTGCAACGCGACGCTCCCGTCTGGGAGTGATGAGAGACAATGACACCCAAAGTGTTGCTAATGCACAGGGTGCTGCTTGGTCTCTATGTGGCGAAGGAGTTTGAAGCTTCATTAGAGAGCCGGTCACTGTATTATGCAGAGCGGGCTTGGGATGTGGGAATCACCTACTGGGATAAATCCATCCTCCTCTCCCTTCTGTGGGCCTTTTCCCCTTCACAAAGAAACTTTCCAAAGATATCTGATCTGTTTCTTACTAATTTTGCTGCTTGTGGACTCAATGTTGGCGCACAAAATGTAACCAAGAGAATCCGGTTGAAGGATTTTCAAAATCAAAGATCCTCCAGACTCAAATGATACTTAAAACGGAAATATTTTATTATTTCTTGCGTGGCTCCGCACCAATTGGTCCACGGACCAGTACCGGTCCGCAGCGTTGGGGACTACTGCTATTGCTAGTTTAACCACAATTATAGTTTGTAGTGTTACTCTGCTCTGTGTGCTTGTTTTTATCAAGTATGTATTAATTAATTTACATGCTCTATAGCTGACGCCTCATGCATTGAAGACGTTGATGATTACACTGACTTTACTGATAATCATGAAGGTAACTGACGTTTTTATTTTGTTTTCTAATGGCTGAAAAAATTGAAAATTAATTATGAACACTATTACAACCTGTTTTTTTTTTGGTCCAGTCTAAAAATCCTATCTTGTAATATAAATTACAATTTTTTACCGAGGTATGTCAGTTGTTTGGGTTGTCAAATTACAGTATGACAGAGGTAAAACAAAGTTTACTATAACCAAAAATAGTCCAGAAAGGTTTCAAATTCTATTTATAAAATATGTGTGTGGATAAATCTAAATTTTAAAGTCTGTAGTTATGTTTCATCAGCTCCTTGCTCAGATTTAAGAATTGTTCCCAACTTAGTCATCAACCTGTTACTATCCACCGATTTCTCTTTTGTCACCATTGGTGTCTCTAGTGTTGGCCAGATAAACAGTCCTGCTGTCCACTATTTAAAAGGCCCATCAACATCCAGCTCTCCAAGCAGCCTGCAAGTCATTGTTAATTCAGCAGTTGGTAGTTCAGCACTTCCCAACAGCCACCAGACCACAAAACTAGCATGCATTTGTTTTCATTCTCTGTACTTAATCTGACATCTGATGTTTCCATGTGTGTGTACAGCATTTGTCATACAAAGTGTGTATTGCGGATTAGTGGTTTAGGATTCCTTTTGGGGCACTCCATTTGTAGGACTCCAAGGTCCATCCCTAAACCTCCTTATGTCCTCCATTTGTGCTCCTTGTCTTACTCACTTAAATGTTTGTTACCTCTTTCCCTTCACTGATGTAATCGGATCTCATCATCCGGTTGGACATCCCTTGAAAGGCCACTTACCATCTCCATGGTAACAGGTGGTAACCAGGTCAAGCTCTTTTTACACTGAAGCATCTGCACACTTAAACACACTCATAGAGTTTCACTAATATATACATAGTCATGTACATTTGCTGAAACTCATAATTCAAGCAAACATAAAAAAGGATATTTAAAGGTACAGAAATGTGTGTAAACATCCTGTGTCCCACTCTCCTCGTTTCCCACTAAAGGCAATAAGTGGAAGTTTGGGACATTCTTCACCTCAACAAGGTGACACATTTGAGAGCATGCCTCCGTAACAGTGTATTACATCTAGTGTGCACACGCGCACACAAACACACACGCACCAGAGTACATATACCCCCTCAAAACGCCATTATAAATCTTGCAGACAGCCATGAAAATGAAACCAGTGCAAGTAATGGTGAGATTAGACATTCACAAACATGATTAATGGGGTTTGGCTGTACCCTGTGTGTGCAGAATATTAACATTGCCATGTGTAACGGAGGACACCTAGACCAGCTACAGAAACAAAAAAACACCCAAATGCCCACTTGTAGCTTCCATTGGGTGGTTTCAATGTTTACCTTTGCATGGGTTATGGAAGCACTTGTTGTGATCTTAACACAAAGTAGGTCATGCATTAATTTAGGCAGACACTCTGCACACTGCTACATCAACTGGAAAATCTCTTGAAAACCTTTTATTTGTAGAATAGTCAACATTTTATTTCAAAAGCTTTAAAAGTTATTGATTTTTACATTGTTTTTGAAGGGTTTTGGACCAGATCAATAGCCTCTATGCAAATGATAAAGTTCACAGAGTTTGTCTCATTTTTATAGTACAAATTGCTTTTGTTAATACAGAATGCAAAGGCATCTTACAGTTACCAAGCAACAGGTACTGAATATATTTTCCAGCATTGACATGCAATTTGAAAAAATTTTGCTTTTGGTGAATTTAGAAAACAGTCTTTTTGATTCTACAGGACATTTGGTGCCTGCTTTCTGTCTCAGTTTTATTTATCTTTTTTGTTTTTGCGTTAACCTTTTTTATGCATCAGTTTAGGTAAAACCATTCAATCAAAGCGTTAGAGACTAAATTTAATGTTTAGTTTCCCACAGTGAGACTGAGAGGAATTAATTCTACTTTATCTCTATGCGGCAGTGGCATGAGAAGCATTTTGTGTGTTCCAGTGTTTTCTGTTAATGTGTAAGAAGTAACATCCCTCCATTGTTGTTTGCATCAGGAAGTGTGTGTGCACGTGTCGGCATGTGTGACTGGCTTTGCATAACATGAAACAAGTAATTGCCTCCCACAAGTTAGATAAACTGCAGCCTCTAAGTATTCAACAACCAGCTGTCTGAATATCTAAGGCACACTTAGAAGAAATGCTGCTCTGCCTTATTTTTTCTTCATTTAAAGCACTCTGTCATTTTAGTAAAAGCCTGCTTTTCTGCCTGCAGTTTACTCAAAATACTTTTTTTTTTACTGGCTGTCATTACTGAAAAGGATATATAAAGATATTTGTTGACTTACTTACACATTTGGTACTAGGATTGGCAGTAAGATATTTTTTGTATTAAAATATCAATTTCCATTGTCCCTACATCAATATCTAGTTTTTAAAGAAAATAAAAATATACCAGGCAATAACTTAGGGCAAAAAGGGTTTCTAACCACATTTTAATCTCTTTCTATTGTGCTAATTTAGCTGTTAATGTGAAGGTTTGCCATATTAACGATTTGCTGTGAAACATAGACCAATGTGCTATTGTTTTGGTTATAAGTCTGAGTGTAATCTGACCCTTGGATACAGCGTTGGAACTCTATTAAATAAGACAAGCTTGTCACCAGCTAAACAGACAAACCAATTCATTATGAAGAAACCAAACATAATACGATAAGACTGAATGTAATATAATAAATAGTATCATGTTATAACAATAATATGATAATATCATTTTATTAGTACTATCGTCTTATTGTAAACATCATAGGACAAGATGTGTACTTATTATAACTTAGACAGGAAAGGACTGTCTTTCCTGTCAGGATAGGGACCTGTTTCTGCTCCAGACTGAGCAGGGATAGGTCACGATTGCACATCAGCTTTACTGGAATTAGAAACACAAGAAATTTCAAAATACTTAAAATCATTCTATGCCTTGAGGTTTGGGATGAGTCAGCAGCGGTTTCCTCTGGTATGCCACCATATGAAGAACTTAGAACATGCCTTTTCAGGATAAACAGTGACTCATAGACTCATCAAAAACACTGCAATATAAAGAGTACACATTATATGTTAATGTACCATGTTTAAACATCTAAAAATGTCAACCACTAATATATTTATTCACATAAAATTATTTATGTGCTATAATGTGTTAATATCAGTCTGTGAAAAAGTTTCTCTCATTAGTCATTTGCAATGTCCCGAGGTGTTTGTGTGTTGTTGACAGTGGACAGGGTCACATGCTCTAGGCAAGGACATTACTGTCCAATCAGAGTAGCAGCAGGGTGCAAAGTCCTGCCCACTCACCTACCTGCTCCATGCTGACCACACCACCTGTCCTCTCCTCACACTTTTACTTTTTGACAAGTTTTTCCAGCTTGCTTGTTTTCCAAACGTTCCCATATGGTGTGCCCTGCTTGATTATCCCACATTTAGCCTCTTACTGAAATTAAAAGATCCACTTGCAGTACATATATCTAACTTAGTGAGATGTAGCCTCACGCAAAATGGTAATTAGAAGCAGAGCAGAAACAGCAGTCGCAGAGTTAATCAGTGTATGAATAAACATGAACAGGATTGCTGTGGCATAAACAGCAGCTATTGACTGATGAAAATGCATATTCAACAGCAACACTGATATGCTTTTTGCTAACAACCTCTCTATCATGTACAACGTGATTCACGGTTTGACCTGGACCGACTCCTTTTCTGCCATGTGCAGTTAGACTTGTGGCCCCTGTGAGTGGTTTGAAAAGCTGTACAGAAAGGTCATGGTCTTACCTGCTGGTGTCAGATGGAGTAGCTTGCAGCAAATTTGAAAAGCCCTGTGTCCTGACCTCTTTTTTGCAGAACATGTTATCCACAGTTTCCCTGATGTTGTAAATACTGCAGGACTTCTATATTTAGGATTGCTATAACTTGATGTAAAATAGGAAGCAACTAAAAAGTTATCTATTTTACACTTAAATCACTAGACACATCATCTGAATTATGTTGCCTACATCCAGACCAGCATTGCAATAGGTCAACAAATAGTCAGCTGCAGGACAAATCCAGATAAAAGAAATGTGTAGGAATGTCAGCGTTTGAATCTGAAGATAAAATTGTTATACCAATCCCCTAATTTTTCAAATTGGAGGCTGACCCAAACAACATATGCCATTACATATGTCTGCATAATAGTATGCCTTTCAAATTCACTTCCACAGACTAACAATTCAGGTAAAAATATAATTTAATTCAGTACTGATGTTAGATATACAGTTTTTGAATCACTAAGAGCACGCACAGTGTTTAGTAGCAAGTTGCAGTGCAGCCAAGGATGGAATTATATTTTCTTAACTGATAGTAAAAAGACACGGATGCGAATGTATATTTTTCTAAAATCTAAAAATATACGAGCTCTTCTCTTAACACTGCTGTTAAACTATTTCAGAAGCAGACATGTCATTTTTGGTGGTAAGTCATGTAGGGCCATGTTTTACATGCACCATCTGAACCCTCATCTGATAGCAGCCAAATAGTTGGTACATTCAAAAACGCCTTAGCTGCAATTGGACCTGTCAGTGATTATTGTGCCAGACTTAAGAATGAAATTTATCTTAATAGGCAATCATTTATTTCAAAACTATAGCTCATGACTTATTGAAACACACTGTTTTGTGCCATAATTTACTTACCTCCTAATAAATCATATAACAGTTCTGTTTGAAGTAAATAAAGTCTTACATTAATATTGGTAGCAGGATTTCCACAAAAACATTACCCTTTTACAAACAGAATGCTTGAATGAACTGGTATATTTATTTACCAATGAAACATTAAAACCATCATTGTCAGTATAATTCTTTTTTATCTAATTGTTTCAGTTATTGTACTTTATTTTGTTTTGTGTATTCTTCTCACAACATAAGCCATCATTAATGCTATGCTTCTTAGTGAAATTGACTGATGCTTATCAATTGATGCTGATCTATAGTTATTTTATGAAACTGGTGATCAGATTTTTCTGTCATGCTACATCATTTCCAATTTTTTTTTCTGTTCAAGCAGAGGCATGCTTTTAATGATTTTGTTTTCCCTGATAGGTTGATAGAAGGAAAGGAAGCATAAGAAATAAAATGAAAGGGAAATGAGAGGGAAAGAAGAGCCATGTCATACAGCTCTCTTCAGGCCTGTAAGGGATGCAAGAGGGGAGGAGATGAGAAGTGAACAGGAATCCCTCTGAGTCAGCCTTGGAGTTTTCTTCCCTCCTGTCTTCTTCCTCCTCCCACTATAATTTACAAGACTCCAGCCTTCTGCTCTTTTTTTTTTTGTCACCTTCTTCCTTGTTCTTTGTTCTGCTATTTCCTCTGATTCACGTCATTCACAAAAGCTTTTCTTGCTCTCCCCATACTTGGTATTCCTTCTTAAATTTGTAGTCGTTAGGATTCTTCTTTTTTTATCCCGTCTGACGCTCTCTCAGTGGAATACTGATGAGCCAGACTGCACCACTCCCTCACCCTCTTCTGAGCTAAGGAAATCCTGTGAAGATGAGCACGCAGAAATCCCTCGTATACCTTTGATTCAGAGCAGAGTGACCAACCCTTTTCTGTATTTATTGGCTCTGTGGTTTATTCAGCCTCTTGTCTTCTCTCAAGTCCGCTTGCACCTTTCCACATCACCTTCTTAATTGCTTGTCACCTCTGTTCCTTTTCTTCTTCACATTCATTTTTTCATCAAACTCAGATTTCCTCCCCCGTATTGCCCTTACTTGTATTTTCAATATTAACTTCTTTTGACCTACAATGCCCTACCTCCTCTCAACAAGTGCCTTCTCTTTTCCCCAAGCATCAACTGTTATTCCCATGTATATTCATATTTTGGATGCAGTGACCGGTTTGAGTTTACTGCTGTAAATGGCTGGTGCCCCATGTGCATTGTGTGCGTTTATGGGCGCTAATGCTGGCGTGTCTCTGATTGTGTTATGCTGTGTGTCTGTCTATTACACCAAATTGAACTGAGCTTTAATAAAGACTGCAGGGATCCACACCTAATAACTGCTGCACTCTGATTATCGGAGTGCTCTCACTCACCTTCACACACTTTGTTTTAGGCACACACAGACCCGGGCACGAATGTATATATGCACATTATATACAGGCATGTTATAAACTTCTTTTATCTTTGACCCTTAATACAAACGTATGTTTTCCTTAAAATGAGCCTGGTTTACTTGCTGACAAATCAAAGGGTGGACTTCCTTTCTGTGCACCACCAAGTTTCTTCATTAACAGCAGGTGTTGCTTTTTAAGCCTCTGATGACATTTATTGGACATGTAGTGGCATTAAATAAATGCTAGGTTGGCTTTTTGTTCAATGCAACGTGGAACTAGCAAACATGTGACTGTTTCCCAATTTGGCTTTCCATACCCATGAGCCTTACTGTGTTGTTTGCACAATAAATGTGTGGAATAAGACTGTGAGAATCAAGTAGCTACATTTTATTTAGACGTCTCACAGTGTGAAAATGAGAGACTGCTGAAAATAAAAAGAAACAGTTCAGCAACTTCATGCTCAGAAATAATCAAACTAATGCAGCAACCACTGTAGTCATTTTCAAAGTCAGCAGGGACATTTACTAACAGTATGTCAACAAGTGTTTGCTTGGCAACATTAGGCGTTCCAAAAATCCCCCCTTTAAATGCCATGTAATGCTTCATATACGTCTGCTGACATTTCATATGGTACCATGTCCTCAGTAAAGCTATTTTTGAGATATTATGTGATAAGAGGTATGTTAAAATATAAAAATTATTAATCCTTATCCAACTGTCGGTCTAAGAGAACAGAAATGCATAGAAAATCAGCTGTATGTCAGAGGTTTAGATAGACGCATTTTTTTCTCGTTTAATGTCATTCTAAGGTATATAAGATCTGAATGTCAGAACATTACCTTTCCAGCCTGTGGCTGGCCCTTGGTAAAACCTGTAGCCCCTGTTCTGATGTTCCTGATAAATACTGCAGAGGAATCAGTTGACTCACGTCCCCTTAATCACAAAAAAAAAACACATCTTTGAAACTTCAAGAGGTACATCACATACTTTATGTCTGACTGCATTAACTTCAAGCTGAAGATATCCTATCACTTTATCTTGTGGAAATAAAAATGTATTGCTTTTATGTTTGACAAATTCAGTGCAGCATTTTTGACGGGCCAAATGCCTTGAGCATCAATTTTTGGTAGTGAGTCAAAAAAAATGAAGGCTACATCTGGATTGATGTACCCTTCATTTTTTTGTGTCTACAGGCAAAAACAAAACTTTAATGCATTCACTGTTGTGATGGAATAACGTTGTTCTGCAACGTTTTCCGAATTGTTAAGTTTATTTGTAGTTCTCGTTATTTTTTAATCGTTTATAGTTACCTTCATAAGACTTTAACTTGCCTTTACTGTCTAAATAAATACAAGCTAAATGAAAAAGAAATAAGTACTATATGAATTACAATAAATTAGTTTGACTATAGAGAGCTGAAGCATTAGAACAAAGTAGAGAGAGAATCAAAGAGTTCATTCACTCCTCTGACATGCGCTGCCAAAAAACACACACACACTCACACACAGGGGTGCATTGAAGCATACAGGCAGGGCGTGTGAAGAGTATAAATAGCTCTGCATCCTCACTGATGCTATTTTTAAACCAGGAATCGTGACTGCCTTAACCAAGGGCAAGACGAAGAAGCACGAGGCACAGAGAGAACAATACTGTATGACAGACTTCTTGATAACTCATAAATAAGTATGTTTCTGTTCAACGATTGCTGTTCCCTTTTATAAGTTTCTGTCTGCATTCTGCTTTCTGTCATCTCTCTTTGTCTGTGCCTCTTTCTCTGCCTCACTCCCCGAGGCCCTCTCTAATGATACCGTGTTTTCTAATCGTGCTTTGTGGTTCCGCTTTTCATTGTTTCCATTGGCGTCCCAGTGAGACGTTAAACAATCAAAAAATGGGAACTTGCAGTCAGTCAGAACAGTGTTTGCCACAAAATCATAATACACTTACATAAAACAGCATAACCCAATAACATTACTCTCATACAAAATCATGTTTAAAGTTGTGTGTGGATAGAAAAAGGAAGCCTGGCTGTGTGTCTGAGATAGATGTGTGGTTTGCTGAATTGATGCTCTACACAAAAAACAATAATAAAGGAAGGTTTTAGTATTTTCTGAAAAAATATAATGTTGCTTCACTTGAAGTCGTCCGAGAGTTACCTTCTCACTAAACAGACATCACTAAAGAATGGGTTTCCTCCTTGTGATGCTGTGCCAGGGGTTTCCTGCATCTGTCTGTAGTCATGTCTGTAGATCCTTTTGCTTTTAAATTTCTCCTGAGGGAGCTGGATGGGGTTAGCCTGGAATGAGATCAGATTGTCTTGGCTGGTGCAGGTTTGTTTTTTCCACCTTCAGAAATGCTTGGCTGTTTGACCAGTATGTGTGGTTTATTTATCTCCATCATCAAGCGCATTCAAGTGTTTGGTTGATGTGAGCAGATGGTCGTTTTTTCTAAACTTAAGCCAAATGCTTCTGTTGTCGGTTAGATTGTAAATAAACAACAGTTACTTGATGACACAAAGTAGTCCAAACCAAATATTACCATGACTTGTACAAAGAGACAGATAAGGTTTGACGTTTAATCTGAAGTTCCGGTTTTACATAAGCCGGGACGATAAAGTTATTTACATTTGCTAAATTCCAGAATATTTAAAAGTGTCTTTCCATTACCCATATTTTGTCTCAGTATTGAATGCCTTTCAAATAGCCCTGATGACAATGTACAGGTGTTGCAAACTTGTAATTGGTAAATTCATAGCATTTGAAGAACTAAAGGCACTGCTATGTATCAACTCCAGAAGAAAAGTGAAGACATTGTTTTCAGATTGTAAGATTGTATTATTTGTGAAATATACCCACATGGGCTGACAGGCTAATCAGAGAGGAAGAAGCCACTACTTCAAAGAAATGTTTCGCATCACCTTTTGAGTGTTTTCCTGCAGTGCGAACTGGTGCACTTCACAAAACAGACGCCATCACAAGGAAAGAAGATGACATGGAAATATTGAAACCACATCTCAATAGGAACTTAACAGCTTGAGTAAAATGGTACTTTTTAAACGGACAATGATCCTCAGCCATATTAGTTGCATGACTTAAGGACAATGTGGCTTTTTCGTACAGTATATATATAAATATCCAGTTGGAGCCGCATTTTGTTATGTCTTTGCTGCAGAAAGTTGTGTCATCATGTAATCTCATTTGCTTTCTTGTGGATGACAGTGGCTCAGCAGGTAGCAGTTTGTGTAACCGGTGGGTTGCCAGTTATCCCATTCTTCTAGGTCGTGGTGTCCCTGGGCTAGACACTTTGCCCACCTTTCCTGCTGGTGGTGGTCAAAGGGCACAGTGGCATGGACTGTATGGCAGTCATTTTTCAGCCTGCAGCTGCAGCTACAATGTATAGCTTACCATCATCAGCGTGTGAAAAGTTATCAAGGTTTTTAACGATAAATGTGTAGTAATACTCAGAATTAAAACCTTTAAGCACTGAACCGAACTTCACAAGCATTAAAATCTCCATTCATTATAACTGAGGTTACATGGATGTGAGAATCCAGACTGCAACATGATTAGATAAATTCCCAGTCTGTGCAGCACAGTGTGTTCATGTGTGACTTTGTGTCAATTAATGGGACCTTCTTCTCTCTAGTTGACCTGTGGTGTTGATTATGGCTCAGAGTCTGGCTGTGCTGTAAAAGCATGTGTCCAGCTGAGGTGTTGATTGCCAGAATTAATGAACTGCCATTTAGCTAATCCCTGAAAAATCCTGACAGAAAAGGAGGGCACATTTTTTTTCAATATGATCATTGCCAAAACTCTTTAGACATTTCCAATACTGGTTTTCATAAATTCTGTGTGCAACTATGGCTCATTATCAAAGCTGTCTGATTGGACATAAACAGCACCATGGCAAATATATTTCAAATCTGCTTTGTGAAAGTAGAACTGTATTGACTCACCTCTGATTTTCAAGATTCATAATCATGTTAGCAATCAATGAAGCACTCTTTCAACAGAGGAAAAAAAAGTAAATTGTCTTCCTGGTCTTGTTTCTTTTATCTAAGTTCTCTTGGCTAAATAAAAATAAAAAAATAGAATCTCCATATAGAAATTTATATATGTCTTAAACAATTTCTTTTTTGAGAGAGAAAACAGAGATGTTTTTTTTGTACCTTATCAGACTGTTGGCAATCTTACTTGCAAATGTCCTTTCAGCTTTACATCTAGACTCTGTGATATCAGAACAGTTAAACACAGACTTACACAATTTTTCTACAGTAGAAAAGGGCTTTGTAATGGCCACTGTAGGACACTTTAGGGCATTGATTTGTAATTTGGCAGTATAATTAGGGTTATTGTCCTTTTGGAAAACCCAATTTTTCCTCTAGCTTTAACTTCCTAGTTGGTGCCTTGAAATCTTCTTTGAATATTTTCTCTCAATGTTTGTTCCTCAGGATGCCTTTGATTTTGTTAAGTTCCACTTTTATATTTTACATTTGAGTTACTGTTTCCAAGCTTGGAAATGTTATTTTTCCAGCAAATACTGGTCATTATGGCTAAATGCTTATATTTTAGTTTAAACAGATGAATATGAAATCTTCAGGTATCTGAATGCTGTACATATGAACCAGACTTATGATTTGTTTTCTGACATTTTGAGAGATTTCCCTTGATTTTTCCATGATGTCACAGAAGAATGTTCAAAGTGCTGACATATTAAATGAAACTACGTTTATCTTATTTCTTGAAGATGTTTCTGTCTTTTGGATTATATTTATGACAGTCATGTACTGACTGAAAAACTACATCTGTCTATACAAAGAAACTGTGTTTTTAAACTTTAATAACTGATATGTTTGGCACCCCACTGCCAAACATATCAGTGTTTTACATTTGCTTATTTGTAATTGTTATTTTTCACATTTTATCAGAACCTATGTATTTGAAGCCAGAGGGAATAACTGTCCAAACATGAACAAATAAGAAGTAAAATAACAGAGCGACTTTAACATACTGCCACCATGAGTGGCACTATTCTGTATGTAAGAGAGATCTAGAAGAAAACCTGTCAGTCACAAAATATCCAGCAGGACAAAGATTCTAAAAATGTTGCCATTTGTAAAATTATTCCCATTCAATGGGCCAGACAAAGTTAGAACCTAAATACAATTGGGAATCTTAAAAAAAAATGACATTCATAACCACTCTCTGCCCAGTTTGACTGGGTATAACAAATTGATGTAGAGAGCAAGTGAATAAATTTCACCACAGACTTTTCAGATATGTTTTTGTGAAACAAACTATAAAACATAATTTTTTAACTTCACTTTTTAACTTTGGACATGTCTTTTCCTACAGTATATTTTTAGCACAATGTCGTGCCATTTTCCAGATTTCTAAAGCACTCAGTTCTCAGTGATACACAAGTTCTGAGGCACGTGTGTCAAAGCCCTGAAACAAAATGGTGGATGTGAAAGTAAGTGAACTAAACCAGTGCAGCTTTTAAGATCAATCTGAGGTCTTACCTTTTCTTTCATTTCTGCCAATGGGGAACAGAGAACACAGCTGGCACCTGTCTGCTGCAGAGACCTCTATGCAGTACAGACAAAGAGAGAGAACAAGGCGGTGAATAGGAAATCGTTTGAAACACTGAGAAGGAGACAGGGGACAGAAGGTGTGTGGAGTAAACAGAAATGAGAAGTTTAACCGTGAAAAGATGGAGTCGCCAGGTCCACTAAGGTGAGAGGGAGGGTAAAGTTACATTAAGGGGAAATCTGGAGAGGGGGACTCAGTCATCTGTATACTGTTTATTTTATTCTTCTGGGGAATCAATAAACTTCAGTTTGCTCTTTTGATGCACTCATTCACTCTTGTAAGTCGTTGCTTTTTAATCCAATGAAATGATTAACATGCAATCAGATGTTGAGATTCACTAATGATTAACTTTAATATCAGTTTACCCTTCGTCACTGCAAATATAAGTAAGGTATTGACTTATTTTCTTCAGAAAATGAATAGCTGTTTGATAACTATTTCCCAGAATATGGCGACAGCTGAGAGAAACTTGGATAAATCATACTTTAATATAATAATCTTAAGCTGGTTTGAGCTGGCCAGATGGTATGTCTCTAGACAAGATTTAGATGAAATCAAAAGTGAACCGATCTTCAGGAAATGTTGTAAGAAACACTGTATAACGATGTGAATGGGGAGCATTGTAGCATTCAGCAGACCCACTGGCTGTCTTTTATAGAGCCCCAGGTTACATCACCATAACATGTCCCCATGCCAGAATGGAATATAGTTGGAGGAAGTAGAGTACATCATTTAGTGGGCTGTCTGCCGGCTGCAGCATCGTACTGATGTATCCTAGCAACCAGTGGAGAAGGGTTCGCTCAGCATCAGTTGCAGCCGGTGATCTCTAAGGAGTCTGCATGCGTGTACGCACGGGTGTGTCTGTTAGCTTGGTGGAATGATAGATGAGCGCTGTAGAAATTAGCATGCTAGCTCAGCCCTGCAGGGGAGATCAATATCAACTCTACATTCATCTCTAATTATCGTGGGAGAAGTTAGGGGGGGATCTCTCGCTTCTCTTTCCCACCCTCTTGTGGCTTTGGCAGACTTCTTTCAGAAACTGTTTTTCTTTCACTTTTTTCCTCTTTTAAATATCTGACTCCTTTTTTACAAATTTGTTCTGTTTAGAAACCACATATTATCAACGGGGAAAAATATGAACACATTTATTTATTTATAACAAAATGTTATTTGCATATGAAATGTTTACATTTCTTCTGTCACATAGATCACTATGTCATGCTTACTATGCAGGAGACTTAGACAGCAAACATGACTTAGGAGGATAGTCAAGTTATTTTATGTAAGAAATTCCTATATTTTGTAAAAGAAAATGTAATATTGCAGGAACTGATGGAAATTTTTAGCAGTTTTAAAATAACTCCACTTAATGGTGACAGCATTTTGCTTAACCACAGCAGGATGGTTATTTTCAACTGCATGATGTCACTTTTAGTTCATTGCTCAGGGGGCCAATAGCTGCAGCCTACTCTCTTACTATGCTGTAATCCATTGAATTCAAACAACAATTATGCTTGTACCTTTCACATTTTCATAAATATCATGTTTGCAGTTTTAAAACAAAAACATGTTTCCTTGTTGTTTCCCCCTTTGTCTTTGCACATTCAGATGTATTTTGTATGAATTGCATAAAATGCTTAACCTCACTCTGCTCTTTGTTTGCGTGTGCCTTTTGGTTATTTTAAAGCATCCTCTACAGTCTCAGTGATATCACATGGCGCTGGTTTTCTGTGTAATTAGTAATGATTTCCCTTTCTTTCTCTCTGCATCAGTACTAAGTATAGGTGAAGGAGGGTTCTGGGAAGGCACTGTCAAAGGAAGAACAGGCTGGTTCCCGGCAGACTGTGTGGAAGAAGTTCAAATGAGACAGTATGACCCAAGACTTGGTAAGAAATTATAATTCACATCCTCGTACAAATTATTGTGCATATCATGCACATAGTACAACAGTCCTAGATGTTTGGACTTGCTGTGACGTTTTGGGTCAGTATTTTGTTTTTTTGTTCCTTTCTTTTTGTTTAGCTCTCTCCTATATAAGCCCTTCAGAAACTGTGACTCCAAACACATTTTCATTTTTTTTGTTTATTTAATATGACACCTGTAAACAATTTTTTAGTGTAATGACTTGATGTCTTGTGTAAAATCAATTATATGTCAAAGATATATAATTTTTCTTTATTTTTTCATGCCAACCTTGTCCTCACCCGATACAGTACATGTTCATTAATTCTCAGAAATCCTAACTTGAAATCAGAAATTCAATTTTTTTATTTATTTATTTTTTTATGTCCAAGCCTGGGAGTTAATAGAATAATAAGCAGTAAACATTGATTCTTTTACATTTTTATTCACTTGATAGTTTGTTTTGTACATGAATGCACTTTGTGGATTTACATTGCATTATAAAATAGATACCTTTCCCCATTGAGACATAAAAAAAATGAAACATTTTGAACGGATTTCCAAAAGGGCTTTTATTCAAGGGACAAATAAAAGCTGGTCTTAAATTTAAGTGGTAGTGTATTTACAGTATTTAATTAGAAAGAAACTGAGTTGCAGAAGAAAAGGCCACAAGGCAACAGACTGCTTGATTTAGTAATGAAATATTTAAAGTAAAAGCAAATGTAGAAAAACTGGAAATTTTCACTGAAAATACCAATCTTGTCCAAATTTTGTGAAATTTTCACAAAAACAAATTATGCAAAATTAAAGAAAAATATATAATTTGAAGGGACCCTGAAAGGTTAAAAGGTTTTCCTTGTACAAATGTCTATGCAAATGTGGTATTGTTCATCTTTGACAAAAAAAGGAATCCAGGAATCTCCTTTATTCCTCAACATATAGCTTCACAGATGAAACAGCAGAAGAAATACTCCTCCAATTTCTCCAACCATAGTTGCACGTCCTTGCTTTATAAAAAGCCTTCTAAGAAACACAACCAATCTACCACCCAATGCCAGCTGTTATCAGCCTGATGCACCCTCTCATTCTCCTGTTATCAGCCTGCACAAAATACACAGGTTCCAGCCAAAAACATTGGTGCCAAGCATTTTGAGAAGGATGCTGCCTTTACTACACAAAGACACTAAAACAAAGCCTAATTTTATATTTGTCTTTTTTTAAGGGGCAATTTGAGGGCAGAGTGGAGCAAACAAAGACCATCATGTTAAAACATTATTACGTGTTAAAGAAAAACCCAACATCATGAGATTAAACTAAATTGGAATTAAATTTTGCATAACATGCAAAAAATAAACATTGTGGTGTAAGGGACACTTTTGGTTTAAACTCTGTTATCACCTCAAGATTATTTAGAAATTGTTACATCTGGTATGTACATTTTGAAAAGGAATGGTAACTACAGGAGATTATAGTACATATTCTCAGCTTTATTGGTCACATTTGGTTTCCAGACAAACTGTCCTGAGTTTGAAACAGGTTTTCAGGGGCTTTTAATTAGAGCCTTATTTGCTGTAGCTCCAGTAGAAACCTTGACCACGCCATCCTGTGTCAACCAAACTGTATATCACAGATTGTCAAAATGACCAAACGGGAAGCTTAAGTTATTCTGTCTCACTGTGCATGTTGGAGCTTTTTCTTATTAAAGCAGGTGAGTCACAGATTCCATGTTCAGGTAGATGTTCTGTTTATTTCCCTTTTAAATTGCTTCCATCTTTCAGTAATTGCTTAAGGTAAAGCAGCATACTTACTTATTACATTCTCTTCTTTTTGACTGTAAATTTTCTCATCTTTCAAATACATAGTTCTTAATGTTATCTTGATGCAAGATTTTCTGATCGGAAAAGAAACAATCCAAATTTTAAAATGGATGCCATATACTATCACCAGCAAGTTAGAACAACAAAGTCTGGGGACTTTTAGCATCCGGGTTATTTTTCTTACCAAATCATCCATGCTCCTGCAGCAGAGATCAATGTAAACATTGTAACTAGTAAACAACTGGGAGTACATCAGATTAATGTGGCCACATTTCGGTTTGGACAGCCATTTAACTAACAGATGGCACATTTTGTTTGGTGCGTTCCCAAGGGCAGCAACATGTGCAGTGCTAAACTCCACTGAGTCTCATAAGGAGGCATCATGGAAACCAGTTGGCCATCTTGTGAGGTAGTTTAGCAGTGCAGCAAAAAAAAAAAAAAACTACATTTAGTAATGGGACAGGGGCTTTTTTTTTTCCTTTCATAAATATCACGCCTTTCCCTGTATCATTTGGCAGTTGTCTCCTTGGGCCTATTTCTGGAGCAGCTGGGGCATTTTGTGGTTAAAAGTATTGTTGAGGGATAGAGGTTACTTCAAAGCAGGTGTAAAGAGGGGAGAGCAGCCGGAATCTCTAAATACCCGATTTAAATGCATTGTGAGAAAAAGATAGAGAAAGGTTGGAAAGAAAGGGGCCAGATAGCCAGAGAGACGGATGGTGGAGTATACTCTAAGAGACAGGGAAGCAGAGATGGTTGAGCATGTCTTTTAGTCAGAAAGAAGAAGAGAGAAGGAAGGAGGCATGATGGGAGATGGGGCAATATTAAAGTCCTTTCACTCATAAATCCTGAAAAATTGAACTCTTTGAGATCTAGTTTTTTTGAAGGATTAAGAATTATCTTCAACCTCAATATAGCCATCCTGAGTTTTTTCTTTAATATTGAACAGATTGTTGTCATGTGTCTGTAGAGGTGCTGTGAGAAGCACCTCAAAAGTCCTCATCAGCTTATATAGTTTGTAATATGTAGCCTATATTTACATGGGTTCATATTTAAAGAAAAGTCAAGCTCGATGAATAATAACTGTTATTGTGCAAAAATCTTTAAATTAAACAAATTTCTTGTTGCAGAAGGATAATCTCACCTGGAAAAAAATACCTACACCTTAAATTTGAGTTTCTTATGCTTTTATTATTTTTCTTTTATGTTATATCTTTTTGACAAAATCATCAGTGCCATTGTTACCTTAGCAATCCCTTTAGCACGAATTTGATGGAAACAATCCTTAACTTAAGAATTTGAAATAATATGAGTTACAACAATATTTATTATATCTTTGAGATCAATAAATCAATCAATTAAGTTTATTTTTTGCAACAATTAAATTTGAATTTGAATCTGAATTTGAATTGAGTTGAACTAAACCATAGCTTATCTTTTTAAGTTTGTCACAGATTCTCCCTGTATTTACCTCGACTTATTGATTCCCTGTTGCAGAGATGACATGACAAAGAGACCAGTTTGTACAACATGAAATGGGGAAGTAAAGGATGCAAAAAGCAAACAGGATAGAGAAGTAATGCCTGCGGTTGGCACAGCTCTATCCAATTTACAGACCTTATGTCTCTTTTCAGTCAGTTTCTCCACCATCGCCTATGTTTAAGACACTCTTAGGCTCAATAAAAGTCCTCCTCACTACTCCTAATATTTTGCCTCATTAGTCTGACTTAGGGCCTAAGGTGCTACATGAATGTCTGTAAGAAAAACCGTAGAATTTCAGAAATTGAGAATTTTTTGAAAATTATGTCACTGGAAGCTAATCTTAGAATTCTTTGTAACTCTGCATTAGAGGCGACATTTGTAAGTCATTGCATGTAAGTTTTATATATATTTTTAAATATATATAAATATTCACAAGGGGTAAATGTAAAATGTAGCCTACACTGCATACTTCTTGGTAACGTCAATGTATTTAGATTCTCATGTAATAATTAAACATGAGCTAGCCAGTGAACTACATTATGCCATTAACCAAATTGCTAATTTCTGAATCTACTGAAGCATTTAAAATCTCATCCTCCATCCTAACATCCATCGACAGCTAACCAGCCGCAGTACAACTCAGGATAAGATATTCACTGGGACACACATAAACACGCACGGTTTGTTTATCAGGAAGCAGCCATTGAGCCATTACTGACATCGAGGGCAATATGTCTCAGCGTAGTGAAGCACGAAAGACAACCCAGTCCACAATTAAGTAACCTTAATACTATTGAGTGTGCTCTCTCTCTTTCCTGCTGTTGGCTAATTCCACTCTACCACTGCACATCACCGTGAGGCATGACTCTGAAAGTGGTATCTTTCTTTATCTATCCCTGCCTCCATCTTTCCTCTGCCAGGTTTGAAAGAGCAATGATGGAAGAACCAGAGGGAGACAAAAACGGGGGAGGACAGTTTCAGTCAGAGGGACAGAAAATGAGAAAGACGGAGAAAGGAAGCAGGTGGCCACATGAAAGAGGCAGTTTAAACTATCACCGGTTCTCCTGGTTGTTATCTGTCACCACTCTGCTCCTCTCTCTCTCTGCACGGCCAGAGCTACCTGCGAGTAGCAGTTCATCTCCAGCTAGTGCTCAAGGGGACAGACAGGGGGAGATGATGAAAAGCAACAGAGAAAACATGGCTCATGAAGAAAAAAGATATAAAAAAAAAAAAAACAGCAGCGACTATCGATTGAATGGCACCATAATCATTTAGTGGTGAACTGGAGATATGTGTTCAAGCTCTTTGTCATGACCATATGTTGCATAAGATTAAACAATGTTGCTTTTTAGCTAAAAATATTATATGCCCTTATAACATAGCAGAACATCATATACTGAACATCCGCACACACTTTGTTCACTCTCCCTTACACATATGCACACATGCTGCTGGCGTGTTACTTGGGGTTAATAGTGGATGTTTACTTGCGGCAGTGAAGGGGATAATGATGTGACTGTGAACTGCTCTTCCTTTTCTAATGATGCAAACTAATTGCGATGACACTCATTTTTCGCAATGGCACTGTTAATCTGTTGTCGACAATCTGTTGGGATCTTACAGCCCTCCAGCAGAAACCGTCCGACCCCCACCCTTCCTATCTTTCTGTCTTTCAGTAAGAAGATGTGTAGCTCCCCCAAGACAAATATGCCACCCTTATGCTAAACAACATCCATGATTTCCATAGAATGAGCTTTAATTTGTCTTTCTTGACATCATGCAGTGTTAAATGTCCTTAAGGACCACGACTCTGTCTTTTAGCATTACGCTGTTTGTAATTCTCCTAATTTGTGTAGTGGTTATAAAAATGTGCAAATTTCTTGTTCTTTCTTTCCTTTTGTGCATATTAGCTATGTTCCTTCACTCTCTTTACATAGTAGCACAGCTGAATGACTCACAGCTGCCTGAATCAGCCCAGTCAGATCCAGCCTGAGCTATTTTTAGCCTGCCCATTAAGAAGTTTTGGAGTGTGTCTGCACTCCCTTAGAATGCTTAAGCATCGGTGTTGCTGCAGCAGAAAAGACTGACATGAAGAAGGAGGTGAGGGGAACCAAAGAAAAAAAGAGTGACAGGAAAATTGTGCAATTGGATTACATAAGGGATAATAACACTGTGGCCAACACTTAGTATTAGCAGGAATCTCTTCTCTTTCTAGATTTAGTCATATCTATGGTGAAAACTTAATTGATATTTTTATATGGAATTGAGTTTGTGTAGAGACAATGTTTAATTGAATTACCCAGACTGGATTTGGTCTGTTGTGGCTTTAACTTAACAAGGTGAATTACTCAACAAGGGAATATACATTTATTTTTATTCCTGCAACCAGACCCATGGCAGCAAGACCATTTGTGAAGTATTTGAATTGGGTGAACATTTATGCAATCATTTAATTTTGGAGGAATTTTGTTTATTTAATTGTTATTGTTTTGTAAAAGTCAGTCGTTTACTTTGACACTAAAGTCCATGTCTGATGTCAGATGGGATGGCAAGAATCTTTCCAACACACTTCAGGATCCCGGGGCCAAAAAGGTCTTGCAAAGTGAAAGACACACTGCATCCTGCTGTCTTTGGCGGTGGTAGTAACGTACCAGGTTGTGATAAAGAAGATGAAGGTGAACTCTGTGATGACTGATGACTCTGCTGCGGTGATTGGGAAGTCCCTCTAGGCAATATGGGTGGATGAAACTGTTTACTTCCTCACATTGATGACCATCATGACTAGTAGCATGACTGGCATCATCAGACTGAATCACGTTGGCATTGCTTAGATGTTCTTATTAACTTATTTCTCACCTTATTATCTAGTACAGACAATTCATAGCAAAACTCTGCATCCATTTAAGTATAGCAGGAAATGAGTGCATGATCGCACCCCATGCTTTAGTCTAGTTTAAATTTTAAACTAGACTAAACTTTAAAATAACATTGGAGCTCATTTAAAAATATTGTGATATATATCGTGCATCGTGATATAGCAAAAATATATCAATATATTAGATTTTTCTCATATCTCTCAGCCCTACTGTGAAGTGTTGGCAATTTGTGTCAGTAAGCAGAAATCAGAAGTGATGAGCAAAAGCAAGTGCATCTAAGAAGGATGTACAGTTGAATGCATTCTTGCTCTTCACAGTGGGATTACTGAGCTGATTGTGGTTTGTTCATCATGTTATAGCCCATCGAAGGGCATATATTTTCCAGTTGTTGGCAGTGAAGGCAGCAGAAAGAAAGAAATGGAACATTATCTTTATTTCTCTGGCTCAATATCACATTGGAAGGCCTCTTGTTGCCCATTTCTTTTTTCTTTTCTTTTTTTTTAATCTGAGCTGAGAGAAACATTTTCTAAAATATTTTTAGACAGTCAAGCAACAGATTTTTTACAATCGTCAAAGGTAAAACTGGGCTGGTTTGTGGGTCTTTTTGAAAGAGTTTGTAAAATGTGAAAGTCTGAAAAGAGAAGAGTCACTTGCTTGGAGCTCACAGTTCACTTCCTGAACACATCTCACAACTGACTGATCGTAACAGGCACAATTATCTACCATATGTATCATTTTCAGCTCTGATAATTGTATGAGATATTCTCACTGTGGTGTAGTTCTGGTTGTAATTCTAAACTAATGCTAATGCTTAATATATTTTTAATATTGATGTGTTCACCTGACCCCCCCTACTGAAATAACATCTATTTCACAGTCTGATGCTCTTATTTTCAATGTATATGCAAGACTCATATCCACCAATTTATGAGGATGTCCTACAGAATTAGCAAGGAGAAATTGTTGTAAAAGCCAAAAGATAAAATTTAAAATATCTAAAGTATGCACAGATTCATATTAAGGCATTGTTAAAATTCCATTCTTCCTGGACTGAATTTAAATATATATTTTTGATGTACTTTTTTTTGATTATATGCCACCTGAATCCAAATCAAGGAGTTACTTTTGTGGATGCTGGAGCTCAGACAGCTGTTTTTATAATGCAAAATAAATAAATATAGAGCAAAAACAAAATAAAAAAAAAGAGTACTAGAAAGTACCAGAGGTGTAATATACAACAAACATTGCAATGCAATCAGCCACGTCAATAGTCACAGACAGTTAAATTATGTGTTTGCTGGTTGTGGTGATAACACAGTAATAACTCCACTGTGCGTTATCTCAACAGGTCATATTCAAACAACGAGCAAGCATGCTAGCATTACAGTAAGATTTTATGGCCAGGATATGAGTTTACTGAGAAGTCTGTTTATTTTAGTAATTTAATTCACTGAGTGAAACATTAAGAAGATTAATTACATAGACACGTATTTTAAAGCCTTTAATTCTGCAAATTATGATGATTTTCTGCCTGCAGTTAAAGAGAGTACGGCATTTGAGATTTAAAAAATTAGTTAATCGAAAAAAAAGAAATGTGAGTTTAATGAAAAGCATTTTTGCTTAAGGTAATGTTCAGCTTTTCTCACAATCCATTTTATTAGATACACCTGTTCAATTGCCTGTTAACCCAAATAATTAATCAGTTAAGTTTTTGTTGTGCAGAGTAATGGATCCATTCTACCTTTTCCGTTTTCATCCCTTCATGACTACAGTGCATTATTTTTCTGATGGCTGCTTCCTTAAGGATAATGCCCCACAAATCTCAAACCATCTTAAACTACTGGAGCACCTTTGGGATGAGGTGGAACAAGAGAAGTGAGTCATGCTATGATGTCAATATGAACCCTAGTCTCTAAGGATTGTTTCTGACACTTGAGTCCAAGAACTAAGGTATTTTTAAATAGAACCCAAACCGCACCAGAAAAGTGTGCCTAATAAAGTAGTTAGAGACTATACTTATGCCTTAAGTGGTGTGTTATAACATTAGAATAATCAATTTTATTTACAGTGTCCTTTATGTATCAAATTGAAATCTCATAGGGCAACTTCACATGCTGCTCTGACTGAAGCCAGGATGCAATTTTGCACCAACACTAGCAGGCAACAGGTGAAGTGTTTTACCCAAGGACACAAACAACAAGGGCGGACAGGCGGACCAGGAATCGAACTGGCGAACACCTACTGCCGTCACCACCTTTGCCCCAATTTAGCAGCTTATTTTAATCAAGTTTAAAATCTATTTGAGTAACGTATTGGGGAGGATTGGAGAAATTCACCACAAATCCCTTGCTGTCAAGGAAAATAAAAAGAAGAGAGAGCAGGATCTTAATTATTAGTAGTGACTCGTTAAGTGGGACACATTTACAATACCACTGTGGACCATGCGATTTTGTCATTTGGGGAACCAAGTCTTCTTGGAATATCAGTTCAAAGAAATACACAAAGGACTTCTAAGAAAACATAAGTAGACAATGTTCTCAAAGTCCTCTAGGACTGGAAACCAAATACTTTCCCTTTTTAAGAAAGAGGGAAAGTAAGAGAAGGCAAAAAAAAATAACACTCTCTATATCAGTCAGCATATTGTGTGAATGTGTGGGACTATATTCAGTCACAGGAATGACTGAATGGAATAAATGTAGTGTGAGGTGCTTTGGAGTCCTCAGGACTTGATAAAGTACAAAACAGGCCATTTACCATTTAAATCCATCAGCATTTGGATTTGAATTTTTAATTTGTGTTTAATCATCACTGATTAAAATCAAAAGTAAAAATTAGATTTTCACTAAATGTCCACCAGACATTTACCATTGCTAAAGCATAGCTATGGTAAATGTATTCCCCCACACATATTGAGGTTTTGTTTATCTTGTAAGTGTTTAGTGATACAACTTTAATGTTTGCTGTCAACACCTGATTCCATGGACTGGAATTGTGTTAGAGTCTGTCACTCTACTCAAACAGAATAGGTTTGTCAATTAAGTAGCAGCTGTCAGACAGACACTGTTTGCAGAAAGTAAAATAACTTACTCAGTAAACGTATGCCCTGATAGAGGATACACAAAGTAAAAACATACAAAAACGACACATAAATTGTCTTATGTCTATATATCTGAGTCCTTGTGTGTCGATCCTGACTTTGTAGCCAAGATTCTGCATAAGGCTTACTGTATGTGTCTCTTATGATTTCTCCTTGGTTTGAATGATGGAAAAGTTGCAATTTAATACTTTCAGGACAGAGGAAGTTATTAGTGGGAACTGTTTTTCCCCCCCAAAATGATCACCTGACCCTCTGCGGATGAAAGTTCAATGCTCTCAATCGCCACTGCAAATGACGTCAACAGAACAACCTACAGGAGGAAATACACAAGAGATAGTGAAAAATGCTACAAACAGGTGCAAACATGCAGCAAACAGCAAAACGTGCTGAAAATGCATGAATGATGCAAACTCCAAAACACACAAAAACAAATGCAACAGAAAAACACTGCTTATTGGGGTCCACATGTTGAGCTGTGGTTTGCTTTGACTTCAGTTCAACATGTCCTAATCTGAGCAAGTTAATGAACTACCATTCAGTGGAAACTTCTTTCAGAAAACTTTTTTATTTGGCTGAATTACTCTTTTTTTTTTTTAAATAGATTGCAAGTCACTCATCAGCAAGTAATTCTCCAGTGCTGACAGGTAAAATTCAGAGTGAATATTTAAATGCTGACACAAAGGAGCAGAGTATGTGCATGCAAATGAACACGCTTTTATTCACCTCTGTGCCTATACACGAACACATACTTTACTTATTGTCTATATTCTGTGTGGAGTCAGCAGGTAGATTAGCATTGCCAACTAATTCATCTTATTAAAAGGCAAAAGAGAGAGAAAGAAAGCGAGAGAAATAATAAAGCACAGGTTGTGGGACATGTCTAAGGTATTAAAGTTTAGCTGAGTCAGTATTATAGACGGGCAGTACAAGAACAGTCCAGCCGTATAACCCTTGATAAAACCTCTGCAGATTATGCCATAAAGTTACATATTTTTAAAGTGTGTGTGCGTGTGTGTGACTCTTGTTTGTTTGCTCAGCAGAGACTGATGGCCACTTGCTGTACCTTTCATCAGAAGTCAGTCAAGTGTGTTGAGCTATCTCTCTTGGTGGAGGACAGATCCGTATGATATTATAATAGATGGCAATACTATTTGAAGAATGAATCAATGCTGAAACCAGTCTAATGGTGGACAAGACACATATCGCATTTGACAAGGACTTAACTGGGGGACAGTTGGTTTCATGCACTCATGCTCATGCAGGCACACAATGATTAACAACTAAACAGGAAGGTTACTGCAGCTCTCTGAGTCTGGCCTATATTACATGTACCTGGAGTTTTTTCAGGTAAAGCGTTGACATTTTTGGTGTCTTCATCTATAAACGTTCATAAAACCAAAACATAACGGACACTACTCTTCATTCTTATGCTGAAGAGTATAATGTTCTTCTCCAGGAGAAGAACATTATGTAGTACAAATAAAAGTGCACTGTACATCACTTTTATTTGAGAAGGGCATGGAAATAGAAATCCCATAATGTAAGTGATTATCACCTTAAAAATGTAGGTTTCATCTCTGGAAGCTTTGTTTCAAACTCACTCATTGATCAACCTGGGCCTTAATTCCTATTGAGTGTCGAAACAACAGAGTCAGTCTATAGAAATGCCATTCTGAATCCTCCTTGAACATCGTTTAAAAAATAAGCAGTGTTAACACAAGTAAAATTTAGATACTGTAATTGTCAATTGTATATTCTGAGTCGTCTATTTAGTTCATATCACTCCTTAAATGTTCAGGTACAGCAGGATTGTCTGCTGTGTCTTATTTTCACAACAACCGTATCACAACTGCATTTGCCACAAAGATGTCCTCATACAGTGCAGTCACATTATGTTTCATAAGGCATGGGGTTATTTAAAAAGTAATCATTTGGGTAATATTGTACAAATCAATAAATTTTAGAAATGAAGGTGAGCAAAACCTAGATACTGCTATCAAATTTACAATTGGGCAATTAGGCAGTCAGAGAAAGTAAATCATTTGGAGGAAATGAATCATTGCATTTCTGGGATTTTGAAAGCCTTTAAGGATTCTGTTTGAGATAAATTTGTTCTTCATATTCTGTTCCTTTCTTGTGACAGAATTAGTTCTTGGTCTGCATCTGTAGTTTGACCTTGGCCTCACATGTGTGTTGTAATAAGTTGTCACAGGATTTGAAGATCGTGTAAAGCAGTTCCCTCTGTTGTCTGATTGTAACTGAATTATTCAAGGCTTTCTCCTCTTTGACAGAGCCGAGGTATTTATAGGCGTTGGTCTCTGCCTCTCATACTTACATGGCAACAACTAGCTCTCCAAAGGCTCTTCCACAAACAAACCAATTCTGAGCGAGAGGAGGAGAAAGGCAGCAGAAAAAGCAGCGATATGAAATATATGCTGGAGTTTTTGGCTTGCGGCTGAAAAAGAATTGGACATTGCGGTCTAAGACATTGACATGGTTTCAGTGCTATTTGTCTTGGAAGTCATATTTCAATTTTAAAAGAACTAAAAATGACAATCTTTTACAAAAAATGGTGTTAAGGAATATTTATTAGCTGTCTACACGAAATGGACCTCTCGGGAGTGCTTTTAATTGTTTAAAGATGAAGATGAACTGCAAGACAGTCCGTGTG
This sequence comes from Poeciliopsis prolifica, assembly GCF_027474105.1. Classification (NCBI taxonomy): domain Eukaryota; kingdom Metazoa; phylum Chordata; class Actinopteri; order Cyprinodontiformes; family Poeciliidae; genus Poeciliopsis; species Poeciliopsis prolifica. Next base: position 11,385,840 of record NW_026562376.1, on the reverse strand, counting down.
ACTGATTCACGCAGGAAGATGGGAAAGTCATAGGTAAGAGAGATAAACCCCTTGTCAAAGTCTTAGAGGAAACTGGGTGGCTACAGATGAAAAATGCTCTGCTGTCCAGTCACGGTCACAGATCTGCCCCTGGTGTATAGTAGAATTGATGGAGCAGTAACAGTTGTGGAAGCAGACCCAAGCAACACCAAGGGTCATGAGCGGTACTGGGCTGATTACCACTTTATTCTGCAATTTCTTTCAAAGCACACCAATTGGACACCCCAGTTATATGCAATTTTAAGATGCTGTCATAGTTTGCTCCACAAACCTAGTTTTTGAAGGTTCAGCTTAATTCCAGAAGAGCTACCTTCAACTGAAATGAAAAATGTAAACCCTGGAAATGGCCAGGGTGGAGGTGATGTTGCCTTGTATCCACCTCCACACCACAGCTTCTTCCTGAAAATAACCTGCATACTGTGGAACAGCACAAAAAACATAGAAAAACAAAGTTTGCCTCCCCACTGACATCTATCCGCAATCCCTGAATGCTTCTATGGCTCAGTGGAAGTTCTACCAATGTTTCTGTGTTATTGTAAACAGTATTTTAGTACTTTTTTTGCACTCTCTATGTGCAAAAAAAAGGTTTTGGAGGACAACACACAGACAGCATGAACAAAGAGTCAGCTGGAGCACACGGCAGGGGAAGTTGGGATGTGTGAGTGTGTGGCAGCATGGAATCAAAAAGTCAATAAGGCTCTCTAGATAAATGTGTGTTTGTGCAAATGCACATGAATGTTGGTGTGTAACTTTATCTGGGTAAACCACCAGGGGTTAATTTTCATTCAGCAGGCTTCACTGTGTGTCCAGCATGGTTTGTGTTCTCATCTATCTGTGCGTGTAAGAGAGAAAGAGAGATTTTGCATCCTTCAGACAAGGACAGTAGGAAAGTTAACATCTGTCCTGAATGGAGAAGCACTGTGGGCTCTAAAAGAAGCGCAAGCAGCAGAAAGATAGCTTGTTAACATGTTGACTGAAAGCATGATATTGTATTGTTACAAATGTGGTTTAATGTGATACAAAGACTTAAATCTCTGTTATGCACCCATTGTTTCTCTGGTCTACCTTTCTTTTCTCAAGGCACTGCCTTTTGGAATATATGTAGGAAGTAGTTTAATGAAATATGGTCCTGCTCTTTTTCTTACTAGAGGATGAAACACACAGAAATACCCCAGCTTGATTTTTATTTACTTAAGAAACTTCTCAAGTTATCTGGTCACAAACAATTTTCTCTGATCAAATATCATTTAGACTTTCAAATTTCTCGAAGAGCTTCATGATTTTTACATTAAAACACATCTAAACAATGAATGATTCATAGATCTAAAGGTTAAAGTTTTTTGACATCTAAAACAAGCTGCCTTTCAGTGCAAGTTATTTTTTGTCTCTTTGTGTATATTCATCAATCTTTTGCAATTACCTATTTAAAAAAAAAAAATAAATTTAACCCTCCTGTTGTCCTCGGCTTATGTCGACCGAGGACAAGCCCTTAAAAAATATGTTTTTCAATTGCAGCTGCATACAGAAACTTTAATCTAACAGTCCTGCATCAGAACTATGGTGTGCACAACTCAGGGGAAGTTAGGCTCAAGCAATCCAATGTGAACTTTACAAAAGAAATAAAAATAACCAAACCCAGGCCTCAGGTCAGACTGACCGGAAGACTAAGGAAATCACAGCTGGACAGGCAAACAGTATGGAATGGCATCACTGATCTCCGTAAAACTGATATCTTTTCAAATTTCCCCCCCCTCCTGTTGCCCTCGGGTTGACATGACCCGAGGACAAGCCCTTATAAAACATTTTTTTAATTGCAACTGCATACAGAAACTTGAAATCTAACAGTCCTGAATCAGACCTACAGTGTTCACAACTCAGATGGAATTTTCTGCTGCAGCAATTCAAATGTGAACTTGACGAAAAAAATAAGAACAACCTCCTCTTGTCTTCGGGTCAAAATGACCCGAAGACAAGAGGAGGGTTAATTGATTTGGCACTGCTTTGATGGGAAGCAGAAATCTACTGCCCAGTATAGTTGATCCGGTTAGAAATTACAATTCAGGATGATTATCTGACATTGTTCTCTTAATCAAGGTTATCTGTTATGCATCAGCAGCATGATTTCTTTTGTAAGCGAGTTCAGGCATCAACATGAATGGTGTTGCCTTTCAAACTTCAGTTTCAGACTCACAACACCCACTGCCATTGCAGACGTTGCTGCAGGGGAAACCTGTCTGTATTCATGAAGAGTAAATGTGATCTTCAACAACGTTTGCTACTTTTCATTCATACAGGTGGAAAGAAAGGGGAACATTTCCTTTCTGAATGGCCTTTCCTTTACAAGATTGTTTTAAAAGCAAACCACAAATCCACCAAACTAAACATAACAGGAAGTGTTTTGTTTGGTTACCAAAGTGATTTACTTTGGCAATTCAAAGTAAATCACTTTAGATTACCAGATTATCTGGTAATAAAGGTACCGGTATGCACCATGTATGCAATCATACAGAATTGAATTTACTTCCTATTGATTTTTAATCGAGTCATTGATTTGACTCAGTAAAAATATTTTGAGAAACAAATTGTTATGCCATATCAAAAATATCTTTTGTGTTTAATCCTAAACTAAAGAAATTTTGTTTTGCTTTGCTCAATTTTACCCTTATTTTTTGGTTCACAATGTTTAATGAAAATACTATTCTCTCTGGACTTTCTGGACTTTTCATAATTAACTTTTCAGGTCAATTATGAATGTGCACTCTCTGGCAGTTCTACCTCATATATTTATTCAAAATGTAACTTTTGAGAGTATTTTAAGGGGATGAGGATCAACTGGATAATTTCATACCTTACTGGTTTAAAGTGTTCAGATATATTTTCCTCAATGCCACAAAGGAAAGAAATTAGCAAGATAATGAGACAAGCCATTTAAGAGTTAAATGTATAATTTGTAGTCAGCCATTTATGTGAATCAATTAAGAACCATTTCTCATTAACACGGCCCTGGCCAAGAGCAAGTATGAAAAGAAGTCGCAAAAGAAAAAAATATTCTTGAACTTTTTATGTCAGCTGTCCAACACGGTGGTGGGGGGCTGATGATATGCTTGTTTTTGCAGGCTCAGAACCTCACTCTGTATTGATTAAGTTGTCCATGATCTTGTCTGCAAATATTTCCAGTCAAATTTAATTCTGAAAGTTAAACGCTTAACATTCGGGTCATTCAACTTTTCAACAATCGAAATGATGATCGCTGAAGCAATGAATGAATAAAAGTAAAGGTAGTAAAAAGCACAGGCACTGCTGACAAGACTGCTGTATAATACTTTGAATCTCCCTATATGACATTCTGTCATGATTTCTGTGACCATACTTGTTTTTTCATTCTTGAGTAAATGATCATAAAGGTGAGGAAGATCAGTTGCACGTACATGTCTAGATAGTCCACATATTGGCATCTATAATGTTTCTTTATAGATGTGAACACCTTTTGTGATGTCCTTTTGTTTCCATTTTGCGGGTGTGGGTGTGATGGATGACAGTGGTGTTGAGGTTATCGCTGCTATCACAGCCCTGCTTTTAGATGCTGCTGGGCTGTACAGAATACATGACAGTTCTGATGAATGAGCCACATTTCACACTTTTAGACTGCATTTGATCTGCTTTCCACATACACGCATGTACTACGCACACAGAAATGCATTCAGTACACAAACAACACCGTCACAGGCAGCATCCAAACACAGTCATTTGGCTGATTTCCTTTTCCTACCCTCCCCCCTTTAAGGCAAAGCCTTTTATTCGATTATAGGCACAGCTGAATGATCAGCTGTCTTGATTTATAACATGTGAGACAGTTTGGAGTGATTAATCTCTCATCTGTAACTTTCACAACTAATTACACCTCCTCCTTCATTATACCTTCCCCCTGGCTCTGCTGGTAAAATGTTTTCAGACACAAAGTAAACTGTATTTATAGCAAACACTTGTCAGTTCTTACTTACCTCTTTTTTTGGTTATCTCCATTATCTCAAGAAATGCTTTGCTTTTTGTTAATGGAGAGAGGTAATTAAAACAATTAGAAAATTCATCAGAGGCTTTGAAATTAATTAATTGCTATTAATCCTTTTTAATCAAATGGCAGTATTTGACACAAGCAAAGTCTTTAGTTAAATAATACACTTTAATTGTGGATTGAATTATTATACCAATTTATAGCATCCATATTGTGATGTTGCACAAATATTTCCATCTTGATTTAGTGTTTATGTTGTAGTTTCTCCAAACATGCAGACTCAAGGGAAGTTTCATTAGAAATCAGGGCACATGGACTATCAGCTCTATTCATCATTGGACAGTCGTGCAGCTATTTCTATTCTATACTAAAAATGCAAAGGTTCTATATTTAGTTGAAAAATCCTTCCAGTCACTCTAATGTTGGCCTCTAAAAACATGACCCTTTCAGCTGCTCTCAGATGAAGACTTGGAAGCCTTTTCTGAAAGACGAGAGCCATCATAAGAAAGCAACTTCTAACTGTGGGTGTTGAACTTTTAAACATTGATGTTTTTTCACTTGAAATTATTTCTCTTTTTTGCTTCAGATTTGAAGATTTGACACAGTTACTTCCTAAGTGTTACATTTCTACTAACACACAACCTGTTTTATTTCTTTCTCAGCTGTAACAAGAATATTTTACTGGCTTAGTGATGTGACTTTTCTTTTATCTTTTTCACCGGCCTGTCAAGTGGACTGCCTTACACCAGGCAAAGTAAAGGAACCAAATGCAAAGCCAGGCATGTGACTGGGTCTTTATTGCAGATTTACAGCAACATGCTGTGACTTTCACATACCTACCAGGACGACCCTGCTCTCATAGCCTCTCTCATTTAAACAGCCTGTGTGTGGGCTCAAAGGGCCGTGTGCTGTTTAGTCAGCATATTACTATTCAGGGTAGATACAGCCTGTATTATCAGGATGAGAAGAGGGCATTGATCTCTATCAGCATGCATGGAGGGCAAATCCACATACAGACTGAAACTGCACTCATGTACTGTACACGTATTGAGCTCTGTTTCTTGCCGATTAATAAAATATTTGTTAAATATGCAATTATGTTACATTTTAAAAGCAAGAAAAAAATACCATGCAGAATCCTGTTATGGGATGAATGATGAAGAATGCTAATGATAATTACTTCTCTGTGGCAGATTAATTTCTCTCTCTGTGTGTTTGTTGAAATAAATTATGGCTGACATATTAGCAACATGCTAAAACAAAAATGGGATATTTAGGGAAATGTTCTTATCTTTATATACATTTTTTCTAAATATTGCAATATTTATACATAAATATTGCTATATGAGGGCTGAAAAAACAATTACAGCAATGAATATGTTTGCTTTTATCATCTAACATTCTATAAAATCAGAAAATGTAACCTTAGTTGATAAAAACAAAGACAGCTTCAATTTCAGTTGTTGAATTTTATTTCTTTATTAAATATTGAGATTTAATACCGAAATTTGATAGCCTAATTACAAAATTATCGTCTAAGATGATATTCAGACTGAAATTCGCATTATCGCATTTATAGAAAAAAACTTTATGCATTTTGCTTTAAATTTCTTAAGATCTTATTGTCACTACAACATGAGGAAATGTATACAAACCTTTTAAATTTTAAATTGTGTCAATAGATTCACAAGGTAATTTTTTGTTCTTTACAGAGACCCGGGAGGACCGCAATAAGAGACTGTTCAGACACTACACTGTGGGGTCTTATGACAACTTCACCTCATACAGGTACTGCCTTTGTTTCAGTGTCTCTGTGTGTGTGTGTGTGTGGGTGGGTGTGTGTGTGCGTGAGTCCGTGTGTGTGTGTGCGCGTGTGTGTGTGTGTGGCCATGCATGCTATGCTGCAGCAACTTTAATGGTCATGTCACAAGAAACTTTTCTCCCTGTTGGGCTAATAAAGTCCATGCAAAAAGGTGATGAAGTGCAGTGAGGTTGCTGCCATCTAAAGTAATGTAGATGTAACTGCACTCTCTTCTGTCTATTAAAAGCAAAGCAAATTATGTGACCTAGCTAGATTAAATTGCTGGTTTCAGAAGAACCATATCTGGTAAGTTAAACAACACTTTTAAAGTCAATATATGATTACAAACTGTGAGATATTGTTGCAAGTAGATTCATAAATGTTTGAAGATGAAAATTGTATTTGTTCTTAGAATATGTTTATTAATATATTCAGCTCATGAGCCAAGTCAATATATAATATTGGATAACATAAGACTTCACAAATATTTTAAATATCAGTAAAAAAGTTTATTCCTTTACTTAAACGGAAGAAAAGTTTCACAGGTCATAAGATGTCTGGTGGTAATTATCTCTTTGCTATAGAATTGTGTGGCTACGGTTCTAAAAATATACTTCTGAATTTACTTTTTGTACAAAGCAGCACACAGTTTTTAAGGGAAAGTTTTAATCATTTTCATAGGCTTTTTGGAAGAAAAATCTGAAAAGTATGGCATGCATTAATAGTCATCCACCTTAAGTCAAAGTTTTTCTTTTCAAAAACTTTGGAGGGAAAAATAATTACTGGCGTCAACAAGGATGTGTCAAAGAAGACAACAGTGAGAAATTTTTACAGAGGAGAACTTCAAGGTCACCATCCAAAAAGTATTCTGTACACCAATATCTGACTGAGCAGCAATGAATATGTGTTTTGAACGTCTTTTATGGTCTTTTATGATCGGGCTACATTAAGCTTCCTTTATCTTCTCATCAATTATGTTCAGCATCCCCACATCATGATACTGCCGCCACAATGCTTTGACATTTGGACAGTCCGTTTCAAAGTGACGTGCATAGTCCGTTAGAATCAAGAAGCAAAATTTTGGTCTGATCAGGTCCTTTTCCCACATATTTGCTGTGTCCACTACCTGAAATATGGCTAATTTTAAACCAAATTTCATATAAAAATATATTTTTTTATTGCGATTTTTGCTTAAAAGCCATATTTGTTCAGCTACTGGTTGAATGGTTCTTTCCAGATATTCTCCAACCTAAACTGTGAAACTCATCCAGCTCCTCCAGAGTATCGGCCTCTTCTTTCATTAATTCTGTTGTTGATCAACCTGTCAGTTTGAAATGAAGGCCATTATTTTGGTTGCTTTGAAGTTAGTTGGTATATTTTATAAAAATGGTCACATGTTAAACAATTACATTACCTACTGTTTGAGGCCTTATGTTTGACATTGCCTTACCGTAAGTTGTAGTTGTAGTTAGTCATATCTCATTTGCATACGTTTATTTTTTGAAAAACATTTGACTCTTTAAATCTGACTGTAAAATGTGAGTTTCAATTACAGAAGTTAATTATAAGCAAGAAAATAAAATTCCTATATTGCTTTTATGCAGAATTTTGGAGTCTTAGTTCAAGTGAGAATACATACATAGGATGTGACGGTTTAAAAAGACAAAGCTACTTACTGTTGCCTCTCCAGCACAGCATTGTGTGCATAATTATTAGCAGAAAGTGGATAGAGAGCATTTTATAAAATCAGACTCAACCTCCCTCCAGCAGAAAGGTTGGTTCCTTGTCTCCTGGCTCCACCAGCAGGAGCTCTGTGAGTCTGCGAGGAGTTTATTCAGTTGAGCTAATGAAACTGCAGCTCCCTGTCCAATTTGAACGCCACTGCTCTATATCTGCCTCAGCTGTCAACGATACTGTAGAAATGTTACAAAGACTTAGAAGGACATTTGTGTGTTAGTTGAATTATGTTTAACACACATACAAAAGATATTATTACTCTTGTTTGTGCACACTAGACTTCAGTAAATTAAGCACTTCTTCAAACTTTACTGTTGAACATTAGAAATGATCTAAATATATACTCACTGGCCACTTTATTACGCACATGTTTAAAGAAAGCACCAAAGTGATTTTGGTCCATTGTAACATTTGTGGACTGCACATTCATGATGCGATATTTTGGAGTACATAAAAATCAGGACGAGGCGAAGTTGGCACAGTGCAGTCATAAAGAGATGGGCATGGACAGGAGCAACTGCTACTATTCAAGTAGATTATAGTGTTTAAATGATGCACAACTGGTACTGAGGACCCAAACAGTGTCAACAAAATATAGAGCATAACATAACACCACCTGTAATGTGATTTTTTTGTAATTGTAATCTGTCTTTTTTTATCCCAGGAGGAATAGCTGATGCAGCACGCTGCTGATTCTAATAGGGATCTCAATAAACATAAATGTAAACCAGCCTGAATTGTGCATACTTTTCAGGAGTGAACTATGCTTTCATGTTGTTTGCACAAAATTCTGACCCTACTTCCTGAGCGCTATGGCTGAAATTGAGACGCAGAGCAGGAAATTATTTTTTTCCATGTGTTATTGTTGAAACCTGGTGAGTGTAAAATATAGCCTTAGTTCCTTATTCTCTGCAGACAGGAGCAGCACCCGGAGTAATCTACTGCTACTGTAGCCCATTTGCGTCAAGGGTCAATGTGTTATATTTTTAAAGAGGATTTTCCTCATATTGGATCTTTCATCTTTTCAGATTCCCTGAAACTCAGAGTTAAAGGTGAATGGAAAATGACAGATCAGCCATTTCTAATCAACCTATGTTGCTCCAACAACCAGTAACGTTCAGGTCACTTAAATCGCTTTTATTTCCCCATTCTGATTTACGGTTTGAATTTCAGCAAGTGGTTTTCACCACCTTTAGTTGCCTGAAGGCTCTGAGTTAGTTGACTGGTTTGCTGCTCGAGTTTGAAGCAATGAAGGAGGTGTAACTATTTAGGTGGCACATGACTGTAGTTGAATATCCATAATATCTGCAGTATTTCATTACGGAAATAATCCTTCTTGCAGTCAAGCGCTATTATACTTAGCAAACTTTTGTCTCAGAATTTAACAAGTCCATACATGAGAGATTTACTCTCCAAGGTGTGCGGGGACCAACAGTTTAAGACCGCCTAATAGCTGACATCCCTTAACACTCAGAAAATCAGGTAGTGATAAACTGCTTTGCTTTCTTTTCTCTTCTGTTTCTTCTGTGATCAGTCAGGGCACAATACAGCATCTGAGCTTAATCTGACAGTTTCTCTTACAAAATCCCTAAACACACTCCTCAGCGTAAGTCTCCAGTGGGGGATCATCTGGAGGTCTTAAGAGTTTATCCGAGAGATACAGTCCCTTTTACCTGCTTATTTTCTCTCACATTCAAACCTGTTCCTTTTGCCTGCCTCTAGGGAATCCTGAGCTGTGATCTTTTGCTTTGCTTTCAACCTCATTGGGAAAGACAGTACAAGCGTGTGCGTGCTCATCCATGTGTCTGGGTTGTGTGTGCCTCTCCACCTCCTCCAGCGACTCAGCCCCCGACCAGTCGACCCTCTTCACTCCACGGCCCTTTACCCTCTTTGTTTGCGTGTGCGACGATGGTGTTGAACTCACCCCTGCTCTACCTGTGCTATTTTCTCGACAGTGACTACATCGTGGAAGAGAAGAATGCTGTTTTACAGAAGAAAGAAAATGAGGGGTTTGGTTTTGTCCTGCGTGGAGCCAAAGGTGAGTCATGAAGCTCGCTGACACTGGAACCTTCCCGTCCACAGCGCCTGTGCTTCTCAATGCGTGACATCGATCTGTTCTCATAAGGAGTTAGATGATCTGAGTCATCAAGTTCATTTCAGTCAGTATTGTGACTGTTTTAGTCAACAACACAAGCGGCTTTGGTCAACAATCAGCTTATTTACTCAGATGCACTCAGGCGTCTGTGTGTGTGTGTGTGTGTGTGTGTGCGCGTGGGCGTTTGTGCGCGTGTGTGTTGTGTGTGTAAGACAGAGAGAAAGAGCATGTAGACCTTCTGGTAGCGTCATCCTTGGCCGAGCTGTCTGCTCGCTGTCCCATCTGTTCATCACACATGGCGTTAGGCTTTAGTAGAGAAACATCATCTCTAGTATTCCTTTCATTTTTGCTCTTCCTTTTCTTTTTCTTCCCATGCACCCTTCTTTCATCCTTCCTGTTGATTATCTTTAAATTCTGTCAGCCCTTCCACTTTTCAACCAAGTCCACCTTTTGACTCATGCTCCGTAACCGCAAATTTGCTTTTACGAGCCAGCTCCCCGCCCGTGGTGGTTACCATGGCAGCCTCTCTTCGGCAGCTTGCCGGGAGTCTGAGTAAAATGTGCTTTACTGCTCTGTCACTCTCTACCGTGAATCTTGGCTCGCCCCACTCTCTTTTTTCACTCGTTCTTTTACTCTCCAGCACCCTCAGACACTCACACTGCGGTTCACTTAGTAGTCCTTTGAGAGCTCTCATGTGTCAGTGATTTACTCACACTTGCTTTGAGATTAAACAGAATTTGTTATGCTGCACTCAAAATATTGTTATAGATTGCCTGCATATAGATTGGGGTTTTCAGGCGGAGCTGCATGTTTGTTCAGGGATCGAAGCGAGTATAGGTTGGATTCAGAATGCAAAACAGGCACATTCACTTACAGTACTAATGTTGCAGCCATAATTCTCCGGTGTCCTTATTGAAAATGTAGAATATAAGTAGGTTTGGGTCACGTAAACAAGATGGTGATATCTCAGGAACAGGTTATCCTGATTCAGCAGAACACTGTGGATACTTCACCTGGACTACTCTAATCCAAACGCACTTTTCAGAAAAGTGCTAGGCTACATCAAGTATGACAGACATTTTAAAGACATGAAGGAACTTGATGTTCCACAAAATCTCTTTCATTTTCTTTTCTTCAGAGAAAACATGATATATTAAAACATGACACTTTGTTTTAATATGCCAGCATACAAGGCAGGAAAGAAAGATGTTACACCAGCTGGTAAGGCTCCACAGCAGTAAAATCAGATGAAGCCCTCAATGAAGTATTGTGTAGTTTAGTTAGTAAAAAAATGCCTATCAGTGGAGACTTGTTAACGTTAGGGCTCACAGAGGCTCAGAAATAACAAAGATCTGAGAATACTTGATGCCACGTCTAAAAGAGGCTTGTAACGGACTATATTGATAGTTCAAACAAAAAATATACCTTAATATGCATTACTATGCACAATGGAAACCATCTTTGCACAACCACAGAAGCTAACAGTCTTCCTTATCTCACTCTTAGGGGCTTGGACAATCAGTGCCAAAGACAATGAATGGTGCTTGTCAAGCTCACATTTGTATGACATGGGACATTACAGCTACATTATCATGTTACCTACTGTATAATAAGCTCTAAAAAGGTTTTAATACAGATTACCGTACAGACAAAAGCCACATTTATTATCTCTGGTTGTGACTTTTTTTCTTCAAGCAAAGTTCTGTTAAGTTAATGAACACTTCAAATATCTCTAGAATATTTCCTCTCAGTCTAATCATTTTAATTGTGTCTGATTTTAAACTAGCTTTTTGAAGAATGTAGGGAGTTGCATCAGGTCAGTGACTGGTCATTTAATGTGTCCCAGGACAGAATGAGTGTTAAACTGTTGAAAATAAAAGTGTCTTGCCAAATTTGTCCTCAGGTTTTTCACACCTTTGTCCAGACACAGACTGGTCTGGATGGATGTTACCTTCAATTGAATCATAGAGTAGAGGGAGGGATTTAAGCAATAAATAAACTGTCCACCTCTTAAACAGTTAGCTGTCACTAAGGAGACACATAAAAGACTCATAAAGCACTAATGGCTTCATAAATTGATGTGCTGGATGTGATTCTAAGGTTTTAAGTATTAAAGATGTTAAAGATAATATTTAAACCATAGTGCTATTTTTGGGCTCCTCTGTACATTGTGCAGTTGTATTACTCTCTCAACACAATAACATGTTAACCAGATAATGTAATTAAAACTGTTTGGTTCTTTGTAGAGCAATATTTGGTTTGCCAAAAGAAGAAAACAATGGAACAATTAAAACCCAGCCAGCATTTTCCTAAATGTTGTCTTTGGAAATTACTTAGTGCTTGGAATATCCAGCAGTCTTATTTTACGAATCTCTGAGGCACTGAAGTGTATGGTTTTAACTATCATATTTTCCAGACAGACATTGCAGTTCTGAATGAATGTTTAAATCTATTTTGTTTTTTCTGTAAAGCTGAGACTCCCATTGAAGAGTTCACTCCCACCCCAGCATTCCCTGCCTTGCAGTACCTGGAGTCAGTGGATGTGGAGGGGGTGGCCTGGAGGGCTGGGCTCAGGACGGGGGACTTTCTCATTGAGGTAGTTAAGAAAAAGTGTGTGTGCGTGCATGTGTGTGTGTGTCTTCATTCAAAACATTGAAAATAGAGGTAATTTCTGAAACCCAGGAAACTCAATTTCTGAGCTTTGCTGCATTTAGTTTATATGTATTCTGCAGAGAAGTTTTTTTTTCATTAGTTTAAATGTAACATCGTAATAATCTTTGTGGGATAATTAATTGATATCATGAACAAAATGTGGTTTTATTATTTATTTCATTAATAAACAATATAATAAACTTGCACATTTTTATGTGAGGTGACCAGAATTTGATCAGAATTTTATCAGCATTGACCTAGTTTCTGTCTTCTTACATTTTTTCCAGGTGAACGGGGTGAATGTAGTGAAGGTGGGCCACAAGCAGGTGGTGTCTTTAATCCGGCAAGGAGGGAGCAGACTCCTAATGAAAGTCGTTTCTGTCACTCGCAAGCCAGAATCGGAAGAAATTGTTCGAAAGAAAGGTAAGGCTATTTGGGAATGATGTCATTTAAGGAACAATTACAACTTACCTGTAAAAATAATAATAATAATAATTACTTCATATGTTCACATTGTTTAAGATTCCAAACTAATGGTTACGAGTCAGGTTTGTAATATATATGACGTGATAAGGCACATCATATAAAAGAGTGGATGGTATTAGTTCTTCATAACAAAATGAGATGTGCTAAAGAGATTGGAACTTACTAAAGAACACAGGAACTGACAAAAAGATAGAGAAAAAGTTTTGGACTGGTGGAAACAGGACAGCTCTATTTGTGTCTAAGAGCTGCAAACAGATTGTCAGACAAACCCTCAACACTGTATTCAGGACACAGTGCACTGTGAAGCATTGTGACTTAGGTACTGTGCTGTTCAAGGATTATTCGCATGCTCACGCTGTTTAACACATAGAAATTATATAAAAGTTAAAATACCTAAAATTACTTTGAAGAGGTGAAGTCCAGCATGGTGAAAGGAAATAGCCCCGACCCCAAACACATCAGAAAGTGGTCCGGAGAGTGGCCTTTTGTACATGAGTGCCAAAAACGTGGGGCAGTATGCAACATAGATGGCATGGAGTTTTCTGAAACAGTGGATATAAAGATTAACATAAACTTAAATACTGAAAAACATGTTCATTTTTAGAACAGACTACAACTTAATGTTCAAAATGTCTTGTTTTTTCTGCATTCTGTCGAACAATAATGAATTTAATACATTTTTTTTGTTATGATTTCACATTGAGTGCATTGTGTTCTCAATACATTGTTGTTAATGAAAGTAAAACTATCATAGGGATTCTGTACTTTCCTCACTTTTTTAAACACAACTGAGGCTCACTGTATTACGTGTTGTAATGGAAATGCCTAATTGGCTTTTATACACATATTGGTGTCTCTATGTTGTCAGGAATATTTAAATTTAAGTAGTTTCCATGTCAACCAGAGTTTGCCCTTACTTTGCGCCCACACTATCCTGGCATAGTACCCTCCAAATTTTACAATTATGTACATTGTAATTCATGCTAGACTATTAGTGATTGTTGAAATTTAGAGACAGAAATAAATGGATTCGCTTTAAGATAGGTGAGTGCCCTTTTTGCTAAATTGTATTACTGATTTGTGGTCTCAGTTCAAATCTTTCTTTGTCTTTCTTACACCTAAGCCAGTTGTGAAGGTTCATTAATACCTTTTCTGCTTCATACTTCATAGTTTATAGCATTATCTTACTAGGCAATTACAAATTACCTGTAGGAATGAGCATGGATATCTGTCCTTGTGTTGGGCCTGTTGTATTAAAGGTACAGCAAATTTCTGGTACAGCCTCTCACGTGCAGTGATCCTGAAATGGGATTAGACTAAAGATTTGTTCCCTGCTGTGACTTTTTTGTGTTGACGCAATTACTGACGCAATCTGTTGATACCTGTGAAGATTAATGCACTTAATCTAAATTGAATTGAGCAATTTTGAATGCAGTAGTATCTGTTTTCTGCTGTTTCAGTCACTGTAATTTTCTACATAGTAATTTGAGCCTGATTTGTTTATTCTCTTTCTGTGTGTGTTTGGGATCGTGGTCTGTTGGACCTGAGGTTTGAACTAACTGATGTTGTAGGAGTTGGACTGAGGCTGTAGATCTTGAAGACGCAGTACCAGCTGCAAAGCATGGAGGCGTTTTCATTTTACTGTGGGTGTTTTACTACCACAGGAACGGAGAATTAGCAAAAAGTGGGCGGAATAACGACAAACGACTGTGTCCGAATTCTTCTGTCAAACATTGTTTAGATGGTTACAATGGAGGCACAGTACAGCATAGGAATGGGAAAATTAACAAATAATTTTAATTTTACTGACAACTGACTCCAATGTGGGCCTTTATGTTTGAAGTGCCTTTGATGGGCAAACATATTTTTTCTTTTAAAATGTTTCCTTTAAATTGTGTTTATAGCACTTAAACAGCTGTTCAAAATTTTTTTTTGTCATACATTTTAGATTTTTGGATCAAGAAAACAGCCCATTTCCAAAATACAACAGGGCACACTGCATTCAAATTCTGTTTTTAAGAGAGCTGTGGGTGACAGCATTTTGTTGTTAAAACCTTCTTGCTTTTGAAATTGCTTATTTGAGTTGAAAAACAAAATATAAATCAAGATTTATTTATATTTCACGGTTTTGGCTTCTACGGGCTTCAATAGGTGGCACTAAGATACATTTGACCTTTAGACAAAGAGATTACAAGTGCTGAAAAATATTTCTAATGATCAACCAAATGGATTGTTTCAGATTAGGTAAAAAAACAAAAGTCTTCTTCTTAATTTTACTTCACCTTTCTTTTCTTCTTTTCGGCTCCCTAAGCCTCGCTGAACACCATCTGCGGCCACTCACCGACTCCGTTTGGACAAACTCTCCTTATTGTGCTTCATCCGAGCACAAATACAAATTTCTCTGCACCATGCGTGGCCCCACTACTGCCACCGTTGCTATGGTGACTACAATGCATGTTTGAATTAAGCATTATATTACAGCAACTGCAACACTCTCTCACCATCTGAGCTTCTCTTTTTCCATCCTCCTCTATCTGCTCTGCTCCCTGCTTCTGTAGCAGAGTGTGCAGGCTGCTGAGGAAATGAAGATATTTGGTGTGGACAGTACCCGGGATGGCGTATGTACAGTAGATGTGCAGCTGCGGCATTGGGGCTTGTGTGTGATCTAGGGAGTTATGGCTCTAGAGAGCCGCTTTCAGTGTTAGCTGGCTGGTCTTAGAGTGAGCTGACTGAGTGATTGACAAGAAATTTGGTTTCTTTTAGATGTTATCCTGTAAAGATTGCTGATGGGCTGTGGCTTTCCCGATACTATCTTGCTGCATGATATTTTGCTGTTACTGCTAAATTGCCTGCTCTCTTTCCAGTTTAGTTATGCACAATATTTAATTACATTTATTTTGAAGCCTACAACTTTGCGGTTTGGTTTTTGAATCCATTGTTTGGCAGATATGATTTACTGCCTCGCCTGGGAATTAATAGCCCAGTTGCCTTGTGTGTTTGTGTGTGTAGTGAGCTTGGAAGATTCCCAAGGGCTCTTGTAATGTAAAGGCTGCAGCGTATCATTTTCCTTAGCCATTAAATTTGCTGTCATCTCTTTGTCTGTCGACCCTCGTGTCGTTATGTCTTCCCTCAAGGAGTTTTCTTTGTGCGAGAGCAGGCATGTGAGTGTAAACTGAAATGTTAATGTGTTTCTATCAATTGCACATCTGCTAAATTCAAGGCAGGCAGTATATTAAAGGGAAGATGGATGAGTTGCTCCCTCTCCTTTATGCACACATTGCACTTATGCCTACTATTGTAGCAGACAAATTGTGTTGTTCTGTGTTTAATGGAAGGATTCAAACAGCTCGGGATGCTACAGAGAAGAGTGACTTGTTCATTTACTGCCAATGGGCTCCTCAACAGAGGGACATTCTGGCAGCACAAAAATTACAAACCGGAAAGTTGCGAAGAAAGACACATTAATAAGCCATCAGAGAAAGAGAGAAACATGAAGAAGTTGAGCTTCAGCCGCAGCGTGAACAAGTGCGAGACTTCCAGTTCCCTCGATTACACGCAAATCAAAGCAATGAAAACCAGATGGGCTGGCCGACTGGGGGACGCCAAGAGGGCACTGAGTCGCAAAGCTAAAGGATTTTCATCCACAGCAACATCATCCTCAACTCCATGCCTTGTCTCCACAGCTCCCCCTCCACCCAAGAGAGCTCCCAGCACCACCCTGACGCTGCGCTCCAAGTCCATGACGGCTGAGCTGGAGGAACTGGGTGAGTGCCTAAGAACTGGCAAACAAACTCAACACTCTCTTCCTCCTTTTCTTTCGTGTTTTCTACTTGACTCTGTCATTAAAATGTGGCGTGTCTCCTAACTTTTAGAATAGTCACTTGTGTCGCCTTGTTCTTGTCATTTTCCCTCCTCTGCTGACGCTATCTTTTTCCCACCAAGCTTCTGCTCGGAGAAGACGAGGAGGTGAGTCTGAGGCAAGAATTTGACACTTCTCTGAGCGTCATAATTATGACTTATCACTGCTGTGTCATTAGAGCAGTGCGGATTTGGACCAGAGGCAGTTTTTGATCTGAGCCATTTGAGCAGTTGCCCAGGGCAGCATTAGAAAAGGGTGCACCAGACAGTAAAATATAAACCAGTTGTGCCCTGAAGTTTTTTATTGCTGTTGTGCATGTGCATTGAGGTAGGCTTCCCGTGCTTGCTGCTGTTATTTTCAGCTGTAAGGAGCG
Source organism: Poeciliopsis prolifica (assembly GCF_027474105.1). Taxonomy (NCBI): domain Eukaryota; kingdom Metazoa; phylum Chordata; class Actinopteri; order Cyprinodontiformes; family Poeciliidae; genus Poeciliopsis; species Poeciliopsis prolifica. The sequence goes on along the minus strand of NW_026562376.1, from coordinate 11,368,786 downwards.
ATAGAAGAGGGGAATCATTTATGCAAGAATTTCACTGATTTGGACAACAGAACACCTAAACTGCGCTGCCTTTCTTTGTTCTCCTCTGTGTTTTTTCACCTCTTGGTTCCAGAGAAGAGAACTAGCAAACATTTACAAGTCATTTTCACTCAAAACACAAATCAAGATTTCACACTGTAGCATGGAGCTATGTTATGGATATTGTCTTTTCATTCTCTTCCATTGACATCTATGTCGGAGACTATGATAAAACATTTCCGTGGTCTTATATCTTAGCATTTAGTTCTGGCTCATTTCCTTTTCAACAGAAAGACTAGATGAGATGTTGGCATCGCAGGAATCTATGTTGCATTCTCAGCCCCCGGAGGCAGATTACAGAGCAGCCACTGTCAAACAACGGCCTACCAGCAGGAGAATAACACCAGCAGAGATCAGTGTGAGTGAACCTACACACAGCACACCTCCAGACAGCTCTATGTGCCATGCTGCTCTACATACCAATTCTATCTGAAATACACTGTTTTTGGTGTTTGGACCCCTACAAAGTTCTTCTGGTTTTTTTTTTTTTTCTTTTTGTCACGCTTTAATGATTCAAATTAGAAAATACATTTTAAAATTGGATAAAAATTAAACAAGTACATACAAAAATCAGTTTTCCAAAGGATTTTATTTATTAAGGACAAAATCTTACCAATGCAATCTGCTGCTGTGGGGAAAACTAGTTGCCCCCTAAACACTATAACTAGATTTTGTCTTGGCACAATATAAATGACTGACAGCAGGAGTTTGTGATAATTGATAATGACTTTTTAGCATCATAACTGAAGAATTTTCCTCCACAGTTACAGGCTATTTCTGCGATAACTCATAGAGATCTTACTGAAGTTTCTTTAAAGTGGCTTTGATTACACTGTCAGTTCTGAATTTTGTGGTGCAGTCACTGTTTGAGAGACAAGGGATGACGCTACATGGAGGTCTGCACCCGGGTATCGAGAGGGGTGACATACCAGTCCCTAAAGGCATGTCCAGGACCAAGTCTTTTGGTAAAACATTCATTCATGGTTTTCTTAATTAAATTACAAAGACACTTTATTTTGTTCATACAAAATTTATGGAAAATAATCATTTCAAACAAAGTAACATCAAACACATTAAATCTTCTGGTTTTGATAAGAAATTAAGAATATGGTAATACCATGAATAATTTAAGCTCATTTTGATTTCAAAACAGTATTGAGTCCAGAAGGGGCTGCAAGATGTCCAAGCAAGTGCAGTAAAAAGTGTGAAAATTTGAAAGCATGCTTTTACTCGATAATGAAAATTGTAATAAAATTTCCAGCACAAAGACAAGTAAATATTAATAAATGTGAAACTGTATAAATGTTGCCCTTTCAAAAGGAGGTGTGAGCAAATTCATATAAAACAGGGCTTAGTGCAAAAACCCTCAAAATATCTAGTTTCGCTCACAATTTTTGGTGGCTCTCATACAGCTGTCTACATGTTATATCAAAGAGTGTAAACAAACATCTGTAAAATAAATAAAAACACTTTTAATAAACATAGTTGTAATCTATATTTACCGTCCAAGTAGTAGGTGCCTATAAAGCAGTTTTATCACAGTGTTCTGTAGAAAATGAACAGAAACCCTAGAAAATGTAAGGTTTAGTATGTGCAAATGTTTTGCTTTTGTGATAAATACAGATGGATTTGTTGACTCTCAAAACAACTTTAACAGTATTTAATATTTTGTAAAAAATGTGTCATAAGATGTTTTGTTAAGGAATCATAAATCATAAATCGAGCTGGTTTCCAGTTGAAAGCCATTTGTTGTACGTACCTAACTGTGAACTTGGTAATTTAAAATAAATTTTTCTTTGATCGTAACCTGTGCCACATAATTGAATAACCTGTCCCTTTCCCTCCGTCAACAGGTGCCACAGAAGAGGATAGACTGTCTGCACTTGCAGGCGAGCACAGATTTCCACGTAGTTCCTCTATGACAGACAGCCTCCGAGACCACTCACAACCCCATCCTATCCCTCCACCTCCTCAGATGGCACCTCCTCCTCCTCCTTACTACTTTGACACGGGTCCCCCTCCAGCTTTTTGCCCTCCTCCTCCCCCATCTCGGACCCAAAGTCAAGGCCATGAGCCTGGAAGCCGTTCCAGCTTCAAGCCATCCTCTTTGGACCTGCCTTACGAAGGCGCTCAGCGGCAAGCTACACACATCGAGAGACAGAAGAAAGCTCGCTCAATGATCATCCTACAGGACTCCTCCCATCTACCTGTAGAACCTACAGAAATTCCCCGTCCTGCTGCTACTCCACCAGAGCGAATCAAAAGAAAGGGAAGGGTAATTGACAACCCTTACGCAAATGTGGGTCAGTTCAGCATTGGACTATTCACACCCACAAAGCCCCAAAGAAAGAAAAGTCCTTTGGTGAAACAGCTACAGGTAGGTTGTATCTTAATAATGATTTCATTTTTATTCTTAAAACATGCCAAAGGATTTCTGAGATTAAATCTTCCTTTGCATTTCTCCAATGGTAGGTAGAAGATGCACAAGAAAAGGCTAGCCTAGCCTTAGCTGCTGCCCACTCGCGAGAGAGCTCACCCTCAGGACGACACCCACATGGGCACACGCACACCAGCCGTGTCGACTACTACCAGCAGCAGCTCATGGCTGAACGAGAGCGATTGCGAGCCCAAGGAGAGATGATGTTTCAGGGTAAAGGCCCATTTGCTGCTGCTATTGCTGGAGCAGTAAAAGATCGTGAACGTCGCCTTGAAGAGCGGAGAAAATCCACTGTCTTCCTTTCTGTTGGGACCATGGAAGGGTCACCTACAACAAGCCCTGACTCCCCCTCTTTGACTCAGTCTCATTCCATCGATGAACGGCTGTTAACTCGAGAGCTTGGACAGCTTCCCCCCCCTGCCTTGGCTCTGAGCCCCTTAGCTAGCGGGACCACCTTTATCCATCCACTCACAGGAAAGCCTCTGGACCCAAATTCACCACTAGCTCTTGCGCTGGCCGCAAGGGAGAGAGCACTGACCTCTCAGAGTCAGTCCCCAACTGGCAGCCCAGAGCCTCGGACTAAACAAGAGCGAGTAGGCCAGGTTGTAATGTTCTCTGACACTCAGACCAAAGAGTCTCCACATGGGGATGGAGTAACTGCATCTCCCCCTTTTTCACCTAAAAGCGCCAAGGCAGCGGGGTATGGCACATCATCCTCCCCAGCTAATATTTTGGCTCCTCAAGCCATCAAACCACAGTGGACGACATCATCATCATCTATATCATTCCGTCAAGAGATGGAAGCTAGAATTGAGGAGAGAAAGGAGGAAAAGAGACTAGAGGATAAAAAAAGCATGTTGATCAGCATTATGGATACATCACAGCAGAAGACAGCTGGGCTGATCATGGTTCATGCAACCAGCAATGGTCAGGCTGTTGGGATGGGGTCAGGGATTGAACAGAAACCTGTGCCTACAACCATAGAGCCCAGTAAATCACAGAGTCCACGGGCTAAATCCCCCATTCCCACAGCTCCCCAGCCCCAAACTCAACTCCAGGTTCAGCCTCAAACTCAGCGTCCTGCCAGTCCTGCCCAAGAGAAGACCCTGGCTCAGGGAAGCTCAGAAGAGGATGTGGATGCCTACACAGTCACTTTACCACCGGCTATGTTATCTTCCAGCGATGAGGAAACAAGAGAGGAGCTACGTAAGATTGGGGTGGTTCCTCCACCAGATGAGTTTGCAAATGGGTTGCTGGCCCAGGCACAGGGGATACCAGTATCATCTGCTAAAGCTGCTCTGTCTCCTGCTACACCAGCCACACCGACACCCCAAACTCCCTTAACCCCAACAACCCCAACTGTGACAACCACCCAGCCTCAGCCAGCACCTCCACCCAGTGCAGCAGCTGTCTCAGGGAAAACTTCTGACCCTCTGGAGCCCCCACCAGTGGGCGAGGCTGGTTCTGCAGCTGACTCAGGTGTGGAGGAGGCTGACACGCGCAGCTCCAGTGACAGAGAGAGAGACCACCATCTTGAGACCACCAGCACCGTCTCTACAGTTTCCAGCATGTCTACATTGTCCTCAGAAAGTGGCGAGCCTGCTGACACGCACACCACGCACACCTCCTATGCTGACGGGCAGACTTTTGTTCTTGACAAGCCGCCAGTGCCTCCGAAGCCTCGACTCAAATCCCAGATAGGAGGCAGTAAAGGCCCCGTCACCTTCAGGGACCCTTTGCTGAAGCAGAGCTCTGATAGTGAGCTGCTGTCCCAGCAACAGGCTGCTGCACTGGCTGCTGCAGCAGCTGGTGGAGCTGGGCTTCCTGCAGGTGGTTCCGCCTCAGTTACTGGTCTAGCTCCAACTAAGCCACGCTATCTCTTCCAACGGAGGTCCAAGTTGTGGGGGGATCTGGTAGAACCTCGAGGAACAGGGGTAGGGCTAGGGATTGGGAGTTTGGGCAATCTTGGTGGGCTAGGACTTGGGCTAGGTGCAGATGAGAGCGCAAAACCATCAGTTATGGGAGAGCTTAGTTCACGTCTACAGCAGTTAAGTAAAGACACTAGGTCACTGGGTGAGGAGCCACTGGGAGCCTCTCTTGACCCTGGGAGAAAGTCACCTGTGGCAGGTGCAAGGTAAGCGAATATCAAGAATGTCTTTAGCCCTGAGTGACTCAAGACATTAGAGAATTGCAGCAAAATGAGTTTATTTATGCTGTACTTATCAGTGCAAAGTGCCTAGTTATAGCAGGACAGAATGCATATCAAAGGAGACTGATAGCACTTAGCCACCATTATATTAGTGCTTACTAATTTGTCAGCACTTTTGTTACTCCTTGAATACATGACTTTCTAGTGTCAATTCCTGCTGTATGTTTAGACTTGCTGCACTCACCTAATGTAAATTAATTAGCAGTCTATTGTTGATGGTTTCAAAGATTAGATGTCTCATGCATTGTTGTGAAAATTAGTGGTATGTAGAGATCGCCCGTTCTAAATTTAGTGAAGAACTTACAACCTCCAGTTTTGTGAAGCTTTGACCTGATGATACAGTTTTTAGTAGATTTTTATTTCTCTATAAGAACTGAACTTAGAGGATAAAATAACCACATTTTCCTAGCCTTTTTTGTGTAAGCAGCCAATGGTTTTTTATACTGGGAGCAGACACAAATTTATTAATAAGGATGAGAGAGCAATCATTGTGGAATTGTTTATTTTACAACAACAAAAAAAGATTGGACCTGTTTCTATAGCACCTCATTTGAATAATTATCATGGTTAGCATCCAAGCTACTGCTACTGAGCATTACATCACCAAGTGCAATTAGAAAGCATTGGATCAGGACTCAATGTGTCAAGTGCAAAGTTTGGTGCTGAGGAAAATATGGTGTGGGACTATTTTAGAGGTTAATCTCTACCATTAACAATTAAGCATATCAAAGCATTGTGTGACAGTTTCATGCTCCTAAGGCTATGGGAACATTTTCAAGATGGTCCCTTCCTATTCCAACATCACTGTGCGCTAGTATTCAAAGCACGGTTCATGTAGTGGCTGACAAATTGGGATGAAATATTTCACTGGCTATGCAGTCTTTACTTCTATCCCATAGAAAACCTTTGGGATGAACTAGAAGTGACACTACATCTTGGCCAACGTCAGTGTCTGACCTCACAAGTCAGACACTGACTTGTGAGGTAGAATTGTAGAATTGTCAAAAATTCTCTTAAACACAACTTAACCTTGTAAAAAGCTTTTCTACAAAATTATGAATGACAGTTCACTCATGAACTTGAGTTTTTGCAGGCAGATGACTGAATACTTTCAGCCATATAGTCTAAGGCCTTAGTGTATATCTCACTGATACCAAAACACACTCAGTAATTGTGTCTGAGTGTGGAACACAGTAGTTCTCTTTGTGGCTCTTTCACTAATAAAAACTAGATTTGATTTTAGATTTTGTTTGATCCTGTTATTGCTCTAAGCCAATCAAGCTGAAAACCGTATAACTCTGATCATCAACAGATTCCTTTGTGCATTTATAGATTAGAAGTCTCAAACAAATTCCTACCTTATGCCATTTAGTTCATTTAAACTTCATACAGTGGCACAGAACAAATGGTTCACAAAGCTGCTAGAAGGTTATCTGTGACATCTGAGACACAGTGATGGTTTAGTCTGTTTTCTGTGGGTGTTTTTTCTACTACATACCTAAAAGTGCAATGTAAATCCTTTATATTTCTGCAGATGTGGGGACACCGAAGAAACTAGACCTTAAAGTTATAGACTCTAGGGTAAACCAAATATTTTTTTAATATGCCTTACACAATTACCCTATAAACTAAGCACAATAACATCTAGAAACCTTTAGCAACTTTCTTTATATTTTTCCCTTAAAACATTGTTACCTTGTTTGCATAAAGTTTTACTACATAGGTGTTATGATTGTTATGATTTTTTTGTTTTAGAAATAAGTAGTTTCAAAGGCAGTAGTTTGTCAAGTGCTGTAGTTGTCAGTCACAATCTTTGACCTTTTTATAAAATTTTGTAGTAGTCAATAAACTAGTGTTGTAAAATGTTTCTGTGGGTATAGATTACTCACATACAAATATGTATGCAAAGTAAGATAACTACTAGTGCAAACAATGTAACATGATTCAAGGCATGTACTTACTTACACACTGCTGTGTTTTATTTCTAATCTATGACCCGCTAGTATCTACCCTTCCTAAGTCTTTCCTAAGTCTTTGTTCAAATGTTACACAACACATCCCTCTATCCACTACCCTTTGCAGACATCACAATACAAACTTGTTAAAAACTGAAAATACAGTTTTTCCCCTTATCATTACCACCTTCATGGTATGTAAAGTGATGACTTCAAAGATTTGGGGATGCATTTTTAAGAAGAATTTGAACAGGACTTAAATATAATGGTGTGTTAGTTAAACTTGCTCTTTTCTTATCTATGGAGTTTTACCTTCCCCTGTTACTCACCCAAGCAAAAGGCAAAATCCTAACATTGTCAAAGGTCATTTTTCATAACTGTCAAATAAATGGTGGGATAACTACTTTTCCTTAATGAGAGGTTTGCTTTTGCTGGAAAAAGAATTGCATTATGTGGATTTTTTTTTTTCCTCATCTTGTCAAAAACTCAGATTGTTTCAAGGAACAATTTAAAAATGTCACAAAAAATTTTAGTGTTCACAATAGTAGTGAATACAAACTGAGTTCATAATCAAGAATACCTTTCAGTTTGGGGTTCTATCATTTTTTTTATTTATATAGATAATACTGTACAATTAATGTGGCTCTTTCACACTAATTACAGATTAGTGTTGATGTTATACTTGCATTTCTATGTAATGTTGTGCATATGGAAATATATATTTTTAGCTTGTTTCTTAGAGTTTTAGTTAGGTGTCCACAGAAATGGTTTGGTTTCAGCGTTACCCCACCTCTTGCCCAACGACCACTGCAGATAGACAATCATCCACATGCCTGCACGGATAAGCGAGTAGGATGGATGGATTATTCATCCTTACTGTACACTGATTAATCATAACATAAAAATCCACTGCTTCATAATGTGTAACTCCGCTGTGCTATCAAAGTACATTTTCATTTCAATGAAGTAGAGTGTCATAAAAAAGTTAATTTCAGTAATTCAATTTAAAAAGTGAAAGTCATATATTAACCATTATGTTGTATACTTATTCAATTTATTTTTGATAACTTTAAGTTACACCAAGTGAAACATTCTTTTTTTTTTTACATCTACCTACTTTTATTTTATCCAGCAAAATTCTTGGCAGGTCTGACCATTGTTCAATTGTCATTGATATTCTCCACAAAGAATGTGGGCCATACATGGATTAGTATTCAAGACCTTAACTCTCAAGCCTAATGATGTAAAGTTACGTGGAAGGAATACATGTTTTAGAAAATGTGCAATAACAATAGGGATAGTTTCAGCCTTGAGAAGACTGTAAAGCAAACCCATTAAAAAATTGGCATGGATTTGAATGCCACCACATAAACAAGTCCTCAAGAGATGGGCTGCAGATGTGATACGTGCAGAAGTGTCTTTAAGATGAAACAGAACTTGACTGTTGCTAGTCTGTCATCCAAGGTCTTCTTTTCTAATTAAGGCAAAGTTCACATTTTATTTGTAAATCCAGGTCCTAAAATTTGAAGGCAAAGAAGAATGGAGAAATGCATCATCACCTTAAGATCCTTGAGGTCTTATATGAATGGTCTGCAGTCTGTTTAGCTATGTCATCTATTGGTGTTGACCTATTGTGATTTACCAAATGCTTTACTAATAATATTAGATTATTTTCTAACAAGTTTTATAGAGATGATGGGGGCAATTGGCTAATACTTTCTTCAGTGACAATGGCATCACTGTGCTTGATTAACCAGCATACTTGCCTGACCTAAACCACATGGTGAATCTATCAAGGATTGTGGAGAGAAATATGAGAGACTCTAGACACAACAATGTTCAACACAACACACAACTTGGGATTTCCTAACGCCTCAGCAGTACCACAAGTTATTTGCCTCCGTGGTACATTGCATTGATGCAGTCTTCAGGTCCGGCCAAGCACTAAATGCATACACTGTAGAGTACACAGAAATACACCTCAGTACGCCAACATTTCTGTACTAAAATCCTTATTATTGGTTTAATGTGATATTCACATTAAAGTTCAGTTTTCTGAGGAACTAAACTTCAGTTCATTAGCTGTAAGCTATTGCCATCAAAATGAAAAGACATAATTGAAATATATCGCTGTGTGTAGTAAAGCAATATAACGCATGCGTTTCACTTTTCAATGTGGATTACTGAACAGAATTAACTTTTTGATGATATTCTAACTAATTGAGAGACACCTGTAGCTGTTATTGGACGGGATATTAATACCTGTGGGTATGGTAAGGTCAGCCATTGTACTGGTATCACAGCACTGTTTTGTTTTGTTTTGTTGCGTCCTTTGGGCTTTGAGACGGGGGTCCTTAGGATTGGGTTCATTTTGTCAGTCTACTTAGATACTCTGAATGTTATGTTTTGTTTTTTGTGGGGTCCGAATTTCATTACTGTTGTTAACCAAGGTTCCTAAGGAGCAGATTTTATTGACGGTCAAAGTGACTTGAAAATAGTTAAATAGTTCTGGTTAGTACAAATATTGAGTAGGGAATAGTTTAAAAGTATAAAAATTAGTTCTTGAATTTTGTAGATTGTGAAAAAGGCCACGACTTCAAACACAGCACGTCATGCAACATCTAGTTCAGATTCCTCTCACCCTCCCACCATTTCCATTCTGACAGTTAATTGCCTTTGGCTGTGATAAAAATGATCATACACACCATTATCCCTCTTTCTCTATCACTCTGCATTTACATTTAATCCCTTTCCCCTGCTGGAGGACTTCTCATATATCATTGGTCTCCCAGCACTTCTAATTGTAATGCTACTCCATCTCACACCCTCCACACACCACAATGCTCCATTCTGTCTTTACTGTTTCCCAAACCCTGTATATGATATAACTTTGTTCTAATTTTGTTTCATTTGTGGTGTTTGGTTTTCTTTTTTGAGTTGTTTGTGTACACTACATAGTTTGGTTTGTTTTTCAGTGTTTGTGTTGAGAATGGCCATGGTCCCTGACTGTCTCACTGGTTCACCTTGTATGTTCTTCAAATCATGTTTAAGCTGAAAAGAATTTTATTTGTTCAACATAACATAATAATGAGCACACATCTACAGAGAGCACCATATGCAAATGTTGAGTTTTAGTTTCCATTTTATTTGTAAATAGTCACAAAAGTCCAGAGACATGTGCCTTCAGTTTATTTATTCATTTGGGCTTTTTTGTTTGTTTGTTTGTTTAGTTTTTTGTACAGTGTTTTACATGTGAACAGTGTGCTCATTTCTCTCTCATAAGGTCCACTGATCAGACTTTGTTGTGCTGAGACTTACTCTGCTGCTGTAATTAAGCACACTCACATTTGCAAATCCATCTAAATCCAGAATCAGAACATACCCACACACATACAGAACCTTGAAGGCAGCAGAGTTGGCTAAAGCATATATTGGGTCTGGTTAGCAGGCTGCGTCTCATGGAGTGATGCTAACATTCTCTCCCATTGCTCTCTCTCTGCTCACCTTGCATGCCCCGCCCTGCTGCTCTGATCTGATTGGTCTAGAACTGACTGTGCGCCCAGGAGGGCAGGACAACTGTGTAAGTGTGCATGAAGCTCATCCCGGCCCGTTGGCTCCCTGTAATCTGATCATTTTTTTCCAGCCTGAGCATCCTTTGCTCCATTACATTTTTGTCGTTCGAAAGTCACTCAGAATAAAGCTCCAAACAAATAGAATAGAGGGTTAAAGCCCAGATAAAATGCATGAATGATATTTAGATATATCCTTCTTGCTTCTGCCTGCTTCCACCAGGACAATCTTTCTTAGTTTTAGCTTTGCACTCTCTTCCATCCCTCTTTCTAATCATCTTTCCCTTCATTAGACTAGTCGTAGATAAATCTCAGTCTTTGGTTTTATTGTTCTTTAAAAAGTGTTGAGGTATCTTTATTGAGTACTTCTTGTTGGGCTCCAGATACTGTGTCTGCTGAAGAAGCATAAGATGTTTCTTAAACTCCTTCTAAAGGCTTCACATGGTGAGACTGGGTTGGATGGTCATCTTATCAGGTCTTATCAGGCATAAATAAGCCTTATCCTTTTATAAAATGTGAAGACAGTTTTGTGCATTTTAAATACATCAATGTATTTAAAATGCATTATAATTTGTTGTTTAACGACAATGTTTGCATTGCATTGTTTTCTCCTTTGTGTTTATAAAGGAGAAAACATAAAGTTCAAATTAAACTACTGCCTTCTGTCTCTGAACATGATAGTATGTGGTTTATTTAATGATACAATTGATACAATACAGTGATGCTTGCACTTTCAGGTTAGTGCTTTTCAGATTTTTCTTGTATACCTGCCTGCATTTGTTTGATATTATACCGCTGAGTCGGCATTCACAGAACAGCTTTGTTTATGCTAAAATGAATAACCCATAGTCAAACTTTGCTAATTAGGCAACTTCTGAGAGCATTGGTTACACCACAGTTTTGTAGGGGTACGAGATTAAAGAGGACCCAATAAAGATGCATACCAGACTTCACATTTTTATTTGCTAAAAAAATAAAATAAAATTGCATTTTCTTTTTCCTTATACTTCTTACATATGTGTAAGACCTGCACAATATTACAAAAAAATATATATATATGACATGTGAATAATGGTGAATGTTTTGAATGAATGAAATGGCTAGCAAAAAAGAAAATTAAATAAAAAGTGTTAATGTCTTTGTGCTTTGGGTTCATAGGAAATCTGGACCCCAGAGTGCCTGAATGCATCATCAATTTAAGTTCCTTGAGGTCTTGTCTAAAGACCTCAAGGACCTTATTGTGGTCCAGGCAGTCTCAGAATTATACGCAAACTGTGTACAGTGATATTTCAATAAAAATACATTTGTCACATATATGCGGCACAACTCTGTGACATAAAATCCCAATTAAATACGCTGAACTTTGTGATTATTAATGTGATAAATATGGAAAAGTGATGACGGGGAATGAATACTTTTGACATCAAAACTTGGTCTCTTTCTTCAAAGTTATCTGTAATTGTTTGTTATTGACAATTTTAAAACTCTGTGTCTCCACCAGACTTTTTAGCAGCCTAGGCGAGCTCCACACCCTTTCCCAGAGAAGCTATGGAACCACATACACCATCCGCCCCGGCAGCCGTTACCCCGTCACCAGACGGGCACCCAGCCCAGGCTCAGGCTCACCTGATCGGGGCGACCTCTTTGGACGATTCTCAGGCTTCGGCCTGCCAACCTCACCAACTACACCGCCACAAACCATTCTCAAGTCCTCTAGTCTCAGCTTACCCCAGGAGCCTAAAGAGGTGCGCTTTGTGATGAGGAGCTCCAGCGCACATTCTCGCTCTCGCTCTCCATCACCTTCCCATTCCCCTGGATTAGGTTCCCCACTTTTAGCCCTCCGACCCTTTCACCAAAAACCCCTCCACCTGTGGAACAAGTACGATGTTGGAGACTGGCTTGAGAGCATCAACTTGGGAGAGCACAGAGCGGGGTTTCAGGAACATGAGATCGAAGGCTCTCACCTCCCGGCTCTAACCAAGGATGACTTTGCAGAGCTGGGAGTGACACGGGTCGGACACCGTATGAACATTGAGCGAGCGCTGAAACTGCTGCTGGAGAGCTGACCCTTACCCTGAAAAAGAGCAAGAGGAAAGAAAGACACAAGTCTGAATTAGATGAAAATAAGGGATCCACTGAACACACTCCTCTGTTACTCCAGCTGCTTTTATATTCAGTATTAAAATGTTCATCTGTGGTTCCTAGTGACACTTTCTGTTCTGCATTAATACCCCGCACCTGGCAATGCACTAAAGAGGCAGAGGCAATACCCATACAATGTACATTCATCCCTTTTTTTTCTTACCCCCTACTCACTTTATGGCTCCAGCTTCTTGCCTGGAGCAAATCAGACTCGACATCCCAAAAGAGATAGCTGAGAGCTCCAATTAGATCATTTGGTTTCTGAAAAGTTACGTTCTTTCCTTAATGACACCCACACTTTCTCACTGCACCCTCTCTACCTCTCTCCCCTCTCGTATTAGGCCTCTGAAAGCCTTCGGCAGTTTGAGTAAGAGAGGAGGAGGAAGGATTCTCGTTCCAAACAGAAAACTCAGTTGCCTTTCAAAAATATTTCTACTGAAATCAACTCTGATGAACACAGTGCTATGGAAATAGCAGCTCTGAAAAGGTGTGTCTTCTGAATACCTGCTATCGTTTTTAAACTGAAGACTTTTAAGCCCAGAGGTGGAGCTCCGCAGGAGGAAAAACCCCCTCTGCCTTGGTACCAAGACTGTGCAATCTATAATATTTGGAGAATGTTTAACCAACACTCGTGGCTTTTTTCATAATTAATTTTTTGATTTTCCAAAGGGAATATTATATATATTACTATTATATGGCATAATATAATATATATGTATCTACGTATAGCTTTCAGATGAAAAGACATTATTGCAAAGAAAAGATGTATCAAATGAATTTGCAGCTGTTTTTGGTTTTAGTATAGAAAACAGAAAGAGGTCTTTAAATCTAATCCACCAATAGTTTACTCATTTCTACCATACATATATATACATATAAATATATATATATATTTGAAAGAAAACAAGATATAAATACAGAAAAATTAATTTTTTTATCATACCTACAGAAATTTCCGTGTGATCACCTTTCTTGAGGCATAGCATAACGAGTTGCTTTATGTTGTCGTACGTTTTTATTTTGTTTATGGTCTTCCGTCACTCTAAAGGGCATCCCGTAATGTGAGGCTAAGACCCCAGCTGAAACCCATCCCTACTGCTTCAGTCTCAAATTTTCGTCAGAGGGGACTAAAGAGCCAAATAATTAATTAAAATTAGTTTTAAGTTGTTGTTTTTTTTTTTTTTGTTTTTTTTTTCCTTTTAAGGTTTGACATAATTGATTTACAAAGCAAAACACACAATATTCAACAAAGGCATGGGCCAGAATGAAATTCTGTTGGTGAGATAACCATACAAAAAATGATTCAGTTTGACTCTCAGAAGTTGAAATCTCCAAGTTTTGACTTTGAAAAGTTAACGGAAAAGTCAGTTTTTTCAATCCTCAGAAGCCAACACAGATGCCACAGTTCTTTTAAAATTATGAAGGTTTATATCCAATGAAATATTTTCACACACACACAACCTCCTGACAACATAAATCTTTATCAAGCAGGTGTATAGTTTCTTCAGCAGTGGGGTTGGGAAAGACAGTAAAAGGTCTTAAAGAAAATTCAGCATTTTACAACCTGAATGTGCAGCTGCTTTCTTTTTAGTGAGTGAAATATTACCATCCAGAACTATTAAAAATAAACCAGGTTGTAAAACAGAGGGGGAAAAAAAGCTGAATTTTCTTTTAACAATACAAAATCTGCAATTGTACTCATGAGCAGCTTCAGCTGGCAGTGAGAACCAGTGAGTTTTATTCATGCTACAAAGGGAAAATGAAAATAAAGCATTTTGGCATTCTAGCTGTCTTCTTTTCTGACAGAATGCCAGGAAATGTCTGATACCACTAAAAACCTCTGCTCATCAGAAGCATTCAGCCAAGGCACTTTCACTTGGCAAAAACTTGTGTGCATCTTTCTTCCCTTGTCCTTTCTGAAAAGCAGGCAGTGAACAAAATCATTATATAGGAGCTGTAGGAATAGCACTCACTGCCTCACTGTGACCTCACTTTCCTTTTACCTGCAGTGTTAAGTTCTCCTTTCTTTCTTTTATCCTTTCTTTCTTCTGTTGCTGATTTGTTACCTTCGGCCACTGTGGGTAGATTTTGTAGCGTGTGGAACATCATAATTTACTCATTTGAATTTTAGAGTGGTGGGGAAGAAAAAATACATCTCCTGCCCGTTCTGAACATACTTACACTTGTAAAAAAAAAAAAAAAAGAACAAACTACAAATATTTGCTTTTTTAAATCACAAGCAATGTATATATAATAGATTTCCTATAAATTTTTGAAAAGTATATAGATCTATATATGAATGTTTGGCATATATGCATAGTTAACCACCTGTGGAAAAGGTGAGCAGATTTTATTCTTTCTATGAACTCTTGAACTTTTGAACTCTGAACTATGAACTAGGGGATGATTTGCACAAAACAAGGTGACAAGGTGCTAACATAAAAGCCACCCATCGTCCAAGCGCATGAGTGCATCTGGATTCCCTGAATCTCTCTGTGTGCTTGTTCCTCTTCACCGTGCGCGTGTGAATGAGTGCGCATGTGTGCAAATGCTTGTTTTTGTTTTGTTGTTTTTTTTTTCACGTCTGTGTAATTTGTTTGGGAGTGAGATGCAGAGAATGCATGCGACCGTGAGAGTGCGGTTAATTGTTGGGGTTTACATCTTTGGCGTTAGTCCACTATAGCCTTACTGTACCATCAGAGATTGCCGGCTGTGGCTGTGTCACATAACAACACAGACACAAACACGCATACACACACACACACACACACACACAGAAAAATGCACACGCATTCACACTGAAGCTCATCGTTGTGTATTGTGTTTTTGTCCAGAGTTATATCTTCAAAAAGTGGACTGTTCTGCCCAAGAGGGAGAGACAGACAGACAGAGAGAGATAAGCAAAACACTGTCAAATTTTCTACTCCTGAGTCAAGACTAGAAGATCTCACCTTGGAACTGCATAGGTGCTTCTTATGCAGTGTCACTAATTCTGTACAGACTTTCCAAAATGGCATTTCCACTCCGCTGCACTCTGTCTGGCAGCTCTCCTTTTTCCTTTTTCAGACTTTCAGATTCTGAGTTTTGAATATGTTATATGCGATGATCCAGTAAGGAACAAACAACACAAAAAAATTGTGCCAAAAAGTAACTTAACTGTGTATTTGTCTTTTGCTTTAGGACTATCTTAGTTGCAGCACTCTTAAGCTGTTATGTATTACGACAATATGGTGCCATCTCCTGGTAATCTTGAGAACTGATATTTTTTGGATCCTTTGGTATTTTTCTGCAGGTGGAAGTACATGTGCATCTCAAATAAGATCATTGAAAGGTTTAGTCATTTCTGTTATTCCTTTGAAAAAGTGAAACTCATGTTCTATCTAGCCTTATTACACACAGGTTGACATAGTTCAAATGTTTAGTTCGGTTACATTTTATGATTGTGGCTCATAGATTAAAGAAAATTCCCAATTTTTTTTTTCTTTTTTTAAAGTGAAAAAGTTATATAAAATCAAAACAATGAAAGTAATTTTAGGCAGAAATGTCAGGTTGGTGTACAACATATGCATTCAATATCTGGTTGGGGCTTACTTTGGATTTCTTATGAGCCACTGCATCAGTGCTGTGTGACTTGGAGGTGATCTGCCTGTATGTGTTAATAGAGGGTTTCAGTCTGTTGTTGGGTCTGATCTTCCTCATGATGAAACCTCATAGATAATGTTACTTAGGTCCAGTACAGTGATATCATGCTCATTAAACCAAGTGCTGGTACTTTTATGGTTTAGGATTTGGATAGAAGCCATGTTCTGTTGGAGAATGAAATCAACAGAGAGAAGCATGTAATGTAACAAATATCATGGTAGAAGGATGCTCTCGCGTTGGACTTGATAAAACCTTAACAATCAGCATCTATAGACGACATGTGTCTCTAAGTCAGCTTCACCTCAAGCTGTTGAATCTAGTTTAATAGCTCTCAAGCGACATTTTGTTCATTAGGTGCAAGGTATAATCAACAAAATTGCAAGAGGCAAACTTGAATTATGTCCCGCTGTGTGTAATGAATCAACATAATAAATGGGTTTTAGTTCTTCATCTAACTTTTTAAAACAAACTTTTCAATAAAATAATTTACTGAGATGCACTTTTATTTCATACTTCATAGTCACAGGCTATATAGATGTCTCCATATAGATTTACATATATACAGCCTGTGTATTTCTACTTGCTTAGACATCTGTCCTTAAATTATGTGACGTAGCAACACAGTTACATAATTTGAATGATAACAGTTATTGTTCCCAGAAAATAGTCTGATCTCAGACACAGGCTGGCCTGATTAGAGCATCGGTTGAGTTGGGTTGTAGTGGAAGTTGTAGTGGAAGTTTTGTAGTGGAAGTTTACTTTGCTGCTCATCTAAAGACATTTAGATGAGCAGCAAAACAGACTGACACATCAATAGGTCAAATAAGAGGTAGGCTCTATTCTATATTTCTTAACAAAGCACAATCTACACAGTTGAAGAGAAGCATTGTGACTTTTCTTTAAAAAATTAAAAAAAAATCTCCCTGGTACCTGTCGACACACTGGAACCAGTGATCTTATCATC
Source organism: Poeciliopsis prolifica (assembly GCF_027474105.1). NCBI lineage: Eukaryota > Metazoa > Chordata > Actinopteri > Cyprinodontiformes > Poeciliidae > Poeciliopsis > Poeciliopsis prolifica. The sequence continues at coordinate 11,351,790 of NW_026562376.1, read as the reverse complement.
AGAGGGTTTGTTTCTTTCATTGTTGGTTTTCTCCTTGTTTGCACTGTGAAGTTTAGAACGGTGGATATGTCACTGCAACGCCTCAGCCTTGACTCACTTGGGAACATCCCCTTCTCGGCTTCTAATCACCAGGCAAGTCATCTCCAACTTCTCTTCCTCTGGACGTGAATATCTGATACATAAGAGCCTATGCTAACAGCCCAAGCTAACCAGAGGCTACTAAGTCTTCTCCATGTAAAAAAAAAAAAATCAAGGGCGATGGTAAAGACTGAGGCAAGATGTGAGACGTTGCCCTGGATATCTCCACCACAGAGATATATGTTTGTTATATTATGTAATAAATTTATAATTAAAACATGAGGTGGCATATTTTTGTTCCTGCTTTAGTGTCTCATTAGTGGAAATGAATCAGTGATGTCTTTGGCTCAAAAGACACTTAAATATGCTGTTTTTTCTTCAACATTATCACCATTATAGAAATGGCCAAATAATGTTAAGGAAGCTGACAGGAAACAGCCAAACAGTTATGAGTTAAATGGCATCCAAAAACCTGAAGATCTACAAACAAAATGTTATTTAAATAAATCATTTAGTGATATTGACTCAATTGCAGATATGTACATGTTCATATATTAATCTCTGGGTTGTTTGAAATGTGTTTTTGTTTTTTTACATAAAATCAAATAAATATTTTTTTCTCCCAACACTAACATTAGATGGATAAGTCTATATTGTTTTTTTTAATTACAAGATACATGCAAACTTACACAATAACATTTAGTAAAGTCAACATTATTTTTTTCTAATGCTCTGATGTCAGTTAAATTAAAATGAACATCAGTTCTGCCAAAAGCAATGGCAAAGGTTTGAACCAAAATTATGCCAACAATTAGTAAAAGCTTTGGTTAGAAACCTTTATTCTATGCTTTGTTAAAAAATATTTCCCCAGATTTTTCCTTTTTTGTCATACGTCAGTGTTTCATATCATCACACATTTACATCCATGTGGACCTCATTCTAATCTTGAAGGAACACGAAGGGAGCAGGCAAAAATGTCTCCAAAACCTCTGGTTAGCTTAAAGAATGCAAAAAGTTGTCAGAATTTTATTTTACTTCAAAATGTCAAATGAGTTAGAAAACATCTGTTTTCTGAGGTTACCTTTATCTGGTACTAAAATCTGTTTGATCTGAAACTGTAAAAATACCAAAAAAACTGAAGAAATCTGAAATCTGTGAGTGCAAATGCCTTTTACACTGAACTACATACATTCAGTAGCCTGCATGCATGTCGCTTTTCTATACTTTTGCTTCTGTTCCAATTACAAGTTTGAAAAAGTCTGAGAATTTGGGCAAATGCAAAACAAAGCTTGACAAAAGGCAAAAGTTGTATCTCCAAACTTTATCCCTATTAAAGTTGCTTATCTTCACAGTAACAGACTCGGGTATGACTAACAGCTGTTTCTTATAAAACGCTGATGTTCAGTTGATTACGAGGCATCACAGCAAGATGCAAAGGGTCATGATCACAGTTGGTTATAGGGTACATTAGGCTTTCATTTACAAGGTGCTAGAAAAAAAAATTACATCATAAAATTAATGCAAGTAAAGCAGCCTGCTGGCGCTCCACACAACACTACACACAAACACTGAGAACAGCAGGAAATACACTTTATAATTGCACATTATCTTTGCTGTGTCACTTTTTCATGCTTCACATTGCTATTACACAGAGGACAGTTTTTGTCACACTCCAGAAAACATTCTATTAAAGTAACTATAGCTACAACAGTTTCAAATTGTGAGCATAGGGGCTAAAACACAAAAGCTGAAAAAGTAGATGGAACCAAATTATTACATTGGGCTCATTTCCTGGTTCCTTGCACTGGACAGATGGACAACAGTGACTGAAACTGATCACATGACCGTTTGCAGCAAGATACTTTCAATCCAGTAAGTTAAATGTTCAAAACTTAGACAAGAATAAATAATGTGCCAGTTGATTCAAACCCTTCAAGCCAACTCAGGACTCTCTGCTTTCAGCTCGTCCTCCTCGGCCTCAGAGTTCTCCTCTTTCTTTTCCAGGTCAAAGTTCTGTGAAGGAAGTGTGACAGAAAATGTAATATGATATTTTTTTTGACAACTAGATTAGCAAATGTCTTCATGTAAAAACACATCTAAAAAGGCAACTGATGAAAATTCCCAGGTTTTCATTAGAAATGTGAAAAAGTATCTGAGTAGGACAGACAGACATACCTCTAATTCTTCTAACACTTCATCCATGAAGTCACTGGGGTTTTTTTTGTAGTCCACCGCTCTGTTAATCATCTCTCTGAACATCTGATGGGACAGGAGAGTAATTGAGAAGTTCAAATTTAGACCCAAGTAAAATTTAAGACCTTTGTCAAACAAATGTAAGATTTAAATTTAAGACCTAAATGAATTATGCAAAAATAACCAACTTCTTTGCTTTATATTTAACTGTCTTTATATCTCAAGCAACTTTGTAAACTTGCAACTGTTTAAATTTAGCTCTGGTTTGTTGGATTTTACACCTAGCCTACTAAACGTCAGCCCATAACGCCACACAGTAAGGCTCAAAACTGAAATAAAAACAAGTTTACGCAAACAAGTTCAATGTCTTGCGTAATTAAGACTATAAAGAATAGATATTGATATGTCAACATTTCTTTCTGGTTTAATTTAAGACATATCAGAGCCTACAATTAGATTTATTGAATTAGTTTGAAGACCATCCACAAACCATGAAGTAACACAGAAAGCTTATGAAATGATTGGGAACAGTTTCACTTGTTTGTACTGTTATTATAGACTAAATGGAATATTGTTATTCTGTCCATTAATGTTAAAATGCTACAAAACGAAGAGCAAACAGCTAAGAAAACAACAAAGCCAAACCTTTACTACATTGGTACCATCCGCTGCAGAGACAAAGTAAAACGGAAGCCCTTGTTTCTTCGCAAAGCTAAAACTTCTCTGTGTGACCTTCAAGTCGGCTGCAGATGGAAGAAAGAAACGTCACTTTAATCTAATAATCATTTTCCTCACCAAGAAAAAAAACCTATTTTACAAGTGAAAAGAAGCAATACCACATATTCTGCTATAGCAGCTGAATAATAATTGTAAGCTTTCATGCCACAACCAGACTTACCATCGATTTTGTTAGCTACCACACAACAGGGAATCTCAGGTCTGTACTCTCTTAGCTCTTTATACCAGTTGGCTAAGTTTTTGTATGTGACCTTCCTTTGAACATCAAAAACCTGAGAGGAAAAACAATGAAACAGCTTTCAGTTAATCAAGTGAAAACGTGTATCCGGACACTGTGAACCAGCCAGTGGAAGTAGCAAACCTGCACTTTAACAGGAAACATTGTTGGAAATGAAAAAAATAAACAAATCTTAATGAAAAGTATTCACCTAACAATGTGTTTTTTACACTCATCTGGAAATGTTTCCTGAAGAACTCTGATTATAAAGCTGACCATTTCAGTCTTCCTTCATCATGTTTTACAACCCCTTCAGTCTGTAATATTTTTAAGAAAATGTTCCAAGAGTCTATGCAGTGTTCCCACATTTATCTCAGACATTTTGCTGCGACCGTACAGAATGAAAGTGAAGGAGGAATATGATTACAATCAAATTAGACGAAATGGACTAATTCAAAGTGACTTAGTCCATTTGAATTAGTCCAACCCTTGTTTCTTCGCAAAGCTAAAACTTTGCAAAGAAAATTGAGCACAGAGCTCAATTAAAGGAGCTCTGTGCACATGCAAATCTCTTGAATTCACATTGAATTATGACTTAAAACAGCAAATATTATGAGCTTTAATAGGAGACCAACCTAATACAAATGTTTTCATTGATTGATTTTGTTTTTGTGGTTTTAAAAAACCAACTGTGTCTTACCATGATACATGCGTGAGCTTTGTGATAGTATGAAGGATGCATGCTCAGAAATCTCTCTTGACCAGCTGTGTCCCAGAAATCTGTGGATCACAATCAGGAACCACTGTTAAATGCAGCGTGTGACGATTGTCATCTGGGTAAAACTAACGTCACAAGAGCACAACCACTCACCGACTGTGACAGTCTTGTTTCCTACATTCGCTGTGTGTTTGTACAAAGTCAACGCATACGTGGACAGCTGCTGTGGACGACTGCGCGAAGAGTGTCAAAGATCTTAAATAATCTGGACCATAAACATTTAAATTTAAAACACAAAAAAGCAACTTAAGGATACAACTCGTCCATAAGAAACCGCTCCATCAGCCTGCGAGGAAAAGAAAGAATCGATGTTTCATCTGATCAGACAGCCAGGAATAAAAAGGTTCATGTGTTATTCCAGTTGAGACTCACTTTGATTTCCCCACAGCGCTGTCTCCCAGGCAAATGATCTTCACTTGTTCGCGTGCATCGTATTTCTTTTGGTCTAGTTCAGGGATGCAGCCAATGTGATCAGCCATTTCCCCCCCTGGTTCCTCAGTAACGTGTCGTGTTGAAGAGAACTTGAGAACCACCAGGTGAATCTCCTCGGTCAGAGCTAATATAGAACCGCTAGTTAACCTCCCATCAGCGGCCAGCTAGCTTCTTTAGCCGATTACTCAACTGCTTCAACAGCGTTTATTTTGCCATACTAGAACACCTAAACTGACGAGAGCACCGTTACCGTTACTGACTTCATACTCGGGCTCGCAATGAGTTTTCGGACACTACGCTTCATTGTTCATCCCAGTTAAAGATGTAACAACTCCGCTAATTACAATCTAGAGAATAAACAACGACTGAGCTTATTAAAACGGGTGCTGTTTACCGCAGAACAGATTCTGGTCCAATTTCTGAGGGGAAACTGGTCGGTGAACGCACGACGTCCCAGACTATTTTCGTTTCTATGCAACAGGGACGCACACAGGACCACTGATCTCTGCTAAGCTGTCCTTACAAATGCCTGACTGAAAATGCAAACGTACTGAATTCAATTATAGTTCATTCATTCATTCATTCATTCATTCATTCATTCATTCATTCATTCATTCATTCATTCGTATACTTTCAGACAGAGCCCAGTGTTTTTTAGGGGCTTAAGCACAGTTCTATTTGGAAATCAATAAACAAAACAATCAACAGAACAACACAAAAGGAAGAAAAAAATTATATTAATTTTATTAAAATTTCTAAAGACCTGACAACGTTTATATATATAAGCAGTATCAGAATACTGCTTTTGAAGTGCCCATGCACTCCATGGTTTCTTTTACTTTTTCTGGCAAAATTGTAAAAAAAAAAAAAATCATCCAGTAGAGTTTTTGGCACAAAACAAGAAGTAAAAAAGAAGGATTCAAAGACAATCACAAAGCATTATTTACTGATTTTCTTTTGCTTACTAAATATCTTTAAAATGAAAATTTAAAATCCATCCAAAATAAATGTAATTTGATAGTATTTTGAAAAAAAAATTCTTCTGACAATTGAATATAAAAGCTAGAAATTAAAGATGACCCAATTTTTGACATTTGTATAAACAGCATGACAGGGCAAATATGATAAAACACGATCTCACTAATTGTGATTTTCTTTTTTCTTTTATCTAAACCCAGCTTTCTTCCTTCATTCCTTTATAATGAGGGGCGCAATGTATTGTGAATGACGGAGTCCAAAGGTGAAACTGGGAGCTTTAGTTCTTGTAAAGGTGACCTAGAATGAAAAAGATTTACATTTTAACAAGTATAACACCTCCAGCCTGTTCTTATAAAAATAGGATGTTTCTTACATTCTCAGGATAGTGTGCTCCTGGGCCTGGTTTTCTTGTGTTTTCCTCAGGAGCAAAGCTGCGTCCGTTCATACTGTACTGTGGAGGTTTCTGCCTATATATAGAGGGGTCCACAACTTTATAGGCAGCAGGGCCTGGAGATGGAGTCTGGAGGAAAAGTCACAGGACAGAAAAATCAGTATTTCAAGGTTTTTTGCGGGGTTTTGTTACGTCTTCTTTAGGGACCAAGTATTCTTTGTAAACCTTGTTATGGTCTTCGTGGAAGCTTCCAGTTTTTCCACGGCCTTGAAGTGTGTAATTGGGTGCTGAAGGTGCAACTGCAGTTTTACAGCCCAGCATGGGGGGCAGAGTGTAGGTGGCTGGACCTTCAGTATTAGTGAGAAATGTTTTTTTATCTCTGCCTTCTGAGGTGAAGCTACTTCTATTCACCATAATATAAATACTACCTGGTGTTTGTGTGTTAGTGCGATCTCTTCTCCTCCCATACAGGGAATAAGCAGGAGCTGAACGGATGGTCATCTTTCCAGAACGTTCTGGGGAATAATGGCCTATAAGGTGCCAAGGAAAATGAGAAAAAGACCCAGATGAAAGGCAAGTTTGTTGTATATTGCTGTTATCAGTACATGTGTGCATTTCCAAAAAAACACCTCCACCGACCTGGTCCGGGCACATGGGACATTTGAAGCTGCTTCGGTCGGCCGAGAAGAGAAAATGCAAGCATTTTACTTCTGCCCTTCATGGTCATGTTGGAGGGGATCAGATATCTTGGACCAGGAGAGCAGTTTGTATTCACTTCCTCATGACGAGCACCAAAGGAGAACATTGGCGCCCTACATTTGGTAGGATCATGCTGAGAAGCACCTTTTCAGACCAGAGGCAGTGGTTACCTTCAGATGTATCAATAATATATTTACTGATGGAATATTCAATTGTGCTCCTACCTATCAGCCCAGGAAGGGAATAGTTGGGCCCCGGGCTCCCGTAGAGAGCAGCTATAGGCCCTCTTGGTCTGTGAGGCCTCCAAGATCCAACCCAAAGCTCATCACTTGGCATTGCTTTGAGAAAACTGATGAACATTTGAGTTATAAAAAAGACATTCAAACAGTCAGAAATTTGCTTTATTTTCTCTCAAAGTATTTGCAACTCTATAATTTTATCTTGCTTTTAATATTAACCACATACATGTTCAATTAACACAAAGTTCAGTTTTCAAATAATATCACATGTCAAGATTATTGAAGTCTAGACTTTGACTAAACCCTGCTAGAAAGCTGAAAAAGCACAACAGCACTAGACCATCACACTGCCCTGTAATTTTGGGCTGCTGGTATGATGTTCTTTTTCTGAAATGTGTTAGCTTTACAACAGATGTAACAACATGCACATCATTCATAAAGTTCTCTGCATGGATTCCTGGCCGTGTGGCCTGGCAGAGATTTAAACAGGACCTTCAAAAAGACACGAGGAGGATTAGCAGCAATGCACCAGCAATGGATGGCACCCTAGCTGGTGGCATCCATGACATGTAAATTGTAAAATATCTTCTCTGCTGACAGGATATTCAGCTGTTAACATGTCATGACACTCATAACTCTGTCAGATAGCAACAGTCTTCAGTCAGAGTCTTCTTCAAATTCATTGCAAGACTTGATTGCTACTGGAAATCCTTGCTGCCCACAGCTTCACCACAAAGTCTCTTCAAATATATTTGAATGACACGAGTAAAACATTTACTTTCCCCTCTGGAATAAACATTGTAATTGAATTACACAAATGTACAGTGAATTTTGCTACAGATTAACATAAGTCTCTTATTTCCCATTTTCAACATAATGAAGTTCAAATGTGGAAATTCTGAAAATTCACTTATGAAATGACTGGAAAAACAAAAAACAGTGAACGGCTTCCATAAAAATGAAATCAAACACCACAGCAACATTGCACAAATTGAGTACAACCTTTCATTGTCAGGTACTACATTTAATAAACAGATGGATTACTTTACCTCATAAAGTTCCTCATCCAGTTGCGAGTGTGTGTTTCATACTTTAACCTCAGCAGGTCCAGTGAACCCAAACACAGATTGTGAATTGCTCGGCATTGCTGCTATGGCAACATTGTCATGGAAAGGACTCTTGCAGTCATGCTCAGTATGCGTTTAGAGTTTTTTTGGTTTTTTTTCTGGAAGTGCAGAGGATCTCAGGGAGGTGAAAAGAAAAGCATTTAAAATGCAGATTCTGGAAATGATTTATTAGTTCTGAAAGGCTGGAACCAAGGCATGGGCCGCCTCTGTGCCTGTGTGAATGCACTGTTTGGATTTGGCTTTGACTTAGGTGAACCATTTAAAGAAAATATTAACTGACTTGACTTTAACAGCCAGAAACGTTGTTTTGTTGTTTAATGCAAGAAGCTGGTATAAATGATCACATTAATTTTCTCAATTATGCTTTTGTTTAATTCATGACTGCAACAGTGACAACATAGAAATGAAGGAGCTACAAAGTTTTGATATCACATTTTTATTCATAAGTATTATGGAAATGTTTTTAATCCAATTACTTAACTAAATAATTTCAGGGAAATATTTAAAGTCCATACAGTCATCTCATGTTTGTTTTTATTTAAACCCCTCAAAGTGTAGCATTGATGCTGCAGGCCCTCTTGATTTGTCTGTGCATACTGGAAGTTTCTCTCAAACTGGCCTGGAGTACTTTCATCAAGGGACCAAGGATTCCAATTTTCTCTTGTGGACTCTGTTGGGTAAAAAAAAAAATACTGTTAGTTTTAAAGCATTAATATTAAGGTAAACATTTTAATTCTAAGGTTGTTTTACCCTTGTAAGTGTACATATGAGCCGTCGGAGGATGGCATCCTCTCTGTGTGGACACAGGCTAATCACTGTACTCACACAACTCAGCAGGCAATAGATTGTATGTCTCTGTGGCTGTAAATATTGGATATATATTAACTGAAGAACACAGGCAATGTTATTTTTTATTATGTTGAAATGATGAATGAAATTGAGATTAATATTGGACATCCATACTGAAAAAATGTTTGAAAATATTATGTTTTGGTACTTGCCTTCTTTAGAATGCTGAGAGGATTTCTGTTGTTTCCTACTTTTAATCTTTCTACATCCTCACTGCTCAGAACAGGATCCTAGATCAGATTCAAAGAGATAAATATAAATATGAGAGTTCTAAAAAGGAATACACAGTGTGGAAAACTAGTTTTTTTGTTTGATACAAACTGACCCTTAACTTCTCCAACCAGGTCCATAAGAGACAACAAAGGACCTGAGGATCTGACTCCGTGACCATCAGGGCCCATCCACAATCACTGCTGTTCAGTTCCTCCTTCAGAAAACATGGAAGTTAATACAGTGAAAAACAAGTAATATAATGATCGGAGAGACGTGGAGAATTCTTATTTATACCTGCAGCAGAGCTGATCTCTGTAGGACGGTCTCACCTAGAGGACCTTGATCTGCCATTGCTTTGGCTACCTGTCGGGCAATCAAGGTCGGGCCAGGGGTCTGTAGATTTCTGTACAACTTTATATGAGAGAGAAGATAATTTTTGCTGCATTTTGAACAAACATCACTTTTCCTTTAAAGAAAAATACTGTACCTCCTGGCTGGAGCTGCATTTCAGGGTTTTCTTCTTAGTTGAGCTTTTTGGCATTTTTGTGCAGCTGCTGCTTGTTTGTATGTTTGTCACTGCAGTGTTGAGCATGTGGAACTCCTTTCTGAGATATAGTTGCCCAAATGAAAATGTGCCAAAGACTGGACTAGCTGGTCTGAGATCAGCTTGTAGGAGGTCCTTTAAGTACCAGTGCTTCTCATCTCCAAGAGCTGCAGTGCAGTATGAGCTCAGTTCCTGGTCCTTCAACAGAGAAGTCATAACAGTGAGTATTATCTCCACAGCCGACTCAAAACTATTAAAATATTTACAATTGTGAATGCGTTTCACCTCGTATACTATGATCTTAGTAACGTCAGATTCACTGTAGCTACGTTTGTCCAGCAACACCTCCTGTTTCCTCTCTAAGAACCCCAGAGCCTCGTCCCAGGAGTACAGTGACCCTGAGCCGGCCCACGAGCCTTTTCGGCCTTCACTCAACAAAGGCAAATACTGCTTGGACACAAGAGTCTCTCTCACAGCTCTGCTCAGAACCCTCAGAGCTGATCTCTTCTCCAGTTCAGCGTAGACCTCTGGAGGAGAGGCCAGCCCCAGAGCCAGGCAGGAGAGCCGCACACACAGGAGGTACACCACCTAGGTCAAATGGGGTCATAGAGGATATCCAGGTTAACTGTGACAAAGTGCAGCAATGTTTGATTGTAGAAAGATTAGTGTAGCATCATGGCTCAACCTTGGGAGTGTGTCTGAGTCTGCGTGCCTCCTGGCCGTGAAGCAGCAGAGCTTGTCGGTTTAAGTAGTGCTGGAGGGTGAAAGGGGCCCCATGCCGCAGGCTGAGGTCGGGATATTGAGTGAGTTGCGTGCCGAGCAGGCGAGCAAAGTCAAACACCTGGTTTATCTGCGACCGGGTCTGGATGGAACGAGGCCTTTTAATGCGCACGTAGTGAACCGCTTCGCTGGGACTTATACGCAAGGTGTAGATGAGGTAACAAGCTATCAGGACACCTTTTAAACAGCAAAAAGAGAACAGCAACAAACACCCAAGAACTCTGAGCATCAAATAATGTTATGTAATTCCTTGCAAAAGTATGTTAGGATTTTATTATCCTGGTAAAGATAAAAAAAAAAAAGGTATGAGAATACTTTTGCATGGCATTGAACATAACAACTGAATGCAACATTTAATCTTACCTGTCCTGCCCATGCCTGCGTGACAGTGAACGGCTACACGTCCTTGCTTCACAGCAAAGGCCAAAACCTTCACCCCATCGATGATTCCAACAAGAGACGACACACCAAAGTCTGGCATCCCAAAGTTGTAAAAGTAGACTGAAAATGAATAGATTAAAATAGGATTGCAGGGCTGCCTCGTGTTTAAAGAGTCATTTGATTTGAATTTATTCTTAGCTACTCTGGGGGGAAAAAGCAGTGCAGAATAACATACAAAGTCTAATAATATTTTTCCCCAGCGTAACACAATAACAACTTGCTCTGCTGCTTTTTCCTACTAATGTAATGTATGCCTCTAAATAAGTATCTTAGCTTCTCACTTTTATTGTCCATGAAGGTCTGTGGAGAGTAAGTGAAACCACTCTGAAGGTCTAGAGGAGGCCCACAGTGAGCATGCTCCCCAGGGAGCTGCATGTTGATGATCGATCTGATCTCCAACCTGGAAGCACAGAAGCCAGTCGAGTTGTTTTGTATGTGTCTTAATGGATTTTGAGACAAAAATGTGTCGAGCCATTACCTTTGAAATTGCTCTATGATGTTGTACTTCTTGATGAGATGATTGGATGGACGAGCCATTGCTATTATATCATCGGTCACCCTGGATCAGTTGAGGATTCGCAACCAACAAACTTTCCTTTATTTTATATTCAACACCATAATCTTTGAGACTGAAGTCACATCTTCTCACCAGGAGGAGAAAAGGCCTCGAATGACTTGCTGGTTTGATTTCCAGCATTCTGGTCCCTCATAGCGACAGTCCTTTCCTCCACAGGCCAGCAGGCAGAGAAGCTTGGGGGGGATGGCTCTCACCAGGTTCTCCCTGGCCTGAGAGTAGGACGGCCTCGGAACTGGAACATGCAGGCTCAAATTTGGCATCATCCTGCGAACACAGACCTAGCCCTGAATTTTGAGCACTGATTTACGACATGCCATACCACGGCAATTTACAAAAGAAAAGTAATTTTAGTTCAATCATTAATACATTCCAATTGTTCCTATCAAACAGTGTATCCAGTTCAGTTTGGTTTAGAAGTTTTCTGTTTAAGAAAACCCAGTAGATTACATCAATTCATTAATTTGCAGCAATTGCTCGAACTGAGCATGAATGAAGCGACAGTGGAGAGGAAAGACTCCCCTGTAACATCTCCAGCTACCTCCAACAGAACCTGGTTGAGTATAAGAGGTCATCTGCTATGATCAAAAGGTGGTTGGAGAAGACAGAAAACTCATGGGAAGTCCAATTTAAATTTTGCTTAAGTCTATTTAAAGGGATACATTAAATATGGGATCCTCTAAAAGGAAGAGAAAAAAAAATTGTTTTTTTTTTGGCTTATTTTGTAGCATTGCATAGTAGAAAACCAACAATAAATTCACCCTAAAAGTTTAGTTTCCATGATAAAACAGTGGTGGTAGAATGTTATGATACTTTATCTCAGCAGGGTCAGTTGATCAGAGCCAGTGGGAAGCTGAATGGAGATGAATGCAGGACAATCCTTGTTTACAACCTGCTAGAAGCTGCAAAAGCTGTTCCTCAAGAGGGGTGAATACAAATTCAAGTCACTATTTAGATTTGTTTCACCTTGCAGTCATGTGCCATGTTGTGTTGGCCTATCACATAAAATCCTAATCAAATACTTTAATGTTTCCTGTTCTAATCAGACAAAACATGAAAAAGTTCAAGGGGTAAAAACCCTAAAATTAACTCTACAAATAAAATGACCTGACAGCTCACACAATAATTACTTTGATGACTTACCTTAGTTGTTATGATGAACACTACAGCTGTTAATCCCATTCAATTTATTCCCCAGCAATAAAACATTTGAAATAGGGAGAGAAAGGCTCTGGACACACATGTGCCCCTCCGTCTTGACCCTCTCTGCTCACACACTAACAGAACCGAGTGATGAGCCAGCTCCACTAAGCCTGATTAGCTGTCATAATTACATTAGAAAAGACATTCATGCAGCGTAGCAAGCCAATGCTTATTCCTTCACCTCTCCAAATGACCTAATTACTTGCAAATAGCCATGGTACCATACATGAATTTGCATTGCTTGTGATGTTGACAAATTTAATTTTCAACCATAGCCTCACAAGTTTGCATGCAAGAAGTCTGAACAAATTTAAATGCAGTGAGAAATTGAAAAGAAGATGAAAGACGTTGCTCATCTGCTGTTTGCCGGTGCGTTTCTGAGGGAGGTTATGACACAGATTATAATCCTGCAGTCATTTGAACTGTTCTTAAACCTTAAATTTATTAAGATTATCTCCGGACACAGCGTCTCTCAACATCCAGCAACAGGAGCCGCTTGGTAATGATGATGTGAAGCTGTAAGCTCCACCTCCCACATCTTTGCTCAGTTCCCGTAACAGCCATGTTTGAATCACAGTTTAAGACACAATGTTTTATTTTAAGAAGCAACGCATTTGTACTGAAAAGTAATCTGTGTAAAAATCTTTATGACAAGCATTTTGCATCTTTTCACACTCTCCTTGCCGTGACACTAATTTTTAGTTCCCTCTTCAGAATTTTTTTGTTTTCAAACAGCAAAAAAATCTGTTTTTAAGCAGTGGCATACTTGAAAAATAAATCTCCAAACTTCTTTTTATGTGCAGATCTTCACAAGAGTGCACGATCATTAAAAAAATGCTCAAAACAGGTTAGTGTAACAGTGGCTTTATTCAGAGCTTTTTGTTTTAAAAGACACTGACAACAAATATCTTGAAGCTGGAATGTACACTAAGATAAACTGATTGGTCGATATACTTTTATTAAAGAGAAAGAGGAAGGAAATTATACTTTACAGTGTTTGTTACAAAGTCAACATTACATGTTGCTGGAAATTTAAAAAAAAAAGGGGGAAATAATATGAGACTTCACAGTATTGCAATGTCTCAGGTCCTGTGTCAACACTGAGAAAACACTTCCTTCCTCCTTTGGGCTGAAGCTACTTTCTGTTAGATGACAGAAAAGAAAAAAATGTTTTGCTGGTCTTAAAGCACAAAACGAAGCATGTGAAAACAAAATTCACAAGAAACTGAGATAAGTGAGAATAAGGAAGTCACGAGACATTAATCTATACTCACAGTGGTGTGGTTCTGCTGCAACATAGCATATAATGCAGCACAAAGTGGAGAGTTGCATAACTTTATCTCGCAAAAGCACAAAGACAAATGCATCACAAGGAGGAGCTTCACCTAGACAGTCTAGGTAATCTGTTTTTTTTGGCACCATACTACAAGCAAATTACTCATCAAGCCACAGGCCTACAAAACAGTTAGCTGGCACAGAATTAAAACAAAAGACCAAGCATCCAGAAGTTTATTAACAGCAGGGGGTATGACAATTAACAGCTTGAGGGAGACCAGCAGTCAACCTCTACCATCAATCCTAAATTTAGAAATGCATTTCTTTCTGTGAAATCTCCAAAAATATAATTTTGCTCACCATGAAACAAAAAGAGTAAATGAATGAGTGTGAAAAGGAAAGACCAGGCACAAAGAAATAAACTACTGAAAATATGAAAAACAAAGCATAAAACAGGGATTATCATAACTGAGTTAACTGTCCAATAGGCTGGAGGTTTTTTTGTAAACATTGGTGCTAAAACAAACTGGCTCTGGATTGAACGTCTGAGTCTTTTCTCATGTCCCGTGTTGATCAGTCACACTCTGTCCAGCCGATCCTTCATTAGTTCTTCGACAGCTCTTTGGACAGCCAGTCAAGTCCTTCATACAGCCCGGTGCCCTGGGTGGCGCAGGTGGATTCAATGTGCCACTGTGGAGAGAAAGGGAGTCTGGCTCTCAGGAAGTGACCATCACAACTCAATAAAGTCCACAGATTTAAAGCAAGAGTGGTTACTTACTCTTTTGCTGCGAAGTGAATGTAAGCCGAGTCTGTCTGCCAGTTCACTGACTGATATGGCATTTGGAAGGTCCTGCTTATTGGCAAACACCAGTAAGACGGCATCTCTCAGCTCATCTTCCTGAAGCTGCAAGAATTACAGATTCCCTATCAGATACAACAGCACAGATTCATTTGGCCAAAAGTCAAAAATAATAAACTATGACACAGTCCGCTCTGATTTGTGACCACCAGGTGAAATACTGAAAAATCTTTTTTTTCCCCCCATTTAACAATTCATTAAAACTAAGAACTACAACAAATTTCAGTCTATTCCATAAACTTCTGATGGAATTTGATTTTAGAGATTTGATGCACAAGTAAGGATAAACTTGTAATTCAATTGTTTTCTGTAAAACTTAAGGAAAGTTGTCTGATGTGGGAAGACAGAGGAGTTCTTAAAAGTCATCTGGAAATTGGAAATGCTTAAATCAAAAAAAAATCTGACTGGTGCATCACCAACTATCCAATTTACAAAAAAAAAAAAAAAAAAAAAAAAAGGGGGGCGATAAAGAACATTATGAAATCAGAAACACCACAAGCCGCGCAAACGATTACATTCAGTCTTTCTCCAGAAATATGTCTGAATCCTATCATAGGTTGTGCTCATTTCTCTCAATCAAAAAGCCCAAATCTTTCAAAGGTTTTCTGAACAAAGAGTCCAGAATTCCTTTAAGCACCAGATTACTTTGGAGGACATGCAGCAAAACATTTCATTTATCCAAACAGTTTGACACAACTTACATCTACACTTTGATATTCTTTTTCCATCACTCTAAGCTCTAAGCTAAAAAATAAAGTGTAAAAGCAAAAAATTAAAAATTCAATGTATTGTGAAAAAAGTTTTCACTGGGAAGTAAATTCAGAGCAATGCTGCCATTCAGAACTAGGCTGTCATGAAGATGCCTGCAAATATTGTTTATGATTTAACCTCATAATAAGATTTACAAGCCTCTTAAAGGCGACTTAGAGAAAGAAGGTGAAACCTTTGATCACCAGTGTTACTCAAAAACAAGCGGAGTCATAGCCATAAATACATAACTGCTGCTGGAACAAATAGAGAAATATTATTATCATTGCTTTTAATGACCTCATCTCTTAGACATGTATCCTGCTGTGAACCCCTGCAGCTACAAAACCAGCCAAACCTCTAGCTAAGTCTTTCTAGTTAACCCAAGAAATTTTTGGACACCCTCAGCTCAAAAAAATAATCAAATCATCAAGTTTAATGTCACATTTTTGATAACGTACCATTTTGGTGAGCTCCTCCGCAGACTCAACAATTCGTTCTCTGTCATTACTGTCCACTACAAAGATAAGACCCTGAGAAAAAGTAAAAATAAAATAAGAATTACAACAGAATAGATGTTTAGTATTGCACATTTGATATCAATACTAGTCTTGTGTTCAGTTTGAAAATACCTTCTCATAAGTAACATTTTATTTAGATCAAGCACAGAGAACAATCATCTTTAGTACTTTATTGCAACGTTTTTGTGACTTCAACATGTTAAACCGCAACTGTTTGTCACGTTGCAACATTCTCGTGCAGCAGAAAGAAAAGACTCCCCTTAGAATCACTTATTATTGAGTGATTATGTAATTTCACCTTATTTGACCTGTTCAAGAACTAGAATGTTTTTTGTAAAAATTACTTAAATCTAACATCTATGTTTTGTTTTCTGCTACAAACAAAAACTACGGACTGAAAATTCTCCAAATCAACAACAGAAAGCAAACAAGGAAGTAAAATAACAGAGAACGAAAGGAGGAAAGAATAAACAATCTCAGGAGTTTTAGAGTTGAATCATTGCACTGTGATAAATCCCCTCCTGAAAAAGTTTCACATCACATTGTAGCTGCATAAAAGGGTTTTTTCTCTCTGTAACTTCAAACTAAAAATGATCTCATACCTGTGTGTTCTGGAAGTAATGCCTCCAGAGAGGTCTGATCTTATCTTGGCCACCCACATCCCAAACGGTGAAGCTGATATTTTTATATTCTACCGTCTCCACATTGAATCCTTTCACAGAAAAGGGACAGACCAAAAACATTATTATGAAAACTGATAGAAGTACTTTAAACAAAAAAAGGGCTACGTTTCAAATAAAAATTCATACCAATGGTTGGGATAGTGGTCACAATTTCACCAAGCTTCAGTTTGTACAGGATTGTTGTTTTTCCAGCAGCATCCAGTCCAACTGAGGAAGGTAGAAAGAATATGACAAACTATTTAAAGAGCTCTTCACCTAATCATCACAGTAACACAAACACAGTATTTGACTGTGCAAAGTTAGTGCTGATATTTTCTGCCATGAGAGCAACTTCTGAAGTTAAAGTAATACTGTTTGTACTATAGTCATGTTTCTACACATATCTCAAGACTTTATTTTTGGTTAACTTAAACCTATAAAGTTTTGTTTGTTTTTGTTTTTTTTAATAACACTTATAAATGTATAAATGTAGATTCCACAACCTATAAATCAATGTTGTTCTGACAGCAAAATTTAGAGGCACTTTGTTTATTCTTTGGTCTCTTAGATTGGTTCTATTTTTATTTATTTATTTGAAAAGCTACTATGTTTTCATCCCCACTAACAAAACCTTTTTTGTCAAAAATATTTCCCGATCATAACAAAAAAGATAGGTAGTCAATGTGAGGAAACTATAGGAGTTCCCCAATCCTACAAAATTACAGGGATAATTGTCAAATTGAGGTCGTACTGTAAAAATCTCCTTGCAGCCCATTTCAAATTATGACTCAAAGATGTCTTTCATTCTCCCACCTTTGTTTCCGTGTAAATAATTATTGTAAATCAACGTCCAGTTGACAGTTTACAAATTTTCTTATGAGTCCCAACTAATCTGGATTTCCATTTAATAAAAAAAACATTTAATCCACAAATAAAACCCTTCATAGAAGCAGATCAAACTTCAACAACAGAGATTATTTATTTTTAGCTATTTGCTGCGGTCAGTGTATTCCTCTTCATACTTTTCCATCTCTGCGGGAACAAACCGTGGCTAGACTTTGCGTGATAATTTGGAGCATTTTGGAAAATTTTTAAAGTTCGGCGCTTAACTTTTTATTTTAATCTACATGTTGCTAACATTCCACAAAAGGAGGCCACATCAAAAGCCTGTTGCGCCAAACATTTTAACGACAAACCGTCCATTTTTTTTTTCTTTTTCTTGGAGGAGAACGTTAGATTTATTTCCGGAAACAGCGCGTTTTCTATCTATCTTATCACACTCACCCTGGAACGGCGGTTTTAAACATAACTTCATGTCAATTTTCTGTAGCAAGCGATGCTAACAGCCGTTAGCCAAACAAAACTTTCAACTCACCCATCAGAATCCTCATCTGTTTCTTCCCGAACAGACGACCGAAGATCGACGAGATGGTGAGCCCCATGGCTGCCCGAGGAGGGTTTTTTCACTATTTAAAACTAGAACTGATATTTAAAGCACGACGACAGCAAACGAAATGTATTTTTAAACGGGTCTGGCCACGATTCAGGGAGGGAAGTTACCGTGATTTCACTCCAGACTGCCACGTCCGGTGTAAACGTGGAAGGGGCAGCGTCATCAGCCTGAAGCAGCTTTATTTGTCCTCAAACACGGAGCCATGCCGGAAGGTTTTACATCATTTTTGAAAGTGTTTTTAGACAAAGCTGGTGTTTTATATCCATTTAATTGGTTGAAGGGGCTCGGGGATACGTTTCAATCCAGAAGAAAGAAAGCGTAAAATAACGTGTACTGTTACGTTTTTCCCCCAAACTTTCATTCACTTACAAGCCCAGTCACGTCCATTGAAATACCACTAGATGGCACTGTTTCACAGGATTTACTGCTTCTATTCAGCTGTAAATCCTGGTACAAACCAAGCTGTGTTTGTTTTATTGAGATATAAACATAGTTATAGATACATACATATATCAATGACATACAGAGACATTTGTATCTGTTAAAATATACCGTTGTGTAATTTGTGGAACTGCATAATATAGCAGCAGAAAAACAAGGAGAGGCAAACACAAATTTTACTATCTACTATTTTAATCATTTAAATACAGTTGCTAGAGCATTTTAAAAGAAATGTTCCAGTGAACATTATTTTTTATCCTTATTGGAAGTAAGACTGCTCATGTGGGGATTCCTGTTTGAAAGAATGCCATGATGCCAGCAGCTCTTACATAAGCAAAACCTCTGAGCAGGTGGAGTCAAAGCAGCAGCATATGATAAGACGGAAAAGTTTATAAAGAGTGTGTCCTGTGACAGGTCAAGACAGATTCCCAGAGGACTGTAATAAAGACACATTTCATAGCAGCAGATGTACTGGATGTGGAAATATGAATATGTCAAATTCTACTGTGGGTTCCAGTGGATTACTGAGCAGACAACAGGTAATTAAGAAAGTATCATTTGCAATGTTTCTCAAGGACACTTCTTATGATTTAAAGCTTTTTTTATTTTGTTTTTTCAGATTGATGCACTCTCTACATTGTACATAGTGTTGCTCTCTCTCAGGTATTGTGATTATTAATTATATTTCCTGGAATATTCAGTTGTTTTCTGAATATTTACAAATGAAACTGATGTAAGCATGGCTCATTAATGGCATTCTATTACTTCTCCAAGACATATTTGCCAAACCTGCATAGCAGCATGCTCAGTGAGGGCAAATGTTCTTTCTTTTTTAGGATTTCCCAAGTGCACTTACATAATGTAGCTGTGTGACTTTCATAGCTTGGAGTTGTACCTCAGTTATTCCCAGTAGAGTGTCAAATTCAATGTTTTGTCTTCTACGAATACTGTTTTATTGAACCAGGGGTTATGTTTTTACATATTACACAGGTGTGTTAATCTTGTTCTAGGATGATTCAGTTCAGATCAGGTGACAGAGTCATCAGTTTAGTGTTTTTTGTTTTTATAGTAACACATTTTTGGCTTAATTGGATTTTAGTTTCACATATACAAAAGATAATTTGCCTTTGTGTGTTTTATCTTAGCAGTGTTAACTCATATCTTCTAATTAAATAAAGAATTAGTGGTTGTTTTCTTAACATATAAATATTTATCAAATCCATCATTCAAAAAACATTTGTTTACTGTACAAATGAGTTTTAGCTGTCATGTTCACAAAAATCCAAAAGTATAATATTTTAATTATCATCTTGGCAAATTTTATGAAAATCATTCTATTTGAAGATATGTGTTTGCATTTCAAGTGATGTTTTAAGTTAAAGATTTAAGGGTCTTTTTCATGTTTTATTTCTTTTTGGAAGCTTAGAGTTTGTTTAAAATTAAAACAAGAGATTTCCTCTAATCTCACTATTTCTTCAATATCCGTAGTATGACTGGGAGTTTTTCAGTCTTGTTGGTTTCAACAATAAGATGGAGACACCTAAGAGGACAAGTGAGTCCAGGTTCTTATATTTTTAATTTTTGTGATGTTATGTGTAGAATTTTTATTACTAAGTCATAGCTGAAATGACTGAAAAGACAATTATTACCACTTGTACTTTTTAACATTTTGTCATGAGACAATCATACATTTTAAGATACTGCATTTATAGTTGTGTGATAAACCCTGAAAAGAATGGAGTAACAGGCATTCCTGTTATAATTTATGTTGGTCTATCACAAAAACCTCAATGAAATATCTCAACGTTTGTGGAGGAACATGACAAAACTTGAAAAATTTTCACGGGATATGAACGCGTTAGGTGGAGAATAACTCATCGCATTTGATGATGACAATTTCACATCAAGTCAGCATGTTTAAAGAGTATTTCCTTACAGGTTCACCTCTTGGTGCAGCTCTCTCTGGCGGACCTGCTGGCTGCTATCGTCCTGTTGTATACCAGTGTCATGAACAAAGTTCACCCTTTCAGTGCTATCGTCTGCCCATACCTTCTCCCATTGTCTCTGGTGAGAAACCGTAATCATTTACAAGGCTGGTACATGTTTGGGCAGATTTTTCTTTTCTTTACAGAAGGAAACCTTCTTCAAATCCTAGGTTAAAAGACAAGAAGAGATACAGAAAAATGGATTAAACTAACCAATTTAGTAAAAATGGTATTACTTAATAATGACTAACAATGTATTTATAATTTCAAAATATTAAGATTTAAAAATGTTATTTGTTTATATGTTATGTTTTCTTGCTCTCTGACAAACAAAAGTACTTACAGTTGTAGTTTGTTTCACTTCACAGTGCCACTTTAAGAACGATAGGCTGAGCGTTTGTGGCTTTTGTAATTTATTGCTGAACTTCCAGCTCATGTGGTCTTAACTCAAAGTTTTAAAACAAATGAATGAAGACTCAGCACCTCTTATCTTAGCAAAACTTTGCACAAAGATACAGTTTTAGAAAGTTTGTAGAAATAGTAATTACCTTTATTATGTTCTCAAAGAACATAATAAAGACAATCCTCATAAAACTGTCTGAAACTCCTCTGATCTCCCCCGCTGACTTGAAGCGTTAAATACTTGCATGCATTACTGTACTTTAGACTATTCCTTTTAATAACTTAAATGAGCACACTGTGAACGATTACTTGTGTAACTGTGTCTTCCAGACGTTTTATTTCATTTCATTCTTGTTGGCCATCGTTTACGCCTTGAAGTCGAGGAACGCTGTCCAGGGCTGGAGGGACAGAGCAGTAGATGAAGAAGATGAACATGTGAGGCAAAATGAGACCTTATTTTGATTTACATAAATTCATAATTTTTTAAAGAT
This sequence comes from Poeciliopsis prolifica, assembly GCF_027474105.1. Lineage (NCBI taxonomy): Eukaryota > Metazoa > Chordata > Actinopteri > Cyprinodontiformes > Poeciliidae > Poeciliopsis > Poeciliopsis prolifica. The sequence goes on along the minus strand of NW_026562376.1, from coordinate 11,330,480 downwards.
TTAGTCGTTTTATGCCTCTTTCTGTCTGTCTTGATTGGTAGAGTCAGTGCAGGAGAAAAATCAAAGCGATTCCTTTGTATGCCTTTGTGTGGTGAGTCTTTCAATTTTCCATTGACATACCTAAGTTTTCATAAGCAAGCAGCAGCTAACTTTACCTCTCCTGCATCGCAGGTTGACGCCACTTGCCATTTACTTTGTCTATGTGTGCACTCTGTTGATAAAACCTGCCACATTAATTCCTGCAAGCTCCAGGAGACAGGATGGGATCAGTGATAACGGTAGCTCGTACTGTCACAGGTGAGCATGATTTAAAGTCACACAAATTTATTGGAAATTGTCTTGTGTAATTTTTATATTCTTTTTTTTAAATATATTTTTTCCAGCTGTATTTTGTTCTTGCATATCTGGACGGATCCTTGTGTTGGAGTGGTGAGTGTCCTGCTGTTATAAACTTTGTTCCTTATTATTGCTGCATTTTGTTTGGTGGTCATGTACAATTTTTGTCCTTAACTTTTTTTTAACATATTTTTTAGGATGAGATACACAATACTTTCATCAGAGTTTTCCTTGCCATTGCAGTGATAACAGCAATGTTGTCTTGCTCTGTGAGTAATCAGCAGTCAGATTATGTCAACATCAACATTAAAAAGCCTTTCAAATAGAAATAGTTCCAATATAATGATGGTTTGACAACACCATCGAGAGACACAGATTTTATTTCCTGTTTTCTTCAGGTTATTTATTGGAAAATCGGGAAGTGGCATGAAAGGTACATGCAAGTTGGGCTCTTCCCTGTGGAAGGAGATGGGCATTCAAGAAGGCAATTCAGAAGAGTGTTTTCTACAGCACGAAATATTGTTATGGTCATATTATTCTGTTGGGCTCCAGGTACTTTCACACACGCGCACACACAATTAAAATGAACAATCATCAGTATTTTTGCTTGAAAACTAATATTTTACACTTGGTTCCTCTGCAGCACTCCTCCTTCTTCTGATGTCTCCCTTGATCCAAAAGAACGTTGAACAAGGCAGTTTATATCCACTATATGTGATACAGGTTTGTATCAGAAGACCTTCTGAGATAAAATGCCAAATGCCTTCATTGTTTACAGCTTTTTCAGCTTTGTTCAGAGTTGTTGCTCACAATATGTATTCATTTCTATTACTGAAAAACTGAAAAGTAAAAAGGCATAAGGAAGACCACGGACAATGGAACTGAAAGCTGCTAAATGACAGATGAAGTTGCTCTTGTAATGACAAACTTAGGCATAAATACAACCAAGATAGAAGCTCTAATTTTGTTTCATAAAGTGAATAGTTATATAGTAATTTATTCAGTGAGGAGGAGAAAGTTGAGAGAAAGTGTTTCTTGGAGCAGATAGCTTGGAGATTTAACAAACTGGCAACCTACAAAGATATTTAATTGCACTTTTCGTCCATGTTGTGAGTCACCACAGTGTAAAATTATTGCTCATGGCAAAAAATTGTAATTCACAGCACTAATACTCTGAGAGAGTTGTGGCAGATTGTGACTTTTGTACTCAAAGCTTCCACTCAGTTCTTTTTCCTTTTTGCCAATCATCGGCTATATATCCATTTGAGATATTCCCATTTGAAATGCTAAATGTACAATGGTTTGTTAAACACTGTAGATATAGATTGCTAATTCTCATCCATTAGTGTTTCTCAATTCCTATTTCAAGTGACAAGCAGCTAAAAAGGCATTTTTGCTGTCATAAACCTTTCAGAAATTACTTAAATAGGTTGTATTTTTCAAATACTACTTATTTGAAAAATGGGTAGCATGGCTACCTCAGTTACAACCTATTTTGTCAAATAGGTTTTAAAATTTTAACTGTTCAAAAGAGTTTGTTTTTACAACATTGTATGTTTTTATTATTGTCTTAGGCTGCCACTGTGTCTCTCCAAGGATTTCTAAACAGTATGGTCTACGCCTGGAGACGACCTAACTTCACAGATGCTGTTCTTGGAGAAATCACACCTCTGCTGAGATATAGACATAGGCCCTTCTTTGAGGAATCTTTTCGTCACTGACAACAAAAAAAATGCACTTTGTAATCTTATTATGCTCTGACATGGAGCACTGATCACAGAAAGACAAACTGGACACTTTATGACAGCATGGCTGTGTAGCCTGAAGCACAAACTAAAACTGAAAATGTAAAAAATATTGTATTTTTAACAAAGGAAAAGCTTATGCGTATGTTACTGAAACCATTGTGTGAATTTTGTCATCCTTTGATTGAATTTGTATTTATATCATTATAATTTAGGCTTAAATGTATTGAGGACATATGATATTCTCTTTATCAATTTATACAGATGTATAGATGTTGTTTGAAGATAAACCAATTTTATATTATTGTCTTTAAAGTGTTTTGTAATTGGTCTTATCTTGGTATGTCTGCCATTTTGTATTTATTCATTTTGATCATTAAAACGTTTCTATGACCAGCCATTCGATGACTTGTGATTTTTCAATCTTCTTGTGAAAAATAATCCATGTGAGTCCTGTGATGTGTGTGTTCTTTATAGCCAAAGTAATGTCATTTCACAAACTCGTGCTGTGGCAGTAAGTTCAATGTTTGGATTCTTTAAGTGTTGGAGCCCTGAGGAATGCTGAGCGGCGACAGAATTGTGAGAGAACACTGTATCTGCACTTTCACAATCGTGTGTAACCACAGCTGTTAACGTATCTCATGAAAGGAGCAGTGCATGTTTAAGCAGCCCGGGTCACACATGGGACGTACACACGTTGGGTGTACTGTACACTCACAACCATGTTTGCATGTTTTTAAGGTGATAGTGTTCCTCTGACAGTATTTTTTAAAGGAATTGTTCATGCTCAATTCCAGCCTTTTCTAAACTTTTTATTCTGCCACAGTGTGCCCATCTTCTGATGGCTACCTCGGTTATATTACTCTGTTTTGGAAATCTAAGTCATGAATGTGCAGCTGACAAAATTACAACTGTTTGATGCTCTCATGTCAACATGGATCAACATCTTTAAAGAATGTCTTTTGACATCTTGTTGAATGTGTCACAATGAATTAAGAAACTCTAATGCAAAGTCAACTCCACCCTAGAACTGGCAAAGTAGCTGCTAAAAATATAGACAATATTTGAAATAGTTATATGGCCAAAACATGACTGTTAAGTAATCGGCTATTAATATTGATCATGAAGAAACATAACTTTACCAATGATTCACTTTTTATCAGTATCAAAGTTAATAAGAAGCAAACTTTTCTGACTTGTAGCTGATGGGTGTATTCACATGCTGAAGTAAGTGCAGGTTTTATGGCCATCAATCATTTACAACATTTTTGTCTGAGCCTTCACCAGCTACACTGCTAAAAAAAAACAAAACTGTGTCTTAACCCGGTGATCAACTTTCACAACAGGTTGCGGCTTTGCAAACGCTCTTTTTGAGTATTTTTTGTCTAAAATAACACAACTGAGTATTAAAAAATATTGTCAATAAATCTATATAAAGATCTATGAAGATTAAAACTTTGATTAGTGTCAGTCAAACTCAAATTTCAATTAAAGGTTGGCTTCTTATTTATGTCAAAGACATTGTTTGCCTCGAGGCAAAAGAGTAACAAAATCTTCTACATGATCAGCTGAAACTTCTGAAAAGTACTTCAATTAGTGTATGTTTACTGATAATATCCCTCCATGGTGTGAGAAATTACAAAGGGCAACGGCAAAATCACAATTTTCTTTTGTTTTTCAGATTAAATTAACACCATAAGCAGTACTTGAGCAGTAAATTTGCTGAGAAAAGGTTGATCTACTCTTCATCAAATACAAAGCTTACCTTATCTCAAAACCAAATTGTTGAGTCATTGTCCTGCTGTAAAAGGTTATACAGTTACAGTGGGTGCAACTGTTGACCTTGTTTCGCTTTCAACTGTGCTGTTTATTATATAATGTTCCACTGATTAGCTGCCTATTCTTGAGCACTTTAATACAGACAAAGAGTCCCAAAGTGTCCAATAGATCATCTTCTTACTGTTGATAACGCCATTGAGTTTGTTTTTTTTTAAATAACATTTTTATTTATAAAACTAATGTTTTTAAACATCTTCAACAGGCTAGTGATTCTTGGGAACAACAGGCCAAAGGTCAAAACCCAGTTTAATAAGGAGGAGACGTAATGGCAATAAAAAGCCATGATAATTCATCTGAATGACAGCTGTTGCTGTGATAATTTTCCACCAAGTGAATTTGTTAAAGATCGAGTTGGACAAATTTGAAATGTCCCAACTAAAAACTTCACAAGTTTTATAAATGTTGTGGCTGTGGATGCCCTAAATACTAGATGAAAATAATCCTAGAATGTCATATCAATAAAGAACAATAAAATTTATTTTTTAATGTTTACACTTCCTGTTCAAAACTGACCAAAACAACGAAACAAAGTCTAACTCAAGGTCATTTCTGGATTTTGGTTTCATTTTGATTATTCCTACTAAATTGTTAAATGATCTTTTCTCACGTGTGGAATGAAACTGTGTCAGTCATGAAATGAGAAATATTTAACACAAGTTTATAGTGTCTGAGAAAAGGTTTGTATGCCAGTGGGACGTCTAACACACTAGGTCAAATAGTTTTGTGGGGTAAATTCCGGTTATCATACTTGTAAACACACTTGTTAAAAGAAACCAGATCAAAACACTTGTCACTACTGGGAAGATCCACTTTTTGATAATTTATGTTGATGGCTCAAATAAAAACTGTGAGGTATTTTTCCATTAAAATGACACTTTATGTTGAAGCATTTCAACATCTGAAACACACTTGTCAAAAAAGAGAAATAGAAAGCATCTCAATGTGTGAAGACTAAGAATCCTCAATTTATATTCATAAGGGTGATACAAAATTATCTATAAACACTTTGGAATAATCCCATCTGGGCTTTGCTGATCTATATTCTGTACTTTTTCTGCTTGAATCACTTTAAAAATATTCTAATCCCATGAAAAAATTGAAAATGCTGTTTAGTGTTTTCACATAAAGGTTTTATAAATCATAAAACCTGTTCAGTTTTAATATTCCAGTCTAACCAGACTAAATGCTTAAGATGATGTAGAAAGTCAAGCAAAAATCATCTTAAAAAGCAACACAAATAGTGCTTTAATTCAAAACCAAATTAGGAAGCCACTAAACAGCCTTATCTTTTGACAGAGGTTACTCAATCCACGTGGGGGCACCATTTCCACGATTAAGCATGCAAATTACAAATACAAAAAAAATCTTTTTCAGGCAAATCTTCTTCAACAGATTCCCTTAGTGGTTTACCCCTGGCTGGGCAGAAAGATAAAACACACCAAAAACAGTCACTGACTGTTTCCACTTTTTGACAGATTCATCAGTCCTTTAGTCCATAACTTTCACTTTAACGTGCCCTTTACCCAAACACTGTACTGTGACCTTAATAAAATAAGACAAGTACAATGGAGAGCAAGCTGACTCTGCTTTTATCTTTATGTTTTATTCACATCAGCACAAAATTGTCTCTAAATTCCTGTAATTTGTAATGCCCTGACCTTTGTTTCTCATGTTAAAAGTCCATGGAATGAGATCTATACTGAGCCATGTCATATTTTCGGCTTCCTACTCTTCTGACATACAGATCGTACCTCCCCTCTTTCTCCTCTTCCTCGTCATCTTCTTCCATAACTCTGTCCTGCTGCCACAGCACTCGATCCCTGATCGCAGGGTGACTATGCATTCGGCTTTGTTTTAAACTGGGCCAGCTCTTCTTCCGCAGGCTGTTGTTTATGCCCCTGACAGGAGGCGCAGCGGTCTGACTGTCCCTTCTGAACGGGGGAAGCTCCAAGGACGTGTTGCCCAAGACATTTGAACTGTGGCTGGGTTTGATGGAACTGATGGATCCCTGTGAACCGCAGTGATGTTCACGAACACAACGAGAGCCTGATGAAGATCTCCTCAGAGTCTGGAGGGACAGAAGTTCCTCTGAAAGATTCCTCAAGTCTCCAGGCATCTCCTAAAAAACAACAAAAAGATGAGGCATATTGTTTTAATATGCACACAAAGAAAATTGTAGGTATGTTGGTAAGTGATGAAAGTTGTGAAATTAACCTTGTCTCTGATAGAAAACAGCTCGTAGTGCTGAGGGTCAAACATCTTCTGGAGATGAGGATGTTGGAACAGTTTTTTCTTACGTATCACTACCTTGAAAATATGATTGAAAACAGTTCACACATGCATTTGTTGTTGAAAGAAAGTACACCCTCTTTCAGCTCTAGGTCTTTAGGTACCAATCAGGTCTGTGAAACTGTTTAAATCAAACATCAAACTTCAAAAACACAACAAATTCTACAATGTTATTACTTATGAAAGAAATAAATCAAAATGAAAAGATGTGTATGTGTGAAAAAACATAAGCACACTCCTAGATCCAATAGGACTCCTTTGATGGCAAAAACTTGAAGAAGCATTTTCTTTCTGTGATCATTGTTTGGAATTCAGAGGCAGAAACAAACATCCAATTTTTTTCATTTTTAACACACTCATGAACTTGTGCTTTTTTATTTTGCAAATAATGACAAGACAAGTTTTGAAGTGAGATTAGAATTGATTCACAGCCTAGATTATTTTATTATGTCCTGATTTGAAAAGCTCTGTGAAAGAAGGTTTTGATTACCTTTTTACGTGGTTGTTTGACTTGCACCATTATGGAGAAAATGAGGAGTAACATCACTACCCCGGTGGAAATGCAGATGATTGTTCCCTGAGTCTTTGTGATTTGAAGGAAAGCAATTTTGTTCTTTTTCTCTGGAATGTAGACATGAGGGAATATGTGAAGACAAGAAGAAAATATCAGAGGTTCTACTGCAGTCGTTAACTTGTTACCACAGATCAGTTTATATCAGCCTCCTAGCCAGTATCAATTTGGAACCTTAGTTGAATAAAAATGCGGAAATCTGCAGTAAATTTCACCTCAATAGGAGTTCTCTGCTTAAAGTCATGGTAAAAAGAAAATTGAAGGGTTTTACATATTTTGCCTGCTCAGTTTTTCACATACTTTTTCAGTCTTAATTTGATAAATATTGTAACTCTGGAATCTTCTCTGCGTTGTTTAGTACATATAAAGTTACATTGAGAGTTCTCAAACTTAGTGAATACCAGTTCGTTTGGATGTTAAAACCCCTGAACTGACAGAGGGTCCACTTTTTCATTCCCCTTACCGAATGACCCAAAACATTTTTAATGTTTTTAGATGTAAACAGGCCGAGATGATAAGCTTCTGAGTTTCCCACAGAGACGAATTTTCAAAACAATTCCTACAATTTGTTGTTCTGTGGATTCAGTGTACAATTTTTCACACAACTCTGGCGTCGTGATGTTGGCACGGCAGAGAAGTACAGGCATGACATGACACCAATATCTGTCAAACAGCACAAGCAATGTTTCTGGCAGTGTTTTGACAGAACTGGGGTACCTTGGCAGTTGTTTTCATCCCAGGGGAAGACACAGTTTTGTACGCCGTTGCACACCAGAGAGTTGTTGATGCACATGTTGCTGTGGCAAAAGAATGCACCGCCAATACAGGGAGCTAAAACACACACACATTGGTGTTGTATGGCACATACGCAGACAAGCCAGTTATAGACAGTTTATTCACGTTCAGCTGTATTTGTAAAGAACATCCGTCATGTAGAAAACTTTGGACACCCCACTCAGTATTCAGTACTTTCAAAGGAAATGCTTAGATAGCTGTTTAATAGCTTTTCTTTATCATTTAAAAAGTGATATGATTATATGTGAACACATAAACTAGACCATGTTTTACCAAGTAAACAAATTATTTTTATACATATATTGTAAAGAAAAAGTAAGGACACTCTATCTAAGTTTGATCTGGTTCTCACGTTCAGCAGGGAGATGTTTAATGGTTTGTTTTTTGCATTTACAGCCCATTTTATATTTTAACTGGAATATTTCAGGTCACTGTCACGTGTAAGGGTTCAGTTCTACTACGGCTTCAATATTTTTACATCTGTCAAGCAACGTCATGCAGATTTAATGATGGATTATATGAGGGAGAATTGGTCTGGTTATGGGGCAGTAAAGCATCCCCAACCATGAGACTTCCAGGTCTTTGTTCCACAGCTGGTTTGGGGTTTCGTTCCTGTAATGTTGCATCTCTGCTAAATAGTCCTGTGTTCTGTTGTCTAAATAGTTCAGAACCAAACTACTGTATTTTTTGGACTACGAGCCGCTACATTTATCCCACGCTTTGAACCGTGCGGATTATATCCCGGTGAGGCTTTTCTGTGGATTTTTCTTCAACCGCCAGGGGGCTCTTTACCAGGAAAGGAATCATTAGAAGTCAAAATTGGAAATCAAAGATTAAAGTGCAGATTTTCTTTTAGAATAAGTAAATGTTAGAAGCAGGCACAATGGGGAAAAGTTTTCAAACTCGTATCCCTCAGCACTATCATATTGATCTGATATGTACTATCAGATCGATCTGATAGTACATATCAAATTAATAACCGCTGCACGTAAGATCAGCGTGAACAAATACATGGTTCGGCGTTGGAGACGGAGGGCTGTGTCCTTAATAAATCCAGCAGGTTTATTAATAATTCCAGAGCGATGAAGATACCTCTAAACTGAAAACATGCAAAGAGAGACAAAGACGAGTCTGAAAGAGGAACTCACGGTCAGAGAAAACTGTGAACAGCATCTTGAAGCGGCTCAGTCGGCTTGTCTCATCCGCCCACATCCTCACCACTCCAAAACCAGTCTCCAGCATGATGTCATTAGCAACTGTACTACAAAACTTGGCCTGCAAGAAACCACATAGCACTTTTATCAAAATAAATAGTGCGCAGATTGATGAGCCTAAAGAATAAAAAAATATTGATTTTCCAGAATTAAACCAGCTGCTGATTAGAATAGATAAAGAATAATAATAATAATAAAAAAATAATAATAATAATCTAATTCCACTCTGGCCAATCGATGTTTGCATCTCTGTTTAAAATATGCTAAAATGTTAGACAGTTATTACCTTCAGGTCCTCAATGGCACTACTGCCATCATAAACAGCCACAAAATTCTTCTTACATTCATTAGAGTTTTCCATCTGATATTCCAAGAATTTCAAGTAAATCTGAAAGAAATTTTAAAAAGAGAAAAATCAGTGGGCTTGCTACTTTTTAAGCTAACATGTTGCCACAACATGTCAATCCTGTTATTTTAGCAACAGAAAATGCTGGAATAAAATATGCAGGGGCTGGAGACTCATCATTCTGTAGATAAACCCCATGTCTTTATCTCACACACGAGTTTATACATATAGCCTGTTCCCTATTTCTATATGCTTAGAAGAAGTGCTTATTTAGGAGATAATTGATGTATGCATAAATTAAACATGCCACATGCCATACCCTGCTCTTCATTGGGGCTTGTATGGTCCAAATGCAGTCCACTGCCTGGTCCGGCTTCACTTTGTTCTCCTCCTCAACCTGGTGGGAGCGGATCACGCCGTCAAACCCAGTTAGCTCAAACTGACAATCTGAACCACAGCAGACACAAAACATAACCAAGGAGCATAAAAAGAGATATGCAGACATAATCTGAGTTCTTCAGGGCATTGACTGACAGCCTGATCTAAGGAGATATGACTTGTGGTTGACCTACCTGGGATGGGGTTTAAAAGTCCTCCTACATGGAGATGAAATTCAGGATCTTTGCAGAAAATTACACAGAGTGTTTTTTATGTTTAAAAAAATAAGTAAATAAAAATGAAGTTTCTGTAAGAAATAACCAAAAGTAATTTATGCATTTCATTCACCTGCAGTAAAAGTGTACTGGACCTGAAATCCTTTCCCCTCAAGCTCATCATCACTGTAGAACCGGATCCACATGAAGCGCCCACTGGAGAGGACCCGGCCAGGATTGGCTGTGCCGCAGTAACGATTGATGAGTGTTGAGAAGCTGAAGGGACCGTCCCTCACCTCGATGTGGTCGAACCGACACTCAAAGGACGCTTCGATTTGGAAGATTTTGCTGAACTGCAACTCTATCCTCTGGCGGGGCGGGGCTGCAAAAACATGAGCAGTGTGTTATTTATTCTGCATCAAACATTATTAATAAAACAGCGCACTGAAAGAACAGTCAAAAGTGGATGTCAACTAACTTGCTTCCAGTAAATTGCCTTTCTTGCCAGAACAGATCAAATTTAACCTGTATAACCTATACAAAGGAATGTAAACAGGTGAAGTGAAAGACTCTGACATCAGCAAATGAAGTTCATGCTCATTGATCTATAAAAACATGTCCAGAATACACTTAAATAAAAATCAGCAATGGATGTAAAAAATTGTACACACCCTGGTTAAATTGCACGTTTTTGTTATGTAAAACAACTGAGGCCAAAATAAAATAATTTCAAAACTTCTTCCACTTGATGTGACATACGTCCTGTACAATTTCTCTAAAAATGCAAATCAAGATTTCAAATTTCTCTCAGATTTAGTTCTGTACTCTGATTGGCCAGACAATGATGTTAATTTTGATGCGTGCTTGGATTCACCATGACATTGATTAAAAACAAAAGCTCACTTTATCTTTTGTTTTTAGGAAAATATTGGAATCTCTTGGGTCAAGGATGACTGGCATTAAAGTGTTTCATTATATCCTCCTTCCTGAAAAAAATAACTCAGTTTCATCTGAAAAGTAATCCCTGGCATGTCACTACTACTGCCATTATTAAGAGAATGAGGTTCTTTTAGATACTTTTTTAAATATTTGGTGGCGTTGTGTGATAAAAACGCTCCTTGTAAAACCACCAAAGTTCACACTTGGCTTCATCAGACTACAACACATTCTGCCACAAGTCTTGAAAAGCTTTTAACCAATACTGAGTCTTTTCCTTTGCTTTTTAAGCTCATTTTTCTTCCCACATGTGGAGAATCCAGCAAATCGTTGCTGTGCATAAATGCAACTTAAACTGTTGTAAACTTATGCAGCTTCTTCAGAGTTATTGTTGGCAGGTTTCTTTCTTATGTTTCTACATTGGTTAGAAATTTACAGCTTTGCAATGATTCTGATGTTCCACATTTTCTCATGGTATTTCTTTAACTGAGTAATAAATATAAAATGCTGTTTATGTGTTTTTACTCTCCTCCTGACTGATATATTTCTACATTAAGATATTTTCTAATTCTTTCTAAACTCTGCAAAATGCAAGAGTATAAAGTTTTGAAATTTTATGACAGTCTCTTTTTTTACATTACAAAACTTGTCATTTTATGTACCTTCCAGTACATAAAGGCACTCCTTGTTTGGAGGGTACGTATTTGGGTAGTTTGGCGAGCTGAAGCTTCCACCATCTGTTTTCCGAACCCAGGTCCCACAGTGACGGTTGTTCCTCGACTGCTCAGGAGGTCTGCTTTCCTTAGATCCTGCACCTCCATCTACAAATGACATAAACGTCTTCAGTCGGTTGGGAATGTGTACACACTTGTCCAGTCCTATTAAAGAGGTTAAAAGTCAACGAGAAGACAAAAATTACCTTTAATCTTCTGTGCAAGAGAAAATCCCTGTTTGGTGAATAGAAGGAATATCCACACTATACGAGAAGCCATTGGTACACGATGCCACAATGAGGAGGGGAACAATCAAGGAATAAGAGAAAGATAGAAAGAGCTTAGGAGGATTTGCTTTCCCATGGTTGTTGTCTTTGTGTATCTACCAGAATCTCTTGATGTAAATAAGAGGTCAGAGGTAAGGAGTTCAAAATCCTGCATGGAGCGTGAGACCTTGATGCTTTTACCATCTGTTTGCTTTCTCAGCTCTATCGTTCGCCAACATCCTTTTGTGTGGGTTTTTTTCTTCAGTTTGCTTAAGAGCTTAAACGAAGGGCAGAACCATTGACAATCTGCCACCTTTGATTTAATGCAGGGGTCTCGGATAGTAAACAGAGAAATCACGTGGCATCATTCAAACACTGCATTTTATAATAAAGTTTCAATTTCCTGCTGACCAAAAGTTACTGAAAAGCCCTTTGAGGATCTTGACCGAAGTCATCTGATCTTATTTTACTTTTAATGTGCAAACAATTTTAAATCAGTTTTCTTAAATCCGGCCATGTGCAGCACAACTTAAATGAACACAAATGTAATTTAAAAAATAAATAAAAAGATAATTACCATAAATACAGTAATAATAAAATGATAAAAATATGCTATGTTTCATCACAATGTCTACACTTGATTATAATGTAAATGGAAGGCAAAATTCAAAGCTTTAACTCAGTTAAAATAAGAAAAAATTCAATTAACACTTTACTTAAAAAATAAATTCTTTCTCTTTTTAAAGTGAACAAGCAGTGCTAAACCACTTTTAGATCAGAACATGCAAAATGTTAAATAAATGAATCTAAGAAGCTTATACTAGATTCCCTGTGACCAGTGGATTTAAACTGCAAATGACAGATATAGATTTGTGAACAGCATAATATATGTCTAAAAAGAAAGCGCTCAGATTAAAGAAGCCCCTGCCACTCTATAATCCACCTCAATCGCTAGAGCAAGAAAGCATATCTAAGAAAACAAGTTGATCTCACTCACCTGCAAGCATATTTTAGCTGGACTTTATATTCAAACTCTACCAACTGCATGTCCCACACATCCCCTTTTAAGTCTGGGCTTCGGATTAGCGCATGGTGACATTACTGATTTTCAAGATCCGGTTTCCACATTTTCATCAGAGTGAGACAGCCTTGGGTGAAGAAAACATCGGAAAAAGTTTGGATTCATCATCGGCATTCCCTGACATGACAGGTTTCCAGGGTAAACAGACAGTCCCCACAAAGCTCAGCTTTCTGCTCTCCTATAAACTGACGATCCCTCTGCAGATGCGGGAGGCTTTAAGTCTGAGTTCAGTTGGCGCTGGATGAGGGAAATGATGATTGCGCATGTGCCTCATCCTCATAATAGCAGTGTTGTAAGTTATTTGATAATACAGCCATGTCATGCTTTGGGTTAGTTACTTAAATTGGGAATTCCCTTTTGGAAGCATTTAGTTGAGTCATTTGCAGGAAGGAAAGGCATTTTCACTGTGTTTTAAAATTAAAAGCAAACAAAAGCACCCATTTCTAAGAAACTTTGATTTGGAGATTTTGGGGGGTTTGTCTTGATTATCTAATGCATCCTCCAACTTCTGACTGACCCGCAGCCCAAAGGATCAGATCAGTCATTGTCTCAAGAAGAAAATTACTAGCTGTGCTGAGTCATGTGTAATGGAGTGGGACAAAACAACTTTCTTCGAATCACTACAGTTGTTGCTTGACATTCTCGCCATGTCCACAGGATGCTCAAACTGAGAGAATACAAGCGCTACTTAGTAGGTTCCAAAGAAAATTAATTAATTTAATTTGATGTCTATGTGTCTAGCAGTTTATCTCTGTGTATTTTACCTTTTGTTTTCTGTCCGTTTCAGCTACTTTGGCAAGAAGTTCCCATCTTCCACATGGTGGAGCACCTTCCAACACCCCGTTTTTCTGCTCTTTCTTCTCATATGTCTTCATCCTTCAGATTTTGTCTCTGAGCATCAGATGTCACTGTGTAGATTATGTTGAAACTAACAACTCTTTTGCATGCATTCTGGGCAGTGTTTAAATGCATAAAAAACAGCATTGCTGCAAATAAGCAAGATGTTTATTTATACAGTCGATGTGTAATTTACATTTTACTTTTATATTTCTTGGAGGAGCTTCAAAGCTGTTCGCTAAAAACGCATTATCCACATGAACTTACACTTGATATTTACTCATCACCATTGATGATTCTTAGCATAATACCCAGCTTAGAGTTCAGAGCTGCGCTGTCCCAGGAGGTCGAGCCCTGAGAGTTAACGCAAATATCCGATTCTTAGACAGATGCAGACATATCATCAGGCAGGACGAGCTGCTGCTAAACTCTGTTCTTATCTCCGGCCCGTATGACAATAGATTACACAAAGACAGGAAATAACTGACCTCATAAAACAAATGCGAGCCCTCCAAGCATCTTATACTCCAATCTATCAACCACACAGATTTTTACAGATGTGTCATAAAGCTACACAAGGGACTCATTTTGAACTTTGTTTTCCTCACAACACAGCAGATTAGAAAAAGTTATACAACAAACTGACCCCATTAGACAAATATCAGACAGAGAATCTTGTGGTGTATGTAAAATCACTGGTGGGATAAGGTTTTCTTGTTCATAGATATTTGAGATTACAGCCCCCTGACTTATCTGTAATCCCATGATTGTGTCTTTAAATTGACGTTTCTTCATTGGATCTGTTCATGCTCAATTCCAGTTGCAGTGGTCGAGCTATTTGTTCTACCTAGAAAAAATATCCTACAATTTTTGGTCACTTTATTATTTAGTGCTCTTGTTTAATTTCAACCAATCAAATGGCAGCAACAAAATCCTTTCAGGTACACAAGACATTTGCTGAAGTTCAAACTGAGCATTGAAAGGAGATTTAAGTGACTTTGAACTAATCTAAATGTTTGGGAATTTTCCAATGGTCAGAATAAGAGAAAATATACAAAAAGACAAGACAAAGGACAGAATATGACTTTCTCAAGGTTGCATAAAAACATGGACAGGTTTACTTCAACTTAGTTTCACAACTAAGTAGGTAAAAAACAAAAAGTCCCTTTCCTTACATAGGTGTTAAGTGATTTGTCCTGTTGTCTTTGTGATAGTTTGTCTTTATACTAGAACCAACATTTAATAATATGATTTTGGATTTTATACATATTTACTGTCACAGATAACATAATTTTTTATCTGCTATTTTTTATCTGTGCCAGCTGGAAAACCTTCAATGAATCAAACTCTTTCTAAGCTGGTGCTCTTCTGCACCATATGGCCAGTCGCAACGTGGCTTCCCGATTTTCTAGTTTTCTGAAACAGATGGGCAATGATAATGACACTTATTCACAGCAGGGATAGGTCTGTTGCAATAACTTTAAGATCAAGATATCAGGAGCTCAGATTAGATTCAGAATGGATAAGGTAAAATGTATGAACTCTGCTAATAAACTTATAATTTCCAGTAAAAAAAATAAATAAATCATATTACCATATAAATGTTTGCAGAGTTGCATGTTTAACTTTTTGAGTTTCATTCCGCTTCTTAGACATTGTGACAGTAACATTAGATGTGTAATAAAGAAAACCATCATACTGATGCTCTTATATAAGTAACTTTAAGACTTTTTGGTCATGCTTGAGCTGAAATTCAGCATGCAAGAAAAACAGCAACAAGATTTATGCCATTAGTGCAGAGAAATCTTCTTACAGCCTGATCTTTGGATGTGGCAGGAAGCCTGGGGAGGATGAGTCCCATGCTGAACTCAGTTCTGCACAGATGGATTTTTTTAATGTATTGATTTTTTTTTTTTTTTTTTTTTGCTATGTGCTTAACTGAGCAGTGAAATATATAAGAGGAGTTAGTGGCAGTCTTTTCAGTATTATTTTTTATTGTTTTAATAGAAGGTGTTTGCTTTTTTTAAATTTTCAACCGAAAGAGCTTTGCACATGTCTAGCATGTCTACTCTGGTAAATAGTCATCCGTGATCTGTGGTTCAGTTGCTAAGAGCTATCTTCTGTAAATAATAACACAGATGTCGTGAGAGATTCTGAGGATTTTTGTTCCAGTTGTATTTACCAGTTAAAGCCTCTGATTATTTGTTGTTCCTGAAATGCACTAGACTTGAAAGCTTTAGGGGAAATTGCATTGTGCGTGTAACATGCTGGCTGACTTGAGATTTCTTTTTTTTCTTTCTCACTCTTCTTTTCCTGTTTTTAATTTAGTCAAATATGCAAAGCTGCTCTTTGCAATCAAGGCCTAAGCACTTGGCATCGGAGCTTAAGAGAGATAATTAAAAGGGCCAAGTACAAGATGGCAGCCCTGTGTGCAGAGTGACAGAAAGTGAAAATCTGATACAGAACTACTGGAGACTTGGAGATCAAGTGTGTAGCACTTTGGTTTTTAATGTAAAATAAATAAATGAGGTATTTTAAGATCTTGCAGAAACCTTGTATATTCTCAATTAATTAAAAAAAACAAATTGATTAAATTTCTTTATTAAATTTCATTAAATTGAGAATATAATAAATTTTACATTTAATTTATTTTCTTTTCTCAAATAGAAAAGAACTATAATGCAATCTAAAGACAGTTTTGTTTCGTGATAGTGGTTGAGTGTTCCTGATCACAAGGGGGCGCTAACAGGTTGCTATGCACTGAATCCAACTGCGAGTGGCGCTAAGGAGTCTCATTATTTAACAACGCAACACGTTACTTGATTCTTTCACAGGCAGAAATATAATGGTGGTCTGACCAATCCTGAATGTAAACTCTGAAACTGGAAAGAGGCTGGTAAACTCAGCCGTGCCCTGCGTAGCGACAAACATGGCGGAAAGACAGCGGGCGCTCCCTTCGTGGATGGCAAAGAAAGAGCTTAAAGTGAAAGAAAAGACGCCATTGAAGACTCAGAGAAAAAGAAGGGCTCCAAGGTAGCGAAAAAGACAACAATAGCTCGCCAGTTTTAGGATTGTGGTGCCACTAACAGCTACGCTGTGGTTTGTCCTCAGAGTTACGTTTTACTGCATGAACGAGGCGGAGCTGGTTGAAGCCGCTGTTTCATTTCTCACCCGGAGTTCCGACAAGGAGGCGTCGTTCCCGCTTGACCAGAAGGTGGCGCTGTTTTGCATGGTTCCTCCCACCCCCCTTTTCTTAACTTCTATTTTTGATGCCCAAATTCGTTAAAACAGGTGTATCACCTACAAAAGGACATTACTGTTGATTTCTTAAAAAATTAAAATAGATATATTTAGAGAGGAAAAATATAAACAATACAAAAATAACAAAATTTAAACAAAAACAAAATATTATTTGGTGAGTTCTCATTTTTGTGAGGAGAACTTTTGAGATCATTTCTTCATCAGAAGTTGATTAATATTTGGTGTTAATGTGAGCTGTGTTAATGTGAAGATGAAGTTGCATATAGCTTAACATAGTGGCCTAATTCATGTTTTCCAAATGTAATTTTGGAAAGATTTTGCTATGTTTTTTTTTTCTTGACACCAAAAAATAAATTTTAAAATAAATTCTAAAATTTATTTTAGAAAAGTAACAAAATGTTTGTTGAAATATGCAAGCCAATCAGTACAACATTATGGACTCTGGCAGGTTACGTGAATAACACTGATAATCTCTGTTAATAGCTGGGAAATATTAGAAATCAAGTTAACATTATGTCTTCAAAGTTGGCCAGGAAAAATGCACAGCGTTTGACATGAGTTTAATAAGGGCCAAATTGATGAACGGGTCAAAGCATCTAAATAATTATAGCTTTGGTGACATGTTTCCAGTCATTGTTTGTTAAATAGCGGACCAAGTGAAGAACAATTATGAACGAGGAAGAGGGTTGTGGGTGGCCAAGGTTCACTGATGCACATAGGCCATGAAGCAACCTGGTTTGATGAATCGTGCTTTCTTCATGCGTGCACATAGTTTATTCAGAAACAAGGCAGAATATCACTTTGACATGTACCTCACTCCCTCTGAAACACAGGTTGAAGGAAAAGCAAATCACACCTCCAGAAAGGAAGTAGACCCAGACACTTTGGAGATAAAATCAAAGCCAGTGACGTCGCCTGTAGAGGAAGAGTCCTCAGACTGCTGTGATGACCTGGAAACGACATACGTTTCAGAAACAGACTTGGAGATTACAGAGGTGGAATCTGTGCCCTACTGCAGGAACCCACAGCATCCTGAACCCGAAGGGGAGAGATCAGCATCTGCCCAAGGTCATTGCGGACCCAACAACAATTTGCAAGCTGAGAAAGAAAGTGAGCAACTGTCGACGGCAGGAGAGGAAGACGATACTTTACAGCTTGTACGAGAAATATTTTTCACCTGACCGAATATGTTTTTAAAAGCGTTTTTAGGAAATTTTAAGTATTTTATTCCACAGCTAAATTACTTCATTTAAGACATGACACCAAACGAAGTTATTAATATTAGTTATGGGAATAAACATTCAATAATTGACATGGACATCACTGCAGTAGACAAATCTCAAATGCGTCCATCTTTGAACTATAATGTAATTGAATTTATAAGATGTAAAGTTGTGATCTGATCACTGAGAATGAATTTTCATGCCAGGTCTGAATTGTCATTGTTCACTTACATCCTGATCAGGCAGGTAAAAGTCTAAATCATGTCATATATGAGTGTTTAAGTCAAATATAAACCATTAGAAATGTGTATTTCTAATTATTTCTATTTTATTTGCTTTTCTAACTATTAGCAATGCTCATAAACCACATTTTTACTGTTTCCCACTTGTTCTTGAGATTATTTCCATGAAGCTAACATGTCAATCTTTCACAGTACATTCATTCCCCATAAACCTTTATATTATTATGTCGTAACAGTAAACGTCAAAGTATTTTATTGAGTTTGTATATGATTTGACAACACCAGTAGCTATTAAGTGGTACAGCAGAGTTGTTAGGACTTAAATTAACCGTTAAAAACAAAGTTGGAGCCTGACAACATACTTCAGGAGTTTTTTTTTTATTTTTATAAACAGTTTATGACATTTAACATTTGAAGGTATAACACTGATAATGGCTTTGTTTTTTTTTTTTGTCACATTTTCCTTCTTATCCTCTTAAAATGAGTTTGTTTAGACATTTCATTGGTACAACAATAAAAACAAACTTGATTTGCTAAAGTACATCATTTCAATCATAGGTAATAATATACATCAGCAATATGATTTTAAGACAGACAATACAAATAAAATAAACTTAACCTTACGGTCCTGTGGAATCTGATGCAACCTGAGTCCATTTATTCCCAGTCAGAAGTCAGATTCTGTCTTAAAACCCTTGTAAGTACAGTTGTGACAATCAACTGTACCTCCACACAAACACACAAATAAAACCAAAGTGTCATGTTTTTCCAACTCAAGTAGGAGTGAAAATGTGCCAAAAACATAATGATGCCTCCCAGAGTGAGCAGGGCTGATGCTGCCTGGCAGACCATGCCGCATTGGAGTGTTGTTCTGTCTTTGGCGTAAGCAGCTAACAGCAGGCAGAGCGGGGCAAAGGCCACAAGCACGATTGGAACATAGAAACACAGAATGAGCATCACTTCAATGCTTTTCTGACCAGAGTGACCTGACCATCCCCATTGACTACAAATTAGTTCACCATGTTGATTGTTTTCACAAAAGATTACAGGACCAATGAGGACTTTATTGGAATGGATGAAGACACCAGAAAAGTGCAGCAGCAAGACTTGAAGGAGGATGACCAGGAGCAGCACAGAAATCCCAATAGAGTTTAATCCTGGACTCCTTTTTGAAAGACCAGCCATGTGGAACGGCTCTGTGCTCTGGATCTGTAAACCTCATATAAATATTGACAAAGATATAAAATGACACTGGGCACTTAAAACAATAAGGAAGAACACTACTTAATTGACTTAGTTAATTATTTTACTCCTAAGATAATTGACAGTCATTTTTTGCCAATGTAATTTTTTTCGAGAAGGTGGTGATTTATTTATTTATTATTTTTTGTCGCAGTTTCTTTCTTCAAAAAAGAAGTGGCAATATGTAGTAGTTAACTAGGAAAGTATTGCAGTTCATAAAATGCCAGATGGGCAAGCCTGAAATGGTAAACTAAATTTGGAAATAAAGATACATTGCACTTGTAAATAGAAAGAAAAGAGTGTAATAACTAAGACTATTTTCTTATGTCATTATATATGGAGCTAAAATGTCAGGTTTGCGCAGTGCCTTGTGTGAGACTTATTTTTCTGTTGTGTTGTACGCTTTGATAATTTTTAATGGGAATGTAAATGATTTGTCAACCCAAAGTGTGACATGAAAAGAAATTGGCTTGTGGCTTTCAAAATGTTTAAATTTGGGCCTTCATATGGACTTATCATCTGCAAATCTGAAACCTCTAAAGAAAATCCAGTTCCTTCAAATGTCACCTCCAAGTAAATTTATCTTTTCAGGTCCTCTGAAGACCTCAAAGGTTGGAAATGGCACTCTGGTCTGGAGAGGCAAAAATAAATTTCTTTTAGTCTGCACACATCAGAAATCCACGTAGCAATAAACCGCTCTGAAAGTGCTGGTTGCTGCTTTATAAAGTTGAGATACATATTCTACGCCTAAATTCTATTTAGAATTTATCAAAGAGATGAAAATTATGACATGGGCTACTTTGGGAAGAATAAACAAAGAGATGCAAAGTTGGCAGAAATATACCACAAAACTGATTTCACTGCAGTTCCACAGTTTAGCTGAGCTCCTCGATTTTGATGTTTGACATTTAAAATCATTTCATGGTGATGCTGCAGGAATAAGAACTATAAAACAATTAAATACACATTTTATTTAACTTTCTGAATTGGTTTGCATATTCATGGCTTGACATGAACATGCAAGCAAACTATCTGTTAAATAATTTATTTAAAAATCAAATTCAACATTTATTCATGGTACATTGATGTATTTACCTGATGACCCTCCAGAGTATTATTTCCAAGAAGTTCATCATTTCTGCACCATGGCTATTCCTCAAACATGTCTTATGAAAGTGATACTTCTCTCATGAGACACAAGTCATATGTAGATCAGCTGATCGCGTTGACTTCATCACACAATCACTTTCAAATGTACGTTAATATGCGTTAAAGATAGTTTGAGTTCACTTTAAATCATTTGGCAGGGCTTCATAGATTCTGATTCAACGTCTGAATTTGTTTTCATCATGGACAAAATTAAAATGACTGTTCAATCAAAAACTGGCCAATTTCCTGAAATACAGTAAAGCTGCTGTTGATCTGTAGGCATAATCGAATGTTTAGCAAAATTGTCTTGCTGTAGTGTGTGTTGTTTACTTACTTTCACCAGAACAGGGTTCACGCTGCAGTCAGTCAGTAGGCATATCAGCTTTCAGATAGGTTTGAGCGCGCACGCTTTCGCCGCGAACGCGCACGGCTCGGGTTGTGCCTGGACTGGAGCGCGCTTCAACAGGCACTCCGGCGCACGGACCTCTGCTGAGAGCTGAGTGATCATCTGCACTTTGACCAGCTTTGATTTAACTGCAACATCAAGGTGTTTGTTCAAGGTCAGTGGAGAATCGTTATGTGGTATGTAAATTAACCAGCACGTTCAAATTAGGGAGTTTTAACAACTGTGATTTTATGAAAAAAACATTTTCCCTATCAAAACGGGAGGCGGGGTCGTCTGAAACATTCCGTTCTCCGTTCTAATTTGTTAAACAAAAATATTAGATTTTTTTTGTACTTATCAGTATCTTAAATAGCCAAATTAAAGAGTTTGGGGAACATGAGATTGATGGGGAAAAATGCAGTTCAAAGTGTTTTGGAAAAGTTTAACCAGAAGGAATTTGCCAATTGTGCCTCAAATGTCCGCATGTGGTTGTGAATTCACATTTTGAGTACTTTCAGATAATAAGTTAGGCTTAACTCACTTATTATGACTATATTCAATCAAGTATAAAGAAACAAGTAAAACGTCTCTAGTCATCTCATTCCTGACCACTTTATCATCCATGTTTCTATGAAAATTATTTTTAAGACTTTCCTTAATCATCATACGATAATCTCAGTACAAGCTGCCTATCAGAAAGTTTTTATTTTCATTACAACTATTTCAAACAATTTCACTCTTATTTTGACAAATTGCACAGGCTCATCATGGGAAACAAGTTCAGCAGAAGGCGAGAAGCCCCTGTCAGCAGTGCTGCTGCTGCAGCAGCCAGTGAACAGAAGCCTGCAGTGGAACCATCAACACCTAAACCAACAGCAGACTCTGAACTAAAACAGGAGGCAGTTAGGACAGAGACTCTCGATGTGTTGGTAGAAGAACCACCAAAAGCTGAATGTGCACCAGAGGAGAAAGAGGAAGAAAGTCCTGTCACTTTGGCCCCAACAGAAGATGCAGAGTCTGAATTGCTAGCAAAGGAAACTCCAGCTCCAGTGCAGTTTGAAGCTGTGGTCTCAGACACCAATCCTCTGGAACCAGAATCGTTTGCACCAGCAAAACCCGAAGCTGCAGAGGAAGTTGAAGCTGCTACCACTGCAAACGGAGAGGATGTTCCAGAACCCGACTCTGCTTTGGAGTCCGAGGCAGACACTGACCTCGTCTCTGAGCCGACGAGACTCAGAGACGAGGATGTAGTGCAGCACAAAGACCAAGAGTCTTTAACTGACCCACTTCTTTCTTTGCCACCATTGATTGATTTCGGTGTCCCTGATGTGATTTCCTCACCAACCATCATCCCTCTGGATCCAGATGAGTCACTGAATATGTCAGCAAGCGAGCACAGTGCCACAGCAGAGCCAGAAAAACTCAATTCAGACTTTCTGGAGATGTCGACAGGGGTGGAGGCTGAAGAGAGTCTGAAGACACTGGGGAGTGACATCAACGTGGAAAATGTTAGCGAACTCCTGAAAAACTCCAAGCTGGACGAAAATGACCTTCTTAGTGACATCATTCCAAGAGAAGTCAAGATCCCTGATGACACTTCAATCTCAGACATGAGCACATCCATGGAGTTAATGTGAATCCATCAAAGACATCCTTAAAACAAGCAAGAGAAGATTTTATTCTGTGAAACCAAATGGGTAAAAAAAAAAACACACACTTTGACTTTCCACCCCAATTGCTCTTTAAGACAAATGCCAAATATATAATTTTAACTGAACCAAAAGAGCTGTGCAACACATTGGACTTTCTGCGCTTTATGAATTTAAGTAGCCAGTAGAATTGGCTTTGGGATGTAAATAGGCTCAAACAGCACAAAACAGAAGTCCATAACGCAAGACAACAGAGGCCTTCCTCTACGCAAACTCACTAAAACCTCCAAATCTCCTGTGCATTAAGGAATCAGTGAGAACAGCTATTGAGAACTGTGTGAAAGATAAAGTTAATTCCTTTTAAGGAAAATATAGGTGTGTCCTTTAGCCTGGTCATCAGAAACCAGCTAACGATGTCTTACCCAAACGAAAGATTACAGGACGAGCAAACCAAAAATTACCAGTTTAAAAGTTGCAGCACATACCAGGAAAGAATGACCAAGTAACTATTTATGCATTAAAGAAGCAGTGTTTACACTTCCACGTATTAGTCTGAATGGAATGATTGTAATTTTTATTCAATAGTGGCTTGCTTGAGAAAATAAAAGTGATATATATCTTCTATGGTCCTGCTGCCCATTTGTTCAACAACACATGCTGATTTATGAGCAAATAAACTGGTTAATTACTTTTCTTAGTTTCTTAAATGACAGAGAACATCTTGACCGCACACTCGTACATGCATGTGACGCAGGTCAGACATGCTATTCAAATGATAGCTTCTGTATTTCATTTCATATAAGAGAACTAATGCTTTTCCAGTGTCTCGTGGGAGAGAAAACGCAAGAAGGGGGAGAGCCTGGGCCACATTCTTTCCAGAGGAAGGAGGGTTTCGGGGGTCTGGGTCAAAAGTCTTCAGTCTAACTGCATTTTAGTCCATGAGAAATCTGCTCTTCACATGTCTCTCCCACCACATTCCCCCTGCCTTCATTGCTATCCCAACATCTTGTACTACAAGCATTTTCAAGAAGCAAGTTTTAGAATTCCAAACTAAAACTCAAACTTAATAATAGAAAACATGGAATGAGAAAGTTTAGCCTTCAGTCTTTCTTTAACCACAAAGACTGTACAGTCACGCACTGATGAGACTGCAAGGGCTTCAAGTCACAAAGTTAATGAGTATCACAGAGATTGTCAAAAGTACCACAAATGAGTACTTTGACAGTCTCTGCCATGAGACAGGGGAAATGGGTAAATCTCAGTTTTGACAACAAACTGATGAGTCCCCATAGAGTGGGAGAGGCACACTTTAGACAGTGATCTCAGTCCAGCTCGGCTTTACTGAAGGATAGTTTGCAGACTGAGCAGCTTCTTGATGCACATACAAAATAGATAAGCAGCACGATTTGCACTATTTGTGATTCCTGTCATACCAGAGGCTTTCGTCTCAATAAACAAAAGTGCTGCACGACGGTCTCCTCTCTCCTTGTTGATTTCCTGTCTCTACGGGCTGTGATGGCCAAAGCAAGAACATGAAGAAAACAGAACCTGGTATTTGCTTCCGCGAAACCGCGTACAAAGGTACTGTTAGATCATTTCTAAAGGACTGCATCAGAAATAGGAGAGAAACAGTTTAACTTTGCAATGTCCCTGTCATCCTCCAAAAAGGGCTTTACATACAGTTATTGCTTAAGTTATCAGAATTTCCAGACATGAAAAGCTTCCAGCTGGCATCAATTATTTATGAATTTCCTGGATAAAAAGTTAAAGATTAAGAAGTCACAAACATTTCTGAGGCACGAGGTTGAGGTTATTGTTGGAACAGAACTTTTTATTGCCACAATGTACAGAGTGTAAACTCACTCAAGGGTTGTAAATCTAACTGCCTCTAAGAGATCCTCACAAATACCTCAAACAGGTTTAAGATTTGTTGTTTAAAAAAGCAAATATCTAGCATATAGAAGTAAGCTGAAAAAACACATAAGTACCAATAACTTTGCAAAATTAGCAGAACATACGCTTTCAAAGATAAGCAATATTTATAGAACATATTCTTGTGAAGAAGATTTCCTTGAAGATCTTGAAATAACACATCCAAAACAAATCCTAATGGTACAATATATTACAGTACTATAAAGAATATATTACTATATAAATTATTGTAAAATAAGTATAATTTATAAAAAGCATTCAATGAATAGATCAATTACATCAACTAATCTTCACAGGAACATTCTGACCGGGTAAAGCCTGCGGTCGCAGGAGAATAATACCACTCTATAGTTCCAAGGTAACAGAAGAAAGTATGATAAAGATTTTATGCATTCTAAACATCATCAGAAAAATCACATCATTTTATGACTTTAGTTTTCTCATCAGCCTCCTGTATTTCTTGGCCAGATCAACATTGGTGCGTCCAGGTCGGAAACGATATGACCACAAGATGGAGTTCCAGGAGTAGCCGTATTTCCTTACTCCAGAGAGCAAATGATGGACCTCCTCACGGCTGAAGTCTTGTCTTTTTCTTCTCTGCCGTTATTTTAAGAAAAAAAAATATATACCCAGAAGGAACAGTTAAAGCAACAACAAGAAATTAACTGAATGAATAAAAATTGTACATCATTCACAGAAAAAGTAATTTAAAGTTGCTCAGAGTCAAACAGAGTTTAAGGAACCTTAAATTGAGCACAGAATGTAGCCTTGTGGAACACCACATGTAAACAGTTGTTTTTATTCATCTGCAAATGGGAGAAAGTAATTCTGGTCTGCCAAATGAGATATGAACTGGTTGCGCATAATACCGCACACTGCCAGCAACTTTTCCATTCTGTCAAAGGAGCTTGAGAATTATGAGCCAATCTGCAAACATGGACATTTAGCATGATCTAATGTTTTATCCCACAATCCTTCAAACAAGTAACTGTAATTTGTCTTTTCATACGGCATCTGATAGAGCACACGCACTGAGAACAGCATGAATGATGGTTTTCACCCAGTTCAATTCAAGTTTAAGACACATACAATTCAAGAAAATATGTAAAATATTTTTAGTTGATTCATGTTTTTACTCTGGATAAAGTTTAGTATTGTTAGGGCAATATGTTGAGACAGAAAAAGACATAAACCCTTTTTCTAAAAAGCTCTTACAGAAGAAGAGGGGTCTGTGCTTATCTTTGACTGATCCTTAAGAGCATAATGCCCACTGCTATTTCTTCCTCTTCTCTCTGTGTTTGAAACATGAAAACGTTTAAGTTTAAATACAGGTATGTGTTTAGCCACACATTCTGTTTACAAGCTCCATGCATAAGGCTTTGTGCATAGAGACCAGTCAGAGTGATAGAACATTATAACTAAAACAGCTGCTCGAGAAATAAAAATCAATTTTTTGATGTCGGGGAAAAAAAGAACAAAAATGAGAAGCCAAACTAGATGGAAAACATAAGGGAGAGTTTAGAATGCAGAAAAAGTGGACTGTGCTACTTTCAGAGTGCGCTGGAAAATACATTTGGCTTAGAGCATAAAAGAAATAATAAAACCCAAAAGACACAACAGAATTCCCTTTCAACAGTGACAAACATATGGGCTAAAAAAATGCCTCAGATGAGAATAAGGGGCCAGAAAGTTAAGAGATAAACAGTAAATAAAGCCTTTTGACAGTACAGACGCATCATATCTTAATAGTTAAGGAATTTTCCATTAGCCTAAACCTATAGTGTAGTAGTAATTTTATAGCACAGACACTGTAGAACAGCTTAACACAGGTCTGAGCCAGCTCTGCCTGAACAGTGAGAATGCTGGCGACAGCTCAACATTCCTTCTGCTCTCTGGTTCGTCTGCTGCCAAGAATACCCTGCAGAGGACAGCTCCCAAAACCGTCTCTCAATCACAACAGTCACACACAAAGTTGGAAAATGTAAATACCAGAACCGGATGTTTGGTGGTTGGTTTCACGTAGATGTGGCCTTTTTAGAGGAGTCAAGCTTGGACCTTAGAGGAAGGATGGAGTCATAGTAGGTGAATATGGCAAAATTTCATGAGTGTGTCAACATTAAAAATATACTAATGACACATACCAATTCCTTTCTTGGAGGGAAATGCACCTTTTCTGGTTGTTTTATACAGGGGAGTCAAAGTGACACCTATGAAAAAAAATAAAATAAAAATACAAGATTAAGGAAGTTTCATACATTAGATGTATTCTTTTCATCCAACAATAAAAGGCAATTGTTTCAAAGCATAATGAAATCATCTGAGATAATCTTTGAACAAATTACTTTATGTGCTCATATCTGAAGACCTTTTTTTTTTGCCTTTTCTTACCATTATGTTTTCTCCAAGTGTGTTGCTGCAGAGAAGCAACACTTTCATCAGTCCCAGCTGTCAGGAATGAAACCGTTTACAAAATTAGCACATTGTGATGTATAATTTATGATTCAGAAGATTTAAGGCGTAGTAACGAAGTGAATCAGAAGAAACAAAAATAGAAAAAAAATAAAAGACAAAAGTTTTTACAACTTTCAAGATATTAATGTTTTCTGAGGGACTAAAATTTGCTGTAGGGGAAAAAGGCACCTTCACCAAATAGTTAACGGAGGCCTTTTGCAAGTAAGTTTACACTGTAAAGCCTCTTACCACACATGTTTTCACAGCTTCTGTGTAACTTTGTTGTTGAAACCCTGGCAGAGTTGGTGTCAGAACGCTCAGCAGTGATGCTCTTTTGTTCTCGCCTGACCCCAAAGATAAAGTGACGCATTCTGAATCGCTCCATTGCCTCCTGGAGCACTCTGTGCATGTCGCAGCTGTTCACACAGGAGCTTTGAACCGATGCAAAAGAGCGGCTTGTCACTTCTTCAAAAGTTAACACACAACCTAAAAATGACAGTCACATCAGAAACGGATTATCTGTGTATCAATGTAACGGTGAAATGATACACAGAGGATTTCTTCTAGTCAATCCAGACAAAAAAATAAATAAAAAAATGACGACAAATTAAAGAAAGATCCTTATATTGTTCCCCACCTGCACACCGACCATTAGAGACAAAGTGTTCTTCTGGTGGAATCTTCCGCATCTCATTTAAGTTACTGCCCTGTGACTCTAATACGAAACAAATACTTAAATTACTTAAAGTCTTGAAAGAAGCTGTGTCCAACAATAACTGACTCTACAGTATTTAAAAGTTATTGCATGACTTTGTCTCTCACCATAACAGCACCTAATCTCTTTTGGTTTTGTCAGCCACACTGACAAGGGATGTTTAAACAAGGAACTAAGCAAAAACAAAAAGGAAAAGGATGTTATTATAGAACTTTTTTCCCTATATGATTTGTAACTTTTGTAGGCTCCACTGACTTGTTTTTCTTATGTGGCTCACTGCCTCCCTCTGATGACCGTAAGTCAGAAGGCATCCCGATTCGTCCTCCACTTTTCACAGAACACATCGCATCTCCTCCACTCCTTTTGGTTTCTTCTCCTTGAGAAATCAAATTAGAAGTGACTTTCTTTACTTCAGCCATGCTTCTGACAAGTTGGAGGCTGCTGTTGTCGCCACTGCTCTTGTATATAGGCCTCAACATGCTGGTAGTTTTATTGGCTTCCTGGTTTTGGGCTAGCAGACAAAGAGGTGGGGGCTTAGATGGCTGACCTTCAGCTAAATTTGGACAGAAAATGTCTTCTTGCTCCTCTCCAATCTCCTAAAAGAAAAACAACAAGTAAGTATTAGTCACTATGGACCATAATTTTACAACTACATTGCATGTGTGTGATGTTGTTGAACTAACCTTCAGCTGTGTTTTCTCTAACAGTTCAATCCTGCGCATAATTTCTCTGGCTGAATTTTTAAACTCTTCTATGTTTAAAGGAGGCTCCTCATTTTCAGCTTGCTTTTCCACCAGACCCTGCACTCCCAAGCTCAACACTTTGCCAACAGACAAAATAAGTCATTTTAAAACCTTGGTACTATTAATTCAAATCTAACTTTTAGCAGTTACACATTTTAGAGAGAAATAAATTATTTTAACGTAAACATGTGAAATAGTAACAATGGTAACACATTAAAGATTGCCAAGACCACAATAGATTTACAAAGAATCTAAAGGAATCTTATTCCAATTAGGTATATCATTATGACCACTTTTGATGCTAATATATTGAACCTTCTTTTGTGTCAAAAAAACATTAGCAGCAGATACTTCAAGTTGAGAGGTGTGGCATCCATTCCTTCTCAAGTTAGCAATGCACACACACGCATGCGCACACACAACAAGAGGTCAAATAATGTGCTTACAAAATATTAGTAAAAGTATTAGGAAACTATCTGTTCTGACAGTACCAAACTAAATCATAAAGAACCCAAATATGTTTTATTAGCTGGAATAAAATATTAAATAAATTAAACTTACTGGCATTTTTGCAAGTCTGTAGTATGAAAGTTGCTGCTTTCCTAACCTCCTCACTTGAGTCTTCTGTGAGAAAAGTTATTATAATCGGCAAGCCTCCACAATCCACCAGCTGAGACTGGTGCTCCTCTGCAAATATAAAACAGACACAAAGTTGTAAAAACTCAATTGAGAGTATTTCAACCAAATGACAGAAGTACTGAGAGCAAATTCTCAACTCAAACATGCGTAGATCATGACTGTGCAGTCTCACCTGAGGCTTCGGTGCACTCCCCAATGGTGAGTAGAACTGAGAGCCTGTCATCAGGATCTAAGTGTGAGCTGGTCAGCAGAAAGAAAAGGTGGTAGACGAGACCATACTGCGCCAAACCTGCTGCCAAATTGGCTAAAATGAAAACAAAAGAAGAGACTAGAATGAAAACAGCAGAAGAGAAATTTTGTTGAAATGAAACTGTCAAACGTAATCTTAACGGTATTAAAAACAGGACTCACAGTTATCAGTGATACAAGCTGACAAGGTCTTGACTATAACAACTGATAGCTGACGAGACAGCAAGCTGGTTTCTGCAGCAGACACAACACGAAGCAGTGCCAGAGTAAGAGTTTCCAAACCTCCACAGGCTGCAAAACTCTCCTGTACATAAGCTGTAAAAGGTGAAAAATGATAAATATTACAATGTATTAAATTGGCATTAGGAATTGTCAAACAGTGTTTGAAGCAGAAATCATTGTGTTTTGTTTCCTCACAGTTGTTGGAGACTGTCATGGCGATAAAGGAGCATATGGGTTGAAATGTTTCAGTAGAGGGCACAGAAATCTGCTGAAGCCATGTTTTCACAATGGGAAAGGCTGCAACGCAAATGCGCTGACCTTCCTCTGCAAACAAAACAAAGGCATGGTGAAATACAGCTGATCTTGTGTCTCATGCAGGGTTTGAAGGATTTTACAGAATGGCAAAAGAATCGGTATTAAAGTTTATCTGTACAGTGGGCATAAAAAGTCTGCAAAAATTGGGATTTTTTTTTTTACTTTTTGAGAAGTAAAAAAAAAAATAACCATAACATCTGATTGCCGAACATTTCCAACCTTTAGTGTGACACATGCAAATACCATATTATTAGCCTAAAAAACAAACAAATCTGCTGGGACCAAACTATGACAAATATAAAAACTGTAAAAAACTGGTTGCATAACTCCCCCTACCTTTAAATGAATGATTTGTTAAGCATATCATTGATTCTTCTGCTATAAATTATTGTAAATCTAATGTAACTGAGGTAAACTTTAGCTGCTCAAGTTATATTTTCTTGACATTTGTTCAATCATCTTGTACTTAGACCATAGTTTCCAAGGTGGTTACAAGTATTAAAATTTTAATTTTGTTGTTTGATCAAATTTGAGAAAATATCTAGTTTTGATCATCTCAATGTTGCATATTTTCTCAAATTACTTCAGAGTAGCAAAATATATTTCACTATGACTGAAAGCAGGTTTGGACCTAAGAAGACTGAATTGGCTCAAATTATCCTTCAACAGATCCATCAACAGATCCATCCACACTGTGCTGCCAGGTTATTGCACCATTCCATGTTTTAATCACTATAAGATTTATTTGATTTCAGTCAAACAGTAAAAATATTTCCATCATAGAGATTAAAATGTTTTTAAAAGAGTTTCATCACTCCATGGAACAAAGACAGATGATATTACCATTCTGGGGATTGTTGACAGAGCCACACAAAGCACTAGACACAGATGTCCAAAGTTGGTAGGTTTGGCTGACAGTTCTTAGATTATCCTTTGCTGTGAAGGGGAAAGTGCTCCTACAAAAAACAAAACAAAAAAAAAAACCAAAATGAATGTCCGCTGAGCATATTCTTCAAAACAAAAATGCATACACATCAATGGTACAACACACTACCTGAAAAGGTCCATCAGAATTTCCAGGCAGCCTGTAGTTTGTGCTAAAGTTTGCCCCAATTCTGCAAAACCACAAAGGCAAATACTTGTCAAACAAATCAAGTTAAAACTTGCCGTAAAAATGTTTTATGTCATATAAAGCAATAATCCCATTGTTTACTTGTTTTACTTATTTTTTTAATTGAAGAGGCATAATCTTACTGTTGTGTGCAACCAGAACAAACAGCAAATAGACAGACACCCTCTTCTTATTCAGTGAGCTGTCTTCTTGCAAGTGTCCAGCAATGTCGGTGAATATATCCTTTCTGCACAGTGAATTCTTGCAATATACTACCAAACAAAACATATATATGACATTGTCATCAATTTCATTTCATATGAAATTACAGTGCACACAAAATCAGGACAACTTAATTCAGCCTATAATCTGCACAGACATTTGTCTGTTTTAATTTTAGACATCCTTATGACATAATAAATAATAAACTACATGTATTTACATTTTAACAATGTTTCTGTACCCTGCAAGAATACAGAAACATTGGCAATGTGAAATTATTGATTTTCACATTGGATGGATGTGAAAATCGATAATTCTGAGACATGAGTACCCACCATTGGCCTCAGCTAGTGTGCCAAGGGTAAAGAGAGCAGTCTCCTTAACATCTGAATGAACATTAATGGATTTGGACAGATTATACAAAAATGCCACACCACCTAGTTCTCTCAGCAGATCCACATTATCCTCTGCAACAAAGAAAACATTGAGTAAAACAGACAGTGGATAAATGCCATTCGGAGCCACACGTAATGCCTTGTAACACTTATAATTAGAGGTGGTGTTATATTAGATTGTGAAGAAGTGCAATATACTGACCATCTGCTGAAGCAGAAATTGTAGCTTTGTTTATGAGGTACATTCTGTGCTGTTCTAGAATGTACCTCGTCAAAATGAATTTTGTTTTAGAAATTCAATTCAAAACTATTTTTGCCTTCATGCATTATATTTTTAAACAGCCTAGAAGCTCTGGTTTCATTGTTACCTCTCTTTTCACAGATGGAGTGAATGGTAAGAAGTGCTTGCTTCTGTAAATCTGGACATTTCATCTGAAACTTCACACACTCAAGGAGCAAACTCAGATCAGTCTTTGTTGCTGAAATTAAAGAAAAAAAAAAAGTCAGTTCAGTAAATGCATATTATAATTGAAATATGTTCAAAATCCTACAGTAATCCTTTAGTATTTGCGTCACTTACTGATGCGGTTGTCCCTGTAAATGCCTGCACTATCCATTTCTCTCCTCTTCAGAGAAATTTCTAAGTTTATGAAATATTATAATTTGGAAGTGTATTCCCAACCCCTGGGCTGGAAGAAACACCTGTACACCGACATGCTACATTTGGGATTAGCGTTAGCTTGACAACGGTCACGTAATTTGTAAAGATAAACTAAAACATTAATAACAGACAACAATTTTCTTACAGTAAAAGCGCACCGTTTCTCAACGTGATCTATCTAACACAGCGACTACTTTCTGGTCGTTACTTCACAAACTGTGAGGAACAGTTTTGCTAATACGTTTCAGCGCGAGCTGTCAACTACTGTTGGAGGCTCGCGAGCCTGACTCTGCGTTACCGTGGAAACCCCGGAGGAACACCCACCCCGCTACTCTGGCAGTTGGTTTGCTCCAAAAAAACCCTGAAAATTATGCCCAAACCGGACATTGTATATCTATTCATTACAAACAAATAAAACACTTCCAATAAATAAATAATGAAAACTACTGAATAACCCATAAAAGTGGATGTAACTGGGACGTGAGGCGCTTGCAACAGTTTTCTGAACGTCTGAATTGGTGATCGTCACATCCTTACGTCACACGTTGCTGGACGTCATCCTTGTAATTTGGTGTTTGGCTGCATGAGAACGGACTTTGCTTGATTTTTAACAAAGTTTGTACGAAACCATGTAAGTTTTGCTTACACGGGGTTTGACATATTTCTTAAACTAAATAAATGTGCGCGTATGCGGCCTCTTTACGAATGGATTCTTGGATAGTGTAGTGTCGGAAATTACCAAACGTTTAGCGGCGTGAGGAAGAGCTAGCATGCTAGCAGCTAAAAAGTCGTCAAATCTCAACAATGTGTGTCAAGCGTAATAACAATCAAAGATCGTGTTATTAGGTGAGCCTTTGGGTACCTGAAGTGCAGCTTTCAAGCTGACTAATCCATGTGTTAAATGGCAACAGAGAAATCTGACGTGGTATAACTTAAGTTACAGCTACGCATGCACATAGTGACTTGTTTGTATTTTCTGCTCAGACATAAGGCGGAATCATTTGAAAAAGTTGCACCTCATTGCTCCAGCTCCGGTTCTGTAGCGATGTATGGACGTGTGTACTCCAGGATTCTCCATCGAGCTTCTAGCTACAGGCTGAAGGTTTATCGCAAAGTCCCATTGCAAGTTTGTATCTCGATCAGACTGCACTGTTCATATGCACATTCTGTCACAATTTCTATATTTTGTCATTGTTATTATCGTGTTATTGTTCCCTTTCAGACAGCCCACAAGTGTCCCTTTACGTCCTGGAGTCCGTCTCGATCAGACCAGAGTTTCTGCACTGGTGAAGAATCTGGAGCCTGGACTCGAAGTTGCTGTCATTTCTCCACACGGGCGGATTTAAACTTTCAGCAGAGCCAAGTGCAGATTAATAGCATCCTAAGAAGCAATGAACAGGTAAGAGAAATCAGACTGAATCAATAATATTGAGCTGGTTCCAGAGATAGACGAGGGACAGTGGCGAATTTTGATTTAGTTAACGTGGCTCTCCACCCTGGGTGGCATTATGTGAGGGTTGTCATTAGAATGTAATAGGAAAATGTAATTTGCTCCCAAACACATTTTCTTTTGCTTAATTGCATGTCCAGTTAGTGGTAGGGTAAAAATTTTTGCACTGTGTAATACAAATTTATTTTGTCTCCCAAAATATTTTTTTAAACAAATAAAATGGAATAGAAAAAAAAAACAACAACAATATTTAGTTTAGTTTTAATCCTTATTGCTTCTCCTAGGGTACATATACAGTAATCACATTCTGTAAAAAAGAATATTATTATAAAGCACTTATTTTTTCAGTAAGTCAATTCATTAAGTGAAATGGATTATAAGTGCATACATACAGATATCTTCAAACGTTTATTTCTGTTAATTATAATATTATGCTTACACAATTAAGCTTACATCAAATGTAATATTACATCATACCATTAAAAACATGTTCAATATGTTTTTAATGTGCATCTGCATATGTATATATACACACACACGGACATTTTTAATGTTTTTTTGGAATAGGCAATTTCCGAAATAATCTGATTTATTTAAATGTCTGCACATTGACTGAGATTTTAATCATGAGGGTGCCTTTTGGTTTCAGACTGTGAGTGTGCCAGAGTTTGATGGGCGGGCACTCAGTGCTGTGAGAAAGTTCGACAGCAACCATTTATCTGCAAATACTCCTAATGAGGACCGTCGTAGTGCAGCCACATGCTTACAGGTATGCATCTACTTTTTATGTTTTTATTTTTTTCCCCACTTATTAAAATGAAATATTTGTGTGTGTGTGTGTGTGTGTAATCCACAGTCAAAGGGCATGCTGTTTGGAGTGTTTGACGGCCACGGGGGCTGGGCATGTGCCCAGGCCGTAAGCGAGCGGCTGCTGTACTATGTAGCAGTGGCAATGATGCCGAAGCAAATCCTGGAAGAGCTTGATAAGTGCATGGATCTTGGCAGGCCTATTCCACCCATCTTACAATGGTATAAACATCATTCAGATTTTAACTATCGTGAATCAGCGCCCCTGTACATAAGACACCTTAGAGTCTTCTGGCAAGAGTTATTGGACAATGAGGAGCATGATGAAGGCATGAGGTAGGTTAACACGTTTGTAGTTCTAACATCCTAGGGATGAAACTTAGTGAAAACACTACAATTTCAAACACAGCTAATTTTGTTTAATAGGTCTTTGATCTTTTACCATATTACCTCTGCATGTTTTTTATTTTATTTTTTTAACCAGTTTGCATTTTCTAGCATTTTTTCTGATGTGTGCCTATCTGTCTTTTTGTAAAATATTTGTGGCTGTTTTTTTGAAACTTGCTCAGCTCTGTGTGTTTCTGTCTTATGACAAGTCAGATCATTTGGAGTTACAATATGACTGGTGTACTTTTGAATTTGAATGGGATGGCATGAGCATGCAGCTTTTAGGGAAACACTTTCATCTATTATGTCTCAACATTTTTACATAAACTTTAGAATGCATTGAAAAGCATCTTCAGTGAATGAATCTCAATGAACCAAACCTGGGAATAATTTTTTCTAGTCCTCAGGAGGCTCTGAGCTGTGCTTTTAGACGTCTTGATGCTGACATCTCTTTGGAGGCTCAAGTCCCACTTTCCAGTGACCTTATGAAAAGTACAGCCATCCAGGTAACTACTCACAAATCTTTTTCGCCTCAGAGCTCACGCAGTCTGAAAAATACTAATGGTTTTATATCCACAGTTGTCAGGCAGCTAAACCCAGATGTCAATATTCTTAAACAGGAGTTCTGCAGACGTAGATCCCCATCCCTGACTTTCTTTTCCAGGTGGCGTTTGCTGGATGCACTGCCTGTGTGGCTCACGTTGGAACCGATGGGATCCACGTGGCAAATGCAGGAGATTGCCGCGCAGTTTTAGGGGTGCAGAACAGTGACGGTTCCTGGAGTGCTGTCCCGCTTTCCAAAGACCACAACTCACAGAACCAAGATGAGCTGGAACGTATTAGAGCGCAGCATCCACCTTCAGAGAGAGACACAGTGGTCACAGATGACAGACTGCTCGGGGTGAGCTGGTATAAACAAAGAAAATCTGATTTATGAAATAAGTTAGTTATTCTTTCTTTCTCTGTCTCATTTTCAGGTTCTCATGCCTCTACGCGCCTTCGGTGACGTGAGATTCAAGTGGAGCGTTGACCTGCAGCAGAGCATTTTAGCCAGCCTTGAATCTGGAGTGGATCTTGACTCTTTGAACTTGTATCAGTACACTCCGCCTAACTATTTAACACCGCCGTACCTGGAAGTGACACCTGAGATAACCTATCACAAGCTGAGACCCCAGGACCGCTTCCTGATCCTCGGCACTGACGGGTTGTGGGACGAATTCTCAAGTGATGAGGCAGTGCGGCTGGTTGGAGAACACCTCAGTGGAATTCATTTACAGGTTTGTTCAGAGAACTTGCTTAAATACATTACTATATAAATGTGTGCTTGGACAATGTCTTGATTTTGCCAAGGCTGGTGCAAGCAATTAAGCTAAAAGATAAATTCCATCTATTTTTTTAAATAGACAGACGTATTATCAGAGATGGGGATAATACGTCTCTAGATAAAAGCTTTTCACAGCTTTTATCATTAAATTAATGAAAACAGATTTTGTATTTACTCGGGTTATCTTTGGGAAATATTAGCACTTCTTCGTTGATCTCAAACATTTAAATTTAACAACAGAGAAAGAACTGAAATGTTACTCCCTCGACCAAATCATACCTGGAGTGCTGATTTGATCTCTTCATGCGTGTTTGATGAATCTTTGAATTTCCCATGGCATCTATTCAGGGGTGCCTAAATGTTTGCTCTCACAAAGGGTGGACAGCATTGCTGTGATGTCGAACTGATGGCAGAGTCTCAGAAAGGATCTTAAATGCATCGAATTTCTTTTCAGCATTTTTCTTTAAACAACTAAAGATATGTTATTGATTAGAGTTTTAAAATGGCACAATGTGCCTGGAAAATACGTACATAATATGATCCCTTTAAAAGGTTGCTAGGCTGAAAACATCACCGTTTACGGCAAACCAATTCATATTTATCATGTCCCAAGAATTTTTTTCATGTCTTTCTGACTTTTCAACCTCTGGTCATTTAGGCTCCAGTTTCTCCTTCGGAGCGAAAGCTCAAGCTGGGTCAGATGCATGAACTCTTG
Source organism: Poeciliopsis prolifica (assembly GCF_027474105.1). Classification (NCBI taxonomy): domain Eukaryota; kingdom Metazoa; phylum Chordata; class Actinopteri; order Cyprinodontiformes; family Poeciliidae; genus Poeciliopsis; species Poeciliopsis prolifica. Next base: position 11,293,430 of record NW_026562376.1, on the reverse strand, counting down.
CTGAAGCGGCGAGCTCGCGCCTCTCCAGCTCTGGATACCAACGCCGCCACTCATCTGATCCGACACGCTCTTGGAACTGGAGAGTATGGGGAGCTGTCCCAGGAGAGGCTGGCCTCAATGCTCGCTTTGCCGGAGGACCTGGCCAGAATGTACAGGGACGATATCACAGTTACTGTGGTGTATTTGAACTACGACCTGGCTAGACCCCGCCACAGTTAGCAAACTCAGTGAGTCCGACCACAGAGCTACGCTTGGTTACATACAGTCAGTATTTTGTCATGGCCGGTGTTACGCAAGCTGTTTTCCAGAAGAAGTGAAGTGAAATGATCGTTGTCAATGTTATTTTCTGTCCAGATGTTATTTTACATGAATGACTGTTTACCTTTAACCTTTCAGACATGTAATCCCAGTTTTCTTTTGGGAGAGAAAGTTCCATGTCAGCACTTTTACCTTTGTCAGTATTCTTCTTTGTGTCTTGCACAGACAATCCATCTTTGCCTTTTTTCCTGTTTCCTTTGTATTGATGTGAGCTAAAAAGTTTACTGTAAAATTTCTATTAAGAGTATCATGTTGATTTAATCAACTATTTTTAAATGATCAGTTCTGTTCCATAATGGGAAAAAATATATTATTTTATAAATAAAAACATAAATCAATACCAAAACAATTATTTTTTTATTTGAAGTTTAGAATTTAGAACAGTTCATGTCTCTGTTATCTCAACATATCAGCAGCAGAGTTTTCACAATAAACGTTGAACATTTGTTAAGAGCTGGGCGACATGGGAGCCAATCCAATCCTTTCCTGCTTTGTAAACACGAGTGTTTGTGCTCAGTGACCAAAGTTCATCCAGACAATTTTGATATTGCAAACAAATCCCAAGTGGAAAATATATCAATTTGGTTTATCACTGTTACTAAACACTTACTTTTTTTTTTAAATATCAGAGAAAGACAACGCATTTTAGAAAATTTAAGTGTAAAGTCTTGTCTCCATAACCCCACGTCTATGTTTGGTTGAGCTGACTTTCACAGTTGGTTTTCTGTTTTTAACCGTTTCCCCACTTGATGAAGTCATGCAGAAACTCAGTATTACTGGTGTTAGACGGTAAACAAAGGGATGGGGTCAGCGATTTGGTTTCACAGTAAGAGCACAGTAGTGTGGTAGAGAAGAAAACTCTCCATCAGAGGAAGTTCTAATACACAATGAACTTGTGGTTACAAATCTGACTTGTACAAAGCAGTGGGTACAGTTAGAGAGGATCCAGCGACGGTCGGGACAGATCCGCTTGGCGTCAGAAATGAAGGACATGACTGGGAACAGGAAGATTTTGATAGGGACCCTCATATTCTGGCAACTCAAGGCGAGTTTGCTTTTTTATTTTAACATTTTAAAGGATCTGTTTTTATTTCTTTCTTATTCTTAAAAAATAAAAACTATTGAACTGATGACAGTGAAGCTTGCCTTAGATGTTGAAGTATCAGTGTGTCCTTAGAGTAATCTTGAAAGACATTGCTGGCTGTTTTATTGTTGTTCCATATTTTCTCCCTTTGTGAAAAATTGCTGTGTTTCCTTGGAATCTCTATGTAAAAATGAATAAGCTTAACATTTGTCTTACTATTAAATATTATTGATTTGTAGGCTATAACCTTTAGGTGTGTTTAGAGATGTAGAGGAAACAGCTGCAGATCTGGATCTCACTTGATTATAATTCTAGCTTATTCCAATAAGTTCTGAGAATAAGACAATTTAAAATTTAAATTTGAAACTTCAAAGCTAATAGGTTTTTGTTTTTGCTAATATGTATTTTTTTTTTATGAAATTGATCATTTCTGTTTTCTGTGGTTTAGGTTGCATTCATTAAGATTTCAAAAACAGTTTCAAAAATCACTTAAGTTGCATTCATATGTAAAATTTGCAACATATAGATCTATGTTGCAAATGAAATAATTTGCAGTGATTGAATTATTTTTTATAATTAAAGTGAAGTCAATTAAATGTCATGTTATGACCGTCTAGTGTTGGCCAGATTATAACATGAAGGATCCATCCTCATCAGATCTTAAGTAGCCAACACACAAGATGTTGAACATTTTGTAATGTTATTTGTGTTGGACAAAAAGTGTGAGCTGAGAATGGATCACAAGAAGTCGGCACCTGCAGCTTTTATATCCGTCACCTCCGGCAGACAACCAATTGAACATCTCCGTCTTGGTTTTGGAACCAATCAAGAGACAGGCACCTGCACACTCATATTTACATAATTAAGTTAAAGACGGCAGTTGTAACACTTTGCATATAAACGCTCTAAATAATCACAAACTTCATGGAGAAACACACGATGACAGCAATGAACCAAACGCTTTAAGGGAGGAGTAGAAATTATTGGAACATCAAGTCAGGATCAGAGAAAAGGCAAACAGAGCATCGAAATACAACTTAACATGAATGCATAGAATAGTTATAACATACTCAAAAACTTATTTTATTTACTTAATCTAAACAGGAAAATTCATTTATTTTTGATTTATTACCACAGTCGTAGACTAACCAACACTCAAAACGTTCAGAATATATGAATGTAGATGTGCTGGCTGTTTACAGAGTACCTTATCAAACAGAAAGTCTGGTGGAAGGAAAAGCATGGCAGCGATGCACTGACAACACTGACAACCATGCAGCTGAGAGGAAACTGAAGCAAAGATTTAGATGTGTCCTAGACATGATTTATTACTGTGATATTTCTTCCTAACTCTTATAAACCCTAAATTGAGCATTACTTCCATTTAGTGATGACACATAAAACTGCTGGCTAAAAATGACTTTTGAAGTGTTTAGATAACTCTTGAATGTTTTCTCCACAGTGTTTGGTATCTCTAGATCCAGCATGGACACAACTGAGGTTCTTGGGCAAAATTCACAATGATGCAAAGAGTCCAAATGAAAGCAACCATGAGGTACATTTAAAACAATGTTTTCATCACTCATCGCATGAGAATCATGGCTGTAATGCAGCATGGTGTCCTCATTCAACCAGGATGATGCTGCCTCCGTTCTCCAGCTGCCATGGCATTCACTGGCTGGCGGATTGAGGCGGATGAAGAGGGGCTGGGTTATTCCACCAATTAACTTTCCAGAAAACAATGGGGGACCATATCCCAAATTTCTGGTGACAGTAAGTGAGTTTTTATTTGGGGAACTCACTGCTGTCAATTCATGTGCTCTGAAATATGCTTCTTCAAAATATTGCCATGTATTAGATGTCATTTTTTAAATTTCTTTTTTCCAAAGCTTAAGTCAAGTAAAGCTGAAACAGTAGCCATAACATACAAGATCAGTGGCCCAGGTGCGGATCAGCCCCCTGAAGGTATTTTTACTGTCGATGACCGGTCTGGTATGATTTATGTGACCGAGCCACTGGACAGGGAGAAACAAGCCAAATACACTGTAAGCCTCATTTAATCATTTCTCTCTGTTTTTTTTTTTTTTGTCATTCCTTATATGAGGCTGATGGTGCTGAGGAGATTAAATCCTTCTGGACTTTTTTATTACAGCTGTGGGCTTATGCCCAGACAGGCACAATACATGCAGAGCAGCCCATGGAGCTCATCATCAACGTCATTGACCAGAATGACAACAAACCAGAATTCAATCAGACAGTTTTCACCGGCAGAGTGAGCGAAAGTGCCAAAGTTGGTAAGGAGTCAGTACAGCAAGATAACAGAACCTAAATATTCCTTTCCGTTCGGAGCCGTGACTTAATTTCTTCAACAGGTAAACCCATCTTGAGTGTAACAGCTGAAGATAAGGACGATCCAGATACATACAATGCTATAATTAGGTATCGACTGCTATCTCAGATACCTGGAATGCCCAAAGAGGAGATGTTTGCTATAAACGCAGTGAATGGACGGATCAGTCTGAAGGAACAGGGACTGGATAGAGAGGTAATGAGGCTTTCTGTGTGAGCATTATTCTTTTTAAACTTTTGTCCCCCACAAATTTCTTTGTATGCAAATGTTATCCTTCTAGACTCATCCAGAATATACACTGATTGTTACTGCTGCTGATATGAAAGGGGAAGGTCTGATCACAACCTGCACTACTATCATTACCGTTACTGACAGCAACGATAATGCTCCAAATTTCATTGACACATCTGTAAGTTGCAAAACTTTCTCTGAAATATGATGAAATTAAAAATGTGTTGAGAGTTTAACTTTTGAACTCACTGAGGAGTGTTTCTTGCTATGTTTGAGATATCCACAACAGTCCATGAGAATGAGATAGGAGTGGAGGTAGCAAGACTGAAAGCCACTGACATGGACGAGTCAGGATCTCCAAATTCAAACACCAAATATTCCATCATCAAAGGCAATGAAGCGGGAGCCTTTAACATCACCGTTGGTTCAAATAAGATGGAGGGAATAATCACAACTGCCAAGGTTCAGAAAATTACCCTGAAAATGTTATTCAAAAGTCATATAGACATCGTATTTACTGATCTTCTCACCTTCTTTTTCAAGGAACTGGATTTTGAGAACTTGTCTGAGTACAAACTGTTGGTGGCGGTAACAAACGAGGCGCCATTTTCCGTCCCCGTGTCCACATCTACAGCCACAGTCACAATAAAAGTCATTGACCGAAACGAGCCTCCTGTTTTCAGCCCAGCCGAGGTTCACATAACCCTCTCAGAGGATGTGAGAGTCGGCACGGCCGTGGTCCAGCTGAAAGCAAAGGACCCGGATACAGCCAGAGCACAGCGCGTAACGTAATCAAAACACACACTGCTTACCTTTGAGTGTCTTCAACATTTGATCAAACTCTGTGGCCAGCATATTGTCTGTTTCTACTGCTTTACTGACAATTTACATTTGGTGACAATGTAACACAGTAGAGAAGGGTCCAATATGTTTCGATAGATGGGCCAATAGGTTCGGTTGTCGGAGCACGATAGGTGTTTAAATGACACACAAACACAGTTGAGTGAATTTAAAGAACAATTAGCTTTAGTAACATTAACCATAAACTCACAATTGGACAAGACACACAATTAAGAAAATAAAATGACACACAATAAAATACATAAAATAAAAACAACAATAAAGTGCTAAACCTCAAATTTAAATCTTTTGGGTGCACCCTGGTAATCTGCACTCTAATCTTTTTAAACAACAAATCAATCAAATTAAATCCCAATTCAGGTCTCACTCAACATCATTCACATAAGGAGAATCTCCTACACAGCAGTTTATTGTCATGTCAAATAAAAAGAAAACGGTCCGAAAGGCAGTGTCCAATATGTCCAGGAAACAACAACAAAAAATGTCAGTCAGTGTCTCATACATAACCACTGTGTGCGAAGATGTGAGTGATAACAGCCTACCACATTGCAGGGTGCAGCAGGGCTCCAAACGCAAGGGAGGAAATCCAGTTCTCTCTAAGTCCAGGTGGGAAGACCCGCCATCAAGGTCAATAGAGGAATCCACTCCAGGAAAGTTAAATGGGGAATCCACCTCAGGAACAATCCAGGAGAAAAAAATAAAAACCTGATCTGTCAACAGACAAGAACAGCAGAAATATAGAATTTTTATTCTATAACCAATCTAGCTTACATCCTTAGATCATGTTTCATAACTGTTGTAAAATTCTTTTCCAAGCACAATAATAAAACATTACATTTTACCCAAACTCAGCAAAGGTTCACATTTGAATAACTAAGTAGTTCAAATAAAGACTATTATTCGACAACAACAAGATAAAAAGAACAAAAAACAAATGAAAAGCATAAAATATGCTCACCGATCTCAGTGCGGCACGTTCAGAACAACTACATAGTGACTCAGTCTGGACACGTAGGGCACTAGACAGTGTAAAAAGCATATTTTTCAAGTTTTAACTTCAACAATATGAATTGAATAAAATAAAAATAGATTATTATTTAGGCTTTACCTTCAGTTGAACTGAGACCAACTGCCAACCAACTGCCGGAAGAGCTAACAGTTCCAACTGATCTTAACGGCTCTAACGGCAGAAAATCTCGTTCAGTTTTCTGAAGCTTACAACTCTTTCTAGCTTAGAAATTCGACTATAAACAATAACTATTTACACACAAAAAAAGAAAAGTTTCTTCAAAGTCAATAAACAACATTAAAAACATATCAAAAGACTCTCACTCTGTCTCAGCTGTCTCATCAGGGTCGGATCTCCCGCATACAATCAATTCTGCCAACACGGGAAAGAAGGCGGAGTCTCTGTGGCATTCCGCTCTCTGATTGGTCTAAAAATTCACGGAAACCAAACTTCCCATTGGCCAGACAGACCACCCCCGCCTACCCAATCTCTATTCCTTAAAGGGCTATCCCCACTTTATGTGGGTTACAAAAAACTCCAATTCTTAGGGTTGGAAGACCTCCATGCCCTCTTGGCATTAGGTGATGTTTTCATTCCAAAACATTAATGAATAAAAACTAAAAGCCCAATCTATAACTTAGCCAGTCAAACAGTAACATCAGAAAATAACAATTTAGTTTTTTGGGGAAGTTTGTTTATGTTTTGTTCTTTGACAAGAAGCAACAATCTATAAAGGCTTATTGTACAGCGATTTTAATGTGTTGCTATATTGCAATTTGGTTGGTACTTATTTACCAATGTTATAAAATGTCTGAGATCCTCTTCAGTGTGTGTTTTTTGTAAAGGTGTTCTGTATTTTTATTGTAAAGATATAGGGTAAGTTCAAAAAAGGAACTGAAAGAGGGAAATAATTTTTTATCCAAATAGACATGACATACATTCCAAAGAAGCTCATGAACGAGCAGAACTTTATGATCATAAAAGCAGCTTGAAAAATAATCCACAATGGAAATGCATACATTATGATAGATAATTTCTGTTTTCTCAGTTTTATGTATTTGAAATGTACACATAGTAATTTTAATATACTTCTTTAAATAATCGGATTACTTAATATTAATGTTAATAAACTGCAAATAAGACTAAAAATTATTCTCTGGCTTTTCTTAGATATTGTAAAAAATCAGTCCTTTTTATTTTAAGTTTTAAATGGGAAAAGTTATTTGATCTGTTTTTGAAATGGAAATTTTAATAAATATACATATATAGTAATCAAGCTGTTTGTCTTGATTTCAGATACAAACTCTACAACGACAGCGCCCGGTGGCTGAGCACCAACCACAGCACTGGATCAGTTAAAGTTGTGAGCAGCATGGACCGAGAGTCACAACGTGTCAGAGAAAACAAATATACAGTTTTAGTTTTGGCTTATGATGATGGTAAATTTAAAATGTTACTGTTTTCACTGAACCATCACTGTGTTAATTCTGTTAAACAAATGAAAAACAACTTTCTTAACTCCTCCAGATCTTATTCCAGCTACAGGAACTGGTACTCTGGTTGTGAGTTTGTTGGATGTGAATGACCACCTTCCAGAGGTCAGGCAGAAAACAGCCACTCTGTGTAACTCTGACCCTTTTCCTGCACTCCTGGACGTAGTGGATCTGGATGGACCGGGTCATGCTGGGCCATTTACTGTGGAGCTTATAGAAGGACATAAGAAGAACTGGATTGTCAAAACCAATTCCACAAGTAAAGTGGCTGAGATGCTGATGAAGTGTTATGACAGCAAACTAGTGGTCCAAAAATAAAACTCTTTGTTGTAAAGTTTACATTTTGCTTCCTCCCCCTAGGCAATGTGGCGGCTCTCTACCCCAAACAAAACCTACCTCCTGGGAACTATAATGTTACCATGATGATTTATGATGTTGGGGGGCTCTACAAAGACAGTACTCTGGTTGTAGAGGTGTGCCACTGTCAAGGTGGAGTAGATGCCTGTTTGCCAAGGAGTAAAGGACATGAAGACATTCCTTCTTTTGCAACCCCTCTACTGGTATCTGTCTTTGGCCTCCTGTGTAAGTGGCCATCTGATCCTGAAAATAACTTGATCAGTTTTGTCTTTTGTCACTTACTTTGCATTCGATTGCAGTGCTGCTCCTGCTACTCCTGCTGCTCCTGCTGCTGCTGAGCAGAAGGAGGAGAAAGGAGGCCCCTCTCCTGGAAGATCTGACCCGTGATGACCTATTCTGCTACAGTGAGGAGGGAGGAGGTGAAGACGACAGGGTATGTGGAGAGGGAGCGGAACAGGACCAATAGCTGTTAGTTTGTGCATTTTTAGGGGACTGCAGCTACATGATATTTCTAACATGTGCACATTTGCCTTTAAGTCCTCAAACCGTGTTGAGATTCATACTTTCAGCATATTATATCCCCAAGATCGTTACATTAAAAAAGCTCAGGTGAATCTTACATCTGTGTGACAAAGAATGACCACTTACATTGTTTGGAATCGCTCATTCTTTTTTTATTGTTCTTTTGCAGGACTATGATTTGTCCCAGTTGCACAGAGGGCTGGACAACCGACCTGAAGTCTTCAGCACAGATGTGTTTCCTACTGTCCAGGCTCGACCGGGGTACCGTCTGCAAATTCAAGCCAACGAGGACGTTTGCAATTTTATTGAACATGTGAGACATCAAAAGATTGAAATACAGCACATTAGAAACATTCAATGCATCCTGAATCTTTGTCCCTAATTGTTATGCTTTGTCCAGAACCTACAAGCAGCAAACAGAGACCCCACAGCTCCTCCGTATGACTCTCTGCTCGTGTTCGACTATGAGGGTGGAAGCTCTGAGGTGGGTTCACTCAGCTCCATTCAGTCTTCAGATTCAGACGTGGATCAGGATTTTGAGAGTTTGAATCAGTGGGGGCCATGCTTTGGCAGACTGGCAGACCTGTACGCAAAGGGAAGAGAGGAGGAAGACGATGACAACCAAACACTGCCAGGAAAATCAGAATTATTCTAACATTATCAAATATATTGGGAGGTCATCTAAACTTACAGCTGTCTGTCTTAGAAATGATCAGTGGACATTTTTTTTGCCACCAAGTGTTTTTTTAATTTTACAGAGGCTTTACTCTCTTTCTGTTAGCTTTGTGTGTGCTACTGCTGAATTCTTTGACAATAATATTTAAACAGAAATCCTATTTGATTGTTTTTGATGCACTTCTGTTTTAAAGTTTTTTTAGGTTTTTTTTTTTTTTACTTGTTTATTGCCATTAAGTTAAAATGTGATTTCAAGCTATTTTGGGAAAACATTTATACCCTGAACTTTTTTAAATTTTACCACAGGACAGCTTCAAACTTTTATGTATTTAGTGAGGATTTATGTTATAGTTTAGACCAGGGCTTTGCATCCTCTTTCAACATTCTACTGTGGCTCGATTGTTGGCTAAAAATGCTTAACATATAAGCATTATTTAAGTTGTAAAGGTGATTAAAGTATGGCAGCTTGAGCTTTTGCAAGGTATTACTGTGATTTCTTAGCCTACAAAATCTTGTACTTTATCAGTCCATATGTTATATGAACCAAAGGTTTTGCTATGTGTGAGTCTTTGTACTTCAAATTTTGATGCATCAATAAAATACTCCATAAATGAAACCAAGACTCTGATGCTTGAGTAATCCCACCCTTTATACTGATGACAAATCTGATTCCTGACCAGTGATTGTCTTAAGAATGAACTTTAGTCATTCATTATCTTCCAACTCAGATGAACTTTGACACCAAAAGTCTTCAGTGCTGTGCCACACCAAGGACTTATAGAAACAATGAGAAAAGGTTTCTGTTGTCTCTCTATTCTTTTTTTTGTTATTTGATATTTTATGTTGAAATGAAGACCTGTCCAACCCTAACCCAAGAAATGAATAAAAGGGAACAACTTTCAGCAAAGGTACGTTAGTAAAAAAGGTAAATTAGGTGTTGGAAAATTGTGAAAAGTGTCATTTATTACCTTACTTTTTAAAATTTGACCCTGTTAATGCTTTTTTCATCCACAACAGACGATGCAGAACATGTTTCAGGAGGGGTTGTACCAGGTTTTTTTTAAGGAGACTCCTCCAGCCAGCCCCTCCACTGAGACCAGTAACACTAATAATGAGGAGCTAACAAATGTTAGGATTCATCGTTGGTTTGGGACTGTGGTAAACACGAGACTTTTAGTCACTGGGGTAAGGTGCCGTCTTTTTCTGCTCATCCAAAATACCGTAATTATGAGAAGTTCATGTACGCTCATCAGGGGCATCATATTGATTTGGAGTTTTTAAAAAGATGCATTTGAACAACCGCAATAGAAACCTGGTGCACAACTTGACTTTTTTCAAATCCCAACAGAGTGAAAATCAAACATACACTGCTACTAATATCTAAATAGACATTTTGCTTAACCTTTTAAAGCTTGTACACCTTCATCATGCCATTCAATTTCTGAAGTGCACCAGTAACATTAGAACAAATGCTGAGTGTAATGTCGCCACCTTTTGGCTCAATTCATAGTGACCAAATATCTCAGTTTTGTTTTGTTTTACTCAAAAACAATTATCCAGAAGCTTAAATCCAATTTGACTTTAATGTGTGGCTTTTGGAACAGGAGCTTCTTTCTCAGTCAGCACTCTCTCTGTCCATGTTGGGGTTAAACTTATCCAACTATGAACAGTAACACTGTTCATAGTTGGATGTTAGTGCAAGATGGAGTTCCATCTTGCACTACTTTTCCTGTAGGGAATGTTTGTAAAGCTCTGGTTGGCACTGTGTGTTGTGATTCTGATTTTGAGCTGATTTTGAGTATTTTCTTCAGGTGATTCAGGTCCTCAGCGCCTTGGCGAGCATTTTGGCCACAGTGGGCCATGCATGTGTGTGTTACAGCTGTTCTGTTGTCATGGTAACTCCAGTCTGGTCAAGCTTGACAGTAAGTCACTTTCTGCTTTGCAATGTTTTCATTAAGAGCACCTGAACTTAAGAGAGGCAAGTTAAATCTAACTATTGGTGATGTTACAGTATGCAGCTGCTGGGTGTCTGGCAGTGGAGGTTCAGAGGAAGGCTAGTAACATAAAGGTAAAAACATTATCTAGTGATAGGTCAGGATTTTATCATGAGCTGTTTTCACTTGTTTCTCACTCCAAACAGATCATCATTCTCATGGCGCTGAACGTTTTCAGTCTGTTGTTTGGATTTGCTGCTCTGCTGGCCAATAGCCTGGCATCTGTGGAAGCTGCAGACCTGAGCTCATACCAGCAGGTAAATCTGCAGAATTACTGTTAATGTTCCTGTTATGAATAGGATCGTGACATTTCCCACTCTCTGTCTCCTTCTTGTTTTCATGTGATAAGCGGGCTGGTTCAAATGTTATGAAGGGGAGCTACATTGTGTTCACTGCCCTGTGTTTTGTGGGAACATTTTACATCCTATTTCTGTGCTGGAGAGGTCTGCGCCGATACAGTTCTCGCAATGTTAAGACCTACATCCGCATCTCACAGGTACGAATGCCTCCTGAACCAAAGTACAGTTTATTTACAGTTGAAACTGTAATTTCACAGCAAGAGAGACTGGTATGCACTGCAAAATAGATAACATCATAAGGGAGGAAAATCATGAAGAAACATTAAATGTATTATTTTTGGCATCTAGTTAATAGAAAAATAGGAATTTGGGTGATCCTAACTGATTAAGAGTCATCAGGTGAGAAAGGACTGTATTCATAACACATAACACAGATATTTTAATTCTGTGTTATGCATATGAACACTCATTAAGAATGTTGCCGATTTATTGCACTTCTAGACTTTTCACCGTTGATCATAATGTGGTTTTAATTAATTTTCTTAACAGGATCCAGAGGACACGAATGGACTTCTGACAGAACAAGAAGACCTGAATCTATAAAATTTGATGTCATGAAATATCTTTAAATTCATTTTATGTGCATGGCATTTGTACACTAAGTTATTGTTGCACTATATTCTTTGTACCATCTGGACATAAAAAAGCTAATTTGATGTATAGACCGCTTCTCCGGGATTCTAGAAGAAATCACAAGAACTTTAAGCTTCAAAGCAAATAATTTCATAACCTATCTTTGAATTTGGTAACAAATTCAAAGTTATGTGAATTTGTTTGTTTTTGGGGTACAGCAATAATGTTCTTGGGTCAATTTGACCCGGGTGTTTAATCATGCAATAGTGTCAGAAACCAAAATATTCCTCCAAAAACACTTTTGTATCTGATTATTAACTCCAATACTAATTATTTCAATCAATATCTGCACAATGATGTTTTCTTTTATTTTTCACAAATAAAGGATCAATGATGGCAATCCACTCATTTACTCATGTGGACATAAAAAATGGATCTTACAATTTTTATGTCCACTGAAAAAAACCTAAACACACAGACAAAAAAAACATTAATTTCCTTGAAATTGTTCTTTTGCTATTTTTTTCACAATACATTTTATTTGATTTTTTTTCAGATCTTTATTATTGAACTTGACACAGATACTGTTCAGGGTCAAATTTAATCACTGTTTAAAATCAAGACAAATGAGTCATGCAGAGAGTATTTATGTTTTCCTCCACTTCTGCTGAGAGTCACTCAGTGTGGGTGGAGTTTGTCCACGGGAACAGAAAAGGTTCCCGTCAAAAACTGTATGCTTTCTCGCAGTTTCCTGGTGAAGTAAAGAGAATAGTGAGAAAGTGGGCTTGTGTGCGTGCACGTGTGCAAATGTGTAAAATGAATACATTTTCAGTTTATATGTAGAGTGCACCTATTAAGGCAAAAAGAAAAAGTTTCATGCAAAAAAAAAAAGAAAAAAAATACACTTTCAACTATTAAAAAAAAACAAAACACAAAACTTTAAAACTGGTCAATTTGACCCGCAACATAAGAGGGGGGTTTAATTCTTTGAGACGGTGCAAGTGTGAAAATTGCTTTCATTTTCCAAAATGTTATATTTGATATCGACACTAGAGGGCAGCATTGGTGATGTAGACGCCAACATTTTTCATACTAACATACTAAACTTTTTTCTCAAAACCTTCAACTAAATTCATGTGAAAGAGGAAACATTATGAGCAAGTGCAAAAGCCAAACTAGTAAATTAGGTCTAAATCTACGAAATAAAACTCAAACAACCAGTGGACAGGCTTATGCTCAATGTTTTTGTCAAACTTGAAGACATCTGTATTGCAAATTTGTGATACTTTAGTTGGTCGGCTGCAGATGTAGTGAAGGGTGTGGTGTGTTTGAGCATTTTGGTGATGGGGGATTTCATTAAGAACACATAACAAGGTCACAGACCATTCATGTAGCAAGTATGCACACACACCCACATACACACAGCGATATACACAGACTTATGAGTGAAGAAAAAAAAAAAAAATCAGAGTGCAGCTACTTTCTCACGACATGTCTGACTAACAGCTTCCAGCTGTTGCTAGCTTGGGAGAGCTGCAATGGGAACCCACTGAGTACAAAGAGAAAGATGGGATTAATGCAAAGACGGACACAAAACTGTAGTACAAACCAAATCAGGATGAGGAGTTGATGTGCAGCAAAAGTGTCCAGACCCCTTGAAGCATTTCATATTGTCATATTTTTTTTATTATTATTATTTTATTTACCACTACAAACATCAATGTACTCAAAATTATGAAGTGGGTGGTCTAAGCTTTTTTGTTTCGAAATAAAAATCTGAATAAAATGCCAACATCAACCGGTTGCTTTAGAATTGTGAAAACACTAACTATAAATCATCCTGAACACAAAATCCCCACATGTTGGCAGCATCATGCTGGGGGATTGCTTTTCTCTAGTGGAGATGGTCAAATCTGATAAGATGATGGACAGAAGTGAATTGTGGAGAGCATAACGAAGAAAATCATTTAGAGCGACAAGGGACAGCGATTCACCTTCAAGGAACCACAGCTACAATGGCGTGGCTCATGTCAAAGTCTGGAAATACAGTGGAAACCACAAGTCCATCCATCCATCCATCCATCCATCCATCCATCCATCCATCCATCCATCCATCCATCCATCCATCCATCCATCCATCATCCATCCATCCCATCCATCCATCCATCCATCCATCCCATCCATCCATCCATCCATCCTTCCATCCATCCATCCATCCATCCATCCATCCATCCATCCATTTTCTAATACCCTGGACAGGTCACCTGTAGGTCACAGGGCAACAGTTATAGACAGGACAGAATTTTGACAGAGAGGAAGCCAGAGTACCCAGAGAGAACCCACTCCATGCAGAAAGTTCCCGGGCCAGGAATCGAACCCAGGACCTTCTTGCTGCAGCAGTGCTACCAACTGCACTACTGTGCAGCCCCAATTGAAGTCAACATATTTTGATTGTGCTGTAAAATGTGCCTGGAAAACACAAAATGCTGCCCATGTAAAATACATTCACAGGTGCCTCCTATTGTCTGAAATGCTTCACATTTACCGATCAACAGATGGTGACGCCTCTAACTGTTTAAATGTGTCATTATCTTAGTGTCGGTAAACATGCAACTGAAGTCAGCAAATAAAACATTCTTAAGCTGTTCCCAGTACTTATCATGGCATTAAGCACGTTGCACTAACTGGTGATTTCAACTTGCCTATAACAGAAAATAATTAGTATTATTAAAAGTCAGTTAGTGAGACAAAAATAAATAATTTCAGCAGTGTGGTGCTAATCACACGGGAAATCTGATGTTCACAGATGTTCTTCATTCAATCTGACTGAGCTTCAGGAAGTTCGGGAAGAGGAATGGAGAGCGATTTTAAAACCTACACAGTTGTTCGCATGAGGCCTAAAGATGGCTGTTACATACAAGAGTAAAAAAAGAGTGAAATGCCCTGTGGTTTGCAGAGTCACGTCTTTTATGTTGGTTCTTCCAGTGACTCAGTCGGAAATCCTGTGAGAGGGAAGTGACTGCAGCCAGCCTGGACGTGATGACATGAGAGTGAACTCGTCTGGTGGACTGGAACCGATGAATTCACGTTGGCATTACCTTTATGAAGAAGTGTGACACTGTGACTTCTTAGTTAAGGCCTCCTGAAGATATTTTATAAATACACATTAAGTAAAAAAAACATACAGAGACGTCATTTTGAGAACATTCATCAATAATTTATTTTCTTACTCTCAAGAACCACCACAGCTTCTCATCTTGAAAATTCATCATTAATTTCCAACAACACAGTTTTGCAAAATGTAAAGTTACTATACAAATTCTTAATAGAAAAAAAGAATAAATTAACTGTGGAATTCAGTTTTTTTTTTAATCAATTCCACATTTTTTTTTTCTACAACTCATTTAATGTAATATTACAGCTGAAGAGAACTGATCAACTCAAGTTACATGCTCTACTGTCTGGTTGAGGAGGTGATCTAACATTAAACTGCCAGTTACAATAAATTCATTTTGCATGAATGGAGAGATGTCGAGTTCCTACGATCCAAAGCAGTAACTGGTCGTTTTGTAGCACCTGAAAGGGTTTCTTAGTGTTGGAAAAAAGAAAATACTGGCTGATATAAAATGTTAATGCTGCTAAAACAATGAATGCGAGTTAGAAAATCCCATCGACCCTAACAGCTGTCCTCTGAATGTACATGAAAAAAACTCCACAGGGTTGGAGCGTTACAAAATTCTTCAACACATGATCACGGAGCAGGAAAAGTTTGTTTTGTGGGACTACAGAAGGTTTTCACACTGGTTTACAATGAGCTCAGAGATTATAATCGGATCAGTCCTTTGTAGGCGTCTGAACAACACTATTAAACAATGACAGTTCATTTTAGCTGGAGGAAAACGGTGCGGCGTCTGACGTCTTTTGTCTGTGGGTCTGCATGCACGAGCTGGGTCTTCAGCACATAAACTAATCCTAAGACATTAGTAGGGAGAAGTCAAACCTGACCGCTCTCTTGAAATGAATTCCTATCAACGATAAACTTGATTGCTGGTTCTAATCTTGCATAAAGACGTTTTAAAGTTGACGAAGCAAGGATTACTCTTGGAGGAGTAGACATGCACTTAGGGAGCGGGCTGCACCTCCTCGTAAAACAATGTAGAGTTAGAAGTTTTTCTTAAGTGCTGATGGTCACTTATAACAGAGGTTATTATGGTGGGAATAATGGGATTCGTACCATTCACAAATCCTTGTTGTAGTGTTACTTGAACAATAGGGTTAAATCATATACATGTGATGGTCATATTTGTGAAGTAAAACAGTTAATAAATTACAATTTTGTGCTATAAAAAACGATAGAGGGAATCATTTTGCACCACCGGGATTTGTTGGTGACACTTGGGGAAACTGGTTTAAAGACCAGCTGTGCTTTTCTAACCCTGTTCTGACGGTTTGATTGGACGCTGTGGGACAAGAGTTATAAGGATTTACAAACATCTCTGGCCTCTGGCAATAGTTTCCTTTTTGCACTTAAAAGTGTGGCCTTTTCTGACCAAAACGTTAATGGTTACACTTGCTAAGAGAACACAGTAACTGCAAATGTTGTGCTTTCAATCAAAAGTACGTTTAAATGAACGAGTTTAATTGGTTGAGTGTTTCCTGGCTGCTGCTCAATGGAATGGCTTTAGAGTGTGATGGAGTATGTCTTAAGTCTGAAATGGGTTCAATATTATGTTACAGTACAAATGCAGAGCACCAGTTTTGTGGAGCTTGCTCAGAGGATGGGCAGAAAACACAGCACTATAAAGGGATTGACAGTCACTGAGCAAAACCGGCTCAGACGAAAACTGGTGGAAAAAATAAGAGGCAACACTATAAAAACAGCTCACCAC
This sequence comes from Poeciliopsis prolifica, assembly GCF_027474105.1. Lineage (NCBI taxonomy): Eukaryota > Metazoa > Chordata > Actinopteri > Cyprinodontiformes > Poeciliidae > Poeciliopsis > Poeciliopsis prolifica. The sequence continues at coordinate 11,276,715 of NW_026562376.1, read as the reverse complement.
AGTCACTGCGCAGCTTCAAGATGAAACTCTAAGGTCGAACAAACAGACTTCAACAGTTACACTTCACTGAGAGGTGATGATAAATCAAAAGGTGGAAAACCAGAAAAAAAAAACTGAACTAAAACCAAACACTACAGGGTCTGTGACTGGATGTAGCCACAACAACGTCTCCAATAAATCCTGTGCTCTGACCGCATACAGGTGCATCTCAATGAAACATATTATTATTGAAAAGCTATTACATTTCAGGAAGAGTAGAGAAGCATAAAATCCAAGTCAGGCCTGTTGTGAAGTTTCCACAGTCTGAGGATTTGGGGAGCCACGTTTTGTACTGGAGTTAAGTCAGCACAGACATCTACCAGGAAATTTCAGAGCACCTCCTGTTTTTCTGATTTCATCTGTCCTTCGGGGACTTGGAACCTGCCAGAAGTATCAACAACTGCTTTAGTAAATGTGGTATCACTGTACTTAATTGACCAGCAAACTCTCTGGATCTAAACCACACAAACAGTCTAAGGAGTGTTGTCAGGAGCAAGATGACAGACACCAACCAAGAGCTATTTGAGCAATCTGGCTACTTGAGAACTGACCTGGGTCTGAGTGAAGATACTGTACAGTACATGGACATATCTTTTAGTTGGCTGATAATGCTGTATTAAAAATCCCTTCTTAGTTGATTTTCTGAACAAGTGACTTTGACCCCAAAGTTTCCATTCCGGTGTTTACACACTGAACAGTCTGGTACTCGGTTCGATTGGGGACTGAAATTGCAACATTTGTGACATTTCCAGCTTGTGCAGTTCGCTTTCACACTGCAGTGTCAAATGACCCAAACCATTTGAAAAACTTTCCTGTTGTTCTTGCACCAAACAAAAACATAAAAACAACATGAAAACCTCTGAAGACATTAGCGCAATTTCCTTCCTCACAGAATGGAAACAAAAACATGGTGGTGTGAGATTTTAGTGGTTGTAGGATTTATTTCGTATCTTTGGCAATAGAGCAGGAGCCAGTTCTTCCACTTGCATTAGACTTGATATTTGTTTTGGTTGTATTTACCCAGAATGCCTGGCACTATATTCCGTCTCCTGCTTTTGGAGCAATCTCCGGTCCACTTGCATCCACATATACAGTGGAACCGCTCTAGAGTTCCACTAGGTTTGTAGGTGGACCAGAGTTTGTGTTTTTGGTCTGCACCAGACTTCTTTGCACATTCACACCTAAGCAAACCAGACTTTCCAGGCAAACAAACTAGAGTTCAAATGAAGTGGATTAAACAAGGCTGGTGTGAATGCACCCTTAGCTGTGAGCCATAACCATCAAAATTAACAGTACCATTACAGGTTTGTAATGAATCGATGCGTTTAAATTTTTGAAGTGAAATTTACTGAACTGAAAAATCCATTTTGGACAATATTCTAATTTATTGAGATGCACCTATATGTTCCTGTCCTGCGACTGATAACCTTGTGGCCAAACTTCAGGTCCGATGAACTCCATATCAAGGTCATATCCAAGAAGATCAACTCCAAATTCTATCAACACTATAGATCCTTTGCAACAAGCTGTAGGGAAAAGGCCTGTTTCGGCTTCACTCTGTTGACTAAAACCAATTAAAAACCTTGTCCAGTGTTCTTTATTGCTATTACCTTGTCAGATATTCTCAAGGAGAGCCATCTAATATGGTTACTAAGAGTTCACTCACGTATTGCTGACTTACTCTTTTGTTATAACACTATCTGGGAATTATGTTACAAGTTGAACCTGCACATGTCTGAAATCTTCTGCTTTTGCAAGTATGACTGAAGAAATAAAAGAAACAATATCTATGGGTACATTGCAATGAAATGCAGTTCATTGAGAGATATAAATGCTTTTTAAACCGGCGGCTCAAAACCAGCATGTGTCTTCTGACCGAGTGGCAGTGCACCGGAGTGATGCAGGATGTGATATGAAACAGGATGCGGACAAGCTGATGTTGGGTTTATTGTGTTTTTGATATTCGTCTGTGCTCTGTTCTTTCACGCTCTTGCCCCCCAGCTTGTGCGCTCCAGATGCTGAAGAAAGAAAGGACTATAGTGCTGCAAAGAGGGGCGGGAGGAGACTTTAACGCTTCTCAGTCTGTCCTGTGAAATCAGTCGTCATCAAAGCCCAGCGAGTGCATCCCTGTCCAGCTGAGCTGTGATAGATAGGCCCTGAAAGCAGGTGGTGAAACTCAGGGAGGGACAGAAGAGGCTTGCGTGGAGACAGGTCTGGGCTGGATGAGGTGCTTGGTTGTCGACGGGTAGCAGTGAGGGACAAAGTAGAGAACAGGTTGTTTGTAGGCCATACGGGAAGGTCTCAGACCAACGTTCCGGGTTTGGTCTTGTCTTTTCCGTACCACTGCACATCTGCCAGCTCTGAACACAAAGGGCTGCTGAGAAAACAGCTGTCACTGAAAGACCTGCAGAGGAAGAAATAACAGGATCACTGACTGCAGAGAAGACTTTATGGATAATAAAATGACAAACTGGTTCTGAGTTTCTATGTTTAATTTTTGGTAGCGGTGCACCATGATGTACTTAATGAATAAATCCTGTGAGTAGTTAACCAAAGTGAAGCATCACAGTCAGAGCACAGCTGAGCACATGCAAAGATCAAGTACAGAAACAGAAACAGCACGACACGCATGCATTACCACCATCAATAAAGAGCAAGAGAAGTCAACTCTTCCAATTGTCAGCCCCTGTTGTGGGTAATAAGGAAGGGCTCTGTTTACAGAACTCCATCTGCCTGTATATAAAGAAAAGATGCACCAGGAAATTGTTTTGCATTGAAGCAAAGTGGAAATAATATTTTTGTTTTATGAGAAATATTTTTTGTGAGGCTCTGACTGGATGCAGTTATGCCTTTATAGCCAAATAAACTGATAAAAAAAAAAATCTTCTTTAGTGGTATCACAATAAATACCTCAAAGGGTCATTATAAATTAAGCACTGGTAACAGTCCTGAAATCAGTTTAATAAGTCAACCCAGTAGGAATTATGAGGGCTCACTTGGATGCAAAGTTGCCTTTGGTCCTAAACTAAAGTCAGCGGTTTCATGAGGCACAACATATTTTTTATTAAGTGGGAGTATTATATTGACCACAATGTATTTTAACTAAAACCGCTGTATTTATATGGAGACTATCGCAATTTAAATCTGTCTATATAACTGGATTTATTTAATTCTATATTTCCATGTAACTGGATATAATTTTAACCAATCTCCATATGAATTAAATGAATTTAATTCATAACTACATACAGCAGTTAAGCTAAAAAAAATATAATAGTAATTATATTATACCTGTGCTATAGAAATCAGATTCAGCTACATTTGGTACTAGATTGTCAAGTCTTTATAAAAAAATAGATTTACAGATGGGCTGTAAAATGTACAGTGGTGCATCTCTAATATCAGATCTAAAACACTATGCATAATTGCCTGATTCCTAGAAAATTTGGTACTACCAAAATCCTCTTATGCTATTGCTATGTTTTACTACCAATGCTCCACGGTACCTCTATGCATCGGAGCTGGGCTGAGGGGGAGACTGACAGACGTCCTCAGTAGGAGAGCTGTCTGCTGTGCCTCTAAAGCAGGAGAAAGGACACACACATAAGGAAAGTGGGGTTAGTAAAGGTAGAAAGACAAACAAGAGAGAAATGACAAATATTAAGTGATGGGATGGACGTCCAAATGGAAAAGTCCAGCAGAGTGAGGGGGATATGACTGAGAAATGAAAAAGATTGCGGAGAAAGGAAAAGAAACATAGCAACGACGATGCCAAAAAGACATATTAAATTGCCTGGAGTTAGAAAAGCTTTGAAAACAAAACCCAAATTACATAGCGCGTGATGTGAAAACAATAATAGCTGACAAAAACAGAAACAGAACCAAAACTTGTGAGAGTGTTTTGGGTCAGGTTTGGACAAAGATGAAGACACCGAAGCTAAAGCTTTCTGGTACCCTTCTGAGACGATGCGATTGTTTCTTACCCGCTTTTCCAGTTGATGATGTGCTGTGGGCTACAGGGCGGCGTGGGCGTGGCTGGGTGCTCACTGGATGGCGTCAGGCTCCTCTGGCTGTGAGGGGAAGCAGCTGAAGGGAGAGCCGACAGTTAGTCAAGTAACACGAGTAAAGGTGACAAAAGGGGCTGAGGGACAGAAGGAATTCCAGCTATGCTTCACATGTGGGGCTAAAGGATGTGGTTTCAGTGTGACAAATGCATTTTGCCTCCGGAGTCGGTCGGAGAAAAAAAATTCCGATTTTTTGTTTGTCTTACAGGGTAATTTCCCTGCTTTTCGGGCATCTGCGCTAACTTAGATCAGCTTGAGTAAAAAAATCTTTATCTCTTTGGCTTGTCAAATGAGGCCATGCTACTAGCCTGTGGTATTATATGCCAGGTTCTTGTTTGGGAACTTTAGTACATTTTATATGGCTTGTAAAAATGTTTAAATATGAATTTCAGTGCTTTGTCGACACTGAAAAATGGAATGAAAAAGGGTGAAGTTGTATTTTATTGCTTTTGGTAAATCTCTGTATTTAGTATACATTTCAATATTATGCGTCCTTAATTAACACTGCACCTGATAAAGTTTCCTCTTTAATTTGAAATACGCAGACTAAACAATAAGACAAGTTTTAAAACCAGATTAAAATTAGAGATAATATACAAATGTCGATATACTTTGGAAGTTTATAATTGTTAAATTGCAAGTATGCATTTTACATTTTATTTTCTGTCCAAAACATAATTCTTCCATGCTGGTTTTCACTTTGCCCCTGCTGTCAATGATTCTCAAGGGAAGTTTCAATAACCCGAGATTTCTACTTCTTTGCTTTCCTGTGTCATCCCAACAGTGTCACAGCTTCAAAGTCTAACTGTTCAAATATTTTTTAATTTCATAGTTTACTCGTTAAATGTTCATCTTTTCTGCATTCAGTGGAGCATTTCACAGTTGAGTGCGAAGCAGCCAGGGTGAGGATCAGTGCCTCCCAAATTCAAGACCAAGGTGTTGAGCCAGAAAATGACAGGCAGCCTTCTTTGCATTGGGGAAGAGGTCCTGCCTCAAATAGAGGAGTTCACATATCTAGGTCTTATTCATGAATGAGGGGAAGAACGGGGTGAGAGATCAATTGGCAGATTGCGGCTCCTACAGTGATGCTGAGCCAAAATGTGAAGCTCTTGATCTACCGGTAGATGTACGTTTCTACCCTCATCTATGGACAAGAGCTTCAGGTTGTAACCGAAAAAATGAGGCTGAGGATAAAAGCGGCTGAAATGAGTCTCTTGCACAGGGTGTCCGAGCTGTTTGAGAAATAGACTGATAAGCTCATGGAAGGACTCAGAGTCAAGCCAATGTTCCTCCACATCAAGAAGAGCCAGTTGAGGTGACTTGGGCAATCTGGATAGGATGCCTCCTGCATGCCTCCCTGGTGAGGCGTTCCAGGCACCACAGGGAGATCCAGAGGAATCCCAGGGACAATTGGACACAGATGGAGGGACTGTGTTTCTCGGCTGACTTGGGAATGCCTTGGGATTCCTCATGAGGATCTGGCTCAAGTGACTGGGAAGAGGGAAGTCTGGGTTTCCCTGCTCTGGCTGCTACCACCGTGATCCGCTCCAGGAAGATAATGGAGAAAGTGACCTTCGTCTGTTGAAATGTAAAATGCAGTCACCCATAAAGCAAATTAAAATAAATTTATTCTAACTCTAAATCGCTTTTTAAATTGTAGAAGAACAATAGGAAACAAGTCATAATTGGTCAATCAGTCTTTATCATATACCATGTCATGTTTACTTGTCCTTAACAAGACTGAATAAAACTGAATACCCTTTTTCTGTAATAGGAAACAGCTGGTGGTCTGTCAACACTGATACAACAGAGTTTAATAAAAATAATTGAAAGCATACCTGGTGAGCCCTTGGCGAGTGATCCAACTCTACTCCCCCGTCCATGTCCCAGAGTGCCTTGCTGTGACCCAGTCTCAGAAGATGTGGATCCTGAATGTGAGTGGCTTCTTTCTTTTAGGCTCCCTGATGACCTCTGGTACCAACAGCGTAGCTCCTCGGACACCGCTGCCCTCCCCCCTCCTCCACCACCTTCTCTCCCTAACGATGGAGTCCGTACGATCTGAGATCGAGATGGCGTGAGTCGGCCACTTCCCTCTCCTCCCTCCTCCCCACCCCAGGCCTCCTTGTAAAGTCCGCCGGCTGTGTAGGAGCTGGAGGTCTTAAACTGGGCCTTCACACTGTAGTGACCCTCCTGGTCACTCTCCAAGCTGCGCACTATGACGCCGTTGGAGCTGCCCTCCACATACAGAGGGTACTCCTTGATGCGGTACTGGGAGGAGGGCTGGCTCTGACTATGGAGGTAAACTCCATGATGCCCACTTCCGATCCCACCTCCACCTGAACCTCCACCGGAGCCGTTCTTAGCTGCCAGATTTGGCATAGAGCCCGAGTTCGAGGAACCCAACTGACCAGCAGACCTGTGGAGAAAAGATATTGACATTTGCCTTAATTAAGACAGAGTTTGATCAAATGAACAGACAATCATAAAAACTAAAGGCCTGGCCCTCACCTGTGCCTTTGCCGTTGCCTCTGCCGGGCTTTGGAGGGTGAGTCCTCTCCCAGAGTAGAGTAGTTGGGGTTGCTGCCAGGGGGTCCACCAGAGGGGCAATAGTGCTCTGAGCTGCTTTGGCTGGTGCAGGACGAACAGTCATCCAGTGGGTCGGAGCCATTAGAGCCTCGTCCCGGGCCAAGGAAAAAGTCAGGACTGCCCAGGGTGTGTGGATGTGCATCGGGATCGGACGCCAGCAGTTTTCCCTGGGACTCAAGGCTTGAGCTGCGGTTCCTAAAGTGCTGAGCGAGACTGTGCAGACGGGTGGGACTGATGTCCACTGACCTGTGAAACAAAGGTCAAAAAAAGGTCACAAATGACTTTTCAATGTCCAGAGTTTTTCTGTCTGCGTTTCAGACTCATGCTGACTGACCTGGTGGAATGTACATAGTGTGGAGTTCTGGTTCTCAGGTCTGGTGTCGACGGCATGCTGGACTGAGAGTTCCAGTGAGGTGTGCTCCTGATCGGGCTGCTCTGAAGGGAGTTACTGCCCCCTGCTTCTGCACTCCCAGAACTTGGAAAACGCCTGTGACTGAACAGAAGGGAGAGACGGTATTTTATATCACGGATGTCTGCATCCGTTTGCTTTAATGGTGCTTACAATTAACATACACAACTCAGTCCCATCCAAAGGCATGTTTAGTGACATCACAAACACAAACCTAATGTATTTTATTGGGATTTAATCTGACAGAACATAATTGTGAAATGAAAGAAAAAGTATTATTTATTTCAAAAACTACAGTGATGTGTCACATGCAATTGGAATCAGTTTTTTGCCAACCTGGAGTTAAAACTTTGTTGAACCAATTTTTGCTGGAATTACAGTTTGACGTCTTTTGCATTTTCATCTGGAAACCAAAGCTCTTGTCTATTATTCATTGGTTAACAGCTCAAGCTTGGCCAAACTGAATGGAGAGCAGCTGTGAATTCTAACATGTGAATCTAGTTTAGTCTAAACCAGACCATATTTAGGCTCAATGTCCAGCTGAAAGGTGAATCGCTGCCTCACACTATAGTCTTTTGTAGACCCTTACAGATTTTCTTCCTGTGTATCTAGCTCTGTCCACTTTTGCTGGATTTTTTTTTCGAGTTATCAGAATGAAAAGTCCAAATACTATTAACTGCAATACATAGTTTTTTTTTTTTACTTGTTAAAAACTTGAAAATATGGATGCTTTTCCTTCTATGTCACAAATATGTAATAGTAAATTCTAGCAAGAGTCAAGGGGTGTGGACACTTTATCAAACCTTATCAAACAGAAAGAAGAGCTGGAATACCTGGAGTGAGAAGAGCGCTTCTTTACTTTTTCGTAAGGCTCATCCAGTGACGATTCACTCCACATTTTGGGTTTGATGGGAGATTTATCATAGTCAGAGCGAGTGTAGTGCATGTGTCGCAGTCCATCCAGGGACTGTGGGGGAGGAGGCCGGCTGTGAGAGGGGGGACGCGGAGGGAGGCCTTTATGAGGCGACGCTACAGGAGAGAAGGTTGGGGTACCTGTAACTTGAGGATCATCTGAAATAAAAAAAAAGAGAGGTCACAACTCTAATAATAATTGTAATAAAGTATAACAGTCAAGAAAAGGTCAAGTTTTACCGTCATCTAAGACCAGTGCATCAGATAGTGAGCTGTCTTCAGAACATATATTGGCTTCTACAGGAAAGAAAGACAGAAACAAATATATATATACTGCATATGTTGAGTGTTTTACTTATAGAGAAGAGACAGAACATAAAACAAGTAATACTACTTAAGTGATGTGACTAAAATCAGAGATTCAGTAAGACATTTGCTAGATTGTGAACTGCTAATTTATTATTTTTATTTAATCGGGATTTATTTCATACTGAGAAAAAGGGGGTGTGTGAAGAGCAATCAATACTTTATTTTACATTTTGCTGTTGGAGCAGTTTAATTCTTTTTATCCAAAACGTAGAAAAAAAACAGTTCTTTCAGACAAGTTCAAGAACAGAAAACAGACAAGAAATCTCTGAAAGGTACATCTCCAGATAAATCAGTACCTTCTATGATAAGTGACGCCCTCTGTGTCGGCTTCTTGCCAGAGCGAACCCGATACTCATTGATAGAGTTTTCGATTTCCTGGAGCTTCTTAAGTGCATTCAGATAAGAAGTTTTCCTCTGCTTCTTCAGCTTTTTGCTGCTCACGTGAGGATCGCTGGCGAGACGCCTGGCCGCCTCTGTAATCTGCGACTGAATGGCAAACTCCCGCTCCAAACGCTCAAGCTCCTCCTCCTGGCATAAACACACAAGTGCAAACTTTATACAAAAGAATCAAAAAGGTACTGGATTCCCTCAATGTTGTAGCAACAGAAACAAATGAAAAATCCAAAAACAACAAGCCTGAGCGTCCAGACACGAATCATACTAATTCTCCCATGTCACACATTCGGTCAGACACGCAGAGCGCAGAGAGATATCTGTGCCAGTAAAAACACACTGCGGAAATCATTTATCTATGCTGTAGTTGCACAGTCTCTCACCACTCTATTAAGACCCAGTGTCCCCCAATAAAAACAGCCCAGCATCAATCTATCCACTCCTACACAGCAGCTCTGTGGGATTTATAGAACAGAGCAGGTTGAATAAAGAAAACATATTCAAAAGAGTAGATAAATGCAAATACAAACATAGTGCATGCAAAGTCGGAGTTGCACAGCCCTGACTGGTAAATTGGATTGCCATCTTGTGATTCAAAGTAGCTTGCTCCTGAACTGGAGTGTGAGAGCACACACATATGATTTCAGTTACCTCAGCAGAGACAGGATAATGATATATTACCTTTTGGGTCTCTTAATATTAGACTACAACTTTTCTTAAGAATCCTTCTCACCAACAGCAACCTTGCAGCACCGCTGGAGTAGCTTCTATTTCTGTGTATTCACAGTTTAAGGTGCTTAGTGTAAAATTATGACATATCTTTCTGCTTGGAAGGCGGTTTTTGTGATACTGTGTCCCTGGATCCTTTTCAAAGAACACAAACTCAGTGAAACACACACACATTCAGGCACGCACACAATCAGGCACGCACACAATCCTACTATCACCACTTCCTGTGGTTAAAATGCAGCCACACTATATTTAGAAGCTGTATTCTGTTGGAAAAACTACCCGTGGCACAAAAAGAAAGCAAAATAAAAAGCTAAACTTCTTCTAGGTGCAAAGTGTATCACGTTGTAAGCTTTTCCTACAAACAAAACTAACTTTATAATCTGTTATATTTTTTATGCTTGTTTGTAAGAGGAGGATCGGGACAAAACAGAAGAAACGCTGGAGAACTGGGAACTGGGAATCGGACCACTACCTCGCCCTTTGGTAAGATTTTTTGCTCGTCCAGTTTGAAGGCAGTGCCAATCTTCCGTCTCACTGTGGGTGGTTCCTCTCCGGGATCAAGAGGATATTCCTTTGGAAGTTTCCCTGTCAGTTCCTGCAAAAACATTAGAGTAATAAAGTTGAAAAAAAAAAAAAAAGGGAATTCCAGGAAGTATTCAAGTTTCCAAAAATATTTGCCAAATCTGTGGCCATTTTTCTCATACCGCTTCTCTGATACAGATGCTCTTGAGTTCCTCTAGTCTCTGTCGCAGCGTTTCCTCCAGAGCTTCCTGCCTGGCCCTCAGAGCTGCCAGCATATCCTTCTTAGCAGTTTGGGAACTGTCTGATTCCTGCGAGCCTGCAAGGTGCAGACAACACAAAACATCAGGAGAGGTCTTGTAAGGGAGCTTGGGGAAGGGAGAGAAGGGCTGCGTGTGCACCTGCTGCTCCTGCAGGATGTTTACAGGGAAGCGAATGGAACGTTTTGATAAGGGAGCTGAGTTTTAGAGCTGTGTTTGTGTGAGCATGCGAGTGTTTAGAGAAAAGGGCAATTTAGGACAAAGTCAGTGACGCACTTCGCCAAGACCCGGAGATGGTGCCAGCCTTCTTTGTACTATGCCACGTTGAAAACAACACAAACATACACACAGGGACCCTGTTCCTTTCTCACTGACGTTGATATGTTTCAATGTGTGGCTGACCTTTCAGACAAAACAGACGTGACCAATACAGAAAATGTTTTGTCCAAATAAACTACAAAGCAAAAATAGAATCTTATAGTTATAAGGTACATAATTTTTAAGGTCAAAGTTCAAATCAACTGCAGAGTACACAGATCTAAAACTGAACCTTTTGTATTTGTGTGCACTGTGACTGTCTCTATGCACAGTTCACTTTGGCTTGATTTTGTACATTTGTATGTGGTTTGGAACATGGTTGTTTTGCATGACCCAAATTCAGTTTTTATACACAAAGCAGTGTTGAAGTACTTGAGACTGGTCTGGGTCTTGAGACCATTTTTTGATGGTCTCGGTCTCGTCTCGGACTCGACCACATTTGGTCTCGTTCTTGTCTCGGTCTCGGGCACTGAGGACTCGGGATTTTATTTCAAGACCAGTCAAGACTGCAACTGTGGAAATATCACTAAACTTACAACATACTGTCCAGTTTATTTGTTAACATGTTTGTTTTCAATGGATGCAAAACGCAAAGAAACAATGAACTTCATGAATAACTACAAATAACTTGACAGATTGTCAATATTTTGTCCACTGTGTTTGTTTGATAATCAATCAAATTTTACCAGGACTGTGAAGGTGGCGTTTTAGCAGCCAAACAAATAACTTGATGTTCTTGAATTCCTCATTACGTAGTAATGGCTTTCTGGGATCTATAGGGCGTTTTCCTTTCAACTCTAATTTTAGTTGGAAAACAAACCTTCTGTCCCATTCATTGTTTGCTTAGCACAGATAAGCATTGTTTTAAAGGCAACGTTAAGTTTGTACTCAAACTGCCACCCTTTCATTCTCTCACCCCCTAAATTTAGAGGAGGTAGGGGCCTCTGGAGGATGAATCTGACATGGAGGGTGGGAGTGGTATCCCATGCATACTGAAAGACAGGGTGGGGTGATTGTACAGTATATGCGTGAGAACATTCATCAGAGAATGAGGACTCTGTTTCTAGTGACAGCTGCTTCTGTCCTTCCAAAGCTTCTCACTGCCTCTACCAATGCATGCAAACACATACAGAGCCTTGTATTAATCATTCTCCTTCAGTGTTTGTCAAATCTTCTCCTTTTGGTTTATTTTTCCTCAACACACTCAGACCCAAACACGCACACATACACATACCTGAGGAGAGCAGGCTGCCGCTGCTGCCACTGATAATCTTGCCTTTGCTGCCCATGTTGGCCAATTTGGATGTCTTCAAAGTTCCTGTCTCTGTAAGATCTATCGCGATCTCACTCAGACTGCGTGCAGCATGGATCTTTGACTGGAAAGATAACAAAATAGGAACATTTGCAAAAACATATTGTGTACAAATACTTACATTTCAATAACTTAGCATATTATCAATAACATATAATTATGTTGTGCAATAACAAAACAAATGCAATCCAAAAATAACCATCAATCATCATGTATGATGTGTATCAGCTGTTTGTTATGTATGTTTTTACATTGTGTGTAAATTGTGAGATAGTTTGTTATGTGTATGCACTGACTGATGGCACTTTTTAAAATTTTGTTGTTCCTGTGACAATGACAATAAAGACTTTTATCTATTACATTTAGTCATTACATTTGATCCTGGATAGCAACTAAAGAAAAAAACTATCTCTGGTTTTTTTCAAATAATTTCCAAGGAGGTGTAAACAAAATGTTGTTGTTAAAGACACTTTACAATGAGCCTTATTCAAGCATAATTTTGGAAAGATTAGTGGAAGGAAAATGTAGTAGGAAACAGTGCAGATCAATAGAAATAACTGTATCTATGAAAAATTCAGTTTTTAGATTAAAGTAAATTTAGCATTGTTTCTTGAGAATCAAACTTGTTAGATGACGGCATTCTCTGACTTATTGCTTTGAAACTAACCTTGCTTTGCTTGCGGTCCAGGTAGAACTGATGCTGGCTGATGGCCATGGCCCAGATGGACTTTATGAGAGCTGGACAGGCGTACCAGGTATGCACGGCGATGCCGCTGTGTCCAAACGTCCTTCTGGTTACCGACGCCCTACAGTAAGAGCGGACAAAAGGCCTCCTTATATACACTGAAAACAAAAGATTGCTCGACTGCTCTAGAGGCTCCTGCTGCTTCTAAGACTAACGAATGATAACGATAAAGATGTTCTTTATTTTAGAAAAGCCACACACAATGTCCCAAATTGTTTACTCAGACTTTTTTTAAACGCACATCTGCAGCAGACCAGCTCGCTCTAATGACAGCTTCCTTTAAAGAACACACCGCTGCTCCCAGTTTCACCCCGTCTGTCTCTTTTTCACTCATTCCCTCCCTTTCTGTCTGCAGAACAACACTCTATATATATACAGCCATGTTAAACAAACACAGGAGATGTCACTTCCTCTACAAAGAGCTGTACTCCATCCATCTCTCCTTCTCCTTCAATCTATCAGTACTTTACTTTGTGTGTGTTTTTGTGTGTGAACACATGTTGAAGACTCCGACTATCAATCTGCTCCACCATGACATCCCCAACGTCTGCTGTGCTGCCAAGACAAATTTTACTACTTTTACTAAATTCGACTCCAACCTCTGTTTTTCTGCTCCACACAGAATATACTTTGGATCTCTGCATATCCCCATATGTCTGACTATTAAGTTAAAGTAAAAAGCATGGGAAGGTGTCCACAACTTAGGAAACTTGTATCATTTAAATTAGCATGTTTTACTAAACATAAGATCAACAAAATGGATTGTGATGACTCAATGACAGTCTAAAATCTCAAAAGAAAACACAAATCAATAAAGTTCTTTCAGTGCTTGAGTTTGTGATGTAAATTTACCTCCTGGGGTCATGAACTTCCACTGAAAACTTCTTCTCTCTGAAGTAAAGGTTCTCCAGTTGACGCCATTGAAACACCTGAGGTTTAGGTAAAACAGACAGCTTTTAGAAGAGCTCAGAGAAAATGTGCTTCACATTAAATCCTCACAGCCTTTGGCCCCATCTCTTTCCCAGAATGCTTCTTTTTGTTTGGCAGGAACATGCAAATGAATCAAAGAAGCAGGGAGAAAAAGAAAAGCTGATAAGAAAGGAGCTGTTAGGAGAGAGGAAACCTCAAATCTGGAGGTCTATGATCAGGTCCAGACCAGGCGGTCTTTCCACAAAGGCTCCCAGCACTGGATGACTTCACTCTGAAGTAAGACAGTGTGAGAGGAAGGAGTCTTGACTTTTCTTTTTTTTTTAAATCCTCTTCCGTCTCCTTCATGAACCATTTGCTTCTCTGTGAAATAAAGTCCAAGCCAGCTGTGTAGAAAAGCTTCCCTAAAGACAAGCTCTGAAGCAAGTGTGTAGGTTCAGTCCTTCCAAGCGTAAGAGGAAAAGAGAGACTTGAGGTGGTGTGTGTTCACCATCTGGAGCCATGTGTGTGTATTTGTGCAGAGAAAGTGAGTAAAGTTAAGTTTCCTCCTCTCCTGGAGTTTTGCTGGGAGGGTTTAAAAATGAGAAAGGGAGTTTATCCCCTCCTCATGACCCCTCCTCTCTCCCTCAGGGACTCTGTGTTCAGCTCCAGGCTGCAGTTGGGAGGTGTGTGTGTAACAACGGGTTGGTGTAGCGGCTGTGAGGTTTGTGTATGCTAGAAAAGTAGGAGTGGGGCTTTCTGTGGGCCTGGTGATAGAAGTGCTATTGCTTTGTTAGTTAGAACTCTGGGTATAATTCTTCTTAATAGAGAAAGTAAATGGAGGAGGATTTTCTGAGATACAAGGATTTAGAGAAGAAGCAACGGATTCCCTGATATCTGTGTGAAAGATATCAGGGAAAACTCTTTATCAGTATTTATTAGGAGTCTTCATAAACAATAAACAGAAGGAAATGTGATTTGCTAAAGTAATGCACGAAAAAGACAATTATCCGTAATTTCAATGGCTGAGCATCTATGAGGATACAAATGTCCGAAGGGGAGAAAAAAAAAAAATCCAATCAGCTGCCTTTTCAAAACCCCTGCCACACCTTAGGCTTTCAGTGGAGTGTGAAGTGCTAATGTAGCGTGGTGCTAAAAATAGCAGGCAGGGCAGATTCAGCTTGTGTGGGTGCGTTAGTTAGAAATGGGCCGGAGCTGTGGAGATTAGATAGGTCTTCTGGAGTTGTGGCTCTAATCATTCTGGTACTTGCATTGCAGTTAGTGGTACTCAAAACAAATGTTTATATCAACCATTTACAGTGCACAAGACTAACCAACAATGATACACGGTTCATACACACAAACCGACAAAAGATAGTTCAAATACATTGAATCTAAAACTTCAGAGTGAAATTGAAGTATTTTTAACTACTACCACCCAAAAACAATTTTTATTTAACCATGTTTTATTTACTGTTAATAAATTCATGCACACATCACATGCTGACCCTGAGATCTAAATGTTACAGGTGAAATTGAGACTCATTAAACCTACATCAACTATTGCTGAATTTTGGCAATTCAGTAAGGATTGTAGTCATGATATCCTGTTCTTAGGTGACCAGAGTAGTTCCCAATGTAATGTAAGTTTAATGTCATTCTGATATTCTGCTGCTATAGCCCATCTCATTAAATACTAAAGGAATGCGTTCACTAACATAATTCATATTTAGTATGCTATATGTGAAGCAGATATTGAGAATCAATTAAATCCTCAAAATGTCAGATGTCCAAATGAAACAATTTTTAGATTTTGGGTTTGTGAGAGATTTTCTTAGAGTTCTCACTTCAAATAAATAGTTTTCTATTTAAACATCAGATTTGGACATTTTGACTTTTGAGTAAAAATAAAATGGCCAATTAATCTGCACAGTATAATCAAATGTACCATTTCTATTAAATTACATATTTTTGTCTCTTTTTTAATTCCAGGTGTTGTTTGTTGTTCTGAAGTGTCTGTGAACATAGCAGGACTTGGAAATCTTGCCCTACCTGCCAACTTGTCATCATAGCTCCTTCAACCTTTCAAAATACTGCAGTGTTTATTATCATGCTGTTCCTTTAATGTAAGTTTAATGTAAGCCACTGGGTGGTTGTGTTATAAGAGTGGTACATGTACATGTGCACACGCTACCGACCCTCTTCCTCTTGGCTGCAGACTACTGCTACACAATGGTACAAACACACAAGCAGAGGAAATGACTGGTCATGATTCACCACTGAACAGAGCGCTCAAGTGTACAGACCCTCGCCTGTCTCATAATAATGTCAGCACAACCAAACTCACATCTATCACAGATGTAAAGGTCAATTCTGATAGAGTGCAAATGCCTTTCCCTGGTGTAGCAGACTCCCTAGAGATTACAGAAGAATAGAACATTTAAACAACGTAGGTCAGGACAGCTACAGTGACATAACACATTATTCTTTTTTGGACTTGGACCTGTGCGCGAGGAAGACAATGGTTTTGTGTATGGGTGGGGATACAGCCATACACAAAACGGCGTCTGGATGTATGGCATCCAGACGCCGGCAAGGAGCTTCACATCAATCTTAAGGTATTTCCTTTTATTAATGTATTAATTTGGCTTTACATAAATTACAACTTAAAACAATCCACCTCTTCCCCCATAAAGTATACAGTTTAAAAGGCAGCATGCTCTACATCCTCTGACACACAAAAGAGAGTATGACGCCTTGCAAAAGTATTTGAACTTAACAGCATCATTACAGCTTGTGTTGTATTCTGAGGCGTTCTGAAGTGCCCTGTTGGAACGTGAATCTCTTTAAATTACAAATAGGTGGGTTCAACTTACAAGCTAAGTGCTTTTTGAATGCTCTGAATTTTAGTTAGGGCTGAAAAGACTGAAAAGAGCTCAATTAAAATCCATGGCTCATTTTGCATATTCTTATTAATTCTGATAAAAAAAAATGTATTACTTTTTTCCACTTCAAAATTATGAACCACTTTGTGTTTATCTATGATATATAATCCTAATAAAATATACCAAATACACATCCAGTTCTAAGACAAAAAGCAACAGGGGTAAGGACTTAAAAATGCAACAAATGGAACCACAGTTTGCTCTGTTTTACCAGAAACATCTGATGACCTTCCGACAGTACCCACAGGTTAGTCTTAGTAAGTCTTTAAAAGGTATTTAGTCAACTTGCAAACACTATAATTGTTGCCTACAGGAATCACAAGACTCTAATGAGGCATCAGAACAGTGTGTGATTATGCAGTAAACCTGAGCATAAACATACTTTGCTGTGTAAACCCCCCCAACTCAAATAGATGTGGTAGATGGTGTGTATTTAAAACAACTGGCTCACCTCTTGTAAAAAAAAAAAAAAATAATAATAATTACAAACATGACTTCTATGTGCCCTTTTTATACAAGACAAAGTGAAGTTCACTATTCTTTGAAACAGAAAAACATCCTATGTTTTAAATCTGTATATTTTATTGTGATTAAAGATTTTACTCCACCTTCCTGACCCTCAGTGCTGACCACTGAGGGTCAGTTCGCTGCTTTCTGAACCAGTGGTTACTGGTACTGAACACTAAAAACAGAAAATCTGCTTTATGCTGGTTCCAATGGTGATGACCTATCTAACACAAATAAGCAGCTGATGATATCCCTCTCCTTCACTCCTCAGAACTGAACGTAAAACAGTCTGGTACTAACTGTTTGATTAAAGCAAATGTTCTCAATGAGGTTTTACTGAACTTGTGATGCTGAAGAGTGTCCTGTAAAGAGGCCCAGAATATCCCGGTCTCTGCTTGTGAAAGCTTGTGTATGTCAGTTCCGAAGCTTAATGGACCAGTGACTCACAATGACTGTTGACATGGCTGTACAATATCTGATAAGTCACTTGTGATGGAATGTCCTCCTTCTATACTTGTGCAATGATCATTTATGTTCATGTTACAGTGTTGTTTTGGAACAAGATGAACGCAATGATTTCTGTTAAAAAACAAACAAACAAACAAAAAAACAGGGCTTGGTGTTAATGTGTCTGTAAATTGGACATAATATTAGAGGAATAAAATTCACTATCATGTCAATGATCTAACACTTAACTTGCATCAAAATTCTTTAGAGACAATTTCTACTGCAATTGTCCAAAGCTGGTTAAAGGGAAACAGGAAACATTTAGCAGACAGGAAATGGTCTTCAGGATGGTGAGTTCAGCTTTTAGTTTGGTGCTTGTGTGTATGTGCATCAACAAGTTCCTGCCTGTGTTTATGAACAAAATAATCAGGTCTAGTATTAGTGAGTTTTTGATGGCTAGTAAGTTTGCAAAACTTGTTAATGAGCTTAACACTAGTGAATGCAAGATTTCAAGATCTTTGCCAGGACCACAAGTTAAAGGTAAAATAAACTGGTAGTCACTTCATCCAGACACAAACTGATAGAAGGAAGGCTTCCTCAGAAAGGCAGAAATAAGTTGAGGACAGGATGTCTCAGTTAAAGACCAGAGTGTCCAGACAGCTGTCATCCCTGCTACTTCTGTACACAATCACATTGTCCTGACTCACAAACTGGAAAAATTGACAAAAGGGAAAACAACATGCTTGAGACAAGATTCTTACATGTTTTTCATAACCAAAGCTGGTATTTTAAATTAGAAGAATGGACCAAACACTGAATGGATGGACAAATTAATATATAAAAATTAATTTCAGACAATGAAATAAGGCATCACAAGGAGGTATTTCTTAGGATGCAAAAACTGAGAAAATACATTTCCTTTTAAAGCCATTTATTTGCTAAAGAAAGAGCAATTTAATCAAAATGAATGACTACAAAAGAACATATGCTATGAATAACATTATCCCACTTATACTAGTTTTCTTCAGAAAAGCACAATCTCACCTTCCTTGGTTTGACTTTATCCTGGTAGTCATATTGAAAGATGCCTTTATAGCTCAAACCCAGCCACCATGGGATCCCCTGTTTGTCCTGAAAAACACAGCGAAACTTTCCAGATATGTTTGCAGGCTCCAAGGAAACTAAAATCTGTGCAGTGCATGTGTGAGAAAAAAAGTCAAGGCAGCATAGTAAAACTGTACCTTTACAGCATAGTAATGCACTCCATATGTGGGCAGAGATTCCACAATGCTCATATAACTGCAAGGAGCAGAAAGACAGATATGTAACGAAAAACATACCATGCAGGACATAAACAAAACCAGAGATGCATAAACATACTCACTTTACAATAGCCTGTCCTCGAGACTGCCCACTGAGCTTCTTGTAATGCTCTATTACCCGGTCTTCACTGTAGGAGAGAGCAATAGAAGAAAACGGAATTATTACAGTGACAGATAGTAAATAAGTCTGCATGATGATTTGCTGAACCGATTCTCACCAATAAGCCAGAGATGGGTGCTCCTTCAGAGCTTGAGTGGGCAGAGCAGGGAGCTTTTTCAAATCAGACCGGGTTGCATCATCACTGCAACAGAAAAATATATTTAAAATTAGAAAATTCCTGAAGAAATTTAACCGGGGCCTGCCAAAGTGTGCCCGGTGGTTTGGACCCAGCATTCTCGTATAAAAATTAGCATTAATGCTAAGCTTAGCAAATAAATAAATAAATAAATAATTGATCAACATGGACTTGAACCATGTTAGTAATGTTATGCTAATTTTACAAATATGTTCATTTTAATGTGAATTCTGTCAGCAGCATGTGGACCATCACTAGCATATTGTGTGTAATTGACTTACTCCATTCAATACACTAAACATGGCTAACAAGTAAGAGAAATAGCAAATAACTTATTTAAGATAAAAGGTGTACCAAAGCTAAGTATAGCTAGTATAGCTAGCTGGCTGGCTGGCTGGATGCATGGATGCATGTTCTCCCTGTGCATGCGTGGGTTCTCTCCAGGTACTCTGGCTTCCTCCCACAGTCAAAAAAGATGCCTGTTAGGTTAATTTGTGTGAGAGTGTGTGTGCATGGTTAAATTAGCCAAAGGGCTAATGTTTGAAATTTTCAGTAAGCTTCATTTTAAATGTCCAAACTAATCCTATGAGTAACAGTGATTGGGTTAAATCAATTATAAAATGCCCAAAATAGCAATTACCTGATGTAACAATTGTGTAGTCTTTTATTTTGAAATTTTAATTAAGCTTAATTTAAAATTGCCTGCCTGAGCACTGGAATTGAAAAGCACCGACCTAATGTGGCATATAATGGTGTGTTAACACTAAATGCGTTTAGAGCATCAGGCGCATCTGGTTTTGCATTCAGTCCATGTAGAGGCACGTCAAGGGCTATTGCGGCGCGCTTCGAGCGTTGGAGTGTTTGACACATCTAGCGCATTCAACACCCCACATAGACCTTGAATATAAACCAGAATCGCTTGACTCTCAAAACGTGTTTGATGTGAACGCACCATTAAAATGTTCAGCTTCAATGGTAACAATGACATCAGCAGTGATGACATCACTCTTTGATGTATCAAATGAATCTCTCTCTTGAGTGTAGCACACAAGACTGTATTTTCAAACCTCTTCCTGTTTCAGACTTATAAGTTATAAGTTATGAATCTTCCACAGGAGCATTGTTACAATTATTTGAAGGCACAGAATCAGCCCAGTACTGGTTCACATTCTCAGGTTAGAGAGACTCGCCTGGTGTAAACCAAATTTTTCAGTACTGAAATTTATGAATTGAATCAAAGTATGTCATGAATATGTGTGCATTTACTCCATCTTAAGCCCAGAGCACATTAGATTTTTTTGTTGCTTTTGCCACCACTAGATGTTATGCATGTAAGATATAACAAACAGCGCTATTCAGAGATGCAATGAGCAGTTGTTCCATGTTTGTAATTCTGACATTCTGCCATCTCTGCAGTTCTATAGAGCAGCTCAGAGGGAGAGACAAAATTCTGTCTATTTTGAGTGAAACTGACTCTGTTTTGTGTCAGTTAGTCTTTTGTTTTGACTTGAATTTGGCTCGTTGTTTTTGTTAATCATGTCGCCACGGTTACTCGAAATGCCAACAAAAGTAATAGCTCCCCTCACGAGATCGAACCGCACGTTCGATCCCGTAAATGTTAACAGATACAAACACCAAATTAGGAATACAAAATTTGTCATATATATTCAATTGTTTTAAACATGGGTGAAAATGAGTACAAGAACTGCATCCAGTCAAAAAAGAGGAATAAGTGCCGATGGCCAAGAAATGTGCACTATTTTAAGCACTGGGTGTGGTCTAAGTCTAAACAGCTGCTGGAAGAAAAAGAGCAACAGAAATAGAAATACAGATGTAAAATTAAACGATAAGTAAAGATAAGTGGGGATAAAAATGATCAGGGAATGAGCTGGAACAGACTAGGATGCAGATAGAGTAAATGAGACACAGAGCCATGCAGAAAACTACAAGCACTTGGCCCCAGATTCAGTTTTCAGACCTCCAGTGGCAAAAGTCTTAATGCTCAACTCTAATCCCCAGGCCTCACTCCAGCCTCCACCAAAGACCCCAGAAGATTGGGAAAAGCCCCAGGAACATGATAACCTATGAGCTAAGGCACTGGAAAAGATCCCATCCGCCCAGTCTGTCTGTTCTTCGATGTGTGAAAACAGCTGTGTCTGCTTTTGTTCATATCTGCTTGTGTTGCTAATTACCAGGTACAATGCCTTGAAAAGAAACTCATACCCTCTGAACTTGTTCCCAATTTGCTTTGCTCAAACCACTAATAAAATTGTGAATTTATAAGACATATTAACCCAAATTACCCCACAATACCATCACAAATCAGTATGGATTTGGAATTTTTTTTATTACACAAAGTTCCTATGAAATGCCTTGATGTCTGTAGTTATGACCAGTAAATCTGAAAAACCTGAAGGGACAGGAATATTTTTGCAAAGAACGCCACGCCAGGTTTCTTTTTTTTTAGAAGTCTACTGCAATATGCAGATAACCATGACTAAGAAAACGGTCAATAAAGATATTCTTACAGTTCCAAGAAATATATAGTTTGGCCCTTTTACAGCAAAAAGAAATAGAATATCTCAGACATATTTGGATATTGTAACATAATGAATATAATACAAAAATGTGATAATGTACAGCTTTGCAAAGGACACAGTTTAAGGACCTTTGGAAGGTAATATTTGTGTGTGTGGGAAGAGGGGGTGAGTAAAGAGGAAGAATCAAAAGAATGTCTCCAGAGTGTTACATTTCAGCCTTATGTAGGATACTCAGTGTATCTTCTTCTTTCACAGGAGTAACTGCGGTTATCAGCACCACAACAAAGCAGGAATCAGGGATGCTGTATATTTAGGGTGACAGGAGGATCCACTTTATGGTCGCTTCTAAGATCAAATATTATCTTTACCGATTCGCTCCAGTGTCCTACGACTCAACATTCATCCAGCATGAATTTGGATTTACAGAAGGTAAATAAATGATTTACCATCAGATCCAAGCTCATGGAAATAACATGGGTTAGTTTGTTGTTAGCGGAAGCATCGTTATCATAGGCTAATTACTTAAAATAGCACAATTCCCTACTCACCCAGCAGAAACAAGTTGACAGTCAATTCATGCTTCTTTTGATCCTAAATGCTTGACCTAACTTCAAACTAAATGGATACTCTAGGCTTTTGAAAACTTTCTTCTGGCCCATATAATATGAGGTCTGCAGCACCAGATAGATAGTTATATGGATTGACTCGATGTGGGTAAAATCTTCAATATCACAAGAGAAGTCTTGAAAGATAATATGGATCATATCCTAAATATATGTGTAATTTTTTGGAGATGACTTGCCTATTTCGGGCATTAGCGTACTGTTGCAATCAATTTTGCTTTGTTTTGAACTGGAGAAATCCACTTCCGGCTCTTCATCTGAATTTCGCACATCATCTGGGTCACATGTCTGAAACCCAGCAATTAGTGAATCAAGTGTAAAATCATTGTATTAATGTAAATGTTGTTATTGTCCTTTCCCCCTCTCTTCTCCTGCAAGAGGCTAACATTGGCTAACATTTCAGGCTAACATTGTAAATAAGAAATTACTCTTGATGTTTCACCTGGTGGAATAAAGGTTTAACTACCTTATTTGAGAAGAAAATGAGTTGCATCGGATGTGAATCACTTGAGGAGTGATGAAAACACAACAGGAGGAGCAGAGCAACAGCCGAACTCATCATCCCTACAGTCATGTTGGCTTCTGCTTTCATGTTCACCACACAGAGAGTCAAACGCTTTGACCCATTCTTTACACAATGACCAGTTAAAGCACACCAAAGAAGATTTATTTTGTTGCACATACTTTTAAAGTCAGACATTACAACTGCAGGGAAATTATTATAAACACTGTTTAGTTTTAGGGGTTTTAATGTATTCAGCGCCCAGTCTCTCTTAATAAAAACTAAAAGGGTAAAAAAAGTAGTTTGGGTATGCAAAGTGGATTTTGTTCAAGCAGTGGAGCTTACCTGCTGAAATCTCCCTTTGCTTCCTGTGGAACAAAATAAGCAGGTTAGAAACATATGAATTATAACTGAACAATAACCATAAATTCTGTTTATGTTCTGTTTGTAGAAGTGAATGAGTAATAAAAGGCACACTTCTGGACTAAAGGGGGAACATTAAACATCCATTAAGAGGGGAACCTTTGAAGCTCTGCGGAAGAGATACCCGATACTGTACATCTGCACCTGCACACAGCCGCTCAAACACACAGAGATATAAACCATTCAGTCCAGGCTGTGTAACATGACCTTGCATAATCACAGTTAATGGACTGACCTACTCTGAAGGAGGGACAAGAAAGAGAGAAGGATGGAGGAAGAAGAGTTTTGACATCACAGACAGAACCTGAGTGTAACTTTACCAATCATCATAAAATGTATTTAGTGGAAAAAATATTTAATGCCAGCTTTGCATATTTCATATGGAGTAATATTTAGCAACAAAAAAATGCAACGTTTAAATGACATCAAAGATTTAGTGGGAAGAAAATGAACTTACAGGCAAGACAGTTTGAACGCCCTCTCACACACAATAAAAACTGAACGGTAACCACATTAGATAATTTGGGTTCTATCTGTTAATTATGAAACTAGCAGATTATGAAAGGTCAGACATTTTGAATTGGAAACAAATGCTTTACTTATAATAGAACCGTTTCATGTTCATCCAACATCCCATAAAATATCTCAACTACAACAATTACTGTGTGGGTTAAGCAAAGAACCAAACAAATAAGTATCATGGTGGAAATTCATACAAATACATACAGCATCAACTCATACAAAAAACAAAATCTTACTTGAAGGATGTAGGAGGCTAATTCAAAGACCACCTCACTGTCCACTTCAATGAGCTCCTGCAAAAATAGAAGATTAAATCAGAAGTGTTGAGTAACACATTGTTTGACAGATAAAAAGCAGCTAAATTGCAAACTTTGGCATTCACGATAAGTGGTAAAATTCTCTTTGCTTTACAAGCTACATTTTTCTCGCTTTCTAATCTGTGCAGTTAGAGATGAGAGGAGAAGTAAAATGGCCATTATTTGAAAGTGTCCCCTGAAAAAACACATCAACAAACAACATGCTAATCAGACCAAAAGGTAAGAAAGAGGTACAAGTGTAGAAGAATGTGTCCGTCTGTGGTTAGTTAGCATTTTTACCAACAATGTGTGAGACACCTTCTCTGTACACAAAGCTGGACAAAGGGATAAGGGTCAACAGGAAGCGAGTAGTGGGTCAGACATGCCAGGAATGCTGCTTTACAATCCACATCTTAATTGGTTTGAAGTTCAGAGAGTTTTGATGAAATACAAGAATGAGAAATCCCCACAGAGATTGGTACCACCCAGAGTGGCTAGAAATTATTTATTTATGGTGAAACAAAATGTTGCCATGGTCAAAACTAAGCAGAAAATGATAACTGTATGTTAGAATACTACAGTTTTTAATAATCAAAATATTTCGCTGAACCTGGAAGCAACAAAGCTGTTGCTCAGCTTTGTATACATGTGGGGCATGCTGCACAACTAACTGCTCCTACTTTACAGCTATTAACATCAAACAGTTAAAGAAAACCACAAAAATAAAATCTAAAATATTTACTGTGTTTTGTAAAACCAAAAACCTACTTAAATACAGAAATTTTATGTTGCCATCGACACATTATGAAGACAGCTGGTTAAAAGTTGTCCAGCAGAAAATCACAAATATCCTCCGCAAAGTGGGTAAGCCACAAATGTTTACTACTAAGGAAGCACGTTCTACAGACTGCTGCATCCAAGCAGGTTATTGGAGAGTTGAGTGAAATAAAAAATGTGGTAGAAGAAGCTGGACAGTAACAGGGATAATTGGAAGTTTGAATGGATTTTAAAGCAAACTTTATTCAATAGTTTGGGTGGATCAATAACAAGTTCAAAAAAACTCACACTCCTTCTAATAAAGCAATCTTGAATCAGACATAAGACCTTAGCTGTTCTAAGGAGGAAAATAAATCAACTGCAGCTCGATAGTTCAAAGTTCTCTTTGCATTTATAAGTATATTTTGCCCTTTTTATTTGGAAATTAAGAACCCATAATCTGGCGGAAGTGTAGAGCAACAAACCAAGCTCCAGTGTGACATTTCCACAGTCAGTGATGATTAGGAAAGTACTAACATGGGTACTAACATAATAATGCAGACTAAATCTAGTTTTTTTTCTGTATTAAAAAAGATTTCTGTTTAATTGGTCTTATGCACGATTCTAATAATAATAAAAAACTGACATGTGACAGGAACACATTATATCACTCTGACAATAAGGAATCTATTACGAATTTCTTTTTTTGAATTAAGTAAGTAATAACTTCTTGAAACCACGTATGCCCTCTTCTGGACAAAATACACGACTGCTAGACACAACTGTCAATGAATGAAGTGGTGTCTTGGCAGACCACATTCACATGGTACATTCAGCAGCAATTTATTTGCTAATTGTTTTCAGCAGTTTCTACCTTTGTAACTCTTTGTCACAGTTAGCCCAAGTATATATTTTCAACTGGCATTTGCTAAGCCTGAATAAATGTGCTGCAGCAGTGCCATATGGCAGTAAATGTGTCAAGTCATTCGTTAGTTGCTTGAATGTGGAGCAGCACACAGCGTGATGGCCAACAGCTGAAGCAAACAGTTCATATTCTCTGCTTGATGAACACAGCGTGCAGGATGAAAAGCCAAACTTTCCTCATGTGGCATCTCATCATTTAGGTCAAAAATGAGACTAAAAGAAAACATGCCTCCAAAATACTATGTCACCATCAAAGCTTCACCTGAAAACATCCTTTGTGCCACTTCTAAGACTAAAATCATTTTAAGTCAAATAAAATTTTGGTTTTACAATTGCAGTCCAACATTAATGCATGCAAAGTTTTCCAAAAATAAAAAATCTGCTCATAAATTTGAATCGTTCTTTTCAGGATGGAATGATTAAAGAACAAAACTTGCTTTTTAGAAGCCATGAATTAACGATATCAATTTGTATTTTAAACAGATTTTCCGAAGTCTGCGCTGCTACTCGCATATAAAGTGAGTCGTAATATTTGTAGGTTTCACAAAACATGAAGACACACATGAAGGTTGACAGATACAGAAAGTGTGTGGCTTCTCTGCAACTTGCTAAAGGATATTTAACAAAATGGCAGACCACATTCACATGGTCTGTGTTGCCATCTCAGTGATGAACACACAAAAACTTTTTAATGACACCTTAAATACATAGGATTTGGCTCACTCATATAAACACATCCACATATTATGTCAATGACATTTCAAACATAAAATTAAAACAATGTAAAGTGTTTACCTTGTATATGATGGACTTTGCATTAAGAAAGAATAGCTCAATTGTTGCATTATCCTTCAGGTAGGAAATACTTTCAATGTAAAACCTAAAAGCACAGAAAGAAAGTTGAACATGAAAACTCTGAAGCATGTCAGTGAAGTTGATGAATAACATCCCACAGTTTCGTTGTCTTGTTTTTTTAGTTCTAAAAAATAATACAAAACAAAAATGCTTAGGCTTTTAAATTCAATTGCAATAGAGTGCAACAATTAAAATGACCAGAGGGAGGCACACCATACCAAGAGCTAAAGCAGTAGAAAACGCATCTCTTCACTCTCGTTTTACACTAAGTATCCCTCTCACCATGTTGGTTGGCAGTAATCCACTATTAGCCTGTTATGGTCGGCACATTCCCACAATCTGAATATGCAGACACCTGCACTCACATACGCTGATAGACTTTAAATGTGCATATTATGTCTACCGCTGTGCAGCACCAGGAGTGATCCAGTACAAAAACACACACTCTCAGCAACACTGGAGAGCGAAGCACAGTAACCTACTTCTAGCAGATCGGTGAGCAGGGTACTAACATAATAATGCAGACTAAATTTAGCTCATGAATGCATCCAAACCCAGAGGGGAACAAGGGTGGTGCACTGGGAGGTTACACATTGTTAGCTACTCAAGTGGAAATGTATCAAAAAGATTCTGTGCACCACAGATGCTCTCACATGCTCTTTCACATGTTTTTGTTCTTTGAATGATCAACTCTCTCAGGCATAAATTTGTACTCTATGGAAATCACACACAGCAAAAGCCTTCATACATTAAACGTGTTCATATTTTGGCACATACAACCATCAGTGAATTATGTTGAAATTGTATGCGACAGAGCAAACATTACATAGTTTTTGAATATTTAAAGGTAGAATTTAGTTTGCATTTGTATTGAGCTCACAATTATTGTTACACTCTTGAATAAATTCCAGTGCAACCAAATGCTTTTAAAGAGACACCTAACCAGTAAATGTTATCCCTCTGAGTGTAATTTAGTACAAACACAGGGGTTCTGTGAAGGATTAAGACATTTGTTAGGGAACATTAGTGAATAAACAGCAACTTCAAAACCAGAGAAAAACTTTTAAATTTGGCATTATAAAAGAATGGCTTATTGAAAGAAAATTGTTGAAATCTTTCATAAAATTTGACATAACAAACACAAGAGTGTAAGAGTGTATTCACATTCAGGACAGTCTGGACATAAAGTAGACTTTTTTTTAGTTTGGTGCAGTTTGCTTTCACATTGTGTTTTTTTGCAAGGGAACTATAGCTTGTAAACAAAGCCACGAGGGTGCTAATCATTGCTCCCACTGGACAGAAATGATGGGGGCGGGACAGAGCACAGGCCCAGCATGGAAACAAACATGGGAATCATGATTGTTGCATTTCCCTTGCGCTCATTTGTGCTGCCAATATACCGGTAACTTCAACATAATTTTGAATGTTAAGAGCAGCTCATTCAATGCATCTTTTGTGATGCAGTATTTCTAATTTTGCCAAATATTTACTGCAAACTGAATGGAACGAGATGGGTTGCGTGTTTTGACCCATGACAAGTCAGCAGTAGCAGCATTATGCCACAGGAATGATTTTTCTCAATAGGGGCATTGAAGTTTGTTTGAATTTATGGGAAAATATATGGAACTAAATGCAGGCCAATCCTAGGGGAAAACCTGCTACAGGCTTCAAAAGATTTAGGACTGGGTGAAGGTTCCCTCTTCAGCAGGACAAAGACCTTAAACATATAGTGAAAGCTCCACTGACTTGTTTAAGATTAAAGAACAATCATGTTTCAGAATTACCAACATCTAAACTTAATTGATGGTGATCCTCCCAACCTCCCAAGAAGAGAACTGTGTGTGAGATAGGTGTGTATAATGAGAACTAAGCGCATATTGCTGAAAGTACATTTGAATCAGTGGGTAGATGTGAATGAGTGTGAAGGGTTTCAGGGGACATCAATAGTTGAGGGTTTGAATTGCTTTACTTATTGAGCAGCAAGAGCGAATGAGAGGAGCTTCGTCAATATTCTGTGTGAACATTTAATTAAAGCCACAGTGCAAATGAGTGGCACAACAAGATCACCTCCTGAGGTAGGCATGCTGCACATTTATTTCTATTAAATAAAGAAAAGTTGTGCTATCCCATAGGGAAACTAAATGTTGTTGTAACGCATTATTCAAGGTTCTTCAAAGAGAAAAACAACATAAAGCTACAGCAAACAAACCATAAATACCACGTAAGAATGCAAAGTGTGTAACGTTCAGGCACAGAAAAAGACACAAATTCCAGAAAATTGTGCCCACTGGACTTTATGGTGGGACTGATAATAGATAAAGGTCTAACATTTGGGATGATTGCTTTTCAAACAATCTCTGGAGTGTGCATAGCCACTGAATGAATTTAAAAAATGTGGCTGGGAAGTATTTGAAAGAGGTTTCACCCAGTGTGACATTTTCAGAGATTGAGGTTAGCGACTGGCTTGAACTGTGTTGGGAGAGGAATAGGGAACGCAGCCTCAAAATGGAGTCAAAGTTCATAGCCTCCCCACCCCAACCTCAAACACCTATTAGTCTATGTAAATACACAAAGAGAGACCCTCATCCAACACCACATACACACTTGGTTGGTTAAAACAATTCAGTGCCTGACATTTGATGCAGACATGGTCTCCAGTCAGCAGTTATCAATGAAATCTGCACATTTATCGCAGTTGCATTGTGTGCTAAAGCCATTGTTCTCTAAATATGAGCATGTGCAGAAAATGGATCTATGGTCCACAGCAGGTTCATTGTGTCATTAGCTGTATTGTAAATGTCATCCTGGAAATATCTAGACAATAACACTGTTCAAGGTCGTTAATATGCATCAGGCTACTATGAATGTGTTTAACAAAGACTACTATTTGGGTTGGATCTCTGAAATATATGTTATACCAGGACAGTTTCACTTTTAGGATTGTCCAGGATAATCAGTTTGTGATTGTATTTCAATCAACATTTCTCTGTTCTTGTTTTAAATATTGTACTGGAAAAAAATACAATATAGTTAATAAACAAAATGCACACAACATCACAGAAAGTAAATAACACCTTGGTTTTCAACTGGAGAGTAATGTGCCAAGATTTTTTTCCATGCCACTGTTAGATGGAGCACTGTGAGAGAGTAATGCCCCCTACCAGATTTATTCAGGTTTTCCTTTTCCCAATGTACTTATAAAATGACTGATTAACCACACAGCTAAGTTCACCTTCTCCAGTCATACCCAGAGCTGTTAAGTGCGTCACCTGAAGATTATAAAAAAAAAAAAAAACTTCTCTAGCAACTGGGCTAAAATTCAATAAACCAGTCCCCATCTAAAGATGGAAAAGAAAACATCATCAGTCTGGGGGACACAAAACTTTTTTGAAAGCTTTGAGATTCTAGAAAGCCAAAGTCAGGGTTGTCCAAAAATAGAGAAAACAGATTAGTGGTGAATCTTCCTCGGAGAGGTGAGAAAATTTTGAAATAGACTATCCGCCCTTCAGTTTGTGGTCTTAAGCTTAAGCACACCTGGGTTTTGCCACAGGACAAGGATCCAAAGCACACCAGTAAGTCTACGTCTAAACAACAACAAAAAATAATAATGAGAGTTTTAGAATGTTTAACTGAGATCTTATTGCATGACCTTAAAAAGCTTATTCATGCCTGAAAAACATTGATTTTGGCTGATATTATCTGAGCTAAATAATTTAAAAACTGCCTTTATCTATGTCTAATCATAAAATCCATTTGATAATTTCCTATACTTCACATTTTTGCCTTCTTTTAAAGTATTATTGGTTCCACAAGGCAATTTGCATAAGATTACCATGCAAAGCACACTGATGAGGTTTAAGAGGCTCATGATTGGCTGAGAGACCCTGTGGCGGGAGTTAAGCACCGAGGTCAAAGCTATTTCATAACTAATTTTATTAATCCGTTCCTACTATTCATGAATCTACTGTATGTGCATGCACAAACGCACACATATGCTAACACACACAGTCTTCTCTCCTTTTTCCACAGGGCTAATTAGAAGATGAAAGAAAGACTCACCTGACACAGAAGTAGAGAACAATTGGACCAGACTTTTTAGGGAATTCATGCTCTAATACCCGCCGGTCCAGCTGAAGCCAACTGAAGTGGCCCCTGAAGACAAAAACAGCCACTCAATGCCATTAATTACAGGCGTTCTTCCATCAAATTGTAATAAAACTAAATATCATGGTTTTATTACAATTTGCAGTCTACTGTTGTATGGTAATGAGAGACCAACTCATTATCTAGCCATATGAATATTTTTTAAAATAATTTTATTTTCAATGCAGATACAAACAAATCATACGAATGGACTGCCAATAATTCTCCAGGTTATTCAGCAGTAAGGTGAGCAACAGACAAATATTTTTAGAACATAAATATTTTCTTTAGCCTCCTTCACTGAGCTCCTTCTGACTTAAAAAAAACAAACAAAAAAAACCTACAGTTAAAGCAATCACCTAACATTTCTTCACAATGTTTAAATTTCCATGCAAAACACATGGGATTGTAATTAGCTGATTAAACATATTAAACTAAATTGTTGTGCTTAAAGTCATTGCTTTAAGTCCACAACCTTTCGAGACGCTCATAAATACTTGAACAAGACAATATTGACCATTTTCCCAACACGTTGTGCTTTAAGAATTTTAACAAGAATGGCAAACAGGAACTTATTTACAAACTTATCTTACAGCAATTCATCACCTAAAATGATCAGTGTTATATACATATAGCAATTTTATACATGGTAAAAACTTTGCCTTTCTTCTGGAAAGTTCTAATTGAAGAATGCAAGTTTCTTAACATGTAAAATAAAGCCAACAAGTTGCAACCTGACATGTCTTGAGATTGATGCAATCCACCACTGATTTTAAGCCAAGGTGAATGTAAGAATGTTAAGGAAGTCAGGAAGACAAGACGTTCTTCTTCACACTTTTCTCCTTCTGTTTCCAATTGAGAGAAAAACTGCAGTGGCAGCTTGTCACCCTGGTAACCCTACATGGTCTCCAGAGCAACATCTCTCTCAAACTATCCTCCTCCTCTCTCCTGTCAACTCCATCCTTCTTGACATCTGAACAGCATGAGCTGAATTGTCTGCTCTCTCTCTGTGGACAAACGTAACAAATCTATATATGATGGGATTCCTCCAGTGGAAAGCTGACGTTACCATGATGGGTCTATGTTACTGACAGTGTCTATCACACGTGTCAAAGGGCATTTGGGTCAATCCTACTTGATATCAAAATTTGCAAGTAAGAAAAAACATGAAAAATTTAAAAACAAAACAAAAAAAACTGATGTTTGAGTATGTAAATCATCGATATATTTGCATGGCTACTCTGCCCTTGTGCTTTGTTCATCTAGGTCACAAAGCACAACTAATTTGCAAAAAGCACTGGAAGATTGCTTTTGAATTTGCAATTCAAAAGCAATCTTCTACATTCAAAAGAAAACCTAAAAGCACTAATGCCATACCATAGCACTGGTGCATTTCATAACAAGAAGGTCTGTTCCATAAATTTGTACGGTAGAAAATAATAGTAATTTATTATTTAATTATTGTTCATATTATTTATAATTTCTTTATTTTATACTTACATTACAAGTTTTATCTTAAAGGAAATTTACTCTTCACCAAGAGTAACAATGGACTGATTTTAAAAAAATCAGTTCTGTTTAATTGTAATATAAATATATTGCAACTGGCCATTTGGCTTTATTTAAAAAACAAAATGTATATATCTTTACACAAATGAAATAATATTTTATAATGGTACAGTTTCTCTAGTTACACTGTAAACAGCTAAGTGTATATGCAGCTACATTATAGAATTACATTAGGATGTGTTCAAGGTCAATTCACATTAGTCAAAATTCTATTTTTTCTGGAGTTTTTACATTTGTAAGTATAAATATAATGCAGGAACTCAGTATGCATTTATTGCAGATATTTCTACAGTGGCCAGGCTTAGAGGCTATTTAAAAAAAACAAACAAACAAAAAAAAAACATTCCCATTTAAATTCAGCCCTGAAAAATACTTAACGGTAAGACTTAGCCAGATATTTTTGAATATGCCTTACGTTTCATCTGTATATGCAATTCCAAAGTATTCCTTCTCTTTGAGGTTGAAGTGAGAAGCCACAAGGTCCAGCAAGTCCTTTGCCATCAGTTTGGGCTGCAGAGAGAAAAAAAACACATGATTTTGTGTTCAATTATGATTGCCTTTGCCAGTTATGACTTGCCATATACCTGTGAGTATTGTGATTTATCACTTAATAAATTAATTGAAATAAGTACATGGCAGAGCTTAACGTAGATGCCATTTCAGCTATTGATTTAGAGCAATGACTATGCAATTCAAAAACACCAGGGGAAACAGTAAATGAGCTGCTGTGAGAACATAAGTAAAGGAGAGGGAGGGGGAGCACAAAAAGATGGATGGAGTTGGTAGATGCTGCTGACAGTGCAGGTACCATGCCCTCCCCAACCCTCTCTCTACTCTTTTCTCTGACCCACACCTCCACTGCAGTGTCATGCTTTAAAGCTGAATCACGGTGTTGCAGACATGGCTCCAGCTAGCACAACAGCTAATCCAGTGAAGTGATTCCTAGGCTATATGTGAGAAAAACATTTATTACCACACAAAAAGGATGAGCTTGGAGTGAAGCAGAGGAGTGGGACTAATGCCATGTGCTGACTGGTTTGTTACATCCTGAGTAACAGTACGCCCAACCCTGAGGTTAACCATGGGTGTGCCTCACTGAGCACATTCATACACACAGCTCCATACACATACACACATCTAAACCTAAACACTCATCACTCTAAGCACAGAAGGAAAACATGTGGTACAATATTTGACGAAAAAAAAAATGTTGGCTATATCCTCTCTAAAAATAATGCATACAGATCAAAGAAATTCCATACAAATACATTAAAGTGGAGAAGAGCGAGGTTTCAATAACTTCCACCAATCCATTCACTGCACTGCTAGGTTTAGTGTCAGAAGCTAAGAGCTATTCAGAGAGAGAGAGGTGATGTCATAGAGCCAAAACACACACACGAGCATGCACACACACACACACACTTAAACATCTCCACTGACCCAGATCCAAAAAAGGAACAATGCCTACTGTTATTACTGTTAATCTTCTACACATAAAGGCTCTTGAGAGATAAGAATTAAAGAAGAGATTGAGAGGAAGATAACATACATGTTCATTGTGCCTTATACGTGCAATTATAAGAATAAAGTTGAACGTAATGTAATGCGCTGAAACAATTCCTCGACTACCTCGATAATTAAAATTCCTCAAGAAAAGTTTACCTGCCTCGAAGCTTCATTAATTTATGTTTTATTATTTAGTGCCACGTGTTCCAGCCGCAACATTATTTGCGTTACGCGGAGCTCTCACTTCTGCCTTTGAGTTGTTAACAAAATCTAAGTGTTAGCGGCATACCGTCCAATTTTCAAGCTCGGCCCAGATGGATTTTTCTGATTTACAATAATACTTGGGTTTTCATTGTTTCTGGGGGACCGATAAGCATCCTTAAAATGACTGGCGTGATGCCTGGAGTACAGCAGGTTTTCTCCTCTGGGAGCTGCTGGTTTTAAGCGAACGGCGGGAAGAGTACTGCAAGAGTATTGATACAGGTGAGCGGATAGACTGAACACGGCGGGTGGCTGAGTAGTTAATGCTTACAGTGTAGCTTTAGGACAAACCGCACAATAAATTTCATATATTCCCGGTCTGAACAAACGTGTTGCGGAAATCATTGTGGGGGTACGACTGGTCAATGAGTTTCTGAGTGTGACAAACGAAGGAGCCGAAAAATGTCCCGTATTGATATTCGGAAACTATTTTTAGGCTTTTAATAAGATGTAACCTCAAAGGTAAACCCCTGAAATGTTGCCTTTTCCAATTAGATTCCATAATGATACATTAAAATGTAATTAAGGCATATTTAACTTTGCTTAGTTGGATGCCAAGAAGATATTCAGCATGATGAAGTAGTCTCATAAGGAATAGATGCTCATACCTGACAGAATGCAATGTCAAAGAAACTATTGTCATAGACTGCTGAAGGTATGCACGAAAACGATTAAAGGTGAAAATTTTGAAATCACAACTAATATAATTATTACAATATTTACCTATAGAACTAGCATTGTATGATTTTCTAATATTGTGCAGCTAAAGTGGGCAGTTCCTTTGACAATAAGTATCTGAGTGAAAAACCAGCACTGCAAAATCACACAACAGCATCCTTTGTCAAAATAAGTTCTAAAATTTGTTGAATCTAACCACAAGTTGACAAGACCACACACAACGTCTTCCGTCCAAAATGTGAGTATTTATTACACAAAGATGAAGAAAAACCTCAAATCCCCACATGTTGACAAAATATGTCAAATCCATCATGTTCATGGGAGGCATGCTTTCTTCTAACGACAACTCCACAGACTGCATTTGAGATGTAGCCTGAAAAACTCTTTACTTAAGTTCAAGGAACTTGATTCACAAGGCAGTCTACTGTTGTACGGTAATGAGAGACCAACTCATTGTCTCTCAGACTGAATTGTCCCTTCGTCACTGGGATCCAGGCTCTTAGCAAGTGCAGAGAATGACGCTTAAATTCAAAGGTCCCAAAAATATCTTAAATAATAGCACTCAATTTAACTAAATTGAGTTTCGTGGAAATTTGGTGCTAGATGAACTTTGAAAGAAGAAGCAGTTTCCTTAATTGTCAAGAGAATTTTAGCATGACTGTGAACCCAATTCGCTCTGATTGCTGCCTTCTGCAAGAGAATTCATACTTGTAAGTACTTCACATACTCCACTTCTTCTTAAAAGTAAGGTTACAAAGTAATGCTTTCATTTTTTGGTTTTATTTTTCTAAACAAAGAAAAATTAGCAGCTATTTATTCTAGACACTGACTGACTGTGGAGTTTAAGTTTGATACATGTGACTCAACATAAATTGGTACTTCCCTCCACATCTTGATTGGCACTATTATTTCTCCAAATAGCAGATCAACAATATACTCTTTGAGGGGCTCAACACATTTCAAATGTTTATGGTTTGGAAGGAGGGTATCTTTACAGTATTAGCAGTAATGCATGTTTTGGTTCAGTCTGAGAGACAATGAGGTGGTCTCTCATTACCGTACAACAGTAGACTGCCTTGGCAACAACATTATTTAAACAACCTCAACCCAATGGTAGCAACCAGCAAGTAGGGAGGGAAAGCCACATTAACAAACACACAAGTACATAGTTGGACAAATTAAACAGAGAAGAGGAAAACCCCCACTATACTGTTAAACATGAAGAATAAATAAGTAATGATGAAAAGAAGCACCAACACTGCTGCTGAGATTTTTGTGGTGCTTTGTGTTTCCATATTGATGCAAATACCAAGCACACTGTGGATTCCCATCCAAATCACATGACAGCTAAATTGAGTTTGGGTTCTTCTCAAGGTGACGATATCAACTTTTTTCCGCAAGCATGCTCAGCATTTGATTTGTGGCCCTGAGCGCATCAGATGTTGAATGTTATGGTGAGAGATACCAACAGTGATATAGGCTGTGAATGACAGGCAATACACACACAAACACAGACCCACAAACACTTTTGTCAGATGGAACATCTCCTTGGTAGCTTAGACAGCATTACCTCTAATAGACATTCAGCCTGTGCCTTCTCAGCATCACGGGTAATTAACAGTGTGAGAATTACAGGGCTCTGAGTGTGAGGAGGAGACACACTCAAGACTACCAACAGACAACTTATAAACACACAAATGTAGTTCAGTTGCCTTGTTGGCAAAGTTGCTGCTCTGTCTGAGCAAACAACCTCATATGCCCTTGGTACCTTCAGATCTGCTGAAATTTATGATTCAGTACCAGCAATCACTTATCAGTGGCATCCTTGGAGTCCTACGCTGCATGCAAGAATATTCATACCACCTTGAAATTCTTCAAATATTCACAAGTTGCATCTATTAGTTTTTATGTTGAGATAATAATTCTCCAATTTTTACATTCAAAAAGCTTAAATATTGTGATATGTGTTGTTATTAATCCCCTTTTGCTCTGATCCCTCCAAATAAAATCTACAGCAACCCACTGCCTTCACAAGTAGCCTCGCTGCTAAAAATAGTCGACCTCTGTGTATAAATACATCTGTTCTGTGAAGGGAACATTTCCGAACAAATAACAGGAACCATTTGGAAGAGAGTACTCTGGTTAGATTAGACCAACATTAAACCTTTTGTCTTACATGCAAAACCATGTAGAACAAAACTAACACTTTACATACAGGTAAGCACATAATCTCCACAGTAAAAGATAGCAAAACCAGCAATATACTGTAGGGATTATTTTCTTCAGCAGAAGTGAAATAACTGGTCATAGCTGATGGAAAGATCGGATAGTGCTAAGAAGGGAGCAAAAGGCTTTACACTGCGGCAGAGGTTCACATTCTAGCATGACAACTACACTAAAGAGCAAACAACAGCTACAATGTAAGGGTTTAAATCAAAGCGTATCCATTCATCGAAATGGCCCAGGAAAAATCTAGACTAGAAAAAATGATGTACACAGATACTACACATCCTGATTAGAGCTTTATCAATTTTGCATTGAAGAATAGTAGCTGTTAAAAACCAGCTACTTGTTCTAAGCTAATGACTTAGACTTAGACTTGACTTTATTGATCCCTTGGGAAGACTCCCTCAGGAAATTATAGTTACCAGCAGCTCACAGGCAAAAATGTGGCACACAGTAAGCATACACAAAAGAATACAAAAAAATACAAATTAAATACAAAACAAAGAATATAAATACAACACAAAAGGAAATTATAGCAATGAGAAATGATTGCGTGATTGAGGTGACTTTTGGAAGTTTTAAACAAGTGAATCTTATCTAAAACAAGGGTAAAACCCAATCTTTACCCAATCGGCTGCGATGTATGTAAAGTACCAGTTCAACCATTAAGGAAGCCACGCTACAAAGCTTCCTGAACATCTTTGGAGGCATGGCCAACATAGACTGAATGGGTTTGTTTAATGTCTCCAGTGCTATTGCTACACTACAACCATCGCAGACTACAATTCAAAACGGCACAGAAAATCATCGTCATAATTCACAACTTCCTCTTCCGTCCACTGACTGACCAGGATGAAATTTCTCCTGAGAAACTGAGCTATTCGAAGAAATTCCAGACAGAGCATTGCAGGGAAATAAAAATCGCGCTGAGTAGCAGGAAAAGGCAATGGCAAGACGATAGAATGGGCAAACATTCCAGTTTTTAGTGTAATGTGTGGCCAAACATGGCATCTAAGGAAGCAGGGCATATGATGAAGTCGATGACACTTCATTGATAAGAGAAACAAACCACAGCTCTGAAGTATTCAGTGAGGTTCTTGGTTGCATAAATTGTCAACTGTTTGTAATGCTTCTAATGTAAAGTAAGAACATCATTTCTAACTCAAGTTTTCTTAGTTCATTAAAAAGCTAAGAAAAGAAAATGATTCTCTTTGGTCCAACTAACAGCGTACCAAACTACAAAACATTCACCCAACAAAGAGGCACAAAAGGAATAGGAAAAGGGAGAGCTGTTTGTTTTTTGAATCAATATTTCAAGCCTTTGTCTCATTCCTTCGTAATGTTAATTGTAATTCCACGCTATTTTATATACACTGAAGGAAAACAAGACATTTTAATCCTTTCGATATCTGTAATCGGGCCTGTGCACATGCTACTTAAAAATTATGTTTGTAAGACAGTGCTAACTTCTAATCATAAAGAGAATAAGAAGAGTACAGTTTAATAGATAAGTGGTATTTTCAGTGAGACTATAGAGAAAGTCAGATGAGAATGAGAAACGGTGGTAGTGGTATGGGACGGAGAGCGATGAGAGGTTAAGTCAGGAATACAGAGAGACAGTAAGAGGGAGAGCAGCAGAACAAACTACCAATTTAAAAGAGCGGATCAGTTCTGGCAGAGTAATCAAATCAGAAAGTCAGCAGACCTATCCTCAGCCCTGCCTTTCATTTTCTCCACTCTATTTTCATGCCTTAGTGTCATCTCCTTTCTCTCCATTCCTTAACGTCCATCTTACATTTCTTTTTGCAAAGAAATTCTTCAATTTTTTTAAAGTCTTCCCACAAAAATTAGGTAACAGCCAGTCGACAACGAGTCAAAGAACATAATATACTTTAGTCTCATCAGACAGAGAAGAGAAAATGGAAGTGATCAGCAATCAACAAAAGACACAAATTTAACCTCTGGATAGGGAAGAAATGCAAGAACAGGACGAATTGGAAGAATAACTCTCAAAGGATCAAATCTGTGTTGCAGTGTTCATCTTCTGCCAAGAACAGAGAGATCAGATGAGCAGGAGGAAAGTGCAGTGTCACCTACTCCTCACCAGATTTCCCTTAGTCAGCATAGACAAGTCCCTTTAGACATTGAGAACTGCGTCTCCATTGTGTTACAATAAATGAGCATCTATAAAATAGTAAAAAAGAAGAGGAACTCACCTGTACAAGGAGCTCCAGTTTCCTGTCGTCCAGTAGATGGACCTGACACCGCCTTCCCTCTGTCATCTGGGGAAAGATGAAGAAAGTTTGCTTTTACTTTCGTTGCTTATAAATAAACTATTTACTCATTTCAAAAGTATGTATGGTACTTCTAGAGACATTTAAGCAGTCCAGAAATTCAAAATACTGATATCCTAAGATTGACTCAGAAATTAACAGTGTGGTAATTGGATACTTTCCTTTTCTGGAGTCATCGGATTTGAGGGCATTAGTTTACAGTATAAGTCTGTATTTAGTGTGCGTTTGTTATAAAAACCAATATGTGAAGTCATAATGTGTCGTATAAAATATAAAAGAAGTAATGCAATTATTATCAGTAAAAGGGACATCATTTATTTAAAATTATGATCTATATCTTTTAGGTAAATTAATAATTCAAATGTGCAGAGGCTTAACTTACTGTCTAATTTTCATTCAGGTCTAATCTTCCAAGCCTAATTTCCACTGGTAACTTTATTTCTAGAAACTAAATGAAATCAGTGAGAAGAATGTGCTGTGTGGTACTTAATGGAGTAAAGATCCCCATGTCAAGGCATATGTCCCAGAACCTATCTGATTCTTATAAGTCACTACTGTGAACTGATGAAATTACATGCATTATATTGTACGATTAAATTGTGATTCCAGTAAATAACTGGAATTAAAATGTGTACCATGACAAAAGACATTTAATCAACCAATTGCTGAATTAAAAATGTATTTAGATCTACTTGTCCACCTACTTCAGTGTATTAAACATCAACAGTCTCTACACCAAGCAGTACAACATGTTGCAACTTGGGGCACAAACTGAAAATTGTGTGTCTGTGTGGTATCTCAGTGGAGTTTTAACAAGGTTATCTGAATTACACACAATAAGCTAACAGAGACAGTATCCTGCTCTCTGTCCTTCTCGCACATTTTTAACATTCCTCCACGAGCAGGAAATCCATTACCCATCAGTACACAAGCAACCACAGTTAAAAAACTGTAGAGTTACAGTATGTGATGCTGACAAAGCTCACAGGAGTGTTTGTCTGTGTTGCTGACATCAGGCTTGCTGAACTGCAGAGACAAAGATATATCTACTGTAAGTCTCTGTGTCCTAAGTTCAAATGTAAACAGTGACGCAGGTGCAAAGAAGACACCACCGATCGTGGAAAGCAATTTACAGCAAATATTTTCAGTAGATAAAGCCAAACCTGCTAGAAAGATTTGCACTGTACACTGAAACCCAATCAAACCAAAGACTAAAACAAAAAAAAAATAAATAAATGCAGCATTTAAAATCAGCAACCACGGTTCAAATTAACCAACTCTCAAAGAAGTATGAAGTGCATGCTTCTGCCTATGTGTATTTGTATCCTGCTGCTTCAAGCACATGTGGAGTTCCTCCACGATTTAACAGGAAGCGGGCACCCCAAGGACCACAAACACCGTCCAGTTCCTCCCACATTTCCTTCACATCTGGAAGATGGGGATGCAGTGGGGTGGAGGACAGTGCATGAGAAAAAGAAAAACAAAAATCCAACAATAGCTCAAGCAATTGATGAGAAGACCTGCCAAAACATCGCTCAACACAACAAAAACACAAGTGCAACTGGTTTGTAACTCCTCCCCAGGAGGGCACCTGGGGCATATGCAATTTAGTAAGGGTGTGTCAAAAACACCACTACCATAAGAGTTAAACCAAACCACATGTCTACTTTCTCACAGTTCATCTCTGCTTGCGTAATAGAGTCAGCCTGAGATTTAGCAAAGAGACGATGGGAAAAAAGAAGGGAGAAAACTGCCATTTAGATGTCTTATTTCTCAGCCCAGCGTGAACTGTCCTGAATGCTCTGAGCAAATGTCCACTGGGTCTACCTCCCCCTCACACACACACACCCACACACACACATACACACACACACAGCTCCCACATTGTTTGATTGCTTAGATTGGGTGCACCTGTGCACACAGTCAGTGACATTTTAGTTTTTACATTTTTGAACCTTGCTTCACTCTAATCTACCTGCAATGAAGGGCAATTCTGTTGGCGAAGCAAAAGTCATAATCAAATTAAAGAAGCACAACAAATCAGACCGAATGTGAGTAGTTACTTAAAAAACGACTAAAAAGTGTAGTGTGTTAAAGTGCAATGCAGACACACACACGCACACACACTCACTGGCAATCAGCGCCAAGGACCTTGGAAAAGTGCAAACCTTAATGTCAAGGTAACAAATCTCTGCCCTGAGGCTTAAATTAGGGGGTTCAATCTACTAGAAACAACCCCCCTCCTATTGGTTTTACTTTAACCAACTTTCTTGTGGTATTCTGCACATGGTCCTAATCTACTATTCACCACCAAACCAAATGCAATAAAGTCTTTATTAATACCCTGCTGTTACTAAACTGAAATATTAGACACATGTCTAATTATGGAGGCCACAAACTTATAAAAGATTACATTATTAGATGGACTTCTTTTTTATTATTATTTTAGATTGACTGAATATTGATTAACTTTACTCACATCAAAATGTGCAGTGACTCCTGGTCAACAATGCATGGCAATGTCACTGTTGGGATTGTGACAAGCATGGAGAAGCTACATCACCTCATCCTGGTTGGTGGTACGTTTCTCAGCCATCACTTGACAGAAATGAGTAAACACTCGCCCTCAAAAGCAACATTTGACAACAAGAGCACAAAAACACGAAATGCCGTTCAACGTACACATAATTTCCCTGAAGATGACACCAAAATAGCAGCTGCACACAGACAGTGAACTGGGGATGCTGCTTGGAGACCATCTGCGACAGAAAGGAACGTTATTACCACATTACCTTGCTAACAAAAGCTTCCTGCGAGGTTCCAACAGAAACACTTGTACCAAGAGAAGACAGGAAAAACCCGGAGTATTAATCCCAGAAAGAGACGAGTCGAGTTCCAGCCACAAAATCATCGAAAAACATCCGTTTTCCTGGCCGGCCTAGAGGAGGAGACACATCAGCATCCATGTTTGAGCCCATTAGTTAACGTTAGTTACAAGCTGGCTGTGTCCTATAGCGGCGCTGCCTCGTGTATCCTTCCCCGTTCCAACTTAAAAATATTTTAACTGGGCGCTAATTAAGCGCGGCAGAGGAGGCTGGCTTCTCTCTCATCCCTCCTTCGGAAAACAGAGCCTCACACTGCTCGTTCCCTCCGCCTCCTCCCGGCCAGGCAGCCCCCGCTGTACCGGCGGCGCCGCCGCCGCGCACCGGAGAACCGGGAGACCGTACCAACGGTCAAAGAGCTGCAGGGGCGCAGGGAAGCGGGAGCCTGGCGAGGGAAAAAAATGCGAGCGGTTGTCAGCGATGCTTCTCGTTGTCACCGGCGGTTGCTCCAAAAACACGGGAATAATGGAGGCAAGATGTGGGGGCGGGGAGAGGAGGAGATGAGGGGGAATTTTCTGCAGCGGCTCTCAGCCATGAGAAACTGCAGACCTTTCTGTGCAATGTGTGTGTGTGTGTGTGTGTGTGGGTGGTGGGTGTGTGTGTGTAGAGGTGTGTGCTCACACACCCAGACATCTGAGTCTGCAGAGGACCAAGTCTGTCTTTTACATGACTAAAATAACAACGAGCTTTAATTCCAACATCCATAGTTTGTAGTATTGAAAGAAGAAAGAAAAAAGTAGCCTCCTAAACTACACTGAATTTCATTTGTATTTTTAAAGATATTGATTTAAAAAGGACATCAGTAGTTTACTAACTTCACTGTAGTTGGATTAATGTCTCCGTTTGGCATTAGCCTTCCTGCGCTATGCCGCTAATTTGTACCGGGCCAATCAGCGAAGAGGAGGAAGATGTGAACGATGACGTCGATTTTCTGCGCCGTCTGCCTGAAGTCAGCAATGACAGCGGAAAAAGTGAACGGAGCCATTCAATACCTCAATACCTTCAATATTAACAGCCATCTTGTTTGACTTGGCATTTCTCTCTCAGCAGTAGAGAATGGTTAACAGCGCAGGCAATTTCCGGTAAGCTACATAGTGTCCAACTGACGCATTACATAACTCACAGACTAACATTAGCGATTGGGTAAAATGTAAAACTTCAACAGAGTCCATGCCTCCAGGAACTTAAAGAAGCAATCCTTTCTCCATAGCTGAGAGTCTAGACCCTCTGCAAAGTTTACCGTACTAAAGGGGAATGTTGACAGCCTTTTTGGAGGTTTCAGAGTTAGGATACATACACACATTGCTGATTGCATATAGTTCATGGAATATTTTAAAAATGTTCTAAACCCCAATAGAAAATACAGAATGTGCTAAAAATCCTACAAGCAAAATGAGTACAGTTGATTATCTAATGTACTTGATCAAATTCAGTCCTCCTCCTCTGCATCTTTTTGGAACATCAAAAAATAAAAATCATGAAAAAAAACTACAAAATAAAAGTTTATTTTACTGCTAAAAAGGAAACACAGCTCAGACACCAACATCAGTGTCAGTACATCAATATCGGTACAACTATGGGGTGAACCTAGCTTTACATCTGACAGCTAAGTTATTCTCAGTAAAACGGTGTCCTTTAAGGTGAACCATGTTGCCCATTTCAAAAACAGCCTCTGGATCAGAGTTGTTGACGATGTACACAGTCTGCATCTTCACTGGCTGAGAATTCAACCTCATTTTTTCCTGTCTACACCAAAACACAAATCCTGCTCTCAGGTTGGAGCTAAGTAGTGGCCTTCAGCCCACTGCAGCCGTTAGTCTGAGATTTTTTTTCTTCTTTTTTTTCTGTAGCCTAAATTGGGCACTTGTTTTCCCCTTACACAGCTGTGCAGGAGCCGTTGAAACCACAAGATGGTAAAATGCCAAAAT
Source organism: Poeciliopsis prolifica (assembly GCF_027474105.1). Classification (NCBI taxonomy): domain Eukaryota; kingdom Metazoa; phylum Chordata; class Actinopteri; order Cyprinodontiformes; family Poeciliidae; genus Poeciliopsis; species Poeciliopsis prolifica. The sequence continues at coordinate 11,232,706 of NW_026562376.1, read as the reverse complement.
ACAACCAGTTCTACGGTATGACAAATAAATAGAAATGTGTAGGGTAGAAGCAAGTTTAAGCCTGAAAGACTACACAAGCTTGTCTGAATAACTCAAGAAGTCTTTTTCATATATGAAAATGTCATTCCCTTATGAAAACAGTGTAAGGCCATATGTAAAGCATGCAGCATCAGAGACCAGGTTATTTGTTTGCCTTCTCAGACTTATTCATTTTAGACAAAGTTGCAACATGTCTGAAATTTGGACTTAATCTTCACCAGAAATATTTTCTTCTCTGACGTTAAGCAATAAGAAAGCAATAAGACACAGTTAAATTTAATGTTCTTGGCATGCTGTTTCTGCCATAGAGCGTTCTGCAATCCCAAATTTTAGCTTAGTTTGCTAAATGTAGCGGGTCACATGAGAAATGAGGAGGAGTATTCCCCCCACCCTCTTAGATGGATTTTTCTGTTTCGGGATATTTTTGGCCTGCTCCAGACACCGGAAACTGGCCTGTCCAAGTTAAACATCTCCAGATGACTCTTTCTTTGGCTTTAATATAAACACCGGCTTCTCTTTTTCATTCTCCAACTAAATGCATATCTCCACTTTTATTGGTAGCTTCCTCAGTTTTATTTGACAAGGACCTAGTTGTTAAATGGAGAAAGATGGGGGGAAATGAGGGAAAAGTTCTCTGTGGGGAAATGGGACAAGGCTTGTGAGGACAGGGGAAAAAGCCAGCATGAGCTGATGGATTGTAGTTCCTGTTTGAAATGGATAAGAGTTGGAGTCTGAGTGAGAATAGGTAAATTCAGCAACTATCACAGGGAGGAAAGAAAGACAGGAAGCATGGGTGGAAGAAACTGTAAAAAATACTTCTGATTTTGTGAATCCAATCTTTTCAGTGTTTAAACATCTACCCTTATTATTCCCTTCCTGCCTTTTCTAGGACCTGCAGGCAGTATCAGAGTGAATGACTAACAGTTGAGACTTGTTATGGAACCAGTGGACTTCTATTTTTAGCTAGACTGTGGTTGTAATGAGGTGTTGATCTGGTATATTTCAACAGAAGATTGTGTCCAGAGTGGAAAGATCTGAACGGCGAGCTGGTATTGACCATGGGAGCACATAACAGTTGGGGTGGGTCAATGCGGCTTATGATCTTTCCGCAAAAAGTTAACTTCTAACGGTGACGCATAATATAAACACAACAGAACGGTTAATTGAGGCAGTATGAGGAATCCCTTCAACCCTGTCTGTGGGACGCTGCGGTAGGCAGCTGAGACTGACACACTTGTTTGCTCTCCGAGTTGCTCTGCCTTCAATTGTCTGCTTTCCCTTCATATTTATGGAGGCCAAATAAACAGTTTTGAGCTCCTCACACTCTGAGCGAGCACAGTCTAATACACACAGTCTCATGATGTAATTTATGACAATGAGATTTCTAGAGTCGAAGAGACTTGTCAGTGCTATTAATGGTGCAGCTCCCACAACCAGTGTGCTGCAGGTGAGATTAAAATAGAAGATACATAAAAGCACTAGAATATTCAATCGGATTTAATAATAATAATGATAATAACAAAGACCAGCTTGAAAACCTTGCCTTCTTTACGTTGCATTTTGGGAGGTGGCATAGTGCAATGGAGCAGGCAGGGTCATGGAAAGGCAGCCAGGAATGTCTGGAGAAACGACTGACCGGGATAGATCTGTTTTGTTTGTTCAAGTCTGCACATTCATGCATGTGTATGTGTCTCTGCACTCCACCCTTCCTTACCCACGAGTGTCCTTTGGACAGAAATATGGTTCCAGTTAGCCCCCTTTTGAAAATCAGAAACATACTGGCTCTTCAAACAAACTGGAGATATTTCTGTATTCAGCTCTGCTTTGTTCTCATTTTACAACAAACCTCCATTCCCAGACTTCGACCACAACCCCCCACAACAGCTTTTACGTAGAATCACAACACTGAGTGAAACTGACAGATGGAGATGATTATCCCTTTTAAAATACTACCCAGACACTTTCACTGAGGATACTGCTGTAAAATGTTGAAGTTTCCAGCATGGTATATGAAGTCACCTTGTACGGTGGATTTTGTTTGATCCATATTTTCAAGCCATTTGAAACCAGGAGACCCTAAACTACCAACCTATTAGGTGCAATGTTTACTGATCTTCAAATTTTGGGAAGTTTTGACCTGCTGATATGAACTATTAGCTAATTATAATTTTTCATTAAAAGCTATCACTTTGCAGAGTTTATGTTCTTCTCTGGCCACTTCTGAGCTACTGACCAACCAGTCAACCTTGGCAATACAATTTCTATTATTAGTGAAAAGGTCTTTAGACTTAAAGCATTTAGAATAGCCATAACCAACAGTTTGCTCAAGAAGATAGGTTCAGAAAATAGTTTGCATTTTGTATGAAAACCCCTGGTGAGTTAGTTCTTATGCATTGGTCAGATACAGCTAAGTCATAACGCTTATTCGTGCCATTTAATTAAGCTCTTAAATAATGACTCCTGATTAAGTGCTCACTGAATTGTGGTGTTGTTAGATTCAGACAAGTATGTTGTCTGCATAAAACATGACAAGATGTTTCTAGTTGTCAAAATAGAATGTCCTACTGCAATGACAATACTATACTTCCATAAAAAAGTCTGTTAAAAGTCTCACTTGTATCAAGAGTGTTTTTATGTCTACACATGCTCTATTTTATTCTTTATCTGTTCCATAATCTTGTTTTGACTATGGTTTCTGTAGCTTTCCCTAATGTAAGACAAATACTGGGTCACATAGATGTGCACAAACACTCATGCAGTGCCTGGATTTATTTTTAAAATAGAGAAGAAAAAAATTCAAACGAGTCTACCGCATACGTCTCTTGTGATAATATCCAAACCCATAAAAGCCTTTTATGAGCACAGCGTTGTGACACAGCGCCACAGTGCGTCCATCTAAGTGAAAATCATCACATTGGTGCACATACAGACTCTGCAGCTTGTTGTCATTTCAAGGATCTGCACATGAGCACCACCAATGTCTCTTTCAATTTAATTATATTTTTATGAGAACACGTGTTTTGATGTTACTTTGTCTCCTTCTCTTACACATTCTTTAAATGCCTACATAGGCATTCCTATCATAACATATTCTCTGTCTTCTGTGTTTTTGATTAAATAGATCTGAGCAGACCTGGGAACCCGAGAGAGGGTACTGGAGTGATGCTGAGATAGCGGGGGTGAACACACTCCAGACAGACTAATGAGGTGAGCACAGTGTTTTGTGATGAGCATGTACCAGTGATGTCATGTACTCTGGACTTTTATCTAAATGAAACACAGTCTTCAGTGATTATTGGGGCTGATCTGCAAGGATGTAGACCGGCTGTTTGAGCCGCTCACCGGGGAAGGATATCTTACCCCTACACCTCCTGTCTTCATTTATAATTCATACAGGGAGAAATCACTGTAGACCCCAGTGACCCGGTGTTCACTGATACCACCAGCAATGCATGCACAGACACACGGTGATGTAGATTATCTTTGATTGTCACACATAAATCAGTAAAATGTCTATGCTTTTCTCTTAGAATAGACAAAAACCTGAAGTTTAGGACAATCTTCTTTCTTGACCTCTGCTTCACTGAAATATTTTCTGTATTAGCTTGTGTTCATATATCAACATAGACTTACTCCCACACTTGCACCCTCAAAGTTAGACACAAAGCCTGTGGCATAAACTCAAGGGCACTGACTGAAGTTGAGCAGTCAAGCTATGATAGCCTCTGTTTTTTACCCTTTGACTGAATAGAATACCAAATACTCTACTCATTTATCTTGTTGGGCAATAAATAAAACTGTCTGCATACTCCTATCTAAATTGTCTGTCACAGTTTTAATGCATTCCTCTACCTAATTAAGCATGTACCCTGGGGTCTAAATAGCAGAAAAGCACAGGCGAAAAATATCCTGGCACTTTATGTTCTTGACTGATTTTGTCATCATGTGTGATTAAATGTATATATGCATTTAATCATATATTACTACCCACACTGCTAAGTGGGTAGTAATAATTAGATATTCGCAGAAGAATATGCTAGTGGTCCAGAACTGACCCAATTGGATTTAACCTTACCGGTGACATGCAAGAAACCCCTCAAACATCTCACAGCGAAAAGTGAGGACTGTGTCAAGCTTTCCTTACACTGACGTTAGTGAAAAATCATTGTAGACACTATCTAAATTGTCTGTCACAGTTTTAATGCATTTCATCCAAAGAAGGCAATGTTGGCCATTAGGGTGTAGGACGTGGCAAGTTATTCATAGAAGAAATATATAGGTTAATTTTTGTTGTTCCATAGACATTACATATTTTTTGTTGCCAAAAATAAGTACAATTTCCCATAAAACAGCAATAATATTGAACATTGTATCTCAACTTATACATATGACTAGAATAATTAAAAGTCAAAACTGCTAAATGCACTGACTGTACTGTACAGCATTTTTTTAACTTTAACTCTTATCACATTTTTATGCTTTCAAAGAACCTTACTTTCACTGGGCTACATAGAAATCACTGAATTTACTAACAACAGTACCTATCAGTCCATCCACACAGTGATGTTCAAATATGTACCGAGTGCCAGCCTCTCCCCCAAAGGCAAACAAAAGTTGTCATGACAATGTTTTAAAAGGCCCAGCCAACTCTGCATGCACACTGTGCCAGAAATGTAGGACATTTGCAGGAGGAGGCACTGTAACACAAAAAGTAGAAGTAAGATACCCAGAAAAATTTTCTCTCATAATATAATACGAAGAAGCTCATGACAGTATCACAATCCCAGGATAGCAAAGAGAATCTTGGTCTAGATTAGAATGTTGATAAACACTTGAAATCACATTAAAAAATATAAACCCCCTTCTGCTCATTCCAGCTACTCCATACAAATGCATTTTTCATGCATTTGTATGGATAAAAGAGAACACAAGAGAAAAAAACTGAAGATAAAGTTGGCAGGTATATAGAGGAAACATCATAAATAATAGTAATATTAAAAAGCAGCTGGTGATGAGAGATCTGATGTGACAAAGTGAGCAGAGTGCAGACTGAGACATTCCTTCTTCATCCAGCATCTATTTTGAAATATTGACAAACAGTGGAGCCAAAAGGAACTGTTATCCCCTCGACAGTGCTCTGCAATCAGGATTTATCAATCCATAGTGTTGGCTTGTTGCAGCAGAGCTCCATTTCTGCACGCCTGATTCCTCTGAGGTGGGGTAATGAAAAATGACCCGGCTCATCTGCAGGGAGAGCCCTTTGGCAGCTGTGTGTGTTCTCTGTGCGAGTGTGAGCGCAATTTCTCCAGTCTAAGGGGAATCCCGTCACCAGTAAGGGTATTAAATATCTTCCATTTGGCTTCAAGTAGAGCCAGAGTCTGAAGGCATAGGTAGAAAGTGTCAGCTCAGTAAATAAAAACACCCTATCCATCAATCACAGTCACAGATGTGAAGGGGGTTGACTTATTTCTATTATGCAAGTGGTGGCATTTCAGATTGTTATTTTTTGAACTGTTTATTTAAAGCTTAAAATGATGAATAAATATTTAACGTGCATAGGTTTTGACAAATGTGTACATGTACATATTGTGTTTTTCTGTGTTATAGATGCAGTACCAAAATTTGTTGCCCAATCTTTTAAAGCTGACCAAACTTCTACTTGGCAAACACACATAGACCCAAAATTGGAGGATGATCCTTTATATCAATTGAAATAAAGGATCTGGGAGTGCCTCAGAGGGATTTCCTCATATATTTACCAGATTCCCGTGGTAATCCTCTGGGATTACCATTCTACACCGAGTCCCTAACCTCTGAACTTAAAACATCGTAAGCTCTTACGTTCTCACAAATAATGCCATAGTTAAATCTATCAGACCATTTAACTGGAGGTGACCACCTTAAAGAAAACTCATATTATATTCACTTTGGCTTAGACTGAGAAACGCTTAGAAGGTTTAAACGGGTGCTTGTCATATATACCATCTAGGCTGTTCAATGTTGACCTGGTTTACAGTGAATCAAATAAATCATTTTAAAATGTGACCAAAATCAAACACGGTTTCTGGCTGCAGTCTGCAAGAGGTTCAGTGCTCACTGCACAGGTCAAATTTGACACCAGTCACTGGTCATCCCTGTTTAAACAGCAGATTCAAAACAAACACAGCACACAAAAAGACTGATTCACTAATAAACGAGCAAGGTTATACATGTTAATTTTAGTGGTTGAAAGTGTGGGAAATGGAAAATTTGGATGCTTCGTAAAGTCTGGTTGTACACCACTCCAGCAAAAGCACATTGCAGTATATGTAGGCTGCACTCATTGTGTAAATGTAATTTCTTGGTTTTCTACTTTGAATAAATTTGCATGATACTCAGAAACGTCTCGCACATAGTCGTAATAGGGTATTCTTATGTAAAATTTTGAAGATATTTATAGAAAGAAAGTAAACTCAGAGAATGAAACACCTGATTCTGGTTGCACAACATGGATTTAAGTGCATGAGCATGCAATTAATCAAACAAGTTGCCATCTCATCAAGCAATCTGACAAACTGTCACATCGCCAGAGAAATTAAGAGTCTGGGATGACTAAGAAGCTTACAGTACGAAGCCACTATGTTGACTCAGTGAGCTATTTATACTGAAGGGCTGCTGCTGCTTTAACATTTAAAATGCTGAGATGCTGTAAATCGGCAGGCTATTCATAAAACAAGTTTATATCAACAAAATATGTATGAAAGATTAATGTTTGATCACAATTTATGATTTATTGAGTGGCCTGTAAAAAGTAAAGTGCACAATTTAGCTTTTGAGGAATCTCCACAGGAGACATTTTCTCTACCCTGTTTTCAGATGCCAGTAAACTTTGGCTTCAATTTCACAAACGATCTCTGACAATTACATTCACACACTAAACATGTGATAAATCTGGGAATGGACCAGTGGAAATATTTTCCAGACAAACTATGCAAATAGAGCTGTATCCCGGGGGGACACTGTAAATGGCTTTAACCATCAGCTGGGCTTCAGGCATGTATGTGTGTTTGTGTGTGAAAGAATATCAAACACAAACATGCCTCAAGGTAGTTGCCAACAAATTAGAAAATTGCAGATCAAATAAACAAAGCAGAGGGAAAATCTGGGGAAAATGGCCTCCCTTTTGAAAAGTTCCCACTGCTGGTTGTGGGAAAAAAACATTTTCACATTCAGATCATAACTCTGACAGAGTGAGTAAAGACTGCTGGGAGACTGCAGTAACGATCCAAATGCCTCAGTAGGAAGTCACAAGTTCAATGTCATTCTTCGTCCAACAGTTACTTGGATGGGAAGCATGGAAAAAAAACAAAGGAAAGCTGGGAATTAACACAGATTCCCCCATTCTGGGTATTTACTTACCTCTCACTGGGGCATTTATTGGCCGTTGCTTCAGTGGAATATGGGAACAAAGGAATGATAAAGTGAACATGAGAGGCAGATGGACTACATAAAACTAACCGAGTAAAGGTTGCTGACAACCACCCAACATTAAAGAAATCTACTTGCTTAGAGAAAAAAAAACACTGTGTTTGAGGGCCTAGAGCTCAACAGACCACAAAACAAAGAACTTAATTGAACAGCTACAAGTGAGCTGAGACCATGACAGAAGAAAAAGTGAGCAACTCAGATGCGTAGTGTCTGTTTGTCTCTGGTTTGCATCGTAGCGGCGAACATCAATGGGATAAGGAATATGATTTATGACAGAGCTGTTCTCACAGGAAACCAGACCAGATGAGTTCAGTGGGAGTTAACTGGGCTGCTTTTCAATGTGTGCATCATGCAGGGCAGGGAATAATGAATATGCATGATCACTGGGGCATGATTTGAGACTTTAAATATGTATAAAACTTTTCACTGGGGTACCGTTGCTTGGAAACAGATAGGCTCAAAGTTTGTTGTTTGGCCTCTAGGAGAACCAGCTTCCTGCCAGCTCCTCTTAATAGTGATTGTTGTGACAGGAAATAAATGAGTGCAAGTAGGATGTTTACCTTGTTGAGTTTTAAAAAAGGGATGATGAACCCTCTAGAGTTTGTTCACGTCACTTCAGTTTATTCAGAACAGAATAATACAGATGTCATGTAAGGTGGAAGATAACATGTTGAGGTATGACACCTTAGAAAGTTATTCACACTTTTTCCATCTATTTAAAAATCATGTCTTTTTGTTTTAGACCAACACAAAAGTATATAACTGTCAAATGGGGAAAAAAATCCCACATGATTTTATCATGTTTTTATCAGTTTGAATTGATTTACAATTCTACTTCGCAAAATAGCTCCAGCTCTGTCAGACTGGAGGAGCATTTGTTACCATAAATTGTCTAGTCTTAGCACAAGTTATGTTTGGGTCTGACATTTGACTAGACCACTCTGTTGATCTAAACCATCTGTCTGCATGTTGCTAAAAATGCTGCCCCATACAATTCTCCATTTATCTTCATACCACCTTATTTGTCCCTGATGAACAGAATTATCCCAAAGGCATAATGCTGCCACCATCATGCATGTGGGTCAAAAAAGTTTAGTTGTGGTTTTATCTGACCAGATCACTCTCTTCAGCTTGTTTTGCTGTGTCCCCATTATTTCTTATGGCACACTGCAAATAGGACTTATTATGGCTTTATTTCAACAATAGCATTTTTTTTCCTGGTGTCAGGTTTGTGGAGTGGAAGATAAATAATTTTCCTGTCCACAGTTCAGGTCTTGGGAGGTTTTCTGATGTTGCATATGCTTCAGATTTCAGAATTAAACTGTACTTCATGTAATGTTCAAAGCTTGTGCATGCTCAAACTGTTTGTTCACTAACGTCTTTTTAAGAAATGTCTGATGCCTTCACAGAAAAGGTTATTATACAAAGAAGAACTTTAGCTCATTATCCCCCTTCATAATGATACTGATACATTGTTAGGTATATCAGCATAAAGGGCCCAAAATGTATAACCATAAAAAATAAAGCTTTGTATCCTTCTTCCATTTTAAAATTATGCCCTACATTGTGCACTTGCTACCTGACAAAATGTATTAACGGATATGAATACTTCTGCCATACACTGCAAGTATAATCCTTGCAAGTCAAAGGAAGCCCAACCACCTGTGTTTGTTATAGTTCTTGCACTTGCTGCTTGCAGGATATCCTTCCTTTTGGGACTGTGGGTGGTGGGTGTGCGTTGCAAGGAGAAGGGGAGTGGGCAGGACAAAGGACAGAGACAATGCACACAGCTGAGATCAGTGTGAGTCCAAACAACACAAAAAATGACAAATAAGTACCTCGAGACACTGTCTAACGCAGCACAGCAGAGCACCATCCTGACATGCCTGTTGGTTCTAACCCTCTTTACAGGGTCACAACACAAGAGGAAAATGTGTGACTGGAGGCTGTTGAGTCAATATTACTCAGCCTGATGTGCGAAAGTGTAAACACACGTTTGAGCTCTCAAAAGGGAAATAAGTGCATGTTTGTGCGAACAAATAACATTTTACAAATGGTACAAAATCTGCTTGTTGGTGTAGCACTGCAGCTTCATCACACGGGATGCTGCTTCACACAAAGATGCAAAGCACTGCAGGTAAAGCTCACCCTTAGGTGTTGTAAAATGTCTTGACCAGGGACATGGATTTGGCTACTTTGATGCTGGAGATAGATTTTTGTGGCAGTCTGGACTAAAAAAGTGAAAGAATTTAGAAAGGAAAAACAGAAAGTTTGTTGTTGGGAGGAATTACGACAAACATGGAAAGACTTTGTTCACTTCAAAGGAGCAAAAGAAGACAAAGAGTGAAAATTGACTAAATATGTTGGAAAAAGTTAAACTCTACTCAGTTTATGTCAGTCTTTCTCTCCTGTGTGTCTTGATTTTGTAAGGCTGTGTTTCCTATTAACTGATATACAGAAGGCAGTAGAATCTCCATCCTGTTTCCTGACACATTGACCCCCTCCTTCTCCACCTATGCAACTCTCTTCACTATCAATCGCTCCACCTTGGACTATATCTCTCTATATTAAAGGCGGGTAACTTGTCAAAACTCTTCAGTGAAATTACTCCAAAAAGAGTAGCTGAAAACTGATTTACTGATTGGCTGTGTCTCTACAGTAGGAGGGGGTGTTAACTAAGAATGATGTTTGAAATAATTGGAGCTTCCTCTGATTGTGTTCTCCTCCCTCAGGATGCTTAGTCTAAGGAGCTACATTGGACCACATTTAAACGCAAAAGTCAAAACAACAACTCAGCTACTCCTCAAAGAAGAATGCATAGAAAAAAAAGCAGGAAAGCCCAGATGGTGGAGGTGCGTATGTGTGAGAGTGTGTTGAAACCAGATATGTTGCAAACATTGTACACAGAATCAATTTTTTTCCTCACTGTTTGACATTAAATTACGTTCAAATCCAGTTTTTTGTTAGCATGTCCTCTACTAACATGGACTGAAAGGTCACTCGGCCAGGAAGACAAAGTCCTTCAAAGAAATGTCTCGTGGTCTAATAAAACTAAAATTAAAACATTTGGATGAAATAACAATTGCATGATTTGGAATTGTAAGGGATAAGCTCCCGAGCATCAAACCAACTGTGAAGCATAGGGGTGACAGAATCCTGTTGTGTGGATGTTTTGCTGCAGAAGGGACTGGCACAATTAACAAAGTAGATGGTATCATGTCAAATAGACATTATTTGTAAATATCCAAGCACTAGATTTTAGACATAAGGCTGAAGGTTAAGATTTTGGCACCAATGGGATTTTGATTACCAAAAGTATCTTGCCAGGAAGTGGCAAAATCAGTGTTTTTGAGTGGCCATGACCAAGCCCTGATCCCAGTTCCAAAGAAGACATGTAAAGAAATGTAGGCCTGCATACCTGAACTGATGTCCAAACTGTTTGACCCAAGTCATAGAAGAAATTCCTTCAAAGATCAAGCAAATTAATTGAATGAGAGAAAAATCTTCTATTATTCTTGCATTTCCTGAAAAAAAATAATTTAAGTAATTCTACCTGACCTAGAGTTTAACAAGTTTGGTGTGATTTGATGTCAGGCAGGGGAAAAATATATTGTTATACACACAGTGTATTGAGATGTCTGGTTAAACTTTATGTTCTAATGACCTGACTGACCAAAGCAGTGCAACCTTGTCCTCACACAGACCCAGAGAGTGCCTCTCTCTCAGGCTGCTGGGTTTGTTCTAGCGGTGCCATCTGCATAGAGGGCAGCTGGGATGCCCAGGGAATACTAATAGCTCCATGAAAGCAGCAAGTACCGATTTGAACATGCTGAAGTGAATGCTGATCAACCATTTTGCTGAATCATTGCTTGAAAAAAACTCAGAACTAAGAGACATTGTCACTCCAAAAAATGAAATTAGAATAACGAAAGAGCTCTGCAGAAACTTTGGAAACCAGGCAAAATAAGAATTCTAAGTTTTCAGGGAGGAAAATAACTTTGGGCAAGAAAACCATGCAACTGTTAAGTATCTACCTCTTTAACGACCATAGTTACACATTCAAGCTTAACAGCTTGGTTACAAGCTCCTTTATGAAGAGCCTGGCAACACAACTTCCTGCTAGCCAAACAAAAGAACTCTGCAGACAGTATTTGCAAAGCAAAAGCTGATGAACACAAGTAAAAACAGTTCTAACCCTGGTCTGACCTTCAGTCAAACCAAGTTTGATTTCAACTTCCTCAGAAATGACAAAATAATCTATTAATGACAGTTTGTTTTCCAGGTGCAAATGTAATTGTAATATATTGGCAGTTGATGGGTACTGAAAGATGCCAGCTTGAAACCATGAAGAAGCCCATGTTTCTTGTGTATTGTAGGCATTTACCTGGTAAAGAGGTCTTGAAACACATCTGTGTGCATGAAATAGACGCAGGGGCCCCGGAAGATTCCTGGCATGCACACAAACTCGCTGGACAGCTGTGGAGGTGAGAGTCCACAGCAGACTTCGACGCGTACAGACCATGTCGTCTAGACCTAATAAAACAGCCTCCATTATCAAACTAACTCTGCGACATTTATGACACGATGAGTTTATGGCAGAGAGGAATCCAGATGTCAGAGCTTTATTTTCTCGGTGAACAATTCAAGTTAAATACACTGAGGACCAGGCAATAAAATAAGTTTAACAGCAGTTTTCAGTGTCCTCCTGGTGCCATTTAACTCCAGTAGATAATATTTCCGTCCACCCTGGTCATCTTTGTCCTTCTTGGTCTTCTGTCTCCCTGGGAATTATTTGATGTGTCCTGAAGATCAAACCCAGTTATTCCCAATGGCCCAGTCTCACAGTCAGTGGTCATTGCTGCCGCTCTCCTCTTTCTCTTCTTTCTTCCTTAAACTGAAACTCAAAGCAGCTTTTGCCCGTTGGCCTCAGCGCCACAAACACAAACATTCCCACTAAGGAACTGCAGTTCCTCGCTCAGTTTTTCTCTGACGGGTACTTGGTTTTAAAGTGATATGCACTCCGTCAAACTGCAGAGAACAACCAGTCCTCTCATTTCTCTCTCACGGTGTTTGCTTTCCAGAAGAGAGGGATGTCCTTACAAGATGAACACTTCTCACACACCTGCTCCAACTGGACAATAACTGTTTGTTCATCATTCTGGGACTACAGTGGCGACACACATTTGCATGTGGGCTCAGACATTTTCAAGCTCAGACATACGGTGTTTTTGAAAAAGTATCCACATTATTTAATCTTTTTTATAACGTTTTGTGTTACTACTACAAGTATTAGATTATTCCATTAGGATTTTATGCATGCGTGGTTCGTTCACTGGGCAACAAGCAACTCAAGAGGAGTGTCCATTGTCCACTCAGTGTAACACCCATAAACGTCCCGCCCTTTATGGACAACAGAGGTCAAAGTCCTCATCACCCCAGACCTTCTGACTGACTTTAATAAAATTTATTGTCACCTTTTCAAACACAAAAGCACATTACTTCTAGGTTCCAGAGGGTGATTTCATCCCACATAATTACATCATACATATCAAGCAGTTACGTCCAAATAGTCATAGTGCATATAATCACATTTAATGTCAATCTTGCTCATGCTTGGAGAAACTCAATCATATTATCAAACAAATTTTGATTTTATAGTTTTGGCGATGAAGAAAACCAAGACCAAAATGAAATATCAGTTTCTTCACCAAAGGCATATTTTCAAGGATTTTCAGAGTTGCTATTACTGGTAAACTGTGAGGTTGTAAATTTTGTTTGACTCTGATGGAACACAGTTAACACAGCGTGGAGAACTGAAGGAGCCGCCAACATGGACCACCTTTTCGAAAGGGTGTAGAGACATTGGTCATCCAAGATCCATATTGACAGTTGTGTGAAATTTTTCAAAGTTTGGGCAGGTAAATGTGCCCACATTGTTGGATTAAATTTATAGGCTAGCAGAATGGTCAAGTGAGCTGAAAGTGTCTCATTCTCGCCCATCTTATAAGCCTTGTGAAGTTCTGTGGAGCATTTGTGTTAGCTATGCAATAAAAATATGTATATGAGGGCTCAAACAATCGTGGTGTTTTCTGTGGCTCAGTGGATTTTCTAGCCTCAGTAGGTGGAGTATTTGAGGAGCACATGGAAACTGCTGCTGTTTTTAATGGCATGTCAAAACTGTGCAGAATGAGCTGCTGGAGAGCATGATGGTGGTCGGCAGGGGACATATATCGAATGAGTTCAGTACTGCCAAATGTGTCACCATCCAAGATGATGAGACAGACCACTGTTGTTTCAACACAGACACAGCTGGTCCATGTGTTAAGATATTTTGATTTGTAGCCTGCAGTCCAAGACCATTTTTCTTTCTTGCAAGTGCAATGTGTGATTTAATAGATACCACGCTTTTGGAACGTCTGAATAATCGTTTTTCGATGATGACAAGGAGAAACTCATTGCTCAGGCATATGATGGCGCCAGTGTAACAAGAGCGGCTCAGGCTGTAGTACTTCAACAGATCTGTGAGAATTTCAAAATGTTTAAAGGTAACACATATATTATATTTTAACATAACCCTTCACACAGGCTGAATGGAAAAAAATCCCAAACAACGTCATACCGTCTCAAATACAAAAAAAATGTTGCTTCTGACAGCACTGGGAGTTTCGTCAGGATGTTTGCAACATAAAAAGGACTTGTTTTTTCCCCCCCTCTTAGTCAGTATTCCCAGGACTGAATATCCTCATCTGACCTATTTAATAAGAAAGTATATTATCTCAGCCACAAGAAAAAGGCGTATATAATTACTGTGCTTATTGGGAAAAAAATTAGCAGTCTTATAATTGCTTACACACACCAATTTGCAACAATGGCCACATGGAGGCAATGCAAACCCCAATATACAATCTGCTCTCAGAACATCGGTGGTCCTGTGTAATGTGTGAAATTTCTTCCCAGTCTGTTGTAAACTCTGGCTTGATGGTGCACCTAAAAAAATATGTCCCGAATTATGAACGGTGGCTGTTTTATGAGTGGTGAAAAGGCTGAAATATTGAGACCTGAGTTCAAACTCAGGTTTCGTGACCTGAAAGCCAGTAAGATCTTTTATGTCAGCTTTAACATTTAAAATAAAAAAAAGACAAAAAAATTATTCAATCTCTTTTTCTATAATATTAGGTAGGAATGATTTTCTAAATAGAAATTTCACTTTAAATTTACCATGAAATAATCTTTTGCTCTTTCATAAAACCCAGTCTAACTCGATATAGCTTCAGTGAACTCTGCCATTCATAATATTGTGTTTGACTACAAACCTGGTGTCTGAATATTTTTGTATTACACAGTTACTATGTTTGTTGCTTAAAAGCCAGATATTAGTTTTGATAATCTTATTATTCCTGGTTTGATACAACTTTAGATTTTTTTCCTTGATATTTTTCTGTATATTTTCAAGAATTACAAAGTTAATGTTCTTATTTAACCACCTTGTTTCCTGTTGTACCATCACTAGTGTCTTGAGAAGCCTATGAGGAATGAGACCTAACTGTATGGTGTGAATTCTCCAAATGAAGTGGGCCTTGACTGGAGATGGTTTAGGCTGCAATAATTTATAATAGGGTGTAAATATTTGCCCTGATAGGGAGGGAGACAAGGGCTTAAGCATGACAGTGCACTGTTCCCATGATTCTATGTGTTTACAGTGTCCTGCTGAATCCTGGGAAAGGTCAAAACAGGGCTGGTATTTAAAGCAACAGTGTGTCAGCTGACCTACTATGACCATAGAAACAAAATGAAGAGCAGAAGGCAATTATTTGGGGCTTTACAATGGCCCGGTGTTGTGGCTGACAGCATAGGCGTAAATCTGGAGGGTTTGGGGGGGTCCGGAACCCCCCAATCTTGGAAAAGTCTAGAATCCCCCCCTTAAAAATAATCGAAGAGACATTTGCATTTAAATAATATCAATTTGAAATTACAATAAATCAATATTTATGAGGAATTTTATTATGAGCAGACACTCATTAAAGCTTTTTTATTTAAACCTTAAATTTTTGTAAAGGAGTGTGCTGTGGAGTGTGCAGTCACACTGATTAGATCACTGTGACTGAACAAAACTTGTATAGAAACAACATTTGAATTTTCGTTTTACTTCTCAAAAGGTTGCTTATTTAGAAAAACACGTTTGATGTGCATTACTAGTAATTTTTGGTCCTGCAGGTTGGTTTAAAATAATGAGATGGAAATTAACTTTATCTTTAAGAAACACGTTAAAAAGTGGCATTAAAAGAAAAGCATTAAATTAATTGGATATATTGGGTCCGTTGCTTTGCTTTCTTGTCCTTGGAAGTACTTTTGTTAATTTTATCAACATATTCTCCGATTTGAAACAAATTTCTTGTTTGAATGACAAATAATTTGAAATCCTGAGTACATATATTTTCTCTTCAATTAAACAGTCAGAATGGAATTGTACTGGGTTACACAGCAGTGGCATCTCGCCTTTTATGATGAATTGTGATCATTGACACAAACAGGACACAGGAGAACCAGGAGCTAACTTTCACTTTGTGATCTCCCAGTGCCTCCTACGTTGCTGCTCTCTCTCTCTCTGCCTCTCTTTGCCTCTTTAATCTGCCCCTCTCGTCTCTCCCTATCTCTAAATCTTCCTCCTGCTATGATCTCCACTCATGCATGTTATACTGGAGTGCAGGAGAGTCAGAGACGGGGGCGAACGCTGGAGAGCGGCAGAGGGAAATGGGTCACCTACACAGAAAATTATCAGCAGTGATGCACACATCCACTAGAACAGTTGTCTTTCTTTTATCCGCAACAGCACGGCTCTGGCTTGAGCAGGTTTAATTTGTTATAAGTTTGTTCTCAGCCCACGCTGTGTTAGCTGTCAAGTCAAGAAAGATTGCAAGTGACACGGAGCCAGGGCTGAAATTCAATTCCAATCAGTCTTGTTTAATGTGATCGTATTAGAGGTGCAAGCAGGGAAATCGATGACATAATGCAGCCGAAGAGAAACATGACAGCGGGGGGGATTTCTGTGTGTTTATTTCTTCGGAAATATTTTCTACAGGCTTCATGTTGTAGCAATTTGAGTAAGAAAAAACACCCATGATGACATAAAACCTAAAAAGAAATGGGAGTTGTTTGCCTCCTAAGTGTAAGAGATGACCTAGTTTATGTGTTCCAGGCTTTAATTTAATACAAGCACGCCCAGAAGGGGGTTCACGCAGGAAAATGCTTGCATGGACGTACGCAAACTCTCCCTCACGAGCTAATCATTCTCTCCACTTTGCCTGGCAGATAAATATTAATGAGGATTACCGTGTTACTGCAGTACACCCACTGGAAAACAACAGACTCCAACCGTTTCCCCGCTCTGTTTCTCTTTGTCACCCAATCAGCTCCCTCCACACACACACACACAAACGCACGCACACACACTCCAGCTGCCTCCACCATCTTCAAGCTGAGTCTGAGCAATCTTTATAAAATGTATTTTTTTTCACACACCCCTCTCTACCTATTCTTTCTTATCCCTTGTACACTGTCATTGCAGGATTGACACAGACTCAAACTATGAATAAACTCCTTCATGTGGGTGAGTCACAGACAGTGCCTTCGTTCTCACAGAGACATGTTATCTCTGTGGAACAAAGGGCACAGATTGTGCCGGGGATATTTAAGGAACATTTCGGGTTCTCCACATCCTGTTTTGGGGCAGACGGAACTCAGATTCTTTCCCATCAACCCATCAAATTCTCCTCCTTGAAATTTTTTGGCTTCTTGCTCTTTAGAAGGGCCCATGCTGTCATGTGCGAGAAAATAGAGGCAGAAATAATGATGAGATTGTTCTGAGCTCTGCATGAAGGTGACAGTGACTGGGAACACACAAAAACAGCCATCTTTCCATCCATCCATCCATCCATCCATCCATTCATTGGGGGATGTTTTAGCAGTGGACACAAGAGTCCTACCTCACCATGGCTACCCTGCTGGCTGTTTGTCTCCATAGAGAAAACACATTATCGGCAGTTTGCCTTCAGCCTGTGCCCTCAGTCAGTAGGAGATCATCTCCACATTTATTAGAGCGGCATTTAGGTTTACTTTGAACTTGTACGCAGCTGTGTCACGTCCCTGTAGGTCTGTGGGTGGGTTTTGGATGGGGGGGAAATTAACATTACCTCAGAGTGATGAAAGACAAGAGGGTGAGAGTCCCCGCTCTCAGTGAGGGCTCTCTTATTGAGCCCTCAGCGACTCAATAACATTCCTCCTTCTGAATCTTGGGGAGAAAAGGGGGATCCCTTTTCATGCCAAACAGGGTGTGGTACAAGACCTTCAGGAGGTGTTCCTCTTTCTCTCCTCCACAATCTCTCCGCCTTCTCTTTTTGTTTTTAATTGGACCGACTGACCGCAGCCCTCATCTACAGTCCTGCGGGCATTTCGAAATCCCAGGGAATCAATACTGTAGCAAGGCAAAGCAGAGCTGCAGGGCCAACAGCTCGAAACTGATCCACACTAACGGGGGAGGGGGTGTGATAAATAAATTAAACCCAAACTTATGCAGCTCGCCGTTGTAGAGCCTGACACGTTACTTGACACATTAACTTTGCAGGGGCTTCAATGCATTCTGACTAATGTCGAGACAATAACGTCAATGGCTTGACCCGCAGATTGCCAGAGTCCAGCCCTGACCTTCTCTGCGATTGGTGCAGAAAACACATTTAAGGTAACAAGGATTGATTGGTATTCCTGCCTCATCACCTGTCTGTTTGCTTCTAGGTTTCAGGCGTATAATGCTAAATCACATTTGTCTGTTTGCATTCCAGCTTAAAGGGAGCCCCGTAAACATGTACATGCGAGGGAACTCCCACCTTTCTACCTTCAATGCCCCGACATACTTTGGTGCCCTGACAACACGTTTCCATAGAGAGCAGTTGATCCTAAAATTTAAAGCAACACAAAAACACACACATAAAAACACACACATGCCTGACTTAATCGGAGCCCCGCTTCCCTTTGTTTGTTTTGTTTTCAGCTTAATTTCCCCCAAAAAAGAGAGCTGAGACGCTTAACATGATACCAGGATAACAAAGGCGGGAGATAATCCTAATTCTAACTGCTCAAAGGTAATCTAAGCACAAAACATCCCCCTTAGAAGGAGCTGTTTTAAACTGTCAACACTGACTGCACAATTTGCCATTATATTAAACACTTAGGCCTTTTCATGTACTATATCTAAGCACTTTTAGCTCTTCTGTTGCCACTCTTACTTACAAGTTCTGAAAAGTCCTTGTCGGTCTGTAGTCGACAAATGTCCTATGTGAGTTTATGCAACATGGGTTAGTCATAGAGCTGTGACCATTTTGGCAAATGTTTATTATAATGCCGAATTATTATGCAACTCTACATTTGTTGTTTTAAGTCACTTTTGTTAGAATTTTACTGAATGTCTGTATTATGCAAAATTAAAGGAATTGTTATGCTTTTTTAAAGTGAGTTTTTGTACAAATATTACAAATGTGTAGGAATGTAAGTAAATTCTCAGAGCAGTGGATGCCTAACAGCTAGCAGCCAGTTTGTTTACTTTTGTGAGTGCATTCCTTAACGTCAGGATCAGGAAGAAGCGATAAGGTGTCATAGAAGGAAATTACACCTGAAAGGTCAGAGATCATGTGTCAGAGCTGTTTAAGTTTATAATTTCAACAACCACAGCACATATTTATTAATGAAATGTATTACGCTAGTAATCACACACACAGCTTGGAATTTGTCGTATCGTGCCAGTTCATTTAACACAATTCTTTGTGGATCAGAACTGGTCCAAATGATGCTTCATTGGAGATGTTGTGCCATCCACACCCAGCCAGTGCACTGGTTCAATCATTGGATGACAATCAATGGTGTGTGCCCTGTCACTACTCTAAAGTTACGTTATCACGGGCTTCCAACTGGAGTAGTCCCATAGATGAACACAGAAGCTTCGTAATTGTACAAAACTTTGTGCAGACCTGGCATAATTCAGCACAAATGTCAGCTTGGCTCATAAATTGTTTAGCCATTTGATTACTTTACTCAGAGTTGATTGGTGACCTTTTCCAGAGGGGATTCTGAATTTAGGTGTGTTTTTACTGTCTTTTCTAAAAAATCTGACTTTTGAGTACAAATTGGACATATCAGCTTGAAAGTGATATAAGAGAGCTATTGATTATAATAACCTCACATAAAAAAAAAAGAATGAACAGCTTTGAGATTGAAGAACATTTTATGAAATATAAGCTGAAAAGATGCCTTGTAAAATATGATATGAGGAAGAAAATGATAATTTCTCATAGTCACAGGAAACTGCATGGTTTTCTGAAGTGTGTCATTCCTCTACTATAAACAATATGGATCTCCTGAGCATATACAACTCAGTTAAATATCTTGAAGCCAGCATCCATCACAAACTATGCTGACAGAAACATGAGGCTATTTATTTGACTTAGCAAAATAACAAGACAAAGACAGTATTTTCCCCTGCAGTCTCAGAGATAAAAACAATTTTGGTGACTTGGTTTTAAATGTTGTTTTAACAAATTAGTAGATGCCAGTAAGTTAGAGCGATAGAGCAAAATATTTAGCCAGAGGGATGAGTACAGAAAAAAAAAAATCATCATGCGTGTTCATAGAAAACTGCTCCAGGATATAAAAAAACTAGGCTTAATTTGATGATCGAGAAGGTTACAGTTTAACGTTTCCATCGCAACCACCCACACTGCCACGTCAACTGCCTTTCAGAAAGATATACATACAAGTTAACACTCCACAGACTGCTGCTATCGCACGTGGACAAGTCCGAGATTGACAGAGATTAGACACAACCGAACAAAGTTACTGAACATGACAAGTCGGAACAGGACAAAGCTGAAGTGAAGCATAAAAGTGAAAGTATTTAAGTGACTCAGTAAAGACAAAGTGCCTGCTTGTCTCTTAGTATGGTACATTATAGCTCATAGGCTATTTGCCACTGCAGAACAAAGAAAGAACCCCTTTATCAAGTTATTGGACAATTTGCTTCATGTGAGATCCAGTGGAAATATATATATAGATAATCAGTTGAGTTTTTGCCATTCGTAAAGCAAATAATTTCAAAAGAACATAATTTAACTTCTGGCACAAAAACATAAAACATATGTATGTAAATCATTGCAAGTAACCCAAGTCTTCAACCTGTCAGCACACAGATGGTTACAAGAATAATAGGAGGTAGAAAAAGGGAATGCAATCAGTGAGAGAGCAACGGAGACCCTTCCTTTCAGTATGTGGAAATCTGCTTTTCTCTTTTAATTAAGGTGATTGCCAATGGCAATTGCTACTCAACACAAATGTTGAGCAGTTCCCACTGCTTTGAAATATTATAGTTCTGTCACATGAACATCTTGAATCTATTGTTCTAATTAGTCCAAATAAGGAAAAAAGTCAGCAGTTATAAAGATTAAGGAATTTAACAGTTACAGGATAAAAGTTGCCAGAACTTTTAATGTCCTTCATGGAAACATGTACCTTGGATTCAGCTAATTGGAAAGCAGATCTCTCAATAGTGTATATTGATCTGTCCGATTTCTGTTTCTGGTAATTTGTATTGCATTTTATTTGATGATCAATTAAAGTAAGTAATTTCAGGACAGTTTTTGTCAGCTTGACTCTTTTAAGCAAAATATGAAACATTTATTCTTGTTAACAAATGTAGCACATACATTATAAATGTTATGCATAACTTTCCTTGTTTTACTTATAAATGTTTCATTTTTGCTTTTTCTTTTTGATTAAAAAATAAGAAAGAATTACAAACGATTTTCTGTTCACACACTTGCAATGTACAAGAGTTTGTAATCTCCTGCACCAGCTCACTATTTGGATTGTCCACCATCAATGTTCAGATAAACTTCTTTACTAGCTGGTGAAGATACTCAATTTGTATTGTTTTTGATGCAAATTAGATTGTCAAACATTTAATTTTTTTGAATCGTTAATTAATTTATGAATATATATATATATATATATATATATATATATATATATATATTATATATATATATATATATATATATATATATATATATATATATATATATATATATATATATGAGTATATCAGTATACTCAGTGCCTGAGTTATTAAACAACTGAGGCACAAGCTGAGTTGCATTAAATGGAAAATGCAATTGAATCAAGTCAAGTCAAACAGAAACAGTAAAATGTATGGTCAGATTGGTCAAATCATTATTCCTTCATTCACCAACAACTCATAGAAAAAGTATCATTTATGTAAAGTTGTATTAAACTTGAATTACTTTAACACAGCTCATTGAGGAATAGCTGTTTTAGTCTTGTTTGTGTCAAAGAAGAAAGCAGGCAAGGTGGGGCAATATTAAATTGAAAGTAGTGTGTGTGCTCTTGTGTGTACCACTGTACTCTTTGTGTGCACTCAAAGAACCACAAAGAGAAACACGGCGGACCTCAAAACGCTAGCTGCAAACAGAACTTCTTCAAACATGAAAAAACTCACATTACAATGCATCAAGAGACTTAGATTACAAAAGAAAGGCACTGTTCTTTTCTGCTTGATCCAGCTGGCACCTCATGATTTAGAGCTCGCTGTCTGGTATAACTTAAGCCTGAATCGCTCATCACCTGGACGCAAGCCCTATTTAACTATGATTCACATAATACCAGCATTTACAGCATGAAAGAGCACTGCTGTGCATCATAGGATGAACCTTTTTTGGGGGTAACACACTAATACAGCTGCAAACTTTTCTTCTCCTCACTCATAGTTAGCTCTCTGCTGGAGTAAACAAGTTTTCTAAAGAGCTAAAGACACGGCACGCTGCAACCTGTCTTTTGAAACTGACATAAAGGGTAACTGTGAATGCACATTCCGTATCCAAGCTTAACTATTATCTTTGGCCTTTAGAGCACGCCCACCAGACACACAGAAAGCCCCTAAACACTGAAGCTTCTCTTCTGCAGCAGAAACGAGCTGACTTCCAGAGCCATGCTGCACTTCAGGCTATGTGTGGTTCGGGTTGATAGAAAAGAAACAATCTCATGTCTCAAGCCAGATTGTATGGACTGTCAGAGGTGGCTTCCCCTCCAGAGCATTCCCTGTAACCTTGAGTCCGAGGACAGCAGTTGTATACATTTGCAGTGACTGAACGCTGCACAGACCGACAGGCTCATCCTGACAGGAAGGGAACACTGTGAAGTATTGTCCATAGTAAAGATTAAAAGCTTTGCTCTTCACTTGACTTCCACCAACTCAGATCTAATGCGGCTCCCTGGATTAGCCAAGAACCTTTTCAAATCCTGTTTCAAACACAAAGCAGCACAAGCAAACACTGTCACACAGGCAGACCTTTAACCCTGACGCAGAGTTCAGGTTGAAGGTTGAACGCACATCAGGTGAACATCTTACCCTCTCTCCGCTGTTCCTCCGGAGAGTCCCCACCGGCAGCTTCAGCATCAGCCGGCGGGTCCTCCCGGGCGTCACAGCTCCCTGGACCACCATGGTGCGCTCCAGAGTCTGCGTCTCTGTGGGAGTGCGAGCATGTGTGTGCATGTATGAAGTGGGTGTCCTCGCCGTCCCGTCCAGCCTGACAGCCGTGCTTCACGCGAGTTTTTACGCGTGGGTGTGCGTGCGACAAGAAGAAAAAGTGTGGGATGTGCACAACTCTCAACTCTGGTCCTATTGAGAGCCCCTCTCTGCTCCGGCTCCCCTTTGTGTTAAAACGCTGGCCATTCTCCTCCGTCTCCAGTTCTGCTTCAGTCCGCCGTTTACGAGGTGAATGAGTGTGTGTAAGAGTGTGTGTGTGCAGGGGAGGGAGAGGGAGCGCGCTTTGTCTCCCTTCTCCTCTCTCTTCTCCTGCTCCGACAGCTCCCCTCCCTCCCACTCAGTCTCACTTCCTTCAGATGGGGGCTTAACCAGGTCACTGGATTAATGTGACGTTATAGCTCTTATTAGCATACGCACTTGTGTCACGTGACACCATAATAATTTTTTGAGCAAAGAAAAAAAAACAAAATAACATCCCCACTACTTTCTCTCTCTCACACACACCCAATCCTTACACAGGGAATCACGTGGGGAACCTCAAAAGGAATATGGGATGTTTTGCCATCTGGAGGGGAGATTATCTCTGAAATCCCACATCCAGCTTTCGCTCCCTGCACTGTCTAGGCGATTGGACACAATGGGAGAATATGCCACATGCAGACAAACATACATCCCTGCAATCAGCCATGCCCACTGCTCATGAAAGCAGAACCAGACCCTGGAATGAGTTTGTTCAGAGAAAAAGGGTATGTTGCTCTCCAAAGAGCAGTGACGGTAGTGACAGTCCAGGGAGCGTCAGCACCCCATTCAGCTGAGTCAGTCTCCTGTATCCATCACTGTACTCTTTACATGTCCATTAAAGCTATTGAAGTCATGAGTTACAGCCACTGTGAGTGACTTACTGTCATATTCCCATCATCACTCACTGGTGGGTCCTGTTCGCCTGAGCACATCAATACTCGGCTGTCAGCTGATTAACCAAACTCAACCCGCTGACAGCCAAGTATTGATACACATCTTACACAGAAGCAATGAAGTCGGACGTTGACTTGCATGTATGGTAAAGGAACTAATACGTGGTATGAATGAAAATGTATGCACAACTTAAATTCTCTTTTCTCTTTCTTTGTCACATTAACACCACCTCCTTCACTGTATTTTTGAATATTTTAGGTAGGCAAACTCATACTTGTTCATAACTGTAAAGTGGACAAAGAGCAAGATAGGCTTGTCAAAGTTATTTAACAAATAAAAATCTGCATTTGTGTGCCTGAGCTTTGAACTCCCTTTTCTTGATTCGCCTACATAGAATTTAATGCAACCAAAGATTGCTGACCTACATACAGGTCAAAAAGTGACACTACACAAAAACTTGAAGACACGCTCCCCACAGTGAAATAGGATGAAGGTGGCATCATACTGTGAGTGACTTTTCTTGAGCAGATGCACAGAAGTGGGTCAGAGCAGAGGGGAAGATGGATGGATGTCATCTGTTACAGGGAGCAGATGACATCCAGAGTGTCCCAGTCAAAGCCCAGACCCAAATCCAATTGTCAATTGCAGCAAGACTTGAAAACTTATGTTAGCAGAATCTGTGAACATCATTTCAGTTCAAATGAGCTTAAGCTCATTTGTAAAGAATCAAAAGAATCTCTTTTTTTTTAGATGTGCAATTACAGCTGCATGAAAAACTGCAGTTATAACTGCTGCTGTTTAAGACGTGGTTTTAAAGTTCTGAAAATGTATAATTTTCATTTTTTCTTTGATTCAAAAACTTAAATTGAAAATCATTATTGTGCTTCCACATGTTAGTCTATCTCCTAATATTTCGTTCAAATACATTAAAATCTTGTCTTTGTAATGTGGCAAAACATAAGGAAGGATGAATATATTCTACTACTGCAGAATGTAAAAATTTGGTTACAGAAGATTAACTGCTGGATCTAAGATTGAAGCCACCCATGTTTCCTTCCTCTGAGTAATGACCCCAAAGCTTCATGGCTACATGCATTTATGTGTGTCAAACATGGGCTCAAACACACATTTTGCTAAGGTATAGC
This sequence comes from Poeciliopsis prolifica, assembly GCF_027474105.1. NCBI lineage: Eukaryota > Metazoa > Chordata > Actinopteri > Cyprinodontiformes > Poeciliidae > Poeciliopsis > Poeciliopsis prolifica. The sequence continues at coordinate 11,207,536 of NW_026562376.1, read as the reverse complement.
GACAAACAGATAGGAATAAAATAATCTGCAGTGGTAATCCCCAGCAAGCATTATTTATTCAACACCATGTCCTACATCTGTGAGTGAGTGACTGTGGCCTACATGAAAAATATCAGAGGGGATATTTTTAAACTTGGTCTGCAGACAGACAGAACTCAGAAAAGACGAACTCAAGATTGGAAAAAAAACAAAAACAAACTTAAAACAATGACTCATTTCTGCTTCTTTGTGGAAAAACTGTGGAAGAAGTTAAAAAAGATCTCAACAATTCATTCCTGCTGCCGTTCTAGGGAGATCATAGGACAACACAACTCTGCATAGTTTATATGCAAAAAAAAAAAATAAAAATAAGCAAACTGGTTTCACAGTAAACAGAAAAACATCAAAAAGCTGCAGAGTCTTCATTTGCCTTGTGCACAAAAAGCAGTTGTCCTCAAAATGAACCTTGAGCTAATAATAGAGAGAAAACATGCAGATACAAACAGACAATAAAAGAAAACAAAGGAATTACTCCCTGAATATGAGACGTGTTAACCAGGGTTGGTGGGCGAAGCTGCTGGATTGTTTGGGTTTTATTTCTGCCTTGTATCTGCTGAGTCTTTGTTTGTAGCTGTAATAATAAGACGCAATGGTTCTAAATCGTGCCATTCTGGCATTGTTCTGCATTAATTTACCCTGATAACTCTGCCTGCCTCTGCCCACGGCTGCCTGACTCATCCAGCTCCTGATTGCGTGTGTGTGTGGGCGTGAGTGCGTGTGTTTATGGAATTGCCCTATAGTTAGACTCTGCCCATCGCAATCAGGGAAGGAAGGAGGGGTGGGGGAGGTGAGCTAAATGTTTGCATTTCGAAGCTCCACAAATTGCAAAGTATTGTGTTACGGCATCATTGTGAGGGAAGGGAAAGAGATAAACAGTTCAATCTTAACAGTTCCACCCCAAGAGTGTAATTCAATTCATGTTCACTGTACATCGCCATTTGTGCTCTTTAGCTCCATGTTGTTCTTTTCCTCCATCTCGACAGACCAAGATGAGCAGAAAGGGGGGGCCTGCCACCTTTTTATCAGTCCAGAACCAATCAATGTGACTTCTCCGCCAGGGAGCTTCCGCTTCAATTACCATCCTCGAAGCACCGTCTGCACACGAAGGCACTGGAAAGAAGTTTACATGCTCAGAAACGGCTGCAGATAGGCCGCGAGGAATCAGGGACATGTGTGTGACTAACTGCAAAATCTAGGACAATTTTTTTTATTTTTTTGGGTGAGAGATTTGCTATATCTCTGGGACAGGTTGTCCTGGTCAAATTCTGTCGCTCACGGCTCACATCTGCTCACCCACTCATCAAGATGCATGTGTGGTGGAGGATCAGGGTCTGCATTTTTGCTGCTGTATCTCTCACAGTGATTAACATGTTAGACACTGGCACCAGCAAAATGAACTGATACTGAATGTTCTGTGTTTATAACTTTGATATGGTTTTATATGGCCTTGACTGACACGCCACAATCATGCAGCCATCTGTGCCTTATAATAGAATTAGAATATATCATTCTAATGGGAAAATCAGCGGTCTATTATGTTGGTAGCTGCAGATTTGAATGGGGTGCTAGATGTGCTTTTGCCCCATTGAATTCATAGCTTTTGAATTATTCATATCAGCTTACTGGGAAGCCGGTTTCTATGTTGGGTCAGTTAAATATCAGAATCTAAACTGTGCAGCTAATAAAAATGAAAAGATTGATGATCATAGCCAAATGGTTTCTGAATACACACGTAAAAAAAAGATGAAGCTGACCCTTATTCTCTTTTCACTAAAGTCAAATCTGACTGATTCTATGACCATCCCTCCCTTTCTAATTTTAACCATAAAATTAATGGTTTAATGTTTAATGGTTAAAATTAAAATCATGGTTAAGGCGAAATGTTTTTGTATCAAGACAAAAATCTGATTTGAAACTACAGAGGGAAGTCATTCTGAAAAACCATATGATGATGGTAATGTTTTTCACTACTCTTCTCTGTTTCCATATTACAGGCCTTGCATTCTCACTTCAGGTTAATTCACAGCATGGTGTCAAAATACAAAAACAGAATGATTGAAGGAGTGGTATTATGTATTTTCCAGGCACATTGTACCATTTTATAGCACAATCAAGTAACTACACCGTGTTCCAAATTATTATGCAAGTGATATTTTCTCAGATTTTCTTAAATGGTCAATGCGAATGATGGTCAGTATAATTTTAAAGTCATGAAATATTACAGTATAAATCAAATTTTACTGAACAATGCTACCCTTGAGAACAGTATTTATTTCAAAAATAAAAAACTCAAAATGCACTGATCCAAATGTATTATGCACAGCAGATTTTCTAAACATTACATGGATTACAAAGAAGTGCAAACGGTCATTCTTTGAATGTGCAGTATTAAGTGGTCACATGTACTAAAATCAAAAGCTATTTCAATCAAAAGCATCTTAACAGACCGAGTTACCATAGGACCCCTTCTTTGATATCACCTGCACCATTCTTGCATCCATTGAACTTGTGAGTTTATGGAAAGTTTCTGCTTGAATTTATTTGCAGGATGTCAGAAAACCTATGAACTGCACATTCCACCCTCCGTTCTTCTTCTTGAGGAAACTCCAAAGGTTCTCAATAGGGTTGAGGTCAGAGAACGATGGTGACCACACATTTTAATCTCTTAATCTGACAAATTTATCTAACAGAAACCTTCCTCATTATCACTTTATCTGTACAAACCCATCTTTGTTCTGAATCAGCCACAAATCTCTTCACAGTACAATGACGCTTCAGTTTTCGCTAAATATCTAATGTTTTCATACCTTGTCATACGGCACTACACTACCTGATGATTTTTGTTAGCAGAGATCCTTTCTCTTTCCCATAATGCTTGAAACTTGTGGCCTGCTTAATAATATGGAACATCCTTCTTAAGTAGATTTCCTTTCATTGAGCTCACCAGACAAACTGATCAACCCAGCTCTCTGAAATTAATTAGTGATTCAAATTTGACAGCACAACAAAAAATGTAATTTTTATTAACACGGTGTATGTCATCTTCAGTTGTTATGAAAATGCTGTATATGTCAATTATCACCATAAAGAAATCTGATGCCTTAAAGTTGGTTCCCGTCTCTTTAAGAAGCTTCTGCTTTTTCAGAACTCCCCCTTAAGCACATAATCACAACAATTGTCCTTCATTAAGCCATGTACCCCAAAGTTTAACCCTGGAGCCTCTCCTACTTTATGTCTACATGCAGGCCTGTTGTGATTTAAACAACAGCCCTATAATTCTATTCAAATAAGCTTGACTTAAATATCATGTTTTCTTGTCCTTCCCATTTTGATTAGTGGAGTTCTAGCCAAAGGTTTTTAAACAATGTGCCCAAAAGGACAAATAATAAATAACCAAATGCTTGAGTTAAATTTATTTCACAGACATTTGGGCCAGGAAAATAAATTTTATTATTATTTATTAAAAATATGACAACTGGCCTCCAAAGAAAAGTCAGAAAGTAAGTAAGCGAAAGAACACGGCACTATAATTATTGGCAGAACAAATCTATTATATAACCTGATTTCCCTACACAAATCCCAAAGTCAATAGCCACTACACCACATAAATAGCAGTATGGTAAAATCAGTATAATTAAGTGCTTCACACATCTGGGTTGCGAAACACAGCTCAGTCCTCCACTCCGTTTGTAGCGTCTGGCACATTGAATTCTCTCTAACACTACAGGCTCTTGCAATCTCTCGCAGAAATGTAAACTCCAGAGATGCTGAAAAAGAAGGAACAGCAAGGCAAAGAGCAGAGCAGTACAGCTGTGATGGCAACAATCCCATCCAGCTGAGGTCTTTTTCTGCCGGAGCAGACCAGGGGGATGGGCATGAGCGAGAGAAGCCGTGTTCAGAGTCTCCCCCCCAGGCCTTCATCTCAGAGGAGATGTACAGGAAGATGGCTGGGAGGTTGCAACGTTTGTCGGGGGTGCGAGGAGGGGATTCAATTAAACTACATACGGAATGAATGCATCTTTAATAGAGCTGCTTCATTTCCCGATGTGGCCGTCAGCCTTTGTGCGCGACTGTGAGGCGTGTTCGGAAAAAGGAGGTGCCACATCCCTGTGTCTCCGTTTGTCGTTCCCTCACAGCTCTGCGGATCGGCAACACAACACAAAGCAGCTTTGGCAGCGGGTGAGATGACGTCACCTTCTGGCATTTTACGGCAAATGATTCAGTCAGACAGATTGTGTCATTATTTCATTCAAGTCAAAGGATGCTTTCATGTCATTTGGTGGATAATGTTTCTTGGAACATGCCATTTCGTTTTAACTTTGCTGTACAGAACACACAGATCTGACCTTTCACCTGGAAAGAACTGCTTCTCCCAGGGAAGCAGTTCTTTCCAATAGCTATGTCCACGGACAGAAGAAAAATGCTTCAGTTACATTTATTTCATTGAAATGTGTGCCAGTAAAATCACTTTTGAGTCAGTTCAAAACTAAAACATTTTTTTTTGTTTTAGTAAGCATAGGAAAAAAAAACAAAAAACACTTTTTGTTTGCATATCAAACAAAAAGTGATACCAACTGTGAGGGACCAAACTCAAAGGAGGACAAAAAGGTGTTCAAAATAGAAACATTTCAATTTAATTCTTCGAAAATTGGTAAACAAAGATTAAAGATTCCACACAAAAGGAAAAGTAACAAATTTGAAACTAATTTAACTGAGGTCAACTGAACTCTCCAATTTTCTTTGTAATTATCCCTCAAGCTTATGTATACAAATATGACAAATAATGTGTTGGAAATGTAAAGTTGCTAAGGTGCAGGCTCCCAGTTGCAAATTTTTTTTAAAGTTTTTTTGAGTTGGAAAATATATAAAAAGGATTTTTAATTCAATATATTGATACTTTTATAATTATTTATTTGAATACTTATACTTAATTGTCATAATATTTTATCATGATATCCCTTTAATTGTTTTAAAGTATTGTAATATATTGAGGTTTGCTCCAGGACAAGGGATTATTAAGAGTATCCACCTACTACAAAGTTTAAAATAAAAAATATTCAGCAAACATCAGGAAAACATGCATTGTTGTGCTCACATGGCCGAGGCCAGTTCAGTCAGATATTTGAAAAAATTATATTTTGTGTATATTTTATTAAAATTTTGTGCTTTATCCATTGGACCTTTTTTGACCAAGAGACTTTCTCTTTTTGAGAAAAAATCGTCACCTGGTTGAATAGGCCTAATAAACCAGTCAGTTTTTTTATTATTATTATTATTATCTGATTTCTGTATGCTACATTTGTACATTTTGGTATGAAGACGTGGAAGACAGCTTTAAGACTGATGCTGAAGTTACAAAATTGTGATATTTTTTTTGATAGATGATGACACTGATATAAACATGACAATCAATGCAATCAAACATAACTTAATCATACCAGAGCTGATGGATTTTCTCTCAAGTATTCCACTGGTGAAGTATTTACAATTTTACAGGGATGTAATAGAGTCCATAAAAAAATGTCTGCCTTGAGATATAAATGGATTTACTACAAATTCCTACTGAGACAACACAGCAGTGACACAGTTTTCTTGTTGTAAGGGGGGCTGAAAAAGAACTTCTTTCCCTCTCCACCTCTCAGCTCTCCTGAATCATTCATATGTGACGGTGTGCTGATGAAAATTGCCGTGCACCCTTGGATATAGCCATGTGCTGCTGTTGCTGCTGCTGCTGCTCTGAGCCAACGAGCAGCAGCAGAAGAGATATAGGGCTTTGGGGGTTCCTCTCCGCTGGAGGATGGAGAATCGCTGTCATTATTCTAATGACCCTTAATATTCCTCGGTTTCACACAGTTAGAGTCACTGATACTCTAATCTGATTTTTTCTCCTTCTGTATATACAGTACATATTGGGGGAAGGGTAATTGTGCCTTAAAACTCCCCAAAATGTTAACATTTTCATGAAAATTAGATGTCTGCACCAAGACATGGTCTGCTGGTAAGCTTTTCCATAATGGTTGTTAATTTTCCCTGCTTTAATTTGATGGTTCACTAAAATGAGCTCATCTCTTCATCCATATGTATGCATGCATGCGTGTGTGTGTGTCTGCCATATGCGGACACACACACACCACCAGACTTGAAAGGTTACGTGAAATTTGAATATTTCTAATTTAAGTATGCAAAGTGGGCAGATAAGCATCTGCTTTCCAGCCTTTTTCAACAATTAAAACAAATAAATAAATAAGCAGTCTAATTAGCGGAGAGGAAAACCAGAAAAAAGAAGCATTTCCGTTCTTTCCATGTCACAAGCAAAGCACCATTAATCCAAATCCAGTTGTGGCCTGTAAACACTAATCTTTATTGCTTTGGTCGGAAATCGTCTGTTAAATGTGCAAAAATGGCCAAATCTCCAAAATAGGTTGCTAGATTGGAGCATATATATATATATATATATATATATATATATGAAATATATGAAACGGTGACATTTCAGCCTCCTGCAGCAGAGGATTGAATGCTTGCTAATGCAGACCAGAGGCTCAGCATATCTGAGGAATAAGGGTAGATTACGGTTGCTTACAACAGATGCTGGTCCCTGTAAACAATATTAAAGGGAAACAGCAGCTTAACAACCAAACTCATTACAGCAGCCGGGTACATCAAAGCGAGCGGGGGCTCCGCTGTTACCAAGCCTGCAAATGTGCCTGAGCAGAGGTAAACCACGCTAGACTCCACAAACATATGTTCCTGGATGTGACGGGGTGGGAAGGTGCACTTGGTGTGCCCAAACGTTTCAGGAACCACCGGGGACAGAACAATCTCCCTCTGACAATGACTCTCGCATTCAGTTTCATTGATCTTTTATCATAAATTTCATTTTTTCTAACAACTTGCAGGACTAATCCTACGCTGAGTCATGTGTTCATTAGGACATTCACTGCAGACTGGATTGCTGGTTTCATCCCAAATATCCTTCTTATGTACAGGAGCTGCATGATTAACCATCTGAACTTTTTTTTTTCCATGCCAATTATTGAGCAAACATCTGGATGAGGCACCAACATATGTTGGCCTCTGGTCTCTAGATACAATTAGGAGCTGGAGAGATTTTACGCATGAAGTACAGAGAGAAACTCGAGGAAGGATGGGAAATTTAATCTAATATCACTTGTTCAAAGTTAATAAAACAGTAAAAGGAAATGAGGATTAACTTACAAAAACGTCCAACAGCATGTGTTCCAGGGTCACTTCTAGGTCTTCGAGGCGAGCTGCTAGAGTCATCTTTACTGTTCTAGCAGCTGATTTTGCAAAAAGCTCTCCTTTCAAGAACTTGAAAGAACTACCTGACCTACTATTTTTTGCTTAAAAAAAAGTTTGAGCTTGAAATTAGTCTTATATGTTAAACCATTTCAGACACAAAATTCAATTTCCCCAAAGAATTGTGCCATATCAGCTTCTAATTATCTCTGCATTCTTTCTTTCTTTCTTTCTTCCAGGACAGATTCCCAAATGCAGCTGCTCTATACCAAATCTGATCAGCAAAGCATATCTGTCTCCTACGATGTTGGCTCCAAAACTTGGCTATGTTTCGGTCGGTGCTCCAAGCTGGGTGAGGGTGCCGTCACAAAGCTTCATCCGTTTCCTGAACAACTTACGACTAATGATGAAGAAAGAAGTCAACCTCGATTACTTTGTAAACTTCTAAAATCTGAGTTATCATCCATGACATGTTCCTGTCAGAAAAAGGGCCGATGTCTCTATTCCTGTTAATCTGCACTATGGAACGAGACTGATGGAAGAGCACAGATAACGGGGGGGAAAGGAATATTCTGAGAAGCAACTTCCTGAAGTCACGTGTCTCATTAGGTTTTCTCCCAACATCTTTTAGTCGTACATTTTTTGACTTGCTTACACAGTTATGCCCACCCCTCTTTCCTTCTATCTGTCTCCCTCATGTCCCTTTGCCTTTTTCGGGGTCTCTGTCCACAGTGCACTTCTTTGTTTTCAGGGTGAGCCTAAGGCAGCTGATGCACAGTTCTGGGTTCTCTTGGCTGGGGTCATCCTCTCTAACACTGGGCCCCTCATCAATGGGCCTTTGTGGCAGGCTCATTAAGCCTTGGCCCTGGTTGCTGAGGCTCCCACAAACACACCAATACAGAGAGAACAAAAGCGATATGGCCTGAATCGATGACTGGAAGCTTATGTAACAGTAGCAGGGAAGGGCAGGCAAGGGGTGCTAGACAGGGCATGCGGAGTAGAGGAGCGATCGGGAGAAAGAAGAGTGCTAGGCAAAGAGGATGATGATGCACTACAGAAGGGATTTGGCTAAATGGGAGGAAAGAAGCAGAAGGGGAAGAAGAACGAAGGATGTTGACAGGACAGCTATAGAGAGGGCTTGTTTTTGTTTTTCTGGAAACTGCTGGTGGAATGTGGCCCTCCAACCCCCCTCACTCAACTATCATGACAGACAAAGGGGAAGAAACAGACTGGCTGAAGTCTAACTGGGCCGCAGTAGAAACAGGATATGAGAATAAAGAGAGAGGAACTGAGTGACTGCATTGACATGCATGCAAGATACCAAGAATTCAGAGTGCTGAGGGGAAATTAGAAAATGGATTCATGCAACTTAAAATATGATTCGTGCCACATTTTCACATTTTGTGATTTACAGGTCCGAGCTTAAATATTGTTCATTGTGACTTTATCCAATAAATACACACAAAGTATTGAATCTCTGCAAAGGGGAACTATTTTTCCCAATTTTTTTATATACCCCAGCATTTTCTGTAGCAACAAAACATGTACAGAAAAGGTAATGATTGACAGCTAACGTATTCATTGTATTCCTAATTTTTAAAAACTCCTTCAGTCTGCTCCTTCTGTTTCATCTCTCTTTCATCTCATGTCAACCTTCTTCTTTTCCCAGCACAGGCCTTATCTGACAGTGACCTTTGACCTCATGCCCCTTACAGCTGTGAGGTCAACAGCCACTCATCAGTTCTCAGATCAGTTCTTGGCTCTCAGAGCAGAGAGGTGTGTCAGAAGCTTCTGCGCAGACTTGATTCAGTGGACCCTTTAGGACACACATGTACACACAGACACTGTAATACACACCATTTGGTGTTAACGAGAATACATCCATCAGTTTATTGTTGCCCTCAGGAGGCTTTCCCGTCTTCCTTATGTTGCTCTTATTGCTGCCTGCTGTGAATATGTAGCAACCACCCATTAACAACTGAGAAATATCCCTCTAATTCTCATGTGCACGTTGCTCAAGCGCTGCTAATACCGTGTTTTACGTCGTGAAGACGGACAGTATGCGGCCACTAAGACTTGTACGGGGGACAGCGTGTGGATCATGAAAGCAGACAGGAGCACCGGGAGCCGCAGGTAGCTTATCCAAACCGGCATTCATCAGTAGTGAAGAGCTTAACCCCCAACAGAGCTCCAAGATGGGACAGCATGTCCCAGTGTGACTCCTGTCTTGTAGTGGTGAGGGTTAACCCAGATTTCTGTCCGTAATCCAAACAGTTTATATGGTGATAGGGGAAGAAAGCAGAAATGAAAAATGAGGCTGATTATTTTAGAGGCATCTTGAATGGAAAATACTTAAACTGCATTTGTGTAGCCGTATATTAAAGCACATGAGAATCCTTGTAAAACTATTGGCACTGTCACCTGGCAAGTGTTGATGTAATGAATCATCACATAGTACAGCAAACACGGATAACACAGATGAAAATCTGAAGTATGGAAGGTGAGTCTCATGTCTTTTTGAAACCTCTAACTAATGTTCTCTTATAATTCATATTGCTTTGACTTCTCACTACACTGAATAGCTTCCCTGATGTTGCTGAAAAGAAGTGTCTCCTCAGCAATTTTAGTCCTTTAGTTGCTCCCAGCATAATTTTTTCTATTGGGGATGGTGTTCAGTATTTCACATAGAAATGCTGTTTTCAACATTTTGAAAACAGCACATCTAAGCCAAAAAGCTCATTTTTGCATCCAGCTGACCAGAGGTGGTTCTTTCATTATTGGATCTCCAGTAAGAGATTGTGGCCAAATGCAAAGGGAAATTTTTATGACAGCAACCTTCTTCTTGACACTCTAATATCAGAGTAAAAGATACAACTGTGCACTCTTTAAACCATAAATCAATTTTTTCTTCCACTTCACCATCATGAGTTGAAATCCTCAGCTTCAAACAATTTATATTCATAATGTGACAACTGTGTTTGCACAATTGTGGTTGAAAAATTGCTTATTTGCTGTTTGATATATTTGATACAGACAAACGTTTAGTTTGGTCGTCATCTCATGTTATTTGTACACATAAAACAATGGGTCACAAAAACCCTGTAACAACTTGCATTAGCTTAAAATGATCTTACTGGATTCAGCGCCTTGGAATCAATCACGCTGAAGAAGTCGAGGTCTACGACGTATTTCCATTGTTTGCCATCACCAGATTCCTCCTGAAAGCAGACCGTCCCAGTAATCCAAACAGGTCTGAGAACCTGAGAACCGTGACCACCACAGCAGCTCGTACAGTGCATGTCAGCCGTGTTATCGCCCCAACAAGCTTCTCTGATTGTGAATCATACTAAAAGCTCAGAGGGCACTTTTCCCCCTTAAATCTAATTTTCAGGAAGTGAGGAGAGCGCAGATCTGTAAGAGTCTGATTGATCGTGATGTCCAGCTGGTGTTGGAAGGTAGGGATGTGTGTTAATCAAATTCTTGGATGTCTTCCAAGTGATTTCAGCTTACACACACCCAACCACACACACACACATAGATGCTTGAAGATTGTATCTACTCAAGACATGTTGATAAATCCTCTTAAGCACCTGTTCACATCCAACTGTGAAAAGGTTTACTGTCGGTCTTGAAAATGGAAATGCTGGTGCTAAAAATGCTACTCTTGCAAACTGGACATAGAAAAGGTTTATGGAGCCATTGGGTGGAATACCATAAACAGTATCTTTCACAAACATTTTTCTAAAATGAAGAAATAAATCTGCTCTACTATCAGCTGTTATTCTTTATTTTCCAGTTATTACATTGTAATCCCATCTTTGTCCCATCTTTGTTTGCCTCATAGGTTGTAGGACAGCAAGGAGGGATAAAAAAGATTCTGCTTCATCATTCTCTGCGGTGCTCTTTGAAATTTGAACTTTGCTGTGTCACCCTGCATCCCAGATCTGTCACTCCTCATTACCGGTGAATGGTGCTGTGCAATATGTGTCATCGGGTTCATGTGTGAGCGCAGTTTTTGTTTTTACAAAGATACGTAAAGAGATGGATGCAGATGCACTCTTCCATTTTACGTCATCGTTCCTTGGGATTGAAAAAGACATGTTCATACACAGTTTAAAAACAATACCTACTAATCCTTCTTTTCATCAGCAAAAGTGCACAGCAAATAAAAAACACTCATTCATTAAATATTTATTTAGAATTTACATGACATTTTTCCATTTGTATTTTATTTGTTCTCATTTTACTTCACATTCTGATCACATCTAGTGAATTGGGGAATAGCTGATTGTGTAATTGTCTGGTCAGCCTGTAACAGTGTGCCACAGCAAATGCAAACTTTGACGAAGACCAGCGTGGCCACAACATGTTGGTCAGTATTCATTTTGGTCGAATTACCATGTGAAAAAAAGGCATTTAAGATATTTTACTGCACTGTTAATCAGTTTTATGAGCACTTGCTGTTTTCACAGTAGGACTTGTTTTGCACTGAAGTGTCCCACATTACCTACAAATGGATGTATTCAAAAGAAAGCTGATTAGTCATGTTGTATTGTGCCACCAAAGGCATTTAAACATTGAGACTTTTTTAACAAGGGATTTGCTTTTACAACAAAATAGCAAACCATATAAAACCTGACGTATTGAGACTCACTGATTTTACAGACAAAATGTAGTTAGTAGCTTTAAAAATTATGGCAGTAAATGAGGAAAGTTTAAATTTAAATACATAAACATGGTCTTAAAAATACAAATATGCACACAATTTATGTTGCTCTAACATAATCTTTGTTTTCCCTATGCTGCACAAGCCTCTTTCAGCAGAATGAGTGCATGTTTGAAAGGAACTGAGCACACAGAATTCGACAGAGGCATATTTCAGAGGCTGGTTGTGTGGAGGCACTGGATTGAGTCACGCTCCAGCATTTTCTGCCCCAGTAAACCTAGCCCACTTTATCCTGTGCTGAGGATGCTTCCCAGCCTACAACATGGCCAGAAATAGACACAGCATAGAATCTATTTCTGAAAGGAAAAAACCCAGAATGTCAAGAACTATGTTAAAAAGACCATAATGGCTGCATGCAAGACTTCACAACTTTTAGGACTTACAATCGTGTGTAAGCAGCTTACTCACATTGCATGTGAATCCTGCAATTTTCACACAGAACAGAAAATCTGATTTGTAGCAATGTGAAACATGAATTTTTGATGATTTTGTTACATATTAAAACTCTACAGACCAGTTAATAGTAGAAAATAACTTATACATAATCCTGAGCTTTGCTTACATTTTTGTGTTCTATTATTATGGATTGAATCTCCTATACAATGCTAAATTTGTTGGATTGATATTTGTGTACCAAGACATCACTTTTTTCATGTCAATCAGCTAAAAGGTTTTTATTTAAACGTATACAATAATATTAGTGCTAGGTCACTGTTTCCTCATCTGGTGAATAGTTCACATTCTTAAGATTTTTGTCTCATCCTGTCCTACGAGCAGGATGCAGCTGTCTTTATGACAGTTGTTTGTCAACGCTCCCTTTTATAGACACAGAATCAATATGATCTCGTCTTCCAAAAACAAACAAGCACAATTAAGAGGTTGCAACTGCACACATCCCCCAACACTCGCTCAGACTTGCATTTCCTCCATTTTTGACCAAGACAACATGAAATACTCATTCTAACCCTTCATAAATATGCACACTTTCTCCCTGGGGTGCGGTAACCCAAGCCAGACTGCTGTAGCTCCACCTCCTGCTTGAGGCAGAAGGCTAATCTGCTTGTTACTGTACAGATGGGCCCCACACCTTGGGCAGGTGCAGCAGCTCCTCAGCTGCCACACAAACCAAGGCTGAACCCACTCAAGCTTGTTGTCTTTGTTGACTTGCTGAGAAGGGAAGTGGAAGGGGGGAGGAGAGCCTCTGGGGTTCAAGGAAAGGGAGAGGTAATTTGAGCAGTGCATGTCTACCTTTTGACGCTACCTCAGGCCATTATTTTTGCCCTTACATGAAGTTTTTTTTTTATATTGAAACTGACAGTTCACCACTTTTCTGTGCATTTCAAGCCATCACTTTGGTCTCATTTGTGTCTCTGTACCTTGTAGGTAAAATAGATTGAATAATGCAGGATGTCGAACTGTATCGAGTTCGGGGTGGAGGACTGGCGGACCCCCTGAGGAGTCGTCATTGTCCGCTAGACAGACCAGTTACCTTCCACCCTTCTCTTGTCTTTGTCCTTTCTGTGTTTTTTTGTCTACAGCACAACAAAAAGATGCAGTGACCGACAGGGTTTGAACATCTCCAAGTTAAAGTCTTGCCTCTTCCTACATTTTACCAAATATTTACAAAAGTATTATGGACTGTAGTTTTGATTGATTGGCTGACTGATTGAAAAAAGTCATTTAAATGATTAAGGAAGAAAGGCTAGCTTTCCCATTTTTAAAAAGTAATTGCCCCCATGACCCCTTTCGTAAATCAAACATTAATTGTGATGATCAACTCCATATTTTAGCTGAATAGCCACACTCGGTTCTGCACACTAACATTAATGTAAAATCAAGAAATCACTTTAATAGTACAAGTCTGACAAAATGAAGAATGCTGAAAGATCAAATCAATAGAAAAACAGATAAGAATCCCAGCTAAATGTGAAAAAGTCATTGTACTCTGAACCTAAAACATGGGAGACATTTAACACTTTGGAAATCATTACAAAGCCATTTTAAAAGGCGCTGGGGACCCAACACACCACACTTGGTGTCATCATGCATAGAATATGCAACAGTGGTGAACTTTCCTAGTTGTGGGAAATTACTCCAGGAGGGCTCTGATGGCTCATCCTGGAGGTCAGAAAACATGTGAAGCTCTGCAGGCCCCACATGCCATAGGCTCAGTATTCATGACTCAATGATAAGAAAAAGACTAGAGAAAAAAAGAGTAACCACGAGAAGCTGGATGAACTTCACAGAATATATTGGCTCTACTCGTTCTGCATGCTCTGTGCAGAAAGACAGTGAATCATCATCGATGATGATTCACATCATTCAACAATGTCGTGGCCCTGGCAGTTATTAGGTTTATTAGGTACACCGACTCTCTTCCATTGGGTTGGGTTAAGGTTTTAATGACTTTCGCTTCATAAATATCAAGGGTTATCCTTAAGTAACTGTAACCTGTAATTCATCTTCACTGCCTGCTCAGTTTGCCACATGTTGTACTCTTGCAGCTGCACTTGCAGATTTTTGTATTTACTTCAGTTATTCTTGCTTGACATGAAAAATCATTTGATCTGAAAAATTTATGTGAGACGAAAAGAACAAACAGATTCGATCTGCAAGGGTGAAATATTTTTTCTTATTGTACATCTACCTTTGTCTAATGTCTGGAACAAAACTATTCCTTTAAAAAAAACAGAAAAAAAAACAACCAAGGAACAGAACAACAAAACAAAGCAAAAAAACAACAACAAATGAGCTAAAGCAGTTTCATAAAAATGAAGGTGCGGTGGCTGATGTCAAGGGGGTGGGAGCATGGGGTTATAGCCCTCTTAATTGCTCCTCAAGTGGACAGCAGGAACAATAGGAAGGCCACTCAGTCACTGACACAACGTAATTATTAATCAAGCTCAGCTTTTAACATATGCTCCCCCTTTCAACGTATTAGCCCCTCTTTTTCTCTCTTTCCCTTTATTTCAAGCCTTGGCTTGCTGCTCTTTGTGTGTTTCTTGGACAGCCGGAGGAGCAGGATGAGGTCATTAATTATATACCCACCACATCCCTGGTCGCCACGCACACCTCTTTCTGTCGCCTGATCCCTCAGCTTGCATGTCTATGAGAGTTCCGATGACGAATGGTAGAAATTCTGCTGTTGTCTGGGTCTTCTGGGGCCAAACAGCCAGCACTCAAACACAGCAGCGGACAACTGCCCATTAGAGCCAAAGGTCTAGTTTATTGTCTTCATTTATCTCAAAGGATACAATAAAGAGAAGGCAGGCTGCACCTGACGGTAGCAAATCTTAACCAATATGAGGTTCCCCCTCACCCCCATTTTGACCTTCTCATTGCAGCCATGAGGTGAGTCTTACAGCTTCGTCCTTACAGGAGGAGCTGCAGGAAAACAAACACCACTTTAGCCACAGGCTCCGAAGGACCTGATCTGCATCAGCTGGTCATTCAAGCGCTAAAACTCATTATTCACGGGACCCTTAGGCAAAACAAATAATGACATCTTGCAGCGCCCTCTGGCGGTCTGAAAGGAAACAGCAGCTGACAGAGTATTCTTGAAAATGGGAATGGGTTCAAGTGGCAGGCAGCTTTGCCATTTAAACAGATAAATGCCTTATCGGTTTATAAGATAGAGCTTTAATATTTGCAAACTACTTCAGGAGAAGATCTGTAAACTAGTTTCAAGGTGAAATAAAATTTTGACACCAACAATTTCTGTTCCGCAAAGTTAAATGTATATTTAAAAACTGGGTTGTCAGACAACTTGGATAGACAAGGTACATATAATTAGAGTGCATCAAACATCAACAGCTGCAGCAATAAACATGCAAACACCTCTAGACATGTATTAATAGCCTTAGCAGCAGAGGCAGATGCTCACATCTGTTCAGAATAAAACCCACATGCATACATGTGCAAACCCAAAGACACACACGAGCATGAGCTATAAATCTGACACACGTCACCTTTAATTGTTTTAACAAGCCATAATGAGAGCACAGAGGGTCAGAGACACGTTTAGGATGATGTAAGTGTCCCTGGGAGAATGCATGAGCATCCGTCTGGCAACTGTGATTTCATATTTGGGTTTAATTCAGCGAAATGGCAGCTGTCTACACATGGGAGGGAGGTGGTAACAGAATATATGGCAGCACTTCCCTAATGTAAAAAAAAAAAAAAAGGCAAAACATGAAGTGTTGCCAGCGAGGTACAATACTGTCAGGCAGCAAGTCTGCAAACATACCAAATTTATCCAGAGAATGCAAAATGGAAAATTTGCTACGCACTTGTACAGGAAATTTTTGTTTTTTTCTCCAACTAACTGTAGATGATCATTTTCTCTGAAAGTCTCAGAGTTATTACTGCATTTTTCAAAGAGAAAAATGATTATTTCTCTTCAGAGCTAACATCCAGAAGCTATCTGTTTTTTATTCTCCTCCATCAATCCATCCTTGAATTCACTCAGCCCAGTCTGTAGCTGAAAAATCGACATTGATAAGATGTGTGATGGCAGCATATGGGTCCCTATGTCTCTGGGCTGAGCCTGCAGACGCACAGAGCATGCAAACGAAGCAGCAACACACGCGCATGTTTTCTGGATGCAGATTATTAGAATATGCCATGCATCTGTACAGTGTTCAGTATCTCCATGACCAGTCATGTATGGAAGCCATAAATTAGTCATTAGCGCACCAGAGCATAAAAATTGTAAATGTAAAATGGGAACGTGGTGCTTTAGCTGAAGACGTTTTTAATGAAACAAAGTTCTAAAAAAAAAAAGTACAATATTGTAAAAAAGTTCAATATTTTTCATTCATTTCAGAACATAAAACTGATCAATTACAGATTTATTACACATAGAATGACATAAGAGTCAAAACACAAAATTTGGTTTTTCAGAAAATTAAACCAATATTTACATTACCATAAAAAGGCAGCGCAAACAGCAATGTCAGAGTAACTGATCATGCTTCCTTTTACATGAATTACTGCATCAACTTGCATCAGTGTACGGGGAAGACATTAAGAAAAAAATGGGACACAAACAAAGATGAATGCACTTTCAAACATAAAGCTTATTTTGATAGTAATGCATTTACTAATTGGTATCGAAGCTTAGCCTCTTCTGAACTGCAATTTTTGCTGCAGCAAGCTTCCTCTGTATATCTGAAAATAGCTGTAATAAAAATGACATGGTAAGTAACCTCATCTTTCAGGTATAAGCTTCACCTGGAGGCAGTAAAACCACACATTAATGCCTATATCCCACCAGTGGAGGCCATTAGTACAAAAAAATAAAATGAAATAAAAAAATATATACTCCTTTGGGGCTTTAAGGCTCCTACTTTACTAATTACGCTCAAAAGAACATGAACGCCGGGAGCTAGAAACACTGCAGCCAGGGACTGAACCTGAGTCTCTATGGTGTGGGAGGAGTGATGGCAAGTATGAGCTGCAGGCTGCATTTGTAATCATAATAGTATACCTCGCTTCATGTGATCAGGTCAGAAGTGGAACAAAGCAGTGGCCGCAGGAGACAGAATGTAGCCACATGTTGGGTTTCAAGTGATAAAGGTTTCCTCAGCATGCTGCTCCAGGATAAAGGAAGCTGTTATGGCTCCATCTTTTATTTCTCAAATTCACTTCTTTGAGAAGACATTATTAAGTAGGCAGTGTGCAAACAGCTGCTAAACTCATTGTTTAAAGGTAGCATTCACTTTGTGAACATAGTGGCCAGAAAATATAAATCTGTGTTTGGAATGAGAAAAAAGCAATAAAAAGGAAATTCAATTGAACAAGAAGATAAAGAAAAGGGAAATCAGTGGATAAAAGGAGTTTGTATTTTGCACAGGGGGCAAAACAAATATATTAAAGATGAAAATCTATGTTTTTGACCAAATTGCAAAATTCTACACTCATCAATCTGACTGGATCATTCTCTGTGTTGGTATAGGTAGCATCATGCTGTGGGGAGGATTTTCTTCAGTAGGGACATGGAAGCTGATTTGGATTGAAGAGAATAAAGATAGAGCTAAAAACAGAAGAACAAATGATCACATTCTAGCGGAGAAGCAACCCTAAAAATACAGTCAAGGCTACAGTAGAAGGGATCAGATCAAAACTTATTCATATGTCTAGAAGGACCAAGAAAAGTGCACCTAAATCGACTTCAGACAAAAATGATGACAACTAACTGAATTTGCTCTTTCCAGATGCTCTGCATCCAAACTGACTGAGGTTCTTCAGTTTCTGAATGGGTCTCAAGATATGAAAAGCTGGCTGTATTTGCAGCAGACAAACTACAAGAAATCAACTCTGAGAGGCCAAATATTAGTATATATGTCACATTTTTGAGTTATTATTATAATGTTGTTACTAATATAATGTTGTAAGACACGTTAATGTTTGAGGATCTAATATAACAAAATGTGAAAATATTCAAAGACTATGATAAGAGTATAAAAATATTCAAAGAGTATTTTCTGCATCGGGGGAGCCTGGTCTTGTATTTGATCAACATTTATATTTATGTCTCTTTTCTTGTAAATTTCTGTGTGAACATGGGACCATAACAGCATGAAAAAAAACAACTTTCCAATTGCTATTCTCTCATGGCTGCCCAATAAAACTCTCCCTTGGGACAATCTATTTGATGCAATTATACAGATAGAGCCAATGTATATAATGGGATTGGTGAAGGCCCTTTTAACACTGGCTGTAACAATGATACACTAAATTAATGCTTGCATGGGGTAAAGTTATCATCACTATCCATTTGTTTGCTTTCTTATCGGAAATTATTTAAAAATGCCTGAAGACAGACTGCAGCAAGTGAAGTGGAAAATTTCCATTGCTGCTGTCCTTCATGGGCTGAATTTTATCCTGGCTGGTTGTACATTTTATGCTGTTTGAACAGGACAAAAGAACATTCGACATGCTTGACCCAGCAAGGTGCACATATTCACGCACACATTCACATTTTCAAACAATGTGAATGAAATGTGGAAGACAATTGTTTTTTGCTTTTACATCTTTTGTCAGTATTGGTAGAAAATGAGGCACGATATTCAAAAGAGATATTAAGAAAATCAACTACCTTTATGGAAAACTGTCATGACTTCAAGGAATTTGACTGAGAACTAAAGGATGAAATTGTAATCTGAAAAAAAAAATAAATCACCCTTATGAGCTTTACAAGTTTCTCAAAAGTGAAGTGTTCAGCTGTATTCAGTCCTGTTTTTTCAGATACTAAGTAAGCTGCCCTCAGAGTTTATTGAATGAGCAAATAGATTCCACCTGGTTGGAATCACTTTCAATATAAACCTTCCTGTTCTGAAAATGCTACAGCTTTGCTAGAAAACTCTGGTCAATAAACAGCAGCCAGAAGATGCGCAGCACATAATCTGAAACAGAAATACAGCTACAACTTTTCAGACAGGAATTTGAGTCCCTTTGGCATCTTATCCAAAACTAACGTCTACAATTAACAGGATAGTGTCTCAGATGACAGCTGGGACATGAAGCTCTATATTCAATAAGCATATGTACATGCTTTAGTGTGTGTGTCCATGTCTGTGGCTGCGTGCGTGCATGGGTGTGTGTGTTTGTTTGCATGTCGCCCATGTGGCTCCAGCCACCAGACATCCTTCTGCTGTTTTCTTTGGCCTTTAAATGTTGCCAGATAACCTGCTGTGCATCGGCACATAGTGAATGTGTGTGTCTCAGTGTCTGAGTGCATTGCCAAAGACGATTCCACCTTCTGCGACAGAACCCCTAGTCCACCAACTCTACCTTTTTCCTATAATTATTGTCATCTGAGCAGTGAGGCGGTTGGGATTCAAGGCCACGGGTCTGGTCACTCTCCCCGTAGCTCAGTTTCTCTCCTCTCTACCTTGACTTAACTCTCAGGACAGGCTGCCAACTTTGAAAATGAACCACATGGAGGGTTTGATGCATTTTAATAAAAAATTTGTATTTCATCAAAATGAAAGAGGAGAGAAGGTGTTATGGTGATTATGACTTACATATACAGATGAGAGACGCTGTAGTTGCAGATAAAGAGTCTATAGTTTAAATGGAAAGGTAAAGGTTTGTGACAGACATCAGAAGACAAAACAGGGGATACTGACAGACACAGAGCAACAAAAGGAGAAGCAGCTGAATCTCTCTGATTGAACTGATAGAACACTGACAGGGTTAATCTCTAGATAACAACTCCCTATTGATTAGCGTGCACACATGAGCCGATTAGAGAATTGATACACAGCACACACACTTACAGCCCACATGATCTCCAGAGAGATTTTTCTGAAGCTTCAGATCCTTGTCCTACTGACCTATATGCATAAATAAGACACAAGAGGAATTCCCATCGGGGGTCTTTTCTCTTTTAAGTCTTTAGATGTTCTGTTTGTTCAGATCTATAGTTTCAAGACGTAAACAAGTCCTTCATGTTTACAGCAAAATTGAAAAGTGTGTGAAGTTAGGAAGAGAGAAGTTATGTGCTGTAATTTTTTTTTTTTTAGAAAAGTGTCTTATTATTCTTTATTGTTATTATTGCAAAATGAATAAATGTGACGATAAAAGCAACCAAAAAGATAAATAATCAAACAGGTAATAGGAAAAGAAAAGCAAACAAAAGAAAGCCACAGAAAAAATAATAATAAATATAAAAGCAAAAAAGTCTCATGATTGATCCATAAAAATTAAAGAAAAACTCATTCATGTTGTTACTCTTAAAGTCAAGTGTGATCTAAAGATGTTTGTTTGTCCTTTGGTTCAAAAAAAATATACTGCTGCACTTTTTTGTTAAATACAGTACAAATTTAACGTACATCAATTTTGCTCTTTGGCAACTTGTACCTCACTATTCCACAAAGACAAAACATCACTCTGTCTTATATGCAAATAAATTAATATAATGTTGTAAAACTTTTTAACTGCCATGAATTTGATGAAATAAAGGCTGCCAAAATTTAAATTCATGTCCATGCTTGATATTTTCTTTCATCTCTGAAGCCAAGTGAAAAGGCATTAACAGAAGATTATGCAGGGCAAAGTTTGACAGACTCCTCTGCTTGATCATCATTCCCCTATTCGCAAATCTGCTAAACTCACTTTGATGCCTAGACAGAGATACGTGTATATCAACTACCGGCTATGGGAAGTTCATTCTAGCTGATGAAGATTAATCAAAAAAACATTTAGTTATTAAAAATGACTCGAATAGATTTGCCAGAAAGCAAAAATCTGGCCAGAGTCGCAGACAGCACAGTCTTGATTCTATGCCATATTACAGAAGCCAAGTCTAGCTTAAAAAAATGGAAAAAAACCCTGCTAGCGCTTCTCTTTGGATTAGATGACGAGCCGATCTGCAAACACCAATTATAATGCTCATATTACCTGCCAAAAGCAGGGCAAGGGGCAGACAGGCAGAAGGAGAGACAGACAGGTGGGCAGACAAGCTCAACTCTTGGCTTGAAAAGAGATGCAGTATGTAAATAACGGAAGTAAAGAAAGAATGAGATTAAAACAAACAAAAGGAAACTCGAAAAGGAACATGAGTTGTAGAGGTGAAAGAGGAGAGATGAGCAGGTGGTGGTCATGCATAATAACACTATCAATGGTTTAAAAGCTCACAAAGTCAAGGCTGAAGCAATACTATCTAGTATTTCAAAAATAAAATCTGAAATAATATACTAATAAAGGTGATTATTTTTTTCCCATTTAAAGTTTTGTTTAAATTTTTTATCAGAAGCAGTGAAAGGAGGGGTAAAACGTGCATGGGAGACAAAGAGAGATTCATGAAAGACAAGGCCAAGTTAGAATATCTTTTTGATTCTGGGCAAGAATAGGGTAGCAGAAGAAATACTGTAAAATGAAAAGCTTATTCTTTTCATTCTTTACAGTGAAAAGTTTAGATTAGATTCATTAATCATTAAACACAACAGCTCTTGCAGTAGAAAGAAGAAGGAGACCTGCTCTAATTACTTAATAGTTAGCATATTAACTGAATAAACATCTTTCTTCTGATTAAAGGGGGAGTTTTTCCTCTCCACTGCTGCTACATACATGCATGAATGGCTGCAAAGTCAATGACACAAAACAAGTGATTGTCATGCTCATCCAGGAGGAGTAAATGCTGCAAATATGTGACTTAATGCAACCCTTGGATGGAAAGATGGAAAGCTTTTAAACCAATTTTAATACAGTGAACTTCATGCACTGTTTTATATAATTATTTGGAATGTATTTACAATTTGATTGAAATGCGATTTTTGACATTTTTTGCAATTTTTACAAAAGAAAAATGTATTGTTAGACTATTTTCTGGATTTTTGGGTTGAAACCTATTTCCAATTTTATATTAGGTCTGGGCTGACAATTAAATTTTTTACCCAGTAGCAAACCATTTCAGATAAAGACACACTGTTGTTGATGCAACTAAATTGATAGGTGTGTGAAAATGACCAAATCCAATCTTTTTTTTTTTTTTTTTTTCCAATTGATACATTTCTCATTTTTTACTTCCTTTGTAATCCTTTCTCTTGACACTGAACACATTATCCCACTTACACCATTTTGGATGAGATGCGAGTCCCTAATACAGAGAAGGTCATATTGTACAAGAACAATAGTGAATCCTCACTTTCAGAAATTCATGCAAATCACTGGACAATCAGCATCCAGTTCCTCCCTTGCACTCTTGTCTCCACTCCTTTTTGTCACTTGCCTAAATCCAAAGGCCAGCAGTTTGTGCTGACAGGAGATGGGCACCACTTTGAAACACTGAGTCATTCTTTCAGAGCATTGCTTCATTAATCTTTGCTCACACACATACATGCAATCACTCACTGCTTGTAAACTGCATTTTGGATCTCTGTCTCCTGCGCAATGCAAACATACTTCCTTGCGCATCTCTCCAGACATGCTCTCTAACATTAGTCTCTACCATTAGATTTTTATGGATGAAACAGTAGCTGCTATTTTCTGAAATTTCCGTGGTAACTCACCCTCGTCCTCATTGGAGACAGTAGTCCCTCCATAGCTGATTCGGTTGGTTCCGGTGGGCTTGCTGGGCCCCCTCAGCTGTGTCGGTGTATTATCCCAATCCGCAAATATATCCTGTTAGAAACGCTGTCTCATCCTCTGAGCGAGCATCTCTTCTTCAGCTACAGCTCTCTACCCACCCAGAGAGCCCAGCACGCTGACAGGCACACAGAGAGTCTGTGTGCAATGTGGGAGTGTGTGCAGGCATATATGCACCCACACACACACACGCACACAGCTTGAAGCAGGAGGCGAGAGGGTAGTGAGAAACTCCTGGTGCTTCTCTTTCTATCTCCAACCTGTCAGCAGATGTGTGATCCTTCCCTGCAAACCTCTGTGCTGTTAATGTGCAATGTCCATAAAGGGTCTCTCTCTTCTCTACCTTTCTCTCTACATCCTTTAGCTTATCTCTCTCCCCCTGCCTTGCTCTCCCTCGGTGCCGCCAGCTACATTTGTTCCCTTCAATGTGTCAAATGATTGCAGGTCGTTTTTTTTTTTTTTTTTTTTTTAGCCGTAGTGACCTCCGTCTCCGTCTGCTGGCTCTCTCTCTTCCCTCTTTCTTCTGTCCCTCATCCACTCAGTCTGTTTGTGAATCCTTCACGTAGATGGTCTACTCCAAATTCCCACCCAACTTGAGAGGCGAGACAGAACATACGCTCATAGTGCCTGTGCGTTTTTGAAAGTAATGGCGTTAGATAGAAAGAAGAATATAAAAAAAAAGAGAGGGCACTCTTTGGTCCACCATTGTCCCTCTAGACAATAGTGGCTCTTCATTGCCTAGCAACATGATCAACCACTATTCTCATAATAGACAAGGCATGAGTCACCAATTCAAATATTAAGCATTGTTTCGTTGCTTTCCAACCTGTTCAGTCACATATAGGGTTTCCCCACCAACACACGTCCAATCCCAGACCAGGACTAAAAGAAAAAAATACTGAGTGAACACACACCAAAAAACACTGTTGGTCTTCTGTACTTGCAGAGCAGTGTGGATGCATTTCCTACAGTAAGAAGACCTTGGGGTTGGCACAAAATATACTGGAAACACGACACATCACTTCTGGCATGGGAATCCTCCATCATGATCTGGAGACAGTTGCAGAGGAGAGGGACTTCCCTTCTGGACCTGATATTATCATGGCGGTATCAGCTCTATTGTGTTAACTCAGGTCCAATCCTACTTTATGTAAATATTAAATCTCAACATTTTCATACTGCCCCCTCCTATCCTTAAAAGACTAAAAGCAAAACATAAATTGATAGAAGCCAAAAGATTTTAACTGGTTCTCAGTTTCATAATCTTCCCTCAAATAAATGTGTTTTTCTTTTTCCTCTGGTTTATCTAGGAGTTGCTGTAAAGAAAGACCAATAGCTCCAGTGCTTTCTGGCCGCAAACTGTAATATTGTCTGTCCTCTTGAAAGATAAAAACACGTACAAATGTTCTCCCGTGTTTTCAGTTGTTGCCATGAGAACTATGTTCATAAGAGCAGCAGCAAAAAGAAACTGAGTGCTTAAAAAAAACCTAGAATAAATAATCAAATCTGAGCATTCCTCCATCCACAGTCTTTCCCTGCCACAGGTGTTGGATCTAAGTATGAAGTGAAATGACACACTCGGGTTCAGGTGGCTGCCTGCAGACTTTGACATGCCTCTCTGCCTGAACTGCATGACTCCAAGTGAAGCATTCGCTCTCATGCTGTTCTTTTTGTCTCTCAATTATTTTTAGTCTGGTCTCTCCACATTGACCCAGATAGGACCAAAAAAGTGTTAAATTTACTAAATTAATGATGACAGAATATCACTGGGGATGTTCTTTCAATCCTTTGTGCTGCACATAATTTTATAGTAATAATCTTCACATTTTACTGTGTGAATTGTTAAAGTCATTAAGAAGTTCACCGATATTTCCACAGATGATTTGATATTAACATATCCCCTATTGAATATATTTAGTTAGAAAACCAGCCTATTAGCAGCATAAATCTGAAAGTGAGTGCTTCTCATCACTAAGCTGTCAGTGTGTAGTATTTATTGTAATTCAAAGAAATTTGTGTATTAGCATTTACAAGTGGCATTAAATATAAGTAATCCCTATGTTACAATGAATAGCATCCGAATTGCAAAAACAACCACCACCCTTTTCACAGTGTTAAGGCATGTAACCCCTCCATGTGGTGGTTAACAGCTGACTCGCTGACTTTTGTCAGCACATTTTTTACATGTCGAATGATCATTGCATCGATCAAAAAGCAGATAGACTGGAGCTTTGTGTCACATTTCAGCATTGATCCCCGGCCAGCTGAGAGAGCATGAACATTTCAGCACAACAGAGTGAGGGTATGATCAATAACACTAAAGCGGCAGGTGACAGACCTATTGGAGCTTGAACATACACATTTCTGTAGAGAGAATAGAGAAGGACTGGGATTTGTTTTTAATGCAGACAATGGTGTTTCATTATTTGTTTTTACCTTTGATTTTCAAAGCAAAAAGGTAATTGTGAGAACACTTTTTAATATCAAAAAAGTGATTCCTTAAAAGCAGAAAGGAAATATCCTAATCTGGATTAACAGTGGATCAGTACTGGACATAAGGCAAGATCTTTTAAACAGAATAAAGTTAAATTCAACACAAAAAACTAAAAAAATTGTACCATTAGCTTTATCTGAGTTTTTAGTGCCCAACGGATAGACTCTTAAGCCCTTTCTCTTTTGCCAAGTCTCACTCTTGCCAGTTAATGTCTGGTTTGCTTCTAGCCAACTTGGGTCCGTCTCCATTGGGAGACTGTTCCTCACTATTGTTGGCTTGAATAGGCAGGAATGTGGACACGCCCTGAGCGCACAGGTAAACCCAGACATTTCATTTTGTCTTAAAGGCAAACAATCAGAAGTGTTAAGTAGCTAAAACTGAAGCCTAAAATTTTCCATCTAGGTTTTATCATGACTGATTCAAATCAGTAGAATGTGTTAAGCAAATAGTCTTTACACTGTATCAAACAGAAGGCACACCCACACATCCAACACACATGAATACATTACCTAAACATAATTCTCTGAAACACAGGTGCCAATGATGCTGCAGGATGAAATGTCACCAAGGACAAGACAACTGGAAGAGCTCAAACTCCATTAATTAGCAGACCTCTAAGCTTAGAGATGTCATTCGACCCAAATCAATCTCTATTCTAATACCAGCTCAAAATATAAATTACTATTTTACTTTATTTTATCTCCAAATATATCCTTTAAGGAAAGATTATTGTTTTTTGTGGTAAGGCCTCCCTATTTACAATATATTTTTAGATTGATGCTTTTGTGCATGTTCCTGACAAGCCATAGTGACATACAGCCCCATATATCACCATCATGCATTCCTGCTGACAGTGAACCTGTCAGCAAACCCAACACTCACACACAGAACACACACATTTACCTCACGTGCCAACCCCCGACCATATCCAGTCACTATAAAGAATAGGTGGTTGGGATGTAGTGGGTGATAAACACCACAATCACAGAACAATGTGCACAGTGCAGTGCACATTGATTGCACTGTAGTGCACAATATCCTGAAACCCATCCCAACCCCCTACGGTTCCCATCCCCCTACTACGACTGCCTTCTCTCCCCTTCACTTACATCCCTGACACCCCAGCTGGACCCCAAAATTAATCCCTAGTGACTTTTCCACCACACAGATGTGAACGAACAAAACCTGCTTCGGTGAGTGGGCCAGTGAGGCTTTCGTCTTTTCATTTGTTGATATGTTTGGTACAGTACATTTTGTTCAGTAATGTAATTCAAGCAGGACTCAAGAAGATGAAATATGTGAGAAAATTGTAGGAAAGTCCATAATTGTCTCTATTTTTTGTTTTTTCTGTAGAGAGCTGCAATTACACAGTGGAAAGCAGATATCCCATAGGCTAGAGCAATTAACCACGACTGAAAACACTAACACAATGTGGAAACAGTGGACTTAATTGCAACTATTATCAATTCAACCACATCAAGGGAAGACAAGATGTGCGTCTCTCCCTCTTCATGCTTCGACTTAAAGTATTTGAATTGTTGTCTCAATGACAGATTTGTATGTTTTTGTCTGCTCCCTATTAAAATACATATTTACTGTGTTTCCAAGCTGTGTACAGAAGGGACCAACATGTCTGTATACGGCCTTGTCACCTACTTATAAGGCCTTAACGTTACAACTAAATCAATAGCACTAGAGTTGAAGAAATCTGTGGTTGACCCTCATGCTATGGAAAGGATCGTCTTTTCTCTGTAGCCCAACAACATCGACGCGGGAATGACCTGTCCTTACTAACAACACATTGTCAATATTCAGTTTGTTCCAGAAAAGGAAGGAAGGAAGGAAAGCTCCTATTCATGATTCAGACTAAATATCAGACCGAGTTCTTCATGTTTGAATGCCTTTAAATTGGAAAATAAAATTCAG